>NW_026775555.1:0-4800000 GCF_031216515.1 Neocloeon triangulifer | reverse complement strand
GAGTGGCGTTATCACAAGAGCTGGGAGCAACTTTGATTTTTTTTTCATCCGAATGAAAGCATTTGGTCGGAGAGAGGAGACTCTTCGGAAGGAAGAGATTTACGAGCAGCGGCACACAAGTGAAATCCTTCGTCGGGCGTAAAAAGAGGAGCAGCCGAGCCAATCGCCGGCAAGATTTAATGCTTCTTAGGTGGACACGTATCTGATGGAGGTGAAAGGTCGGCTCGTGCACGAGACGCTTTGACATTTTCCGCTCGCTCCGCCCACGAGTCACGAGGCCGAAGCGAGGTAGGCAACCGGTTGGACGCGGCCGACGGGCCGGCTGCATAAGCGCAATTCGTCACTGCAATCGGAGGGATCGAAAGAACGCGAGGGGAGGAATCTTTTAATCAATATGCAAAATGTTTTTTTTTTTAATTTAAATAATTATAAAATTATATTAATCCATGAAATTGTTTAAGAAAAAACATAAATCTTGCCTGTTTTTTTGCTCATTTCTTGCAGAAACGGTTTTGGTTCGTTTGTCACGTAATTTGTGTCCGGGACGGCGAATTAAAGGCAATCGAGTGCCCCCTCATTAGCCTCGTCGTACACAAGGGCAAAAAAAAAAAACAATCGAGCAGTGCGGAGAGGTCATCACTCACGGCACCCGCCCGCGCGTTCCGACAGGGCCCATTGGCGATCCAATGTAGCGTGGCGCGATCGCCACTTCTTCTTGTTCGCTCTCGCCGCAGGACAAGACAATTGTTGTGGCGGGAAAATTGCACTGGCCGAGCAGTGCGGACGCTTTTTGCAGTTAAGTCGTCGCTTCCACCTCATTTGTCGCAGAGCCAGTCGGACGGCGGGCGCAAAAACCGAGTCTCTTTTTCGCGCTGCCAGCAGCAAAACGACAGCGCGCGGTGCCTATTTATTTATTTATTGTCTCCTCGCTCGCTCGCTCGCCTCGCGCCAATAGTGCGCATCCTTCTTTAATGATCGGATCGCCGACGCTGTGCTAATGACGGCGGACGTAAACGTAAAAAAATGATCCACCCGGTGTGATTTAAATTTTGAATTATATCAAAAAGTTTCCTTTTTTCCGATTCTTATTTCTTTATAAGCATATTTTTCTTCGCCTTTTTAATATTATAATAATCAGAAAATTTAAAATTACACGTTGTGACACTTGCATCCAAAACCCATAATGATTTCTAAAATTTCATTTTAACTTGAGCCTTGAATTTATAATTATTTAAAATTCTTTGATTTGACTTGAGTTTTGTACAAATCAAGTTTGCTTACTTTTGAATTTAGATGTTTTCAAATATTATAATGTAAAAAATATTTGAATCAAGAAAAAAAATTAAAATATTATAATTAAAAATAAAATAATATAGATAAGAAATCTTTAAAAAATATTGATTAGGTTGAAATGTATTTCTTTTTGCTTGTTTTTATATAAAAATTAGTTTTTTTTTTTTTTTTTAAAATAATATGGGATATTTACTAATTATTAAAAATCAGAGATCATTTAAGCCCAAAATCTCTTTGATTTGGTCAAGAGAAATAATTTAAAATCCAACAGAGAAATAAGAAGTCAAAACACATGATTCAAATAAAGATAAATGTACGTTGCATTCAAAATCTATCTTGAAAAATTATGCTAATCTTAATAAATTAGCCAAGTTTTAATAGATACAAGAAAATAAATAATATATTAATTATAATTTAATTTTAGATCCAATTTTTCATTCAAATTTTGGTAAAATTAAACCTTTTTCATCATGAAATCTTTTTTTATAACTTTTGAAGCATGATTTACTTATGGATTTCTTCTTCTTTTAAGTGAACTCTGATCCCAGCGTTATTTGGTACAGTAAATCAAAGAACGCGGAGGCGGAAAAGTTTTCAGCCGTCAGAAGACTAGTTGAAGAGAACCAAACAAAAATAATCGCAATCTCTCTTTACGCCACCGTTTATAAACAAGGTGCGTATCGAGTTTCTCTGTAGGTCGGAAAGAAAGTATCATATTAACTAGCAGACATTATTAGCCGCGCCACGCTCTATCGGTCGCGCATCTGCCCGCCGGAATTTATTTATTTGCACCCGCTGATGTCTGAGAAGTTTTCAATTGTACAAAATAAAACAATACATCACGGATGCTTTATCGCTGGGATAGAATTCGCGAAATGTGTGGCGCACCACGCGTTTGCTGTTTCACGTGCAAAAAAAATAACTTTTTTTCCATCTAAATGTTGTTCTCTCGCTGGGGTCGGCTTTCTCGACGCGATAATTCACCGCCGAGGCAAATAAATATAAATTCTCCGCAGGGGCACTCGGCTGACTGTCCGAAAAAGCGGCGAGATCGATTGTTTCAACCACCCTGGCTCCCATTCATGCTCTGCCAACCCAGCACAGTCCCCACGGAACTCTTTAGCGACGATCGCATCACACGTGATTCGCAGACGTGCACTTGAAGTCAGTGACTTGAACGGAAGAGAAATTTCAACCGGCGTGTTGAAACTATTAAAGATCTTAGAGAATTAAATTTTTTTAATTTATTCAATTGATATAAATTATTTTATTTTATGTAAAAACATAATTGAAAATTAAGATTTTCGATATTCTTATTATATTTATGTATATTATTATTTAATTTAAAATTCAAATATAATTTAACTATTTAAACTTGGTTTTAATTTAAATAATTACGTAATTTGTTTCATATTATTAGTAAAATTTGTATAAATATTATAGATAGGAGTGCCAATTTGAACGTACAGTAAGATTTTCATCACATATTTCCTTACTCTTCTGACTGCACTAAAAATTAAGATTCAAAGATAAAATATGGTTTTAATTTAATATAATTTTGCTTTTAACTTTTATTAATTAGTTTTATTAATTGTTAAAAAGCTACCAATTTTTCTTATTTTACAATCCCGCGGTAGTTAGCAGCAAATTATTGGTTCATATTGTTGAAAAAGTTTCAATTATTTTACTGCGATACATTTCTAAAATATATTTTTAAATTCTAATAATGAAAGCATTTTTAATTCAACATATTGAAGTTAAGTTTTCTGATTTCAAAAACTGCTTTTAAATTAAATTTCACACTGCAATTTTCCAATTCGCTATTTTCTTTTCGTTTCTTCGCTTCTATTTAATGACTAATGATTTTTTTACAAGACGTCTGTTCTCGAGCTTAACCGTTGATTATGATTCGGTATACTGAAGAAATTTAATTAATTAATCACAAAAGCCGAGCGCTGGTTTGCGTGTCTTTGTAATCTGTGTTCCTGAACGAGCTGCTGTTCCTTGACGGAAGAAACTAAAGGACCCCCGCTGCTGGTGCCGTGAGCTCTCGAGCGTGCCGGCATTATTTTATTGCAAAAAGCGGAGAAAAACTTTATGATGAGATGCAGTAAAATCAGTGACATAGATCTCTAGCTTCTGCTGCTGCAAAAAAAAAAATGCATTAGAATGGTGCAGTGATTTGGAGAAGATAATTCCGAAGCCAAAAGGCGAAATGCACGAACTGCAACCAGCGAGGGTTTCGTTTCCACCCCAGGGCGGGGAGAGAAGAGAGCGTGTTTGACATTCGAACTCGCAGTCATCAGCGCCTTTTGGCGCGCGGCCAGTTTTGTTCATCAATGATCGCGAGCAGCGCCAACTCTGCATGCTAAATTTTAATCTCCCCGCTAAACGCCAGAGCTGCTGCAGTTTTCCTGACTAAAAAAAATAGTGAGAGGTTTGCTGCAATGTGACAGCAGCAAGGGGTTTCCTGTATTATGTATTTTGCTCTATTAAGAGAGGAAACTTGAAGTGGCACTTGAAAGTTTTGTTGTCTGAACAATGTTAAAAGAATCTATATAGAAATACAGTTGAATAAAAGTTATAAAAATCCTCAATTTGCATTTTTTCATACGCTGAGCTTATTTCTGAACTAGTTTTAAAAAATTATATAAAAGTAGGAATAAATTGAAGTAAAGTTGCCCTAAATTCGAACCCAATAACCATTTCTTGAACCTAAAATTTATTGTTATATATGGAAACCAACTAATGTCAAGTTTTATTTATGTTTTTGCTTCTAACTCTTTCCTTTAAACGTTTTTAGCCTTCAACTGATTGAACTGATAAAAATAATTTCTCCAAAATTATAAAATAACGTTATTTTGTGTGTTTGCTTGGTTTAAAAATCAAAATTTACAACCGCCTTTGTTTAAAAAAATACAATTTTTTTTTTCCCAATTCAAAAGGTTTAGATTGAAGTGTCTCTTTTCACTTTCCCGTCAAGAGTCCAATTTTGCAAAGCGCTTGTTCCTTTTTTTTCAACCAAGTTTTTCTTTTCCACCGCAAGACAATCCGCGGGACTAGTTTGCTTTGGCCTTAAACTGTCGGGAGAAAAGGGGAGCACTGACTAAAAGTAAGTAGCAAAGTAATGGATAGTTGTCGCCCGCTTGCTCGCTGCAGTGCCTTCGCCCGGCCAGACATTTTATCTCACATTTCTTGTCAACTTCGCTCGCTTTTCTTATTGTCGCCTGCTCCATCCAGCATAGTGAGTAAGTAAGTAAGTTGTTATCGAGAGAGAGAGCAGCGGAATAAAGTAGCAATATAATAGTTGTGTCGGCAGTGCTGTAAATATATATAGCGGGGTCGTAACCTCTCCATAGTGACCGTTTTTGCCAGAAAGTTTCGAATGTTTGCAAATTTCTCGCGGCTTCATTTGCACCAAAATGGGCCGTTGCAGTCGCATCTTTTAGGGCGGAAAAGTGGGAAAAGAGACGGCGAGTGGTCTGTCGTGCGTTTATGTGTGGCTTTCGCAGCATTTCCTGTGGGAAAAAGGGCGCTGGAATGCAGCAGAGGCCGAGCCAACATCTCTCTTGAAGCGAGCGTTGCTTTATTGTGATGGTTTCCTCGCCACATAATTTCCTCTCTCGCACTCTCTGGGGAAAAATTTCTCTCCGACGCACAAATGCGCGCAACTTTTGCTCTCGAAACTGGGACATTTCTTTGCGGAAAACACGCTGATTTGTGCCAATGACTTTTTACACTTGAGATTAACTTTTGTTATGACGTAAATATAGAATAAAATTACAAATAAAAATACCAACTTAAAACTTCTCACTGACGTGAGTTGGAGCGATAAAGATTGAAAATGTGCAAAAGTGCCGTTTTTTAAACAACAACAAAAATAAAAATACACTTAAAATACAAAAAATAACTCAAAAACTGTAAGTTTGTTAGATAATGAACATTTAAGCATATTTTCAAGTATTCTGGCATTTGCAAAACTTTTTTAATCAAGCATACTAGAAATGACCAGAACTTTAAATGCTGATTTATATCTAATTAATATTTAATTTTACAAACCGGACAATCCCTTCCAAAAAAATCAATTATTTAATTGAATTAAAGATTTTTTTTAAATTTATAAATAGTCAAATAAGCTATAGAAAATTTAAAATTCTGTTTTATTTTTATTGCAATTTTGAGCTCGACAGCTTTGGTTTAGGAGATTAAATTCCAACCAAATTTTGACACTTTCCAAAGATACGTGAACACGCGCAGACCGTGTCTGTCCGAGTCAATTGCGTTGACAAACCACTATGGTTTGTTCATCATTTGATCGATCAGGCCGCAAACGCCAAATAAATTGAGTTTGCAAATTTTCCCTGAAGATTTATATTAAAAGTGAAAACAAGTCTGGCGGGGGCTGGAAATTTGGCGGGCGCGAGCGAGCGATCCATCAACTCGCCAACTGTCTCCGCTGTTTCCCTTACAAAGTCTCCGTTTGCATTTTCGGTTCCGACATCGGCCGAGGGCAAAAACCGGGGATGATTTTTCATGTGTCGGCCGGTGCTCGTCGGGTACATCCACTTTAAATGGGCTTTTAGCCCACATGGGACAAAGTACGACTCACTCAGCAGGACCGTTCGAATATATAGTATGACGAAAGTAGTGTGTCCATGGTAATAATTTCGCCTCGCAGCGATCGACTGGTGATGCGCGCGGCCAGATTTACGAGGCGTAATAAAATTTTATCGCCGCCGCTCTACACTCTGCCCAGCACACGTACATAAATAAAAAATAATAAAAAAATAAAATCAAGAGGGAAGTGGTGTGTGCGCGAACGGCAGGACCTTAATTAAGTTGTTGATCGGAAAGAAATAAGAAAACTTGCAGGCCTCATGCTAATTACCTCAAGGTGGTCTCGCGTCTCCAACTGTTTAATTGCCGAACCTGATTCTAAACTCGGATAAGAAATTCTTCAATTTCCTCGGTTTATTTAAATCCAGCTAATTTAAAAAGGCATTTTTTTCTTAATAATTGGCATATAATTGAGTATAAAATTTCTTATTTTATCAATATTTTTCTTAACAAAAATATTTTCTGCAAATCCCTTGTATTCAAAATAAATGGAAAAAATCAAGAAGGAAAATTCGAGCGGTTTCTTTCCAGATTTGATTTCTTTTAAACAAAAAAAATTGAACTGGAAATATATTTTCTATTTTCTAATAAGCATGGTAAGCCTAAGACAATTAATGAAAATTTTGGGTCATCGGTAAATATATGCAGTGCAAAAATTAATTTTTACAACACATTAGAGCAAATTTTTGTATCCATTGAAATATAATGATGCACAGTAATAATTTACATTTAGCATACAAATATATTTAAAACATTACTATAATTTTATATTTCTAATAATTTTAGATAGTGAATATTATTATTATGAATTTAAATTTATTTTCCTTTTATTAACCTTTTATATATTTTTAAGTTATTAAAATTCAAGATTGATAATTTAATAAGCAAAATTTTAAACAATTGAATCTTAAAATTATATAATTGTAAAATATAATTTAAAATTAAATATAATTTTATTTGTGTCTCGTCCTCACAAAAGAACGTCAAATTATACACTATTATTCCAAGGCACATGTCTTGTTGTCCGGTTGTGATTCGAGTCAATTTGCTTTCAAAAAATTGTAAATTTGTTTGAATTCTATTCAGAACAAGAGTTTATTAATTACAGGACAAACTACAAACATGTAAATTTGCAACTAAATTAATGTAAACAAGTTTTTACCTTCTTTAACTCCCATTTCTATTTTCCTTTGACCTAATTTTAAATGGGTGAATTAAGTCTGATCGTATTATTATAATTTTTGTTTTTTAAATCAAGCCATTAGTCAATAAAAGAGTTGCAATAATAATATATCAGACAAAAATATAATTTTTTTACGTCTCGACGTTTTGGTTAAACTTCAAATTTTTGTGGTCAAAATAATCATGTTCATCCTTCAGGCACGCCTTTCGAAACTTTTGTAAAACAAGAAGTATTATAATGTTTTCGATATATTTTTGCGTCTAGACTCCCTGCCACATTGAATCCGTGGCGATTTTCACGTGGAATTGCTCATCTCGATATTTTTTTCTACCACTCAATCTTTCGCGTCAGCCTCTCGCAGTGAGCAAAAAAGCGCAGACTGAAATGGGACCAGAAAATCTGTAACGCAAGTACGCCTCATTTTCGTAACAAGCTTGCTGAGTGTTACACTTTGTAAAGAAATCGGGCACCGTCGTGAGGTTTGACTGAAAAATCGTGTATGCCCACGTGAAATCGAATCTGCGCGCACTGGCTTTTCGGCGGCGGGCACCTCTTCTCTCTCTCGCGCTTGCAATCGAATATTTATCAGTCTGCAATCTAGGCATTTAGACACGCACACGTCTCGAGGTTTTGCAGCCGACCAACATTCGATACATTCAGGCCAACCTGGTCACACGTTTTTGTTTTTGTGCGCGCGACACATGCGACGGCTCGACTCAATCTCGAGATTTCCTCAGGCTTTCATTCAATTTAGCAAATATTCCTAAAATTACATTAAATTTGAATGTAAATTTTGTGTACAATTAGTAAATTTTTAATTAATTAATTTGAAATGTTCCATTTGTTAATCAATTATATACTTCATATAATATACTTTTTTTGCAGCACATCTTGTCATATAATTTTGATATCTCATACTGAGAAAAAAATGGTTGATTGATTATTTATTGCATTTTAAAGATAAAGTATTTCAATTTTATTTAAATCTGGTATCAAATGAACTATATAAATAATTATTACTAAAAAAAAAAATAAAAAAAAAAATGATAATTTTAAAGTTCAATAAATATAATCAGAAATAAACACAAGAAAATAATAAATTTAAAATAATTAAAATTTATAACGTGTTTTTTTTTAGATCTGTTACGTGGCTGTGAAATAAATTCTTAAAAAAATTTAAGATTATGCAAATTAAATGAAGGGCTATTTTTGTTTGTTGCCGCGAGAGACGCGTGGGCGTGCGACCAAATAAAAGGTCCGACTGTAATTTGCGGCGCGATCGAGAGGTCACGCGGTCTGGCGAACCCGGCCAAGAGGTGCCTCTTTTCTGCAGCCTTTCCAGCGCCGACACAGATGACCACCTAGTAACACGGTCGTCTTCTTGCAGAGACGCCATGCAGACAGCCAGTCCGCTACTGCGGAGGTGTCGATGGCTGCTTCAAATTTATTTGCACGCGCAACATCCACACGGAATGCAGCCAGTTATTTCGCAGGTGTAGTGGCGTGCGCGGCCGTTCAACGAAGATCTGCCTCAATTATTTATTTATTTTTGTTTCATTAAAAAGATTTTTTCCTGCATTAGTTTTATAATTTGCTTGGAAATTATTTAAGAGATTGGAAGAATTAACATGTAATTGAAACAGAATCAAATCAGCATAAATTTTTAGAATTTAAAGGAATAAATAGAAAATTTATTGAAATAATTGCTTACTCTCTAAAATAAAAGCCAATTCAGTAGTTGTTAATAAACTTATTTAACTCAATAAATTTAATTAAAATTGATGAAACTTGGCAATTTAAATTGGAAAAAGAACTTGCACGTCTCTAATTGGCATGATCGAGGCACGCCACTGGGCCGTAATGATATTCTCTTTGGTTCCACGCGCCGAGTTAACTCCATCCCGAGTCGACCGCCTCGCAGATTTCGCACGCTCTGCTCTTTTAAATCGAGAGCCGCTATATTAATTGAAAGCTCGCAATTTACGATGGGCTGAATACAAAACCTTGACGGCAAACGATTTGAAAAAGGAAATTATTTATTAGTTTTCATCACATTGCATTGTAATGAGTTAATTTTCCTTTGTAAATTATTTGAAAATGCGTGAAGAGAAGATGAAACATTGTTGCTCTTTAATTAAAAAAATTAGATCTCTCGTTATTCTAATAATTTTTTTAAATTTTTATCATTTATCACCCCCATGAAAAGAGTTGAAATAGTCAAGCTGTTATTTTTTATGAAAAAAAAACTAAATAAATAGAAAAAAATAAGCAAGAATTTGAGAGTCAATTTCTGCTCAACTCCGCATTAAAATGAGTAATTAAGAAAATAGTTAAATTCTGATTATGTAATTAATCGCAAATTCTGCGATGATACTCTATTTTTTCTAAAAATTTAATTTATTTCTTTTTAAAAGAAACTTAAATAATAAGATTAAAAAATCTTGCATGTTTCGTTTTAAAAAGAGCAAAGTCATGTCGAGGGCCGCCGCACGACTACCATTATCTATGAATGTGCCGGCGTGATACACAAAGAAAATCGGATCGATGAAGTCGGCTCCAGCCGGCCGCAAAACCCCACTACCGCCTCCATCCACCACCACCCGGAGCACCACGCGACGCTTGTTACCCCTTTGGCTGCGCCCCTAGATCTCTCTCTCTCTCTCGCAGTAGAAGCGAAGCGAGACCTACATAAAGAGATGAAGAAGTGCCAGCTCGCTGGATACATGGATGACCCACTGACGTAATTCCACAGCCCCCAAACCTCCCAACTAGCGTGTCTACGTGCGAGTTGTCAAATTTTCAAAACTTGCATCAGTGTGGATTTTGTCTTATTCGATTCAACAATTTGAAAAAAAAATTATATATAATTATTATTTTTTAGCAATACTTAAAAAAAATCTTATTTAAAAACCCAATTTAAATACAAAAATTGAAATAAAATAAACATTGAAATTAAAAAAAAGGCTAGAAATATAAAAATGTAATGTAAAGAGGGAAGTAACA
Source organism: Neocloeon triangulifer (assembly GCF_031216515.1). Taxonomy (NCBI): domain Eukaryota; kingdom Metazoa; phylum Arthropoda; class Insecta; order Ephemeroptera; family Baetidae; genus Neocloeon; species Neocloeon triangulifer. Next base: position 4,789,904 of record NW_026775555.1, on the reverse strand, counting down.
TATTGGATAGAGCTATTAATCATTTAATAAATCTTTTAAAAGTGGTCATTACCTAGTATTTGTCAATAGTAAAAACATTAAAGTTTAGTCAAAATTATTAGATAGAGTATTTATTGAACACAACTAGGTGTACAACGGGTGTCTAAAGCTAATTTGTCTTCCTAAAATTAATTTTACAATTAAGCTTGTTTCGATAATTATTACAAAGTACAAAATTAGTTAATTTTGATTTTTGCAGCCTCTCTTAGGCTTAGTTTTCGTTCATTACATTCAAGAATATGATATTGTGAACATTTCTTACCGCAGTGCTTGCATTCACAATCTATTGTCGCTTGAGAATGAAAATTTTTATTCTTACAAAATAAATAGTGGTACCCGTGACAGGCAAATCTCGTAAACACTTGGCGATCACTGAACATTGCACATTGCCAATTTTTATTCTTCATAGTTTCTGTCTCGTAGAACTCATCACATATCTCAAGTTTGTTTAAATATTTAGACACACAAAATTTCTGGAATGCTTCAGTTTCAGTTAGAGAATATTTTACCTGTAAGTCCGATACAAAGAGATCAGTGTCAACTAATTCATACACAAATCTAGATCTAATATACTTGGACAGTCCTAAAACTCTTTTTAAATATCTTGTTTTGACTTTTTCAAGATTTTCAAAATCAGTCTTTGTTAGGAAAGGCCATATTTCTTCAATGCCGTAGGACGCAATTGGGGAAATTTTTAGATCAAATAGCTTGTGTGCTGTTTCAATGGATAATTGTTTTAGTTCTCGTATATTATAAGTGGCCAGCAATGCAGCTCTTGTTCTTTTTTCAATGTGCTTTCCAAAAGAGATTCCTGATGGTTGAAAAGTAACTCCTAAATATGTAAACTCAGCAACTCTCTCTATTTCAATTCCACCTAAATCTAGGCGGTCACTTAATGCATATTTTCCTAGACCCTTATTTCTAAATTTCATGAATTTGCACTTTTCCAAGTTAAGTTTCAAACTGCGTTTTAACAAAAATTCTTTCATTCTGGCTAAAGTAATTTTCAAGTCACTTAATTTTTCTGAGGTTAAAACAATATCATCTGCATAATAAATGGCTTTCACGTTTGGCAAATCTCGTAGAATATTATTTATATCAGCTAAAGAGTAATTGAACAGAAATGGGGACGTGCATCCCCCCTGTCTTACCCCATTTGATTGTGTAATAAGTTTTGATACTGTTACTCCATCTACTATTCTCAAGAAATTTAAGTCTAAGTTGTGAGCTAAATAATTTAACTCCGTGAACGTTAGCTTCTTGCTTTCTATTAACTTCTTAAAAATAAACGCCCTATCTATTGAGTCAAAAGCTTTACTTACATCCAAAAATAAGGCATATAAGGGTGATTTCTTCTTATAAATTATTGATTTTACATAAAAACAAATTAATAAACTGTGTGAAAAATTGTGTAAATTTGGGTCCAAATTCTTCTTGAATTTTGTTTTAAAATTATTTTCTAAACGTTGTGTCCAACAATTCAATTTTTGCATCCAACAATTGTCTTTTTAAACAATTTAAAAAATTAAAATAAATGAAAAATGAAAAACTCGAAATTCCTTGTGATGGAAAAAAATTAGATTGAAATAGTTGGCGCTCAAGCTGAAATTTTTGGAGTAAAAATTTGGTCCCCGAGAAACTTTTAGCGAGCTATATTTTTATTAAGAAAAATAAAAATATTTTTAAAAGAAAAAGAAATAATAAAAATGGTAATAATTTGAATTTTAATATTTTTGTTTTCAGTTTCTAAATTTCTTTTTTTATTTCAAAAAGGTCCGTTATTTGTAATTTTATTTCTCAGATTGCTTTTCTTGTAATCTGTTTGTAATATGTTATCACGTGTCTTTCGCGTCTCTATTTAAAATCAACAACCAAAAAAAAGCTGCGCGCAATATTCAGAAGAAAATCTGGTCGTGGACGCTTCATGCGACTGCCGAAAACAAAAATTTATCGGAGACTAGCCTTAAACCCATAAATAAAGTTCGACACATTCCAAGTTACACTGCAGGGGCCATTAAAAATGCACTGCAGAATTGCACCAGCTTTTGGCAGACGCTACTTTTGGCGCCAAATTAGTTGCACGATATATAAATCTCTCGCGAGCACAACAAGTCCGGCCAAGGCGCGAATCAATACACACAAAAATTGGCGTCCTTCGGCAATTGGCATGCAGACAGAAGAGAGGCCCATTCCGACGGCAATGAATGCGGGGACGAGTTTGATTTTTTGATTTGTGGCCCACCCCGGCGCATTAATGTTATTGTGCGCGTTATTTATTCTGGGGGAAGCGCGGCGCCCGTGAAAAATGTTCTGCCGGCGGTTTTAGCGACGATCCCTATCAAATGAGCGCATAAATCAATGAATAAAAAAGGCCGTACAAAACGCTGCGCTGGGACCGCTGAGCACCATAAACTTCAAGAAGTAGTGCTACATATCTTTACTTTTTGGTACATCACTATAAAAATTAAGCACATTGAATGCTCGATATACGACCGAAATATGATAAATGAAATAGAAAATTATGGGAAATTTGTGTAAATTAAAAAAAAAATAATAAGAATCAAGGACAAAATTAGTTTGATAATTTAAAAAAATTGTGATTTTTGTTATAAATATTTTTACTTGGTTTGAGAAACGTCGTCTTCTATTATTGACTCATTCAAAAGACCAGTTGTTGATTAGTTGATCAACGACGCTTTTCACGTTAGAATATTTTTTCTTTTTTTGTTGTCTTCTGACACTTTGATTAATGCGAGTGACCCGTGGCATTTTGGGGCTGATTAAGTGATAATGAGATGCAACCGGCGTCTCGTTTTCCCTCCGGCGCGGCCGAACAAAGAGCTTTCCCATGTTAATTGAGAGCGTAATTAAGCTGGCGGTGTGTCAGTGGACTTATTTATTGCCGAACGTGAATGTGAGGACCTTAAATATTCAATTTAATAATGGAAAATTCTACTCCAGAATAAAATCAGAACTTCCCAGCCCCAACCTTAATCTTTTTCCCTCTCTTTTAGAATTCAGCTTTATTCGTCATCATCAAATAAGGATAATTACCATCAAATATGATGATTTTTGAATAAAGTTGAACCCAAAAAATTAAATGATTGGGTGGTACCTTCTGCACCACAAGCCGACTTTGACTTGGCCTGACCCTGACAAAAATGAACTAAAATTTGAAATAAGTTTTGATAAGTTTGTTTATCTTGAGTGACTGAAAAGTTTTTATCATTAAATTTATATGGATGACGTATAGTATTCATCATGCTTGCAAGATATGTTATTTATTAAGTTACATTAAAAAAATATTATTAAATTAAAATTAAATAGCATTTAATGCATTGTTTTTTTTTTAAATATAACAACTGGTTTATTTTTTAAAGCATTAATTTTTTTAAATTTGTTTATAGTTATTTTTAACAATTTATGTTGAATTTAACAGGTAAAAATGATCAAATTTTACAGATTTATTAACTTATTTTGTATTAATATTATAAATAAATACATTTAAATTGCAATGAAAACTATAATATAGTAAAGAATAAATTTAACTTCATCGGTCCCCTCCTTCTCTTCAATTTTCATACAGTTGTTTCTAAAATGTTCCAAGGATTAAATAATTATTGTAAAACATTGATCATTTCTATCTAGTTATATGATTTTAATTCTGAAATATAAGATATCAAGTTTTTACAAAATTATTAATTAACAAAGGAGGAATATTGCAATTTTCTACAAAATTTGCAAATTTGTAGGGTGGAGTTGGTCGATTGAGGTGGGGCAGGGACCTCCCAAGCGGCGGAGGGTGACCCCAGGTGGCAGATCACACGCTCCACGGGTCACAGCAATTGACACCGCGACTGACGTGCGCACAGGTGTGCGTTTTGCGCAAAGGGGGCCGCGAAAGTCGCGGCTTTTGACCGGTCGCTCTCGCGCGGTCGGCGATCCGGCAAATATTTATTTAACGAGAGAGGCTAAAGGTTTTAAATGCTCATCGTTTATTTTGTCGGGAATCATCTATGTGGCCGCGTGGGAGGTGCTGTTGTCGGCGCGACAAAGGAGCCAGCTCGGCAAGGTTCTCTCTTATTTTCTCTCCCATGTGTAATAATATTCATGTGAGAGCGAGCGATGGTCCGTAGAGGGAACGCCCTTTGCAGCAGCCGAGATGAGAGCTGCCCGATACCAGACCGACCTCCGAGACTACCGAGCATTCCGACGGGCACCAACTGAGCACCACAGAGAGGCGCAAGAAGCGTTGGAATTTTAAATATGTGCACAAGAACAACCGATTTTTTTTTCAATCTTTATGAAGTAAAATAAAAATCTGGTAAAATTAATTTTTAAATTTTCTCATTTATTAGGACCAGTAATTGAGCCTATAAAAGAAAGTAAATATTGCAATAGAACGTCGGAATGTATATTACCACGTTTGTAGAATCTGTTGCCACTAGAGTTAAAAAACTTGCAGAACAAAAATGATGTGAAATACAAATTAAAAAAATGGATGTTAAAACAAAATTGAACAAATTGTATGAACAAATTGAAAATAATATAGAGCACTGTTAAATGTCCGTGTAAGCACTAAAAGCTTCTAATTTGAAACAATTAGTCTGATGAGCACCAGCCGATCATTTCTTCGGGAATTGGCTGGACTTAAAATGAAATAATGAATAAATATCTTTCAATAAAAATTTGAATCTATTTTCATTAATAAGGAATAAAATTAATTACTTTAAATTGAAAATGACGATTTAAAAATAAAAAAATTTGATTTTTTTATGCTTCGAAAGGGATAATGCGGAACAAAGAGATATTATTCTTCCTTGGTCTTATTTTCCACTGCCTACGTGACGACTGGCACAAAATCGGGAGATCAATTCCAATAAATAGCAATTTGGAGAGCACGAAGGAATTTCTCAAGAACCTCCCATTCCGAGGCCAATAAATCCATCTCAATCGACGGATTTGGTGATTTCATTGCCCCTGCCATTTAGCAATAAATTGCTTGGAAATTAGTTTCTGGCAAATATACGCCCCATAAATTGTCCTACAAATGCGACTTTTATGTCTCCATTGCTTTGGAGTAGGCCTTTCGCTTGCCTTTTCTGCTCCAATGCTTGAAACAGTGGAAGAACAAAGATTTGTATGCAAAAAAAAAAAAAAAAATTCGGAATTATATTTTTTACAGAAAAAATCTCAATAATACAATAAATTAATTGAAAATAGCATAAACTCCTTTTAGAGTGTAAAATTGTTACAAACACAGCCTTTTAACTGTTTTAAAAAGTCAATATTTCATTATTTTAATGATCTCTAAATGAATCTCTAATTTTGTTTATCGAAATTAGCAATTTTAACTTATTTAACAGTTTTAAATTGTCAGCATGCGGTATAAAGAAGAAGGCAAAAGATGAGAAGATTAAGTTGAATGTATGTAAATAAAATATATCAATAGTACATAAATATATTATTTAAATGGTGGAATTAATAAACAGTAAAAATATCAATTAATTATTAAATAAGGCTAATACGCCCCACATATTGTCCTGGAAATGTGACTTTTATGTCTCCATATCGCTCGCCTTTTCTGCTTCAATGCTCTGAAAAACAGAAAAGAACAAATATTTGTTGGAAAAAAATTCATTTAATTATCATAATTATACTTTTTTTCAGAGCCAATTTCTTCTTATTAGAAACAAATTAATAAATGGATTAATTGTTTTATAAGAATTCTACATTGAAGAAAGTCTATGACTGTTTTTGAATACCAATAATTTAAATAATTCGTTGTTTTTTTTATGTTAATGTAGATGAACGCATTTGCCACTTATTAAGCTGTCAATTATTACTGTTCTTCAGTTTTCTACACATTTATCATTGTAGGGGGTTAAGAACTTAATTATAATACTAAAGTTTAAAACTGTCAGCAAATGGTACAATAAAAGGCAAACGAATAAAAAGGTCTAATGTTTTTAATTAAAATATATTAATTCAATATAATTAGTATTAATATTCAAATACAAAACATAGAAATATCAATAAAATAAAAAATAAAATAATATAATAATTTTAATAAATGATTTATTTAACTTATTTTTATTAATTTAAAAGCATTTTGTTGCCAAATGTATTGTCCTGATCTTTGCGCCTCACTTGCTGGAGCCTGAGATCGCACGCGTCTCGTTTTATCACACCAACATATGCGATCATATCGCCCCTTTTTACACATTCGCCGTGCTAATTGCCGCCCGATTTCGCGCCAGTTGCCACGTTACCCCTCGAACAGCGCGAACGTGTCGGTCCGCGGGGGTCTGCGCCGACCCCGCGGGTGGGCCTGGCGCCAAAAGCCGACCATCTTCGAGATTGGCGCTGCTTCGGCTTGGGGGCCGCGGCCGGGGTGCATCTCGACGAGAAATTGATTTCCAGGTAATTTATTGCGCGGCCGCCGCGCCGCCTCTTAATTACCGCGGGGATTTTAATGCGCGGTAAAATATTCGCGTCGTAAAAAAAACAGTCGTAAAAATCGCAGCCACACTTCTTGTTCTTTCCGCGCATTCTCGGACGGCGAGCAGCGTGACCAACAAAGAAAGCGTGGAATTTTCATGTGAACAATGCGCGTCCGTCTGCAAGTGGGATCTACTGGATTTATGGTATGTCTCGAGAGGTGCTTGGCCACTTGTGAGCAGCAAATAATACGTTACGTCGACTTATGTTCCAAGTGTAAATTACCAACTTGTTATCAGAATACGACGTGTTAAAATGGACAGGGTGAAATTTATAATAAGTGCTAATTATCTGCAGGCTTTATATTATGATATGAAATACGGAAACATTTTGATGTAAAAAATTGGAATGAAGACAAAATTTTCATTTATTATTGTTAAGCATAATAATTTGATGAAATGCGGATTTAATCAGTAGGGTATCATAAAAGGACCATTGTACAGGCCACAAATAAGTAACTTCCATTATATTCCAAAGATTCAATTGAAGGACCAGGCATTATATATAATTACTATTTTTGTAGCTAAGACTAACAAAATAATTTGAGTTATTTTTTGACGGGTTTTTTGTCTGTGAATTAAAACTAAGAATGTATTATTATTAATAAACTAATAAATAAATATTTTATTATAAATAGAAAAATTATATTTTACATAAAAACTATATTTATAATTGATAATATTTTGTTTTACTTTTTAAAAAATTTAAATTAGTTAACAAATGCATTTTCTAATTTTTAAAAAATTGAGAACCAATTTTAATTTTGCAGTATTTTTGGCCAAAGCATAAAAAAACATGTGCTGACAAATAGCAGGTTTAGATAATCTTGTCTGCTGGAGAAGGTTTTCTCGTGTAAAACAAATATATCACTATTTTTTTCCTCTCCTCCACGCGCGGCCGCTGTTTTTGCCACAAAAAAGAGACTATCGCAGACTGATCAGCTTGTAAATTTGGTTCTCCAGCTGAGCATCTAAGGTTGGCTTTAATATTTATTTCTCAAGGAAAACAAAAATAAAATAAAATCCATAGAAGGTTTGCCGACCCACTGGCCGATTTTTTTTATAGCGAAAATTTATTTATAATTTGACAGTTTGTGGGAAACGTTTCTTCAAACTATCCAATTTCACTTGCATACTTTTCCTTTATATTCGATTATTGTTCCATTTTTTTCCAAATTTATATAAATTAATAAAGATTGAAGATCCAAAATCGAGGAAAATTATTTAAAATTTTAATTCATGACTTTTTTCGTGACTAAATTAAATCAATTATCTGTAAGTCTCTTTATTATTTTTTAGTGCCTCAAAATCGACTGTCAAACTTAAAGACCTCACCTGGTGCTAACTTGACTTTTTGTCTGCTTAATTTTTCCCACAGAGATTGGAAACCTCACACGCGGCGCGACCACCTGGCAAAAGTGCCACTTGCGCGGCCCCTCGATTGATTTACCTTGTTTTGCCGCGCGCCGATATAATATAATATTCAGATTGGATTGGCTCGTTTGATGGCGCTAATAAAAATAGCAGTAAATTCGCGCGGCGAGAGAAAATCGCCAGCGTGCAATAAAACGTTTTGCATGCGAAAGCCCGAGATTCTGGCGGCAATAATAATAATATACGCCGCAGATAGCAAAAACTTGTACAATCGCGATCTTTTGCTGAATTATTCAATTGTTGGAGTTTATTTATTCCTTACACATGCAGCCGAGAGACCGACAAATAATGTAATTTCTCGCCGAGAGCGCCGAGAGGTGAGCACCACAAAAACCGGCCGCGCTGCAGACAAAGCGTTTTTCTCACAGCGCTGGGTGGAGCCGCGAACTTTTGACCCGCCGACTTGGTAAAGCAGTTCAACTTTGTTGCTATTTCGTCTCACGCTTTTCTGGAATATTAAATTGAACCACCTTATACGGAGCTTATTGTTTTTTATCACCCAGATTCGGATCTCTCGACTCATTTTGTTTTCCACAAGTTGTCGAATTTGAATGAATTCAGATTGTTTTTCACGAGTTTGGGATTTATTTAGATATGATTTTGTTGATAAATCAATTTACGACAATTTGCCACGTCGTGATTCAGATAGCTCAATTTATTTTCGTAGCAAAGTAACAATGGCATGCGAAATTATAATGTAGTTGTAAAGCAATAAACGCTGAGGACCTCCCAAAAACCAAGCAAACTCCTAATGCGCGCCGAAACCAAACTCACTACTCGATTTGGGCTTACAAAGTACGCCTGCTGATAATTGTTGTTGTTGCAAACCACTTATTACATGCGCCAGATAATAAAATTAAAATGTCTGCCCGGCAGTCCTCGGGCAATTTCTTGGCCCATTGTGCATCTAAAAAGCCGTGGCTTTGTAAAAAAAAAAATAGCGTACTTTACGATCCCTTTGTTTTTTCCTTATTGTTATTTTGTGCATTGAGTTGATTAAATGGACATCATTTTAGACCTTTTGTTATTTTTAAATAAATAAACATTCGAAACAGATTTGAAGAGTATTTTTCTTGGTTAAAGATGCCTAATTTTTTTCATTGCAAGTGGAGCAATTTTCCCGACAAGCTGCTCAGGCCTGTGCGGAAATTTTTTTTTTTTTTTTGCGAGGAATGTGCGGCACATAAAAAAGGCCAAGTGCACGTTCGCCTGCTCCTCTTATCTGCTCGAGTGCCCTGGTCATCAAAGTGTATTGTTATTGCGGCCCCTTCCTTATCGCCGGCACGAGATTCCTTTGCTGCCTCCAAAATCGCGTTTACCAACAGATTTTCCAATTTGTCAGCCTTTATCTCGACGCAGACATCCGCCCTGGTGGTTTAACAACCTTTTTGTCAGAAATCAATGCTAGAGCAAGGAGCTTTCATTTGGATTTTGGAACGATCTAAAACTCTTCCTTACGATTATATTCAAATTTTAATATTACTCCTCAATAGAACATAAAAGGTTAGCGATCGTTTTTAAAAAAAAAATCCCCGAAATTGACATTGAAAATGCCAAATTTGTCATATTTAAAGGGTAAACTTTACGTAAAGAAGCTAATTCAAAGTTCAAAATTAAGATACTTTGAACTTTCGCTAAACCCACGAACCATGCTTTTTAGTAAACCCTTTGTTTGTAAAAATCACATGTCAAAAAGGGCGTGATTTTGAGAAAATTTTGAAGAAAATCCCTCAGAAAAAGTCGCTTTTCGGTCATAAATTTGAAGAAAAACATCCACTCTGCGTTTCTGAGCCAAACGAGGACAATTTTATTTGCATTGTTAAATTTGAATTTACAATCAAGAATCGTTTCTACAATTAAATTTTCCAAGAAGGATATTAATATCATTTAATAATTAAATAAACATAATAAATTTATTAAATTATTACAAGTTAATTTTTTGAAAAACTCGGTGATCCAAAAAACTTTCAGCTACCATTGGGAAATTTTTGTTTTGCATCAATGGATGGAAACTTTTCTTGATTTGTGACGTTTTCAATTTTACTGTATATTGGAACAGAAATTTAACGTGGATTCAGAAACTGAGTTTGAAAACCAATGCTTAGAAAACAAGTTAAAATGTTTTTGATAGAAAATCTTAATTTTTTTTCCAAAAAGATAAGGATTTGTTTCCAAAAAATTGATTGTCTTCAAAATCAAGACAAACGGCAAAACAATGACATACTTTTAATTGAATTGATAGAAAAAAAATTAATTTTATGTTTAGTTTTGTTATACAAAGACGAATTTTTATAAATATTTAGACCTTTATTTTTAATCCTGCTGAAAAAGAGCTACTTTTAATTAATCTCGGCACTTTCTGGTCTGACGCTGGTGAAGATCGTCAAAAATATAAATTTTAGAACGGTAAAAAAGAGGAATAATAACTAATGCAGATCAATATCGCCATAACATTCATGGAATTTTTCTGGCAGGGTCCTCTGGCAAAAACGCAATTTCATCTCAGACGCCGCCTGTGACGTCATCGGCAGGCAGCAGGTAAGGGAGGCCGTCGAAATTGGGGGTTGCTATTCGTTTTTTCCAAATATTTCGCGTGTCGCGCCGCGTGATTTATGGGCCAGTTTTGATCTGCTCGCTTATTTACAAAGTGCACGAGCAATTGAACCGAAAAGACGACGGTGCTTTTTCTTACTTTATATGTACAATTTTTTTTTGCATTGACTTTGTGCTGCTCGCAGCAGATACAAATTGCTTACACTTAACTCGGTGCGCGGTGCATCTCGCTGTATAAATTCTCTCGAGATAAAATGCTTATTACATTTGTGTTATGCCCCATTGTATGCGTTCAGCCGAGACACATACAGCAGCAATTGCAATCTACTTTTTGGCTCGGGTTTCGTCTCCCGGCCAGGAAAATAACAATAAATACTGCACCAAACGCAGACGAGCTGAATTTGTGATGCGCGTTTAAGCGTCGTCTGCGCCGCTGCTGCTGCTGCTGATTTAGGCGAGCATTATGTTTTTGCTCGCCGATGCTTTTTATTGCTCCAGCGCCCCCGGTGCACTCTTGCGCGATCAAGATTGTTATTGCTGCTGTTTCGGGATTATTTTGTTTTATCTCTCCGCGCGCTTGTGAGTTCTACTTTAAGTAAGCATTTATGGACAAAGTATTTTATTGTGTAAAAATTGTAATATTTTTTTTTGCCACTAAAATACATAAAATTGTATTAAATTTTTTATTGAGCTATTATTTTCATAATCGTTATTGGAATTTTTAAACTTTTACACGTAAACTTTAATTTTTCATCATTTTTTTCATAAAAAAACTTTATAATCTAGTAGACTTTGTTGCACTTTATTTGTGGTTTGTCAAAATTAATACTTGTTCACTAAAACTGCTATATTGTAGTAAATCATTTTAATTAACATGCAATAATATTAATGTTGTTTTTAATTGTTACACTTGGTTTTTACAATTGTTTATGTGATTCAGATAAGCTGCAATTCAATTATTTATTACTATTTTTCTCTTGAGCCTTACAGTCGTCATGTTTATTATCAGTATTCACTTTTCCCATGTACTTAATATTGGAATAGCATTAATAATAAATATTCTTGTTATGTTATACAATTATCTTTCAAATCAGATAATTAGTTCGAAAATTTAATAAAATATTAAAATAAACAAAAAAATGGAAATACTGAAAATTAAAAAAAAAATGACAAAATTGATATTATTATTTAATGTTTTTAAAATACGTTTATTTTAGATAATGCAGTTATTTTAAAGGCTAAACTACAAGCTTAATAAGTTAATATTTTTTATTTAATTGGTTACATTTTCCATTGATTATTGTAATAATTGTCGGCGCCATAACTGCATTAGTGATCTAACCAGTCGAATTTTTGCAAAGCGATGTGACATTATAAAATTTGCATGCATAAACGATGAGCGGTCGCTTTGCTCGTTCCTTGTCGGCTTCTGCGTGCGAGAAGGGAAAGAAGAAAGACAGAGAGGACAAAAACCACTTTCACTGTTATGGAAAAAATGTGGATTTTTCTGTGTTTTCGAGGCGAAAAGGCGGGCGAAGCTGCAATGCAGAAGACACAAGCGAGACAGTTTTCTTTTAGTTTCCCCTTTTCAGATCTGCTCTCTCCCTCAAAGAGCGGAGAGAGAGAGAAAGGCTGGAGAAACACGCGCACACTAAAAACTGCTCGCAACCCTTTCCTTTTTTGTCTCTTTTTGCCTCGCGCTCGGCGGCCCGTCGCTCGCTCGTTCGCCGGCAATTGTGCCGGACAAGAAAGATACGCACTCACCAGCCATGTACACATAACTTCTTTATTATTTTATTTCTCCCCTGCAATAATACAAGAACAAAAGTCACATATATAGGAAGCTGCTTGGCTGGCTTTGCGCAATTTTTATAGAAATTTAAAAGCTCGCCGACGCACTGAACAACAGAGTTCTGCTTTTATCCGCGTGCCAGCAAATTAAGCGCGTAAAAATTGATGAGATTCACTTCCATGCTTGCCACCCCTTTTCCCCAAGGTTGCAAATTGCAACTGTTAAGCATATTTAAAATAAAAAAAAATGTAAAAAAAAATCAATAATGCTATGTGAACATTTCCGTCTGCTAAAAATAACATTTTAATTGACTTCAAAGGAAAAATGTTATTGATTCTTTTTAATTACATACTTATTCAATATAATTAGCTAATATAAAATTTAAAAAAAAAATTAAAACTGCATACAACAAGAAATTCATTGTATTTTAAATTAAAACAGATGTCAATCTAAAATCTTCCATTCTTTTTATTTAAAAAAACCTTCTAAATAAAGAAATTCTGCAACGAAATATTTTATTTTTCTGTTTAACTTAGAATCAGCGATTAAGCTTTGTAGCCAAAGATTGTTTTATAATTATGCTATGTAGGCCCTCATTTTTTTTTTTAAATTTTGAATTGAATTAATTTCATGAAGTTTCTTTTCTGATCTTAATTATTTATTCACACCTTCCTTGTCCTCCATGCATTTTCTACCCTCAATGCTAAGTTTCATTAAATTTAAGTGGACAACGTATGATTAACTTTAGCGCAACGGTTCGGGAATTTCCGCTGATCAACCCGTCAGAATTCATTGCCAAGTTGCGAAAGTGTCGCCAGGCAGAAATAAAATAATGACTCGGTCGCGTTTTTGTGAATCACTCTCGGCGTTTGTTTTTTGTTTTGCGTCGCAAGCAAAACGAAATTTTACTATACAAAACAGGCAGGTGGTTGACTTCGCGATATTGCAGCCGCTGAGCAACACGTTCTGTTTATTTGTTCAACTTTCTGCATTTGCCGAGAAATTAATCACAAGTCTCTCGGAATTCTCAATTTTCAACAACATTGTAGACCATAAAATCACTCCGACCAAGTTTTTAATTAATTCAAATGATCGACGCTCGGATAAGGCGGAATTTTAATGGCCTGCTTTTGACCGACAAACAGCGCTTTTCCAAAGTAATAAATTGAGCCATCAACTTCTTCCTTACTCACACCTCTGGAAATAATCCCCTCAGATCGATATCGGCCGCACTACTATTATTTTCCTCTTTTACGCACTTGGCTCCGACAAACTTTTTTTAATTCGGGGCTGCCGTTGGTGGGACGTTTTTTTTCTGTAAAATTCGTCGTAATTTAACCGGCCGGCAGTCAGTGAGGCGAGAAATTAATTCAGACCGAGGTGAGACTTATAATTAAGGTGTCATGAAGAGGAGTGAAAACAGCGGATTAAATTGAATTTTCGGCCCTCACGAATCGTGCACATCCAACCTTCACTTTGCACAAATTCAGCGTTCATTAATCAAATTAGGACGTGAGAAAAAAAAGGTGGGAAACGCCCGGGCTAATAATAACTAATCTAAATTTAGAAGAAGGCCTATAAAAATAGTATCTGCATAGGCTTTCAAGGCTGCCACTAAACTATGTGTTGATGGGCGTCCAAAAGTGTCATTCCATGATAACATTGACTTTAAAAAATTGTGTCAGGCAACGGTACACATCTTTCATTATTAGATTGGTTAGCTGCAAAGTATTAAATTATATTTATAACAATTATTTAACTTATAATAAAATTTCGAATTCTTGTAATTATTATTTTAAAACTTTTTAACATTAAATTTAATTATAGTGATTATAGTAATTTTTATTAATAAAATTAAAACATGAAGAAGTTTCATAATTTATTAAAAATGCAAGAAATTGAGAGCAGATTGTAATGTCTTGGATACAAGAGTTAAATTTATAATTTAAGGCCCAGACAATTTGTTTTTTATATGTCTAATGACCAATCTTATAATCCTTTTAATGTTATTTATAATAAGCTTAGCCCGGATAATCAAAAATAATGATATTTTATATATAAAAGCATTCTTGTTTTCATATTGTATAATTTTGCTTTTGCCTAACTTTAAACTTAATTACCAGGACTCAAATTTTACACAACTGTCTCAAAATAAGGAAATTGAACAACTTTTCAAAATTGATTTTTCACGCTAAACGTTATACGGTTGATTTTTTCCTGTTTCATGATAATATTTAACTTGATGGAAAATAAATTGCAAAAAAAAAATGTGCAATTCTGTTATAACCTCACTTTGGTTTCGGAATGGATCAAAATTACGATTCTTTTCCCTCCAAAATTTAGAGCATTAGTCAAAATAATTCAGCACTTTCCCTCGACATCAATGGTTTTGAGTTTTTCACCCATCCGCAAGATTAATTGTAAGAAAGACCTCAAGAATATATAATTATGGCCAGCCTTCAACTCTATACACTAATTTGGACGGCAGGCGTGTTTCGTTTCATGAAAATTTTTTGCGCGGTGACGCGTTGTGCAGAACCGGAGGATCGCATTCGGCCACTCAGACACGTTTAATGAAATTATTATTGTCTAAGGTTATTATGTCTGGCGAGTATTGGAGCATGGCCATGCTTAATCCGATCCGCGATTTTCTCAGTGGCCGGCCTGAAAATTTCTTACAAGCGGCTCGGGTTACCTGCGCGCTTTAATTTGATGAAATGAAACTGAATATATAATAATACCTCGTGTGCTATTTTATTGCCGGCCGGCGAAATTAGCAGGCGTGCGAGTAATCCAGTGGCGAATATACATACCGGGAAAAAGAACACAGAAAACAGGAGAGATTTGATTGCAGCCGCGACGAGAGAGAGAGAGAAAAGATCAAGTGTCCCTTGCTTGCATACCTTGTGCACTTGGCATGAGTAATTTTATTATATGCGCGACCGGCCGAGGAAAAACGAAATCAACATGGAATAAATAAACCAGTTTTCTGCGGACGACGAGAAATAAAGCGCATGAAATGTGTTTGGAATATATTTTTTATCATTATTTATAATTTTGATATACTTCTCTCTCGAAACGCGACCAGGATTTATTTTAATTTATTTTTTTCCGCGTTTCATTTGATATCAAAGAGAGTTGCTTACTTTTGACGAGCGAGGACTCATGCCATGCACCGGCGTTTTATATTCGCGCGGATCGAGTGTCACTTTAGCCGTGCGGTTAATCAAGGAGATACACAAGCAGGCTACTTTCGGCCGTGCCGATTAGTCAGCTTTCAACTTCGATCTGCTGCTCACCCGGGACATGCAGTTTAATCAAAACCACCGAGACTTCGACTACCGACAGAAGCTTATTTTCTCTCATCACGAAATATCAAATGAGGTGGCTTTAAAAATTGTTCTATGTAATATTTAAATTTATCAAGTTGAAATCCAAATTATTCATCTTGGAATATGAAAAAAATTATAATTTTTGAGAAGAAAAAAAAATCTGAGGAGCTTGAAGCAAAATATTCTCTCTCGTCAAAATGATTTTATTGAAACCAGAATTAGACAAGAATATAAAAATAACTCAAAAGCTGTCATTAGATCGTAGATTTATCATGATAATCAACAGTGAAAAGCTTGATTAATTAAAAATTTTTGATTTAAATGAACAAAATATTGCGCTGATATATTGAATGTTTAAATATTAACCCAATATTTTCTTCAAGAATGTACAATTTGTTTAAATTTCTTTTTTAATTTGTTCAAATTATTATTTTAAATCTCGTTGAACGCGAAAAAGAACCAACTTAACGTTAAAACAATATAATTGATTAAAATTAATATACCGTAAAAAGTACGTAAGATACAAATTATTATAAAAAATAGCATGAACTAATTGTGAAATAAACATAAAAATTGCAAACTGAAATAAAAACATTATTTAACAGAAGCATTAAAGGTGGCAAGAGCGCAAGTTGACAACAGGTGTTTCCCCTTCGCAAGGTGCAATGATGTATGGATCAAGTCGGCTCGTAAATCATGCATTCGCGATGGAATAAAGCGCGGCGTCGTTTGCCAGTCACAGCCGAAAAGAGTGGTCGCGGAATTAAGGTTATTGTTCAGCGGCACGGCGAGAAATGAAGAAAGAATTGCTGGTAATTGATTTATGCGAGCTGTATGTGTGTGGCAGTCTGTCTGACACTGGTGTGTATGCAACAGATGTGGGTCATTTAACACACGCGGCCCCATTTGAATTTGAATTTAGTATTATGTGGAGTGTAGCAAGTATACTGCACACATTTAGCCGCGAGAGAGGATAAGAAGAAATAATACGCGCGCGTCTCGTCAGCAGTTCTTTTATTCGCGAATTGGCCCTGAATTCCATGCCTGGCCTTATTGGTGCTCTCCTTTTTCGTCTTCAGGGTTTATTGGCACTAGAGAAAATTTTGCTTCCGCAATTCCATTGAATTAAAATTCTTTTAAATAACTATTAATAAAAATCGTGATTAGCTTTATAATATAATGTTTTAAATAATGCTGAAATATTTTTTTTAAAGCTATGTAATTTAGATGAAAGTTTCTTTCTTGAAAAAAGGCTTGAATGTATTTTAATGAAGTAGGAACGACTCTGTTGAATATTTTGTTTATTAGAAACCAGGGGATTACCTGACCTTGTTTATGCCCCATGAGAACTAATTCTTGTATATTAAGGTGTTTTTCTGTCTAAAATACAAAACAAATTAATAATTTTAATAATATTAACAAAAACATATAAATAAGTATTTTCTTTAATTTCACTTTAATTTTTTTCTTTATTTGTACTAAATAAATGAATAAATTGCACGAAATTTATTGTTTTATTTCATTTTATAATTATATTAACTTCTCCTTTTATTGTAATTATACAAATGTATTTATTTAGAATTTGTAGTTTGTATAAAATGTCCAAAATAATATTTAATTTACTTCAAATTTAGGGCCCACATATTTCATCCAATATATTTCTGCAAATTATGCGCCCGTGGGACAAAGAATTTAAATTTAGTCTAAATATGTTATTGTAATAACTTCTTCGAATCAGATTCATGGATTATTTATCAATCTATTCCTGGATATTTTTTAGTCATTTGACAATTCATTTTGTTTGTCTTGAATTTGCGGTAAATAATCCAGTTTTCTCCTCGTCATAAATGATCCCCGCGATTCAGATCGAATTTCTTCGCAACTCAAAGAAAATTTCTTGGCAAATTCCAAAGTGTCTCTGCGTCTGCTCTCCGCAAAAGTTTTGATCCGGCAAAAATGCTCGCGTCTAGCCGATGTCAGGATTTGAATTAGTGCGCTCCCCAGTAAATTAGTGATAAATTACTCCCACTCACCGGGAGCGCACAATAAGCAAAAATGAGCACCTAGTATGTGATGAGTGACGGCGGCGTCACTCATCACCACGGGACGAACCCACGCGGACGTTCTCAAGTATCACCTCCGTTAAAGGTATTTATGTAATAACTGTCTTTGGATATTTAATAATAACAATGTCTTCCCTGGGTATCACATTTGTTTAATTGACTATTCCCATAGGATCTAGCACCGTCAGGGCGTAACCCTGACATCTGGAGGCACCGGCGAGATGTCTCTTTTCCACTTATTTAAAATAAGGGACTAGAGATAAAAAAATGGGACATTAATAAAATTCCCCGTTCCATTTTTTCTGCCTCCTAAATGTCGATTTTCCGGCATAGGTGCTTTTCCCTTGGGAAAACTGATTTTCCCCATGCCACCAAAAAGGGGCAAATCGGTTCCTCACATTCCCGACTCACCCGCTCTATCAACCAGGAGCAAGGGAGGATTTTTGGATATCTCTCTTTCTGTTCTTCAGAAAACCAAAAAACTTTTTTCCCGTAAATCAAAGGCGGAGGAAGATTTAAATCTAGATGAGTCAAGTTCCTCCGGAGACGATCCCTCCCGTAGTTTATTATTTCCCTCCAGGGGAAATTTAAACTCTCCACCTCCTGGGGGCGATTATGAACAAATCGGCCCAACCCTGGCCTACCAAACTTATGACATAAACCAGCCAGGACCCTCCTCTCGAGCTGATTATTTAGAGCTTCAAAGTCTCGAATTTCAGCCGTTCACACAAGCTGCAACCCCTTCCCTATCCCCTTATATTACCCCGTCTGATTATCTTGCACAAGTGGAAAACACTTCTGTTGGCACTCTTGATGCCCTGCGTAAGATAATTGGCACTCAATCAGAGGACGAAATCGAGGTGATTACAAATCAGTTCGGTTTGATTGATGTGCAGGACGAGCCACCTTCTGAGGAACTTGTTGAGCAGCAAATTCCTCGTAGCTCAACTCCTGCGGTCCCTAACCTTGAACCGTTAGTAATCAAATCTCGTGACACGAGTACCAATAGAGACGAAAATTCTCAATCGGGAAATAAAATGGCAAATCAGCCTACGAGCCGTGCGCGGCCGATTGACCTCGCCTTCTTCAAAGGCAAACAAAGTATCGGAGAATATTTGACACATTTCAATAGGGTCAGAGCGGCCAATCAATGGTCTGACTCTGAAGCACTTAATATTTTAAAGTGCAAATTGACGGGCTATGCATCGGAGTGGCTACAAGGCTATGAGGAAGACCCGGCGAACGCGAATGTGACGCTCGCTCAATTTTTGACAGACTTAAAAAATTCACAACATGTGCAGTCTGATGCACATGTGGCGGAGCGAGAACTTTACTCCAGGTTCCAAAAACGAGGTGAAAATTCACGCAAATTTGTAGGGGAAATGTTGTCTTTGATCAATAGAGTTGACCCCCATATGCTAGAGTCAAGGCGGATTCGCCTAATTTGCAATAATTTGCATCCCTCAATTTTGGATAGAATCGGTTCTCCCACTACAATTGGTGAACTTATTGCGCGGGCAGAGGATCAGGCGCTAAATCAACTCATTTTGGAACACCGGAGGAAAGTTTGCCCTCCTAGTGACTTTGACGCGGAGTCCAGCCGCTCTAGGCGGAAAAAGGGAAAAACCAAAAAATCAAGTAAATCAAAGAAAAAGAGTAAAAAGAAAAAGTCGGTTTCCGTCTCGGACAGCGAATCAACTAACGCGTCCGATAGCGGCAGTGAGTCTTCTTCATATCCGACTTCTTCTTATTCTTCCTCTTCTTCCTCAACTCACGCGGCCGTGGTTGAAAGGAAAAATAAAAAACTCCCCAAAAATAGTAAGAAAGTTGAACGCAAAATTGGGGAAAAATTGATGAAGAAAGTTGAAAAGCGCATCGCAGCCATTCAACTCTCTTCTGGACCTTCTCACATTCCCGCAGCCATGGTGCCCTCGCAGGCAGCCCCACAAGCGGCACCTGTGCAGGCTGTGGCGCAGTACACGACACCCAACCACTTCCCTGATCAGCCTTATGCTAATTACGACCGCGGTGGTTTTTCTCGTGGCCGTGGCGGCTGGAGTGGTCGTGGAGGCCGCCGGGGTCGAGGCGGCCGGGGCGGTGGCCGTATGTATTATAATTCGGGCAACACGATGCTTTGCAATTATTGTCGGCGCACGGGCCATTTGGAGAGCACGTGCTACAAACGCGAATTTGATTTGAGGAATTTAGGAGGCCACTTTGGACTCCCGGGGGCTGTCGCGAACCCCCAGCCGACATACGGGGCACAATATTATCCACCGGCCAGCCCACAAAACGCGTTGCCGCCATTTCCTTCCTTTCCGGCTCTTCCAGCACCGCCACTGGCGGGCCCAGGGGCACCGCAGGCGGCGGCGCCGTATGCCGTTCATGTGCATTACCCGTCGGCCAAGGAAAACCAAGACGGGAGGGCTTAGAAATTGGGGCCCGACCCCTCCCTAAAACCCATTTTGGGGGCTCCCTCTCTGTAAATTTTGAATCAGTTCGCACTTGCAATGAGAATAATTTTCAATCGAGCGGAAATAGTGTAGGAATCAATTCAGTCACAATTTGCGACAATTCTGCTAATCCACATGTTTTAAAAATTCCTGTAAATATTAATGGCGCAACAGTTCACGCGCTGACGGACACAGGAGCGCAGCTTAGTATTGTCTCTGCAGAATTAGTGAATAAAAAGGAAGTAAAGAGTAATTCAAATATTTTGCTGCGAGGCGCTTCTGGCCGTCTTATTCCGGTTTTAGGTTTGATTTCTCAAAAAATTCGAATCCAAAACACGGATTTTGTACATACATTTGCAGTGGTAGAGAATTTTGCACTTAAAATTTTGCTCGGTTTTGATTTTCTCAGTGCGAACAACGCTAACATTAATTGTAAAAATAAAGTTCTTTTGTTTGGCCCCGCAACAGAGGGTCCCTCTTTCGCTGAACCTGTAAATAAAATAAATTCAATATCTCAGGAGACAATGCAACCTCCTGCAGAGGAAGAGGAAATAGACGAAGTGCGCCCTATTGCAACGATTTGCGCACAACACACACTCGATATTGACGCGTTTGAGAGAAAATTGGTACCAATCTCAATTTCCCACAATTTGACAGAAGGTGAATATTTTGCTTTGCCTGAAGAGCGACTGATTAAAAAACATCTATTTGTGCCGAGTTTCATTTTTCATGTAACTCAAGGCTCAAATAATGTTTGGATTAAAAATCTTTCTAGAATACCTCAGCGCTTATTTCAGGGCCAGAAAATTTTCCACCTTTTCAAATTAGAATCTTTTCCGGAAATTGAAATTTTCCCAATTTCAACACAGTCAATTGACCCTCCTTCAGAGGCGCCGAAAGGGAACCCTTTGGATTTAATTCACATCAATCCTGAATTGTCAAATGAACAAAAGGCACAAATGCGCACTCTGTTGGAAAAATATAAACACCTTTTCCCACACGACACAGAAGATTTACCAACCACAAACAAAATACAACACATTATTAGGTACAAGGGACCTATAATCAAACAAAAACCCTTCAGGGAATCAATGGCTCAGCGCGAAGCGATGCGAATTGAAATTGACAGATTGCTTTCCAAAAATATTATTGAACCATCAGAAAGCCCATTCTCTTCTCCAGCCTTCATTATTCCCAAAAAAGGGGGTGGGTCTAGATTAGTTATTGATTACCGCTGCATAAACAAACATTCAGACCCAAATTCCTACTTTTTGCCTCTAATTTCTGACATTTTGGCTAGTTTCCACGGCGCGAATTTTTTCGCGGCCCTGGATTTGAACCAAGCCTATTTTCAAATTCCTATGGAGGAAGGTAGCAAAATTTTTACAGCATTTAGCACTTCCTCTGGTCACTATCAATTTAAAGTCCTACCCTTCGGTCTCCATAATGCTCCCGCCACATTTTCTAATCTTGGCGACAGCATTTTGAGTGACCTGCGATGGAAAATAGTAATTTCTTATTTGGATGATGTTTTTTCTTGGGCACCAACCTTTGAGAAATTGCTGGAAAATCTAGATATCATTTTACAAAGGTTTGACGCAGCAAACCTAAGATTCAAACCACAAAAATGCTATTTTGGGTTCCAAAAAATGAGCATTTTAGGTTGGTCAGTCAGCCCTCACGGTGTGCATGTGGATGCGGACAAAATCTCAATTTTATCTAAGCTCCATGAACCAAAGAACGTGAAAGAATTACTCAGGGCGCTCGGGATGATTGGCTATTATAGAAAGAGTATACCAAACATGGCAAAAATCGCAAAACCTCTTTATGATTTGGTAAAGAAAGACACAAAATTTGAATGGGGACCACAACACTCGGAAGCTTTTCGCACCCTTCTAGATAAAATTTCAAAACCCCCAATTTTGGCTCATTTTAATCCTTTGACTAAAACATTTTTAGAAACTGATGCGAGCCACATTGCGTTTGGCGCGGTGCTGTCACAGCTAGACGAGCATGGGAATAAACGTCCCGTTGCTTTCGCTAGCCGAGCGACAACGCCGTCCGAAACCAAACTAGCAAGCGCTGCTCTAGAGTGCTGCGCACTTTCCTGGGGGATTTTGTATTTCAAATTTTACCTCAATGGAATTAAATTCACTGTACTTTCAGACAGCCATGCAATTTGTTCCATTACAAAATTAAAAGACCCTTGGGGCCGAATTGGGCGTATTTTGATGCGCCTCCAAGCTTTTGATTTTGACATGGCACATATTTCAGGCAAAAAACATGTCTGTCCTGATTTTCTCAGCCGCTCCAGCGCTGATTGGTTGCCGTTTGATGAAGAAAATTTCTTAGCGGAACTAGAAATTCCTGCGTTTTTCACCGAACTTGTAAATATTAAAAATGCTCAACAAACTGACGACAAAATTGTAAATATTAAATTAGCGTTGGAAAGAAATGACACAAGTCGTCAGTATAAGCAATTTATATTGCAAGATGGGCTCGTTTGCAAACGAGGCACGAGCCCGCGCAGCTGTCTTCTGCTGCCTCTTATTCCCGACTCGCTAAAAACACAGCTTATGCAAATGTTGCACGAAGATGTTCTCTGCGGTGCTCACTTGTCATTTGCAAAATGCTATGACAAAATCAAAACTAGGTTTTTCTGGTTTCACATGATTCGCGATATTAAACAATTTATCCGTTCATGCCCTATTTGTCAAAGTTTTAACAAATCAACCCAACGTAAGTTAGGCAGTCTTATGCCAGTGGACCGACCTAGGACGGCCTTCATTAAGGTGTGTCTGGACTTCGGAGGTCCATTCGTCCGGTCCACTCGCAGGAATTGCATGCTCTTGGTTGCAGTAGACTACCATTCTTCTTGGGTAGAATTACGAGCTTGCAAAGATGCCACAGCCAAAACCACAGCCACTTTTCTATTTGAGCAGTTCATTTGCCGAACGGGCCTATTTTTGGAAATTGTTCATGACCGGGCCCCAGCGTTTACAGGTGAGCTCATGACTGAGTTCTGCGAATTAATTGGCACTCGCCAGGTGAGAATTAGTGCGTATCACCCAGCTTCAAATGGGAAATGTGAAAGATTTGTTAAAACAGTCAAATCAATTGTAGCTAAATACGTGAGTCCTTCACAAAAAGATTGGGATTTACGTTTGCCACAAATAGCTTTTGCCCTGAATTGCTGCACCCATAAGTCAATGCAAGAGTCACCTTTTGCTCTTGTTTACGGCCGTCAGCCAATTCTCCCCTTTGATATGATTTCAAACGAAAGTTTCCGAGACCCGTTTGTAATTGACATACAAAATCGGCTTGCTCTCGCCGAGGAGATAGTTGCAAAAAACTATTCTAAACAGCAACGAAAAGACAAAGAGCGCTATGATGCGCGTCGCCGCTTAATTAAATTTAAGGTTGGCGACTGGGTTTCAGTTTTCACTCCACGCGCTAAAATTGGACTGTCGAAAAAGTTACTCCCTGTATATATTGGACCTAAGGAGATAACAGGAATCATCAGTCCAATCTCGTTTCGCGTACGCATGAGCCTTCGTCCTGGCGCAAAGGAGGAGGTCATAAACATTGAACGACTCAAACCCTTTTTCACTCGCGATGCACAACCCCAAGGGGTCCCAAATAGGAATAATTCGACTGAGCGCGATTCGTCTCCGGCTGCGGTCGAATTAAACCCTGAGTCTCAGGACGCGCAATCTGCTAACGCGACACCTGATTTAGACTCAGACTCATCTTAGGGTGTGTAGTACGCAAATTAGCTCAATTTGGGCTACCTGGCACAACTGTTGTTATGCCTGGAAATACGTGGCAAATGGAGAAATAGTTCCTAAAAAATTTATAAATAAAAATACAAAAAATTGGAACATTTTTCTATTATGGCCACTTTAAATAAAATTATTCTATTCATTTTTTTTTTTCTCCTCTACCACCTAGACGTGGCAGTAGCCTACTTTTCAGTGCGTTACTATGGCCACTTTAAATAAATATTTATGTAAATATTTCTGTAATTTATATGTATATATATATATTTCTATTTTGCCCTGAGTGCTAATCAATACAGTTCACTTTTTCATTCCATTTTTTCTTGGAACTTTAAATAAATTAGATTTTTTTTACTCTTTCGGTCAATACACTCTTCTTCTATATGTATGAATTTTTTCATTTTTTTCCATTCATAAGAAAACACCTAAATCACCGCGGCACTGAGCGCACATCATATCAGCTCAGAATTATTAGAAGCGCGGTGGCCCGAGAGAAAGAGCGGTGCCTCACCCGCGAGCACGTGGCGACCGGAGTGTCTTGGCGATTTGATTTGGGACATGCGCTGTATCGCGCTCTGCATGTCGCAGCGGGCAGGCAGCTCTCGCGCGGAGTCGCCATTATTGCCCCTAAAATCATTTGTCCAAAAACCAATATCCCCAATATTTGCCCTTAAAACAAATGCCCAAAAATGAACTATCCTAAATTTTTCACTCAAAAATTCCCTAAAAAGTGAATGTCCCAAAAATATTTGCTCTTAAAAGAAAAAAAAAAATCTTGGACAGTCCTTCTGATCACTTCTAGTTACCTTATATTAAATTTTGTCAACCTTCATCGATAGGGGAAATATTTTAGAGCAAATAAATTTTGAAACATTTGGGAGTTTTGCAATTAGGGGCAAAGCGGGTCTCCTCTCGCACGACTTCTCACAGCAGCCGGCGCGACATTTCTCGCGCTCGGGTCTTAGTTACTATTTTCTTTAAAATTTTATAGCACTCATTCTAGAGCTCTGAAAATTCTCATTCCTTGAGTTTTTTCAATAAATATATCTGTCTACGCACCTCAAAATACCTAACTACAACCATATACAGTTAATTTCTTTGAAAATTACACTTATAAAAACATGATTATTGCACTTATAAATACTTTGCACTTGAAAAAATTTTGTTGTTATTTTCTTTCGAGACCTTTTCATAGGGTTTTATTCCCAGCTATATAGCTTGGACATTAATTTCATTTTTTCAATTGTACATTTCCAAAACAAAATTATTTTTTCAAATGACATTTTTTGTCACCCACACTCCTACAGGCCAGTGATGTGCCTGTGTGAAATATACATATTCATCGTTTCACTGCACCTGTGCAATTCTTAACAAGTAATTAATAATAATAGCTGAGGAATGGTGCTCAATAGCAACCATAATTGTGTTTAGCCAGGCCGTCAGAGAGACTAAAGGATTTAATAACGATCCTGTATCAAATCAGATTCCACAGGGCCCATGTGGATTTAATTTTAGAATCGTTATTTTATTCCTTTTGCAATATTATTTTATGAAAACTACGCGCGTAGTCTTTCTTTCTGATGAAAGTGGAAGCCTTGGCGCCTCAGCCGACTCTATAAAGAGCCGAAATATTTGTGTTATATAGTCCCACTTGCATTTTTGATGTCTGCAGAACACATATTCTGATTGTCAAACAGAATTTTATTGATTATACACTGCACTTGTTCATATATTATTAGGGGAAAAATTAAAAAAGGGTTCCAACAATTCCCTTTAACCTCTCCTTCAATTTCTGTCCATGATAGTCTTTCTTTTATTGGTGTTAAAATTTTTTTTAATATATCACAATATTTTTTTTTTCTCTCCTCTCTGTACTCGTCCCTTTGTAACACCTATTTGATAGTTCTATCGGTGCTCACGTTTGTTTAAGATGGACCAAAAAATTTGGGGACCTGCCGATGCTGAATTCCAACAGTACAAACTACTGGTTTTCATGCTGCAGCGAGACTGTCCCTTTTTACTGCCACCAAGACCTAGGTGTCAAATTTACGAAGTGACAGGAGATTTGTTCCGCTGGCCATCAGAGTACAAGGCACATGCGGTAGCAGCAGATTTAGGGATGTATAGGGGGCTCGCACGTTCCTATGTCAATCTCTATGGCAAGGTTAACCGCCCTTTGACAGAAAAGGTGCGCCCTGGCACCATCCTGCCGGTCAAAGTAGAGGGTCGCGGTGTCTACACCGCCACAACGTGGCTGCATTTGGTCACAAAATGGAAATCTGAAGATAAGATTTCACATCGTCCGAACGCGTTTGTTTGCAATATCCAGATTGCCATCCGGAAATTAGCAGCATATTGCCATGACCACGGGGTCCGCTCTCTCGCGATTCCAGCCCTCTGCAGTGGGCTAGACGAAATGCCCCCAGAATACATCCTACATTTGCTGCAGCTCTATTTTGCCCCGGTTGACACCACGATTTTTATCGTGCGTCTTCCACGCACCACCGGGTAGACACACAATTAATGTAGTGGATTAACAAAATTTTTATTTATATTTGATTCCAATTTTTCTCAGATGCACAGTACTACCGAGCCTAGTACTTAATTTCAAACATCATTATCACTTTCAGATTAATTAATTTTGCCAGCAAATTAATTATATAATCTTGAAGGTTTTCAAATTATTTATTTGTTACCTTAATTCAAACACAATTTTTTTATTAATTCTTTACACTTGTTTAACATCCACTACATTCGTACATCTGGAATCTATAATTTTTTTATTTATTCTCATTTTGCGGTATTAAAATATTACAATTTTTTTTTCTCTCTGATGAATATATACCATTTTATTATTTTTGTAACCAAATTATATGACTCATTAGATTTCCACTCATAACCACCGCACAAATATGTTGTTTTCAATAATTATTTTTACTGGTCTTGTCAAGATGATTTTTTTCTTGTTTAGCATAACTCATTGTGCAATTATTCTCTCCTGGGTCTGACGCATTTTCTTTTATTATTAAAAATCATTCTTCAGTTGAATTATTAATTTTTATTTCAAGATACATGAGTTCTGATTGTCGTACTCAAATTAATATTTTTAGTTGCGTCTAATTTTTTTTGTCGTCTTTGTCAGCATACGCAATATGCAGACTTCCTGGCTCTGCGGTGCACATTCACGTCCGCTGCACCTGGTTTGGCGGTCTAACAGTTGTCATTGCAACTAGCAGTTTTTTTATCACATCAGCGTCTGACCGCTCTCTTCTACGAAAATAGCTCAACACAAATTAAAATAGCACAATTGCAGTTATGCGTGGGTTTAGCACATTCATCGGGATTATCACACCATCCTGTTTCCGCCGACATAATGCACAAAAATGCACTCCTTCTCAATTTTTGTTGTTTTCATATTCAGCAACTTATTCCGCTGCATAATTTTTTTTTCATTGTCAGCTAAAATCACTGGTGACCACTCCAACGTTTTGGGGCTGGTCACTCTGGCACGACTCTTTAACACAAAGAAGCGGGCCGCCTCATCATGCTCGCGTCGCGCGGGCCGCGACTCACCACTTTTGGTGTCTGTCTGCTGAGTATCACTAACTATTTCTCAATTGTTCTAGCTGAATTCCAATTGCACCCGGGGGTTTTGGTCAAACAATTACAATTGTTTCCATCGACTTCTATTTACCCAATTGTTTTTGACATCGAATTACCTCAATATGCCCCTCTTGCTTCTATGTTTGGGTATCAAGTTTCCACACCACCGGAAGATCCCTTTCTGAACTTGACACGTATTTTGAGCAGAGCAGATTACACACTTGCCAATTTGACTCAAATTGAATTTGACACAGACCTGGAGCAACTTAACTTTCGAATCCCACGCGCACTTGAATTCATAGGAACTTTCTTTAGTTATTGTTGTTCTCTTGTCACCCATGCTGACCTGCCGCCCACTGGCACCCAAGCTCGTGATCAACTCAAAAAATTAAATGTTGAAATCGCAAACGCCTTCACAAAAATTTCCCAGAATAATGGCCAACTCTTCCAGTTCGCGTCAAATATGAGAAATTATATTCAGGAAATTTCTCATAGAATTAAAATCACTTTGGCCGCGGCAACTTCTGCTCACGACAAATTATTACTCCATCATACATTTAATCTGTATGTGAGAGTTCTCCACTCATTCACGCACTTGATCAACTTGCAAAATTCCCATTTCCTTCAAACACTCTTTTCCTCGTGCGCGACTGGCAAATTGAATCCTTTGATCGTACCGCCGAGCAAACTGAAATTAGCTTTAACTGAACTCCGAGAAAAAATTCAGCCAGAAAACCACACGCTTGCGATTCCAACAGCAAAATTGGATTATTATTATTCAGACGATTTGATTTCCTGTTCACGCAGCACTATCGCGATGACCTTAACCCTTCGAATTCCTCTTTTGACTACCACTCAAAAATATTCACTATACTCTCTTCAAGCGGTTCCATTTTCTTCTGATGGTAAAATCTGTAAAATTGAAGTGCCCTCGCACGTCGCAATTTCATCTCAAACTTCTGCTCACTCTGCAATTCGGACCTTCCAACCAAAAAAATCTCTTGGCCTTTTAAATGACATTAATTTACCAACAACTGAACAAAGATGCATTGCTGCCCTTCTTTCTCCCACTGCAACCCTCAATGATCTACGAAATTATTGTCCTTTTCAGTGTTTCTCCACAAATCAAATTAGCATTCTGCACATTGACGAGAGGAACTTTATCATTACAAATGCAGCGAATTTGACGGCCCATTGTGGCACCGCGCGTCACTCCCTAGCCACACAAGCAACCACGGTAGGGGCCCTTCAAGTGCATCTCCCTTGTAATTGCTCTCTTTACGCCAATACTGACAAAATTATTGAGACAAAATTCCCCTGCCTTCGGCCTGACACAAAACCGGCATCTATTCGTTTTGTTCCTCACGCGTGGACTCATCTTCCTTCTACAATCTATATTTCTCAAATTTCAAAAATTCCAAATCTTACAGCTATACTTTCGGAAGATTGGAACAAATTTTTGCCTAACGAACCACATCTGCAGAATGCGACGGTCACCGTTTTTGATTGGTCTTTTGTACAAATTGTCTCAAATTATATTGGCCTGTTTCATTGGGTAACTTTTGCCCTCCTCGCGTGGATCATTGTACGCACGCCAAGCCTACTTTGGGGCCTCCAAAATGCAAATCGGACACCAAAATCATCGCGCCACAGGCACCGAATTTACCAACGACGGCCACTACCCGCGATACCGCGCTCGCAGCAAAATGACTCCTCTGCGGAACCCCCTGATGCACCACCACCTCCGTAATTATTTCACGCGGCGGTGTCATACGATTCATTTCATTATCCACTTTTCCTCACGGCAGTTCTTCTTCATTACTCCTTCGGTCGCGCGTGAGTTCATCGCAAGTTTAAAATTATTAATTTTTAATTATTTAAATACTTTTTGGCTCTTCATTATTCTCCTTCCTTCAATAACGCATTTTTTTTGTATTATTATTATTTATTCTTCTCGGTCAATACAAAAATTTCAAATTGGGTTCTTATTCTTTAATTTTTTTTTCTCTCTCTCTCTCTCTCCTTCACGGCCCTAAATCAATTTTTTTATTTTTCCTCCAGCTTGCGATGGCCACACGACACAATTCTGTCACAAACCACGTTCTAAGACCCCGGACGGCCGTGTCCAGAACACCGCTGGCACTGCTCCGCCGTCTGCTGTCCATTCAGAAAGGACTTTTGAGTATCGCGACTCGCCATATTCGCGATCATGAGTTTCTTTTTGCTCGACGAGAATTAGCCTCATGGACTGATATAGCAGTTCACATCTTTCAACTCTTCAAAGAAATGGACGGCCAACCATTTCCTTCTTGTATTTTTCTGGTACGCCCTTTTAATCGAACTTCTCAATCTTCTCAACAAGCCCTTCGTGGATTTCTTCGCGCGATGCGTCACAATATAAAAATCGCTATCAATCTTTGCCACGCCGCATCTTATGATCATCGCTCGCCGTTTTCGCCGCCGCGTCTCCTGATGGAGCGTTTTTACACGACACGACTGGCCCTGTGTGATCGGCTACCTCAGGAGTAAAATCACAAGCCGAGTTTCATAGGTTTCGCTTTTATTGCACATTTTTTTTTTTTTTTACATTATATGGCATTGTAAATTTTTCTTTCACTTCCAATGTTGCACTTCACCTGAATTTGTTTTTCATTCCAATTTTACTTTTCTCATTGACTATGCGCAATAAATTTTTTTTTTTCTCTCTCACCAATTTTCAATTCACATTATAATTATTTGTTCAAATAATTATCTTATTCTCTTTTTTTAACTTAACTGCCAACTTCATGGCTTTTGAATTAAAAATTAAGAATTATGCTGCTGAACTTGCACTTCAATTCCGTCTCTCCCGATTATTTTAAATTAATCTCCAAAATACATGGATTTTAATTTCAAATATTCTGGACCTTATACAATACTGATTTTTTTTTAATTTTATTATTATTGCGCCTTTACTTTTCACTTGTTCATTACACTTCCTTTTGTTTTGTTGGTTGCACTAATCTTCCTCTTTCAGCCTTCTCCGTACTTCCTAATTCCCCTCGCTCATATACATCTTCCTGAATCAGCATTTTTAGCGCGACTCAAGAATCGAGCGAGTTCACATATCACTTTCAGTCATTGTCGCATTTTTCATTACTTTATCACACGTCTTCCTGGCAACGGAGTCAGACGCGTCCCTTCAGAATTTTTGATTCAAACGTTCTTTCTCCGAGTTTCCGTCTAATTTCAATCCTGTAAGTGCCATCAATTACTTTCTTCAGGATACAATACCAACCCTGTCCATACCAAATTCAAGTATCAGTTAAAATTATCTCGACGGCCTGACCGTTAGATTTTTTTTTTGAAATTTCTTATTTTTGTGTGGGTATTATTATTATTATTTTTCTCAGTTTGGTTATTATTATTTTCGTTTATTGTTTATTTTTATGATTATTATTATGGTTCCTTTCGCACACTAGACATAATTCATTCATTTCTCCATACTGTGCCACCGGTTGCACCAGAGTTAAAACATCATAACTCGCTTTCCCCTCCAACGACTTGTGCGTATGTTTTTCCATACCGGCTGGTGTCCAACCTGACACTTTCCACGCACACACTACTCCAGCGAAACTGGGTTAATCAACTGACACCCATCAGCTGACAGCGCTCTTCACTCTCGCCTACCTCAACCGAGGTTCGGCCTGGGCCGCCTCCAGGCCGCTCTTTCGGCCTCGGCTGGCCGCCTGGGGGTCGAGGTGCATTCCGACCTGGCTCAGGAATGACAGGAATAATTTATTGAAAATTATCAAATTTTTTTTTAACATACTTTTCGTTCTAGTTAATTTTCATTATTATTTAATCTCAAGTATTGTTCTCTCGGTTTTCATTGGCTTCATTTTTTCTTTTTTTACAAATCACTTATGCATCTTGCGATGAAAATTTTTTTTATTAGTACACAAAATTCAATATTCACAATAATAATAATAATAATCGGTTGAAGATTTTTTTATTTACATCTCCCTTCTTCATCCGACCTACACACAAAGATGTAATAATAAATTCAATGGACCATTTCCAGTCCCTTTATTTTCATCTTTTCTTAATGAGATGGGACACGACTGCCCATAGGCATTCCTGCCCAATCTTTCCTTCTTTTCAGCTTTGTGTTTTTTCCTTATAATTGGGTTTATTTTTGTAGCACTCATGATGCGCATCTACGTACTACGGTCCGAGAGCTTCAGGATTTGCCGCCTCGACTCCCAATGCTACCGGACGGGGCAGCGGCTGGAATCATACATCAACTTCGCGGCGGCGGGACAAAGTTTCTTCTTGACGGACTATTTTCGAGCGCACCTCCGCAGCCTTCTACGAGACGCACAGGTCTTTTCTACTTCCAACCCGACTGCTCTCGAGTCCCTGTTGGACGAGACCCGAGAGGTGGTAGTCGCTCACCTGGCACGCATCTCCTACTCCGCTCAGCTCCTTCTGACTCTGTTTGACACACTCGTATCTGTCCGTGACGCGGGCCAACCCAACATCGGCCGCAACCTCGCCCGTCAATTCCTCGCCAGGCTCCAGACATTCTGCGAATTGTTGAGTCCGTACCTTGCCTTCCTCCAGGCCGAATTGGACACAGCTCAAGCGGCATTGCCTCCCGATGTCCAGTTTTCCCCCCCCTCATCGGAGGATGAATGGGAGCCCGACGAATACGTGGCCACACTGCCCCTCTCGCCTCCGTCCTCCGATCTCGAGGACTGGTGAAATGTGTCCTGCTGTCCTGCCGTTCCGCCGTCCAGCCGCCGCTCCGCCGCCACATCCCACCATCAGACGTGACGCCGTTGTCCTTCGGCCGAAGACTAAACCAACGTGTAGGACACTCAGTGCGTCGATTTATCCCTTTTTGATTTTTTGTTAATTTGCATTCTCTGTATTTAACTTTAGTTCGGTGCTCTTATTTCCTTCCTTATTTTTGGTAATTTAGTCTCCTTTTATTACCCTGACGTCTCTCGCTCTCCAGTATTTAAATTTTGCTCGAAGTCCCTAATTTTTTTTCTCTCTCTCCGTCTATTTGACCATCGCTATTTTTTTATTCCCTTTGTTATTTTTTTTTTTTTACTTTGCATTTTATTTTTACATGGTCAACATTCCTTTTTATCTAATTTTTTTTTATTTTTATTTATTTCTTTAATTTTTTCCGAATTTATTTTGTACTCAGGGCTGGACACCCTGTCGCACACCTCTTCCTTCCCGTCAATGGAATTTTTCCGTGTTCCCCTTTTTCTCGAATTACGTTCTTTTCCGCTATTCCTGTTTCGGTTGTGGTGCGGGCTCCAACCCCTTTTATATTCCGGCTAACACACCCCAAAACCCTTTCGATCCATATGTTCGTTTTGGACTGAGGTCCTCTCGCTTTGTGCAAGGGCTCGTAAACGAGCGCGGCTGACCACCGCTGTGGGCTTCCTCCACCCACGACTTTGCTCCCCTTGGCACAATTACGAGGGTCCGCCAGTCCAGTCGGATATCAAAAATTTTGCTTATACAAAAAAAAAAAATTTTTTTTTTCCACAACACTATTTACACATTCGTCCCAAACAAAATAAAACTAAAATTTTAAATTCCCCAAATAAGCCGGGGGGAGGGGGTGGGTACCTCACCCCAACTAATCGGTTGAAGCAATTAAAATCTTTCCCATCTCAAATAAATATTCCAAAATTAATAACATTGCGGAAAATTCCATTACGGCGATTCGTAAATTCAGTATTCTTAATCATAATTAAGTAAGAGGATAATATTCATTTACAAATATTAAATAACTTATTTATTCGAGCAAGGCAACATTTTTCAATATTAACAAGTCCTAAAAGTAACTTCTTATTTTTTTATTTGTTTTTGTTCTTTCCCTAAATTCGAGAGGGGGAGATGTCAGGATTTGAATTAGTGCGCTCCCCAGTAAATTAGTGATAAATTACTCCCACTCACCGGGAGCGCACAATAAGCAAAAATGAGCACCTAGTATGTGATGAGTGACGGCGGCGTCACTCATCACCACGGGACGAACCCACGCGGACGTTCTCAAGTATCACCTCCGTTAAAGGTATTTATGTAATAACTGTCTTTGGATATTTAATAATAACAATGTCTTCCCTGGGTATCACATTTGTTTAATTGACTATTCCCATAGGATCTAGCACCGTCAGGGCGTAACCCTGACACCGAGCTAATCTCATTTTACAAACTGGCTTTTTACAATCGCGAGTAAAGTGAACTCGGGCGAAGATAAAAAGATCTTTTACTCCGCATACGACAGCATAGAATATGTATAATTTTGGCCGCAGCCAAAGTTTGCTGTGCGAGCAACTCTGCGCCCTTTTTTGTCTGCCACGGTTGACAATGTCAGAGCGCGCGCATGATTTATGGAAATCAGTTTTCTTGGCACGGCCACAATAAAATGCAACATTCCGCCAAATATGTAACAAAAAAACAAAAAACGACAGCGGCGACGAGAAAAATACATAAATCGATTCCTTCCCGTAACAAAAAAAAAATTGAATTTTTCGATTAAGAAAGTAAATCAAAAAAACACTCACCGGGCTCGGCGAATGAGATGATTTCGGAGGCTCGTCCGAGGTCGTCGTCGTCCTCGAGCTCGAGCGGGGGCGGCTGTTTGCGGTGTTGGCCGGCGGTGTCGTCGACGATGCGCATCGTCTCGAGCAGCACCTCGTGCGGGATGGACGAGCTGACGTTGGGCTTGGAGCGGAAGCCGAGCTTGGACAGGATCTGCTGCTTGATGGCCTCGATCCTGACGAAATTGTCCGAGAGTTGCTGCTGCTGGTGGTGGTTGTGGTGCAGATGGGGGTGCTGCTGGGCACTGACACCTGCACTACTACTGAACTCACTGGCGTCGCCCAGCGCGGGCGGCGAGCACGTCGGACACAGCTGGTCGGCCCGCAGCTGGACGGGACACCACACGACGGCGGCCAGCGCGACGGCCACCGCCCAGCAGGTCGGCGAGGCCATCGAGTTTCTTGGTGTGTGTGCGAGACTTGTCTGCTTGTCGCAGGCTGCGTGTGGCTCTTGCTTGTCGAGGATCAGCGCAGCCCGGCGCGCTGCTGGCGCTGCCCCAGCGGCGGCCGCCGCGTGGCCGCCGGCAGGGTGGAGCGGCCGCCGACCATCATGATCAACACTAGCAGCGCGTGCCCAGCGTCTATCTCGACCGAGTTGGCATGAAAAGCGAGTGCGTGTGTGAGGAGTCCGTGGCTCGCCCGCCGCTGCCGCCGCCGCCGCTGCTCGCTCGGCGCGCGCCTGCGTGACTCACTCGCCGCCCGCCGACCCCAAGACAGGCCCTTCCAGACGCGGCCCCCTCCCGCCGCCCCATTCATCCCCTGCCCGCCTGCCGACTTCCAGCCCCCACCCCGCCGGCACGTGGTCGCGGACGCACGCGTTCCCGGCCCCACGAGAGATGCATTGCGGGCTGCATCCTCGGACACGCGCGCGCCACTCGCCGTGAATGGGCGCGCACGCCAGTGACATCAATGGTCGGTGCACGGTCACGATTTATAAATCACACATTCCTGATTTTCAAACTGCTCAGTTTGTTGCTTAATCAGTATCATCACCTTTTAATTAATTAATTTGACAAAAAAAGGAATTATTATATTTAATGACATTTTTGAAAGATCACTTTTCGCGTTTATTATAGTTAAATCTTCTTGGCTTGTTAAGCTGCCTCTTCAGTTGATTCATTATCAATTCCAAATCTCAATATATTTATTTATTTTGGATTAATTCTATTAATTAAGATAATTAAAATAGGAACCCATCAACTTAATGATAAAATACTTAAAGTACTATTTCCTGATTTGTGGTATCATCAACTGAATTATATTATTTTTATACTTTAATTGTGTTTAAAGTTTAACAATATATTTCCACATGGTAAACCGTTATTTTGTGTTATTTGATTGAAATGATATTTAGAAAATAATAAAGGAGAATATATTATCTATACAATAACATTATTAAATAAAATATAAATAATATCATAAATATAAAACTGAAATAAAAAGTAAATAAATTTAAAATTATTTATAACAAACAATAAATCTCTCTGAGTCCATTCTGAAATTTTGAACATTTGTTTTTAAGTTAGTAACATAATACAAAAGAAGTAAAATATACAGAAATTACATAGCTCGTAATACTCCCCAGTAATGGCCATAAAGTTTATCTTTCATTTTTGTTAAAAGATCACTAATGTATATAAAATAAAAACAATAATAATTCTAAAATCTCTATTTTGTGTAAATTGTAATTTTATAGTGCAATAAAAATGAAATGCGCAGAGTGATAAAAAAAATCCGGCTCTGCACCTTAAAAATTTCTCATAAGAATTTTTTTTTAAATTATTAACGTTTAGTTAATGTTCACAATTTTAATATAATCACAATAGAAAATGTTTGAATTGGTTCTCATTAAGGATCACAAAGGATGTTTTTTTTGGTGCAAAACAATAAACAATTAAAGCAGTGACCAAAGAAAAATCGATTTTAAATTCACAACTTTTATTATTATTGTTATCCACCACTTTTTTTGCTATTGGGTTCTTTTGGAAGTTCATTGACCCTTGCCAGACATAAGGGATGTGGGTCCAGTGTTGAGCAGGACAGAGACTTATCATCTCTTAATTTCAGAGCGAAGACAAGGAGCAAAGGTGTGCGAAAATCGTCTCGCAGAAAGAACAAGAAGTGCAGGATTACGCTGCGCAGACTTGCTTTGCAATAAGCCGCGGCGGCGTTGGTGCCTGCGCCGCTGGAAATTTGATACATTTCCACCGAGCACTGCAATCAGAGCCCTGAGAGAGCGCTGTGTGATTTTTAATTGCACGCGGCGGCTTTGCATGGAATTCGTGTTGTGCTGATGCTTGCAGTTTGCGGTGACCTTAAGAAATTTCGCCTCAAGTGAGTCACGGAATGCAATTAAAACGACGCGCTGTGTGTTTTTTTTTATTGCTTGCATCAACGCCCTGCATGCTCATCAGCAGTCTGCACTTTAATAAGTCATAAGTGAGCTTTTATTTTGTATCAACACGTCGACCAGTCTGAATGGAAAAAAAAGAAAATTTCATCTTGATTCTTTAATGAGGGCGTGGAACGCGCTCGAAAAAAAATAATATCAATATCAGGTTGAAAAATTTTATATAAATTATATTTTCCATCACAATTTTTTTATTTATTATAATGAAATATAATTGCATTTTTTTTTTTAATTTCCATTAAAAGATTTGGATTCAACTATAAACAATTCTCACGCATTTAGGAACATCTGCCGATATTTGTGAAACACCTTGACCCGCAAAAGAAGTTTCACCGAATGTTTTTATTGTTATTGGCATATGAGGACCAGTTCCCCAATTTGGCTCGCCAATTCGCGCGTGTTGAGATTTTCACACACACAGAGACCAAGCAAGCGATGCGCCTCTAATTTGCGGCGGCCGCGAGGATCGGTCGCCGCCCATCCACTTACGCACGGCGCAAGAGGTAAAAAAAATGCTGCGAGAATTATAGGCTTTCACCTTGTCGCGCGCGCCGCGCCGCCTGATGAAATATTGGGAGCCACTTAGTTGGATAAGGAGAACCATATATTACGAGTTTCACGGTTATTATGCTTGTCTATGGAAAAAATATTTTATTGATATACGCACACAATGGAAGCAGAGTCTGCTATCTTTGATCGCTGGCAGCGGCGGCGCTCAATTTGGGCCAATTTTAATTCACTCTTGCTCGACACTCTCTCTTCACTTAAAACCAGATTGTTTTTACTCTAAAATTTTTATAATATCGAGTGCAGACCCAAAAAATTAATCAACGTATAAATGAACCAGATTTAAAAAGTACTTTTCTGAGATAATTTGCCTACATTATTACTGAAATTTAATTAAATAAATTTATTCAATTATATTTTGCATGAATTTTTTATTATAATTAGTTAACTTCAATATTTTTCAATTATTGAACCACAGTTTCCGATAGGTGCAGTAGATGTTCTGGTGGTGCTAGTAGCAGGAAATTACTTGAATAGTTTCTTTAATATTAATTTATTTTAAATTGTTTTGTTTTTTCATTGTTTGTTCTCCGCTCAAAAATGAAAAATCAAGAGATGGCAAACAAATTGTTAAATATTGCCTAACTAAGATGAAATTTCATGATGATTTGAATTTAAAATCGGCTTTTCCTCGATGGGTTTTATGAGTTGTTTATTGTTTCAAAAAAACAATAACCTGCTCTACAATCATGTTTCGGCTGCGGGCTGCAGCCATAATTCATGAGCTGTGAAATTATTTTGACAAAAATTAGTTCACAGTTTATAAAAATATTTTGTTTTTAATTTAACAATTTTATGTGAAAAAATTATTTAAATGTTACATTTTTATACAAAACTTTTGACAATATGAATTCAAAATTTTTTTAACAATATTAATTTTATTAAAATTTAGGTCAGAAAAATTGAAACGTGTGTGTTTCAATAAGATGATATTGGTTGATTAAATTTTTTTGTTAATTAATGCAAGTTTCACTCAATTATTTTTAATTATTTGCTTACCTTGAATGCATGATTATAAAAATGGAAAAAATATACAAATCAAAGGTCTGGGTGAAAATTTCAATTTTTATTTTATTTTTAGTTAAACCGAGTTAAATTTCAATTTCATTAATTATTTATTTTCCACATTTATACAATTATTAATAATAATTATCAAGTAAGCTCGAATAACTATGAAAACTTTGCGTGTTTTGTAATTAATTATTAATGTTCCAAGTAAAAATTTGTTTTGAACGCCTTGTTTAACGCATTGTAAAGAATTTTAACCTAATTAAATATTTTTTTACAGTGAAAATGTTCCATGGAAAATATTTACTATCAAGAAACATTATTTGTCTTCTCATAAGCTCACTGAAAGTGCAGTTGAGCTTTTATTATGTAAAATTGGTAAAACAATTTATTCAAAAGTCTTTCATCCAGAATGAGCCGCTGGTGGTTTTGCCGTGTCATAAATTTCTCAGTTGCTCATCGAGAACACTTTAGACACGTCCATATCAACTTAATAATCAGCCGAAATGTCTGGAAGCAAAGGAGGACGGACGAGAGAAAAAAGCGGCCGGGGCAGCGAGGAATGAGAGGCGCTGCTGCATTGTTGTGTGACTATTATTATATTGAAATTGTTTTTGTCAGTCTGGCACCTACATCCTGATACATTACCCAGAA
This sequence comes from Neocloeon triangulifer, assembly GCF_031216515.1. Lineage (NCBI taxonomy): Eukaryota > Metazoa > Arthropoda > Insecta > Ephemeroptera > Baetidae > Neocloeon > Neocloeon triangulifer. The sequence goes on along the minus strand of NW_026775555.1, from coordinate 4,751,109 downwards.
ATCATTAAAAATCCATTGTGCCGCGCGTTGCCAGAAAAACGCTGCCGCGCCACACCAGACAAAACCTTCAGCTGCCAAAGTCTGAAAGAATATGAAAATGGATCTGTGCAGGTCGTTTTGCTTTTTCGTTCGGGGGCCGTGATGCAAGCAAGCAAGGGTGCCCCGTGAAAGTGTGGCCGCCGCCGCCACCGCCGCGTGGGCGGCTACTTTGTTGACCCACACTCGGCTGCGTTTGAGCTCTTTATCTCCGATATATATTCGGAACGGCTGTATAATAATGTATATTTTATTGCCGTAAAATATACACCGCGCAGAAATAAATACCAAACTACAACTGGGCGAAACAGACGATTGCATAATCATGTGGCGCTTGTGTGGTCCAGCGAACCTCAAGCGAGCCGCGCACTCGCGGCACACGTTGCCTCCAACCTATACATTGTTACCAAGCAAAGTATTCTTTATACAAATATTAAATTAAAAATAAAAGTTTTCATTGATTATCTTTAAATTAAATTTTATAATATTCGCTTTACAATAAATAAATAATTAATTACATACAATAAATGTTTTTATTATTATTTAATTAATTTTTTCCAGCATGAATGTTTATTCCAATTGTGTAAACAAAGTTGAATTCTTTAAGAGAAAATAATTATTTATATAAATAGTGCTGTAGGATCTTAAATTTAATGTATTCAACAACATAAAAGATGTATTATCATGGTTTTGTACGCTTCTGAACAATTATATTCTACGATCCTATATTGAACAGAATTAATATGTACATAATAAGAATTTAATTAAACACTTTTATTATAAACTCACTAAATATAAATATTAATAATAAAGTATAATTATATTTAATTATTATTGTCATTTTGTCACACAAAATTTGTACAGCGTCATGTATTGCTGGTTGAAATAAGTTAATAGAACTACATTTAAGTATCATAACATTTATAGTTTTATCTTTATCTAAAATTAAGACATATTATATATAATTTATATATATTATATAATTAATATAATGATATTGGGTGGGTCCGAATATGAGAGAATTGATTCGCGAAGCGATTCTCGAGAAGTGATTCTCGACTATGGTTAACTTCAAAAAAAGTAATGTTAGGCGTGCATTTTGATTAAACAAGTCACCTAAAGTGTCAATTAATTGTTTAAAACGTTTAAAAATTAAATATTTTATTCAAACTGCACGCCAAACTTTACTTTTTTCGAAGTTAACCATAGTCGAGAATCACTTCTCAAGAATCACTTCTCGAGAATCGCTTCGCGAATCAATTCTCTCATATTCGGACCCACCCATTGTGTTAAAATTATGATCTTGTAAAAAAAAAATAATAATAATAATAATAAAATAGAAAACTTTTGCAGAATTTTAAGATCAAGAATATTTTACATTTTTGAACAGAGTCAAACTTAAGCAAAAATAATTTTACTAACAATTATTGCAGATTAATGTAACTCATTATTAATTTCTCCAGTTTGTGATGAGAAAGCGTGTAGCATTCTGCATAAAAAATATAGAATAATTAAAAAAAAATAATTGCTCCAAATCCAATTTAATTAAGAAAAAGTGAGTAAATATAAGGAAATTTCCCGAAAAGCACGGCTAATTGCAAAGTATTTAAGTAGGACCTGCAAAGGCAACTGTGGGGCTGGCGGGCTGGCCAGCAAGTAAGTAAGTCGTGCTGAATCCATGAAATATATTTTATGCTCGCGGCGAGTCGGTCGCTTTTTGCCCTGGCGAAGTAGACTAATATACTGGCTGTATTATGTACTTTGAATGTATGGCATCTGAGCCATAATTTCGCATGAGGACGACTGACTGCTGGGCGAATTTGTTGCCAAATTTAAAGCGGGGTGAATACACCCCAGCCCCGGCCAGCAGCCGTGCGACGGCCAGCCTGGCAAATGTATCAAGTAAAATAAAAAAAGAGCTGTGAGACTTTTTTAAAAGAAACTGTGCAGTCTGAGAGTGGTGCCGCGCTTTGTTTCCGAGCAGAAGCAGTGCGTGCGAAGAAAGAAGAAAAAAATATGGTCATATTTTACATTTATTTTTTTTTTTATTCTTTTTATGATTTTCGTTGCTTAGCCTCGACTAACTTATTTAAAGACAAAACAGTCTATGAAAAAAATTAGAAAAATTATTTAATAAAAATCTGCAATTATGAATTAAAATTATAAATTTTATTCTAGAACTTCAAAAGTAGACATTGTATGCAATTTTTTTACAATAATTACAATTAATTTAATATTTATTTTTATTTTGTGTTGGAATATAAAAATTTTTTGATTAAAAATTTAGCCTTATGTTTTGGATATGGAATTTCGTTTTGAAAAAAACATAATTATCGCACTGGTCGTCTCTCATCTCTAAATTGAGCAATCTCTCTCTCTCTGTCTTTAGCGTGTAATGAGGAAAGAACAAGAGTGGCGCTGATGAGATCAATAAATACTGCACTTAACAAGGTGATAAAGAGTTAATTCCAAGTGCGAAAAACCAGTTAGCGAGTGAGACGCGCGCACCACCAGCGCCGTGTATTGGCCTGGAAAAGTGACACTCGTGAAAATTTACGGGTATAAAACGCCGCGGACGGGACATGAAGACGAAGCGGCGAGACTCACTGAACAGGAATTTTTCAGCTTCTAAAAATAATCAAAATGCAAAATGCACTCAACAACACCACCGCAGAAGAAGATGATTCCTTTTAATAATGTAGATTGTTTATTTTAATTGTTAATTTAAAAATTGATTAAATTGGTTAAAAAAATATTGTTTATTAATAGAGAAATCAATGTTTTTTCAAGTTTTTTTTTTTTTACAAATCCTCTGCTTGTTGTAAAATTGTATCTATTAAAATTCAATTCAATTTTATCACTGCAGAGCTTAGGAAATTTAATATAAAGTTTAAATCTGTTTTTAAATGGAGCATTGAAATTTCAGCGCGTTGATTCACGCCGTTGGCCCAACTGAAATAGAAGATGCTTTTTTGAACTTCTGTGGTTTTCCTGTGATGCATCACAAGCGATTTGTCACTGACGTGTTTGTTTTGACAAATTCACTTTCCTCCGTGGTTTCGTGCCAAATCATAAGTTTGTCGAGTCCATGGAACATTATTGAGGTAGGTTTTGCGGCTTCTTATAATTAGATCCGGTTTGTCATCAAAGTTTCCAACATAAAAAAAAAATAAATAAACAGAGACACAAGACCCAAACGAAGAAGAAAAAAATTGAACTAAAAACACTACCATGTGTTTGAAGTCTGCAAACTGAATCTATTATTATTATTATTATTTTTTTTTAACACAAAAAAATGTAGAACTATTCAAATACTGGTCGGTTCGCGGATGTGACTGATGCATAAAGTCAAATTTTCAGCTCAGCGGCCTCTAATCTGGCAGGTGCCATCGGACCTGCTGGTGACAACGAGACCATTGACGTTTTCATCGTGCATATTTTCAGCGATTTAAATTTCAATTTCGCGGCTGTCGTGAATAACGAGGACGCACAAGCCATGAGTGTGCCAAAGTGACACCGCGTGAATGTGGTTTCCTTCCACCAAATGACCGCATTTGAATTTTTCAAAGATGCTTTTTTATTCATGCATTAGCAACAGTGTGATGAGATGGCAAGTAGCCCGCTCATCTGCAAATCAATGAGACGCTCCGTCGCTAATGAATGCCACGAATTTATTTCGATTTTTGGAATTCGTTTTAAACTTTATTGTTTCATGGCCAGCAAGCACGTTGCAAGAAATAACTTTTAATGGAATATCAGAGGGATTGGTTTTAAATAAAATCCGGGGGTGACTTTGTAGATCCAATCCAAATTTACATTTTTTTGTTTTTATCAAATGAACCACTAAATTCGTCGCTAATTTAGTTGCTAAATAAGCGATTAGTGGGTTGTAAATTTTAATTTTGGAACATTTAATTTTTGATAAGATTTTAACAAAAGCTACCAAATTTTTAGTTAGTTAACTTCAATTAAAAAAACATTAAATCTTTCTAGTTCAAAATAAAAATAATGTTGGTTATTTATTTTAAAAAAAAAAGCTGATTCATAAGGAACTTGTTAAAACCAAACTGAGGTTTTCATTTATCACATTTAATTGAATCTGAAATTAAATTTTGTTTTCATTTTAATTAAAAAAAAACCTTCGAGCGCCCTCTGGATAAACAATGTTGGTAAAATATCCATTCTAATCCAATTTGTTAGAAGAAGTTGACACTTGAGGAGATGATCATTGAAATGAATGAATCGGGCTTTTTCCTCCTTGCAGAAATTGTTGAAAATAATCTGCAACGAGGAAAAAGCCCGATTTATTCATTTCCAATCTAATCCAAGCTCATAATTTATTATTTTGCAGTAAAAAAAGTAAAAGGGGTGCCAAATTGTGAACTGCGTGAACGGTCGTTAATTCTCTTTATCACTTTCAACCGACCTCTAATTGCTACGAGCAAAGTGGAAAAAGGAAGCGGCGATGAAAAGATGGAGAGTCCTTGGTGCACCAGCTCGGATGTGCAGAGAAAATAAAATGCATTTCCTCTGCACCGCTCGGCGCCTCATTGCCCACATCACAAGGCGCTTTGTTTGCGGCTTTTGATAAAAACAACCCTCTCCATATTTCATCCGGCCACATTATTATGCACTTTTCAAATTGCCCTTTGCCATATTTCCCAGCGGTTGGAAGATGGATTTATTTTCCTCGCGCTGCATGACTCGACCGACCGACGCGCGCCGCTTGCCAATTTGCAAAAAATTCAAATCGAGTTTCGCACCGGCCATAGTTCGAGCGTTCCACACAGATGTCTGGTAAGCTTGCTGATCGGGAAATAATAATTTCATCAGTGCCGGGGAGAGACTGCCATCTGCTCCGAGACCAAAACACTAGGCCACTAAGCTCGCTCTGCTCGCAACTCTTCCCTCACTTGCCTCAAACAACTCAAAGAATCCGTCACGTGGGTCTTGCGATCTCATAGCATTAATAAATTAGTACAAAGACAATTGTAACAAATAAAAATAATATTACACCGAAAACAAATTTAAAAAATCAAAGCACAAATTATTTTGTCTCAAATTTTTTTTCCCACCGTGTTTGTTGACTTGAAACTTTTTTCTTCCTTTATTTACAAATTCTATGACATATTGTGGTTTTTTCTGTTGGTGTCGCCAATAAAGTCTATAAATTAACCATTTTTTATATTATTAATGTTGAAATATTTTTTTTACAAAAATGTTTAATTAATAATTAATATGATTGTAGAAAGAATTATGAAACAAAAATAATAATAATGAAGGACCCAATATAAATGATAATGATCGTTTTAGACTTTAAGTTAAAATTACTGTATCTGTGTCACATTATTTAATCATCTTTTGCAATTTATTTAGAATGTGTAATTTTATTACAAAATAAGTATCAATTCAAATTATAATAATAAAGAAAAATGCAATAATTTATTTCAAAATATAAAATTTAATGAGTAATAGCAAGAAATATATTTTATATTTTAATAGCAGAAAAAAAACCTCTACTTTATTATTTAAATTAACTATCTAATTATTTCAAACACTTAGATAACATCATTTACGTATAAACTGTTCCATCTTGGTATTGATTTGTGCGTTTCTGCAGTCTTCTTCCTCGCTTTGTTGGTGCACGTTTGGCTTGATAATAAACACACAGGGCAGGTACGTGTATTTTATGCAATTACTCACCGAGACTTGCGTGTTTCATGTTCAAGGATCGTTTATCCATTCTGTTTGAAATCATGACACAAAACAGTATGCAGAACGAGCCGAGTGTGTACGTTGCGCGCTCAAAAATTAACTAGCAGTAGCGTCTCGGTCCTTCACGGAAGGCCCATCATAATATTGATCACCCTCGAGGTTTACATACACACGACGTGAGAGAGTCGACCAACGGTATTATGCTTCTTGATGGACGCGTGAAACACAGCTGATAAAACCAAACCGAAAATATTTTAATCAAGTACTACAAAAAATGATATTATATTGCGTCTCATATACTCATTATTAATTAATTTGATTCATTTCACAACTTTTGTCGGGTTTTAATTAATTTTCTTCCTCTTTTTTTATCTGGTGCAGAAAGTTAAAAGTTACAAAACAACGAACAAAAAGTATTGTTGACTTTGATATTTGCATTTCAAAAAAATCAGGAAATATTCTTTAAAATTATAATAAAAATAATAATGTATGATTATCAAAAACGTTAATTTCAATCTCTAAAGAAAATTTAGTTTTTGCTATTAAGATAAGCAAGTGACAAAAATAATGAAATTTTTTAAGATTTGAACAAATTCCCATATTTTGTACCAACTTTGTTACTATGAAAATTCAATTTTAAAACATTTTTAATTTTAATTTGCAGTTAAAACTAGTTTTATTTCCATGATACGAAAAATTAAAGCAAGGAAAGAAACAGAGGAAGTGTGTGCGAATGCGTCTCTTCAAAGAAATAATCCCATTTTCGCATTTCAATTTTATATCTATAAAAAGACTCGCCCTTTGAGACTTTCTCCTTTCTCGGAAGTGGATTCATCCACGTGCTCTTCTTCCAACTCGCGTTTTTGCGAAAATCTTCTCGGGATGAATGACTTGCTTGGGCTAATTGAATCAGAAAGAATTAAGTTTCCGTCCGCTGTCGTCATCCCGCGCCCAATCGAGGCTTTTCCTGCGTGGGCGCGACTCTTCCATTCAATTTTGCAAACCCCCGGGGATAATCGCAGCTGCGCGAAAAACACGGATAAGAAAAACAAACCGTGAGGCGCAGGGAAATATTTGCTTTTTTCTCCGTGAAAAGTACCAAAGTGTGGGTGTTTGCTAATTTCCTGCTGTTTAAATTGCTCCAGGCAAGATGGATTATTAAATTATTTCCAGCAGATCTGTTTCTAGATTTTTATAATTTGTATTAATCAAGTTTCAATATTAAGATGAAATTTTACAATTGAAAAATTAATTTAATTTAAAATTATGAACTTAAAATTTTAGTGGAAATACAGAAATCGAGCTTTTCTTCGTTGCAAAAAATTGTTTTTATTCAAAAACAATAAAAACAATTTTTTGCAACGAGGAAAAGCCCGATTTCTTCATTTCCATGATCATCTCCTCGAGTGTGAACTTCTTCAAATTAAAATTTTAGTGTTAACAATTTAATTCCGTGAAATTAATAATGACATTATTTGTCTCTTTTGACCGAAAAGAGTCTTTTCAAATGTATTATTAGCTTTTTCTGTGTATGTTTTTTTTTTTTTTTTGCTGTATTCATGAATGTAATGGAGAATAAATAAACAAAAATTTAATATTAATTGGAGTTTAAATAAATTTATAAGCCCAGTGCGATTTTCATACTTTTTTAGCAATTTTTTTTTTAAATTATTTCAACGGTTTTACTTTAAAATTCGCTTGAAACATAAAAATTTATTAACACTTCTTTAAGGTCCTTTAGGAATGCAAATTTTAGGTCAAGCATGCAGGACACTTTGGCAATCGGAGGTTTTTTTGAGCGCATTTTTCGCATTCCCACGCGGCATCTGCTGGCAGTAAAACTTTTTGCGGCGCACTCAATTGCGGGGCCGCGCGAAATTTACTGCCGTGTTTTCGCAACTCGCGAATTCCACCCGCCCGGTGACAAAGTAAATGAACGCGTCAACGCGCGATTTCGCCACTTTTACACTCTCTCTCGCGTGCGGATTCCTCGTCTCTTTCCCCGATGATGAGATTGATTGAGAAGAGTCGGGGGCCCTTAACAAGGGTTGGGGAGGAGATGTGCGCGAATTTATTTGGTTGACATGTTGACCTTAAGAGTCGTCCGTCGAGTGCCTCGTCAATTGGGCCTCGGCTGCTGGCGGAGCCCGCACGAGGCTAAGTAAGTTTCATTTCAATCATTTTAATCGGAGCCGCCGAGGCAACGATCTTTAAGCGCGGCTTTTAATCTCATCACATTAAAATTTTCAACCGTTTGCTCTGTAAATACATTTTTTTTATCGCTTTTATTTTATTTTTTTTTAAATGAAAAACTTCAATAAATTGAAGATATTCCAAGTTTTCCAACCAATTGCAAGTAGACGTGATAAATTTCGAAATAAATATCTTTTTAATATTGGTGACTTCTTTTCAATTTTAATTAAAATTACCCAGGATACCATTTCATTAAAAAAAAATACATGTAAATAGCAAAAAAAAATAAAAATATCATTATTAATGTTATTTATTCTTCAAAGATCAAGTCAAAATGAAAGAGAGAAAAATACCCACGCATTTGGTGACAAATACTTACAACAATTATCCACATATTTTCCTTAATTTGGTTGTTATTTGTATTTCTACACAGGAAGCATAATATTTTAAAATTGAATTTCCACCATGAATTTGCTTCGTGATCAAGTTTAGGTAGAATTTTGCTCCGAAAAGTTCAAGTGATTAAATTAGAAAACATTTTGGACACAAAAAACCACAATTTTTATGAGGAAAAAAATTAATTTTATTTCTTAAATTTCACACTATTAACTTTGACCATTGTGAAGGAAGCTGACGTTCGTAATCGCACTTTTTATTGATACAATCATCCGAAATTTTCAATTTTATTTGCATTGCTAAATCTGGTATTTGACACACTGATTTTTTTTTTCAAAATCGGGAGTTGAAACTATTATTCTGAAAAGTTGTTAGTAAAACATAATTATTTCAACGTTAACAAACGTTAATGAAATTTCATATCCATACATTGACGGACATCTAGTTTTATTTTCATTGTCTAATTAAAATGATTAAAAAATAAAAATATAAATAACATAAAAGAAAAAAATTTCATCTGGAAAATAATTTTATTTAAATAGGTTTATATTTTTAAAAAATTTCTTAATTTTATTTCAGTTTTTTATACCCGTTTTTTGAGTGTAATTAATTGAACATAAAGTGCTGCTTTAAGCTCGTCCTCAATAATTATAATTCTTGTTGGGAAACGATGATCGTTTCTTGTTGATCTTTTTTTTTTTTTTAATTTTTCCCTTTTTGCGCATCGCATATACACTAACATGAAAAAGGCGTTCAGGCATAAATTAAAATTTCAACCTCGAGATCGCGACCAATGGAGGAAAAGCAGAAGCAAAGTGAAAGGTTCTCGGCGCCGATTGGTGCCCGACGACAACCTTCGCATTTTGCGAACTTGCAAGTAAGGGAGCGCAATTAAAGCAGGCTGCCATTTTTTTACTGTTTCGACTTTTGCTTTCGGTCGCGGCGGACACGTGTAGCCAATAATTGAATCCTCGATTTTGGCCCCCTGCCTTCCATGCACGGTGTGCCAAATCGAGAGTTGTTCTTGCAAAAAATTACGCGAGAGAGGCCTTGCGCCACAAACATGCTAAACTCTTTTCGGACGACAACGGTGCCACTGGATTACGCGAACCTGACGAGAGGGCACACCATCAACTGAGGCCTTAAAAAGGGCTGAGCCAAACGCAAGATCTGAATTAGATAAAGACAACGAATTCCACAATTAACATATTTTGTATTTGCATGTTTTTGTATTCATTGAAAATATATAATTAATGTTGTAATTAAATCGTTTTTTTTAATTGTGTATTCAATTTTCCATTTATTAATACTGATATTAGAACTTGATTTTAAATACAAAATAAAATTCATAGTATTGAGCTATCGAAGCGACTCATTCCTCCTTAGAAATTTCACTGCATTACTTCTCATCGTTGTAAAATTTATAATTTTACAACAATATGTATGCACGGTTTATCACTTTTTTTACCAACATTAATTTTATTTTAAGTCGCATCAATAAAAAAATTAAGAAATTGTTTTTAATAAAATTTATCTTTTAATTACTTGAAATAAGATTTAAAAAAATTAGTTTATTTGTTGAAATCTACTTTTTTTAAATTATATATTAAGTATAATTCAAATAAAGATATTTCAATGCATCGAGATCATTAATTTAGCTTTGTCTGCTACGCGACTTCATAAGGTAGTTCAAATGGTTCAAATATAATTTGCAAGAACAACAAACAGAAATTTTAAATTTATTAATTACCATTTGTTTTGTTTAACAATTTCACTCCCAAAAACGTGACATTTCTAACCAAAATATCAAGAATCTCCCCAAATTGTTCAGCTTTCTTTAACGCTTTTGTGGGTGAAAAAATCTTCCACATATAACATGCAGACACCTTACATCATGTCTTTGAAGATTGCTTTATTTTCTTATCAAATAAAGTGGTGTGCTGGTTTTCTCTGGTTTCGGATAATCAAGGAATGCTCAAAATGATTGGTATGCAAAGCACGCGGTAAACAAGTGATAAAAAAGCAATTGAAGAGGAATGTTAGCGATTATTGCCCATCCGCGTCGATTAACCCTTTGGAAGAACAAAAAATTATCACGCAATATGGAAGGAACGAGAAAAAAGATCTCTTCGTGCGCAGCAAGGCGACACGAATTTTATTTTATTTACGACCGTGCATATTAATATTTGAAGCATTGGGAATTTTAAGTGGCTATTCCATTAACGTGTTTGTGAAAGACTCGTATTTTGAAAAGACCCTCTCTCTCAGTTTTATGGCCACGGGGCAGCGAGTGGGAAAAATTTATCGCCACGGCTACTGTGCTACGTGTGACACTGATGGAAACGCTGAATTTACAACCGGGGCTTGATTTTTTTTCGCCATTCACATTCGCTTGATGATCTAGCCGATTTGCACAATTTGCACCCAAGGCCACTTTTTCACCCGAACGCGGAACAATTTCTCGCCGGTATAAATTATGCCGTTTAATTTAAGACGTGTTTTATGTAAATTCGCCACAGCTCGTGTGTGTAAATTTAAATGCTAATGATGTTAGTTTTATCAGTGGGTTAATTTGCAACAAGCGCCAGATTAAGTTGTCTCATAAAATATTTGAACAACGTGTAAAATGGCGATGCGGGACCAACTTCTTTCCATCTCCGAGGCAAATTATTATTTTTCTCCTTTTACGGTTCTGTCATCTAGATTTCAAAGTATCGTTTTAATGCGCATCTAGGACAGAGTCAAACGTCTACATGAATTATTCATTTCGTTGAAAGGGTTTGTCATAATTATTATTTTGACGAGAACCATAAAATTAATATTGGATTCTAAAAATAAAACTGTGCCGTTAAATTTATTTGCAGGTTATTCTGCAAAAAAGGAAACAAAAAAGAGCAAAGCCAAATCGAGTATTTTCAAAACTGATAGTAAATTTTTCTATTTTTCCTGTTGGTCTATAATTATTGGATATTTACGTTGATTTACGTAAAGACCTTTTTTTGACATAATCAAAACGTTGTTCTGTCAAAGTTCAAAAAGTTCCTCCTTACTTAATTTTGGAAATGTAATCTGACATAAAACTTAAGGACTCCTTATTGACATAGTCAAATCAATTAAGTCTTTTCAACAATAGAAGCTATATTGGGCAATTATTGGAAATTTAACAAACCATTGTTGTAAAGACTTGATTTGACTATGTCAATAAGGAGTCCTTAACAATATCCAATTCGCATGACAAAGCATAAAAATAATGATGGAATAATTATTACTATTTTTTCATCCAAACTTTACAGTCACATTGTTTACAATCAATAAAATTATTCTTGAAATCATGTTAAACAATTTAATCATTTCATTAAGTTCATTTGGTGTGAATTGGTCTACTAAATACTTATCTTTTATTCCATTGTTGAGCAGCAACAATAGAAATTAATAATAATTAATCACAAAAATGCAACATTGCTTCAAGATTTAAATGGATTTTATCTTGATTCGGCAAAGCAGTTTCTATGTTTTAATATTTTAATTGTAATCGAATATCATATTACACAATATTTAACCTAATTACTAACAATCTAATTCCTACAAAGCCCTAAAGTTCATTTTTTAAACAATAATTAAAAAAGATTGAAACGGAGTTCCTCGTTGAAAGAGAAAAATGAAAAAGTAAATTCACAACGTTTATCACAATTTTTCTCTTGCAACAAGGAATTCTGCTCCAATCTTTGATGAACTCTAGTTTTAGCTTTGAATTATTCCCAATTTTGTAATAATATTTATAAAATAACATAATTAATTAGTGAATTTTTTTCACGTCATATTACAAATAATAAATTTGTATAAAATATTGAGTATCAAATCCTTTATAAACGCTTTTTAAATTTAAATATATATTGTTTGACAAGAATTTGTATTATTATTTCATGTTCCAATTAAAAAGGTGTTATTTCTTTTTCATAAGCATTCAAAACTCATTAACAACAATGCATTTTAATAATTTTTCACCTTAGTTATTTTATTGTAGTACTTTACTCTGATAAATATAAAATATAATCAGACGATGGAACACAAATTTGTTTTAGTTCAACAATTAAAAATATTTAGAAGAAATAGCGACTTTTTTATTTAAAACAAAATAATATTTTGAGATATTGTTTGATTTGATTGGAGGCACATATTTTAAAATTCGCATTCACTGCATCCCTAAAGTGAATTTTTTAACGACCAATCATTCAAAATGACGAGAGGGTGTAGTCCCATTTTTGTCTCCATCTCTCTATGCTAATAATATTCGTGTTCAAACGCGGATATGTATCGCGCCACGCCAAAAAAATCCACCATCGTCGACACTTGTCGGCCTCCAGATCAACGCAAATCGAGATACAAATCTATCAAAGCAGTCTGATTAGAAATTCATGAGCAGGATGTGTTTCGAATCTACGCGTGTGCAAAAAATATTGCCAGCTGGGCAAATCGTTAATTTCTCGCCTGCGATATCGAGTCGTCCGTCCTCCGCGGAATCAAATCGCCAATTAAGCAGAGCGGCGAACACCTGTGCCGGGGATGACGACTGGCCTTGGATGGGGGCGACAGCCTCCGATAAATAAAGTTGGTAAGTTTCATTGTGTTTAAGTCCAGCTTAATTCAGGTATGCGACTCACGTAGCCGTTTTATTTACGTTCGAGAGTGCACCTGATCTGCAACCAAAGCACACTTGAAATCAACTTTGTCACTTTTTGCGGTTCTTTGTTTTGGCTTCAAATCGTGCAGTGAGCACAAGACGATTATAATTGGACGCTGTTTTCCTCCTGTCAGGTCAACGAGACAAAACTGCGCATCTTATATTTATTTATTTGAAACATTGGAAAAAAAGATCATGAATATTACGCTTAAATAGTGCGTTATGAACGTTTTCAATTGTTCAGTCTGATTTTTTTACACTATTTAACGTGTAATTCTAAAACCAAGCAAAACATTCCAATTTTTTGTTTTAAAATTTTTTTGTATTAAACTTTTCTTTACTCTTTTTCCAATTAAAATAAATTTTCTGCTTTTATGCAATTTTTTTATTATTTGAAATTTAATCAAAACATTTTATAAATTATTTTTAATAATATTACAAATATTTCAAATTTGATAGATTTTGTACACAAATTAATTTATATTTTATTTTATAAACTAATGATGCAGGACAGAAAAATCACTTCCAAACATGGAAATAAAATGGAAATGACAAAGCAACAACCAGTTTCCTTTAATTTGAAATTTTAACCTCAATTTATAATTCCATGGAATTTAATTGAAAAACCGCAAAGCATCAATTGGGGGGAAAAGATTGGGGAACAAAATTCGACTTCCATGCACCTGCATGATTATCTGGAACATTCGCTTAAAATTGCATGCACTTGACTTTCATTCAGCATTGAAGCTGAAACTTGGGAAACCCCTCGCTTTGATCTATTTCAGTGACGGACTCGCTCTCTCTCTCTCTCTCGTCGTCGCCTAGGAATCACCTCGCGGACGCGAAAAGTTAAACACAAATTAGCGAGTGCGCCACTTTTTGCCCGCGGCCTGCTGCGGACGATTTGTTTTGACAAGATCGCGCGTTCATCATTCTGATGTAACTCTCCGCGAGCAGCTAATTCGCACACGTGTGTGTGTTTTGGCACAAGAGCGAGAGAGAGAAAAAGAGAGGAGCAGGTGCGCCGCACAGCTATGTTGCTAATTGATGCCTAGCGGAAAAAAATTACATCTGCTCGCAGCGTTAACTTTGTAACAAAAATTAAATAACATAAACAAAGTGAAAATAATACAATTTTTATTGTATTTAAAACTGAATTAAAATATTTAAAATAATGTGAAAAGTTCCTTCTTATTTAGGAAATCTCAGTAAAAAAAATTGTAATTTAATATTCGGCTCTATTTTTAAGTTAAATAACAATTCAGCTGACAAAATTTTAAGATAAAAAAAAATAAGCATTCGCCATTAAAATTGATTGAATGCTTAGTATGATACAAAATGAAATTGACTTCTCAGTAAATTAAAATTTGCAAAGGAAAATTTGTAAAATTTGTCGGTTGTAAAAATAAAATCATAATTCGCAACATTCAAATTCTCCCTAGAATTTTCTAGATTTGACAAAAAAACACTGTTCAAAAATTATATTTTTAGCTTAATTAATACCTTAATTAATGCACATGTCAAAATTAATATATATTTTAAGAGACATGACCAGCAATTCAAAACAATATATTTCATATTTAGTTAATGGTGTATTATTTCCGCTTTAAATTATCCCAGTTCACATGAATAAAAGTCAAGTCACAAGCGTTTAATGGAGAATTTCAAGAATTTGTCTAGAATTGAAGTGATTGGAACGAACATTTCTATCTATCATCTGAATAAATTTTAATTAAAAAAAAAAATAAACTTTTTTGGGGTTAAAATAATCATGATTAAAAGTAATATGAAAAAAATGTACTAATGTCAATGTTTCGTCACTTTTTTTAAGTTTTTCTTTTCATTTAATTTTTTTAATGATTGTTGGCACCAATAAACTGTATTTACACCTTAAATTTGCCCAAACCCTGTGCAATTTTTATTATTTATTTAAATTTTGCCCAACTATTGCTTCAAAATTTTCTAATTATATTTTCATGCAAAGACCCAATTGCAAGCTTGAGAGGATATTAATGTTCAAGCACTTCTCTGATTCCTCTCGAGTGGCAACGAAACCTAAAGAAAGGATCGTTGATGCCCAACGTGCGAGGGGCGCCAGCGAGGCCTCTCTGCACTCGCAGCGCGGTCAGCGATGCCTTTCCCAAAAAGCTAAAAGCAAAGGTCGAATTTCCACGGTGGCTTCGACTTTTTTTCTGGTGCTCGCGTGATCTCAAAAAGAAAACCGCACGCATGCATTTCGAGTGTGTGATGCTTGAGAGGTGTTTCCCATCGGGCGAACGCGCGGATAAAAAACAATTGAGGCATTCCTGCCCTTTCTACTTCAGAAAAGTTAGAGAAGTTTATTTACACACTTGATCATGTGTCAACAGGTGGTGTTGAGTATCACCACACATGCAGTGTGTGCACCACACATAAATAAATATTTTCCGTTCCGAGAGTGCAATATCAAGTGACACTCGGTAAAAACGAGCGTAATTTAAATCGTGCAGCTACTGCTGTGCACTCAGATTATTGTCGTGGGGCAGGTAAGGTACGTCCAGTAGCACAAACACACACACCCAGTTTAACATTTTTATCTGGGGTTTCTCTTTTTCTGCGCTCTCAATATCAATAAACTACCACACCACAAAGATGCAGTGAAAAACACAATGGCGTTGTCACCAGCTTGTGAAGAAAATTTGATATTATATTTACATTGATCGCAAAATTGTAGAAATTTATGATGTGCAAATTTAATGCTTTATTTAAATAGCATTTATTTCTTCAAATTGGGAGCTTATATTTGACGAAAGCTTGAAAATATTGAATTTAGTAATAAATATAATTAATTTAGTAAATGAGACTTAGTCGTTCATAGAAGAGAAGTAAATTAGGCTTTTTTTCTCATTGGAAAATGTTTTTTTTTATTATTCTAAAAAACAAAATACTCTACAAGTTTCAGTCACGGTCTGCAACCTTATTTCACAAGCAAAAAAATTTATACAAAAAATGAACAGATAAAAAAAAATGAAATTTGTTAGTTTCAAGAATTTGCTCGTCAAAAAAATTGGTTTTTCACTGCTGAATTTTGTATTTATTCTTAATCATGAATCATAAAATAAGGTTGCTGAACATTACCAAATTTGGCAGAGCTGTTTATTTTCAAACAAAACAAAATTTTCAACAGGATATCTCAATTTTTTAACAATTAAATTTAAATATAAAAATTTGCAAAATTTCCTTTTTTTAGATTTTGCTGATTTGTTTGTATTTTTTCTAGCACTTGAAATTGGGTTGCAGACCTTCAGTCGTTTAAAAACAATAATAAAAAACACATTTTCCAAGGAGAAAAAAAGCCATTTATTTACTTCTCTTCTGCAACTTATTCATTTCATTATTTTTAAGCCCAAATCAAATATAAGCTCCGAAGTGGAAGAATTATTTTTTTATACAAAGCTTTGAAATTGCACATTAATTCCTACAATTAACTTCACTTTCATATTATATTATATTTGAATGTGCAGATTTTTTCCAATTATTGTTGAAGTCTGAAAATAATTATAGAATTAAATATAGAAATAAAATTTCTTTCTAAAAGACAATCAATCATTTAAAATTCTTAAAGAAGCTGTGAGTTAGTGGCAAGTGTCAAAAACTTCTTCTATTTCAAGTGTTGTCGGCTATACTCGTTTAACACGTTTAATGCAAGTTGATGCGCGACCAGAGTATCTTTTGTTTACTCGCAGGAATGTGGAATTACTTGAAGTCACTACTTGCCGGTCTCTGTTGTTTCCTGATGACGGAAAAAATGAAAATTGTAACAGTCCAAACTAACCAATCATTAACTGTAGATTTGAAATCAAACATCTTGCGAGAATAAAAAATTCACAAATTATATTTAAAAGTTAAATCCTGTTGCCATCCAGTTTGTTCACCTATTCAAATGGGCGCCGAGAAGGTCGTCATTGCGGAAAAGATAAATTCACTTTTGCCAAATCCATCCATCCTTTCGCGACAAGTGTTCGCGCCGATTTGCATTATTTTTCGTACGTACGTGTGCAGTGCATACACACGGCAGGTGTTTTTGCCCCGGTTGCCTTGAAGAGGAGCGTGGCAGCAATTTGATCCTCAGGTGCATTAGCCCGGGATTTATGCAAGCCCCGATTCGCAATGCAAAGTGGGCAGGGGTCAAACTACACCTGCGAGTGTGACCATGTCAGAGAGTGGCGGTTTACTCGAAAGAAAAGCTCGGCGCGTTCCGGCGTGCAGAGGCAGGTGTTTATTTTTGTCCTCATCGCTCAACGCAGCAGATATTCATAAATCAAACAACGAGGTTTTTGAATACATTTCAAAGTGAACATTTTTTTTATTAGTTCTGAATAAATCATACAAGTTTGCAACGCGCACTATTTAAAAATATAACACTTTTGTTTTCGAAATTATCGCAAAACATGAAAAAACAAAGAGATGCAATGTACGACTTTTGTCCTTCAAATTTTAACAAAAAAATGCGCGTTATTCTGATGTTTGATTAGAAATTCATCATGTTTGCGTCGTCCACCTGCAAATGCTCCTGCAGGTGAATTGAAAAGTTGAAAACAATCTCATAAGTCATTTTGGTATTTCATTTAAATTAAAAATAAGAGCCGTTGCATCAAGGGTCGATTGAGCAGGTTAATTTTAAATTATAAACACAAAACAATAAAAATCATTCAGGTGTTCTTCACTTAAAGCAAAGCAGGTAGTTCCAGAGCTTAAAATAAATTGTAACTCTCAATGAACAATTATTATGATTATTTTTAGTTGTGCGAATATTTAATTTTGCTCATAAATCTTCAATTTAAATTATGACATTGAATTGAAAGTATTGTTTATTAACGATTGATTTTAATTTTTAACTTTGTATTTGCCGCACTATAAAATCATGTTAATTCTTTACGAGAGGAAGTTGCACTATTAAAAACAAACAAATAAATTGGCAACTAATTTGATTTTTTTACTTAAATTTGCAATCAAAGTAAATTTCTACAAATTCATTTATAAAATAAACATTAATTAGGCTCAATTATCTTTTTTTTGCATTTGGAGAGAAATTAAAGGTCGAAATTGGACGAAATCTAGATTTTTTTTTTGCCTATCTCAATTTCGAACTTGTCCGTTGTTGTTTCGAACTGAAATGGAAATGCACCTTTCTCTTTTAGGCTCTCTCTGCTCTCATTGAGCGTCGTAATGGTCTAATTGGCCTCGTTGTCTCAACGAGACGCGGGAGAGGAGCCCGAAGCTGTTTTTGCTTGTCGTCCGCACCCTTTGAAGTCGCCCTCTGACATTGCACCTCTCGCGCCGACGAGCACAGGAAGCTCGGCGAATTATAACACATAATTTCTGCCACCGCACACAGACTCAAAGACACAATTCAACCTTCTTGAGCTGCACAGCTATAATGAAAACGAGATTTTCGTAATGCCTTTCGCTGCAACCTCGTTCCACATTGCAATTTTACTCGTGCCTACGAAATTAGTGGAATTGAAATTAAATTAATTTTTTTAGCGTTTACTGTTAATTTAATTGCCGAAAATTGCATAGAGAAATCCGTCAAGGATTAAGGATAAGATTGGTATATAAACATCCTTTCAAATTTTATTTAAGCTTTGTTTAAAAAAATATTTATTTACGCATGTTGATTATCATGCATAATGCTACGTGGATATTGAAAATTATTAAAATAGAGGCACAATTATATATTGTTAAAAAAAATAATATTAATTTAATTAAACGTAAAATTAATACGTTTTATTTAATATTAAACATATTTATTTTATTATATGTTATTCACAAATAAATTAATTATATTTAATTTTTTAAATATTATTATTTCATTAAATTAGTAAATTTAATTTGGTCTTGACTTTCTATTGTTAAAAATTTGTGGAAATGTATATTTTTATTTATATAATATTTATAAATATTTTCCATGCCCGATATAAATTTATTCATATGCTCACGCAGGTTTTCTGGTCTGGAATCATTGAAGTTTTATTGTCAAATTAGTCATTGAATTATTGATCCGCTGAATAGCTTAGTCGCTCCTTCTGTCGTCCCATTCAAGAGTGCATCTGACGAAGCAGCGGCGGCTCTGAATGAATCACCGGTCGTCATCTGGTGCACACAAAGAGCGCGCAGAGACAAATGGTCTAGGCTGTTGCCGCTTGTCCTAGGTCAGCATGCATAGCTAGGCCGGCAGTGCTGCTGCCGATCACTCGATCCCGAAGGCATTATTTGTGCAACCAAATCGGTCGCGGTGCACGCCCGGTTGCATAGCTCGCTCGCCTGCATAACTAATTAACGATCCAATTATATCCGCGGCGATTCCCTCGGAAATTCACGCAATTGTGCATTTTACGCAACACAAGCGCGATTGGCGATGCAGAAAACAATCCGTCCTCCTCGCGGGAATCGAAACTTGGTGCATTTCGCGGTCCTTCCATCCGTGTAATGATGTGATTTATTTGATGCTTTGCTAACTATAAAATAAAAATTGTCCTAGATAATCAGACAAATTAATTAAAAGTTTTTAACTTTCTGTTTCGAGGATGAACAATTTTGTAACATTTTTTTTTTTGCAAACTCTTGGCGTAAATAATTTAAATTTCATATTCGCAAGCACACTGTCATCCTTCCTTTAATATTCAGTATTGGTTTAAATCAATAAAATTTTTCAGGCCAGGCCATTACAATTGCAAATCGAAGCGTATCCGCCCTGCTCTGCTCATTAGTCTTTAGTGTGCCGCGCGCACATCAGATGCCTTGAGATTGTTTTCAGTAAAAATTCACGGCTGTCACAGCAAACCCTGCACACGCCGAATCCAGCAGATTTTTTCGCTAAGCGTATGCGAACACCAGAAGTAGTCAAGTATAGTGATTTGCATGAGATCGATCGAATTATTTACATACACCCTGTATATGTCGGTTCAAAAAAGAGAAGTTAGTCACGTTGTCCGCTTCTCGATTCAAAACTCTTGCAGCAACATTTGAGCTTTTATCTATTCATTTGATGGTGTTGTTTGAATTATGCAAGCTAAATTTTGCCTACAACTTCAATCTAAAAGTTATTGTAAAACAAAAAAAAAACACTTTTTATATGGAAAAATTATAATATATTATAAAAAATAGAACAAAGAAAAAATAAATAATTTATTTTGTAGCCAAATGAGATTAAAAAGAGAATTTTTATTCTAAATTTAACCTTCAAAATCAATTTCCTGTAACAAAAAATAAAATATATTTATTCAAATTCTACATTTTCCTTTTTTTTATGAATTTGCCAACTTTTTCGAAATCCCAATCAAGCGTGTGCACGATTTGATTTTCAAAGGCGATGTGCAAACAAACAGGTGCCACTGCAATCAGCATAAATTGTTTCTATTATAATGTAGCGGTGTGTGAGTTATTGGCCGCGTTTTCGTGTGCTCTCGATCGGGTGCAATGGAGGCATCAATCTGCCACGTGTAGATCTTATTGGCGAGTGCTGACAGCAGAGTGCTCGAATGCTAATGAGCCAGAGAGCGAGCGAGCGTCCGTTCATTTGGCCCGCAGGCCGCACCTGATACACTTTGGGCTGTCGACTTGAAAACTTTTGCCCTTTCCACGCCAACGAAACTGAAAAGTACACGAAAGAAGAAAAACGAGAAAGGATGATCGAATCGCACTGGTTGCAGAGCGCGTGTGCTCACTGCATTACCATTTAGCTGAGAAATTTGGGGGTTAACTTACAAATCACAGGGTCGTGGAAAATAATCATTATAAAATCAATTGGTGAACAAAGGCAGTAATTTTATGTGTCGAGATCACAAATTTATAAGTCAAAGCCTTGATTTTAATTAACATTAAAATTAAAATAATAATTCTATTTTTAATTTATCACAATTTTTTGTTTATTTTATCATTTATTTTTAAAAACAATTTACTGTTAATAAATTAAGAATTTTAAAATTTAATCATATTTTGCTACTTTTCTTTCTAGTTTCAGTTTTATTTTTTGAAAAGATGAAAACTAATAAACATTTAAGCATTGCCACTAACTATAATGTTGAGATTTCTAAAGATTAATGAATGGCGTTTGAGTGCTGTTGTTTTTGATTAGATCTCCTTTTTCCGGCTAATTCAAATACACATTTAAATAAAAATGTTGTTGGCGAATTTAATAAAATAGACAATTAAAAAAATGTTAGCGAGATTTAAAAAAACCTTAAAAATGTTTAATTGTAAAACAATTGATCCATTAGTAAATTAAATTCATATTATTTATTTACAAAATTGTACAATACATCTTTTCATATATAAAATTGCACTAACAAAAAACCCGTCCACGAGATTATACTGACTTGTTATAATTTGCAATTTTGTTCAATACATCAATTGCGATCAAACGAAGGCTTCATAACGTTTTGTATGATCAATGTGCGTGTCCTCGCAATAATCAATCAACGTACAAGTCTAAAATCCATTGCCCTTGTCATTACGGGAGGTTCAATTATATGCAAAGGTCACAATTTAACAATTCTAACGCATTCATAGAGAAGCGCGGGCATATTTTTGTATATTTCTTGTTCATTGACCTCAAAGCCGCAGCTCGCCAACTTGATTGAAATGTGTGCGCCACACTCGCAATCAGCGTGTGTTAGTTTCCTTCATGCATTTTTTCATCTGTTTGGCGCCACCGATTTTTTTTTTTTTTTTTTTTGCGTAACTCTCGCGCTTTTTCCAACACCAACGACCGAATAAGTAAAACAAACAAAAGCCGGTTCTGCCCTACTCCTCACAATCGCACTCCTATTCATTAAATTTTGCGCAAAAAAAAACTCGCAATATTAAATCAGAATTAAAAAAAAATATATAATGAAGATACAAAAATCCGCACCTGGTTTTAAAAAAAAACATAAATTAATATGCCGATCGATTTTCAGCCTTACTCGGGCAATCGAAAATCAGCCAAACTTTCGCAACATTTTTCCGCGGAAGGGGCGACGATTTTTGCGCGCGCGCCCCCTCCGGATGGGGTGGTGCGGCGCGGCTAATTAAGCCCCTCGCGTGCGAGGGGTAGGTGCGGACACGCACGTTAGACAGCGGCGAGTGGCTTAGCAACAGCCGGCAGAGGAGTCGTCACCAAGGCTATGGCCACACGTGCGCTCAGAGCACCGCCGGACGCCCAAGGGTTCGCAGCCCGCTCCCCGAAATTGCCGTTAGAAACCCCGATGAGAAACACACTCCCGTCCCACTAAAACATCTCTCAGCTCTGGCAGGGAACGAGAAAAATACACGATAATAAAATTTTCAAGCACATTAATTTCATTTGTTGGAAAAATTAAGAAATTCAATTTAAAATTACAAAACTTTTATATTAATTACTAAAAAATGGTGTGATCAAAAATTTTTAAGTTTGTAGTATATTTTATGGTAAATTTTTATTAAATGGTAACCTAAAATGACCAAAATATCATCAGTATCATCTGTTCTTTTTTTATTAATTTTTATTTTCTCTGAAAATTCATTTTATTTTGAGATTTTCTCAAATTTATTATTTTAAAAGTTGCGATAAATGTAATGCTTTTCCACAAAGATCCATTTTGCCTGAAAAACCTAACGAAAAATAATTTATTCTTCTCTCCATCAACAACGAGAACTTAAAACATATGTTTCAATATTGCAAAAATTGTTATAAAAATTGATTTGCTACAAATTTCTGCTTCAATAGTCACATTGTTTTGTGTAGAAATGAAAAAAATACCAAAATTTGGCATAATTTAATAAAAATAATTAAAATTATTAATTTATGTATCAATTCTTGTCAAAATAATTTCACAGCTCATGAATTATGCCGTCAGCCCGCAGCCGAAACATGTAGAGCAGGATGTGGTTCTATTTCTAAACAATAAAACAACAAAAAAAAACTCATCAAGGAAAAGCCGACTTAAAATTCAAATTTCCTCTTTAATTAGTTTAATTTTTAAATGGTCACAATCCCTGAAAATATATATTTATTTATTAGCAGTCCATATTTTTGTCACATTTAACTAAAATATTTATTTTTATTCGTTCAAAAAAATTTAAAAAGTATTTTGTATTTATCTTGAATACACAACAAAGGTTTTTCCAGAAAAATCTGACAAATATAGACCCGGTAGTTTTGAGAACTTGATGGAGATAATGGGCTGCTCGAAACAAAAGTAAAAACTCTCTGGCCGTCCTTTGGCACAGGTGCTTTAATTAAAGGCGCTCAGTGTGCGTCTGAAGGAGCCACTCGGCGGTAAACTGTGTGTGTTTTTACACTCGAGTGTTTTAAGTAATCTGATGCAGCCGGCGTGGCCGACTTCAAAAGTCGTGCTGCGGTTTGCGAAAATTTCGTCCGAGATCAAAGTCTCGTTACTAGCAGCAGCAGCAGCACCGAGAAAGAATTTATTTCGGGTGGTGCTGCTTTGCGCCGCGCGCAATTAAGATTGTGCACGCGATAACGTATAAGTACGCGCGGAGCACCGAGCAAGATGCATTTTGAGCCACGCACAGACAGATAGCTCGTCGCAACCCCGACCTCATTTGAATTTTTCACCATCAAACACACACAACTGCCCCAACAGCAATTTCGTTTGCCCCGCTGACTTTGTGAAGAGATTATTTAACAGCCGCTCGACTCATTAGTTAATACTTGGCAAAAACAACTTTCAATTTCTTTTTCTATTCATGTGTCGTTTATTTAATCTCCGTGATTTACTTGCAAATTTTCTTGATTATGAAATTTAAAATATGTGAATTTATTTCAATGGATGTTTATGTTAAATAACTATATCAAAAAACCTCATAGTTCAAATTAGTGAAATATTTCAATTCATGTTTAATTATTAATCAAGACTTTTCAATCTAAACAATTTTCTTCACCAAAAAAATTAACTAAAGTTGAGTAAATTTTTAAAATTTGCCGTCAAAAACGGTAATGGTTAATCTTTTGTCCTTTTTTTATGGTGTACAAAAACATACTTCACACTGATTAATGATTATAGAGCGTTTTAACTCAAAGCGTGCTGCTACGGCTCAAGAGGGACCGGCTGAGTCACTTGAATTGGCTCGCGGCTCTCCATCGACCCGGCAGCACTCTTGTGCTCTTAAACTGCTCGCACGTGTAAAGTCGATGAACTTTTGCAATTTTTGGAAGGAGAGTTTACTTTGTAACCGCGCGCGAATGGGCCGCGACTCTGCAAATGTCACACGTTTTACGCTCGTACACGTTTGCCCCATTCATTCTCGGCGCTGCCGGAAGCAGAGTGCAAAAATTTTGCCGCGTGTTTTGCACACTTTTTGTTGTTTGCCGCGTGTGGGCGAAAAACTCACCGTCAGGTTTTTGCAACGCGTGGGAGCTGAATTTTCATCGGAGGGTTTTATTTTTTTACTACCAATTAATCCCCTTTCCTTATGGAATGAAAATAAACAACGGATCTAAAGGTAGTGCAAATTTTGATATAAATACTTTCAAAGCCGATGAAATGCAATAAATTAGTTTTACAAAGTTTTATGTTAAATATATTTTATTAATTATTTAAAATTAATTTATTGTTTATTATAAGTTATTTTATTTATCTTAATATCATTACTATTATTTGTATTTTTAGATATAATTATATAATAGCTCATGCTTATTCAGTTGTACACTGACAAATGTATCATTTAAAAATAAATAAATATGATCATTGATAGAAATTTTAAAATTAAATATTCTCATGTCTCTCGTTCTAGGTATAGTTAAATTGAAAAAATTATTAACTCAAAAATTCTTGCATTCTCTTCTGAAAAGAAGGAAAGATGAAAATTAACATTTGAACATTAAATATATGATATGACTTTGCAGGTGCAACCATAATTAAGAACATCTCGGAAAATCTTGTGTTTTGACAACACTGAAAATGATTTAAATATCCTTGAGAGTTGCAATACTGATCATGAAAAATAAATGAAAAATTTTATGACGCTCCTGCAATGAGAAATGATGTATGGAAAGAAATAACCCTTTGTTTGATAACTCCTGAATTTTGTCGCTACGCCATGGTTTTCACAACTGCAGATTTGAAGCAAAAGTTCCGGGCGACAATGGTGCTTCTGATGAAATTGATTCATGCGTGTGCTTGCAGTGCGGCGAGAAATGCACCCAATCATCATCTGACCGAGTGCATAATTCGCGTCCTTTGTATTAATATATGATTATTGAAAAATGATTAAAAAAGGATTTTGATTTCATTGAGTTGAAGTTGGATTCAAATGAATTTTGAATGAAAGCAATTTATATTTTATACATTTTCATATATTTTTGCAGTTTAGTGTACAAATTATTTTCAGCGACTTTATTTTGAAAAATTATATAAAAATCTTTAGCTTCTGTATTTCATTTCAAGAACATTTAGAAGAATTCTTGCAATTTAATTAAGAATTCTGACTTTTTGTAAAAATATTGCATGATGATTTCAGATATTTTATTCAATTTTTTACCTATAAATTTTCTTAATTGTATGTATTTAATGTTTTGTACTAAAGAACAATATAAATTATGCAGGAACACCTGAAAACTATCAATAATTAAAAAAAATTAAACATTAATATATAAATAAAAACAAATGAGTTCAAAGCAATAAACAGCCAATCCAATGCGTGAGCAAAGAAGATACCAGAAAACACTGCGCAACTTTGAAATTATTGAGATGGGAACTGACCACGAATGATATAAGCCGGGTAAAAAGCCAACAAAAACCTGCACATTCTCACATGTTGTGGATTTACGGCCCCTTTTATATTCAGAGCAGGGGCACGGTATAATTTCTTAACCAGTCCGACCACCGCTTAATAGTCGCCGCACAGGGGTTGAATTATGTTCCATTGTGTCAATTATTCATGCACAATAGCCACGGCTCTCTCAATGCAATCGCTGTGGGCCACACAAACACTTACATCACGCATTTCCCAGCGCTGATGATAATGAACGCACTCACGCAGCTCAAAAAGCGTTTCCCTGTAAAAAAAAATACTCGGCAGACAAAAAGGAGGTAGGACATTTTTTGCTCCTTTCCCAAATTTAATTTTGTATTATGCAAATAATCGTCCTCGGATGTATTTAAAGAATGCAAAGCAGGTAAAAATGATTCTGTGTATACATTTTTTGCCAAAGGTGCAACGGTTTCTTTACGCGCGAGCAACTTTCCTTATTCTTTCAACTAGAAAAAGAGGATTTTGATGCGTGTATGTTGTGGTTTAAGCAGGTAATAATAATATGTAATTACTAATGAGGTGATTTATTTTTACGACCCTCCGCGCGCATAATTTAAATTTACACAGAATATGTGTAGAGAGAATTCTCGATCCTCTCTAGGCCTTTCGAACTGACAGAAAGGGGCACGGAAATTAAGCGTGAGGAGCGCGTTTATAGTGCTATGGATGGCAGTGTACTAAAATTTTATGACCGCTTTTTAGATTATCTCTCACAGCAGGCGCAGGTAGGCTGAGAAAATCTGAATGTAAATAATGCATCTCATCACTGCTGATTGATCCGTCGAGAAAAATCACAACGGAAATAAAATAAAGGCGACTCTTTTAATATAAAATACACAAGTTTTGTTTCGTTTTCATTGACGAAGATTTGGTTTTTGGAAATCAATTGAATTTTTAAACTTATATCAAAGGATTGATTTCCTCATATTCATATTACTGTCAATTTGCAGAAGCATATAAATCGAATTTTTTTTACTGTAACTAACACCCTAATTTCATAAATAATTATTAAGAGCAAAAATTAGCGCGGTTCTGGTCACAACAATATAAGCTGCACGTGGCACAGGTAAAAATATAATCGATAAATGGCCTTCGTTTAAATTTGCAAGCAATTATAAAAGACAATTTTTCATTTGAAGCTAACCTTCATGTTCAAGAAGCAAAAGCGTTTTTTAAAGACTACACATGACTCATACGAAAAGTGAAACCCTGCATCCATTATGAGACCATTTGAATAGAACAATTTTTAAATGACAGGTGTCGAAGAGAAGAGAAATAAGTGATTCTTCGTGAACAAAACGTCCACAAAAAAGGTGGCAGTTTAATTTTTTGCACAAAGCTAAGATAATTTGTGGATTCTCCGCACGATTTGAATGAGTAACTAATAATAATCGGAAGGATTTGTAAACTGTATGAATCTATACATCCCTGCCATTAGGAGCAAAATTTCGAAAAAATCAATCATGCGTAGGGCTTTCAGCTGTAAATTGATTTGATTGCAATTAAAGTTTTTTGGTGTACCACAAGGCAATTCCTGCCTATAAAGAGTACATTAAAAAATTACATAATTGAAATTAAAAGAAATATGTTCATAAATAATTCTTGATGTGACAATAATGTATGGAGCGAAGATTAACTTTTTAAATTATGTTCATAATACATCAAAAATGCCGAGTTTGAGATAATTTATTACTAAAATGAGCTAAAAAGTTTCAAATGTATTGTGTAACTTGTTGTTTTAAGAAAACAATGTTAAATAAATGTCGCTAATAATAAATAATAACAAAAATAAAATAAATCCGCAATATCAGTAAATATTAAAATAATTAAATATAATTTGTTTGTATAAATGATTTACATAGTAAATGATTTAAATTTTTTTGCATTGTATGTGCAATTTTACTAGTTTTAAACAATTCAAATAAACTTACATTAACCTAAACGAAATTAATTTTCAGAGCCTTTTTGAACCTGTATCTAATTGTAAGACGTCCGATCGGAATTCATAAAAATCGCAGGGTGCTCCAACTTCTGAAGATATCGGACGCTTTAATTGTAATCAAAAGAAGAAAATCAGTAATATATCCTCAAAGTCAAGCACAATGCATTGATGAAAAAAAATCCAATTTTTTTATTTTGGTACAAGATAATTTAACATATTCGAAAACTGTCAATTTGATAAATCGATCGAGTGATTTACTTAAAACTTCTCAAAGGAAATTTACATATAATTCGGCCAAAACTCAGTCTTTTGCGAATACATATATGGACCAAAGCTACGTCACGTCGGTGACGATTGGCGAAATTGGGAGTGTTTTGCACCGAAGAGACCCACAAGAGACGGTGACGCACTCGGTGCCCATTGTCGGCGCAGCGGGCCGGCCGAAGGAAAGAAAGGCAAGCGAGATTCACGACTGACGTTCGGACAGGTGAGGTGACAAAACGTAATTGACACTACTTTCATCACAACATTAGGTGACCACGTGCGAAGTTTCAGTGATTTTCGCTCCGCCTCGCTCGCGCCCCGCCTCCCCTTGGGCCGGCGGCAAAGATGCGAGTACGCGCCGGTGAACGGCTGCACGCAGAGAGAATATATACAAAATAAGTCGCCGCATCTTGCTTTACGAACGAGTGCGCCAGCGAGAGAGAGAAAGAGCGCTTAATCCCCTCTTACACAGGTAACACCCCCACATTACACGATACGCGCCTATATAAGCTCAATGAGTTGATTTTCGCGTCGGAATATTGTTCGCACGTCCGTCCACCGTCGATTAATTGAATCAGCGGCACAAAGAGAGAGAGAGAATTAAAAAGCCGCCTGAAAATTCCCCGCTCTCTCTCTCTCTCCAACCATCTCTCTCTCTTTCTCTCTCTCTCTCTCTCTGGCAGCTCGCGGCTCAGTCAGTCACTCACATAATACCTGTGCAGTTAGTTAGTCCAACCCTTACACTCAGCCAGCTCACTCGCCGGCTTTGTGTGCTGCCACAAAAAAAAATCGTATTAACTCACACACACATACACACCGGCCGCGCGAGCCCCTCTGCCGTACTGTATAGTTGGGAAGAACATCGCGAGAGCGGGCAGCAGCACCTATAGCAGTCACCGTCGTCGCCGTCGTTTCCCCGCTGAAGCCGCCAGCGAGCCGTCCGGCCGGCATAAAAGCGCCACCAGCCCGCCAGTACAAAACATCCATCAAGTGTGTGTGGTGAGTGCGAGAGAGAGTGCAGCCGCGGCAAGGGCAAGCAGCAGCAGCAGCAACCGGAGGAGAGATGATGGCCGCACCTGCAGCGGTGGCCGCCGCGCTGGCCCTGCTCGTGGCCCTGCTGGCGCCCACCCTGCACGGCGCCCGCTCGTACGACGCGGCGCCGCCGTCGACGCAGCGCCGACTCGACGCCGAGCAGCTGTTCAAGCGGCCGGCGCTGAAGCGCGAGGAGGTGGCCGGCGGCTCGTCGACGCCGTACAAAGACCTGGACGCGGCGGCGCCGGCCAACCTCCAGCAGCACTCGGACGAGGACGGCGCCGTCGACGACGACCTCAGCGTCGGCGGCGACCTGCACCGCTTCACCACCGGGCACACGGTGCTCCGCGAGCCGCCGGCGCCGGGCTCGTACGTGCCCTCCAACTGCTCGGCCTGCGTGTCCCACGACGAGATGCGCCGCATCAGCAAGCAGAAGATCCAGGAGGACATTCTGCAGAAGCTCAACATGCGGCACGCGCCCAACATGACCGGCAGGGCCAAGCCCAAGCTGCCGCCCCTCGAGCGGCTCATCGAGAACTTCGGCATGCAGGGCGACCAGCCCGACAGGTTCCAGCTCGGCGAGTCCATCCACGAGGAGGAGGACCTGCACGCCAAGATCCCCATGGTCTTCGTCGTCGCGCAGACAAGTGAGTACCATCAATTTTCCTCCCCATTGCGACATGTTGCCCAACGCACAGAGGTTATCGCGAGTGCAACAATCAGATCACATTGTTGTTTCGTTTCATTACTCTCCGAATGACCCGTGCAACCATCAGTAATTCTAACTCAATTTGCGCCAGCATAACTTCACTAGAATCGTGGTTGAAAATTGAATCATCACTTTGAAATTAAAGAATTGTAAGTCGTGGTTTTAATTTTTGCATTATTTCTAATTTCCGATTATTTAAATTCTTTTTTTCAAAATTAATAGCTAAATTTTCAATATGCTAAATTTTAAGCCACAACTATTACATATAAATAATAAATTATTATTAATGTGCATGCATTAAATTGAGTTTTAAATTAAAATTCGGAGAAATAGAAAAATATCAAATTTACTTTGTTAAAACAAAAAATTAAAAAATAGTAAAAATATTTAATAAAAATTTAAGTGTCATGTAAAACAGGTTAATTTAAATCTACATAAAATGCTTATTTTTTAAATTAAATATCATGTTTTTGTAATTAATGTACTTTGTGCAAAATGTAATATTAATAAGTTAAAAACTTTCAAAAAATGTTTCATTAAAGATCATTATAAATAATTACGAAAATTGAATTATAAGTAACCTGTATCCATTTTTAATTTATATTCAAATTTGAGTTTCAATCGAATTGACTAGGGTAAAAAAAATCGCCTTCACATTTCGATTTGCATGTTTTAATTAAAATTACTGGCAATTTAGCCGCAGCAATTTAAAAATACTTTTTAGTTTTTTGGGTTTTTTTAAGCGGATGAGCCTATAATTTAATTCAAATTTATTGTTGTTCTGTTAGACAAGAATATTAACAGTAGTCTTAAGAACATGGCAGATCTCAAATTAAAATTTAGAGAAAAAAAACCCGTTGCTCAAATAAAGAGTACTTTATTATTGATAAATTATTCAAATTTGGAAGTTCTTTTTTATTAATTTATAGTAATTTCAAGCCAATAATTACGTTTCATTTGAATTAGCAAATAATTTATATAAAATACTTAATTATATTCAAACATCTCGTATTATTAAGTAGCAGATAAGCTGCTTAACAAAGATGCCGTATGTGTGCGATTCATTTGCGTTTTCCATTACATTTTTTGCTAAGCCTCCTCTCTCTGGGGTAACAAAAAACGAATTAGCATGATTTCATTTTTCTCATCGGCACCACAATGCCAGCTGCCGCACACAACTATTAAACGTCCTGCGAGAGCGAGAGATTTGTCGGCGGCCGTGCAGGCACCCCGTGGTCACATTCACGAAAAGGGTTGTGCAGGAACGTTAAAATGTTAATTTGATACGAGAGTAGCACCTTGAAGGATGCTGCGCGCTATAAAATTCCTCCTCCCCCTGCACACATCTCACACGCGTTATGCGGCATAACAATTTATCCTTTGTGAGATTTGTACCCTGAAGTCATGCATATCTGGCCGCGCATGCATATTACCCGAAGAGTTGCCTAGCAACAGTTTCTCGTAAGAAAAAGACGCCGGCCGCTTTTAATTTTACTCTCTTGCCGATCAGCTGCGATGCTGATTTGGAAAAATAATAAGCGAACCTCTTCAAAGAGGTTTAATCTTAATCAAAAATTTAGAATTTGGTATAAAATCTAAAATTAAAACAAATTTCATGAACATGGAAAACTCAATTCTGCATTATTTAAACAAATATTTGTTTTTAACAAACAAAAAAATTCAAATGGATATTTGAAAATAACTTTTTTATAGATCTTACTTAAATATCATTAAAATTATGGTATAATAGTAGAAATTTTTATTGAATCTGTTTGATTGAAATATTTATTTGCCAATTCAAAAGCATTTTATGCAAATCATTTTATTTTGTGTTCAAATTACTCAGTCATTATAGAAACAGAAATTTCCCGTTTCATTTTGATCATATTTTTATTTTTAATGAGAGAACGTAGAGCATAAAATAAAGTAATTTTTCACACGCGAAAAAGAAACTCAAGAAGGCCAGCAGGTAAAAATCGATACGTTTTTCGAGAAACAATTTCTCGCTCGCCGATCGCGGCACTTTTGCAGGTGAAAGCCGAGTGCCGCGCGGGGACTCACGCCACGGTATGGTGCGGGGGTGGATGTGCGGGGCGAGATTATTGCACAAGGGCGCGG
Source organism: Neocloeon triangulifer (assembly GCF_031216515.1). Taxonomy (NCBI): domain Eukaryota; kingdom Metazoa; phylum Arthropoda; class Insecta; order Ephemeroptera; family Baetidae; genus Neocloeon; species Neocloeon triangulifer. The sequence goes on along the minus strand of NW_026775555.1, from coordinate 4,719,243 downwards.
GGCGGTTTAGAAGGGTAAACAAACTAACTGCTATTTCCATTTGTATATTTATGAGTGAGAGCGGGATTTTGCATACACGGTAAACGCCGCGGCCGAGGGGGTCGCGGGCGCAGGCAATTTATCCGTTCTAAAAAAGTCTAATAAGCAATTGTAAGGATTCGGGCCGAGTACATACCGTCTGGCGAGTATGATCAGCCGCCGCTCGCAGACATTATCACCCATTTCGCTTGCGCTCCAGCCCATTTTTATACTCACACGGCGACCTTTTCGACACACTCGAAACCGCGTGCAGACGTCGACGTCGATTCCATGCTCTAGAATGGACATAGATTTTCTTTATTAAAGAAGATCAACAGATTTTTTTAAATTAAATCTTAAGTACAATCCAATTTTCCACGAATTTGCAATTTTGTATAAAGAATTTATAATCATTTATTAAAATAAAATAATAATATTATTCTTAATTCTATAAAAAAAAAAAACAGTTCATGTCCCGATGAAGATTTACATTGATATGATTTAATGAATGCTCATGAAATACGCCAAAATTTATATATTTATATTTTTAAATATTTTAATGTTAAATTATGGTGCCGGTTTGTTATCATCATTAAATTGTGACTTAAAAGTTTTAAATCGATTTCATTTATCTATTAAAATTTAAATTAATAAGAAAATAAATAAATAAAAAAAAAAATTATGATTGTGTTCAATCGAGTTAGTATAAAAAATTAATGAAACTGTTTTATAGATTTAAATTTTTTTTTCTTAAATGGTGGCCATTGACTGAAAATTAAAATTTTGTACAAATTGAAAAAGAAACTTTGTAAAACGACTTAAAATTGTCTGAAACATTAGTTGATCATTGAACGGAAACCATATTATATATTAGGAGGTGAACGAGTGCGCGAATATTCGCATGGGTCTGCCTGCGTTTCGGGGTGAGTGACTGTGTGTGCATGGGTAATTCTTTTATTATTGATTATCTTGAACTTCGATCCCTTTTTGGCTTACTCGGGGTTACACACATGCACACGGGGTTAAATTGCAGGTATAAGGCTTGGTGAACTCGCTCTCTTTCTCTCTCTCTCTCTCTCTCTCTCTCTCTCTCTCTCTCTCTCTCTCTCTCTCTCTCTCTCTCTCTCTCTCTCACTCGCACAACAGCACACATATTCATTCCCTCATTAATAAACGGAGGGTGCAATACACATTCGTGTGAGCGAGCGAGCCAGCCGAACGGGGGGACAAGAGAAAAAAAATTGTCGGTGCGCCCCTGGGGGGAGAATTTGCAATAATAAATATACACACACTCACAAAAAAATATTCAAAAGAGCGGTCCGCTGGCTGCTCACTTTTCACTTTCGAGCTCATTGTCGCGCGCGTTTTTCAAGGGGGGATCAGAATGCGCTTTGAAGTATTTAATAACCAAAGGAGCTTCTGCCCGCGGAGCTTTTAAAAGGCTTAAATGCAAATGATCTATTGGAATTTTCAGCCTTTTAAACACGTAAGGGTTTTAAAAAAATGTGAAAAAATTTCTGTTTTACATTAAAGCAGACTTTCCTTGAGTTAAATTATTAATTTTAATTCAAAGGAGTTAAAATTTGGTGCAAATAAATTTCCCTTGCAACCAATTTTAATCACCGATGCGAATACAAATGAATCACTTAGCGACACAGCAGGTTGTGGAATAGGTTAATAGACACGTTGAGGCCGTGACATTGGCTCTTCACATTGCGTTTGTTATGTAATGTAATCGACGACAAAGAGCTGCATAACGCGCCGAGCACAAGCCACGAGTGAGCGTGTGACAAACAACAAATAAAATGGACAATCGCCGCTAATCAAGAGCTGCATGCGGCACTGATTACTGCTGCAGCCTCGCTTTTGAAACCCACACTGGAGCAGTGACAGATCACTGACTGATTCAGAGCACGCGGAACTCAATTATAGCTCAGCGGAATAATTAGTTTAGTTGCATTGAAGAAGATTTTAATAACTTTATTGCTGAGTTTGTATGCACAAAATTATTATTAAACAGTAATTTAAATCATTTTATAAAAATGCTTTTCAATATTGAATAGCGTTTTACTCACTAGATAAAAAAAAATAGCAAGATCAAATCAAAGAAGTTATTTGAGAATTTAAAACCCAAAGAAACCACTCGAAACGGGAAATAATTAAATTAGTACTTGTGACTAATCGCCCTGACGTGGAATTACGTTCCGAGACAATGAGATAATTGAGACAAAGCCGGTGTAAAAAAGTTAGAAAAATTCCTGTTAATTTAATCAAAGAAGTTAATTCATTTTATTCAATAAAAATTGAATTAATGAACAATCAAAAAGTGCCAAACTTAATCTTTGCAACTTCCGTATTTTAGTAATGAAAATTGATTATCAGAAACTATTACATTTCGATTTCGTTGAAAGAAAATTTTTACTATATTTGCAAAAATTGAAATAATTATAGTATGCTGATTAATTTAAAAATGCAACGTTCAGATTTTCATCTTTTAAATTTTAAATTTATTCTGATTTAAATTAACAATGGAATTATATAAAAAAATAAATTATATTCCTCCAAAAAAAAATGTTGCGGCCCTGAAATGTCATTTAGCCATTTCAGTTTTGAATGTCAATGGGCTTAAAATTTTAATATGCTAAATTCAATGCAATATTTTTAGACCGTGTTTGCCATTCATGCAAAATAAGGCATATTTATTTCTCTAACCCTTTGTCCTCATTAACACACACACAAACGGCCTATCTTGATTTTGCCAACCGAACCATTCATAAAGCTCTCTTTCAAAACTGAAGGTGACTTTGGAAAGGTCAAACGATGACTCTTTTTGAGTCGATTCATTCCAAAAATAGCCCAGCGAATAAAACACAAAATATAATCAGGAGGATTAACAATCGCGATCAAAAGACGGCTCTCGTTGAAATGATGAATTGAAGCGTGGTCCATTGATTTGAATGTTCATTGAGAGCTCCTTGAATTGAATCGCTGCACACAACAGAGTCGGTCGTTCGCTCTCCCCAAAAGGCTGCCGCTCTCATTCTCTCTCATTCATAAACCCGCGAGCCACCCCGCGAATCACAAAAGCAAATCGCTCCATCTCTATATATTTTTCAGCGCTTTCTGCGTTCATCCGATCCGCTAACCGCACTTGCTGCGATAAATATCGCTGAATAGGGGCTATTTGCAGACACAAAGTCAGCTTTTTGTCGCCGCAATCGCCTCTCGCGTTTATTATAAATCGACTTGCGGCCGAGTTGTTGATCGACACGCTGCTTATTAATCGTCATTATTTTTCATCTCTGCGGATTCGAGCAGCAATCGGAGAACGCGCGGTTTTCGATACTTTTTCGCCCTCTAACGTTTTCACACTTGAATAATAATTATCGAGAGCGCGACCCGTCACGACTGCTGCACTTAACCGGTGGACAATCGTGATCCGCTCCATTGTTTTCGTCCCGATTTGGAAATGCAGCAGTTATGCAGCCTGTCGAACAATCGGTGTCGCACAATGTGCTGCACATGACACTTGCATGATATCTCGCCGCGCTTGCACAACTACCACATTTCAAATTGCTTCCTTATTTAGAATTAAAAATAAATTCAATTCCGGAATATAAAAAAAAAAAATTTAATTTTTTTGTCCTGTTTCATATTAAATTTATAAAAAAAAATCAAAGCAACATCCGTCATATACGATTTTTTTGCCAATTAAAATAAACACCATTAAATTGGTTATAATCAATAGTTTTTTATATGTTTTACTTATGAGCAATTTACTTAAGCAAATTCAAATTAATTGTAAAGTACATCAGAATAAGTAGGTTCAGGTAAAAAGACATGATTTAGATTGTTTCAAATTTAATGCACAATCCATTATTCAATTATTATAAATTAAAACTTTAGTGTAATAATTATCTCGTCTGACCCACTTGCGAATTAAACAGCTTTAATGATGAATTTCCAATTTTAGAATGAAAACCCTAAATACATGTATTATCTAAATGAATTGTCACTCTTTATTGCAATTCTTTTATTGATAGAAACCTATACATACTATTTTTTAATAAAAATAAATTTATTTTATATGAAAGGAAAATAGCATTTAAATCAAATATGCCTCTTTTTAAATAAAAACATCAAAAGAATTGTATTTAACTAAAAAAAAAAAAAAAAAGTAGAATTTGAAAAAAATATAAAATAATTAATTAAAAAATTATGTGCGTATTTTAAATTTAACTATTAAAATTTCTTTAATGAAAAATGAGTTTTTTTATTCGGCCAGATCGGCGAGCGTCGTCGATTCGAGTGAGCTGGCGACGGACAAGCGATCCAGTGCATTTGGCATAATCGAGAGAGAGGTTATCGTGTTAATAATGAGGGGGGCCTCCACGCTGTAAGGCGATATGATGGCATAGATTATACGCCGAGGCGAAAAGCAAGGAGGCCCTATGGGCTCAGCGTGTGTGCCTTTGCTAAACGCGTGCATGTGTGCGAGAGGCGCCAGCTGATTCGGACGCTCGAGCCTTGACATGATTACTCCTCAAATTTATTGCGGGGGCACAAGGAAAGGCGGACCGAGCCGCAATTGCTCTCACTATAATCGAATCAAGTTTAAACTTTAAATTTAAAAGTTAAATTTGCATTTGTTAAAATTATACATTCAAATCACAATTGTTGGCTAAATTTTTCAATTAAATTTACAAGAAGTTGCGTTATTACATTTTTGATTTATAATTTAATTTTATGAAACTTCTTGAATGATTTAAAGGGTTTTTCACTGTATGGGAAATTTTAAATTAAAAACAATTATTATTCGCCTTAGTGCTCCTTTAGTTCTTCGATGAATTGTTTATTTTCATTTCGTTTTCTGAAGATCTCAACAATTTTGGAGGATTTTTCATCAAATTTGTTCTTAATCTAGATTATATTTAGAATATTAAGCAATTTAAATTATTTTCATAAGAAGATTAAAGATTTTATTATAAAAATGGAAATTTCAATAATAAATTTACGTATAATTGCTACTGATTATATGATAAAATGAGTTAACTTTAATGAAACTCTAAACTAAATAAAGAAAATTGATTAAATTAAGGAAAACTAATTAAAAAAAAAATTAAATTTGGTTCAATATAACAAAATTTGGATAAATTTCAAAATATTTTCCTGGATTAAAATTAAAAATTATCTAGAAACAGAATCAGGAATCAGCTCTTACAGATTCTTTTCATTAAAAAATTGAATAAAAATTTGAAGAATTTCACCAATTTCCTTTCGGAAGTTTGGCAGGACAATTGGCATTTCCGTCGAACTTTGCGTGCGCGAGGGGCGAGTGTAAAAATTCGCTCGGATTTTAAACGAGAGGGACACTGTCTGTTGTAATTAAATTTCGCAGCTGCAGCAATCGCTAATTACTCCTCGGACCACGGGCATGTCGAGTAGCACTTCAAAGGGAAGGGCCGGTTGCCCCGCCGCCGGTTCGTTGGGTCGCCGATTCACCCCGTGATAATGCCGATGTTGTGCGCCACACGCGCCGCTTAATTATATCTCGCGGCTTCGTTTATTTAATATACCTGCCGCTTCTTTTTTAATTCGTGTCTTCCAATCGCGCATTTACATCGTAGCTTGAAAGCTGGCGCGCTGCCCGCGTTATTTATTTGTTTGCGATTTCGGCCGGCATTTATTTCCTCTCTTCTCTCTCTCGAGTAAAAGGTCAATCTGCCATGTTTTATTGCCTCATCTTGTAAATAACCTGTGACAAAAGCGCTTTTCACCGCATTAATTAAGCATTCTTTTTGTACGCGGTCGTTTGCTTTCAAACCTTCCCTCTCAGCACGGACAGTTTTCATGGTGCTTTTCAAATTCTTGCCTCATTTCGACCGACCTGCAATCCTCGTCTTTTATCAAAAAAACATCAAACGGTGACATTTTCGGTTTGTATGGACGCCATCAAAGGCTTCTGTTGACCAAAAGTACTTGCTTGAGACAAAGACACTAATAAAATTTTAAATAATAATTGTGTCTGGAAAAGCCTGATGCAATAAAAATTTACTGAGCGCTTTTTTGACGTTTTAAGCATTATTTATATTATTAATAAAACTTTTTCCTTAAATTATTGGGCAAACTCCACACATTTTTTAATATTTAGAAGACAAATTTAAATTAGTTGTATTGAAAACCCACTCAATCACTAAATTCTGATTATTATTTTTATATAGAAGTAAGTTTAATATTTGAAAGACAATCATCAAATTCCAAAATTGGATTGTTTGATCACATTACATGATGTAACAAGAAATCATTTTGCACTTTATTTGTTTTTCTTTCTCTCATTAAATATTGAAACTTTATTAATTTTTATTTTATCTCTTACTCCATCCGTCATCCATTATCACGCGACTCACATAATGCATATTTATTTTTACTTCAATTACATGAATTTCTTATCATGAAGAGCAATGCATTTTCTAAATTTAATTTAACACACGACAAACTATATACATAATCAAAACAAATAGAACGCAATCAACGGCCATGAATCAGAATATGGCGCTGGTAAATGTTTGTGCTGGAAAAAGTGCAATTGCATTTCGACCCACTGCACATTGGCAATGAAATTTATCTTGCGAGTCGGTCGACGAGCAGTCAGTTTAGTTGTGCCAAAGGTCGATTTTGTACTTGGTGCAATTGCGTAAGACGCTTCAAGAGAGTTTTTTGCTCGAATGAACGTACTGCTCGGTGAATTTTTTCATAAAAATATATATATTTCTTCGAATAATGAGAGACTCGCGGTAAAAGAGAACCAGAAGGGCTTCCGAACGGAAATGCCGGAAAACTTGTGTCTGACTGAGCTTTTCAGCCTTTCGTTGAACAGAGTTTTAATAAAATGCATTAACCTGCAATTCCATTTTACTTGCAATTTGCTGTTTATCAATGAAATTTTTAAAAAACTGTTATAAATAATTAAATTGTTAAATATTCTAACTGTTTGCTTTTGCATTCAAATTTAGCATTTATTGGATTAAAACAGAAGATTTAAAAAAAATTGACACAAAAATTAATTTACTTTATATCATATTTTGGCCATTTCAATTAACCTAAAAGGAATATCTTGCTAAAATTTTTAATTTATGTCATTTTTAATTACATTTATTTATTTCAAATTAAAAATATAATTAATATTTCAAGACAATACTTTATGAATTGATAAAAAACTGTTGTTTTAATTCTCCTTTTTCTTATTGTTGTAAGCAAAGAAGTAAATAATAAATAATAATCATCTTTCTTGATTTTATGAGAATTTTGTGTAGAGTAGGAACGAAAATCAAAGCAAGTGCGCAGAGCGAGATTGATCTGTCGGCCGGTGCGGGTTGGTTGGTTGGTGGGTCGCGGTGCGTCGTTTGTTGTGTGCTTCGACCGATTGAGTGCGAGAGTGCGGACAATAAATGCATATAACATACGCGGGGCCAATGCCCTAGCGCGTGACCAAGGTATAGAGAGACAGCGCAGGGCGCGAGCTAATTGCCGACGTGATTCGCAACTTATTCGCAATCAATTATCGGAAAAGGGGCGCGTGCTGCGTGCTCGGCGCGCCCGCCTCGCAACAAACCCCGCTCACGAGAATTATGTCAATATGTCATAAAAGCCGGCTTTTAATTTGTTCCATCACGCAAAATTCTGCTCGCGGGGCGCCGCTCTTGCCTCCCCCTGCTCTCGTTTCGCAATTTCGACCCTGCGCGGATTACTGAGCCGGTTTGGAAATCCGACCGGATGATCAATTTTGCCGTAAATAAAAGTTCGAGAGCACTTTTTCAAAGCCAGTTCGATCCACGCGGTCCGTGGAAGCGTCAGGCGAATTATGCAACGCCCAGTGCAGCAGAGTTCAGCGAGTTGCATAGTTCATTAATCACGCATCCTGCCGGGCTTCCTGTTCCACATCGTAGCTCGAGTTTTGTAAAAATTTGTATCATCTGAACTTCTGAACCATTATTTATACTTTGCCATTTCTTGTTTGACTTGTTGCGAGAGAATAAATGAATTGAATTATAAAATTAATATGTATATTTGGACCGGACATTGTGAACAAAAATTGGTAATAATACAACATATTTTTTGTGGTTGAAAATAATTTTAACAAAAGAAACAAGTTCAACTAACTTTCCTCCTGTCACACTATCTAAGAAAGAAAACGATTAATTAAAATTGAAATTATAAAATAAAGTGAAATGTGGAAAGTAGAAGTAAATTTTTCAATAAATATAAAAAACAATGGACAAAATATTCATGATATTTTTTAATATTGTTGTTCCATGACTGATTCGATAAACCCAGTTTAAAATTAATTTAGCACAGTAAATTTGTTTTTTAATTTATTATTATTTAAAAAACTTTTTTTAATTTTCAATTTTTTTTGTTATAATAATATTAATTAAATTTATGTTATAAATATTATATATACTGAAGAATATTAAATTTAATAGATATAAATTAATAATAATACATAATTAATAAATAATAACATATCTAACAGAAATTACCTTTAATAATGATTTGTACACCAATAATGCAATTGTTGTGAAGCAGAGAAATAATTTTATTAAAAGTTTCATTATAAACTGTAGTCGATTTTTAACCTAATTCCATACTCTATATAATTTTTCATGATTTTAAAGAATATAAAAAAAGATTATAAATTGCTTCTGTCTATATTTTTTCCATTTTGCATAAAAAGTATTCAAATTATGTAATTTGTTTGTTTGGAGGCTCTTTGTTGTTGCTGCCTTAAAGCAGAGTGCAAAATCCGTGCCGTGCAAAAGAGGAGATAAACGATTGCTGTGAAGCGGGCCGTTGAGAGTGGTCCTCTTTAAATCAGCTGCCGCTCTCGAATTGAAGCGGCCAAGTCAACTCTTGTGCGCGGTTCAACTCCTTCCTCTTTAACCATACAAATGGCACGTGTGTGTGTGTTTGTGCGATATATATTAAATACATAATCGCAACATACGTACAAACCGGCGGCTGTTTATATTCTTGGCCCGGTGCGTGCTGCGAAAGCCGAGAGAATAAATAATTTCGTACTCTTGAGAAAGAAACTTTTCGCTTAATTCGACATCGCTGATGCTTATCCGTCCGGCCGCGGCCGGCGCGCGGAACAGAAGAATGGAAACGTTTTATACGAAAGCAGCAGCTATAGGCGGTGTACATTCCTTTTTGAATTTCTAGCCGGCCCGTTTTATTCTCGGAAATTTGTTCTGCGCGCACGTGTCACTCTTTGTAAAATGGAATATTGGGTCAAAGGTTTTGGGCCGAGGCATAAATATCTCTGTTATCGGAATTTCTTTTTCCTTAACTTAAGGTCGTGTTTATTTTCAGTCGGGTGTAATAATTCCTCGGTCCGATTAAACGCCGTTTGACCGACTGGGAGCGAGCCAAATCGAGAAATTCACAAGACCGGGGGGTGAAAAAGTCAATTGCTGCGCTTTTACGTCATAATAGGTTTGTCCAAGAACTTGTCACGGCACTGTCAAGTGTCCAGTTACGAAGATTAAAAGTTTGCATTTGCACACGTTTGAAGATAAGTTACATCAAACCCGAGTAAATCGCTGGAAAACCTTGACAGTGACAGACTATAACCATCGTAAGCATCGATTACACTTTGTTTAAGGTGATATTTGCATAAAATTTACCTTTATATAAAATTTATATTTAGCATTTAAGTGAAATTATGATAATTTTTAACAAAAGTGAGTTTTGATCTCGGAAGTTTTAGCAAAATTCTTGCCGTTTTGGCGAAAAATTCCTTTACTTTTCAATTTAATTGTCTTTGAAAGTTGAATGTAAACAATGTGTTGCTAAAATAAATAAATAAACAATTAATAATAATAATAATTTACAAATTTTTTTAAATTTTGTATGTTAGAAAATGTTTGAAGCAATTGAATAATTATTGGATTTAATACCTCTTAAATTCTGCTGATTAATTTAAATTTTGGATCAAATTTTACTTCCTAGATTTATCTATCAGGGTCAAAAATTTTGTTCTAAAACAGTTTTTTCCTCTCTTGGCTGCTGTCGATGCTTTCTAAAGGGAAAAGTGGTGAATCCATTACAAGTTTTGTGCTGAAAAAGTAATTTATTTTTGTCTAATAATTTTTGCACCACCAACATCTATTCTTCTACATTCAATGTTTAACTTTGGCATTCAGACGAATAAATTATTTGTATACTTTGCGAACATTAATCTGTTAAAAGTCCAACTTATGCCTTTTTCATTCTCGACTTCAAGACCACTTGACCTGACTACGAGTATTACCACCTTAAGCACGTTCCTATTTAAAGTGAAATTGATTGCACTTAATTAAAAATATTTATCCATGAAATCATCTCGTCGGTTAAATTTTGCGAGACGATAAATATGTGACAAGCGAGGAAAGCCAGCCGAGCCGCGGTGGGTGTTGAAGGTTCACTTGTTGCTGTGTCCACTTTTAGTCTCGGCTTGTCTTGCTTGGGCGCGTGTCGAAAATTGCGCGCTCGTCCAATCTTTTTTGCCTAGCACTAAATTGCGCGAGCCCACTCGCGAGTGGATAAATTACTCCTCGGGAATAGAAATAGGAGGCTCGAGCTTTTTCCTGGGCTTCGATCGGGAGAGAAAGAATTAATTTCGAGTCGCGTGTGCCTTTTTGTACACAAGGAAGGGGACAACACGGTGATTAATAGTAATAATTTCATACAAGTTTAAGGTCATACCGCGATTACCCACTTGGTTGTTAATGCATTTGTGATTTATTGCACACACGCGCGCGGACACATGTACTCGACTTTATATAATATATTTCGCCGCCGCGGACGGACACACTCGCTCGCTGCCTTGCTTATTCATAAGTGCGGTGCGCCGATTGCGTGCCAAACACCGACCGACGTTTGCGCTCCACTTTGTGCGCGGGCAATTTATTTCATTTTCTCCTCTTTAACTTCCACTCGGTGCACCTCGACTTAATTACCGCCCGGTGGAAAAGCCAGCTGGCACCGGCTTTTCCCACTCCAAACAAGAACAGGCAAAGAAACAGTGTTTTTTAATGGATAATTTTTATAAAAAAAGGATAAATTAACTATTAGATTTTTCATATATATTTAATAAAACATTATTAACATTTATAATAATTTAGTTCTTTATAATTTATTATTTATAATAATTTTTAATTTTTGATACAAATTATGGTTTGTTAAAATATATTTATTCCTTTTGCCTTTTCAACAAACTTCCAGAATAGATTTTGAAAGAAAAATATATTTATTTAAAAATTTCCCTCAAAAGTGATTGATTGAGAAAAATTATAAATTTAGTATGTTAGGCAGTCCTTTAATGTTAAATCAGTATGAAACTAATAAACTAATTTTAATTTTAATATAAATTTGAAATGTTTAAAAATTTAATTCTAAGAAAAGTCAACAATTAATTTTTACATTTTTAGGCATTAAAATTAAGCTAACCAGATTCGTTTTTAAAATAAGCGACTGCTCATGTTTCTCCGGAGCTGATTTCAATTACAGTCGCAAAGTGCCAGTTGGAATATTATCAAGGCGCTTTTGCAGCCTCCGGCGTGAGGTGCTGCGGTAATTGGGCGGGCAGACTGCTAAATTCGGCGCGAGAATAAACAAATGTGCCCGATTCTCCCAAGCTTGCCTGCGAGGTGCAGACGGCTGACTGACTGACTGCCTTTATGAAGTGGCAAGGTTTTGCACGGGTCAAGGACACCCTAATGTTGCTTGACCCCTGGTCGGCTGGCTGGTGCGCCCACCGTCTCGCATAATCTCCGTTATTTGCAGTGAAATTCGCAAATATTCTAATTTTCCTTTCTTTTTAATAATTTTTTGACCACGAAATTATAAATCAGAAGTGAGCAATTTAAAAGAAATAATCGTCGATTACGTAACTTATAACAAAGATTAGCTGTTTTTTGATGAATGTGGATTAAAAAAAAGGAAAAATTTTTAAAATATATAGTCGAACCAGGAAAATTAAAGCAAAAATATAAAGCATTAACCTTAACGCACTTGAATTGATAAAATTTGACACAAAGAAAAACAGGTCAACAATATGATTCAGTAATTTTAATTTCTCCATTGAGGAGTAGCTTTTCAATTTATCTTCCCATTAATTTCAATTTTGACCAATTTCGTTCTCTTTTCTGTTTTGCAGGAAAGCTGCGGCACGGCGGCGGCCTGCAGCACGATCTGGACATCCAGCACTTCCAACTGTCCGAGCAGTCGATACGCAACACGGTGGCGGACGCAACCCTTTACATCCACATGCCGAAGACGCGCGGCAAAGTGAAGCTGCTCGTCTACAAGGTGGTGAGCAACGCGTCCGAGCACGAGTCCATGATGGTGCTGCTCTCGTCGGCCAGCAAACTCAGCGAGCACCGCGAGGACGGCTGGGTCGAGCTGGACGTGAAGCGGCTGATGCAGGACTGGTTCAAGCACCCGAAGAGCAACCTCGGCGTCATCATCAAGATCGAGGATGAGACGGGTGCCTCGAAGCCCTACTCTGTTGCCACTTACAGCAGCAATGGTGAAGCACTGGTAAGTATATAAAAAGTGCAAATTATAATTTTATTTAATAAGTTTAATTTTCAATTTCGTTTTCCGTCTCTTTTTAAACATTTTTTTATTCTCCATTGGTTCACTAATTAAACTGCTTGAGTGCTTGGTTAATGAGGAATTAATTGTCTCTACACTGATCCAGTTCTCATAAAATCAATGTTAAGTTCAACCTATTGATTTGGGTCATATAAACTTTGTTTGGTGAATTTTTATTATCATTTTAAATTGGGCCAATTTCGTAAAAAAAACCATTATAGAAAATTCCTATTATAAGAAACAACGATAATTTTCAAAAATTCATTTCACTCAATAAATTCAATTTTTCTTTTGACATCTCCTTGGAACTTTCATCTAAAAACAAATGCTAATGAGGAGGAAATGAAATTTTCATAAAAATTAATTGTTAGTTTCTTATTAATTATCAAATGCGCCCGTCCTTATAATCAAATCGCAATACAATTTCAATAAACAAGAGCAATATATCGATGTATCAAAACCTCTTTAAAATTATGTAAAATTGGAATTTGTAACTTTTGGTTGACGACCCTTTTTCTTGAAAAGTTAAAAAAACCTCTAAATTTCCATTATAATGATAAAAATTTAAATAAAAGAGTATTGCTTGAAAACTGTAGTAAAAAATGTTTAATTCATTCATTATTATTTTAGTTTATTTTATAATTATTAATTATTTTTACAATTATTTTAATAATTTTCATTCCCAGAGCGACAGAGTTGTATTTTTTATTTGCATTATAATTTCAATTGCGATACTTTTAACCAAATAAATATAATTTTTAATTATTTTACCTCAAATGAAAATAACATTTGAGGAATTTTCTATTGGAACATTCATGATATGAAATCTTTTCAACAGAAGGGTTCATTTTTGGCAATTATTGAGATCAAAATTTGATCCCCCATTGTCTCAAATATTATATTTTAATACATCAATAAGAAGTCATTAATATCAAATATCAGTTTGCCGCTCCAAATCATACAAGGGGCATTTTTTTTCTTCCAAAATTTTTCGTAGAGATAAAATTTTGACGGTGCAATTTTTGTTATTGTGTTGCAGCAACCATTCGTAGAGATCAAGACAGTGGACAGCCGCAAGTACCGCACCAGGCGGACCGTGGTGGGTCTGAATTGCAACGAGAACTCGAAAGAGTCGCGCTGCTGCCGCTACCCGCTGACGGTGGACTTTGACGAGTTCGGGTGGGACTGGATAATCGCGCCCAAGAGGTACGAGTCCAACTACTGCTCGGGCGACTGTCCGTTCGCCTTCCTGCAGAAGTACCCGCACACGCATATCGTGCAGCAGGCCAACCCGAATGGCAATCTGGGTCCGTGCTGTGCGGCCCGAAAACTATCCTCCATCTCGATGCTCTTCTTCGACCAGCAGTTCAACATTGTGTACAGCGTGTTGCCTCACATGGTGGTCGAGCGGTGCGGTTGTTACTAGAAAATGAAGAGCGCAAGAGAAGAGGCAAATTTGTGAGTGCGCGAAAGGGACTTTTGAATTTTCGCGCGAATGAACGAGAAAAAATTAAGATATATAATTGTATAACGCTCGAATTTGGCCCGCGGTTGATTTTCCTCCCCCTATATTTGTATGCGATTTTTGTATAACGGTGTGGGGTATTTTTTTGTTTTTTGTTTTTATCTTTTGGACTCACGTCTCTATAATGATATATATTTCACTTTGATTGATTTCCAAAATTGCAAAATGTGGTTTTTTTTTTAAAGCTATTATTTTGCGTTTTACCGAGCGGCCTCTCTCCTTATCTCTTATTCTTTATATATACAATTCGGTTGGAGGACCCGTGGCGAACACATTCAAAGTTCAAAGGTCACAAAACTGTATTCCGAAAAAACTCTTCACAAGGGAATTGCATTTGAATTGAACGTGAAAAATTTAAGCAGACAAGAACACTGGTGTGAAACACTAATTTTTTTTTTAAGTTTCGTCGCCCGTCCTTCAACCGGTCGAAATCGCTGCCACCAGGGGGCCGCCGGTCGCGCGCTCTAATTACAATGAACAAACTCAGAAGTGCAGGGGCCTGCGAGATGTGCACCTGACACCAATTCACATATAAATGTTTATCTCATATTAAAGGATCTCTATCAAAATTTTTCATCCTTTTTACGTGTGTCCCCTGCGAGAATCGGAGTAAATGTCAAAAAAGGCGATTTGCAAAGTAAAAAATAATTAAAAACTCGTGTTTTTTTTTCAAGCAAAGTGTGGGGAAGTCAAAAAGGTTTTTGTATTGAAGCACATGTTGTGATATTATTTGCGTAGGGACTTCTTTTATTTTTCTTTATCTCTCTCTCTCGATTTCTTTTTCAATCTTTATGTTCTACATTTATTTTTGTTTTTCTTTTAGATAAAAGAGCAATTCTGATGTCGTTTTAAAGTACTACTAATATTAATGTACGGAGATAATATGGGGCTTTCTGCGAGCTTTTCTTGTGAAGATGAATTATTATTATATATATTATTACGGATGTTAACGTGTAAGAAGATGAATTTTTTTGAAAAAGGAATAAGCCTGACGCGCAACCTGTCGTCTCATCCCTCACACATACACACTCACACAAATATTATACAATTATATAATATCACGTGGATCATGATTTATTAGTTTTCCGAATCGGCGTCCAGTTTCTGTGGGTGAGAGCGAAGGAAAGGCTGTAAAAACGAACAAATTCGATTGCGCGTCCGTTATATTTCTTGACTACTACGATAAAAATAATAATGATACCCCAAAACTGTGTATTAACGATTATATTCAAAAGAAGAACAAGTATGTACAAAGCTGATGATGGTTTACTTAATAACGGGGATAAGTATATATTACTGTGGATTTTAATTGTAATCTCTGCTTACTATACTTTTTTATGTATGATTTCCACTGCGTCGTACTATATTTGATAAAAAATCACTTTGCAGTTAATTAATGAATTAACAATCGAGACTGTACGGCTTTCTTAGCGTAATTCGCGTGGAATGTCTGCTGCTGTTTAAAGCACGAGGAAGTAAAAAAAACAAAATATTCGAGCGAATCATGCCAAAAAGCCAACGAAGTCGTTTGGAAAACACAACAACTTTCCAAATAAATGTGATATCTCCTCAAAAATTGATTAAAGTGTATAATTTTAATTTAAATAATATGTAACGATTAATGCTGACTATAAATGAAAAGAGACGAGATATTGCATTGTGGGTGTTTCGCAGGCTCGCTGCTTGTATGGCGTGACGAAAATATATCATAGAACTCGATCGGGAACAAATTAATAATTAAAAAAAAGATATCGCGCCGGGTGCAAACCAAATCCACCGAACGCAAAGATTAACTACTTGATCAATTGATGAGACAAAATTTCCGCCGCCGACCAACGTTGATTGATTTTGATTGTACAGTAAAACGTTTGCTTTTCCTCCACTTTACTAACACAAGAGTTTATAAATAGAAAATCTCTCTCTCTCTCTCATAACATGATTTTGTGTTTCGTAGTTGTGTAATAATATCACTCTCTCTTTCTCTCTCTCTGTAAATACATAATTGTATGTCTCTCTCTCTCAATCGTAGGCGAGTTTTAAGTTTATACGTCTCTGATGTGCATACAAAAATACACACGACACAAGAAAGAGCAAAATTTCTTCACACACGTGGTAGAATATGTGGAAAAAAATAAATCATGCAAAATTGTTTCCTTCGTTCTTGCCTGCGCGCATCAAAATTAATCTCAAACTCATTGTGTTCACTCTTTTCTCTCTACCACATCTCTCACATCGATGTAGAGCAGATATCAGTTGTATACTTATAAACGCGGAAAAAATGTTGTGGAATAAATTGTTATGTATTTTGAGTTGCTCGATCGAGACACGTACGTATTTTATAATTTAAAAAAAGCCTTTTATTTTTTAAAAATGGACAAAAAATTGCATTATGATTGTGTCATCATCATTGATCAATATTAATTGTAAGGGTACATTGAAAAAAAAATAGGAATGAAGATATCAAGCGATGTTATTTTATTTAGTAATGTTTGTAGAAAAATAGACACAAATACATGAAAACGGAGCAAAAAATCACCATGAGCGTTTCAATTTTACACTCAAACCCGTCTTTAAGCATATAAATTGAGCGCCGACAGCGGTGTACACCGAAAATTTCTTTGAAATCATTTGCAATTTTCCTTGTGCGTGCCGCCGCAGCGCAGATGTTCCAAAGTCTGGTCAGTTACATTCCAGGAATTGCCGAAAAGAGCGGAGTGAACTCGGCGGAAAGGAAGGGTTTCGAGATGATAACGCAAGCTGAACTCGTCGCTCAACAGGTGTTGTTTGATCGCTGAGACAATGGCAAAATGAGATTTTCATGCTCACTAAATCGCAAGAGTCGGATTTTTTACTGCGTGCTTATTGCTTTACATTCCAAGATAGAAATTATTAAATTCAATGATACCAGATTCAAAACAAATCTTGATTTTCAAAATTAATCCGTTAAAATGCGAATTATTTTTAATTAAATTTTGTACAGATTAGATTAGATTAGATAATAGTTTTATTCATTTGAGCACAAATTTACAGTCATCAACATGCAAAAAAAAATACCTCCAAAACAAGTTAATGTTGCCCGTAGAACACGTCAAGTCATTACATGCTAATTAAAATTATGTATGAAAAATTCGAACCGATCGTAAAACAAATTATCATTCAACACCTTTTTAACAAGTTTCTGAAAATCTTTGCAATATGTGACAATGTAGCTCATAACCACAGTTTATTGTTAACATAAATAAATATAAATTATACATTTTTTCCCTTAAAGGTAAAGAGAACTGATAAAATATAATTTATTATCAATATAAATTTTGATATCATCAGTGCATTGTTATATAAATATTGTAAGAGAATAAATATTTTTTTAGTTTACCTCTCTGTAGTAGTGGTTAAAATCCTTAAACACGCTGGTTTAGCTTAATTAATAAAAAAAAAATTCAAAAAATAATAAAATTATTACTGAAGTTTTAAAACTTATTTTTAACCAAATATTATAAAAAATTTAAATTAAAAAGAGAATACAATACATTTTATAATTGGACTTGCTGCGATTTTTAACTAAATCTTTAAATTTCACAAATGGATATGAGTTTACTATAGAATGCGATTCGTTTATACTTGATCCACACGCTTTGTAAAGCGACAAACGATGTTTGCAGCGCCGCTTTGTCAGTCCATTCATGCGGTCTGTTTGCTCGGCGGGCTGCATAAATCGCACAGCAGCGTCATCCGCGAGTGCATCTCTTCTTCCGCCGCCCGCCACACACAGTGCAGAAATAGTTGGCAAAGGTTATGGCTACAATAGATCAAGCGCAGTGAACAATGAAACGGCACCGGCCGCCGCTTGATGGAAATAATATGAAATTACCAGCGGCGCAGCTCATGACGAGAGAGCGCGTTTTGTGTGTCAGCAAAGAGCGTTTTAATGGTTTTAATCGAGTCAATATTTGACTGCGAAATTGTGTTATAAAATATATGCTCGGAGACACAAAAGGATTATTTCGCCGGCTGTTTGCACACAAAATTTTATTCGGCTTTTAACGCAAGATAGATTGCGGATGAGTTTCTGAAAATAGTTTTTTACCGAAATATGAATTTTTATTTTTCATTTAACAACAAAGAAGGAAATCCAACAAAATTTTTAGGCTAATTAAGAACAAATGTTCTTTACTTTTTATTCAATAGTTTTTTGATCTAGTTATTTAAAAAAAAAATAAACTATTTATTTGTATCAAATGGAAATAAAAATCTAGATTTTGAAGTTATAAAATTAAAATGATTTTTCCTGTAATTTTCATTATTTAATTTTATGGTTTAAAAAAAATCCCAGAAGTGTAATTAAACGTAAGAAAATAAAATTTATGAATAAATAAAACATAAATTTTTATTGAAGTTTGCGACTGCAGTGGTATGGTGTGCCCCTGGTTGTCAGAAATTTTCCGCCAGCTTTGTCGCGCTCGCCAAATAAATAAAAGCAGGATCAAGCCCCTGCATAACAAGCGCACTAAAGACTAAACACACACACACACACAAATGTATAATAATATGGTGAGCACATGCATAGAGAAATATCCGACGGGCGCCGAGTGTTCGGCTCGAGATTGTTGCGAGCGGATTCGTGGCGCCGGCGTCTCCGACACAACCACTTTCCACCCCACCCAAAACGCGCCCTACATTCCGCATGCGAACCGCTGCTGGCTGGCCAGACGTATATGTATGTAATCATTTTTTGCCTCCAAAAACGCCGGTCCGCGTCGCATGCAGCAGCCAAAAGAAGAAGTGAATGAGCACGACAATATATAAGCAGTTTTGCGGTGTTGCGGCTTAATTTTTAAGCTTGTTTGACCAGAGCCGAGTCGCTTTTCTCCCATTTTCCCACGCAATTTTTCTGTTTAGCGCTGCCAAATATTGAAAAAAAGAAATATTTTCAATTACAGAAGTTCAAAGAATGAGGAATTAGTTAAAATTGATAAGTATAAATTTAAATTAAATTTTCCCTGCTTTTCGCACAATACTCAAAATTTAATGGCTTCTGCAAATAATACTGAAATTGAAACAGAAACAGTCCTATAGGTTTTAATTTATATTTTTGGGAAAACTTATTCAAACACAAATTTTCAATCAATCTGACACTTTTTTAATTATTGATTGTGGAAACTAATATTATAAAAAAGGGTATTTTAATAAAAAAAAATTGAGGCTTAATTTTAATTTTTTTAACTTTTTTGGTGATTTAAATTTGAAATGGGCTTTTTGCACGATGGGTTTTGAGAGTCAATTATTGTTTAAGAAAATGATAGTGAATTTTCCTGGAATTTAAACAAAAACTGTTTCATTTCATGGATTTTTTTTTTATAAAATTATTATGTGTCAAAATAATTTTACAGCTCGTGAATTTTTGCTGCAGCCCGCAGTCGCAACTTATTGAGCAGATTTTTGTTTTTTCCTAAGCAATCCCATCGAGGAAAAGCCGAATTGAAATTCAAATCACCATGAATCAACCCTCGTTCTTGAAATTCTACCATCACACATTTTTTCTTTTCACTAATCTCTGAAAAATGAATATTTCAACAAATTAATAAAATGAAGTTAAAAAACATTATAATGATATAAATTTCCTCCAAATTCATATCAATTTGCATGTAAAATCTCCCATACTAGTTATAATTTGCAAAAACAAAATAATACTAATCTGGTTCTTAAAATAAATTTGCTACAATTATTTGATTTTTTTTTTTAAATAATTAAATTTGATTGACTTATTGAAAATATCAAAATATTCCAAGTTGCAAAACAATTTACTTCTTACTTTGTAACAATTTATTAATTTGCATTTAAAAAAAAAAAAACGTGATTACTACCAAAATGAATACAGCTGAAAAAAATTTAACGCCTCGACAGTCAAGTTGGGGGACTGGTCAGCATCTATAGCGTAAGTGACCTGCTCTAATAAGAAAAATCTATGTGCAAAGCTGAGTCATATAAAAGCGGCGAGAGAAAGAGAATAAAAAAGATTGTGTCGTCTGTTGGTCGCGTCCTCGGCGCGGCTGCCTTTTGAGAGGCGGTTGGTCTCGGTGTAACTAGAGCTCCAGACGACACAATATTCCGGCCTGCACGAACAAAGAAGCGAAAAAAATGGTGCTCAATCATACATGTCTGCTGCCTGCTTGTCTGCGGCTCGTCTAGTCATTTGGTAATAATAGACCAACGTGTCTCCAAAGCTAAACAGGCCGAAATATATATCAGAGGGGTCAAGTTGCGTGTATGTCCTCCCTGCTGTACTCGACTCATACACACACTCTTCGCTCTGCGCTCAATGATATTAGCACGCCGGTGCTGTTGGAGAAAAAAAAATTGAATATCTCTGGCGCCCCAAGGGTCAACGACTGCGCCAATTTCGCAGACTGGCAAAATCTTGCAGCGCAAATTCTTTTAAACAATTCCTATGGATTTTTCCAGATTTTTCTACCCCTTGCAATTTACAATGAGTCAATCATAAAAACTCGGCAGGTTTTTATATTAGAGACTATAATTAATAAAAAAGAGCACAAATTTTTAGGTTCAACATAATTTTGAAATTAGTACAGTTTATGATATTATTTTGACAGAAGACCCTCAAATCATCTCTCAGCATAAATCATTCAAATGTAGGGCAAAACTGTAATTTATTGTCGCTTAAACATTGACGTCAAAGCAACAGAAATTTTGATTCCTGGGCGAAAATTAAATCAAAAGCCATTTTGAACATATGAATTCAAATATTATATAAAATCAATGATAATTGGAGAAAAAATCCAACAGAATAATTTAAAAAATATATTTCGAAGCTGTTTTCAAGGAATAAAATTTGCGTTTCAAACAACATTATTTAAATATAATTAATTGTTTTTGATCATTTGCCAAAATATTAATTCACAATGTTTTACATTAAATTTTTGGAAACGATTTGGTTTGAGAAACAGGGTCTCTTGTTGGAAAAAGCGGCACCACCACTTGCAAGAATTTTGATAAAACTTCCAAAACCTCGTCCACCGCCGTGTCTCTTTTATTGCACACACAATTGTTTTTAATTTTAGAAAAATAACCTGGTTTATATATTAATTTAAAAACTTTGGAACCAAAATTTACTTAAATGGTTAATTTGACATCCTCATCATAAACTAGCTAATAAATTAAGATCGCCATTTTTTTTTCACGGGAAATGCTTGTGATGTGAATAAATTTTCAGAGAAAATTATAATTACAAAGCGTATATTTCCAAAAAAATAATTTCACTTGATTATTCGGCGTGTCTAGACAGCAAACTACGCCACAATTGCACCTTAATTGAGGACAAATCAACACCAAAAACATGATGAAAGAAGAACATTTTTGCTCAAAAACGCTAGAAAATTCTCCTCTTTTTAATTAACAATTCTCTATGAAAGCAATAATTATATTAAAAAACCCTTATTGCAAAAATGAAAATTATTACCGCAGAGAATGTGTGATTTTCTTATTTATGGATTAAAATATTCTTGGCTTTGGTTGGTTTATGTATTGAAGAATTAATTAAATATGATATCAAATAATTATATTTGATGTGGTTGAGTTATCGCGAAAAACAACGCACAGCACAAATTAAGTGACCGCCGGGCTCGTCTCGCCCCCCTCTGTCTGGCCGCCACCCCGGTGCCGCTGCTGGAATAGGGCTAATTAGGATTAGGGTGAGACCATCAATTCACCTGCAGCCACGCAATCAAAAAGTCTCGAAATTATATATTCCACTCTTTTTTCGTCGCGTATAATCAGATTAATGAGAGAGAGAGAGAAAGCGCGGAATAATAAACAAGCGGCGTGTCGTGCCAATTTTTTTCCGGTTAATTCCTTACTTTCGAATTAAGTGCGGCTCAAGTGATTACTTTTTCCGTGTTGTATGCGCTGCAATATTCGGCGGGGACACGTTAATTGGATTGCGGATGCTCACTTTTCAGTGTGCGTGTTTCAAAAATTCGTTCGTGCTTGCGCTCGATCCGCGCTTTTGTCGTCTATCAGCAGGGGTAACGCGCGCGCCACTCGCTCTCTGCTGCAATTGCTCGCGTTTTTGCGCTTTGCCTTTTACTTGACATTACTCTCTACCAATGTCAATGCCTTCCGTGGGCTACTCACTTTAAATAAATGCAATGCCCACTCGCTGCGCGTCCTTCTGCAAATTAAATGCAGCTCGCGTGCTCTCAACAACACAGCGCGCGGCACTTTCAAACTTGAACTTCTTCTTTTCTGCGACATTGCATCATGTTATAAGAAATGTAGCGACAAGATTTATTTACATAATTTAAAAATTTTTCCCCTCAAATTAAATTTTATATATTTTACGCAATAATTATCCCTGTCAATTTTAGTTTAAGATTTTTTTTAACATCTTCATGTTGTAATATTATCTTGATGCGGAGATTGCCTTTCTTGTAAGACCAAAACACTTCACCTAATTGCCTACTATAAATCTGAATCATCTTGTAAACATCAAGCTTTAAAAGTACCCGAAAAGACCTGCATAGAACAATTTTTCTGGAAATAAGCAGAAAAAAGTTTTAAAAATAACGATCCATTTTGATGATTTTAGTTGAATAATATTTTGAAGTTCTTTATATAATGATGGACCAGGCTGAAAATTTCATAATATTAATGTTTCTAAATGAAATCACTTTATTTTTGTTCATTCTTCATAATTAAATCATGTCAAAAATCCTCCTTTTTTTATTAAATAAAATTTCTATTTATTCTGATTTTGAGCTAATCACTCATAAATTTAAAAGTTTCTGCTGATATTTCTGCATTTAAGCTGCACTTAGTATCATCAACTAGTTGAGCGATTAATTCAATTAATTGGATTTTATTTGGCGAATCATTCGCTCGGCGAGACAAGTGTTCTATAAAAATCAAATGCACTGAGCATTCAAATGGGATCTGCGATCTGCATATTTTTTTATTGTTATTATTATTGTCATATTGTGTGAGTCAATGTTTATCAATAAAATGTTATGGCCTTGCTTTACTCTTGACTCCTTGATTACAAGGATTGCTTAAAGCTTTTTTTTTAATAATTAACAAAAGGTTAAAAAATTTTAACCTTGGCAATTATTATTTCACCCAAAAGAGAAAGGAATACAGTTTATTTTCAAATCATGTTTATTAATGTAGTTTGATTTTTGATTTATAATAAAAATTTGAATCAAGATGAGCGTGAAGAGGATTTACGCATGAGGAAAGTGCCAGCAGAAAATGTTCAAATGACACATTATTTTTTTTTTGCGGTGGGCGTTTCGGGGGACAAGAAGCGTACACGCATCGCACTTTCCTTGACTTTTGCATTTACAAGGGGCGGTGCGCGGCAATAAAATATATTGCACTTTGGCACAGTGCCTTTTAAATCCATCTCTCCACTCACACTGCGCAATGCACGTCAAGGTCGCGCTCATTAAAAAACCGGCACCGCGCGCGCGAGAGAGAGAGAAAGAAAGAGAGCACTCGCGAAAAGCAGGCTACGGGGTGCGAATAATCAAAACAGAGAGCAAAACGCGATTTTATTATGTATATTTTTATTTTTTTCGCCTCTTCTCGCGGTCGCGCTTTCAAAAAGCAGGTTTGATATTTTTCTCCTTGTCGACGACCGCCGATGCCTCGCGCAGATAAAATAGACTGTTTTGGCGCGATAATAAATTATGAAAATCGGCATGCAAATGCGACAGCATTGTGATTCAAAATTGGGTCAACAACCTTTTGTGCATAGGCCGGCGAGCCAAGACTGCCGGGAAAAAAGTGAGACCTGCCGTGTCAGAGGTCCCCTCATCTTTGGTTGGCGCAATTTCAATTGCTCAAATATGCACTATCCGCCGGCCGGCCGGCGCGAAGTAAACGCCAGCACAGCGCGGCCAAAAGCCACTGTGTTGCTTTTCCGACAAAAATAGTTCAAGTATAACAAATTGGTACAGATTTTTGTGGAATCAAAAAATCTTCAATTAAAACGCCAATATAAGGAACTTATTTTACTTTTACACACAAATTAAAATATACAAAAGCTGCACAATTGTTTTATGTCTAAAAAAAAATATTCAGGGAATAAATTAATTTTTTTGTGAGCAAATAAATTTCAATTATTTGAAAACCTTTTAACCCATGCGTGAATTGAATTTCTGATGACTTATTCTATAAACCAATGCTTTTCAAGTTCGCACCCACGATTCGCGTTGAGAATTTTGATAAAAAGACGAGCTCCGAATATCAACATTCTGAATAATCATGATTTGCACGAGTGACGTCAGCGTCTTTTACTTGCACCGCATCTAAAAATTTGCCGGGTTTTTCCTTCTCTGTCAAGTGCTCACTTCATTTTATTGTAACTGCTTGTACTTTTAACACTAACCACGTGTTTACAATTGCTTCACTTTTTCCTCGTAATAAATCCTCACAATATGATCAAGAAGGATAATATAATCTAAATTTGCCGACAAATGAACAACAAAATATAAATAACTGGTATATTTTCCATTTTTTTGCGTAGTTTAGAAAAACAATATTTTTGGATTAAATTGAGAATTCATAATGACTTTTTTTTAATGAAACAAGTTATGTCATTAAGTTGAATTAAAAACTATATTTATCTAATGGAATGATGCCACTCCACGACACAGAAATTACAAACACGGTTTAGATTACAGAGGATAATTGAGGAGCACATCTTGTCTGGCCAACTCCAGCAACATGGGGTCGTCGAAGAATTTGTTAATGGACACGTCTTCACTCAGACCCTTCCTCCTGCGAGTTTTGATCATGAACTCTCTGGCCAGATGAGTGGCCGGCTGCGGTTCCAGAGGTCGAATTACGATACTCTTGTCCAGCGGGTCACCAGGGACAATCTAGTGAGCAAAATTAAATGATGAGTAAAATTTAATAACAGTAGTTGAATTCATTGATTACCTGCCAGTGGTGGAACACTGAGAGTGAAAATGCCTGGCCAAGGGTGTGCGTCCTGAGATCTGTCTCGAAGCCGAATGAATCGATGGCTGGGATGAAGGCCTTGATCATGTACAGAGGTGACCCAGGCACTGGCGCATCCTGTGTCACGTGTCCTCTTCTTCTGGCCAGGACTGTGTACACGGCAGACACACAATCTGCAGGTGCGTGGACTTCCACAAAGTTGTACGGCTCCATCAGACGAGGTGTGGCCATCAAAAACGCAGAGTAGGCAACACGTCGCGCCGTGGGAATAATTTGGCCTAAATTAATTCATTCAATTTTTTATATTCAGATCAGAATATGTGAAATTACCTCCGCCTCTGTGAAGGGGTTCCTGAGCAATGACGGCGTCTAGAATTTTGAACTTGACGTTTCTAATAGGTTCCTCGCACAAAGGACCTTCTCTGGTGCCCCACTGGAAGCCCTGAACAATCGAGTCTTTGACAGAAATGAGCAGACCTTTGTCTACTTCAGAGGGCAGAGTGTCGTCGACCAGAATGTTGGGGCCCGTGACCTCAGGGCCAAACGCCCAGATGGATCTGGCAGCCAGCAAATCCCAGTCGTACTTTGTCTGGAAGAATTCTCCTAATCTCTTCCTGCAAATATCTTAATAATAAATTTTGCAATTCCATTAAAAACTACATACTTATTCCATGAAATTTGCACCACTTCATTTTCAATGTCCTCCGCGAGTCCCTTTTCTAGAGGTTCAGCAATCATTGTGATTTTGTTCTTCTTGTTGGGAGTTTCGGCAAAGCATTTGAGTGAAGATGTCTCAACAACAGTCTCGCAAAACGCAACAACTGGATCCGCAACTTTGATGTCTAAAATATTATTGAAACATTATCTGGTTAAAATACTTCGAGAAATTCAGGCAATTTACCTATTTCAGAGTACATTTTCCTCAAATCGTGCATGACACAATCCAAGTAAAGTTCTCCTGTGCCCAATACCACATGCTCTCCAGATTCCTCAACTCTTGTGGTCAAGAGGGGGTACGATTTGTTGACCTTTCGAAGGCCATCCAACATTTTTGGTAATTCTGATGGATTTACTGGCTCAACTAAAAATAATAAGTTGTCAAAATATATTATTTAACGTAGAGAAAAATAATCTACCAGCAATTTTAATGACAGACTGGGTGTTGAATTTCAGCGGCCGGAAAATGTAGAGTTCGTCGTCGATGCTAGGATCTGTGATGGTAGAAGTTTTGACAATGGGCTGGTCAATGCCTTCAATGAGCACCCAGTTTCCAGCCGGGATTCTGTTGACCTGAACCTTATACCTGCAGATACATTCAATTCAATTCCATTCAGTGAAATTTAAACAAATAAATTTACCTAGCTTCGTAAATCCAGAGCCGACCGACTGTGAGAACGCGAGAGTCTTCCTCGTCAGCTGCCGTGTAATTCTCTCCAAGCACCCTCACATCCTGATTGGCGTAAAGGGTTCCACTCATCACTCTGGCCAACACTTGGAAAAATGTGCAGTCATCTGTCGGATACATTTTCGTACTGTGGACCATTAACCGCCCCTGAAATAAAATTTAATAATCAAAATCAGGTTTTGAATTGTTTGCCATTTGAATACCTCTGGGTCACATTTGCACATGTCTTCAGCTATCTCGGACTCCAGAGGCCCCGTGTAGATGTGCTCGACTTTGCCCTTGGCGTTGTCGAGGGGAGATTTGATGTGCTGCACACACATGTCCACAAAACCACTGAAGTGACCGATGAACTTGCTGCAGACAAGACGCAAAAGCGGTCTGATGTTCATCTTCATTTCCTCTTTGGTCAAGTGAATGCCAAGTTCGCTCATCAAGTCCGGCAAAGACACATCCACGTCACCAACAACCTGTGCGAATAATAATTTTTTATAAATTGCTTTAGGATGCTTGAAAAATTTATTTCACCTGGGCAAAAATTTTGTAAAGGGGCTCCAGGATGAACTCGACGAAACTCCTCTGTGGTGCGTTGTGAGGCGCTTTCTTGGAGAACTTGCGAGTTTTGCTGTTGAAGTAAATGTCTCCCCAGAGCCTCTTGGCAAACTCGTTTGGATTCACTCCTCCATAAGTCTCAGCATAGATTTTGGCAAAAGACTTGAGAGTGAAGCAAATCCCAAACTGAGCACTGGCGAAGCAAACATTTCCGTTGAGGGGGG
This sequence comes from Neocloeon triangulifer, assembly GCF_031216515.1. NCBI lineage: Eukaryota > Metazoa > Arthropoda > Insecta > Ephemeroptera > Baetidae > Neocloeon > Neocloeon triangulifer. Next base: position 4,691,903 of record NW_026775555.1, on the reverse strand, counting down.
AGAAAATTAAAGGATTTTCTTCCTCGGAGTACAACCTGAAAAATTATCATTAAAATTCTACTCGATTAATAAAAAAATTAATGAAGTACCCAAGGAGACCGTTCAATTCCTCCAAGATGTGTCGCAGTTTGAAGTAGGCATCAAGGGGAGGCAGTTTCAGCTCAATCATCAATCGGTCGATTTTGTTGATGCAAACTGTGAGGCCCATTTTCTCCTGGATCGAGTGCTTCAACAGCCTCTCCGTCTGCAGTGTGACCCCCTCAGCAGCATCCACAAACAAAACCACACCGTCACACATCCTCATCGCAGCAGTTGCTTCGTCAGAAAAATTCACATGACCTAGGATAAAATCAATGAAACTTGGTTGAAATTTACAAACAAATTTTCAAATTACCAGGAGTGTCGAAAATGTTCATTAGAAACGACTTGTTCCGCACATCCTGCATGACGAGAGTGACTGGCATGGCCTTGATGCTGACACCCCTTTCTTGCTCAGTGATCAGCGTGTCTGTGTAACGCATACTTTTGTCTTCCAGCTGCTGCATGTACAAGTGAGTTTGCTCAACCAGGCAGTCTACGAAGCTGGTCTTTCCGTGATGCAAATTGCCTACGATGGCTACATTTCTGATGAGAGGCGCTGTGTCCATCAAATCGGCCAAGAATCTTTAGGACAAAAATTAGAATCAAACAGTTTTATTTTGAATATTAAATTACTCCATGTTGTAAATGGTATCAGGAAGGTCCTGTTGCTTGACCTGGAACTTGTGCTTCTTGACCGGCTCGATGAGCGGCTTGTCCAGGGCCTGCGTGTCCTCTTCCTGGACTATGGTCTCCACGTCAGGACCAAACACCTCAGAGGCTAATGGATAGTATCTTTTGTCCTCGTGCAGGACAACGGCCAACGGCGCCGGCTCGTCATCAACGTTGCCGTCCTCGTCCATCGCCTCTTCCTATAAAAATTGAGATATGTAAATTTAAATTCCAATCAAATAAAATCCAGATAATTTAAAAATGCTTAATTCAGTTTAAATATATTGTTTATTTAAGTTCTAAATTTCAATCCTGCAAAAAATTGTGGAAAGAGAGTTCCCGAAGTTCAACTCACGTCATATTCCTCTTGCTCTGGCTCAGCATCGCGGTAGGTTTCTTCTTCCTCGTCGTCGGACTCTAATTCCGGTCCAATATAATTACCGAATTCATCATATAAATCGGCGTCCATGGCTCAAAATTGCAAAATTTCCAACCAGTTAGGGAAATTTGCAAACAGACGCCGGCATAAACACAACAAAACGTGATCGGGCGTGCGCAGCGCGACGTGCACTTGTTTCGAGTTCGCAGGTTTCAATGGCGGGAAGGGAATTGAGACGCGCGGGTTGCATACTCACGATAATATAGTTTACTTTGTATTTTCTGATTTTGCTGTGCTAACTTTAATCTTTAAGCATAGAGCATAGCGTGCTTGTGCTTTATAGTAAAAAATTTATTTAAATAAAAATTTATTCACAATTGTTTCCGTGATTTTGTAGAACATAAAGACTGTGTTTAAAAACAGAATCAATTTTATTGGCACGATTTCTTATAACATATAGAATTGTAATCACTGCAACATGACGATGAGTTACTTTGTTATTTTGATTAATTGGGTCAATGAACAATTTAAACCCTCTCGCTTAAGTCGACGTTAGGTACACAGGTAGTAAAAAGGAACACAGCCAACGTGATTGATTTTTAATTCGTATAAATAAAAAATTCGCACGTCAAATCTTTTTTGCTTTTTTTCAACATCAAACGCATCCTTTTTGGATAATAAAAAAACAGCATCAATTTGAAAACCAATATTATAACAAATTCTATTTTATGACTTTCGTTTGAGCATCATATAAATATTCTGTAAAACAGGAACTGTTTGTCACTTTTTAGAAAAGGCACTTCTTCTTCTTAATTCTTTCACATTGTTGTTAGCAATATTTCCCCATTAAAATCAGTGTGTAATATGAAACTTGTACATATAAATTAAGAGTCCTTATGGCGAGTGCGGCAGTATGACGGTCTCTTGGGGTCCCGAGTTGCTCTGCTCGTAGTCGTGCATTCGCATCTGCTGGTGGGGGCCGTTGGGCAGTTGCTGCACATTCTCGGGCAGGTAGTCTCGCCAGCTCCTAAACAAGTACCGCGTGAATTTGCGCAACTGCCGAAATTTGCAATAAGTCGCACCCTCGGCCGACTCGAGCTGCTGCGTCTGGATCAAGAAGCCCTTTTCCTTGAACGTCTTTTCCAGCTTCTCTCTGACCTCGGACTTCCTCGAGCGCCTCTTGCGTTTCGTCAGCAGGTCGTCGTGCATTTCAGGGGAGGTCAAGAAGTTGGGCATCGGAGGGGCGAGCAGTTGCCGCGACGGCTGCGGGGAGGGGCGACGAGGGTGAACCACCCTGTCAGACAGGTTGAGGTTTTTCACCCCCTGGGTGGGCGACACCGAGGTCGAAGGCATCGTCCGAGGCGCCTGCACGGACGTGGAGGGGGTTGAGGAGGACGAGTGCTGCAAATGGGGTAAAAAACTTCTCATGCCTTTATCGGTGCCCGAGTAGAACCGGAAGTTGCCCCCAGCGTCCACGGACAGCATCTTCTTCTCCTCCAGAGAAGGCTTCGCACCCCCTGTGAATTTAAATTTGCAAATGCTGACTTCGGTCGGGCTCTCAGCCGGGGGGATGAAAATTGCCGAGCGCTTTCGCTTCTTCTTGTTGCCGCCCAGGTGCAGTTTTTGCGGCGGTTGTAGAAGACTAGGTGGTGCTTGGCTCACGTTCCCAGGGGAAGGGGGTTTGTAAAGGAGCTGGGGGTGAACAAAAACGTTCGGGTTGGGCCAGAAAACAAAGCCATCTGGGGGTCCGTGGGGCAGATCGCGTTTGTCGGACTCCTCGTCTTCGGAGTCACTAGAACTGCTCATGAGCAAAAGTCCATCCTCGGCTGGTTTTTTGTCCCTGGTGCACAGGTTGAGCGGCTCCATCTGGACACAGTCTTTCTGGGGGTTGAAGCCTGCAGCTGCGTACGAAAGCAGTCTCTCGACACAAGCCTGGGCCAGCTGGGGACTTCGGACGAGGCTGGCGTCCAGAAGTTCGTCACCGTCTGAACTCGTACGGACGGACGAGGAAGAAGTGCTTTTCTTTCTGTTCAGCGGAAAATCACAGAGTTTGGCGGGAAAGTCGTTGGGCATCAAGAACTGGTGTCCGGCCTCACTGGCCGTCAGTCGTTTTTCCAGCAAACTGCTGGCGGCCTGAGGAGACCATCCGGCGAGACGAACGGGCTTCGGCGGCGCCGCCATCAACTGCTGCGGGTCTTTGGCCCAAATCAACTTTGACGGTTTTTCCAAAGGCACGTTTGGCACAATCGGCACTTCCTCCTCGTTTTTCGGCGAGGGAAACACTGTGCCATAGTTTTTGTAAATCAAATGGCAAATGTCCGCTTTCTTGGGCTTGCGTCCTCGGCGCGGTTTCGAGTCCAGAGTGATTTCGCCCATGTAAGGCAAATCGGGCGCCGGTCTATCCACGGCGCACGGCTCAAAGGAGGGCATGATGACTGAAGAACGGCTGCTGGCAGAGGACTTGGTTGATCTGGGCGATGGAGTGCTTGACTTTGCTGATTTCGGCTGTTCCTCTTTCTTCACTCTCTCCGAAACAGTCGTCGAGGTACTCTGTGGAACTCCTCCTGTGAACAGAATTTGAATAAATAAAACTCATTATTTATAATTTTATTTTTTTTTTAATCAAGGACAAAAAACATTGGAATATCAAAATTGATTTTTTTGTTTTGTACAAAAAGTTGAAAATTTTAATTAATTTTTTATTTTTAATATTTTTTTATTTACTTAACTAGACACTAATTTATTAAAATTGAATCCCTTGTATGGAAGTGGATAAAATAATAAAATATATAGTATATTTTTATTTTTCGCTAATGGTCTTGCTCAGAAAGCAAAGATGAAAGAGATCTCGCGTCAGATATCAAACTTCAAAAGCGCATATATATGTTTATTCTTTTGCGCGAATTAAGGTGGGCCTCAGCCTTTTTTTTGCCGTATCAAGTTACGCGCAACTTCTGCATGATGATTCAATATAGTTACCTGAGGCTTCGTAGTGTTCTCTGTATTCGGGCGGCAAGGCCTGATGGTGAAATTTAAGCTTCCACCTACACTTTCGTCTCCCTTTTCTGAAACAATAAACCAGCATGCTCTGTTTAAGATCGAACAAAGTGATGCGTGCCGCAATTTCAAACAGAAAAGCGACCTAAGTGCTTTAACTGCCAAACAATGCTGCTTTTCTCTGGCAGGATCAAACACAATCAAATAAGCCGGGAAAGATGGAGAGATGCTTTTTCAGGCGCACATGCACGAAAGACTAATTATTTTTCGTCCAAAAATATATGCGCGGCATTTAGATAATCGGCACGTTAATTGACGGACTCACTCACGTTTGCGTTTTGTTGGCAGAAGACCTGCTCCTCTTTTCAGCAGCTTGTGGCTGCGAGGGCGGCGTGAGGACGCTGAACAAATTGCCATCGCCGATCTGGAAGTTTTTCTGCACAAAAGCGGGAGTAGGGCCGGAGTTGGGAATGCTCATCCCTGCAGCGCCGGGCCCGCAGTTCTTGAAGGCACTCTCCGCATTGCTCCTTTGCTGATTCATAAAAAAACTGTAAAACAAACGACCAATTTTGTGGTTAGGCTAAATTATAAAGGCGTGGGTATAAGAGAGAGAAATTATGTTATTGCTGACTGATTGATTTATTATATAATCCGAGATAGATCTAATTTCGCACGTCCCTGGCCGATTGACAAAAAAGGAAAAGGTCGGCATCATAATTCAAAAAGTCGCCCCCGCGCCACAATTCGCTCCTAGCGCGCGCAACCTAAAATTATTAGGCAAATCAATACAATCAGATAAAATTAAGAGGCGGAGCAGAGCAAAAAGTAGCATTGCGAGAGAGTAAAGTCATAAATCATAGTGTAATTTTTGCTCATGAAAGCAGCGGCGACTCTTGTTTATGACGCCCCAAGGCGTTTGTGAAACGCGTTTAGCTCGGCGTGATCATGACGGTCGAGCAAAAGCGGCGCGTATTAATACACAATTAATTAAAAGATAAGGCCTAATTGTCGCACACCGTCCGACTGAATCTATTAAATCATTTGCACGATCATAATAATTAAACCGCTCAAGCGGAAAGCGCATGTATTGCTTTGCTCAAAACCCGCCATGCGTGCAGAGATATCATTGTATCAGATCGAATGACTTTATATATTCTACTGTTGGGAAAAAAAGAGACTCGCGGACAAACCGCATGAGCGGATGCTCGCGGAGAGCAAAAAATTAAAATAATTGCAAATTTAGAGTGAGGAATGCAGCGCGAGCAATTTGGTAAGTGCTCATTACTGCCGCCGGGAAAACTGTGGACAAAAGGATGCATGACGTTGGTGGAGAATTGTTGTTTTATTGCGGCTCGGTCATGAACTGCTGAGATGCTGTACACAGCAGACTCCCCCACAAAGGGACCCATCTAAAATAACTCATCCCGCATAAAGGCAAAGAGAAATAAATCTGTGACTTTGACTATTTCGGTGCTTCTTTCTGAAAAAATATACCCAGCACCGTAAATACTTCCATGTGACACTCATCCTCAAAGAATTTTCATTACTTTTATTTTTATAAAGTCTATCTATATGCGGTGTAGCAAAAATTTTATTCAAAATTAATTTTAGTGTGATTATCCGGAAATAAAGTATCAAAGAAGATTGAAATTCGTAAAATTTCTATATAAAAAAATCAATTTTATGAATGTGTATTGAATTCAAATAAAATATAAGCACTCGGTTTTATTTTACTGCAAATATTGGTATGATGTAGGAAAAAAATGAACTACTTTTTATTTTAAATAATTAATTTGCGTTTACCCTTATAAAAAAGCTATTGCTTCAAAATGAAGATATATTTGAAAGAGTTTTTTTCCTGCGGCAATGCCTTGCAATGAGCTTTAATTGAATTTTTGTTCAATTATTTAAACTATTTTACTAGGAACTTTTTGATATCATCATCATTATTATCACTATTCACTCTAATTAACAACAAGTCGACCAACAGATAATTAATAGAAACTAAAAAACCTGAGCACAACGAGACTAAGAATTCTATTAAAACACCCAAAATAATATATAATATTCTTCCTTCTCTCGTGTTAAAAGTCAAAATGAGACCAAATATTTCAGTTGATAATTGTTTCCAATTATAAAATTAAATAAATACAACATGAATATTTTTAATGTAATTATAACATTATCAAGTGACTGACCATACCAAAATAACTTCCTTCAGGACAACTTCCTATAAATTCGATTTATTAAATTGTAAATTAGCAAGCATGTACTTCAACTTACTATTTATAATACTTGTAACGCACATTATAAGAAACATTATTTAGCAATTTTTATAAAACTAAATACAATTTAAATTCGATCATTCAAACAAATATTAATATTATATTAAAATATAAAAAAAAATTTATATAAGATTTGAAAAAAAAAATTACCGCTTTAAAAAGCACTATTTATTTAAAATAAAATTATTAAAATAATTGTAACCTTTCAAAATATCAAGATTCATTAAAGAAATCGAAATGAAAATATGACAGAGAATAAAAGTTTTTGATAAAATTTGTCAGATCTTTAAGAATTCTGCACATTTTGATAAATGAACAGTATAACGCATTTGCATGGCTCTCAACTTTTCTTTATAAAAATGAAAACGCAGTAAAAATGAGTATTCAGATGAGAAATTGGAACTCATAGAGAAGTTTGAAAACTGGGAATATACGTTTTAATTTCTAATATTGTAGATTAAATTATATCATTAAATCGTATGCACCTTGCGCAAATAAAAATAAATATTCAGGCTTTTTAATAAATAATAAAAAATATAAATTTCAATTTATAATAAAGAATAAGAATATATCCGGAAACAGAAGGTGAATTCCGGCATCAACGCAAAAACAAACAAAGAGGTGGCGGAATGTTTGTGTGTGAGATAATAATACAATAAAATCAAATGTTGTGTCGCATCGAGAACGAGAGAGAGAGAGAGAACACGTGATTATTACGCGATGAGTACACGAATCGAAAATAGCAGAGCGAGAAAAATACAAGTGAGAAGAAGAGAGAAATCATGCAAACGAAAACAAACTCACGTACCTGTGTGTCGGAGGAAGGAAGTCGGGGGTGGCGCAGAGAGAGACGGTCAACCCTTTGGGCTCGCGGTGCAAGATGTGTGCAGGTCGGTCGAGTGCGCGTTCATTTGCAGGGTCGAAAAAAGCCGAAAGCACACACACGAGAGAGAAAGAGAAAGAGAATTTCCCCGCGTGAAAAACGTGCGGTGGTGCGCTTGCTTGCTTGCCACTTTACTCGAGCTGCTCTTCGAAGAGGCGATCCAACCGACAGAGTGCGCTTCCCAAATACGGTCCAGGGCTAAATTAAGCTCTAGTAGTAACTATAAACCCAATGCCGGCGCTTGGCTCTTCTTCTTCTTCTTCTTGCTGCGCGCTGCTCTCGTCGCCCGCGAACTTATCTAATTTTGGCCAAAAACATGTTGCTGGTGCGCGCGCGACTTACACGGACGGAAATCCGAGAGCGTCTTCTCATCTCTGCACTCGCAGGCTCGCGTGTATACGGACGGCCGAGATGAATGAAAACGGAGAACACACGCTCGCCTCGAAATAAAAAGGGAAAAACGCAGTGGACAAGTGTTGATTGGTTAGCGTGCCAGGGCGGAGTCGCCGAACTGCTAAGGCACAACAACTTAGCGCGGAGGCATGCGGGCGTAGGCGGCCGCGGAGCCGCGCGCCAGCTCTCGCTAGGGCATTTTCTCCTTCGGCCCCGCCACAGTAGGAAGGATGCCGGCCGGCGGATGGTGTTTCGTCCGTCTAGCGGCGGCCTGTCCGAAATTGGGGCTCGCCGCGATTTTGGCTCTTTTGGAGAAACGGCCCGGCGTATAATTAGAGACGAGGAAAATAAACCCGAGCGCGCCTCACTTCCTCCGTTTAGGCAGCGCTGAGGGCTAATGTGAAGAATTCAATACCTTTAGTAGAAAAAATGTTTTGGTTTAAAAATCATGACTTGAGAAACAATTCCTTTTCTTCAAACAAATTGCTTCTTAATGATTGAATGTAACAATTGTACAAATAATGAACAACAATTATAATTGAATGCAAACATGCACTCAAGATGGATTTCATGAAAAATTGAAAACGTGTTTCCCATTGCAAATTGAAAAAGGAAAAATTAAAATTAGTCTGGAATATACTCGATATATACTAACAACAAGTGGGAGGAATTTATTACAAAATAATAAAAATAATAATTAGAGAATTTCATAAAAATTGCCAAAAATTACGTCAATTCAGTTGCTTAATTAATTTTCGCAATTTTTGCACATTAAATTGAGTTCTCCCAATTTGATTTTTAATTTTTTGTTTCTAAATTCGTCCCACTAACTTTTTAGAAATGACAAAACTCTAGTTTTTAAAGTGCCAGCAAACAGTAGGTCACCTTTTGGGGGCAGATTATTATGATTATTTTTTTTTTCATATGTGAGGAAATTAGTTTCAAGATTTTAAAAAATGGCAATAAGAATACTTCATTATATAATAATATAAAATGTTGCTCATTTGCAAATTATTTATAGAAATTATTCAATAATATTTTAACTGTATGAGATAACCAAATTATCACCTTAACAAAACATTTTGTAAAAAAAAAATACATTACATAGTTTTTTTTTTTTTAAATTAGATATTTTATACAGCTTTTGAGAAAGTTTGCTGAAATTTTTGCTTTTTAATTTGAGATTATTACCAAATATATTTTTCTTGTTTTCACTAATAATTGTTTATCTTCTTAAAAATTGATTTCTTGTCCGCTTATCGTTTTGATGTTTCCATTTTCGTTATGTACAAGCCCAACCCTAATCTGCTCCAGTTCAAGACGTGCGTAACAAATGCAAATTTCAATAAATCCGCCCAATTAAATCATGAGCCGTAATCAGCGCCGTCTCCGTCAGTCAAAATGAAAGGAGTGAGCTCTCCGAAAAAATATCTTCTCTTTCGCCCCAGCCGGTCCACCCATGCACTTGGCGATTGCGAGTAGGACAAAACGGAGATCTCCATCCACTTTTCTCGGCAGTTTCCAAATTGAAAACAAACGCACGCCCAGCGATTCATTTAAATAAGGCATCTCCAGCTCCGGCCGGAATTTAGGCGAGCCGCGACTGACTCTTCTTTTTTATTGTTTTTCGCGGTGCTTATCCTGTCAATGAATCTTTATGGCAAACTGCGAATTTGCGTTTATTATAACGAAGACAACACATTCGGTACTGTCTGCTGAGAGAGAAACGCAGCAGACTATTTCAAGGATGTGCACACTTTGAAAATATATATATAACGCGCCCGCCAAACCCACACGTGCTTTTAGATATTTTTTTGCATTTGAAAGAGGCTGGAATAATTGAGAACATCTGGAGTGCTAAGTGAATAATGCTCGCATTGAATTTAAAGTTGGCAGTAAAATAAAAGAAAGGGGTGAGTAGTAAATTTGCATTATTTGTATCTGTATAAACATATCATTTTACATAAATCATGGATTAAGAAGGGATTTTTCCTGCAGTGTAAAGAGCATGAAATTTTGGCACAACATATTTTAATTTATTAAGTGACCTAGAATGTACATATAAACCCTCTATAAATACTTAGTTTTGCAAATTAAAAAAGTTCAAAATTTATTTTAATCAGCAGATATGACACATATTACAATAACTATACAGAATAATTTAGAAATATATATAATACAAAATAATGAATATTATATTAATATTTACAATTGTAATTTTATGAAAAAATTTATTAATAATAATTAATATAAAAAATACACAATACAATTTTTATAACTTATTTAGTTTTCTATATTTGAACAGTCCGTGCAAAATTTTTAAAATAAACACAACATCGTCCAACGATGAATACCGATTTCAACCCTAATATGGTCAGAAACAATTTCCAATTTGGAGAACTCCCTATGGAAGAAGAGCTTATACATGTTTTTATTCCACACGCTCATATCATAAATTAATTTCGCAACCGGTTTCAGGCGAAAATTATTGCCCCGACAATGCGCTCGAAGCTGCGAAATATGGCCGCAATTAGCACACCCAAGGAGCCGCCTAATTATTATTATTAGCAAAAGAGTTTAATTACGCGACACCCACGTGCTCCGTTCGCGAGAGACAATGAGCGATTCTTCGACGCTCACCCGTCGCGAGTGGAAGTGCAAGTCATCAGGGCGACACCAGATTGTTTCAAGAGATTCGCACCGACCGATAATTGTTTTGTTTGCATTTGTCGCATGTATCTCCGTATAAGCACATGTGTGTTTGGCAAAATTATTATTACTAACGCTGAACAAATACGAACACGCTTTCGGTCCTATAATAAGAACCCGTCGTGTATGGGTGTGAAATCTTGCACCTTTGCGCTGCCCGCCTGAACAAATCGGACAAATGATTGTGTCTGATGCCATAATATGACCCCAAACAATCGTGGGAAATATTTTTTCAGGAGCAAAGCAAATTTGTCAACAGTGAGGATAATAAATTCGATTTTTTTCTAGCTCCAATAAGGAAAGAAAAGAAAGAGTTAAAAATAAATTTTCTCAATTTCCAAAGAAGGCGTAGAAGATTTAAATCCTCTCACAAGGTCTATTACATCGAAACAACGAAACACACTTTTGGAGATTTGTAATTGACAAAACTAATTTGTCTACAATAAAATCCATATTTACATGCAAATTAGTTTGGGAAACATCAGAAGAAGTGAAAATGGCTCACGCTTTCTTCGTTTGGAAAAAAACTTTGAAATAAATTCACGCGCAGAGATTGATGTCTTCGGAGAAACACTGCGTTTGTTTCGTCACGTTACGGTTGTTGCTCAACGCGGGATTTTACCGGCAGCGGATTTATAATTGAGATGCGCGTGGGTTTTCGTGAATAAATTCGACCTATAAAGAGTCTGCGGAGGGCCGCGCTGTGTGACACCTACATCCAAACTTTTCGTCCAAATAAGGGCATATTAACACTCATTTGGGCGGCCGAAACGAGGCGAGGCGAGAAGGTGCTAAGGTATGCGCGCCAAAGGAAACACGCGGGCCGGTTTTGGTGAGAATGCATGAGTAATCACTCTGTGAGGTGTTCAAATTACAAAACGAGAGGGAAAAAGGTAGGATGAACCGAATCGTGACTTAAATAGCCGTAAAAAATTAAAAAGTTTTAAAGAAGTTTACAATAAAAGGTTAAATTGTATTGTTGTAGACAAGGAAGTTAAAAAATTTAAAATTAACAGTAAGTATAAATAATTTTTCCTTATATTTTTTCAACTTATTTAGTTTTATATTTAATTTGATTGAATATTTTATTAAAAAATTACGCAATTTTCTTAATTTATGCCTCTTTTAAAATCAGTGATTGAATTTAAAAAATAAATAAACACAAATCCCTCAATTTTTATCAAATTTGCATGCATGTTGAAAAGACAAAATTTATTTAAATTTCTACAGGATCAACTTCATTATTAGGTGATCTAATAGATTAATAATGTATACCCAGGTCCCAGGTTATGTAATTTTTTATATTTAATGAAGAAAATTTTGAGATCGATAATGGATTTTTTTCTGCAATGTAATTTATTATCGCTAAGTAATAAAAGAAGATTAAATTGCGGGGCAGGAAAGCTACTAAACATTCAGCTTTTGAATTTTCGATTTTTTCAATGAACTTCTGTGGACAATGTGTTTTGATCTCACGCAGTCATGCTTGGTGCATTATTGCTTATAGAGTGAAATACAAAGTAATAAAACCCAAGTCGACAGCTTTGCAGGCGTTAATTATAATTAAGTCAAGAGGTCCTGCGACATCTGCAGCACTCCTTGAATGGAAGAAGCGTGTTCAATAAATTATCACGTACGTTATTAGCACGCACTTAGCGTTCGATGCACGAGATGCAATGACTTATTTACGCCGTCGATTCGCTTTTAATCCGCCAGTGTGATGGGGAAACGAGTGTGGCATAAATTATAGTGGGCAATATTATTTACCTCGAGATTATCTCTCCCTGTCGCTATTATATTTTACACTATTGGCGTTTTGCTGTCCAGAGAGAGCCGTCGTGTGTGTTGTGAAAAAGGGCAAAAATAGAAAACGTCCGGAGGAGGAATGCCGGTTATTTATTTACTGTGCTGAGCAGCATGTGCACCGCAGCTATACAATACTGCATGCAAAAAAAAACTACCCGGAACTTTGAAGTAAAAGAAATTTATGAATAATTGCGCATAAAATAGATATCAAAAGGCAGATTAATTATCTAAAATAAAATACCAAGTATTGGAATATTTTTCATTTTTCTTTGATCATGAATTGCCAAGCCATTTTTTTTTTTTTTTTAATTTTGAACAAACCTTCAATTATTTTCAAATGGGAATGCACATTGTCAATCGCTAAATCTATTAAACAGATCAAAGATTTCATGTATATTGTAATGACACACATATAAGATACAAATAAATAAATAAAAACTAGTAAAATGAGTGAAATAATAATTAATATTAGTTTGTTTGTGCGAGTAAAAAATAATAAATAAATTATATAAATGCCAATCAATTTTAATTAAGTATAAAAGGTTTTGGAGTACAATATAATTTTTTAAATTTAGCTACACCCTAACGTTTGCTCATAATCTTTTTTAATTAGTTTAGTAAATAGTTTGGATTGATTTAATTTGTATTATCTTGCTAATGAAATAGGATTGCAGACCGTTACTGACACTGGTAGAGCCATTATTTATTTTTCAAAAACCATTTTCCGCCAAGGATAAAGACTGTTTTTTTTCACTTTCCAAAATCATTTAATTGCGTTCTCGTTTTAAGGATATAAAACTTAATCACAAACTAAAGCCAATTTAAAATTTGAAATTTTGAAAATTATTTACGTCATTTTAGGTTGCACCGCACCCAAACAAACTATATACATTGACGTGTTTTGCAACTTTAGTTTGATTTGTCCCACGACGTGCACGTCCCGGAGCTACGCGTCTACACCACAACATGACAGCAGGGTCGCGAGGTGCGAACACACAGTGCACTTATCCATACGCGATAATAACAATATTCTCAGGCCGGCGTCTCGCTCTGCCCACTCGCGATATGCAAATCGCCATTTGAGAGAGCAGCAGCATCGCGCGCAGTTCTCAATATATACATATGAAGGCACCTGCATTTTATTACACGTTACGTGAGAGCGAGAGAAAGAGATGCATTATGCATGGACCGAAAGGAAAGAGTGTCGTCTCTGCGGCACTTCATAAAAGGCTATCGTGAGTGGCCGTCCGACACTCGCACTGCATCCGAGCTAGCCGCGGCTAATCTTGTTCGCCGACACTCCCGAGACCATCTGAATTAAAGCGAAGAAACTCGTCCAATTAGACTCTTCAACAATTGAGTGTCTTTATTATACTTGGTATCGCCAGAGAGTTTTATTCAAATTTATTCGATTGCATGCCTTTTGTCTTGGCTGACAATAATGAGTCGGGCTCATGTTACACTGGCCGAGCACGCCTCTGGTGTTGTTGGTCACTCTCGAGACTTTTTATGATATGATTATGCACGTTATGCACTGCCAGATAACATCTGTGTATATAAACCAGCTAGGCGAGATGCATTCAACGCAGCTTTCAAACAAGAAGGGTCAATCCCATGAGTTGGTTTTTATCTTTTAACACCAATAAAAAAAGCGAGAAAAAAGTAATTAAATATTTAATTAACTGTTCACTTTAAACATCCATTCTATTTAACAGGAAAAAATTACATTTTATCTCACATAAAAAACGTCAGTAAGTTTTTTTTTAATTTTATTCTTTATTCTGGAGATATGAATTTGATTTAATGCAATCAAATTTTCTTTCTAAATCAGGAGATGACGAGTGCGCGAGACGTTTCGAGTTCCAGCTGCAAATCGCAGCAGTCTTGGCGTGTCCTGCGATGTCGCCTGTTATGACGGAGTGCCCACTCACACGGGCCATAAAATAGCCATTAATTTTCGCTGACACCGCGCACTGGAGGTCGCGATAAAGGATATCTAATTTTATTTATTTTTATTTATTAATACTAATAGCTCGCCCGCTCACTGAACCCACTCACAATTCAACTTTTAAGGTCCACGCGATCTACATGGACTTGACTTTGTAAACATAAAACTTCACTTAATTTTGGCAGGAAGTTGGACTTCGAATTAAAGGGAGTGGTTGACACATTTGAAGAAAAATAAACAAGTTTCAAATAGTTTGCTTTCCATTCAATAAATATATTTTTTGCAACAATTTATTAGGTATTTGTAAAATTAAATTGTCGTCAATGCATTAGACGGGAAGATGATTTTGATCAGCAAGTGACGTCACCAGGCAAGATGCGAATTCTATCCAAAAATAGCAGTAAAGCGCGCAGTTCGATCTCGTTGCCAGCAGTTTTATAATTCCAAATAAACACCGCTTTCTCATTCCCCGTCGAAAGAGTCAAAGGGTGTCTAAATTGAGCGGCGCGCGGTGGTTTTTATTAGAATAGGCTCGAATATGGTGCGATGCCGACCGCGTTATTTTCGACTGCTTTCATATAGGCATCGCGGGCTGCCAGCGAGAGGAGTAGCAGCGGCTGCGGTGGCGCGCGGCGCGCATTTATTTGTGGTCTATTTTAGTGCGAAGTCCTAATATGAACAAAACGAACGAAACTTTACCTTGGTAGCGCGCGCGAGAAAGAAATCTAAGCGCCGGGCGGCATGGGGTTAAATTCACATCCACCCCGACGCGCACGCCCAACGGAACGAAAGCACCGAGCCAAGACTACTGCCGCGATCTCGCGAACCGCGCAGTTCAATCGGTTCGCCGAGATGCCCGGCGCACTTGTTTTGAAAGCACTTGGCAACGGCTCGTCTCGTTAATCTCCTTTGTTTAGTTTTTCTTTTTCAGCTTGAAATAAATAAATATTTGTCTCCCTAAAAGATGTAATTGCAACACTTTCTAATTTTTATATTTTAGAAACAAATTCTACAAATGGGGAAAAAAATATTGTGCAAATATTACACAATAATTGCACAATGACTTTTAACTCGCAAATCTTGGATGTTTTTTGCTTGAAATCAGCGCCAATAATTCCTGATGCCTTTCAAGCCAAGTGCATTTCTTGACAACATCAAAAATCAGGGGGAAAGAACACATAATTTGATGAAAAAACTATGATAAGTCAAACACTTTCCTGGAAGTGCAGCTGGAGCAAAACATTTTCTTTTCACCTTTTCTTATCCCAGAAGATCAAATAATTAATTAAGGCACAAATACAAAAAAAAAATTACTGATGGTCAAAAATTTATTTTGAGAAATGTTTTGAGATTTTTTAAAATTCAGGGGTTAATTATAAAAAAAAAATTTTACCCATATCATCAGATGCGTAGGTACTCATTATAAAATTTTAAAATTTTGCAAAGTGTGCCAAATTAAATTTTATATACATTGCAAAAAAAAAGCATTATTTAAATTTATAGCTTTTGTGATAAAAGTCTTTATTAATTAAAATATTTTTACACGATATTGTGTTTTAAAAGCTGTAAACGCCTCTTTAAATAGATATGAATATTCAATCTTGATATAATTTGGACACAGTTTATAAATTATTTGACAGACTCGCTCTAAATGAGAGACGCTCATTTCCATCGCTAATTAAATTCTTGTGTATTCCCTTTTTAGAAATCTATCTCTCCGTCTCTAATGCCGAGCCGGCGCAGAGTTTGAGAAGTCAAATATAAAAAGGCATAATTTATGCACGAAATTGAGTGAAAAGTCGAGTCAGCGCGCGAAACATGTCATGCGAAGCGTTGGGAACGCGCGAGACGAATAATTTGAATAAATCGCAATAAAGCGGAATAAAAAAGCGGCTGAATGGAGTTAAAATTAAAAACAAGTGAGGCTGAAACCTGTTCTTTCCACACACGGTCATTTATCCGACGTATAAGGAAGGCAATACACGTGTGAAGAGGCGTCCTGATCGCATTAATGCTTGCGGCACCGGGCGTGGACATTTGGATTTATCTTGGACACTCGCGAGGGCGAGAGATTTCTTGCTTGAGCAACAACATTGCCAGCCGAAGGATAGGCCCATCATACGAACACGCGCGCCGGCCACAATAAAAAAAAGAGGCGAGGTGCTATGATTGCAAAAATTTTATGCGTGTGAAATGTATGTGTGTGCTCGAAAATATCCACGGATCCACCTTTAGCAAAAATAAGCGACCGATTTTTTTTCTGATCGCCTCTTTGATTTGAGCACCAGATGGGCGATTCTCTTTGAATGGCTCAAATGGTTTCGCGCAAATCGGTGTCTATTGCTTTTGAATGGACATATTTCTATTTATAATTTGTCGAATTTTATTTATTATTTAATTAACCAGAGAGGTCAGACAGAAGTTAAAAATGATGTTCCTTTTCTATATTATATTTTTATCATGGTTGTTCTTATATTTCTTTCAAAACATAAAATTGAATTTATAATTTAGTTGAATATTGTTTTATATTGTTTATAAATTAAAAGAGGATTATATCGAAATATTAAAAATAAACAAAACCGTCACATAGTTTAACGCTTTGTTTCAAAAATCATCCTTTATAGGATTTGAACTACTTCAAATTTTTACTGATGTAATTTTGTAAAACAAATTAAATGTAAATCATCACGTGGATCAAATTGTCTCTGTTCATTTTATAAATTAAGCTATTGAATTTAATCACATACAATTTCCGTATAAATCTAGCTATTTTCCCGCTTAACCTTCCAAAAGATATGGTAAGTTTATTCCTACCTTGTTTATGGTGTGTAGGATGTGATGAACTCCATTTTCGCCAACCTGAAATGCAAAAAATAGAGATATTTAGAAGAAAGTTGGTTGAACAAATGGCGCGTATTTTTCACTATTTTAACGTTTTGATTGATCTTTTATAATCTTAGGCCATTTGGTTTTGAATTGCTTTAAAATCTGCTAGACATTTCAATTAATAAATTGATCACTTATTTATTTCATTAAATTACCGAAATGAAACTCTTATTGCAGTATTTTAAGCAGATCTGTCAGGCGGTTTTTCAAAAATCTTTCTATTGAGAATTGAAACAACTTTTCAATTTATCCTTCTTTGCAATAAAATACATTAGAATCTAAAGCATTACGAAGCTACAAATTTTTCGCAAAAGAAAAGAAAACCCGTTTAAAAAGAAACTCGCGGCAGCATTTGAGCATTTTAAACACACTGGTTTTTATCTATATATAATTTTTCAGGTCACGCTTGATGAAAAGTAAAGCGCATACAAATGGTCTCATTTCTTCTAAATCTGATAAAAAATATAATCATGAAATATCGCACATATTACCCCCTGCTGATTTGAAGGTTTATTTTAGTTTTTTTTTATTTCTGAAATAATAATAAAGTATTACATTTTACCCTGGACCAATTGACTTTAAAGCCCATTTTCCGCGGAACCTCAGTGAATCGCAGATAAAATCAAAGCGTAATTAAGGCCCATTTGAGATGTGTCTCCGATTGTAAAACAACGTGTGGCGATCAGTATTCACGACGGCTGCCGCGTAATTATTTTAAATGCAAACCACCTTGCTTTATTTGAGTAGGAGAATTAATTAGAGGCCGAAATTATACATATTATTTGTAGGGGCCGATCATTTGGAGCCGGTCCGCCTCAATCGTGCGGCGCGTTGACAACTGTTAATTTTTGCAAAAGAGATCGAGTGCGCCACGCGTGGGCAGCGCAGCTCCGGCTCCTCAAATGGCATTTGCATGCGAAATTCTCTCCGCGAGACCCAATTTAAATATGAAATGTGGCCGCGAGCGTAAATTTATTTATAAAAACAGCAGCGACCGCGGTATCGAATGGAGGCATCGAGTGTCACTGCTGTGGCCGCAGGTGAGCCTAATTTCTGCGCGTTTTACGAGCACAGGTGAAACTCGAGTTGCGTTTTCATTTTATTTTTCCTACCCACTGTGTGTGTTGATTGTTTTTTCCCTCTTTTCAATTGCCGCGGATCATTTGCGATGTGAGTGGAACAATAATAGAATGTCGCCGGCTAGAGCAGTAAAGATAGGAGATTTTCTTGGAATAAACGAGTGATTTATACGGTTTTTGTTATACGCTGCGCAGCGAGAGTGTCGTTTTACACTCGTTTTTGTATTCACAACATGCACTACAGGAAAAGTTATGAAATAACTATTAAAAGAGAGAGAATACTATGCTGTGTCGCAATTTATTGAGGATAAGGTAAATAAAATGAAATAGAATAAAAATAATGAAATTTAATCTTTTGATGTATGCAATTTTCAGACATTTATAATTTAAAAACCTTGTGGTGGTTTTTAATTTGAGGTTCCAATTTATTTTATTGGATTTTTGAGTGAAAACAATAAATCCACACAAAACTAAAGCAACATAAGAGATTCTCTTAAACTGAAAGCCTTAAGATTAAAAGAGTTTTCAACGTGGTTATTTCAAGAGAAAGTCCTATGCATTTTCAGATTCTATTTTAAAACAATGAATTTGTCCAATTTATACAATCATTTTATGCCAATAGAAAAAAAGAAAATATTTTAGTGCAGATATTGTTATTTATTTTGAACAAAATGCCACTAGAGAATTAAGACAGTGAAAAGGAAGACAACAATATTAATAATTGTAAAAAATTATCAATTATTCTAAGGTTTTTTTGTAAAATTTGTTAAATTTGAGCCTGAATATATCATTTTTTCGTTCATATTTATTCAAAATAATTTATCTTGCAAAACTAAATTTTACCAGAACAAATTCAATAAATTGCTCCAAGCAATTGAGCGTATTTCACTTTTAGATCGCCTTTATCTTTTTCATCAAATTAATTTTAATTTTTACCACCTCGCAATTTTATGCTTCCCTTTATTGCATGGTACATTTTTATCCCTCTCATTTAATTAACTATAAAATATCAATGATGATCATGCTGCATTTTTATGACGACAGGTTCACACCGTACATCTCCGCCCACGCGCTAATTAATCCCCGTCGAGAAAATGCATATTGGCGACGTCCATATATTTTGCCCCAGGTCAAGGCTCTGAAAGTTCACGCGCTACGACTGCCGATCACGACGAGCTGATCGTCTCTTTGCAATAATAATAATAATAATAATAATAATAATAATAAACAAATGCACATTCCACACTTACTAATGTATTTTTATTAATCAAGATAGGATAAATCATATCACCTGCGGCTTTCTGCGGAAAAAAAAGGTTTGCTCAAGCGTGTGTGTCCATTAATATTTCCAGAGGCTAGATTATAAATCAAAGCGCGCGGTGCAGGTATAATAAAAAAGGGACGGCTACACGAGATAATAATTAATTCCCGATCGGCCCATCAAATGAGCAGCCGAAAAGAGATAATTACACAGCTCATTAGGGGCCGTGTATATTCAAATGAGGCTGATTAGACAAAATACACGTCCATCAGAAAGCAGTTTTTTTTTTTTGTCAAGAGGTGGTAATAAAGGGAAGTGCAAAAATTAAAATATAATTTAAATATCACGGTGCGACTTTTTTAATTAAAATAACGCCAAAAAGTTGTCAAAGTAATTGGAGCGCGAGAAAAATGAATTGCGATAAAATCGGTTCAAGTTTCGGATTGCAATCTTAATGCCAAGAAGTGGTGTTGCTGCGCCGCGAGACCACTTACAGGCGACATAGTACAAGAATGGCCGAGGTATCACACAACTCACACACACCTAAAAGTTTCAAGTAAGTAATTTAGCGCACAATGCGCCATTTTTTATACTTCCCTCGGCGCGGCAGCCGATAATGCGATAATAAGAATAAATTTGAGCCGGAATGCCTGAAAAAACGCCAAGCAACCCACTGCCTTTTATCGCATAAAGAGTTGTCTGACAGTTTGGTATAATAACGAGCCAGCTGGCCATCATCATTTACCAGCCAGCGAGCGAGCGAGCGGGGCTGAACCCTTCTTTATGTATTTATTTATTACAAATACGTGGGTTCCTCGACTTTCCTAATAAGGCAGTAGGGCACATAATGTTTTCCTACACGTTGGCAACCTTCCTTTTTCGACCTTAAGTCAGCACCTCCCTTAAAACCCACATGGAATAAAATATAAATCGAGTAAGAAGAGAGAGAGAATGAGCAGAGGAGTTGCTGCCTGGGCTGCTTTGGCATTACATCTTTAGGGCGCTGAATTGGCTCTTTAATTTTGCGCGCTGCTGCCTCCTTTTATTGCACCACTAAATCAACTTATTGTAATAAACTCGACTAAACAACACCCACTCGAAACCGCGTGCAGTGTGAAATTTTCGCCCCGAACCACAATGGAGGCTTATTTGCATATTTTGTCCACGCGCATTTGCGCTTTTTGCACGCCTTTTAATCTGATTTATTGTTCGTGTCCAACAAAATATGATTTTATTTTTAGATGTTATAAGATTTAAAAAAAAAAGTTTTGTTATATAGTTACAAAAATAATGTTTCTTCTTATGTCTGAGAGGAAGAGCGTTTGATTTACAAAAAGTAGTAAATTTGTGTTCATTTTTTTCCTTTTCAAATATTTTCCTCTTTTTCTTATTTGAAAATAGAGCAAAATTTTATGAGGGTAAATTAAATTTGGTGTTTTCAGTAATTGTTTGTGCAAATTAAAAAAGAACAATTTTTTCTCTTATGTATGCAGTCTATTTATGCGAAATATTTTTATTCCTATTTAAGTCCAGTACATATTTTTATATATTTATGACACCAGCAGGCTTTGCGTCTTGAGGCGTACAAAGAACATCCTGCGTTGAATGCACTCCTTGCACAGTTTTATGTAACTCCGCAGGGAATAATAATTATACAACATTGACCAATAACAGCGCAAATAACAAGAGTTCATAAATAAGTTTTGCTTATTCTCTTCTTTCTCAATATAATTAAGTACTATATTCCTTCTCGAGAGTGCACTTTGATTACAATTATTCATCCGCCTGAATTGCAATGTGTGTAACAAGAATATATTATTATATCATCAAAAAGGGAGGATTTGCGTTATTATTTATTACAACTACAATAGACTTTGCTTCAAGAGTTTCTTACAACGTAGAGTAAATATTTATATAATAATATTATCTCTTTTCGAGTTTTAACCGTCGTAACTCGCAGGACAAAAATGCAGGACAATCTTTGGAACAGTCTCTTTAAATCAATTTTCCTGATAGGCCATCAAAGAGTCAATTTGCAGACAACAAGTAGTATTATTATTATTACAGGTGTGTTTGTTTTCAGGTAATGTGTTCAGTTTTCAAATATAATGTGCATTGGATAAAGAAGGGTGTGTTGGCTTTTTGGTAAAGTGAGATTAAATCTGATAAAATGTACAATAATGGACGTTCAATCCAGCAATATTTTCAGTTATTTAGATTTCATTTAAAAGCTTTACGTTTTGACTAGATATTTTAGGAAGAAATGTGCTGTGGAAAAATTAGAAAATGCATTACGAGATGATTTCCTTGATGCAAGAATGAAGCAAATTATAAAGGTCTAAAAGTACAACACCAATTAAATTCATACCTAAAGATATGTTGCTAAAACATTAATCAGTACAATCACTTTTTCACTCTAGAGCCAATGTACAGTTATCACTGATCTTTCAATACAAAATAGAACAATCGCTTAATATTTTTTATAAAAGCAAAAACATTCCTACATTCGTAAATGTGAACCCTTGAAATTGCACCAGTTCTGTTAAAATGTTTTTCAAACCTTTGATTCGACTCATGAATAAACAATCCACAAGATTATACATGATCAACATTAAATATATATCAATCCAAAAATTTTCAGTGCCATCACAACATTAATTCCAGATTCACAATTATTACTTTGATATACAACACCACATAATGTTTTGATTGCGACATTTTGTCTCCTCGAAAAACTGTCTAAACGCAAGCTAATGTCTCTACATACAAATAGGGGAATAGGGTTTTCACAAGTCGTTACTTGCGAACAGATCGGTCGTTTTCAGAATTTAAAATTATTCACTTGTTATGAGGACAATTAAGTTTGGAGGAAGGCATATGTTAGTTCGTTTATGTTTAAAAAAATGAAGAGAAAGATTGGCTGTACTTTCAAAAATTTGAACTAATGGTGTATCCATCAATATCAGCATCCGAGAAGGCAATCTTTTCTAAAAATTTTAAATTTGAAGCGGGTTGTGTGGATATAATATTTTACATCACATCAAAAGTAATTATAGCCTTAACAGCCTACAAAGGAGGAGGAGATCGACTCGAATGTTTATCATCTAGCTGGCGATTTGCTGATTCAAGATCCTGCAAATCAAAAATTTTAATCAACACCTTCTTTAGAAAAAAGAAGCACCAGTACAACAATACCTGATATTTAATTCCAACGTTTTGGTTTGGTTTTGCTCGGTAATATCTCATTATTCCGTTACAAGTCCACATCAATAAAACCATCACAAATGCACCAGCCCTAAAAATGCATTAATAGTTATTAAATGATGCAAAATTATTACGTAATTACATCATAAATTTAATTGAAGGTGTGTTAATTATGAAATAAGTTCCTTACCACCAAATATACCATGGGCTGTTGGAATTGCTGCAGCACTGGTTGTCACCGCAGCAGTACGAGTTGATGTCACACAAATTCCACTCGCAGTAATATGCATTAGCCTTGTGATGTAAAAACACAGTAAATAATTAGCTTCGAATTGAACGATTTTAACCCGCTACGTACCTCATTAAACGCAGAAAAGAAGGCCAGAAGCCAAAATGAACTTTGTGGATAAATCGGCATTTTATTGGCGTCGCAGTTTCTCAGCAAAGGGTATCACAAACAGTCATAACAATTGAGATCCTCCTAGTTCGCTGAGAAAAAAACAATTTCCGATTTGCTTTAATATTAACCTTTTAAGTCTCACCTCTGGAAATTGCCGATTCGATTAGGTGATAAAGCAGGTGCCCAGACCATGAAGAGAAAACATTTTTTATTTTGTTTGCTGACGATCGAGTAAAAACAAGGCTGGTCCTCCCCGACAAGGTCAAACGGAGCCAGCTGTGTGGTTCGCCTCTGACACAAGGGCGCAGACTCGAATGGCTATTTGCGGTTATAGGCAACCTGCGTGACTCCGATGAAAAGCGGACAGCATGCCTTTGCAGCACGCAACTCTTCTCACTCGCAGTCGATTCAAATCAATATCTATTTTTGAATAATAAAAGGTTGCTCATTCCCTGCGTTATCTCTTTTTCTTTTAATTAAAACCAAATTTTCAATTCAATTAAAAATTCCAATAAATATTTAATTACTGCATAATGGGATTTCATTTAATTATTTTCTGTAATAAAACAGTAATTTTTTTTTAGTTTCATGTATTTCTAATTTTTATTAGTCCAACACATTTATTACAAGATAAAAACGAAATTTTAATTAATCCGTCCTATTTAATTACTAATCTTTTGTCAGGCTGATCTGCCAGCTCTAATTCTGCCCTATTCACAGTCCACAATTTATTTTCCTCATTGAATTCAGACCAGAAGAAATAAGTCCCATTGCTTTTTGTGCCGCGAACGTTGACTTGGAACTGGGCCTTTCCCTCGTGACAAAAATTATTTTCACTGTCCTCTAAGTACATTTTGCCCATTTTGATTGGTTTGCCAAGAAACTTCACTGCACCAGGATGTTCTTCCAACTGCCGAAGAGCTGTTTTGAAATACGGCTGACTCTTCAGACGGTCTTCGATTTTGGATTTTATGTAAAAGGCAGCGCTCACAGTTATTACGGCGCCGTAAGTGGCCACTTTTGCCAATGTCCTGTTGGACCACACTGAAAGTTCAAACAGGATGTTAGAAAGCTGCACAGACAAAGCAGATCCACGAAAATAATACCAGACTATTTTGGTTATATTGTAAAATAATCAGACAATTTCTTCTTTGGAGCAGTAGTAGGGCATTTCGTCGATGTGGACAGTGACGATGTGCCTTCCAGGGACCATGACCAATCCAAGCACTCTGGGCTCCTCGGTGGTGCTCAGCTCGTCTCCTCCGAGATACTCTCGACAGTTGCCCAAGATCACATTGGCATCTCTGTCGGTGCAGAGAAAAGACCCAATCAGGACTCGACCGTCGGTCATTTCGATTTTCAGCGTCCGATTGAGCCAAGAACGGAGCTTTTCGCGGCCTGGAGTGTCTCTGGTCGGAGACTCGGAGTTGGTGGACACGTTTTCAGCACTGCCCTCCATCTTCATTGCTGGAAAGATTACGGCACCGCACTTTACAACCAAATTGAAAATTGCAATTATACATTTTCGTGGATCTGCATTCTTATAAATCTCAGTATAAAAAAAATACATGCAACAGTTAAAGTAAACTTTAACTTTAAATATTACATGTTTAAATAAAATTTCATAATAAATTGATCTAAATATATTTGAAAATATTTATTTACGTAGCTATTTTTTTATATTTAAATTTAAATATAGTTTGGCAAATAAGAGAACAAAATTACTTACTTAAAGAATTCAAAATTGATGTCTTCTACCAAAATAAAACAATTCTGAGCTCTTTTCACCGAAGTCTGCGGGCGTGTTTTGAACTAGAAATTAAGTGGAAGTGGAAAATGATATGATTCGACGTTTTATTATTAATTTTTTAATTTACCGGATAATATCAACTGTATATGTGCTCCCAATCAACGAGTAATTTCCCGTACAGAGGTGGAATTAAGCAAAATATACTGGGGTCGAGTTTTATTTTGCAGTGTTTTCTTTCTCCATCCCGTCTAGCCGTGCCACGCCCCCTTCTCGAGTTCACATTAATCGCGTTCGCTTCGGATTTTGCGGCAAATACGAAGACGGCGCATCACGATTAGCCATTGGTAGAAAGACAAATGACGAGCACAAAACAGTAATCAGTAATCTCTCTGGTCGCCCAATAATTTATTTTTGTGTACATCCAGTCGCATGCATCTCGGTTGCTTCACCGCTTCGAGCTTGTGCGAGGTGAGCGTCCCGAATTTCGGGCCGGGAACGCTTGATGGTGGAACGGCGCTTTTTCTGTTTGCAGATTATGCGGGCGCCGAGTTCGTGAGGCAATCCGTGGGTCATCTCGCGCACAGTGGAGGCCAGCAGCTCTGAAATAATGCGTGAGGGAGGCCGCCGAGGTCGGCTGTGAGCGCGAGGAATCTCGCCCAGCATGTGACAAGCCCCCGAATTCGAGTCCAACTTTTGAGATTTTGTGCAAAAATCTCGCAATGGCCTACTCGGTAAAGAAGTGTGCTTTGTATTTCTTCTTACATTGATCAATCGCAGCGTGTTAAAGAGAGATCGAAGGCCATGACAATCGAGTTGCGAATTATTTTATTTAGCGCGTCACACATTTCGGTTGATTAAATTATTGATTACATATAATAAAATCAATTATTAATTTTTAGGACGTCCAAGTTACTTTTGAGTTTGGACACCGGGCGGCCATCAGGACCAAACTAACTCCTGAGGGATACACTCACGATTGGGAGGTGTTCGTGAGAGGAGCCGACGGTGCGGACATCAGTCACTTTGTGGAAAAAGTGGTTTTCTACTTGCATGAGACGTTTCCAAAGCCAAAGAGAGGTGAGAATATTAGCATGTGCACGTCAAAAGTACTTATTAAACAGGATTTTTAAGGAGTCAAAAATAAAATAATTATTTGCTGTTATTTTAGTCATCAAGGAGCCCCCGTACAGCGTGAAGGAGTCTGGCTATGCCGGCTTCAATTTGCTCATCGACATCTACTTCAAGAACAAAGACGAACCCAAGAAATTCAAGCACAATTACGACTTGAACCTACAGTCGACCGGCCCAGCTATTGTCAAAGCACTGAGGGAGAAATACGTTTTCACCAATCCTTCAGGGGACTTTCGCAAAAAGTTGCTCAAGGGTGGAGGGGTGAGTGAGAGTCTCGTGAGTGTCAAATTTTTGTTTTAAGCCCTCGCCTATTAATTAACTAACTGGTGCAAATGCATGCCCAGTGGAAAGGCGTAAGATACAAATTTATTTAGGGAATTCTGCTTTTTAAGTGGTGCTGGTTTGGTTGGATACTTGGAATTTAATAATAAAATAATAGGGGAGAAAGATAACATGTTGAAGTCATTTAAAAATTTCTCAGAAACTTCATTATTTCAGCTCAAAATTATTTAATCCTTTAATTAAATATTTCCTTTGCACAATTATGAAAAAATCTTAAATATATTTTGCAGATTGGAATCGACGCACCTGTTAATGATAAAGCATTTGGAGATGCCACTGGTAAATCACAAAAGTCTTCAAGCTCAAGTCACTTAAAGCCACCACCAGAAGTAGCTAAGAAGCACAAAAAGGTTTAATTTTGATGCAAAAATAGCAAAATTAATTTCCCTGACTGGCTCGTCTTATCTTTGCAGGAGCCTGAGATGAAACCCACTAGCCAATTCTCGGAGCTCTTCGGCGACCCAATTAAAAAGACAAAAGTGTCGCCAGATCCCAAGAAGCACTTGGCAACACCCTCGACATCAAAACCGTCAACATCCTCGGGAGGAGGCAAAGGTCCTATCGTAAAACCCGGCAGCAGCTCTGAGAAGACTTCTTTAAATGATAAGGTGAAATCCGTCACTCCTAAGGAAGAAAAGAAGGAGGATAAAAAACGTGATAAGAGCAGCAGCAAAGAAAGTAGTGATAAGAGAATGGCCAAGCCATCGAGTCCGTTGACCACTGTGAAGGTCAAAGAGGAGGTAAAAGTGAAAGAAGAGCCGGCGGAGAAGAAGAAAAAGGACAAGAAGTACAAGGACGAGAAAGAGACCAAGATCAAGTACCCACTTGTCGAGAAGCCCTCCAGCGACAAGTTGGACAAACTTGTGAAGGACAAGGAAACAAAGAAGTCACCAAAGCCAACTAGCAGTCTTAGTTTACTTGAGGAGAAAATGAGGCACAGGGAGCCGGAGAAGCAGCACAAGAGCAAACACAAGAAGAAAGACAAGGAGAAAAAGGAGAAGAAGTCTGAGGGCAAGGACAAAAAGCGCGAGCCGAAAGCGCGCGATGAAGCCAAATTCAAAGAGCCGGAACCACATTCACCGAGTCCGCCAGCTCCCACGAAGGTGAATATTGACAAGCCTTCACCTTCATCTCAAAGAGAAAAACCAGTCAAAAACCCTCTCTCAACCCTTTTTGCCCAGCTCTCTGATGAAGACAACAGTGACTCAAACAACTCGATGTCTGGCGACGAAGACATGGAGTTCCCTATGGCGAGGGTAAAATCGGAGGAGCCTCCTCCGAAACGAGACACTGGACCAAAAAAGAGGGAAGTTGACAAGAAGAGCAAAAAGGACGAGGAGAAGAAGCGGAAGAGAAAAAGGAGCACCGACTCCGACGAGGAAGTCGAGCCCCCAGTCAGTAAGAAGGACTCTTCGTTGAACAGTCAGGACATGCTGCCTCCTCCTCCACTTCCGATCAACAACTCGAGGGACGAGTTTTCAGACATCACACCAGAATACGAGTCAGAACTTCGCGAACTGCAGCGGAAGATCATGAATTTGGACGATGATCACGAGTTGCAGAGATTGGTCAGTTTGATCACGGAAACGGGCAAGTACGAAGTCACCAAGAAGACTTTTGATTTTGACCTGTGTACGTTGGACAGAAGTACGGTTACAAGACTGCAGGACTTTTTTAGAGCGTTATGATGAACAAGTTGACGAAATCTTCAGTGTGCTAGTGGCGAAGTTCATTATTTTTCTCGGTTTGCCGTTGTCAAAGACACCTGCACGGGGCACAATTATTTATCTGAAGGTGCAATAATTTGTTCCAATAGTGCCAAGTGGAGAATCTGATTTGAAAATTAAATTATTCATATATTAAAATGATTCGTTGCCCGCGCAGGTGTGCTTTGCGATCGCAAGCGGCTCATTTTAATCTCCTAGAACACAAGCTCAGTGTTGTCTTGCCATCCTGTGCCATCTTATGCTCCCCCCATCGATCTGTTAATGCCGTAATATAGCAATGCATGGAGAACATTCATTTTAATTTGTAAAGAATTTTGTTAAGTTTGAGTGGAGAGACCTGGTGCTCATCCAGTCTCTGTGTAATTTGTTTGCTATTTAAAATTGGTGTCATCGTAGATGTTTAGGTCACAGAAAAGGCCACGTTGTGCGCAGATGAGATGATTAAGATCTTGGAATGATTGAATTTAAATTTACGGTTGTGATCAATCATGTAGCTGTGGGTTTGAGGTTTGCATATTTGGGTGCATTTGATAAACACTGTAAATAACTATATCACACAAATCTGTACATTTCATGAGATGTGCGAAGATATCTTTGAATTTATTTTTTGTCGACATCATCGTAGCTCCCAAACAAATGCAAAAAAGAGCCATATCAGTATTAGGTGAAAATATCCTCTCTTCACAGTGCTAAAGTCAAACAAAGAAATGTAGTTGACATGATTAAAGTAAGTGATTCTGTGTGAGTGTGCATACAGTCATTAGCTTGATACTCCTGAAACTATTTTTATATTTCTTCTGATGTTCAAAATCGACCGTATCAATATGAAAATCATCATTTTTTACCTCAAAACTTAGCAGCCGGCATTGTAGGGTGAGCGAGCTGTTTTTTTTTTTTTTACATCTGGATTTTTACAAGACTTATGTTTTTTCTTGTAAGTTACAAAAAATATTTTCTTCTGATAAAAGCGTCATTTTAACTTAATTTTAATCGACAATATACTTCAAAACACATATTGTGTGTTGAATTATTTAAATTTGAGTGTGATTTTTTTTATTTCATGATTTTTGTTGTTGAAAAATTGACTTTTCAAAATATTTTACATGTCTTGAATAAAATTTGTACACAATATACTGTAGATTGTACTTGCTGAAATATGAATTTCAAGAAAAAATCTACCATTATTATAAAATAAAGAGCGGTATTTAAAATAATATATAAAATGATGATAAAAATGATTATTATGAAATAAATCATGTTCATCGCTTATTAAATTATAACATTTATTTTCATTAAGAGACCTAAACACAAGCATGCCTGTGAAAATTTAAAAAAAAAATGTTTAAGTATTATAATATAATGAAAATTAATATTATTAATTTTGTCAACTTTCCAGAAACTATTAATTTTATTGAAAACTGTTTTGCATGGAACTAATAATCTTAAATTTTAATCTTAAGTGACTTAAGTCCCACGTAGCGCACAAACTATAATTTTTAACATTTTATTTTTGTGTGGTCCTTGTGAAGAAGAACATTTAAACTTTTTCAACCTTTAGCGCGCTTTTGATTCGGCTCGAGAGCGCTTACTTTCAAAAATTCGCTCAGCTGCAACATGGCGGGCATCGACGACTATCAAATGTATTTGGCTCATCAGTTATCGCAGGAACAACGCGAAGAATGGGAAAAGAAACTCGAGCAGGACAGACAGCAGGACCGAAGGCCTCGCAACCTTCGTCTGCAGACGCAAACCTCGGCCTCTGCCAGGCAGCAGCTTCTGCAAGAGGTCGCACTTGCAGAGGCCGAACTTCAGGATGGTTGGTTTTGCGCTTCAGAATTTCAAAATAAATGGGTTTTTCCAGTCGACAGCTTTGGCATAATAGAAAATCCACTATATTTCTCAAGCAGCCTTAATGTTATTTTTATAAAATACTATCATTATATTCATTTTATTTTATGTCTGCAGATTTGGAAGTGAAAAGATACGTCGGCATTGGAGTCGGATGGGCTAGCTTGATTACGGAGCACTTACTGAGCCACCCATTTGTTGTTTTGAGACGTCAGTGCCAGGTAAATTTTTATATGAAAAAATAAGAGCATTTTATCAAAAAAATTATAATGAATACGTTTTTGTATTTTATTGGCTAAAAGAAAGTGATGCAATTTAAAATTATAGGAAAATTGGGAAGATTTTCATGTTGAAAATGTTACAGGTCCATAGCAGCTCCATCCGCTACCACCTTGTTCCTCTCACCCTGATTCCCGTCATAATAAGACTGCACCAACGCCAAGGAATCACAACCCTTTGGAAAGGAATTGGAAGTGTTCTTTTGATACGAGGAGTAAATTTGGCGATCGAAGATGTCATTTCGAAGTTTACCCCTTGGCCAAAGTAGCATAAAATTAAGCTTCTCAAAATATAATTTTTAACAATGACTTTAAAACTTTTAGGGAGATTACAGCCAACAGCTCGTTGCGATCCTTGGGCCAACACATTTTGCTTAAATGGTTAGAAATATATATATTTTTTAAATTAATGAATAATTTGATTTTTGATTTCAGCATAAGTTTTGCAATCGTCACACCCTTTTACTCCGCAAGTCTGGTGGAAACGGTCCAAAGTGAAATTGCTAGTGAGCGGCCAGGAATATTTGACGTTTTTAAAGAAGGGGCCTGTAGACTATTGAGCTGGGGAAGCCCTCAAAATGGTACACCAAATATTAAACAAAAAAAATTAAAATCAAGAATGATATTTTCTTTTTTAAGGCCGAATGCTTCCAGTTTGGGCCCTTGTTGTGCCTACGGTCACATACTGCGTGCTGAAGTATTTGTTCGGCATGGTTGTTCAAGGAGCAACAAGCAGGATTCTTCAGGTTACTCAGAAAAAGGAGCAGCGCAGAAGGGTAAAAACATAACAACTCAGAGAGAATTTTGAGAACTGAAAACTAATGTTTATTTTTAACAGGGTGCGTTTCCTAAAGATCTCATCAACCAGCCTCCCAACCAGGATATTGAGTTGGCCTCCTGTTTGGTTCGGGACATTGCCTCCGATCTACTATTTTATCCCTTTGAAACTATTCTTCACAGGTGAAAAAACATTTAAATCATTAAATTTTTCAATTATATTAAAAAAAAAAATTATTTTAATTTATTTATTTTAAAATTATAGATTGCACCTTCAGGGCACACGAACAATTATCGACAACCTCGATTCGGGTTACGAGGTGACCCCCATCCTATCCAGCTACCTTGGAGCCAAAGATTGCCTAGAGACTGTTCAGCAAGAGGAAGGGGTCGCCGGTCTGTACAAAGGGTTCGGAGCCATGCTGCTCCAGTACGCAGCACACTTTGCTGTTGTCAAGATCACGAAACTTGTGTTAACCGAGCTCACTGTTCTTCTGCGATCCTCCAAAGCAAAACAAGACAGCGTTCCGCCGCCCTCACAGGGCCCTCCCTCTGTCCAAATAAACAGGGGCTATCCCGGAACTCCGACCGGCTATCCTGGCACTCCCCAGTATGCCGAGCCACCTAGAACGCCGTACGGATACTCCAATGACGAAGTAAAGTACTTCTACCCTGAATAGACTTTTTCAGACACATCATCTTTGATTATTTGGCCATCGCAACTAGTCCGTTGGGTTTTAAGTTTTTGAGAGCTGTGCTCGGTACCTTTTGGCAACTTTGGGAGATTTAAACTGTTTGGCTATAGAAGACAATTTTATTGTAGACAAGCAGTTTTAAAATGTAAATATTACTTTAGGATATCCATTTTAAGTTGTTGAAATAAAGTTCCATAATTCATTTACAAAGTTATGTTTATTTTGTCTGAACATTAATAGGAATTTTAGAAAATTCAATCAAACTTAATTTTCTTGTTTGTCGGAGTGGTGGAAATTTGAATAGCACTCTGCTTCCTCTTTGCCTCCCACGAAGGATGGAGTTTTTCTGCCTCCTGTGAAGGTGGTCTTTGTTTCTCTTGGTAATCTCCACTTTTATTTCTTCTCTCAATGCCCAATTTTCCATTCTTGAATCTGTAATTATTTTCATTAAAAAACAAATCGATTGAAATTTTTTTCACCTTACCCTTTTCCCGAGTCTCGAGGTTTAGGACTCTTCTGCCCCTTCTTAGCATTGCTATGCAAATCTCCAAATGAGGATCTTGTTCGTTCATTCAGTTCCTTGTTTCGAGCGTGGTAAGTTCTGCTCTGGTACGACTTGTCATTGTACTCCTCTTCACTGCTCTCGGATTCATCCTTCTGCACTTCCTCGTCGCTCGAAACTTCCAGGCCATCGGATGACAAGAAAAACGAATCTTTTTTGCCTTTATTTTCGACACCATTTTCTTCAGCAACAGTACCATGAAAGAGTTGCTCCAAATCTTGCAGAGTTTCTAGTTTCTTCACAACTGCAGTTGCCACTTTGGGCTGCACAGGACTTTTCTTGCAGAATTTCAATAAGGGACTCTTGATTTCTACAGCTTCTTCTACGAGTTTCTGTTTCGGTGTTTTTGGTTTGGCTTCTTTTATGTCCTTCTCAATTTTTGTGCTTGACGGTATTTTGTTGGAATGTTTTAAATCAATGATGTCTTCTTTTTTCTCGTCTGGTTCATCTACTTTTTTCTCAACTGATTTCACAGCTTTTTCCTTCTTGGAAGATTCCGCACGTTTTGATTTGGGTTTCTTGGTTCTTTTGTCAGCTTTGGGCTTCCGCTTTCGGAATTTCCTCTTCTTTGTTACTTTTGCTTCGGGGCAGAATTTAGAGGCAGCTTCATCCCAGCCGTCGTACTTAGCTGCTATTTCTGTAATGTACTGACGCAATTTAGCTTCAATTGCAACTCTTGCCATGGCTTTTTGTTTTGTATTGCTGGTGCTCTGGAATTTAAATTAAATATTTAAAAAAATTAAAAATTATACACATTTTTAAAATCTTACAGAACTCAGGACAGTTTGGCAAGTCTTTAAGTCATTAGTGATGGCAAATTTCACAGCATCCTCAACTCCAAGTCTCTGAAAAAGAATAGAAAAAAATAACATTTTTAGTGAATTTTTGCAAAGCTTTTAAATCGAACCTTGATTGCTTCCATGCTCTCGAGCTGGAGATCTGCTCTCTCTTTGTTTTTAGGATCTTTGTCAACTTGACTTTGCAGTTTCCTTGCTTTGCGAATTAACGATTGAATAATGTGAATTTTACACACTTTGGCAATTTTCTTCAACTTGGAAATCTACGAAATAAATTTATTAAAGAAAAAAAAAAAATATGTAATTTCTAGAATAAAATTACCTCCACAATCAGCTGCTGGTCTGTAAGCGTTCTGGCATTAATTTTCTCTTTCTCTTTAGACTTTTTAGGCTTCGTTTCTGCTTCAACACTAGCATCATTTGAATCAGATTCTCCACCGGAATCCGTCTCCTCGTCCATGCTTTCTGCAGACTCCTGCAAAATGCGCGTTCGCGTGTCATATATATTTCCGTCGCTATTTATTTCTCTGATCGACTTACCTCGACGTCAGAAGAGATCTCCTCATCAGAGGAATCCACCTCATCCACCTTTCCCTTTTTCGCCATGCTTAATTTGAGGAAAATTAACCACGATGATCCAAAAAGCCGTACTTTGCAATCGAGAACCGCGTGGATTTGTTATTGTTTTTCCCCCACCACTCTGCGGCCATCGATGGATGGAGCAGTGGCGTATTCAGGAGCGTAGCCAATGAGCGTTGGGGGATTAAAAGGGCTAAATTTAAGGCGCCAGTATGCACATTCGGTAATTTGCTGTTGGAAGTTGGAAGTAATAAATAAAGGCATTAAAATAAATAAATTTATTATACATTAACACTCGAGGAGATGATCATGGAAATGAAGAGATCGTTTTTTTTTTTTTTTTTCAAAAACAAAACGGCTCTGTTTCAATCTGTCTGCAACCCTATTTCATGAGCAAGAAAATGTAAAAAAAAATCACCAAATTGGAAAACCAAATTTTTAACAACAACAACAAAATCAAACAAAATTCAAGTACCAACCAATTTCATGAGCAAAATAGATTGGTTGGTTTTTTTTTAAAATTTATTTTTGATAAAATGTTGTTTTTAAATTTGCTGATTTTTTTGGTATTTTTCTTGCTCATGAAATAGGGTGGAAGACCATGACCGAAACTGGTAAAGCCATTTGTTTTCGAATAAAAACCATTTTTGCAACGAGGAATAAGCCAGAGTGTTCTTCAATTCCATTTAAGACTTTTGTCATTACTTTTAAAGAGACTAAAATTAATAATATTTTTAAACGTTTTTATTTAACAATTGATTATATTTTTTATGTTTATATGACATGTTTGAGATCAAGGCTTCACTTTTCCTTTCTTCTTATTTTCTTCTTCACATACTGGCGGCAATGAAAACTGACAAGAACATGTTAGTATGTCACGACTATTTTCTCACAGTGCATATAAGTGCATTACATCAATTTATTTGTTAAGTAAAAATGTAGGCAAAATTCACGGCCAGCCAAATCAAAGAATTACATTGAATGCTCATGTTATTATTAAATCTTTAATTCAATAGTTTCAATACTTTTTTACAACCTTATATGGGCTTTTGCACCGTCCGTGAGGGATAATTATTGTGTGACGCGCGCGAATCGACCCCGCGATTTCACATCCCTCTGCATGCGTAACAAGCTCAAAACATAACACCTTCTCTCTCCAACACCCCCCGACACTTTTTTCACCTTTCGATATAGCGTGCATTTACATTCGAGTGGGCGAATATAATATATATAATTGCACAGGGCCATGTGCGCCGACGCCGCGCAAAGCAGACAGAACACGCAGCAGCAGCGGAAAATAAAAAGAATAAAAATACACGACTGTGTCGGCTGCAGCGGCGGAGCAGCGCAAAGTGTCGCAGTCGACCAGCCAAACTCGAGCAGCATCCACGTCGGGCAAAATGAGACAAATTTCGCGGCGACTCGATTATAATTAGCAATTCGGGGACGCATTTTATTTCGTTTGCAGCATGGAAGTGAGTGTCGTCGAGCCGACCACCTACCCAAGTCCGATCGTCTCGCAGGAGAGACGAAATTCCTCGTCGTCCACGCACCGATCTCGGAACAACTCGTGGTCCCGCAGGAGACCCAGTCTGCTCGGCTGGAGAATCCCGGTCGCGCAAATCCGCGAGTACGGACCGGTGAGCAGGATTATATTATTATTATTTTGCAAAAATGCATCCATGTATTATAATTATTTCGCGCAAAACAAAGAGTTAAGCACTTGCGGGGCGTCCCGCAGTCTGTCCGCAGGTTATATAAAAACCTTATATACGCGCGACCGGCGGATGTTCCATAACACTTTCCGAAAGGGCAGGCAGCGCTCGAGCTTTTGTCTTTCGTCATCCCTTCTCGGCAAGAGCCGCAATTTTTTCACCTCCATACAAAATTCCCTTCTGCTGCAATTGTTGGGCGTTTATTGAGCGGTATAAAATCTCTCGTGCATAGTTTAGTATTGATTTTTGGCCAAAGTCCGTCTGCATAGTTTTTTGTTTAAACTTGACATAGTATTGCTGAATGCTTAGTTCGTGATGAGCATATGCTTGTGGTTTTATTTTAATTTATGCGCTTTGAACATACTAGGCTAATTATAAACAGCTCATATCGTGTGTGTTTGCATTGCGGCCCCGACTTTGCTCTGCTCCGTGTGCACGATACGCGCTAGTCCCTTAATAAGCGTTCGTCGCCGAGCTCTGTTGTGCTCCGAGACTCGCGGAATGGGGAAATAATTGAGTTAGCGAAATAAGTTAATTACCGTGCGTCGCTGGAGGTTTTATAGGTAATTAGAACGTGAATTTATCCGGATTTTCGCCACCTATTCTCATTTCGAATCTAACAAGACCTTGAAAATTTATTGTTACAAAAAAACTTTAATTAATAATTTAAATTACCTATTTTCTTGTTGTGTTTATTTAATGCTCGGATTAAATTTTTTTGTTCTAATCTAAATTAAACCAACGATAAAATTTTTTGTTTTTTTTCAGTTTTAGTTACATATATTTAACTTATATCATTAAATAAACCGTTAATACTTTATAAATAAAATTAATTATTATTAAAAATTCCAAAATCCACTGAATATAAGTAAATTGATCTTTCAAGGAAGAATTTTTAACAGAACAATATTAAAAAAGAATTAATTGAAGGGAATAATTTACCCAAAACTACGGCAAAATATTGACAATGCTTCTTTTTATTGTGTTATTGTTGATCCTATTAATCTAGAGAGCGTGTTCTAGTCTAGTGATCCTATTATGTTTGGTGTCGAAGTGTTAACAATAATTTATAGATATTGCAGATTATTGTTGCAAATATTTCGTATATCGGTTTCTATGCAAAGACTATAAAAGTTTCAAATATAAAAACGGCAGTATTGTTTATCACACGCCATAAAATATTTAGAGCATTACATGGAAAAATACACGTATGTTCTCTGTATGTGACCGCACAAAAATTCACAAAAAACGTAAAAGCATTTTATCTTCACAGACGATTATGTTTTATGACTTTCTCTTTTTGTTATCTATATATTTTCTTCAGGGAAAACGAGCTGCATTTTTACGAGTCCTCCGTAAATGTGTCCTACATTCAAATTTTTAAGTCGGCTGGATTTTTCTGGTTATAATTCTTGCTTTCTGGTGGATCAGATTTTCAAAAGCTTAACCTCTGTAAATAATTATTCTTTCTTATCAGTCAAATAAGTTGGTACAAAAGTCAAAATGTGTTTCATTCTGATTTATTTTAGTGGATTTTTATTGGGTATTAATCGAATTCTTTTTTCTTATTTTAGACAATATAAATATTCAAATTATTTTATTATGATTTTATCAAATGTAATCAATTTAATTGAAATGAAAGGAACTAAAGAGAATAGGTTTCTTGATCTCATAAAACATTATAATTAAATTTATTTTAAATGAAACACACAACTTATGTTAAAATGGGTTAAAATCATTTCTTGGCTAAATTTACAAATATATTTTTTAAATATTTAATTCCCCCCTTCTTTTTACATATTTAAACAAAATATTAGTTTGAGCACAAGGAAGGTCATTTTGATGCAGATGGAAAAATTTTATAATTTGCTTTCACAGAGAGAAAATAAAAGCGTTATGCATGTTATATAAAACGTGCACATGAAACATCTGCTGATAACGGGGTGTCTTGTTATAATATATGACTTGGAAACAGAAGCTCATG
Source organism: Neocloeon triangulifer (assembly GCF_031216515.1). Lineage (NCBI taxonomy): Eukaryota > Metazoa > Arthropoda > Insecta > Ephemeroptera > Baetidae > Neocloeon > Neocloeon triangulifer. The sequence continues at coordinate 4,654,738 of NW_026775555.1, read as the reverse complement.
GTGGAGTAACAATAAGATGTCGTTAATTTTCTCTCTCCTACGCGCAACACACGCCCAAATATAGAAGTGCGCCGAGTCTAATAAGTAATACACAATGTACTTCTTACGCCGCGCACCGCAATAAGAATTGTTCGTAAAAGAGTCCTTGGTGACGACAAAATCGCACCACAGTAATCCTGCTACGTCATACCCCTGTCAGTGTGCCAAAAGCAGAGCGGGCGCTAATTGAATCAAGAAAAGTCTCGCGCATTGTTAGAGGTCAAAATGCAAATTTTAAATCAACAAAGTAGCAACAAAATCATATAAGGCGAAACTTTTTTTAAATTTTCCAAATTTAATTAATTTTTAAATATAAATTATTAGTATTCTTTAATTATTTATTTAATTTTGAATTAAATTATTTTTGTATAGTAATTATCATCATTATTTAATTTTTATTATTATTATTAATTTTTGAACACTATTTGTGTGAGAAAAAGGAATTGTTGGACAAACCGGCATTATTTTTTTTATATGCCAATATTTTCAACAATTTGTTTTATGTTCTATGTAAATTTTTTGTAGGCGAATAAACAACATATTAATATGGATCAAGAGAGAAGGAGAAAATGATAGAGCAGTATAAAAAATATTGCATTGAAAATTTAGCATTGTCATAGGATTTCAAGTCAGCAAAAAGCTATTTCACGGCCTTCGTTCTTTCAAACAATGACATTGTTTATTTTGTTACCCTTTTTTTGCTATGCATACAACGTTTTACACACAAAAAATTAAAAATAAAAAAAGTTGCAAAAAATTTTGAGGGTCAAAAATAAATAATGCGAAATTATTTATCACATAATTTCATTTCTATTTTTTTTTTATATAGCGTTATAAAGGAGCTTTTAAATTTTAAATTTGATTTATTAACCGATTGATAGAAATACTAATAATAATTTGATGAAAATTGGTGTACAACTTCTCCTACCTATTGGTACCCCAGGACGGCCATTAATTTTTGCCCAATTTTCCTTGTTTAATTTTTGCCACTTAAACTCCATGTAGACCATGTATAATTTGTATAATTTGAATTACATTGGAGAAATCAGATGTAGGCAAATTATATACACAGAGGACGCTTTTGTTGCCTACATTTGATCGATTTTAACATGCGTTTTAATGGAAACTACCCTCCCTTGTGAAATTGGGCAACTTTTGATAGCCATTCCAGAACACCCAAGGGTAGTGCAAGTTGCATACCAACTTTCAACAAAATCGGCGTAAGTTTCGAACATATGGCATTTTTCGCGCCAAAAATCTCCCTTAATTTCAAGATTCTGGACAAAGAAACTTTTCGGGACGATTTTCTTTTCTACCACTGCAAAAAAACCTTAGAAAATCAATGAGGTCGGGCGTATATTTTCAGGGCGACACGAAAGGGTGGCCGGGCAGTGCGTGCGTCGGGGTTCGATCGGGCAACCACGCACGAGAGTGGCACTCTCGAGTGGTGTGTGTGGCGGAGGTGGGAGTGGCATACGTCAGAATGCGAATGAATTGAGAAATTCGCCTGAAGAGAGCTGCTGCTGCCGTCGCTGCGTTGATAATGGTCTCGGAGTAAGAAGTGGTGATAAAAACGCCCAATTGCGGACGGATTAATGCGAAATCGCGGCTGCCGTCGGCAAAATGGCTCTTAGTCGGCGCGAGTACGGATTCAAGCCGAGAACGGTGAGCGACACGGCCTTTATATTTTGCCATTTCTTGCTCTACTCGTAATGTTTACGGCCGAACGAAAGAATTGTATCCCTTGAGGTGTGGAGAATTCAAGGCCTCGTCCTAGAACTTTTGCAATCGGCAGATAACGCGATTAGGCCGAACGTCTTTTCGGGAACGGGACTTTTCGGCTCGCTGGCCGATTGACGGACAGGACAGGTGACAAGGACAGGGGCGCTTCCAATTCACCTGCCTGCACTTGACACGCTTTTTTTAAACCTTGTTAAACACATACATAGACGGTGAATAACTCGTTTCGCATTTGCGTCAGACCGACTCGACGGTCAATGGCGATGGCCAATTATTCTTTTTTATTAATCTTTCTTGAATATAATTTAATATCGAGTTGATTTATTTAAGATTTTCGTAGCCAGGTCGTAAATCAATTTTTATGTTCTTGTTGTATAATCAAATTATCAGGGACTCTTGCGTAATGATTCAGCTGATTCACTTCATTTTCAAAATTCGACTTGATTTAATTCAGTTGATTGTGTTTTAACCTAAATCACGAATGCCGTTCCTTTTAAGGTGGCTAATAATTGGAAGTTGCGAATTTTGACCTTCGCTTCATTTGTATGCATTAATTCAGCAAAACTGACTGACTGAGGAGTGATGTCAGCAGCCAGAAATACGCACACACAAAATATCTTGCTTTTATTTTGTTTTCAATTGCGGTTTCTCTTGCAACGAGGAAAAAGAAAATCAAGATAATAATGGTGGAGAAGGAAAAAAACAAAGAAATTATCTTTTCACCAACGATTTTCCACTTACGTCAATTCAGTCTGTTCATTTAAACTCATTTCAAAATTGTCATGTAAAGAAATAAAATATTTGATAAAAATTGTCCTTAAATTTTTCTGTTGATTTCCAGAATTTCTTTAATTTTACTTTACATTTTAAATGCAATTTTTCTTCTTTCTATAAATTAAAAGATCATATAATTATTAATTTTCCCTTTTTTGGCTACGTCAAGATTAGTAGGAAAAAGTTGCATCGTTGCAACTTTGAAACTGTCAGTGGAAGGTCAAGTTAACAGCGATAAACACTATTTCTGTTTTGCTAGCGCTAAATTTAATAATCCAAGAGTTTTTTACGTCCCCCTCTTTCTCAGTGCCAGTTGCATTCTGAAGTAAATAATAAAAAAAAATGCAGTTGGTATGATTCACCCTCGAGCCAGTGCGCAAAACTGGTCAGAAAACGGTGCAAATCTAAACAATTTTTTAAACCTTGTATTCGTTTAAACTTCCTCAATTTCCCCCAATTTTGTGCGACCGTTTTCTGTATTGATTTAATTACTTATGAAATTTTCAATTTTGTTTCTCAGGCGGATGAATTCACACAAAGACTGCGGCTGCGTGTCGTGGCAGGTCACAATCTTGCCAAGAAGGATATTTTTGGAGCCAGGTGAGAGATAAAAATTGATTAAATTCAGAGACCAAAACCATCTTTTGTTTTAGTGACCCATATGTCAGAATAGATCTCAACACACTCGAGGGCGATGAGACCATCGACTCTGTCATGACCAGAACGAAAAAGAGGGTAAGCGACCTGAAAACTACTTTCTGGTGTTAAATCTTAAATCATTGTGCTGAAATCTTGTTTGTTTTGCGCAGACTCTTGAGCCACAGTGGAACGAGGAGTTTGTTTTCAGAGTGAAGCCTTCGGAACATAAATTAGTGCTGCAGGTTTTCGACGAGAACCGACTGACCAGAGACGACTTTCTCGGCGTAGTCGAACTTCCTTTGCAAAACTTGCCCAAAGAGCAAGAGGGCCGCATTATTTTGTCCAAGCAATACATTCTAAGACCCAGAAGGTTGTAAAAAAAGTTAAAGTTAATTTGTAAAATTTTAATGATTCAATTACAATTTCAGTGCCAAGTCTAGAGTAAAAGGTTTCCTAGAAATTTACCACGCCTACATTCGAGAGGCCAGCGCAGGGAGCACAGACGAGGAGGAACCTTCTGCAGCCGAGGGAGAGACCGGCTGGGAAATGGTGGACTCGATAGCGTCAGCCAACACAACGGGGTCCGTTGAGACTCCTGCACAGGTACTTGGGACAAAAATTAACAAAAAAGAACATAATGTGATAAAATAATTTCAGCCGGTGAATGTTCCGAACCAGGAGCAGTTGCTGCCGCTTCCTGCTGGTTGGGAAGAGAGACAAGACGCCAACGGCAGGACCTATTTTGTTAATCACAACGCCAGATCGACCCAATGGGAGCGCCCCACACAGTAATAACTTAACAATTTTGTGTAATTGAAAAAAAAACTTATATTTGCTACTAATAGGGAGGGCAACATAGCAGGCGAAGTGAATGTGACGCAGCATGAGAGAAGTTTAGAGTCGGCAGCGACGGAGTTCCAGCGCAGATTTCACATCAGTAGAGACGACCTCGAATCAAATAGAAGTTCAGGGTCTTTATCTCAGGTATGGTTTGATTTCAACTTTTATGCATGTTTCTTTTGAGAAATTTTAAACACTGGACTGCTTTGGTTGCACTTTCTTTTGAACTAATGTGCATGACTTGCACTTTATTTTTCGCATGCTGCATATTCTTTGTGAATCTTAAGGAGGATGATCGATCTGACGGTGAAATCAGTGATGACGGAGTGGACGGCGATGAAAGTGAATGTGGCGAGCAATCGCCAGAGGTAGAGGACGAGGACTTGATCATCGAAGATTATGATCCTCCCGCGTCTCCAGGCCCGGAGCCAATCGAGCAAGGCGTCGAAGTGGTTGCCGAGTCAGACTCGCAATCAGACATTGCAAGTGCTTCAGGCGACAGACGTGAATCTCTGAATGATTTCGGACTGGCCAGGTTGATGCAGACTGACGGAGAAAGTGAAGCTGAGGTGACGGGCCTGTGCATGCTGCAATTTAAAAATCCGCTCGTGCTTGCTTTTTGCCTTGAATTGCATTGTTCATTTGCATTGCTTATTTGTTTTGATTTTTCGTTTGTATCTTCAGGGCGATACAACTGATGCTGGAAACAATGAAGCCCGTCCGAGAAGCGACTCTGAAGCAGTAAGTTTCTCTGATTATTTTATTGAAATTCATGAAAAGTTAACAATTTGATATATTAAAATTAATAAAAAATATATAATTTTTTTTTAGGTCCAGGTTCCAACTGAGGCAAGATTACAAGCCTTGGGCCTCACTTCGGAAGGGATGCCTCCTGGCTGGACAATGCAAATGGCTCCCAACGGCCGCGTTTTCTTCATCGACCACAACGAGAGAGCAACAACCTGGGTGGACCCTCGAAGTGGCCGGGCCAGTCCGATGCCAAACCAAGTGAACAACCCTGCCATCAAAAAGCCTGAGGACGAACTGGGTCCCTTGCCTGAAGGTTGGGAGGAGCGGATTCACACAGACGGACGCATTTTCTTCATTGATCACAGTAAGCACATAATTACTTTCTCCATGACCTGCGTCAGAAATAATATTCTGTGCAATTTACTGTTGCGTAACTATCGTGTCGTGTGGTAATTTTATACATTAATTCCCTTAGACACAAGGACGACGCAGTGGGAAGACCCAAGACTGTCGAACCCTAATATAGCCGGGCCTGCCATTCCTTACTCAAGAGACTACAAGAAAAAATACGACTACTTCAAATCACAGTTGAAAAAGCCTGTAAGTTCAGTTAAGCTTTTTTTTAAATAATTTTTTACTATGGTTGGTAATTAAATTTTCAGAACAATGTACCTAACAAATATGAAATCAAAGTACGCCGATCACGCATCCTAGAAGATTCATTCAACGCCATCAGTAATGTCAACAGAACTGATTTGCTCAAGACAAAGTTGTGGATAGAGTTTGAGGGAGAGGTTGGCTTAGACTACGGAGGTTTAGCACGTGAGTGGTTCTTCTTGCTTTCGAAAGAGATGTTCAACCCCTACTATGGACTTTTCGAATATTCTGCCATGTAAGTGATTTCCTAAAAGAGAAGCAATTCAAATATTAAAAATTTTTAATTTCAGGGATAATTACACTCTCCAAATCAACCCATTCTCTGGCCTTTGCAACGAAGAGCATTTGAACTACTTTAGGTTTATTGGTAGAATAGCTGGAATGGCTGTTTATCACGGGAAACTGTTAGATGGTACTTTTGTGCAAAGATAACCAAAAAATCAGACCGTTTAATTGATTTCTCTTATCAGCCTTCTTCATTCGTCCATTCTACAAAATGATGCTGGGAAAGCAAATTGACTTGAAAGACATGGAGAGTGTGGACTCTGAGTATTACAATTCGTTGCTGTGGATCAAGGAAAACGACCCATCGGAACTGGAACTCACGTTCTGTGTCGACGAAGACAGTTTTGGTCACACGTCGCAACGAGAGTTGAAACCAAACGGAGCAAACATTGCTCTCACAAATGAAAACAAAGACGAATACATTAAGTAAGGCGACCTATTCTCCAACCTGAATGAATTACTAATTAATTTATTCTTCCAGCCTTGTCATTGAATGGAGATTTGTAGCCCGAGTAAAAGAACAAATGCAAGCCTTTCTGGAAGGGTTCAGTGCCTTGGTGCCGCTGAACTTGATCAAAATTTTTGACGAGAATGAACTGGAGCTGCTCATGTGCGGCATTCAGCACATTGATGTCAAGGACTGGAGGCTGAACACCCACTACAAGGGTGACTACCATCCTAATCACTTGGTTGTGCAGTGGTTCTGGAGGGTGAGTAGTAATAAAATAAATTAATAAGAAACCTTTAGTTCAAGTTGGGAAAGGGAAATAAACTAATTAATTATTTCCGCAGGTTGTGTTGTCTTTCAACAATGAGATGAGAGCTCGCCTTCTGCAGTTTGTGACAGGAACATCAAGGGTGCCAATGAATGGCTTCAAAGAGCTTTACGGAAGCAATGGACCTCAACTTTTTACCATTGAGAAGTGGGGCTCTCCGGAAAATTATCCCCGAGCTCACACCTGGTAATAATTTAAATTTTAAATCATTTAAATGGTTTATTTAAAATTAATTTTTTTTAGTTTCAACCGAATTGACCTGCCTCCATACGAGTCATACCTGCAGCTACGAGATAAGCTTGTCAAAGCAATCGAAGGTTCACAAGGTTTTGCCGGAGTCGACTAGAGATCGAGGCCACAATCTTTCACCTTGCCGTGATGCTTGCCCACTTTAACTGTTTCGATTGATTTCAAACGTTTCGGTGTTAAATTGAAAACAGCCTTGTAAGACAAAAAAAGAGTTTTGTTTGCAAGTCGGGACAATTTTCAATATCAAACTATATTAAAAACCAAGACAGACCTAGAGGCTAACAAAACTCGGTGGTGATATCAAGAGATTTTTCATATTTGATGAGAACATAGTAATATTTGTGTTGATTGGGCAATGCTACAACAACTGTGATTATTTGATTTACCTGTTTTTATGGATATACTGTAATGTTAAAATTATATTGTGTAAAGAATCCTTCCACAATCCTCATTAAAAGAAGACATCAGATGTCCTGTCAGTTATAGACCTCCCCACAGACCATCCAGCAAATCCCCCAACACAATCTTATACCTAAAGTTTCTTACATTACGCTAAGGCTGGTATATTGATGGTATTGTTTACTGAAAAAGTCTTATGCTGTGACTTGTTAACAAAGCCAGTGTCCAAATTTATGCAGTCAGAATCATTCTATATATAGAAAGTGCAAAACATTTACTCGCCGCTATTTTAACTTTTAACACTTCAAAATTTTCTGTCAAGAAAAAAACTTGCATCTTTAACTTTTGGATACTTATAATCGTCGCTTATTCTTGTCATCACTATATTTCTTTTACCTAAGTTGCTGATGCATGATCGTCTTGTATTTCAAATTTTTTGCGTGTGAATTCTTTTGTAACATTTTTAAATAATATTGAGAATTTCCCCTATTTAAAAAAAAAAAAAAATGACCAAAATCATAATTAACCCATAAAATATTTTACAACAAGATTGGAACTTTTCAAGCATTCCCTATTGGATTTGAATTTCACTTTTAAGCAGCGCGGAGAGACCACGAGTATTAAAATCATGCGTATTTCCGTGCTGAATTTTGCCGAAATTTACTTTGGATTTTAATTTATAGTTTTTTTTAACTTCTTATTTTTCAAAAGAACAATTTAGTCTTTTTCATGCAAACACATGAATTTTAAACATTGTTTGTATCGCTCGCAAACATAATTATCAAGACGAGATCACTGCTTTACGCACGAATTTGTGCTTGCTATGTAAATATAAATGATTTATAATACCTCGTTATGATATCAACTAAAAACAATAAAGAAAACGAAAAATTAACATTTCGTCTGATTCCAATAAAAACCTTAAACCGATTCTGAATTCCGTTTTGTTATTTTAGTCAGAACAAAAAATAGATTTCCATTCCGCTCTAATGCAGTAAAATCAGTTTTTGTTTACATCTCGTGGTGCTAGCACATGTGTGCGATTCCTTCTGAATTTCTCAACGCCACTTGGACCAAAATAGCCCGTATTAAGAAGCGCGGGGCTCCTCAGAGCAGCGCGGCGCCTTCGGAGCAAAACGCGGAGCAGCACCTAATTTTTGCAGTGTGTCGGTGGCCTTGGCGTGGAAGGCCCATTATTTACACTAAATTGAGCGTTAGTCTGCACTTCTGACCATTCGTCATGGGCACGCAAGTCGGCATCTTCAGCACGATCGACTACGCGCTTTTTGTTGTGTTGATGCTCGCCTCGTCGCTGATCGGCGTTTACTTTGGATTTTTCGCCAAGAAGAAGCAAAATAGCCGCGATGAGTACCTCGTCGGCAGTAAGAACATGTCATTTTTCCCTATCCTCATGTCACTCATTGCCAGGTACATTTTTTTATTATTCATAATCAAACCATTCATTAAAAAAATTAATTAAAAAAAAATCATTATTTTTATTTTTTGACGAAAACCGGTGAATTTAGGCAACCTGCTAGGCATCCGTGTCGCGCAGGTTGCATCATTTTTTTATTACGCCAACGAAAGCAGGAACTTTTAATTTGATTTTTTTTTTAGCGCAACATCTGGTGTCACTTTATTGGGAGTGCCGACGGAAATCTACACCTACGGCACCCAATACGTGATGCACGTTTTCACGGAAGTTTTAGTTTGCGTGGTGACCGCTTGGCTATTTGTGCCCGTCTACTACAAACTTCAAGTGGCAACCACGTACGAAGTATATAATTCGGAAAATCGTGTTTTTTGATGTAAATTTAAAAAAATTAATTTAATAATTTCAGTACTTGGAGCTGAGGTACGGAAAGTCCGTCAAGTACGTTTTGTCGGGAATGTATTGCATCTTTACTGTAAGTTGGAATATATCATAGTTTTTTTTTAAGAATTTTAATTTGATTTTTAAATTATGTAGAATTTATACACTCCAATGGTGGTCTACGCACCCGCACTTGCACTGAGCCAAGGTAAAAATAAAATATTTAATACTAGCTATAAAAATTATGTTTTCAAATAATTTCAGTCACTGGAATAAACATTTACGTGATCTCCACACTCACAACGTGCATTTGCGTTTTTTACACTTGCGTTGTAAGTTTGATTATAAATTCTTAAAATATCAATATTTATTTCTCATATAGGGTGGATTTCGGGCGGTTGTTTGGACGGACACTTTGCAAACATTTGCGATGATAATTGGGGTTGGAGTCGTGGTTGTCTTGGGCACCATCGAGGTTGGCGGAGTGGGGGAGGTTTTCCGAAGGGCAGACGAAAGCGGCCGACTCGTCTTTTTCAAGTAAAATAAAATTTCCCGATTAACTCGATTTTATCTGAATAAAAATTTTCAGCATGGATCCAAGTCCTTTCGCTTACTACACATTTTGGAATGTGATCGCTGGCGGATTCTTTGGGTGGTTGGCGGGGATGGCGAGCAACCAGGCGGCTCTGCAGCGCTGCTTGGCCTTGCCGACTTTGGAAAAAGCTCAACGGTTTTAAAAATTACTCTAATAACTTCCAATTAAAAACGTGTGAATTTATTTCAGAGCAACAATTATCACTTCTTTTGGTTCGGCACTCTTTGTGCTCTTCAGTGTTTACACGGGAATTACTCTATACGCAAGATATCAAGATTGTGACCCGTTAGTGTCGGAGGTATTCAAAAATATATAAATGCAAAACTCAAATTAATTTTTACTCCATAGCAAATTTCAAAAATGGACCAAATCCTGCCACTGTTCATCGCCGACATTGGCGGTTCGATTCCTGGGATTGCGGGCATCTTTGTGGCTGGAATTTTCAGCGCTGCTTTGAGGTTCAAAACAATTCATTCAGCCGGTAAATAAATATTAAAAGATCTTTATATAAAATTTCAGTTCACTCTCAACAACGTTAAATTCGGTTTCTGGAGTTTTTCTTAACGACGTGATTAATCCTATGCTTAAGGAGCCTTTGAGTGAGAAGCACGCGAGCTGGGTTTTGAAAGGATTGGTCTTGGTGTTTGGACTTTTGGCAATGGGTCTCGTATTTATTCTTCCCTACCTTGGAACGATATTCCAGGCAAAATAGAAAGTTTGCTGCAAAAATAAATAATCATTTTCTACTCCAATTTTTTAAAGGTTACGAGAATTTTAGGTGGAGTGACCGTTGGCGCGCGACTTGGAATATTTTTGTTCGGAGTTCTTATTCCTTGGTTCAATGAGAAGGTTAGTTTTGCGTTCTAAATTGCAAATTTTTTGTAAATGTTATAATTAAATTAGGCTGTGATAACCGGTGGAATTACAAGTGCCTTGCTGATGTCAGGCATCATCATCGGCAACGGCCGCGCCATCGCGTCCAAGGACTTGGTTTGGCCCAAAATGCCAATTTCCGTCGAGGGCTGCGACTCGACGCTCGTCTCGCATCTCAACACGAGTTACATTTACGAGTCGGCGTACTTGGACGGGGTCAACAACGACGTTTTCTGGCTCTTCCGCATCGCCTACAGAAACAACGTGATGATCAGTTTTCTCATCATGACGGTCGCCACGTGCGTGGCGTCGTGCTTTTTCGGGACGAACGACCCCAGGGACATGGACCACGACCTTTTCAGTCCGTGCATCAGACGGTTTTTGCCGGCGTCCAGGCTGACGAAGCAGGACAAGCAGGTGACTTCAAGTGAGGGGGAAGAACTTGAAGAACAGGTAACGAATGAAACTAATTCTAAGATTCTATTTCGAAGACCAGACGTACACAATTTTTTTCCTGGATTAGAAGACGGCTCGAAACAGACACAAATTTACCACCTCCAATCAAGAATATAAAATAAATCAAAATCTTATATACAAATTTGTTTAAAATGATGTCATTAATTAATTAGTACTATTGCGATCGTGATAAAAACTCCGCCCAAATTTAAATTCCAGACGGATAATCCTAGTTCTTCTAAAAATGACCTGCCAACCAGAAGAATATTTACCGAATCCGCGGTGTAATATTGAGGAACAAAAGTTTGATCAAAATCATAATATATTTATTTGTGCTCTTAATAAATGAAGTAAATATAAGATTATTATATAAGAAGCCTTGCATTATATTAATTAACCTAAACGTGCATGAAGTTAATATTAGTCAGACTCATAGTGTAACTTATTGATTGTAAATAATGATAAGCATAATATTTATATAAAAGTTTAAAACTCGGCGGCATCTTTTCCGGCGATTCCCGGGAACAGAACGCGCATGGCCTCGTAAGAAGCCCTGGAGTCGTTGATGGTCTTCAGGAGGGTGCTGGTGACCATGGTCATTTGACCATTGATCTGTTCACCCAAAAGCTTGACGTTGGCTGAGATGGGAGCGACGGCGTCAGAACCCACAAGCCTTTTTAGGTCCTTTTCGATGAGTTTCCACTGCAAATTATTTTATTATATTTTTTGTCTCCGAATAAAAATAAGTGCGCTTTCTTGCCTCGTTTTTCATGTAAATGGCAGCATTGTAAAGGTCTCTCTTCTGCTTGTTGAAAGCCTTGAAAATGGCCATCATGTCGTCAGACACGTCCTCGCGATTATTGCCCAGGTCGCCCAGTTGGTAAGAAATCAGACGGAGGATTTCGGCAATGTCGGAAATCTTTTTTTTTAAGAAATTATTTCCCGTAATGAAATGGAAAGAAATATAATCCAACCTGGAGAGAAAATTGCTTTTCCAATTCCTCAGCGAGTTTCTTAACCGCAACCTTCACAGCAATGAGCTCTTGCTTGTGGGACTAAAGGACATTTTAAATTTAAAAAAAAAAAACTTTGACCTCTTTTTACTTGAAAAAATTATCAGTAATAGACAGAAACAATAAATACTTCACGCTAATCACAACCTCAATATCAAGTAATGTGATTTGCTTCTTATCTGAATTTTTGTATTTGAGAATTTTAGTGACAATTTACCTTCAAATCGTTCACTTGAGTCCTAATTTCGGTGATAAGATCGCCACCGTCTCCATTCATGAACTCAATCGTATCAGCAACGTACGTGCGCAGATTCACCACAGACAAACCCTCCGACCTTTGAACCATGATTAATGAATAAATTATTATAATTAATAAGAAAAATCACCTCATGGCGAGAAGGAAATCCCAGGTTTCAGGGACAACGTTGTGCTGGACGGCAAGTTGCTCAATGTCAGGGGCCATGTCGCGAAGAGCCAGGAAATCCTCAGCCATTTGCTTCCTTCCGTAGAAATAGCAACTGAAGGCCATTTCTTCGAAGAACTATAAAAATTCATAATTTTTGGAATTTTCTTCAATTCTTAAATTTTTAATTTACATCAGCAAGGCATCGGGCCAAGTCGTCGGTGGGCTTTGAGGGCATTCGAGCCAGGCCAGGAGGCAAATCAATGAGACCGCTTTCCAGGGCCATGTTCAGCATGGTGAAGCCTGGCATGTTGAGGTCGCCCTCGGGTTCTAACGGGGCCTGGATGGGGCTGGCAAGCGCCTAGAAATACATATTTTTTACCAAAAGAAATTTCAGCAACAAATATAAAATGATTAATTTCGATTGAGATAAAAGAACACTGCTTTTTTTATCTTACAAAGGAATTAATTAATTCATTTGATCATGTCAGAGTTGTTCGAGGCGGTTTTCTTTGTATATTTAAATGTTAAACACCCACGTCAAGAGGTGCTTGATAACACTTGTCGACACCTTGTAGATTGACGAGTGCGAATTTGATGTGTTTCAGTGATAAGCAGTGATTTCTCGTTGACGCGCACATTTTCACGCAAAACTCGATTTTAATTGCGAAATGGTGACGAAATTTCTAAAGTATGCACAGATTTCTTTAAAATGATATGAAATATAGAAGAAAAATTACAAAACGAAAAAAATGTCTCCAAAGAAATAAAGAACACGCTTAAAAAAAAAATGCATTAACATTAAATGAATAATTCTAGATTTTTTTGATTTTTATAATATAAAAATATTAAATATTAATTTATAAAAATCCATTTTAAATAAATCGTTATACTTTGTTCGCTTAAAATTACACAAATTGCAATTATGCAAATGTTAATTAACTTACCTGTGCAAGGCACAGAGCAACTAGAGCGACGGCCGCCTTCATTCTCTGTATTCCTGTTGGTATAGCAGTTCGCGGACACTTGGATTCTTCTTATATACGAGCGTTGCGACGTTATTTTTATCTCAAGTGGCCGTTGACGACGTTGGCGAAACTCATAACGTTCGCACCCACAATAATTATTGGAAATTACAGCGTCTCGCATGCCTCATTTGACAGCTCAAGGGTCGCTGATAAAACTTGAATTTGCGCGAATCACGTTTGCGTTGACGGATTAATTTGGCGCACACACAACCGTGATTGACAATTGACAAGCTTTGGCAAAAATTGTGACATTAGAAGAAGCAGATTAGTTCAGAAAATTAGATTATCTGCAAAACTAGCATTCCAAGTATATCCGTACCCTTGACTAAATTATAATAATTAATTAGTATTTGTAATAATATTTGTAAAAATTGAATTTTAAGTCAGGTTTTCCTCGGTGGATTTAGTGAGTTGTTTATTGTATAAGAAAAACAATTCCTGCTGTTTTTCTTAAACAATAAAAAACTCACAAAACCCATCAAGAGAAAGCTTACTTTAAATTCAAATCACCATGAATCAACCCTCGATCGTGAAATTCTACTACAAAATATTATACTAACTTTAATTTTTATGAGATAATTACATTTTTAAATTTAATAAATCAATTTAACACGCCGCAAATGTTTCATAAAATGTTTTCATCCAAACTTTTATCAATCATTTATTATTTTGAGTAAAAATTATGTTTAGAATAATTATACAATTAATTAGTTATAAAGCGAAAAAAGGGATTAACCTTGTTGATTTTTATTTTTAGAATTAAAAAAAAACAATACGCTTCTTCTAGTTTATTTTACACTTCTGTGACCCCTATTAAATTTTTCAGCGCATTGGCTCATGAAATAGTGCGAATAATTGGCAATAATCTTTTTATATTATTATTACAAATGTTATAATTATTGTTTTTTTTAAGGGTGGACAAAATCGCAAAAGGAAGTCGATCACATGAGATCATTTCCGATATTTTTATGATCTTGGAAAGCAATTTTAATGATAAAACTACAAGAAAAACTGTCAATGTCTGGTTATTTAATAGAGAAATTTTCTTAAACAAAGACCTTTTATTTACAAACTAAATTTTTGTTAGGTCTCCTCAAAAAACTTGAATTGATAAAAAAAAGTTCAAAATTTTTTTTAATTGCAAAAGATTGCTTCATATTGAGTGATATTGAGATCGGATCGGATCGCACAATTTTTCAATTTCAAGATGCAGCTTTAGAAAAGATCGCAATCGCACAATTTGAGATCGCGTCTATCTCGTTTTTTTTTTTTTTTTTTTTTTAATAAAAAAGACAAAATTTTATCCCTCTATGCACAAATTTTCCTCAAGGGACAACTTTTTTAATTGATATTGTCAATTAAAGTTTATGACAAAGAAAAATCTATCAATCTCGTTTCTTATTTAGTTCAGATAAGACTTGATAATTAAAAATTCTATATAAATTTACACAATGTCCAATTAGGCTTGAAAGTGCGATAAGTGACCGACCAATGAGCAAATTTTTTAGAAAATCATCAAACGAAGCCGCCCGATCGTTCGTTGCACTTCACGAGTCTTTGGTTCCTTCGGTGAGCAAAGAGGTGAGCAGAGAGGTCATCGTTTCCTCGCCGATGGTCAGCAGCCTCGCCTTGCCCAGAATCCGCGCCAACCACGCGGCCAGGACGTGTTTGCACGTCATTTCGCTGGCGTTCGCGCCCAGCACATAGAACTGGAACGCCGGACACGGACAGTAGTTCTCCTCAGGGTACAGGGTGTACACCCCTGAAACACCAACCGGAATCAATTTCGGCTCCCCTTTTGCTTTCAAGTACCTTTGGACGTGCCCGAAACCTGCACCAGCTTTCTTCCGATCGGCGACTGCAGTTCGCAAACCGAGTTCGGCTTGTCGACGATGGCGAGCGCCCGCTCCAGGACGGCGCCGAACACCGAATTCAGCGCCAGCATCGCCTCGTCCGTTACTATTTTGAGGGAAATTGAACAGTCAACCTTAGAAAAAATTTCTATCCAAGCAAATTAAGCGAAGAAGCGCCACGAAAAACTTTTTTAATAGAAATTTATTTTGATTTTTTTTATTTGTAAGTCTTGCAAATCACCAAAAAGCACAACACCGAATAGAGAGACTTCTTATTGCAACTGACGAATGGCAACCAGGGTAAAGAAACATGACAGAAATTTTATACCAACAAAAACACACCAATCAAACCTGAATGAAAGAGTTAAATTGAATATAAATAATATGAAATAAATAAATATTATTAAAAATAAGTAAAATAATTAAATAATAAAAAAATTAAATTAAATTTAAAATAATATTAAATATTGTAACAAATAGCTTGTGAGCCTTTAAATTTAGTCTGCATAAAATTCATTCATTCATTTCCATGCATAAAAAGCAACGCAGACAAAAATTAAGGATTTTTACAGATAATTCAATGCCAAATTATTGAAGTTATTTTATTTATTTTTTTTATCATGCATGTTCTATTGCAACCTTAAAGTTTCAGGACATTTTTTTCTCGCATCAAAAAGTTATTTTTCACAATTTGTGAAATATTTTTATTTGATTGAAATTATGTAAAATCGCTGAATGTTTCATTTAAATTTATACACGCATCACGCATTGTATATAAAAAATAATAATCAAATTATCGATTATTCATAACAATTTCAATCAAATTATAGCCTTTCCAGTCAGGCTATCCATATGATGCTCCTATATTCTTGATAATTATATTATTAATATAATTTTGATAATTTTCATTGTAAAATCAATAACTTTAACACGGTACAATATTTCAATTTCATTTGAATCGATTTGAATAATTATAAAAATTGTTGTTAACACAATGCAATTTTTATAGTAATTAAAATTCCTTTCTTTAAAAATTTCGTACAATTGTAACAAAATTTTGAATTCAGTGAATTTGAAAACTAAATTTGAGGGGATAGTATAGTATGTGGCTTATTTATTTTACAAAAACAAAAATTTTTAATTAAATTAAGAAATTATCGGGTGTAAAAATTCCAGACTGATTAGAATTTATGTATGCATAATATGGTGCAGTGCTATATAAAGAATTATTAAAATTGCTTCGATGAAATAACATTGCGAGGGAAAACACCAGGCGTGCGAGAAAGTTATTAAAACGTGCGCTATAAAATTAAAAAAAAAGGTACGTAAAAAAAGTTATGATACTCACATTTCCCCTCGTCGACGACGATGGCCTCCACTTCCTTGAAAATGTCCTTCGACAGGTTGGACAGGACAGACCGCAGACTCATCTTGTTTGACCTTTGCTCCGTCACAGAAAAAAGCACAATCCACACATTCCACACGCGAAATGTCACAACGAGAGGTCTTGAAGGTAAATATTGTCCGTTACTTGCACCGAAGCATTCCACGGATGCTCGACGCTCAAAAAATGATGCACACCTGCACAGTCACGCACCTGGAGCTCGAGAATTCGCTAAATTGTTCTTGTTTACTCTTTTGCAACGCGCAAAACACGTCGGCACCGCACATTGTCACTTGAAAACTGGAATCATCAGGGAAGAGTGGGAAGACGAGCATGTGAATCACATGCTGCGGGCGCGCCTGATTTGGCGCGCATGTGCAGTACTGCAGTGTTTTCAATCAAACCGAAGGCCCCGCTAAACCAACGTGACTTGGACTTTTTACAAAATTAAATTTAAATATAATAAAGAAAATAGAAGAATGGATTTTATTTTTAAAATGACAAATTAGTACTTCAACAGAGCATGTAATGTATTTATAATTAAAAAAAAATCCATGAAATTTTCAATCACTCAATATTATTGTTATGAAATTATGCGACTTAATTTGCGTTAATTTGAAACATTTTTTTGTTTGACCAAAATTTATAAATTTATTTTGTTTTATGAAAGACAAAAGACGTAGGTTGATGATTTCAATTAAATTGCTTATCACATTTTAATGGTTGTTTTCTATTAATTTTTATTTTAATTCAAATAGAAATTATTAAAAAAAAAATATAGCTTTAAGAGTTTTCCGGAGTTTTCAATATGCCCGGAATAATTACTTAAGTTGTTGGTTGTTGTTTAATTTGAAACGTATAATTTATATCAAAAATTATGAATTTATTTTATTTTATGAAAGACAGAAACTTTTTGGCTTATTGATATGATTTAAGCAATATTTTATAACAACTTTGTGAACTTTGTAAGAGGTTGGAAAAAAATTGAGAATATTTTACAATAACAATCACACATCAATCTTTGAAATCTTACAAAACATTTCAATTTTTTTGAAAAAATTTAAAACACATTTAAATCTATCTTTGTAAAATGTGTTTAAATATCAGGGAAAGCACTGCCTATGTACTTATTTCCCCTAAATGTGAAAGAATGAGTCTTGATAAAGAAGGGCTCTCCTCCGAGGCGGACGGGACACTTGTTGTCCGGTCTTGTCATGAAGCACACCGTGTAAAGGGCCATCTCCAGTTCGGGGCTCGTGCCGATGAACATCGACCCCACAGGCTTTGTAATATTTCCCCACGTGAAGTGATGCTTAACCACAGAACCACGCTAAAATAATTCATTAAAATTTATACAAAAAAAGGTAAATTTTTAATTAACTCCTCCAAGGTCGATGTGTCTGATGTGTCCAAGGTAGTTTGCCTTCCCTGTGCTCTCTTCGTGTGCAAAATACAGCCAATTGTGGAAGCCTGAGATTTCACCCTTCCGCACTTCCGAGAGGAAAATGTGCTCAAAAGCGCTGGAGCCAATGGGAGAGCCGCTGCCCAGTCTCGGGAACATTGTGAACCACAACTGCTGCAATTTGGTTTTCAGCGACCCAGGAGCGTTCTCGATCAAACCTGCTCTTCATCCATACAAGTGTTTTAATTGTTAAAATTAATTAAAATTGAAGTGACCTTTGTCGACTAGAAATTTCTTGGTCTTGGCCATGACCTGGGTGGCCATCACAGCATCCAAAAAGGCTCTGTCCTCGTCCCTCTCATAGGCAGTCACAACTTCAGCATTGCCAGCGTCAGGTTCGTAATTATCGTACAAAAGCTTCAATTTTGATGTGGTGGCGCCCTGAAGAGCTCTTGCTTGAACCGCCAACAACCTGTGATGATAGGTAATTCAATTAATAAATTTAATTGAAAAATTTATAAAAATAAAAAAAACATGATTTAAAGTAAATTAATTTCACCTTTTAACATGATAAATATTAGGGAGAAAGGATTTTTTCGAGAAATTACAGTTTTTTTGGTCAACTATAATAATTGATAAAATTCAATTGAATTAAATTAAATTATTAATTAATGTTTGAAACATTTATAAAAAGATAAAATGATTTTTACATGAATTAATGAAACCTTTGCCTAAAAATATTTCCAAGGAATAAAAAAATTTATATTTTTGGAAAAAAATTCTTACGGTTGAGGAGCCAAGTCGGCCGTGTTTGACCCGTAAGTCCTGCCCTGCCAGTTGGCCCTGACCAACGCGGCAGCATTGTTGGAGTCACTCCTGAGCAACTCCTCGCTGAAGGTCCTCAATTCGTCGTCAGCCACATTGGAGGAAGTAGGGGAGGTGCCCCTGTTCTGCGTGTTTCCTCCCCTCGAAGGGCTGCTGCTGCTGATCCTGGGCCGAAGAGTGCTTGAAGGGTCGTTTTGGTTTCGAGAAGCCTGAGCGTACGACCTTTGGGTTGTTTGCTCCGCAGGACTGCTCGGAGTCGCACCGCGGGCTGCTTGGGCGTAGGAAAATTGGGTAGGACTGGGTTGTGACAGAACGGACGCGTTCGCTGCATTATTATTGCCGGCCGGTTGTTTTGGTAGAGCCGCTTGTGCGTACGAACGTGGTGGACTTTGGGTCTGCGTGGCTTCTTGACCTATAGAAATAATAGTTTCGCCACAATAAGCTTGAAAATTGATGACTTTACAAAAATTTAAATAGAAATTAGTAATTTAAGTAATTGAATTGCTAAGGTTGTTTAGATTTTATTAATTAAAAGCAAATTTAATTGCAGAAAAATGCAAAAGGGGAAAACAAATAATTATTTTTGAAATTATGTAATTTCCAAAATATTTTTTTAAAATATAAAATTCAAATATTGCGGAAAATATAATTAATAATCCTCAATAATTAAAAAAAATCCAAGCTTCTACACAAGGGACTTAATTCTGATTTAATTTTATTTTTATCCTTGATTTATTTCAAGAATAAACAACAATGAAAAAGATTATCAAATAAAAAGACGACGCAATAAACAAGTCATCAATTTTGAGAAAATAATTTAATTACACACCAAATGCTGCCGAAGACAAAACTAGAAACAATAAACAAGAAAGATCCATTTTTCTGGAGTGTTGCTGTTTATTTCGCCAAGCACTCGGCTCCTACTGCTCAAGAGAGACTCGAGTCGGTCGCAAGGCCAGAGGCCGTCGCCCCACCCTTTTCTTTTCTCCATTCCAAGTGAAAGCATTAAAAATCCAGCCTCATCGCATAATCGTGCAAATTGGTCGTGGCGAGGTTGAACCAGTGAAACACAATTGGATCTCGTTTTTAATAATATCTCTATTAACAACGATCATACAAGATTCATTCTACATAATTTCGGTATTTCACCTCGGGCTGAACACAATGAACTCAAGTCTAATTTTGACCGGGAAGGAAAGAACGCACTGAGAAGCGAAGACTTCCGATAATGGAAATCCGTCAGAAAATAAAAGAAAGAAGATCGAATGCTATCCTGGAAGTTTCAAGTTTCCCTTGATCGATGAAAATAAAATAAGAATTTTTCTCACGCAGAATCACTCACTCGAATCATTGCAATTGTGTTTGGACTACTACGATGGATGGGGAAATTTTTTTCTTGGCCACTAATTAGAAAAATAAAATGTCGAGGGGCTCCATAATTAATCACTAAAATTTCAACCAGCTCTAAAAATGCACTTTCTTTTTGAGGAAGAGAACGTGAGCCCCGGAAGCCGAAACACTGGAAACAATTGCAATGAAGGAATATTTTTTGTTTTAATTCAATCGACTCGTCGAATAAAAAAAAAAAAATTATCAATGCTGACGATCCGGGGCCCTATTCCGGAGCGCCGGTCAGGAATAGGGCCCCGCGGAGGATGGAAACGAGAAGGGAAGGTAAGCTTGCCAGGTCGTTGCTGCTCTCGTCACGTCCGCCCGCATCCAAGGGTGCGACAACGACGACGGCCGCTCTACTGCTTGGCTGCTGGGGTCGGCGACGCCGACGCAGTTGCCGACGCGTTTCCCGCAGCCACTGGTGCGGAGGCCTGTGACTGCTGGTCTTTGTAGTGCTTTTCGACCTAAAATCAATCAAGAAATAATATTATATATATTTTTTTTACAAGAAAAAAGATAATGAATTTATTAATAAGGATAAATAAATTGCAAAAGTGATAATTTTTAAAGCAAAATCAATAGAACTTAAGATTTTTCTGGCCAAAAAGAAGGATTGGTGGGTTTGGCGTTGTATTTACCATTAAAATCGCCTTCGAAGAGCAGAAAGTTGAGAGAAAAGTACAAATAAAATTAATATAATTCAATTTTTTTGGGTGCCTATTTTGCATAAAAAAATGGTCCTTCCCTCCAGAGAAATGTTTGGTATTTGATCAAAAGTGTAAAAAACGTTTTTACACAAACAAGTTTGCACTCTTGAATTTCACACTTTCTTTTAAGTATTTTAAAAGTTAGAAACTTGACTAAAAGAATCAAATTTATACAATAATTGTAAGAAGCTTTTATTTGAAGAAATTGACATACGAGGACATGATCATGGAAATGAAGATATCAGGATTATCCTTGTTACAGAAATTGTTTTTTATTCAAAAACAAAACTAACAGTTTCAGTCAAGATCTGCAGCCCTATTTCATGAAGCACGAAAAATAAAAATCAGCAAATTCAAAAATGAAAAAATACAAAGAAAAAAAATCATATTTTAACACAAAAATCTTAAAACTAACAAATAAAAAAATAGGTTGTTCAGAGATTTTAATTTTTATGTTTCAATTTTCTGATTTTTTTTTGTATTTTCTTGCTCACAAATTAGGGTCGCAGATCTTGATTGAAACTGGTAGTTTTGTTTATGAATAAAAAACAATTTCTTCATCGAGGAAAAGCTCGATCTCTTCATTTCCTTGTAAGATGCTAATAAACTTTTCAATTAGTTTGATAGGTCAATTTCCTCTCCCACAATTATATTCCTAACAATCATTTTATGCCCGCTAAGTTTATTGTAGGTTTTAATTTACCAATTTCTGGACATGAAGCAAAGCTCTTGACTCTCCATGGTTTAAGGCAGCGCCCCCTCGGGTGTCCGCGTTCGACAGTCTGACGTTTTCTACTTGGTAAGGAGGGGAAATAATGACTTGTTTCATGACAATGATATCTGCATTCGACCACGAGACGTCAGTGATCCTGAAATAGAACGAAAAAAGTAACATCAGACGACACAAGTTTTATCAATT
This sequence comes from Neocloeon triangulifer, assembly GCF_031216515.1. Taxonomy (NCBI): domain Eukaryota; kingdom Metazoa; phylum Arthropoda; class Insecta; order Ephemeroptera; family Baetidae; genus Neocloeon; species Neocloeon triangulifer. Next base: position 4,632,927 of record NW_026775555.1, on the reverse strand, counting down.
GCATCAGATTTCTGTACGTTTTGGTGATAGCGAGGAAGAGGTTCTGTCCCTCGATGGACACTCCAGCCTTCAGTGCGGATATCATCCGACGCTTTTCCTCGACTTGGTTCCTTGTCCTGGTGCTGATCTGTTTAATAAATTTTTTAATCAGTTCCATCGATTGATTTTCAAATTGAAGTTTCTTACTCTGTGCAGATTTAAGGGTTGCGGCTGATCCGACGAGGGCGTGGCCTCTTTTGTTAATGTGATATTACTGACCCTGGCGAGGTTCACCATGTGGATGTCGTTCAGCTTGGCCTGGCCATTGGAAGCTGGGCTTTCTGTGCACGGGTCAAGGAAAAAAACACATGCGAAAATCATGTTCGCCGGTGGGCGACGGAAACGGGCGATTTCAAAATTGCGAGGCTAAACCGGTGCAAAGATCAATTAAAGTGGATAAAAACAAAGTAAATCTCGATTGATTTGGGTAAAAACAAGGAAAATTTAAGCAGTGTTATTGGAAGTGGTCAAAACAAGTATAAAAAAGTGGCACACAGAGTCAAATGTGCACTTTCGAACTGAGAAATGGAGAATGATTTAGCAAATGCGGCGACCTTTCGGGACGGAATCGCCGAGCCGAAAGCGACGCGCGGAGGCCGAACGCGGAAATTCGCGACGGCCGCGGCGAAATCGGCGAAAAGCACGCGTGAAAAGGGGGCCGACATGGAGGACGCAGTGCCAACTTGGGGCCCGGTTTGCGCGCAAAGTCACAAAAAGCGGTGCGTTTTGCAAAGGATACTGAGAACTAGCATCTTGGTCTGATGGTCGAAGGCCAGAACTTCGCCCTCCAGCTCTTTGTTTAGGCAGGTGACACATGAAACTACGCTTCCTATGGTAAAACATTCGCTAACTTGTGCCATCTTTAATCACTCACTGTCGGGAAACGACCGAGGCGACATCTGCGCGCAGCTTCTCGTCGAAAGCGAAAGTTGTGGCCAGCGACGGTGGCGCCGCCGCGACCGGCTCGAAAGACAACAGCTTTCGAAAGTATGCAACCTGTGCAACGCACGTGCCTGCAGTGGCCTTTTTAAGCCTATTTTACAGGCGCTATGAAAAGTAAAAAAAATCCAGATATTTTTCTATAAAATAAAAAAAAAAATTAACGCGGATTTTCAAACTGAGCGAAAAAAAATTAAAATAATAACTCACACTAACTAAAATATCAGCAACATAAAAATTCATACTCTTTTTTTACTTTTTCTTTGAAATTGAAATTAGGCTTTAATTAAAACAAAGTGATGATCGTTCAGAATGCGGTGTGTTTATTGAACGTTTACATTTAACATTACAGAAATAAGTCCATCTCATGAAAATTGTCCGTCTGGAAAAAAAGTTTTCAGCAATTTTTAAAGCTCTTCCATTTTGTTACCATTTAAACAATAATAATTTTTACTATACAGTATAATTACATTGAGATTTAAAGGTTTATTAGATGGTAGCACAGAAACTCTCTCGTTTTTCCACAATCAGTCAAATTATTTTGTATTCATATACACTTGAATTGAATATATTTTTTTTCTCTCTAATTTATACATTTTTTCATTCAAATTTTTCCTCCACAAACACAATTGAGTGATGCATATTATATTTCTATGAAAAGCAAAAAAAATTTGGGAATGTTATAATTACAATTTTAAATACAGCCAGTAGTAAGAAGATTTTCCTTACAGAAGAGATTCTCTCTTAATTTTAAATAATAGTTAGTCGCACATAGATATGATTGCTAATCAAAAGGTAATTTTAAAAAAATGGTGGATTTTTAATTGATTCAATTTAAATATTTCTTTTCTGCACATTACGCAAATGCAACATTTATTATAGCAGTTTTAACTTTTCCCCTAAAGTCATATGATATACATATTTATCTCGTTTTGAATACAAACATGACAAGAAACATTCATAAGTTGACAATCATAATAGTTTACAAACTTTTTACGTGACCCTGTGTCCAATTTGATACAATTGCATTGTAGCAAGAGAGAATAGTTTTTAACAGAGTATTATTTTGCAAGGGATATATTCGACTAATTTCAATACTTATTTGCAACAATAAAATGGTTTTGATCACAATATCACATTCAGAAATTCTACGATAACAATCCAAGCTTAAAGATTGGATTGTTCTTAAATGCATAATGAGTTCATTTATATATTTGAATATTACATTTTTGGATTAAAAATATTTAAAATAATTTTTAAAGTCAAAAGTTATTCATTCAAAAGTTTGGTAAAATGAAAATATCAGATATTTTTATTTATTTAAAAACACTTTTTCATTATCTTCCAGTTTTGAACATAAAAAGGTCAATTGTAAGTGTCACACACGAGGTCTTCCTTGGCCGGACCGTGTCCATTGCCGTGCTCGGCTCCGTTGGCCGAGTGCTCGGAAATGTCTGAAAAGTTTCGCACTTGATTGAGAGGCGGCGGCCGCAGGTGGCCTCTGACGTCGGCCAGCTCGAAAGCCGCACTGCGGCCGCCGGGGGAGTCGCGAGTGAACCAGACTCGCGGGGCGCGCCCTCAATCTTGAAAGGTGACCGCGGACAGGGGCACAACCTCGGTCGAGCGCGGCATCCGCACGGAGGATGCAATGGGCCCTGCCAGGTAGTGTTGCGAGTTGGGGGCGCCGCTGCGTGACATGTTGAAGCGGTGGGTGCGTGGGCGACGCGACAAACATCCAAAGGTGCGGCGGAACTCTTTGCGGAAGTTGCCTAAAAAATAAATTTCAATATAAAAATTTATTCTTTAAAATTAATTATTAAAAAATAACAGTTTTGATTTATTTTTGTTGCATATTAAATAGTAAATCATAAAATAAAAAAGAATTAATTATATTTTAGGGGGCGTTTAAACTATTAAATTTGTTTTAAATTCTAGTGAAAAATAAAAAAATTCTAAATTCGGCTTTCAGAGAATATTAAGAAATTGGGCTTGAATTTAGTTCAATTATTATTATTATTTTCTTACTAATTCCTACTTCAAAAGTCAGAGAAATATAATTAGTAAAAAAAAAAATTGACTTCTTCGAAAGGTGATTATAAAAATTATTTTGTAATAAATTTTCAGTCTTGGTGAAAAATATTTATTTATATAATTAATTAGCCCAAATTATTCATGGTTCCGAAATTTCAAGCCGCAGTCTGAATTAATTACTGTTAATCTGATTAATTGACAGCCGGATGAGAGACTCTCTCTCTCTCTCTCTCCATCCGCCCCGTAGGGTAATCTCTGGTGTTTGCCGACGCACTTGTGGTGCACGGCACGTCATTCAAAGTGTGCGTTTGTATAAATTTTGACGAATGAATCTCTCACCACTCATGAAGTTGTAGATGAGGGGGTTGACGGCGCTGTTGGCGTAGCACAACCAGTGCGAAATCATCGAGATCGCTGCTGTCACATGGTTCTGGGGGACGCCGGTCGTGTATCTGAGAACAAAGAGAGAAAGGACGACACGTCCTTTTAGTTCGAGCACGGATCGGATCGACTTTGCTTTGTGGCGAACAATCGATCGGGTAATTGTTTTTGATGCGCTGGTGTAATTTTAATCAACCAGCCCATTCCGTGTGCTCCATTTTCTTGCAAATTGGTTAAAATGCCTGATGGGGTGGTAGCAATTTAATTACAACTACTAATGAAACGGCGCCGATGACAACATATTGAAGTAGCGAGATCGATTTAAATGGATTTACAAACGGTTAAGTGTCGTTCTGTATTAAAATTTTAATTAAAACTGTTGGTAACAGATAAGATTTGTCTAAAACTTTCATAAAATATTGTTTCAAAATAATAATAATAATAAATAATAATTCTTTTAATACACTATTGACTACATCTTATTATTAGTAATAACTTTGAACCACAACTCATATTTGTGGATGATTATTATATTAATTATATTTCATAAAACTCATTCAAAATTTGGGCAACGTATCTTACATTAAGTTTAATTTGAGAATCGCAGGTTAAGTTATTTGTTTAATTAATTAAAAAAAAAATTGGAATAAAAAAATTAATTAAAATAATCATCTGCAACTATTTAAATAATATTTAACGTTAAAAAGTTTTGTTTTTTTAAAAGAGGTTTATATTAAAAAACACTTTTTAATTAAGTCCCACTGAAAAATAAAAAAACTTTAGGTTAAAATTATTGTACATATTGAAATACTAAACAAACAAAAAAATAATAAAAAATATTAATACGACAAAATAAAATCATAGAATGCAATTTCTGAATCAACTAAACATAAAACAAAAGCATAAAATTATTTTCTAGTTTGACAGATTTTTGTTTAAATCTTACATTTCAAATTATAATCTAGAATAATAAGAATATAATTTTATTTTCTGTTTAACTCTTGATTTATGCAGTTGTTTCGCTTGCAAAAAGTGATCAATGTTCTATACTTGTGTGCTTAACACAACTTGCAATTTATACTTTTAGCGTCACACGTAGTTCAGCAATACATTATTCTCCACTTTCCGCCTCCAACTTTTTCCAACACAATTCGATAGTGCAATTTTCCAGCTGGTGCGCCAACTTTCCTCTTTTACGTCGCCCAAAGAAATGCGGCGGCCGAGAAGCCAAGAAGTCGCACATATTATGCAAGTGCTGCACTCGAGAAGATTTAATGCAGCAGCCAGAGCAATAATTTCTGAGAAAGCAGAGAGATATTTTATCGGGTTATGGGATTTTCTCAGCGCACCGTTTTTTCCCTTCTGGAAATTGAACGTGATGGAACGGCACGAAGCAGGATTTGAGAGCTGCATAACGTAATGCACTTATCTGGATCAGCAAGAGCGTGTTTATAAATAAGTGCGCGTTGTATTCATTTCAAGTAATGCAAATTTAATAATAAAATCTGCACCTCTTCAAACAGATACATAACCTTGTATTGCAACTAATCCACTGTAAAATGGAGAAAATTGCATTTCAGGTATTAGTTTTTTTATGTTATTAAAGTATACATATGTGAAAGCGGTGGGGTTTATACTTTAATACTGATTATTATATTAATTATTTTGAATGGGGGTGTTTGAGTTGTTATTTTATTCTGGGTTTGATATAGCGTAAATTTAAGTTTAAAAATATGTCAGGATAGGAATTCTCAATTTAAGCAAACCCCGAAAACCAAACCGCTTTGCGCGCGAATCTATAAAGACTTATAGGAGCGATTATTTATTTTCACGGACTTCTATTTTCTGTATATCTCAGCTGAGCAGGTAAAAGGGAAAGTGAATGGACAACCTTTTTCATTCATTCGGTGCCCGTCCGAAAGAGCGAGGGGAGTAAAATGCGCCTGTATATCTTTACGACTCCCGAGAGTACGCACCCTGGCAGGTGCCTCTATTATATGATAAAATATTTATAAATAAATATTTCGGCGCTTTGTATCAATAAAGGTACCCTAGTACAGAATGCGTACCTACTCCAATAAGTACTTCATAGAAACACACTTTCAGGCCTGGCCATAATGAGCGAATTTATTTATATTTACCTTTTTATTTATATTAATCTTAAATCTCTTATTGGATTGATTTATTAATTAAAATCTATTTTCTTCTATTTGAATAGTCTACTATTATTTATTAAAATTATGTCTAGGTTAGATTTGTTTTCATTTAAACAAAATATTTTAAGTTTTTGAGAACGAAGAAAAGTATAATTATTTTTATTTTATGTAATCAAAAATTAAACGATACACCAAAATTTAAATATTATAATTTTGTTCCACTGAGTTTTATGATTTTCGTAAATTAAAAATAATCAATTCTGTATTTAATGAAATAGAACTAAACCAAGGTTCCTTAAAATCGTAATACAACCGAGAGAGAGATTTTTGTCCTTAAAACGTAACTTAAAATCGTAAAGGCTTGCGGACTGCTTTGGAGCGACAGTCTTTTCAATTAACTTTAACTGAAACTTAAACTCTAAGAGAATGAACTTTTTCCTTTCCAAATTAAAATCAAATAAAAACAAGCCGTCGGTACAACAGTAAATGGGCACAAATTAGCGTAAAATAACTCTAACCTTAGCTCCTGGCTCAGAGCGCGGCGTGGATGAGTGCCTTTCGGGTTGGAGTATTTTCTCGTCAAAAGATCAGCCACAACTTTTGATTCAGCTAATTTGAGTCAAATGGTCCTGCACTCTCGACCTGCGGAAGGTGAAGTCTGACCTTTCGTTTTACTTTTTGGCTCAGATCGGTTTGACGAGAAAATAAACTCCTCCTTATCTAACTAAATAGACCAATGAGCGCCTTAAAAATATCCTTATATTTTTTAACATAAAGAAATTTGTCCCGCGTCGCCCGCGCGACAACAAAAAACAACATATAACAAAGGACACGGCGCGGCTCGAACGGAGAGCCCGCGCGCAGCTTTTTTTCTCTCGGCGCATAAAATGCTATGCTACTGCTAAACTCTCTCTCTCATATGCGTGAAATACATTGATACATAATACATTAAGTAATTTAAAACTACAAAATAAAAATTAAAGAAAATCAAATTAAATATAACCCCATATAATTCACACATACATTTGTATGTATAGGATGAAGTGTTTTTATTCACAAAAAGTACTGCAAAACTATGAGATTGTTCAAAACAGAATTAAATTAAAAAACAAATTTTGGACACAAAAGTGTTTTAAAGGAATGAATGAATGATATTTTTAATTCTTTTTTTTTATCAAAATAGAAAATTTTAATTAAATGATAGAAAGAAGAAAAAGTAAAGTTTTACTGGATTATGAAATTTTAATTTGTAGATTTTTGGCATTTTGCAGTATTTTTTTCTTATTAATATATTTCAGGCAATTAAAAAATACGAAAGCGCGTTAAATTTAAGTTTCCTTTAATTTATTACAAAAATTAGGTTTAAACGGTTGATCGATTAATTAATCGCGTTCTTCTTTTCCGCAACATGGTAATATTTGAATTAAAGTAAAAATCGGTAAAAATAACAAAATAAAAATTCAAATGGCAAAGTAAAAAATTGAAACATAAAAAGTGTAACGACCTGTCTGTTTTCTGTGCACATATTCGCTGCGGCGTATGTTTGAAAAGCACCTCACGCGCGTAATTGTCGCTTTGCAACGTGACATTTTTGCGCAGGGATAATTCCGCTGCGTACTCCGAATTCGTGCTGGATTGCCACTCTTTATTTTCTCGCTTTTTGTCTGCCTCTCTCTCGAAATAAGTGCGACAGCGAAGTGCAGCTGGGTAAAAAAAAAAGTGGAATGAGCGCGTGTAATGCCCGTGTATTTAACCCACTCGCGCACAAAGAGGTCTGGAATTCGGAGCGCGCATTTGCCTCCCGGCAACTGAGTCAAGTGCGCGGCGACAGGTTGGAAAAAATTTGAATATTTTACCAATAAATTTTTATAAAAAAAAATCTGAAATATACTTTGATTATATAGAGAGAAAAATAAAAATAAATATAAATAAATTGATTTGACTCCAAAACGATCTTCTAGATAAAAAAAAATTAAAAATGATCGTTGTTAATTTGTTTCTGAGAGTGTGTATTTTTTTGGTATTTTATTTGTTATTCAGTCTATTCCAGTTTCCGTTTTAAAATTTCAAAAGGAATTAACGTGGATTCAGAAACTGAGCGAGAAAACGAATTAAAATGTCCAAATTTCAACTTTTAATTGGAAATTTTAATTCTTTTCAAAACTTTAGAGTTTTAATTGGAAAGATAAATTATTTTGGAAACAGAAATTTTTATCTGTATGGAAAGAATTAAAATTTCCAACTAAAAGTTGAAATTTGGACATTTTAATTCGTTTTCCCAGCATTGGTTTTCTCGCTCAGCTTCTGAATCCACGTTAAAATTTCTTTAGAAGAAAAAAAAACGATCTTGTTATTGAGCAACTCGATGGATTTTAAGATTCTACTTGGATTCTAGTTGAATACAACACTTGAAACATTTCGCTTTGATCTCCCTTTATATTTATTTGCGTGTAAATAGTTTCTCGCTGACGAAACATTAACTTTTAAGCGCCATGTCGCTCGCTCAAGCTTCAAAGCGGCTGGATTTTGCCACTGGCAGATGTTGCTGCGGCAAAGGAAATTGGATTTCACAACCGAAGCTACCTGTATTGTGCATGTATTTGCAGGTTATTATCATGTGCAAATGTGCACAACCGCGACACTTCCATTGCAAATGACTTTTAGGTCGAAGTATAAAGAGAATTCCACAGAGGTAAATTAGAATATCAAGAGCGAGTTGAAAATCGACGAGAATTTTATTGAAAGATTTCTATCAGAATTAAATTATCAATCGTTGGTTGACTTTTGATTGGAAGAAAATTTCACTCGATCTCTCTGAGGTAACAAATGGCTCGTTCGCATCAAACTTTTAATTAATTTTCCGGTCGCGCCCTCATCGACTTTTGTTCTCACGCAAAATCATTTAGTTAATTGCCGAACGCCGCGACGCTGCCATTATTACAAAACTTTCTGCCATTCCTCACCCTTTTAGAAACAATCAACCCGCACAATTTTCGTCTCTCGGGGAGAGATACTTATTCGTTACGAGTTTGAAGAGTTCATTTTATTCTTGGAGCTTCTTCTGCAGAGAGGAAAAAACTCGCCTCGGCAAACATCGCCCTGTAAAAATTCTTTCCAATTTACGAAGGTAATATCGAACTCCCGTCGGAAGCGCATTAAGGATCTTGTGAAAAACGCCTTTAACCCAATTCAGCGCTAATCGTGCCTCTGCTGGAACAATATTTTTCTCGCCGCTCCACTCCACCCATAGGAAACCAGGCATAACGAGCGGAGGCGTATCTGTGACGCCAGTGCATCTCTCACAGCCGGCGCACAAGCTCAAGATAAAATATAAAACGCACAAAGTACATTGTGTGTTATGAAAATAGAAAAAAATGATGCTTTGTATTCTGAATAATGGCATCTTGCTGCCGGTGACACAAACATTATGACGGGGTAAAGAAAAATACTTTCTTAAAAGTATGCGTTTCCTTATTTAGTTTTTATTAAGAGACTGAATATTTAGCTAAAAAAACACGAGATGAAAATGAAGAAAAGAAACTAATTGATCTTTCTTTAGCTGGCTCATTCTTGTATTAATCAGCGCTTACGAAAAAGGTAATTGAATTTGTTAGTTTTAAAATTTTGAAATTTTTTGTTAAAAATGTGGTTTTTCAATTTGCTGATTTTTTTGGTAATTTTCTTGCTCATGAAATAGGGTCGCAGACCATGATTTAAACTGGTAGTTTTGATATTTTAATAAAAATAATTTTCACAACGAGGAAAATCATTCCCACAAAAATTCAACCCTGCATGGTTATTAAACTTAATATAATTTTAAATTGGGTATTTATAAGATTTGGCGGTTCTTTGATTTTTTATTAGCTGTTAAAAATTAATTTAACCTAAATTCAAGGGATCAACTTGCTCTTTAACGTTTTCTCGCTCTTTGCAACTTTGTAAGGATGGATTATCCTAACCTTAATTCAACAGCAAATTAAAAAAAAAAAGCAAAACTAGTATAGTTTTGAGGGTTTAAATGGGTTTACTTTTGGTCGAGAAAACAAGGACTGCACACCAGAACCAAAATGGCGAAAAAAATATATTTTTTTCCTTGAGCGCACGATTTAGATGAATAGAATCTAAATTGCATTGCCCGAAAGATCAAGTATTCTGCATAACGCGTGACAAAAAAAAATTGGTGTTACACACAGATAATAAATTGAGCCGATTTTGCTTTCAATTAATTTTGTTTGAAAATGAATTTCACATTTGAAATTTTTATCGGAGCACTGTTCTGTCGAAATTTGGATTTTTGTATTTCATCGAAATGAGTAAAATATATCGCAATATACAATTTTTTTCAACATTATTAGTGTAGGCATGAAAAAGGAAGCTTTGCCTAAAAAATTCTTTTTTAATCTTCTTTTAAAATATTATTTTATCAGCTCCATAAACTGACTGTACGTGGGCCATTGTAAATAATAATGATTTTCACATTTTTTACTTCAGTATAATTTTAAAGGAATATTATAGAATAAATACCAGACTTCGTAATAAAAAAAAAAACTGCTCAAAGCGAGCGGAAATTTCTATCCAATTCTGTCGAAGCGTTGATAAAAGGCGCGCTCATTAAGGCTACGTACGCTTTTATATTAAATTAAAGTTCCTCACGCACCTTACACAGTTCTGGGAAAAAGAGAGGAAAGTTTACCCGGCTGGACTCGCTCTAATGAAAAAGTTGGTTGCTTGACGCGGGCACACGCAAACAAAATTAATTACCTGAGGATGCTGAGGAGGTGGACGGGCAGATAGCACACGGCGAACATGACCACGACGGCCACCAGCATCTTGGCCGCCTTTCTGCGCGCGGCCAGTTGCGTCTCGGCCCCCCTGTTCGCCGTGCACACCAAAGGGGTGCGGCGGGTGCTGCCGCTGCTGTTCCACCCTGCGAACAAATACAATATTCCATTTTTAACAAAAACAAGCAGAAGACATTTCAACACTACAAATAAAAAGTAAATTAATAAATAAAAAAAACTTATATATCATTGCCGAAGCATGATATTTTGAATTTAATTGAATAAAGGCCTCTAGATGGCTAAATAAGTTAATATGCATGACCTAATATTCAGGCTGGAATTTAAAACGAAGCAGAACTTTTCTAATCAGACCACCGGAAATGTCCAATCAAAATGTGTTGAGATTAAATTATTGAATTTTTAATTAATTATTGTTTTTTTATTTGTTCACATTGTTACAAATACATTGTTTACATTTAATTTTTGAAAAACAATTATACAAAAATCACGGAAATTCTATTTTGAAATGAATGACTATATTTTTAATTTTAATGCGTTCATGGTAGAATTTCACGATTGATTGATGATTCATGAATATTAATTGAATTTAAATTCAAAATTGTTAAAAAATTGAGCTCAAACATATATCCGACTTTACAAACGCGTTAACGAGACAGTGCGCAGTAAATTGAACCTTTGACCATAGCAATTTATCATTTGGCATTTTTCTCACTATAGTTTTTGATTGACCTCTCGCATGATGTGTGCCCTCGTGAATGCTGGGGAAGAACCAATTCGCAGAGGGCAATTAGGACGTTGAATGCAAAGATCGTGTCATGAAGTTGATTGCTTCGTAAACAAACACATTGCGGCTCAAAAGCAGAATCAGCGACTGGACTCTCTCGCATTCGCTGACTTGGTATTGGCTCGGAAAGTAATGCGTCTGAAAGGGGCGATTGCTGTCGGGGTGCTTTGCATCCTTACTTTTGCATTGAAAACAGAGGTAATAAATACAGCATTTTATTTTTAATCTTTCAACCCATAATGTTTTTATATTTTAACTTTACGTCTTTTAATTGATAAATTTTGGCCGCGATTCTTTCATAGATGTATGGCCACGTTAGAAGATTTGATTTTTAGAAATTTAACATTGCGTCTTATAGGAATTTCTACGTTTTTCCAATTAGAAAAAAAATTGGCCTGAAATTTTTGCCTTAAAATTTTACAATTTAAATTTCAATACTGCTGAATAAAATTTGGGGGTTCATGGACATTAAAATTAATCATATCCTAACATTATTATTATGTGAAAATTTCTTAGGCCTCCTTGAATAAAAATTAATACCATGAGCAATTACATTTTTTGCTTACATCTTTTTTAGTGTGCGCGATATGCGAGAGAAACTGTTGAAAATGGGGCAACTCAAGCCCCTGAGCACGACTTTAATGGAGTTGCTGATTTCCACGACATAATCAAAACCTACAAGACCATACAAAAAGTGATTTTTTCAATTTTTTTGTACGCATCGCTTGTATGAATTAAATTAAAGGATGCGAAAAATTTGGTTTCTGACGATTCTGCCGAAGTGGTAAATAAAACTAACTGGCGAAATGGAAAGACCTTTGCTGGCAAACTTGGCTACATGTTAAGCAACTCAAAACTGACGGACTGCGTGTTCATCGTCGGTCCCGACAACAATACAGAGGTAAATTGAGAACTTTTTCAGAGCGTCCGGTTTTTACATAATGAGATATTTTTAGAAAATCGAGGCTCACTCCGTGATATTGGCGGCCGCCAGCCCCGTTTTCGAAATGGCCCTCGAAAATTCAACTAGTTTGCGAGTCAAAGAGTGGCAGCCTTCAGAGTTTAAGAAAATATTAAGGTAAAATACGCAGTAAATTGCAAAATAAATTTAATCGATGGTGAATTAGTTTCATTTATTCCGGTGACCTGTGCTTTGATGACTTTGACGAGGCGTGCACCCTGCTTAACCACGCGTCCAGTTTGGAACTTGATGGTGCTAATGAGGCTGCCCGTGGCTACGTCTTTAATTACATGTATCCGAACAGGCTGTGGAACGCGTACCAGTGCGCAAAACAGGCGTCCGATGAAAAACTTTTAAATTTTACAACAAAGGTAAATTAAAATAATTATTTTATGCTACAATTTTTCGATAGTGTGTTTCTGTTCTAATTATTTTAGAGTAGGGACTTTGTTTGAGGATTTAATTTTATGAGACATTTTTACTGGTTTTGCTGCAACTGCGAGAGAAAAACCTGAGATTTTAATTTAACAAAATTTTAATAACAAAATATTTAATTAAATAGCTAATCAGCGCCAAAACTACAGAGGCACTCAAAGACCGCAAGTTCAACGAACTGTCTCAAGCGGATTTGGCTACGTTTGTTGCTCGTGGCGACCTGAATGTCGAATCTGAGGTGGAAATTTTTGAAGCTGTCACTCGCTGGGGCCTGACGCAGGTCCTCAAGGACGGTTTAACGCCGTCGCCGGAATTGATGAGAGAGAAGATCGGGCCCGAAGTTATCAAAAACATTCGGTTTTTGACCATGACCGGCGCGGAATTCTCAAGGATGCACACGAACGCCAAATTGCTGAATTACGAAGAGGGACTTGCGGTTCTTTTGAACATCAACAGCCCGGGCGTTTTGGATTTGCCCAAAACCCTGTGCCCCCTGACGGAAAAGAGGGAGAACGTTGCAAGTGGCGAGTCTGAAACTTTTGTCACTTATGGAATTGGAGGAAAGAATTCTGTCTGCAGTAAAAAAGGCCGGGCTGAAGAATCGGGCGACTATTACGATTTGTACACGACCACAATTATCCCAAATACTGACCAGTGGAACATTTTGGGAATTCAAATACCGAAGAGTTTAGAGGCGCAGGCAGATTGTTTGGTGGAAGAGCATTTCGATATTTTAATTTTAAATTCTCAAAATGAAGTTGTTGAAACATTTTTCTATAACGCTGCTCCACTATGCACAACTGATCGGTTCACTTACAATGGAGGTTTTTATTCAAGAAATGACGGAAAAGTGATCAATTTAAAATTCAATAAAATGATTTCTATCCCATCGATGAGACATATCAGCAGTTTAAGCTCACAGCAGCGATACAAGATTAAAATTGTTTTCAGGGATCAAAAGACCTATCCCCGTAGTGTATCAAATGAAAATAGAAATAGTCCCAGCTCCAGCGCTTATTATCTGTACCACAGCTACTGGAACTTTTTGGGAACCAGCGTTCGATATAGACTTCTTGATAACTCATCATTTGTTTACGCAATAATGACGCAGAATTGAAAATTTGAGTGAAATTATAGAACACAATAATCCAGAATGAAAATTTGTTAGAGTAACTCTATGTTTGTGAAATCCGTTTGAACAATTAAATAAAATTGATATTAAATTTAAATCAAGAACAATTTATTCCTCATATTTTTAATAAGGTTATTTAATATTATATTTCTACTGGAGAGAGCTGATGGTAAATTTTTAGAGCTTTAACATAAAATAATGATGTTTTGAATTTTCAATATTTTCATTGGAGATAAGCAGCTGGCACAGTGGTGAACAGAATAAATCTAAATAGTATCGGGTCAGTGGGCCGACAAGCATGATGGTGGTTAAATGGCTTCTTCAACTTTTGGTGATCCACGGCATCTTACTGCAGACTCTCGGTGCAGGAATTAATTTGGTAAGACATTACGCAATAATTTCAATGTACACAAAAATTAAATTGTGAAATATTTTATTATTACAGCAAAATGAAAGTGATATAAACCTTTTATCCACAATGAATACTGAGCAATATTCAACAGAAATAGTAACTTCATCAACTTCCGAGTCCCCTCAAGAACTGATTCCGGAAAAATTAAAATATATAAATTTCCCTTACCAACAGCTCGAAAAATCATCAACGCAAGAAGTATTTTAAAATATTTTATATTTATATAGATTAATGAGATTTTTTGGTTAGACGTCTGATTTATCAGCTAAAATAAAGCAAGTTTACAAAGAAAAGTAGACATGGAAAAGCATAGATTTCCAAAAGAAAATACATTTTCTTTACTCGCAAAACATAATGACTGATTGTAACTTCATTGTGGGTTCTGGCAATGATACCGAGGTAAAAATTCAATTAATTTATCAATTAACCCGTCTGATCTTTGCATTTAATAAAAAAATATTATTTTATAAGGAAATATCTGCACATGCAATTGTTTTGGCAGTCGCGAGTCCTGTGTTTGCCAAGGCCTTAGAGAGTAACCGAAATTTCCGATTACCCGAAGTTTCGCCAAGCGATTTCCACCAAATTATGAAGTATGCATATTATATTTTCACGATGACATAACTTTAAATTTAATTTTTAGCTTTTTGTACACGGGTGAGCTGTGCATTCGCAGTTTTGAAGAGGCCTGTTCCCTTTTAAGACGGGCCGCGAACTTTGGCCTTGACGAGGTGGTTGAAATAGCGCGAGGCTACATCGTCTCGAAAATGTATCCGAACCACATTTGGCACGCTTATCAGTGCGCCCAAGTGGTCAAAGACCAAGATTTAATGGATACAGCGTTCATGGTAAGATAATAAAATTATGCGACCTGACTAAGCATAAACACAAATTTACATTAGTCAATCTGCTTGTTTTTTAGCTGATAATGAAATTCACCGAGAAAGCAATCAACGATCCAAAGTTCAACGAGATATCTCAAAGCGACCTCGTGGAATTTCTCTCCAAAGAAAACCTAAATATAACAAAAGAGTACCGCTTGTATGAGGCTGTCGTCCGGTGGGCCTTTTTCCAAGCCTCACGCCAAAAGGTGAAGGCAACGCCGGAAAAGCTCCGCGAGATTATTGGGCTGGACGTTTTGAAGCAAGTGCGCTTTCTGGCCATGTCCATGGACGAATTTCATATGGTTTACAATGGATTTAGAATTCTTAGTTATGAAGAAAGTCTTCAGATCATATTTAATATCAATAGATATAATTCAATTCATCTGAAAGAAATTTTCTCTAAAAACAACAAGTCAAGAACAGGCATTGATTACGTCGATGACAATAATTCTACCATTTTTATGAGTGGCGTGCCGGAAAGTTGCAGTACAGACACATTTAGTACAGATGACACATATTCAGTTCTTACTTCAGGAGAGCTTATATCCCAATATAGTACTTCAAAATTGAGAGGGATTCAAATTCCAAAGAGTCTTGAGGCGTTGGCCGACAATTGTACCTCTTTGAAGGAGCACTTTGATGTTTTTGTGTTTGACCAAAACAAAAAATTAATTGTTAACACGACTTACAACCAGATTCCACCTTGTACCGTGCCGAGTTACAATGTGATAAAATCTTATGGCAATCTAAGATGGGTAACCAAACAAGAGAGTAACCTAATCAATGTAGGGATTAAGGAAACCAACGTAAAATTGAGAGAGAAGTACACAATTAAGGTTGTTTTTCGAGTTCCTCGAACACTTCCATTGACACTAAGGAAGTCTGAAAATCTCAATACTGAGCAACGCAGTATGCAGACCACAGGCGTGACCTTTATGGATTACAGCAGTAGCTATTACCATTATCAACCCAAAAACAGTTTCATCGTCTCAATTGTACTATATCACTAGTATGAGGCACATCTACACGCCAACTTCTCTTGAGGGTCCTTCAAAAAGCGACATGTTTGCCTTGACATATTTTTTTATTCACGATTTATATTTTCATTTTTAATGTACCAACATGATTTTTGAAGAATAAATAGTATCATTATAACTTATTGTGTATTAAATTATTGCTATTATTATTAAATGTTCCTATTACACACTTTGCAATAAAGACTTAAAAAATTTATTCCATTCGACGTAAGGCGAATGTAGAAAAGCAAGGACAACATTTTTGTGAGTAATTTCGCGATAATATAAATTATTATTACAATATTTAAAATGTATGCTCCTTGCGTGAAAAAACGTTTTAATGAGATATGAAAAAAAAATTTGAAAGACGATAAAATAAAATTCATAATATACATAATTTTCATCAAATGTGTTATATTCCATGCTTGTGTTTGAAAATAAGTCAAAGGTCACGCTGAGGCTGATGAAAATTATCGTGTACAATCGCCCTCTAAATAATCTTCAGTTTCTCAATAAAGCTGAACCAAGTGAGGCCAAAAGAATGGACAAGCCCTTAATTTTACTATTGTGCGTGCTAATTGTTGGCTTCAAAAATAGTTGTTCCGGATATGAAGAAAATATTGAAAGAAGTACTGAGAGCACTACAATGATTGTTGAAGAGGTAAATCGCCAATTTTTTACAGCTATAGTCTAATCTCGCCTCAATTTATAATTTTATTTTTTTCCATACATAAAAAGTTGAAATTAAAAGAGAAAAAAAACATAAATCAAGAGAACTAGAGAAACATATTTAATTTAATACAGTTGTAAATTTTAAAAACGAATTGTCCGCAAGCATGATATGTTGAAATAAAAAAGTATAAGCACAGTTGCCTACTTCTTAAAAAACCAATTTAAAAAAAAAAATTAAATTATTTCATATTTTGCTTAAGGGAAAGCAATAATTAGTAGGCTTTAGTTTTTAATATCATACAAAAACAAAATTATATCAAACATTGCAATAAAATTGCCTTATAGACTTCTGCAGCCACAGAGGAACCTGAAGTTGAAGAAATTATCAGACCATCAATTGACTTTCGTACCATAATAAATAAATACCAAGAAAGGGTGAGGACATATTTTCACAATAAAATACCTTTTTTGTGCTACTGCTTAACCAATTACAGGAAAATCCAAGCGAAAATGTGCAAACTCAAGAATTTGGTTTTATGAAAAATTTACAAGAAATATATTCAAGTGGATTTTTGACTGACCGCACATTTTTAGTGGGGCCTGATGGTGAAGTGGAGGTATGAATTTTAAAAATCCTTTTTATATATTTTCTAATATAACTACCCCATAATTATTCAATAATTTTTAGAAAATAAAAGCGCACGCAGTTATTTTAGCAGCCTCAAGCAAACTTTTTAAATTTGCAATGAAAGAAGAAACAACTACATTTCGAATAGATACCATAGCTGGTGCAGAATTTCGGAAACTGATGAAGTAAGAAGCAAAATCCCACACTTGTCTTGTCTAACGTGAGGTCACAGAGTCCATAATTGGCCTTAAACTGGACTCCGTAGACTCGCGTTGGACATATGTAGTGAAGATAAAAATAAACTAAACCTCTTTTTTTTTCAGTTTCATATATTCAGGTGCTCAATGCGTTACAAACATTGAGGAAGCTTGCGTTCTACTTAAACACGCAAACACGTTTGGATTGAGTGCCATCAGTGAGGTTGCCCGAAGCTTCCTCTTCTCCAAAATATATTATTCATACAATACTTGGGACGTGTATAAATGTGCTGACGAAGTGAAGGACCAGACGCTAAAAAATGCTATTTTAAAAGTATGATGCATTAGTGGCATGTGAAGTACAGTTAATAATAAGTATTTGGATTTTAATCAATTTATGCATAATTTACTCAAACATGTATTATTAAGGAAGATTGAAACCGGGCGAACCTCGTTGCAAAGAAAAGATGAAAAAATAAAGGACAACTGACCCCAAAGGCGACCTGCGGTCTGCTTTAAAACCTAGGTTTTTGTCGCGTCCCAACTAAAACTAAGTGGGAGGAATTATTAAAAAATTAAATATAAAATGGGATAAAATTAATTGCTTAATTAATTTCTGCAATTTTTGTTCATTAAAATTAAATTCTCCCATTTTATTTTTAATTTTGTAATAATTCCTCCCACTTAGTTTTAGTTGGGACGCGACAAAACCCTAGGTTTTAAAGTACCAGCAGACCTCAGGTCGCCTTTAGGGGTCAGTTGTCCTTTATTTTTTCATTTTTTCTTTACAACGAGGTTCGCCCGGTTTCAATCTTTCATGAAATCCACCTCGAGTGTTATCATTCCATGTATTATTAAAATGTATTTTTTTTGCAGATTCTCTCAAATCGTACCAATGAGCTGGCAAAAGACGAAAAATTCAGTCTAATGACTCAGGAAGATTTGATCAAATTTGTTCAATTTGATAATATGAATATTAAGGGTGAAATCGAGTTGTATCAAATAATTATTCGTTGGGCCTTGCGCAAAGTATACGAAAAAGGACTGGAGAAAAAATCTGAAGTTCTTCGGGAAATAATTGGAGTTGATATTTTAAAAAATATTCGTTTTCTATCTATGTCGATAGCTGAATTCCAAAAGGTCTACTTAGGTTTCAAAATACTAACATATGAAGAGGCATTATCCATCACTTTTAACATCGACAAATACAATTCAATCTATATACCTGACTCCATCTCACCGATAAGCACGCCTAGGACCTCGCATTCTTTCAGAAATCCGAACGAGTCTTTTGAAATGATCGGTGTACCCGACCCATGCAAACCCAAGAGTGATAATCACAGATTTTTTAGAAATCGAATTGATAATAATGATATTTATACTACCCTTACTCAGAGTGAAATTCCAAAATCACGCCGTAGATTTCACTTGCGTGGCATACAAATACCTAGAAGAGTGTCTGTTGCTGGAAACATATTATGTAGCTCTGCAGAGGAGCACTTTGACATAATAGTTTTTGATTTTCACAATAATACCGTTAGCGAAACCACACACAATCAGATCCCCAAATGTGAAAATGATAGTCATTGGGATCGGAAGGAATCTGAAACAAACGATTGTCTTTGGAAGCGAGTACGCCCAAATCGGCTCATTAATATAAAACTTGATGTTCAGATACTGCCGACAGTGCCGACAATTATTGATTATTTTGACGATGATGCCGACAGTGCGGACGATATCCCATACAAAGTAAAAGTAATACCCCGTCAAACAGCAAGATACCCTTTGACTTTGTCTAGTTTGATTCAAACATCTGAAGATGGTCGAAGATGCTCTGATACTAATCCATTTAAGTCTGACTTCTCTGCAGGAAGTTATTACTATCTGGATAAGAGTAACTTTATTTACAGCATGATTTTGGAAGAATTATAATTATATCTCGTCCAAAAGGCAACACCTAACTATGAGCATCTCTAGAAATTGTTTGCAATGGAACTTTATAGCATACTATTGAAAACTAAAATAAATAAAATGGTAATAAAAGTGTAATAAATATTTCTGTGTGTATAGGCGTGAATAAAAATTATATTTTGACTAGAAAATATAATTTCTTTTTAAATTCAAATATTATAAAAAAAATTATTTCTTGTTGAGTTTTCTTAATAACTGTACAATAAAAAAAAATGCAAGTTCACCTTGGAACATAGAGATGGATGATGTTTGCAATTTAATTCAAGCTAAACTCACCAGCGAAAATCAAGTAGAAAGTAAAACACGTGCAATATTTTTTTGTCACCTAAAACTCATTTTAATTGCATGCTCCGTCATGTTTAATATTGTTAGTTAGTTATTTTTACAGGTTTTTATTAACCTTCCAACTCAAGCTAAATTAATGAAACATGCAGTTCCGTAAACATTTCTGAATAGAAAAAAACGGAGAATATAAAAATGATATTCTTTTTCCTGTAAAATTATGAATAAAAAAATACGCATCAGGATAACTTATTCCATAAATAAAAGCATAAGGAAGGCAAGAAGCGTGTCAAATATTTGAAAATTTGGCACAACATCCGCCTGCGCCGGAACCGAAAGCCTGCCGATAAGCCGCTGTGAAATATTCCACGTTTGGCTGCGACTCACACAAGCCGATACACGTCAAATCCGGCGTTCGATCGCATGCAATATTAAAAGCGCCCAATTCCCGGCGCCGCGCATAATTTCCCGCACGCCAAACCACACGCGGCCGTAACTCACAAGACGCAAAGCAAGAAATCTCAAGCCAAATTCGGCGGCGCAAAATAAGCCGATGAGTCACCTGCGGATTTTCGTGCAAGTGAGCAATAAAGATAAGGGCGCGCGCGCTTTGCAGTTGCGAGTGATTCGATTACGACCGTCCGGGTGATTTCTCTGTTTGAAGCAGAAATAAATTTGCCAAAGAGGAAGAGCAAGAAGCGAGGAAAGAAAAGCGCTCTCGTTCTCGTTCCTCTTGCAGCTGGAAAGGGAGTGCGATTAATGAATGTTCGCAATCACCTACACGCTAGCACAATTGAAACTTTACACCCGAGAAAGTAATCTAGTAATTGCAAAAGTTTACTGATCAATGTGGTTAAGTCGATTTGTAAGATTAAATCATTTCACTTGCAATTGATACCGCCAAATAGTACAATTTTCCCGACATTCTATGATAAATTTTCAGAAAGGTGACGGTTTATTTGAAGACCATAATAATTTCTTCTGATTTTGACCCTTTTTTAATTTAATAAAATGAGATTTCATGCAGAGATTCTGGAAAATTAGGCAATATCTTGGCATTGATGTTGCGCAGGTTGCATATGTTCTGAAAGCCAAAGTCTGTAGAAATTATTTCATTTTTACTTATTTTTTAATATGCTCAAATTATTATTTTTCTGAAATAAAAGAATTTTAAACTGGTTTCAAAGCAATTTATTTGTATAACCGAAATTGAGCTTATTTATTTTTCCCTACCAACGGTTTTTCCTTTTTTGGGGTACAAAAAAATACTAAAATATTAAGCATAAATATTTACAGTACGAGACTACATTAAGCTTTCCATTTTTAACAACAGTAAACAGGAAGCAGCCCGGCTGAGAAAACACAAAGGAGGTAAAAATCTCTCCATGCCACCAGATCCCCTGCTTGACGCATGATGCAGAGTTTTCTTTCATATTAGGATTTATGTCAGCCGTGATGAAATGCCAAAAATGTAATTTAGTACATATACGGGTTCTCTGTTCGCATCGCTGAGCAAATTTCAAATAAAAATTCTTCCACGAAACCTAGAAAGTGAAATTCGAGGTTTTTTTTTTAGAAAATATTTCATAATGAGGCACCAAGAAATGTCCACTTTAATATATGTTTTAGGGAAACTTTGAATGTCTGGAAAATACGCTCCAGCCAGAATGGACGGAAATGAATTTTTCTGCAAAAAGTAGCTCGTTGAGTGTCGACGGCGGGAAAGCACTCGTCGTTTGAGGACTCCAATCAAATGGCAACATATGAAAATCGAATCTTGATGCATCGAGGGGTGCTTGAGGAGGCAATCATCCGAGACGTTGAGCAAGGAAACTTCCTCAGAGCGGAAATAAATTTACACGCAAGGTGCATAAAATTACGAGTGAATATCCGGAGAGTCGGCGTCAGAATTTACTTTACATCCTAATGAGACGCAAAGTCGCGAAAAACGCGGCGCCACCTCGTAAATATGCATGGCTGAATATGTGGCAGCCGATGAAATATTAATTTTAAAACTCTGACGTGTGTGTGAAGGGCTGAAAATTGAAAAAAAAAAAAAAAAAAAAATTTAACACACACCACGGGCTGCGATGAATTTTTCAGCGGGCTTGCAAAACTAGGCAGCAAAACGTGCTTGTGTTGTTTTCACATTTCCAAAGCAGCAAAGCTTAATTAAATCAATGTTGGGAATAGTTAAATTTTTGCATCCCCCCTTCTTTTTTTATTAAACATTTCAAAATTTAAAAGTGGAAATAAAAATAACAGGCATTTAAATAATTATTTTAGCTATAAAATAAGGTTTTTGCGACTGGTAGAAACTTTCAATTTTAGACTGCAATTTTCTTTATTCACGTTTAAATTTTGAATTAAACTCCTTTAAAATGATTTTTTTTTTCAAACAAATTGTTTAAAACAATTAAATGTAAACAATATGATTTAAAAATTGAAATATTAATGAATAAACAACGTAAAAAAGCAAAAAAATTAATTAAAATTGTCTCACAAGTTCAACGTTTATTGATAAATATTATAAATGAAAAAAAGGGGTTGCATTTTAAGAGTATATCGTCTTTAGTTTTCTCTCGTCGCAAGCATTTTAACAAAAGAACTTGTGACAAAATCTCAAGTTGACGGCGCATTTTTTATATCTTGCACGCCTCAGCACAATTAAGTCGTTAGACTCGTCCTCACTTCATTCTCGTCTCCGTGTTGTCTTGCGAAGAGCGAGTTTTTTTTTCAAAAAGCTCCAACTGCGACAAGCGCACGCACACAGTGACAAAAGTACGGAATCCGTCTCTGCTTTTCTTCCGCTGCTGTTTCCTCTCGCGCCACACCGGCCGCGGCCACATGCAAATTCCTTTCTTAAGCTCCGCACGCAGAGTCTAAACACACTCGTGGCTTCACAAGCAGCCGCGACGCTTTTTGCCAGATTGCTTTTTGCATTTAGCAGCGGTGGTAAAAAAGAAAAAAAAAAAAGAAAGACCTGAGAATTTTTAGCAATTCAAAACGACAGTGGAGCTTTAACACATAAGTCTGACAGTATCTTAAAATAATCTCATGTTTAGAACTACGTAATTTGGTATAATTGGGTATTATTTCTTGGTATAATTATGTAAATGAGAGTGTCTTTAAGATGTCTTTATCTGAGAAAAAAGATGTCTTTATCTGAGAATAAAGATGTCTTTATCTGAGAATAAAGATTACTTTATCAGAGAATAAAGACATCTCAATCTGAGATAAAAGATGTCTCAATCTGAGAATAAAGATGTCTTTATCTGAGAATAAAGACGTCTCAATCTGAAAAAAAAGACGTCTTTATCTATGAATAGATCTATGAATTATTTTATTTGTATATTTGATCACAGTTAAGTATATTTTAAGTTCCTGTGCTTTTCCAAAATTAGTTCCAAGTGAGGAATTTAATAAAATGTCAGGAAAAATCAAAGATCAGAAACTTTGAGGGGGAAAAAAAACTTTTTACTCCATTTGTTTATTTCCTGTTATTTTATAAAAACGATTCCTGTGTCCCTTTGTATGAGGTTGCACTCAATATTTTAGCCTCCATTTTTTCGCATCGTTTGAAGTAATTTCAATCTGACCGTGAGCGGTGAAAAATTGTGAATTAAAGAGTTCACCAATAATATTGGTAATGAGCAGCAATTCGCCAATAGAGAAAATTACCCTGCTTATTGGCAAGGAAATTCAGTGCTTTTCACCTGCGGCCCGTGAATAGACCTTCTCGAGCAGCCCTTCAATAACACGCACGGACGACCAGGTTACTTTGATTGACGCTCACTTCAGTCGAGAACGCATTCATCAGACAGAAGTTGACTTGTCGGTCTGCGTGCAAATTAATCGGAGCCGAAATTCAGAAGCAATAAACTTGAAACGCAAGAAGTAATATTTGGTTGCAAAATTGATTTCGGTCAGGCATATTACAAGCTCCCGGCGCATTAATTTCATTCTCTAGGCAAACACAGAGAGCAAAGACCCGGGCCGAGAGTGAATTGTGATTGCATGAATTATTAACCTACAACCGGGAGGCGAGGGAAATCCGGTTGAATTGCTTTGCCTACGGTCTCTTGAGCTTCCATTAGCCGTCCGTAATTGCCTCTGGGAGGACGATTTTCTGTCCATTTGGGCGCGATAAACGTCCGGTTAAATCACTTGGCCTGTATCGCTATATAAAAAATCATCTAGGCCTCAGAATTCTCCTATTCACAAAAATAATTACAAAATTTCTTTTGAAATTTTTTCTTAGTAAAAAAAAAAGATTTATTTGGTCTAATTTTAAAATCCAGCTGTCTGAAAACTTATTACAACTGTTGAATAAAGCAACAGTTCTTTTTTTTAAATTATTAATGCATTTTTTAAAAGTATATATTTTTATTTAGCATTTTTTCTCAATTTTAAATGCCACATCATCTATTATTTTCCAAAATAATAACTTCACACAATATGAAATTGCTATCCCATTACTTTTGGTCGGACGATTTTGACGCGCTCCTTTCAATACACCCCATCCATGTATTATTACATGAAGAGCCAACTTCGGGAATAGAATTCCTGACCATCTTTGATGTTTTGTTAACAAGCACGCCAACGTGAGACGCTTTTGAAACTCTATGCGAAAATGAAACGCCTAACACAACAACGACGTGCCCTTTCTCCCAGGGAGGTGAGTGTGTGTGATCTCGGAACGCAGCGCCCTTGGAATCTCTCTCTAGATATATTTTTTTGGAAGAGACGCGAAATTCGTCGCAGAAATGAAGGGTGTCATACGTATTGCCGGTGTCACCGGCCGTATTTGACAAGAAGCTCATTCACCGTGTCCAAATGTATTTCCCCCGAGAATGCTGGCCACGAATAGAAAAAAAACATGGCAACGCGCTTGTGATTTTGCTACAACGGGAATGCACTTAAAATAGAGGATTTCCCGGAGCCCTTAATGGGCTCGAGCCTTCGAAGTAAACAGAGAGTGAGCGAGACCGTCGGTAAGGCCTATTAGTGATTTTAGCACAAATCCCAACTTGAATGGATTTCCGGGTTTCGGAAAGTCCTCTGTGCACATGCCAAGTTTGAAATGACAAAGCGTTGTCCAGTAATTGCCAAACTTGTATTGATGAAAATTATTTTTTTAAATTTAAATTTTGCTCGCAAAATTAGTGTTAATTAATTAAGAGGGGTTAAATTTTAAGAGAAAATTTATGAATAATTAATGTAAAATGATGATTAAATATATTTAAAAAAATATCCAAAAAATTTGCTCCTTGTAAACTAACCAGCCGCAATAAAAATTTGTCAGAATGATATGAAAAAAAAGATATTATTGAGAGACAATTTCATTTTCAAAAATCTCAACAAATTCGTCTATAGCAACTATTGAAAAGTTACAAAAAAATCTAATCAATCAGCATTCATTGAAAATCGAGAAGGAAAACTTTTAATAATTTTTATCCAGAAAGAATTTATTTTTATAAAACTGCGCCCAGATCAATTCATTGACTTTTCTTTTTATTCTCACGAGTTCATAGCATTTTTCGATAACAATTCTGTCGTATCTTAAATATTTAACAACTTTTGATATTGGAAATGAAATTTTAGCAATTTAATTTATTAATATTGTCAAAGAAATATATTAAAATCAGCCAATTCATAGATTTTTATTTTATTTTGGGAATTTTCAAAACTTGTAAAACACGGGCACTTGTTGTCTCCCTTGCAATTGAGCTCTTTTTATTATTAATATTAATTCCCCAGTCTCATATCGCCTTCAAGCATGTGCCGCCTAAATCTCGTTAATATATAACATCGGCGTCAAAAGGAGAGAAATTATGCCGAGTTTCGCCAAGTAAACACATTACCGCGCATCTTCTCTTTGTGTCCTTGGCTCGCTTTGACTGAGAGGGAAATACAAACACCGAATTCTTAAGCGCAATTTGCATCCAAATGCGGACAAGCAGTCGCCGCGAACACAAAAGCGGCGGCGACTTTTCTCCACGTCGAGTGACAATGCGATTAAGCAAATGGAGGGGCTGTTTCTGCAAATGAGAGAAAGAGCCGCTCTCTGCATCTCAATCCACCCTCACTTGGGCCTCCAACACAGCTCCTTTGACTGTGACACCCACACAGAGAGAAAATCGTCGCTCAATTTGTCTCTCACTTGACTTGCACGACATTGAGAGAGATTTTTGTATTCACAACAGGTGTGCTGAAGTAATGAACAGGTTGGCAAACTTCTGCATTAAAGCTGCTTGCAAATTAATTCAACTAATGATGCGTCTAAGTAAATAATTAGGATTATTGAAATTATTATCAAAATAAATTAAAAGATTTTAAATTTGCTAAAAAATTGTAATTTTACATACATCATAAATTTATTTCTGAAAAGCTTTTCAATTAAAATTTTTGAACTCAAATTTTGTTTGTAGTTGTTGATTTACAATTTTTGGCTACAATTTTTTCCAACTTCATCTTATATCTGTAGAATAAGTGCAAAGCAATTAATTTTTCTCGCTATCTGCAACCGAGGGTTATCGAACAACAGATTCGGTAGAGCATGTGCAGACACACTTGTGAAAGGGACGTGGAGTGTGAATTCGTGGAAAAGCCTATTAGGTCTGGTGAGCGCTTGAATGGAAATCAATGTGATCAATAACTCCAGCATTTCCACTCCTTCGAACGTCCGGATATTATTCCAACTCTCAAAATTAATGCTTGCTGAACTTTTGTGCGGTAAAATTAAAAACTAGATTTTGTAATATCTTCTCGCGAAGCAGGAAACGTGTTTTTGGAACAAAGCCCGCTCCATCTAAAGCTCTGGAAACAAATAACGGCAATTTCCTCTGGGAATCAATTAGTTGAGCGTGGAAATCTCAATTTCGCGCGTCGACTGTCAAATGTGACAATCACACCAGAGCTTCAAAGTTGAGCGGGGTGAAAGCGGAGAAACGAATTGAATTCCATTTGTGTTGCAGACTTCCCGCTCGGCACAAGTGCTGCGCGGGTGGCGCGTTGCCCCTTGACAAATGACGTGTATTTACGGCTGGCTGATGATGAGCGGAACATGTTTGCACGTGAGCACATCACACAAAATAATCTGTGCTTACGGGAAATGGCATTCGAAAGGCATCAAAGGATCTGACGAAAATGGAAATTTGAACGGTAAAATTTTTCCGATCAATTTTTTTATATCAAGGATAAAACGGTAGGAAAACCTGTTGAGGAGCAGTGGAATGTGTGCCAGATAAATAGTTTCCCTTTACGTAGCAGAGGTGGGGATTTTTTTATCTTTTTATCGAAGTTGACCTTATGACATTTTGTTTCTTTCGCTAACACATCAGATAAAATTGATTTGAATTTAATGGCATCGGAAACTGCTGCTTTTTATAGTCGAGGGTCGCATAAAAGTATAAACGATGCAAACAAAGCGTGCGGAAAATTGCCATTGATGCAAACAATCAGACTTTCTAAAGAGGACGTTCGCGTGACGAGGAAATAAAGTCTTCAAAGTTGTTTCGTGTTGATGCGGACTCTTTATTTTATGACCAACAATGTAAAAGAGAATTTTTATTGCTTTAATAAATAACAAATTAATTGGTTATGGAACTAAATTTCCAAATCTGGTCAATATATTTCCGGAAATTTCGCTACTAATGTTTGTTTGAGCCAATGCTTTCATCAATTAAAATTTTAATTTAAATTAAATAATAAATACAAAAAGATTAATTCAGCACTAAAATGATTTATATTGAATCACATTTATAACTATTTTTATCGTAATTAGTTTAACATTTCAATTTTTCTTTCAGCATTGGCTACAGTTTTAGTCTAGAAGTTTTTAAATTAAAACCGACTTAATGGCCTGGTGTTTACTGACAATGAGAAAGCCAAGGGGTTAAAAGGATTCAACTTGATTTTCGCATAGTTGCAAATTGATAGACTGTCGATGGAAAGAGGAAAGTTGAAAAGCGCTTATTCTCAGAGCAAATATCTCGCGACTTCTCTTCGCAAGTCCGCACGCTGTAATTCACGGCCCAAGTTTATGCCCTCGCGCAAACGGCATGCGTGCGCGCGTCGAGTGAGTTATTAAGACCCCTGCAGGGACCATTAATTCACGTCCCAGCCTCGCGGTAAGCATCCCGGTCATAAATCCAGTGCTGAATGGAACATGCAGTCAGCTATTTGAGTTTTGAGTGTGCAAATTGATATTCTAGGTGGATTTTTTTTTTCATTGAGGAGGGCGTTTTTTTTTTACTGATTCATAATAAGAGAAATCCACTTGAAATTTTATATCTTTTAAATGAAATATTCGATCAATTTTTTTCTTAGTTTCTGTTCTAAAAATAATTCTTTTAAATTATAAAGTTTCACCTGATACCTTAAGTAAGATCAATTAAAATAAAAGGAGATAAATGCTTAATGACACCACGAAGTTTTCATTTAGATTTTTGTATTGGAAAACTTGTGAAATCTTTTTATGTATTTATTAATTTTATTATTTATTTAATAAATATTTTAAATTCACTGCAGTCATTTTACTTTAGTTTTTAATTTTTATGGTTTATATTAATAAATCAGTCACTAAACGTGAGTGGAAATAAAACAAAGGCAAAATTAAACAGAATAGAATTCATTCATTTGTCCTTTCAATGTATGTATTTTCAGTATTTTGCTTGTTGTCCCTCAATTTCTGAGAATTTGCAGTTCGACTGTTCTCGAAAGAATTAGAAGCAATTTGTTTGCATTCATTGTGCTTTTTATACCTATTGTTTGTCTAAAAGAAAAGCTGGGAGAGAAAGGAATCCTCTCTCAGGACAATGCCTAATTAGAGGGTGTGAGTAAAACAAGCGAAATAAAAGAGCTTCGCCGCGTCACCTTCAAAGAACTAATTAATCCAAGCAACAATAAAAAAATCAACTGGAGCCTGAAATAACAAAACGCGTCTTGCCAGTTTCCCGGCAACCGACGAATAAGGGTAGGATCCGTTTCAAGTCTCAGATTGCACTTCGCGTTAATCCCCTCTGAAGCAATTAAGGCGAAAATTAATTAAGCGGCTATAAATCTGGGTGGGACTAAATTTCCGATTCGCGGAAGCGGCGACGAAAGATGATTGCGAGTAATGAGATGATTTCAGCTTTGATCCTCACAGATGGGAAGAGGATGAAGGACATTGGATATGCTTGCGGGCGTTTCCATTTTCAAATAAAATCCGCAGATTCGCCACTTTGATATTGGATCGGTCAAAGAAAATTTTCGCCCATATATTCGAACAAAGAGATTATGACCTACTTTCCAAGCGGATTAAATTTTAAATTTTAATTACAAAGAATTGAAAAAAAAATAAAAGTTTACTCACTCATGCTGCTGGTGCGTTCGGAGGCGAGCGTGGCCGACGACGAGGCGAGTTCGGAATGTCCGGGGATGGCGTCCGAGCGCCAGAGGACGCGGACGATTTGCCAGTAGGCGACGGTCATGAGCACCAACGGCAGCGAGTACAGCAGCACCACTTTGACGCACAAATACACGATTTCCGTCTCGGTGCTCCAGTTGGGCGCGCACTGAGTGAACAAGTGCGACGAGACACGCAGCTTGGGCGGCTGCGTTTGCAGGGCCAGCAATTCGGGAATGTCTGCAAGCAGAAAAAGATTATTCAATTTACAGACTACAGAGCATCTCTAATCAAAGTTGGGCGACTTCTTTGTGCACAATCGGAAAAGGGATAAAAGGAGTTTTGTAACAAAAGAAACTTCTGGATTGACTACAACTTTTTGAATATAGTGCAAAAAATATTGAACAAAATAGCTCTTTTCAGCAAATAATAAAAAATTCGTCTTATGATAAATTGTTGAATTGTCATGAAAAACGTTTCCAATTTCCAGTTTTTGAATTTAACTTTATATCCAATATTTTTTATCTTTTCCATATTAAATTTTTGGAAAGTATTGATTTTGGCAATGATGAGATCGGGCTTGTCCTCGTTGAAAAATTTGTTTAAAAAAAAACGGATTGTTTTGTATTTTTCTTGGTCACGAAAGAGGGTCACAGACCGTGACCGAAACTGGTAGAGTAGATTTTTTTAATAAAAACAAAATTTTAAAACGAGGAAAAGCCCGATTTCTTCATTTCCATGATCATCTCCTCAAGAGTGAATTTCTTCAAGCAAAAAAGTATTGATTTTCTTTAATTTTTTTGAGGGTGACAAACCCCGTTTTCTTTTTTTTATTGCCGTTATTACAGTTTTATTTTTACATTAAAAACGGTTAAAAACAATTTCAGCCAATAATTTCAATATTTTCTTGTTAATTTTTTTTTTAAATCATTCAAAATTTACTTGTTTATCTTGATCTGCGACCTGAATATGAAGATGAAAAATAACAACTTGGTGTTTTAATTTTTGCTAGTGGTGATGCCTTTTTGTCCAACAATCTCTTTTTCTTAAATAATTGTTTTTCAAAAATTGAATGTAAACAATGTATTTTTGTAACAATGTGGACAAATAAACAACAATAATAATAATATAAAATTTAAGTTGATTCTCTTCGTCTTTGCAAAATTTGCAAAAAAAATGCATAACTAACATATTTGTTTCTTGTCAATGCAGGATTTCAACTACTAAATTTATCTTGCAATTACTATTCCAAGCCGGTTCATAACTTTCCCACGAAACTTTAAGGTTATTTGATTATATTCTAAAGACACGTGTCTTGATTATAATTGTCTTGCTGACGAAATCTCATTAGCAAGTTTTCGAAGTAATCATTATTTTCCATAGTTAGCATTCCAGAACAGACACTTCTTGTCAATTACGCTAATTGTTTGGGACGGTGCGCTCGCCGAGACAAGTGGTCCGTATAAAATGTGTAACGAGCAAACATTAATTTCTCATGAGCAAGGCAAGGTCGGAAAAAGCCGTCCTCAGGGGAAATATTATCTTGCGCCTCGGGAATTTCAACGTGAAGAAATATTGCTCGTGGGCATCAACGCGGAACAAGGAACAGAGAGAAAGTGGAAGTATTAAAAAAGTTTCCTAAACTTTTTACTTTTATTGCGTACACTGAAATTTATCTTCATTGACGAAAACAATGAAAAAATTAGTTGAATAATTGTTTTGACATGGTCGACTTTATGATGGTTTTCGCTGAATAATTAAGTTGTAAAAAAAAGCATTTTATGTCCCACAACAAAACACGTAAGTGCGCTTTTTATGGTCGATAAAAGCCAACTCTTTGCTCTTGAAAAAAAGTGAGCGGATTGAAATATATTTACGAGAACAAGATACAACTCCCTCGGGTTGTTTATTAAGATTGCCGTTGGGCAGTAGTGGGACGTGATGTTCCGCCGGCGAATTCGTGTATACGTCGTGAATAATTTGTTTGGCCCAGCAGTAAATAATATTGCTTATAGGCTTCCATTTTTCTTATGTACGCGAACGTAAGCAACTCTTCGATCCATCCGTGCTCGCTGACGAAACTCAATTTTAAACAGACCGCGCCGAATGGAAACTTTATTGGCTTGTTTCAAAGAAGACACGGAGCAGAAGATGGCATAACTAATGTTTTGTTTACTCGGAATGTTGCCTGGCTAATCTCGTTCTCTGCGGCTTTCCATTTGCTGAGCAAACAAAAGGTGCTGCAGCTTCCAGTTCATCGCGTTAGGGATTTTTCGGGAGATAAAATCTTGAAAGGAGCAAAACTTAATCCAATTTTATTCGTGCGCCATTGATTTTTATTAAAAGGTCAGATGTAAGGGCTGATTGTATAGCCTAGGATGTATTTTCAGTCACAAATTTTGTATTAAAACAGAAATTAATTTTATCAATAGGTGTTTATTTCATTGTAGATCAATTATTCCATCAGCACCGTTACTTATAAAAATAATTAAAAAAATTATTATATTGGTGTTTATAGAAACTACATGAATATAAAAAGTGATTATTATAAACAATTGGTTTTAATTTGATTCATTACGCAAATTACTCATTATAATTTAATCATATTTGGTCATAATTAAATACTAATGTGGAAAAGTAAAAAATATAGTTGATTTCAATTTTAATTATTAATTATCTTTTGGTTTATATCAGTTTATATCAATCATTATTTTATTTAACAGTCTATTAATTTAATTATTGCATAATTATGAAGATGAATTTGGCTACAATTTTAAATTTTGTTTTACAAAAATATTGTTCATTTTTTGCATATAAAATATAATTTTTCCACCCAACAAACCATATCATAAAAGCCTCATCCACACGTGCCAGACAAATGAGGAATGATATCCTAAAACAAGATGAATGTGAGCTGCACGTTTGCAAAAGTTTGCGCACATCTATTATTATATCACAAAGCCCAGACCGCAACAACTGGCGGAGAAACATTTTGCACGAATGAGGGATGGCGCTGCGGCTCTCATCTCGCATTTTCGCCATTGTTTTGTACGTGCGCTTGCGGTGCTCTTATATTTGCAAACCGAATGAGGGACAATTATTGCCGGCCGGACTTATCGCAGCGATTTGTTGGGTGCGAACGACGCCTTCTGGCTTGCGCAGACTATAATTAAGTTGCGCGACGTGCCACTTTGGCAAATTGGAATGTCCGCGACGAAAAAGCACTGGAACAAAAGAGCTGACGCTTGTTTATCTTTCTTTGGGGTGAATTAATTGGATGGGTGAAATGTTCAAATTGAATTCAATTCAACCGTTAAAAATAAAGTGGGATATCCATGTGCTAATTTATTTATGTAATTTCTGTATTTATAGTGGTGATTTATGAGATAATCATGCACCCAATATAATTAATAATTATTAGAAAAAATAGTGTAAATAACATTTTAAATATTATATATTTAAATAAAAAATGTTTTAATTTTCATAATTTCTTTCATATTGATAGTTTATATCAATTATAATTTGCAATTTTGTGAATAAACTGAATAATGTAGTCTTTTTAACCAGTTAAAATGATAAGAGCTCGTAAGAATTTCAGAAGAACTTTAAACATTTCAAGAAAAAAAAACGTTAATCTTTCATCTAAAATAGTTTTTGAAATCTCCATTATTACTATAATTATTATTTAAATCTTCTCGCCCATAAAAATTTAAAATTTTTAACCAAGCCCGGTGGCCCAGTGGTTAGAATGCTTGCATTCTAATCAGTGGGTTCCTTGGCCGTCATGGGATCAATGCTCAGCCTGGGGCTGTTTGTGGAAACAAATAGCCTCTGGTATGCGAATCATTGATAACATTTCGGCTGACACGTCGGGAATTTGGGAGGTATGGCGCAAGCTGTACCGACTCGCACTCGGAGGTTTGCCACGTTTCCTCCGAGCCACAAGCTGGAAGAACTCAGCTTGTGTGGCGAATGCCTGCGTTTCATTCCAAGTCCTTCGTGGCAAGGCCAGGGCAAGGTCTCAAGGGGGGTGGGGGGCCCATGCGAGCACCACCAAATCTGCTAGAAAGCCCCCGAACAAGGGTCAGGTTGGTTGGGAAGCACAAATGTGCTAAGGGTGCTCGACTTCGGCAAGAGACCGACCCAATAGCCTAATAAGCTCACGGGTGCCATAAGCAAAAAAAAAAAAAAAAAAAAAAAATTTTTAACGCCCGACATCAAAAGAGACTCGGCCGCCGCGCTAAAACCACGTTATTGAAAAAATGGAACAAAAATCTGTGTTTAAAAATGTATTTACTCAAAATTAAATAAAACATGATTTTTCTAGTTCAAAGTACCACGGTTAATATTAATTTTGAAAAAAAAAAATTATGCCAACGAACAAAAGAACTATAAATTAAGGAAACAGTTAAAGTTGCATTTGAGCTCTGAATGGAAAATTTTAAAAGAAAATTTCAGATGCGAGAGCAAGTAAGACCAAGTTTAAAAAAATTTGTTTAATATATTTCCAATTTATAGAGGAAGCATTTTTCCTTTATTTTATTATAACTATGGAAGACATGAAAAGTTATTAAAAAGTATGCTTGGGTTTTGCGCCTGCGGCAATTCTGCGAAAAACCACCTAACAAGATTTCTCCCTCGAAAGTTGCGAAAAAAGCAAAATTAATAAACAGAGCGGCTCGTTTCAAGCAAAATAAAATCGGCATGACGGTGCAGTAAAGGTGATGCGAGTTGGGAATTGATAGGGGTGAACATAATGCAATATGTGAAAGGGAAAACGTGTCGCGACTTACCAACGGTGAGGGCGACGAGCCAGATCAGCAGGATGGCAGTTTTGGCCCTTCCGGTGGTGCTCTTGAACTTGAGCGGGAAGCAGATGGCGTACCAGCGGTCCACGGAAATGAAGGTCAGCGTCAGCACCGACACGGCCACAGACACCGTCTGCAAACAGACCACACACGAGCAATTATTGTTTCGTTAATAATGCACACACAGCTATTAATTTAACACGCTCAGCAAAACCAAGATTCCAGGGAGGTGGAATTCACGAATTTATCTAGTTTCCCTGGAGGGAATGCTTGGAATTTGGCATTGGACTGTTTTGCAAGCATGTCTGTGGATGCCTTTATGAGGCTTTGGGAAATGTATTGGGCAGACATGCACATGTATTAAGCACAGAGAATTCGTGGAGGAAAAAAATAGCTAAGTTATAATTCAATTGTATTTCAAAATCCTCCGCATACCTGATAAAGGTTAAAAGGAAATTAAATGAAAATATTTATTTCTTTCCAAAAAAACTTTCCATCTGACATGAAGCATGATGGTTTTTATTGTGCACAAAGTTTTGATCAATAAGTGTTAATTTAAGTTTTTGTTTATTTTCAGTATAAAACATTTTGCCATTAGAACTCGTATAAAAATTTCAATTAATTGAGAATATTATTAAATGAATTTATTTATAGGATCAATTTTGTTATTGGAAATGAAGAAATCGGGCTTTTCCTCGTTGCAAAAATTGTTTTTATTCAAAAACAAATGGCTCAATACCAGTTTCAGTCACGGTCTGCGAACCTATTTCACGAGCAAGTAAAAAATAAAAGTCAGCAATTGAATTGAAAAAAAAATATTATTTATTTTTTATTTATTATATTTTAACATATAAAAAAAAATTAAAATCTTTAAAATAACAAATTCAAGTACCAGCCTATTTTGGACCAATTAAGTCGATTTTAAAAATTTCTAAAGTTCAGCGAGTAAAAAATCTAAATTTATAACAACAAATAATATTATCAATTGGATTTTTTGCTTCATCATTGCCTCATTTAAAAGTTTTTACGTTCTTTCTTATAAACAGTATTAAAACAAAAATGATACTGCTTTGGTTTCAATCCAATGTTGATAGAGTTTCAAATAAATTATAAATACGCTTTTTGATGAAAAATTTCACTTCAAACTTGTAGGGCGTCTCAGTGTTTACCTTTTAATTAACGCGATTTTTCTGGAACCAGTGCCCAAAACTAAAAACTCTTTTGAACCATATTTTTCATCAAAATTCCTCTCACGTTTTGTCGCACAAGATTGCGGTAAAAAAGTAAAAATTTCCCTCTCCAAGCAATCTTGCGCTCAACGAGGCCGAAATTAGTCCTTGAGTGGGTAGCGGCGGGTGTTATTTTTCTTTTTTTTTTTTAATTTTATCTCGGTGCTTTAATCCCGGTTCACAGGTGGCGGAATGCGACTGACATGTCGTCGGCCACGCCGCAGAGTGGCTTTCGCGATAAGGGGCTTAAACCCTGCAAATTATTCAGCGCGGCTCCGACTCAACTTTTCGCCGCCACGAGCAGAATCTATTCGAGGCCAGATTAATCCAATTTCCAGCCATTTCGCTACGATGTCATCCTGTGAAAAAAAAACAAGCCGTTTTTTGCCTCGGGACAAGAGCGTATGTGGCCAAAATTTACTGTTTCGCCGCAGCCGACGTGCCTTATCATATTTTTTTTGCCCTCGAATAAGAGCAAAAAATTGATGCTGAACTGCTCATTTGAAATGGAGGTGCTCGATCCCGGTTCTGCTCTCGGAATTGCCAATTTGCTTTTTGCGTCTTTCACGTCGGATCCAAAAAGAGGTTTGTTGATAAAACGACCTGGTAGCGATTCAGTCCAAAATAATACTCTTGTTGATGCCTTCGTGAGTTGCTGAGAGGGATTTTAGCTCTACAGGGTGAAGCAAAAACTAATGAGGGTTGCAATTAGCCTTCAGATAAGCTTCCTAGCAAATATGAATATTCAATATTTTATGTAAAATAGAATAGCCAAAGCCGTAAATAATTACTTTCCCCATACGTAAACATCGATAAAAAAAAATAGGTGAATTTTATTGAGGGCTTATTGGTACTTATACAATTCATAATCACGGGAATTTTAATTGCAGAAGAAAAGCAAAACTTTCTTGAAAAAGTTATAATTAGTTATTAATTTCTTGTCTAATCATAGACAGCAGATTGTCGAGAAAAATGGATGGAATATTAAAAATAGCATATTTAATATCAATTAAATTAAAAATTTCAAGTTTCTCTGGCACGTTTAATGCGTTCAATAAAATTTCCTCTGTTTTGTTAAATTATCAACAATTTAGGCCCTTTCATAAGTCATAAGATATATTTATAATTATAATTAATGGCAGTAAAATTTAATTAATTTACAAAAGCCTGTTACGGATGCATAAACAAAATTAATTAAAGTCTTTCTTTGTAATTTTGATTTGATATTAACGAAAAAAAAATGCACAAACCAAAGATTTATTTCTCATAAAAAAAAAATTAGTGGGATGCTTGGTAATGATTGAAGAAACGTTTGAAAGCAGACACCCACATCATTTGAGACTTTAATTGGCAAAAAAAAACTTCAAAGAACTGTCAAACAATTAAACAAAATTAACTTTCCACCTCGGTGGTTCCTCCTGAATATTTTTTTTTTTTTTTGAACAATGACAGCGAGTAAAATTTAGATATTCTGGTTTATTTTCAGCCATCTCCTGCTTTGACGAAAGGAGACTCGGTTTCGTGTTTTCCATTGCGTGTATAATTCGGTTATCCGCGCCACCGAGTAAATGTGAATTCAAACTTGTGGTCCAAACAACGGCCCTTTGGTTTGAAGCTTCACCGGCGTCATTGTGTGGGAAAGCCAGCCATTTATTTCAAGCTTTTGCAAATAAAATTGCACCTTCTCCGGTGAAATTGGATCGCACCAGCGTAACTTCCAACTCAACTCAATTCCCGCTGCGAATTAACGTGCACGATGAACCCGACCTAACCGTGAGTTTGAATAATTGCCACTGTAGTGCTTCAAGCGAACGGAATACGTTTTGGATTACATTTACACGCATCTGGCAAATTCGCTGCTGACGAGAGTTATTATTGCGTAAATGTTATTCCCATGCGCGACTGCGAATTCTCGCGATCAATCAAGCATTCAGATGAGTCGCGAGTTAGTTTATTCAGCGCGACACTTCTCATTTTTGTTAAAGTTGACAGAAGATTAATCTACAGGCAGAATAATTGAATACTGACGTCATCCATCGAATCAAATGCTGGAACTGTTTG
This sequence comes from Neocloeon triangulifer, assembly GCF_031216515.1. NCBI lineage: Eukaryota > Metazoa > Arthropoda > Insecta > Ephemeroptera > Baetidae > Neocloeon > Neocloeon triangulifer. The sequence continues at coordinate 4,595,716 of NW_026775555.1, read as the reverse complement.
TTATGAGGTCTTTTTATAAAAATAATACCACTTTTAAGCTCGCTTGAAATTAAGCTGGCTTGGAAAATATAAATATAAACACTATGGTTTTTTGTGCTGCAAAAAGGGTTCAAATATTTAAGCATGATGTTGTTTACAATTGTTTAATTATTAATTTATAGTAAATATTTTATGGTTAATTTTAACTAGTTTTTAATATTTATTTATTATAAATGATTAATACTCTATTATTAACATTTTTTAAATCAAACTTTTAATTTTTAAATTGCTTTTGAAGAATTTCAGTCGATTTTTAAGTTGTCTTACTCTCTAAATAAAATCTAATAAAATCTTTAATTTAAAAATTAACTAATTTAAGTCTGTTTAAGAGTGGCTTCGTGAAGATAAATACAAATAGTAAAAAACACTATTGAATTGGCTATAAGCTATGAAGTCACATGCATATGAGGTAATTTATTCCTTTTAATTAAAATATTGACTTATATATCAATAAAAAGACCTTAAATTTTCAAAGAAATGGAGAATTTAAAAAAAAAAAATCAATTTTTTGCGAGATTTTATCAATGTTGCAACTGCCAAAACCAAGTGGTCACTCAAATGGATAAAATTAAATATTTTTGGTGAATAAGAAATGAATTCCGATATTTTTTATAAAAAAGTCACCTGCATCTTCAGAAAAAAATGTAAAATTTTGCATGCTTTTTCCTTGCGCAAAATTAGATTTCTCCTTCTTTAATTCTGCCTTTCCTTGCAAATCTATTTTGCAATGAAAACATCTGCGGAGGCAAAATCAATTTTTGCCTCACTGCGGTATTTTTTCCACTGGCAATCAAATTATTGCCGAGTCGTCGTTCCCGAGCGAGACGTAATTACATCTGTGTGTTTCTCCTCTACCTGTCTAATAACAATGTCCCTTTCTTGCCGGGAAAAATGACTTTCCGCCCACCGGACGGAACGCCGGAGCGACACAATAAAAATAATAATCAAGACATCTCGCAAAGGTGGACCGAGACTGAAAGGCTTCTCCGCAACGGTATTTTCCTGTCGCAAACAACTATGGAACTTTTTTCTCCCCTCGGCCGTAAACATTTCTCAGATCTAATTTGCCAAGGAAATGCCACGGTTACTGTGCTTTTTTGATAGTGTCAAAGTTTCCTGTTTCATTTCCAGCTGATATAAAATTCAAACTTTTACTATTAAAGCAAACTTTACAATTCTTTCATTTTATGCAAAAATTTTTTATTATTTTTCTATCCAACAAAAGTACTACGATATTTGAAAAGTGTTGAATTATCAAGTTTCTGGCTAAATATTTATCAACGGTTTGAATAATGAAGATTTTTTTTAGACAATTAATAAGATTTTTGGTGGAATAAAGAAAAAAAACTACCTTTTCCTTTTTCAAGTCTAGTCTGTCTAGTCTATTTTAGATCAGGCCCCGGGTGCAATTTTAGCAGCAACGTATCAATTCACCAGGCCATTATCATTAGCCTCTGCTTGTAATCAAGTTGAATCAAAACAAATTCCCCTATCCGTCACTTTCCTCCTCATCTGGGGCTTCTCCCTTTTGTTACTAAGCAACAATTCATCCTCTGCTCGCAAACTTGATTCCCAAAACAAAGGGGGTCGCTTGACAAATACGCATCATTTCAAAAAGATGATTTACTGGCGGTGCCGACGAACTTCACTCATGCTTCCTTCGTTTTCGCTTAATTGAGACAAATGAAGCGACGCGCACCATTCGGGCGCGCCTCTAAACACTTTGCAGCCTTTTGTTCACCGGGACAAACAAGCGCGGTTAAACGATCCTTGAAAGCTTTTTGGCACGGGTTCGCAATACTTGCCATACATTCTGACCGACAACGTCCATTTTTCCCATGAGTGGGCGAAAACGAGGCGGCTGCTGTGTGAAAAGCTGCAGCAATCGCTCCGAACGGTCGTAATAATTTATGTGCTTCACGTCCTTGGCACGACACTCGGCAGTGCGGAAAAGTCGCCCTTTCGTACATTGAAGCAATACAACGAGCTGTTACTTATCAGGTGCGTGGATGGATTTTTTTTCACGCTTTTCCAGTCTCATCACTTCCGAGCAGATAGAGATCTAATAAAGACTTTGAACTCGCAGACTGGAAAAAGGCTATTGCGCTGGCTGGATTTTATTTTTTACTAAAAGCAGCGTTAGCTTGGGAATAATCCAACCACCTTTTTTCATGTTTAAGCACAGTTTTTAAAAATTCATTTTGTATTATTATTATTATTTATTCTTCTCGGTCAATACAAAAATTTTAAATTGGAAAAAAGAGAAGAAAGGGTTTACAACTAGCAGATGTCTGCTAAAACGCCCGACATCAAAAGAGACACGGCCGCCGCGGTAAACCCAGTAGTTTAAAAAATAAATTAAATAATTCAATTCAACTATTATGCAAATTTAGGGTATTTTTAACCAACAGTAAAATGTGAAAATTTAGAATTTTTAATTATTTCCAAATAGCCCTAGTAAGAAAATTAACGTGTAATTTTCTTCCTTATAACATTTTTGTAGATTTTTCTTTTTCATTTACAATTTAGAATTCCAAATGAAAAAGGAAAACTACAAAAATGAATTTTAAATTATTGGATAATTTACCCCATAGATTGCCTCGAGGTTCACCAATTAACTTAATTTTCAACTATAAAGAATAGCACAAACTTTCATGCAATAATAACATATAAAAAGTAAATAGAAAAGTTATTTATTCAATTTAATGATATCCAGTTTCTCACCGTTATTGGCAAGGTTTGTAAAAAGAATTTAGAATTGGAAAAAAAATATGAAAATATTTGCAGTGCTAGAAGGGTTAGACGAGACGGCAAAATGTAAAATTTCTTAATTTCAAGATCGTTATGGTTTTTTTTTCAATTTACTTTGTTTTGTTTTTCTAGTTATTGTTAGATCAAATGGATGATGTATTTAGGTAGAGAATTAACATTTTATTAAAGCAAATAAATAAGAGTAATTTCTTCAAATTCAATATGAACGATTCTCCAAACCACAATCACATCGAATCTTTGAGTAAAAGCTATTTTTCAATCCAAATCATTTGAATTCTAGAAATTAAACATGTAAAATTGAATAAATAAGAATAGAATAAATTTCATAAAATCAAATTATGAAGATTTCAAGCTGTTAAAATAGTAAATTTAATTATAATGCAAAACCATAAATGTGTTATTTTTTCAGCGATCCTATTTTTGCATTTGCTTCTTCGTGGTAATTTTTGGCATTATTATGATAATATTTTCAGTTAAGAAACTCCCTCATGCAGAGGCACACGGACAGGGCTTTGCTCAGTCATGCAGCAAAATTATGGAGTGCGTAATCAATTCCCGTCTCTCTAGATCTTGTGTCTGCGCCGCACACAAAAGCAACACCTGGTGCTTCGGAATTGATGACCCCATTCTATTTAAGCTACACACCGCATTGATCAGACCAAAACTTGCCATCGCATCAATCATTCGCCAAAATTCCTTTGAGAAATTGATGCAAATTTGCAAGCTGCTGAGTCTTTACTGTCGAATATGGCGCCGGGAGACATTTTCGTCGGCTCACTTCATCAGTGTAAAAAGTGCAAATTGGATTGCCAGATGAAACATGCTCGCGGCATTTCTTTTGCCTTTGCTATGCAAATTAGTTTTGACGCCGCCACCGCGTTTATGAGCTCGTCGTCCATCTTGAAAAAGAGAGTACTCGATTTTAAAAGGTCGTTTTTTTCTCGAGTTGCGTTGTAAAAAAGACTCTCGTGAGGCGTCGCATTGGGTTTTACGAACGCAGGATTTTACGATTGCTGCGCTTTGCAAGTGCTTTTGTTATCGAGATCGTGAGGAAAATAGCTGATTTGAATGTCCTGACGAGGGATTTATGCCGGCTGCACGGCGTGACGCGTTAATTCCGCTTGATGCATTGTGGCTAATGGCAAGCCAGCGTAAAACGCCAAAAGCAAATGAAATTGCTGGAAAAAATTCGCAAGATGAACAGACCTATTGTCAAAAAAGGTCAAAAATTTTATTATATAATAATCTACTTTTCAATGTTTGAAAAAAATGAAGTTCTCGTCCCAATAAAAAAAAACTAATTTAGAAACTTTACATAGTGCTTAATTTGGTTCAAAACTTAACCTAAAAAGTTTCTTTTGTTTGCAAATAATTACTTAAATAAATTAAAATTGGAAAAATAATAAAAAAATAAGCACATCCCAAAATCCAGTTACAATAAAATATTTTTAATGGAAGCCTAGAAATTTTCTATATTTTATTTCTCTCTGCAAAAAGGAAAAATATTTTTATTGTTTTCAGCGAAATGCTTCCTTTTAAAGCATCATATGGAGGAGTAGATTTGCACCATTCCCGCGTAATGGAAAACTTTGCAGATTTGCGATCCTCGTCATTCCGTCAGAACACGAACGCGAAGGAAAACGCCAGATTTAATGGTTTCGTTCGAGTTTGCCAGGCAAATGGAATATTACATCAAATTCACACCCCGCAAAGCCCTAGTGTAACGACTCCCACGCACACACAACCCTTTAATGTGCACAAGCGAAATGTGCACTTATACGATCGCACATTTCGCTACCAATGCGGATCCATCTTCTCTCCTGACAGCACATTTTTTCTCGCGAAAAGTCGAGAGTTTATTCAATCGCCGGCATCAGTGCAAATGGATTTTTTCAGCAGCCGCAAAAAGCCGTCAGCTGACTGACCTTTCGGGCGATTTCTCTCGAGTAAAAAATTCACCCAGCTGCCTTGATAAAAAGATGAAAGGCGGAATTCGCCGTCATGTCGTGGAGAAAATCGCCTTAGCGGGATCTTCTATAAACTTTACTTTCTGGTCGGCTGGTCATTCACTCCGCAGAATTCATCTTTAGAAAGTGATGAGAATATTTTTTTGTATTTAATTTTCGCCGTCCGCATGCGGCTGCAGGGATTTGCCATGAAGATGTTTTTACGGCCGCCCGCAGCTAAATAATTTCGTTAAAAAGTGCCTGCGTGAGGTTATTAAAGTTTTTGCTTCCCCCGCGCTGCACAGGAAGCGCGGGCGTGCATGAATTATTCATATTGGAAATTCAACCACAGCAGGATGAATAAGAGTCGCTCTAGCCCCGAGCCACGTAATATAGTCGACTACGAGACTGCAGGACGCGCTAGAGATTAGCAATGTCAAAATTTTTACCACTCGTTCTACAAAATAATTTACAACAAAACTTTTTCTGCGTACACGAAATCTGCGTTCATTGAAATTTATTGCTCGGTGAATGCACGCGGGATTCAATATTCCTGTTAGACTGGCAGCTTTATTTCCCTGATGAAATAACTTTTTCAAGCCTGAAGATGGCAACATACAAAGACCAAAGAAAGGTTAAATTTAAATTCTAATTTTTAACATTCTCTTAATTTAATTTATATTACAACTATTATCTGCCTTAAATATTATATTTAATTATTATTTTTATTTTAAATCATGTTGTTAGTTACTATTTTTTGTTTATTAAGTTAATAATAATATAATTATTTATATTTTTTACGCTAGTTCTGTTGGAATTGGGCGTTATCCTTGAATTTAATTTTAAAAATAAAATCAAAGTTGATATTTAAATATTTAAAGTACCGGAGTAATGTAGTCATTATTAGTTATTTCAAGAGAGAAATGGTTCACTCGACACTTTTTTTGTTGACAATACTAATAGAAACAACATTAACTACAAAATGAACAAAAACAATACCTTATTCCTTTTTTTATTAATTATTGAAAAACTTCAATCTCATGGGAGTGTGACTGATTGCAAGTAGCATCCTTCATATATGGTATCTTATTTGATAAAATATTCAAACAATTGTTTCAAAAAGTTTCAAACATTTGCAATTTTCCATTAAACTCCCTTTCTTTGAAGAAAACACAAAGACGAAACTTGATAGCTAACTCGAGCGATTAACCTAATTTGTCATTTGATGCTGGGTGCCTAAAGCCGAACAGACTTCGCGGTTCGCCACAAGAGAAACTCATTCGTCGGCACAAAAGATTCGCCGGCGCTTTCCTTTCGCCTGAATCGTCCTTTTGTGACAAAAACACACATGCAAGGACTAAATTCTGTGGGTGGCCGATTCGAACGAAAGAGATGCATTCAGACTGCACTCGACACGCTCGGTTTCTCTCGAAAGGAATTTCCTCTTTCCAAAATCTGACGAAAAACAAAGGCAAATGTAACAAACACGTTTCTCTGAGATGAGAGAATGGAGAATTAATTGGGCGCCGTCGCACGCAAGTAACTCAATACTGGGTGTGTGGATTCAGTTTCGAGCAGTGTAATTCACAAAATTTGCAATCGAGTGAAATTTTGTTTGCGGTTTCCTCGTCTGCTTGTGGTTAGTTGCGCAATTTTGGGAAGCAATCGCAGACGAGTAATTGAACATAAATTGAGCTCCTGAGACTTGCTGATCTAAATTGAAATCTGTCGCTTTATATTTGCAAGTAAAAGCATCTCATATTGCTGAAGTTGTGTCTCTTGAGTTCCAACATCTAACTCAACTCTTGAGTCTGTGAGATATCAATTAAGTTTTCCAGGGTTAAGTTATTGCAACTTATTGGTTACGACGCCACGAAATGCTTCATAATATCTTATTGCCTGCGTCTCATAAAGTCTTCAAAGGGACCGGAAAACTTTTGCATACAGCTTAATGTTTCAAACTTTATTATTATAAAGTTATTTTTGACACGAATTGACTCAAAGTTTCCGAGCAAATATTGCTGGTGAAAAAAATACATAAAAAATGCAACTTCTGTAAGTCTTTTTTCAGTTTTTTTTAAGAGTTTGAAATTTTTGCGTAAAGGTAAATCAGGACCTTGAAAATCTCATATTTTAACTGAAAATTGATCTATTTAAAATTTTAAAATTTAAATTGATGGTTTCTTAGATTTCAAGACCCTTCAAATAATTTAAAAAATACAAAAAAAAATTAGAAATTCTTAATTCTTAAAATTCACATCATTCATTTTCTTATTGCCTCAAAGAAAGCGCCTGGTATAATGAAATAATAAAAAGATGTAGCAAAATTTTTCGGCTGAAAAACGAGATGAACACAGCCTGTGGAAAGGAAGCTTGTGCATTTCGCAACAGAGTCAAGATAATAAATTGGCGAAATTCAATTTTTCTCTCGCAATAAGGTTAGATTTTTGCGAAGAGGAAAAAGGCGGACACGGCTCGATCGAGAACAAAGAATGTATCCATCGAGTTGGTTCGAGGCGTTTTTTGAATAAGGTACTTCTTGGAATCGAGCCACCGGCTTCTCTAGGGTCAAAGTTCTTTCCTTTGTCTCCTGAAATTGCTTCCAACGATCGCTACTTTCCAGAAACTTAAGGGACAATGAAATGGTCCTTTTATCATTCATAAAGGAAGCCACATTATTGTTCGTTACATGAAAGACGAGTGTTGTGTCAAAACTGTCAAAGTTCTTAGAAAGCAAACTGTGAACTTATTAATTGTCTATTGTAAGTAAAGTTAATTATAGTCGATTTTGTTACCGATTTTCTATTATATTCACTCATATTCTAATCACTGGTCATAATTTAAAAAAAAAAAATTGACTGTGAGAATTCGTGGTTGGAAATTATTTCAATGATTTTAAATATAAAACAAAAATTTAATTATAAAAAGAGTTGGGAATAAAAACCTCAACTGCAAACAAAAATATTTCATTCTTTTTTAAAATTGTATATTAGTTAATTTTCCCAGACTCTGTGGTGGTTAGAACAATTTTGGAAAAGACTTACAGTCCATAAATTTTCCGGCAGCACCTTTTGCTCCTCGAGAAGAAAACGTGCCATATGCGTGCAAATCTTTCGGGTTTAATAACTCGACAGGCCATTTTTCACGGCCGATGTTTAATTTCAGGCACGCAACGGCGGTCTGGTTGTGACTGCAGGTTTTTCCTCTCATTTTCCGGTGTCGCCTCGATTAAATTGCTTCTCGCAGCAGCCACCGCATCTTTCTCGGCCACCCGCCGTGTTTGCGTTTGATCGGCCGCTTTTTTTGGCCGTAATTGATTCTGACCTTTGGGCCGAGTGGGCGTCCTTCGCATTAATGATAAATCAGGCCTTTGTGCGCGCGCGACCAATCTAATCATCAGGTCAGTCGGTGCGGTCGGCTTTGAAGTGCGGAAAATTGCTTTCAACTGCGCGGACTGAATGCGAAATTGCATTTCGGAACAAATGGCAGACGGTGAATTAATGCCACTGTGCTGCCCAGACAGCAGGAAATGGTGTAAAAGAATATGTAATATGTCGTCTGATTTTGTGATTCGCTGGGTTTTGCAATAATATTGACACTTTTCCCTGCCGGCAAAATCCAGGCCGACTCGTGCAGAGCAGCGATTGTGTTTGAGTTGCAGACTTGACGAGCGAATAAAGTTGCTTTGTGGTGGTTTATTAAAAGCACCTTTGCTCGAAATGTATTTTCCATGGGACATGTATTGCGGTTGTAAAAGGAAACGCTTTGAGTAAAATCCTTTTTCAATATATAAGAGGATTTTCTATGTAGTCTGCGAGTATTGATTGTAAAAATAAAATTGGAAAAATAAATTTCTTTGAAGATAAAAATATGAGACACGAAAATTGGGAATTAAAAATTAAATAATAAATGCAATCTTTTTAGATCTGATATTTAACCTTTCTCAAAAACCACTCAACCAAATTTAAAAATAAATGTTCAATTTTTTTTTTAATTTCCTCAATAATTTGAGGTTCACTGCGACGGATGGGGTCTTTTTATCTTGAAAGTTATAGCAAAATTCTTGCTAGTGGTGTTTCCATTTTTTCCAAAAATTATTTTTTTTTTAAATAAATTGTTTTCAACAATTGAAAGTTAACAATATGATGTAAAAATTCAACATCAATAAATCTGAGCACATTGTGACGCACTGGATGTTTTAAATAAAGAAAAGAAAACATGCGAGTTAAGATGTTTTAGCGCGTGCGGTTTAAATTTTAACAATAAAATTCAACAATAATTTAATAAAATTTGAGATGAAAAACTTAAATGGAGGTTTTGAATTGTTGCAAAATGAAGGATTTCTTAAAAAGTTATAATAAGCTTGAGAAAACAAATTTTCGTGAAATAAATTTAACTTTGAGTCTCCAGCGATGAGAAAAAATTGGCTGACAAAATTTTCACTCTTTGCATATCCAAGCGCAAAATTACCAAATTAGCTTTGCCACAAAAGTTTCACCGCTGCTCTCGTTCGTCCATTGTGTCATTTTCGGATTTATCCACACGTAAATTTGCACTACTGAATCAGCCGTCGGCGAAAAAGTGTCAACTCCCGAATAATTTTTTCGCAGGAACGCACTCGCTGCAAATTGCCATAAGGCGACAGCCAGTTATATCGTTTTATCCATATAAAAAGCACCACTCTCGCCCTCGATCGATAACTCGCATTCAATCATTTTTCAGGCCACTTCCTGCATCATTTTTCCCTTCTCGTCGACTGTTTTTTGGTAGAATATTTAAGGTTGCGTCGATAGTAAATCACAAGTTCAGTGTACCTTGAAATTTATTGATGAGGAAAACGTTCAGAAAGTGATGCTTTATGAATGGGCGGTTCGTACCCTTCGGGAACTGCAACTTCGGTGGGTGATGAATGGGTGCACGTGGTTGACCGAATGAAATCAGGGCGCGCGAGGCCGTACCGCTGATTAAACCATAATATGACTCCCGTGTTTATTTTGCATTCGCTGAGGACGATTAATTTTAATTAAAGTTAGGCCAACCTTATCTCATAAAGGTCAACAAAGAGAAATTGAAATACAAAATTTTAACGTTGAAAATTTAATAAGTCTATAAATAAAGATGTGAATAATTTTTTACTGACTGATGAATAAATACTTGAAATTTTAAAATATATATTCTTAAAATGGCATTAAATTAAAAAAAATAAAATCAATTATAATTAAACAATAAATAATTTAGATCAGTTGCAAGCTCTTCAATAAAAATAATAATTATAATAATATTAAGATAATGATAATAATAATAATAACAATAATAATAATAATAATAATAGTAATAATGAGAAAAAATTACTGATAATCCTAAAATACTCGTAAAACAGTGAGACAAAATATATTTTTAATTTTCATTAAATATAAATCAAGGAAAAATTATGATTTGGTTGATATGAATATTTGCATAAATCGATGGATCTTTCTGCTTTGTGTAAAATGAAGCCCCTATTCTATTTTTGTTGTGTGCTACATAAATTTTTTCATAAGTTGGCAGGATGTAAGACAATATTTGCAATTTGGCCTCGTTCCTGACAGTTACGTTGCATCTAAAAAATTGCCATCTCGAGCATATTCAGAAATTCACATGCCATTGTAAAAAAACTATAAATGGATAATACTTGTCGCTTTGCTCAAAAGCAATTTTCTGGCTGGCGCGTCTCCAGAACGACCTTATCTCCGTTCATACGAGCACCGAACGATTGCTTTTGGTCCTCTCTAAAGACTTATCCCTCAGGTTCCACGATACGCACGTATTGTGATACACAATACTCGCGTGGGCGTCATTCGCCTTTCGCATTGCGAGAACAGCTGATGTGCGTAATCTCGTTAGCCGAGCCACCGCATTTTTTTTCCTCTACTAATCCCACTGTATCTGAGAAACGAGTGAAACAACCGGTCGGGCACGTACGCTCGGCGGGCTGCATACCTCCGCGAAAATACCTGTGGTTGCCCCACTTGGGATAATCTGCTGCGAGCTCGACGAATAATGAGGCGGCCACTTTTCCGAGTGGCTGCGCCGAAAGAGAAATGGCAGTTTTGAACTCTCGAGACGCTGTGAAGAATTAATCTCACTCGCCGGGAAAGACAAGTGCCGAAATAAATTTCAAACGCGCGCGGTGTTTGCCTAACTGCTCAAGTTAATTAGATTCCGTCTGGTGCGTAAGACAGGGACGCGCCTCAAGCAAATGGAGCTCAAATTATCTCGAGCAATTTGACAAGTGTCAGACAAAGTTCACAATTTTATTTCTCTTACAAGTTAATTAAACGATAATTTCCTTATCTTTGACCATTTTCTCTATCTTACTTCGACGAAATTTGATTATTCTTCACAGTGAAGAATAAAAAATAATAAAAATGAAACTTTTGTCGTTGGAATCTTGGAAGCTCTTAATTGTCGTGGAGACAAACGTCCTGTTGCGTTTTGTTTCAAAAGGAATGTTTACAATGCACTTTTGAGGAAGAGAAGTCAAGTTAACATTCGTTGTTTTTTGTTAGCTGGCAAATCGCAGTGCAGTGACGTCAGAAACTCTCAAGAGCGAGCACTCGAAAGACGCGTAAATTTAATTTCGCGGGAGGATTTTTATGCTCAGGTCCCGCTGCTCCTCAACGGGACTTAAGTTACATTCAAGCTCAATATTTCACCCTCTAGACAAACAAACACCCAAAAAAATCAACTTTTTCTTTGCTCCACGTCGAAAACATTTGCACAATTTCTTGTCAAAATGTAGAACAAACAAAGGAAAGCGCGTTTGATTGTTGCGCTGAGATGAAATGTTCCACCAATATACTGACTTCATCGCCAAATCGTTATCATGTTTGTTCGCAATGTTGCGAAACAAACACTTCCATCCACGCATATGAATTTCCCGCGAAACGAAAATACTCTCCGCAAATCAATATCTCATCTGCGTTGATGATGAAAACCATCGCGGAGCGTGAATTTAATTCCGGCGATGTACATATGTACATTTCCCTCTTAACGAGGGCGGCTTTATTTTTTTTCCTCGCCAAAATCGGTCGAAGGACAAATTCGAGCAGGCTTGGCGAGATTTTTCCAGAGGCAATTTTTAATGAGCACACGAAATTCGACTTTGTTTATTTTGTGCGCGCATAATGCGCGACGTCGAGTATAATTACATTCACGGCATCGCCCACTGAGGAGGTCGATCGCTGTTTGAAAAGTGAGTGAGTTCGTGTGCGCGCAGTTATATATTCAAATGACAAGAGACGCCTTCCTCGTCGGCGTTCGCGCCTCAACTCACAGGAGCGCTGCGTGATCGAAGTCTTAACTGAAAATAAACTTCCAAGCTCATCACATATTCAGCAGCCGCTGGCGACAGAATTGCGAATGCACGTGAGGTACTGCTGTGAAATTTGCATCGGTAAACAAAAGTCACAAAGGTTTCAATTTTTAAATTTGAAGAACTTTAAAATACATGTAGTTTGTCAACCTGATAAACGGTGGAAAAGAAGGAAATAGGAAGATACCATCAGCATCTGATAGGAGTTTGGTTAGGGCACTTTTTTTTAGTTTATTAAAAAATACAATAAAATATTTTTCATCAACATATTTGTGACCATTATAGGGTTAATTTTGCGTGAATAAATTAATAGATTCCATTTAAATGGTGCGAGGTTTTTATGTCGTGCAGTCTCTAATTTTTTATCATTTTCTTACAATTCTATGGTGCATGAATTGTAATTTTCTTGCCCTTTTTAAATAGGAGTTAACAGGGAAATTTAATTTTCATCATTCTCATAAAATCAATGAAAATTTTTTATGATGCCCGACCTATTGATTTTATTTTGCCTACTTGATTGAGGTGGTACGAATGTGATTTGGGGACATTTAAATCATTTTGGTCGGGTTAATTAAAAAAAAAAATTTTATATGAGCGTTTCCGAGTGAGATTGAGGGGGCATTGGACGCTAAAAATAACCCTATCTGATTTTTACATATGTCAAAGAGGGTGCCCAAAGGGGTCCTCTCACAAATTTTCAGACCTCAAAAATGGGGCGTTACCCAAAAATTTTAGGGGTGAAAAATTGACCCTAAATTTTTAGGATTTTCTTTAACTTTGGAACGGCTTACGTTAGAAAAACGGTTTAAACTGTTCCTAACTCAGATTTTCACGCTGAACAACTTTGCTGTTGACAAAAAAGTCGTAGACTTAAGGGAAATGTCAATTTTTGGCAATTATTTAATTAAAGTCAAATTTTGACGATGACACCCCCCTCCGATTTTGTTCGTGGTATAGGAAAAAATGTTGCCCGTGAAATTTTACATCGACCCTGTAATTTTCAAAATGGCCATTTTCTCAGTTTTGTAGTTATCACGGTCCAAAGAAGAAAAACCGTGTCCGAACATTCGATTTTGCCCGAAAAATCACATTTTTTCTTCTTCGGACCGTGATAACTACAAAACTGAGAAAATGGCCATTTTGAAAATTACAGGGTCGATGTAAAATTTCACGGGCAACATTTTTTCCCATACCACGAACAAAATCGGAGGGGGGTATCATCGTCAAAATTTGACTTTAATTAAATAATTGCCAAAAATTGACATTTCCCTTAAGTCTACGACTTTTTTGTCAACAGCAAAGTTGTTCAGCGTGAAAATCTGAGTTAGGAACAGTTTAAACCGTTTTTCTAACGTAAGCCGTTCCAAAGTTAAAGAAAATCCTAAAAATTTAGGGTCAATTTTTCACCCCTAAAATTTTTGGGTAACGCCCCATTTTTGAGGTCTGAAAATTTGTGAGAGGACCCCTTTGGGCACCCTCTTTGACATATGCAAAAATCAGATAGGGTTATTTTTTGCGTCCAATGCCCCCTCAATCTCACTCGGAAACGCTCTATAAATTTCCCATAAAAAAAGAACAAAGATTTAAAAACGAAAATTCTAATCTCCAAATGATTTAAATAATTATTTTTCTAAAATTTCCTCTATGAACTGAGATCTTGAAAATAATTCTAATTTAATGTAAAGAAAAAATGACATCAGAAATTAATCGGGCTGTTTTTTTAAGCAAAAGAACCTCCTTAAAAGTGTTAAATGATCCCCAAGATGTTCACTTCTAATTAAAAAAAAAAAAATTGTAAAAAACCATCTAATAAATTTAAAGTTCATTTTTTTTTTACCTAAAAAAACTTCTTTTGATTGAGGCACAGAAAAAAAATAATTAAAAAATTAGGAAAGTCAAGTTCTCTAATAAGAAACAGAGTTTTTCTCGTTTAGTAACATTTAGAAGCTTCCTTATTTAAATTTTAGTTTTTACGCAAAGTTCCTGCGTTCCAAGTCAGTTGTTTAATCAGGCCGACCGTGCTTATCAGAAGATCAAAGTTTGCACTTTTGGGAAGCGAGCAATCGGCGCCGCATTTTCAGTCGGAAGGCGAAAGCGACGGCACACATGCCATATTGTTAGAGGGCGGAAAAGCTCAAACTAATCTGGCCTATGCGGCACCGGAACTGCAAATAACCCGTGGCGTGGGGCAACTTTCGACCGCTCGCCTCATCCATCGCAGAATGAATAGATCGACGGATCGTGATTGCATTATTTCGAGCCGGGGTCAGCCCAAGTGTGTGTTTTATTCATGCGTCAGCGCACACGAAATGAAATTCAAAGGGCCAACAGAATGTGTGCGGAAGTGAAAATTGCCTGCATCAAAAGCTTTATAATGTTTCAGGCTTCAGGAATGAAAATTCCCAATTAATTCAAAGAAGTTGAAAACGATCAGCATCACAGCATATTAAGAATTCATAATAAAATTAATTTTCCCTTAATTTAAGTTTAAGTCTGAATAATAACGTATTGACACTAATGATGACTCCAGTCTATTTAAATCTATTTTAGAAGTTATATTGATGTTCACTTATGCAACAATTAAATATTATAGTGGGTTTGGAATATTTAGAGCTATACAATAAAATTATCAACATTTTCAGAAGATTTGGTGTTTTCTATCGTTTTTTAATTGTATTAAGGTAAAAAAGGTAAAAAATTAACTTATTTAAAGTATAAATAATATAAAATAAAAAAAATAAATAATAAGGTATAAAAAATATAATTTAAATTAATTAGTAATTATAAGTGCAAAGTTATAAACATAATGATTTTGATATTATTTTCCAACTCATTGTCAGCCTCCCGATTCACAATCAGCCTTTCTCCAGAGTTCTCCACGACCAGTCGTTTAATGACCCATACCATTAAATTCCATTATATTCCGTAACAAGTTCTATTTGCGGCACATAATTCAGAATCAAATTAAGCGCGTGGACTCGGGGCCGGCGCCGCTGCATTAGAGCCGAAGCAGAAGCAACGAACGAAATTGCGGTCAGCGCATGCTAATGACCAAATGCGATTTGGCCTATTAGTGGGAAGATGGTCTCCCTGGAGGCCCGTCCAGCACTTCATCAAGCGCCGAGGGCGGAACGCGTAATTGGCTTGTTTGCATGCAAATCCAGTCGGCGCTGATTTCGACTTTTCCCTCTCTTTCTTTCTCTCTCTCCATTAATTAGCGATACACAAGTTTTTTCCTCTCTGCTTCTGACACTTTCAGAGATGGTGCGAGGAGGAGTTTTCGCCTCGAGTGAGTTGTGATTTTCATTGAAGTAATTAGACGGGCACGAAAGATGTTGTGACAACGCCAAAATTGCCCACGGTTGTAATTTGTTAGCGCAAAAATTTTGATTCGGCGGCAGTGGAAGAAGAGAGAATAAACTTTGCAGCAGACCAAAAAGAGGTGTAGATAATTTTTTTTCTGCCGCACAGCAAACCGAAACTTTTTAATTGAGAGAAAAAGAGGTACAAAGCGTGCGGCCAGATTGAATCTCGGAAAAGACCCACTAGCAAATTTAACTTTTAATAAGTGACGGTTTTCGTAGAACTTCAGTGTTGGTTTATAAATTATTTTAAAAGTAATTTATAGATCGAGATTGAAAATAAGTGACTGGATGTTTATACGCATCTAAAAAAGAAACTTTACAGATGTCTGAATGTCAGAATTTGGGTTTCACAGGCTTTTACCTCAATTTTTCTTTTTTTGAGGTATTTATTTATTTTCTTTTACGTGTGTGTTATGAATTCTGTTTGACTTCAAATATCACCATTAATCTCGCGTTTTGTGTATAAACTTTCCCTGCCATAACCGCGTTCAATCTTGATTTAGATTACGCTTTTTGAATCATAAGCTGACCCTTTCCGCGGGAACCGTTTCGAAAAACTGAATAAAAAAGTGGACAAAAGAATCAAATCAGTATGAAATTTGCAAAATTTTTATGAAAGCAACTCAGGCATTCTAAAAGTTTGCCTTTTTCAAACAACCACTGACCATGCAATAAAAAAGAAAAAGGTCTAAGTAGGAGTTTAAAGTTGTGGAAATAAAAAAAATATTCAGCTTTCTGAACAAGTTTGTCTCTCATTTTTAAGTATAGGTCTACAATATTAAGTTAAAGTTATAAATTTACAAAGAAATTCAATTTTTCAGTTTAAAACTAAAGAGATATAAAAAAAAATAAAGTCAATCGAGTCTCACGGCGGCAGATATGAGGTATTTTTATCATGGAAGTTTTAGCAAATTCTTGCTAGTGGTGGTGCCGTTTCGTCCAACAACTTTCTTTTCAAATAAATTGTTGTCAACAATTGAATGTAAACAATGTGATTTAACAATTTGGACAAATAAACAACAATAATAGATAATTAAATAATTAAAAGATAACAATTAAATTTTAAACCTTTCTATTTGCAGCGATTCAAAATTCGAATGTTGCGCTTCAATTCGTGCTCTGTGAAGCGCCAAATAGAAGCAATCTCGACGGGATAAAATAATGGCCAGCACCTGCTGTTGTTGTTGTTTCAACCATTTCGTGCAAATCTCATCGGCATGCAAAACGCCGTGTTGACCTCTGTGCCGCTTTTGCGAGTTTCTCGGTCCCGAAGGGGGAAAAAGCAGCCGACTCAACAGGCCGCGACTAATTCTCCGTGTTTTTTTTTCTGTTGGTGCTCGTCGTGGATGTTTCCCTCGGTTTATTTGACGCAGCGCGGTCCTCGCTCTCCAGAGGTGGTGTAAAAGTTTGTTTGGCCTGGCCGGCGAGCGACGACGGAGTGGGTCCAATTGGTCTCGTGTTTGCCGCCCCGCCGGGCCATATATTAACGCCGGCTCACATAAATAAACGCGTCGCCCCGCGACTTATTATTTGTTTGCCTTGGTACTCGTGACACTTCCGATGCGCTTAATTGCGACTATAAACAAGAAATTAAGCACCAAGGTCTCTTTTTTCCGCACTACTTTTATCAGTTTTTTTGCTCCGACTGTTTATTTACCTAGTTTGGCCCCGGACGTTTGAATACTTTTTTTATATTTTCACTCTTCTTTGACAGGACGTTTTGTGAGTTTTATATTCATTTCGTTCTTGATGTCATTTGCGAACGTCAATATTTTCATTTCGGTCGCTATTCAGCTCAGCAGCTGCTTTTAGCTGTTGACGTTGTGATTAATTTGTTATTTTTGAGTGTGAATGAGGTGGACGCTGTTTGTGTTTAACTAATGGAAATTATTCAAAACAAGCAGGCAACTCGTGTTTTACTAATATAAATTTGCTAAATGTGCTACACCGAGTTTCTTTTGTGCTACGATTGAGCTTTCAGTTTGCAGTGAAACTTTGGTTTACACGTGAATTTAGGCGTAAGTATAAGAATAAAAAAGCCAATAATTATTAATGCAAATCCACATGCAAACGTGTGGGTCGTTGTTATGGTTATCGGAACAGTAAATCATTAAAACTGGATACTTTTTTCTGTGGTTCCAATATTTATTTATGGCTACTCTGATATATGGATCAATAAACTCGATTTGCGACTACTTTAAATTTTATATATATTATTCTGAATATTCCATCGGACGTTCATTTCAATAGAAAACGACCATTTTTAGAAATTTTAAACAAAAATCCAAATTTTCGTTGACTTTACATTTGTTTACATTGAATTTAAGGACTTAATATAAAAATATTATAATCAGAACATCATAAAAACATCCCAGATGAATTAAATATTCATTCCAATTCATGTAGTTGCAAGACAAGTCCTAAAATATATAGGAATTCGTTATTAAAAAAGGAAAATAACAAAAATGTAATTTTAGTTGAACAATTTTTTAATTGAAAATTTAAATTGGTGAAAATAATTTATTAAAATATTTAAGATTTTAATGTTTAATGTTTAAAACATTAAAAAACAGGAAAATTTTATTCATATTTTAAAATTATATTTTAACCAAATAAATTATGTTAATTAAAAGTTTGTAAACAAAAATAATTATTAATATTGTTTTTAAATTATCATAATTGAGGATAATATGGAATTATCTGTTAAACAATCAATTTGCTCTTCCATTAATTTTAACAGGGATCATTTATCATTTAAAAAAATTATAATAATAATTGAACTTTTAGTCAAAAAGACCTCTTGATGGCATAACATGACGATCCTTTGAGTAGTTTCATTACTGTGGAAGCGGAATGAAGTGCCATTCAGTTTCCACCTACACTGCTCGCTGCACCTTTGATCTCAATAAAATTATAAATGGCTCCCCTCGGTTGCGTCCAACGAAAATCGACGAGACTCACACAAAGGGCTGATGTTGGTTCATTGATTTATGCCACACACTCTGACCCACAAGGCCAAACACTCGGCGAGCAAGGATTGATTAAGACCTCTCACCCAGTCAGCAAAGATCAAACAAACACGGAGCGCTCAAAGCAAGCCAGCCTTGGCTAGTGGGCTGCACTTACTTATTGTTACAGGCACTCGCCAGCACCCAAGTGCGATAATTGATTTTTGCAGCTGCCGAGACAAATTGCGCTCCGACGGACCCATTAAAGAATCCTATAGCTGCTGCGCGGTGATGGACGACGGGGCGGTGAAAAGCTTGACAAATCTTCATTTTAGGACCTCAAGACGGTCCTCTTAATGAGCAAAAATTTTGCCACGGGAAGAATGAAAGAAATAAAGCGGAATTATTCTGGAAATGAGAGAAGGAAGGGAAACGACACCGTTGGAGTTAACTTGTGCACGCGCTTTTAGCAACGAGTGCGGGAGTGAAAAGGCCATTTCTGCGATTATGCGGTGAAAGGAGATAAATGAATGTCATCAGCGTTCGTCGTGAAAAAGCCGTCGTCGGCTTTACGGCAGCGGATTTAGGATGTTTCCTCTTACAGAGCACCTTCGTATATCCGCAGAAGAAAAATATTTGATATTTCTATATTTTTCTACGAAAGATCAGAAGATCTTTTTAAAAAAAATTAAATAGTGTAAAAATTTAATTACAATCTTACTTAATTTTGATGTGAAAAGTTTTAAGTGGTAAAATCGGTAAAATAAGAGATGCATTTTTATAGCAACATAATCAATGACAAAAAGGGGAACTAATTAATCAATTGAGGCTCTCTTCAGAAACAGATTTAATATTTATTTTGATTTTTAATAGCAAAATGTCTTTTTTACAACAATGCTGTTTTCTTTTTAAACTAATTTTGGCGCCTGTCTTATTTTTAGAGTTTAAAAAATGTGAGAACTGAGATGATTTGTTATATGACCCAAGCTGACCTCATGAACTTATTACATATGAAAAAAATTCTTGCACAACGTTTCTTGCAGATTAATTTACATCTTCTTACAACAATGTCATTTCCTCTCCAAGATTAAAAGGAAAAATAAGCATTTGCCACTCGATCCTCCAATCAAATATCAAATTTCCCTGGATCAAATAAGTAAAATTGACCTTTACATTCAACTTTGAGTGCTGGTTGGTGTCCAGTGTCCTTTTTGCCGGAGCCAAACTGAAATCCAGCACATCCCATACTTTTCCACCTTTTATTCCATCAAGTGGAAAGCAAAACCCGGCGTCTCGGCGACCACTCGAGCGACAAAAAACGCAGTCCGCCGACTTTTGTCGTTTACTCGGCAGGGCACAAAGAATCGTCCCGTCTGACTTTTTGTCACCGAGTGCGAGCCAATGTTGAAAGAAGGTCAGATTTTGTTGAACTTAATCTGCACGAGGAAATCTCGGGCAAGAGAAAATTGCGTTTTTCTTAATCTCTCTCATTTTCGCCGGCCGAAATCACTTTTCTAACTAAGTTTACGGTTGGCACTGGCGAATAATGACGTGCGTGCCTCTCCGCAAAAGATTTACGAGATTGCCAAGCACACTGTGGACGGGAATTAAGTATGATCGATTCGTTTTAAATGCAAATTTGTTTTTTGCCCCTCAGAGCTGAGATTTCCTTCTGCCACCATTCCAGCAACAGATTGAAAGTAGGAAAATAGCTTGCGGAATAGTTTATAAAAACTGTTAATAACATATTTAAATTGCAAATTTTCAGTTGAAAAATGCTTTCAATGGAAAGAAAATTTATGTATTCTTTATTCATTCAAATTCAAAATTCCAATTTTTTTCTTATTGTAATAATGAAGATAAGAGCCTGAACTATTTTCAGCTGGTATTTTGGGTTGACTGTCAAAATGGTATTTTTGTAAGCTGAGGTTTGGAAGTCACAAAAAATTGTTAAATAAAAATTTTAAAAAAAATTAAGAGATTATTGGACTTGCAAAATGGTTCGTTTTCTAAAAACTATTATTTGTTACTAGTCAACTAATTATAAGAGCACAGATTATTCACAAATTAAGCAAAAAAAACATAAAACAAAAATAATAAACACTGAAACACACTAGAGTGCTAAAATCATTTGTTAAAATAAAATATAAATAAATTATTAACATACATATTTAAAAATTAAACCTGCTAAATATTTATGTAAGAAAAGCTAAATTAAAAAATTTCCCCTTAAATTTTAAACAATTTTTAATTAAAAATATTCTAATATAATTTTATAAAATGTTATTACTTCTTGTTCATTGTTCGATAATGATGGAAAATTAAAAAAGGATAAATCGAAATAGGCGAAAATCACCTTATATTGATTTTAAAATTATTGTTATTAGTGTTTAAGCCCTGATTGCTCTTAATTTTAGCAAGGAAAAAGGAAATATAGTCAGATCCTTGGTGCAGAAAAAATATGTACCCTTATTATATATTTATTATCAACAAAAACTTGATAAAAGTATATTTATCAGATCATACAATTAGGAGCCAACTAACAATGACTTTTGATATTTATGTAGAATTTCTTTTTTGGTACATTTTTTTATCCTTTGAAGTCTAAATTTATCTTCCTTGTGAAAAAAGGAAAATTCTGTGTAAAGTTCAGTTTCACTTAAGCATGCAAACTCGTTTCTTCTCAAACTCTTCCAAAGCACTCATCTTTCACAAGAAGGCGGAAAATGATTATATATTTATGGTGTGCCCTCGAGCATTACCAACCAGTCTTGTTGATTGTTTCACAAAATCACATGAATATATTTATATATCATTCTTCCTCATCCCTTATTTACTTCTAGGCCACGTGCACAGGCGGAATCCTATTTGGCGCAAAATCAACTTTCACCGAAGCCGAAGATTAAATCTCGTCGTCCGTCACTCAGTCGAGGCAAATCAATACTACAACGACGCTTTTCCTCCATTTATACTTATAAACCGCAGCGAGTGTATATTTTACGGCCGAATAGGGTCAGAATAATGCATTGGTGCGTCCATCTCGCCACGTGGCACCCGCCAATTCTGAAATATCCAAGGGGACAAATTTATCTGGGCGCGGAGTTTGTTGTTTCGCCGCCGCCGCCGTGCAGAGGAAGTTGTAAAATAGCATAAAAGAGTCGTTAATGTGCCATCGAGCGTGCAGCGCGCCACTTTATGTGCCCACAATGTGCACCAATTTATGGCGGACGCGGCGAATTCACGCCGCTGATTTTACACAGACCGTTCATCAAAAGCTGCAGCGGCATCTGCCCCGCGTCACAATAAAAATTGAAAAGTTTTTTCATTCCGGCGCACGCCAGAGAAGTGGATTTCGCTTCCAATTTGTAAACATTGAAAATAATAAGCCAAACTTTCTTTGCTCTCGCTTCCGAGGTAAAAGTGGAATTGGAACCGCGGTTGACTTTGAGTCGCACGAGTGAACTCGAACTAACTCTTTTTTAGGGGACTTCCTTTATTCTGGCACAAAGCTCGAGCTTCCTCAACATTTGGAGATGAAATTTTACAATGGCGTCCGCACGTGTTTGCTCTGCCAACAAAAGTTTCAAAAGCTGTAAAAGCCAATTTTTTCAGCAAACTTTGCTAATAAGTTTATATTCCTTCCTTTTCCAGAAAAAAAATCCTTAAATTTGTGCTCAAAAGAATTGAAAACAAAAAACAGCGGGTCTCAAAAATTGAATTTTTTTAGCATTATTGATATTCTTTTACTTTCGGCAGAGCCAATTTTGTTTTCTTTTTACTTTATTCTTCTTGGCTCAATGACAGTTCTCGATATATCAACTTTTTGTATAAATTGGTCACTTCATTGTTTTTTTTTCCACCTGACAGATACATAAAAGCATGGAACTGCGCTATCTTTATTTTACTTTCTCTTCTCCTCCGTCCTCATTCTTTCATTCTCGCAGAAGCTTAATCGATATCGACAGGAACGTTGACTGTCTGTCTGAGAATTGGTTCTGACAAAATGCGAGTACTTTGTGCACAAATAGGACATATTCTCTCGTCGCAATTTCTTGCTATTGTCACTGGTGATATTCGCGATAAAAAAGAGCGACGTCGGATTAGTTTCAAATAAAGTATTGGCGGGGAATAAAGGATTTGCTGGAGTTTTAACCAGCTTTTTTAATAAAATAATTGACTGAATGGAAAGATGAATTAATTTCCAAGAAATTCAAGTATTTATTGATTTGTTTATGGCAGTTTAAAAGAAAATTAAGTTGCAAAAGAAAATATTATAGATATGTTTGCAATATGAAGTCATTTTACTACAGACCACCATTTTTTTGCTTAATTTTATGCTCTGATTGTCCTGATTGAAATTATTCCGGCATTTCAATTCATTTGATATCATTTTCCGATAGGTGCTCAAAGCAGAAAATTTGCATGCTTTACATGCATTTATATTCAAAGCACTACTCTTTGTTTCCCTCTCTACTCTATAAACTCGTTACGGTTGCAAAATCAGACACCGTTTTGCGATTATCAATGCAGATTAAACGGTAATAGAACGCCCACAGAGCCAATAAACTGTGATCGTCCATTTTTAGCTCTTGGCGGAAAGGGATGTTTAATTCCAATGCAAAACTCGCAGTAAAGCTTTCATGTGCAGCTAATGCGGAGCACCATTGTTAAACCAAAATGAATATGACGAGAAGAGCAGATTATTTCACTTGCATAATTTCAATAATATTTTATGAAAATAAAATTCTTTGAGGAATTTTTTGAGGATTGAAATTTTATCACTTGAAAACTATGATTTTTTTGCAGAATTTTGTATTAATTATTAAATAGATAAATTCTTGTAAATTCGAGGACTGAAAATTTTTGGTTTAAATTAGCAAATTTTTATAGGTATTTGAATATTCCAGTCGAATCCTTTCAAAAAAATTATGAGTTTTTGCTTCTTGAATGGATTGAAGTTGAATTTTTTCAGACAAATATTGGTTCCCGCAGGCAACTGAATCACCACAGCGAAATATTAATTAAATCCACTTTTGCGCACATACATTCTCTCGTATAAGTGCACTCTCTGGTTCGTTTAACTGAAGCCTATGCTCATCATTGATTAAACTTTAGTCTTTTCCTGCTGTCAATGGTCTATTTCAAATTGAATTGCACAGATAAAATGTAATTTTTGTTCCGTACTAGGCAGCGATTCAATCAGTTATGACAGCCTGTGCACGTCTGTTGAACACATTTTGTAACAAATTTCAATGAATGTTAATATACACAACCTATACAATTTCAATCAATTTCCTTTGCGAAAACGAGTGAATGAAAGCGGAAAGAGGAATGAAAAAGGCTTCCTTGCTCTTGGAGAAGGAGAAAAGCACTGAGAATTGAAGAGAAGTTTAATATACCGAGATCGGCAGCGTTGACACGCGAAGAAGATAAATAACTCCCAGGCAAACTTTCAAGCGATTGTCCGTCTGGGAAATGCAAACCGGGAAAGGCAAGGGCAGGGTCGTCAGGAATGGTATTTATTCATCTCCAAAACATTAGATACGACTTGCCTTTGTTGACCCCAGAGTGGCATAAATATTTGCATAGCGTGGCTTTTTAATAACAACAGGGACAAAACATCCAAATATATTAAATTTCGCCTTCAAACTCCAGCCCTAAAAGAATAACCATTTTAATTAAAATTAAGCTATCTTTATAAAACTGCATGACTTTTGATATTTTATGGGAAAAATCTCCCTCTTTTTGTGTTTAATTTTTCACAAAATAAAAATCGATACTTCATTGATAGTTTTTATGCAGCTAAAATGCCTACAATTATTTTATTCAAATTAATAATCTTCAAAGATTTTTTGTTCTTGATACTGGATGCTGAACAGGTGGCAGATTTTATTAATCAAAAGACCATCAGCCTTACTTGACGATGTCGTATAAAATGTTCGAGTGTTTTTGTAAATTTTGACGGCCATAAATTCTAAAAGCAGGCAATAAATTTTGCAACAGGCGGTGCCAAACTTTGCAGACAACCCTTCACGGCGTCGCGCGTCTGTGTCATTTATGAAAGTTGAGATATCAGAGTAGTTAATTTTTTTGGCAAAGTGTGCCTTGCGTGATTCATGTTTATGGAGACATGAATCAGGAAAACTTACTTTTGGATCAAGAGGCAGATTTAATTATGCGTAACAAGGGAGTAAAATAAAATTTTGAAAAGAAAATACATTTGGGTTAAAATTATTTCATCCAAAATATTAAATATTTTTTTTATGAATTCTGTAAAATTCTAAAATTTTATGCAAAATCTAGGCAAATTAAACAGGTACTTGAATAGTTTTAAGGTTAATTTTTCTCTTTGTTAAAAAACCCATTTTCTTAATTGGTTTTCCTGCCATCGCCAAGTTCGTCATCTGATCAATGATCGCACTTAAGTCGATTAAGCAGGTCACCTCTTTAAAAGACCACATACCCTTCTACATACTCAAAAGATATCACATCCAATTTCCTGTGCGCACCCTTTTCAGTGCAGCTGGTTTATTAAATAATGAACTATTGATTAAAAAGCCATCAACGAGTGAATGAGCTTTCGATCATCGGCTCAGTGTAAATTAATTAATTACCGTGGAAGCGATCACGTCGCCACTTGATACACTTTCCAACCCTTGACAGTGACAAATAACCTAAGCCGTTTTCTCATTAGGAATCGACAAGAGGGCGTTTCTTTTATTTGCTGCGCATTTACAATATAATTGATTCGTCAACACCACCAACGTCTTATGACGGAGTTTCGTCAATTTGTTTTTCTTCTGGACAAAAAGAGTGGGATTTTTATAAGCATTCTTTTCTTAGAAATGATTAAACTATTTACGTATTTTTATTTTCCGAGTATTTTGTTGAGGAAAATTATTCAAAACTCTTCTTTTAAGTTTTTGCCAGGCAGGTGGAAATATTCACATGCATGAATGTGCAAAAAAGTAACCACGGAGCTTGGGATTTTGGAGAGTCTCATAAAAGCGCTATTCATCAGAAAATCCCATCCCCCCAAAAACAATCCAAAACGTCGCTCCAACCGTGCTGGTGAAATTCCCAAAAAAAGGCCTTATTCATCTCATATCCATTAATTAAAAGCTTAAATATTATCCCCGCAGAATAATCCTCTTAAACTAATCCCCTTGTACCCATCACAGAATAAAATTTTACGAGCCGAAACTCCTCAAACCCGAAAACTTTGTCCAATACGAACGATTTTCAAACAACTGCCCAGCAGAGAGTTTAATCCCTTCCTTTTTCTGACAATCAAATCCACCCACGCAAATCGAAATGTCATCGGCCTGCGATTGTCAGCAAAAGCAACCCCTCTCTTTTCTGCCGTGTTTGTTTCCGACGAAATTTAATCCCAGCGAAGGCGTTTCTCTCTCGCGACTGAATTAATGTCGTAATTAACTAATGCGCGAATAATACGCTCAAAGTCTCTTCGCTAATGTGCATTTAGCGCTCAAGACGACGGTGTGTTGTAATTTCTCGGAAAGGAAGACAATGTGCGCGGACAGATTTGCCCGGCTGACACCAACAGATGGAAATTCAAGTCGCGTCCCAGGCAAAAGGGTTTGGCACGTTCATTAAAGTCAACGTGGAACGAACAAATATTTGTCCTGATGCTTGCTCGTGTGTGCTGCAAAAACGTAGCAAAGTCACGCGGTGATCTCCGCCGATGTGGAGTTTGCTCCAAGCCAATTTTGCTTGTGAATCGCAATTTAATACATATTATAGTCAAAAGCGAGGAGTTGTTTACAAAGATAAGCTTCATCAAATGTTTGTAATAATATTTAGCTTACAATTAGTAAAATTTGTTTATCAAAACTGAGCTTCGACTGCTAATTAACGTGAGTTGATTAGGAAAAGACTATAAAATACGTACAACTCTAATTAACACATTCATAATATTTTGATCAGTTCACGTTTTGGTGCGTTTAATCATAAAAATGTCAAAAGTGAACAATTCAAGAGTGTCTCAGAGCAGATTCTTTGATATTATTAATAAAATTGTTATTATTTGCAAACCAAAATATTTTATTATAAAAGAATTATGGTATTTTATTGTAACTGCTAATAAATGTTAATACATTCTTTACCTGGAAAAATGAAAATGATGAAAAATAAAACATGAAATAAGAATATATTAATCGTCAGTAAAAAATTTCAGATAAGTAAAAATATTTCAAAATTTAGATTACTGTTCTAAATAAAAATTTTGGATTTTCATTCCAAATTTGTTGTTTAAAGTCGATTTTAAAGATTTTTTTTGTTTAATTTTGCAAAATTTTATGAAACAAAAATTGGAGCTTTCAGTCAACATTAATAAAGAAAGTCAAACTGAACCCTTTGTTGAAACTTTCTTGCCACATAAAATATCATGCTTAATTAAGCAGGTAAAGAGTCTCCAATGCTAATGAGAAGAAACTTTCGCGAGACAGCGAACTGTAGGATATAATGAATTATTCAAGCTCGCCAGATTGCACCGGTCGGATCTTCTAGCAAAGCGATGATATATCCAGCGGCTGCACAAATGGGAATAGCCGCGCGCGCCTTTCATACCTGAACCGCTGACAAAACCGCACAATGCAAATTTCTCAAGAGTCCTCCAACTCGAGGACTCGCGGGGACTGTTGCAGAACAAACACTTGGGTCGGCATCTCGCAGCAAGTGTGCTAATCCACAAATTAGCCCAGGAGTTCGTGTGGCGCGATGAATTTAATGAGAGTAGCGCTTAACCAGTTTAGACCAATTTCACGCAGCACCTACTTTTCCATTTCCTACTTGGCCCGAATGAACTTTGAGGATTGAACTCGACGCACCCGCAGGCACATCTGTTGGACCTTTTACGTAAACATTTCAAAGTTAATAATTAATAAATTTAATTGACCAAGAAAATGAATAAATTTTATTCTATCTTGTAAATGAATTTTGTTTCAGCTTTAAACTTGTCCGAAATTCTCGTCATTGACCTTTCAACAAACATTAAATTGTTAAAATGTTTATTGAAACTTGAAAAAGATTTCCCACAAAATTTAAACTGCAGGCTAAATTTGTCACAAACATTGTTCTTTTGTAATAGATATTTCGCTTCATTTTTAGACGATTTTTTTAGTCATGCATATCTTTTTTAGTCTGCAACAAAAGCTAGACAATTAGCTTTGTTTCAGCATTTCTAGCGTTTCTCTGTCCCATTCGCAAAAAACAACCAGCTCACAAACGAGCACAAATGGAGCCATTTTTGCTCTCGTTGGTCGTGCCGCAGACTGCAAATTACCAACTAGAGCGGATGCAAACACAAACGCAGAAAACAATTAAGCGGTGCTGGCGGCGCCTGGCGAATTAATTAAAAAAAGCCGCTGCAACCCTATATTTTTGCCATTTTATTTTTGTTGATTGCAATGAACACGGGGGAGGCAAATTGCGGCCGCACTCAAATAATAGATCGTGAAGCGCGGTGGTATGGAAAATTATTAGAAGCGCCCTGACTTATCCATCTGTGATCGAATGATTTTCAGACTGCGGAATGGGCTGTTTGCGATTTGATAGGGTCACTGCACGTCCTAATTCAAATCCTTGTAATCTCCAGCTTAAAGACAAAAGCTGCAGTAATTTTGTTGATTGGAATTTAACTCAACAGGTTTAAATCGCATTAATCTTTTGATTTGGTGAGCTGGCCAACCGTAAGTTACAGTTTCTGGGGTTAAATATAGCGACCCACCTGCTTCAACGGGGTTTATAGTCCCGCAGAGAGTTTTATGGGCAGGACGCAACCCCGGGTGTGGTTTTAGTACCTCGTCTTTGTGTCGTAGTCTTGTCCGCCATAAATACAGATAAAGAGCGGCCCCATTCGATTCACTTTAAACGCAGAAGGCCGGCTCGCTCTTTACGACGATGAATATTAGATGCGTTGCAAGGACCAAGTTTCGCGGCCGAAATGCGCACTAGCTCTGTTTTTTTAATGGCAAACGAGTATCCAGGCGAAGGACTACAAATTTTGTGGCAAA
Source organism: Neocloeon triangulifer (assembly GCF_031216515.1). NCBI lineage: Eukaryota > Metazoa > Arthropoda > Insecta > Ephemeroptera > Baetidae > Neocloeon > Neocloeon triangulifer. The sequence continues at coordinate 4,567,258 of NW_026775555.1, read as the reverse complement.
CCGCTAAAAGCGTGACTTCTAATAATTTAGGCAATTGCTGTCAATTTTCAGTCAAGCATTTGGTTCGCGTGGCAATTGGATTTTGTGCATTGTGCTAAACAGATTTGTTTCGATTGCACACAGAACCTTTCTGGAAGAAATATTTGTAAATTTTAACGAAAGAATATATTTTCAAGGCAATTTAAAACTGGAAATAAATATCTAAAAAACTATTTCTTTTTAATATTAAAAATTTTGTTGGGGCTTGGAATTTTTTTTGGAAGTATCTGATAAATTTTAACGAAAATGATCAAAACCTTTTGAATAAATTGAATCTTTAAAAGGTTACTAATAAAAAATTGACAACGTACTATTTTCATGGAGTAAATGAAGACTCTTGACGTGGAATAATTGTCGATGTTGGTTGACATTATTAATGAAATAAACAAGTTTTGCAAAAAAAAAACTTTTTGTTATATAATTTTTAGACTCAAATCGTCTAAATAATTGCTTACATTTCGTTTTACTAGAATGTATCTAATTTTGACCTTTTCAAAGTTATGCAAATTTTCACTTTTCATGATCAAGCTGGAAAAGAGGCTTAAGCATTTAGTTCGCGGTGGATCGAGAGAACGCCTTATCACGTCTCTGACGCAAACGGTCTATTTCCATCTGGCGCATTGCACTCGAACCACTTTGGTAAGTGCCTTGGGCACTGTGAGCTGATCTTCGCTTTAAATTCTAGCAAAACAGGATTATTTCCCACACACCTAACGCGATCATCTTGCTCCGCCGACCACAATCCTTTATAAATAAACAGGATTTGCGTGGGCAAGTTGCTGTGAGAGAGAGAAACGGATCCGGCGCTCTCTCAACTTTTAAAACGTCCACATTGACCAGAGAGGAAGCCTGTCACTTTGACGTGAGGCAAATATAGGCTCAAATTTATTTTCGGCGAGAGAGAGGCAATTTCCTGGGGCTTGGGAATTCAAATATATATATGTTGCATGATAGATATGCTTCTAGCGAAATTAAATTGGATGTGAGGCCCTGTCAATACTTCCATCGTCTGCACCAGGCATTTTGATCGAGTTCCAAGAATGTTGCTTTTGAGTTATTAAGTGCAATTTGATTTCGACACGTCAAGTCACTTCCCAATTCCATTTAAAAAAGCTGATATATTAAAAAAAAAAAAATGTTAACTTTTCGGGAGAAGATATAATTTAAATGAGAAAACTTTTAGGGTAAGAAGGAAATTTTCATCCAGCATTCCGATTATTTTCGCCACAGACATTTCAACGATTTCTCCCAAAATTCCCACTCACGTTTTGCGTTGTCAGCGCTCGTGGGGGTCGTCGGTGATTCCGAGCTCGCGACTTTTAAGCGGTTTGGAAAGATTCCACCCCTGCGCGAGCATAAAAAGGCACGCGCTCCAAAAGCGAATTAGCCCGAGAATTGTACGAGAGCCGCAGTGAGAGCGTTATTAATACGAACCACGAACACACAAATAAGTGATGAATAGTTAATTCCACCCTTGCAGCCCGCCGGTGTAATAAATAATTGTGTGCCGCCCCACAAAGCGCTTGTTTGCAACAATAGCCGTAATTAACGCTCGGCTGGGTTTTCTGGAGCGCTCCTTTGAAAAATGCGGCCGTGTTTGATGAATGCACACGCCGAGTATGAATGCCGCGAGTTTGTAATTTCATTCACGGGCAGGGGAATTATTAATTAAAATGGCGGCTTTTGCGTAATCATGCTCCGCGTATCAGATACGCGAAATATTAATTAACAAGAAATACGAGCAGGCAGGGTTATTGTGAGCTGCACATTCGACACACTGCATTACATCGTGATCAATCACGCCAGGGGATTATCTTGGCTATCGAATCGGTTTGCGGTCAGTTCAAATGATGATTTATTGAGTATTGGCGAGGATAAAAAGCCCTATTTGTGCGGTGCACGGTGCACCACATAATAAAAATGTGAATTCCAATAAATCTGCAAAAGAATACTAAAAAATGTAACTGATAGGACATAAAATTTTTTTCAATAAAATTTATCTTAATATTTTTCCATCAAGTCATCATTTTAAATACTATTTTCCCATTCAATATTTGAAAATTTTTCACAGTTAATTTGTTTAAATTTGAAACTATGAATTATTTAATAATTTTTTTCCTTTCTAACATTGCTTGTTGAAAGCATATTTCTCTTTGTAAACTATCTGGGGAGCTATAAATAAATTTCCTGACAAAAAATGTGACATTATTTCCTACCTGCGTGTAGAGGACGCCCTTGCACAGTGTCTCCCCAAGGAACCAAGTTTCCGTAACGTCCCAGACAACGGACGGCGGCAGACAGAAAACGAGCACCATGAAGTCGGCGACGGCCAGGTTGACGATGAAATAGTTGGTCACGGTTCGCATTTGCGGGTTGCGGACCACGGCAGCGCACACGAGCGCGTTGCCGATGAGGCCGGCGATGAAGATGAGGCCGTGGAAGGCGATCAGCAGCCACTCGGCCGGTGTCGGGAAGATGTAGATCTCCATGAGGGCGATGTAATCGTCGTCCGACATGCAGTACTCGTTGGTGCAGTTGGACGTCGAGTTCTCGTCGTACGTGATGTTATCGTAGTCGACGATCATGGCCGACATTTTCTAGACTGAGGGCACCTGCGGGCATAATAAGTCTCTCGTCAGAATTTTCGGCGCAAAAAATAGTTGGCGGTTTTAATATGAAGTCTTTGAGAGCTCATGAGGCGAGCAACTTTTATGAAATAAGTAAAAGAGAGTGATATCTTTTGATATTCAGATCCTTTTAAGTCTGCCGTAAAATTCCTCTTTCAAACTTTATGGGGTAGGGTATCGCGAGGAAATGGCGGTCTTTTATGGAATTAAGTGCAGCGTGGGACTTTAATAATACATTTCCATTTTTAGCACCTTATTAATAACGTTTAATGCAGTTTGAAATTACGTGACTTCAGAAATTCTATATCTTACGGTGCGCTTTTGAAATGGCAATCGAATTTCCGGTCACGTCCCTCCGATTTCAACTGAGAACTGCTCGATAAAATTATGCACCACGCGCGACACAAACGTCGAGCAGGTGGCATAACTATAAAATGTAATGGAAGCGATCTCTACGGTCGACGCCGACCACCAATGGAGATAAGTATAGCATTGTGCGAATCTCTTTGCGTGACACAAGCCAGATGAAAGAAACGCAATCCAGCCCACAACAGCCAGATAACTTCTTTTGTCAGGCGACGGTAGTAAAACATCACAAAGCACATTTTTATTGTTGCTCTTTATATGTATCAAAGGGGGAAAATTAGCGATTTTATCTTGGTAAAGTTCAAGGCTGTTGAAATCGTATCAAGTAAAATACTGAAAATAACCAACAATATCGCTGCATCCATAAAGTGTAAAGCATTTTTTTTCCAAAGAAGAGTGAAAATAGCAGCTGTAAAAATGTTTCAAAACTTCGTTAATAAATAAATATCTGCTCAACGACAGTTCCAAATTGTTCGCAACAGCAATTATTTGGCGTCTGCTGTTAATGCTTGAGCCAAGTTTTGCACGTTATTTTTTATACTAAAGGGAAAAAAATCACGCTTTTATCACAAATTTAATAACAAAGCCAAACGACAGGAAAGTTTCAGGTGGGTGTCGTGGAAAGGACGAGAAATAATGTTCAGCACGGCTTATTTGCCGAGCGGATTAAATTCGATTCCCGCCGGGTGCAGCCATAATTTATTGGCGAGGCGTGAAGAACGTTTTCTTTGGCGTTGAGAAAACCCAACAAACTGCGAAATCGTTTAAAGCTAAATCACACCGCACTGTTATGCACGTCGCTTCCTCCCTTCATAACATTTTCGCTTCGTATTTTGCGCTCCATTAAACAACCCTTCTCATCCTAACCAACACGAAATTACTCTTTTCTGCACTGAAGATTGCGTCGAAATAATACTTCACGTTATTGAGTGGAAAGATCTCAAAGGTTTGAGCGCATCCTGAAAATCATGAAAATAGAGTCGAGCATCTTTTAATTAAAAATTTAATCTAATTAAATCATATTGAACTTTATTAATATTAATTGAAAAAGAACAAAGGGCACACTTTCTATCTCAGTTCCACATAACTTTGCTTCGTGCGTTTTATACAATTCTTCCTCACGGGAGCGACTTTGCGCGATATGAAATTAGATTAAGAATTTCTCCTAGCAAAATTAAAGACGAGAAATGAAAGAACTTTTGCATAGCCGTTTGCAACGCATAGAGGAAGGAAAAAAATATCGTTCTCTGAGAGAAGAGCAGAAACTTCCTCTTTCTTTGAGAGACAGAGTGGAGCGTGAAAATTACATAAGACCACAAGGACTCTTGGTGCACATATGCAACCTGCAGTGCAGAATCACCTGCACAAAGTCCCGGTGCATTATACGTCACTCAGTGATTCCGAAGCGAATCTAATTTGCACCATCTCCAGCTGTCACTTTCTCTCCTTTGAGTTTCCAACAATGCGATAAAATGGATTCCTTTCGCGCGTGCAAAACGAGTTTGTAAAAAGTTGTTCCCGTTTCCATTTTGCAGTCTCTTAAAGTGCGATATGAATGCACTTTTTTCCGCTTTTTACCTGCGCAAGGACGTTGATGCACGCGCGAGGTAAACTGGCGTGCAAGGACAAAACCGATTAGATCCTCTGCAGCGGTAGTAAAGCCAATTTGAGATAGAAGCTCTGGGGGAAATTTTTTGCGAAGAGCAGAAAACGGGCAAGCTGGCATGAAACTTGCAGTGCACAAGAGAGAGTTATATTATTAGATTAGGTCAACCAACTGGCTCTGCTTTGGAATGTAATGAATGTGGAACTGGAACAGTAGATAATTTGTGGCGCGTACAGATTTTCCTTATATAGGAGAGGCAACACATGAACGAGTACTTGATTGCCTCAATTTTTATTAGTTTTCTTTTAATCGCTCTATCAAATAATTGTATTGTGAATGTATTGCCTTAAAAAAATTTACTTTAAAATACCAAAAACTGCATTTTAAATTCCTCACTAAATTTTCTGTTGAAAAAATTTATTCTACGACCCTTTTTTGCTTTGAAGTTTTGTATTGAAAAAAGTTAATTTTGTTCAAGACTTACAATTAGCCTAATAATTTAATTTTAAACAGTTTTAAACGGTGGTTAATGACAAAAAAATATATATTATTAATATATACTCTGTGCCTTGTAAAATTAGATTTTTAAAATTAATTTACTGACATTACTTTTGCTAAATTAAGCTTAAAATTCTAGTTTCAAACACTTCGTTGATCAGATTTTTGTCAGGGAAAAGAGTTTTTGTTTGCTCGTCAAAATGCCTTCCAAGACAAAATTAAATTTGTAAATTTTTGGTAAAATAACCCTTGGTAATTAAATTAATTAAAAAGATTAGATTTAATCAAGAAAATTCGTTTTACTAAATTCTGGGAGAGAAATTGAATTCTACTTTTTCACATTCTTGCTCTTTTTCTATCAATTTTTATATATTTAATTTAGCAGTGAAAATTTATGATCAAAAAGCGCAGAATGAGAAAAACCTGAATAATTAATAGGCTATAATTTTCTGCACTTTGAATAACAGGAAAATGTTCTGGCAAACGGAATATTAAATACATAGTGCGAGTGCCATAAAAGCCAGTTTTGTCGTCGTAGTTATTTTAATTAAAGTTGGCCGCGGCACTGCGTGGCACCGTTCCGACTGCCCTTTCCGCACTACAGTACTTTTTCACAAGGGCCGCATGTATTACATAGCAAAATACATATTTCGCTTCGCACAGAAGCGCGAGAAAAGGGAGAGGCAAAAGCACAAAAGCAAAAAATAATTATTCCAGCGCCAGAGCTTTTGATGGCTTTTACACGACCAAAAAGAAAAATTGCGAATAGTTTCAGCACTGGCCATGCGGGGCGGCGTCCAGGGGATTGAAATGCAAAACACAAAGCGCCCTGCGAAGTAGGACGCCTTTCCTCCAGATAATAGTTGAGAGAAAAACTCAAAGAGCGCCTCTCCATCCTATTGTGTTTGTGTCTGATTCTCTCGGCTCACTCAGCTCACCGGTATGAATATTATGTGAACGCTTTGGATTGGAACAATGATTCATCATGCTTGACTTGGCTCTGATGGGGAAAGCCTGAGGCACCCTTTGATGCCGTTTTCCCAATTCAAAGTGCATTATTTCAGCATGGTCTGCTTGTTTTCGAGCAATTTCCAACTGGCGTGATGGCCAGAAATATTTATCAGGCTTTTGTGGATTTTAAATCAGCGCTCACATTTAACACGTCACATATACAGATGGTGCAGTTGTGTGAATTCAAAGCGCGGCAGAATTAATTTCGCGTGTGAGAGGAAGCGCAGCTGCTTTTTTGGGAATTTTAACAGCATCATTTCAAAGCAGACATCTGTATGTTTACAAAAGTTTTCAAAACATGAAATAAAGAGCTTTCATTTTCATTAGTGCGTATTAACACGTGCAAAAATGAATCTTGAAAAAAAAATGCTTATAATAAAATTAAAATGTTTATTTTAAAATAATATTCAACATGAAAAATAATTCCTTTTCTTTTTTTTTTAAATAAGAATATCAGGGAAAAGTTCCTTCTAGGAATACAATTAAAATAATATACATTTATTTGAAATATCAGTAAATTTTTTACGCTTCTCAACCTAGTTGTTTTAATTGCATATCAAATTTGTTCCAACTAATCGATACATTACCACCTTCAATTGAAAATAAAAGCAAATTTGTCACCAATCCATAGATTTACGATTTACCTCCGACCTACATTTAAATTAAACAGATCCACATTTCTTAAGGCGATATGTTAATTAATGTTCAAAACTTTGTTGTTTCATTACCTGGTAAATTTATTGCTCTCCTTCTTATAAAATGCACGCTAGTTGCAATTAAGCCAGAGGCAAGTGAAGTTCGCGACAAACTCAACTAACTCCTGTGAGTTGGAAACTTATTTTCCAAAAGGTTTTCTCCAGATGAAAATAGAACATGGAAAAGTTTGATAAAGTAGCAGGCACAATTTGTAGCAAATTGTGTCACTTGCAGTAAATTCCGCGTAGGTAAATATATTTGTCAAACGAGTTCCAAGAAAACTAAAAACAAAGATGGTTTTTTTAACATATCCAAAGGCTAAAAGCGGCGCTTAAATTTTAGTGCGTTTTTTTTAAATTCATAAACGAAAAAGGAAATCCGAGCTTTTCACTTTTTAGTTTTGCAGACATTCTATTTCAAAGTAAAAATACTTAACAATAATAATAAACGCTCCTGTAGCAAGTCTTTTCTGGTGTATTCCAAGAACAAAATGCAAATCACCCATTTGTTCCGTGCAGGTGTACTTTTGTGTGAAGCAAGCTGTAGTTACAAAGCACTCTCAATCTGCATGTATTATGCAGCTGTGGTACATTCCCTAAAAAAAGGGGGTTGATAGAACAGATATCCACTTTAAATTCTGCAACGTGCAGTGCATGTAAAGTTGCAATTACCCTTTACTCGTGACGTTGGAGGCATTTTCCAGCGCAAGAAGATTATTAACGAAGCAAACGTTGTACTTTTTATTTTCATGACTAACTGATGCACAAAAAATGGTAGATTAAAAGGTCGACTGTGCAGTGCAACGTTAAGCAAAAAAAAATTCTTTTAATACTTAAACTGCGAGTTTGTTTTTATTTGCAAATGGAGAGTTGGCAGAATATTTCAAAGAGCAACTCACTCGTCAAATTTATTGCCCGCTTGTCGGAGAAAAAAACTGTGATGCCGAGCAGCTGCATGAAAGGATTCACGTTCAATTATAAAAACGGCGTGGTTTTCGTGGCTAGCAATGATTTGATCTCTGTGCCTTTTGTACGAGCGCGCTCCACATTCAGCAAACATTTATTCATGCTTCAATGAGATTATACCGCAGATTCCTTTATATTTATGTTACCAATTCATCCCCCAAGGTATGCAAAATGTGCACCTGATTGCCTGATAAATTGCAGCTTTGCTAATTGTTTGTTTCGTAACATGTCTGACGATAAATTTCACCCATATGTATTGCGCTAGTTTGATATAAATTCCATTCATTAGACATTTATTTTTTGCCCATAATTTATATTTTACAATTAATAAAATCTTAGCCAGAGCCATATTAAAATATTCTAGCACAGCATGCGATCGTTAACTGAACAAAAAAATTATTATTTATGGATTTTCAGGATTATTTATTAAAATTAATACCCCGTTAATTGCTATGACATTAATTTATCTAATCCTTGTTGCGGTAGCAATTATTATTAAAGAAATCATAAAAATATTTACTAATTTAAATTAGCTCGTCTTCATTTATTTTGCCGTCGCATTTCAAGATAAAATAGCCGATTGAAAGTGAAAAAAAAACTGAACAGTAATAAAGTAAAAAAAAACCAGCATTGTCTCCTTAACCACAGGAAAAAAGAATTTTTAAAATTGAATATAAAATTATATCACTTATATTTCAAATATATAAAAAAATGTTTTGAATATCTTATACGGATTTTTATTTCTATGATTTTATCAAAAGACCCTCTGCTCTGACTGTCTTGAATTTACTTCCCTCTGCTTCCCTACAGCTAAAAACACAATTCAATTAAACTTGATTTTGAATATTAATACTGAAGAGTCAAGGGAAAATTCCGTTTGTTGAAATTATTTTCATAATTATTCGAAATTGTCCGTTAAAACTATAAATTAATTAAAAATAAAAAAAATTCAATTTAGAGTAATAAGTAATAAGGAAGAGCGGGTATAAAAAGTGTGAAACATAAACTAGTCGATAATTTGAAATTACCAAAAGATACCACTCATTGTGAGAGTTAATATTGAAAAAGGTTAGGTTCATGAAATTCAAACCTTCTACCTTCGGAACATAAAACTGCGATTGAAGTTAAAACACATAATAAATAATGAATAAAAAAATGTTTATGCATATTTTCACAAAATCTAGTGTTGCAGTTTTTGGAATTGTGCACAATCTCATGTTTTCAAAAATCGTGATTTTATTTTGTGTTCAATTTTTTCGACAGTACGTACTAAACTGTTATGGCATAAATTATTTTCCCGTTTTGTATTTAAAAGTTTTTTAGGAAATATTTTTTTAATGAAGAGCAATTTTCCTTTTTGAAAATTAAATTTAAAATAAATTATAATAAAAATCCTGTGATAATTGCTACAATCATGGTATAATTTTTTATATTCTACTCAAGTCATTATAAAAAATTTGCAAAGTGAAAACTGAAAATTGAACAGAAAAGGTGTCAGTAAAACTTTAAATATCAGAGGGTCTGCTAAAACGCCGGACGTAAAGAGAGACATGACATGGCCTTCCCAGTGAATCCACATCATAAACGAAACTTATTTTTCTCTCACACAATAAAAAACGTTATCAATAATTCATTCAAATAATATGTTTTATATAATATAATTTGCATAAAAAACGTAGCAGATTGAAACTGACACAAATCTTAATTGAAAATGTGAATAATTTAGATTTTTTTTAATTCCGTTCTCCTCGGTGCATAAAAATTACCAACCCATAAAAAGACATAAAATTCTATTCCATTCCATGAACTGAAATTTTTTATTCAAGATATAATATAAGGATTTCCATTCCAGGAAAAGATATGCTGCACGGAATTTCCATTCCATGGACCAAAACTTCTTCCAAGAATTTACGGTTCTATTCCACGGAAAGGAATTCATTTCACGCAAATGAGGTTGGAATGGAATTTTTTTCGATAATTTCCGTAAAAGAATTTTTGATTTTTCACTTACCTTGCAGGTAGTTTCAAGCTGAGGATGTGTTTTGGCGAAAGATGAGGCGAGCACTGAGATGCAACTGCTTGAGGACGAAGACTGAATGGTGAGGACCCTTTTGGCGCGGCATTCTGTGCGCTTGTGCCTCACAGAAGAGCGGCCGAGGGAGCATGCCCCGTTCCCGTTGCTGCACGAAACACGATCAAACACGCCAGCAAATGTTCATTCACAAAACTTTTCTCCCCACCATACAAAGTATTAGATTTTGATGCATTCTTTCGAGTTCAAAAATAAAAATAAAATATATAGAAAACTAGGAGAAATTGGATAGTTTTACATGATTAATTATTTGCGAAAAGTTTACAAAAATGAAAGGGTTTATCCTTGTGCCTGTGCCTTATGCGAGTTACTCGTGTTGGGATAACAATTTACCCGCCATCTGTGATGCAAAGCGCACAACATCCTGTTTCGTCTTTTGTAGCCCAACAATGCATTTTTTTTTGCTCTTCTTCATGGCACTGTATTATAATGCGTTATGTGTATTATTGATAATTATTAATTTAAAAAAAAAATCGAACTATTTTGTCCACAATTAACTGGTCCAGAAATAATTTGTTCATAAATTGTTTGAAATTACTACATAAAAATTAATTTTATTGCTTAAAAAATGATGAATTATCAAATTATTTTTACTATAATTTATTATTTATTATAATTATTTATAATAATATTCTTCTCGGTCACTATGTACAGAAAAACTCCTTAAATTTCATCTATTGAGTTAAAAATGAATGGTACTGCGTTTTCATGACGTTATATAATAATCAAGCATAGAGAAAAGTGTGGATTTCTTAATTGACTTGCAGTGAATCATTTATGCTAGTCACTAGTCACGTGATAAAATATACATACAAGTGATGGTTTATTTTATTGCGTGGGTTTAGGTCATCCGCAATACACAGGGTTATCACTTTCTGGAAGGAATTTCCTGCACCACAGCAAAACACAAAGAGTCATTTAAAGGCGGACTAATTAATGACTAATGGCACATTTAATTAAAATGCATCCGCGCATTGTGAATTTCTTCCAAGTGCACGGACTGCGCGCCTCGTTGCACTGCAAAACAATTGGCACGTCATTTACTTTTGCTTTTATGATGTATATTGCAATAATACAAATTCCAGAAGTCGTGTAGCAAAGATAAGGTTTTATTAGCGAGATGGAGATTTCTCGTCTGTTTCTCATGACGTTTAAGTCTAGGTTTAAAGCTTTGATAATTTATATGGGCTGAAAATCACAAAATTATATAAAGATTTCCCTTTTAAAAATAAAACTTGCATCACTTGTAATTATTATTTAGTACAGAAAATCAACCAAAATATAATGTTATTTGATTGTGAAAAAATTATTGATATTTTAGTAAAACAATAATTATGTAAACTTATTTTCAGGATGACACATTAATTTTACGATACATAAGATACAATGTCATTCACAGAAATTAAGAGCTTATTTTTTAAGTGCGACAGTGCGTCTGTACAGAACACAGTAAAGAGTATAATAATAATTCTATCATTAAAATTAAAGAGAAGAAGAAAGATTAATTATCAAATTACGAAAAATAATTAATTTTACAAATTGTAACCAGAATTATAAAAATGAAATTAAAAAAAAAATCAAAACTTTTATTATTGTTTTCTAATTTAATTTAACATTAAATAAAAAATGATTTATAATAAGAAAACCAATTATTGTAAATTTCGATTTGAAGCTTTTTTTAAAGAAAACAACAAAACAAAAAAAAATTAATTTTAAAAATTGTAACTCGAAATATAGCATTAAATTAAAACAAATTTGAAATTTTGATTTTATAATGAAATAAAATATTAAATAATAATAAATTGTTTAATAAAAAAAATGGTAAATTTTAATTTAAAGTTTTTAATATAATTTTTTTTCACCCAGAGGTAACTTCTCAAGTAAATAATCATTAAATTTACCCAAATTAACAATAAATTAATATTCTACATTAATTCCCTGGTTTTATAAAAGGATTTAAAAAAGCACCTCAAAAAATGTTTATTCACTGCAATAATTAATTCATAATTATTATCAATTTTACCGACGACGACACACGAACAATTCTTGCAAAATAAAATGTAATTAGTGTGTGTTTACGGCAATTTGGCGACTCACTCGCGCAGTTGGCGCGATTTTGCACTCGGCGCATATATTTTGCTCACAATAATCGCAGGGTGCCTGCCTTTGTTGCATGTTGCGGTGGTGCACACGACGGCCGTGTGCACCAGCAGCACGCTGCAGACGGCGGAGGGGCGTCTCGACCAATCAGCGTCGCGGCTCGGCGCCTGCTATAAAAAGGAATCTCCCATGTTGTTGCCGAGTTGTACTGCGTCGCCAGGGAGTGATCGTACAACCGCTAAAACAGATTTTTGCCGAAAACCCCGTTTCAATTGATATCCATCAGCATGGCTTCGACTTCCGCGTGCCGACAGAACTTCCACGTCGAGGTGGAGAACGCCCTGAACAAGCAGATCAACCTCGAGTTGTACGCCAGCCACGTTTATCTGACCATCGTGAGTTCAATTCGCTTTTCCTTTCCTTTGCCCATCCATTATTTGCCCCAAGGTCGCTGACCTCGAGCAAACCTTGCGAAATTCCCCGCGCCAATGCCCATTCTGCGTGATCCGGGTGGTTTCCTAGAAAAATTTTATTGATTTCGCCGGAGAATTGCGTTCAAAATCACTCTGATTGTCTATTATATAACTTCAATTTTTTTTTAAATCAACTCAATTTTGACATTTGGACCACTTCTTAAGTTGAGCTGAAAATTTTGAGATAAATTTCGTCATTTCAGATAAGATAGGAGATGATTATAGAATGTTCCAGTCGCGGCGGTCGATATTATTTTGGTCGCGATCATATGGTTGTGTTTACGTCCCGAAACTGCGTCGTTCGTGATCCGACAGGGGGGTGAGGGGGCAAAAATGTTGGATGTACCAACAAAAGTGGGAACCAACATTGACTAAACTGCGCGTTTCCGCTGAATTTGAACTAACAAATTAATTTTAATGTTTAAAGGCCACGGCATAATTTTCTGCTCACTTGAACTGAAATTTCAATGCCACGAATTAAATTTTCTTTTATTTTTAATTATACTTGGTGCTCATGAATATATTTATGTTATAATTTAAAATAAATAATGATTGAAATTTACGTACATAGATTTATAATTGCAAGCTGAATGTCCATTGGTATGGTACTTATAAGTAATCTTCTTAGAGTTCAAATTGTTTTACACACGTTCAAGGAAAACAATTATTTTCAATCTGGTAGGACGAGTCGCGGGTTTCGTAAAAGCATGAGTGTGTGTGGTGCTCGTCATTTCCTATTATTAGCGTTACGATTTATCACACGCTCTAGTGAGTGGAAAAACAAAACTCTCAAGAGAAAATTATTCAACATCAATGTTGGAAGATAACTTTTCATGTATTTTATTTCCATTTCACGCACACCGCAGAAACAGCAGTTCAGTTTATTCACACCTTGACCTAGAAAAAAAATTGCAGCTCGGCAAAACAAGCAAACAATGCGACGATACAGGCTAAAAGCTGCTGACTCTGGTGAACCCAGTTCTAAATTTTGCGCCTGCCTTTCACTTTCTAATCTACGCTAAATAGCCTAAAATGAAATAGAAACAAAAATTATACTGAAATTGAGAGAAGTGGACAATTGAGGAGACAATCATAGAGTGAAAAACAACAAATTGTAATTTAAAAAAAATCTTTGACGAGAAAATTATTAGTTTTAATCAAATTCTACTCTTATAAAAAATTTGAAGAAACTGGTGTAAATTTAATATATTGATAAAACAGGTCTCAAGGTTAGTTAAACACCATAGAAAATTATGAATAATGACAAACTAGTTATATGTAAAATACAATCTTAGAATACAATTTTCTTATATATTTTTTTTTAAATATTTTTAGTGATTTTTTTTGTCTCACAAATCTTGGTTCCAAATTCCAACAAGAATAAAGCCCATTTTCCCTAGTGAAAAATATTTTTTTTTACCGAACATGAAATTACATTATGGTGTTTAAATATATTCAACAACTTTTACCTGTTTACTTCCAAAATTCCCCTCGGAGCAATTTGAGCAGATAAACACTTAAATTTATAACCATCCACTCGGGCTCCCCCATTTTTGGCCAGTAGACATTCTCATCTCACATGTTATCTAATCAAAAACGCTGAATAATCACATTGTTGACCCTTGCAGGCGTCGTACTTCGACCAGGATGATGTAGCCTTGAAAGGCTTCCACAATTTCTTCAAGAAGAACAGCGACGAGGAGCGCGAGCACGGCGAGAAATTCATCAAGTACCTCAGCATGAGGGGCGGCCGACTGGTGATGAAGGGCATTGAAGATCCTCCTGCCCAGGCCAACTACAGCTCGCCCCTGCTGGCCCTTCAGTTTGCCCTGTTCCTTGAGAAGAAGGTAAAAATTAGAAAATTAAATTTGTTAATTTATTATATATAAATTCTTTTAATTTTTAGGTGAACCAGGCGCTTCTGGATCTGCACAAGACTGCCACTGATTGCAACGACCCTCAGTTCTGCGACTTCATCGAGTCCGAGTACCTGAAGGAGCAAGTGGAAGCAATGAAGCAGATCTCAGACCTGATCACCAACGTCAACAGGGTCGGTGATGGTCTTGGTGTCTACATGCTGGACAAGGAACTGCAGGACTCTTAATTATTCCTTCCCTTAATTCAAAGCTTCCTGTTCTATAACTGATTTTATTTTTGGATTAGTATCGTACTTAACGAAAATATTGATCGATTTTTGAAATAGAAAAGACCGAAAAAAAAATGTTTTAATTCTCCATTATTATTATTATTGCACAGAGAAGCGAGTGCTATTCTTTGTTAAAGGTTTAGAATTTAGGACTGCATTTCATTACTGTCTTATGTAGCAGCAAAGGTGTACAATTTACATGGTGCATTCCATACTGTACTGATTATCACGAAGAGAAAGTCAATAAAAAGTTGTAAAATCAATTCAAACACACAAAAATTGTATGAATTTATCCTATTTAAAAAGTAAGCAGTTGCTGTAGAAAATTGCATGAAAATGAGACGAAGTAATTACTTCTGCATTTATTTTTTTATTGATAATAAAACTGATCAGTTTGCAAAATAATAGAATTTATAAAATAAGGACAAACAACAAGAGGCGGCAACAGAGATTGTTTGAAGGGAATGCGCCATAAATAAATAAGATGCAGCTGACACGCATTAGAGAGGTTGTTACAAAACTGTCTTGGCACCAGTGCAAATTATTCAAAATTTTAATTGCAAGAGCTTATCGCAGGTCAATGTTCGGTCCAAGGCGAAGATAAAAATTTCAAAATCGAAGAAATCATCTCGTCTGGCAGGACCCAACTCGGTCGCGTGGAATCAGTCGTAGTTCAGAGCCATGTTTCAAAAACACAGTACCTAAGAATTGAGATTCATATTACGATGACCGCAATTTCATGAAAATATAAAACATGCCTGCGGTTTGTTGAGGATTTATTCCAATACCATCGTCAGTGATTATGGCAGACGTTGCAGGCGGAACTTTAAATTCCTCTGCCGCAAACTTCAACACTGCAGTGAAGGGGGTGTTTTCAGGCACACTCAGTCTGCAACACAAAAGTTCAAATTAATTTTATTTCACAAAATTCTTTTTTAATATTTTTCTAACAAGCCTACAGGAAAGAAGTCCTAGGAAGAGGAACGACATCTTACCTAAAATTTTCAATCGACGCTCCTCTCCTCAACTTCAGACCTGTCATACCATTTTTCACACGAATAACTAATTAAGAGGAATCTTTAATTTTACTTTTCACAGCCTGCCACAAAGGCTTGTCGTCCATACTCGAAACAATGTGTTCTACATAACTTCTCAGACCTTCGTCTGCGCAAGTGGTCAAAGATTTTATCATCCGAACAACATCTTCAAAAGTCAGCCAATTTTTTGAGGCCCATAGTTGTTGATCTTCGTCATAATGAATTTCATTAGCAAACACCAGAAAAAACTCAAAGAACTCTTCGAAAAACTCGCTGCACCTTTGGAACAGCAATAGAAGCAGTGTAAAATCACAGTTAATAAAGTTTTGCCAAAACTGTCCGATGCTTGCGGACGTCGAGACACCGTCGATCAACAGGTTTCCTTGGAACTTCTCCAAAATCAAGGTCTGGACGGTTTGGAAATGCTGCTCGGGCATGATGTTAAGAAAAATTAAAGACTCGACACCAACTCTGCTGGATATGAGTTCCTCAATATGGGCGCGCCAGGCATCTTTGTCCTGCATCACCTCCTGGGGCAAAATTTTGGTCACAGTGTCGTACCAAACTGCTTTCGACAGCCGACCCTGGGTCGCTGCGTCCGGGTAGTGCTTCTTGTTGCAAATGAACATGGTGAACATTTTGAGCAGGAGACACTCATTTGAGAAACGTTTGATGAAGTCCATTGTCCGGCGCCCACCGCACACATGCAGGTACTCTTCGAACGCCACGAAGACCGTCTCCTCGTCCTCGATGTGTTCCATAATGATGTTGCCAATCAACTCGTCGCAAGCAAATCTGAACCCAGCAAACTTGAGCGCAGGAAGGCCCATTGCCGCCCTCCAGTCTGTGTACTTCTGAGCAAACTCATCGACCAGGTCTTCAGCTTGGAGCTTAGCGAGCATGGCTTCGACAAAACTGGCCCATTGCAGACCTCTCTGGATGGCCGCTCGCTTGTCGTCGCTCTCGGCGATCCACTGCTTGTTGTGCAGGAACTTGACGAAGTTGTCGCATCCGTCGAAGAGACTCTCCATTTTTCTTTGACATAAAATCAGCTTATAAAAAAAGTAAAAGTTTGCAAATTGAGACTCCAAAGATTTAAAAGCGTGTGAAAAATGGTCTGCAAGGTACTAAAAAGTGCATTTTTCTCTGGGCCACTTACACTTTGAATGGCAGTTTTGGGTCAGAGGTCAGCGTGATCTTAAACGTAACCTTCGGCGCACTGAAAAAAAAATATAAATTAATGACACACGCCAACCATATGGCCGGATTGAAACTTTGTAGCGAATTTAAGATAAAATTATACTTACGCCATTTTTTTCAGTGCAGGTAAAATTAGAAAAGGGCGCTTTAAATAAAAAGTATTTTTATAAAGAGTTCTAAAATGCTAGTTATCGAATTTGGCTGCTTTTCGCCCAGAGAAAGTGGATTTTGCAGAAATTTCCACGAGATCCACGACGTCCAACAACAAATGCGATGCTGCTGCCCTTGTGGCAGAAATTGAAAATAGAAAAGGGGGCGTAATGAAAATACGTGTTTTTGTGATCTTTTAATTAGTGTGCTTTCATCAAATTCCAGGATTTTAATTCAATTTGCCGCAACGCTAGTAGATTTTATGATGGGCCATGTGAGACAAAAATTCTGAACCGGAAGACGGCTATGTTTCATCAAAATTAGCCTCATATTTTTCTTTGGGAGGCCACAAAGTTTAAAAAAAACAAAAAATAGTCATGCTGTTCGGCCGGGGAATTGGAACTGCCACTTTTGCTCTCTTGATTTTAAGTCATTTTTGCGTAGGAATCAGAAAATATGATAAAAGTGATCTAGACAGTTTAAAGTAATATTATTTTATTTTTTGTATGTTTTAAATAATTGATTTTATCTTTTCCTTTAGAGAGGAAGTCCGTCAGATGTTTCAACATGCTTACGATGGATATTTAAAATATGCCTACCCCTACGATGAACTGCGACCATTGACCTGCGATGGGATTGATACGTGGGGCAGGTAAAAAAACTAGAAGTCAATAGCAAATTATTCATATGAATAATTATTTATTAATTATGCAATAAAATATAATTTTGACGGCTTGTAATTTGTATATTTTCCTCATTTCAGTTACTCATTAACGCTAATTGATGCTCTGGACACACTGGCTGTTGTGGGAAATTACACCGAATTCAGGAGAGTTGCAGAATTGCTGGCGTCCACAGCAAACTTCGATGGGAACATCAATGTGTCCGTTTTCGAGACCAACATTCGAATTGTCGGAGGACTTTTGAGCGCCCATCTAATGTCTCACAGGTTTTAAACGCAAAATTAATTACATCTAAAATTATTTTACAAAAATTTGAATTTAGAGCTGGAGTTGACTTAGAGCCAGGGTGGCCTTGCAACGGTCCTTTGTTGCGTCTAGCTGAGGACGTAGCAAAGAGGCTGATTGCTGCTTTTGACACTCCAACTGGCATGCCCTATGGGACTGTCAACCTTCGACATGGAGTTCCCGAAGGAGAGACCCCCATCACTTGTACGGCTGGAGTTGGAACGTTCATCGTAGAGTTCGGTGCCCTTTCTCGACTAACTGGAGATCCGCTTTACGAAGAAGTTGCAATGAAAGCTATTAATGCTCTTTACCATCACAGGTAGTGATAAAATTAAATGGGATTCTTTATCTAAAATTAATGAATTAAAAAAGGTCCAACATTGGCCTTATGGGTAATCACATCGACATACTGACTGGGAGGTGGACAGCACAAGACGCAGGAATTGGTGCTGGAGTTGATTCTTATTACGAGTATCTAGTTAAAGGAGCAGCTTTATTACAAAAGCCTGAGCTGCTCAAGGTCTTTCACGAAGGAAGGGAAGCCATCAACAAGTATCTGAAAAGGGACGACTGGCACCTTTGGGTATCCATGCACAAAGGACAAGTCACACTGCCAGTTTTCCAGAGTCTTGAGGCATATTGGCCTGGTCTGCTAAGCTTGATTGGTATGCAAAATGCAAATCTTTTTTTATACGTCTTCTATTTATGTGATCAATTAAGGTGATATTAATAGTGGAATGAGATCGTTGCACAATTATCACCAGGTTTGGAAGCAATATGGATTCACTCCAGAATTCTACAACATTCCACAGGCAAGGATGAAAAATAAGAAATATTGAATAATCATTCATTTTTATAATTAAAAACTAATCAGGGAGAGGCAGGGACTAATCGAGAATCTTATCCGCTGCGGCCAGAGCTCATAGAGTCCGTCATGTACCTCTACAGAGCAACTAGAGACCCTTATCTTCTAGATGTGGGGGTTGATATTTTGAGGAGCATCCAATTCAGCTCTAAGACCAACTGTGGCTATGCAACGGTACCTTTATATTTTTAAATATATTATTAATCGTTTATTCAACCAACATCTAAAATAGATTAAAGATGTAAGGGACCATCGAAAAGAAAATAGAATGGAGTCATTTTTCTTGGCAGAGACGACAAAGTACCTTTATCTCCTTTTTGACACTGATAACTTTATCCACAACAATGGGGGCCAAGGAAAACTCATAAGCACACCTTGGGGAGAATGTGCTATAGAAACTGGAAATTATATCTTCAACACTGGTAAGCTTTTATTTGCAAAGTAAATAATAAAAGAAAAAAATACATAATTTAATATTTTTTTTCTCACAGAGGCTCATCCAATTGATCCTGGTGCCCTCCAGTGTTGTACTGGACAGAGGGACACTGATTTCAAAGCTCATGTTCAGTCTCAGCTTCTTGCAAGTTTAGATCCCGAGGTGTTCAGCAGCTTGCGTGGAGAACGCCTTCAGAAGCGTACTGCTCGACCCCCTCAAAAGCTCAAGCAGAGCGAAAATAAAATGATTTACATTCCTACTCCTCCACCACCAACTAGTCCATCGATCAAACAGCAAACCACAACTGCCGAGCTCAAGAGTTTCCAGCATCAAGAGTCGGAAGTGGAAGATTCGTTGGTTGTCAAGGTTCCTGCAACGACAACCACGTTGAAACCTCACAGCAACTTGAGCGGCCACATTGATGGAGACATCACAGGCGTTGGAACAGTTGAGCTTGTTCAGTCCGAGTACAGACGCAAGAAGAAAGAGATTATGGATGTTGACTCATCTTCCCCTTCAACAATTTCCCCCCAATCGGACACGCGGCCAAGCTTTTCTGGCAGCGAGAAGAGCAACGCTGCTTACCGAAACGAACAAGAGCTGCTTGACATATCGACTGAGAGTTCAGCCAGTGCGGACAGCGGTTTCACATTGCCAACTTTTGTGAAGCAGTTTTTGTCCACGAAGCAATTTGATCCTCAAGCAATGCTTGAAAGACTGAGGGCAAACAGAAGATATGATTTGAACGCTACGTGGAGTACCGATTTTAAATTATTGTATTGCCCGGCCCAACCATTTTTGCAAAGAATGTCCGTTATGGGCGAATTTTACGAAACATTGACCTAAATACGTTTTTTTCTAGCACTGCTTTTGTGTTTTAAATATATGTGCAAGGCTGTGTTGATTGATAAAATTTTGCTTTGTTGTTAGAATTCCTTGAAATGAAATTAAAAGCTCGGTTTTTGTTAAATCGTTAACATACTTTTATTTATTGTTTAACACTATAGAGGCTGTGTGGAATTACAATATAACCCTATCACTTTAAAAACCAGAGTGGTATTTTAAGGGACCTTTTCCCTTTTGGTTTCTTCGTCGTCAGACTGGGGGTCTACAGATTTTATCGTATCCTCCTTGTTAAGCGCGTCCCGCACGCTTGAAACCATTCCTTTTGAGTCGTCCACACAAGTTTTTGGGCCTGAAGGCAAGAAAGAATAAATTAAGATTTATCCTCTAGAATTAATGCGAGAGCTGCACCTCAAGACTAATTTGCATTTACTCAGCCAAAAATGGCTTTCTTAATTTTGCTCAAAAATCCACCCTCCTCTTTAGAAGCCTCTTGCTGGTCCTCTGATCCTGCCATGGGAGTGTCTTTCTTTTTTTCACCTAAAAATTTGAGACACAGTCCATGAGCAAGACAGAGGCCATTTTCTAATTATAAACTAAAATAAACAAAAACCTCCTTACCTTCATTTTGTTGCATGATTCCGTGAACGACGCCAGGGGTGTCGTCTTCAATTTCTGCGTAAGCTAAAAGCAAAGCTTTTTGCTTCTGATTGAGACTGCGAGGAATTTTAATTTTCAAATGGATGTAGTGGTCTCCATAGCCGTATGCATTAACTTTCTTCAAGCCTTTGCCTGTCAGACGAACTCTTGTGTGCGAAGAGGTTCCTGGCATGATCTGGTAATTTTGTTTAATTTAGAATTATTTTTCAACGCTAAAAGCAAAATTTACTTGAATAGTCTGGTCTTCATAAATGCCTTGCACACGTATTGTCCCTCCTAGCGCTGCTTGTGAGAGGGAAATATTTGCGTCTGTGTGAATGTCCGAACCATCTCTTCTAAAGTAGTCAGACTTTTCAACACGGAAGGTAATGAAAACTTCTTTCTTCCCAACAGGCATCCTGACAGTTTGGCCATCTTCAATGCCTTGAATAATAAGAGAGCATCGTAATATCAAATTTATCTATTTTAAATGTTTAATTTAACTTAATTCTTGGGATGACGTAATACCATAGAAAAATTACGCCATGATGCTCTATTATTTAAGCCAGACAAAATAATTACCTGCGGGTACTGGAACTGTCACTCTTTTCCTCTGCACCGTATTTCCCTTTCCGTGGCATTCAATGCAAGGGAATTTAATGAACTTCCTAGTACCATGACACTGCCTACACGTTGTTCGCATCACAAAAGGACCTGTTCATAATGTCTGGTGAAATACTCTGAATTGAACTGGAAATTGAATTGTACCAGTGCTAACAGTCTCCATTCCAGACCCATTACACGTTGGACACTCGATGGCTTTTGTGCCGAGCTCGCACTTGGATCCACTGCACTTGGGGCAAGTGTCGACGACATTCACATTAATGTCTTTGTTTACTCCTCGTGCAGCTTGCGAGAATGTCAAATTCATTATAACCTGGAACATAATTTCAATGCTTGAGAAAGTCATAATATTAAAAACATGAGCTAATGATTGAGAAGTTTGACTATTCCATTTTAATATTTTAATAAATAATAAAATCTGCATGACAGTGAAAATCATACTTCTTGAGCTGCTCCATATCCAAAGTGCGACTCTGCAAAATCTTCATAGTCGCCAAAGCCAGTCTTAAATCCAGCCTCTCCAAAAATTTTGCGGAACAACTCTTCGGGATCGACGTTGGACGTAAAGTTCCATCCGCCACCATAACCTTGTCCCATGCCTGTCGACCCTCTTCCTGGTCTGGGGCCACCTCCACCCATGCCCATTTGCTCGGAGGTCGATCCCCACGTGTCATACTCTTTCCTCTTGGTTTCGTCACTTAAAACCTGAAAATGAAAATCATTTTGAAATTTAAAAATTTATTTTTTAAATTTTTTTATAGCATATTTTGGTCAGGGAATAACAAAATACCTCGTAAGCTTCGGAGACTTCCTGAAATTTTTTTCCAGAGTCAGGATCGCCTTTGTTTGTGTCTGGGTGGAACTTTTTGGCTAGTTGATAATAAGCTTTTTTGATGTCCTTTGGACTGGAATTGCGGGCGACGCCTAATATTTGGTAATAATCCTTTTTAGCCGCATTGAAGCTGTTTGACTTGTGGAATAACCGGTATTGCTGACTTGATTCTGAAATGTAAGAGCCGTGAATTAATTATTTCTTCTAATTGTCTTGCATTCATGACACGAAAAAAAACTTACGAGCGCAGGGTGCGAGAAGAATCGCTCGTTTTCTCCAGGCGAGGGAACTGCTGTTCCTGGCGCAGGAGAGGCACCTGCTGCTGAGGCGTATCGAGAACACGTTGCCACTCGAAAATGGGGCCAAGTTATGTGAATTTGTGGCCAAAATTCGCGATATTCTGCAGACTCCGGTCATGTCTGCAGAAGTGATCAAAACATGAGGGCAGATGTTGCGCGCAGCTATGCGCACTTCAATCATTTTGATACGAAATGGCGCGAAACATGCGTGCAGTACAAATCCAATGGATTGAGCGGATTGAGTTTGTAAATTGCGGTAAATTGGTTACCGAGAATAATCAGTTTATTTTTTTTATCTTACAAATTTTTATATAAATCACATTTTGATTCTTGTGAATTATAATTATGATAATTACAGAGTCTAGATTAATTAGATAAGAGCACAAGTACAAATTAAATTCTTCATCAAGGTGCCATGGTAATGCTGCTAAAAGTTGTTGCACTAGTTGGTTTAATAGTATTATGTGCAGTTGGATCAAAATGAGATAGAACTTTTTTGACGGCCTCGATCACGACAGCCTCTGCCATTCTGACTTCTGATAGCTCGTCTTTCACCTCTTTGTATTCCTCAACCAGCGATTTTCTTATTTTTTCCATTCCCTCCAGAATAGTGAGGGTCATTTCTTGTGCCTAAAATGGAGCGAGAAATCGATTAATTACTATTTTTTCATTTGCAATGATGACAATGCTGTAACAAAAACTAAAAAAATATATACGAAAAAATCTTACGTGTGCGTTCATAATTTTAACCAGTTCCGTCTGTACAATCATGATTTCGTTTCGAATTTTTTTGGTTGACGAGACAACATTTTCCTACCAAAAATAAGCATATTCACATTTGAATATAAATTTCCTTAAATAAAATACCTGGAACATTTTTAAATTAGCGTTCAATTTTTCTACGTCTGCTGGGATAGCGGAGTGGTCATAAATTAGATCATCTAAAATTTCTGCCACTGACATTCTTATCACTTTTAGATCTTGGAAATTGATTTTGACTATTTCATTGATATTAATTTTTGCTTGTTTGATGAATTGCTGAAGATTTGCTTCTTCTTCTGGTGTTAGCTTAAAATAAAATAATTAACAATAAAATGATCAGCAATAAAATACCCGGCATACTCCTTGTTGCTTTAGATTGGCTATCATTTCACTCAAAGATGCGTAGGTATCTTTTGTTATGACCATTATACTAGAGGCTACTTGCTTTCCTAGAGAGCTCAGGGTCGACCTGTATTCTCGAAGCGCCTCGCGAGCAGCAGCGATGTCTCCAATCAAATTTTTCTCCTTTTCTATATCAGCAGTAAATTGATTCAGTTGATGGGAACATGGTGCAGAGAATACCTATGTGGGAAATGAAAATTATTTTTATATAAAAAAAATGAAAAATAAATTTTTCGAAAATTAATGAATAATTTAATTAACTAGGAAAAAATTATAAGTTAAATTTTATTTATAATAAGATTAATTTAAAATTTATGAAAAAAATATTTTACCTGCAGCACTCCAAAGATCAAAACAATTGAGATGATGGCAGTCTTCATTTTTGAAAGATGATGATTCTTTACAATGACTCGTGCAGGGCTTTTGTTTCCTTTATATACCGTTTTTTTATACCAATTTAAATGACGATTGGAAACATGCGTTACGTTTCGTAAAAAAGATTGTTTATCTTTTAAAAATTAGGACATCGCAAGAGCAAATCACCTCAGTCAAATATTTGACTGTTTATTTTTACGATATTTACCTCATCAAAAAATAAAATTCCTAAACTAAGCATCTCAAATGAGAGTTCATTAACTTTTTATCCATAGTCACTTTACAAACCATTATCTTTTTTTGATGCCGTTTGATTTCAACTAATATTTGCTTTTTTTTATCTCTAATCTGGCAAGTTCAGGAAATGCCGAAACACATTGGTGAGTTTAATGAACTTTATTTTTTACTCAATTTTTCTACTCAATTTTTCAATGAGTTAAAAATCATTTGATAACATTATTTCACTATTCAATTTTACAAAGAAAAAAACACAAAACATAGTACAATTCTTAAGACACAGAAAAATAATTTGCAATAAAATCGAATATACGCGTGCATTTGGCGCTGAATGTGTTTGAATCGGCGCTCAATTCACATCCCTCTCTGCAATTTCGGCTATGCAGTCTGGTGTTTTCTGCGGTTTCCATCAGACATTCCAGGCGAATGCCGGCATAGTTCCCATTCATAGGCCGCAGCCGCTCACCTTCCTCATCCTTCACATTCCCAACAACCAAAGAACCAAACCCATCCTATGCTCCTCTCTCCCCGGCCCAGTGGGTCGCACGGTCGCACGATATATAAACGCTTAGTGGTACAAAATGAAATAACCGCTAGTGTCAATGCAAATGTTATTAATCAGTCTGATATTGCAATATTGAGTGCCACTAGAACTGTGGACCACTCAAATGACTTAAATAGTGATGAGCATGACGAAAATAGTGAAGCCGAGGCACCTTTTCACTGTGAAAACTATGACACTTTTTTTTCAGATAGTGGAATTATGATTAAACTAATGGTTGAGCACGGGTATGCTGAACTGACTTGTAGTGATTTGATGCACGGCTCAATCTCCGAGTACCTTGCAGGATTTGTTTCCAGGAAACTCCGCCTGCTAACCAAGTGTGATGATTGCTCTGCTGCCCTTTATGGCAATCAAAGTGATCTTGAAAGGTACTCGTTTATCAATTCTAAAAGCCGCGGCTATCTCACAATTCCATCTCAAAGTGTTGTTAGGATTTGTAAAACCACCGAGAGTATGTTCCGGCAATATTCAAACATAAACTTCAATGACCTCTTGCAAGCAAAA
This sequence comes from Neocloeon triangulifer, assembly GCF_031216515.1. Classification (NCBI taxonomy): domain Eukaryota; kingdom Metazoa; phylum Arthropoda; class Insecta; order Ephemeroptera; family Baetidae; genus Neocloeon; species Neocloeon triangulifer. Next base: position 4,541,901 of record NW_026775555.1, on the reverse strand, counting down.
ATCCACATTAAAGTAGCAAATTCTTTCATTGGAGACAGTGCAATATTTAGTGAACTCAATGAGCACACTAAAAATCTTGACCCACTAGACAATCACATTGCCAGCCTCATTAAATCGGTGTCCCAGACTTATCTCGGCGTGAGACTTCACCATGAGATTCGTCTTCAAAATTTAAAAAAGGGTGCCTCGACACGTTATCATGATAGTCGACAGATAATTAACAAGCATCAGTGATTCTTATTCTACTTTGTTATAATAATAGTTTTCTCATATTATTTTAATATAGTCCACTTCAGGTTTTTTTTTATAATTTAGTTATAATTTTAAATTTTATACTTCAGTTGTGAATATTATAATTTTATTGCTTTAACACAGCTATTACACTAGTTAAAGCACCGCCTGATTTTTTAAATTCAAATGTAATTTTTAAGGAAAACTATTTATGATTCAATATTTCAATATTTATAATACTATATTAATAGTTCCTATTTTAAAATCTGTTTTGTATTTAATTTTATAATAATATATAGTTCCTATTTTATATTTGCTGTTATAATGATAATAAATGTGACATGTAAAATAAATGTGCGAGATGTAATATTATATATCAAACAATGCTGTGTGTTTAAAAAAAGTTCATAATTTGTCTTTTTTAAATGCTTTTTATAGTATCGAAATTATAAAATAAAATAATGTTTTATGTTGCTGAACTTCACTTTTTTATTATTTATACCATTTTAACCCGCAGCACTCTTAAAAAAAATTTGCATTTATTAATCATATACTTATTCTCAGTTTGGCAAATCGCATCAAGTAATGAAAAGAGAATAATAAGCCTGAAAGTTATACTCTCATGGCCTGTAAAATATACTGTGCCGCACGGTACAAAATCTCGCTCAGCTGATGGCAGCTCGATCGCTCACAGCAGGGGGGCCGCTCGAAAACAGGTCCCTCTCCCCCAGCATTGGATGCGATATCCATATAAATGAAAGATCCTTGGGGACCTCCTAGCCCTCTGAGGCATGGTAGCAAAAGTGATAGAATTAAAAATATAATTATACATTACATACCGGTCCATAAATTACTTATAATGAACCAATATTCAGATTAAAAGCAATTGTTTTATGTAGTGTTTCCAATAATTTACCATTTTACCAGTTTGGAACTGCTGGAAATTCTGGTTTTTATATATTTTGTTCATGTTGGTAGATGGTGTAAAACCTCGGAGGCACCAAAATATCTCCACAGCACAGCTGCTGTCTCTGAGGTTTTCTTTCTTATCGTAATTTCGTTCAGTTCAGACGAAAGGTCAATTTTTCGAGTGCCGCGGATCGGCGAATCAAAGGAATATGATGTTGTCCCGATCTAAGACTGTCCTGCAGTCAAAGCAGGTGAGTCTCGTCCACGTGAAAAACGTCGAATTGTTTTAAATGGCTTGAATTCGGTCCACAGTTCTCGGCCTTGCTAAGACGGCTCGAAAGCACTTTGGTCATCGCCGAGCACAACAATGAGAAATTGACTCCAATCACCCTGAATGCCCTGACGGCAGCCAAGCAGATCGGAGGGGACATCTCTGTCCTCGTCGCTGGAACGAAATGCGCTGCGGTACGGCCTTAAAAAATTAGATCCAATAATTTTTTTTAATATTTAGAAATTAAACAATTATTAATCTTGTGAACCTTCTCTCCTATTGTTACATAACAATATTTGTTTTTAAATAAAATTTTCAATCAGGTTGCTGAGGAGGTGTGCAAGGCCGCTGGTGTTGGCAAAGTGTTGGTGGCCGAAGACCAGGCATTCAACGGATTCACCCCTGAAACGCTGACCCCATTGATTTTGGCCACTCAGAAGCAGTTCAATTTCACGCACATTGTTGCTGGGGCCACTGCTTTTGGTAAAGCTCTCTTGCCCAGGGTGGCATCCAAGTTGGACGTTTCGCCCGTCTCGGATATTATTGCCGTCAAGTCATCTGACACTTTTGTCAGAACAATTTACGCTGGTAATTTTTTTAATCACTGCATTCTATTTATGTTTTAAATTATATCAAAACCATTTTACTAGGAAATGCTGTGCTCACTTTAAAATCTAAGGACCCGGTTAAGGTCGTCAGTATTCGAGGCACTAATTTTGAGGCCGCTGCTGCTACAGGAGGCAGTGGAAAGTCGGAGGCTTTTGCTGCCACCGACTGCAAGTCTGACAAAATTGAGTTCGTCAGCCAGCAGTTGAGCAAGAGCGACAGACCTGATCTTGCCAGTGCCAAGGCTGTTGTCAGTGGAGGTGCGTGTAGATTTTTATTCAATCCACCCCAACATTAATTGTAATTAAAAAATTTATTAAGGACGAGGAATGAAGTCTGGAGATAACTTCAAGATGCTGTATGACCTTGCCGATAAATTGAATGCTGCCGTTGGTGCGTCGAGAGCAGCTGTTGACGCAGGATTTGTGCCCAACGACCTGCAGGTCGGGCAGACTGGCAAGATTGTTGCCCCTGTAAGTCTTTTTGACTTAATAAAGAGATATTTTTCCTTTAAAGCTATATCTTTTTTTAGGACATATACATCGCTATAGGAATTTCTGGAGCCATTCAGCATTTGGCTGGAATGAAGGATTCCAAGACCATCGTTGCCATTAATAAGGACCCCGAGGCACCAATTTTCCAGGTTGCGGACTACGGTCTGGTTGCCGACCTCTTTAAGGTCGTACCTGAGCTCACGCAGAAGTTGTAAAAACTGCGCACTTTCATCAAAATTTGGTGGATTTTCACTTCTGTACTGCCACGCGCTATGTTAAAGATTTTCAAATATATTTTTCTTTAGCCAATAAATGCTTCAATTTTATTGACATCTGATATTATACAAAAAAAATAGTCTTCATCTTTGATATTATTAAAAAAATGTACCTAAACTAGTCACTCTTGATCAGTGGCTTTGCACAACTAAGATCCATTTTATAAATTTCACTGGAAAATATTCATCATATGCAGCTACTTATTTCAGCAGCACGTCAAATTGATCTCCATTTTGAGATCGCTTTCAGAGATAATTAAAAATCACTTGCCCTGTGGTTCTTCGTAAGCAAGTTGGACACTGCACGCAACCCACTTGAATCGGAAGGCACTTTTTGTGTTGCCAACACTGGTTGAAGTGCAGATCAGTCTCAGGGGGTCTCCTGCAATAGAAAATGATTATAAATTAATCAGGCTGATTAAAACAATCCTCACCATCTTGGAGCACATCTTTCAGTTTCTGGCTTGCCATTGATGTACCAAATGCAGAAACCCAAGCGCGGTGGAACAAGACCGACTCGAATATGTTATTTCCAATGTGCAACAAAGCGAGACCAAAATCATCATTGATGATCCTCAGCACTTGACCTTGTCCTTGCACAAAGAGAGCTTTGCAATTCAGTCCAATGTTCTTGATGGGATGAATCAATTCCTTGATCTCAGAGCTCACAGAATCTGCCGGTAAAAAACAGGATATATTTAACGACAATTAAATTTTTTTTCATATTCTCACAATCTGTCTCATTATTTTGTGAATGGTGTCTTGGGCCACGCCATACATGTGTGGCCATCCAAGTGATGCCGTCTCCACTGGTCGACAGCTGAGGAATTGCATCACAGTAGAAGACGTTGTCAAGAGGCATTTGGGTCTTCAGCGACTGCTTTGGGTTGAGGCGGGCTCCGAAGGACCACACTTTGCTTGCCTGAAAACAATTTTCTATACATTTCAAAAACAAAATCTCAATATATTTATTACCAAAAAGCTGATGTCAATACTTTCATCATTCAGGTTTTCATAGGTGAGTGTGCCTTTCCTTTTGCCGCTGGCATCGATTTCAGTGACTGTGCACTCCCTGTTGGACAATCCAGGGATGTACTTGATGTCCAGCAACTTTTCCTCTTTTATGTCCCAGCCGTACATGATGAACCACTGTGCGTCCTTCTCGTCCTCCTTTGAATTCAAAGGGTGGGCAAAGAATCGGACCGTGGTGCCGACTTCAACAAACTGCAAAACGTGGGCCGCCTCATCCTCGGCTTGGCTGATCAAGGCCCCGCGATGAGCAAATTTCTCGGTCTTCAGCAGTGCAAGTTCTTCTTTGCCATTCAACTTGCAGGTAAATTTTATCAGAGCCTTGTGCTTGGTGAGAGACCCCTGAACAACACCTGTTGCTTCGATGAAAGCTATTGTTCTGAAAATAACAATTTTTTAATAATCTCAGATTTTTCTTTTTCCTCTACTTTATGCTTTATAAATCAAGACCATGTGAAATATTGGTAATTGTAATTTTATACATGGCATATCAAGCTAGCAATAATATACCTGCTACTCTCCATGACTAATTTTTTCCTATGACCAATAAAAAATGTTTTATTTTTCCTTTTGGTCTTAAATTGTTTGCCTGTCGCTGTTGGACAAAATCTCGTTGTTTCTTTCACTAAAACACGTGAGGAATATTACAGAAATATTGAAATAAGATAAGTATGCTTAACAAGGTTTCTTTTACCTATAAATCCTTTCCTTCTACGAATTGTCGGTAGCCAAAACGTTTGAATAATAAAGATTTGTTTATGAAAATTGCAATTTTTGTGTTTTCAATATTCCAACTTTCAAGTCGACCGCATCGTCCTTTGGCGCTGGGGTCTAGGGTGGTGGTAGTCACGCCCACGCCCACATTTCTTCTAAAAACCAAAAATGACTTCCAACGATGTCCCTGCCGCTGTCCAGGAAATCGAAATCGGGCCCCACATGGGCCTTCCTCAATTGAACACGATCAAAAACAGTTTGGAACAAGTAATTAATTAAATTTTTAATCATTACGGCCATAAATCATTCACCTTCGTGCCCGAAAAAGCGATGCAAATTTCGATTGAGTCGGCTGCTGTTTTGCCGCATGCATTTTTCAAGATCGTTTAATTCTATTTTTCAGGAACTTGCTGTGATGCAAGATTCGCTGCAGACACTGAAGGTAGCCCAGCAGAAGTTCCAACAGTCTGCAGATTGCATGGAGCGAGTTGATCCCAACTCGGAAGGCAAAGAAATCCTCGTGCCTCTGACTGGATCCGTATCCTTTTCCAACACATTCAAAGACACCCACGCAATTTCGTTGTAAATATCGCGCGCGGAACCAACTAATTTTGATTCATTAATTTACTTAATATTATTTCCCCAGCATAAATTTAATTTTCCTTAATAGCATAATTTTTAGATGTATGTTTCCGGCAAAGTTTTGGATTCAAACAATGCCCTCATCAATATCGGAACTGGGTATTATATTGAAAAGGTAAATAAAAAATTTATTTCATTCTTACAGATATTAAAAAATTTCCTTTCAGGACATTGAGGGTGCTAAGGATTATTTTGACAGAAAAGTAAAATTTGTAACAGAGCAAATGGAGAAGATTCAATCGATTGGAATTGAAAAAAGCAAAATTAGAGATTGTGAGTTTTAATTTATTATTATTTTTTTTAAATGAAAAATTGTTCAATTGATTTTGTTTCAGCTATTGCTGATATGATGCAAGCAATGATGGCACAAATGCAAAAGCAAGTTGGAACGGCATCAAGTCAGACGCAAACCTCGTAACCCTTCCTTGTGCACCAACCAGACTTCAGTTCTTGTGAAGTGCAACTCCTAACTGATCCTCACTTATCTTGGCACCAAGGTCTGTTTCTTTTCACGATATTTGCGTTGTGCTGATGGAAATGCGTTGCAAACGTTAAGTTCACACAAAATGCTAATTTATGTTAACGATCTTAAAATTTCAAGCTGTTTAATTACGCTTTGATAAAATAAAATAAGCCAATAATTTTCTCAGAATTACCTTGTAACTTGTTAAACTCCTATATTTGATATTTATATTTCCCTCTAAAGCTCCAACACAAAACTCAACCACTCCAATTAAACGAAATTTTAGTTGATGAAGAAATTAAGGCGTAGTTTAAAGCTTTTTGTAGAATTTACAATCGCTTCAAGATAATAAAATAATTTTATTCTTCGTCTCCGCAATTGTCATCATAAAACCAGCACAGACGCTTCTCCTTATTGAAGTGAGGCAGAATTGGGGGGCAAATCATTCTTGTGCTTTGCAGATAACCTCCCAAGATTGGGAACCAATTTCGTACACACATGTAGTAGTGCCTGCAGCTAGTAGGGTCAGCGAATAATCCAGCACTCGGGCAGACGAAAATTTTGTATCCGCCTTGCTCGTCAACGCGCCTGAGGGGAATTTTTTTCAGATTAACGCTGACCACTTTTTTCACAGAGCAGTCGGCTTCAAGGGGCAGGGTGCAATTTCCAGTTGAAAGACTGAATTCGAAACCTGGCTCGCAGGCGCCAATGTGTTGCTTCAAATTGGAACCCGTTCGAACGCACAGATAATACCGGTTGCAATACCCTGGATTAAAATAATTTTTAATCAAACTAAAAACAAATAATTTTGTTACAACCTGGTAAATAAAATGCCCCTTCTGTGGTGCAAGTGGGTGGTTTTTGAATGCAAATATCAGTGCCACTGTCCTCGCAAATTGTTCCTTTTCGGCAAAACTGCACCCGCTTTTGACTTTTCTCGTTGCACGGCCCATAAATCATATTCCCCAAGCATCGGAAACCGCTTGGCCCGCAATCGTCTGAATTTTTATCCAGTGCGTTCTTGGAATTTTCCTTTGCGAACGTCTCTTGACTGCTTTCAGTGAGCAGCAAACTAATAATGACCTGAAAGACAAATTAAATATTCTTCAATTTTACATATCAAAATTATTCCTACCAGTAATATTTTCCAAAATTGCTTCATTTTCTTATTCGTCCTTTGTGAATTGCTCTCTATTCAGTTCTAACAAGGGTGATTGTCTTATTTCAACAATTTAGACCGTTCTTATCACTTAAAATATTTCTCTCCATATTTTGTAAACCAAAGTTCATTAATTTTGACCTCAATGAGATTCCTCTAGAATATTCAAGACAAATAATTTATTAAACAATTTTTTCTTCATTTTCCTGAATGTTTCATAAAGATTGCAATTATTAGTTGAAGGCGCAGTATAAAAAGTTTACTTTTTTACGTACATCAAGTACCTTGATAATTTGTTTATTTGTAGGGACGCCGCGACAAAAGAAACCTACGTCACTTATATTAATTTATTGTTGCGTTGTAAAAGCCAGCCAGACGCATATATGCAATCATTATCGTGCGCGAATAAGATAAAGTAGTTCTCAACAATGCAACACCCAATAACTTTATTGTACAGACGAGTGAGGACACCTCGGCTAAATTGCACTACTTGCCCAATACACGCCCAACGTCTCAGTCGCAAAAGATGGATAGGCTGATCTTTGCTGTTGTCGTTCTATCGCAGGTTAGCACAAAAATTTAAAAAAAAATCAGAAGTTTTCTTAAAACGGTTATTTAAAATATTTGCCATATTTCTGTCAATTTATTGAAATAAAATAGTAAAATGTTCATTTGAATACAAATATGTCAAAGAAAAAAAGAAATGTTTGTGTTGAATTTTGTTAAAATTTTGTATCAAATTCTGAGCCAAACTGTGTTGCCGAACAGGTGGCTCGAAATTTCTGCTCGCAGAGCCCCGAGTGTGCGCCAAACCAAGAAATCATCTGCCCGTCGAATTCAACCTTTGCTTGGTGCTTGTACACCCTGCACCAAGACCCGTGCCCAAAAGACCTTTTCTGCGACCCTTCCCTTCCGTACATCTGCTCCGAAGACCCTCCAGTGCAACCACCAACCGCGATTCCGGACCCTGACGCTCCCTCGGACGAGTACCCTTTGCCTGGGTCTGAAGACGGCAAAACCTGGAACGCCAACGCAACGCCGCCGTCAACCTGCGACAAGCCAGGCCGCTTCCCTGACGTTGATGACTGCTCCGTATTCCACATGTGTCTTCTTCCGAACCTGACGCACATGCAGGTCAGCTGCCCTCAGGGTAGTCATTTCAGCGCCAAGTTCGGAAAGTGCGTCGAACCGGAAAGAGCCAAGTGCGAGCCGCAGTTTCAAGATTTTCACTGTTCGGATATTGGCCCCGTGCCTGACCCTGAGGACTGTTCCTCCTTCAGAATTTGTCACCCTGACGACACTTGGAGGAAGTATTCCTGTCCATCGGGATCGACTTTCAATGCGAGACTATCTCGGTGCTCAACTGGGCCCGAGGAATGTGACCTGAGGGATCTTGAGGAGAAACAAAAGTTTGTCTGTGTCTCCAAAGGGCTTTATCCTGACCTCAAAGATTGCCGAAAGTTTCACATGTGCTTACCTTTGGAGGATGGATCTTTTGCTCAGGGACAGGCGATTTGTCCAAGAAATTCGGTTTTTAACGAGATGACCAAAAGGTGCACAATCGATTTGAGCGTTTGCAACAACGCGCAGAAATTCTGCCATTTGAGACACGCTGGCAGGTACCCCAGCAAGGAAGGTTGCGCTTCCTTTTACTGGTGCGGCCCTGGAGGCGCTTATCAGGAGTACGTCTGTCCTTACGGGAGCAACTTCGACCCCAGGAGCGGACGGTGTGAGTACGAAAGCAAATCGCACTGCAGCATTCATCATTTCAACTGTGGGAAAGAAGGAAAATTCCCTGACGTGGAAAATGATTGCGACGGATTCTTTGTGTGTTTGAATTTCAATAATAAGTGGAAAGTGCAGAGGTACCGCTGTCCTCAGGGTACTAAATTTGATGTAAGCAAAGCGAGGTGTCTGCCAAAGGAAATGGCTGTGTGCCACAAGCCTGTTAAATTCCTGTGACAATTTGTAATTGGCAAATATTTTAATTTAGACAAAAGCTATAGAATTTAATAATTTTAGTATCATATTTTCATAAAAGTAATAAAGAGGAGAAGGTTTTAATAATATTATACAATTAATAGGAAGAATATTTTGAGCAATATAAAATTCCTTTAGATGATGGTGCCAATTCATGGTGACCAAGAGGTCTGCAACGAGTTTGGCTTTGTTTGCTCCAACTGTACGAGCTTTCGCTTATGTCCAGATGCTGGATTGGCGCCATCGAGTGAGGTAATGAATTGTGTCGCTGGCTTCCAGTGCAACATGCAGTCCGACTTGATTTGCGCCCGCACCTGCCTTGTACCAGAGTTTGTTTGCCACGAGCCTGGCCTGTTTCCAGATCTGAAGAACTGCAAGGGGTACTACGCTTGTTCTCCGCGCAGAACAGGTGGTTTCATCTTAAGCTGGTATTTGTGTCCCAATGACTCCAGGTTTGACTCCGAGGAGAGAAGATGCCTATTCGGATCAATCCCTGATTGTCCGTGATGTAGTGTGTATTTTTTTGGCACAATTGTATTTTTTAGATTTATCGAAACTCAATCCTTAGAGCCTTCATTTTTTAAGCAAGGACTAAAAATTAAAAATATTTTCTTCCAGTAGAAAATTGAAGATTTTATTTTATGTTACGTAACATAAATTCCTTTCTCGGTTTTTTTCTGTGAAAGAAATATACATGAAAATCAATAAATTAATAAATAGTCATTTTTGATCTTTTAAGATCGTATCAGTCACAAAAAGAAACTAATTAAATAAACCGTAAATTGTTCACAGAAGCGAATTTATAACCGAGTGGCAATACAACAGTTTATAATTATGCATTTAAGCAGATTTCAGTGCTCTACTAAAACACAAGATGCGCTCACATGTCCCACGGTGCCTCCAACATTCTGTTTTAACCTTAGTAATGGGTATCAACAAATGCGTTCATTTACAAATATTTACATAGTTTCACTAGCCTTTCATGTAGCTCACTTGCATTTTTGGATATCGAGATGCACTTTTCTTGTTGATGCACAAATTTCCATCCCATAGTCCTTGTATTTGATTCTGTAGGTTGATTTAGCAGGTCGGGAGCAATGAAGATCGCAAAATACTTTTAACGCTTAAACTTTATTCCTCACAATCAGTCGTGCGATGAGAGAAGAAGTCTTACCGGCTGGACAATTTTCAAATCAATAAGCAGACACGCCAAATGAACAAATTTACTGAAAATGTGACCAGGAACTTTTGAATTTGAGTGGAAGAATTTTTAAGTCCACTGCAGAACTTTACCACCAGTCATGGGGATGCTTCTGCGGTGGCTCCTCCGGTCAACTGACCCTCTGCCGCTTGCTTGCGTTTCCCATTTCGGAACTCTTCACTTTGAGAATGTACGAGATCTGGGGGTAGAACTTCATCACATCACGCACTTGGATCAGAGGAAGAGTTTCATTCAGGGAGCTACACTTTCCAGCCTCCATCAAAGCCCTCATTTGCAGCCTGGAACAATAAAAAATGAACAGTGAACCAACTTACAACTTGCAATTAATAAATGTTAATTTTTTATGAATTTAATTTGAAACCTACGTATTTCCTTTGAAGAGCTCAATATTTAAAACTTCTTGCAGAACTTTTCTGCAATTGTGAAGCTGAGTATTTGGGAAGAAGATTGATACCAAATCAGGCATGGTCATCAAAAGCTCAGAATTGTGGTATGGTTTTGAATTTATGCACGGGGTCTGGAAGTCAAACAATGTAAAAATTCTCATCTTATTGTCTTCTGAATAATAATCGTCTTACCAACACATCTTCGACTAGTGCCTTTTGAACCTTGTATGGGGCGTGGCTGTTGCCAGGTGGAATCGTAACTTCAGGGATGGTGGTCAACTTTTGAGAATCCACTGTTCTAAATTTGAAATGTTGGGTCAGTTTAAGTTATTAACAAAAATCAGACGCCAACCTTAAACCATTTGTGGGAACAAGTGGAGGTGGGGTTGTGTGTTGCTTGTTGGCTGCAGCTGCTTGCTGCCTCAAGGCTGCGGCTGCCTGCTGCTGCTGCAGTTGGATTTGTAACTGACTGCTGTTGTTCTGCTGCAGGAGTCGCTGCGTCAGCTGGGCCATATTGTTGTTCACCCTCTGCACGGTGGGCTGCTGTAGTTGGGTGCGTTGCTGCTGCACTTGTTGGTACTGAATTTGCTGCTGCAAGCGCAATCTCTGCAAAAATGCAAAATATTTTAGAAATCATTCATATGTTGATAATTTAAAAGCGACATAAAGCAAATAAAGAAATTTGCGGGTTCATCAAAAAAAAAATTGTTGATCAAGGTGAAATTAACCTGCTGTTGTTGTTGTTGCTGCTGCAGCTGCTGTTGTTGTTGTTGTTGCTGCTGCTGAAGAATTTGCTGCTGGCTGGATTGCTGTCTTGAGAGTTGTTGCTGATTTTGACTGTGGAGCATTTGCGCAGCAAGAAGTGCTGCGGCTGTCGATCCCGAGTTAGCTTGATTGAGCAAAATCGACGTGTTCCTTCCAGTCGATGTGATCAGATTTGTGGTTGTTGCCTGTCTGGTTGTGGTTGCTGGGTAGGCGGGTGAGGGCCTGGAAAATGTAAAGAATGCAAGTGAGTAATGTGATGGATAGATAAAGTAAATTCTAAGGGTAAATTGAGATTTTCTCCAAGATTCCATTGAAGTCTACTTCGATAGAATTGAAGATTTAGAATTAAATTTTTGTCTTTGAAATGTTTAAAACGCCTATAAATTTAAATTTTAGATTACACTTTTCTTTAATTATTTAAAATATGTTTAATTACGTAAAACCCATTTAATAATAATAGCTCAACAGAAAGTGTTACTTTAATCCTGCAATAATAATTAATGTGCAATTTACCGTTACCTTTATTTTTTAACTTGATAGCTATTATGATAATGCAGCCAACATGTAAGGATAATTTTCAATATATCACAATAGGTACAATGTTGACCTACTTTAATGTTGACATATTGATTATATAGCTAATTCTAGTGAGTGTTGATAGCTAAAAGAGAAAGAATAATATTTTCTTACCTCAAATTTGCAGTCAAATTCATAGTGGAAGTAGTTGTTGTTCTAACTAAAGGTGGTGGCTGAGGGGTCGCACCCGTTGGCATAGAATGCACCTAGTAATTGGTTGAATAAAACTTCATTTAAATTATTTTTTAATTCATTTACCTGGTTGTAATAACTAGTGGTCTGGCCATTTTGACTACTTTGAGTGTTGTAGATCAATCCGCCAATGGAATACTGAAATTGAAAATGAATAAAATTTAATTAATCAATAATAAGTGTTAAAAATGGGACAAGTGTCAAATAAATCAAATTGCCCCCTGAGCAGGAGAGAAGACGAATCCCAGCTCTACTGGATTTCCCAAAGAATCTTGTACACATTCGGCATAATTTTTTTTGTTTTTCAAATTACCAAGTTATTCTGGATCATGCTGGTCTGCCCCATCCTGTTGAATTGCTGCTGCTGCTGTTGTTGCTGCTGCTGCACAACACTACTAGTCTGATATTGAGACTGACCTCCCATGAGGCCGTTCCAGCCGTTCGTCACTTGCGCAACAGGCGTTGCTGGAATGACAGGTTTTGGTACAACCTTGGGCAAAGGTGGTGGAGGCTCCTTGGGCTGAATGGTCCAGGCGCCGCTTCGTACAGCACCCTTCAACTGACTCTTGGTCGGGTCAATCAGGGAGCTCTTGTCGACACCCTTGGTCGGCCAGTAGTCTTCGAAAATGGTGCCTGGCGGGAAGTAGGACTTGATGTCGTCCAAGCTGATCACAGAACATGTTTCCGAAGCAAACAACTCATTGCGTATGCCTTGCACCTTGCAACAGAACTTGAGGTATGACAGGTCCCAGCCACCGAGCTTTTCAGCCTTGAGCTTGAGAGTGTCCGTCTCGCCTTCAAAGTAGAAGAGAGGCACAAACTGGCTGGGTCCACTGATTGTGTACGGCACTACCGACTCGCCATTTATTCGCACAAAACCACAACGGTCACCGGGTTGGCTTCGGTCATTGCACAATTTATTCACACACATGTCCAGGAACCTGTAGAATTCGCAGACATCAGTCACTTTCACGAGGAGGTCGTGGTTGGTGAACAGAACGTTTCCGTAAGTTGCTGAAAATCAAACATATTACTTAGTATTTTCAATATAAGATCTAGGAATTCCAATAAAAAAATATCCTGCGTAAAAGTCTACATCAAGGATATAATTGCAAAAAATGGCACCTAGATTCAATTAGTGGCCTTGAATTCTTAGAAAGATAAAAAGCTTTTAAGCATTTTGTTATCTATGGTTTCCTGTCAAAACACTTTTGGAATGCTATTTTAATTTTAGCAGAAACATTCAAACATTTTTGTAAAGAAAGTATGGGCTTACAGTCACAGTGCTTTGTGTTGATTTCATTGAACATTCTTGCCTCAGCCTCAGTCATGTATTCGCTCCTGATGGTTGTGCAGGTGTAGATTTCGGGCCTCAGGACTGACAAGTAGTGGAAAAGCACTTTTGAGTCTATGATTCTCACAGAGCTGTACTTTTGGCCTCTTCTCAAAACGTACGGAAAGTGCGTTTTTAAGATGGTCTCCCAACCAAAGTGGCCCTTTTGTGTTTCTTCGTCGATGGCCGGCTCGGAGCTTTTCGCATCAGACTTTTTAGCTGAAACCTCGACCGGCTGGACGTCGGACTTGTCAGCTGCTGAAGCATTCGGGGTGCGAATTAAGTAGTTTTGGATGGAGCCGGCTGGAATGCCACTCTGCACCAGCCTGGCCACATTTGCTGCTTGGGCCGCCTGCTTGGCTTTATTAGCTGCTTCAGTGGCCCGGTTTTGCTCAATGATTTTGTTGGCAATAGCCTGGATTTCGGCCTCATCGGCTCGCTCCACCTTCACTTTGGCACCTGAAATTATGTTTTTGTTTATAAATCAAGAAATTGAGATGGAAAAACAAATATATTATATGTATTCATGTCCACGTCAGCAATTTAAAATTAATGTTTTTTTTTAGATTAAATAAGTTACATAATTAAGTTAAATGTACTTGACCTTGCAACTGATTCTTTAGTACGAAAAAATTCAAAACATATACACAAAAATGAAAAACCCTCTTCATTTAAATAATCTTTCTCTTTGTCCGTAAAAAATTTAAATCGAACTTATATTGTTTTGAATGCCTGATTTTTATTATTTCATTTGACTCAAACCATTTCAAAACAATTTATCCAACCTTATGTATTTATTAAAAAAAAAAAAAATAATATTAAAAAATAAAAATAAAAAAAAATAAACAAAAATAAAGCGTTTGTGTATTTCAATATTTTAATTGATACGTATAAGTGAGTCATTTTTTTAGTATACCAATTTTCTTCATATATATTATTGTTTTTCAAAACTGTTTTGAACATTTCATTATTGTTTATCCTTAGGAAAAAATGGAAATTTGAATTTGTTCTAAATAATAGCAGAACAAACGGGCAATTTAGTACATACGTAATTTAAACTGTGTGTACAGCAAAAAATTTTATTTGGCAAAAACATTCCCTATTGTGACATTTGAGATAAATTTTTCTAGGGTTAGAAGATAGAAAAGCTACAGCAAATATTGCAAAACCACTGATTAATTGAGCAATAACTGAGCCGCGAGCAATGACAGCGACCATATATACATAATAGGTATATTATGTACTTTAATACATACATAAAGCATGGCTTAACTCCTACTTTCACATCAAAAAGCCTTGCTCTTTTCTGGAAAATCTCCGCCCTCTGACCCCGATCGAACATATTGCAAAAAATTTATCGAAATATGCTTGAAAAACAAACCCAGCATGCTCACATGGGGCCCCGGAGAGACCCGAAGTGGGCCACAAAGTTTGTAAACAAGGGCGCCGTCGTGGCCGACGCCCGAGCCTATCGGCGCGCGTTTCGGGGCGAATGAACGTTGCCGAATTTTTTGAATTTTGCGAGAATTTACCTCCTCCGATTTGGGCCTGGCTCGGCGCTGAAAAGGCGGTAACAGGAGGCATCGCCATGTTTTGGTTCCGATTCCACTAGGACAAGTCGTCGACGTCGTCCAGCACTTCCATCTCACAAGTCCAGACTCCAGGCCGACTGGGTCGCCCTGCAGCTCAACTTTCCGGGAAAGCGGGCAAAATTATGCGTTCGGTTGGGAGTTTGTTCGTCGACGGCGTCGGCGGGGCTCCTGGGCATTGAAAACGAGCTCTCAGGTTATGACGGCCCACGAACTCGAACTCTGCGCTGTGTTGGACTAGCGGCTGCATGTACACCGACCGTCATATGATCGTGATTTTGGCATTTCGGTCTCGCTGAACATGCCTGTGGCTGTACCGCGCAGCCTTGTTTCATTTGTCGATGTTGAAATATCTGTCCTTCCCCTCCCTAGCCTCGCACGCACGTTCGCTCCGTTTTCAAGGTTGCCTCCGAACCTCCGGCCTCGAAATACCCGCCAATGGGAACGCCCCTCTCGCCGTCAGCCAATCAGCGACGCGAGCGTGCCTGTAAAAAACGTGTTATGAGTAAATTGCGTGACGTCACCGTACTATATTGAACCTTTCTAGGGGCTGCGCGCGAGGCTAGCGGACAATCCGTAGACTCGAGCGCACCGTTAGCGCATGCGTCAATCCCCGCGGCTAGGTGGGGGAAGGCGTTAAATTAGGTCGTCATTTATTTTTGTGGGGGCTCCTGGGGGTGACCCGCTTTATCAAAAGCCGTTTCCGCTTCCGCTCTTGCGTGGTAGCCACGTTGACGTTACGTGGGGGAGGATTTCAAAACTTTTAATGCCTTGTGCGGACTCGTTTGCTTATTTTCTTTTCTAAACATATCGTAAATATGACGATGAGTCATCAATTTTTAGCTGCGCGTCAGCAGGAAAGTTACACAACGATCGAAACATGTAGCAGGAAAAATTGCCTTTAAATCTGATAAAATCAATATTTACATGAAAAGTGAAAAACTTGATTTTTTTTTTCAGATTTACAAACTTATAAACTTTTGAAAAAAAAATTTATTTTAAAAATTTTTCCTAAATTATTTTTTCATGCTGAAAAAAATTAAAAATTTATAATTATGTTCTATATTTTTAGCATAATGTACGTGTTTTGAATTCAACTTAATCGCAAAATAAAGAAATAAAATATTTTGCTTCTATTTCTGACCACATAGCGTACAAGTTCAGTCTTGCTATAAAAAGGTAGATGTTTGTTCACGATGAAAATTTTATCCGCGGGCGATTTTTCACGAAAGTTGCCGAGCAAGATAATTTACCCCCTCTCTGCGAACGAGCAGTGCAGCAACGACCTGCTTATTGTGGAGGGGATGCGGTCAATCAACTTCTCCACCGTCGGATGTGATACGAGTGGAGGGGTGAAAAAAGATCGCGCAGGAGGGGAGGAGCCCAGCCGGCGGCAGAGAAAAAAAACTGAGAGCGCGAAAAGAGATGCACAGGCAATTTTATACTGCGACCAGTGGTGCGCAGTGCGGAATTTGTAATGGCAAAAAATTTTGAACATTAATATTCATAAACGGAGAATTTACAGCATTTTATCATCAAGACGCAAATCGTAATAAATCATTGTGCAGGTTGAAAGGCATAAAATGACTAAATTAAAGAATATTTTCTTAACTTTTATCTTATCTTAACCTGCAACTGAGGTCAAAGTTCATTTAATGGTAAACAAAATTATGAATTTTGAATTATTATCATTTTTTGGTTTATTTATCGTGAAAAAACTAATAACATAAAAATTGGAAGTTGTTTAAGGATAAAAATATTTTCATTTTTTTCTTTCTTAAATTTATAATATCATTGGTGTTTATCACATTTAGCAGTGTGTACAAATAAATAGCATGGCAAATACAACAAATCACAGGAAATAATCATTACTAACCACTTACTGCATCCAACAGTTGTCTGCATTGAAAATAATTACAATTATTATTAATAAGATCTTGAGAGCAACGAAAAATAATTTAGTGATTTTACCTTTGGAGTCCAAAGAAAATTCCTCGTCTTCAGGCAATTCCATCATGGCTTTTGCAACTTCTGCTCGTTTCAGCCATTTTTTAACCTTATAAATTAAATTTTTGAAAAAATATAATGATTGATTAAAAATGGGCCAACCTGCAGGTGGAGCAAATGTTGACGCCTGCTGCCTTTGACCTCCCTTGGCAGATGCTCTATCAGAATTGCCAAGCACGACTGGTACTTTTCCAACGCTACGGAATAACTTCGCTCACATTCATACTGCTCTGCGACAACTCCCAACTCTAAGGCATTGTGAAGTGAAGGAGTGGAAATTGACAATCGGACTGATTCGATGTTTATTAGATGTTTTTAAGATAATAAATAATTTTTCTTTACCAAGTTCCTCAAAGTTTGAGTCTGAACTTCTTAAGGCTGCAGTGCTTACAGAAGAACCACAAGTAAGCGTTTTCAGCTCACACATCCTGCGTCTATATTGATTCATGGTGACTTGCAAAGCAGACTTTTTAGACTCATCGGTCTCAGCTGAATTTTTAAAATTTAGAAAATAAAACCTAATCCCTTTAAAATTTAGAAAAATACCATCATAGAGAGGCTTTAGGAACAACAGTGCCTGCTCGTAAAGTTGTATTGCTCTCAAGTGATTTTGCTCTTGGTCTGCTTGGACAGCCTCAGTAGCCAGCTTGGTTGCTTTTTCCAGAGACTTTTCATCAGGGGCATGTTGAAGGTCCAGGAATGGGTGAGCGAAAAAGTCAGGAAAGTCAATTCTGACGGCTGGATCGTGTTGCAGGAGCCTGGTCAGTAGGTCTTGACAAATTGCACTCACTTGGTACCCAGACGAGGGCATCTGAAAGATTGCAATTTTGTAAAGACTAAAATAAAAAATAAAAAAATTTTTTTTTACTTCAATAGGTGCATGTGCCTTAATTTTTTCAAGGAGCTGATCAAGACTGGCGGAAGAGTAAGGAGCCTTTCCAAACAAGCATTCGTACAAAATCACTCCGACAGACCACAAGTCAACTTTGGCGTCGTAACTTTTAGACAGGAGTATCTCCGGTGCCATGTACAAAGGAGAGCCTCGCAACGAACTGCTGTGGTCCGACGACTTCAGAGTTTGAGCAAAACCAAAGTCTATTGGAAAATTTTCAATAAAGGAAACATGTAAATAATTTTTTTTAAGGAATTACCAGCCATTTTTAAAACAGGACTTGTTCGAGAGGCCAGAAGTAAGTTTTGTGGTTTCAAATCCATGTGTGACACATTTTGGCTTCGGATGTATTGCAAAGCTGACGCCAGTTGTTGCAGAAACCTCCGACACGTCTTTTCAGGCAGTCTGCGCTTCTGCCTAATTAAATTTGACAAGTCACCACCAGCGCAATAGTCCATGACAATGTGGATGTACCTTAAAAATTAATTACATTAAGAAATTGATAATTGATATTAATATTTGTACTTGTCATCCCAGAAAAAGTCCTTCATTTCAACAATATTTGGATGCTTCAGCTTCTTCAGCAAGGAAATTTCAGTCAGCAAATTTTCTATTGTGGTAGAGGACAATTTTCCCTTTTCAACGCATTTGATTGCAACCACAGCTCTGGGTCCGCTCTTTAATCATGAGTGAAATGGTAGAACTATTGCACAAAAATTAATTAAAGTCATCAACCTTTTTGTAAGCTTTGTAAACAGTGGCATAACTTCCTGCGCCAATCTTCTCCACCACTACGTAGCCTTCAATCTGTGGAAGTGCCATTACGAAAGGCACAATTGCAAGGAAAATAGCCGAATAATAGAGTTTAGAGTTTGTTGAATCCTGGCATTGACGTTAAGGCACTAAAATTTAGCATGTTGTGATTGATTGCTCTCTTGTATCATGAATTTCTGCAAGCTGATTAAAAATTTGAAGTGGTCGGAGAAGAGGGGCGTACACGAGCAAGGCGTCAACAAAGGAGGGAGACTGATAAGGTAATTATAGATAAGCCTTTCATAGAAAACTGGTATTTAAAGAACTAATCTTCTATTAAGCTATGTATTAAAAGTAAAAAATACTACCGGAAACATTAAATATTTTTAAATTTAGATTCATTTCCAGTTCAAAATTTAAGTTTTTATCTCCTTCTGTTACTACCTACTAAATAAAAAATCAAAACAAATAAAAATAAGCTTCGTAAACAAATACACGCCCACTTCTTGTGTGTGCATTCGCCGAACCCCTTCAATTCAATCTTAATCTTAATTAGAAGAAGTAAATGAATTGTAAAATTAAATTGTAATTGTGTGATTTTGGTGACAGACTAAACTTCTCCACAATGTCGAGCACCAAATCCAACAACTCTGGTGAAGGCAGCAGCACGTCGTGTGAATCCTCTGGCTTTTTGACTGCCCTGCAAAAGGAGAGAATAGAAATAAACCGGCTAAGGGCTCTGAAGCTAAAGGAATTGAGAGAGAAAACCAAGCCCTACACAAATAAAAAATGGTAAACCAAAATACTGCTAAGTAATTAAATACATTAATCATAAATCATAATAAATAATCTTTTGTCCTTTTGTTAAAAAATATACAGTATGTTACTACATAATTTTTATCAATTATTATGAATGTTGCATTATTTCACAGGTCAAGTTTTGGTGGTGATGATAAGGCAGCATTTTTTGACAAAGACAAAAATGTAATGAGAGTTCAAGGCACCAAAATGATTGACACAAAAGGTGGATTCTTCATTAAAGAAACTGATGGCGAAACAGAGAAAGAGGTTCATTAAATTTGTTCACTGTTTTATTTTATATTTAGATAATAAAACAGATTAAAACTTTTCCCCTTTTTAAAATAATGAATGTTTGACAGATAAAAATAACTGAGGATCCGCAACCCATTGTGAATGACCTTGATAGACCTGAATGTTTGGAATGCAGCGAATCATTTGACGATTCATTCCTGCTGAACAATTTTGATTATTCCGTTTGTGACAAATGCAAGTGAGTTTTTAACCTTGGTACATTTTGCTTAAAAACTACAATTCTTGATCATTTTAGAAACCAAGATGAGCAACACGCACTAATCACAAAAACCGACGCCAAAAACACTTATTTACTCAAAGATTGTGATCTGGATAAAAGGGAGCCTCCGTTGAAGTTTCTCCTTCGCAAGAACCCCCATGATGTCAGATGGGGAGAGATGAAATTGTATCTGCAGCTGCAGGTTGAAGAAAGGGCCCTCGAAGTCTGGGGAAATCTTGAGGAGATTGAATTGGAAAGAGAACGGCGAGATGAAAAGAGGGAGAAGAGCAAAGCCAAGAAGTATAGCAAACACATGAAAGGTAATATTTTTCTAGCTCAATTTAAAAAAAAAATTACATTTTTGTTTCAATTTAAAGGCTTGAGGATGCAGGTGAGGAGCAGTCTTTACGACAAGACGAAAGCAAATCATGAGCACGAATTTGGACCAGAAACAGATCTTGGTGATGATAATTACTCCCACACTTGCACCACTTGTGGTTACGAAGAAACCTTTGAGAAAATGTAATTCTGAGCAAAACTTACACAGTACTCGTAATTTCTGATCTTTATTTTATTTAATTTTTAAAATAACAGATTTAGTGAAGTTCAAAATAAAATTACTCGTTTTTGATTTCATCTTTAATAATCCGTTACAATAAAATTTACAATATAGGCCTATTATAAACAGGCACTTGCTGAAAAATACAAGTACTCATCCAGGGAAGACCTGACTCAATCCATAAAAATAACTAACACTTCATCACTCACTGAGCATCGACATTTGACCACCAAATTCAAGGTGCCGTAATGGAAAATCCAAAATCAGGGGCACAATTTTCAATGAAATCGACAGTCATAAATAATAACACAATCAGCTGAGTAATTTCAGCCAATTTTAGCCTCACTTATTGTTAGTGCGCTTCAGCAAGTCGTTTTTTTCTAAATAATTTCAACATGTCTCATTTTGCAATAGAGGTAAGAGTAGCAAATGGAAAATGTCTTCATTGAAAATTACAAAATTATTTACACCATTTACGTACTTTCAGCATTCACACTTATTACAAATGATACGCACATTTGATCACTCAATTTGGGCGGGAAAAAGTGCCCGTATATGTATCAGTGAACTTCTCGAAGCTGAGGTTTACTTAGAAAGTTTCAATTATCCACTTTGGCCAACAATGCTTTTTTTCAATGGTATTCTCCGAAGCAGAGAAGAAGAGGATTTTAAGTGTCTGTTGCATGATCGGTGGGCAGTGGGATGATCACCAATCTGAGGGTCAAGCAGGTCAGTGTGTTTGAGAGCTGAACAAGGCGGACGTTACCGCCGCCTCCATCGATGTGTTGGAGG
The DNA here is from genome assembly GCF_031216515.1 of Neocloeon triangulifer. Lineage (NCBI taxonomy): Eukaryota > Metazoa > Arthropoda > Insecta > Ephemeroptera > Baetidae > Neocloeon > Neocloeon triangulifer. The sequence continues at coordinate 4,520,750 of NW_026775555.1, read as the reverse complement.
TAGATGACCTGAAAAACAAATTTTAAGATTTTGTTTGAAAAAAAAATTTATCATCAAACTGACCTGTTGTGCCTGAGGTGGCTTCTGACCAAATGTCCAGCTGCCAAGGCGGACATCAGGGAAAGTTCACCAGCAAGGACGGTGCCGCACACAATCCTGGCCAAAGTGTCTGCGTTTTCTCCTGGGTTGGTTTTGCTGGCGCCTGATTGAGAAATTAGAAAAGGAACGCTTTGTATTAAGAATGATCAAACCTTTAACACGGAGAATGTCTAGGCAGGAAGCTTGTGCGGGAAGGGTGGTGCCGCCACCAACGGTTCCGATTTCAATGGAGGGCATGGTGCAGGTGACATAAAGGTCCTTCCCATCTTCTCCCCAAGGCTCCATCAGGGTCATACAATTGCTGCTGCCCACATTTTGTGCAGGGTCCTTCAGAACAAATTATAATTTTTGTTATTTAAAAAAAAAAGGTTATTTACTTGTCCAGTGGCAATATAGATAGCTGTGACAATGTTTGCTGCGTGTGCGTTGAAACCGCCTATGCTGCCAGCCATGGCGCTACCCATCATATTTTTGGCAATATTGACATCAATCAAGGCTTGAACCGAGGTCTTGAGCACGGTGGTCACAATTTTAGATGGAATGATGGCTTCACAGACTACGTACTTTCCTCGGCCTTCAATCCTAATATCAAAAAGTTATAGTTTTTTTCTATTTAATTCCAATATATTTATTTTTACCAATTGACTGCTGCTGGTTTTTTGTCTGTGCAGAAATTTCCTGAAAGACTCAAAATCTCCATCTCAGGGAATGCTTTTTGAATGAGTTTCAGTGCGTATTCAGTGCCCTAAACAGCGAAATCAATTTTTATATCACATGTAAAATTTTTATATTTTCCAGCATACCTTTGAAAGCATGTTCATGCCCATTGCGTCACCTGTGGTGGCAACAAACCGGATGAACAAATGTCGTCCTGCTATCCTAACATGCAGCCTTTTGAGCCTGGCAAAGCGACTGGTCGAGTCAAAACTCTCCTTCAGCTGCTCGTAATTGTCCAACTGTTCTATCCAGTGCATAGCGTCACTGTAATTTGTGTAAATTAGCATATAATTTATTAAATTTAAAAAGTCTTTACCTTGCTCTGGTCATTGAGGGGAAACGGACAACGGGTCCTCTGGTCATGCCGTCAGCTACGACTCGGCTGGAGACGCCACATGTCATTACTGCTTTGCAACCACGGTGTGTGCTGGCCACAAGGCAGCCCTCAGTCGTGGCCATAGGCACGTAGTAGCTGTCGCTGTCCAACCTCAGGGGACCGACAACACCAACAGGAACTGGCATGTAGCCAATCACATTTTCACAACAGGATCCCATAACCTACAAGCGAGGATTCATTTGCATTAGAAACTTGCTGAACTTTCAAAAGGTCTGGGAGAGTTGAATTACTTTAGAATAATCGTAATTTCTGAAAGGCAGATTCTCCAGCGCCTCGATGAAACTTCCAGCCTTTCCGATGATTTGCCGCCTGATGCAGACGCCTCTCTCAAAATCACTGACAGCCTTTTCGATCTGGTAAGGAGGAATGTGTCCGTGGCTGACAAGGTGGATCACCTCTTCGTCAGACAGTGCTGCAGCGCCCTCCTGTTCATTATTTATTTAGTATTAAATGGTAAAAAAATAAGCAAAAATTTCCCACCACTGAACGGAAGATTGTGAGGCACTCGTCCAGGTTCCTCTTCAGAGCTGGCGTTTGGGGAGGGGTGATTGTGGAGGCGTCGGTGGCTTCGTCAAGGGCCTCCTCACTTGGGGTCGAGCCAAGACAGAAGGAGGCTGAGGAGCAATGGTCTGTTTGGACACCTCTATCCTCCATGGGGGCTTTGTCGGCAGCCTCGGCTTGGCACAATGGCTCATAGCCAGGAGGGCCGAAGCGCCTTCGCAGCAGTAAGTTAAGTCGGGCAGTATCTGAAGTCATTAAAAATTAGTTTGAAACTCAAAATATAGAAAAATCATTGATAACACTCACTTGCTTCCTCTCCTGTGGGGGTTTCAGGCAAAAGGAGCTGTTCGGCAAGTTCGTCCCGCTCTTCGAAGAATACATATTTCACAGCAAGAGCGAGCAGCAGAATTAAAATCACAACCTGGTCGGCACTAACAGTCAACCACCTGCAAATTTCATGATCAGCAAGCAGGCCAATGAGACACAGAATAGTAAACACAAATTTTATAAAAAAAAAATTGAAACTAGTTAATGATACATAATAAGCGGTGAAAATTGGAAATAATAAAAGCTACACTTACTTCATAATCAAGGCAGGAATTTCAGCTTCTTCAGTATTATTGGAAGGCATATTGTGTTCTGTCCCGAGAGATCCGGCCGGTGAAGCAACTTTTAGAATATCCTCCTCCTCGGTACGGAATGGCCAGCGGCTGGAGCAGCAATAATTGAAAATTGTATGACTCTGGCCGTTATTATAGCAAAAAAAGAAGAGTGCTCGGTGCGAACGCGAGAGATGAATCATGTGCGCTGGCTGGACGGACGGCGCGCAATGCGGTTTGTGAGGGGGTGCAGTTACAAAGAAAGGAAACTCACACAAACAAAAAATTACGATGCAAAGAACACACATAAATTCTAACAAGGAGTATGGAAATGAGAGCGGTTTGCCTCTTTCTTTAGCTGCCAGTTTGCACCATTTACGTAACACAATATTTGACTTTGAATGCGCGCACTCGCTTTTCTCAACCTACTTCGTAAGGGGCCTCATGTTTATGAAAAGCCTCACTTCCTGCCATCGCAACCGAAAATCAAAGCAAAGCAAAAAAGGTGCTACTTTTCTAACAAACATGCCTCTGACGCGATTCTGGCTACTTTGCTCACCTTCTCGCGTGAACCAGCATTAGACCGGCCGACATGATGACTTTGACTCTCTGGACGACGGGATTCGGCTTTTGTTCCTCCTCCTGCAGACCGAGAATGATTGACTTGTCGTTCCACAAGGGACGGTTCTCTTCGCTGTTTCTCGTCAGCTGCAAGTAAAAAAATCAGAGTTAATTGCGTTTGGCCTCGCAGCAACTTTTAATCAAAATGTTGCGGCCGAAACAAGCGCAGAGTAATTTTTCATCAGCAACCAGGGTCACTGTGATCTCATCTTATTGAACTTTTTTCAATAAGACCGCAACAGAAAATTTTCAGTTAATTTACCTCCAAGATTAATGACAAGCAAGCCGGGTAGAACGTCATGAACACAATGTAATTGACAAGTACTGATAGGACAGCAAAGCCGCAGAGAACCTCCAAACGGCGCACTCCTGAAAAAGCGACCGCACGTATTGCGATTAATCGACTTGCATCTTGGCAAAAAGCGTGCGAACTAACCAGATAGAGTGCCAACGCCAATGACCAGAGTCTCCACCACTGTGTCAAGGGTGATTGTGGGGCCGACGATCGCCATGCCGCGAGCAATGTTGTTGCGCACTTCGGCCTGGCTGTTGGAGCTCAAAGCCAGCCGAGCCAGCAGAGTTGTTTTCGACAGGTCGATCAACAAAAGGAAGAAGAACAAAGCATCCCTGAAAAAAAAATAACAAGAATCAGAATTTTAACCAATTTTTAAATAATTATTAAAAAAATTAAATTACTTCAGCTAAAATAATTTGTTTGCTAATTTAATTAAAAAAATATTTTGTTATTTTAAGTTGAAAGAAATATTGATCTAAATTTTTGTGGCCGCAACAAATATGTTGACATTTTCATAATTATTTAACGAGAGGCTTTAGCAGAAAAAAAACAGCCCGTCCAAGTTTGAAGGATATTTTTCTCCGCATTAGCATTGGTTTTTAGATGTCAGTTTCAAGGAGACATTGTTTGGGACAACTTAAATTTTTAAATTTAACTCTGTTTCTTGTGGGAATTTCTTAAAATAATTTTACTCAAAATTGGCCCGATCAAAATTGATAAAAATTTCAGCAAATCACGTTCACATCACCCTTATTTGGATGGAAAAATAGAGTCAATAGGTCAGTTGACATAAAAAAATTCACACTAAGATGTTTTATTTACAGTGTAGATGTCACCCTCGTTAAATTATTTTACAGGATGCGAATGTACTGCTAATTATTTTTCCCAAGAGCTAATGCAGAATGCTGGTTAAAAAAAAACACAGAGGACAAAACTGGTTAAAATATCTACGTCGCAAGTCCAGTAGGCTCAATAAATTTAAAAAAGCACTGCAATTAAATTTTACGAGCAGAACCAATTTCTCAATCTATACGATATTGAAATTTATTTTAAGTGGACATTCGTCTAGAATAAACACGAAAATTTTAATAAACGACAATTGCAACAGCCGCGCGGTGCCAATAAAAAAAGAAAGAATCCCAAGGCGCGCGCGTTCGAGACTTTCTCTGGCACCGCCACGGCGATTTACTTTCTCCGGCCATAAGGAGCCGCTGAGCCGTCTCTCGCAGCATAAACAAACGGACAGCGTGCGTCTGATGCAAGGTCGATCATTATCACGGCCAATGTTTTGTGCTCTCTCGCATCAAAAACCGAGTGCGTGAACTCACTTGAGGTCGGAAACGTCGCTGCGCAGGAAATTGATCACGCTCGAGCTGAAGACGAAGCTGGAAAAGACCGTGAAGAGGCCGGCGATGCCTGAAATCAGAGGGGAAAAAATCAGAATTATTCAAGCACATAAACATAGAAAATTTCCTTCTTTTTCTGAAATATTAGACTCGCGCAAGGTATTTTGCAAGCGACTTAATGAATGGCTAACAAAAGAAAGTGTGAAAATCCGTCTTCGCAAACAGGGGAGTGTCGCCGCCGCGTGGAAAAGAAATTTATTCTGCAACTTGTGAAAGAGGATTATATTGCGCGTTACATCTTCTTGGATAATTTCTATTTAGTCATGACGTAAAATGTGGATAGTAAAAATCCACGCGAACATTACAACTTTAAAAGAAACAAAATCACACGCATTATGAGTTAAATCGCTTCGGGTAAATTGAAAAAGTGCAAATATTCGCACAATCGACAAATTGAATCTTCTAAAGTGGATTAATATCCGACTGTGCTGGAAAAAATGATTTGCTCGCCAAAACTCAATTTCCCGTTTCACAGAGTTGCATTTTTTTTCTCGCAAACGCCGGTGGCTTATTTTGCTACTCATCAAGCCAAATTGGCCCGCACAAAAGTCCATTTGCGGCGCAATTGTGGCGGACGGACGAGCGCTCCATGCAAATTTATCGGCCAGTTGAATATAAAAAGAGCATCTCCCTCGGGCGAAACACTCACCCAGGATGTATTTGGAGCCCATTTTGCTGAGAGTGCGAAACTGGTGGTAGCTGTAGAGTAAGGCCACGCATCTGATGAGGGTCATGACAATCACGTCGGCCGCATTGTACTCGGGCTGCAACAACACAGAAACTGGGATTAGCATCAAAAGTTTCACTTGGCCACCCGCGACACAACTCGACGAGAGTCTTGTTCTCGCCTCGCATTAATTAGTCTGCGGGGATCGTGCAAATTAACCGCCGCATGGTGGTTTTAGAGGTCTGGACTCGGAACCGTGGCGTGAATGTTCAGAGATATCCCATGAAAGTGAAACTTCAAAGTGAGAGGGTTGAATTTAACAACAGAACAGAGGATGAATATTTTGAAGTGAAAATTAAGCAGGTCAGCAGAATCAATAGGATTGTTTAAAAATTTGAAATAAGTTAATTATTTGTTATTTATTATTTTAAAATGTAGTTTTCTTCTTCTTCAATTTTTCAGATTTTTTTTTTTTTATATTTTCCTTGATCATGATTTTATTTTTTACAAAGAGGAAAACTCCGATCTCTTCACTTCCAAGTTTATTATTAATTTTACAAACAAAATCAACTCCTACAAATTTAAATTGTAAGCATAAGTTGCAGTTTTAAAATGGGGGGTCAGAATAAAAAATTCAATTATTTCTTTTTACATAATTTTTTAGCATAAATTTAATTAGGAAGGAAGTACATATAAAACTCAATTTGATGAGTTGGAGTAACTTCAGTAATGACTCCTTAAAATGAAAAAGATTTCATTTTAGCTGAAGATAAGGCTAAAATAATTAAGCCCGAGTCTCATTAAAAGCAGCACAATTCGCAGTCGTGCTCTTACGAATGGAAACTTTTAAACTCGAGCCACAGGCCAAAACTTTTGTTAGTCAGTATTTGCGGCGGTGACTCAAGACTCAAGAGAGTATAGATTTTTCGTAGCTGATAAGTTTGCGTAATTCAAATGAGATCGCGTTTTGTTAATAACACTAGAAATTTAACTTTTGTTAGTTTTATGTAGTGAAATTATGTTAATTTGTAAGAAACAAGTGTTTTTTTTTTTGTAATTTTTACTGTAGATTTCTGTCGTGTTTGCGTTGTTAAAGTGCATTCCAGTTTACGTTTTAATAATTTTTCAAAAGAAATTTTAACGTGGATTTAGAAAAACGAATTAAAATATCCAAATTTAAGCGTTTAATTGGAAAAACCAGTTCTTTACATAACATATTAGGATTAACGTTTCCAAAAAAATCAAAAAATTTAATTTTTCCATTTAAAAATAAAAAAACAAACGGCAAAACACCTAAATCTGTTTTGAAAAGAATTGAAAATTAATTATAAGTAGAAATTTGGACATTTTAATTCGTTTCCTTGCTGTTTTTGAATCCACGTTAAAATTTATTTTTGAAAAATAGTAAATTATGTAAATTATGACTCGAAAAAATATATCTACATCATCTGCATTTGATAAATTTTAGTGATTCAAAGCTTGCGGAGGGTGACGCCCAGCACATCTGCTTTAATTATGCAGAGAACTTTCTTTCTCTCTCTCAACGGTTGAAACACAAACAAACCAAGTGCATTATTTATCACAGGGAGTGACGCCACCACTATAGTCGGCGAAAATCCGCAGAAATTCTAGCGAACAAAAAGTCGCTCTCTAGGGAGGACCGTCGCAGATGCAGCAAAGGGATCACAATTTTTTTTTCGAGTGCAGATTATTTCAGCGAGGAAAATAAATACGCCGCGCAGACCGGCTCGTTGACACTTTCCCCGCAAAAGTGGGCCAGCCAGCCGCCAACTGTTTAGGTGTTATTTCATCATGTTTTTACAAATATTGGCCGAGAATGAATGGATTTGGGCACGTGAGAGCCAATACAAGAGATCGTGCGCGCAGATTCTCGTTACGCAACTCGGCATAAAGAGCGCACGATAATTGTTATTGTCGGCGATTTGCGGTTTGAAAGTAAAAGCAGAGGCCGGCGAATAAAATAATAAACTGCGGATTTCTTATTTTACAGATTCTTTGCTGCGGCACCGAGGACATGTTGCATCACCGGGCGGCGATTTCTTTAGGGTGCTTGACAATAGTGCTCGGTCATTTTATGCTAATTGAGTGCTGGGCCGTGAACACGAGGAACTATTTTGAAAAGTGACGCGCCTTGTTGAAAGCAGTGGCCGAAACGACTTCCTGAACTCTTTGATGGTTTAAGTGAGAGGAGAAGTGCTAAAAATAGTTTTTATTTTGAAAACTGGTTTTCTGATCAATGCAAAATTAGGAAGTAATCCTAGGCAACACATTAGTTAACCTTGTAATTTTTAATATACAGTTTAAAAACTTATTTTTTCCATAAAAGAGCTGCTCTACTGATATTAAAATCCGTTTACAACCTAGGAATAAGCTAATCAGCTTACGATGGTGTTAAATCGCTTTTTCTTCTGCTTCAAAATTCCACATATAATTTAACATTTTTTATTTTTGCTCTGAAAAACCGAACAATAAATAATATTCTGACCAAACTTATTAAACAAAAATTTATTTGGTTAAAAAACTTGAATCGTCAAATTTTGCGTTGAAAACTGTTTTGTGTACAATTGTCACTTGAAATAATTTTCCACAAAAAAAATTGTTATTTTGAAACGAAAATATTTTAAAGAAATTGATTTTGTACTAATTCTTGTAAAAATTATTTCACAGCTCATGAATTATGGCTGCAGCCCGCAGCCGAAACATGTAGAGCAGGATATTGTTTTATCTTAAACAACGAAGAACTCACAAAACCCACCAAGAAAAGAGCCGACTTTAAATTCAAATCACCATGAATCAACCCTTGATCATGTTTTAATAAAAAAATTATTATTTTTAATTTTATATATTAAATTTAAAAATGAAGATTTTGGTAATAAATAATGCATAAAAATAAATTAAAAATTTGTAGTATTGCGCGGCAACAATTCTATTATAAAACAACAGATTCTTTTTTAGAAATTAAGACTAAAATCAAGTCACAGAACAAATAAATTTGTTTTTTTATTACAAAATTGGATTTGGGATGATTATTTACTTTTAAATTAATTAACCATGCAGACTATTGATATTTCTTTCGCCACTAACTCTTTCAAATTGCGCACAATCAAAGTGTTTATTTTCAACATTAGCCTGAGCAATTTATGTTAATGATTCGCGCAAGACAAATTTCGCCAATAGAAAAAGAATTGCTGCGTGTCATCATCATCACACAACTTTCCATGTCGCTCTCGTCGAAGAAAGTGAATTAGCAATCTAATATCTAAACAATTGCGATCGCCGTGAGCGCACTTTAACGAGCGGAATCGTCCGTAATTATCAAGCATAATTCAATTACGCGCGGCAGCATCGCAGCGAGAAAAACGTGCATTTTTCCACACTCGGCCGAGCGGCGATTTACTTTCTCCGCACGCGCGATTTCCACTTTGGCAATGACCAAGCCGAAATACACACATGCATGCATTTTCGTCCGAAATGCAATCAATGTGGGTCACTATCACTGGGTGAAGGTGCGGAATATCAATCGGCGCGGCGAGCGCGGATTTTGCTGCGACGCCGCCGGCAATGCTTATCACTTTTCACTCTTTTGTATGTAGAAGAAGAAGAAGAAGAGGCCAACAGCCGCCGCAGCCAACCAGAGCTCCACACTTTAAAGTGGGACATTCTAAAAATCTCGGTAAAACTGCTCGGTTCTTTCTAATTAAAAACATTCAACATCTCTCATATCCGGATATGTATCACATTCCGCTCCGTAACTTTCCACCGCGCGCACAGGTTCTATTCCTCCACAGAGGATGCAACAAATGTGTTGATTAAAACGCCGTTTATTTTTTGTTTTTAAAACGTTCAATCTATTTTTGAGCAGGAGAAAGTGCAGCAGAAAATCTGCCAAATTCCAACAATGTGCGGTTATAATTTGCTAAATGGCTTTCGTTGCGGCCTCGATTTTCTCCACTTTTAAGGTTTTCAAGCTTCACGGAGTATTTCATCCATTTTTCCACACTGCACGAAGATGACCCGACGTTGTTGTTATTTCTCTGGTAATTCGCCAGCCTTCTGCAATCACGGAACGCTCTGTGTGCGTTGCGGGCACTAAGCTCATTACCCGCGCGAAATCGGCTCCTTTTCGCCGCACCGGAGCCATACAAGTAGCTCTCATGACCTCTGACTCGGCGCCGCCTCAAGAATTCTCGATTTGCTCTTAATAGGCCCTTTGCTGCCGGCCGCAATTGCCGCGAAATAAGTCGGTCTGTCATTGACACCCAACGTTGAAGGAACCGAAGTTTAGGAAAATCGATCTGAATGTGGATTAATCCGCTGTCAGAGTCAGATTTGTCGTGAGATGCAGAGAAGGGTTCGCGTAAAAATAAGTTTGGAAATTGCTTTGGAAACGCAGTAAATCGTAAATCATTGCTTTTTCATCATCAGGGTTTCTTCCAAAATATTTAAAAATTATTTGTTAACATAAAAAAAATGCAAAATTTGGCCGTTCGGCGTTCTGCAATGAATGAGATAATAGAGTTTGCAATTTTAGGTTTATCTATGCACATTTTACAAAAGTATCATAATTCTGCAAAACAGGGCTATCAAAAATTACTAAAGCCTTGAAAAAGGCAATGAAATTATTTGACCCAAAAGAAAAACATTAAATAATATTTGAACCTCCAATTTTCTGCCATAGATATTGTTGGTATTCAATTTAAATAAATAATAAAAGTTTTAAATATAATTACATAAATTCGAAATTACTTAATTTAAAAAAATTATTAAAAAATACCAATTTATTTAGTGAAATTAAAATTAACAAGTTTACACTTTAAAAAATAAAAAAAAATCATATTTTTTAAGTTTAAATAAAATTCTTTTTTAATTAAAAAAATATTAACATTTAATCAAAATTATTGAAAATTACAATAATAAATTCTAGATATCTCTGAACGATTCATCCCTTGTAATTTCTTAACATTTCAAATACGAGGCTTTAAACTTTGCTTACCTCGAGTCCGGATGGGCAGTTCCTCCGCCAGGCGTTGCAGGTGGGCGCTGGGTTGGCGGTGGCGTCCTGCAGGGCAGCCCTGGTCTCCACGCTGAGCACGCACACGGTCAGGGTCAGGGTGGCGACGATCACCTCCCAAGGGTGCGACGCGCAGAAGCTGCCGTGCACCTTGAACACCCTGGACACCATGCCGCACCAGCCGGAGGACGACGATGACCCTGAGTTACCTCCACCTGAAACAAAAAACCAGATTCTCTTATCCACATCCTTTACAAAACACTTAATTGGGATTCCCCATTTTGTACACCATCAGGTTTATAGCAGGTCGTAAATGAAAAAGCAGCATTTTGTTCAGAGAGCCAAGACGTTGTGATAGGCTAATTTTACAGATGGCGTTTGTAATACCGGAGGCGTCTGGATTTCGTCAAGTTCAAGGCTTTTGACACCAGTGTATGTTATTGATAATATTTTGGCAAATCAGCTGCTTGTCTGCAAAATTTGTTTATGTGCTAAATATAACGTAATTATTTGAAGATTTACGATTTAACTGTAGATAGAGTTTAATGAATAAAAAAATTAATTTAGTTTTAAAATTTATTTATTTAATTTCTATTCTCCATTTGAAATAATGTAAAATATATCAATTTGACCCATATTTAGCCAAATAAAATCAAATTTAGTTATTGCAGGAGTTAATTAAACTTGAATTTTTATCTTTTTAAAAGAAAAAAATTGTTTTTCTTCATTCAAAACTTAGAATTAATGTTTGTTAATATCAAATTGTTTACAACCGAATGCATTACGCAGCAAAAATCTAATAGTAACGCAACATGTGCTAAAAGATGCACCGATGGAGTTCAAATGGCAAGGTCGCTTCTCTCATTTGTCATATTTCCGATGAATATGCTTTGAGAAAACGCATCTCGCACAGACATAAACACAAGGAAAAGCTGCAAGTAATGTTTATTATTACTTTTCTCTTTGGCCGCATCTGTTTATAATTTCACCGCCGCGCTCATACTGAGTGGCAATAAATTAGCACCTCGTGATTCTATTGGACAATTTTTATTTTCTTTTGACAAAGAAAGTCCCGCGGTGCGCAATCGAGAACAATGAATGAATAAATAAATATTCGTCATTGTCGACGTGCAATGAAGTCATGCACCTTTCAAAAACGTTCCCTCCTCGCAGGTCTGTGCAGGTTTTTCCCCGGCCGACGATGACCATACTGAAGCAGGGTAATGAGCTAATGAGCGCGCAACGTGCTTGGAAAGAAACGCGACACTCGCGGGGCGTGACGCAATTTCGCGCGACGAGGAAACGTTCGCTGCGAAAACCAAAGTGCTCCGTTTTGAGTTTCAATTCGATTCGCGCGGCGGATGCTTTAATAATGAAAGAGAATAAAACGAGACTTGATGCAGCAGCGTCGACCGAAATAAATCTAAGTGACGCAAGACGGGTGCAAGAACGGAATAAAAATATAATAGGAATATAAAGATAAAGAGAGCAGAGAACGCGGATAAAAGCAGCGTCTGATTTACGAGTCGGTTTGCATGTGTCTGTGCGTTGAGGGCGAGAACAACACTCGGACTGAGAAGGACAAAATGCTCCGTTGGACTTGTTTAAATAAATAAGGAAACTGAAGAGTAAAAATATTCTGCCTTTAACAGTAAAGATAAAATAAATTTCAGGTCAGTGAGCAATGCTTTAAAAAATACAAAATTTTCCTTTTTGATAAATATTAACACAAACATTTCTTTGAATTATAACAATTTTTTTTAACAATTACGGCGTTTTGAATTTTGATTGAATGATGAACCTCTTGAACTTTCGAGCAGTGCTAAAAATACCACGAAATTCACGTTGGGGTCAGTGAGATCATTAAATTCTTGTTGCATAACTAAAGCTTTAATAATAGTTCACGCAGCACCGAAGGTCAAAAGTCACGCGACCAGGGACACATCACTCAGGTGCCAATATTCGCGTACGTCTTTTGGCAAACTCTTTGGAAAAGTGCCAGCGGCAGCAGCTGTCTCTGCAAAGTACAAGTGGTGCCGTCGTCGACTCGATTGCGCCGCCGAGACAATGGAGGACAAAAGAAAGACACGACGAGGGAGAAAGAGAAGAAATTTTCCAATCGTCAGAATAGTGCTGTCAAGAGAACACAATCCGGCCGATATTGAAAACGCAGATGTCTGATAAGTTTGCAAGGAAAACGCCAAATGAAAGTTGCATCATTATAGGTTTTGATAAGAAATTTTTGAATGACAAGGAAGATGAAAAGTTTCCGCGGTTTCGATTAAAATTCCAGACCTACGCCAATGATGCAGAGTCTCTTGAGTCACTTTAGACGACCAATAGAGCAGAAGTTAATTAAGCAGACGATTGTCAGGGTCAGCGGCTCACTGGACGAGGAAAAATTGAAGCGGCCGAGACGGGCAGACAATCAATTCGAAACCGCTGTTGCATTTCAATTTGGAGATGACATTACGATTATTTACTTCGTCGTGGCCTTGCGAGAGTGAGCGTGAATTTCGAGACGGTGCTTGAATCGTAATTTTTAGGAAGACTGAAGACGAAAAAATAACAATACTTATTATTTATAAAAGAGTCGAAGCGAGGACTGAGTAATTTTCGAGGTTTAAAAACAGGAAGGTGACAATTATTTATTTGATCTTATCCTTCATAATGACATACAAAAATTTTATTTGAAAATAAGATAAGTTTAATTAAAGCATGAAAGAATTTATTTTTGTAAGTTAGGAATGTGAGAATCCCTCCATCCCTCATCCGCCGCGTCTCTCAACTTTCCAAGAAACTAATAAAATTATTACGCCACAGCTGTTGCCTGTCGATGCTGTTAAAACTCCCCTTCCGACCATAAATAAATTCAAAGGTACACGGAAAGCACTATTTAAATAGCTCTTTTCTTTCTACCTGCGAGTCTGTGTGCAAAGTCAAGGTCGAAACTGGGTCAGAATGGGTTCCATCTCGATACCCAAACTTTTAGCTTTTTAACAACCATGGAAAAAAACTTTAGAGAAAAGAAAATCAAACGTTCCGGGCAAGGAGAAGGATTTTCCATAAATGGAATTTCTCCGATTTCACATGTAAGAAGTAAAAGTGTAAACTTGTGATGATGATGACGATGTTATCTGCAGTAGCGGAACTGGAGCTAATATGCGTGCAGTACTATTATGAATCGCAGGCCGAGAGGAAAATTCGAAATCGATCGCCGGCGAACACGGCTATGTACATTTTATCATGCAAAGCGCGATTATTCTACTTTGGGGTACACTTTGTCACTTTGTGCAGATGAAGAGACGTGATTTATAGTGCGGGCCGCTCTCAAGGCGGACCGCTTTTGGCAAAGTAAAATTCGCGATAGTACGTGACAGCTTTTGCATTGGCAAACTTTTCAACGTGGTGTAGGAAATAGGCAAGTTTCAAATATTATAGAAGAAAATTTTACCAAAAAAGGAAAACTTTTAAAGATAAAAATCCAATTATTCAAATTTTCCCTTCGAAAATCTTATTATTTTTAAAAACAGTATTTATCATATAATCAAATAACCAAATGCTTTTCCTAGAGACTCATCCACAGACTTCAATGGCTCTATTAGTTTTAACTGTTCAAAGTGTAATCTTGTTTGGATATAATCATAATATATGATAATTTTTCCTTGTGGAGCTAAAAGTTATATAAATCAGTACACTTAAATTAGAAGATGTTTTTTGTTTAAATGCTCCTTATTTGTTTAAGCCAAGTTTTATTTGCTTTAAAAGGATATAAAAATGGCAAGATTGTCCATTTGTAGCAGTTTGACTTAGCAAAAATTAATTTAATAAAATTAAAGTGATATTTTTGCACACCTTTGCAAATTTGAATTCAAAATATTTCATTTAACTATTTTTTTATAAAAATTTGTACTTATTTGCAAAAACAAAATATTTTTTATTAAATTTTTAAGTTTACCTTGCGCAGTTTTGAGCCCCGTGGCCGCCGCAGCAGCAGCTGGCTGATCCGCCAGCATCGTGCAGAATTGGCGAAGGGAAAAAGTGTCACGGGGTGGTTCGTTCGCAAAATGCACCAGCACTGTCAGCTCGGCGGTGTCCGCATGGAGCAGAACTTATACTTGGCTCGTCGCGCACAGATCTCTCGCACGAAACTGACTGAGGCGGTGAAAGAAAGAAACCCAGCGCGCGGCGACGCTCGGCAAAAGAAGGGATAAGCTGCCGCGGCGGCGCGCTCCGGCCCGGCACACTTCTCGCGCTCTTTTCGACGATTTCATCAGTCGGACACGACGAGTCGGACGCTCCGAAAAGAAAGAAAGGACTCGGGAAGGAAGCGCGAAAGGAAAAAAACCCGGTCAGCGCGGCCCACGATACGGGCAAATGGGACGCACGCGTGCACTTGCATGTGCAACTGAATATTTATTTTTTACATTACATACCTTTGTTGATAATTTGCATCAAGTTGTTTTTCAACCTTGTTTATACTAATGAGATTTCTAATAAATTTATTGTAGTTAAAAAGTTCAATAGTTTTAATATTTAAATCTTTTTTACTAACAAGTGGTTCCTCGATGTTTTACAAAGTTAAAATGAATTTAAACAGCAATTAATACAACAGAGGTTGATAAAAATATCTTTCTATTGAATCACATTGTTGCGATTAACCTCATCTTTTCAATAACAAAATTTCAGATTGAATCTGAAATATTTATTATTTATTTATTAGATTTATTAGTTAATTTAAACGATTAAAACTTTGATTAATAACTTTTACAAAATAAATTTTAATTATTGTTTTTTTTAAATGTAGACTTTTAGTTATAATAAATTAATTATTATATTTTTATTCGATTTAAGATTTTAAATCATTACCATTATTTTGATTTTCAGTTGACAGGTTTTTTCAGAACTTAAAAATTTTTTAAAGCACAAATAATGTTGATCAAAAATAAACTTTAATCAGAAAATTTAAATAATAAACAAAAAAATTCCAATGTTGTGTGACTTCTTAGAAAACACGTTGAGACAAACATCACATTAAATTAGGAAAAGTGAACAGAAAAAAAAATCAAAATTATGTCTGTCTTTCTCACAAGCATAAGCATCATATCATAAAATATCTTAAAGGTAGACCAGCAAACTGTGAATTTGGATTTAAAAAACAATTTTTCATTCCGTTTAAATGTTTCCATACCAAATAATATTTTTGTCTGGGGCCCGATGTTTCACAACTGTATGAAAATTTGATTTACTGAAGTGCTCTGTACGCAAACACGAAGTCAAAATTAATATGTAAACACGGCCAAATGAGATATTCCGCCGTGTCAGCGAGATAAGTCAGCCGAACTGCATGCGTAATCGTGCTGATTCGTGAATAAATTATTATTAAACTCTGAAATCGATATATTTTTCGGCTCTCAGCAATAAAACTTCATTCGCTCGAAAATCCATTGAGAAGCCTTGCTGGCGCGGAAACGAGTTCATTGGGACAGACCGTAAATTATCCGAAATCGAGAGTTGCCGCCGTGCACATAATTCATGCGAAATCTCTCTTCTGCGAGCGCCGCGCACCGGCGACCCGTTTCTCAACGCTGGGCAGCGCGCAGCTGGTTGCATAAGAAACGAGTGTTTTCGAAGTAATCCATTCAAGCTTGCATTTGGAATCACGTTCCCAGCACGTGGCCTCGCATTGTCTCCTTTCAAAAAATTCACCGCGATTTATAGGAAAATTCGCTAGATTTGAATAGGCTTATGCGATGTCAAACGAGCTACCTAATCCGGGTTTAAATTTTATACAGATTGTCACTGGGAGTATTTTATATACGCATAGCGTCGGGCCAAACCCACAAAGACGTAAATCAGACACGGAATCGTTTTGAGCGGGGTCGCGAAAGATAAAGACTAAAGAGAAAACTAACCTGTCGCGCTAGACTTGCGAATTAAATAAATAAAAAAAAAACACGCTTATCTTTGGTTCACGATCATATTTCTTTTTGAAAAAACTGATTTACTGTATTTTGCTAAAGGAACAAATAATTACCGTTCTTAAAAGTAAAAAAAAAGCGAATTTTAAGTAAAAAAGGGCTTTAAAGGTAGCAGAAATATTAAATTTTACATATTGAAGTGGCAATTTTATTTCTGTAGAAAAAAATTTAAAGCACTTTCATTCATTTTATTTCATGGAATGCCATCTTTGTTTATTTTTGTAATAATTTCTAGAGATATTTTAAGTTCAATTTGGTATATTAATATAATTATAAATTTGTTCAATAAAAATAATTAAATTTTTTTTAAATTGTTACTAGGAATTACAATTTACATGATAAAGGATGATGTTTTCATCCCAGTCTGGGCTTCAAATTTAATTAACCGCAAAATCTCGCATGTTTCATTTCTGGTTTCCACCCACAACAGAGAGCGTTAAAAAAGCCGGCGATACAAAAACTTCAAAGCGGATTCAATCTGCAGTGCGTCGGTGTTTGTTTTGCGCGAGAAAGCCACTTCAAACAGCCGAATTTTCCTGCTGCGGAATCGTTTCCATTTGGCGCATTGCGTTCCTGTTTGCGTTTTACATCACATAATATTGAACTCGTGACGCGTTTGGTCTGATATGCATTTTCGCACATCCATCACTCTGCCTGCTTTTGTACACGAAAATTAGCACAATTGAAAAAAAAAGTGCCGATGGCGTCACCGAATATATCTGATGGTGTTATGTCTACACACCGCTGTGCACTTACGGCAGTTTCCGCGTATTTCGAACACAGAACACACAATTATCGAGACCGAGCTTCGTCCGGTCCGACGACGCGCGGAGAAAGCTCTTCATTGTTTGAGAAACTTTTCTCCTCCCTGCCTGCTAATTGATTCGATTGCAATTAAATTTTCCGCACACGTGTTTTCAAAACACCGAGAGTCGTTCGGATAAGCGCGGCGCCCGCGGGGTCACGAGTAACGCGGTTATGCAATGGTATACACTTTTTACTCATTCGGCCCACTGCCCAAGAAAGTCAGCAAGGCCGACGCTCATTTATTCGAAAGAGAACGTGCAATTTCACGCCGAATACGTTCTTAGCCTGCTCACTTGCCGAGAGATGTATAAAAATAAGTGTATGGGGCAAAAAAAATCACCAGCCCGAGGCGCCATTAGGCTCCAAATTGACTGAAAGCATGCACGAGGTGTTTCTGCCGCACCAAAAATAGGCGTAATTTGCCCAGGAGATTTATTACCCCGAATAAATAGCAGATGAGTCTGCATTACATCAAGGTCTGCGCATAAAAGTGAAATAGATTCTCATGAAAAATTAGTGAGATGATAATATTATTGATTGTTACTTTCAATTAATTTATTTATGTTTAGAAATTTTACTCATTTTAAAGTAAAAAAATTTGAAAACATCAAAATTTTCTATTTTTATTATTTGTCCAATAGTTACAATGCATTATTATAATTCCATTTTTGAAACTAGTTTATTTGAAAAATAGGAAATGCTGGAAAAAACGGCACCACCACAATTTTGCTAAAACTTTGTTGAATAAATTCTCCATTGTCTCTGATTGTCTCAATAAACTACACAAATTGAGCAAATGTTTATAACTTAATTGTTCTGGTAATTCTAGATCATCAATCTTATTTATTGTTTCGATTATTTCTTTATAAACCATTTGAATGACACATCAAGTTGATCAGTAAAAAGCGCATAATTATTTAATTTTATTGCCACTTTCAAGAAGTTGATAATTGTTGTTGTGTTATTTTTGTGTCGAGTTGTGGGTTTTTTGTATAGCTTTTTGAAATGTTAACCAGTTTCTGTTTTAATTTTTTAAACATGGATTCAGAAACTAAGCGAGAAAACAATTCTCGGAAAAAAAAAAAAATGTCCAATTTTAAATGTCCGAGTCTTTTTCAACAATTTTAACATGATTCCAACAAGCCTATGATTTATCCAACCAAAGTATTTATAATTAAAAGAAATAAAAACATTTTAAATTAAGCTTATTATTACATGGTGCAAATGAATAATTAAAATCTGAGCAATTTTTTCCTTATTAGCTTCTCAGTTGAGAGGTACATAAGTGTAGGTCGAGGTACACGTTGGAATGACCTTTCAGTAAGCGAAATTTATGATCATAGTCATGTTCACGGTGTTGCCGTTTGTCTTGATTTTTTAGTTTTTAATAGAAAAATTAATTTTTTTGAAACAAAAATCCAAATCTGTTTTGAAAAGAATTAAAATGTCAAATTAAAAGTTGAAATTTGGACATTTTAATTCGTTTTCCGAGCAGTGGTTTTCACGCTCAATTTCTGGATCCACGTTAGAATTTCTTTTGAATGATTTCTTTTTCTTACAATTTCCAATTTTATGTGATACAAATGACAAATAAACGTCAACTTTTTTATAATAATTTGCAAGTTCAAATAACAAAAATTTGCATCCCAAATTGGTTCAATCGTTTCGAGGCAAAAAGTTTCATTAAATGAGCGGAAGGGAGGAAACAGCACCCCTAAATTTTCTCCTAGAAGATCCTCTCTGCCGCTTCTATATCGCATCGTGGTGTTTGTGCAGTCACGAAAATCAGGCAATTTGCATGCGCGCAGAGGCAAGCAGAGGGTTAGAAATGAAAGTTCCGAGCTAATGACGTCCGTGGTGTAACTGCGCGAGAGCATTACGGAGGATAATCATTCCCATTATGCCGCGCGGATGGCACCAGGTGTGTGTGTATCTTTTTTTCTCCCGCGCCGCGCGTTCCATGAGCCATGATCTTGCTCAATAATCGCGCCTGACACTCGCACGCAGCACACTTTGTCTCCTGCATCTTATTCCAATATAAGAACAACAACCAACTTATTCTTTCTTTCTGCAAAACGCTGCAATCTTTGCTCTCAAAAACACACACGCGGCGCATTATATTTTCACTTTCTCCGTCGTTGTGACGTTTAATTTCATATCAGCAGGTGTCAGACATGGCGAAAAAGAACGAACGAGACGCAGTTTTCGCACGGCTGCTCGAAATTGCTCGCCGTGTAATATTTTCGGCGTTATTTTCGAGCTCCCTTTACGCGATTTTACTGCGCGCCTTAATTAAACGCGGAATTTTTCTTGTGCAGAATAAAGAGCGTGAAAAATAAATGAAGATAAAGAAAAGCAGAGATGCTAATGAAGGTTGCTTACTTTGTCAGCAGAGCAATAAAAAGCCGTGAATTTTTTTAACCTGTCCTCTTTTCCTCATTCGCGTGGACGATAAATAATTTTTTTTATAGAGAGGCTCTTAAATTAAGAAGCAAATGCTAATTCCAGTAATTAGGAATGGATGACAATTTTTTTTGTTAATAGAAGGAAAATTTTTAATTTTGGTAAAGTGAAATAAATTATCTTTGAAATTTCATTTGCAATTATTTCATTTGATCTTTTTGATGAACCAGGTAAAATAATTTGGAATATTTTTCTTCAATATCAATAAAAAATTGTTACGTATTTTGTGTTAAGTGAATAATAAAATAGACGGACAATGAAATTTAAATTGTAAGGTCAAAAAAGAACAGTCTATGGACTTCTTTCTTTCATCGCGAGAATCAAAACAGGCTGTGGCGCGGCCAATTGTGCAATTATCGCCATTATAATAAAGGGCGCTAATAAATTCAGCAATGACACTGATCCTCAAAAGGCGCGGGCACAAAACATCGCGCCTACGTGCCCAAGATCAAACATCTGCCGACCGAGTCACGTGTCCGGCCCGGCCGCTCTTTGGAACAAAATATGGAAATTTCGGCCGCCGGATGTGGCCGAGCAAACGAGCCGATCGATCGCGTCGCACTTCTTGCTTGGTCCAGCAGCGGGCGGCGTTTTCCGAGAGAAAGCGTGAAAGTGAAAGTCGCGGCCACGTGGTGCTGTCATTACCATAGAGAGCAGACTGCATGAGAGGAACACTTTGGGTGGCGTGCCCTCAAAAAAGTCTAATTTCTATTTTATGGGCCGATCCTATGCCTAGGCCACGCTGTGGGTCAGCCGTTGGGACACACACCGTTGATCAATCAGATGGCACCGGTTGCGCGCGTTCATTGGTTTTGCAAAACCGACCTTTTTTGTAACTCGCCGACGATTGCAGCCGTTTTTATAAATTGAGAAATGGAAATTTCATAAATGCGATTCAACGATTTAGTTGTTTATAGAAGCGTGAGCTTATAAAATTCGTAAAAGAAAAATTAATCACGCTGAATTAAAAATTTGAATGATTCCCAGGAAATAAAATTAATGTTTTATGTTTGTGGCTCCAAATTGTTTCTAGTGTTCGTTTGTGTTTTTGTTCTAGTCAGTGTCTTTGTCGTTGTAAATTGAAAAATTGTAAAGCAGTTTCAGTGTTTAATTTTTACGAGGTTTTATTGAAATTTTGCGGGGGAAAAACTTGGCTTTACGAAATGGAATAAAAACAAAAATTTTGTCTTTTAATAAAGAATTAAATTTTTTTAATGACGCAAAAAGATTGATTTTTTATTTAAAATTGCTTCATAAAAAATAAAAATCTTCACTAAAACCAAGATAATTAAGGCTTTAATCAAGTTTTTAATTTTTCGAGACCATTAAAAAAAAATAGATTTTGTAGTAGAAATTCACGATCGAGGGTTGATTCATGGTGATTAGAATTTTAAGTCGGCTTTTCCTTGATGGGTTCCTGTGGGTTGTTAATTGAAAATTGTTACTTAAAATAAAATTTATATTTGTACTAATTCCTGTTAAAATGATTTCAGCTCATGAATTATGGCTGCAGCCGAAAAATGTAGAGCAGAATATTGTTTTTTCTTAAAAAATAAACAACTCGCAAAACCCATCGAGAAAAAACCGACTTTAAATTCAAATCACCATAAAAAAGATTTTGGGTCAATAAAAAAATCGGGGGAAATTATTTTCCTCATTAAAATTCAAAATTTTGGTATGTATTCCTATCTTTAAAGCCAAGTTTATCTTTCACAGTTTCATTAAAACCACGTTAAATCCTCTTAAAAAGGTTTATTCGTGATTTTGAATTTTCAACCTTTTTTTAATAATTACCAAAAACCATTTTTTTTAATTAAAGGTAAATTTTTTCTGCGACAATTAAATACGCTGTAATTATCGACAGGTGTTTAACCTTCTTGTATATCATTAACCTGTTGTAAAAGGCAAATATTTATCGCTCATTTTCCCATTCATGAAAGGCTCTCGCGGCTTTCGTTCCACGAAACGGTTCATTAACGAATTTACAAAACTATATTGCCGAATACTGCAGACTGCCTTGAACACATGCGTGTGTTTGTGTGATGTTGACAGGGCGTGTATAAGTCTGCTTGATTTTTACATGTCGAAACACAAAAAAGGGATGGGTCTCCGGTGTGAGAACATTTTCGAACCACAAGGTTCGCCTATTTTATTACTTTTCTACGTCTTTGCTAGTTTATTTGAATTTTTTTGTTTATTAAGGGCGGCGCCACGGAGATGATGAATCGCCTTTTTATCTTAGCGGAGGCTGCGTGACCGCGAAATAATTGGTTTATTATTCGCACAGTCGGTGCGATTCATCATCAAGGCCGGCGCAAAACTTTGCAGAGAGAAAGAGCAGAGCATCTCGGGCGTGCGGTGGAATTTAAAGAGTCTTTATAAATATTACACCGCAATTTTTCTCCGCAGTAATGAGGCAATTTGCGTCTGGATGCATTTGCTTATGGAATTATGTATCATAATAACGACCGTCCATGATGTGTTTTATGTCTCATGCAGCCTTTGTTTGATATAATTTTTCTTGCTCCAGAGCAGGGTGGAAAAAATTATAATATGATAGAGATAAAATGATGTCTGAATAAGGCTTGAGACGGTTCTTGAGACTCGGCGGCGATCAATAAAAAGACGAATTTAATGATATGCAGTTGAATGGAATTTTATGAATTTAATTTTAGCCATAAATAGATTTTATTTCTTTGTTACTTCTTGCCGCGTTAGTTTTCTTAAAATAAAAATAATTTATAAAATACGAAATATACGCTGAATTAGTAATATTTTTTGTACAAATTTAATCCAATTTTAATAGATTTATGACAAAATCCCTTAAACTATATCATTTGAAGTTAGGATGAATAAATTTTCCAACGGGAGGTTAGTAATATCAATTTATTTGTGCTCAAAATTAAATTACGATTGCTCTTTGGGTCTAAAATGCAATTAAACAAAGTAAATTAAAACTTTAAATGAATATAATAATACCATTGTATTCACAATTTAAAAAAAAATCCATTTTATTTTTTGCTTTTATGTTAAATTTTCATTTCAACTTTTTTAAGATTTGGCTGGTTTTATTATTATTATTATTTAAAAAAGAGAAATAATATTTAGTAGCAAAACGTTCCCAATTGATATTTACTTTTGAATTTGAACAGTATTTGAGTATGGCAAATTATCACGATAAAAAGAGATATAATAATTTAATACCACTAATAATTTCCATTTACAAAGCAACAGTAACTGTTTTATGCAAATGACGTGTTTTTGTTCTGTAATTCTTCCTCATTTGCATTCTCATATGTTATTACAACGCAAACAGGCACATTAACACTTGAGCTAATTAAAATATAAATTATCACGCCTATTCAATCTCAAATGATGATAAAGCTACTCTATTTTCCTCCGAAGTCGACAAAAGACTTTCGATTCCAAGAAACAAAGAGACGAGAGCTTGTCTGACGAGGAAGGAATTGCATATTAATTTGTTTGTCGTCGCTGCTCACGGGCTGATTAGCGAGAAGTGCGAATAATCAGCACGACGTGCGAGCGGCTTTCGGATTGATTGTTCTCCACGGCCATTAAAATATGGGCCGAGGACAATATAGAATGAAAATTAATTCATTGAGCTCCGCACCAATTGATTTGAGCCTTCTCGATCTCCTTATTCATTTCAGCAGGGGATGGAAATCGACGAGGAAAATACATTCTGGTTCACTTGAAGCTGCAAATAGAGCCGCGATTCGCTTTTCGGGTCACCAGAGAGCAATATCGGTTGCTCCAGGCAGGATGTAATGCTCCGTGAAAATGCGCTTCTTCGAGCTCTGATTTCAGCAGAAGGTGTGCGAAAATGTTTCGCAGACGGGGTGGAGCAAAGTCAGGCAAGTGCCTGCGATTTATTAGCGGTTCGCAGCAAATGAAAACTGCCATGCTATTTATCAGTGGACATTTTTTTTTACTTTTTAGATTTGAGAAATTGCGGCACTCAATCATGAAAGTGAAGAAAACGGGGTGTGTTCTCATTGAAAAATTCGAAAAATTTATTTTTTATTCAAAATGGCTCTAAGAGTTTAATGGTGATCTGCAACTCTATTTCACGAGCAAGAAAAAATAATATAAAAAAGGATTACAAAAATTCCATTATTTTTTTGTTTACAAAAGATTGAATTTTGAAACTATTGCAATGGGTTATTTAAAATAAAATAAAAAATTTTAAGGACAAAGCCCGTTTTCTTCACTTCCTTCCTTCATTTAAATTTATCTTTTTCTTAAAAATTATTGATTGAAAATAGTTTTACGATAAAAAGAGCATCTGTGCGAAATACACATTTAGTCCTAGTCATTTAAGCTTGATAAAACTTTTTTTGCATAAACTTTTTCCAACAAGATACTATATTTATATGTTTTCAACTTACTGAATTGATGGGGGAGATAAAGATGGTGAAAATTGTTTTAATAAAAACAAATTTCTGTACAACGAGGGCAAAGCTCGAGTTCTTTACTTCCATGATCATCTCCTTGAATGTTGATCTCTTCAAACAAATTTAATGTTTGTTTCATGTTGTTAAAAAAATGCAGTATATTTCTTATTAAAATCTACCAATGGTGTATTTTTTTCAGAGATATTTTTGTTTCTTTTTTTTGTTAATTTTAAGTAAGATATTTAGGTCGCCAACCAGAAAGTTTACTTTATTTTAAAAACAAATGAAATTTACTGTAATCCGCCTTATGAAAATTCAAGCAATCTTGTTCAAGCTTGATTTTATATATTTAAATTTAAAAGTTTTGCATAAGAAAGTGTATTTTAAATTAATTAATTTTGTTTCAAAGGAATTTGATTTAATTCATTATGAATTATAACTTATCCTATTACTTGTGCCTTTTTATTCTTTAAATCACACGATTACCTTTAAAACATTTTATTTTTCATGATTTGAACAAACAAACAAAAATAATTTAATTATTTTATATAAATCCAAATAAATTCTTCCAAATTGCCTTCATTTATAAATTTGTTTCAACAGCCAGATTCAACTGCCTCACACAAAATTCCGCAAAAAATTAGCGCCAATTAAAATTTTCAGAACAGATTGTAGGATCAACCAATATTAATTCAAGAAAATTTCATCTATTCCATAAATTTTCAAGTTAAGAAGATGACTTCAATGATAATTTTATTCTTCCCATTCCACTGGCAGTAAAACTTAAAAAAAAAACCAGCATTTGAGGCGTGATCATCATTTACTGGGAAGACCCGTTCCTCGGCTGGAAGCTCCTCCAGCCAGCCTGACGACGAGACTCATTCAGCCTCTAGGTGATGGTCAAGGCCTCTCTCTCTCCTCACTTTTGATGGTCACACCCCAAAAAGTGGGTCAATCAACTTTTAAAGGGGTCCACAGCCGCTTTTCTATTAAGGCCAAGGTGAATTGTTTTTTAAAGTGCTCGATCATGACCACGAAAGTGAGTGAATAAAAAAAATTGTCGCCATCAAGTCGGAATTTATGGAGGCAAATCCATTCAAAAGAAGGCATTTATTTTAATGGCATCAATTCGATTACGTACTTATTATTGAAAGGTGTTTATGCAATACCGCGAAGGTTGTAAAAAGCAAAAAGCTGTGGCGAATTGAACTGAACCGAAAATTGAAATTTCTCATTGATTTCTTTAATTGATTGAGGTTTCATTAGCCGGCGATTATATAACTGCTTGAAGCTGATTTTGCGGCAAAATATTAAGCAAACTATTCTGGATTTTGTAAGAAATTAACTTTAAAAATGGTGAAATTTAAGTAATTAAGAAAGCTTGCTCACAATTTTCAGATAAAAATTTTAGCTTCCAATATCAGTCGAATCTTCACAAATTTTAAAATAAATTTAACGCGTCAATTAAAAATGCATTCGAAATTTATTGCTGTAGAAAATTCCGCCGGGATTGCAGAGGATTTAGCGGAAATTGGGTCACCGTAATGGTTTCCCACGTTGTACTTCCCGATCAACCCCTAATGCAATCCAACGTAGAAGTTGAAAGGGTGAGTTTTGCAGGTACTTACCGAAGGACGTTTGTGCTCTTGCTGGTCCTGAAGGTCCTGCCAATCGGGTAATTCAATGCATCTTCAGGCTGGTGATTTTGGAAAGTTCAAATTCGGAAAATTAAGCCTCCCCTGCAAGAATTTTCGGACGATCATATGATTCACCTTGTTTATCGGATTTTTCTAACTCGAGCAGTGGAGCCACCTCGAGGAAATTGAAGGAACTTTATCAACAACAACCCAGGTTTTTTACCGCGAGGATTGAGAATTTGCAATTTTTTGCTTCAAAAATAACACAAAGGAAGGTGTAATTTTGTAAAATTACGTAGTAAAATTACAAGATGTGACAAATTTGATTAAAGATTTCTTTGTTTTAGTAAATTTAAGTTCTTTGACAAGGGTTTATGCAAATGTACTGTAAATAACCGGTATAATATTTGGCGGAAAAATTCTTTAGAAATTTGAAATCACCATTAAAATTTTCCAAACGTAAGTTATAATGGTACTAAAGTGTATTTTAATTAAATTATTGCCATCAAAAAACTTAATCAATCGCAATGTCTTAGTATAACTCGTTTTAAAACGTTCGTCTCAGTTTTTATACCGGTTTAAACTTTCAAGATAACCGGGGTGAATGTTCTCGGATTTTCTAGATAGGTGGCGGAGGCTCTCGCACCCACTCGCACCCTCTGGAAAGTTCTCGTGACGTCACCAGTCCTATATAAACCCCTCCACCGGCGGCAAAAGTGTATCAGTCACAGCAAACTTGCCTTTGCAGTCGTTCAATTTCTTTCGCCGAGCAACCCCAAACTCTTCAATTTTCAAAGTAAGTTTCTTGATTACATACGTTCATTTAT
The DNA here is from genome assembly GCF_031216515.1 of Neocloeon triangulifer. Lineage (NCBI taxonomy): Eukaryota > Metazoa > Arthropoda > Insecta > Ephemeroptera > Baetidae > Neocloeon > Neocloeon triangulifer. The sequence goes on along the minus strand of NW_026775555.1, from coordinate 4,494,286 downwards.
TACATTTCATATGCATCCACGATATACCATCTCTATTTAATTGCGGAAAATGGTTTTAATTGAATCGTTTTGAAATTTGCAATTTTTTAATTAATTCTATTTTGTTTTAGATGTCTCTGATTCCCATGTTCTTCGACGAATCCAGCCGCCCTCTGAGCCTGTTCGACCAGAACTTCGGCCTGGGCCTCCTCAACGATGACCTGTACCAACCCATGATGAGCCGCCCCTACTACCGTCCCTGGCGTCACCTCACCCGCCAGCAGAGCGGCGTCTCCAACGTGACCAACGACAAGGACAAGTTCCAGGTCAACTTGGACGTGCAGCAGTTCAAGCCTGAGGAGGTCACCGTCAAGACCGTGGACAACGTCATCACCATCGAGGGCAAGCACGAGGAGAAGCAGGACGAGCATGGCTACATCCAGCGCCACTTCGTGCGCCGCTACGTCCTGCCCAAGGACGTGCACATTGACAATGCTCAGTGCAACCTCTCCACTGATGGCATCTTGTCCGTCGTTGTTCCTAAGAAGGTATAAATTTTTCTGCAAACTTTTTAATTCCTGATATTCCAATTTATTGTTAAATTTTTATTGAAATTTATAACTGTGAAAACGATTTTTAAATATTTTCTGCTAATTTGTTTCAGGCTCTCCCTGCTCCGGGATCCAACGAGAAGCCCATTCCAATTGTGCAGACCGGCGTCCCTGCCGTCAAGCCCGCCGAGATCGCCAAGTGAGGCGCCTTCCTCGGTAGCCTGCTGATTATACACCCGCCTGCATTTCCCACATTTAACTTTGCCGTACTTTGTGCTTAACTAACTAACTAATTAATTAAAAGATGCAGTTTAGTCCCTGCCCTAATTAGCTTCTTATGAATCGTTCAATGTTGCGCTTACCCTGTATCTAGGGATTTCCTTGTTTTAATCACTCATTATCAATTGCCAGAATTAAAGCAAGACTTTGAGATTTCAAGACTGAATAATAAATGTTTCCTCTCAGGTACTGTAATCTCTTGTATTAATGAATGTTTGTAGTCTCAAATGAAACAATAAAGTTTGCAGGCATTTACTTAAATATTATGACCATTATTTTTTGCACTTACCAAATGAATCGAAATGATCAGTAATAATGAAAAGTTAGGATTGTTAATAAAAAGGTACAAAGAGCAGTAAAGGAAAAAATAGATGAAATAAGCCATGCATTAAATAACAATTTGACGCTAGTCACGCCAGTAAAACATTTCAAGAATTTTGCTGTTGGAATTTATAAAAATTTGAACTTTGCTTATCACAATTCGAAGCAGCCAATTTTCTCGTGAATTCACTTTCAAGATTACCGAGATGCTTCGAAAGTCGAAAGGAAATTTTAGGCATAACAAGAATTATTTACATTAGCGGATTTATTATGTCTGATTAGTAAAATTGAATATATTCTAATCGGAGTTAAAAGCAAGCAAAAAAAAAAGCGGCTGGCTTAAATTCCGTTAAATTTTTTATTTATTCTCGTCTTTATTATCAAAAACATTTTAACTAAAAAATGGATGAATAAGTTTGAATAATATATGAATTGAATGAAAATACCAAAAATATATCTAATAAATGGAGAAAAAACAGTTCGCAACTCTCAATATGACAATCATCGGTGTATTAATTCCATGGTTTGACTCATTTGACTGCTACAAGAACACGCAGAGATCTATGGGGCGGTAATCAGATCTATGAGAAGAGTATAAAATTGTGGAGAGTCTGTACTATAGAAACTGCTGGAAGTTGTATTAAAAACGTTGGGGTAGGACCCCCTCGTCTGTATAATAGTGGATGGCCAAAAATTGGAGGTATAGAAAAGCACAAGGGTTGATTGCCTAGAACAAAACGGGAAACATATAAACTGGCCGGCTTGGAAAAGCCACGCTGAAAAATTAGTGGAATCAATAAATAGTTTGGGAATTTAAACTTACTTTCCTGACATATAAATTTCAATTATTTGAATATAATATTTATTTATTAATTGTACATTAAGATATTACAAACATCTCTTTCCGCTAGTTTGTTATAAAATTTTATTCTTGCACAATTTTAATAATAAAAATAAATAACATTGAATGTTAATTTAAATAATAAATTTTATGTTAAAATAAAAATATCTTTTGATTATTTACTACTTTTCTAGAAGTTATTATTAAAAAAGCTTTTAATCAATTAAAAATAGAAAATCTTCATGATCTAAAAATAAACAGGCACTGGAGGAAAAAATTTTAATTGCATTCGTTCTCTCAGAACTCTTTTCCTGCGTGCTGCGTAAAAAGCAGGGAGTCGCTCGATAAAACAATGTAATAACGTTGACGGTCACATGAAGGGCGAAAATGCAGCAGCCCCGCAGGAAGCCGAATTTTGTGAGCATATTCGAGACCGGCGTGGTAAAATCGAGCGCCGCTCGCTGCAGTCGGGCCGGTCGTTTTTAGCTGCACAGCGCAGGGTGCATTGATCAAAAGTTTGCTGCGTAGTATGTGTGCGTACAGAATGCACCAAAAGTTTCTCGAATTTACGATAGCCGGCTTCCTCAACTGCAGATGCATTAAACCGCAACTGCACCAAAATGCATCGAGAAAAAGAGCAAAAGATTTCCTTCGTTTTATTTCAATTTAAACTTTAAAACTAATGCAAAAATATTTGAATCTTCAATTTTTGACTGTATAAAATAATTTGATCATGCGTAAAACATAATTTAATATTGACAAAATTAAAAATGAATGATGAAACAATGATAAACTTTGATTAGTATTTCATTTTCATTATCAAAGCGCATTATTGCACGAAATGTAACCAACAGAAAAAGTAATTCAAATCTGGAACTGAGAGGAATCATAATTTAGTTTTGAATTACTTCTTTATTTTTCAATTTCTAATTTAGTTCTCTAGTAACAATGGTTTAATTTTTATAGTTCAGAATAGGACTTAAATTTTAACTGAAAATAATATTTTCATTAAAAAAGATACAATATTAACAATAAATTTTGTTAATTTAATTAACTGCATAAAATTAACGCATAAAAGGCGTAGCAAACTGATTTGAAATAATAGAAATTAAGCAAAAAATAATAAAAGTTTTAAACTCTGTTATATTTTTAATAATATTTTTTTTTTAAATTTATAAAATACAAAAAAAGTTTATAAATTATATATTTTAATTAAATATAAAAATATATTTTGTTTACTATATTATTTATTTTTGTTTCTTCATCAATTAGTAATAGATGAAAATTAAAATCAACAAAAAATATTATTTTGAATAATAATATTGTGGTGAAGGCAAACATATTTCTATTGCTGTTATCTGATATTGTGGAAATTCATTAAATTTGATTAAAACAAATCATGCTCAACAACAAAGTCAAATCAAAAACACATCGTGCATGTGTAACAAAAAAATGCGCGTTAATTTAGCCTGAATTAAGAGTAAACAGAAATACACCTCCCAAAAATAGTCCGTGCGGCGCATTTTAGTCAGGCCCGCTCAGCACGGTCTGGTGCTTTTCTTCTAGAAAGAACTGCATCGGAGGGCCTTAAGAAAATGCATTCTCTGTGAGGTGCATACGTGCCGCGGCGCACACATCCCATGTCCGCCCTGGCGCACCGGGCTCGCGCCGGGAAGCCGCGGGTGAAACCACCCCCTTTGGGAAGATGACGTGCCGAAAATAACGCAGGGACTTCTCTCTGGATTAATCCAATTTAGGGGTGGGTTCGGCCACTTTTCCAGAGCGTTCTGGTGTCGAAACTCGAAACGCAGCGCACGCATCCCGAATATGATTTTTCGAGAATTTGGTGGGGTCTCTATAAAAGCTTGGCGGAACGAGGGTCGGGTACTAGTTCGGATTGGGGGACCTGGAACGACACATTCCGGGGACCAGCTCCTGGTTCATCATTCGAACTGTGAGTTGGATTTTGCTTTTTTAATTTTAATCAAGGAATTATGATTTTTTTCTAAACACAAAGAACTTCTAATGATTATTCTTTTGGATTTTGTTATATTTTGAATTAAATTTAATTTACGCCTGAAACTTCCATAAATTCTTTTCTCCTTCGTTTTTATCTGACATTATTATAATTATTTCCAACGCCTTTGACAACAAATAGCTGGAAATTATAAAACCCGATAATTATCCTTGCATTAAATTGCGCCTAAATCTTACTTTTTTCAACTGCGCAGATTTAATTATTTTATTATTTTTCATTTTGGTTTGATTTTTGTTAATTTTTAACAATTTATATCTCTTAATAAATTATATACATTTAAATTTTGGAGCCTCTTTTGGTCGTTTTTTAATAAGGAGAAATCGCTTTTTATTATTATTTTATTATTCACATTAAAATCTAGCACAATTTTTGTCTGTATCACTTGCGACTCGCGTACGAACGCTTTTTCCTTTTTATTCCATTCTCATAGACAGAGCGCAGCGCTCCAATATTTTACGTGTTATGCACTTATGCAGCCTGCACTGCATCGATTTTTCTAGCAGCCGCGGCTGCGTTTTATTCTCGCTCTTTCCACGGCCCTCAACCGGCTTTCCATTCCTTATCGGAAGAGCAATGGTCCGACACGTGTCGGCACCAATAGGAACGGCCCGGCACGTGTGCCGACCAATGAGAGCGTGACACGGGCAGGCGAGGAGCGCCGGCAACGCTGGGGTGCTTTTTAAAGGGCTGCCTTGGGGTAGGGGTTCGAAAATATCTCGGGTCGGGTTCTCTGCTGCACTCGGCGTCGGCACCGGCCGGGCAGTCTCTCAGGAAACTTTGAGCGCAGTAGACGCACTCCCGTGGTAACTAAAATTTTGATTTTGAATTTTGACTTTTCGTTAAAATTGTTCTCAAAAGAGCTTCTTAAAACTTTATTATGTTATTTGTAAGGTTTTTTTTTAATGAATTTACTAAATTTACTTTTTAATTAATTATTTTAAATTTTAATTAATTAAAAGAAAGATTTTCGATTTTTTTCTAAATTCCAAAACTTTCATTACATCAGAGGAGTTCTCGTCTTACTAATTAATTCAATACCTTTTTTTCAAAGCAAACCTTAATAAGTTTTTTTTTAATTACGGAGCTATGTTGCAGGCGTTGAAATCTCCCATTTAAAAGCATTGTAGTTTTTTTAATACATATTTATTTTTATTGGAAGTGCTGTAATTTTTCAATACTTTTCTTTATTTTCGTAAATTGTTTACTTTATATAATTTTATATCTGACAAAATTTCTAATTGGCAAAATCCAACTCATTTCAGAGTCACTAAACCCCATCACCAATAATGTCGACCTACGAGGATCTGATGCGTGCCATGCTGTGGCCCAACGCCGTGGCCTCGGCCTCCCTCGTGCCCCACGCCGGCCAACCCCCTATCCAGACCCTGGGCACCATCTGCGAGGGACCTGGCGGCTTCCGGGTGTCGCTCGACGTGCACCAATTTGGGCCGCGCGAAATCAGCGTCAAGACTGTCGGCAACACCGTCACCATCGAGGGACGCCATGAAGAGCGCCCCGACGAACATGGCTACGTTTCCAGACACTTCGTCCGGCGTTACGTCCTGCCTGACGATTACGACGTCGATCACGTCGCATGCTCACTGTCCTCGGACGGAGTGCTGTCCATCGCAGCTCCTAAGGTAATTTTAAATTTGAATTTATCTTGTTAATAAAATTTTTCTTAATTCATGTAATTCACTTTAATTTGAATAATTGATAAAAAAATTACAATATAAACTACAGCATTTTTTTTAATTTGTTTATTTTTATTATTAAAATAGTAGGTACATCGCTTTAAAATTAAACTCTAATTAAATGAAATCTCCAAGATAATCTCAATTTTAGAAAATAATTTTGTTGAGTTATCATATTTTATCATATTTTATATTTATATTATTTAAATAACATTAAAATAATTTTTTTATATTTTAACTTATATTAAATTTTTAATTATTATTCATTTATTTTAAACCAATTATTAATTTTATTTATTTAATTCTACTTTAAAATAATCAATATGTTTTTCAATTAATTTTTATTCTTTTTTTATTAAATTTTTTTAAATGTATATAAATAAATAAAACTAATTATATATTTAATTTTGGCTTTTCTAGACTGAAGTTCACGAGAGTGGCGTCAAAACCAAGACTGTTCCTATCGTGATGCACAACATACCAGCGGTCAAGCCGCACCCTGAGGTGCATCACTTTGACACCGTCAAGTCAGAGGTGCCAAGCCACTCCGCCAAGCCTGCCAGTCACCACGGTCTAAACTGAGGGACCATCTCGTAAAAGCACAAAATTCATTTGCCTCCAATCATTTTCACATTACACATCTCCTGATGAGACTCGAAGTTTAGACTGACGCTTTTTTTTTACTTAATATGCCAAAAAATAATTAAAATAGTAAAAGTTGTGACTCTGAAAGAACAAATGGGCTTGAAAAATTGAACATTTAAATTTAATATATTGCAGATGGAACCTTTGTTGGTCACATTAATGAGGGTGGGAGTTTTCCTTGGCTATATACATAAATTATCTGAATATTGCATTTTACTGTTTCTTGGTGTTTGAAATTGACCACAATTTTGGGTGTTTTGTTGTTTTAGTATTTTGGTTAGATTTTAGCAATTTGATGTTCAATGCTTACAGTTTTCAAATATTCCTATTTGGTGTGTACTTTAATCAAATATATCGATAAAATTAATCACGCGTTTTGTGGGTCACCATAGTATTTTATCCCAATTTTTAACTACTGCAATATATTATAATCTACCCTATTCCCATGTGCAACAATAATCAATAATCGTAGCCTTTAAGTTTGGTTGTCGTATTTACTTTTACGAGTCATTTTGTGCCTTTCGAACTTTCGTGTGTATTTGCACAACTTGTAAGTAATGTGTCCCTCCGGCCGGCATTTTAGGTGCCGCAGTACTTTCCTGCAGCGAGCAAGTATCGCAGTAGCTCAAATGCTGACCGGAACAAAATTGGTCACCAACCGCTTTAAGTTGCGCCCGATTTATTTATAGATGCAATTTGCATTCTAGGCTTGCAGCATTCATTTTCATTAGCCATCCTCTGTTTATATTTTGATTTAATATGTTCTTGGTTTTTATGATTGGAAGTGAAATAAAATATTGAATCTTTAATTATTTTGGTTTTTCTTTTATAATTTATTTCCTTAGTTTTCTTTTTTATTATTTCTATGTTCCAAATAATTTTGTTATTTAAAACTAAACTACGCAAAATATTTACTGCGGTTATAAATATTTACCACACTATTTAATATTATATCATACGACTTTTCATTGTTTTCATTGTGCGAATCGATAAAAAAAATTTGTATAAGTGTAGATTGTTCTTTTTTAAAAAAATTTGTAACAAAATTTTATAATAGTACTAAATGAAGTGGTAGTATAAAACATTGTGTGAATTTTATATGGCATGTTCCTTTTGAGATAAGAATTGGCGTAAATTTAGTCTAAAAGATATAAATCGTTTATGGGAACAAGGAACAATAAGACTGATCATTAATTGTTTATCAGGTTATTAATATTTTTCCCCACCATATATTCCGTTTTTTTATTTATAATTATTTTTCTTCCCTCTTTATTCTTTTTCTTTCCTCTTAAAGTTTAAAATCAGTGTTAATTTCCGTTAATTTCAAATAATTCTCTTTCTATTATTATTTTCTTTTTTTTTTGTATTAAATATACAAAAAAATTAGAACACACCAATGCCGTTTCTACCTGTACGCGTTTTATAATTGAGAATTTATTTTTTGGTCTACATGTATTGCTGGATGTAACTTTTTTTTCGACTTTGATATTTTTGTTTTCATTTTTAGCTTAGTATCATTTATTTATACAATGTTCTAATTTTTAAATTTTATTTTTAATCGACTGATGTAAAAATTTGATAACAAAATTTCTAAAAAAATTTTTAATTAAAAAGAAAAATTAAGTACTCAATTTGAATATATTCATGTGCGTTTAAAAAGTGTACAATGTCATCATAATAAAACAGAATATAATAATTATTACACTACATTTACCTTTACTGTGTGGTTATGAAAAATTAATGAAAAAAAAGAATAATGAATGTAAACAATATTAATATTCTCATTACTAATTGGCAACTTTGCATGTAAACATTGTGAACTTCTGATTTAATAAAGTACCCCAGTCATAAAAGAAAGAAAAAAAACTTTTTTTAACATTTAAATTTAATTATTATAAGCATAAAATAAATACAAAGATTATAGCCAAAATAAAAGATATTTTAGCGATTTAAACATAATCATCAAGTTTTAAATTGCAACACAGAATTAAATTGGTTGTGGCGTTTGTGGGTGAGTGATGGTCGGCTCATTTGTGACCGCCGCCGATTTCACGGCTGGAACTCCAGTTTGCTGAATGAGAACCACTCGTTCGCCGCTGCCCGGCAAACACTGCAAAAAAAGTATCATAAATAAAGTAAAGAAATAAATTTGGTCCAGACGGCAATTGTTTCTTTCTAAAAAGATACAAAACTGCTTTTAGGAATCTTGGCGTAAGGCCAATTCTAATATAAATAAATATTCCCTTTCTCTGTCTGGATGAGTCACGTTGAATATTTCCAATGTCTTCTTAAACGTTAAATAATAGAATTCCTACCTTCTTTGGCGCAGAAATGGTCAAGACGCCGTCAGATGAAAGGCTCGAATTGACCTGATCCAGGTCGTACTGCTCAGGAAGCACATAGCGGCGCACAAAGTGCCTAGAAATGTATCCGTGGTCGTCGGCGCGCTCTTCGTGTTTTCCTTCGACGACCACCGCATTGCCCTGAACCTATATATAATAATTTCATTAATTTTTAAGTACATAACTTATTTGAAATAATTTCATATACTTTAACACTGAGCTCTGCTGGTGTGAACTGGCTGACGTCGAGGACGGTGCTGTAGACAGAGTTGTCTGCGTTGGCGGTTTCGGTCTGGATGGGGTGGACAATCGCGCTCTGTTGTCTCCTTGTCCACGGGCGCAGCATGCTGTTGTGGGCGCGGAAGAGGTCGTCCCTGTGCAGACCCAGGCCGAAGTTGCTGTTGTCCCAAAGACGGGAGCGAGGCAACTCAAAATCGTCCCACCAGTCCCTGAACATCATCGGCACCATCGACATGTTTCCGCACTAAAAACTTATTCAATGAAAAATTGAAGAAAATTTAAATTTTCAGTGGTTTACGGCTGAAGTGGCAGCTAAGAGAGTCGGTTGTCAACTGAGCGGGTTAAAATTGGCGAATGGAAGTTGGAGCCAATATGCGGTTTTTAAATAGAACCCCACGGTGACGTATTCTTTGCCTTTCTGAACGGAAGACTTCCAGAATATTGCGCGCAGGGGTGAATGTCGTCCAAGAGAATCGAGTGGGTGGCGCGAGAAGCTGTCTGTGTATCACACTTCTAATTATAGTTCCATAATAAACAACTTCTTTCAGTCTGATCTCAGACGTGATTCACTAAACTGAAATTAAGCTGGCTACTCATTATGAGGGGGGAATGCAATAATATGCAGATATATAATTTTTATCCCTTTTTGACAATGGTTTATTTATTTAGCAACTCAATTACATTACTTTTTTTTGTTTTCTTATTCAACTTAACTCCCCACAAATTATACAGCCTGTCGTTTTGTGAGCAGGCATTCGGAACAATTTGAATTATGTACATTTATTAAATCATCTACAGACTCTTCGAGCACACATCACAGTAAACGTAAAATAGCATAATATGCGAAATAATAAAGATTCTCTTTTTCTGATAGCAAATGTACATAGAAGTTGGAATATAATATAGACAATAAAACCTCTTTCCGCAAAACGAGCAGCAACCGATCACGCAATATGTTGCGAAAATATGCAAAAAAAACCGCAGGTAGATGATAACTATTGAAACGACGGGGAACACTTCCTCCAGGAAATGTATGATTTGGGAAATCAGGGCACTCATCGGATGTTGTTAAATAGACTAAGCACAGATTTGTTCTCCTGAAAAATTTTGTACCCATTAATGAGCCGCAAATTTTAATTAAAGAATTTTGTTTGTTTAAGAATAAAATGTGACATTAACAACAGTACTTACTTTCTGTGACCTTGCTTTGCTGAAAACATTCCAGAACCTGAGAGTTTCGTCTCCCGCTCCAGTCACAATAGCCTCTCCGTCCGGAGACATGGCCAGGTAGAGCACTCGGTACGAGTGACCAGTCAGCTTGGCCACCTGGGTCAGACTTGGGTACTTCCAAACGAGTATCTGGTTCTGTGAGTAGCCGTGGGTGCTCACCTGAAAAATGGAGGATTGTTAATAATGGACACACATTTCTTACTAAAATCAACCGTACCAATTCTGAAGAGTGCTTTGACCAGGCCAGGTTGCACACTTGAGAGCCGGTGTCGACGCACTGCATAGGCTGGCCAGTGAGGGTGTTCCAGAACCTGATGCATCTGTCTGCCGTGCCACCACCAGAAGCCAGCAGGCCGTGGTGATGCGGTGACCAGGCGATTGCTGCAATTATTTTTTTAGTAAATCAATAAAATGCAAAATTCATTTGGCCATCATATTTTTATAAAATAATTGTTTAATACTTTATTAATTATTTAAGAAATTTTGTTTTATAAAATAATAGCGTTAAAGTTTTCATGATTTAATTTACAATAACGCTTAATTTTTAATTTATTAATTTCTTTTTAACTGTTTTTTACCTTTCACAGCTGCTAAGTGCTCCGAGTAGGTTTGGACTGGCTGAAGGGAATGGAGGTTCCACACATACAACCTGTTGTCGTTGCCTCCAGAGGCAAGATACTGGTTGTCGGGTGACCACTTCAAGCCGCACACCTACAAACACCAATTTTGAGCTAAATTCTTTTGAATTATTAATAGAATTCTGACCTCTTGTCTGTGGCCGACCAGCTTTCTTTCGGGAATAAGGCATGGCGTTCGGACGTCTCTTTGCAGTATGACTCTGTCCCTGCTGCCGGAGGAGAGGACTTCGCCGTTCCAAGCGAGGGCACCAACACGGGCGGAGTGGCCTTGCAATTTGTTGATTTGCTTGTTGGCCGCAACATCCCAAATTTGAACGTATCCATGATTCGTTCCCACCGCAACCAGATTTCCCTGAGAGAAAGAAAAAGAGTTATAATTAGCCAAAGCAACATATTTGAGGCAATTATTATACCCTTTGGTTCCATGCGACGGCTGTGATTGAGTTTGTGTCGCTGGAGAGATCACAGAGTCTTGTGACTTGGCTAGTGAAAGCCGACCACAGATAGACGCAGCTGCCGAGGCCGACGCTCAGAACGTTCTGAGACGACCAGTCGACCAGGTTGAGATAAAAATCGTCCTGCAGCTCAGGCGCGTCCAGTACTTTGAAGGGGATCCGTGATATTTTCCTGGTTGCTTTTCGAGGCGAGCACAACAGCTTTTGACTCTTTGGACTGACAGGGTAGAGGGAGTATGGCGAGTTGCTGTCGTTGATGAGGAAATTCTTCCTCGGTGACTTATACTGTAATTATAAAAAAATCAATAGTTATGGTTTTATTCAAAACAATTATTAAACATTTGTTTGAAGAAATTGACACAAAAGGAGATGATCATGGAAATTAAGAACTCAGGCTTTTTCCTCGTTGAAAAATTGTTTAATTAAAAAACTAAGGCTATACCAAAATAATTTTTTCAACGAAGAAAAAGCCCGAGGTCTTCTTTTAAAATTTTTAAATAATCAAATCACTTGTATCCTTTTAATTTAAATTGTGTTCTTAAAATATTTTTTAAGAGTGTCTGTTTTAAGTGAAGCAAAATTCCTCTTAACACAATGATGTTAACTAATTTATGTTTTAAAAGTTGCATTTGTGAAAAATACTGAAAACCCACCCTAAAGAGGTTGTTTGTTTCGGTTGGCCCCGTCTGCTTCTTGTTATCAGTCTGCGCTTTCACGTCATCAATTTCCGTGCCTAAAAGCTCATTTTTCAGTAGACAAGTGTACGCTGCTCCGTCCTTGCTTCCGTCACTCTCCTTGCTCCTCTTCGGGCTCAAACCATTCCTGTTGTTGTCCTGGCTGGCCAGCTCGTCCTGGGGAAATGACCACGCTCATTAATTCCGAGCACTTTAAATTATTCACAATAATAATAACGGACGCCTTGAATAAATAAACACAAAAATATCCAGCGGTTTGCATTACATTTAAATAAAATCGTCATGCATTATTTATAGAAATAAGCACCCAATGTTAATGTCATGTTTCAACGGTCGCGCATTCCACAAGTTCAAAGACTGTTTTCATGACCGACGTCACGAGCGATTATCAGCAATCATTGCTTTTATCGATAAAGGCGAGACGCTAAAACCTTTATAACTGATTAATGTCTGATTTGTTGTTGTCGTCAGTGATTTAATAGGGGAACTTTAAATGCCTAATGATTATTTAAAATACTAAATATTAGTGGCGCCTGAGGGGTTTTAGCCGGACACTCAAAATAAAAGGAAAAATAATCTATTTATAAGTTATTGTTGTCGCCAATTTAAATTTGATTTGAATACAACAGACATGATAAAAACTTCGATTGTCTATCTTAATCTATTAAAATCAGTTGCTGTTGGGAATTTAATTAATGATTCAACTTGGTAAAAAAAATCAAGAAGAAAATTATAAAAATTACAAAATAATTTGGGCAGTTTCTTTTTTAGAAACCATAAAATTATAGAAATTACTTTTTGATTTATGTGAAAATAAGGCGCAGAAATATTTAAATTAGAATTAAATTCCTCACCGAAATCATGGGAAATTTGGTCTCCCAGTTGTTGCCCTGCCTGAAAGGGATGTATCTGTCGCTGTAGACGTCCTGCTTGGGGGACGCCTTGTTGGGCGACGCCGAATAGGAACTGCTGGACCACATTGTGACCACGGAGGTGAGTTGTCGGGACTGGCCGCGAAGCTGCTCCTCGTTGTCCACAAAATTCGGTGGACTCGTGAAGTTTTCGCCGCTGTTGTTGTACGAGTTTTCGTTCTCGGCGTCGAAGTCCCGCTCCAGGTTTCTCACGGCGACGTTCCTCATGGCCGAGAATTGCAGGTTCCTCGAGTACGACTGCTGAGGTTGCGGCTGCTGCTGGACGGGGGCTACGTGCATCATCAGACGCCTTTCGAAGAGCTGATTCATCTTGTCGCCGCGCTTCTGGATCGGCCTGAAGTGGGAAATACGATTTTATAAATTTAACAAAAATTGGGTTAAAAGCCAGCCAAAGGAAAAGGTGTGCCCGAAGAGACGTTTTTTCAGCTTATTAGACCAAAATTTCGACGGATTTCGGAGCCGAATGGGAAATTCTGACGGTTGATTCGTTTTGAAAACGAAAATAGCGAGAAAGCGAACGTATTCTTGGGAGAATTCGCTACATCCGCGAAGAATTCGGTTAAAGGGCCTGTGATTGTGAGGCTCGAATTCTGGCATCTCCGGACCAAATACTTACATTTTTAATGGTTCAGTCGTCGCAGTGGCACTTGAGAAAGGTCTTGAGTGCACAACCTCCGGAGGAAAGTGACGAAGGGAGGAAAAATGAAAAGAATTTCTCTTCAAATGCACATTGTTGTTGCCAAATAAACACTGGTTTCCATTGTGCCCAACAACTGAGCATCATTCAACGATGACGCATGCGCACCTGCGCGAGATTCAGCTTCAATTCACTGCCGCCGCGTCGGAGCGCCAAAACGTTTGAAAAGTGGCGGTGAAGGAATGTGGAATTAACAGCACATGGGACATGAGAGAAGGAAGGAGAGAAAACCAATCTGGTGAGGTCCAGGAAAAATGGTAATAAAAGTTGTCATGGTAAATGATTTGAAAAATACGTAATATCTAAAAAATTCAAAAACTTTCTTATCAATGATGAATTCTGCAATCTCACACATACAGCAAGAGGCAAAAAGTATTAATTTATGACAATAATAATTTTAATAAAAATTTTCCAAATAAAAAGATGAAAAAAAAAATTGAATAGTAGAGACGAAAAATTGGAATTAATTAGTGAATTTTTTTTCAATTGAATAATTTATCGATAAATTATAATATAATTCTATGTTAAAAAGTATGAAAAAATTTTCACCAGAATTATTTATAAATTACATGAAAGTGTATTTTAAAATACTATAATATTAAATAAAGCCACTTTTTAGATTCATATTTTTTCCATTATTACTTGGAAGCAGTTTGGGAAAAAAATCTTTTTTAATAAAACAGTCCATGCACTTATAAAATATATAATTAATTTAAAACTTTCTACTTTCTACCTAGTTACAAAAAAGCCCTGCACAAGGCAAGCGCCAATAGAGCAGCCAAACTGATCAAATTAGGAAAATTTGAAATTGCACCGCTTCTCGATTGAATGATGAACGTGCGAATTTGCATGGGGTTGAGCGTGATGTTGGTTGCGTCCTCGCTGGGGTCGGGTCTGGGCAGCTGCTGGCTAACTTCATCTTCGCCCTCCACCTTGAACTCCAGCCGGACGTTGTCCTCAAGCCACTGGTTGCCTCCCAGAGTGGTTTCGCGAACGAAATAATTATCATTGATCCTCTCAATCAAGCCCTACCGCAAATTAAACGATTTAAAAATTAAATTTTATTAAAAAATTAAGAAAATACCATTATGGGAACAAAGGCCGGAGTTGAAAGTTCAGGGTCGTCACTTTGTTCCAAGAAATGCTCAACCCGCACAAGGATTTGGTCACCGTCGGGACCTCCCCACGGCTCCAATGTGAGCAGATTTACATTCGGGGGAACTTCCTTCATCAATCCGGAGTACTGTGTGTTAATAAATAATTAATTAATTAATTTTCCCATCACATTAAATGCATCACTGACTAGAGTGTTGTATTTTGATTGATAATCTGTTGCTGCGAGGGTTGTCGGGGTCAAGAAAACCCAGGGGGCCAACACCATGTTATCTCTGGTCAGCTGCCTCTGTTTGTAGAGCGACGTCGGATGATCCTGGGTCTGTCCAAACAGCAAAATGTGTTTCCCCCGAGCAACCAAACCGTCGGCAAATGCCTCTTCGTTCAAAGCTTCTCCAACTCCTTTGTCGTCATCAAAAAGAAGCCGGCGATGAAGCTTTGCAATTAAAATTCAATTTACTATATTTTAAAATTTAATTTTTAGCACCATTAATTCCAAAGTTCCGTTTTCTATGCTCGATCCTCCCTGAGCGCGGTCCGTGATCACCACAAACTCTTCATTGTTGTTGTCGGCGGCGTGATTTCGCAGAGAAATCGTCGTGGTGATCGGGTAGTAATTTTGAGCCACCGGTTCAAATTCGGGGTTGAAGTCCCACGTCGGCCTCAAATCCCTGTTGCGCTCCAAAACTTCTCGTCCGTTCGAATCGGTGTAGAATTTGCCCAGCGTTTCCCAGCCATCTAATTTCATATGGGTAACGACCTCTTTTCCCTGCAAGTCACTATAAACAAATTTTGTGATATATAATTAAAGAGTATGAACAATAATTAAATAATTCTTTAACTCACGTTACAGGGATTGGCCCCACAGTCCATTCAAGCTCAATGGCTTTGCTACCCTTGTAAATTCTTGTTACTGAACTAATCCACTCATTCCACGTTTGATGAATTTCATTCACCAAGTCGCCTAAAATGTTTTATTTTGTTTTAATTTACTAATTTTATTTTTACATGCTTAATATAATATATTTTTTTTAGCAAATTAAAAAATAAACGTTGTACCTTTGTAAGTTTCCAAAGTAGGGGGACTGTTTGAAACAGGGAATTTCTTGTGGTCCAGAGGCCGGAAAATATAAGCGCCGGACGCTCGTGTGCTGGGCTGCAAATTAGTTCCTGCGCGAGCTTTATAAAATTGGAAGTCCTGCGTAATGGAGTAGATTTTGTCGGCCGCGATATCTCTCACCGACGAGAGCGTATTTGTATCTTGGTCGAAAGTAATTTCAATATCCTTAAATAATTAAAAAAAATAATTATGTTTTTACTCAATTTGAAATTTGCACCTCATTAGCGATGGTGAATTCGTTGACGGAAGACGGTGGCTGCAGAGGGGTTGTTGTTCTCGTAATGTGATAAGATTTAAATCCCAGCGGAGGAACATCCATGGCTTGGAACACTAATTCTTGGGTTGCTTGGCTGCTTCGTCCGGGAATGGTGAGAACAGGTGTCGGAATTTTTATCATTTGCGTGTTTGAGAGCACAGCACCTTTTTTAAAAATAATTGTCAATTTTAAATATTATTCATTTTTTAACGTACCGATTTCATCTCGCACTTGGTACGCAAATTCCCGGACAGGTAGACGGACGAAAGGAGACGCAGCTTGAGCCAGAGGGTTGTATAAGGTGACCACAAACCGGTCACTGATTTCAGACACGTCGCACTGACTAATATTCGAATAAAGGCAGGAGCGGAATTCAAGATTTTCAGCAGCTTCTACTTTCATTGCCAGTTTGCTAAAAGTAAAATTAAATTAAATTAATATAAATTTAATAAATTATTTTACTTTAGGGCGTTTTTGGTAGTTTCGTGACAATGTTCCATGCTCCTGTGCAGCCTGAAAGCATAATCTTCGGCAACGTGCTGCTTTTCAGTGCCGGTGATGGCATCGTGGTGCTGCATTATTCCCATGGCCTCGCGCAAAGAGGCCAAATCCTCCCATTTTTCCTCTCGTAAATCGGCCAAAACACTTAATTGCTTGCAAATCTGATCAAAAAGAAATATTAAAAAAATTTTATTAAAAAATTTGAAATTAATTGACCTGCAAGAAATTGTTGCCTTTCCTCTCCATAAATTTGAGGGTCGGTCTAGAAGTGAAGTAACCCGTCCAGTAACTGTAATCGTCACTTGCGTAAGGGAAGAAATCGTCGTCTTTAGTTGTCCAAGTTTGGCCCGCATTTTGCACGGCCTTCAAGTAGCACGATGGCGTGGAGTACATCAAATTAATTTTTCCGTCAGCAGTCGTCTGCCTCTCATTTACATATCTAAGATTAAAATATTTTTATTTTTAATACAAGATAATTATGAAAGAAAGAAATTTTTACTTGATCAGCCTGTCCAAGTTGTCATACCAGTAGCTAGCCTGCTGGTAGCTGAAATCGGTGCCCATTGTGACGAGAATGTTGTTGGTTTTCATGTAGCTGCTCTGCCTTTCAATATATTCAATAAAACCGTCAACCTTAAAAATATTAGTTTTTGTGAATTATATTTTTTTATAATAAAATCTTACTCTGGCGTCCACGTTATAATCAGGACTGTACAAATCGTCAATAATTGGGTCATCCCGACAAAGAATGTCAAAGCAAAATCCTGCTGGAGGATAATAAAAGTCGTGGTTCGCGCTTGTGAACAGATATGATGACGGTCCTTTTTTGTTGCAAAAATTTAGAAAATAACCCAGTTTTTTCTATTTTATTTTACCGTGGTTTACGCTTGCCTTCCACACAAGTTCCAGTTCTTTCTTTTCAAATCGGTTTCGTTTGTCGGCCTCGTCCAGTCTGGCAAAGAAAAGTCCATCAAAGCCCATCATGGCCATCATTGAGGCCGTTTCCCTTGCGTGACCGAAGGGGTCAATTTGCCAGCCGATTTTGGGACGCGCGCAAGTTGTATTGAACATGTCATCGATCGTCCTGCATTTTTCGTAATATTTAAAAATGTTGAAAAATGAAAAGAAAATTAAAAAAATAACCTGAATCCCCATGTGAACTGATCGATAATAGACTGATAATGGGTCACAGCCTCGTCGTGCATGGCCCATCCGCCGCTGATGATCTCTAACTGGCCGGACTCAATCAACCCTTCGACCTTTTCCCTAATTTCCTGTGGCTGGTGGTCCCACCACTGACGGAAATAAGCGGTCTCAACGTAAATGAATCTACAAGTCAAAATCAAATAGTTATTTTTCTCTTTTTTTTTTTTTAAATATTTTTTTACTTTCTGGACGGGTCTTTCGGGAGCTCTGAAATAACTGAGTCAATGATGTACTGCACACCGGCTAGTTGGATGTTATTTCTATGGCCATAGTAATATTGGTCCTCAGTTTTCAACCAGCCCACATCATCGTGCGTGTGTGCAATCAGGTGCACGTTTGTCATTCCTTCGATAGGGACTTGGCACGACTAATAATTAGTAAAAAAATTGTCCAATCAATATATTTATTGAAAAAATTTTAATTTAAAATTAAATTTCAACTATTTTTCAATATTTTAATTTTATCAAAGAAAATGGTATATTATGGAGTTGAAAAAATAAATAAAATCATGATACGTATAATTTTGAAACACAATAATGAATTTTTGCGTTTAAAATGTTCAATATTTACCGCATATCCACAAGTTTCCGCCTTTGGCAACGGTGATGAGTTGACCAACGCGGTGGCGCAAAACAGCGCCAAGCCAATTTTTAACGCACCCATCTCTCGCAGAGGTCACAGTGCAAATGCACCTGCAGTCTATCAGTTTAACTCTTTTGTAACCTCTTATTTATTATGGAAAATAATCTGTCTTTCAAGTGTTTTGCTTGTTAGGCAAATAAGTGGTGGGCTCGTAAAGATATGCCCATTATCTCTCTGGTTATACATTTGAATTGATAATCGAAAAACGATTAATTTACTTTTTCAGTTGGGAAAATATTACATTTTAATTTGAAAATTTAGGTAAGTTTTAACGAATATTGCAAAAGATTGAATTAATCGAATTAATCTGTGAAAAATGAATTTTTTACAATAACTTTGTCTCTAAATTTTGTCACCCTTTTTGCAAAGAATAATAAATCTCCCTGTTTTGAATGCACAGCAAATATTTTCAGTGAATTATATTGAAAGTGATTTTGTGTATTCTAAAAAAAGGTATAAGAAATGCTCACCGTTCGGTTGATCAATGAGTAAATATTAGGAGACAATAACGTTAACTTGTTATCTAAACATATTTTTGGTAGATAATAGTTTAATCTTTATCTATATGTCACTTTTTGTGGTACATCTGATAAAAAAATATATAAAAAGACCGACAAAGACTAGAGCTGATTAAAAACTAGGTGATATAATTTTCTGTTGTTTATTTTTTTTCGCATTGTTACATAATTTTTTACATTGAACACTTTTAGTAGATTTTATTAAAAACAGTTAACTTTTGGATTGAATTTAATATTGGGCCAAATTTTTCCACAGAGTTAGTGCAAAAATAGACACAAAGCTGAACACGCTCGGGGCAATGGTGTTTGCGCCACCGGTTGGTGGCTGAACAATGAATGTGCGGATTTGCATAGGATTTAGCGTGATGTTTGTCTTGAACTCATCCGGCTCCGGCCGAGGAAGTTGCTGACTTCCGTCCTCTCCCTCAACTTTGAATTCCAACCTGACGCTATCTTCGAGCCACTGGTTGGCCCCCAGGACGGTTTCGCGGATTTCCAAGTTATCAGTTATTCTGTCGATTAACCCCTGAATTTGCAAATTACTAATTGATTAAATTACAATTTAATTAAAAATAAATTTTATACTTGTATGGGCAAATATGCAGTTTGTGAAAGTTCAGGGTCGTCATTTTGCTCCATGAAATTCTCGACACGAACCAAAATTTTATCTCCGTCCCACGGCTCGAGCGTGAGGATATTCACATTGCCGGGAACTTCTTTCTTCAGTCCCGAATACTAGAAAAAAAATTATTGTAAATTTTATTTTATTTAAAAAAAAGCATTATTTATCGCACCAGAGTGTTGTACTTGGAAATCCACTCTGAACTACTTAGAATGGTCGGAGTGAGAAAGACCCACGGTGCGAGCACCATATTTTCCCTGGATATCAGTCTTTGCAAATAAATTGAAGTGGGGCTTGTCTGAGTTTGGCCGAACAACAGAATTTGCTTTCCTCGCGCAACCAGGCCTTTGTCGAAAGCAGTCTCGTTTAAGGCTTCGTACACGCCTTTGCCGTCGTCAAACAATAGTCGGCGGTGCAACTGGGCAAAATAATTTAATTTATGCTGAAAATTTAATTTCTTTTGTCCTACCATGACTTCTAACGTTCCATTTTCAATACTGGAACCACCCTGAGCACGATCGGTGAGAACTGCGAATTCCTCGCCTGCAGAGTCCGCGGCGAAATTTCTCAGAGAGATGGTCGTCGTTACTGGATAATAATTTCCGGCGACAGGTTCAAAGGAGGGGTCGAAGTCCCAGGTTGGTCTAAGGTTGCGATTACGCTCCAGAATTTCGCGTCCGTTCGAGTCCGTGAAGAATTTTCCATTTGTTTCCCATCCGCCAACAGTGTAAACAGTCACAATTTCTTTTCCAATATCATCGCTTTAAAAATTTTCAAAATTATTATTTTAAATTACTTTTTAAATAATATTACTCAATGGGAATCGGCCCGACTGTCCATTCAATTTCGATATCGTTGTATCCGTTGTAAATCCTGACGACTGAGCTGACCCATTCATTCCAAACTTGGTGGATTTCGTTAACCAATGGACCTTTGAGTGAAATAAATTACATTAAATTTTGAAAGTTAGGCAGCCTGAAGCATCTGTTGACGTTGCGGGTTGCCTAGCTCGTTTTGATCAGGGGCTTATAAAATTAGAAAAAAAATTAATCTCCACCTTTGTAAGTTTCAGTGGCGGGTGGGTTGTTGGTGATCGGTTTTTTCTGATGATTGACAGGTCTGAAAATATAAGCTCCAGATGCACGTGCGCTCGCCACAGAATTATCTCCTTCCACACCCTCATAATACTGGAAGTCGTGGCTGAGCGAGTAAGTTTTGTCTTTTTGAATATCCTTCACGCTTTCCAATTTATGAGTTTCGGGGTTAAAAGTGACTTCGATCACCTAAAAAAAAATATAAACTGAAATTTAATGACCAGAGATGTTAACGAGCTTACATCATTATTAATAACGAAATCATTAGTTGGCATTGCAGGAGCAGAAGCTGCTGCTGTTTTGGTGACGTGATAGGATTTGTAGCCCAACGGAGGAATATCAGTCGCCCTAAAAACCAGCTCCTGAGTTGCAATACTCGCTCGTCCAGGCAAAGTTAAAATCGGCGTCGGAATTCTCAACATTTGTGTTTCGGTGATTAGTGTATCTAAAAAAATTACAAAAATGAATTTAATTTTCCTTTTTAAAAAAAAATTTTAATAATACCAGTGTCATCGCGAACTTCGTAAACGAAATCCAAAACAGGCAGTCGAACGTACAAAGTCGACGCTTGTGCCAAAGGGTTGTAAAGGGTTACTACAAATTTGTCGCTATTTTCTGATATATCGCACTGGCTGACATTCGAGTAGAGGCATGACTTGAATTCCAAATTTTCCTGCACACCCTTGCTCGCAATTTTACTTTGGATTGGCAGATTATTATTATATATTTTTTTCCGTGTAATTTTAATTATACTTGAGAGCTTTGTCGGTTGTGACGTGACAATGTTCCATGCTCCTGTGCAGCCTCAAAGCATAATCTTCGGCAACGTGTTGCTTTTCAGTGCCGGTGATGGCATCGTGGTGCTGCATTATTCCCATAGCCTCGCGCAAAGAGGCCAAATCCTCCCAATTTTCCTCTCGTAGATCGGCCAAAACGCTCAGTTGCTTGCAAATCTTGACGAATTAAAAATAATTACGAGAGTCTCAAAATTTAAAAAAAAATGAATTACTTGTAGAAAATTATTTCCTTTCCTTTCCATGTATTTCAGCGTCGGTCTGGAGGTGTAATATCCGGTCCAGTAACTGTAATCGTCGCTCGAATAAGGGAAAAAGTCGTCCTCCTTAGTCTTCCAGCTGAGATCGGCATTTTGCAAGGCTTTCAAGTAACACGATGGCGTGGAGTACATTAAATTGACCCTTGAGCCAGTCGATTGTCTCTCATTCACGTATCTTAAAGCCAAAGTTTCAAGACGTAATTCAAATTGAAATTATCGCATAATTAAACGCACTTAATGAGTCGGTCGATGTTATTAAACCAATAGCTGGCTTGTTGATAACTGAAGTCTTGGCCCATCGGCACGAGAATGTTGTTTGTTTTAAAATACTGGATTTGCCTTTCGATATAGTCGATGAAATCCTGAACCTTTAATTATATATATAAAAAAAATTTTGCTTTAATTGCGTGCGTATTATTTTAACTCACTCTTGCATCGACATTGTAATCTGGACTTCTCACGTCGTCAATTATTGGGTCATCATCGCAAATTACGTCAAAACAATAACCTTCAGGTGCGTGGTAATAATCGTGAAAAGCGACCGTGAAAAGACTGGCAGCTGAGCCTGCATAATATTTAGAATTTCTTTCAAATTGTATACATTTTTTTATTTTCATTTTATACCGAGATTTGCGCTGGCCTTCCAAACAATTTCCAGCTCCTTATTTTTGTATCTGTTAATTTTATCCGCCTCGTCCAGTCTGGCAAAGAAAAGTCCGTCAAAGCCCATCTGGGACATAATTGAGGCCGTTTCTCTTGCGTGGCCAAAGGGGTCGATTTGCCATCCGACGTGCGGACGAGCGCAAGTTGTATTAAACATGTCGTCAATGTTTCTAAAATAATAATCCTAATAAATTTTGAATATCTAAAAAAAAATTTTTACTTAAATCCCCATGTAAATTGGTCTATGATGGAGTGATAATGGGTCACTGCTTCATCGTGCATTGACCATCCACCGCTGATAATTTCCAATTGGCCCGATGCTACGAGAGCTTCAATCTTTTCTTTGCTTTCTTGCGTCTGCTGGTTCCACCATTGCCTCAAATAGGCAGTCTCAACGTAAATGAATCTGACAGTGAGCAAAATAAATAATATATTATTTTGAATAATTATAATAATTTTAACATATTGATCATGGTAGAAGTACCAATGCCCTTCTTGGACATAAAGTAGCATTATTTTAACAAATCATTATTTATATAAAAAAATAAAACTGCTTCTCTTGTTTTGGTTATGGTTTGCAAACCTATTTCATGAGCAAACCTACTGCTTGCCGATTATTAAGAGAAAATAATAATAATAAAATTTAAAAAATTTATTTTATTAAAAAATATTAGTTAATATACTAACATAATATGTTTAAATATAATTTTAAATTGAGCGAAATTAATAATATTATATAAATGTTATTTTATTAAAAATTTTAAATTTTGTATAAAAGCTTGAAGTAGCTCTTAAAATAGGGTTGCCGACCATGACAAAAAGTGGTAGAGCTGTTATTTGAATAAATGATTTTTTTCATCGAAGGATAAGTATTTCCTTGAATTTCATAATCGTCTTTTGCAGTGCCATTTTGTTCAATCTAATTACCTTCTGTCTGGATTTTTCGGAAGTTCATTCACAACAGAATCGAGGATATATTGAACGCCTGCAGTTTGGATGTCGTTTTTGTGACCGTAATAATATTGGTCCACCGTTTTGAGCCAGCCAACGTCGTCGTGCGTGTGCGGAAACAAATGCACGTTGATCAAGTCGGGATTGGGAACTGGACAGGCCTAAAATTTTAATAAAAACTCCTTTTTTAACGAATAAAAATTTCTTCAAAAAATAAATAAATAAAGAATTAAATTGAATTTATTAAAGAGAACACCATAGGTGTGCGACATTAAATTTAAAGAATTAAATTAAATATTCAAATTTAATAAAATTTAAATAAGTATCAATGGAAAACGTTCACGTACATCGTAACCACAGGTTGTTGCTTTAGGAAGCGGAGAACCCGCCACAAAAGTGGCAAATACGAGCAACAATGAAAATTCCAGAGCGCCCATTTCGTCCGACCATTAAAGAGCAAATGCACTAGACTCAAGTTTTACCTTCACTTATATAAGTATCATTTCAATTACTGACGGTGACGAATCGATTCAGATTCTTCAAGTGAAGTGCGTTGCGCAAGTAAAATTTAATGTAACTGCCTTGGACGCAGAATCGATTAAATAGGCGAGTTGATAATACCGGGTGGCGGGTGCAAAAATTAAAATCAAACTCACTTAATCAGAAAGAAATAAAGTTCAGCAGCAAAAAAAAATTGTTTAAAATTAAATTCAAATGGTTAAATAAAGACCTTTTTAATTTTTTTTACAAAATTAAATAAGTTTTAGAATTTAAGATCAATTATGGAACTGAAAAAAAATCACAATAAATTCTGTAATAAAACCAAGATTGCTTGTTGGCTTATTAGTTCAATCTTGAGGAATCTGGCTCTGCAATCAAACAACTCATAAAACCGCCAATAAACTTGAGTAAACAAACGTGTTTGATCTTGTTATAAGGTCTTGCTGAACGCGGTGGTGTTGTAAAAAGTAGAAACCCATGTGCCATATTATTTGTTTCAAACTTTATTTTTAAAAAATATTAAATAATTTGGCAATTGATTGAATTACAGTCCAAAAAAGAAACCAAAGTTGCCTCCAACTCATTTTCTGGCTGAACATTCAAATTTCCTTGCCATTGCGAATCATAAGAATTCGTTCTCTCTCTTTTTTTTAAATTCTTTGAGCACAATAACCGTATTATACATTTATTACTCAATTATTGTACATGAGTCAAATTTCGCAAATTTCGATTCAATTTATATAAGTTATGCTCGTACATCGTTGAAAATCAACACAATAGCTGAAAATTGATCTAAATTTTTGTTGCAGTTCCAGGAAAACTTACAAGGGTTAATTCACAACAAATGGATAATTTTACAACTAATAATGATTATTACACGCACTTTAAAATCTGTTAGACCGAAGCAACAAGATTATTAACGCAAAGAAGTTTTTATTAAAAATATATAGCAAGTCGTTCGGAACCAGACAATCATAATATTTCAACGAATGCGCATCAAATGTACATTATGCAGTTTCCTTAAATCTACGCCAGAGTTCCGTCGTTACATATATACAGCGTTTTAAAAGTACAATTTTTACACATATTCTTCCGATCCGAAGTGAAGATTGAGTAATAGAACGAGAGACATTCATCGAGAATCCAGGTCGCGAAACGTTCAAAAATCGAGATAATTACACCACATTCAACCCCTAATTTAGGGAGTTTTATCCGGGTACACGCACAAAATTTCTTGATTAATACTCGGATTGAGTTTTTCCACACAAATCATTCGATCAGATGCAAAATTCAATAATTATGTAAAAAAAAGACGTTATGCGCGCGACGATCCAATTAAAATCAGACCCTCTTCGCGCGGCACTCCTCCTTACGATCCAATTAAAACGCTGAGCCACTTAATCTCAAGAAAAAAAAATACAAAAGAACAAAAATTCACTCATCTCCCGATCGAGAACACATCCTTAAACAAACCGACCGACCGGGCAACAACAACTAACACTTCTTCTTCTTCTTCTCGTTATTTATTTTTTTTCTCAACAAGAAAACTGGGGGTTGCTTGAGGAGGGGTGGCTGTGGGTAATTAGGGTGCAGTCTCTCGAGCTAGGTGTTTTGCTCCTCTTAACGAGATCACCTGCCCAGCAGCAGTCTTCTCTGGGGCCGCAGCCACGTCAAGTAGGTGACCAGCAGCGAGGAAAATGTGCACCACGGCACCAGCGAGCCCAGCGGCGACGGCGAGCTCGAGGTCCTGCTTCCGTGCTGCATCGCGGCCGGCTTCTCGTCTCCGGCTGAAAACCAACCGAGCGTTTTATTATTGCAACTCGCCGCTGGCCTCTGCCTGAGTAATCAAATTTGCTCTGCACGCCGAGCTTATAAGGGTGCAATTGGCCAAATTGTTCGGCACTTGCGGCGCTGAGCTATTTTTGGCCGGTAATTTTGGGACGAAAATGTCAGGGAATTAATTTTTCCTACGTTTCGGGTCGACCAGGAAAATTATGCTCAATACTTCAGTTTAATTGTTTTCTTATTTCATATTTAATTGGAATTTTAGGTTTCAATTTTTAATGCATTTTTGATTTCTAAATTAAACAATTTTTCACAGCAGATTGAGCAGATGATAATTTCAATTGCATTGATTTAACCTATCAATGTGTCACTCCCTGCCTTGTTTGTAATAAAAAAATAATTATTAAATCCGCAGCGTTAACAAAAAGCTTTTAATATTTGCACTAAATAAAAGTTTGATAAACTGTTTTTCGTAATTTATATAAAAAGAGAAAAATAATTAAAAATAATAAAAAATAAATTTATTTAGATAAAAAAAATAAAATTATCAATTTTAACTAATTTAATTAAATACTTTCTTAAACTTTAAAATTAGGCTGTCTATTAAATTTATTTCGCAAATTTCATTGGGGCGATTTTTATTAATTTTGATCGTACAAATTTTCAGATTTATTTATAAATTTACAACTTTCAAACTTGATGCTTGAACCTTGTAAATCTATTTGATTTTTCTCTTCATAAAAATTGTCAAAAATGATCTCATGCTCAATTTTTTTTTTCATTTACAAATTTAAATTTTTATGAGCATGCATTACTACGTATTTGTGAGCACCGTGCCAGGACAGGAAAAATGTTGTCCTGAGGTGATGCTATAATTAGCTGGTAATTGAGATGAAAATGCCAGAGAATTCATTTTATGCTCAGTACTTAAGTTTTATGCATTGAAATGTTTTCTTATTTAAGATTTAATTAACATTTTAATAGTCTTTAATTTCAATCAATCAAATTGTAGTAGACAACGTACAAAAACGGTCTTTAATTTTTAATGCATTTTTTATAACTAAATAAAATTTATTTTGTGTCACGAAAAATCAATTCAATTTGCATTTACCTATGAATAAGGAACCCCCTACTATATTTGTTAAATTTAAAAAAAAAATAATAATTTAAAATCTGCAGCGTTAACAAGAAGCTTAATATTCCGTTTTACATGATTTAATAAAAAAAAAATGTAAAAAATTAAAATAATAATTTAATAAAAGTAAAAAGTAAAAATAACGTTTATAAAATTAATTTTTTTTTATTGGAATAATTTATGTAATAAACTTTAAATATAAATTATTTATTAAAATTACTAAGCTAGTTTAATTGGGGTGATTTTTATCAACGATCATGGGACAACATTTACAAAATTCCCATGAAAAGCAATGTTATTTTTAAAAATTCAGTTTTCCCAATAAATTAAATTGTTTATAAAGATAAAGACAGCGCAGGTATCATAACCGCACAGAATTTTTAAACGACCCCGAAACGAATAGTTCACAAAACATCAAATTGCTACTATGGAATGTAGAAGGGTTTAAAAGTGTTTATAGCAACTTTGGTGAAACTGAATTTAAAAATTATGACATTCTCATATTAACTGAAACTTTTTTACTAGAACCATTTTCGATTCCGGGGTTTTATAGCAAACATATTCTAGCCGAAAAATCTGCGCGTGGCAGACCAAAGGGAGGTCTCGCAATTTACTACAAAGGCAAAGTTGGGGAAATCATAAATTGCAAACTATTAAAAAATTTCATAATTTTGAACTTTGAACATCTCTCCATTGTTGGTTCTTATTTGCATCCAAAGTTAAATTCGGATGATGTTTGGGAGCAACTCTTGAAAACTCTCCCAGAAATTAGAAATATTGAAAAGGTTGTATTCGCTGGAGATTTTAACTGTAGAATTGAAATTTCAACCAACTTAAAAGGCAAGAGCTTTCTAGACTTTGCTGAAATGAATGACCTTACTCTTGCAAACAGCCTCCCTCTTCAGAGAACCTACTTAGCTGGAAAAGGAGGCAGCACTATTGATCTAATTCTTTTGGGCCCAGAAATCAAACTAAACAATTTTAATTTAAACAATGACCCCCATTTAACTAAACATTGCTTGGTCTCCATAAATTTTGAGATGCCTAATTCAAATGCTAATCCATATGAACCAGGGCTAGGTCGCCCCAGGGTAGATGATCTTAAACTTAAGTACTTGATTGAATGTAAATATACTGATATTCTAAGAAATGATATTGAAATGGAAAACATAGAAAATTTCTACAAAAATGTACTTGCACTTGTTGAAGAGTCAAAAATCACTCCTCAAAATTTCCAAAGGAAAAGCGCGCCCTGGTTTGATTACCAATGCTACTGTTTCAAACAAGATCTCAACTTTTTAAGAACCTTTATTAACTCTTTTCCAGCGGTAAAAGGTTTTGAAGACGATAAAAACGAAGTGATGGAAATATACTCAACTGGAAAAAAGGAATATGTAAAACTTTGTAAAATTAAGAAAAGGGAATACGTTGACAAATTAGACAATAAAATATTAGAGGAAGCAGAAAAAAGATGTTACAAACTTCTGCAACTTAACAATAATTCAACCTGGAAAGAAAATAATATACCAATGAAAACATGGGAGCAAACTTTGGATAATCTTCTGAATGAAAGTAAACTTAAGCCTGGCCAATCTTTAGACTTAAAGGCTTTGTTAAACCAATATCCTAAAAATGTAGAGTTAAAAAATATTATGGAAGAAGAAGTAGAATTTGCAGTTAAAAGTTTAAAAACAAAAAAGGCAACAGGTTTTGACATGTTAACAAATGAAAATCTAAAGGCTCTCTTCTCAAGCCTCGCTCCCGAAATGACTTCCTTTTTCAATTTATGTCTTCGCGCCGGAAAATTCCCAGAAGCATGGAAATACTCTAATCTAAAGCTTCTATTCAAAGGAAAAGGTGATACTTCTAATGTAAATTCTTACCGAGGCATTAGTTTAAGCTCCACTTTCTATAATTTGCTAGATCGTATAATTAATAATAGGATTACTTCAAGTCTGATAGACAATATACCACCAAATCAATATGGTTTTGTCAAAGGTAAATCAACTATACAAGCTGTAAACGAGTTGATTAGTGAGATAAATGAATCTGTTTATGAAAAAGGGAAGCCATTGTACTGTGTATTCTTAGATGTGAAAAAAGCCTTTGACACAATTGACCGAAAAGTTGTATTTCAAAAACTAATTTCTACTAAAAAATTAGCTCATGGTGAACTTAATCTTGTGGCGGAAATGCTAGATCTAAACTACCTACAAGTAAATGATGGTGTCACTGTATCGGAAACTATAACACAGTCAAATGGAGTCAGACAAGGTGGTGTCTTTTCTCCTTTTCTATTCATTTTCACAGTCAGTGATTTAAACGAGGCCATAAAAAATTGTAAAAATGTCCGTGCAATACTTTACGCAGATGATATTGTGCTAATAGGCGATAGCCTTGAAGATATTAAAGCAGCACTTTTGGAAATTGAGCAATATCTAGCAACCAAAAACTTAAAATTGAATTATGATAAGTGTAAGATTCTCAAAATTAGAAATAAGGGTAGAGGCCGTCTAAGGAAAGACGACATTTTAAATGTAAATGGACAAAACATTGAATTTGTAACAGAGTTCTGCTATTTAGGTGTAACTTTTCAATCATCGGGAACTTGCTTTTCAAATCATGTAAGCAAAAGGGTGAAAGCGGCACTCTTTGCAATGGCCAAACTAAACGCTTTGCCAAAATCCTCTCTGCAGTCGGCCAAAAAACTATTTGACTTAGCTATCTCACCGGTTGCAAGTTACGGAATTGAAGCCATTTGGCCGTATTTGAAGCAGAGGGATTTGGAAAAACTAGAAACCATAAAATCAAGATTCCTAAAGAGAGTTTTAAGTCTGTCTAAAAGAATGAAATCACGACTTGTATATGCATTAACGGAAAGTGAAACAATCGTCAGTGACTTAATGAACAAATACAATCTTCCAGCGCACTCAGAAAGTGACAAATTTTTTAACTCCATGCGTCTTAAACAATTGGAAATCAATCCTCATTTTTATAACACACCTGCAATGACGAACAAAAACTGGCAGGCTACAAATTGTAAAGACAGACACATGTTCACCCGCTACTCTTGCCACGGTTTTCACTACCTGTTTTGCACAAATGCAGCCTATCACACGGCAGCAGATGACAAATGTAAATGTAAATTTTGCGATGAAAAAATTCTTTTTTATCACTTATTCGAATGTAACAAGAGCAATATTACGTTATCAGCCGCAGCGACAATGAAAAAGTGAGAGACAACACCGAGTGTGAGAGACAATACCGATGAAATAATTTTTGTTCCTTCATTTGACCGATTTTTACTTTATTTTATGTCTAGTATGTATGTTGTATACCGTTGGTATTTAATAAATAAATCAATCAATCATAAAGATAATCTCCTTGAAATGCACATTAAACAAATAAATACTAGAATGAAGATAGAAATTAACATCAAAATCAAATGGGCTGTTTTTTTTTTTAAGCAAAAGCCCTCACACAAATATTAAAAATTCGCAAATCTTAATTCTCAATTTCTTCAAATCTTGATGCTTGAACCTTATCTACTGATTAAACTTTTTATAAAAATTGACAAAAACTATTTCATTCGATCAGTATTTCAAATTTTTCCATTTATAAATTCGACTTGTTTACGGACATCTATAAATACGCATTTGTGAGCACCGAGCCAATTCGAGAGATACAAAACATTTATCCTTCTTATTGCAAGACAGGAAAGATGTTGTCCTCTATCATTGGATTTCGCTCGTTTGGCGCGCACCAGGATTGGGAAGGAAGATTTCTTACAAACGCCGAGAGCCTAAACGAGGAACACGCACAACGTAAACTCTTATTTGATTTGACGTTCCTTTTGTCTGGGTAACAATTCCTCCGTCTGGCGCTATTGATTGCCGAAGAAGAACAAAAAATGAAAAGTGCCAGAGGTTAAAAATTACTCAATTCGGAAAACACGATTCATTCCCAAAGGTTTTAAACTTTCCGGGCGCAGACATTTTCATTATATTTGCTGGCAAAGGTCACGCGTAAACACGAGGTCGAGTTAAAAGCAGCAGAAAATCGTTGTTTAAACTGACCTTTGGTGTTCTCTCTACAAATAAACACACGCATAGAGGGTTGCCTACCCATGGGATATGTTTTTCTGTTTTACTTTGGCCGGAGATGACCGTTTGAACTGGCATGAAAGGTTTCATTACAAAAAAAAGAATGCGTCCACCATAGAGATAAAAATGGCGAAAACACTCTAAATTGTTGTTTAATTCACGGTTTTTGTTGATTAAATTGCTCGTCAATTACTCTGACATTGATAATCGATTATTACTTAAATTACTGAATCCACTTGACATTGCAATAAAGAGACGGCGAATCCTTTTGTCGATAAAACATGTGAATCATTTCTTTTTTTTTATCTCTGTTCAAAAGGCAGAACTTGGTCGTTGAAACCGAAAGTGCCAAAAGGGTCAATTAGGACGGCGACGTTGAAAATAAAAAAATCGCAAGCGAAAGGCGAAACAAGCAGCGGCACTTCATTCACTGCTGATGTGTTGCGCAAACAAAAAGCGCGTCCCGCTTTTTCGCTTTAGTCGTTAAATTCACTAATTCCTGCGTCGTTTCAAAAACAAATTGCTTTTCGCTGTGAAAGTCGTCAAAAATTCATAGAACAATACGCGCTGGGTATATAATTCGTCCTGCAGCAAGTGGATTTTGGTTCGACGACTTTTACGGCCGAACTCAATTTTCTTTTCACGCTTGGACACGTCAGAGAGAAGATTAGAATGAAGTGCCTTATGCGGTCTTTTTGTAGCACGAGGATTCTTATCAAATTTCCAATTTGAATTTGATAGCTGTTGACATCTTGGATTTTTTGAAGATATGAGACGTTGTGATGGATTAAAATTTGAAAATCTAGATTACAAAACGCTTTTTTAAATTCTGATTTTACTTAAGAATTTACGAAAAATTGAAACCGGGTGAACCTAGTTGAAAAAGGAAACAAAATGAAAAAAATCAAGGACTAGTAACAGTTTGAAGCTGTTGACTGACTCCTTTGTTTAATTAATTTCTGCAGGCAGTGGCGGATTTTCACATTATATGGCCCCTGGAGATTTTCCCACATCAGCGGAGTGTTTAGAAATTTCACCACATCAGAAAAATTTATTGAAAAAAAAAAAATGGTTGGAGTTAGAAAACCCTAGGTTTTTGAAGTACCAGCAGATCGCAGGTTGCCTATTAATAATTTAATTATTTTCAACATAGTTTTTTTCTTTGCAAAGAGATTTGCCCGGTTTCAATTTTTAATGGAATTCACCCTGAGCCTAACCATTTAATTTAATATGTTTTTTTTATTCATTTTTGTCGATGTTCCATAAATCATTGGTCAAAAACATTAGAATTTATTTTTACAATAAGGCAAATTAAACAGAGTAAAAAAAAATACTTCAAAACTCTTCTACATCATATAAAGATTGTTTTATGAATTCTAAAATTCAGTTATAAAGCAAACAACTTCATTAAATTTTAAAGAGGTTTTTACGTGGTTTTGCTGAAAATGTGCGAGGAAAACTAGGCTTTAGAGGATGTTGAAAATTTGGACTTATAATTATGAAATTCTAGGTTTAAATTGAGCGTTTTAATTTTTTTGTGACTCAAAAAGATAAAATTTGTACACTTTAAGGTGTTTAATACATTTTCTATATAAAAAGAACATTTTTGAATAATTTTAAATTAATTTCTTAATTAAAGGACAAAATTTTTGTACATATTCCATTCTTTAAAGCAAAGTTTTTCTCTTACAGTTTCATAAAAAACACGTAAAAACCAGTAAAAACCTCTTAAAAATTAAATCTTCTTCTTTACACTTTACAAAAAGAATTTACTCTAATTAGAAAAGAAAAAACAACTATTTCAAGAACTCCTTTGAAATTTGCTTCATATACATTTTGAAAATCCAATGAAACGAAAATGCGCCATTTTTTTTATTAATTTTATAGCTGTTCCTCTTTTTTCCCCAATTAAATTTTACGGCTGAAGAGCGAGTTGAAACCGCGAGGCTCGGTTGTTGACAAAAGCTGCTCTACACATTTTTATTTTCCAGTGGTCGCCCGAAAAAAAGGGAAAAAAATCCGTTTGATTGCGGTCGGGACGTGGAATCCGCAACCCCTGTGGCCAGACCAAATCACCGCCGCAGTTTAATTTGAAATGCATGGAATCGGGCGGTCTGCACTGATCGGGGAGGGAAATTAATCGGGGGTCGTTACCGTCGAGCACGTGGACGTTGATGCTGGCCGGGCGGGCGTTGGAGGGCACGCAGCTGTAGTTGCCCGAGTCGGCGGGCATGGCTTCCTCGAGCACCAGGGCGCTGCCGGCGCGGCCCGCATTCTGCACACGCACGCCGCGCTCCTTGTCGTAATTGATCATGCGACCGTCGTGGTACCAGAAAACAAACACCGGCGGCTCCGTGCTCTTTTTCAGGGTGCAGGTCAACTTGAGGGTGCTGCCGCTCTTGATGTGCAGGTCGGCGGCGCCGCCCGAGATCTCGGCCGAGGCCTCTGAAAGACAAATTTCACGGCAATTAGGACGATGCGTAAAAAATTTAAAAAGTTTTATTTAATAATTGAATGAGAAAAGGATCCTCGTGAGACAAAGATTCGACTTTATCATTGTTTTTGATAGAAAAAAGAACCAGAAATTCCAAACTGAAATAATATCCAAACATGGTGATTTGAATTTAAAATCGGCTTTTCCTCGATGGGTTTTTGTGAGTTGTTTATTGTTTCAGAAAAAACAATAGAAACAATAAACAACTCACAAAAACCGATCGAGGAAAAGTCGATTTTAAATTCAAATCACCATGAATCAACCCTTGATCGTGAAATTCTACCACAAAAATATCCAAACAGTTTAAAATGTTAGAAAAAAATATTTTTACAATTAAAAACATAAAACTTTTTTCTGTATTTTAAATTTAATAATAATTAATATTATTTTTTATTTTACTTTTTCTTAGCAAAATGGGTAGAATAAAATTACAAAACTTTACAGTCCTTATCAAATTTTAAATTCTTTTATAATAATAATAAAAAAATAGAAAAAATAATAAGCACGTTATGCACTTTGATATATCAAGTTGCTGAATAGGGAATGACATCGACGTTGTTGATTGATAAATATAATATATAATGTGATTTCAGACTAGATTGGCTTGCGGAGGTATTTTCAAAATGTTCAAATCATCAAAACAAATTTGTTAGGTTCAGCTTAAGTAACTGGGTCAGGAAGAAAAGAGAACATATGCTTGTTGATTGTAACTAAACAATCTGCGGGATAAATCACCGCTGAGCAAACAGATCACAACGTGCTCAATCCAAACGCAATCATTCGTATCACAAGAGCACGTGTAAATATTCGACATGTTTATCAGAGCGCGCGATGCATAAATCGCGGGTAATTATAGTGGCGGTAGTTTGCCGCCGATTAAGCTTTTAATAAACAATTCCGCCCTGTGTGCATCGTAATCGCATTACTCTGGTTGCTGAATCCGTGGTTATGAGAATCGCTAATAACAACAAAACAATAAATTGTTTTCTGCTGGAGCAAAGTGCCTGAATAATTACTCTGTTGACGCAAGTATTGTCGTTAATGGATTTAGCGGGTTTTAGGCTAATTGCAACAATGGTGTGGGATATTTTCAATTATTGTGGGCGTCGAGATCCGGTTATAGTGATTATTGATTGGGAAATGGTCGAACAATGACTCCGTTTGGTTCAAATTAGTTGCGTTATCATTGGATTATCTATTAAAAATAATTTGATCCAGATTAAAAATTTTTAATTTAAAAAATTAAATTTGTAATAGGAATTCAAGATTTAGGGTTCATTGACGGTGATTATGAATTTAAAATCAACCTTTCTCGATGGGTTTTGTGAAAAACCAAAAGAAAAAATAATTTGGTCTTCTCTAAAAAACACACGTTTCAATATTC
Organism: Neocloeon triangulifer; assembly: GCF_031216515.1. Classification (NCBI taxonomy): domain Eukaryota; kingdom Metazoa; phylum Arthropoda; class Insecta; order Ephemeroptera; family Baetidae; genus Neocloeon; species Neocloeon triangulifer. The sequence continues at coordinate 4,459,567 of NW_026775555.1, read as the reverse complement.
TGACCTAAATTATCACAAAAATTAATTTGTGCTCAAAATTGTGTTAAAATGAAAAGTTAAATACTTTCTCAATGAAAAATTGTTAATTTGAAAGAAAAGAATTGATATTTTGTACTAATTTTTGTCAATATGATTAGACTAAACAGCTGATACGTGCACAGCAAGAAGCAGGATATATTTTTTTCTTCAAAAATAAAACAACTCTCCGTGAAGGAAAAGCAGAGGATGAATATTTCCTTCTTCCCTTTTGCACTACCCTTGCTAGTTAGCCCGTTTTCCTAAGTGCGGTTAGGAACTCTTTTGGCACTTGGACCGTTTGAAACCCCTACGCGAAAAACCTTTTGGAGTTTCTTTGATAAAGAAGAACAAAAAAATTAAAAATAATTGATTTTAATGTTTAAGTTGAATTAAATACACAATAAATTAATTTGATTCAAGCTTATTAATATGAATAATTTCTTATATTTAATATTTTAAATTATTATATTATTTATCAAATTATTTTCATTATTATCATTATTAACTCTAACAAAGATAGCAAAGTAATATGAGGAATTTATAATTTGAGTTAAAAAGTCAGAAAAGATTACATTTATAAAAAAATTTGGCAGTTCATTAAATGTGAATATTTTTACAAAACCTCCAAGAGCCAATCTATTATCGCTTGAACTGATGTAAAACTTGTAATGTCTCAATTAGGATATATAATTCATCTACAATATTTATTATTTATTTCAGTCACAGTACTAATTTAATAAAAAAAACTCATCACCAAGGAAAAGTCGATTTTAAATTCAAATCACCATCTAAATTGAAGTTAAAATGTTTGATAATGGTTCAAAATACGAAATAAAAATCCTGATTTTCCTTAAAAAGTTGATTAATTGATTTTTGAATTATATTTTAAACAAATTGTGCGGGTATAATTTATATTGATAAAAATTTGATTAAAGGCGCAAATAAAAAAAAATCTACGTTATACACCTCTTAGGAATTCTGCCTAATAAAGGATGAACGTTTACTTCTGACTTTTTGATAAAGCTCAAATTAAATTATCAAGAGGAATTGAAAACATTCCTCATATTTATAATGAATTTATTTTTCATTTATGTTTTAGTTTTGCTGACGACGAGAGTTTTTCTTATTATTTTAAATAAAATTTGGAGAAAAATAGGCCGAATTGTTTGAGTTACCTCGGAGAATTCTGCTTTATATATTCTTACAACAAAACCAAATATTGATGAAGGCAAACGCATTGAAGGTTCGAACACAATGGGGGTGCAAGTCAATATCGTTAATAAAGCTCCATTGAAAGGCAAGAGCCGGAGGCCGAAGGGGAAACTCTCGGCGAAATCAAGTGAAAGGGAAAATCTGGCGAAATTTATGGTACGGAGAGGCGCGTCGACTCCAATAAAACCAAAAGCAAAGTTTAATTACCAACGATTCGCAGTTCGATGAAGATGCTCGTCGGGGGATGCGATGAGACTTGACACTCGTAGAAGCCCGAGTCCCGCTGCTGCACCGACTTGATTTTCAGTCCCCAATTCTGCAATAGAAAATGAAATTAAATTAGGCGCGCTCATGGCAAGACGCGAGCTCTGCAGTTGACGTGCGCACGAGCGAGCGACGAGTTCATTAGGCGGAAATCACAGGGTGAATTTCTCATCTCTCTCGTCGTTTCTCATTTCGCTCAAAACGCGCTGTGTGTTCAGTTCAGTCGGCTCGAGTTGCATTCGGGCCAAATTATATATTCATGCGGCTCTCTCTGCGCGCTACCTACGGCGTGATCAGTTTCGTCTTGTCGTAGCTAATTTGCTTGTTTCGCCTCTAACAAGCTTCGTCGGTCTCTGCACAATTGTTTTGCTTCGCCCTTTTGGTACTCGGCTTGTGAATAGCCCAACGGCGGATAATTCATGATTATGATTATGAACCGAGCACAAGGGTTGAGAAGCTTTTGAGGTTGGAAGTTACGAACATAAATTATTGGTTAATTTTGGAATGGATATTTGAATTAAGTAAATGGAAATATTACACAAATAAAAATTATGAAAGCAATCAAGTAAATTTTTTCGTAGGTGATAATTTTTTTTAGTGTTTTAAATAAAATGGGTTTTTTTTGTTCAAATTTATTTTTTAATTAGAGCATTGAGCATTATTATTAATTTTTTAACAAAACTAAATTAGTACTTGTGACTTATCGCCCTGACGTTCCAAGATATAAAAGTAGTAAAAAAGTTAGAAAATTCCTATTGTGATAATAAAAAATATTAATTGAGGGCGGAAATTTCCCAAAATTAATATTGTTTAATACAACCCCAGTCTGTCCTGGGAAATTTTCGCCCTCGATTAATATTTTTTATAATCAAAACAGGAATTTTATAACTTTTTTTACATGAGCTTTGTCCCAAAATATCTCTTGTCTCGGAACGAAATTCCACGTCAGGGCGATTAGCCACAAGTACTAATTTAATAATTTACCTTTTGAGTGGTTTCTTTAGGTTTTAAACTCCTTAAAAAACGATTTTTAAACTATTATTAATTTTATCTTCGTTACTTCTTTGTTCACATTGTTTTCATTCAATTTTTGAAAATAATTTATTATAAACAATTGATGTAATATCTTTTGATTATTGTGAATTTTTTCTTTTTAAGATGATTTTCCTCTCTATTATGTAAATTGATAATTTTATTTGAATGTATGTATGATGTACCTGGGCAGTAATTGCCTTCTGATACAATCAATAAAGACACTTTGCAACTAAACAAAGAATTTTTTGACAAGACGGCACCAGAATTAACAAGAATTTTGCTAAAACTTCCGAGGCCAAAGTTTCTCAGCAAAATTCTTGCTAGTGGTGGTGCCGTTTTGTTCAACAGTTCCTTTTATTAAATAAATTGTTATCAACAATCAAAGAGACAAATAAACAAAAATAATAACAATTAGTTTGAAGAAATTGACACTTGAGGAGATGATCATGGAAATGAAGAGATCGGGCTTTTCCAATAATAATAATAATTCATTATATTAAAAAAATCCTCTAATTTATTTTTAATCGGCATAAATTAACTTATCATCGATCGATTGATTGATTTTTGAAATAAAAAGCTAGGCTTAAAATAAAAGTAAGTAACTTGGAAACAACTGGCGTCGCTATTTGTATGCAACTTGCTAACTGTGCGATAAGTGGGATTTATAGACGACCCGCTCGACTCGTCTGCAATGCAGATTGCATACCATCTGATGTCCGTATATATTCCCATTCTCTTTCTTTTGTGCTCTTCTCTCGCTTACATCGGAGAGAGAGCAAAAGATCCGGAGATCAAAGAAGTAGCGCCGGCTTTTTTTTATTTCGCTCGAAACATTCGGGACCAAGGAAATTATTACAAGTCTTTTCACTTTGATTCAAAAGAAGCGAAGTAGTGAGTGAATTTTTTTTGCTCCAAATGTTCTGCTAGGAAACAAAGTCAATATTACTCTCAAGTTTAAAATTCAACGGCTCCCATCGCAGCCGTTTGCGGAAATCAAACAAAACCGCAGAGATGCAGACAAGGAAAACATTTCATTGTTAGCGAAATTACTCTAGCGCCGGGTAATCCGTTTACGCGGCCAAATGAGGTGGGCCGACCGCACTCACCTGAAACGAGTCTTTTGCATTTATTTGGGCGCGCGAAAAGCGCCCCGTCGACCTATTTTGCGGCGGCGGAAACAGCACCTGCATCCCCGGGGAGGACTTCTTATTCCGACGGTGTTGCATTATGTGGCACGCTTTGGCCCGGCGGCGGCGACGGGCGAATCTAGTTCGCTCTCTTCTTTTTCCATTTTCTCTGCCCGCCCGGATCTCGACCGTCTCGTGCGCAAAACATCCTTTTTTCGGTTAATATTGGATCGCGAAGGCGAAATAATGTGCGACGGCAACATACGTGAATCGAATTCGCCCCGGAGTCGAGCAACAATCGGCCGCGTTCGTTTCAGAAAAATTGCCGGCGAAAGGATGGAAAAGGGCGAGCGTCGCACCCGCTCGGCGATTGACTTTGGCTTTTCTGCCCGAATTACGCCGCGTGCGAGGTGATTGAAATTGCGCCTGATGCATGTCTACGTTACATTCTCTCTTTTCTTCTCTCGTATCTTTGTTTGTTTTCCGGCAGCGTTTTCTGTTTGGGCTCCCGGCTGCCGCTGATATTAAATTTCAGAAAAGACTTATTGCTCCGTCGGTTGATTCTTAAAGCCGCGGCGCGTGTTTGTTTATTTCATCCACCGCGTCCTCATCAATATGCGATTTCTGCTCGACCTACTTCTTACCCAGTTCGTTGTTTCGAGTGCGATATTTCCAGAGAGAATGTTGGAATTAATCCACTGATCAGAACTTCAAGGAAATGTACTGCCGTACAAAGAAATAGAGTTAAACAAAGAGAGTCTCCTTGGCCGAGTTATTGGCATAGAACGAAAGGAACTTGAATTTACAGAAATTGATCAAAATGAAACCTAAGGAATGAATTAAAATGTAAAATGACTTGAATTCAATAAAAATATCATTCAAAAATTTAAAGCATTGATTTAGATTATAAAATAATAATTAAATTTTAAAAATATTTAATAATATTTAAAATTGTAATTTTACATTGTTTGCAAGTATAGGAATTTACTTTCAATTTTATATTTAAATTAATTGTTATAATTAGGCTTATAAATTTTAAAATAAAAAGATCTAATATATCTCTAGAGAGAAATATATTTTATAAGAATACTTTAGATTTAACTAAATGATTTTTGTTCAGATAAAAGAATTAATTAAAATGTTTCATGCTTTACAGAGAACAATATTCAATAAGAACAATCTGATTCACATTTGAACTATCTGGAGAGTCAATGGCATTAATTTTTAACTAATAAAACAAACAAAAATTAATTTTCCGTATATTACATGAAAAAAAATAGATTTTTGAAATATCATTACAAGCTTGTGTATATAATTTTATATATTTTAAATTTTAGAAGTTAAAATACCTCATTTTTGGGTAATGTTAATGATATAGTACGTGAGACGAGGTTCCCAGAAATCCCGATTTGAGTTGGCATCAATTGCATTTCGTCGCGCATACAATACTGGTTTTACGTCGCGCTTTCAATACTAGTCATACTAGTGGCGGTGTAATTTTGAGGAAACCGATTTTTACATATTATTGCACAAACTTCTATAGGAGGCGCGACGCATGTATGCATAATTAAGATATGCACGCACACCACAAACCAGTACAGTACTAGTAATGTACTAGTAATGTACCAGTACTGTAAATTGATGATAATAAAGATAAAAATAAAAAATGAAATAAATAAATACCCAAATAATATAAGATTGGAGCTTGCCTTCCGCAAGCTCAATATGGGCACAGGCTGACAAGACACTTTGTCTTGGCCTGACCAAAAAAAAAACCATTTTTAACCTATAAGCGACTTTTAACCTGGGACTTTTTCAACTAAAACTTGGGCTTGAAAAAACGGTGACTCGAAGGGAAACAAACATACTCAAGCATTAAAATTTAGCACTGGGATTTTTGTTAGAGTGCCAAATCCACTATCAGAGTGTCTCAATTCTACTAAAAATCCACTCGAATGGAGAATAAATAAATAAATAAGAAACCACTAATAAGTTGATAGCAGAAGGGGACCACTAAGAAAACTTCTAAAAAATCCACTAACATATTTTAGTGGATTGATTAGTGAATGCGATCTTCTATCAATAGCAGATTTTTAGAAGATTGTAATTGGTTTCTTCTATTGCCAGTTGAATCCACTAAGGAATCTTCTATGATAGGAGAATGTTAGTGGATGAGGACTGGCTGGGTTCTTGCAAGAATAAGTTCTGATTTTAAATTATGTAGTTTACAATCTAGTCCTCAAAACGTTGAAACATAAGATCAATTCTTTCAAAGATATGGTAAAATATGAAATGAAAGTATTTCAGGATTTATGAATTTGATTTTAATATATTAAAAAAAAAAAAATGAGTAAAAATATAATTATAAATTAAAAATTTGTGATAATTAGAGAAACGGAAACCTGACTAATTAAAATCGTGATAAATAATGACATAAAAAATAAAAAATAAATGAAAAAAAATTGATATCAATTCCAAACTGTTTCCTTCAAAACCGTTCAATGTAAACAAAGTTCTCTACTTGGGCCCAGTTATATTGCGAGTTTTTAATTTTATAAATTAAATAATGATTAAAATTTGAATCACATTAAAGTTATCTCTGACTTTATTTTGAATATTTTTACTTTGAAGGTTTTTTAAATATTTTTTTTTCATTATCAAAAATTTTTGTTTGAAGGAAGAAATCCCAAAAAGTCATGTTTTGATTTTTCATCACACTTTCGACAATGATGCAGCCTGTGGAATATAATGAAAGTTGAAAAGGCGGTGCAGTGCACAAGGGAGGCACCGGAGCACAAGAAACGCAGCGACAAGAGTGAGAGGCACCGCAAGAAACGCGATTAGGCGCGAAGTCATTTTTCATCGCAGCATCGACATATTCACACACACGCGGCGCGAGGATGGAAAATCAATGTTTTTAATCACGACGGAGTAACGCGGCCCGCGAGCGAGCGAGAGTGGAGACGTCGGGCGAAAATGAAAACAAGCCCCGCAGACAAAGGGCGAAAGCCATAACTGCAATCACGAGAAGTGCCGGGCCGAGCACTCATTGGCCGCGCGCACAAAGTCTTGAGCGTCTACGGACCCTGACTTGAGGGTTGTTTGCAATCTCGCCCAGCTTTTGCAGCTGTATCGAAAGCGCTATTTAATCAAGCGTCCCGATCGGTCCGTTGCAAATGTTTGCCGACGGCCGAGGTATTTTCATTAGCGGCCTTCGACCGACGCCATTGATTGATTTTTTAACGAATACTTCTCTCTTGGGCAAAGGGCTAGATGGGAAAAGGGTCATCAGTACTAATTTCGCGTCTACGGCGCCAAACGTATTGATTTCTGACACGAGTTCATTTGTAGGCGAGAAAAGCTGATTTAGTTTTCTTTTATTAATCCGTTTTTTTTCAGACTTATAATTAATGGATTTAGTATTGAATCGCATAATTAATCCTAAATTAATTTCAATTGAAAGGTTTGGTTGAATAAGTTTTGGCTAATATTTTGTTATTAAATTTAAAAATTTTTGTTAAGGGTTTCAGTCAATTTTTTATCCAGAGGAATTTATTTTTAGAACTTTGTTTTATTGATAATATGATAATTGTCGCCGTTATTAAATAATAATTCAAACAGATTGCGTGACTGAAAGCCAACGTTTTTTTTTTTAAATTAAAGCTTTTGAGCTTTACACCTAGTAAATAAGTTGCAAAATTTTTAAAACCTTAAGAGCGTTGCCGGGTCCAAACTAAAAAAGAGTGGGAAGGAATTTATAACAGATTTAAAAAAAGGAAATCCTCGTTGCAAAAATTTTATTTAAGAACAAAACGGCTCTACCAGTATCACGGTCTGCAAAACTTTTCATGACCAAGAAAAATATTATTAAAATAGGCAAAATTGAAAAAAACCGCATTTTACACATTTTAATATAAAATTTCAACATATTGAATTTTTTGGTTGATTTCGAATTTTTTTATTTTGTTAAAATGTGGTTCTCTTTGTTGTTTTTTTTTTATTTTTATATTTTTCTTGCTCATGAAATAGAATAAAGTTATTTTCTGCAATTTTTGTTAAAATTAATTTAAAAAAACCCCAATTTTTTATTTATTTTTATTTTTTATAAATACTTCCCTTTTACTTTTAGTTTGGATTTTAATTTGGAAAAGTACCATCACAACACAGGTCGCCTTTAGAAGTTAGTTTTCCTATTATTTTTTAGTTTTTCTCTCCGCCATAAACAATTTGGATTCAATTTTTAATTTTTTCATGAAATCTACTTTCAATTCTGCAGTGTCTGAGGGACCAAATTTTTCCAACTTTTACATTAAACCAATTTTTTGAAATGAAATAAATTTATTAAGATGAAGTTTCAGTGCTAAATTATTAAATTATTAATTATAATATATAATTATTGTTGTATATTTATTAAACATTACATTATTAAAAATAATTCTAATCAGAAATAAGGTGAATTTTCTGTGTTAATATAAATTTTTTGGCCATTTTACAGCTAAGGATTAACTTAATAGGATAATAACCAGAGCATTATTGTTGATAACGTTATTTAAACCTGCTCGTTTTACTGCCTAGGCAGCAGCTTTTGTGCTAGCCGAGAGCGCGAGTTTAACTTTTTAACGAGTGAGAGAGACGAACGCAGTGGAAAATAGGACAACTTTTCCATTTAGAAGTTTAGTGAAAACTCAGCCGCGGGTAAGACGTGCGTTGAACCAGTTCGCTCGCTCCGATTGCCAAAGAGAGAAGTGAAAGTTCTATGGCTGCGACACACACACACTTGTATGTGTATAAACTCTTTTTTTACTTGCTGGAAGCAAATAGAGCCTTATTTGCATAAGTACCGTCTCCGATTTCAATAAGCCCGGCTGAAAGCTCGAATTTTGGTGTGCAAAATTAAAATTGACACTAAAGCGACGTTGATCCCTCTTTTCCATCAAGAAGTCGAGTTTATGACCTTCCAATGTCAGCTGAAATAACGCCCACATTTTCTTATCTCGGCACCTCCCGCGGGATGCATCCCGTAAATGGACCCCTTTTTAGAACGTCGGCCGGGGATGGAAATTTTAAGCCGAAATCTTGGCGATGACGCTGAATAGACGTGCGGCCCGTAAAAAAGATTCTCTCATTACAGCTCGAATCTCGCGGGAGACGTACTTTGTGTTATTTACTCAACAAAAATGAGCTGCCGCCGGAATGGCCTCAGCTGCCGCAGCTTTCTTTTTTTCTTTCTTCGCCTCTTTTTTCCTCCTACGCGAGCACAAAAACCGGCAAATTAATTAAAAGCCGTTGTGCTTGCACGAATATAAACCAAAAGATAAATTTTCCAACGCCAGAGGATACATTTTGAATGACTTTTTTTGCAGTTCTAGCCTCATAAATTTACTAGTCTATACAATTTTTTAAAATTAAAAGTAATGTTTTGTAGTTTAAAGTTTTTAATATTAATCTATTTTAATTATTTTACTTCTCGGTTTAAAAAATATTCTTATATTATTGAACTTAAAGATTAGATATAACTTCTTAAATTATTATTTTATTTTTGCTAAAATTTAACTTTTGTATTTAAAATATCACAAGAGAATTTGACTTAAATTTAAAATAAAATTACCTTCCACTTCACTATTTAATCAGATTATAAAATTTTGAAAATGAAATTCTTGAACTTTTCATGTTTTCTACTGGTGACTGATATCATATTGAGTGGAAGAATAAATTAATATTGATCAAATAAAATTTGCGAGGCTTCACTAATTCACTTCAAGGAGATTTATTTTTGGCGTTGTTTCTGAGAATTCGCAATTTCATCACCTCGTCTGATTGCAAGTGGCTCCTTTTCCGAACTTTTCTTTTCACGCGATTGCACTTCTGTGAACCCATCAAACATTTCGGCGTGCGGTGTAACTCAAGTAATGAAATTAAACGAGCCCCAGCACTATTAGAGAAAGGAAGACGAATCTCGTTTGTCAATAAAGCCTCTTTGGCCGAGAGGGCCAAAATAAAAGTTATAACTTTGAGAGCTTTTCGGCGCACAAGAAAAATCGCGCGCCGCTTTTCCTCTTGGAAAAAGTAGCAGCTGTTCTATATTATTTGCGAGAGAGAGAAAGAAAGCTCGCGGCCAAAACACAGCATGCTTGTTTTATCAAAATATTTATTAGATATGGGCGTGATTCATTGATCAAAGTGTGGTCGAGCAACATCAATTTCGTCTTTTCCGAACTCGCTTCCGGCGCGCATTTCCCATTTCCACGTTTTGTTTATTTAAAATCACAATAATAATTGACGCGAGCGTGCCTGGGATTTGAATTGTTTTCCGATTTGTGATTTTTTTCCTGCAAAATAAAAACATTTCCAGACGATTAGCCGCGTGGATTTGGGGCAATCCAAATATTTGCTTGTCGTGTTGAAAAATAAATACAGCGATCGATTTTGACTATGAAAACAGACCAAGCCTGATGTATTGGCCGAGTTTTTTATTTTTTATTTCTTGCTTTTTCATTCAATCAAGTAGCTGATGAGACATTCAACTGGATTTCTCGCCTCGTAACTCGTCGGAAGACACGTTTTTTTTTTTTTTTTATCTCAAAGGCAAAAGAAAAAGCGTGTTACCTGCAAATGTCTGGTGTGCTCGACGAAAAATCTGTCGTCGCTGCTGTACGTGACGAGTCCGACGGTGAGCAGGTGGAAGTCCTTGCGCCGAATCCACGAGACCTGCGTGACAGAAATCGCCAAATTAGCTGAAAATTAGTGGCTGTGCTTCAATTACGGGGTGAATAATTCATGCGCGTCTTGTTTGTTTTGAAAGAACAAGGCGCGCTAATTGGCCCTTTGCTGCACTATATTCGCCACCCACAGGTTTAAGACGCAGGGGAACACCAACATTGTTAATAAATATAATTTAAAACATATTTTTATAATTTTTTTCTATAAAAAATGACAAAAACCAAGTCAACTGAGGCACACTGCGGCGGATGGGATCTCTTTGATCTCGGAAGTTTCAGCAAAATTCTTGCCAGTGGTGGTGCCATTTAGTGCAACAATTATATTTTTATTTTAAATAAATTGTTGAAACAATTGAATTTATAAAAAATATGATCTAACAATTTGAAAAATTAAGCTACTAAAATTGTTCTTAAAAACTCCCATTTATTAATTTATAAATTGAATTTTATTATTCTTTTAAATTTAATTATTATTTAATCTGATAAATATTAAGTATTTATCATTTGTATTGATATTTCCTTTTTTACATATTTTTTGTATTCTAATGTTGACACCTTTAACAGTGATATTGCAGTGTGTAATGTAGGAAATTGAGTTATAAATTATTTTTATAATAACACTGTGCGTCATATACATTGAAATAGAAACCCAATTATAAAATTAATATTTTTTTGTAACATGTGCTACTTTCTCTTATTTCATCATAAAAAAGTTAAATTAGAAAATTAAAATTGAAAAATATACTCCTTAAGAAATATTCCTTAATTCAAAATCCCTATTCAAGAAACGATTAAATAAAACAAAAATTAATCTGTTCCTTCTAATTGTAAGATAAGAGTTTTTTTCCTTTTTTAAACTAGTGAAGTTAACAAAAGGGAATATTACTAAAATTCTAACAATTAAATTTTTGACCGAAATTCATGGATTCACACTTCCATTTTGTGGGGTTCCCTTTCGCAGCATAATTTATGCTGTCTTTATAAAACGCTCTGCCTGATTTATGGCCTGCACGTACATATAATTATTCAAACTGGACGTGTGTTTGATGCAAACTCATCACGATTCATGCAAATACCCTAGGTTGCTGTGCGGCATGTGTGAGTTGATTACGCGATCTCGCCGCGGCTTTGATTTTCTCCTTTTCCAATAATTGCGCACGGTTTGTGTGCAGTGCAACTAATCGAAACACATCTCTCGCGTTTCCTTTTATTGCCGCACATTTGTGTGTAATTAGTCGCGGCGCCGAGTAAGTTAACCCATTTGCAAGCTGCATGCAAATGAGGAGCGCCTCCCACGCTGCGTTATTAATTAATTAATTTATTTATGTGGACATTTCGCTTTCCGAGCGCGATCCGCGCAATTGCTTTGTTCCCTCGCCGCTAGAGACAATAATATTTACAACGCAATTATTACCACCGCCGTTAAGTTTTACTTTGCAATTCCAATCCGAATCTGTTGGGAAAGCAGAGTGCTTTGCATAAAAATCACTTCTAAACAGAGATGAAAAGAATTTATTTCTCTTTAAATGGATGAGTGAACAAGCTTAGGAAATAATTTTTACAATTGTTCAATTATTCAAAATTAATAAATTGATTTTATTAAAATAAAAGATATATACCTTATTTTGATTTGAATATACTAAAAGGGATAATTTAAGACTTTAAATTATTTAAAATTTGGCCTTGTTTTTTTAAAACCATGACATTTCTTCCATTAAGCAGAAACAAAATAATGCAAATAATTAAAAAAAAAAACAATTTTTTCTCCTAAAAAAAGGAAATAATTTGTAAAAGTCCACCCCATTTTTCAATTTTCTCTTTACAAATCTGAAGGAAAATAAAAAAAAGTCAGCAATAATTATAAAATGATTAATTTATAGTACATTTTCATATTATATTTCATTTTAATTCTGCCAGAGTATTTATATACTTGAATTATTTGCGTGGGTGAAAGTGATTTTCTTTCCATTTGGAATCTCCTCTCTCGATATTGATTTTCATTCAATTATGACTAGGTGCTTTTACGATAAAAATAATTCATAAACAAGCACAATCTTCTGCATTACTTATTATTTATGGGTTGAAAAGAAAACTCGGCGATTTTATCTGCCCCATTCGTTGTTCGGGCGGAGAAAAAGGCTCCACTGGCAGCAGGCACACGCAACCTTTTAAAAATCCACAATGGCCCCTCGCGCGCGCATTTCGTTTTTATTTATAGCTAAAAGTCCATCCCTCGCAATCCCATTTATTTTGTTTTTATAATCGCTTAAGAGCGCTCGTCTGCTTTTTCCCTACAAGGAAAAATTGACGTGCGAGAGAAAAACTCGATACAGCCATTAATCTTTTCCTTCCGCTCGGAGGAAAACTTCTCTGTCTTTCGCGAGAGCGGCAGAAATTGATCAAACCGAAGCGTGTTGCGCCGTCCGTGACTTTCATATTTGAGATGTGCAGCTTGAAAGTTGTCAAAGCAACAGACATGATAAAAAAAAGTGCAAAAGAAAATAGCAGGAGGGAAACCACCGACTTCAGAGGGGGCGCAAAGTCGAAGCTCCACCTGAGAATTGAGGCGCGGATTCTCGTTCCCAATTGAAATGTGGCCGTAAAGGAGATAAATTTGCATATTTGTGTCGCGAGCTGTAAATAAGTCGTGTCGCTCGAGCACATATTTCTCGGGGAAAAAAGGGGTGAATAAAGAAGGGCCGGGGCGCGCAATCTGGCGGTGGGATCTCATCAATCAGCCCCGATGCCTTTGGCCCGTGGGATTTTGCTCCGAGCACACCAGAAACCTACGTGTCTGCAGAGAGGAGTCGCTGGATGCGCAAAACAAGTGCGAGGCCTGCTCAAGGGCTATTCAAAATTGCATTTGCCTCGGCCGGGGTCGCCTAATAAAGTTGCCGTATCTCGACCCGGATCAGAGCCAAGTTAATTTTTCGCGGATAAATCTGCATGCGTGGGAAAAGAGGGTTCGGAATCAGGTCAAAAGTTGACGGCAATTCTTAAAGCCCTAAAGGTTTGCCCGGTTTCAATTTTCCATACATTTTTTGATTTTTGCTTTATTATTCAGAGTGTTTTAATTAAAATTGAAAATTTCCTATAAAATTATTTCAATCCATATAATTTTTTACAGCTCACTAATGAATCACGCAGATATTGAATAAATAGTGTTAATTTTATAATATAATTATGGTATTAATCAAATTACATAAATCCTCAAACTCCATGACAGAATGAAAAGCTATTTTACTATAAAATATAATTGTTTATGATATGGGACTAATTTATTATAATAAGAAGTGGAATTGAAACTTTTTTTTTGTAATGCAAGAGCAAGACGAATTAATAAGAATTATTATTTTTCCATACTTTAAATAAAATTAAAATTTATTAAAATATAATTAAAATTTTTAACTGATAAGTTAAAAATAGTAAAAAGAATATTATAAATAATTTTTGTACACACTGATTTTTTTAGATTTTAAAAATATAACTCTTGCAAATTTCTAATAGCCCTACAGAGACGCCATCAATACTGTGAGTTTGCACGCGAGTGAAAATAAAGTCTTCACGGTACGAGAGCTCCCTAAGCCCAAGACGGTTCTAGATAGTGTAGAAGGAGAGGTCTGGTGTTCTGTTTCGCCAAAGTTTCGCCCTAAATTCAAATTAGCACGTGTGCCTTCGAGGCTGCGCGATATTTCCTGGAGAGGCGCGCTAATAAATTTGCCTCTGGAGCGAAACACCGAATTTTCCTGCTAATCAAGAGACCGAGAACGTCTCCGTTTACATTTTGAGGCTGCCGAACATTTCCTGCTCCGAAATTCAAAAGCCTCGAACTCTGACTTTGAATTTATAGCATTTTCGTAGTCACGTTTGTGCGTCTCCTGCAAAACGTCGCATATATGCAACGTGCAACGCAACCATGTCAGACGTGGTGCATAATTCCTTCGGGATAAAGAAACGCGTGCCAGGTTTACAAAGAACGTTCGCAATTATATATTGCATTGAGATGACGCAGTAAGAATTGCGAAATGCTTGTAAAATCAGATTTGCTCCAGATTCGTTTTGCAACGTCCAATTACGCAAAAGTGCAGATCGTTTTAAAATAACAAAGGAGGAGAAAAACACCATTACACACGAAAAGCAATTTAGAATTCCAATGTGAAACAATATCCGCGGAGTCGTTATTACACCCGCAGTGACATTAAAATGGCAGATGGCGTATATTTAATCCCGGTGCTGTTCAACTTCTCTTGTTAAACTTTGCCTTCCGCGTTCATTTGAAGAATATTTTCAATGTTTGAAGTTATTTGCGCGAGACTGGCATTCATTTTAATTTATTAAAATCAATTATTGTTTTAAATTTAAGCTTTTTTGTCGTCATAAAATTAATATTGATCTGTCTCTTTGCTGCTGTTGAAAACAATTAAAAGAAATTGAATAATTCATCTGCACTGAAATATAACAATAAAAATTCTGAAACAAAAAATTAAGGTAACATTAACGAAGTCGTTGAATAGGAAACTAGATGACCAAATTAAAAATCTTAAAGAGTGTGAATGCAATAAAAAAACGACAATTAAAGCAAATATTGTGTTGTCGTATTCAAAAGATAAGAAAAATCAACAACAAGAAATTACTACATTTTGTGTGAAGAAATTGACACTCGAGGTGATGATCATGGAAGTAATGGGATCGGGTTTTTCCTAATTGTAAAAATTTTATTCAAAAACAAAACGGCTTTACCAGGTTAGGGCACGGTCTGCGAGCCTATTTCATGAGCAAGAAAAATAAAAACGAACAAAATTTAAATTAACCGAATTTAATATGAAAAATCAACATCTTGAGATTTTGAATATTTATGTTTAGATGTGGTTGTTTCCAGTTATAATGATTTTTTTTGCATTTTTTGCTCATGAAAAAGGATCGCAAACCGTGTATTTTTGTGATTTTTATATTTCAGTTTGAAACTAGTTATCAAATATCAATTTTACTAATTAATCAGTTTCAATATTAATTTTGTAAAAAGTCCTTTTTAAATATATATTTATTTTTAATTTATTCACGCTTTGAACAGTACAGGGACGCAATATATGCAAGTGCGTAAGAAAATTGCGAAAAGAAATAAACAACTCTCCGCGTCGGGGAAAGTGCAGAGTGCAAAAAAAAGAGCGAGCGTTGCTCGCACTTGTTTGATTTTCAGGGCGTAATGTGGCTCGCTGTGCATTTCCATATTGAGAGCGTGTTTTCTGCAGGCAGCGAGTGACAATGCAGCCGTGTGCTTTGCCATGCAAATTAGGGCGCAAAGAACAACAACAAGCTGCCGAAGCTTCCATCTCCATCTCTCTCTGGTACTTGTTCTTTGCACGCGTGCATCTGTTTGCGAAGAGGCAGGAAGGCAGTCGCCCATTTTAAATTAGCGGCGAGGACCGTCGTCTCCGTCGCCGCCGCCGCCGTCAACTAACTATGTGCAAACTTTGAGCACGGTGGTAAATTTGAATTAGAGCAGTTTAATTAACCGCACCGCATCATCTAGAAGAAGAAGGAGAGAAACAAACAGGCAAACCTTGCGAGCGCGCACGTCACTTCGCCCTGCTGCCGGCACAAATAAAATTAAACTTTTCGACGCCATCGCAGTGGCGGCAGGATGAATATTTCCTTCCTTCCCTTTTGCACTACGCTTGATAGTTAGCCCGTTTTCCGAAGGAGCTCTTTTGGCACTTGGACCGTTTGAAACGCTCACGCGGAAAACCTGTTGGAGTTTCTTGAATACTTAACAAAATAAATGTTATATGAGTAATTATTACTTAAATTTATAAGTTAAATAAAATATATAATAAATTAATATGATTAAAGCTTATTAATTCAAAACATTTTGTGATATATTGAATATTTTGAGTTATTCGATAATATTTATTATTATTATCATCATCACTTTTACTGTAGAAAACAAAGAAATGTGAAGAATATTTGATATGAGTTTTAAAAGGATTTTATTTATAAATAATTTATGGTAGTTCATTAATTATTCGTCATTTTTAACACAAACTATCATACAATAGCATGTTTTTCTGAAAGACTTGAGTTGTAATGTCTCAATTAGGATATATAAATCATCTACAATATTTTAATTATTAACATTAACTTAAATTTGTTTGAAGAAATTGACATTAGAGAAGACGATCATGAAATTGAAGAATATGAACCTTTCCTCGTTAAAAAATTGTTCATTTATTCTAAAAAAAAAAAAAAAATCACTCAACCAGTCTGTGACCCTATTGCATGAGCAAAAGCGTTGCTCGCTGACAATGTAAAACAAGAATTTTTTGAAACATTCACTTTCATAAATTTAAATTCCTATCAAATTGTGCTTTGATCATTTCAATGAAAATAAATAAAATAAAATATCCTGATAAATGCTCATGCAATGGGGTCGCAGACTATTACCAAAACTGGTCTAGAGCCATTGGTTTTTTTTTTTAATATTATATGAACAATTTATTCAATGAAGAAAAGTCCGTTTTCTTTACTTTCATGATCATCTCTTCAAAAAAATTTAGATTGATGAACATAATTAAAATGTATGCATATTAAATTAATAATTTCCTTATCGAGACTTTTCAATTGTTACAAAAAATGCTGTTGTAGAACTCGAGATCTGATTTTATTATTAAATTGACAGATTATTAAATTACCCAAAAAGATAGATAAAATCAATTGAAACCCTATTTTTACCAATTCTTTAAATTTCTTTGTGGAGGTGCCCTTTTGTCCGACAATTTCTTAATTTTTTAATAAATCGTTTTCAAAAATTATATGTAAAGAATGTATGTAACAATGTGGACCAATAAACAGCAATAATTAATACATTGAGGTGAATTGATTATTGCAATAAATATTAAAAGATATTTTGTCTTTTCATTTCCATAATTCACGTTGTTTTTGAAACTGAAAACTTGAATAAAAACCAATCAAAATCTCATTTTTAATCAATTTATTTCACATATCATATAGATTTTCTCATTTAATAAAAATTTCAAACTAAAAAATTAAATATTAACTCCAGTTTCAAGTGGTTTCGTTGCTTTTAGGTTCCTAAAAATGAACTAAAGTATAGTTTTGCAAAAAAGAAGTCAATTAACCGATTTAACGAAAATAATATTGCAGAAATTTCTGACGCTCTAGATTTCCCGAGCCATCTGCCAAAAGAGCACCGTATTTTTAGAGACGAAAGCAGGAAATCCACAAAGACGACGCGACATGAATGAATGATCGTTAGATCCGCCCCTGTTGCGAACATCTGTCCGCAAGTTTTGCAAACTGGCACACGCGGAGGCTGCCGCCGCCCACCTCATCGTCGACAAACATATGTACATAATAGTACATTGGTCTACACACAGCTTGACAGACGCAAGAGGCAGTAGTGCTCCGTGAGAAAAAAAAGAGAGAACTCGGGGGCGACATGACAGGCGGAATTGTATCCGAGGTGGAGTGCGTGCGTGGCGGGTTTGTATGCGTGTGCGATCAACACAGAATCCGCAGAGACTGTCAAAGAAGTGTCTGCGAAATGCAGCCGATCATTGAGTGAGGGAAAAAGAAACCCTCTTACTGAGAAGACGTGCAAACTTGATCCTACCCTTATATGAAATGCCTTGTTTTGACGGAAAAGAGAAAGGAAAAGTATCTCTCTTCAATAAAGATCTCATAAACGTGGATAAAAAAAATGTATTGATGAAATAAATAGAACATCGTAGTCGACGAAAATCTAGAAAAAAATGTTAAAAAAGATTGAATTGAATAAAAATAACTGCATATTTGGAAAACACTTTTGAATGGAATTATAACTTTAAAGTTGAGGTAATTTAAATAATTATATAGTTTTGTGGTAAGATTTCATAATCGAGAGTTGTTTCATAGTGATTTGAATTTAAAATCGGCTTTTCCTTCGAATATTTTTTGATAATTGTTAATATTTAAGAAAAGTATTTAAAAAAAATATTTTGATTTTTTACTAATTCTTAAAATAATGATTTCACAGCTCTTGAATTATGGCAGCCGAAACGTGTAGATCAGGAAATTTTTGTTTTTAAACAAAAAACAACTCACAAAACCCATCGAGGAAAAGCGTTTTTAAATTCAAATCACCATATTAAAATTATTGTTAACTTTTTTGCTCCTCATTTGAAGTGTATTATAAAATTATTTAATTTAAGCCTTCAAATTTTAAATTTTTTTAAGAATTTATTATCAATTTCCTCATTTTTCATCGCAATTTTTTAGTTGAAAATATAAAAAGCACTTTTCAACTTCACAACAAAAACATTTGTGCAATTCAACACCCCATGCGGGCCAAAACCCACCTCGGTTGCAAAAACTTTTTTGTTTGAATTTTGCGAGTGGCAACCGCGCCGCTAAACCAGCAGAACTTGCCCAATTTATTTTCTCGGCGGTGCGCCGACAAGATCGCGTTGCAAATTTCAACACAGCGCGGTTGGTTTTTATTTAATTCGGGAGCGACGCGAGAGATATCCATGAATTTATTACAACGGAACAGCGAGTCGGCGCGGTCGAGCTTTAATTAAAGAGTTGTCAAGTGGCTGTTTGCGACTTACCACTCCATTTCCAAACTTTTTGACAGTGCAGGGAAGGACCGTGGTGCTGCCGAGGCTGGCGGTGACGACGCTCGAGTTTTCGGTGCCGAATATCGCCGGCTGAACCACAGCCGGGCTCAGCTGGTTCGAGTCGCCCGTCCGCAGGCTTCGGCCGTTTCTGTGGCGAATCACGTTTTGGTGCTCGGCATCTGAAACAATTCAAAATTTTCATTAATTACATTAATTTTTTTATTCAGAAATTGTTGAAAAATTTGACGGATGGCGCAATATTTTTTTTAACTTCAAAACTGGGACAAAAACTTTTGTGCATACAATTAAAAATTAAAAAAAAATATATCATTTGGTATAAAATTTTGTTTTATCACTTTATAGTTGTAAATGGTCACAAAATATAATGTGTGCATTTTAAATTTTAATTAAATAAAAAAGCAGGGCACAATGTCAAAAGCATGTTCCTCAAAGAGATGAATCTAAAATTTGGGACAACAGTGTCGGTCTAATGTAAGAACAATGATTTGTTTGTTTTAATTAGAGATTATTTTCCTCTCATTTTGATTCATAATTTTTTAAAATTTTGGAAGCGTTTTTGATGTGTTTGGGCAGGACTTAATACGATCAATAAACACACTTTGCAACCAAAAAATAATATTGTTGCTTTTGTAATAAAATGAGTGTTTCCATCGCAGAACTCAAATCTCACCAACATTCATGATAAATTTTGTTAATTCGCAATTTTGTAGCTGCCGCAGACAAAAATGAAATGAAAATTGCCAATAATTTTCAACAAATTTAAAAAATCGTGTTTTTTTTAATAAGTGTTGTACTAAAATTAACAAAATGTACCAAAATTAATTGGGAAATTTTGCTTCCGACAATCAAAAAAATGGAAAAGAAATTTGCACAAAATGATTGAAAATAGCTTTATTTAATTTTTCAAAAGAAATTCAACGTGGATTCAGAAACTGAGCGAGGAAAGCAATGCTTGGAAAACAAATTAAAATGTCCAAATTTCAACTTTTAATTTGAGATCTTAATTATTTTATTAGAATTTCAATTAAAAGTTGAAATTTTGACATGTTAATTCGTTTTCCGTGCATTATGGTTTTCTCCCTTGGGTTGTTAAATTAATAATAATAAAACAAAAAAACTGAAATGAACTTAAAAACGCCAACACGACAAAACACAATGTTGTGTTCACCAAAAAATTACAGAAAAACACAACCTGACATTATTAACAAATTAACAAGCTTTATTTCAATTGATTTTTTTTCAAAGCTATTATTTCTTTTTCATCTGCCTTTTTTAATAAGATTATTAAATTTGTCTTATTTTTGATAAATGTTATATTAAAAAAAAAAAAAAATGATGAATGATCCAAAGAATTTTGGCTGTGATGGAATCAAATTATTTTTAAGCAGATAAAAGAGTGCAATCGCGGCGCTAAGACTCTCTTCATCTCTAATCTCCGGAAAAATTGCGTGGCGCCCCCGAAAAAAGCAGCGGCTTTTTGGCTTGCAAAAGTTTAATTTCGAGGGGTGATTTATCATCGAGTCGTCGACTCGCTTCCAGCGCTGGAGCAAGGCCAAGTGGCGGCCGGGACGGTGTTGGCAACTTTTTCATCTGCTCTTCGCCGGCCACCTGCATCCAACTCCAGCGAGCAATTCCACCCCTCTCGTATAATAAATTCTTTTATTACGCCTCTGACTGGCTGTAATTCATCGCCCCCAAATTAACTGCCCCGAATTAGCGGCACTGGGTGTATTTTTAAATTTAAATTTGCGCCTAACGAACACATTTTCGGCGCACGGTCACGGGATTATTATAAATTTCGGTCCCGCTTCGCAATAAGTGCTCTGGTGGAAAAAAAAAACCAACGGACTTCTTGTTTTCCTAATTCCGCGTAATTTCACCTGCGCGCAATAAAAAGTTTGCAATATTTTCCGTCGACGGCCGTAAAATCTAGACAGGCCTCTGATGAGAGGGTTTTACGACCTGAAAGCCGCCGGATGAATGCGTTATATGCGGTTTTTGTCAATGGATTTGCCCGTTTTATGGCCGTGCTATTGCTCGCAGCCGTATTTGTTCCGCGATGCCGGCACGGACGGTAATTGCGAGGGAAAATTGGCGCTGGACTCATTAATTGCATATTGGGCAGGGGAGCCGTAGTGCAATTGAATTTTTGATGGGCAAAAAATAAAATAAAAAACTATATAGCGTGCGGACAGCACCATCGACCCAAACAAACTAGACAGACACCATTTTTTTTTCAACTCGTTAAAAGATATTTCCGTTTGAAAATTTTATCTGAACTCTCAGGAGGCAAACACAAAACAATACAAATTTACAAAATTTTTAAAGATTATTAAATTATTCTTTGATTATAATTTTGTTTACATGTTTTATAAAAGTATTTAAAATAATATATTATTTTAATTTTTTCGACTTATTCTTTTTATAAGTATAATTTATATATATTTTATTTAATTATTTTATAAATTGAACCCAGATTTCATGATAATCCTGCTTTTACCAAATTTTATCAAAGAAGATTTAGCATAAATTTGAAAAATAAGCTATATAACAAAATTGATGGCTCATAAATTTTAATTTGATGTCAAATACTTAAAATTTGAACGTATTGACTAGCTTGGATTGGTCCTAAAATAATTATGATAAATTGCAATCTCAAATAAATAATAATGTTATTAATTTCTGGAGTTCTGTTTTACTCATAAAATACTGTAATATAAATTATACCAAAATAAATTGCTTTCCACCTGTCCATGCAGAAAATTGAGCTTGGTCCAAACAATTTCCACTGGCGAGTAATTGCAGAAAGTGAAAAGCGCTCTCGCGGGATCGATTTTCCATCAATTTCGGGCAATATAATAAATGCACGCCCAAACGCATAACTCGGTCCGAAGCCATTCATTTTGACGCGAGCGAAATGACACCATAATTGCCGAAAAGCATGTCAACCCGCCCGGTTAACATAAACAAGCCATTTGAATACAAACATTTCACTCTAATGCAGGGCAATTTGCATAATGCACGTGATATGCAAACTCTTTGCGGCGCGATAACATCTGCAGTGAGTGCACGTAGTGCTCGCCAACCCCTTTCACGCGTGTCCACGACAATCACTTCCGAGGTCAAGAAGCTTACGTCAGGTGCGAATTTACAATGATTGCACTTTCAGCTCAGCAATTATTCAGGCAAGCAGCTAAGACTCTATTAGCTTCAATACGAAATGTATTGAAAAAAATTATATATTTTTTTAAATTTGTTTTTATTTGTATTCAAAGGTCGTTACCAATCCTCTCCATTTTCTCTATTTCAATTTTTCAATGCAGTAACAAAATAAGTATTATATAGCCAATTTTTTTAATTATATTTGAATCCATTGGAAACGAAAGGAATTGTTCTATTATATTTGATTATTTTATTACGTTAATTATTAGTATTTCTCTAAAATTGGTTGGTGAAGCTGAAAAATTTAGAGTTGATTAATTTCATTTCATAAAATGCAAGCTCAAAGCAGATTTATCTAATAGCGATAAAAAAATTAAAACATGAACAATTAAACAATATACATTAAAAGTTAAAAGTTGTAAATGAAATAAAATATATTACAAATAAAATATAAAATTATTGTTAAATAATAAAATTAAATGTTAAAAATAAAAAATACAATTTAAATTTCGTTTAACTTTATTTAAAACAAATGTGAGCAAAAGTTAATAAAAGTAATAAATTAAAATTTAGTATATTACTTTGAACTTGTTAATTAAAAATTTTGTACTACGAAACATGATTAACATAAAACGAAAATTAACTTAAAAGTACTGCTTGGTCTTGATAAAATTTACAGTAAAACTTCACGCTCAGGGTTTTTCCTCAGCAAAGTTTAGCCACAAACGAAACAAGTATCGCCGTATATTATGCGTCTCAGAAGAAACAACTTTCAACTTTACTCCCACATTATACTGCTACTTTGCCCGGGGCGCTCGCTTTTGGTGTGCAAATTGGGCCCGTTTCCTGCACGCCCGGCTGCACTCGAGGCGTTCGCAAATTAAAGGAAAAAAAGGTCGCGTCTGGACTTATTCGCGTCGAAGTTGCAAAAGCGGATGAAATATTCACAATATATCGCAATGAGGGAAACGCGACGCACGCAATTAGCGCACAGAGAGAAGGAAAATTAGCGATTCCCTTTCATGTTGGCGCGAGTTTGCTCAGCGACACAAGAAGAAGTTAAACTGCTTGAGGCCTCGAGAGTCGCTTTGTTTGAGCTGCATTATCATCATCCTTTGCTCTGGTGCGCGCCTTCGTGGACCACCTGTGCCCCTTTCGCTCCACTCGGAAAGTGAGAGGGTGCGGACGGTGAGTGATGGTTGCGTCGGAAAACGCACCAGTTCTCTCTAAGAAAACGCCTAGAGATTATAAAAGGCTTCTTATCGCCGTTGTAATTATTTCCTTCGGGTGACACAGAATTACCGTCTTAAAAGCGCGGCACTTAAGCTTTTATCGCATTTGCTTTATTATTCAAATTGCAGTCTCAACAAATTAAATTGTTGAAGAGAAATCGAGATAATTTTTTGTTTGTTATTTATTTTTAGGAACTTGTTTGATCATAATTATGTCTCATGATTGAAATAGTCAGTTTTGTAAAATAAATAGATGATTTATCCACGTTAAATACAATGTGGTACTTCACCTTGTATAAATTTAATATTAAAATTTATTTTAATCAAAAGATAATACAAAAACATCCCTTTGGAATGTTGGAAGGATTCAATAATTATTTATTAAAAATAATTTCAATAACCAAATAAATGAAAATAAAAATATATAATTAGTAAAAATAAAATAGTGAAAATGAATATTATAACATTTAATTATCTTGCATTGAGTCTTTTTTAAACTTAAATGGAATGTTTTATGCTTTTTTTTTATGTTTTGCTAAAAACATTTGAAAATTTATCTTACTTCAGATTAATGAACGAAACGAAGTTCAATAATATGTATGAGCAGATCTGAAAAGGGGGGAAAATGAAAATTATCCTTCTTTTCTAAAAGTCTCGAGGGTGCAACATCTGTTCTCGTACATCAGCCGCGATTTTAAATAATACAAACTCCGATGCTTGAGACAAATGACTTGCTGCGGCAAGCGGCGCCCACTTCTTTTTTCCTGCTCTTTTTTCTGCTCGTTCGTCTTATGCAATATAAAATTGAAATGAGGACGCCGGGAAAAATTAATTTGCGACTGCAATTTGTGCTCTCTCGACGGAATTTATATTTCACTTCTTTCTGTTTCTAAATTAAACACGTGCAAACGGAAAAAAACGAGGGCGAGAGGTTTGCAGAGAGCGGAAAAGTGTGAAAAATGATCCGATTGGCAAAGCGGGAAATTGCAAAGTGTCACCGTCACATGGCGAGTGTGGGCTTTGCTTTTATCTAATTAGAACGGTACAGCACACACACATGGACGATAATTAATTATCGGCGCCAGAAATAGCTGAAACGGCATTATTTGCTATACACGGAGAGCAGGATTTCAAAATGATCAAAACTGGAAACATTTTTGATTGGATTGGAAAAATTTAACTTGGGAAAAATATATGTGAAACGTGCCAAAAAAAAAAGTGAAAATTATATGAATATAATTTAACATCAAAAGTAAATGTCTTAAGGTGGTTTTGAAAAAAAAATATTTATACGTAAAAATTTAAAAGTAGATAAATAATAATAAAAAAAAAAATTGGTGATTTTAGGTAAAAAAAGTTATATATGGTCTTTATTGAAAACTCAATTGAGTTCAACTTTCAACTTACATCTTAGAAGGTTTTAAAATTAAGATTCAAAAGAGCAAAAAATAGTTTTTGGTAATTTTAGAGTTTTAATATGTGAATTATATGGATTTTTCATTAAATAATGAGTGAAAAATTTCAATTTTTTCAAAAAAGGACATTTTTTTAAATTTTCACTTTGTTTTATAAACATTTTATATCATTCACATCAAATAAGTAAAAAAAATTCTATTTTTATGAAGATTTTACTTCAAAATTATGAAAAAATTGAAACTTTTGCCACCCATTTAAGATTTCTCCATTTTTTTCACCACTGAAGGAAAGCAGAAGTTCTTGGAATTAATTCATCTTGCTTCACCAGCCTCTTTTTCCTTGTCTTTTGTTCTCAAAAGCTCACTGTCGCGCAACTTGATCCGCCGAATCACACGCACAGGAGTGGAATATTTATTGCTGCACACGTTAAGTAGCAGGTTTTAATTAGTAACGTGTCAGCTGTTCATCTCTGGCAGCAGCGAACAATGGCGACTACATTTCGCAAGATAAACTGATATTAATGCCCGCGCGTCAAGTAATAATCCCTTAATTAATAAGACGGCGCTGGTGCGTCTTTTGCAACTTTCCTGTTCAAATATTCACGCGAAATATCATCCGACGGGACGGGGGCTTTGAAGTTTGAAGTTGCCCGCCATTCGTCTTGTCTCGTTTTCGCTTCGCCTGCCCGTCGAGAGAAGCGAAAGGGAATTGCAAATGCCGGGAATGCGAATTGCGGCGCTGCCCGCCGGCCTTCATTAAGCCCCTCGGCTCTCTCGCTCGGCACAAGTGCATAGATACACCTGTCTGTGTGATTTACTGATTTGCAAACGGGCGAAACGTTAACTTGCGATTTGTTGACTGAGCGGCCGGATTATTTACTGCCGCCGCAAAGTTGTATTTGCTAACCGAAATCGCGCCCGTTACATTTTGGGATTTGGATTTGGCATGGATTTCGTCACGCTTCGTCAATTGCCGGAAATGAGCTGCGCAAATTGTTCGTGTAAACACGAATCATGTATGTTTACGCAGTATAAATCCAATATTATAGCGCTAGAGGACCAATTCGATTATTGTCAACTACGCTATACTTGGTGAGAAATGCAAATTGATATATAAAGCTTATCACCTGGAAACTGAAATTTAAAGTTTAATGGCACATTTAATTGAAAATATTTAGAAATATTCAAATGAGATTTTGTAATGATTAAACTGGGTAAAGGTTGAAGGTTGTACAGGAAGTCGTGAGAAAAATATGCATATAAAAATTATAAATATTATAGAAAATTGCAAAATTTTATTATTAGTTACAATAGTAATGAGATTATTTTAAATTAAAGGAAATCCATTAGAAAATACAATTTAATTGGAAACGAAAGACTTATTAAAAAAAAATGCATCATCAGTGAATTTCTAAAAAAAGATAAAATTTGTCTCTACCTTGAGATGATGTGACACAGATAATATTTGATATCATTATTTTTAGATGGTTCTCGATAAAAAAAAAATATATGTTTAAGTCGAATATTAGCACTGACGCTGCTCAGGAAGAAATGCTATTGCCAGTTATGTCTACAAACAAGATCAATTGAAGACAGGCCTATTAAAAAATATAAACCTTAAATTTTCATTCAAAGTGAAGTGGAATAAATGAATGAAAATTTGATGTATTTACAAAAATTGCAAAAATATATTTATATAATAATCAAAGTTTTTATAAAAAAAAGTAAAAATTTAATTTAAACTGAAATTTGTGTAAATATTCTTTTCAATTACTAATCTTTTATTTATTGCAAATTTATTGTTTTTTTTTTTTTTGAGACAAATGAGTTGATTAAATAGTTCTGGGCCTTTATCATTAACTTTCTTGTTGTCAACTACGACACATGAAAAAAAAAGTCTTATTATTAAAAGTAAATTAAGCGGTTCACTAACTAAAATAACGGGCAAAAATAGAAATAGAAAAATATAGAACATAAAGCAAATAGCTCAGCCGTACTTGGCACACAGCAATTATGAACTATAGTTATTTTTGGTCGCCAAGTTGACACGAGACAAAAAGTGGATAAACCTCACGACCCTTTTTGTTGGGTCGCATTGACGTTGGAAATAAAACAAGCGTGTAATTTATTTATAGGTTCTTGAACGGAATCAATAAAACGCGCGAATATGAAGGGATTAAGGAGCAGGAAGAGATAATCGAAAAGCGAGATTCGTTTTAGTGCCGGTGAACTCATTTATCAGCGGCCGAATTGATTCTCGCCGAGCAAGATAATGGGATTTGGCCTCGACTTGATGCGGACGTATTTATTTCGTGCTCTGCCCGCTTGATTACGAAAGTAAAAAGATAATAAAATGTGCTGGAATGAAATGCTTAGAAGAGAGATAAACAATCCGCAACAACGAATCTTTTTCTCCGCCGGCGCTTTTGTTAATTTGCACGGGTGTTGCGCTGCAAGGCGTGAAAAAATAAGTGCGCGCGCGGTGACGCGGAATTAGGGCAAATGGCAAAGGTCGGATCAATTTGAGCCTCAAATTGTCAAGCGTACTCGACGTCAAATTATTCTCCAGTTCGCTCGTGCGAATGAAGAGGTACAATGCCGGAAAAATCCTTTTCATCATATAATTTTTGCGCAATGAGCGCTCAGCTCTCTTCCCACACCTTCCAATTATTTTATTTCCAGACGTGAACTTGGCTGTGACAAGATTTTTTTGTAACTTTTTGTGTAATTTATTTCCTTATTCACCAATAAAAATTATTACTTTGTGCAAGTTTCAATTTTTAGGATAAACACGGAATCGTATTTTTGCCGCCTGAATATTTATTTCAAATTCAGCAGCTTAAAATGTAAGCAATTTTTTATTGAAATATCAGCCCAGCTGCTGCTTTCTAATTATTTTTCATTGTACTTGCATTGGATTAACAATTTGTTTAGTTTCAAATGAAGTTAATTTGTGTCCCACGAGGCAATCTCATCCCATTTTCAAATACATTAAACGAGAGAAAATAAAAAGAAAAATAGTAAACAAAATATGAAAAGAGGAAAAAGAATGTGTAAATTTCAGGAAATAGAGCAAGAAATTTAACATTTTACACAATTCAAATTTAAATCCCATTGAAATTAAAAATTAATTATTTGGAAAAACGAACTTTTGTCACACTTTTAAGATTCAACTATTTCCTACAGAGAAAAAAACACTCTGAGAGGTCGTTGCAATTAAATAAAATCGGGAGCAACAAAGATTAAACTATAAATTCAATCATATTTGCAAATATTAATGGATTTTAATGGAATACCAGATTAAAAGAAGAAAAAAAAACGCATTCACTATAATTGCGCTAAGTCCTCTTTATTTTATCGCTCTTTTGCCGTCGCTCAGCAATTGATTTTATTTTGATTGACACTCCATTAGCGTGAGCCGTCAAAATTGTCCGAATTCGCGACCAAATTGCACTCGGATATAAAATAATGACGATTCGCGGCCACCACGAGCTGCCGCAAAACCAACTGGAATTCGAATATATATATATCGCCTGCAGTTTATTTACTGATCGGACGAGGAAGAAACTTTGCAGGAATTCAAGCAGCAAAGCCTGGGCCGCCTCGTGAATTATGTCCGAGGGAGTCGCAATCAAAATTAACAGAGGCCATAGATTACGGCTCTTTCTCGATTTCCTTTCGCGGTTGCTATTTACGAGGCCGGCTGACGTGGAGTAATGTCGGGATTCTGCGTTTTCTGCCCAGCAGATGAACAGCCGACGACTCTGTGTGTATTTTCTGCGTTCCTCTCTACTTGTTTTAAGCGACACCAAAGTCTGTTCTGCGGAGGGGTTTGCGCCATGTAGTTTTAGGCCTTTATTTGATATTCAAAGCGAATACCTGGGAAAGTTTTGTTTCAAGTGCCCTTTGTACCCTAAAACTTCGTGCTTAATAGGAAACAGTAGCGTTACAATTTGTATCTACTGAGAAGGATAAATAACAATAAAAATATAGCATTAAATTATTCTGAAATTGAAAGCTCCATGAATAATTATTGTTTGCATAAATTAAAAATAGATAAAAAGTTGCTTGGTTTCCCAGTTCAAAACAGCATGAAAGAATATGTTACTCTGAATAATTTTTTGTTCGCTGTTTCTTTTTTTAGGCAAGTGTGTTTAATTTGGGAAAATTTTGCTTCCAAATTGAGTCCATGAGTTTTAACAAGTTGTAAACTAGAGCTGGCTGCCAATTCTCTCCGAGTGTAATTGCTTTTATTTTTCCTGTTTTGATTTATTGTTAGAAAATAAACGAATTGAATATTGTAATAATTGAACCTGTTATAAAAATCTAAATGAAACAAGCAGGACCAATTTGAAGTGAAAAGCAACCATTGGAATATTTTGTGTTAATGTTTTTCATCTAATTTTTTTTTTATAATTTTTTTACACATATCTTATAACTCAAGTCATATTTTTTTTAGTCCAAAATAATATAATTTCTCTAAAAAACTTAATTACATATTATGTAATTTTTGTCCATTCAACTCTGTTTTAACTTTATTTTGCCCGATTTCGCCAAAAACAATAAATAATTTGCAATAAAAAATAGCTGAATCTATCTCTTAAGAAATCTTTAAATTACGCTTTTTCTGTATTATATAAAAAATCAAATATAAAACTCTATTCAGTTGGAATTGAAGATAAAAAAGCTTGTATTTTCATAGTAAATATTTTGGTCTCCGCAACATTGACTTTCTTATGTGAAGGCGTTTATTTAGGTAAGCTCGTGTCTCACATTCTCACTCAAAGTAATTTACCTGTCCGTATATCTAACGTGGCTTAATTGCGCAGGAATAATGTTTGCACAGCACACGCTGTTTGTTTTCCAACCAACGCGTGCTCGTCTGTCTGCACCGTGACTTCTTCTTCCTCTGCTGACGTGTGCACGCAATTAAAGCCGATCCACTGTTCAGAGCAAAACGGACAGACAATGGAATAAAAAAGTCGTCGGTTTTTGTTCTGCGTGAATTACAATTTCCGATGCGAAAAGCGGCGACCGCAGAGAGTAGCACTTAATTAAAGTCGAATAATATTCCGTGGCGCGGTCGGTTTTGCACGAGCGAAATTTCGCTCCGATCAAATCCCTTTTTTTATATTTTTTCATATAAACGCGTGTGCAGACACGTGAATAGCCAGCCACATCAAATATTAATGAGCGCGTTACCAACACCAGAGCTGCAAAAAGTGGCAGACTGAATTAATCCGCGCATGCAAAATTCAACAGGAATAATTTGTGTGTTTTTTTCCTGTGTCAATCCCGCCGTGTTCGAAAAACATGATATACTGTCGGTGGGAAACGAAAAAAGAAGAAGAAGAATCGCGCGAACACGTCGTCGACAAGATGAAATACAAGTGTTTCTCATTCAGGCCCGGGTTAAAAAAAGCAGCAGGCGCCGAAAAACGCTGAGGCAGGCAATTAATTCAAGTATCGGGCTATTTGTCAAAGTCACAGAGCGAGGAAGTCATATTTTAAATTTTCATGCGGCGGATCGTGTGATTAATGCATATCCGTTCGGGTGAGAAAAAGCGGCATAATGACTCGGTTGGCCCGGCGCGCGCGGCGCATGTCAAAGGCACTCTATCAATGTCCAAGGAACACACAAACCAACTGTATTAATCTCTAAAGAGACGTCACCGAAAAGCCGGCGACAAAAAGTTGCATGAAAAGCCGCAAACTTCTCCCTGCCGCGGGTGGTGCAAAAAGGGCTATCAATCAGCTCGCGGGAATTATGCTTCCAATTTCATCAACAAATGGTCGCGAGCGCAGAGATTAACTTTCAGACAGACAAATGCACCGTCTCGTGTGAGTGATATTGCATGTGCGCAATTCAATCAGCCGCGGGTAAGCAAGGAGTTTGCTATTGAAAATCACCCAGCCGAAGGTTTATTTTGATTTTTTCCCATTGCGGTCTCCTGACGAGTGAAGTGTGATTACTTTTCAATCAATTTAACCCTGCAGGAAATAGGTCTGTTGGAGAGAAAAAAAATAATAATAATGCACCATATCAAACATCATGAAAGGCGATGTCGTTGAGAAAATAAGTCGGGAAAATTGAATGAAAATGTATCAGTAAATAAAATTGTGGTCAATAAAATCATCATAAGTGTTAAAACATAAAAAAAAGATAGAATTCAAATTATTATATTTATGCCAGAAAGATTAAAATACTGTTCTTAAATAATTAAATAGTTTATCTTTTAATATAAAATTTCATCACCATATTTTTTAATATATTTAATTACAGTTTATTTATTTATTTAAATTCATATATTATTAAAATTAAATGTGTATAAACTTAAAAATCGCGTTTTTTGGATTTAAATCAAGGTCTATTTAAAAAAGAAGCCAATTAAATTACAATTTTGTTATTATATCCATACGCAAGCAAACATTATTGATTGTCTTGAAAGCTCATAATTTCCATCATTACTTGTGGTCTTGTGGCCATTTGAAATGTTAAATGTAATTAGAAATATAATATTAATTAATAATATGTAAGCAAATTTGCCTAAAAACAATATCTGCAATGCGACTGTTCCGTGATCCATTTAATTTTGACTGTTCTCATTCTCAAAAATTTATTGTGGAGGTTAAAGTGCGTTCCAGTATGGATATGGAAGTTATAATTCAAATCAAAAGAATCAATAGAGGTTTGCATTGAACATATTAGAGAATAAAAAATAATAAAAAAACAAGATTTTGACAAATTCATCAATAAATTTATGAGAGGAATACATAATAATAATATAAAATGAATTTATCTGGATGAATTTTAGGTGCGAAAGCAGACTTACAAGTTTGTTTAGATAAAACAATTTGAGCCGATTGAAAATCCGGCTTGTCCGCAAACGTCTCTCATTGCCGAAATCGAATGCCTTGATGGGAAACGGAGATAAATCAAGTTACGGAAATTTGCATTTCAATTTCGCCACGGAAATCGTCTCGAAAGAAAAAAAATCGTGCGAATTTACGCTTGCCAGTCTCGCACAAAGCTGCTGTTTTTGTTTTCGTCTGCGCGTCGTCGCTCCCAATAAGTCTAAAAACGCGATTTAGCCTGACGAGATGCGCAAGCAAAAAAGATTTGTCGGCTGCCGCAGAGGCGTTTTGCTCATTGCAAATAAAGGAGGCGGAGAGGGATTGCGAAATGGCAATGAAGAAGTGCGAGAGCGGATCTTTTCAATAAGGGAGAGAAAAATTGCTGGCAAACACATTCCCGGCCTCATTTCTGCACGCGAGCTTTTTATGCATTCCTATTTTTCTCAGCCACCGCAGCCACCCTCCAACTTCAATACACTTAATATGTTTCCTCAACGTCTGAGTGAGGAATCTGCGAAAGGACTTCTTGCCGAGGAGAGAAACTTTGACGCACTCGAAATCAAATAAATTCCCGGGAAGATCGGATGAACTTTGACGAGCATCTCAGCGCAACCCTCGGCGGAATCCAACCGCGAATCCATTTGAAAGATTTGAAAGCGTTTCCTGTGGGGCCTTGGAGGCTTGAAATTCGCTAACTTTTGCAAACACTACAACAGCTGCAGGCAATTAATATTTCGCTCCGCAGCACGTGAAATTTTCGGGAAATTGATTTTTTCCCTGGAGAATGCGAGGAGTAATTTGAAAATATTTCCGGAAAGGAAAAACGGATTTACCACTGAATGGAGTGATTATGGCTCGACAAGGAAAAATTTCCCATTTTTGTGAAAATTAGGTATAGTTAATAAAAAAAAATTATTTCGGATGTCATACTGACGCGACTTACAAATTAAGTAGCAAATTAACATTAAAAAGATAGTTTTTACACGTTTTATTAAATTAATGTGATGATAGAAAAAACACTATAAAATAAAATATATCATTTAAAGAAAATTTCTATTTATTTTAAATTTATTTATTTTCCCATCACTTAATTTAATATTTTTATATTTAATTCAAACAAATGATTGTTTAGTTGATAAATAGATTATTATAATTTATAAAATTTAAAAAAAAAGAGTAATAAAAATTTCTTGTGCATCAAACTTCTCAATAATAAACTCAGTATTGAAAATCAATTTCGTTTTTTGTAGAGATTTAATTTGGTTATTAAAATTTTAAGTTTCTATAATAAAAATTATTTCCTCAGAAATAAAAATAATTAAAATTTTGCGATAAAGAATTAAACAAAATTCAAGCTTTGGTTGGTGGAAGAGTTATTATTTCCAGACAAAATGATTGAAAGTATAGAAGTCTATATAAATGTGGTAAAGAGAAAAAGGTTGAGAAAATAGACTGACAGGGCTTTCCGCGAGATAAAAACGTCGCGATACATCATGAACGAGCGCGGCGAGTGCCGAATTTTGCCGGCGATTGATCACCACACACACATATATACAGTGGGGCGCGTGGTTTTATCGATTGTGGTGTGATAAAAAGTACATTTTAGCACGCGCCGCAATGGCGGCAGGCCGGCTTTTAATTTGATTGATACCGCGAGCCGCGATAAATCTGCAACCCCCATAAACACGCCGCACGCGAATTTCTTTTGCTACGAACCATTGAACTATGTGTATTGTTGTGCGGGGCACGTTTGCATTTCTTATTAGAGGCAAACTTTGCCACCGATCGTGTATGGTCGTCGTTCCATTTTTTGCGACAGCGCTGAAATTAATTTCCACCACCACACAGAAGCGGGCAAATTGTGTTTTTCGCAATTTTCCGCACGTCTTCATCCATCATCCGACACGACTCTCCATCGATGAATAATGTCATTGTCGATTATTTTCCATTGATGAACAATTTGGAACAAAAATATGATGGAATGAGTCGCTTCATCAAATTTGCTGGTTCAAATAAAATGGGAAATTTGATCATAATGAAAATTTATCCGAATTTCTGTTTAAATTTTAGCTTTTTACTAAAAAAATTAGAAGGTTATTTATACTCACAAATAAATTTTAGGTCTGTGTTTAACAATCAAAAGAAATGTAAGTAAAATTAAGTTTTTATATGTTGCCCATTTGGGTATGGCAAAAAAAAACAGTGACCGCATTATTGGGCGTGCTAATTTAATTTAAATCATTTCTTCACCCTTACACTTACTAACAAATTAAAGATTTCTTTTGTATTTAAATTTTGTAAGTTAAATTCTTAAGAATCAAACCGAGTTGGTGTAGCAAAATTATAAAAAACTATGAATCTGTGTGTGTGTTTTTTTTTCAAATTTATTTCCGAAAAGGGAAAAATCCGATATTTTCATATTTTTTTAAATTTTTTAATTTTTTATTCTTTTATAGTGAAATAGACTCATAAAATATGCACTATTTTTCATTTTATCTTCTAGTCCATCAAATTACTTCAACCCTTTAAAGCTCTTCCCCGAATTTCACTCGAGGCCTGATTATGATGCGAAGTAGGAAATTCATTCTCCCCAGACGCAGCGATTACAGGCTCGATTGCCGTAAAACGCACGTGTTCGCGCAGCCAAATGGACCGAGATGGACCATTGAGTCTGCGAATGAGCTGCCCACCCGCACGCGCGCAGGCAGCGGAGCTAATTTGAATTGCAGATGGAGATGGATGGACGTCCGTTGGCGACGCCACCCATGCCAATCGCGAATCTCCTAATTGAACGACGTCCCATTGTTGCGCGCTGATTTAATCAAAGTTCGCCATGTCCGCTACTTATTGGAAGGTCAGAGTTGATTAAGCTGGCAAAGTCACTGAGTGAGGGCGCCCTGATGGCAACGCCACCGAGAATGGACCGAAATTGGAGCGAAATTGGTTGTAACATTTAAAACGAAAACTTCAATTCTCTCTTTTGGACGGGAAAATTCACATGGCTTTAATTAAATTTGATTAAAAAATTTATCTAACAAAAAAAAAAAAACAGCAGAATATTTAAAAAAAAAAAATTTAAATCACAACAAAGCAAAGATTTTTTTAAATTTTAATCCATAAGTTTTTTACTTATAAATAAAGATTTAATATTGATTTAAATGTCTGCCTTGTAAAAATATTGAATAATGTTCTCTATTTTCCAGCTACGAGTTAGTACTTTTTGCTACTTTATTACAGGAAACCTACGCAAAAGACCAACAAGAAGTGCCGAGTCTAAACTCTCCTCTCTTTATATAATTTCGCATCGTAAATAAAAAAGGCTCTCGCTGAGCTCGCCATTAACTTGATTGCATGCATCGCTCGTTTCTCCCGCATTACCATCAATTCAGCCGTGATTGAGTCTAATAAGCTCATAGTGCTGAATGTGTAAGTAATCATTATCATTCGCAGCGAGCACAAGAACTGCATTGTGTGCATCTTCTTCTCCAGCGTAAACAACGAGAGCAATTTCAGATGCAGATTGTTATTTTGTAGCCGAGCGTTTTATTACGAGAATGCAAATTGCGAGATGGAAAATAATGCCACTTTAACGTGGGTATTGATAAAAACGCTGCATTTGTCGTGTCCATTCAAACGAGTTGCGCCGGTTCTTGGAAAATAGATGCTCGAAAGTATTCTGATTCAACAAAAGCTTTCCAACTGCGCAGTTTCTGATGAAAAGTGGTGGAAAATTGTAATTTTCCATGTAACTTCAAGATTTGATATTAATTAGCATCAATTTACGTTGTTGCTTACTATTTTTTTTTTAAATGGTAGGAAGAGAAAATTTAAATCACTTGTTATCAGTATAACTTAATTATGTATAATGTTGTATGCTTAATTAAACGTAAGCAAAGATAAAAAAGTCATTTAATTATTATTATTAGATAATTATACAACATTTATTATACTTTTTTATCAGCAGTTTCTATTTTCATGAAATTCTTGTATTGCTTTTTTAAATTCTTTAGATGAAATGAAGAAAAATAAACGTTTTTGATCACTAATGTACAAAATTAATATTTATCTTTTATTTAAAGATATTTATTTATTCAATATTTTAATATAAATGAAATTCAATTTTAAATAATCCTATTTAAAAAAAATTTGTTCTGTCGCGTTTTATAAGTTTCTCATTATTATTTAATTTATAATAAAATTTTAAATATTTAGGCAAAATAATGCTCTAAAATGTGTGGCCTAATTTATAATTTTAATCATATTATTTATAAATAATTAACTTAAATTGCAAAAATATAATGGAAAATATCATGGGTACATGAGCTCGTCAGGTCCAATGGTGGCGGAGCACTTGTTTTAATTTTTACAGAGTAAACAAAAATGAGCTCGCGTGGAAATTGTCTGCTTTTTTCGTTTTTTTATCATTTCGACGTCGCTTAAAAATAACAATTACGGCGGCAAAAATCCCTCCCGTGGCAGCTTTCAGAATGGAGATTGCGTCATTCCGGTGCAAGCTTTTTGCTCATTAGGCGGGCGCGGCGCATTACGAAATAAGTTCTGCGTGAAATGGCCAAGTACATAATTAAGAACGGAGCTCGTCAGAGCAACTGCGCCCGCGGCGGACAGTTGTATTATTAAATTGCAGATGCGGACCCACCTGCAGAGAGAATACAGGTGAATTAGTGCTCGCACGGTTGCATAATTTCCAGAGCCAAGTTCTTGCATATATAATACATCTTGCTCGAACGCCGCCGTCGTGAGAGAAATGAAATAAACGCCGGCGCTCCACTCACTTTGCTGATCCCCCGGGATGGTGCATATTTCACTCTTCATTAAACGTTATTAAAAAGATGAAGTGGAGTGAGATGCGCTGTTCTCTCGCGAGTGATGAAAGGAGAGACACGCGAAGGAATTCAATTCGTTCTTTATGCCAAGATTACGTTTTCTTCGAATTGCTTTGGAAAGACATAGTGACATAGCATAAAATATTCTTTGTCATTCATACATTTTTTTTTAATTTAATGCAAGAGATTATTTATTTTAATGCAATTTATTTGGTTTTTAGAAAATCTAATTGTTATGAATAATTTCATCCATATTTGACGAAATTGTTTAAAAATGCAACTGACAACATTTGTGATCATTTTGTAAATTAATAAGGCCGGGCTTTAAATTGTAAGTGTCATGAAGCTTAACAGTTATAATTAATCGCATTTTATTACATGAGTATGAAGTTTCACCTCTTGTTCACAAATAACTATTGTATTTTTGTGCATCTATAATTATATTGCTTTTAGTAAGCGATTGATTACCAAATTTCAAAAACAAGAACTAAGACACCTATGTCATATTTTATTATCATAAATTTTAGCGATAAAATTGCATCGCAACTTATTATATATATATATATAAAAAAAAAAAATTGAGATTGTAATATAATAAATATGATTAGAATCCAAAGTAGAGCTTGTATGGTCTTTTTTTGTACAAATTATTTTAAATGCAAATATTTAAAATTTATAAAAATATATTTAATACTTAAAAAATTAAAACGGATAAGAAACTTATTCATTTTAAAATAGATAAATTTTAAACTAATTTTAATTAATATTAAGTATTTTTGTTACTGTTTCAACCTCTTCTGTTGCTTGAAAGTGCTGCAACGCGTGTCACTTTCAAGGACTGACTTTTGGCAAAGGATTCCTTACGCATGCATGAACAATACGCAGACTAGACGCGTCGGCCTAATTCTAGACTTCTAGAGTGCTGCATTTTTCTTCCTCTAGTCTGGCTCGGCGGTCAATTACTTAAACCGAGAAAGCATTTGAATTTGCTCCAAAAATGTGTCCAGCGTTATTTTCTGTATTTTCTGGGCGTGGTGCGAAAAAATTTGAATGCGAAATGAGGTCGGATCGGAAAATCAGCCGCGGCAGAGACTTTGTGTGACGAAAACACAGCGAGACAATAAAAAGATGTTCCCGGCGGCGGCGGCACTCGTGCTGAGTGCGCATTTGGGAATTAACTTAACGTCGGGACGCGCCGGGATTTTTGTCCGCGCCGCTTTGCATTCAAATGTAAGAGAAAGAGTTGGTACTCGCCGCGGCGTACACTTGCTTGCGTGATGTGCATTTTGCTCTCATTGTAAATTATGTACTTGCCTTTTTAACTAGACAAGGGTTGGCGTGATTCGTTTTTGTCAAAAATTCTCTCCGTGTTCATTACTCCAGGTCACATAAAACGCGGCCACTGACTTCTGTGTGTAGAAAAGTCATTATTTTGCCAGCCCTTCTTTACATAATGCTTTAAATTAAATAAAAATATTGCTTATTGGTTATTTACATTAATTATAATATTATTATAAAAAATGACATATAAAATAATAAAAGCATATTTCTTCTGAGAATAAATATTTAATTATTAATTTTTTTATATATAATCTTTACAATGTAATTTAATTTAATTCATTTAATTATATTATTTTTTCTTTAATATTTATCTTTTTAATTTACCTTTTTATAACAATATAATCCAGAAAATGAATAACAAAATTAATTCAAAATTATTAAGATTAGGCTTCAATGAACTTTCTATATTAAGGGAAATTCAACAGAAATTATAGATCAAAGAAAATTTTATGAGTTATTGTTTTTGGGAATGTAAGAAATTTGATATTTAATTCATAAGCTAATATTGACGGATAAATTGGAAAAATTTAACAAAATTAGACCATTTTTTTAATAATTATCAATGTTAATTAGTGTCATTTTTTATTGCTATTATTTTATGAATCTTTAATTGATAATTAAGTTATACAATGTTTCAATAAACAGTTATTGTTGAAAATTTTCCATTTCAAGGCTATTAATTTTTCACGATGATTTGCAAAAGTTTTTTCCTTAATCTTGCACACGCACCGCGAGAGTGCTCTTTTTTTCTTTCTCTTTATTAATTCTCCTCACTCAAAACTTTTGCTCTGGATCTTGCCCATTTTTAAGTCTTCGCAATCTCGTGCTCAATTATTAATCCCGCGCGCCGCCTCGTGTTGCGCGAATTCATTTCGAGGGAGACACGGCTGAAAGTTTGCAGCAGATGTTTCGCAAAATAAGGCGAGGCGCGCGCTGCCTGAATTCGGACGGGCGCGCGGCGTGCCGAGCAAGACAAATATCAAGAATGAGTAATCCGCTTTCAGAATTCATGAGAGAGCCGAGAGGGTGTCTGAAAGACAAAAGCCGGCCTGCGTCGCCAGGGCGTGAATTGAAAAGGGTGCAGGCGACAAACACGACAAGCTGAGGAAGATTGAAATTTTTGCCAGCCGTCGCATTTCTATTGATTTCACGAGATGTATCAGAATTTCTGGAGAAGTAAAACGAGTTTAATGTTAAAAATATCCATGGTAAAAGCCAAATTAAGCCTTAATTAAAAAGAAAGTATTATAAATTTAACTTTTCTTTAAAAGCATAAATAATGTTCTCTTATTCAGAGAAGAAATTATTATTATTATTTTTTTTTTTTTAATATTGGGTAGGCAAATTTTTTTAAGTAGATGGATTTCTGCAAAAGAAATTAATTGAAAAGAGAAGAAAACCAATTTGGAATGTAAGTAAGTGCTCAAGTTTCAACAGACTGAATTTCATACTGATATTTTCCTTATTAAACTAAGCTTTTTTTAAGGGCCAATTTCTGAAATGAACACATTAGTCCTTTTAATAAGATAATTACTTCTTAAAATTGGATAATAATGACAAAATTGAAAAATCGTCTTACTGAGAATCTTCCTTATTTAATTATGAGGATGAAAATTGACTTATTGATCGACAGAAATTATATTAAATCTTGCAATTTTGAACTAAAAAAAAGGTGGACGTTTATAATCAAGTTTGAAATATAATGATCAAAAGCTTTTGACAGACTTCATTACACCTGAAATATATTTTATATTTTAATTAAAAAAAAAAAAAAAACGAGCCTCCGTTGTAAAAGTATGAAGGAAATTCTAATCATAGTTTCAAATGAACAATCACCAAAAAATTATTCCAGTTTTGCCTGATATAATTAATTAAAAAAGTAATCTGCAATATATAGCTTCGGCGTGAATAGTTTATTTTGAAGCCAATCAAAGCTTAAAACAGTTAAAAAAAAAGTCAAATTATTTCCCTTTGATGTCTGATCCGTTTTAATTCCGATTTTCCGGCACACAAAACGAAACCTTTTGAATGCTGCAACTCGTAAATTAATTCAACAAGCTAAAAATAATTTAACAAGCTTCGTGTTGTGTGTATTTGTCGCCATAAAAGATCGGTAAAAGCAGCTTTCAATGTGTCACACGGAGAGATTTTGAAAGGCTGGAGTGAAAAGCGCGTGTGTAAGGAAAGGCTTTTGGGAAAACAGCTGCGCCTCATAAATTTCATAATGTATGCGCCCGGCTATGCATGCGAGCGAGGAAGATGCGTATCAGTTTTGGACGCGGCGACACGAAAAACACACTTTTGTACACGAAATCCTGTAAACAAAAAAGCCGCCGACGCTCGGATTGATAAACTGCGTTCGCTTCCCGCCCCGAGACTGCAACCGGCACGTGAGCTTGATTTACTCGCAGGCGTGATCGTTAATCGTAAAGTGACCTAGAACCTGTTTGATCTGACTGTGAGGCCTTTTTTTGAGAGGCGTTTTTATCATTTGACGTAGAAAAAAAAGGCAAAGGACGAGGAATTATGTAATTAATTCAGGCATGAAATATAAATTCATTAGTATTTTATTAATGAGATTCTTATCAAATTAATGTCCTCGTTGGCCTCATTCTTAAAAAAAATAATGCCTTTTTTGTTAGAATTTGCAAACAACCGTGGATTTAAAATAAATCTTGTACTTCTGTTTGAAATCGATAGATTCAATTAAAAAAATTATTGCTCTTGCTTTATAAATAATGATTGAAGGAACAGGGCGATAAAAATTAACAAAGCCATTACCCTGAATAGTGAATATTAATTTATATTCAGATTCGCACCTTATCTAGCCGCGTTATCCAACTTTAGTTAGGATTATTTCTTGATTCTCAATTTTGCTTCATTTATGAACTTTTAAAATTGACAATTTAATTTGATATTTTCTTTTCGCCAATTATATTCACTTGCATAAAATGGAAACAGAAAATTCACCCTCATAAAAATAATAAAAGACAAAATTGAGTGGCGCCTTCTGCGCCCTCAAAAGGGCACAGGCCGACAAGACCTTGTCTTGGCCTGACCCTAAAAATAATAATAAAAAAATCATTGTTACAATTTTATTTAGATTTGCATTTTTTTTTTTACATTATATCTCGAGGTAGTCAGTGAATTCCTCTGTGATTAATCAATAAACATCATTTCAACTACTAGAAACTGATTGTTCCTGGGATGGAGTGTGGAATACCACAATTTAACTTGTTTCATTTCACTTCACATTAGAAAATATATACAATGTTATATTCACTTTAAAAACTGCTGTGTATTAAATTTTAAAACTTGGAACTTGTGTAATTTGAACTTTTAACTTCATAACATTTGATAATTTAAAAAAATGAAACTATTATTAATATTCTTATTATCATTATTAATAATAAAAATATCTAATTCTTCATCATAAGAGTAAATTTAATAAAAAAATATTAGTTTTATATATTTTACTAAACAACAAAATATATACCCCATATAAAATTGAATTGTGCGCTTTAATCTGGGTGAATATCTTAAAATTTTATAAAAAAATCGACACCTTCAGAAAATCGTCAAAGTGGTAACAGCCCAAGAGGAACTATAATTTTTTTTCCACCCTTGGTGGAAGCGTCGGAATGTGTGTGAATAGTCGACCGTGTCCAACTGTGAGGTGTGCATTACGTACACCTCCGCACGCTCCACTACTTTCTCCGGCAACGAGAATTTTACGACCTCGTGAAGAAACCCAAAAATAGCCCCATTCTTCACGCCGGCTAACAAATGGGTCGGCGTGAGTGTGGCCAGCGGGTTGCCTACCCGTGCCGGCGTCGCCTTCTTCGCCCCCGCCATATTCATCTTTCGCCCGCGGGATGAAAAATTTGGGCGTTTTGTTTCGGGGGTGCCTATTGAGGAATTCCGAGGAACAAAGGCACCAACTTTCATCAACTTTGGTGCCTTTGTCGGCGGCGCGGGGGTGACGCGCCGGTTTATTATTATTTCGTGCCCTTCCGGAGAAAAGAAGCCGTTCTCTTTTTCTCGGCCCGGGCAATTTTTATTAAAAAATAAAGCTTGATGGCATTATTAAGGCGGCAAAAGTGTTTATAACTGGGAGAGAGAGCACCGCTGGAAATTGTAATTGAATGGGCTTTTGTCGCGCTGGCACGCGGCAGGGCAGCTCAGCCGTGTTCCGCTCTTTAAAAGGGACATTAATTTTAATTACCTCCACGCAAGGCCGAGATCAGCGCGGTTTGTTTTGCCACAGCGGCTTTATCGGGACAAAATCTCGACTTCAACAGGGGGTAGATTTGTTTGATTTATGTTACAGTAATTGCAGCTAATTTAAAAATGCTAATTGCGGTCAACTTAATTCGTGTCACGCTGCTATTGTATCTGATTGTATTAAAAGTTTCATTACTGAAATAATATCAAATGATATAAGTGGTGGTTTATAAATTTTATTATAAAAATTGTGATAGAGAAATTTAACATTTTTTCCATGTAATTTGATAAAAATTTCAAAATGATATTATTACACTTCTCATTGTCAAAGTAAAAGCAAATTTTTATTGTTTCTGTGTCTCAATGGTCTGTTAAAACAATGAAAATGTATGTTTTGTAATTGATGGAGAATAAATAAATAAATAAATAAATAAAAATTAATTCAGGTTTAATGAAAAATTCTGTGCAAGTAGAGGAACACTTGATAACATCAAAAATAAAAAATTAAATCATTTAATTTTAAATTGTTTAATTTATGAGTTAATTTTTTATTTTTTCAATAATATCCTAGTCATATATTTAATATAATTAAAATAAAATGTTTAATTTAAAATTTTATAAATAAAATTTATTTAAATTTTTAATAATTAAATAAATAAAAAACTTAAATTTAATTAAATGATTTTAACACTTTATATATTAATATATTATCCAGGATAGCCTTTTAATTATGAGCCTGCTTGAAAACATCTATTTGGGGTAGGAATTTTCATTTTAAATTACTTTAATTTAAGTTTTTAATTTCTTATTTTTAATGTAATTTTCATAATTTAAAGCGATTTAATGTTTCATAATATAACAAAGCGAATGTGGAAAGTGGGAAATGAAACTTTACACTGTGAAATTGATTCGCGGCTTTGATTTTTCTTGATTGGTTCGCAAAAGCACATTTTTTATTTCATCTTTTAATTCGATACGAATAGACTAAATTAATTTATTGGCTCTATTTGGTAACAAAATCATGAATAATATCCCAATTGAAGGCAATTTTCAGCAATAAAAAATTAAATCATGAAATAACAAAGG
Organism: Neocloeon triangulifer; assembly: GCF_031216515.1. Taxonomy (NCBI): domain Eukaryota; kingdom Metazoa; phylum Arthropoda; class Insecta; order Ephemeroptera; family Baetidae; genus Neocloeon; species Neocloeon triangulifer. Next base: position 4,416,397 of record NW_026775555.1, on the reverse strand, counting down.
ACATTTTCATTCCACCGTATCTGGCCACTAGAGACAAATTTGCCCATTACGCCAGAATAAAGGGGCGCTCCTATTTACACAGTGGTACACGTGAATGGCAGGCACACTGCGGCGTTTTGACCTCTTTTGAATGCGCTTAAGCACCTATTATGGGGCTAACGATACGCCATTATTTATTTCATCAAAAAGCTTCTTGGGTCTCTCCACCGCGACGAGAGTGGAATTACAGTCCGGACATCATATCAACCCTCCACCCTTTCAGTGACAAATGCCCGAAAACCAGAAATAGACCAAACAAATTGATTCCACTCGCGAGCACCGCCCTTCCTTTTTATATCAAAGAACGCTTTGTTTGCGCCGGGAATGAAAAGCCCGGGTGTACAGCATATTCGTCCGAATCGATTTCCACTCCAAGAAGGGAAAATTAATGCTTCCGTGGCATTCATTCTTGAATTTATAATTCATGGCCACGTGATAAAAACGCGCTTCCCGACTTGCAGGCCGGTCGGACGCTCGCTTTTCCGGCCCGAGCGTTTTACGAGCGGCCTTTTCGGAAATAAATTCCTATTTTTTTTTCGCGCAGCTGGGAAATAATAATTTTCACCCTGGGGCCGAACGAGCGGCGGCGAGCAACGGAATGAATGTCCTGAAACATACACCATCGCTCGCCACATTTCTCATCACATTTTTTATTCTCGGGCAATTGAATGAGCGCCTGGAAACAAGCGTTTATGGGCAAAGATGTGATCTGAATTTATCAATTTTAGAATTGGCTTTTGGAGCAAACATAAAAATGGAATTAAACTGTTTTGTTGTTTATTTGTCCAATTTTTACATCACATTATTAGACGAATTCATTAAGGAGGAGCTTCTGATTATATTATTTTCGCCGATTTTTGTTCTCTAGAGTCAATAAATGTCAAGCAAGCCCCTAATTTCCCTTCGCCATAATATCCACCTAATTTTTTTAAACAGACTGAAATTTTGAGCGAAATTAATCGGGCCATTTATTAGCAGCAGTTCCTCCTTACAGTCTTTCGCAAAAATATTAAACAAGTGAATTTAATCTGCAGCATAATTAGGCATAAATGAATAAGTAAAATATTTTAATATTCAATTAAGTTGTTATATTGAAGCGAAAATCGAAAGTTCGATATGTTCAAATGATAAGATTGAAATTAATTTCACTTCTTTGAAAAATTGAAAACTAGTTGCAAATAGAAGAAACAACTAAAAATAAAATCGGGAATTTTTAAATTATCTATTAAAAGTCATTTTTACGTGAAATTGTGTTTTTCTCTCTTCCATTTTGCTGATTTCTTGTAATTTTCTTGCTCATGAAATAGTGTCGCAGGCCGTGATTGAAACTGGTAAAGCCGTTTTATTTTTGAATAGAAACAATTTTTCAACGAGGAAAAGCTCGTTCTTTTCAATTCATAATATTCAAGAAAAATAAATAGTGCTCTCTTTCAAAACCTACGAGATACAAGAAGTCAGTTTTCTATTTAATTAAAATAAAACCGTAAGAAATGAAGAAGAACACTTTTAATCTACAGAGATATTTCCACATTCCATATTTATGAGTAAAAATTGCGAAAGTTCTCTTTTTCAGTTTCATGTCAAGGAAGGAAAACTTGTGTGTGTCAAATCCGTCGAGCTGCTATATCGTGTAAGAAAAGGAGCTGCACCGGCGACGGCCGCTAGGGAAATAATTGATGAAAAGCAGAGAGCGCTGCGGATGAGACTGTGCAGGTCATTGCTGGCGGCAGCAGCGTGTGTGCATCGGAAAGGCGAATAAATTTTGCAAAAGAAGGCAACGTTGGGTCAGGCCAGGTACGGGGAGGGTAATGGCCGGTCGGTCAGAGAGGGATGGCCGACGCAATACAACCCTAGCAGCCATTCTCTTTTACGGCCAAGTGATGCGGTGATATTAGCCCCGAAAAAGGTCCATTTTATTCCCTTAACTTTATGCTAATTCCGGCCGACGCAGGTTTGATTTTTGTTCCTCCGCAGGGTGAATAAATTATACGCGTGTCGTGTTTTTTTCCACCCCCGGTACGTTGAGGGTTATTTTTTTTCACTCAAAAAACCGATCCGCTCTCTGTAAAATTCATGGACGAGTTTCCTGCTCGTTTTTGCGTGGCCCCATATTCTATTTAATATATAAAATGAAAAGAGTGCGAAGAGCACTTTTCTCTCTCAGGGAGGATAAAATTGTTGCTCTTAAATCTCGAGTGCGCCGCACGCACGCGACTAGCCGAGTTCAAGGGTTACTCTTCTCGAGGGCAAATATTTTGGTTGCCGGAAAGCAATATCAAATTCAAGTGATGTACCACGCCGGCCGAGAGAGAGAAGCTTCTTTGCTGCAGCGAATCATGAAAATATAATTAGACCCTGAGAAATTCAAGTGATGGATTCCGAGTCGGCTTGCAAAAAGCTTTTCGCTCTCGCCGGCAAGTGAATCGATCCGCTTCACCGACGGCCGCTCTTGTTGTTTTCCACGAACCCACTCTCAATATCCATTTTGTGTTTCGAGTGGTAAGTCGAGCTTATTCATTGTGGAGTCTACGCAGAAATATTAATAATAATTACGGTACGAGTTGCTTGAAAATAGATAATTTGGCCAATTAAATTTTCCTCCAAATGAACCATTACGTGGGCCTTAATTAGAGAAAAAAAATTTTAATGAAGGTACTACGTGCTTTTTTGTAGAAAATAGAAATGATCTAATAAAGCAATTTAAATTTTGAAAAATGATTCAATCAGATAAGATTGAAATGACTAAATAATTTGAGTTCGTCATTTGTAGATTGAAAATAATATAAAATAACAATTTATAATTTTTATCGATTTTTATAACATTATGAGGAAATATTTTTTCTTATAATTTAATTATATAATGTTAGCATTAAATAAATATTATAAACTAATTTTTTTTCTTAATTTCATATTTCAATTTTTATTTGATTGAACCATATAAATTTCTTTAAAGTGATTGATTGTGATAATTAATTGTAATTTTCTTATGTATTTTCAATTGATATATTACATAGAGAAGCGATTGCCAATTTGCAAGGGAATTTGTTTTTGAAAATGGTATAAAGTTGAGAGTATGTGTTAGTTTTGTGAATTTATACAATTTATTGCTCAAAATGTCTCAAATTATGAAATGCAAATTATGAACGACGGATCAAGCCCACTTCAAAAGTGAAGAGATTCATTTCATTAAGAAAAAAAATAATATTTAAAATAATAATCAATAGTAAAAAATAAAATATTAAACCAATAAATTATATTATAATAAAGAATATAACTTTAATTAAAACAAATTTTTTTATACAAACTTTAAATCAAACAGTATATTGGATGCGAAATCTGGTTTAGGCGGCAACGAACTTTGCCGGAGAGCGACGTGCGAGCGCAAGTTATCATAACGCAATTGTCCCCTGCAAACTTGGGCTCAAAGCGTCGACGACACACCAAGTTGTCGGCCGCAAAACTCACGCTCGAGTTCATCACTTGCCATGGCGCGTTCGCACGAACGACACAACTCACGCACCACTGTCCGAGGGACTATCATAACATAATGCTCAAGACGCCATTGTGCAGGTCGTCTTACTTAATTACGGATCGGCTCAAGTGTTGGTCCCCGAAACTGGCCCCGCAGGCAATCGACGGAATGCACCCTCGTCAAGCGGCGCTTTATCTTTGCCTCTCTTGTTGAAAGAAGAGCGGATCGTTGTTCTCCGCGAATTAATTCATGCACATCAGCCGTCTTAATTAAGAGTCCTTTCAGCGCTGGAGGAGTGCAAACGCCTCTCGACGCCGCAGAGATTGGATTGTCTGAATGCGGCGTGGGCGACGCGCCGATCCACGCGACGACAACGATTGTCGTTTCGGGGATTTTATATTAATTAATTCGGGTTCTCTTTGAGTGAGGGAGAAAGAGAGGATTGCTCCTTTTCCTATTAGTGGAAGCTCTCAACAGGATTATGCACCGAACCGCCACTTGTGGAAAGTTGCGGGCTTTTTGATCATTAATGAGATGTAATGAGATACTTTCAATTCAGAGGGACATTAGAGCAAGGTTGTAAAATGTTAGAGGAATTTAGGCGAAAATTATTAGTATTCATAGAATACTACTTTTTTTGTACTATGTTGCAAATGGGGTGCGTTGCAATGAGTCACTACATCGTAGCGACGCGTCATTATGTCAATAAAGATCAATGAAATAATAATAACAATAATTACAAACTTCAAGAGACTAAACTCAACTGCATAGTATAGCTGGAATACATGTTAACTATATATAATTATTTCATAATGAACATCTCACGTTTAGAACTTATAAATTTTTAATTTTACTTTAAAATTTTATAATGAGACGTTAACTTTTGCAAACATGGATTATTAAAAACAAATAATGAAAATATTTTAAATTTTAATATAAAAACTAATATAAATATAATTTTTATTTTTGAAGAGAAAAAAAATTGCAATTTTTAAACCACCAAAATAATTACTTTTGAAAATATATTATGTTAAACGAATTTGGACTGATAATTTTATGCAAATAAAAAATCGCACCTTTAGAAACTCGGTGAAGTGGTATCAGGCTTTTTGATCATCATTATTGGTATAATGGCAACTTCAATTCAGAGAGACATTACAAAATAGAAGATAATATTTCAGGAGGAAATTTATTTCTAGACAAATATAATTCCTAGAATTACAAATTTCAGTGGATCAACCTTTAACTTTTAACCCATGTTAATTTAATTTAATTTCATTAAGAAAATTGCGTTTAGACATTGTTAAATGCTTTATATATTTTTCTATGAATCTTGATTTAAGCTTTAAACTGTGTGATAATAAACGCCAAAGGGAATTATGGATTACATTGGATTATAATATTTTTTTTTCAATTAAGTTAAGCTTGAACATCATGTTAGAATTTGTGTTTAAATGCATCAGAAATAATCGAAATAATATTCAATTAACTAAAACCTTACACTTTCAATGGATATTTTTTCATAATTATTTATTTTGCGCCTTTAAATATTTTCCACATAAATGTGGAAATAATTCAGTGAAAATTATTTCGACACATCTTTTGTGCAGCAGAGTGAAAAATCCGGCTCTGCAACTATGGCAGATAATCCAGAGGCAAGATTTTTTTGCGAAATACAGAACCAACAAGAAATGGGCTCGCGGTGCAGTAGTCGAGGCGTTTTCTCCCTCGGGTCATGGTGCACGACCAAAAAATAGATTTTCTTGCTAGTTAAGTATTCATACGCGTCACCGAGGCATGGGAGATGGGCTAGATGGAAATAAGGCGAGGTTTTCGTCGTCGGGTGTGTTGCTCATTTAGTGGAGTTTCGAATTTCAAGCAGGGTTGTTACGAGGTTTTACACGCGAATTTCTCTCAGCAGCACCATGAATTTAATTACAACGCGTCTGAGTAATTAAAATAAATGACGTATTATGCTCTTGCGCGCGCCGAGAGAGCAGAGAAAATGTCTGGCGCGCTAATAAGGCGCTAAGAGGCTTCCTTCTGTATCATTGCGCTCGCATAAAAACTCATTACGAGTCGAGATTAATGATCGCTCTCTCGCTCCAGCGGGCAATGGGACAAATCTCCAATTAATAGTCTGGCGCCCGTCTCGAGTGTGTTTGCTAAGACCATTTTCCGCCTTGATTTATCTTACGGAGGCTAATTTTGGCTAATTAGGAGGAAGAGAGGCCATTGTTTTTCACCTCCGAGCCAGGCACTTACCGAGCTGGGGGCAAGATCTAAAGTTCCACCATCGTTATCTCTTACCTGAAACATAATAAAAACCTTTTAATTAATCGTCTTCACTACATTCTAAGATATTCATAGTACTTAACAAATTGTACACAGACAGTTAAACAAATATATAAATAACAATTATAAATTATAATGCCAAAAGCCAAAGTAAAACGATAGTTTCTATCTAACACGTGATTTAAAAATATTGATTAAAAAAATAAATATTATCAATCATAACTATATGAATCGTAATACACAATTTTAACAATGTACAAAGTGCTATAATCTGACAATAAGGTGATTGCAACGATCATTCAAATATATAAATGAATTTACATAAAAAAATTTCAATTTTTGGCTGCACGAGGTGTCACAAAAGAGTAACTATTGTAATATTTTATAATCAAGTAAAATCGTAAATTATTTTACTCAGTGTTTTCTTAATTTTAACATAATGATTTTGATTTGCGTAAATTTTATAATGGATCAACCAACAAATACCGCACTTTTAATGAAGGTATCTATTTTATATTGAAATGTAAGTGATGCATAGTATATTTATAATATCTTTGGTGCTCTTCGACATAAAATAATACATTTTGATCTACAGTTATCAAAAAAAAATTAGGTCAAAACAACAAAATTATGAAATTATATAAACTTGAGAAATATATTATTATATGATTAATTGAAAAATAATAAGTCTTTTTAAAACTTTAAATTTAAATATCCTTTAATAATTCTTTTAAAATTTAATTACAACTATATTAATTTTTAGTTTTAGCAATATTGAGCAATATTACATTTTAAAGAAACTATCATTTTGGCTACCCTGTCCCAATTAATGACTGCCAAGCGGCCGCACCACCCCATTATCAACCCGGCGCACCGCATTTCGCACGGTTTTTGGCAATTTTTCACTCGCTGAAATGATGACACATTGTTCAAATGGGGACGTGGCGCGCTGACAATGGGCCGCATGATCAGGCGCATAAATAATAGCTGGGATTCGAATTCTGATCCATTTGCAGCCGACATATGAGCTGCTGGGCGCGCTGACGGGAAATGATTGGGCCGGATAAGCTGCTGGGACATTTTGTTATACTTTCGCCGGCCCGTCACGTCCCTCTTGATGGCCGAGATGATGGGCTTTCGAATTGCCCGCTCGTGAAAAATGGACCACCGAGGCGAAATGCAAATAAATATATATTTTTTTGGGTCGAGAAATAAGCTCGGAGAGAGCGACGGCAAGAAATTTTTTTTCCAGCAGTGATGTTTATTTTCCCAGAGGCTATTCGCTATTGAAAAATTTGACGAGTTGGATTGGGAAAAAATTTCTGACCAAGAAATATTTTTTCAATTAGTAACTTTTTACTCTACGCCTTTTACGTGGAATTACAAGACACAAGATACTGAGACAACACCAGAGTAAAAAAGTTAGAAAATTCCTGTTGTGATAAAAAAAAAACATTAATTGAGGGCGAAAATTTCCCGAAATTAAAATCCTTTAAAATCACCCCAATCTGTCCGTATATGTTTCAAAGTTACTAATTTAATTATTTCCCGTTTTGAGTGGTTTCTTTGAGTTTTAAATTCTCAAATAATATAATTTCGTATACTTTTTTTCTTTTGCTTCCGATGTTCCGATTGAAATAGTTTCAGAAATTAATGGGTAATTTTTGGAATTACCAAATCAACAAATCAAGTTTTTACAATGTTAAGAGCTATTTTTGGCAATTATTTGAAATTTTGACCACCATTGTTGTCAAGACTACAAAATTTCAATAAGGAGTCATGAAGGGTTAATCAATTGAAATGATTTCGTAATTATTATTCTAATTAATAGGAAGAAAAATAAAAACTATTTTATGGTAATATAAAACATTTCTTCTGGAAACTTTCAATAATTAACAAAAATGAATTGAATTTATAATAAAAATAATTTGAATTAAAAATGTTTCTGCAACACCAAACTAAAAAAATTAATTCTACGAAGCATGAAAAACGAAATAGAGTGGCATGATGTGTTGAGTTTTATGGAAAAGTTGAGGCCGCATTTTCACCAAAGTTAATACAAAGAACCGCCACAGTTCATCAAAATTTAATCGGCGAAAAATGCGTGGCCTGCTCTCTCGCTCTTGCTTATCTCCATAAAGTGAAAAAGTGGCTGCGAACTCGAGTCGGCAGCTGAGGGCGAAAGAGAGACCTTCGCCGCTTCCACTCGGAAGATTATATTTTTGCTAATGCCATGCTTAATTTTAATGAAACTAGAGCCGCAAGCTTCTTTCGTGTAAGCGCGGCCCACTCTGGAAACGGCGCATTAAAAAGTAACGGCGCCGACGACTTGAGGCCCGAAGATTGTACATTAAGTGCGACGCGAGATAATGCGGCGGAACGGCCTTGTTGTTTAGCAGTTAAATTTTTATCACCCGTCCATTAGGAAGGGCGTTCAATGGACGACAATTATCTCTAGGAATATACAACAACAACTCCATTTAGAGTAGAAAGATAAAAACATCCGAAATCAAGATCGATAAATTCAATGCAAATCGAGACAATCTGCGCCGAAAACAATTTTCCACTCGCCAGCTTCCAGATTTAATGGCGACTTTTCCAGCGCAAAGATAACGCCTGGCATCGCTCCAGGAATTAATTTTCGTACATGGCGGTGGCTTTTTCGCACACCGAGATTCGAGTGTGCGATAAAATAATAACGAATGTTCCGCGCGCCGCACGTAATGATTCGCCACATCATCGAGGTCAACTTTTTTTATATATATTTTCTCCGCGGCGCGCCGGTAACGACGAGTCTCTCTCTCACTTTGTGCCATTTCCAGTGGAATCATCAATTTCTGGGTGTAATAGTGCTTTGAAAGGTGAGCGCGCCCGTCGATAATAAAATATGAGTGATGCTTTTAACCGCTTTTAGCAGTTCAAAAGAAAATTAACACACACACAGAGAAAAGAGTTGGAGTGCGGAAAAGCAGGCGAATGTGTTAATAAAATATAATAACGTGTGCTATATTTGGTGGAATGGCTGGGGACGGTCGTTTGTTTGCCCGATTTAATGGAGGAATTTCGGTCCTGTGCCGGAAAATTCCACCACTTTCCTCTCATTGTGCGATCGAATAAATGTTTCTCGCTGCAATGCCATAAGGAAAAGGCTGTTGACTTCATTAAAAAAAAATATATATTACAAGGCAGTATAAACAAGGAAGACACTCGAAATAGCAATCTTACAACAGGCTGCAGGCTGTATTAAATATTTTGTTTTTTAAATCCTCCCTGATTCTCAAGTCAATGTTTAATTTTTACCTAAGACAATTTATGACGAAAATTATCTCGTGACTATGTAATTATTTCAAAAAAATTGCTAATTCATTAAAAATAAAATTATATACTTTCTACATGTATAAATATTTTTAATTGAAATTTCCAAGATGAACCAAATTTGTAAGAAAAAATTTCAAATCATTCAACTTATGGAAGTGAATACGGGCTTTTTCGTCGTTATATAACAATTGTTTTAATTAAAAAAAGGTGGTTCTATCAGTTTCAGTCATGGACTGCGACCCTATTTAATGAGCAAGAAAAAACAAAGAATCATAAATATTGAAAAAAAAAACGCACACATTTTGACATAATACAAATTTAAATCTTAAAACCACCAAATTCAAGTACTTCCCTGTTTGTTATTTAAAATTGTTAATTTTGACAATCACTTTTTTTTGTTTAAATGTGGTCTTTTTTTTTAAAGTTATTCTTGCTCATGAAATAGGGTCGCAGACCGTAACTGAAACTGGAAGGGCCGTTTTGTTTTAAATACTTCTTCATATCTTGGAATTTCTGATATTAATTTGCAGATTAATTTTATCTAAATATCTTTCCAAATGCATCATTTAGATTTTGGAGATTTTAATTAATTCGCCCTTTTATCTAAGGTTTTTTTACACTGGCAAAATATTAAGCTGCGGTTTGATATGTAAAAATACAGCTACACGCGCAATTACAAAAATATTCCGTGTTAAAAAGTAATTACGCCGGTTTGTGCGCTGTGACGTGAAATCACAGTCTCAAATTATGCTGCATAATAGCTTATAAAAATTTCCGTGCCAGAAACGGCTCATTATGCAATTTGAGTCCAAATCTACTCTGCAGCACGCCCGTGTTTTAATAGTACAATTTAATATATATGAGCGGACAATTTGTATCAAATTCAAGCGCAATTGTTGGCTTCCTGCCAGGAGTGTAAAAAAACAAAACCTACTTGTACATACGCATCCTGTTACCAAAACAACGCCACAAAACTTTGAAGCAACTTGTGCCGCCGTAAAATTGTTTTTATCTTCCGCGCAGACTTTGCTCCGCGCGCCAGTAAAATAAAACTTTTTACACGCGCTAATTTATCTGGCGAAGAAAGGGCGCGAACGCTCAGAGGTCAAAAGGAGGGTTCCTTATCAAGCTGCTTAATTACCCACATAAAACGCGTCTGCATTTTTTGCCTGCGACCGGCCCTCTAATTTGGCCCGGCCGGCAATCTAATAAAAGGCCTCGGCGCCGTATAAAGTAAGTCTCCCTGCAAGGTTTTACGTCCGAGTGATCTATTCGGCGGTCTGGCTCTGCATTGGCTGGGGAAAACGAGCCTGATGGGCAGATCGAAGTTCGTTCTTTGACACCGGCCGCACTATGATCGGCCAGGATAAATCTCCGTGCGGTCGCGCCGGTTCCCCGTGGGCTGCAGCGCACGTGGCACCTTCGCACGGGAATAGATTAAAACCGCTGCCACCATTATTCGCCTTAATCCGCTTTCCCCACCTTGGGTCCCTTTTTTTGCACCAGACGCGGGTAATCCGACTACGTAATTCGACGTGCGCTGTTTCGCATCATCCGGCCTCTCAAATTGAATGTTGCCAGTTTCCTTTCTCCGTCTAATGCCACCGAGCTTATGAACACGTTAATGAAGCTATTTTATGGTAGTTTAAATTAAAATCTGATTACTTTCACACTTGCTTTTGTTATTATCAGTATCCATTTCAAATCCCATCAATATTTTCAATTTTTGGATGCAAAAAACTGCAAAAATTTATTCATTTTTTAGTTGAATCAACAGGTAATCTCTGCCCAACTACGTGATTTACATATTTAAAATAAAAAGATTTAGAAAGAAGAGCGGAATAAATGAAAAATAAAAATAAATAAATTAAATAATAGAATTTCACAAATTTGTGATTTGAATTTAAAATCGGCTTTTTCTCAATGGGTTTTTCGAGTTATTGTTTATTATTTTAGAAAAAAAAAACAATATCCTGCTCTACATGTTTCAGCAGCGGGCTGCAGCCATAATTCATGAGCTGTGAAATAATTTTGACAAGAAATATTGCAAAATATCAATCTTTTTAATAATATTTTTCTTTCTAATTAACATATTGTTGGTGAAAAATAATTTAAATTTACATTAAATAAACAATTTTTAACACAAATTCGACAGTTGAATTCAAAATGATGTATAAAATAATTAAATAATTGCTAAAAAAAAAACTAAAAAATTTATTTCAATTAAATTAAAGTAATTTTAGAAAATTAATTTGTATACCTATAGTTATCTGAATTATGGCTGCAGCCCGCAATGACCTATTTTTCTCACCCCTAATATAGTTTTAATATCATTTTACTATTCTTAACATTTCAGCATGTCATGAGTCGGGATTTTCTCCTGAAAGCTTAATAGGAACAAAAACGTTAAATATTAAGCTGGCAGCGCACGATCACAGCCTCACGGGGGTGAAAGGGTTAACGGGTGTAGTGCCTGCCTGCCGGTCGAAGGCTCCTGTTTATTCAGCTCCACTCGCTCCTCTTAAAACGTTCGCCGAGACCCGCAAAACTACGCACCCTTGAAAGGAGCACCTTTGGCGAAAGTTGACTCGTGCGGGCCGCCAAGACTTTTGAACTCTCGCTTTGCCGACGAGACTCTCATTTAAGAGATAATGCGTTTAATAAGGGAGCAACTTTTATCAGGTTATCATCTAAAAGTTCACGCGCGGAAAATGTGGAAATGAGAGTTGGCACGCTTGTAATCACTTATGACGAGGGCCACGGAAGAGCAAACTTTCGTTTTGATATCTCTCAGGGGCTCATTCATTGTTTGGCGCGGAACCGCGAAATTTTAATTATTCTGCTTTTATTAATGACTCTCTGGAAAGTTTTATCCACCAAATTAATTAGTTTCGATATTGTTATGCTCTCGGTGGACTCTTGAAAATATATTTTTCAGCAGAAATATTGAACTGTGGAAAAGATTTTACAACAATTTATTTTACCTTCGTTATTTCAAACTTTTTAGATTTCTTATTTGTCAAGAATGCTGGATATCTAAAATATTGAAAATAATTTACAAAACACATAAAAAAAATACGCAGGTCTACTATTAATTAATCAATCGTTTTGGGACGGATTATATAATCTCTTTAGTCCATAAACTTGGATTTAAAATGTTAATAATTCTTAATAAATAAATAAAAAATTACTATATTTATTTAACGTTTTAAAAATTAATATTTTATATCATTTGTATTTAGTTCAATTTGGATTTTTTTTTTTTTAATGTTTATTCATTTAAAAATTATAAAGAATATAAAATTCAGAATTCAATGCTTTTTCAGCTCTAAAAAAATGTATGTATGTAATGAATAATAAATTTTATGATTTTTATGCATAAATAAAATATAAACCTGACAGGGGATCTGATATGCAATAACCTAGATATTTACCAAGAAATCTCTGTTAAAGGCTCATTTGAATAATTTATTTTTATAATAATATGAAATTGAATTAAAAAGCTGAAATTCATGTGTTTAAAACCTAATAACATGGAAAGAATATTAATTCACTATTTGCAACTTCCATCGTTGTTGTAAAGCTGCAATTCTATTTATTATTCACAAGTTCTTTGTCCTCTCCGACTTGTAAATTGGCAATGCAGCTGCAAGCAAGGCGGAGATCTCGCCGGACAACCCTACTAACTTTTTTTCCTCTGCTTTTGACGCCTTCTTGGGAAAGCAGCCTGAAACCCTCTCACACAAATAAAAATCCCACATTAGTCGGCTGCAACTCGTAAAAGTCGCAAAGCGCGAGTGTAAAATGCGATCAACCCTCTCGGAAGAAGGAGCAAATCTCAATTCCAAGGACACTTCACTGCTTCTCGGCAATAAAACTCTGGCAAATGCCCGGCCCGGCCTCGGCCGATCCGGAGCGCGTCAAGTTCGACAGTTGGGACGTTTTTCCCACAGCCGGCGCATTATCTGCCGACTTAACGCAAACAAATGGGCAGGCGACGGCGCGAGATTGATGAACTCGGCGGCAACAGACGCGTCGGGCTTTTCGCCCCCAAAAACAGCCCCGGCCGTTGATCAATGCCTGCGGTGCCAACCGAACAACGCAGAAGAAAGATGCTCTGGTGTGTATTATTTGAATAGCGCGTGCTAATTGCCGGCGAGCGCTGACGGACGAGCCGTGATGATAATTAATGGCGGTGCAGCCCCGGCGATAATATCTCCATCCCTCCGCCCTCCATTACTGTAATTATCCCTGGCCCGAGTCTGCTGCACTTTTTGATTGCAGATATATATGATTTCCTGCCGTTTGATCTTTTATGCGTCTAAACTTTTTTCGGTTGGATTTGATTTACTTTTTGTGCTTTTGATTCCGGTGCCGAAAAGGGGAGCAGCTTTGATCGCGCCGACTTGAAAGCTGCACAAGCGGAAAGCCCGCGTGTTTGCACAAAATATTTTGCAAGGTACTTCACCGCCAAATGCGCAACGGAGTTGAAAGCAAGCACGACCTGAATGCGCACCGTGTGTGATTATGCGTGAAGCAAAAATTTATTCAGGTGCTTTCCATGCCACCAAAAATTAGGGGAAAAAATGTAGAATTCAGCAAATTTTAGATAAATAAAAATTAAGTTGAAATTTAAATCTTTGTTCATTCAATTTTTCTATAAAAATTGGGAATGAATTCATTCATTAAATATAATTAGTTTATTCTGAATTATTTAAATAATAAATTGAAGTTTTTTTTCAAGAAAAATATTTAAAATTCTTGTTAACTTCTTTTCAGAATCACCTCAATTCACCCTCAATAAATAACAAACAAGTTTCTGGCAAAAACAACTTTTTTGCTTTTCATCCCCGTCCCGACACAAACAACCTAATTGAGAAACGCTTGCTTCTCTACCCCCTGCAAATCAGCCCGAGCCATTTTCCCGCGACACAATTCCGGCTGATGAGGTTCATATAAAGTGAGTGACTGACTCAGCGCCGCCGTCTTCTTCCCTTCATGGATCCTCATTTCATTCGCTCAAAACAGCCAGGTTCACGCGTCGCTTGCTCGATCGTCTTCGTTTTATTGTTTCTATCCGAGGGTCGTTTAGCAGCTGAACGCCGAGATAAGCCATGCAACCCGCGAGGCACTGCAAGGTCGCTCTTTTAATCGGCGCAATTAGATCTGCTGGCTCGACTGCGCTACACAATTGTACCGATGTGCTTTTGAACGGGCTGAGCTTTTGTTTGATTGCGGGACACAAACATGCACTCGCTGGCCTAGCAGATTTATGAGATGAATGGACTGAAGATGAGTCGGGAGCGATTAAGGAAAGGATGAATGTTTCTAATTTAAATTCTAATTGATAATTAATTTGTTCGGTTGCAAAGAAAGTTTATAGAATGACATTAGCAAGAAAAATAATGTGCCAATAAAATTTACATCAAATTGAGGCAAAATTATTTGCCAGGATCAATTTTAAATGCTAAAATATCAAAATTTTACCCAATCGTAGGCTTAACCATTTAAAAATTTATTTCTCTCCAGTGGTGAGTAAATATCAAGAAAGAAATTTAAAAAAAGCGGAAAAATACTTAATTCAATAATAATTATTAATTATGTTTGAGCTCAATTGTTTTTTCTTCCCTTTCTTATCTTTATACTTTTTAGCCTTTCCTGAATTATGCTCTGCTCCATTTATTATTGTTGTTTATTTTTCCAAATTGGCACATATGCTGCGATAGGTCTACTTTAATTAAGTTAATTATAGGCGCATATATGCTGAAATCAAACAAACTTGCAAGCGAGCATATTTGTGTTTATATACGATCCAGCCATTTTCCCGCAAACACCGACGTGTATATTTCTTGGTACAAAAGCCTCACGTCTATGTTGTATGCGCACGCATTGTTGTTACAACAACGCTTGTGTTCGTTTCCGAGAAAAGGCTGAAAGCGGCAACCTTTGCCAAAGTTATAATCACTAAATCTGGCGAAAGTCTCGCGTCGCGCACAAATCCCGGTGAGCGCCCGCGATTTGGAACGTCAGACACGAAAGTCACAGAAGAGAGATTTCTCCGGCAAGCAAGCGAGGAATGAGCAGCCGGTAAGAATGGAGGGCATGAAATTTGTACGTGTGCGAAAGACGCACTCTTCAATTAACAGCACGCTCTGCTCTCTCCAGGGACTTAGGGGACGTGGAAATTGCTCGATTTGCATATTTCCTAGAGAAACGGTTGGTGCGCGAAAAGGAAACGCAATTAATTTGAAAAATCAATTAAAATCAAATTTCAAATTGGCAAACATATTTTTACAAATGTTTAAAAAAAGGAAAGCAAAATTAGATTTGTTTTTAAACTGCACTAAAGCAAAAAAATTTATAAAATCTGTTTTTTTTTTTTAACAAAAAAATTAGGGAGGCAAAATAAATGTGATCAAATTTGAGGGGAATAAATGGAAATGTACTAAAAATACAATTTTTAAGTAAAATTGACGTTTAGAATTACCTATTTGATGAATTATCGCTTCAAATTTTGAGTGTATAAAGCCATTTTTTTTTTTAAATTTCAGCTAAAATCACCAATTTCCAGGAAATTGCCTATTTGAATTATTTTCACTTGAAAAAAAGCTTCAAGCATTATTTTGAGGTAAAAAAATTCACCTAGTTTTCTCGTCCCCATCAAAAACCATCTTCGTATTCATTATTTCTTAAGACTGATTTTAGTGGCGCTTTAATTAATTTTATATCTTCATTTCATCCCTCAGAATTTTATCACGTCCACATTTTATTTCTTCTTCTTCTCCCAGTGGTGGCGTAGAAAAGAAAGGCACCTTTCAACTGCTCGCTCGTCCCTTTAATAACCACAGAAATTAAGAAAATTCTCAAGAGAGAGCCTTGAGGTGAAATGGTGCGTATTTCCATTGCCCCATTTATTTCCACTCGGTCAAATAGACGCGGCGGATGCACGGAAAAACGCAATCAGGCACAAACACACACACACACAACGACCTTGGAAGAGTCGGTTTTTGCAGAGAAGAATGAGCCCCAATATCCGCAGAGCGAAACTTTTCCACGCTCAGCTGCTTTCCCGGCCATAAGGCTAATCTGAGGCAGCTGATGACATACAAGGAAGCGAGTTGACCTCGCTAGCACTGATGCTGCTGCTTTACGACGGGATATTAAATTCTGCCAAAGATCTCTTTCTTAAGCCGTCGTCCGCGCGATTAAAAGTTGCCCATCTTTTCTTCTCCGTCCATAACGACAGACGGATCAATCAGGAACTTGTGTGATGCATGAGCTAGACGCGCGCGCTGTAAACTTTTTATGATTCTATATTTTCTGCCTTCAATATTACTAGATAGCACAGTCTATGAATTTGAACAAAATGGAGTTTTGGTTTAAAGCAGTTTAAAGTAATTAAATATTAATTACTGAAAATTTTAGTTCCAAGTAATGTGAAAAAACAAATTTTGTCAATTGAAAATCAGCCAAAATTTTAAATTATTGTGGATTAATATAAATGTTAAAATAGTCGCAAAATTTTCCCAGTTTTCCATATCACCCTCAGATTTTGTATTTGCAATTGGTAACCATGTAAGAAATTTATAACTTATTTGTTCTTTTGCTATTCCATGGTGATTGCTAAATGCTATTCAAGTTAATCGTTGTTATATTGATAAAAAAAATAGTTATTTTCTCTGAAACAACTATTAGAACAGTTTGGAAAATTATATGTATTAATTAAGAGGAACGAAAAATTTTTGCAACGAGGAAAAGTCCGATCTCTCCAATTCCATGATCATGTCCTTGAGTGTCAATTTCTTCAAATCAATAATCCAATTGTAACACAAAATTTTAAACAGTACACTAGTCACTAGTCAATTATAAATATTATGTACTAATTTTGTTATTGATGAGTTAAAGCTGAATGGTAGTAAATATATTATTAATTTATTCGTTTTAAAAATTGATTAATAATTTTTCAATATATTGCAATATCAATCAAAAGTTATATTAAATTACAAAAATAAACCAAATGAAAAAATATATTTATATAATAATAATCCATTTTACAAAATAGTTAATTTTTTTATAAAAGACATTTATTATATTATATTAAAAACATTCTATAAGTAAGTAAAATAAAAAGTTTGAAACCCCTGTCGCGCAAACTGATAAAATAATTTGAGAATCTCCATTTTAATATTTTAAAATATAAGTTGAGAGTTGAGCTCAACTGAGTTTTCAATAAAGTAAAGACCATATATTATATTAAGAGGAATGAAAACGCAATTTGTGATAATTGTGATATTTTTAAACCGTCGTTCTAGTTGTAGCAAATAGAATGCTTTAATTCATATTGTCAATGAAAATATTAAAAAAAGGTCTACTTTTTTAGAAAAATGTCTAACAAAAATGAAACAATAGAATCTACCTTAACTCGTCGTTTCCGGGCTTTACCTATTTGAACAATAAATTACTTTGTCGCGAGAAAGAAATCCCGTCGCGTTTCACGTTGTCAGCTGCATAATAAACCGTCATCTTACATTTCTCTCTTTGCTGTAAATAAATTTTTCACTCACTACCGCAGGAGACCCGAGTCAGTCGGAAAAATAATTTCCCCCGACGCTTTTTTTGCATGCAGAAGTGAAATTATCCGCCGCAAAACGTTCTATTTTCTGTCAACCAGCTCAAAATTGCGTCTTTTTGCCGCTTTTGTTTCCACGAATTTATTAACTTATAAACACACACACACACACATGTGTGTGGCTGAATAATTCCGCAGTCAAAAAAGAAAGTTGAGGAAAGAAGAAGAAGAAGAAGGAAAAAAGATTCAGCGAGTGACACGAAATAAGCCCTGCCGGAGGCAATATTTTTGCACATGTGTTGCCACCGGCTGGCCAACGTGATTTATACATTTTGCCTTTTCTCAATATCCGTCGCAGCCAGAGTGGCGAAGAGGAACATTATTGCTTGCATGTGGCAAAAATCATTTGTCAATATGCACGGGCGAAGAGGCTCTTGTGAATAATGAAGCGGCTCTCTGCGCACACGCTCGCTTTCTTTAAATAATAGAAACTTATAAATAATAGAAAGTGACGTGCGCAACCGTCATAATTTACGACGGCCCGCGTGAAAAATGGCCCGGCCGACACGCCTTTGTTATTGGACGGAAATTTTCCTCATTCATTCCGCGTTCTTTCTTTCTTTCTTGTCTTTCGCCGCGCGCGTCACGCCGAAACCAAGAGCTTTTTATTGCATGATCAATTTCCCAGCACCGACGACGAGAGATTTATATGGAGAGAGTCGAGTGACACCGAAATCGTCTATCTAATGATCTGGCGAAGCTGCGCCATTGGCCCGGTGGCCCCAATTTTTAAACCAAAATGGCATATCCTAATGTACTCCCAGCAGCAATCTTATCGCAAGCGGCACTCGTCCTATTTTTTCTTGGAAAAATATGGAGAAAATGTTATTTAAATGCTGAAGAACTCAAACTTACAATTAGAATTAACTCTGCAATGTAGTCAGCGTTGGTTGAATGGGTCTATTGTTTTAAAATATAGGATTAGTTTAATCTCAGATGATTTTGAGAGTAAAATTTTGATAGTCGGGCCAGTGCATTGAATAGGTCTATGTTTTCAAAAAATAGGATTAGTTTAATCTCAGAATATTTTGAGTGTAAAATATTGATAGTCGGGCCAGAGCATAGAATAGGTCTATGTTTTCAAAATATAGGATTAGTTTAATCTCAGATGATTTTGAGAGTAAAATTTTGATAGTCGGGCCAGTGCATAGAATAGGTCTATGTTTTCAAAATATAGGATTAGTTTAATCTCAGATGATTTTGAGAGAAAAATATTGATAGTCGGGCCAGTGCATAGAATAGGTCTATGTTTTCAAAAAATAGGATTAGTTTAATCTCAGAATATTTTGAGTGTAAAATATTGATAGTCGGGCCAGAGCATAGAATAGGTCTATGTTTTCAAAATATAGGATTAGTTTAATCTCAGATGATTTTGAGAGTAAAATTTTGATAGTCGGGCCAGTGCATAGAATAGGTCTATGTTTTCAAAATATAGGATTAGTTTAATCTCAGATGATTTTGAGAGAAAAATATTGATAGTCGGGCCACTGCATAGAATAGGTCTATGTTTTCAAAAAATTGGATTAGTTTAATCTCAGATGATTTTGAGTGTAAAATATTGATAGTCGGGCCAGAGCATAGAATAGGTCTATGTTTTCAAAATATAGGATTAGTTTAATCTCAGATGATTTTGAGAGTAAAATTTTGATAGTCGGGCCAGTGCAGAGAATAGGTCTATGTTTTCAATATATAGGATCAGTTTAATCTCAGATGATTTTGAGTGTAAAATTTTGATAGTCGGGCCAGAGCATAGAATAGGTCTATGTTTTCAAAATATAGGATTAGTTTAATCTCAGATGATTTTGAGAGAAAAATATTGATAGTCGGGCCACTGCATAGAATAGGTCTATGTTTTCAAAATATAGGATTAGTTTAATCTCAGATGATTTTGAGAGTAAAATTTTGATAGTCCGGCAAGTGCATAGAATAGGTCTATGTTTTCAAAATATAGGATTAGTTTAATCTCAGATGATTTTGAGTGTAAAATATTGATAGTCGGGCCAGAGCATAGAATAGGTCTATGTTTTCAAAATATAGGATTAGTTTAATCTCAGATGATTTTGAGTGTAAAATATTGATAGTCGGGCCAGAGCATAGAATAGGTCTATGTTTTCAAAATATAGGATTAGTTTAATCTCAGATGATTTTGAGAGTAAAATTTTGATAGTCGGGCCAGTGCATAGAATAGGTCTATGTTTTCAAAATATAGGATTAGTTTAATCTCAGATGATTTTGAGTGTAAAATTTTGATAGTCGGGCCAGAGCATAGAATAGGTCTATGTTTTCAAAATATAGGATTAGTTTAATCTCAGATGATTTTGAGTGTAAAATATTGATAGTCGGGCCAGAGCATAGAATAGGTCTATGTTTTCAAAATATAGGATTAGTTTAATCTCAGATGATTTTGAGAGAAAAATATTGATAGTCGGGCCACTGCATAGAATAGGTCTATGTTTTCAAAATATAGGATTAGTTTAATCTCAGATGATTTTGAGAGTAAAATTTTGATAGTCGGGCCAGTGCATAGAATAGGTCTATGTTTTCAAAATATAGGATTAGTTTAATCTCAGATGATTTTGAGTGTAAAATTTTGATAGTCGGGCCAGAGCATAGAATAGGTCTATGTTTTCAAAATATAGGATTAGTTTAATCTCAGATGATTTTGAGTGTAAAATATTGATAGTCGGGCCAGAGCATAGAATAGGTCTATGTTTTCAAAATATAGGATTAGTTTAATCTCAGATGATTTTGAGAGAAAAATATTGATAGTCGGGCCACTGCATAGAATAGGTCTATGTTTTCAAAATATAGGATTAGTTTAATCTCAGATGATTTTGAGTGTAAAATATTGATAGTCGGGCCAGAGCATAGAATAGGTCTATGTTTTCAAAATATAGGATTAGTTTAATCTCAGATGATTTTGAGTGTAAAATATTGATAGTCGGGCCAGTGTATAGAATAGGTCTATGTTTTCAAAATATAGGATTAGTTTAATCTACGTTTTCAAAATATAGAATTTTATATAATTAAAATATTTTTATAGAGAATATTCTTGTGTTTGGAAAATAAACTATTTAAAAGTTAATTTATTATAAAATTGTGATAAAAATCAGGATTTTTAAATTTAAATAATTGAAATGTATCAAATATATTAATCAAAGGATAAATTATTATATATTTTTTAATCCGTCTACATCGATGTTGCTGGTAGCCGTTTCAAATTTCCCTTTCTGAACAGTTACGTTTCCATCGATTTTTCAATTTTCTCAGCGCGCATTTGAGTCCGCACAAAGAACAACAGCGAATTTATGGCCGACCATATAGGAAGAACGACGCAGACTCGACGGCAAACGAGGCAATTTTCATTGCGGCAATAAAGCTGTAATCAAAACATCAGATAAGGCTGCTGCTGTTTTTCTGAATAGCCCCTTGACTTGGCGAAGGTAGGCAACGCGCCGGCCACCCGAGCACAACAAAAGGCCTATAGCCGCAGTCAAAGTTTATACGCTCGCAGAACTATTACCGTGCATCATCGCTATTGTTCTTCCCTTCACGGACTTTCGTGCACGGGCAAATTCATTTGAATTCACTTTCGATTTAAGTTTATTTCCTCGTTGGCGCATATAGATTTAATTTTCTGCTCATCGGCGAGTGATTTGTTTGAATTATCAGCCGCGGCACGAAAGACAGGACATCCTTTAGGTCGATGATTTGCATAACAGAGCCGGCAGCTCGGGTAAATAAACCGCAGTGAAAGCTTCTTGCGGCCTGACTGGGAACTTAACTTGTTTTAAATTTCAAATTGCTGCTTCAAGAGCTGTCTGAGAAGTTTTTGAAATCGTTAAATAAAATGTTTTTGTTAACACTGGAGAGAGAAAAAATCTTACAAAAAAATTCTTGAATAAAAATACAGTAAACTCTGATAACAAATAAAATAAAATTTTTGGTTAAAAAACTTCTTTTCTCTTTAGAATCATTGAAACAAATTATAAACTAAATCTTTGATCCAACATTATTTCCCCCCTTGAGCACTTCGGAAAAGAAGAGGAAAAGACTTTAAAAACCTCAACAGATATCCGAGTTTGTTGAGAGTAAATTTTGCTTTCGTCTCTTGGCAATTGTTTGTGTCTCTCTCATTTGCCTTTTCCTCATTGGAGCGTTCTAGTGTGACGTCATTTTCACAGTAAATCTACTGAATTATGCGCAAATGAAATCACAAAAGTTCGCTCGTTCAATTAACAGCAAAATTAATTATGGTAATGAATTTCGTCTGCGGACTCTTAGCGAGTTTCAGGAAAGGCAGTCACGTTCGCCTCATCGCTTTCTGGCCAAATTACATTACGTTTTACGCGAACAAAGGCAGCTTTTAACGGACAACTCCCAAAAGCCATTACACTACGTCACACTCATTGCCGCAATCCAGACATTTTTGCTCTCGTGGGTAATAAATAAAAAGGTCCGAAAGTTGCGAATTTCGGCCGCGAGTGGAAACGCGTGTTTTTCGGGTACAAGCAAAAAAGTAGAAAATTTTTCAAATTATGCGCATCAAAAGGAGCGGGATGAAGCAAAAACGGCGCCGCGGTTTTCAGGAAAAAAAAGAAAAGCTTTTCACGTTTGTGCATTTCGGAGAGAACGGACAAAGGCTCGAGTTATACATCCTCGAGGGCGGAAAAATCCTGTTAGCTGCACACGACGAGCTGCACTTTGTACTCGCGCTTTTCTCTTTCTCCGTCCGGAACATCTTTATGTTTCCAGCCGCATTATCTTTGCATATTTAACGGCGCATACATTATATGGTTGCTCGCTCGGTGTATTATGCGCGCAACATCTTCTTCATAAACCTGGGCGGAAAAGCAGAGCCTTTTATTCGACTCCTCGTTTCGCGCTGCCGAGAGAGAGAGATAAAATAAATTTATCTCTGCACGTCTGTTTTCGTTTCCCAGCGTTCTCGGTCGCGTTTCAGTCAGCCGCGGTGTGCGAGAAAATTAGGCAAGATTTCGCTCGCGAGTTGGCGCACTCGTGGAAAATAAAAAGATGTACCGTGTGCAGCGCATTACGTGTCAGAAAACGCCGCCGGGAATTCATGCTGGCTGCGATATACACGTTTGCAGTTTTGCACGAACAAGCTCAACGAAGTTAACCCGAGAGCTGTCAAAAAGGCGCTTTTAAACAACGCCATAGCATTTTTATGTTGGA
This sequence comes from Neocloeon triangulifer, assembly GCF_031216515.1. Taxonomy (NCBI): domain Eukaryota; kingdom Metazoa; phylum Arthropoda; class Insecta; order Ephemeroptera; family Baetidae; genus Neocloeon; species Neocloeon triangulifer. The sequence continues at coordinate 4,393,448 of NW_026775555.1, read as the reverse complement.
GTTTTGAGTTTCGGTAGCAAAAGTAGCCTAAAATTAAGATAATAAAACACACTAAACAGACTCAATGATCATCATTTCATCGTTAAAAAAATTACACAATATCATCTTGTGACTTTTTTTAATAACTGAATTTGGGTTTAATTCAAATGAATTAATCAGTTAATAAAATAAAAAAACACCACAATGCTTAGTTAGCCTGCTATAATAGTATTAATGCATAGTACAATTTCCTCTGTGCAAAGAAAGAAAATTATTTATTTATTTTATTTATAATTTAAAGTGATGAAATATATTATATTATATTATTATTTATTTTATTTATACATTATAACTTATTATTTTTCTTTAAAAAAAAAAAAATTAAGATAAAAATAACAAGAAATGAGACATAATTATATAATATTTAAAATTAGATTTTGATAAATTTTATGTAAAAAACAAATATTATTATTTAGTTTCAAATTATGTTTATTAATGTACCACCGGGCATTATTTAATTAACTGGTAAAAAAAATAGTTTGAAACATGTGTTACAATAAATTAAGTTGATTGTTTAACAATATTGAGTTTTTTTTTCAAAATTTTAATTTATTATAAAAGGTTGGTAGGCGCAATGCACGTTTCTAGTGTCCAACAATAAATTAGAAATAGCGGCTGTTGAAACAGAAAGACGAAAAAGACACTCCTTTTTCCAAATTAATCACATTTAAGGCTTTGCCAAGGGTGCAGAGATGTACGAAATAAAAAGCCAAAGTCGAGCGCCATAAATTTCATCAAACGAGGTATAATTTAAACCTCATTTCCACCGAGGCAGTCCGTGCGGCGGCCCAGAGATAAAGCAGCGGCGTCCTTTGGCCTCGAGCACTTGCACGTTAAATGCAGCCCACACACACACACAAAGAGGCCGAAAGTGTGGGTTTCTCGAGGTATGCGTGAGCCGAGGCTCGAATTGTTTTTTGCGGGTCAGTCCGACTCTCCGCAGGAGGCGTGTCGCGCACCGGACAAAGAGATCGATCAACCCCCGGCGAGTATCTCCTCGCAAGAATTTCTGCTCGCGTAATATGTAGAGATGTATAAATACATACCACGGGGCCCATTGAAGAAAACAGAGCAGAGACGCAAGAAGTGCGGTATGTGTGGCTGCGGCTCCATTGGGCTCCGGTTTCCTCTTCTGAGCCGGAGGTGTGAAATTCCCACCGGTCGCTTTATTGTTCCCGGGAGATTTAGGGCTTTATCTCTTGAAATACGAGAAAAATCTCTTCGCTCCTCCTCGGGTGTCACTTTGATTAAGTAAAAATAAAGCCCCGGACCGTTTTACAATTGGACCTTTAAAGAAAGCTTTTCTTTTTTTGCAACCAAAACAGAGGTATTTTTTGTCGCAAGAAAAAAGGGAAAGAAATTGAGAGAAAGAGAAAATAATTAAGGGATGAAATGGGGATGGGGAAATGTAGGCGATCACCTTTTCTTTGAAGAAATTGACACTCAAGTAGATGATCATGGAGGCGAAGAAATCGGCCTTTTTCATTGTTGCAAAAAGAATTTATTTATAAAAAAAAAAACAAATGGCTCTACCAGTTGAGGTCCAGGTCTGCGACCCTATTTCATGAGAAAGAGAAAAAATGAAATCAGCAAATTGAAAAACCACATAAAAAAATTATAATGAATATAATAAAATTATAAAATATGGTTTTTTTCTATTTGCTGATTTTTTTGGTATTTTTTTGCTCATGACATAGGGTCGCAAACCGTGACCGAAACTGGTAGAGCCATTTTTTTTTTAACAAAACAATTTTTTACAACGAGGAACAAGATTGAATTTTTCACTTTCATGACCACCTTTTCGACACTATTGGTTGGAAAAGTACAAAAAAAGACAATGAAATATCTCATTTTCGTTAATAGGCTCAAAATTTTAGAGAAAATATAAAATCTTTTTTCAACATATCCAATATTTTTACATAAGAAACCACAATAAAAATTTCAAAACAAAAAATCCTTCAAATAAATAATAATGTAAATAATATTCACCTATTTGGCTCTTTTCACTAATTTCATCCATTTGTTTCATAGCTGCGGAAAAAAAAATCATCCAAATAGGCGCCTATTTCATCCATAAAAATCATTAATTTTTTTCCAAGCCCAGGAGAATTATTTTATCTGAATATTGCAATGCGTGGGAGGTTGTCGAAGAACGATTGAGCAAGAGAGACTTTGGTACGTTATTGCCTAGCGGGGCGTGATTCTTCGTCTTCTGCGCCCGCTCGGGCGACTGCCTCTGACGATTATTATGCAAATAGCGCGTTAATGAATTTCCTCGTGAATAAAACAAGAGAGGAGGAGAAGGGATTCGGATGAGTCGAAACTCTCGCTAATGAGAGTGCATAGTGTGAGAGCGAGATTGTTTTGCAATAACTCACGCACGCAGACGGTAAACTTGGGACGCGCATTGAATTGGAAGGGAATGGCGCGCGCATTGTCAGGCCTTGGGTGAAATTTGACGTGAGCAATTCGAGTTCGGCGAAGTCTTACACGTGGCGGTTGTATTTCAATCGGGGCGGAAAAGTTCCAGCGGTGTATAAAAACAATTCGGGAAAAAGAGACTTTCATCTTTGTAAATAATACTGCCTGCCAGAAACATCAAGTCGTACAACTTATGACAAGTGAAGACGCAAAAGTAGGCAATTCTGCCGGTGAAAGCACTTAAAGAGAGGCGACGAAAGAGAATTTCGCCGCGTAATGAGCACTAAACTCTCTGACGGGAGGAAGAAGGAGAAGAAGCAGACGGCAAACAAACTTGGGTTTCTCACGCGGCCGTGATTTGCCTCGCAGTTTTGATTCAAAATCAATAAACGCCGCAAGTCACATAATCAAGAGCGAGGGTAATAACTTTTACTCACGCCACGCACAGAAGTGCACGGGGTTGAAAATTTTACCCTTTTTCTGTTGGTAGAGAAAAATTTATATAAAAATTAGCTTGGGAAGCGTAAATTTTTTTTTAGTTGGTCTCGCCCTCTTTCTGATGAAGATAAGCCGCGTTTCGGAGAATCAATCCACTTGATTGGGACACGCATTTGAATCGAACAGAAGCCGCGAATTGTTTTCCTTCACAGAAATTCAGGGTCTTTCATCTTTACCATAAAGGCAAACTAATCGAGGCGGAAAAACGAGTGAACTCTTTTTCATGGTAGGACGACAATATATTTTTTCCTTGTCCCACATTTCTCCAGAGAAACAGATGGAGCTGCAAAATACAGAGAAATATTATGCAATAAACATTTTATTGTCTGCCGCCCTCTTTTTTTTATAACCCTATTGCGACACAACACAACGCGATGGAAATCAAATTTCATCAATCAACTGCCGTTTTCCTCTCTCATGTTGTGATTCCAATCATATCGGCACTCGGCGTTTACTCTTGGCGCTGAATTCGATTTACTCTCTCCTACCGCAAACAAAACGGCCCAATGCAAAATGAATTTGAATCTCTCGGAAGATTTTCCGCCAACCCGGCGGAGACGAGTCTTTCTGCTCTCGGCAAATCGATCTTTTTTTCTACTTCAAACGGCATTTTGAGATGACAATGCGGCGTTGGAGGGAAGAATTGAAGGTATTATGTTCTGAATGGAACGTGATGAAAGCGGAGTCGATCGAAAGCGCAGATGGCGCACTTTTAAGCTTGCAAAGGCACTTTTGGCATTGTCCATTTCGAAGAGATAAAAGCCAAAATCGGAAGCACTTTGATTTAAGTACAATGTACAAAACTACCGAACGTGTAATTGCTGTGATATAACTTACTAATAATGGCATAAGCATGACCACATCATCATTGGTATTTTGGACAGCTTACCTGAAACAAAAAATAAACAATTCATAAATTAATTGAATACTTTATAAGATTTTGTTGCATTATTTCCTGATCGAGGGTTAATTCATGGTGATTCAAAGTCGGCTTTTCCTCAATGGGTTTTGTGAGTTGTTTATTGTTTAAAAAGAAAAAAAACAAGATCCAGCTCGACATGCTCTACAGCCATAATTTGTGAGCCGTGATCTTATTTAGACAAAAATTATTAAACACAATTGTTTCAAATTCTTAAAATAATCAATTTAAAAAAAAAAAAAAAAAAAAAAAAAAAATCAGTTTCTATGTTATCACCAAATTGAAAATTATTGTTGGAAATATTTATTTACAAATATAATTTTTATAATAATTTTGCTCAGGATATTGTTTTTTTTTCTTAAACGATAAACAACTCCCAAATCCCATGGAGGAAAAGCAGACTTATAATTCAAATTACACTTCCTAAGATATTCATCATTACTTTTTCCTTTTTTTATAACTTACTTATACTTGACAAGGGAAATATGATGGAATCACATTGAGAACAAAATTTAATATCAATAAACATTTATTTAAATTTAAAGGTTTTATAATAACCACTTTTAACAGAAATTATTGCAATTCACGAAATATTTGCGGTTTAGTAATTTATTTATTTTTATTTAATTAATAAATTTCTTTCTTTTTATGCCTCATTAAGTAAAAATATACTATTTTCCAAACTAAAATGATTCATAAATGAGCTTTAAATAATTTCTTAATTTTTAAGTCACTTTTGAATAACTAAAAACAAGGTTAAATTCCTAGTTTGCAAACTATTTGCTATGCAAATGCATCCATAATTTTGATATGAGCTCTTTTTTTATTAAAAAAATTGTCTACTAGATGTGCAGGTAGTTTTTCATCCTCACCGCCACCCTCATGTTATTATGCTTATCGCAGTTGTAATCAAATAAACACGGCGAAAGTCGGACGGTGGGTCGGAGATAGCCGGTGCAGCAGGGCGATAGTGGAGCGCGAGCATGCAAACATTAATAACAAACGGCTTCATTCCCGTGGTCTGAATTCAACATTTCCATTCGCTTTATTGGCCATGAATCTTGCCGCGGCTGCACACCGAAAATCCAGTCTCGGAACTCCAGCTCGGACTGGCCCGAGCGCCGCAAACAAATGATCAGCTCGCATTACAATCTGGTCATCACGCAGAGTGCTTGGCATTCCGGACACACGCGTCCCCGCCTAATGCAATACATACATTTCCAGCTGGCAGAGCTTTGCGCATAAATAGTCGGCTCTTTTTGCGGTTCGCGTGGAGAGAGAGAAAAAGTGGCGGTCGCTTTTCATTTTTCATTCCGAGAGAAGAAGAAAAAAATAACAACAGACCAAATTGTTGCGTTGGGCTGCCCGGCGCATTTTTTATTCTGCTCTGCTCAAATTTGCAACTTATTGAATAATTGTTGAGGTGAATTTCATCCGGAGGCGATTCTCGAGGCGCTCGTTTTTCTTCAGCCGGCGCCCAGGGACAAATAACGCCGCGAGAAAAGTCAAATAACATCTGCTGGAGAAGAGAATTCGCAGCAGCCACATATATGCATGGAGACGCGTTTCGAGGCCCAGCCGCCGAAATGTCCCAGTTTGAGGATTAAGGAAATTTGTTTGCGGTGCGGAAGAAAAAAAAATAAGGCTTTCCAGAGCCCGCAGGCAAACACAGCACGCGACTCCGCAGTGGAGTTTCAGATTGTCTCGTCTGCATTTGTTATGAGGGGAAATTGAAAAAGTAAACAAGATTCGCGGCGGGCACTCGCTTGATGCCGCCGTAAAGATTTCGTTCGAGTTGCCCTATGCAAATTTATTCAATTCGATTTCAAAATTGCATCATCTCGGCCAAAATGCACAAGGAATTGATCGACTGTGAAATTTCAACCTTCTAGGATAACTCTTCACTAAATATTGTACAACATAATTTTGTTTTAGTAACGACTATAAACTTTAAAACTATTAATTAATAAGTCAAATTAATAAAATATGATTTATGAGATACATACATAATTAAAATAAATAATTATAATTTTATTTTTTTTATTATATTTCGTTATGATTTTAAATTGATATTTATCTCTTTAAAATAAATTTAATCTTATTACTTTTGTTAAAACAGATTTTTAAGTCTTTATATAATTTTGGCTGATATTGATGTTGTATTAGTGATACAGATATAAACATTATACTTTTCTTGATGAAGGGTAGAGTTCATGATGGTTGGTTATTATCCAGTGATTATTATCAATTTTATTGTATTCAGAAAAATGAAAGCTTAAATTTAAAATAGAAAAAACTGTGTGATTCCTTTAAACTACATTACTTGAAACAATATTAAAATCATTGCAATAATTTAAATTTAAAAGAATAAAAACTAACGCACATACTCAAACATTTCATAAAAATAAATAGAACAGTTCAAATTCAAAAACGATTTTAACAAACGGATTTGGAACAAAATACATCTTTGAAGCCATGCACGTTTCAAACCCATCGCTTTTGATTTAGGCGGCGAAACGTTGATAAATTAATCTAGGCTTCGGGCTTTTCCCTCCCGAATTCCAAGTTGAGCCGAGTAGATAGAACAGTCGGAACACGCTAATAAAAGATCAATCAAACGCAGCCGCCACGCACACGCTCGCATTGGAATGCCATAAATTACAAGCCCTTCTTTCGCGCACTGCCCCTTTGGCTAATTTGCATGAAACATGCGAACACATGGGCGCAAACTCCCGAAATTAAATTTTCCGGGGGTGAAGTTTTAATTGCGCGCCCATTCGAAATTAGCCGGGCGGCTCGTTAGGCAGGCGGCGCGCGTCGCTGATTGGAAACTTTTCTTTTGTCTTCCGAGCGGAACCAAAAAGGGAGAGAGAGAGAATCCGTCTGTCCAATTATCATCATTGATGGTGCGCAAATTATACTGAAAGAAGAAATGCCCGGCGGCGCGCGAACGGATTAAAAATATCGCCAATAATTGCGTGCGTTAATTGCATTTCTGCTCGCTGCTTCTTTTCTCAGCCAAATTAACCCAAAAGGGCGTGATTTCTAATTGGATAACTTGGCGGCAACATCTGTAGCAAAAGTTTCTCCGCCATTAAACCTTCCATAAAAATTATCATTAGAGACCGCTTTTGAATTTTCTAAATTAAATTATTTCAGCATATGAACATTCATGGAAATATTATTTCAATCGAAAAGTTTCAAACAGCTGTTTCATCTTAATTTATCAGCTGGAAGGCCTGGTGAGATCAAAAAATTTCTCTTACTTAATAAAATTAAATATTTCTACACATGGATGAGTTAAGATCTCTTTATTGGCACAGACAAATCAAGTCTTTTCAACAATGAAGGTTAAAATTTCCAATAAACGCAAAGACTTCCAAGACTTGATTTGACTATTTCAATAAGGAATCCTTAAAGAGGAGCTTTTTCTTGATTGTTGCCAATTGTTGTACTCCGGAGTCGAATGTGATCTTTTACATGGTTTAATTGGATAAAAAAAATTTCAAGCAATTTTTTTCACCAAACTTTTTACTGAATTCAGGCCATTTCTTAAACAAGTTAATTATAAAAAAAGTTGTTAGTGCGCGTGTTTTTTTCTGTTTTAATAAGTGTATAGTTGAGTTTTTGTTTGTGTTGTAAAGTGTAAAGCAGTTTCAGGGTTTAATTTTTATGAGGTTTTTACGTGGATTGACTGGAAGTGTGCGAGAAAAACTTGGCTTTATAGAATGGAATACAAAACAAATTTTTGACTTTTGGTTTAAATTGATTGCTTTAATTTTTTGTGACTGTAAAAGATAAAAAAAACTTTAAAAATATAAAATTATTTTATCTTAATTAACAGTAAAAATTTTGGTATGTATTCCATCCTTTAAAGCAAAGTTTTTCCCGCACAGCTTCAGGTAAATCCACGTAAAAACCTCTGAAATGATAATTTTTAAACACTGCGTTTGGTTTTTATTCATGGAATTGGAAGAATTTTCCAATATCATCACTGATCATTCTCCCTTTTACACCGAGACAGTTCAAAGATAAACGCACTCTCGCTCTTTGCCTCACTCCTCAGAAACTCGGCAAACAGAGTTTGAAAACTTCCATTAAGATTGGTTTCTCTCTCGCCTATCTCGACCTCACCTCTCTCACACCCTGGTGTGGCTGCGGGCGATGCATTACTTACACATCCGCGTTTAGCCGCACAGCAAGAGCTCTGCGGAAAATCATTTGACTCCGCCGCCGACGGTCTCGTGATTTAATTCCAGAGGTCGTTCCTAATGGCAAAGTAATAAGTGGATTTTACTTTGCCTCCGCAGTGCCTATATATTTTTCTCCTCCTTGGATATTCCGTCGTTATCTTGTTAGCCGCTCTCGTCCGCGCAGAGAAAAGGAAATAAAACAAAAGTTGGCCGGTTCGCGCTCTTATCTGCTCGGCCATTGATTATTTAATTCTGACTCGCGGTGACCCTTTTCTCTCGCGTGGAAAATCCGCTCTGCGTCTTTAACTAGGGAAGTTTTTGTCTGGTCAGAGAGGAGGAAAAGCCAAACGTCACTGCAGTCAGTTTGGCGTTATCGAGAAAAGGCAGTTCTTTCCTAAGAACTTTTAAACTTATTCAAAACCAAAGAGAATAAAAGAATCTCCTGAACATGGATGATTTTTATATTTATTGCAATGTAAATTATTTCGTTGTATTAAGCATCAAATTTAAGTTTTGATCTGTGTTAATCAAAGTTAGCAAGTAGATTTAAAAATGGGGTTTGCATTGTTTAATTTCATTTGTTTTCTTTGGCTGGAAAGAGGCATTTAAATTGTAATTTCAGTTCAATTAATGAAATATATCACGAAATGTATCCTGTAGTATCAAAATTTGGACCCATGAGAAAACTAGTTTAAGTTAATGAAATAATGTTAATTAGATATCACTACAAATAAAATTTCGTTTTCATAAAAAAAGATAAGTTTCAGATCGTTTTGTCAAGTTTTCTTATATTTCAAGTAAAATTTGTGTTCAATAATAAAAATAAATGAATAAATCAATTTAAAAATAATAATCGTAATTCAAATAAACTAAAATCACTAAATGATCTTTAAACTACATAATTAATCTTTAAAATAATAAACATAATATTAATTTTATTCAACTTTTTTATGATACTTGTTTAGATTGACTATTTTCCTCAAAAGGAATTTTCCAGGTAGGCTCATAAATAATGCCATTTTAGAAAAATTACAATCAACCTGCGATTCGAATTCGAGAATTACAAGTTTTGCAAAGCTTTCAGCGCCATTGTTGCGCTCTCAGCAACGGATGCTGAGGGCGGTTGACGACGGTCGGTTGGTTGGTTTTTGCTTCCGTAATCCCAGAAAGAAAAGTGGCATTTTGTAGCGTTTTCTGTCACAAACAAAGCACGCTCGCCATAATTATTCAGGCGCCGTCATAATTCACGGTACTTGACAGACGCGGGTCGCGCAAGAAAAGCTGCTCGGGCTTATCCCGTGCAACGCTGCACGCGGCAGATTTTTCCGCCTCGGGAAAGGCAAATTTTTCCGCACGCTGATGCAGAGTCGTAATGAGAGAGTAGCGAAAAAGGTGTAAACACAGCAGAGTCATAGAGAGATTCTGTGTTTGCCGTGTCGTGTGCAGATGAAACTTTTTGCTGCTGCTGCGCGCGCTAATTTGGCGTCAACTGTGTGCGCTGCCTTGTCACTCGCATGTCGGACACATTTTCTGCCAGCCAAGCACAGCAGCAGCTACAACCGAGGGAGAGCGTTTACTGTTCTTCCGATTTGACAGCATTTGTCGAGTGGCCGCAGAGATTGCAGGGAATAATGGTTGTAGAGGCGAAGGGCAGTGTTAGAAAGAAGCAAACACGAACTACGAACAAAAAACTCGAAGAAGAAAAACTTATTGTTATTATATTTTGTGAAATTCAATTTTTTTTTAAAATTTTTTATATCTTTAGTAATTATAGAATTAATGAGGACTTTTTAAGTTCATTTCCAAATTCATCACAATACCAATAATGCCGCTTCTGTTTTTTCAGGCAATTTTCATCTCTAAATATGTGAAAATGTTGCCAAAAGTATTTTATAATTTATTGTATGAATTAAAAAAAAATTGTGATTAATAATTTACAATACATATTTTGTTATTGTAGAAACAAGGAATTAAAAAAAACTAATATTAACACATTAAAAAAATTGATAATCAGAATTAAACAAAGATCGGATAAAATATATATATAAATTAAAGTTTTTATTGGCAATTATAATATTTAGAGTTTAAATTAACGTTTAAAATCTATAACTGCTCTCTAATTCCTTAAATAAACAAATAATTAAGAAGGCTAATTAAATTTCATATCATGCGAAATTATAAAATTATAAAAATATATTAAAGAAAATAATTCGTTGAGCACTGTCCTGTCCTCGACTCAATATTTTCCCAGAGACCACATTTGAAGCGCAGCGGCGGCAGCTTTTTGCCACCGCCATCCTTTTTATTGATGACAATTAACGACAAGAACAACTCTGCTCGGGCAGGTTTTATTGTTGGCGCCCGGCAAGCTCGACTGCTGTTTGTTTGCGCGCATTGTTCGCGAATCTGGAGCAGGCCCAGAGCCTGCATGTGAATTATCTCGTTGCGAACCGCCCAATGCGGAATATATCTTACGTAATGGTCTGGGAAATTTATCAGCTGCGCGAATTTCGAACGTGTGTATTTTGGAATAATTTTATTACATATTATTCGCACAATTTGAATATATATTTGAGGGAATTCCGTGTCTCGGGGTAATTTATTCCGAGATAGTTTCTTATGTACGACTCGCTCTTCCTTGCTCCTCTGTGTGTGTTTTGCACACCAAAGGAGGGCAATTAGCCTTGCAAAAAAGATAGAGCAGAGCTGCGAAGAGCCCACGTAACAAGCCGGCAGCGCTTTTGATTGCGAGCATTCTGTTTGAGGAATTCTGGAGGAAGCCCAATTTCATTTGAAAAATTTAATTTGACGCACTCGGCGAAATAGCAAACTTCCAGGTATACGGGCAAAAGCTTTCATTTTTACCTGGAATCTCTTTCAACGCTAACTGACTTGTTGAAATTCAAAGGAAAAGCAATGATCTTTTTACCATTTTACAGAAATTGCGATTTATTTTATGCTTATGTTTTTTAACTTGAAATTAATTTTGGATACAAACTTTATTTGATAGAAAAAACAATCGTAAATTACTTCTAAATTATTTAACTACATTTATTTAATTTATGCTTCTCTGCGAATAAATGCGTAAAGAATCAAGAGAATGAAGACAAAGATTTTTGCTAAAACTCTAAACGCAAAAAAAAAACACCGCAGGGAACGAAACTGCACTATTTAAAAAAAAAAAAACTAAACAGAAAAATCAACATGTAAAAATTGTTTTCAGAGAGAAAGGTCATGTTATTAATTAATTAATACCATAAATTAAGGCGAATTTCAGTTTAAATCAAATATCATAAAAAATAGAACGCAATTAAACAATCAATCCCACGCTTCGAGCTTGCCTAAAACCCGAATCACCGCTGCGCCAGTATTAGCTGTACTTGAAAACAAACATGTTCAAAATGTTTGCCCTCTTTGCGAGCAAATTTGCACGACTGTTGCAAAATCTTGTGCTCGCGCGTTTAATTAACCAAATGCAGACCTGTTTAATGTGGCAAAAACGGTCTGGGTGAATAAAATACACAAACGCGCGCGGACGCACATCGGCAGCGTAAACACTCCGGAGGCTCGGCAATTACCATCGTTTTATTTATCCAGGCTGCAATTAAAAATAATAAAACGCAGATGTGGCGCGAGAGCGGAATTGCAAAAGCCCGCATTAATCCGGTCCGAGCGAATTATCTGCGAAAAAATAGAGAGAAATATAATTTCGCGCGCTCTAAATAATTTAAATTTCATTAATCAATCAATCAATCTGGCAGGCGAGTTGCATGTGACAATGGACCCGCGTGTCATGCCGGTCAGTTAATTAAAGCGTAATGAGCCTTTTTGGGCTGTTCTAGAAATGGTCCCGCGCTAATCTAATTTGCACGAGTGCGCGCGCTTTTGCCAGGGCTCGAGGCGCGCGCACGCTCTTCAAATAAATGATATGGTGCGCGCTCGCTAATTTACAGACGAGTGCTAATTATTCTTAAGTGCTGCCTAGATTTTGAAGAGGGGTGCTTACGGTACGCATATGCATGCGCATTATAATGTACTTGTGTGGTTCCTACACATGCTGTTGAAAAATGAGCTAATTACGTTTCACAGGCAGGTGGCTCGCTTTTAGTAGGTCTTGTCACTCAATTACTCCTTCCTCAGAGAAATTGTATTCAACATTTAATGGCGTCATGATCATGTAAATTTAAAAAAAAAATCTTTCACAGTAAGAATAATTTGTAATCGATAAAATGAGAAAAATCCCGGGAAATATTCGAATCCAATCATGGAATTAAAATTTGTTTTCTCATTAGAGAAACGCAAACGGCTCTCTACCACTTTCAGTCACGGTCTGCAAACCTATTTCTCGGACAAGGAAAAAAATTAAGCCACATTTTAACAAATAATAGGGACGCAGATGGTGACCAAATCTGGTAAAGTCATTTTTTTTTTCAAATTAAAAATTAAAAATTTTCTGTAATTTTCTGCAATTTTTTCTTTTTAAAAATAATTTAAAATTTAAACCATATTTTTTCCAATATTTATTCATCCTTGTATATTAGACTGATTATTAAAATTTTAAAAATAATTTAAAATTATATAATGAATTTTTTTATTAATTTATCCACACCTGACATAGGATTTAAGTAACTGTGATTCTAACAAGTCATTTGTTTGAGATGAAGATCCCGATTTCAATGAAAATTAGTGCAAAACTTCTGTTGCCCTTGATTACTTTAGAATAGCCAATAATTTTTCCCAATCATTGTCTTCAATTTTTGCCATTCAAAACCTAATTTTTTTGAAATACATTGAAATTATTGGAAATATCTACACGGAGGACGCTTTTGTGCCTAGTTTTAATAGTTTTTTTTATGCAAATTAACAGTCCAGGGCAAATTGAGGAAAATTGATAGCCTTTCCAGGGTCTCCAGGTGTAACTTCCATCAAAATCAGGATTTATCATCTCAAAATCATAAATAATCAAAATTGTTTTCAACAATATAATGTGAAAAATGTTATGTAACAATTTTGGCAAATAAACAACAATAAAAATAACTATGTAAATCTAAATAAGACTAAAAACTCTTTTTTAGTAATTTTTTTAGTGCACAGACTTATTTTGGACATTTTTTTGTCAATATTTCCTTCTTCGGCTTGAAAATAAAAATAAATCTAGCTAAAAACTGATTTTCCCTTCTCTGTTTTTCGCTTTCAAACGACTTTTGCAGCCGAATCTAGTCATTATTTTAAATTATTTCGTCTACATAATTCAAGTTGTTTACCGAGTTTCCAACTTCACAGTTAAACATGGAGGATAATGCTTCTGAAACTGCAGTTAAGATAAAGAGTGAAACATTGCCAAGGAAGCATTAAGCAAGTCGGCAAAATATCATATTTTCCGGACGTTAGCCGGAGAGCTGCCACTGTCTTTTGATGCACGGCGCGAAATTGAGGCATTTGCAGCACGAACTGCCAAGAGCGCGCGTGTGTCGCACAATAAATATTTTTTATGATCGTTTAACCCCCTCTTTTACGTCCACGCATATATCCTGGCCGGAATCACCTGAAATACAAACGTCGTCATTTCACTTCTCGTGGCGAAAAAACAAGGGAGACATTTCGCGTGTATCGGAAACTTTGCTTTCCGAACTAATCAAATCGAGCGAAAGTGTTCGAAACTGTGCTTAAACTTTAGTGCAGCGCCGGCGGCTGTGCACAAAGTTGGCTCAAACTGCGCATCGGGGGCCATAAATAAATATTTGTCGGGAGATATCGAAATCCACTTTGCAATTTTTCTCCCACAAATCACACAGCCCAGCATTGCTGAATCTGCATAAAGCGGCGCCCCAAGTTCCCCTTTCTTTCATCTTTCCCCGCAGCATATTCTGCTTTTTTCGTGATATATTAAAATTCTGGTCGAGCCAAAACGGTCTTGAGAGAGTTGAGAAAAAAGTTATTTATTCTCGACGGGCGAAATAGAAAATAGAACAAGTATAGTGATTTTCCACGCGTCGTGCTCGCCAGCAGTAATTTTGCGGACGCACGAGGAAAGCCTCTTGAGACGCCTGCGATACGTTTTGTCTCGCGCAGCCAGGCCACGAAAACAGTTATTCCCGACCGCAATGTTATTATTATTGTGTGGCAACATTGAATTATTTCTGCCGACTCCGTCGCACCGAACCCTCTGCGTTGAAATGAAACACCCAAGCTCGGAGGGTGGATTGTAGTTTCAATTATTGTCAAATGAAATTTAAGCAAAATTTATTGAATTAATAATACCTTGGAGGTTTTAAATTGAAGAATTTCATCGAACAATTGTCTTTGGTTTAAATTAAAAGTTTTTTTTTTTTTATTTTCTCCCGAAATGTCAACCTAGATATTTTTATTAATATTGTTGTTTATTTGTCAAATTATTGTTACATTACATCGTTTAAATTCAATTGTTGAAAATAATTTATATTATAAAAACAAAACGGCACCACCACTAGCAAAATTTTTTCTAAAACTTCCGAGATCAAAAAGACCCCATTTTGTGAGCCTCTTGTTAAAAAAATATGCTCGTTTTTAGACTTACTATGAACAAAAGTTTAATAATTATTTAATAAAATGGATCTTTTTAAACATTTTTGCTAACTATTACCTTTTTATAATATTGATAATCTAACAATTTTGAGTTATTATTACCAAAGACAAAAGTAGTTCTTCAGTAAAGTACCCACTGATTAAAATGGCGGAGTTACTTTAAAATGAATTAAATTATAAATAAATTTATTTATTTCTCTTCATACAATTCACAAATCTATTATTGAAAATAAATTTAAATTCGCACTCGAAGGTTGTCCCATTTGCTGTGAAAAAATCCTTTCTGTTTATACCTCTAAATATAATTAAAAATGATAAATGGTAAATATGATTATAGAGAATTGAGATTTCTATAAAAATATAAATTTTTGAGTTTCAAATCTTCGACCCGCTGTTTCTACCGCCCCTGTCGACGGATCCTCCCAATTTATCTCCACCGTGCGTTCGTCTAATAGTATAAATAATTATGTACGCGAGCACAATTGCGCACACAAAGCATGGCGCGGCGGCGGGCAAATTTCATTAACACGCGCTACATGCGTTTAATCTGCCGCGTCGAGCAATTTTGCATAGTCGAATACCTGCAGTGCGTTGTGCCTGCGTCGAGATAATCCGATTCCGTCCTCGCGCAGGAATTCACAATTATCTCGCTAGACACAATTCTGTCGGACGGAAAGAATTAGAAATTGGAACCAGTCCCGGAGCAGATGTGCAATTTCGAAATTGTGTCGCTGCAAAATGGTCGGTGTTGGTGTAGTTGTAAATTTCCGGTGCCATCTTGGTGCAATGAAAATTTTACGACGCGAGTGTACTTCTTGCACTAGTTTCTGCACCGCGGCAGTAAAAGCACGACCGGTGCAATTAATTTCCGGCCTCTGCGCAGACAGGCCAACTGTTGAGGCACTTAATTATGAATTAGTTGCGAATTTAATTCCTCTCGCTAAGTGGCCACAAATCAGAATGGCAATAATGGACCTGAATTGCGTCGTCACGAGCGCAAAAATGAGACTTTTCCTCTCGGCACTCGAGGCGGACGTGATTGTGCTTCTCTCTTATTCGCAATTTGTGCCGCTCCAGGGAAAAAGAGAATCACGTAAACACTTTATACAACGCTTTCATTACTCGCGCCGATAATATGGCGAGCGACAATGTAATAATATGTCTTTTGAGGGTGAAAATCGTGATTGTGCTCAGTGAGTTGTTTGATTGCAACGATTGAAGTTTATAAACAGGTCGTTTGCCGTCGACTCATTACAATTCCGAGAATAATTAGCAGTCTGATCATTATAATCAAGTAACGACATGGAAAGCTCAATAAACGTCGATCAGTTTAACAACCGTTGTAATTTATTTGAAGAATAATGTTCTGCATTTTCTTCCTTTACATCTAACTTCAAAATTGGTGCAGTAATTTTATAACAAAATATAATAAATTACTTATTTTTATTAATATGAAAGAATTTTATTAATTTAAGAACTTGATCTTCTACGAAGTATTTAATTATAAAATTTAATAAATATATTTATCCCAGCCCTGCCACTACATAAAACCTTCTTTAAATCGATTTTGTTAAAAATAATAATAATAAACATAACGTATTTCAGCCCTTTCAGCACAATCTCGGACGTGAGGTCGTAAAACAAAATTAAATCACATAAAAACACACGAATGCGAGGTCCATTTTTTACAGAGCTTGCGGAACAACACATTTTTTTTCGGCTTGATAAATATTAACAAAAGCAAAACAAGCAGCATGCACGAGCGGAGTGCGGAAAACAGTAAAAGTTGGTCTCCGCTTGTCCCTGGGAAAATCAATGGAACGTACAAATACAACGCCGGGTGAAATGTCCGCTCACCCCTGCCAGCTAATAAACCTGGTGCCCTCGCTGTCCTTCATAATCCGACTGTTTGCAAATCCCTTTACACGGTAAACTTAATTTAGAATACACTGGCGCAATTCAAAATTTTCACATTCACATTATTTGTCAAATGAAAACGACGGAATTTTGGAAATTAATTAATTAGTATTTTGCGCAACATGTGCGTTAATTGCTCGACACGGTTCGCAAATTGAATTCATACAAAAGGAAATGTTGCGAAACTGTTTCGTTTGTTCCTCTTGGCAGTTCATTGTATTCCAAATTACAAATTAACGGTGTCCTTTGAGAACTTTGCCGAAATTGTCAAGGTGGTCTCTGAGCGATTTAAAAAAACAACCGACGGTAATGAGCACAGTCGGCGCAGACTTTCATCCGTCGGATTAATTAACAAATCTCTTTGAGCATTTTGAATAACACTTGCGGAGATGCGCACAGCGAGCGAGAAATGACTGCTGGGAAAGTTGGTTGGCGAAACTCGAGGGACCTTTCCGAAATTACGAGTGCACGATGGGGAAACGGATTTGACGTTGAGTAAAGCAAATAAAACTTGCACTGAGAGCGAAAAAAAATTTTAATCAATGTCAGAGGGTTGAGAGTAGCTGACGCAAAAGTTTCTTTGCTGCCGAACTAATTCCAACCCTTTCTTCTCCACACTGTTGCTTAATTTAGACCACCTATTTGCATATTTAATATTTGCAAATTAAGCCCGATTCAGCCAGGGTTACCCGGCGAGCGTAAAAAATAACTTTGGTAACTAACAGAGTCCCTTGGAAATCGCCCCGCGGGCTGGATTTCCATTCTGCAAAGTATGTATGTAGCGAGCCTTGTTTGTTTTATTCTTGTAATTCCTGGGCATATTCATTTCAGCAGCAAATATTTACAAGTAAAAAATACCAGCAAAAAATGTAGACAAACGAATAAATTAAATATTCATCGGGTGGTGAGAGGCTCGAGGCGAGGAACAGAGAGCCAAAAAAAGTTGGGGATAACTTTTTTGTTTTAATCTCGAGCGCAGTACATTGCCGGAAACCAATTTATCAAAAGTTAGCGGACTGCGGAGAAGAATAAAGATGTACGAATGTGGAAGAGCGTTAGATCTTGCGGGGATAAATTTTATGCGGAGATTTCTTACTTTTTGCACCAAATTCAGATGCTTTGAAGAAGAAATAAGTTTATCTTCAAAGGAATTATATTTATTATTATCTTTAGTTTATTTTACTGCATTTTCTACATTTAAAAATGAAACCAAAAAATTTGATGCTTGGTTTATTTTTTTAGATTTTAGGAATCTTTCAAGTAATTAAAATGTTTACTTTGAAGGAGGAACTGGATTAAAATAAAATAATTCATAAGAAATTCTAATTTGGTATAAGGAATTTTTTTTAATATTGACGTATGGACTGGGGAAATCAACAATCGAGATTATATTTTGCGCGGATTATGAATAAATATCTTCTCAACTTACAATTAAATCCTTGTAAAACCACCCTCAGTATTTCTCTAAGCTTAGAATTTATTATGTACGTCTCCAAACTTTTCTAAATTGAGAGAAACGAGCTTTGAATTTCATAGATCCTTTCAAGCTTTGTACGAAAAATTAATATTGAAGGGACAAAAAATTTATATAATAGATGTTTGATTGAAAATACAGGATCATTTTACAGCTCTGTTGTCAAGCAAAAAAGCAGTCAATATTTTTTGAGATGGGACTTTTATGGCACAAGCTCTGCAAAATATCAAATTTCGCGTTCTCATCGGAAACGCGCAGTCCATATATATTCTGGATTGTGACGGAAGACCTGAAACATGCACCCGCCCCAGCAACCCAATATTCGCATGATATTGTGCTCGCCGCACGCGTAACCGGAGCCACTTACGGTCCCCGCACGCGGTGACGAAACCCCTTCACAGCATAATTCTCATGCTCCACAGCAGCGGCACGTGAGAGCGCAAACTTGGTCCTCTCGGGCCTCACGGGCCGGGCCAAGCAGAGGAAAAACGACGCTTGACACGCACTATCACAAGCGAGGCGTAATGTCTTGCGCGCAACATGCAAAACCGCAATGCCAAATACGGTGTGCCTTTGAAGTTGCGAGCGGAAATTCCAAAGCTTGGTTACCCGAGTCAATGTTATCGCTCCATTATTATTGCTCCCACAGTAATTATATTACACAATTGCATTACCAAACGCAAACAGGGAGAGTTATTTTGGACGATTAAGACAAATTTGATTTTTTTTTCTGTCGATAAGAATGGTTGAAAATATATAGCAAGTAAATTCAGATATTATTTTTTATCAAGTCTTTTGTTTGATGCTGCTTTTGAAGTAATAATAATTTTGGAATCTGTC
Source organism: Neocloeon triangulifer (assembly GCF_031216515.1). Classification (NCBI taxonomy): domain Eukaryota; kingdom Metazoa; phylum Arthropoda; class Insecta; order Ephemeroptera; family Baetidae; genus Neocloeon; species Neocloeon triangulifer. The sequence goes on along the minus strand of NW_026775555.1, from coordinate 4,374,583 downwards.
TTTTTATTTTTATTTCAGATGAATTATAAAAATGATCCAAATAGGTGATAATAAGTGGAAAATCCCTTCAGTAGGTTGGAATTAGTTACCAAATATTTAATACGGTGTATCTCATTTTTTCATCAAATTGATCTTCAGACCCTCAAATTTGCATTAAAAAAGGTGTGTTTGCTCTTTTAATTAAGTTTATTTCTGACAAATAGGTTTAAATAGTGATCCCTATTTTAAAGTTCCTATTTGAATATTATCATAATAATAATTAATTGTTAAGTAATATACATTTCCTTTTTGTACATTTATTATTTTTTAATTAATTTTGAAAATATTTTTTAATTTATTTATTTAATTTATTTTTATGTTTCTATATTTAGAGCATCCAAATTTTACAGCTGTATTATTACAGGGAAGGGGATGAAATGGAATGAAAGATAAAATTCTCATTGATAAATGTTATAAAAAAAAGCTGAACAGCGGAGTTTTGAATAATATCTAAAGATCTTTCCATTTCTTTGTGGCTTAGTGTTTAATGATGATTTAAATGTTTATTTATTTTCTTATAATTATTAATTGTGATCGCAAATATTTATCAACCAAAATGAAATGAATATTTTTTCTAATTAAGAATCATATTTAACAACTTAATATATCAATTACTTATCTTGTTAAATAATATGAATGATGAATATTTCCCTTAAAAAAAGTTTTCGCACGGCCCCGCCGCGTGCAATCAAACCAGAGCGGTCGAGCGATGCTGGGACATGCACGTGTATATCTCTGGGCGGCGCATGGCATATCAGCGATTTTTTATCGGCAGAGTGTCGCCGCGCCGCATTATGCCAATGTGCTCTCTCGGAAATGTGCGGAGGAGCGATTTGTCACGCAGCGAGCCCGCGCCTCATCGCCACGCCACTTTTTGCCCCCGTTGAGCCCTATTTAAATGGAAATGCCAGCCGCGCGCATCATCAGGTTGCCCATGCCGGCGGCTGCCATTTTCTCGGTCGGCGACGACCCACACGCACCTGCTCGAATAAAAAACCGCCGATTTAATTTGCCGATCGTGTAGGCTGAGTGCGAACGTTTGGTAATGGACGCAGATGCGACAAGGGCTCCCTCGGGGCAGCCCGAGACTTGTCTTTTTACTACGCCGCTAATTGAATGTCATTTCTGATTCAAATTCGAGTATTATCATTTTTTTAATCGTAATTTTAAATTATAAAAAAAAGTTCAAAGAAAGACACGAATGGAACCCATTATACTCAAAGTATTACATAATAATTACATATGCAGTTCAGATGTTTCTAAATAACAATTATTAGTAAGAATTTCACCTGTTTAATTTTGTTTCATCCCCTTTCTTGTAATATTACACAAGGTGTAAAATATGAATGCTCTAAAAACAAAAATAATTAAAATGATGAAATAATTATATAAACTAAAAAAGATTTTTAACGTAAAATAAAAAATAAAAACGTACAGAAAGAAATTTATTTTAAATTAAGTAATTCAATATTTTATAATATCTAAATCTGATCTAAATAGGAACTTTAAAATTGGCGTTCATTAACCTATTTGTCATAAGTGACTTTATTTTAGAACGAAATATTTAAAAGGCCCCAATCATAATCAGTTTTTTCATTGATTCAATATTTGAAATAAATATCATATTTAAAAAAGAATTAATAATAATGGATGAAGATCACCGACTGAGAAGAATTAATATAATAATAATAACAAATAACCCAACTTAGCCATAAGATCTCCTAAATTATTATTTATTTAGTCTATTTGTATATAATTTTGGTTTTTACGTGTGTTATTGTGATGTGTTACATTTCATTTTAATTATAAATAGAATTATTATTATTGTTTGTCATTTTTGACCATTACAAGAATAATCTTGGACAATTTTTTTGAATAGGGCAACAATAAATTTTTTAAGAAAAATAAAACGTTTGAATTATTTTTTTTTAACTTGATTCCTCGGCCCTTTGTCCAGAATAATATATTCACATGCCACGGATTTTAACACATTTCATTTTATAGCGCCTGCAGAATTCTGTGGCCGGCAACCCGCTCGTCAGAGAACAACCCGAAGCAGAGCTGCCGTCAGCTTCCCACGGCCAGAGCGGCATTATGCTGTGTCCCTTTTCTCCGGTGTCAAGTGCAAATCCTTCAAAAAGTGCTGTCGTGGTTTCCCCTCCCGATATATGCGGCCAGCGGGCGAAAAAAAAAGAAAGAAGCAGCGGTATGGGTGTGAAAAAGACATGGGCACATCTGCGTGAATTTTACAACAGCCGGTGCTGGTCGCCGCTCGCTCATCTGTCCGGCGGAGGCCCGGGTGCCAAATTTATTTACTGACCCTTGTCACTTACGTCGTGTGCGCGAGCGTGAGGGATTGTTTTTTATGAGCCGCATTACACGCCGGGCGACTCTTTTGTCGACAAATTTATTTGGCGTGTCAGTGAGAGGTGCGCGACTAAATTTTTATGTGAAGCAAAACAGGGACACGGTTAAATTTTGACTGTACCTGCTGCTGTTCTACATCTGTTTTCAAATCCAGTTTACAAGAACAAGAGATGATGGTTTCCTTACCTGAAACAAAAAAGAGCAAATATTGTAAATTTATATATTCTTGGGAATTTTAATGTTTTTATTTCATTGTCACAAGGAATTTTGCAAATTTGTTTCAAATAAAAATAAACCCAGCAAAGTAAACAGCTTCGACGGCTCTAATTTCAAGTTTTGAGTAATTTTATATCTTTACAAATTAGTCCACAATTTTGCGATGGAGCAGTGGCTGCTCTAATTGTAAGCTTAAGAGCGGTCTCTGCTCCAGTTTGTGCAGCTACAGGGCTGGGATTTGTTGGGCGTAAAATTAAATAGGCTAGAAGGAGAATTGAAATTGGCGATGTCAAATATTGAAATTTATATAGTTGGGATCTTTTAGATCTTGGAATTTATGGCAAAATTCTTGCTAGTGGTGGTGCCGTTTTGTCCTTTTTTTTTAAAATAAATTGTTATCAACAGATGAATGTAAACAATAATATTTGTAACAATGTGGACATAAAAAGAAAAATTTCAATTATAAAAGTAAATCTATTAAATTAGTAGAATATACGATATTATTATCTATACTGAAGACTCAACCTCGGCAATTACAAAAGTATTATTATTAATTTTCAAAAGTAATTATTAATGATCCTACTATGACACATTTATAGAAAAAGCAAAAGCTAAATTTCTTTCCCAGATAAAATAAAAAACGAAGCAAAGTTGCCTCCAAACGAAAAATAAATGTTATTTAAATATAAAATTAAAAAATAATAAAGATAAAAAACATTTAAAATGTAGAGATATTGTGACTTTATTATAATAAATACTTAATTATCTTAAATTTATACTAGAAAGTTTGTTCACTACTAGCCAGTGGATCTCATTTTGATTCTAGGGACGTAAAATATCTCTAGTCGGAGCGTAATCGGATCTGCCAGAATCGAGGGAGGACGCGAGGAGCAGCACCAAGTTTGCTGCCGGCAGGGGCGAACAATGCTTGTGTGTTTCGATAGCCTTGATTTGATTTCGCGGCGCACAAAGGCGATCCCTGAGTAAGATTGGCGAGCGCGTCTCATATTGCTGGCGTTTCAATTTTTCACGTCTCTGCAGGCCACCCTTGTTAGTGCGCGCCCCGCTAGTGTAGGCAGACCCGGCTAACAACCTTCTCATTATGGCCTACTTGTTGCTACGCGCTGAAGTTAAAAAGTGGTCCAGCCCCTGCCTCCTCTTTGGTACCAAGGAACGAAATCTCGGCGGCTCGGATGTGAATTTCCGAGCTGATGAGGACGAACGATAATAACCACGAAAAATTGTTTTAACGCTCCTTCTGCGGGCGCCTCTATTTTTCGCATCCGCCCTGCCGGCAGTTAAGTGCACGTCGGGGCCGAGATAATGCGCGCAGAATAATCTTCTCGCGTAATTACAGCGGCGGGACTTTCGCAACCATAATACTCGCCGTCGCAGCTCGCGAATTTGCAATTTAATTCCGGCACACGAACTCTGTACTATAATATTATTTTTGGGTAAACTGCCTAATATCAAAACTAAAACGGTCGAGAAATACTAATGAAGCATTATTTCAAAAGAAAAAAAAAACAAATTCTGATATTTTTGGATAAAATAGAAATTTAGAGTTCTTTTGTTTCCAGTTTTTATCTAATTTCGCATAGTATGATTGTTGTTCCTTCTTCACGATTTACTCAAAATTAATGAGAAAAATTACAAAGAAGAAACGGCTCAATAATTTATTGAATAATGAGTAATATAAAAAGTATTGTATTATCTATCAAATTATATAAATAATAAATATAAATAATATTAAAATATTTACAAATAATCAACAGAAATAATAGGAAATAAAAAGGAGTAATCTGCAAATATGTATCACAATTTTTGAAAGTGAAGAAAACGGACTTTTCCTTGTGGAATTCAACCGCTTTGTATAAAAAAATAATGGTTTTCAATGGGACGTCTCTATTGTAGCTAATTTTTCGTTTCGTTCACAATTGTAATGAAAAAAATTTCAAAATTTTCCCCTCCTTTTATTAATTTCATATTTAGTGAATATTTGTTAAAGGAACAGGCGCGGCTAAAATAATGTAATTTTTGTTCTAATCAAAAGTGGCGTTTTCCCGGTAAATTCAATCATAATATCGTTTTTGAAATATTGATTTAATTCGGCATGGCTCTAGAGCTGTTTCACTAAAAGTTTTTTTTAATTTCCTCTCTTTTATCATCCATCGCCATTTTAATATTAAAATATATCTCTGGTTAATTGCATTGAATGAAAATTTTACCACAGTAAAACTAAATATCATAATTTTCAATGCGGATGACTGCGTTTATTATTATTATGGAAATTATTAATTAATATCAATATTTCCATCGCGGTGATTAGTATTTCTAGCAAATAAAGTTTATCAAGTGTTTGTTAGTTTTCAAATGGAGCAAAGTTCAGAAGAACATAGACAACGATCTTTTGTCTTCCCAATTTTATAGACACTGTGCGTGCAAACGAAACAACAGTTTTGCTTCTCTGCTGGGAGCAGAAAGAAAACGCAGCTTATTTTCATTTCGCTCAGTAGGCGGATTTCTCATTCGCCGTGTGTGTGTGTGTTTGCGACGAGCTTCGCGCCGTGTTTGAGTTGTTGCGCGATTCTCAACTGAGAACGACCAAAACTTCATAAGTGTCCCGTATATTCGAGCGCAAAGCAAAGATTTGTCGAGAATATAATATGAAAAGTTGCCTTTTCTTCGCTGGCCCCGAGCAATACATGTAAAAGAGAGCATGAGTCAGCGAGTTTCAATAGCAAAAGTGCACAAAGAAGCGTGTTGCCTCCTCTGCTATTTATATGCATCGTTTCTCGCATGCCATTGCAGTTATGGAAATAATATCTTCTCTGAGATTGCCACACGCGGCTCGATATTTTCGCCGCGCAAATTGGAAATTCTCATGCAACATTCATGAGCAGCTGGCGCATTTCTATATAACGCTCGCTGCTCTATTATGCCGGCAAAGGTTTCTGTCATAGTGCACAATGCGGGTGCGAATCAGCCCCTAATCGGATTTATATGTGACCCATTGCCTGATATTATTGCGTTTGATCAAGAATCAATACCAGCAAGTGGTGAATACAGGCTATAGGGAAATTTATTTCTTCACAATATGGCAACAAATAATGAAAATGGGAATAACATTAAAAGAAATACGAAATCGCCATTGAAAACGTTGCATTTAATTTTAATCAATTATATTCTATGCAATGAGTTCACTGGAATTATATTTTGAAAAAAAGATGAACTAATGATAAAAAGTATAAATAATTTTCATAAACCAAAGCTTAGTCTGATATTCATCGTAAAATAAAATAATTAATAAATAAAATATGAATTAACAAAATAAATAAATTAAATTAAACATTGTTAAAATATGAAGTAAAAATCGTCTTCTTTTAATTTAATATTGCAGTTTATTTAATAAAATTCAATAGTTTTTTTTTTTTGTTCAAGTTAATTTAATGAATTAATTTTTAATTATTTCAATGGAAATTTATTAAAATGTAAAAATCTATTTTTATTTTGTGCCGAAAAGCATTTGATAAAATAAGCGTGACTTCATTTAGGATTATGCACAACAAAATATTAAGTGAGAGTGAATTTATTTAAATATTGTAATAAAAACATAAATAAATATCAATACATTTTATTGTGAAAGAAAAAGTGCTACTCCCAAATTATAAGTGTGATGAATTAATAAAACGCTTGTTTGAGCTTGTATAGTGAAATTAAAATAAAATTAATTATAATGAAACTTGCAACTCTCTACCACGGCAATCCCTGGACCAAGATATGTATAAGAGGGAGCACGCAGTGTTCCCGCGCGCAACCTTTCAAATAGAAAATTTGAAGAGCCTCGCCCATTCTTGAGAGCAAATAACTTTTCTTGATAATAACAACACACAAGTCTTTTTTCTAGAAAGTTTTCTCTGTTAAAGTCATATTTGTGCCACCACACAAATCATACAAAGTGTTGTATCAATTAAATAAACATCACGGATCGCAGAGAGTCCAGAAACGAAGCGGGGTCATTTGTCTGAGAGTCTCAATCACAAGAATACTATTTCACTTTTCACTGCAGCGCGCGCTTGTGCTAATCGATGGAGAAGGACGCACAAAATTAGCAATAAATTTTGAGCCCTGAAGATTCTGTCAAAGATTGGCTGAAAGGTGAGTGAAAAATCCTCATATAGGTTTGAGATTGCAGAATCATTCAAAATTTTATGCACCAGAAATTTCGCCGAAAATTTCAGGCAATCTGAAAAGACGAGCTCACGATCACATTGATATTTGATTGATTCAACGAGATAATAATATCAAAATGGAATTTGGGGAAAGAGAGCATTGGAACAACGAGCAACGTATTAAAGGTGCTGTACTATTTTGTCTGCATATTAACATTTTTAGATGAAATTTAATTTAATAGTGATATTATTTAATTAGTTTTGGAGAAAAAAAAATTTGAATGGAACCTTAAGAGGCCTTCACTAGAGGATTTAATGCTGTGAAAGGGTTGCTCGAGTTTTTTTAATTGTAATTTTTCTGATAAAATATGGCATTCCTTTTATCAGAAAAATAGGCAAATTGGAAATTTAAAAAATATTTATACACATATTTCTTGACATAATTACACAATATAAGCAAGTGGAGCGACAAAACTGCAAAATTTCATTTTAAACTTCTATGATCAGTTTGAAAAAGATTTAAATTTTTTATTTAGATTTCATTGTGGGACACAAAGAGACTGAAGATTTAATTTGCGCATCAACCCGATTGTTGCACTCAAGAGTCTACAACTTGGTCTCCCTGCGTGAGTTATGCATGAGGAGCGTTGTTCTTAACATGCTTCCCCGGTTCTCAGAGATCCCACAATGGATCGACAGACTGCGTAATAAATAGAAAATAGTTAATACCCACTTGTACTTTTTTCTATGTAAAATTGTGTAGCTCTAAGACTAAAATCTGACATCCTGACCTATGTCTTGGACATAAAAGGACCGTATCGTGAACCTTACTGTTGGCACCAAGAGCGGAGATACCTGGTCCCATCTGAAGACAACAACATTGTGCAGGTAAGTGTAGATAAAAAAACTTTGCCATTAAAAAAAAATGCTTAAAAATCGAAGAATAATTCTAAAAGTCAATTTTACACTTCAAGTGGGTGAAAAAAGACAGAAAGCCAGAGTGGCCGAAGGTTACGATTCCTCTGAGTGTCTTTAGGCAGCTGATCAACTCTACCCTGCAAAGATTTGACTTTGACCTGTGTGTTGCTAAAGAAATGTTCTTTGATCTTAATGGTTTGGATTTCAAAATTTTGCAATTCCTTGCAAAGTATCCGGAGGGCATGAGGAGCATTGTGGACAGGCGCAGTGTCACATATTTAGCACCAGAGCCCTCAGGGAGCAGAAATATTATTGACCTCCTTATCCAGTTCACCAACCTGGAACACCTGAACCTTAACACTGTCCGATTCAGTGATGGTAAAAATTTAAAGAAATTCGAAGCGCCAATATTATTTCTATGTTTATAGATGACGTCGAGAGCCTGAGCAAGAGTTGCCACCAATTGAAAAGCATCACATTGATTTATTCAGCAACACTGACTATCAAAGGTCTGCAAATCTTGGGAACCCTTCCTCAATTAGAAGAACTTACACTATGTGAAAAGCTTAGCAGAGGTGCTCACTATCAGGAAGCTTTGAAAATAATTCCCCAATTAAAAAGAATCAATAGATTAGACATGAATGGTAAGAAAATATGAACTACAGTCTTAATACATTACCAGTTTTTGCACTGAAGATGCTTTAAATTAATTCTGCCTGCTGTTTAGATTCTTTAGGAATGGAAAACTTTGATTCTTGTATCTATTTGAATATTCGGCAGGCTCGTGAACACACGTTCAGACTGGAGCGTCTCAGTACTTTCATTCGAGGCAGTGAAGACGAGTAAAAAATAACCCCGCTTATTTGTAATTTTTTTTGCTGATATTTGCACATTTTCAGCATCTCTAAATGCCTGTCTAATTTGAGGGAGGTTGTCGTGTGCGAACCTTTAAACGACGATGATAATGACAGACGCAATTATTTTCCTGGAGCAAAGCTCTTGCGAACACTGCCCTTCCTAACAAGTCTCACAATAATAGATGCTTATCACGGTGCTTCAAGTTACAATAATATTGGCACCTACCTAGAGGTTCTTGGGCCCAAACTTACTCATGTATGCGTGATTGGAAGCGGCTACTGTGTGGACGTGTTTAGAATCCTCCTTCTTTGCCCCAACCTGACGTCTCTGAGAATCGAAGACTACCTTGCAAAGAGATATCAGAGTGAAGTCATCATTGATCCCCAGCAGCTTAAGCTCAGGCAGCTTCACCTCAAAAGCACCTCTTTAGACCCCAATTATGCTAACTTTTCAAGGCTTCTGCTTGCCCCTGAGTTGCACACAGTCCGCCTTGAAAACATCTTCATCTCTCCAGATGATATCCTGAATGGCTCAAAACCGTTTTTGCTGAATCTCGTTCACTTCCACTCAAGTTTATTAGTGGAATCGAATAAGACTTACGACCTGCACGTGAAGTTTTTGAAGCTCATTGTTGAACATTGCACTAGGTTGCAAACCTTTGAAAGCAGAGTTATACCATACTATCATGTACACTTGCTTATCTCGCTTGCGGACATCTCTCAAGCTCGATGTCATTTTTCTGTCAAAGATTCCAATTAATACACATTTTTTTTAACATTCTGAATATACTGAGTGGAGAATATTTTGTTCTTTATAAGGAAATTTTGGGGTATATTCAAAATATCAAATTATATTTTTTAATTGTGGTAAAAATAAACAAAATGTATGAGAAATGAAGCATAGAAGTTTGTTCAAGAGACGCGAAAAAGCCTATAGGCTTAAAAAATTATTTTGCAGCGAAGAAGAAGAAACACATATTTTTTTCTTTAGATAAAACACCGGTTGTAGGTGTGGGGTAGCGCTTAATTGCCCCTAATGTTCCTTAATAATAATTTATTCTCCACACTGATTCTCATTTTATTCAAGATATATAATCAATTGCATTTCCCGTTCTATATTTTTTGATTAAAATACTAAATCCTGAAAAAATATGTTTCAAATTTTGTTTCAATCTAAATTCCCATTTCTATTCCTTTTACTTATTGATATTAACTTGAATTTTGCAAAAAAAAGTTGGCTGGGAGGCGTTTTATCTGCGTTTAAATTGAATAATTTTTTCATTTTATCTGCATTTATTTTTCAATGAAAAAAACTTTGAATGGTAATAATAAATTATTAAGAAGACGCGCGCCATGCTTGTCTATGCAATATCCATAATTTTTACTATTTTGAATATAAATTAAAACTACACCCTGTTCACATATTCCCTTATATTTCGGTGTTGGATTGATTCATGTACACGTATATCATTTCCAAATATGTAAATCAAACGAAACTTAATTGAACTAACTTCCCTTCTGCGACTCACACGGGCCGAACTGATGAATTATGGCGCACCGGCCCCAACTTTGACCGCACCGAAATAAACCCTCACGTTTCTGGCGGGTGGGTGCAAAATGTATGAAGGCCGAGCGCATTTTTTGCTGCCACACCGAAATTCGCCCGGCAGCGGTGCCACTTTCGCTCTCTCACACACCTCATTGAAACTGCTGCGTCTCTTTCGCACGTCTCGACCTTGCACTCGAGTGTCAAACTCTCCGCTCTGATGAATGGCGAGAAAAGCATTTTTGTTCCCGAGACCGCTAACTTGTGTCGTCTTTCTTCCCCATCTAGGCCTCGAGTTTCCGCTGATTTATTTCCCGTCTCGCAGCGGCGCAGCCCCGAGCACTATTTTCACGCTTCTCTTTTGAATCGCATTGAATGGGAAAAACCCTTGCATGCTATAAGCACTCGTTGTTCACTGTATCTGATTTTGCTCAAAGGCTCACTCGTTTCTTTGAACCTTTTTTTCGCTTTCTGCGCGAATTTACGAATTTGAGGCAATGCAAAAACGCACAAGTTAGCTTTGACAGCCTCCAAACTCATCAAGGGTGGGTTTTTATTTTTTGTCTTGCTTTGATGTTTGGCATGTACTTATAAAACGCAAACACACGAGATTTCTAAGTATGATTGTAGTTAGTATAAATTACGCACTTTGTTCTTCACAAACAAAAGGATGGATTTTTTTTAATGAATGCGCTTGATACGATGTTTGATGTTATTAAAGGATTTTATTTGCAGAGCACAGAAGGTGATTTTAGGCGCATTAGCAGTAAAATTAAAATTCAAGTTTCCTGCTAATTAAGCTGCCAAGACAATTGAAAGAAAAGATTAAGAAATCTATATACTATATAATATTTTTCAACTATTGATATGATCAGTTTTTAAGGAAAGCAGTTCATCAACTGGAAGAAAAACTTTTTTGATTAATCGATACTACATAGGTTGTGTTTAAGCATAAATTTTAATTTAATTGATGGCTTTATGTAGAATGATAATTTTGCTCTCTCTTAGCAAAAGTAAATTACCTTTTCAATATAAATTATTACGGGAATAAATTCTTATCATTTTGATCAATGAAATGAATTATTCAACTCATAGATTTTTATTTTATTTTTATAACTAAACCATTTTCTCTGTGAAACACAATACTTGAAATTTTTCATCTGAACCATGGCAAAGCTCATATAGTTTTTAACCAATTTTGTTTTATTTGTCTTATGAGAATATAAAAATCTAAATTTTATTCACATCTAATTGTGAGGGCAGCTCTGCGAAAAAATTGTTTGCACAGCCCACTTTGCAGGCAATGGGAGGTCCGGTCAAGAAAAACTGTTGCGAAATAGAGAGACTGGCAGCGTCTCCAAGAGCACGGCACACAATAAAAAGTTTACGGCGCGCCCTTTGCCTATTCCGGGGGCCGACTTTTGCTGCAGCCGGTCAGGATGGAAATGTATCGATCTCTCTTCTTGAATGTCTCATCGTGCGCAAATAAGGAATAATAAAATCCGAAATTGGCGAGAAAAAGCAGCGGACGCGTGTTTGCTTTTGATAAGAGCGAGACACGGACACCACTCGAGGTATCTCTTCATGGTAAATTTATATTTTTTCCTTTATTTGTTTTACGGCATTTGTAATTTCTGGCGCGTGTGCACACCGTGTTTTTGCCCGGCCCATAAAGAATTCATTGAATTTCCGTGAGAGGCTTTTTATTATTTTAGTGCCCGGCGCACCGCCGAGAGAGAGAAACAGCCGCTTAATTAAGTTATTGTTTTAAGAGCCGCCTGACTGGAAATGTTTTGAGTTGTAAATTTCTTTTATTACACCACTGTACGTAAAGCGCAATTTTTCGATAAAATGTAATGTAAACCTGCTGTTGTTAACTCCATAGAACGAGTTCGTGCGCTGCTCGCTGGAATTTTTCCTTCAAAATTAATGTGAAAAATAAGCGAGTTTTTTAATAATTAATCAACTTTTTTAATTCCGGTTTTCGTTCTATAAAATTTTCCTTTGCAGAGGTTTTTCATAAGCCCGCTTCAAGTTCCCATCTCATTTCATAGAGATACACAAATTCTTTTAGGTCACTTCATAATTAATCGTTGCCTAATTTGAAAACATCGGACCATTTTCTCTCAATCATTAATCTTCTGCAGAAAAAAGCTCTAATGAGATACATTTTGTCCTTTTAGACCTTTGAAACTATATTTATTCCAGTTCTATTTTTGGCAACCATCAATTATCAAGAAGAACCTGATACAAATTGGCTCCTCTCCACACAGCATATATTTTTTTTTTTTTGCACGCGAGATCGCCTTTAAAATAGATATTTCCACCCACAAACAAATTAGCTTCTTTGCATAAAAGCTCAAGAGCATCAATTTGTGAACTCTTTTTTAAACTAACTGCCAACAAGGGAAAGAGAATCGCTTTGTCAACAGTATGGTCATTAACATCCGCAAACAAAACTGGCTCTTTATAATAATTCTTGCTTCGCATTGAAATGCATGCACGACCCACATGCAGCAGAAACAATGAAAACTGGCGATTTTCTGCTGAACAGGCACTTCTGCAGGGACAAAGCGGAGCAGAAAACGCAAATCATCACAAAACCAGCCCTGGTCGTTAATTTCCTGCATCCAAGTGCTAACAAGATCTAAACTATTATTACCAAGTCATGTCGGATTAATCGTCTTGAGTTTGTATGGTAGACTGGGTAACCCAGTTTCTGATGCATATGTGGGCTGCAAGTTGTATTGTGCAGGTGGATTAATGTGCAGCTCGTGCGAGTTGTCGACAGCAGGCGCGCGTGTGTTGCGGTGCAGCACTCTCAAGTGCCTTCCCAAATGTCACGTGAACCGCAGATGAGAATACATAGGTAATATGCCAACCGTGAACAGGTTCTGGAATTTTGCATACGGACGGCGGGATAGTTGGAGTGGAGTGATCCGGGAAAGCCACCAGAATTATAAAATATATTTTATTATTCGATGAGGTTGTATCATTAAATTTTGCTGAAATTTGATGACCAAAAGAGGTAAATTTTTTAAGCAAATTTATGTTATAAAATTTTTTTACAAATAATTAAGAATCTTTAATTATTTATTCACTTTTTTTATTTTTTTTTAATTAAATTATTTTTTATTCATTAAATTATATTATTTCTAAGGATGTAAGGTTGAAAAACTCCAACAATTACTATTATATTTATTTTAGTTAGAATTTGCTTGCAATTTACTTCATTATGACCAACAAACAGCATTTTATTTAAAATTCATAAAATTATTGTAAAGATTGAAAGTCATTGCCCAATTTTAAATAATATTTATATCCGATCACAAACAAAATAAACGCCTGGAGCGTATATTTCAAATATGGAAAATTATCAATATTTTCTCATTTTCAAACAATTGATCTGCGCTTGTTATGTTGTTTTTGCTTACCCACAATAGAATTTTGCAACGTTCGTTCGCAAAATATTAACTCTTTTATCACTTCTTTCCAACATAAATTATTTTTGCAAAATTTTTACCAAAAGTACAGTGGGTGAATTTGTTCTACTCGACCGGCTTATTGGGAACACCATAAAAAGTTTTCTAAATATACGAAATCCCTCGGGGCGAAATTGCACAATCTCATTTGTATGCTGCCATTCAGCGCGCGCCCGCCAGCGTACACATGCATGCATTCCACCCTGGGCAATTTAACATCGCCCAACTATCTCAACAATTTCGTGCCGCGATATAGCTTTTTCTATCTCCACTTTATTCGCCCCTCGCCTCGCTCTCGTCCTCAATCGAAAACACCTAAAATAACAGAGCAGCACCGCACACGCCAGATGCGGGACCATTTCAACTTTTCAATTGCCCGGAACTCGAATGCGCGAGACCGTAATTTGATACTGCTTATAGCGTCGGCGTTGCCAATTTATTTCACTCTCACGCGCGTGGTATTTTCAGTTTATTCGGTTTTATGCATTTGGGGTGCAAAGCCTGTTAAAAAAAAAGGAGGGCAAATGAACAAACATTGAAAAACAATTACAAGAATTTCAAAATCAATCGATGAACCCGAATCCGTAGAAAATAAAAATTTTAAACTTTTGATTTTTGATGATATTTTCTTTTTTTATTCTCTCTGATTTTAGTCGGGATAAAAAAAACCAACTGACTTTCCTCATTTGATATTCAAAAACTTTTGCAAAAAAAAAAAAACTTTTGCGGCCATTCATGGGTGCTACAAATTTATTTCTGAAACTCTTTTGGGCTTTTGGCTTATGTTGGCCTGTGCGGGTTTTTTTCCTCACCCGCACCTAATTGGCCCACTATTGTTGCTGGAAGAAAGAGGATAGAACTGCTGCCCACATTCAACCACAGCACAAGAGCTCGGAGAGGAAATAGAAGAAAAGTTGGTGCGGTAAAAATACTTTTTTATATTATAAAAGCGAGGAAGTGTGTGCACTAAGTACATGGCCGCGCAGATTCAAGACCACCAGAGCATAAATTAAAAGAAGTCAGCACTATTGAATATTTAGAACAATCCCTGGAAAATTTTGCTCAAGTTGCACTTGAAGTTTGTATTGCTGCCGTGCAATTCCACTTCAAGATTATATACGGCTCAGTCAGCTGCAGGAAAAGAGCGGCGAGTATCTTTGGTTTTTTTCCTCGCTCACAATTGCTGTGGGTTTAATACGAAAGCAATCTCACGCGCCACTTGGGAGGAAATAACTCGATTGAGCTCTTTTTCACTCCAATTTTAATCAAAATGCAGCGATGAAACTTTACAAAACTTGAGCAGCGTAAATTGCAAAATAACTTCGCAAGGATAATTTCTAATTTCTGCTCTGCACAAGTTTTTCAAAGCTCCATCAATTCACCTCTCTTTTCAAAATTACCTGGGTGCAGCACGTATTTCTTTTTTCCCGCCATTGAAACACTTTTTTGGAGTTGCTGCTTTTCTTTAGAGTTCACCGTTCAGCTTGAGGAAATCCGTCTTGCTTATATTCCTCTCGTCTATTTGACCTGAAAGCGCCTCCTAGCATGGGTAGGTGAACATTTTTGCCAACATGTACACCCGAGAAACATTTCCTCCTCGTCTGGCAAAGTGGGTTCCAAAAGGGAGCTTTAGTTTCTAGTGCGCCGTAGTACATCACGAGGCAAAGGGTTTTGAAATAGATTCCTTTATTTTGCATTACGTCCAGTTGTAGGACGAAGGTCTTTCCGCAACATTCACTGTACACTAACTACACGTTACATTAATTCTAGTTGAAAACAGTAATTTAAAAAAGTGACCAACTTGATAGAAAATTGTAAAAAGATCATTATATTTACCATAATTTTTCATCAAAATGTGACTGAAAAGGTAAATAATAATTTAATTCTAAATAACAAGACGATTAATTATTTTATTACCTATTTTTCCTGAAATCCGCCATTTTCATTTATTATTCATTTTTTTGCATTAAATTATCAGCAGTATTGATTCCAGCATTCCCATTAGATTATGATTATGGAAGCAAAATTTTGAATTGGATTTAAAGCAGCTAAGTCGACCAACTTGTCGACAAAAGGGGATCTCGGGTGATAAATTCATCAGAGCCCTTTAGTCCCAGGCCGAAACCATTTCGCACTGGCAAAGATCCTTTGGGACCAGCGATTGACTTATTACGCGCACCGACCCCGAACACTATTCGGCGCGCATTGGAATTTAGAGTGGACACTGCGGAGCAAGGTGGAAATTCTACCCAGAGGTTTGTGCTCGGATTCCAGTTTCCCTTTCGTGGAGCAGAAATCGGCAGCAATTATAATTCCGGGTACTTAATAAAGCAAAACTAAACTCTCCCGCCGCCGGCAAATCGGCTTTTGTTCCCAGCCGGCTCAATGTTATGATGTTGCGGGACGTGATTCTGATATGGGCGCGCCTGTGTGTGTTGCCCGCACGAGCCACACTATTGATAATAATGTAATCTGAGCTCAAGTGGATTACACTTTTGCCGCTCTCATTTATCGGACGCGCCTCGCTCGCAAAATTGCTAACAATAAAGCGGCGGGCTAAAGCGTCGTGCCATGTCCTGGCCCTCATTGTCAAAGTTAATCATTTCGGCGCACTATATGCGCTGTTTATTTAGCAGACCAGATTGATGAATGCTGACCCTTTATTATTTGCGTCATTCACGGATTTATACAAATTGCCGGGGTTAATTAATCGCAATTCGCTTTACATTAATCACTGCAGTTTAGAAATTAAAATATTTTTTCGTCTGTAAAATTGGAATTATAGAGGTTTTCCACGGAGAAGTTAAAAGTTTCTTAAATTAATCCATCTCGTTGAGATTTTGTGGTAGAATTTCACAATTGACGGTTGATTCATGGTGATTTGAATTTAAAGTCGGCTTTTCCTCGATGGATATTTGTGAGCTGTTTATTGTTTAAGAAAAAAACTCCTCTCTCGACCACCGCCAAGAAAGCTCATGAATTATGGCTGCAGCCGAAACATGTAGAGCAGGATATTGTTTTTTCTTAAACAATAAACAACTCACAAAAATCCATCGAGGAAAAGCCGACTTTAAATTCACCATAAAAATTGGGGAGTTTTTATTTTTAAACATTATTTATTATTTTCCTCATTTTCTCTTTCGTTCTTTCAGTATTAAACAGTTTTGCTTTTTTGATAGAGATTTTTTGTCACATAGAGTAATAGTAAATAAATAAATTAAAGTAACATTTCCCTCTTTTATTTTTTAAAGCAAACGGTGTAAATAATTCTTTGAATTTAAAATCGACATTTTTATTCTATAGCTCTAGCAGAATCTAAAATGTATTTGTGCAGCTAATAAAAGCATAATTTATATAATTCTGCTCTTGGATAAGAGTAGAGCATGCAAAAAAGACCTGCTGGGTAAAGCGAGCTAATGAATTCATCGCGAAATGAATTCACTTGACCTTAATTATCATACACATAGCATCCCGCTGTGCTGAAAGTTATTGTTGCAGGGCACACAAAAACATACACACGGCGAGTTTCCAGAACACAAGCAAAAAGGTCGGGCAGGTGGAAAGCCGGCAAGATCGTTGACGTTGTTTTATTTACAAATTAAAAGGCACGGCACACAAACAAAGTGTAGTCTGGGGTTGGTTAAAAACACGGGTTGGGTAAGCAGCTCAAAGAGGAAGGTGGATAGTCATAGCAGTGCTACACAGAATGTAAATATTTGGATTTTCCAGCAAAACTTCAACATACACAGCGATCCACTCTGCTGAACCCTGGTAGTTTTTTAATTGTAACTCCTAGATTAATTTTTATTCTCTTAGAAAATATTTAAAATCCCGAGAAGAAATTCGGTTCAATTATTGTTCAACAATCTGTCTATTCTCTAAAAAAAAATTTGCTTTTTACTGGGAAAGCAGAATAGGTTTTGTTTCCAGCTCTGCATGGGAGGTGCACGAGCGATAATTAATGGCAAAGCCCTTCTCTCTGCCACCGAAAACGGCAATCCGCAAGTACAAATTGCCGGGTCGGTTCGGCAACAAAAACTTCCTTGACCGTTTGTGTGTCGCTGAAATAAATGGCGAGACGAACACGCCCGCTCACTTTGTGCGCGCGTTATGCATGCAGCAGGTCCATTTGAATATCTCCCGGAGAGCGGCCGACCGACCTCTCTGCGCAATTAGAAAAGGTCAAACCTGCTGCTGCTGCTCGCTTCGACAGCGCGTTCAGTGTTTGTGTGTATGTTTTATCATCAGACAGGAGCGAGAGAGGGCACGTGTCCCTGCTGTTTTGAATAGAAGATAGGCTTTTACCATTCACGTGAGAGATACCGTGCTCGTCGCTTCCAGCAAGATGAATTTCTCTTCGCAGTTTGTTTTCATTGGAGCTTCCGAGGGAGAGAAAAAGAACAGAAGCGGATTTGAATTTGAAAAGTCTCTTCCTCAAAAATAAAGCACATGTTTTTGGAGAGAAAGGATGTGCTTCAAAATTGAAGGGGAAAAATATGAGGCTAATGAACTTAAAATACAAATCATTGTAGAAAGTATGAAAATGTTCCTGTTCAATTTGAGGAATTGAGTATTGAAATTTTAATTTATGAATAAAAGTGAAATTTCTGGAAATTACAAAATTCGTTTCGTCTGCCATTAAATTTTTAAGCTTTAGATTGGAGATAAATCGAAAAATTGACTTTCCAGTTTTTTAAATAGCTTTTGTTTCTTCAAAAAAATTTAAAAATCATAATTTGATGAAAATAATTTCTTGCCAGCTTATTTCTGATTTATTATTTTTCCAACGAGCCAATTTGTTCAAAATGCAAATACTTCTGCAAATATTCTTGTAAATTTTCAACCTTAATTTTGGAATTAATTAACAAATTCATTCATTTGCAATTTACACTATATGCTATAGCAGCAAAAAACCCGGTTTATTCTCATGTTTATTATCCGCTCCAAAGAATAAACTTTTGTTGGTAATCAGCATTGAGAGCCGCACTTTGTAATTTACCTCGTCAGAAAAAACCCAGGCAGCTCTCATGAAAAATTGCGCGTTTCTCTTTGTTTTCCTGCAACAAGCGGCGGAAATTTCATTGAGGCAGAGGCACAAGTATAAGTAATACCGAGTTCCACCCAAATGTAGTGCGTGCTCGCAGTTTATGGTCTGGCGAACCACCGCGCGCTAAAACTTATATACGGTGTATGTCTGTTGTGCTCACAATTTTGTCCTTGGATGTGCGTAAAAGAGGCTAAAAAAGAAGCGAGAATCGTCGAGCCAACGGACCGACCAACGCCGAGGTAAACAAAAAACTCAATACTCAAGCCTTTGAGCACTCTTGCAATTTTGTGCACAAGAGGACCCTCGAGACCCAGCAGACGCTCGTCTCTCTAGCCTATATCGCCCGTCGACAAAAATGCAATATTAAAATTTTCATTATCCGCCGTCTAGATACGTTCGGCAAACTTGGGTTCTCTCGTTAAAATTATTGCGAAACCCTCGAGTTTGCAGGGCCGTTGAGACTACGACGGTGGCCGAACGCCGCAAAATAATGCCTTAACATGCTCCGGACGAGAGATAGCAACAAACATGAGCGCTGCAACAAGCGGCTTCGGTGCTGGGCTCAATACATTATGTATGCATGTAGCAAAGTACTTACCTAGATCCATAAACTTGGCACTAGGAAAATATAATTCTGAAAACTTGAGCTCTCTGATCTCATGCATGAATGAGCAAGAAAATGTCAAAAGTGAACACGAGCGCACTCCTGATTGCGGTTTTGCACTTGTCATAAAATAATTTTGAATAAATGAATAAATTAAAACAATAAATATTCTCAGCTTTGTATTAAAAGTTTAAAGCAGATAAAGCAAATAAAATGATATAAGGGTCGATTAAATCTGTCAATTAATATAAAAAATTGTCTCTGACAACCTCTTCTAAAATTAATGAAAATGTTTCCAGACCAAAGATCCTGGTAAATCCTGCTGGGATCCATTTTTTGGTCTATTATTTGATTTCGCTCAAACGTTCACATCTACTTTTAATCAAATAAAGAAACGTTGGAAGACAATTATACAAGTCCAGAGCAAATTGAATGATTGCGCAATTTTCGCCGCATTACTTTTGCGCACGGACGCTTTTGCGCGTATTACCAGTTCAATTAATCACGAGCCTTCAGCACCTGGCAAGCCTGGCTTTGAAGTCTGGGGATTAATAAAAAGTCAATGCACCGCAAATTCTCCAACACACACACCGCCAATTCCCTGGTCGTGTGAAAAAGGGTCGATATCACTTGTGTACGTGTGTTGTTTGTGTACTCGCGCAGGCAGTGCACAAACTAACTGACTGCATCGGAGACTCTAATCCCCAATCTCCTGCATCAACAGCAGCAGACACCACTCGGAAATAATGAATAGTTTAGCGCCAATTAATCACGGCCTCGATTCATTTAATAAAGTTGTCAACCGGCGGTGGCGAGCCATTAATAAATAAGCAAATTGACTGCCACGGCTGTTTTTTGCCCAGCTTTAAACTGAGTGGAGGGTGAGTGCACCGGGGGTGTCTGACTGAACCCAAGGTTGCGCCAAACCGAGCGTGAAAATAGGCCTTTTTTGCTGGGGTGGTGGATTATGGGGCATTTTCATTCTCTATTGATCAGCGGAAATGTGATTGAATGAGAGTTTTTATGCACAGAACTCAATTTGTTACAAATTGCAAAGAAAAAACTTTATTATTTTATCCAGAGCCATATATTATTATTGAATCAATTTTTGTTCAATTTATTTAGAATTTTTCATTTTACTTGCTGTTAGTTATGGGCAAATGAAATTGGCTTTTTAAGTGGTAAGAAAATTTTGCCAAATAAAATTTACTGAATTTGGTGAATAAAATCTGATATAAAAATAAATAAAAAAATCAATCAAATAATATGTTTGAAAAAATTGACACAGTAGAGGACATGATCACGGAAACGAAGAGATCGGGCTTTTCCATCAATAATAATGTATAATTAATAATTTCATTTTTCTAATTAAACATCATATTTATAGAAAAAAAAATAATATTTCTTTCCAAAAAATATTGAAAGACATTTGTTTTATTATTTAATTTGTGATTATACATTGTTTTGTATTGTTAAATAATTTTTCATAATTAAAAATAATAAATATTAATTATCTTTTACATTTAAAATTTTAATTGTAATTTATTTCAGGGTAATTTTATTTGTTACATTTTTTATTATATAATTCTTACCTTGTTCAATACTTAATATAATAATTGTCAGCAAATCTTATCAAGGATCAAGTGTATGTCTAATTAATAAAATTAACAAATAAATGAAAAATAGGAAATAATTAATAAAACAACCTGAAACTATAATATAATGAATAAAAGGAATCCTGTGCGCAAAATTAAGTTCCACGACCCATGTGAGAGAATTCATATAAAACACATAAATAATTTCAGCGCCGTTTCGACGCACTTTTATGTCGTGCGTACGCGGCGGGAACAATGGCAATAAATCTCGGGCGGGGGTCGCGCGGGGGTTGCGACGGGGGTGGCTCGGTCGGTACACACACACACACATAGTCCGCCGCCGCCTGTACATTAATGCATTAGCCGTGTCACTCTGCATGATTGCCCCCGAACGATATGTTGAATGTGCCGTGGCGCCGCCATTGGCTGATCTCCAATCGCCCGACTGGCTGTCGGGTCAATCACTATGGATTTTCGGCACAAGTGAAATGCACACCCAAGTTTCGCCGGCGCGCTCTGGCAGGTGGATAATTCAATTCGTTAATTGAGAGGACGGATGGCTGCTGGGTGGATTGCGCGAGACACATTCGGCGCTTCGCTGGC
Source organism: Neocloeon triangulifer (assembly GCF_031216515.1). NCBI lineage: Eukaryota > Metazoa > Arthropoda > Insecta > Ephemeroptera > Baetidae > Neocloeon > Neocloeon triangulifer. The sequence continues at coordinate 4,353,137 of NW_026775555.1, read as the reverse complement.
TTGTCGCCTCCACTCGAGCTGTGCGTCGCCTCGCCCGCGGCACGCGAATTGTGTTGCTTTCACGGTTAATTTGGACATGTGCGTGTCATTGCCAAAATGAGCTTGTGAATAAGGGATGTTCTGCTGTTTCAAGTGGACCGGTTGGATTTTCATGTCTGATGCAATATAAAAAGCTGATAATTTTGTTATTTTGATTAATTCTTTAATAATTTTAATTCGAGTGAAATATTGTTTGTTAGAGTATTTTGTTAAATGAGACTTCTGTGATGAAAAGTTGTTTTTAAATTTGATGTCCCAAAATCAGCAAAATCAAAACAAATTAATCTTATTTTGAATATGATATAAAGCCAGTCCTTAAAATTTTATGCTGCAAAAAGCTAAAAAAAATTGTTATGAAATTTACATACTAAAGCCCATAGATTTTTGCACATCCTGAGCTCTGAGGCAGAGTTTCAAGAGATTATAAAATTAATTAATACACTATTAAGTTCCTGATCAAGCTTTATATAATTTGTTTAAAACAACTTTTATATCCAAAACTATCCTGTCATTAAATAAAATTTGGAGACGAAAAAATTTATTTTTCCAATTTTTAAAGAGCTTTATTTTCCACCAAATAAAGGGAGCAAAGGTGCAGTTATAAAAAGCTCTAAAGAGCCGATTGATTTTTAATCAAATCAGCGCGCAAAACCAATTTTCAACGAAAATACCACTCCAATTACACACGGGGTTGCGTCGCTGTCAATCAATAATCGCCGTCAATTGTCGATTGTCCCACGAATTTTTTTCCCAATTTTTCATCAATTGCTGTTGATTAATTACGGGGAAAATTTCCCCAATTCACCGTGCACCAAAGGGACAAAAATAATTTTAGATTGTTCCGACTAAAATAAAATGGAAACAAAAGCGCTCTCTGTCTGTGTTTCAATAATTCAATAACTATAATGCTTTGTGTCAACAATGAGGAAATAAAATAGATGCTGCGGGGAATCGGAGGGAAAACAATTATGAATAGCAAATTGAGCTGCAGCTTTATCAGACCACTAAAAAAAAATGAAGGGGTTTGTATGTTGTGCTGTATTAAATCGCACACAGGGAGGGCGTTTCGGAGGACGATCCATTGTTGTCTCTCCGATATTTCATTCCGGCGCTGAAACAAACAAAGCCGACGAGATTTCCGCAAATTAATTTCAAATGCGTCGCTGGCAAGCCGCCCCTGGCAACTAATTGGCGGTGCCACCGAGCGTGCTGCTGAAAAAGCCGGATTTCGCGAGAGTTGTGTGTGTCGTGCACAGGGCGCGGCAGCTTTTTGCCAATTTCCTTGTTTTTCGCACACGCACAAAAGAGCGCGCGTTTCTCCCAAACAAACGAACGAGCAGATTTCCCTGTGAAAGGAATGATTCGCGCCAACCGTGCAAATCTCACGCCGAGCATATGCAAGGGCCCGCTTTGTAACTAATTATTCGACCGTATTTGTGTTAAATTCACATGGTTGGTTCGAAAATCGTTAATTAGTACGTTTGATGAATTGCCGTGTCACTTTCCGCCAACGCGAAATTTGCTAAACAGTGTTTATATTTGGGTAAATATGGTAAAAATGTTCAAAATTTGCATAATTATAATCATGTGTGGTGTTCTTATGAAACCTTCAGGCATGTAAACATTTCCCGATAATTATCCAAAATAGCTATAACTGTACAATGTGGCCTCTTTTTTGTTCAAAATTATTATTTTCAATGTACATAATCAATTTCACGTGAAAATGAAGTTTTCAAAATTCGCCAGACATAATAAACAATTGAAAAATTTCACTTCAAACGCTAAAAACACAATAAAAGATAAAACTGACTCAGCTATTGAGCTAAAACGAATCTAAAAACATTATGTATAGCATAAATTTAATGGAATTATTATTATTTCCATTATTTTCATTGATTTATTAAAATTTATGTCATTTAAAAAAGTTACCAACTGAGATTTTAAGTCGTCATGTTGTACTATTTTGCAAAAAAATTATAAAAAAAATTATTATTATTTGCAATTTTTTGGCGTAGCTTAATTTGATGAAAAATTAACAAATTCCACAAAATGCAATAAATTAAATTCCTGATTTCACATAAATAGAAATAAATTATAATGCTGAGACTTGATCGAGGTTTTTTTAAATCATAAAATTTCTGTTAGAAAACAGAAATCATTCTGCTTTTTTTTTTTTAAATCTTGTTGAAATTTTTTGCATGGAAAAAGATGAAATAAATTTTAGCATAAGATGCAAGATGCGCTATGCTCTAACAACTGGAGCTCTCACAATCTAGTCTAGGGAATGGAAAAGACGCTTGTTATTTCAGAATAGATCTAAATGTAGGGCGTATATATTATGTTTGTGAGGCAAAACAAACACACAAAAGAGAGAATTTCTTATGGTAATCATAAAAAAACATTGGTTTCCATATCACAAAAACAAACAATTTTCCATTTTACTCAAATTATTATTATCTCGTAATACAACAATTTGTTTCATTTAAAGTTTTTTACTTGCAAATAAACACCAGAAAAATAATGAAACGGACAATTGAAGAGAAAACAATGCCCTTAACTCTCCGCTAACTGAATTCAAACATTTTCTCTCGGCCTCGGCAAAAAAAAATAAGGGCATTCAAATAGACCGTGAGTGTATCAAAACATGGTAGAACCTCTCCTCGCGATGCAAACTAAAGTGTGCATTATTCATACAATTTGCATGCGATTTACGGCGCCTCGGCGCAATTTGAATGGACTTGTCTGCTATGCAAGCGGCGGCCATGTCTGTGTTAGCTTGTTAAACACTGAATAAATAGAAGCTAATCCTCGCAAACTCGTAGCCAAGAACTGCCGGCCGACCGACCACCGAAGTACGGCGCGCTCAAGATAAATAATAATGGCTCGCTCGACCGCAGAGTTTGTAATCCTCGTCACAAATGCAGCGCGTTTAGCTCCTCGCGTATGTAATACACACAAAGCGATAAATTGCACTCGAGGCCCCCGCAAACAACAATAATACCGACTCAATGGCCACCGCAGTTTAGCGTCAAAGTATTAGTTGAATGTCTAGCAATGGATAAGGGAGAGGATTTAAGTCAACCAGCTACACGAGAAGAAGCTGCGAAGTTCACTTTTCAAAACGACTCAACAATTTGAAAATCACATAATTATAAAAATTTGACTGTTGTAATATTTAATATAACTGAGTCTTAATTTAAAATTCCAAAATCATATCAAATGTTATGTATGGAGGCTGCATCGAATTAATTTCCATTTAGGATATTGCCTTCAAATTAAATCGAGAACCATTGGATGAAAAACTTATAATGAAAAATATTCCAGCTTTCATTTAAAACTTGTTTTGCTTTAAAAAGCAAATAAAATAATGTTATATTATATTAATTAGTAGCATTATTTGCAAAATGGAACTTGTAGAAATAAAGTTTTTGAAGAAAAATTAATCAATAATATATTATTTAATTATAATCTTCAGACCTTTGAAAAAAGGCCAATGAACAGAAATAACAAAAATATCTGCTCAAAAAAATCAATGTAAGTTGATAAAAAAAAATATTATTGAAGTAGAAAAGTGTTCGCAAACTAGAAGTCAATGGTGGGAGGCAAAGTCTGGCTGAGTAAAGGAGGTGCGAGGGTGGCGGAAATTGGCAATAAAAAATGCATTCCTGCTGACGTCAAACGGTCACCACCGCCTTTACAGCTCGGGTGGAAGTGGGTGTGCTTGTGTTTGGACAGGTGCATTCCAGAGATGCGGTCGTTGTCCGCCGGTGTCCAATGGAAATGGAATTCAGGAATTTCTAAGTGTCCCCTCTCTATCGCACCTTCCCCATTCAATGTAAAATTATGAAATTTTGATGAAAAGATATTGAAAATTTCAATTAAAATAAAGGTTCAAAATGGAAAAATGAAATATTCAACTGAATAAAGTTGCACCTGAAGAAAAATGAGAAAAATATTATTCCTAATTCTTATTATAGATATTTTGTTCAATATTTTCAAAATTCTGACATTTATTTTGAAAAACTAAAAGAAAAATGGTGACACTAAAAAATAGCAATTTACTTCGAGGACTTTAAGTACTTATCGATCAAGTCAATGAAAGATAAAACGAGAAAGTTTTTCCATCTTTGGTCGGTTGTGTAGATATGCCAGCAGCAAAATAAAAAGCAAACTTTCCGAACAACGGTCGCATTTGATCAATTCGGAGGCGCGCGCTAATGAAAATGGAGCTCTATTAGGAAAGTTGCGCGTTCGATTGCAGGTAGTGAAGTGGAAAACGAGATGATAAAAAGTTTTCGCAGGGTAATTTAATATGAACGCAAGAGTCGCGCGCTGTTGTTGCACGACATCAATTTATTTTCCATTTCCCTGCCGCTCTCGGAAAAAGGATAATTCTCCTGCGTGCGGGAGGAATTGAGCGCGCGCAAACTTGCATGCCGGCTATAATTTCGCGACGAAAATTTTATCCAGGCGACGACGACGGCGAAAACTTTATTTCCAGCACGTCACGCTGCTGGTTCGAATCAATGTTCTCTCGGCTCGCATGTCACAAGTGCGTCAAAATTGCTGAATTGCTGCGAGACTTGCGAATTTCACCGGGATGGGCACACGAAAGTTAAGAGACTTAAAGAAGAACGTGCCATTTTATGAAAGGCAGTCGGGCGCAAAAACTATATATTCGTCGATTCATTATTGAAATAGTGAAAATAGCTGCAGGCTCTGAAAACTCATAACTTATTTAGTTAGTTATTCAAATGAATAAACAAATGAACTGAAATGAGAATGTTTCGCTCTCAACAGATCTGAACAAAGTTAACCCTTGACCTTTGTATTTTTGAAATACATAGTTTAATCCAAAAACTTTAAAATAATCAGTTATTATAAATGATATTTTCTATAAATATATTAATAAAAATTATTTCTAATTTTGGGTTTAAAATTAAGTTAATTAAGTTAGTATAATTTCATCTCATTGACTTGCACAAATTTTTCTAACGAGGAGCTTGCGGCTTGTGGTACCTACACTGAAATTAAATTTACCGAGAACTAGAACTGAACATTTTACCAAAATATCAATGTAAATTTTGAGAACAAGAGCGGGACAGGAGCGGGATATTGTTTTTTCTAAAAAAATAAACATCTCTCAAAATTAATCGAGGAAAAGCCGATTTTAAATTCAAAACACCGTAAATTTTGATGTTGATTTCATATCATCATCAACGTGATTTTGGTAAAAATCATATCAATTTTGATTCCACAAAGTATTTTAGAAAATTTCCATCAATGTTAAGTTTCGAAAATCGAGTTCTCCAAAGGAATCAAATTTTTCTCATGATATCTTCTGGGAATCGAATGGAGAACAAATAAATAAATAAATTGGCATCTACAAAAAATAAGAATAATTACAATTAATAGGGCCGTATTTTTAGCCAAAGTCTCTCCTGATTCACATTTAATTGAATAGTTCGAGGAATAATTCTAGACATCAAAATTTCTCATTAGCGAACTGTCAAATGTCTCTTCTCTGCTCTCAATAATACGGCGAAATTCTAATCAAGAATCTCGCGTCACTCGGCGATGAAACTCGGCGCTGCAATTGTCTCTCGCGCGCGAGATGCGCAACAAAGGGAGCAAAAGACGATTTTTAAGTCGCAATTAGCGTAGGCGTGTGTGTGCTCGCGCCAGAAGGCACATATTCATGGCGCGCGGCGTTTGAGAGATGTCGTGTCTCATTATTATGCGGACATCAAAGCAGTGCACTCGACTCTTGACTATTTGCACGTGCGTCCCTTATCGCTCGGAGATGACGAACGGCAGGGTTATTGTCGTGTTTGCATCCCTCGGCGCGAGAATAATTATTTCGGCGACATCCAATTTCCCCGCAGTCAAATAATAATAATAATAGCGGCGCCGTGTGTTCCAAAACAACCCGAGATGACAGTGGAATTCCGCCCCGTCAGCAGCATTATATATATTTTCCGCACTTCGATCGCGAGTGGTTTGCGCTGTGCCGAATGATGCGCCGCAAAACAAATAACGCGGAACGAGCCGGCTCGCGGAAGATCGATTTTTATTATTTTGTGTGCGGTGTTTCGCACGAGGCCGAAAACAACACGTTCATGCAAAATTTAGGTTTTTATTTTATGCATGACGCAAGCACGAGAGACTTTATCTGCAAAAATTCTCTGAGTGAAAATAACAATTTCGGGCCAGCAAGCGCGAGTGAACCTCGGAGTGATATCTTTTTTCGCTGAAGAGAAGTGACAATTATCGCGAACGTGCGCTGCTTTTCCTATTTTGCGTGCAAATATACAGTGGCAGCGGCGGCAGAAGTTGACATGGGGAGAAGGGAAAGCAATTCTCTCTTGCTCTTTGTGCATACAAAACGTATAAAGCGCGATTTCAATTTAAAGTCGACGACCGAGTTGTTGACTCTTGGTAATGTGGCAGATTACTTTGCCAATTTCTGGAGGTAAACAAACAAACTCCATTGACTTTAAGTTAAATTAAAAATTGTTAGAAATGATTGGACAATATTGATATTTATGGAAACTTTTCTCATCGTTCCGAAACTTTTTCAAAAGCATTTGTCAAAATATTCTGCTTCATCTTGAAGAGATTTCATCCTCTTGAGGCAAATCTGAAGAGCTAAAAGCTTTTAGTGCAGGACTTTCTGGAAAAGAATATATTCGAGATTTATTTTTATGCACGAGCTAAGATTTTTCCGACTACTTAGACTCCTCTGCTTTTGGAAAAAAAATATCCGATTTTATCTGCGGCAAAACACGAACATACATCACGGGGCCATTTCCGCAACTTTTATCGCTCAATTTTGCACCGCGGGGAAAGATTTTCCCAAGGCGGCTTGATGCTGTCGAACACACGATTTCGTACATTTATAAAACTCTGGAGTGTTGCAACTTATATAAATATCGAGGAAGGCCGCGGCCGCTTCTTTGAGTCGCTTTCGCTGAAAAGTTTTCTTTGCGAGCACCACTCTCGAAAAGACCTATTGAGGAGTTATAATTGCACTCCAATCTGAATGTTGCATAGAGGCGCAGAAACTTTCCTTCTTTAATTAATAAGATCGGTGAAGTGAACTTGTGTTCTACTCAGAGCTTTTCTTTAGTATTTATATAATCGAAAAGCTTAAAAGCTATTATTGCTGAACCAGAAGTGCAATTCTTTACAATTAGAGCGAGAATGACCCATTCTTTGATGATAATAAATATAAATCAGATATAAATTTGCACTTTTATATTACTAAATTAATATTGGGGCTGTTTACAAAATTTAAAAGAGACCGAAAAATGTGTCATAATTTTAATTATATTAAAATGTAAAAAAAAAAAATTATAATCAACGGTTTAAAAAATGAGTACAACGGAAGCATATTTTGGATTTTCTGCTGCTCAGGATCGAAACATTTCATATCTGGATTTAAAGCTTCTATTTAACCAAAATACAATTCATTTCAATTGACTCCTGACTCCACAATAAATATGAATCAAAACTAAGAAAATTCATTTTCCAACGCGGAATTTTTTAAATTAATAAAATTTACTTCAAAGCTGTCCTAAGTTTTGATTAATTTTACAAATTTTAATTATCAAACTGCAAATAAACGTTAAAAATGCTAAAAATAATTAATTTTCTTCTTTGATTTATAACCGTTTTTCTCTTTCTGAATTAATATTTGCAAAATTTCCCGTTTCAATTAATTAAACGAACGTCCTAGGAGAATTCTGTGCAAACTTCCCAGACCGTTTCAAAGATCCATCACAAACAATTGCAGTTTCAAAGATGTAAAGTGCAGCACTTACCGTTTCTGGCGACAGAAGTGAGGAGCAGAAAGTGAACGAGGAGCGCAGCGGCGAGGAGCGTCATTCCGAATGCCGAGATCGGAGCCGCGGACGAAGAGCAAACTTTTGTTTCAGCGGAGGCGAGTTTGGTGCAGGCCGCGTCCTTTTTGTCTTTGGCAGAGGCGACGGACTCGCCAGGCATGCGGTCGCTTGGTCGATGGCTCGGTAAACTCAGGCACCGCGCCTCACTGAATGCATTATTTGCTCTTTCTTGCCCCAGTTGTGCGGGTGGGTTCGCAGAGGCCTTTGTTCTCCAAACGCGCGCCTTTGTCTCGAGCTGCTGAAACAGAAAAAAAAACATATAACACTCGTTAGGCCCAAATTGTTTCGTCAGCTCCTTTTTTTACTGCGCAATTCCTTTAAGCTTTTTAGGGGGAAATTTATTTTTGTACGGCGTTTGAATTTGATTAGAATAACTATTTAAAACCAAATGAGATCGCTCAGCTGAAAAAATTCCATGTGATTTTTTATTCTTCTTTTTCTGTTTGTCTACATATTTTGTTAAAAAATTTCGACCTTGGTGGAAAAATGTAAATTTCATCTACAGATTTTTGTACTGTTGCAATAAAGATAAGTTTTTTTTTTAATTTCTTCGAAAAAATTTGTAGCTTTTAAATTTCATATTTAATTTATTTGTGCGTTATTTTTCTTTTGATTTTTAAAAATGCCATCCTTTTGTAGGAAGAAATAATTTCAGAAATCCAACAAAAAAAGCACAATTTAAGTTCCAAATTTTTAAATTTTAACAAAAATGAATGTAAAAATGAATTATTGATTTTAATTTTATTTCGGAATTTCAATCAATGGTTTTGGAGTTGTTTATTGTTTAAGAAAAAAAAACAAAATATCCTGCTCTACATGTTTCTGCAACCATAATTCATGAGCTGTGAAATAATTTTGACAAGAATTAGTACAAATATAAATCTTTTTAATGACATTTTTCTTTCCAATTAACAATTGTTTGATATGAAAAATTTTTTAAAATTACAGTTCTACACAAAACAATTTTTAACTCAAATTTGGCACTGTTTGGCGCATGAATTTTTTTTTTAAATTAGTTTTTTATAATAATTTTGGTCAGCATAATGCAAAAAAATTGTTGATTAGATTGAAAAATAATTTTATAAGATTGATTTTTGAACTAATTCTTGTCAAATTAATTTCACAGCTCATGAATTATGGATGCAGAAACATGTGGAGCAGGATATTGTTTTTCTGGATTAATTAACATCTCACAAAACCCATTGTGGAAAAGCAGATTTTCAATTCAAAACACCTTAAATCAACCCTCGATCGTGAAATTCTACAAAAAAAAAATAATAAAATAAAACGTTTGTTCAAAATTATCCTCAGCTTTTATCATATAGTCAAATTGTATTCATCATCTTGTACCAGTTAGAGCAAAATTCGAGCTGTTTTCGATTAGGCTTTTAGAGCGATAATGACTCGTCCTCAAAATCTGTTTGCAAAGGGCATTTTCAGATCGACCCACTTTAAGCTGCGCTGTATGTGTGTCTTTCGTGGCGGAAAAGCAGCCCCGCCTGCTGATTTTCAGCTTGATTACTCTGCTTTTGAGCAGCGAGCGTGCCCGCCGCTTCCATCTGCCCAACCTTCAGCATTAATTCTCTCAAACGTGCAAACCTCGCTCTCCGTTCATCTTTATTCAAACACAAACATTTCGTTCATTATTTTGCTGAAAATGAAGCCGGAGAAAAAGAGGAGACTTGGTGGTAAAAACCACCGAGCTCCTTCATCGTGAACTCCTTTTTTATTATACATTTAGTATAATATAAACCGGCTCACGAGTCTGCGGAGATTTATGCATTCAAGAATCACCACCAACCCCTGCTTTTATTCTGACCACCTCGGCTGGAAGTTGCGCGTCATTCGTGAGCGGGAATAAATTTTCTGATTAAATAAGGTCATGTTCTCTCGAGGGTTGCAATGAATGGATTGTACGCGAGAGCCTTTGAGCAAACAAATACGGCACCCAGCCGTCAATAGACACACTCGTCGTATAAAGTGGAGGATCGACCTCAGTGGTGGAAAGTCGGCTGTAAATGTGCATTATGTGATCGGTTCGCCATAAGGTGTGCGCACAGGCGAGAGAGATGCATCAAGAACTCAGCTGCGAGCTAGTCGAGGCCATTAATTCACGGCAGAGACGGAAAACCTCTCGGAAAAACTCGCAAGCTATCAAATAAATGAGATGAAATATATAAAATGTGAGCGAGCGACGCTCGTTCATTCTCCGCGTGAAATAGACGCGCCACTCTCGCTCCCATGATGTATAAGGAGGAAAAGAAAAGTTTTGCGAGCAAAAGTTCACTCGCCCGCGGAGCTACTGCCTTTTTTTCATATCGTCGCGTGCAATTTTCACTATTGCCTCAGAGTGAATCGGGATGAGCTTTTTCCTCTGCATTACTTTTGCATCTGCACCGCGCGCTGGCTGTTTCTCTGTAAAAGCAAAATAATTGCAAAATGCTAGAAACTAATTTTCCAACTTCTCTCCTTTGACGCGCACCCTGAATTCAAGGCGACTCTCGCAAAATAGCCTATTTGTGTGCGTTGAGCAAGCGGCATCTGTTTGTGTTTTAAGCGAATTTAATTACACTTAAGCGGGTATATTAAGCTTTGTGTTGCTAATTACATATTGAATAGCTCTAGTTGCCAGACTTCTAATTACTTTTCCCAGAAAATATAATAAACTAGACTGACAATTGAGGGGAACTTTTGAACTGACTTTACCAACTTTATATTCAATAACAAGAATGTTGTTTTCAAGCAAATTCAACAAGTAATATAATAAAATTATGTTTTAGTAAACAAATAATTTACGAGTTTTTTTTATTTTTATATTTTTTGATCTTAAAATTTCTTGTTTTAATTCTTTTTATTTAATTCTTACATCTAAAAACAATAAAACAATATGTTAGATTAATGTGGAAAACAATATTCGCGCTAATTCTTTCATTTAAACAAAATATTATTATATACCCACTACACACAGCGAAAGCGACATGGAGAATTATTCAGTTATGTGAACAGGATGCTCCAAAGTATTTATTTCATGAAAAATCAGATTTTTTTTGTAAATTGTTCGCGATTCTTTATTCACAAAAAATCTATATGCATAGTACATACCCTCACTCATAAACATTTAATCTCACCGAGGATGACGCTGAAAAGAAACTTTGAGGAAAAGCACAAAAAATAAGCGCAAAAAATTGTCAAAATTTCTATGTAGCGTCTTCGGTGTGATTAAATGTGAGAAAATACACATGGATTTTTTTTTATTTTAATAAGCAGGAGAAGAAATTTGGCGAAAAAATAAAATTTTTCATGAAAATTAATGCTTCCGAGCGTGTCTTATGCCTGATGTTAACCCCAAAGTTTGTTTAAAAATGAATAAAAAGCGCGTAAGATTGACAAAAATCTGATTTTTCTTTGAAAATTAATTCTTCCGAGCTAGTCTTATATGCCTGATATTCGCCCCAATGTTTCTTTTAAGCGTCCTCACAATCAGTGATATTAACTGAGCACAAGCAAGGAAATGTATTATTTTTTTTAAATGAAAAAAAAGGGCGAAAAGTGGGCAAAAAATTTTATTTTTCTATGAAAATTTATACATCCGAGCCATCCAAAAATAAACTTTGAGGTGAATATAAGGCATAAAGGTGGTTTGGAAGTATTAATTTTAATAAAAATTTCAATTAGTTTTTTGCCTTTTGAACTTTTTAATGCTCGTCATGCAGCATTTGTACGGAGGCAGACTTGACGAGAGGCGAAATGGCTACACAGGAAAGAGGGTTGAGAAGACCAAAGGACGCTGCAGGAAGGCGACAAAGGACGCAGGAAAGAGATCGAGGCGCGCGTTTCGCGACTGCTCGCTTTTATCGCAGAGATAGAAAGGGCGGTCTCGGGCGCAGGTATATCAGACAGGCCCATTAAGTGCAGGGGTAGACCGCAACTCTCAGCCCATTTCTCTAATCCACGTCTTCTCGTTTCTGTGCCCAGACTCACTTCTCGCTGGCAACAACCGTAAAGTCGCATGAATCATGAATGCGAGAGAGCGAGCGAACACCACGCCTATTGCTAATTTACCTGGTGCCCCGCAAACAACGCTCTATTAAGTGGATAAGAACGGGCCGCCCATTAACAAAGAGATGCATTTGCGAAAGCCGCCCCCGTCGCTGACCCCGGAGTTACTTTCCCTGATTCGCATTCAGCGTGGGTGTTCCCGAGTGTGTGTGCTTCAATTAATTGCTCCGATGGATTTCCATTAATTCCCTGCGCTGGGTGGCCCGGATTTCGGTTCCTTTGCTCTCAACAACGGTTTCAAAGTGGATATAATAATTCATTTATTGGTCTCAATGATTTTGTTTGCCTACCTTTCACTTCCAACAATGAATGTAAACACGGAAAAATATATGGAATAAATTATTGGACTCTAATATTGAAGGAAAGGACAATTCTGATAAAAGGCAAAAATAAATAAAAAAAAATTGATTAAAAAGAAAAATTTGTTTGAAGAATTTGACACTCAAGGAGATGAACAAGGGCTTTTTTCTCATTGTAAAAAATTGTTTTTATTAAAAAAAGACGTCTCTGCCAGTTTTGGTTATAGTCTGTGACCCTATTTCATGATCAAAATAATAAAAAAAAAAATAAAAAAATTAGCAAATTGAAACTTAACTATTTGAAATTTGTTAGTTAAAAATACGGTTTTCTTCACATTTTGGGATGTTTTTTTTATTTGCTCCTGAAAAAGGGTAGAGCCATCTTGTTTTTTTTTTTTAATAAAAACAATTTATTTTAAACGAGGAAAAATTCCGAGTGCTTTTATACTTCCTAGAAAAAATTGTTTGTAGAAATAAATTCAACAATTTATGTTTATTCCATGTTGATGAAAAATTTCAGAATCAACAGAGAAATATTTATGTTTCAGCGGAAATCATCGATAAATATACATATGAAAATTTTGTGTGCCCGTTTATTTGTCTTCACACTTTTTAAAATGAGCAACTTATTTCTGGTGCTGGCAACTGTAAAGCACCTGAACCTTGAACTGCGCGAATTCTCAGAGGTAATAATAATTGCACAGCATTGTCAATAAATAAGTAATCAGTTTCCTTGAGCGAAAAGAGCAAACAAATAAATATGCAAGCAACACGGAATCCCTGCCAAGCTGGGAGTGCACGAGAGCGTGCTCAATTTGCAAATCCTGAGAGCCGCCGTCGCTCTAAAGTATTCACGCAGCTCGCTAAGTAAGTGCAGGGTGTGCTGGGTGAAAACGTGTATACTTGCGCAACAAAGCACGTGCATAGCAAAGCTGCCCAGTCTCTAATGTAATGCCTTTTGAAAGCGAAACGCATTCAAGGCAGCAACAGTAGCACCTTTGAAAATACAGAGGGAACCTCGCCAACGCAAATTCCACTTCCAAATTATTTAGATTTTGATGCGGGAAACTTAAATTGTGGTTTTCAGAGTTTCTGATTTGCTTAAAGTAGATTTCTATCTATAAAGGTCCAGATTCTGGAGTTGATATTTATGTATTTCTATTGACAACATTATTTACAAGTTTGAATAATTTATATCTTTTTAAAAATTAAAAAAAAAAAATACCGAAAAAGGAAAGTCACTTAGTTGCCTATAGACAATCACTATTCATCTTGATGGATTTGATTGTTTACTGAACTTAACAAATATAAATAATTCACAACACAGTTATAAATTTTTTTTTAACTTCACTGATTTAAATAATACAACCTTAGTATAAGTTTAGTTATTTATGAAAGTAAATTTAATGATTTTTATATTTATAAATTAAATAAATCAGTTCATGTTAATTTATTTTAATTAAAATAAAAATATAGGTTTAAAATTATCATATACTGTTATTTTTAAAACACGTCTTTTTATTAACAGATTAACCCAATTTTAAATTAAGAAAATTTATGTTTTTAGACTTTTTCTTGTTGTGCACAAGGTATTTTTGAAACATACAGTGCTATTTAATTTGAACTGATATTGATAACAATGTGATTTGATTGTTGCAATGTAAACAAATAGTCAACAATATTAATAATTCGCTTTTTTGAGCTACAAGAGAATAATCAAATTACATGAAATGTCCGTTCCTACATGCGATGTGCTAATAGTGAGTTAATTACACGTTGGCAGAAATTGGCAACTCGCGATGGATGAAGTTCCCTGCTTTTTACAAGATTCGCACTCCTGTTGCAGAGCAGAATGAAGTGAAGGGAGTTCTGTTCACCGACACAGCTGATGATGATTGATTAGCTTGCCGAGAATTTCATTCACTCGGCACATGTTTTATTCGAGCTGCAAACTAGTTTATAGCCGCGGCCGACACATATACTCGTGTGCATTTTTGCCTTTGCGCCTCTCTCGCGTAATTTGCATACCTAATGAACGCCAGCGCGTTTCTCTCTCGCCATATAATGTGAGAGGCAACGCGTTGTGCAGCCTGGCACAAGCGGCAATTTAAATGAATTTCATAAAAAATAATCATGCTCTCTCTCTCGGCAGCGAGCCGGCATTTTTTCTCTTTATCATTTTGCTTTTTACATTTCCCCTCAACGCCCTTCTGCGGATAAAATAAAAAGCTGATTTTTTCCCTCACGCCGCCGCTCCAATTCTTTATTGCATTCCGTCCTGTTTCATTCTCCTCGCTACGTTTTTGTTATTTTTCGCTGATGGGATGGAAATTAAATTTTTTGCATGTACATGCGTGATGAGCAAATCTCGGCAGGTGTATATTATTAGTCTGTCCATGCAAACCGGGGAAATTTCGTGTCAGCGAAAAATCGGACAAAGTGTTGTGGTAAATATTAAACTATTTTAGAGGCACCGATTGAGCGCAGATCCCATCAATTGCTCTACCAAAATGGAACATGCTATATCTGTCTCCTTTATGCCGGGGTGCTATATATTTTTTCGCGCAAGCCGCATCGCTGCCGTAAAATATGAAAAATGAGCGCTTTACGACCATGAAAATCGTACTTTACAACTCTCAAGATTTTTATCCGTCGCGTGTTAAATTTAAATGAAATAAAATCTCGTGTTTGGTGACCTGTGTACGAGCGAGATTGCGTGATCTGTGCCTTTGAAGTTATTCAATTTTTTTTATAATACACGGGCTTTTGTTTGCGAGTGCTGAAAATTGTCGTCCGAAAGTGCGCGTAAACAGCAGTCATTATTTATTTTTTGCTCTACCTAAGAGCGTGTCTGACGGCAAAGAAATTGCGCACGCTAATCACTTGACCGCTTATTATACTTTTTTAAGTGGTTGGTTCAAAATATCCTGCGTAGCTTTTTGATCACTTTATATGTTTCTCAAAACTTACTTCAATTTAAAGGTCTTTATTTTTGATTAGAATAAAATAATATGTATAAGTTTTTCTGTAATCAGCGCCAATTTTTTGATCAATTAGAAAACTATTCCCTTTTTTCACCAATAATTTAAAATTTATTAAAATTTCTTCTATAATTATGCAGATTTCTAATAATAATTTATTAATATATTATTAACTAATTTAAGAAGTAATTTTAATATTTCCGCATATTAAAATCAATTACCAAATTTTTAGTATATTTAAAAGCGCCTTGAGCAATCAGCCGCAATGCTCATTCTGAATATAATTATTTATTTGAAGAATTTGACGCTCGAGGAGATGATCATGAAAATGAAGAGATCGGGCTTTTCCTCATTGCAGAAAAATTGTTTTTTATTAAAAAACCAGTTTCGGTCATGGTCTCTAACAATTTTTCTGCAAGAGACCGTGACCGAAACTGGTAGAGCCATTTGTTTTTGAATAAAAAACAATTTTTCTGCAACGAGGAAAAGCCCGATCTCTTCATTTCTATAATTATTTACTTTGGATTTTGCAGTAAATTAACAAGTTTTAGTAAATCTCGCCAATTTTTTGCCTTTTATAACAAAATGCTGCGATTGTGAATAAAATATTAATGCAGTACATAATCTCTATTTTTATTTATAGCCCTGAAGGGAAAGTTGGTTAAAAGTAATCTTCTGCACGATGAGTCATCCTCTGCTCCCTCTTGATTTTCCACGCAGATAATTCTTGCTAGAGAACTTTAATCTAGCTAGTTTGTGACATTTTAAAACATATGTGAAAATTACAATAAAATTCTAAATTAACAAATATCAGTCTTCAAATGAATACAAAAATGGTCAATTTCCATGCTATTTTTAATTATGGGCAGAACGTATAGAAACTTCAGACTAGCAAAATAAAAAAATAAAAATAATAAACAAAATAAAAATTTTAAAATATTAACTTAATAATTAAAATAAATATTTGTAAATAGTGAAGTGACATTTTCCATATGTAAAAATGAAACAGATGGATCATCTTGCGCGACCGAGTGCAGCAGATGCTAATAAATCCGCGGCAAATTGCGTGACATTTCGCATTTCTCTCCCGCGGGAATTCCTTTATGCCCACACAAACGATATTGTCGCACCCACTTTACACGCCTGATATCTGGTCTAATAAACACATCAGTCAGAGAGAAGAAGAGACGCTCGGAGAACGACGTGCACTTTTTCAGAGCTTATATAGGAAGGGCCCATTTGTGACAAGCATGAAAAGCTGCGGCTTAGCGGCGGCGTGTGCCGGCGCGCGCGTCTAATCCCGCAACACGCCCTTTCGGAACAATAACTACTTCTGCGGGGGACGCGACACTTAAAAAATGAACAGCGCTCACAGATTTGCTCTCCCGGCCGCATACGCATGTAAAATCGCGCCCTTAATTCAAAGCAAAAGGGAGAGGCGCCAACGTCAAAGACATGAAAGTGCAACCAACGTGTATGATGATGTGTGCCCTGCTCACTCCCGTATGTGTTGAGCTCAAATATGCTTTTAAGTATGCATGCGTCGTGTTATTTTTAGCCTTCCTTTGCGCGAACTTATCAAATTTCACTGTAGAGTCGAGAGGATTTGCGACCCTCGTTGAAAATTTTCGCACAAAGAAACGCGCGTGTGTCCCAATGACGGCACCCTTTTCAAAATGGTTGGGATTTGTTTGGCCTTTCATTATATTGGCCAAATCAAAAGGCTCTAACCCTTCCTTTGAAACAAAATTTGTGATTACAGTAACAAGCCAGTTGTGTTGACAAAACGATGTAGAAATCAAACCTTAATCAATCAGGAAAATTTACAGACTTTTTCCTCAGACAGAAGAAGACTTTTTTTCAGATTCAGGATTTTTGCACCTTTTTGTAATTTTTAGTTACATTGTAACGTAATATCCATCAACGTATCAGAATTGGAACCGCTGAAGAAAACTAGTTTAAAACAAGTAATTACTCTGAAAATTAATGGCATAGTAGACTTTTTTAAAAAATTTAACTTAACATAATTTTTGTATAAAATAAATAAACCTTCAGAAAAGACTGGATAAGACTGCCTCCAAGAAAAGATGAAAATATTCACAAATATTAATTATTGCTAATTTTTCACGGTATACTCAATAGAGAAAAACAATTATTGATTATATTTTATTTTAAAATTTAGTTAATGTTCTAATATTTTAGCTTTCTTTTTAATTATATTGCTTGTTTATTTTATTTTAATTTTTAATTTTTTAGTTTTATTTTATTTATTTTATCATTTTTTACTATTAATATTATTAAACAAATATTGTTGCAATTTTTTCTTAAAACAGCAGATACCGCTAATGAAATGAATTTAAATTTAAAAAATAATTGAATGAAATTGAAAGAAATTATGTTGGCTTTCTTAGCAGTGCTATAGAGGTTGAGTAACCATTAATTCTATTCAAGTCGCTGCTGTAAAATTATTATATTCAAAATCCAGCTTAATTTTATCATGGGACTATAAATTGTATTAAAATTTAATTTTTCTTAATGCATTCACATTTTTTCAATATATTCGTTTAATATTTACAATAAAGTGCATTGAAAATTAACTTTAAAAAAGTCTGTTATTTTACTGCTGTGGCCGTGATGCGTCAAAAAATAGTGTCAGACCGCGCCTCTCTCCTCTTCTATCAGCTTAAAATCCAAATCGGTTGAGAGGCAATATTCGGGCCGCAAAGTGCACAGAGAGGATAAACAAAAGAATCCCCATAACCAATACACGCGGCGCGAGATCAAGACCGCAAGGGTGCATCCATAAAATTATACAGCTCAAGCTGCCAAGCAAAGTGTACACATATTTCGCGGCCAACGCTTTCATCCGATTCCATAAACACAACACAAGGGGAGGAAACTCTGTGCTGTCGCTGGTCATTTTTGCAAAAAAATGCACACACAGCCCTTCCATGTCCGCTTGAAAAAGCAAACAAGCGCGCGAGCGGATGGAAAATTTTTGTTTCACGGGCAGAGCACCTCTCTTTCTCCCTCTCGAGAACTTTTCCATTCGTCGGTATTGTGCGTGTTCGCGACGCCGGAAAATGAGCTGCCACTCGAGCAAATATGCTTTCGCAATTATCAGCACTCAGGTCACCCGAGGAAAAACTTTTTGTCCAGATTGCCAGTGCTTAGCTAGCAGGGCTTTTTGCTGCGTGCTCGCAGCACCGAGCCAACTTGCAAATTGTTGTGTGCGCTGCGTATAATAAACGCGAATCCAAGCGCAAAATGCGAGCTTTTTACGTTATCCAAACCGGAGCAGCCGCCGTCTGGGTCGGTGAAATTTATCGAAGTGATGCTGGTGGAATAAAAGCGGGCGTATAAATTTCACCGACCAAAATGCGCTCATTATTTTTGCATTTTAAACGCACTAAATTGGCTATTATTTGTAACAAAAGAGTCGCTTTTGCGGAGTTCTAGATAAACGACGTAAAAATAATGAATTTTATAGAGTTTTTTTTCTATAATGTTTTGCACAGTTTAACAGCCAAGAATGAGCCGTAAAATGAGAGAAAAGTAATTGTTTATTCTCTCATGGTGCTTACAACGAACAGAATAATATTATTTACAATTAAAAAAATATAAACGTCATAAAAGTAAGTCAATATGAAGAGCTAAAAAAAAAAGAGGTTTGAAAGGAACTTTCGTCAGAAAAATGGTGAGAAGAACTTTTAATCAGCCAAAATTTAAGTATTTAATATTTTTATGAGATTCACTCCTTTGTGTGAACCGAGTTTTTCAATTATGTACTGCTATTTTAGGGCAGAGTTTTAAAGATTTATCAAAAAAATTGATATTTATTGTTTTTGTGACTTTTTTAACGCATTAAAATCTGATTTTATTTCAAAAATCCAAAAAAGTATCATTATGAAGTTCATTTCAAAATCATCATTCACTGCAGTATCCAAAATTATGCTTTTGCTTTAACATAATTTCATTATTTATTACAAACAAAAATATTAATTAAAATGTTCTGCGTGGCTGATTTATTATTTAACTGAAGCTTGATTACATTTTCCACTCATCGATTATTTACAGCCGCACGCACATATATTTAACGATGGAAGCAATTTCGCACCCTAAATATCGTTCCAATTATTCAAAGCGCCATTGGAACGGCATTTTGCTTTATAATAATAATCATAATACCACAATCATAATAATTGCCGTAATAATTCGATGCCCACAGGCCATACGCGCTGTACATGACGCTAATCTTGGGGGCCCCGACTTTCGCTCAAGCGACTCGGAAAATACATTTGAGCTCGCAAAATTTAGGCCACGCGGCGTATATATGTATCGATAATTACGCAAGGCCGGTCGTGGCAAATCTAGTTTTTGCGTCCATCGGCACAAAAAGAAACCCTGCTGCGTTCGAAAACGTATACATACGGCGAGCAATGAATTATACGAGAGAGGCGGCTGCAAATTTATTTTGGAAATATATATATCTGGTGGACAAATATAATTTATCGCTGCGGATGGCTCTCGGATTTTGGCCTCAAAAGCAACGCCGCACGTTTTTTGTAACCGAATTTATCCTCAGTGCACTTGCTCGTGAATAATGCAAAGCGAGAAGGCCTTTTATTCCATGACGGAATGCACCATGAATATTAAAGCAGTCCGCTTTATTGAAGGAGAACATGATGATGCATATAATAAAATTAGAATTTTTGTCATAATTGTGTGGTTTGTATGCCGCGGGAGGTGAAAAAATACACCCCATTAAACTCGGCTGTCTCTCGGTGACATATTTCTTACGTCTGGCTGAATCGATAGAAAAAAAACGTAAAGATATGAAGCGAAACGTTTCGCGTTTTATACGTCCCGTAAAAATTAAACGAGCACGTATAAAAAATTATGCGTTTTTCACGAATTGCCGTCGTTAAGAAGAAGCCCCCATGAATAAAACGCGCTTATTCGACGAAAGTTCAGAAAATACCCCCTTTAAGGAGAAATAAAACAAATAAATCACAAGTGAATTTTTCCCCGAGATAAGCTTTCCTGACAAGCGGCATTAAAGTCAGCAGACAATAAGGGTGCTTCACGGCACGCAGCGGCTGAAAGATGAGTCACATCGCGTATCACAATCACTCCCAGATTGTATCACAAAATTAGACCCGCCCGACCCCAGAAATTCGAAAGTCGCCCTCCCCTGTCGAAAGATAATAAAATGCATGCATCTTTCGCTCGAGTCTAGGGAGAAAGCCGAGTCATCGAACGCAATCAATCTCTCAATTCTTTCTTTTTCCGCCGCCGAAATTACAGCGGCGCAATATATAGGCGTACCCCTTTGATTGTTTCGTCCTGTCGGCGAATCAGCCACCAATTTGTCTGATTTGCTTGATGCAATAAAGCAGTTGTGCGGGGACGATCGGACTTCTTCTCTCTTGGCCACCGTGCGTCGTTCGACTTATTGTTTCGAGTCGCCCCTTGTCAAGATTAAAAGGACCTTTGGGGAAGTGTTCAAAGTGAGATATCCACTTAGTGGTTGCAGTGCACATGCAAATATTTTTAATTTTAAATAAAATTTGTTTTCAAAACAGTGATTCAAATAAAATATATATATATATATAATATTTATTTATTTAATAAGCTTTATAAAGTAAGTTTTTATATTAAATTTTTAAATAATATCTTTTTTTAATTATTATTAAATTACGGTAAATAATTTAAAAGTTTAATCTCATTGACGCTTAAATGTGCAATAAATTGTCTGTTTACAGAATATTAGATAGTTTATAATACATATAATTATTTTCCCAATTTCCATAGCATTAAGAAATTTGCATTAATTAGCAATTCAGTTCGGTCGAAAAGTTTTGGATTTTGTATCCAGTTTAATCCATTATTTAAATTTCATAACATATCTTCTCTTTCAATACAAGAAATGAGAAAAAGTCACGTAGAGTGAGTTAGGAGCCAGCTCTTGTACACAACTTACAAAAACTATGAGGCTCAATTTGTAAGCAAAATTGTTTCACAATTAAACCAACTCGCCTACGATAAAAAATATAAATTAGTCAAATTATTCTTACTTAGCATGAGATATTATGTAATTTTTAACCCTGTGACAGATCTATTTTGTGTGATAAATAGGAGGTCAAACGGTTTCGCACTGCCCTCCAGATTAGCGCCGTTGATTGCAGGCGGGTCTGATTGAAGCCGTTTCTCTTGATCGCCGGCTCGTCTGCTTTTTTCCATTTTGATGAAGATGACTTCAGCACCCCTGGCATTGCCTCGGGCCCACCACCAAACCGGCGGCCGCATTCTCCACGCTTTCCCCCAAAACGCTCGCTTTATCGTGTGATTTTTATAATGCTACGGCCCCGCGCTTAATACAAATGGCCATGGGGGCGCCAAATGTGGATTTATTAGATTAAACATGTCCGATGCGAGCACAAAGCCCCACAAATACCCTTTTCCACCAGACGAGCGGGAGAACAAATCGGCCAATAATGCTTCTAATTATGAGTTATGGAGCAGGTTGCCGCTTTTTTGTGCCGCTTTTTATACCAAATTACGTCTCAAAGGACACAAAAGAGGGGTGCCGAACGAACGATCACGAAGTTAACAAACTTTGGAGACGAGCAAATTGAATCAAGCTCGCTTAAGCGATCGTAAATTGTCGGTTTTTCATAAAGGGTTTGATACTTAATCCATTTTAATCGGCACGTTTTTATTATTTATCGATGAGAGAGGGGTGCAAAAAGTGCTTATATGTGAGAGGGATGAATAGGCTGTAAATTTTGCTCAAATGTCAAGTGTATTGTCAAAACTTGTTGGCAATTTAAATTTATATAAGAGTAGGGGAGATTAAAAGTGGGGTTCGCGAAAATTCTTCTGAAATACTTCAGATAAGAAATTCTTCAATGGGGTTGTATTTGGCTCACGAAAAAGCTCAATTTTAACATTTTTCTTGAATATGCATAAAGAAGAAAAATTTATAAATGTAAATTGCTTTTAATAAAATTAATTCTGCAAGAATTATAAATTGAAATAAAATGTGTTTTACGCGGATGTGAAGTTAATTTAAAAGTTGGAATTTAGAAAATTCAGTGAATTTCTTTTGTTTTCCAAAGGATTGTTGAGCTGATTTTTATTTTAAAGGAGAAAATGTAGATGAATTAGAAATGATTTGCATAAAATTGATTCATATCCCTTAATTTTTGTAAACAGATACCTACAAAATTTTGCAATTTTTTACTACAAAAAAGGCACCGGCAACATTTAAAAAATTATTCAATTATATTTTTTGGAACTATGATTTGACCCAATGTTGAATTCAAATATAAAAGTAATTTTCTTTTGTAGCAAATTCCGTGCAAAGTCCGATCCACTTTAACTCATTTGCAACCGCACCAATGGCCCATAAATATTATTCCGATTTGATCAAATTTGTCCGGGCACGAAAGTTTAAAATTCACACGCCCACCGAGAATTGACGGGTGGACAAATTGAATTGACTTTGACAGTGTCAAGCGCGGGCCTATTGCGTCGAGTTAATCATAATTAACGCCCGGGCAGGCTTTATTAGATTTACCTCCTCTGCCCGCCGCTCTTTTGTTGCAATTATGGACAGGGGCCGCTTTAATAAAACGAACGAACGTCATCTGACGTGTGCGAAATAAAACAAGGCCCGAGGAGGGGGATGAGGGTGGGAATATCGGGCAGTAAAATCGTCTGGCGACCTTTTTCACGCCGCGTCGAGAGATCACGAAAGCGGAAAGGCCGGCGAGCGAAAGTTTGACCCATCGCAGCTGAGAAAACTCGATAGGCTTCTATTTTTTTTTTTCCGCCGGCGGCACGACTTTTCTTTCTGCAACATAAAGGCAAAAGTTGCGCGGACGTGACATCCCCCAAGGGCTTTGTTTTGTGCTGATGCACAATTTAATTCGGCCCGCAATTAATGGGCCATCCATACATTTATTCCGAGGGGAGGGTTTCATGTCGAGAGGCCGTTAAGTCAATTACGATTCCGGCGAGGCCGCCCTTAATGAAAAAGAACAAACAGCTCTTTTGCTGCACGCCCTGAAAGTTATACAAAAAAATAATTAATTAGCCTTCTGATTGGTTGCTGCTCTATGAATCATTTGTTAGCGAGCGGAGAACTGCTTTTGAGTTATTGATCGGCAGGCAAAAAACAGCCGCCTCTCGTTTTTTTTTTCAACCAGTGATCGAACCTTCAAAAAGCACAGAGGCGTAGCAACGGTTGTGGACGGAGTTGGCTAACAGAACGATTGGTAATGAAATCAAAACATAAAAAAGGTCCGTCCATGTGCCTGCTGGCATGTCTTCCGATGTAATTAGTTCTTTCAACAAGGGTGGATGGAATGACAGCGGGGAGAGAGAGAGACAGTAACGAATGTCATATGCAAATCACCGAGAGATGGGAAATTCTACATGTTCATGCAGCCAATTTATAAAGCAGAAGCTTTCAGGGTTTTAACGCTCATTTGATTCATGTAATTTTCAAATATTCAAAAGTTATTTTTCAAAAAAATAAAACAATATTATTCTTAAGATGATCATAATCGTAACAGAAACACTGGCATTAAGCTGAAAATCTAAACAAGCACAAAAAAATTACAGTATATAAACAAAAATTAATGTTTCTGTTGATTTCATAATTCATATTTATCTCTTTTAATGAAATGATTTTTTTGTGTTTTCCTTGTTGTTTCAAGTGATCTCTTTTTCCTTGTTAAAAAATAATTTAATACCAATTACCAGGAAATCAGCAATAAAATTTTAAAAAATTGCATACTTCTGAAGTGGCTTGATGGGTATTAAATTACAAATCAATAATTCAGGAGATGAATTAATTCCAAACCGTGGAACAAAATAAAAATAAAAAAATATGGAATTCCAACCCAACCCCCTTTCCTCCTACGCAAATGAAAGGCACGTTTAATTTTAATACGCAAAACCGCAAAACTCACCGCAAATTGGCTGAATTCCATGTAACAATCTTGGCTCGGAGAGCGCGAAAGAGAGCCACATCCTCTCTCTCTCTAACGCTGTCCAGAAATAAACAACTTAATAAACTCCACGTACTTTATTGACGTCCGACAAGGGCCAAAAAATCAGCGAGCGCCAAGCATTCGAGCGAGAGAGAGTATCGCGGCACTCTGGAGAAAACGAAAATAAATAATAAATTGAGCTTGATCTCGCCAAGAAGGGGCTTCTTGTATTAATATCTGGCGCGATTCCAGCAGAGCGAAACCTGCTGCTGAGATCATACTTGGCTAAACTTAGTGAATATTACGTGATGTGTTTCCACACGTGTTATTATAAAACATCATCGCGCCACCGCATCTCTCGAGCTTGTGTGACAGCGGGAGATGTATCTATGCCCCTGCACCGGTAGACTTCCTGCGCAGCACATAAAGCGGCCGCTCTGTATGAAATTAGTGCTGAGAATCTGGCCGAGGCAGAAATATGTCGGAACAGCTGAAAATGACAAACTGTTTTTGGAATGGAGCGTGAAGGGCGAAATTAGAAAAGAGGCCGTCACAAGCAAAGGAGAAGAAGAAGAAGCGCCCAGGGATGCTGTTGCTTCTTCTTCTTTTTCTCTCCAATTCGGCAAAGATAGCGCTTTTTGCAAGAAGTACCGGCACAGGAGACGTCCGTTTGCGGAACGAACGGACGGCTTAGTGTCCGTCACGCAAAGCGCAACCGCCGCCGATCTCTCGCTTGGATTTGGCCATCGTGTTCGTTTAGCACTCACGCATTTTCTCGATGATTTCCCTGAGGTTTGCGAAAAATTCACTTGCGACGTTATTTACACCGGCTTTCGGAGGAAAGAGTGTGGAGAAAACATGAATGTTCGATTTTAAAGACGAAGCCAATTTAGATGATATTCAAAGTTTTTTAAAAATGTTCAAGTAAAGAAAATATTAATCTAATGAATCTTTATTAAAAAAGAAAACAGAAATTGAAGTATCGACCAATTTCATGAAATAAAAAGCACTGTTATTTTTCTTTTTAACGATATTATTTGTTGTTTCTTTTATCATTACAATTTAAAATTCCCAAAAAAAAATATATTAAGCTTTATTTTTTCATTAAATACAATTTGGTTTTTAAATTTTAATGCTATTTAATTATTCAAATTTAATAATTGTCAAGTAAAATAATTTTATAATAAATTTAAAATAAATTTTTTTTATATTATTCTTCTATTTTTTATATAAAATTATTATTATTATTATTAGATTACAGTTGCATAGCTTGCCACTTTACCTTAAAGAGTAAACCACTACTGTCAAGGAAGTTTGTAAGTGACTTTAATTATCAGTGTAAAAAAACCTCATGATATTTAACTTTGAGTAGAATGAAGCAGAATAAAGCTCATTCACAGGATGACACAGCCAAATCCAAACTTGCTATTTTATAAAAAAAAAATTGTGTTGTTGCCTCCCACTTTTCCTGGACCCTGGACTTTGTGCAACAAAAAAAAGCGAGACAAAAAGTTTTTTGGCTTTGAAGCAGATTTTGCGATTTTTGTGTTAACCTCGTGTGCTGCGCCTTTTGCTCAACCCTTCTTTGCTTCTGATTACGAGCAGCACGGCAGGTCTGCTGCTGCTGGCAGTGCTGGCGGCCACTTTTTCTAGCGAAAAGGCTGCTCACGCGGCAAATCCTTTAATTCTCCGTGTTGGCCGGTGTACATTTATCCTTGTGAGCTCTGTTTACCCTATAAATGCCTCGTAAGAATAAAAGCAGCTTAGTGGGCGGGGGTCGTTGCAAATTCCGGACAGGAAATAATAAGAGAGCACCCCCAAGTGTAGCAGCCATCCACTCTCATTTGGCGCACACATGCATGACGACGAGCCAGCTTATTTCAGCAAAGCAATTAAGCTAATGAAAGCTCTAATAGCACAGAAAAAGTAAATAAATAACTACTTGACAACTATTTAAATAAGAAATCATTTTAAATCATTTACAATGAAGATTTCTAACTTCCAGTTTTTGAATGATGATGATGATTAATTTCATATGTGTATTTTT
This sequence comes from Neocloeon triangulifer, assembly GCF_031216515.1. Taxonomy (NCBI): domain Eukaryota; kingdom Metazoa; phylum Arthropoda; class Insecta; order Ephemeroptera; family Baetidae; genus Neocloeon; species Neocloeon triangulifer. The sequence goes on along the minus strand of NW_026775555.1, from coordinate 4,326,806 downwards.
TTATAATATCACTCATTGTCAGAACGTTTAGAAAATTCATGTCCTGCATTAATTAATCAATCGATATTTCATGTTAATTTCAATAAATATAATAAAAACAACCAGTTAAAATTTGTTATTTTCTTAAACACCAACCAAATCAGCTCTTAATTTTAATCAAAAAAGTAGTCAATTTGTCAAACTTTTGACAGGAAAATTGAAATAATTGATCATACTATTAATATAAAATTTAATTTATTAGTACAGATAATGAAGCTTAAATAATAAACTTAAATAAGACGAGGTAATGTGGGAGAAGCTTATATTTTAAGCATTTGCTGCGTGAGTGGCAAGCAAGAGTGACGTCAAAGTTTTGGATGGATGGGAAAAAAGGCTAGGCGAAAAGTGGATAGTAAAAATCTATCGCCTCTCACGTTCAAAATCCCGCAAAGAGGAAAGAAAAACAAAGGATCAAGGCCTGTGTAGCATTGAAGCTGTACCACCGCGATCCCTTGATGCTCTCTAGACTCGCATACACATTTTATCATCATTTTTTTTTATTCAGACGAGTGCCTTCTTTGTTTAGGCTCCAAAATTCTTTTTAAATCTCTAAAAATTCCATACTTTGAAAAAGCACCAAATCAAATTCTCTTTGTGCTTTTTCCTTACAAACAAGGAAAATCCTCAAATTTTCATAACTTTTGTTTGCTCTGCGAACAGTCCAAATTCCTTTTTTAATCAAGTTTATGATGCAGCACAAAAGAGCGAGTTCATCAGTAAATATCCTGGAATGATCAAAAAGTGACAACAACAAAAATCTTCCTCTCGCTCAATAAAGTTGAGGACTTGCTGCTGGAATTCAAAGCAACACCCCATACATGAATTTCGCGTCTAATAATAAAATTCATTCTCAGCACGTGAATATGTAGTTCATGACGGTTGTGCTCGGCGGCCAAATGGCACTGACACATGTCACGACAGATATTCCACTTCTGCCAAATTTACCGCGTCAAACTCGTGGAATTTTCTCGCTATATTGGATGTTCTCAATAACGAAAACGGCCTGCTTGAATTTGAGAAGAATTCGAAATGAGGAGAAGAGATATCGCAGAGGTGGAATGGAAGAGCACCTGGTTCTCTCAGAGCAAAACGAGGTGCGCGGCGGGTTGCCGCCTCTCTCGGGGGATAATTTCCATATCGCCACCCGCCGTCGCCGCATCTGCTCAAATATTAATGCCGCGGTAAACAGAGCCAATTTGCACAGGCCCCCGAAAATAGTTCAATTTCGTATTCATGATAAATTCGTGCGGACGACCTGGGGGACGTAATTTCCATCCGTCATCCATCATGCTCGGGATTTAATTTATACATCGCACCTGCGAAGGTTTCTCTCCAGCTTTTTGCGTGCATTTGCACACGTAGATTGGTCGATCTCCGCGCTGCGAGGCTGCAAATTGCGCTCTCCATATTTCATGATTGACTGACTGCTCGCAACTGTGCAAATAATTAGCATGAGCACATCGTTTGCTTGTACGTATTCATACAGAAGAGAGCATTGTATAGTACACAGAGGAGGGCTCTAATTAATTAAAGTCATGACAAGTGCTGTTTGCAAATTAAGTGTTGTGTTCTCATGTGCTTGAGTAATTTAGATTAATTTGCTTCTGAAGTGCTAAACGAACTTGCAACTGGTTGGTTTAGTTAAATTCAATATAATGACTCGTCATCTCAATTATGAATTTTGAAATTTTTTGACCTCATTTAAAATCGACAGTATAAATTTTAAATGCCCCTTTTCTAATAATAATTAAAACTTGATTATGGGCCCATTTTTAATAAGAAATAATCAGAAATGTTTCATACATTTTTCAAGAGCTCGTTACATGAGCATAAAAATGAAAAAGAATTTCATATCATGAACACCGGTAGCACCGCAATTCGATACAGAGGGCGTCGACTGAAACCCCACACGCATTTCCGCACGAAATTTGATCGAAAAAGATGCAGATGAATTCCTCCATCGCCCTTTCCTGCATTGTCTTGCTCGTGTTTTCCTGCTCCTTGTGAAATTTTATCCGCGCGGACGGGTGTGCCGTAAAATTTGACGGTCTGCCTGGCTGCAGAGAAGCAGTTGACGCAGGTGCTTAGTTTTTTATTTGACTGGCTTTTTTCCATTTCAGTTTCGCCCACTTGTTTAAAGCAGGTTTTGCATTAAAAATATCGATTTGAATTTTTTTGAAGAAAAATTTGCGTTAATTTTTTTCTGGTTACAATTTTTTCACAAACGTAGAAATAATTTGCTTCTCTTATTAATTTTAAGCATTGGTCCACTGATTTTTAAAAAATACGTACTTCCTACTTCTTCAAATCCAGTGAAAAAGTGTCCAGACATATTTATGTATTTTTTTATAAAAAAAAATTTATATTAAAAAGAAAAAACAAAATCTTTTTTTTTTAATTTATGGCTGATATGAGAATTAATTTCCACTTGAAAGCTTTATTTTGTTTTTGTGGCCATGAATAGAAAGCATTTACATTCATGAAATTTTAATCAAAATCAATGTCAGCAGGCGTTAATTTCCTGGTAGTTTTCACACGCGAAAACAAAATCACCGAGAGTGCAGCAAGCACACGTCAGCAAATTGCAGTGACGTGTCTAAAAACAATTCAGAAAGGATAAAAATATAATTTTAAAAAGAATGAGATATAATTTTACTTTTGAAGCATGAAATATTTTTGAATATTTTAGAAACATTTTGAATTCATCTATCAATAAGATCTTATGAGTAAAAAGGAAGGAGAAACGATTGTAATGTTAAAAACCAAAATAAAAGCGCAAAAAACTTAGCAAGTTAAACATTTTACTTACATATAATGAAGATTAAATTTAAAAAAATATATATATTTAAATACATATTGATATTTTAATTTAAAATAGTAAAAGATCTTACTTATAACATTTAATAAAATTTTATGCAATAAAAGTTACACATAAAGTTTTTTTTTAATTTTATAAAAAATGTAAATGCAGGGGCGCCAATGGCTCTTTCACAGTTGACTTCAGTAACAAAGCAAAGCTATATATAAATTATTCAAAAGGCCGCGGATTCATCACCGCCAGTCTGAATAAGTATGCGGGATAAATTGGATTAAACAAAGCAGGCTATTAACGGGAGCGAGTGCATTGTATCCGCTTTGCATTCAACTGCATTTTAATCTTAAGTTCACCCTTCCGTGTGTTGACTTTTGTTCCCTCCCCGGCCGACTAGCATAGGGCAATTTCGGCCGCCGCGCGACGATAAAGCCTTTCTTTATTTGCAGTCAAACACTTTTTACGGCACCATTGCTAGATTTACGTCCGATTCGCAGGGGCGCGGTCACGTGTCCTGCAGATTCCTCATTTGGTCACTTTTCATTCACACCGAGCTTTTTGTTGGCCAATAAAAACCCGCTTTATATTGCATTCGTTTCTAGGAAAGGTTTCAAGCATTTCTCAGCCTCGCTTTTATGCCTCTTTTGAATATGACTCAAAATGGATGTAATTTCGGACAAAGGAACATCAGGGGCTTGCGAGTATCGATCAAAACGGTACTCGCTCTATATTCATTGCCTCCAGCATGGCTGGTCGAAAAAGGAAGGGTTGTTCCAACTAATATTCTCGTAAGGAGATTTCATTTGCTATGAAATATATAATAAGAAAAAGGTATTTTATTTTTAGGACGGACAGTCAAATTTTATTAAAGTCGGCGCCGATCGAGATGAGAATTTGCTGAGTTTGCGAAACCTATATACTTTCTGGGTCAAGCTAATTTTTCCAATTATCTCGTCTTGATCTCACATTTACCCTTGAGCAAACACGATCCCCGCTGAAGTGCACGCGCAATTTTAATTAATATACACAAAGCATAGATAGTGTGCTGATGGCGTGAGACGCTCGAGTTGCTTGATGCGCGAGATTAATTCTGTTATTTCCTCTGCATGGCCATGCACTCGCGGGCACTCGCCGTCGCGATTAATAAATTGCTGAAGCACATTAACTGCCTCGATACTTAACATAATTATACGCCGTCGGTATAATTGAATCACTTACTTTGTTCGTGCAAAAGATGCTTTCGCCCGACAGGCGAAACAGTTGACCTCGTTTTAATGACCTTTGCAAATAATCTCCTCTGGCCCGCCTTGTTGATGTAATGAAATGTGCCGCCCTTTCATCTTTGATCTTTTTGAAATACCCGGCATCTCTACGGCTGCCTATAGAGTCGCCGGCAACATAAATACACAACGTAGAGAGCACAGAGCTCACCAAAATTTTTTGTTCTCGTTACAGCATCAGGAGCGCAGAGATTATTAAATTTTGGTCTTTTATGAATTTCATCAGTTTCTTTTGTTGTAAGGAAGACCAATGATGCCACGATGATACCTCAAAAACGAAATTTTTGACAAATTTGTGCTCGTCGGAAAGAAAAAAGACAAAACGTTCCACAAACGTTTTCGTGCTACAGTTCTAATTTGGGTTAATTTTGGATTGAAGTCTAGAGAACTGCGTTTTTACCATCAAATGAATTTTCAAAGGAAAGCTTGCATTTAAGTCGGTTTTTGTATTGGTCTACCAAAACTTGTAGAGCCGTTTTCTTTTTGAATAAAAACTATTTTTGCAACGAGGAAAATCCATGGTCATCTCATTGACTGTCAATTTCTTCAAACAAATTTTATTTCTTGTGGATCTTTTCAAATACAAATAAAAGCGGCAAGCCTGACTTTAAATTATTTTAATTCAAAATTTGTAAATCAGCCCTTGGCCGTGAAATTACTATAAAAAAAAACCTATTGTGCTATTTTAACTCAAAAGTATCCAAATGTTTTTAGAGCTCTCATTTATAAAGATATATCATATTCATTCAAATTTTATATTATCCTATCGTTTGACTGATTTTGTGAAAATTTCCTCATACGCGGGTTTTTAACAAAACCATCTTCCTAAAATAAATATCAAAGCAAGCTTATCTTTCCTTGCATACATTTTGTTAAGTTTAGCACGCAATATACCAGTTCTATGAATGGTTTTCCGTGAAAAATTTTGCAGCAATTTCTTCCCACACAATCCGGCGTACATAAATTATTTATCGGCGCTGTTTAATCGCGAAATCTGCTCTCGCCGTAATAGAGTGCGTCGCTCGCTCGGAGCTCTTTGTAGGTAGCAATCAATAAACATTTTCTCCCTTGACCACACTTAAACGCTCCCACGCCGTGGCATGCGATGCGATAAAACGAGCGCACGGCCACTTAATTGCCGCCTTCGAAACGGCTCCGTGCAAATTCGGCCCAAAATTAATCAGCTGGAAACAAATTAGCAGTAAAATTCAGGTATAATTCCGATATAGGCGGAACCGCAACTCCGAAACGAGCCACTCTGACAATAATAAGCCTTCTTCGCTCGGATTCCAGCCACTCGCAGACTCGTCTCTCGCAATTAATACCCATTAAAGCAATGATCAATCCTCTAATTGAACGATAAATCTTGCAGCGCAGCAACTGCGGGTTGCATAATACTGCTTTTCTCTAGAGCTACTTTTATTGTTATTGAGCCTCTCTGGTGAATGTTGTTGCGCGAAAGGGTACATAATGCGCGCGCGCCTAATGGGCTGCTGCTGCTGCGCTTTTTTTCCCTTCCGTGTCAAGATTTTGTTCATTTTAGCATGCATGCGTCTTGATAAAAAAAATATTTTGAGGCCACCGGGCCGAAAGGAGGTGATAACACGCCGCCGAGGGAAAGTTGCTGGCTGGCCTTACGAGCAATAAATTTCCGCAGCCCTTCTTTGTGCCACGAGAATATGTATCGAACGTTTTGCGCGGAATTTTGGGCTGCGTTGTAATTAAGCTACAGCAACAATTGCCAATTTGTTTTGCCGATGCGTTATCTAAATGGACGTAAATTGGTCTGGCTTAATTAACGTGCCCGTGGCAAATAATATATACGTGAATTTTGGAACGTTTCATATATTTTGGTTAAAAGCACTTTGGCATATTCCACGTGTGGCGATTAACAATGAATAAATTTCATACGCCGCGCCAAAATTTAGTGAAATAACCAAAAACACTTATTCTGTTTAAATTTACCAAAATTATTAACCATTTCATCAGGTTTTATCCAATATTAATTAAAAATTGACCTTTTAATATTTAATCAAATTAATTATTGCTTAAAAATAATCAAGATTGGTTTTGAGATAACCACACATTTTGTCTTTATCTGATACAAGCTCTCATTTCTATCCTCTCTTCTATATTATTATCACTGTTTGAATTTTTTGTTCGTGCTAAAACACCCACCAATTTTTACCCATTCTGAACCAAAACGCGCTTTTTTCCCACATTATATTCCATCTGTGACTGACGTCACGTGTTAATAAAACACCAAGTAACACTTTGCGTGCGACTATACATTTTTTATATATGTATAATACTTATTCTTTCCTCAAGACACCATTTTTTCACATCCCTGCCTATGGTATGTGTGTATTTTTCCAGCACCGCAGCTGCGATTAGTTGTTCGCGTGCTGCGGCCGTGGAAGAAAAAATAACACCGACGCGTGGGCAGATGCCAACACCGACCAAGAGAATTAAGCCGCAATTTGTACTTCCTTTGAACAACACTCGGGCCGATCGCGCGAGGCGCCAGGGTTTAGCTGACTGTGTGTTTTGAGAAAATAAAAAGGAGAAACATCGACTAGAGAAAGAAAGCACTTACAAGCTGAATGACATAATTATTTGCACGAGAGCGACCTCCGTGCATAAGAGGGGTAAAATGGCAATTCTCAGACACTATTAAAATGTAATTTTCATATTGATTTTGTTAGAGGAACACTACATAAATTTTCCTTGAAAAAATCATCCATTTGTTATTAAAATCTGCTAATCTGATCAATTTAAAATATTGGTTATAGATATCAGAGGGAGAATTAAAAATTCTTTTGTGAATTGAGCTTTTTAAAGATAATTAGCGTTCATTTCTAATTATATTATAAAAGATATTTTTTTTCACTTCAATCTTATTACGTCTCTATAGGGCCGAAATTAGCTTCTAGAGATAATGCGCGTCTTGATAAATGTGAGCCCATTTGTGCGAACTGCAGCCCTCGTAAAATTTGCATTGCAAATTGAAATTTGCTGATAGATCAATGCAGCCGCTACAGCAGAGCAAATAATAACGTCATTGCTGAAATTAATTATATGCACATTAGCCCAGATTGCATTGTAGGATGCAGTCAGTTGCACGGCGCGCGCCGGAAATTCAAATTAATCAGCAGAGAGCGGCCGATGAAATTCAGTTATTACACGAATCGCGCTGTTCGCTGCTGCATATTTTTATTAATTTTGCGCTGCGCCACTTCTGTTTTGTACAGAATTCTACTCCGTAATATTGCACATATCTCGCTTATATTGTGACATTCCGCATTCATCCGTCATCCGCGGGATTTTAATATGCTCATCTACACTTTTGGTGTGATTTTAATAATGAGAATAGTGCAGAGTAAATGAACGAGGTCAGAAGGCTTAAAATAAAAATTTGTAATTATAAACCAAACGTTCATTAATTTCTATTCCTCAGTAAAATTTTCAAGCCTAAATAGAAAATTTATAGATCATAAAAGTAATAAGTTGAATCAATAATTAATAAAAATGACCATTTTTTTATTTTTAAGTTCACTCTCGCTTTGTTTCAGGCCAGAGAGGCGAATTTGAGTTAATTATTATAATAATCTGTTTTTCCAGTAAAAATCCCAATAACTTCAGATTGATTAAAATGGCCAACATAAAGAATCTTTTCAATTATGATATACAATTATTTTGGAAGAAAAATATTCGGAAATTTCAACTACTGCTCACAGTATGCTAATGGAAGAAGAAACTTTTTGCAAAAACCGCAAAGTAAAAAACTCGGCTGCAATAAATTTCTCCCTCTCTCAGCGCGGAGATGAAACGAAAAAGTGACGACGCGAAAAGACGGAAGAAGTTTTTGCAAACATTTTTCTTACCTCCCAAAGGAGAGATGAGCGCGGTGGCGGCGCGTATGGCACCGACGGCTGCCGTCGAACGGAAAACTCGGCGCAAAAAGCCGCTGAAAAATCGACGGCGCCTCGCGAGGGTCACAGCAGTCTCGATCAAAAACACGGTCTCTGTGATTAGCACGGGAAACAGTCACTGTCAGTCACAAATAACGAGCCGGCCGTCACTCAGACAACAGCAGAGGGTGTGAATAATTGAGGGCTGCGCGGCGCCGGGCGTGCGTCCTGCTTCCAGCTTCGCCTTTGACTGCTCGAGGTGGACTGAAGGCGCGAGCGAGAGGAGCGAGCGCGCGCGACGAGGCCTGCCAGCGCCACTCACACTCCTGCGCTCCACTTCCGATGATTCTCCGGACACTTTGTCTCTAGTTGCTGGTGCCATTTCCGACCTTAATTATGCATGTCCAAAGACCCAAAACGACTTTGGAAGATTTTAAATGGCAAAGTTTTAACTCTACTTTTTCTTTAAGCCAGTTCGAGAACGTTAACTTTTGAACTATATTTACCAATTTTGGTCAAAGTGCTTCATTTTTTAAATAGCAAAAGCGAAATTTCCATATTAGAAAAAATACCCAAAAAATTACCACCGCTTAATCGACATTTACTATGATTTTGGAGCAAATCATAGTTCATCCAATCAATTTCTGTGTCAGACTCTTATTTTGGAATCAAGAAAAATTACTAAAAAATTAAAAAATAAGTACCTATTGAAGGTTCTGAAGCCTTTATCTTCTGACAAAACATTATTATTATTAAAATAATATTCAGTTTAGATCCTTTAAATCCAGGTCACAATTTTTTAAATTTTTCCTACACCCTTAAAATTGTAAAAAAATCTGATGTTCAAAAATCAATATTATACAAGTGAAATTTAGTTTTTCATTAAAACATATGTACAGCTAATCCCTCACTGTGAACGTTTCCAATTCGAAACTTGGCCTGCAAGACAGAAGGGGTCCTGAATGGAATTTTTAAAGTGCGGTACGAATCAAAAATTGTATGGGGCGTCAGTGGCGCAAAACCCCTTTAATTACTTGGTCAGTTTAATAAAAAGAGAATTATGTAAAAATCCTACCTGAGAGAAGGTCATGCGCTGGCTGGTCTTGGCCACGGCGAAAATCTCTCCAGCTGATGATATGAGATGGGTTTGCCTGTCTTTCTTAAAAAACCCTCTGGCGCCAGGGCTAAATCTTGGTTCTGCATGGGCTTCGGTTACTGCCATCCACTGAAATAATTAATAAAAGTTTATTAATATGGTGATTGGCATCTATAATTTTTTACAGATTCAATAGATTTTCAATTCAATTAAGAAGAAAGTGCAAATTTCTGCAATAGCGATTTGCATTTGCAATTTTGCACGAGACAAAAGAGGAGTGCAAAAGCTTCTTCATTTCTATGATCATCTCCTCGAGTGTCAACTTTTTTTTTTGAAAAAAAAAGGAGTATTTAAGAATTAAAGAAGCGCTGTTTTAGCTGGATGAAGAGAAAATTTTTGATCTTACATACCTTCAACTTTTCAATCGAATTCTTCAGCCTCGGCATGTGTGTCCTTGGGTGAGAGGTGACGCCAATGACTACACCAGGGTGCTAATTCCTCCTTAATTACTCATGTAAAAGTACACAAAATAACTGACTTACCCATGACTATCAAAAGGAAGAGAATTTTGTTGAATTTGTAGTGAAGCATGGCCTGCTGTTTTTATTACTTATTCTCCAAAACCAACGCATTTCAATTTCCAAGGAAGATTTTCTTGCTGGAAAATAAATTTGAATATGAAATAAATACAAACTTTTTTAATTAAAAAATCAAGTATTACACAATATGTATTTTATGACTTTATGTACATGCATACCTCAATCATGTGCGATTTTTGTCGCCGGCTTGGAACCGTTTTCGCCCGGCCGCCATTACTTTTGGGCCTCCGCAGAACCGAAGAGCGTCCTCGCTAAGAGCAATTTGTGAAATCATGTCGAAAATATCACAGGAACAATATCAAAAGTCTAGTCAAAAAGCACAATACAGTCTGTATATACACAACACAACACAGGTGGAATGTGGTTTCGTGGTTGTCATCTGTCAACAGTTCTTCGGGAAAAATACTGTGTACCAACCAAAACATTTTGCTCTCTCTAAATCTTTAATTACAAAATTTAAAATAAAGACAATAAAGTCAATTTCCGATGACCATAATATTTTTAAACATTTTTTAACTTAAAACCTTAGTCTGCTTTTGATTTTAATTAAGTTAAATAATAAATTGTAATTCATAGTATTTTTCGTTTAGTTGTCTACCATTACCAAGAATTGAATTTAGCTGCCGTTGGCGCGATTTCACACATAATGCAGTCTGCAGTTGCGTGCTTTTTTGCGTCTTCGTTGGATTAATCTTTTCCATGTGAAGGTCAATTGGCGGAAAATATTTTAACAATTAATTCATGGTAATTAATTTTATTTGAAAATTCACATCCATCACATTAAAATCAAACAATATCCTTAATTTATTTTCAATATCAAAACAAGATAATTTACGATGCGCATCAAAACTCAAAAGTATGAAATTAATTCTCCCTTTATTGGCAGATGACTTTACAGATTTATCCACAATCTAGGAAGACAATAGATGGAAATCGCCAGTTGTGGCCGAGTCAGTTTCAGGGATTTTTCTTATAACTGCGGTTTTATTCAAAATAATAATATCTTGAGCGCTGCCAAGCGTGTTTATCTTTAAAATTTATATTATTTAATTCCTCAATATCTGCGCGATTCATTTTTGTGGTATACAAATGTTACTATGCAAAATTGCGAGAAAATTCGATAAATAATTTTAGCAGAACAGAGGTATTTCATTAAATTTCGTCGTGTCGGTTGCATGCAAAACACCTGCACAAAGGTATGCAATATTATAATGAATTACATCGTTGTGTTGTTCACTTGATGGTATGTTTCATATGTTTCTCAAGTATTTGAACAAAAAGAATTCCGTTTCACCCAGAGGTCAGTTCCAGGAATGGAATGCACGTGTCGATTCGCCACTAGCACGACGCGCAATTTAAGTTTCGCAATATGAGGCGTAAAATTAATTTGAATTCTCGCACCGGCCGCTGCATAAAACAAGGCAAAACTACCACACACGCCGCGCCAAAGTGCCAACACATATATTTACATTTCTCGACGGGACATATACCCTCTCTTTACTTGTGTATAAATATACGTAAATTGCAGTGTGCACGTTTATGTTGCGGAACGCCGGGTGTGCGCCGTATTTGAGCAGTGCTTACACGTACTCGACCGCCACCACCACAGGGTGCGTCGGCCAGAGCACTCTTGGAAAACCGCCCGCGCGCTCTCACATATATACATTCTGAATCGCCGCCGACCTCTGAATTACTTGGAAATGATATTTACAAACACCGTCATTACTGCGATATGCCAGCAGTACTTCTAGCTTCGCCGAGGCACGAGAAAAATGGTCTCTCCGCTGAGTGTCGTAAAAAATAAAGGTCCTCTGCAATTGCGAACACACAACGCACACGTACCGCCGCGTTCTCTCTATACTTGTCGAGAATGATAAAACGCGGTGCATTTTGGCAGCCAAAAAGAGCCACACACGCAGCGAGTGAGTTTGGCGAAATTTCCCAAATTTCCTGACCGCCCGTGCTGAAACAGGCACGTTGCAGCTCACAACACAGGAAACAAAATTTTGAACGGTGGTTTTTTTTCAATTTTGGTATTTTCACTATATTTTCTCAAATATTCAGTATTCATAATTAGTGCATTCATTATAATATTTTTGTTTTATTATCTGTCGATTAAAATACAAAATCTTGAACCTGATTGCAAAACAGTTTAAACAGTCCTTAAAATTTTTAATATTTTATTTTTTAATTAACAAATTTTCTTGAAAAAATGAAGAGAAATTTGAAGTTTGGTAATATTTTATCCAAATTGAAACAAGCAAATTATTGGTAATTTTGAATGAATAATCATATATATAAGGGCAATCTTATGCTGCGCAGGCTGCCTATACTGCAACATAGCAGGCGCACGATTCTGACAGTTCAGGTAAGTGGCAATTAGTGCCGATTTCCGCCACTACGGCGCAAGTGGCGATACCATCCGCACATCTGTTTATCACTCCCGCACTCCCACTTTGACACGGTCGGAGACAGAAATTTATTGTGATCACTTTTCGCGAGTGTCAAAGGCTGATTCTTTCAGCAATTCTTCCGTGATGCGGTCACTGTGAGTCCGAATTATCGCCCGAACCGACGCGCCGATTGCCGACGCGTGAAATCTTCCGCCGCTTCGGACATGTTTCGACTGAACTGAGGTGAAAAGCCTTGAAGATGTCCTACTTGATCGACCGAAAGTCATTTTTCCGAAAGTCCGTTCTGCACCTGGCGAGGTCCCTTGCAGCCATCCAACCCTCGCCGTGGGAAAAGGTAAAACTGCTTTCAATTTTTGACAGCGAATTTTTCGAAATCGAACGGAAATTAGAATTTAATTGACTGAAGAAGTGCTGAGAAAAGTGAACGCCCCTTTTTATTTAACTTTGTTGTCATCTTACAGGTCAAAAGGTTATTCCAGCTATGCCCTCAAGAAACGCAGCAGGGCGTTTACAGGATCGACCAGAGAGGTCAAGACGCGGCCATCGCCCTAGGGGTCTATTTCCTAGAGTCAAACCTCCAACACAAGGACAAGATCTTGCCCTACTTGCTGAAGCTCCTCAAAGCACTGGCGAAGGCAATTTGGCTTGATGAAGTCAAATACGTTAGATCAGAAAGTAATACAAATATTTTGCTGTAACAATTGTTTACTTATGTATGCTATTATTTTTAGAAATTCCTGCCACTGAGAGGTTTAGTTTCTTGCTGAATACCATTTTGAGTGACATTGCTTCGAGAGATGAAGACGCAAGAACCGAAATCATCAGCACTCAAATTGACTTCTTCGGGGTTTTGGTTAACCTCAGTCGCTCCCACAAAGATCAGCGTAGCCCTCGAGGATCCACTGCCAGATGTAATTAAAAGAAATGAATGAAATGATTCAATTTAAAAATTATTCTTGCAGTGACTTTGTGCAAAGCCACAATTCCAGTTTTGATGGGAATGGCAAGAGCTATGGGTCGTTTCGGCAACCCGAATGAAACACCCCTTATTTCTAAAATCTTTCCTCCGACTCCACCTTTGCCTCCGGAACAGAAGCAAAAGCCCGACAACGAGATTAACTGTAGCAAGACGAGAAACTTTGCCCAGTTCCGAACTATTATTCCTAGATCTCTCTCAGGAAACATGCTGGCTCAGGAAAACCAAGACATTCCAGACTCTTCGTAAGACAATAATTTCATCAGAAGCAGTTCATTCTCAATTTTCCTTAAATATAATAGGTTTTCGAAGTTCTCCTCTCTGACCAAAACAGACTCAAACTTTGATCCCACTTTGTATTTCTTTACCAAAATTGGATCTAGTTTTACTCAACTGCCAACTTCAACGAACTACTTCTCTATCATTCACCTTCAGGTTTGGAAACAAATGCTGTAGAAATTTTATTTAATACTTAATTTTTGTTGATATAGAGTGTACTTGCTCTTGCCAAAAAGATCCTCACCAAAGACATCCTCGCTTTCATTGACGAGCAAGCGTCCGAAGTCTACCTGGCTGGGCATGCAAAAGTTTTTCCTTACAAAAGTGTCAGTCAGGCACTGACCCTGGCTATTGTTACTTTACTTAGGGAGCTGTTAAAGCCACAAAATGGTGAATAATTTTAATTTATTTGAAACATTAATATTTAATTTAAAAATCGAAAAATTCTTAGAAAATTATCTAATACCTTGTGAGTTCTCCTTTTCTGCATGGAGCAAATATTCAATTAAATCCATTTCAGATCTTCCTGTGCCGTTCACAAAGGATGTGCAAGAGTTTGTGAAGGAATTGTTTTTGTCTGGTCAAACCGAGCTGCAAAATCGACAACACGATGCCACCTCTAAGGAGAATCCTGCCGACTCTGCGCCTGTCGTAAATACCTTCAAAGTGAACGTCATGGCTAATTCTGCTTGTGTCGAACTTTTGGTTTGGGCAGTTGCAAATGAACAAGGTTAAATTTCTTATGTACAACAGTTATCATTTTTAATTTTAATTTATGAATTCTGCAGAGGCTGACAGCCTGTGTGGTCGGTTGACAGAGAAAATAAATCTGAACCAAAACTACAAGGTTCTGCTCGCCCACATGCCCTTGCTTATGGTTTGCCTTGAGGTATACATTGGACAAAACAATTTATTTAAATTCAAGTAAATCATTTTCAACTGTATTTTTTGTCACAGGGACTTGGCAAGCTAGCACAACGATTCCCAAGCATTGCAAGCACTTGCATCAGTTGCCTGAGAGAATTTTTAGTCACGCCATCACCAATTCTCTCAAAGTTACGTCTGCAGCACCAAACACTCATCTGTGCCAAGAAATTCAACGTTTCGCGTAAGTTTCTTCACCTGCTCATTAATTTCCACTTTTCGCTTTATTAATTGGCATAACTATAGTTTTGCTCAATTTCTCTACTCATTTTTGACTTAAAAATATTTTAAAATATTTTGTCAAAACGTTTTGTACATTTGTATCTTTTTTTAAATGATTTTTTATTGCTGCTGATCCCGGCTGACAATAATTTTTCGTGCTTGGGAGGCTTACATGTGGACATGGAGATGGCCTTAATTAACCTAATTCTACATGCTTTCATTAATCTTTTCTGGTTCTTGGAATCGTTCCCAAAGCATCCATCAGAGTGATATCTCTTGCAATGCTTGTACTGTTCGTGGCTAATGCGACTCAGCTCTCCTGCTTCTATTTGTAAATCACATTCACTTCATTATCAGAGATCAGGAGACGAGATTTTAATTTTTTCCTCGCGCCACGTGCTGTACGTTTTCAGTATATGTGTGTACAGTGGACGGAAAGAATCTGGCTCACCACACAGCCACGCAAGTTGCGTATGAGCAGCTGCGAGATGTTGCCATTGAGAACCTCTGCATAGCCCTTCAAGCCTCCATTGTGGTTGACATTAACTGCGTCAAAGCCCTGGTGGCGTCTGTCTCGAACCGCCTCTTTACTGCTGAAAAATCCGACAAGTCTGTCATTTTTTTGTTTAAATTTGAATTTTTCTGAAGAAATTATGTTTACTTAGTGAGTCAACCCTAATCAGCACCAATATAGTCACAATGCTGGGGCATGTGGCTGTAGCTCTGAAAGACACCCCGAAGACAACGGAAACCATTTTGCAATTCTTCCAGCAAAGATTTTGTCGAACGCCATCGAACTTGGATGTTCTGATTGTGGACCAACTTGGCTGCATGATAATTGCCAAATGCGAAGTGATTATTTCTTTGCAATCAATGAATTATTGAATATTAATTTTTTTCCTTTACAGCCTGCTATTTACGAAGAAATAATGAAAATGTTCACCATGGTGACAATCGAAGCAAGTAGCACTTCTTACGCAGCCTCTGGAGAGGAACGGAAAATTCAATACAAGTGAGTTCCAAATAAATTTTCTCTTAAGTTATTAATTTATAAATTTAAAGGCACGTTTCTGGGGCAGTAGTGAATGTTCTGGCCAATATTGCTGCCAGCCTGCAAGGAGACGCTGAAATGCATGAATTGCTCGTGAGATTGTTGGAGTTGTTTGTGCAGCTAGGTCTGGAGGGAAAAAGAGCTTCGGAAAAAGCGCCCGGTGCTCTTAAAGTAAATTAAGCTTTGCATTTAAAATTTAAAAAATTAAAACTAAAATGAACATAGGCTTCAAGTAGCGCTGGAAATTTGGGGATGCTGATTCCTGTAATAGCTGTATTAGTCCGGCGTCTGCAGCCTATTCGGCAGCCGAAGCCACGCTTGTTGAAGCTTTTCAAAGACTTCTGGCTCTACTGTGTTCTCATGGGTTTCACAGCTGCTGATTCTGGTAAAATTTGAGTAGAGATGCTAAAACTCTGAAATCATAAATACTTCTTAGGTCTCTGGCCGTCTGAGTGGTATGATGGAGTAAAGGAGATTTCAGTTAAATCACCGCAGCTGGTGTCGCAGACTTCGTCTAGATCAGAAATGCGCGGAATGCAGTACACCTCGGCCGTACGAACTGACAGTGTCTCAGTGGTGAGTTTAACTAATGTCATCCCTTGATTGTCTAAACTGAAAAGTCATTTTACAGAATGAGCTTCAAGAACTAAAGCTGCAGGTGCTTAGCCTTCTTGAGCACCCACAAGACGTGACCCCGTACATCAACAAGTTCCCTTTTCCCGAGTGCACATACCTTTTGTCCGTGTACTGGCTGGAGACCCTTAGGGTAAAAAATTCTTCTCAGCCGTCATTGGAAACCATTTTGGAATATCTGAACGACTCTGCCATTCTGCAAGACAAGGGAGGAATGTGGCACTGCATCAACAGTGTCGCTGATAGAGTTTTTGCTGCTCTGCTGGACGTCATGTCAGAGAAACCCCACGATGAAGCCAGGGAACAGGAGTTGGAACGCCATGCCCAGTTGCTCCTAGTCAACTTTAATCATCCTTTGAAACAAATCCGGAGAGTGGCTGATAAATTCCTGTCTGGTCTTGTTGACCGATTCCCCCATTTGTTGTGGAACTGCCACATTTTGTGGAGCATGCTAGACACTTTGACTGTTTTGGCTTCGGCTTTGGTGCTGGACCCGAACCAGCCAGACGCACCGTCTTACGTTGATGTGCCCAACACTCCCTACAAAATCAAGCTTGTAGATACTCAGGAAGGACGAGTTGTAAGTGTTTGCATTTTTCATCTTGTTTTATTTTAATGTGAAATGTACAGAGCATTGTCGAAGACTTTGCTGAGCGTTGTAATGGAGTCTTGCAAGAGGCTCTTCGATGGGCACCACATGTTACGCGATCTCACCTTCAAGACTATCTTAACCTGGCCCCTTCAAGAAACATAAAAGGCACTGTATCCTCGTCGGGTCAACATGCCCAGGCTGGTGTTGCTCTGGCCACGGAATGTATGATGAAATACACTAGTCACCCTCAAGTCCAACAACCCACTGTAAGTTGAAATATGAAAAAATATGAACGTTTTAAATTGTTATCTGAAAAATAGGGCGCTCTGGTACAAGAGAGGACCGTTGCAAGTGGCCGAGCTGAGCTCTCTCGAATGATGGCGTCTCTCTCACTACGAAGCAGATCTGCTGGTGAAGTTGCAGGTTTGGTTGCCGGTCTTCAAGATCATGGAGAAGGAGGAGCCTATGAGAGACTAGCTGACGTCCTTGTTTTCAAATTGTGGGATGCTTGCAAGAAGAGGAGTGACTCTGAGCATGCGACCTGCCTTTGGAGGTCAACGGCACTGCTTATTTGCTCTCCGGGCGTCTACAGACCTCTTTTGCATGCTGTTGCTTGGTCACAAGTATGAAAATCATGTAAATTTATACAATTTAAAATTAATCTTGATTCCATTAGGTTGAGCTCTTTACAGAACAAGCCATGCTCACTGCAGTTGATTGTTGGAGGTGGCTGTTGACAGCTCGAGTGGATCTTGAAGCCTCTTTCTTGCAAGAAATGTTGGCTGCCTGGCAGGTTTGTAATTTTTCTGTATATATTTAAAAAAAAACAATAATAAAACAATATTTATTCTCCAGAGTACTCTAGAGAAAAAACTGGGTCTTTTCTCAAAAGATGATGAGGGAGTAGTTCCCTTGGCTGCTTACGAAGGCTGTTTGTTAGAGCCAGACCCACCTCTGCTGCAGCCACATAACATTTGGGTGCAGTTTTTGGCCGAGTTGATTGAGACGGCCAAATATTGCAGCCAAGACCAAGTTGAAATGCTGGCCATGGTGCTGCACCAGTCACTTCCACTCACAGTAGGAGCACAGACCGGCCATTTGACAAGGCACATAGCTGCCGTGGGAGTCAGATTTAGGTAAATCGCAAACTATCTAAACACTCTCATTTTTTTATTGTACTTTTCAAAATAGATTGCTGTTGTGTGCTTTATCAATGCTGCAAGGAGACGGTTTGCCTAAGGGAAGTCTAAGCAAAAATATTCTTCGAGAGCGGATTTACTGCACGACTTTGGACTACTTCTGCTGTGTGCCTGGTACCCCCATTCAACACGGTGCAGCTTTAAAAGAAGATATGACGGTTGTAATTAAATTTTGGACCAATATGCATGCAGAGAAGAAGTACTTGAAAGGCTCCAGTGGAGACCAGGTAAAAAGTTTTTTTTTTACAAAATTGGTGCTGATGATTTAATTTGGATAGCTGTTGTCCGCTGTGAGCAATTCTTTGTCAACTGTGCAGCAAGATACACAGTCAATATCAGGTCTCGTGCCATCAATATTAGGAGATAGGGGAAGTTTGTCTGGTGACTTAGCCAAGCCAGTGTCAGGCTGGATGAACACTGTGCCGCTCTCTTCTTCAACAAACACTCTTTCCAAAAGATCTACAAGAAGCAAGCAAGCCGGTCCGACTGGAACAGGAATGAAAGACTATATCAAGAGAAGGAACCTAATCCTCGATCTCTTAGTAAGTTTCTAATGAAAAATGTTTGTGTCTGACTAATTCTTGGTTAAACAGGCTATAGAAATTGAAAACTTATCCACTTGGCGCAACCCTGTAGCAGGAGAGCAGTTAATTGCTGGAGAGGCCAACATCCAGACGTGGCTCTCAAAGCCAATGAAAGGCTTGACAGAGACAGCTCGACTAGCATGGGACATCAGTCCTGCCCTAGCCGTTTTCCTTCCTTCACGTTTGAAGATGAACGAAACAGTCATATCTGAAGTCAGTCGCCAGGTGCGGTTCAAGCCCGCCTTGGTCGCTCACATTTCCGAGGGTCTGCAGTATTTGGTCAACACCGAGTCTTTGATCAATGACGCCTACGAGCTGGTGCACACACTAACCTGGGCAAGGGTGTCTCCTGTGGCTGCACTTGCATTCTTCTCTAGACAATATCCTCCCCATCCGATCACTGCACAATATGCAGTCAGGGTGCTGAGCAGCTATCCACCTGACGCTGTCCTTTTCTATATACCGCAACTTGTTCAAGCAGTCAGGCATGACACGGTTTGTGTTGTTTTAAGTTTAATCATGGACAGTTTTTCATTTTGGAACTATTTTGCAGATGGGCTATGTTACAGAGTTCATTAAGTACATCGGAAAGAAGTCGCAAGTTGTTGCGCATCAAGTAATTTGGAACATGAACACTAACAAATACCTTGACGAAGAGGGCCACAATAAAGATCGTGAGTTTAAAGTAAATTACACTTTTAATTTGTTTATTTTAAATATTTTCATTACAGCCGCTCTTTATGACACGCTTGAAGCTCTGACAAAGTGTATTGTTTCGACGCTCTCTGGACCAGCAAAGCAATTCTACGAAAGAGAATTTGACTTCTTCGATAAAGTAAAAGTGAAAATATTTCATAAATTAGATCTAATGAACATTTTTTTTTAAGATCACTGGAGTTTCCGGAGAAATTCGACACTTCCCGAAAGGCCCTGAACGTAAGCAGGCGTGTTTGGACTGCTTGAGGAAAATCAAAGTCCAACCAGGATGCTACCTGCCATCTAATCCAGAAGCTATGGTGCTTGATATCGATTACAACAGTGGCACCCCTATGCAAAGGCAAGCATTATTAATTTTTTTATTATATTTGTGAGAGAATATAATTTTTGTTTAAAAAAAATTAGTGCTGCAAAAGCACCATTCTTGGCCCGCTTCAAAGTCCGTCGGTGCGGAATTGCTGAACTAGAGCAGCTAGCTATGAATGTGTCGAAACATGGAGCCATGCATGCAAATCCCTCATCAATTGCTAACGAAACTTGGCAGGCTGCAATTTTCAAAGTATGTATTTTCATAACATTCATTTTTAAATTCCTTTAATGGAAAAAAATTCATTTTAAGGTTGGTGATGATGTGCGTCAAGACATGTTGGCTCTGCAGGTGATTGGAATTTTTAAGAACATATTCCAAAAAGTTGGATTGGATCTGTACTTGTTCCCGTACAGAGTTGTTGCCACTTCTCCTGGCGTAAGAGTCTATGCAAATAATTAATTTAATTTTAAATAGCTATAATTTCAGTGTGGCGTCATCGAATGTGTTCCAAATGCCAAGTCCAGGGATCAACTTGGAAGACAAACAGACTTTGGGATGTATGAGTACTTCATTAAGAAGTACGGTGAAAACACTCTGGAATTCCAGGTACAAAAAACAGTATTTTAAACAGCCAACATAAAGCTAATTTAAATAATTTTATCAGACGGCACGCAGAAATTTCATCACTTCAATGGCTGCATACAGCGTAGTTGGATTCTTGCTCCAAATAAAAGACAGACACAATGGAAACATTATGTTAGACAACGAAGGCCACATCATTCACATTGGTTAGAATAATTCATAAATAAAAAAATGCACTTCAAATGACTATTTAAACTACTAGATTTTGGCTTCATGTTTGAGAGCTCTCCTGGAGGCAACCTAGGATTTGAACCAGATATCAAGTTGACTGACGAGATGGTGATGATCATGGGAGGAAAAATGGATGCCGTGCCATTCAAGTGGTTCGTTGAGCTCTGCGTCAAAGCATATCTGGCAGTCAGGTAATTATAAAATTTATATACACAATTTTGCTTGTACATTTACACCTTTTTTCTGCAGGCCCTACCAAGAAGCAATCATTTCACTAGTCTCCTTGATGTTGGACACAGGATTGCCATGCTTTAGAGGACAAACAATCAAACTCTTGAGGGCTCGTTTCCAACCAAATGCATCAGAACGAGAGGCAGCAGCGTACATGATTTCGATCATCACAAAATCATGCCTCAATTTCAGAACGAAGACATACGACATACTTCAATATTACCAAAACCAAATTCCTTACTAAGAAGCAATGAAAAGCAACAGAAAGTGCACGGGCCCTCTGATTTTTTGTGATAATTTTTGTGTTTATTTAATATCCAGTTTTTCTCTTCAAAGGGGCCATGAAGTCCAAAGTTCAGTTATGATAGTAAAGATTTATTGCATGTATTATCAAAGTGTTTAACCAAACTAATTGTACTTAAAATTGGCAATAACTCAATCAATGTATCTTGTTGTAACCATATCAATGTAAAGCTGTAATGTTACTGTTGGTAGTTTTGTTCCTGTAATCAACATTCCTTTGCTTGTTAGCCGCTTTATGGATGTACTGTTAAATTATTTTTCTGAACCTTTGTTCGCCAAGAAATAAATTATAACTGTTACATAGAGCCAAATTTGTTTTCTTTTTTCCTCAAAAATGGTGATCTCATTTAATTCTTTTGGTAATAATTAAATTAGAATAAAATTTATACATTTTATATACTTTACTTATATATAAAGTATCAAGGATGTTAAATTTTTTTTTAAACATTTAAATACATAATTCAAAAATATCCTTTATTTAATTTATTTGCAAATATAAGTATCAGGGGAAGCTTTCTTGGGGTCGAGGAAGTGTTGCGATACCTTCATGTAGCCATCTTCCTCAGTTGAAGTTCCAGTTTCACAAATATCCAATGACTCGATGACACATTCTCCAAATTCAAAGTTGCCAAGTTTCTACCAAAAACAAAATTCAGAATTAAGCACACACTGCAATAAAAGCTTTCTTACAGATAAGACGTCAGACACGTCAAAAGCAAAGTTCAGTTTGTCGGGAGCTTCTGCAGAATTTTGCTGGGGGAACTGTCGCTCAGCAAAAGTCGCATTTGCCACAGTCATGTGAAGCTTGACATCATCTCTATTTGCTTGGAACTTATCTCTCCTCAAAAAGCCTGTCATGTTATGTTAAAGCTTAAATTTTAATCACATGTTTAATCCATCTTTGCAAACCAGCGTTGTCAAGCCGAGAGAGAAGCTCCTGGCAGTGCTGCTGAAACTCGTCATGAACTTCATCTTTGACCACGTCACCATAAAGCACTCTCGTTGATGTGGGGTCGTCGCCCATGATTTCCAAGCCCTTGATTTGGAGTTTAAATTTGGGATAATTTGGCCTAAATTTGATGTTCAAAATAATATAAAAACAATAGCCCATAAAAGTCATTCAGTACCTCAAATTTTCATGAACGAAATCTTCAATGATACTTGCAGCTGCAGATCTCTCACTCACATTCAAGAGGACCAACATACCAAGGGTGATGTGCAGTTTTTCAGTTGCTTGCATCAAGTTGGTTTTCAGAGGCGAAATTTTCTGGAGATTTCACAAAGCTCAAATCATACATTAAAATAAGTAATTTATCAATCTTAACCTTGAAAATTTCAAACGATTTCTTGATTTCTGGAGAAGCAATCGCGATGCCTACAAAATGAGTTGGCCGCACCGCACTTCTGTTGGTCTCAACAATGTGGAATATTTTGCGGCAAGCAGATTGAACGTCATCAACAGCATATCCTCCAATAACTTCACAAAGAATTAAAATAAAGCACTAATTAAATATAAAGGATAATTTTTTTTACCTATGGTCCCATTGACGTCATTGCTCTTGCCAGGGACAAAAATCTTCGTTTTTGTGCTTTGCTCAATTCCAATTTTGACAGACCCTCTTTGTCCAATGATGAACCCAAATAGCTTACTAAATAAAAAATATTTTTTCAAATAAAATTAAAAATTTTAATTTGTAAGAAAATATCAATCATACCAAGGCAAATCAAGACTGCATTTGTATTTAAACTTTCCGCTGGTATCCTCTTCAATATGGTAAATGTTTTCAAGTTCTTCCTCTTCTTCCAACCACTCCGGCTCGTACTGCACTTTTGAATCTGACGCTGACGGTTCCTTGTTAGCTTCTGGACCTGAATTTGTACCAATTCTAAAGCAGGCCTGCGAATTTTTGCCGGCTGATTCGGTCATGGTCAACCATTTCAGGTTTAGCAATTAAAATAAAATGTGATTTCATTTTTAATTCATCTCTCATTACTCACTTCATTTTCTTCAGAGCCTCTTTCGCTTCCACGGGGTTGACATTCTTTAAGTTGTGTGGAAAAGGCTTGTAAAATTCGCAATCCCAAAAGTCACCCATTGCTCCTTTTCAAAATTTGATTTTTCTCAAGCGTTTTTATATTTACTTTTATAATCCTTCCTATTTTCGATAAAAACAGAAAAACAACATCACACAACAGCCGAATCTTAAGCAGTTTAAGCACCAAGACCACTATCACGTGATCCAATGGGGCGGGGCGACCAAATGACCAATGAAGAAAGTAAACAAACAAGCATGGATCTGATGGATCAGTCGGCCAGCGGATTTTGTGATTTCTTTTGCAAATTGCAATTTTTAAACTTATTTCCATCCTCGGGCTGTTCCACAGCAAGAGAGGTACGCACTTTTCACCAAGGATCCCTGGGATGCGAAGAATTCAAGGAATAAAACGAGGTACGATGGTACAAAGCCATAGTCACAAAGCCGAGTCACGACGACTTCATATTTTCCAATCAGGGAATTGAACCTAAAACCTGAAATGTCTAGGAAAAGGTAATTTTGTGTTTAACTTTTAAAGTTACAATTAAAATGGAATAACTCTAAACAATACTATTTTAAGCAGGAATTTTTGAAATTATTCAACATACATAAGCGATTATGCTATCATAATATCCATAATATTATAATATGATTTTATTCATTTTATTAACACATAACATCAAAGGTTTTGCTTTAACTGCACCACTGTCCACTGTATGTATAGTTGAAACAGATTAATTATTCATTTTTATCTTAACCAGCAATGTATTTATTTTTGTGCATAAATCTATTTTGCAGAAAAAATTGCTTTCCTTGGTCTGGTCTGCCACTTATTATGATTGGATCAGTAGTGTCATGAAATTCTGATTTGAATTTGACATTTGCTATTGATAACCACTTTAACTTAAAAATTACAAAATTTTAATTTTACAATTAGAGAAAAGTTTTAAAGTCAGCAGATATAGTTTATAATTGGTTATAGAGGCTAGAGACTATGAATTCTGAAAGCTAGCAACTGAAATGCGTTTTCTATGACGACTGACGAAAATAGATCCGGACTCCGGACTGATCAAAGTATATTTTCCACAACAGTCAGAGATCCGGACAAGTTTTTATTCAAGAGAGTCAAGGGTTGAGAATTTGCCATGTGAGTTATATAATTTTTTAGTTATGTACTTGTTAAAAAAAAAACAGTAAGACTTGTTCTTAATTAAGACACCTGAAATTTTTATTTTTCAATATAAATTTAAATTTAATAGAAAAAAAATTATGTTAGACAGTACAATAAATTCGAATTCTTGCAGAGCTGGAAGTATTTGATTGCTATTGCTGTAAGAATGAAATATCGAATGTTAATTAAACACAAATTTTATCTTTAATAGAAGGAACCTTTTGACAGAAATTTAAACATGATTTAAAAATAAACCTTTTGAAATTTTTAATGAACTTGAATATTCACTGCATTAAACTTTATACCGCACAAAAATTCAAGAAATTTCTATAATTTATTCAAAGAAGGAAACTGAATCAAAGTGTTGGCCACTCGACACTGAACGCAAAATTTTTGCATTCCATGTTATCTGTATTACTCTTGCACATACAAATTTTGCTCAACTGATCACTGGCTTGAGCTAAGTGCTTCAGCAACAGCTGTTGGTCAGCGATGGCACTCAGCTTCTGCTTGCGGTACAAGTCAATTAAGTAGACGAGAAACTCAAACACCGTTTTGTAGTCTCTGGTAGGTCCAACTCGTGTTTTTCTGTTGAGCAGAGAGGAAAGCAAAATTGCTCCATTAGCAGCATCAGCAGTAGAGACAGGCTGCGCCTAAAGCTAAATGAACAAAGAATATGATAAGTAATAAATTATTAAATGAATTTAGTGTTTACCTTTGCTTCCACCATGAGCATGGAGACCGGATCTAAGCTTGCGTCCGCTACTTTGCTCCAGCCTACAGTTGAGGAACAGCAGTAGCATTTGATTATGATTGGTGCTGCAAATCAAAGTTACCTTGTTTTAAATACGCTTATGAGTTCAATTTAATTATTTTAATGCATCAAATCTAATTATATAAGCAAAATAATGCAGGCTGTGAGTTTAAGGCAATCAAAACTTTTTCCTGATTTTTATTCAACTTACAGTGAATTAAGGCTAGGGCCAAAATAGACAGATTTAAGATGATAATCGAAGACGAAAAGTAAAGCAGACTTAAGCTGGATTTCATAAAATTGTCCACTTTCGTAATATAATGCTAAAAACCCTAAAAACAACATACAAATAAAAAACTCAATCATGACACGTATTATCAATAATTTATGGTATTTGTAGTTAGAAGCCACTTTTAATAAGTAATTTTCACTTTAACACTGTGTGTGTCTACTTAGAAAATTGACAACACAGGAGTCAGTCACTGGTCACCTTCAGACTCTCAGAATATTACAGGATAATTAATCAACCCAAGAACTACACCGGAAAGACATAAGTGCAAAACTATCAAAGAGCACATATGGCAAAAAAAAAAAAAAAAAAAAAATAGGCAAGTGGCAAGGCCCTCCAAGAGCCTATAGGCCTAGCAAACTTTTTTAGGCACCCTATTGGCGATGCCTGCCGACACCCTACGACCAAACACATTTAAAAGTATCTACCTCTAACGTTAAAAATTATAATCTCGTTAAAAGCTGCATAATGAATAACAGATTAACGTTTTCGATAGGCAGATTGACAACAACTATAATTTAAAACATATGCTCTTACGTAAATAAATTACTTGATGGCTTTGAAGGAATTCCCTGGCCATGGGCACTGTCGGCACACGTTGTCTTTGAGGAAAACGCACGAACCACACAAACAAACACCATGCAAACAAGAAGATTCCGCGCGAGCCTTGACAGCTGCGCATCGGTAGCAGCGTTTGCTCTCTTCTGGATACACTGAAAAAAATTAAAAACCACTCAGTAAAATTTTTGGCTTAGTGTATACTCATGGACATACAGATTCTATTCAAGTCGGTACTGGCTTGTGCTAGGTGTTTCATCAAAAGCTGTTGGTCAGCGATGGAACTAAGTTTCCTTTTGCGGTACAAGTCAAGGAAGTATGTGAGGAACTCAAACACAGATTTGTAGTCTCTGGTGGGTTCAACTCGTGTTTTCCTGTTGAGCAGAGAGGAAAGCAAATTTGCTCCATTTGCAGCATCAGCAGTGGAGATAGGCTGCGCTTGAAGCTAAATGAACAAAGAATTTGATTAGTAATAAATTATTAAATGAATTTAGTGTTTACCTTTGCTTCCACCATGAGCATGGAGACCGGATCTAAGCTTGCATCCGCTACTTGGCTCCAGCCTGCAGTTGAGGAACAGCAGAAGCGTTTGATTTTGTTTGGTGCTGCAAATCAAAGTTACCTTGTTTTAAATACGCTTACGAGTTCAATTTAATTATTTTAATGCATCAAATCTAATTAACATTTTTTTGAACAATTAATTATTAAAATATATCAAATATTAAAAAATATAATTTTTAATTTAATTTAAAACTTTGATGCCAATAGGCATCAAAATATTCAATTATGCCCAAAACATTTTTTAAGTAGAATTTTTTTATTTATTTTTTTTTTTGATGATTTTAATAATATAATAATGCTGATAATTTTTGAAATTTTTAACTGAATTTAATTTAAGATTTAAAAAATTTAAATATAAGAATTAATTTTCTGCTTTGGTGAAACTGTTTATTTAATTATATTTTGGATAAAATTTCCAATTGGGATAGATACCCCAGTTGCCAAAACTGACTTTTATCCGGATATTATCCTCTCGGGAGAGGATAAAATCCGGATAATTTTTCGATTTTGGCAGCTGGGGTAGAAGCCAAACTAATATTTTAATTTGAGCTAAAACAATTTTTAAATTTACTTAATAAACAGATGAGAATAAGAATTTCAATAAAAATTCAAAAAAGTTTCTCAGATACTTTACTTGTAAAATTTATTCAACGTATTTTAATAATTTTAGCGCATGTCTCAAATCATTTAAGAACAAAAAGTAAAACCAAAGCATCAGTAATTTTGATTCAAATCAAGGAAGAAAAATCTGGATTTCTTGAAAGAAATTTTTGAGATAAGGGAATATATAAAATTAAAATATTAACAAAATTCATTATCTTTTAAGGAAGCGTGGAACACAAGTCACCGCGTATCACGTGGCGCATGGAACAACTCTCCAAATTAATGCTGTGGAATAACTCTCCGTGTATAACAATTCGTCTACAATTTGTTTATTATTATGTATGAATCAAATTGCTCACAATGTATTATGTAAATGCGATAATATGAGCACTTTGAGGACTTTGTCCATTTTAAATAATTAATAAAAAAAAATAAGATGCGATTTTATAAATGAATTTTCAGAAAATATTTCCATAATTCTCATATTAAAATTTATATTTTCACACCATTTTTATTTTGCATAGTCCACAAAGTAATTCGAATGTCTAAACCTGTTATTTTTTTTTTAAAGAAAATAACAGAATACTGCATGAAGATTGTAGATACAATAAATTTGAAAAGATTTAACCTCCCCCAAAAGGAAAATAAGGCAAAATAGAAACATATTTTTGTGACATTAAAATGATAAAATTAATTCACAATATTGGTTAGCTACAAGAAAATCTAAAAGCTACATAATTTTCACAAGAATTTTACTTACACTCTATCTATAGTCAGCTCTTCGATAATAGCAGCTTTGAAGTTCTAAATATTTGTCCATAAGCTCGCAAAACTTGTCAAAAATTTCCAAATTCGATGCCATTTGCAGAATGCATCTCTGCAGCAACCACAATATGCATTCTCATCATATTTTGTGTCGCAATGCGAAATGCGCATTTATGTAATGTTCGGAATGCAACCCGCGCGCCAACGCAACGATTCGAAATATCTGAATCTGGTGCTGGGCTTTAATTCTGTAAAAGGAATTTACCATTCTATTTCAGCCTTACAGAATTACATAGACCCGTGGAGTTAAGAGAAAAGTTAACTAAAATCCAAACAGAAAAAAGCAATTTTGGATCCGCATTATGCTTAAAATTTCAGCCAACTAAAAAATAGTTTGCAGTCATTTAATTTTCTCTCAATCATACAATAACTTAACGTGGGCCCGGACTGGGCCCACGGGCAGTCGGGCCCAACCCCGATGGGCCGCGGCCCAATTTAACATTGGTCTTATGGGGAAAGGTAGACTGCGCCGCCGAACTGGGCCGCGCTTCCTCAATGATATCGCCCTGTGGGCCGCGGAGCCCCAGTCCGGCCTGTTGCGCGCGTTCATTATTCATATTCCATTTGCATGATTTGCAATTATTCGCATCGGTCGTGTTTTCCTTTTTTTTTATAATTGTTTATATTAAATATGCACAGTCATACACACCTTTTCCTTGGTAAATCGTGCACGCCTCTGAGGTCATCTATGAAATTGTATAGGTCACGCAGATGAGCTGATCATGCGTCTGCTTGCTGGCCTTGCTGATGTGTCTGTCTCTGATCTGAAATGTCAGTGCGCGAAGATCCATGACGGCCTGATGAGTCACCAGACTTTGCCCCGCTCCCTCCCCTGGCGGCGACCAGGTCGTGTCTGACTGCATGACATTAGGAATTAGGAGGGGCCAAGGATCCTTGTTGAAAGGAATCCAGATTGTCAAAAAAAAAAGGAGAATAAAGATCAATAAGGAAGTATTTTTGGTAATGTTATAGTACGCGCGACGTGTTTCCCAAAATCCCTCATTTCAGTTGGCATCACTTGCATTACGTCGCGCGTTTAATAGTGGTTTTACGTCGCGCATACAATAATGGTTTTACGTCGCGCGCTCAATACTGGTGGCGGTGAAATTGTTAAGGAAACCGATTATTCCATCGATACCTCGGCAACATGTATAGCACGCGCGACGCAATTATTTTCCTACAATCTTAATTAAGGGGACTGCTAGGAAGAATAGGGGCCCTTGGGATGGGTTCAGAATGGGGCAAGACGACCTCTGGAGGGCCGTGCGCACCCTTATAGCAGGCGCGACGTATCAATATGGGACGGTCGAAAAGCGAAATCTGGAGGGCGCTTTTCACCATCGTCAGAGGCGCGACGCATGGTTATAGGACGCGCAACGCACGGCTATAGTACGCGCGACGCATGCTTATAGTACGCGCGACGCATGCTTATAGTACGCGCGACGCATGCTTATAGTACGCGCGACGCACGATTTTAGAAGGCACGACAAATTAATTATTACAAATGGTGTTACACGCGGCCGGAGTTGTGGGCACCCCACGAACCGGCAACTCGGAGGTGGGCAACCCCCAAGATTAATTTTTGCAGAAGCCGCGAGCGAGGGGTGGAGGCGCAGCGAGGTCGAGGACGTGGGGAAGGCCGTGCGGAGGGCGAGGACAAAAGGGCGGCTGTGTTCATGAGGGGGCTCCGCAGGAGCCCCCTCACGAACCCCGCCCTTTTGTCCCGCCCGGAGCCGGCCTTCACCACGTTCTCGGGCGAGCGCGCCTCCAGCCCGAAGCTCGCAAACCCACAACGGAGTTGCTTACAAAAGGAATTGTCTGCAAAAAGGGCTTAGAAAGCAAAAAGTGTGGTGCCCACAACTCCCTTTGCAGACAACACCTTTTGTGGGCAACTCCGTTGTGGGTTTGCGAGCTTCGGGCTGGAGGCGCGCTCGCCCGAGAACGTGGTGAAGGCCGGCTCCGGGCGGGACAAAAGGGCGGGGTTCGTGAGGGGGCTCCTGCGGAGCCCCCTCATGAACACAGCCGCCCTTTTGTCCTCGCCCTCCGCACGGCCTTCCCCACGTCCTCGACCTCGCTGCGCCTCCACCCCTCGCTCGCGGCTTCTGCAAAAATTAATCTTGGGGGTTGCCCACCTCCGAGTTGCCCACCTCCGAGTTGCCCACCTCCGAGTTGCCGGTTCGTGGGGTGCCCACAACTCCGGCCGCGTGTAGCACCATTTGTAATAATTAATTTGTCGTGCCTTCTAAAATCGTGCGTCGCGCGTACTATAAGCATGCGTCGCGCGTACTATAACCGTGCGTTGCGCGTCCTATAACCATGCGTCGCGCGTCCTATAACCATGCGTCGCGCCTCTGACGATGGTGAAAAGCGCCCTCCAGAGTTCGCTTTTCGACCGTCCCATAGTGATACGTCGGGCCTGCTATAAGGGTGCGCACGGCCCTCCAGAGGTCGTCTTGCCCCATTCTGAACCCATCCCAAGGGCCCCTATTCTTCCTAGCAGTCCCCTTAATTAAGATTGTAGGAAAAGAATTGCGTCGCGCGTGCTATAGAGGTTTCCGTGGTAATCGGGAAATAATATCGGTTTCCTTAAAAATTACACCGCCACCAGTATTGTACGCGCGACGTAAAACCATTATTGTATGCGCGACGTAAAACCACTATCGAACGCGCGACGTGATACTTTTACATGGGAGCATAAGTGCTGCCAACTTATGAAAAAACACGTCGCGCGTACTATAACATTACCGTATTTTTTTGTACTGCAGTTGTATGATTAAGAAGTTGCTTCAACCCCCGACTTAACAAAATCATACAATTTTATAAAAGCGATAAACGTAATTAAAATTTAACTCACTTAAAAGAACTGGAATCTTGTAAGTAAATAAAATTAATCAAAATTTGAAATGAGATGCAAGTTTCAATGGATTATTAATAGTTGTTGCTGTTTATTTTGGTCTTTATTCTGTAAAATTATGAAATGAATGATACTAGAATATTCGGAAAAGATATTTAATGGGAAAAGTGCTGACAAACGATAAAGCACACGTATTTGTGCTTCAGCCATCAATATGAGATACTTCCGAAATATTTTAGAAGCACATATAATTTTTCATAATCCTCATTTTCCTTTCTTCTCCTTTGCCGCAATAACATATCTCTGGGCAACTCGAAGGGGAGGCGAGTAACCATCAGGATATGAGGCATCCTCAAAAAGCACCTCGTATTCATCCATCGAAGACACAGGAAGTCGGTTGATGATGGCTTTGTAGAAGCAGGTTGTTTGAGGATACAGAGCCATGACTAAATTGATAAGGATTAGATTTAATTTAAAAAAAAAAGTTTTTCTGTTTGTACCAATCGATGACTTTGGAAAGAGGCAGTTGGGGTCTGTGTCGGGGTTGGCCCTCATCAGAGGCAGTGGCATGACTCGTCTTTTGCTGAGAACATGCCTGTCCTTCTGCTCTTCGTCAATGTCATCGACTTCGTACTTTCCAGACATGTTGTAGCTGACAACCTCAGCCAAAATCCAATTTTCATCACCCTCGGGCCCTTTCACCAAAGCAGCCACCATGTCTCCTGCCTTTAGGAATTTAAATTTTAGAAATGAAACTTTCTATCAACTTAAAACTCACCTTAGCTACATGATTTGCTTCTGCTGGTGTGCAGCCACACAAGGGTGGGGGCTTTTCGCCTGGCATTCCAACCCACAAAGGCAAAGTTTGGGCAGAAATTTGTAGCATTTTCATCAGTGCCCCTCGTCGAATGGTTTCCTTGTTACCAGCATTTCTGGCCTGAAATTTGCACCTTTAATTGCAATTATTTCTAGTTAACTTCATTCAGCATACTTGAATTCTCCTTTCATTTCTAATCGACCGAATTTCATAAATTTTAGAGAGCGCCTCTCTCAGTAAGCTTTCCTCCTGTTCAGCATCAGCGGCAGCAGCAACATAAAGCCCTCTTAGCTTTTGCTGACAAAAATCAGTTATGAAAATTAATAAAATATCTAAATAAAAAATAATCCTTTTAATTACCTGGTGGCTGCTGGAAACTTTGGTGTCATTTGCCATTTTCTCTTGAGCCTTTGTAATGCTTGTCAAATTGTGTTCACTCTTTTCTCTGCTGCCCTGAATGTCTTTGACGAGATGGTAGACAGACTTGAGTCTTTCTTGTATTTGGGCCGCAGCCATTTCCGCCGATAGAGTCATTTTAAGAGGGAACTGCAAACGTTTTTCTTGCCGAATCACAAGTTGCAGTTATGACAAATGCCCAAACAACGACGACGAATGCAAAAAGAGCCTGAAATTTTTAATATATTATTTTTACTGACAAAAAATATTTTTTACGCATTGAATCATTCAGTATGTGAAATTTTAAATATGTATATCCATCAGAAAATAGAAAAATTGAGAAAAATGTACGAAAACTACAACGTTATTAAAGGCTGTACAAAAGTTTTGATAAAGTATTATGTATTTATGTACTTACAAAACGAAAAAGGTAGCTTGGAACGTCAACAGATGTGATCTTCATTGAGATAAATCTACATTAATTATAATTTCCCAACGCTTTCTTTATAATTTCAAACGAAATGAGATAAATGTGTAATGTTTGTTGATTGTTTTTCGACTTTCTGTTTACAAACCACGCCCCTTTAATTAGAGGTGACGCATGCGCGTAATTGATTTTCGGGAGGAGCGCCGAGCTGTTTTGACTTTGGGCAGCTGAGTTGGGATCAAGGACATCGGATTATCTTGGAGAAACTTTTTTATCCTCCACTGTTTTTGTCCTTTCTTCAATTTGCCAGCTCTTCTCGCCAGGAAAAATGATTGCTTAGAACACTTTACTTATTTTTCCACCCTTGCAAAATGTTTCAACTCGTAAATAGCAAATTCGTGCACAAAAATTGCGCATCAAAAATCAGCAGACACCTGTTGGCCAGAAATTACCAAACTCACAACGGCGTCTATGGGTATAAACCGCGCCCGAAACGAGAATTCCAAAGTATTATTCTATTATAATTTATTTGTTGATTGTAAATTCACTATATACATATTATTACCAGTTGCCCATGAAGTCTTAGCAGCTCGGAACAGTCAGCCGAATTTTTTTCGACTTGTCTCTGCCTTTCGAGAGCACGCTCACAAACAGGCGTCAATCAACCCTATTTCTCTGAGCCCAATCAGGTATAAATTCTAATTTATTTCCTGCTGTATTTTTCTTTTTTACGTTGTACCCTGAATATTTTAGACCTTTGAAAGAACTAGAACTGGAGAGATTCGGTCTTTTCAACAACGATGTTGTTAAAACTCCAGGAATTCTGCATGGTCCAGCCAATGAGTGCACAGTTGCAGAAGCAATCCACTTTCTGGAGCACGTCTACTGCAACTCAATTTCAGCTGAATTCAGTTACTTAGAAGTACGATAAGAAATTTTATTTATTTGTTTACCTTTGCAGTTTATTACAAAATTTTTAATTTCAATAGAATGAAGAGGAGCGAGAATGGTTTGCTGAAGAAATGGAGGAGACTGTCCCAATGGACATTCCCTTAGAAGCTAAAAGAGCCATTGCTGAAGAAATGATCAAGTCGCAGGCTTTTGACCGCTTCATGGCAAGCAAATTCGCCACTGTTAAACGGTATGGGGCTGAAGGAGCAGAGGCGATGGTTGGATTTTTCCAAGAACTCTTCTTCTTGTCTGCAAGAGGTTTTTAAGATAAATGTTATTGATTAATTTGCTAAACAATTATTTCAGATGAAATCAAGCAAATCGTTTTGTGCATGCCCCATCGTGGACGACTGAATTTACTCACGGGAATGTTCAACTTTCCTCCTGCTGCTCTATTCAGGAAACTGAAGGGCCAATTCGAATTTCCTGATTCTGCTCAAGCAACTGGAGATGTGATCAGCCATTTAAGTAAAATTAAATTTAAATTGTGTATTTTTTAGTTTTTATCTAAATTTTTTTATTCAGCTTCTACAACCGACTTGGACATTATGGGCCAAAAACTTCACCTCACCATGTTGTTCTGCCCTTCTCATCTAGAGGTAATTTAAAATTTTTGAGAAAAAAAGTAAATTCATATTAATCTAATTTGCAAGGCTGTAAACCCTGTGGCCATGGGTAAAACCAGAGCACGTCAGCAGACAGTTGGCGATGGAGGCTACTCGAAGGAAAACACTAGAGACTGGAGCGATCTTGTGTTGAACGTCCAAGTAAGAAACCCAATATTTCCCATGATTCGTTTCCCAAATTAAATGCTCCAGGTTCACGGAGATGCTGCTTTTGCTGGTCAGGGAATTAATCAAGAAACCCTGAACATGACAATGTTGCCTCATTTCGAAGTGGGAGGCACCGTTCACTTGGTGGTCAACAACCAGGTTGGCTTCACCACCCCTAGTGACAGAGGCAGGTCATCCAGGTATTGCTGTGACCTAGCCAAAATGATTCAAGCACCTGTGATCCACGTCAATGGAAATGATCCAGAGGTATAAATTGAGGCAAAATTTTATTCTTTTAGATTTTAATTCCAATATTAGATGGTATTTAAAGCAACACAGATGGCTTTCCGGTACCAGCGTCAGTTCCGCAAAGACGTGTTTGTTGATATGAACTGTTTCCGACGATGGGGTCACAATGAGGTAGACGACCCCAGCTTCACAAATCCTGCCTTGTACAAAATCATTGATCAGCAAAGGTAAAATTTGGTTTTGCTTTCAAATTTTTATTTAAAAAAACTTCATTTAGATCTGTGCCCGACTTGTATGTCGAAAAGCTGGAAAAAGTTGGTGTTTTGAATCCAGGAGAGGCAACTGAAATTAGCCAAAAACATTACGACTGGTTGAACAGCCAACTGAAAATTTCCGATGATTATCAGCCAGAGGTAAAAACAATAAAATATTGCAGCACTCAGTATCTGAAAGCTAATAATGCAGGCAACCTATCTCAATGGACCTTGGTCGACAGTTTCTCAAGCAGATGCTGCTATCACTACATGGGACACTGGAGTTTCAAATGACCTCTTAAAATTTGTAGGTCAGAAATCTGTCTCACTCCCAGAGGACTTTGTAAGTGGTTTAAATCATCTCATTATTTACTTATTTTTAATGGTAAACCTTAGGCCATTCATCCGCATTTGCTGAAAACCCATGTGCACAGTCGAATTCGTAAACTTACGGAGGGCAAAGACATTGACTGGGCTACTGCTGAAGCCATGGCTTTTGGCTCTCTCCTGTACGATGGTAAATGCAAATATCGAAGTGAAAGCACTTGTTCAATATATTTTATATGCAGGGTATGACGTCCGAATTTGTGGTCAGGACGTGGGCCGCGGTACCTTTGCTCAGCGTCACGCAATGCTCATTGATCAAGAAACAAATGACACATACATTCCACTGAATGATCTTTCCCCGGAGCAAAAAGGCCACCTAGAAGTAAGTGCTCAAATTGATTTGAGTGTTTTCATTGAAAATCTGGCGTAGGTGGCAAACAGCATTTTGTCCGAAGAGGCTGTCTTAGGGTTCGAGTATGGCATGAGCATCGAGAGTCCTAAAAGACTGGCAATTTGGGAAGCTCAGTTTGGAGATTTTTTCAATGGTGCTCAAATCCAAATTGACACCTTCATAGCCAGCGGAGAAAGTAAAGATTTATTTCTGCCTAAGAGTTTTCATTGATACATTTTTCACAGCCAAATGGGTCATGTGCAGTGGTTTGGTGATGTTGCTACCCCACGGCTATGATGGAGCTGGACCCGAACATAGCTCTTGTCGACTGGAGCGCTTTTTGCAACTTTCCGACTCGAGCGAAGTGAAGCCCGATGGCGACAATGTTAACATGCACATTGTCAACCCTACAACCCCTGCTCAATACTTCCATCTGTTACGGCGACAGGTATGTTAAAAGTCAAAAACTTAAATATTTTATAATTAATAAACTAAATTTTGCAAATCAGATGCTTCGAAATTTCCGAAAGCCTCTCATCGTAGCTGCACCTAAAACGCTTCTCAGACTGTCTGCTGCAACTTCCACCTTGGATGAAATGGGCCCTGGAACTTGTTTTAAACCTGTTATTGGTATGTGAATGTGAAGCAAAAAGAAAATTGTTTAAAACCTCTTCAATTAAATTTTCAGGTGATAACGATGTTAAAGGAAACAATGTGAGCAAGGTTATGTTTGCAAGCGGAAAGCATTACTACAATTTGGTTTCCCAACGAGATACTCTGGACCGCAAAGATGTTGCCATCGTTCGACTGGAGTGTTTGTGCCCTTTCCCAACTCTTGAATTGAACAAAGAGTTGGAAAAATACCCTAAGGCAAAATGTAAGTTCCAATTCTTTTTGTAAAATAACTTCGAATAACTTGAAAAATAAAATTTCTGCAGCATTTGTCTGGAGTCAGGAGGAGCCGAGGAATCAAGGGGCTTGGAATTTTGTGTATCCTCGTTTCTACAATCTTGTTGGGAGAAAAGTGAGTGATGTTAAATATCAGTGCTATATTAATCAAAAAATTTATTTCAGTTGACATACAGTGGAAGACCAACATTGGCTGCCCCAGCTGTTGGTTACGGAAAAGCTCACAAATTGCAAGCTGAAGACGTCATTGCGTCTCCATTTGCACCATAAGAAGGGATTTAAATTCCACTACTTATGTTTTAATATTTTGTATATTTTTAACTATTTGTATATTTTTGGCCCCCATTATATTGTAATGGTGTATTAATCATGTATCACCATGAGCCTGCGTGCCATTTAAAAATTTTATATTGCGGAAAATTTCTATTGCTACATATTTTTATAATAAATATAATACTGCATTTTCACAAAACGTTACTTTTTGTCTCATTTTAATAACATTCTTAGCTCACTGCAAAATAAGAATTAATTAGATTAACTTGTGAAGTAGTTTATTGTAAAATAAATTTATTTTTGTTGGCCAAATTTCGGAAGAATTTGCAGTCACACAATAACTCTCATTATAATGCTCTTCCTTTTGCTGCGAAGTCGGCCGAAGTGCGAATCCATGACATTGGGCCAACACAGGTTAGCAGCGATTGGTGCCGCTCCCCTCCACGTTGCGAGTATTAATAGTACTGTTTTCTCCCACATTTCCCGTTGTCCCTTTGGCGCAGAGGATAGCGCGCTGGACTTCTAATCCAGAGGTCAAGGGTTCGATCCCCTTAAGGGATGTTTTTTGTTCAAAGCTACTTGAGCAGTAAAATAAAACTTTTATTAAATTGTTTATGAAATAAAGAATAACAATATTTTCTTTGCAGAACATCAATTTATTATTTTTTTTTCATTTATCCCCAACCATTATGCATCAGAGTAGGTGTGAAGTACATAATAGTACATTGTTATAATTATAGATCAGGAGATCTTACAGACCAATAATTTTAATTTTTCTGATACTTTTCATGTTAATAAAATATATTGTTAGCCGTATAAATTTACCGTTTTATTGACTAGTAGCATCTGAATTCGTCAGGGAATTAAGATAAAAGTAAGTGAGACGTGAGTGTGCGCATTATGAAAATAGTTATGTGGCATCAATAGCACAGTCCAAAATCTTGGAATTTACTTATTTAAAAAAAATAAATTACAAAAAATACCAGATGGTTGATTTGTTCAGAAATTAAATTCACATGTCGGAATGTTTTGTAAACTACGTACATCATGAAATTGAAATATGATAAAATAAGAAATCAATTTCATGCAAGGAAACACGCAATGAAATTAATACAAGCAAGTTTTCTTCATTATCTTTAAGAATTCATCCTGGCTGACTTTTCCATCTTTGTCATTGTCCGCTTCGTCAATCATTTCCTGCAAAGCAAATAACACAAAAATTGAATCTTGACAATCTCCACTTGAGTGTATTTGAAAGAAGAAAACAAAACTGGTTTTCATATCTCCCAGTAAATTTTTAATTCTAAAAAATAAAAATACCTGCATTTCCTCGTCCGTCACATTTTCTCCGAGTTCCTTCGCTACTCGTTTCAAGTTCTCGAAAGTGATGTGACCAGTGTTCTCGTCGTCAAATAAGCGGAAAGCCTTCAGTATTTCCTCTCTGGAATCCTTGTCTGCCATTTTGGCCACCATCACCTGGGTGAAGTCCTCGAGGTTGATTTTTCCTTTGCCGTCTTTGTCTACTTCCGAGACCATTTTCTTGATTTCCTCTTTCTTCGGCTCAAAACCCAACGCTCGAATAGCAACCTAAGCATATATTTTAAAACATTTATTTCGGTATAATGAGATTGAAGTTAAATTCACCTTCAAGTCCCTTGTGGCCATGAAGCCGGAATTGTCCTTGTCGAAAAGGGCAAAGGCCGCTTTGATGTCGGCCTTTTGTTCGTCGCTCAGCTCGAATTTCGGCCCTCCAGACTTGCGACGAATCCCTCCGATGATCTGCTTCTCCTTTTTCGTAGAGGTACTCTGGAAAAAGGTGGACATTTAGTCAGGTAACAATGGAAAATATCACTTCATAACTAATTAAAAAAGAGGTCAAAAGAGATAAAAAAACAATCGCGTTTACAATTTACCATTGCGCTCAAAGTTGATCGATCAGGAATGTCGCAAATTAGAACAACGTCATCATTGGCAAACTCGCAAATGAAAAATAATTATTCCTATCATCTACAAGGGATCCACAAGTTGAGCTCGACGTCGAAAAAAGTCGATCGAAAACCAGCCTGCGCGTAGTTGCAGAAACGAAACAAACAAAACACAAAACACCTGGCGCTGTTGCCTGGTTACTGGCGCCAGCGGTGGCGACCGAGTGAGTTTCAGCCAGAAACTGGCGCCAAAGGGTGACAGAAGGACGCACGTGGCGTGTTTGACTGAATCTATATAATGCAGAATTTAAAATTTTGAAAAATTTTATGTTTCCTGAAATTTTTTGGTAATTTTGAGAATTTATAAAAAAAAAGAAGGCAACATAAAATAATTTACTGCCGTTAAAAATTTTACTTCTTATCTTACAGCTTAGAATTAAAAAAAAAAAAAAAAAAAAATGTGATAATATTTACTGAAACATCAATATTTTTGTTTAAATGTCAAGTTTCATTGGGAAAAAATCATGTTTCATTAAAAATACAATCCTTCAATCCTAGATGAGATAATATAAAAAAGTTCTAATAAATTTTATAAAAACAACAACAAAGAAGATTTAAAAATGCCATGTTAATAGCAATATTAACGAAAGAAAGAAAAAAGTACAACTTTCTTCCACTTTTTTCAAAACAAATTATAAATTTTATTATTTAATATACAATTAAATTTCCAAATGTTTTAATATATAATTAAAATTAATAACTAAAAATTGATATTTTTTACTAACATTTTCTTTTTCCCCCTATTATTTTTCATAATTTTGTATCATGGTGTTTATATGTCTCATAAATTTGGTTAAAATCATTAGTTTTGGTTTTTAATGAATTGAATAAAAACTGAACTGAAACTGTAGAAAAGAAGCAAGAGAGCTGGGTGCTTCAGCACCCAAGGCTCGTCTGCTCGTCCCAAATTAAATCTCTTGCTCATGTACAGTTCATGGATTTTTTTTTTTTGTTGACTCCGTGATCCCAAACCAAAGAAGATTTCTCCACCATCCGCGCACAACCCGCCTCATCTCACCAGCTGAGCATTCGAGAAAAAAAGTCGTTTCCTTTCTGGCCGTCTAGCCCTATCTTTAGCTCTCTTGGGGGGTTAGGGGACCCCTCCGTGCGCAACGTCTGAGGGCCGCCAGATCATTGAGCGCGTGTCCTTTGGCCAAAGAGGTACCAAGCGGGGGTGAAAAGATGCCGGGACGCATGGTGGCCGTCAACCTGTCAGGGCCCGACCAGGGTGTCAACTGCTGTTGCGGCTGCGTCCGGTGCTGCGGCTGCATCAATTGGAGCTACGTTACCTCGTCCGCCGGCATCGCCAAAATTGTCGAATTTGTGAGTTAGCACTCTTATTGATTCCTTTATTCTTTACAAGTGATGCAATATTAAGGATCATTTTCGCGTTCTGGAGGAGTCCTTAGTTTTTTTTTTATTATTATTATTATACATATGATTATTATATACTGTTTTCTGTCAATTTTTTTAAATGAATTAATAATCCATTTGTCACACCACGATTTTTTTAATTTGTTTTTAATTTCTTAAAGTATACCAAAAGCATAATAATTAAAAACGAGTGTAAAAACTTGTTAATGAATACTTTTTTACAAAAGAATTAATCTATTTCTAAAATATTTTTTGAAATCAAAATATTTAAAAAATATTATTAGATTATTACTATTTTAAAATTGTGCCTTATTATATTGAAATAGTAAAAATCATTAAAATAATAATATAATGTATTTAACAATAAAAATAAAATATTATTTTAAAGTAAGTAAATTTATTTTTATCATTTATAAACTTTTATAAAATATATAAATAATTATTTATTTATAATTTATCATGATTTAATAATCCAAAGTAATTAGATATTTAAGAGTACTTGTAATTTCATCATACGAAATATAATGCATGGCCCTGCCGAACTTTTGTAATCTTTGCGACTAATAAGCTCCGTATTTGCTTCCAGATCGTCGGGTCAATGTGTCAAAGTTTGGCAATAAAGTTTGGGCTGTCTCACGCCGCGGACATGGGCTCTGCTTTCGACGCGTACCTCTCAGCCTGCTCGGCGGCCCTTCTCGGCTCCGGCTGCCTCCTATTGTGCTTCCTCCTGTCAGAAAAGTCTGTCAAAGCGGTGCGCTCTTCCCTTTTTGTGAGCACAAAATATCACCCTTGCGAATATACAAAAGTTCACGAATTGCCTTGAATTTTCGCAGGAAACCCTGTACAACGGAATGTGCGCGTTTCTCGTTTTGAGCTCGAGCAGCTCGTTACTGGCCGCGGTCAATTTTTTCCTTTGGCCGAGATACCTCATCACACCCTTCTACATCGTCTACCCGGCAATGTTCGGAGCGTCAGTAAGTTTTGGTTATTCTTGAGATATTTTAATGTTCTGAAATTTTATCTTAATTGTCAGTGTTTAGGACTGCTACTCGGAGGGGTTTATGTTTTGGACTGCTACATGAGCTACCGTCATTACAAAGGCTATACTCCAGGAAGGCGGCACAACGCTCCTATATTCAGCATTTAATTTAATTTTACTTGAGGTCAGACTGTGTAATATTTAATTTCTTTATTTTTCTCCTCTATATTTTCAACTAGTCACTTTTTAAATTAAATTTTTTATACAGGATAATTAAAGTAAGCTCATAAAACGTTAATGACTCTTCTTCTAATTATTTTCGCTGCTCTGAAAATAAATATTGAAACTACCAAAATTTCGTCTTACTTGATGGTCCAAACTTTAAGAAAATGAAAATAAAACGAATTAGTTTGAAGCGGTTTAAATAAAAGAAAATTTGCTTTTTGTATATTTGGTCGTAATAATTTTTATTCTTGTTTCTGTCATTTGTCACAATAAATAACTTTTTGCAATTTTTTCGATTTTCTGCGTGGATTCAAGGTATAAGAAAATCAAACATATTTTTTACCTGACAAGTAAATGCTGCACCACGTTAACAAAAATATTTATAATATCAGAGTATAGTTTTGGTTCCATCAGTTGGGTATTTTTGATTTCGGAAGAACAATGAAATTATAAAGTTAATATACAAACACACATTTTAAAAGCACTGTCGACCGTTAAATAAAATTTGGCTTTTTTTATAGACATCGAAAAACCACCATTCATTCTCGTAAATATAAATTTTGAGAGCAGACATTTAATTTATTTTGAATAGTTCCCATAGAAGTATTTTGATTATGTTGGACTTAAAGACAGATATAGGTACACAACAGAGCAGTTTGCTGGGGGTTAATTGTTCAGCAGAAGTCGAGAAGACACAGGTTTTGATTTGGAGAATGCACAGCAAGGAACACCAGAGATTTAAAAAGTCATTGACAAATAGCGCTGTATCATATATAATTTTCCCAACCCGCTTATAACATGTTATTAAATCTTCTCAGAGCCAACCATATAAAGCCCAATATCCGAATACCCAATATCCCGGAGCAACGATTCCCTTTTCATATACCATCAACTTTTTCAAACTGGCGCAGCCATGTATTTAATAATTCTTCCAAGAAACAATTTGACGGAATGTGCAACAGGGCTGAGATGCGAAAAATCACCAGCCTTAGTCCAGCAGCAGCAAAAGGAAAATCAAAAAAGTTTTACTTTCTCATTTGCGAGCTTCTTGTCTCCTCTTCATTTTCGGCGAGAAGTTCCACACCTTCCAGGTGCAGTCTCTCGTCTTGGCCGAATACTAGTCCTCCTCGTCCGGCGATTCATTGGCCTCTGCTGGAGTCCTGCCGGCGTCCACCAGCCGAAAGGCCTCAAGGAACTCGTTCAGATCAACCCTG
Organism: Neocloeon triangulifer; assembly: GCF_031216515.1. NCBI lineage: Eukaryota > Metazoa > Arthropoda > Insecta > Ephemeroptera > Baetidae > Neocloeon > Neocloeon triangulifer. The sequence goes on along the minus strand of NW_026775555.1, from coordinate 4,284,626 downwards.
CCGTCCTGGTTGAAGTCGAGACACCGCGCCAATCTGGCGCACAATTGTCCCGGCTCGGAGCCATCGTTTGGTAACAGGGAGCAGGCCTGCTTCAGCTCAGTCATTGAAATGGTGCCTGAAGTTAAAATTTATAATATTTTAAAACAATTAAATAACGTTATTTTAAAGAGTCATTGTTCATAAGCAGTAAATTTAATATATTTCAAATAAATAATTATTTTGAAGAATTAAACAATTTGATGTAAAATGAATAATGTTTTTAAAGAATTAAACAATTTAATTTATTTAATCAATAACATAATTTTATAAAATTTAAGTAAAAATACAAAATCAAAAAGCAATATTATTAAACTGGAATTTTATAATTGCAAATTCAAACAATTTAACAATTTAAAATATAAATAAAACAAGAAAAAAACCATAAATTAAACTTTTTTTTCAGATAATCAGCTTTTCTTTTAAGTATTTTTTTTTAATATTGAAATAAAAAAACGCCAGATTGCTGAAAATTTCTAGAGCTTATTTTGCTTTAAATTTTAACCTTTCATTGCTCGAAAAAAACAAACCTGAGTGATCTGTGTCAAGGGCGCTGAAGAGCGACTCCAGAGCCATTTTGTCCCTGTAGAGCGCCTCCGTCACATAACAACCAGACTGCTGTCAACAGTAATTAGCATGATTAAATAAATCCACAAACACACTCGCTCGCGCGGGGTGTGATTGTTTGATTTTAATTATGCAATTCGAGCTCCAGAGCTTTAGAACTTAATTCCGATGCGTCCGAGCGCAGCGATTCCCGATTGATATTGGAGCTTATTGAGAGTGATCTATGTTTGTGCACTAATTAGGCACAGGCATGCATAAAGATAATGAGCATTAGTGCCGTCATCCGTGATCGTGCATGACTATTGGAAAAACGGCATCATTCACGCTCTCTTGATTTAAATTTTAAATGATGATGGCTACGGTGAATATTCATACATGAATGCTTTTATGAAATTGGGTCACATTTTGATTGGTTAGTGGGAGTATTTAATGGTCTTTGATGTAAAACTAACAAGCAAAAGCAAACACTCCTTTTTTCCTACCATAGTTCTTTTCCCGGAGTTTTAACGAGATGCTTAATGCTTGTGATTTAATTGCCTCAAGAATATAATGAATAATTGGACAATGTTTTGAGATAAAATATTTTTAATTCAATTTGTTATTTAGCAATGAAATGAAAAAAAGTCCTTCTGGTTGCAATAAAAATGGCGATTTTTTTCCATGGAACTCCTTGAAGAACGTCAAACTCTTTTTTTTTATAAAAAGATTTCTGTAGCTAAGCGGAAAACAAAACCTCCTCCACTCACCGATCCCGGACCGCTGAAAGTCTCGCTGTACTTTATCATTCCGGTCCTGGCCGCCTCCTCAGCCGCTTGGGGCGATAAAACACGGTCCCTCAGCAGCCTCCAGGGCACTGATAAGCCCGTGCCTTGCTGCATCGCCTCGCACCACTCTTTCACTGGTATTGTGCCTGCAAAAAGGACCCCTTTTATTATAGGGCACGCGGCCCACGCAATTTCGAGAGGAACATCAATTTTGCGGCATTATAAAAGGGATGAATGCAAATTACACTAGTCTACCTTTTCCATCTGGGTCTTTGTTCTTGAACTCGGCTTCCAGGCAGATTCTGCGCGCCTCAATGGTCGCAGCCAAACTCTTGAGCGCCGATTGCTCCACCAAACCCACCCTTTGTCGGAAGGTGAGTCGACGTTGTTTGCTGCTTTTGGCGGCACTAACCTGTCAGGTATTAGAAACAAATATTTATTTAAAAAAAATCCATAAGCGCTGCAGATTAACAATAAAAATAGTTACCGAGTCAGATGCAATTTTATGAAATGATAGCTTTCGTTTTTGTAAAAAATTAAAATATAACCATATCTTAAGTAACAATAAAAATTAAATTAACCAGGAGCACAAATATAATCAATAAATCATTCAAAAAAACTGCATGGATATTATTAAGGAAAAAGCACTACTTTCTAAAACACAATTCAATCACATTCTATATTCTAAATTTGCTGATATAATTAATACGGTTAAAAATTGTTTCATTTTTTTCTACTTTGCAATCAAAAGGAATAACAAAATAAACGTCTCCTAGAGTGTCACATTCACTCAAATAAATAATAATTGAATTTTTTCCTTTTAAACGCAGATTTTACCAATATTTGACATGGAGAAGGACAGCTTTTGACAAGCTCACCTGAAATTGGACAAACTGGGGCGTCAGAGGGTTGCCAGAGAGCTTGACATATGCGCCTTTGTTGGAGCCCACTTCGTAGTAGTCGCTCGCCGAGAATATGGTGATGCACTGCATAACCATATGGAAATCACGGCTCGGATGAATAATTCAACGAAGAAAAAAGAAAGAAGCCCCTCACCTTATTGTTGTGGGCCAATTCGTAGCCTTCGAGTTTGCACTCGTGAGATCGCACCAAGAGCCTAAGATTGTGTCTAGTGAGGAACTCGTCGGTCACATCAGGACCGAAATAAGTGCCGGCGCCGCGTAATGTGTTTGGACTGCAGCCCTCCGCCGCTTGAGGGTCGCTCCACAGCACGTCGAAAACCTTTCAAATCAAAATATGAAAATTTGCAAAATTGATTTATTAAAAAAAGTCCCTATACCTGTCTCCACGCACGCTTTTCGGGGGTCTCCTCGTCTTCCTCGCCGTTTTCTTTTAAACTTTGCGGTGGGTCCATTAGTGACGCAAACTGGAATATAATAAAAGAAGAAAATTTTGATTTATCCTTAATAATACAAAACAAAAGCTTTAAAACAACACAGCTTTTCATCCCTTTATGCTTTCCATTTGTTGCTGCAACTTAATCCAATTGTGCCAACTCATGAGTTTCAAAAAGCAATTTTAATACTTTTGTAAACAGCAACTCGGTCGTAAATTTCGAAACCGTTAAAACATTTCAAAACCCTTTCGGTACTAAAACTTTTACAGCTTATCTCGTAAAGAGCAAAAATATCAAACTCCCTCGCAATGTCAGAAGTAATCCGATTCGTTTGCAATTTCACCCTCGGACCAACCCGAATTTCAATCTGATTCAGACCCCAAAACATGAGTGACGCAGCGAGGGCGTTATCGAACCGGAGAGGGTTAATTTATTGATTGTGAGTGTGTCAGTGTGCGATTCCATTTGAGCCGGAGATTAATGGGTTGGCGCCGATTTTTCCAATCACCTTGAAACGATCGAGGGTCCAGATTTCCCGCAGGTCGGTTTTATTGGAAATGCCGCCGTGCACCACAAGCACCTGCCCGTCCACAACGGACCCCAGGGGCAACGCTCGGTACAAACGCTCTATTTGTCGCAACAGTCTCTCCGATTGCATCTGCAAATAGAAATAAATTGCACCTGTACAAACAAAATTCTTTTAAGAGAAAAAAAAAGGTTTTTTGATTAGTTTGTGTCAACGTGCGCTAATTTGCGGCAGTACATATGAGCAAAAGGGTTATTAATTTAAGCTGGCAACCCAAACAAGCTGATTTAATAACGCGCACCGAGGCATTGTTGTTTGGCAGACGGCAGCTGCTGGCGGGATTTGCTATGCCATTGGCGACGAAATTATCATCGCGCGGCGCAGAACAATATTTGCATCCGAGAGAACCCTTTGAGCAGATTGCTTTGTGTCGGCGGCGAGGAGAGGGTTTGTTTTAGTTACCGTGCAGAGAGCAGCGGGAAATAAGGCCGGCGCATTTATACAATTAATTAACGGTGGTTGCCAGCAAAATTATATGGAAATTCAACATTTTTCCATTATTCTTTAATATTTTTTTTTTAAACACAATCCGTACCAAACTTTTTTTCATTTTTTCGTGATGGGTTTTAATTAAAAACGACTTTCCTCATTGGAATTGTGGGAAAAGCGATTCATTATTATTTTTACTGCCAAAGCAAAAATAAACAGTTTTGCTTTAAAACTAATCCAATCACAAAACCCATTAATGCGAAGCCGTTTTGAATTTTAATTCATCATCAAATGCAAATTTCTAACTTATTTTTATACAAATTCTCTTACCTTATATTTAGTCCTTACTTCTCTGATGAAGCCATACCTACGGAACGAACAAAGAAAAAATAGGTCAGAGTCTATAGAATTTATTAACGCCTTCTTCACTTTACATACAGCAGTCGTAATTGTATAAGAACTGACGGAAAACTAATTTATTTGTTCGCCGACTGAAGAAGTTTTTATGAACAAAATTAGAATAAGATTTTCTCCCTATATAATTGGCAGTTGAATGCATTCTTAACTAGTCGCGCAAGGACAGCAGCAAATGCACTTAACCTTTCACTCGAGCACACTCAATCAATTTGCATGCAAATTGCCTTCAGTTCCCTGGGCAATGAAACACCTAACCAAGGCTAAAGGTATTGATTGCGCTGCGATTTTGTGTGAGAGAGGAAGCGCGTCTCCCTTATCAAGATTCTGACGAACGGTCCCTTTTCGCCATCAGGACTCGGCGCTTATTGACTTGGGAACGACGACGTTTCTAATATTGTACGTGGCAGTCGCTAACTTACAAATCACTTTTCAAAATGCAAAACGACGTGCTAAAGGGGTTGATTCAATTCACGAGAGAGGAGAGGGATGAACATGAAAGAGTTGCATAATATCAAAGCTGCTGCTTCGCTCTGCCGGCTCATTATTTGAATTGCTCTCACAAAGGTATGTTTGTGATTTTGAAGCTGCTGACCGACATTTGCTGAGCCACTTGGCCTGACTAAGCTGAAATTCCTAACTATATAGTGCAGTGTTGGTGTCAAAGTGGGCAATGGACGTGCCGACATCCTCATATCTTTTTATATTGATCCGGAGAGTAAAACTTTTATAAATAAAGACAAATGAGAAAATTTTGAGTTCGAAATATAAAAAAAAAATCTAGTTTTGATTTTCCTGATTTGATATTGGGATTCTGCAGTCAAAAAAGAGGCAAAGAGAGCAGCACTGTCACAAGAAATAATACAATTTAAAATTAATTGGTGGGAATTCAACAAGATGATGAAAGCTTTATAGGAAAATACTAAATAATGACGGCGCCACTGCACCCGAAAAATTTTTTAAAATCTAGGTCTATCAATCAACTAAATAATGACGGCGCAACTGCACCCGAAAAATTTTTTAAAATCTAGGTCTATCAATCGACTAAATAATGACGGCGCCACTGCACCCGAAAAATTTTTTAAAATCTAGGTCTATCAATCGACTAAATAAATACCATTAACTATTTATGATTAAATTATTTAATTTGGCCTTTGGCCGATTCTTTCGAGCGCCAAGGCATTCCTTTTGCTAACCAGCATTGTGTTTGAGTTGGAAATTAATTCATTTAAGTGCTTATATTTATTTTTAATTTAATAAATAAAATTTTAATTTCAAACTAAACAACACTTACAATTAATATATTTTTTATTTTGTTTCTTTTTAATAAAATAAAATTTAATTTAAAAAAAAATTTATTTTTATATTTTATTCAAATGTAAATTCTAAACTTAATTTTAAATCACTTCTACTTAATTGTTTTATATTATGTTTAAAAAAATGATTTATATCACTAAAGATTGTTATAATTTTAACATTTTTGATTAATCAACATGATTTCATCATGAGACTGCATGACACTTTTTATAGATTGAGTATCTTAAATTTCAACCCCAGCTGAAAATAACAAACCTCTGCCGCATTCTACTCTAAACCTGTGACATGGTTGAAAAACTCAATTCCAGCATCGCATGATGCTGTTCAATTTGTTAACTTCACATTCCTCACTGGCTTTACGCTGTATATACAAGCCTAGTGTGGTAGTGCTTAATACCTTTCCCCTTTGCTTATGCCACGCGCGTCACATAAATACATAAATTTAGTAACAAAAGTAATTCCAAAGGCCCATTTCCCATTCGCCAGGCGCGAATGTCACAGAGCCATTAATTTTCATCCACGTCGCCTTTTGTGACAGCACCAAATAATTAATTATGGCAATTTTTGCACCTCGCTTGCCTTTTTGGTGGCGCTTTTGAGCGAATGACGCGAATCAACCGAAAAAGCGGAGCGCTTTGGAAAATGCGAGCGGGGCACGCACAAAGTATAAAGCAAAGTGAGTTTTGCGTCTCGCTTGTGCTTTTACCCCGTTGGGAGTATTTTTGCCTCCTGCCGAGCCCTAATTCACTTACAGAGCTACCGAGAAAAAGTGAATGCTGTCGCGCTCACTTCCCAAATCAATTTCCACGCCCCTGGGCTGAGGAGACACTATGAGCGGCGCCAGAGTTGAAAAGAAAATTGATTAGTTGTTGTGCTTTCGTTTTCACCCTCATTTTGATTGGACGTTTTTGATTTGATAAGATTATTTTGTATCTGATGGACATTTATAAAAATAGCTCACTATACGTCAATAGAAAAGAGGATTTGGCACCTCCTTACACGCCATGAGGGGAAAATCTAGCATTTTGTGATAATTGCACAAAAAAGAATTGACTAGTTATGAAGAAATAGAAATATGAACTAGATTTTTATATATTCAAAAATTTTGACGCTTTTTTCTTTTTGTAAAAATAGTAAAAAATTGTTTTCTCACTAATTTTGGTATTCATTTGTAACAATAAAAAAATGATAGCATTTTCCTAAATTGTTGTGCCGTGTGTTAGAATGTTTGAAATCCAATCAAAGGTAAATTATGAATTTGAATGAAAGTTTCTACGTAACCAATAGTAAAAGAACAGGAATTTTTAATTATCATAAATTTGAAGGGATTTTTAAATTATAAAGAAGTTAGGCAGAAGCATTTTTTATTTCAAGGAATGGAATTTATGCATTTTTATAGTTGATAAAATTTTCAATACGTTTTGCTTAGGAGCAATTTCTAAATCTTAAGTATAAAGGAACGGTAGCTTCAATTAAATATTTTTATCCTATTTGATTATACTTTTTAATTTTTTTTTTACTTAAAGTCAGACAAAAAATTGACAAAAAATTTAACCAAATTATAAATAAAGACTTAAAATAGCGAAATAATATTAAAGTGGCGAAAGGTGATTTTTCATTTTCGCGTGACTGACGTTCCAGTCTGCTTTGAACATTTACGCAGAGACAAGAGAAATATTGATTCGCACTCGGCCGGTTGAAATATTGCAACCGCCACGCCTCGGCGAATTTGGTGTGTGCTGCGAGCTATAGTTTATATGCACGCGTCTGTTAATAAAGGAAAGTCGGCGCGGAAAATTGATGAGAAAGCCTTCGTGAGCACCTGTTTGAGATTACAAGGCAGAAACGCGCGTGGCTGTTCTTATGATCGCAAACAAGCACTTTGCCATTATATCATCTCGGCCGCCGAGGGCACAGAATAATAAAAGCACGAATGAGGTGAAGACGCTTGCAAATGATAAGGTTGAAATAATCATGCTCTTTGATGAAAAGAGCACATCTTGAAATTGTACAGATTATAACGTCTTACATTTTTCCACTCTTATGCTTTGTGATTTTCCTCACGTTCCACACGAGAATGAAAAATGCGACCGCAAAGCAAATGTAATAAGGGCTTCCATCTCGGTCTCTCGATTGGATTTTAATAATTGAGCAGTGCAATGTGCAGCCTTTCCCATTTGCTACGTGATGACTCTCGGCAACACCCTTTGTGTGGCAACACGTCAGAAATCGTCTGACAGGTAATTGCGCAGCTGAGTTACATTGAAAGCAACTACCCTTGGTGCACAATTCTTGCACGTGTGTGTATCGGCCTTATGAGTAATTACCGTGCGTTGGGGTATTCATCTTCATTAACTTTGAAAACCAAAGGTGAAACGCGATGCATCAATTTACAGCGACTTATGACATTTTTCTTCCTTTTTTTCTACTGACTTGATTATAAAAAAAAATATATGCTAATATTAATTAGCAAAATAAGTAGTAACTAAATTATGTTTTACCGGGTTGCATAACTTTTCAAGAAATGTTAAGCCATTTTATGTAATTTATTTAATCATTTAATGGCTTAATTCGATTAAAAAACTTTGCAATTTTTAACAGATGATCAAAGTTTGAGAGCGAATCGTTCAGTGAGACCGAAATTTTCCCCCTTATTGCGCATATTAATTACCTTTTAACGGCCGTTGTAGGACCAAAAAGTAATAAAGACCTGCGCGCATTATGTCCTTTTTCTCGGAAGAATCCACCGCCTTTTATCACGACATTTTTGTACTTAAACGTGCCGTAAAAGTTGGTGTAGAACTTAAGCTGCCAAAGAATTTTGCATTTCTCTCCAGGGGACGGCGAGGAAAAAGGAACACGCAAGAGGATGCGGCCTTCAAGTTACTTCCAACGAAGACAAGGAAGTACATATATTAAATTACACTCTTTCAGATTATCCTTATTCAAAAAACCTTCTCCGTAAAGAAGATTAGAGAATTAAATGCTGTTCTTAGAATTTTGAGGAAGAATTTCACTGACCAAGAATTTTGAGACCAAAAAAAGCCGTTCTTTTTTAATTAAAAAGACAAAATTTTCAATGAGGACAAAGCCCGTTTCCTCACTTTCATGATCGTCTTCTCTAGTGCAAATTTCTCCAATAAAATTTCAAAACATTTATTGATTTTGGGCTTATCTTAAAACTTAAAAGATTAATGAAAATAAAACTAAATTATTTATAGAAATTCGATGCTTTTCGTTTGAATAAAAATAAAACAACATTTACAAAAGGATTTTGGGGACTTTGTGTGCAGACCGCATTGATTGCGCCGTGGGACCGTGGTGTGGGCAGCATCGTGACGCCATAAGGTGCGTTAATTTTTAAGAGAGCATCCGCAGGCTTTGGGGTATTAAGAGCAATTTCCTGGTGAAAACCATAAAGTGTTTATATGGCTTGCGCCGGCAACGTGTATAATGTGCGGACTCTCTTCGCATGTGGAATAATAAAAGAACAGCTCGATATAACATTGTGTGTACTTGCAGTAACGAACCCAGATGCGCAACGACCTGCATTAATTGTTTCTGAGTGGGAGACGACTTACGACACACTGCATCAGAGTAAGGCTTGGATTGTTTACAAAAATAAACTAAGTGTAAGCTGGGATTAATAATATATCAAAGTCGGACACAATTATTCTTATTTCGTATTTTCAACTTAATAAATAATTTATTATTTAATCATTCCTTAGATTCATTTGCTGTTTCAAAAGTAATTGAGTTTCAATTGTAGATAAATTTATAGAGCAAAATTTTTTTGTCCTAAATTTACAAAGAAATCAAAACAAAATATATAAAAAAGACAAAAGTTTTCTTTACATAGTTTATGAAGAGCTCCAATTTCTGTAACGACCAATTCTTAGTTTACTTCATTCGTTTTATCAATTGGAAAAAAAGAGACCATTCACGGAACACAAATCTCGGAGATTGAGCTTTTGATCTAATTGACGAGCGTGTCTGCCTGGGCTAATAGGCGCAATTTGCTCTGTAAACCGGAGAGGTGAGCTCGAACACGCGCTCAAAGCAGCGCAACAAGAGTATAATAATCCGCTTGGCCGATTACTGCCCTGGCACCACTTCGCCTAAAAGGGTTGGTGCGTGCGAAATAGCATTACGGCGGCGAAAGTGCAGCCCAAGAATATAATATAAGACGGCGCTCGCGAAATTAGTTTAGACGCCGCGCGCGTAATCAGCCTCGACTGCCGAGAGGGAGAGTAATTTGATAAGGACACACAGGATGCAGTGCAAGAGATAATGCAATCAATCGGCCCAAGGAGAGTCGCTGTTGCTTGTTCCCGGAGATCATTAGCCCGACTTTCGACAGCAGGGCAACGAGATTGAGCGCTGAGGGTTAAAGGGGTGCGGAATGTGCCTAATGAGACCGACCTTCTTACGATATTTTGATTGCACGCGTCAAACTTAGAGAGGGGATTAGTTTTGAGAGGTTCTGAGGTTAATTATGCTGCATAAAGTTTAATACACACACACTAATATTATATTGTCTTAAGTGTGCAATTATAACATCATATTGGTTTGAGATCTATCAAACACGACCATCGATTAGTCATTTGACTTTTTATTATTGCAGTTTTAATGTAAGATTTTTAATAATTATATTTGTGAAATTTATTTCTTAATGTTTTTCATCAAATAATTGCTTTCAACAGGCTATTTTGATTTTAAATCATGACCATAATTACTTTGATAAATTTTAAAATATTATTAAATGTATTTTATTTGATTAAATAATATAATTATGATAAATTATTAATATAAAAGAAAAGTGTATAATTAAATAAATTTATTAATAAACACAACATTTATATTTAAACTTATAAAATAAAATGTACTTTCACACTTTTTTCTGCAATTTTAATTTAACGTATGTTTTATTGCTGTTTTTTGTGACTATTGTATGGAGAGAAAATAAGTAAATAAATGTGATAAAATTATGATATAATATTTCTATAATAATATAATAAAGTTTTATCATCCACAAGATAAAATTCTGCTAAATATTTATTGATTTACCATTGCGACGCATGATATATTTGTCATCCGAATACACTTCGAATGACAATGACGGAGAAGGAAAGGCGCGCGGCAATTATATATGAGATGGGTACTTGCCTGACGTTAATGGCCCTGTCTTCGTGGTTGCCTCGATTGAGGAACACAGCGCCCGGAAAGACGATCACCAGGGCGCAGAGCAGCAGCAGCACCTCCATCGAGCGCTTCCCTCGGTCCACGAAGTCGCCGTTGAACACGTACGGGTTTTCCGCGCACGGCAGTCCGTTCTGAAACATGCACGTCCGCGCTTTTATCGTACACGCTGCTCTTTTCAGCCGCTGGAGAATTGACCGTGCGTGCGAATTGAAAGAGCCCTCAACACACGACGAGAATAATGAATTGCATTCTCTCCGGAGCCAACACCGCACAAGTGTTCTTCTTTTTATTTAGATTCTTATACCTGATTTTAAAATGAATTTTATTTATTTTCTGTATTGGAAAATATTAATACTTTTCCTGGAATGACACAAACTCTTTGTGAAATTTCCATAAATTTTCATTTTTTTTTTTTAGAGCTAAAAGTGACTGCGATGTTATGAGAAAATCTACTTCTCTTGAGAAAGAATTTTCTGCTTGATATCAGTTTAATAATTTCATCCTGCTAAAATATTTCTCGTTTTGCAATAAAATTCAAATATACGCCCTTTGTGTTTTGTTTCAAACGCTTGAGCTTGGTGGGCGTTCAAAGAAAAAGAGCTACACTTTTCGCTACTTTAAATGAAAACATTTGTTTGCAGAAAAATCCTCTTAACATTCCAGTAGAAAGTCAGTCTCACTCTCAAGCACACCAAACACTGAGCAAAACTTTCATGTAGAAAAAATATTGCATTTATGCCGTTTATGAAACAAGAATTATTGTCAATTGCAATTTTTTTACGTCCAAATTCTTTTTGTTAAGCTCCAAAGAAGAATGTTAAAAATTGTTTGGCGAAAGATTTATTAAAATTTGCATATTTTATTTCATATCAGCTGATCGTAAATATTTGCTTTAGGTTAGAAATTTCTCGAGCGTTCCGCAAGGATGGGTTATAATATTAAGAATTTGTTATAAAGAAAATGACTGGAGGCTAAAATGTGTCACGCGTAACGCCTTTTTTGTTTTCGTGCTTCTCTTGGTTAATATTGAAAATATAATTCAGCCCCTGAGGAGGGTGGATATGCAAACTCGTGTCGCTAACAGTATTAAAAAATTCTGTGTCGCAAGCGCACTACTTGTGGAGCAGCAAAAGTTTAAAGGTCAAATTTCTCATCAACCGCAGCTATACCCTTCATATTTCATGAATATTCCCCCGTTCAAACATTGTCAAACTGTTCTCTAAAAAGAATTTCTCCCATGCTTGAGTGGCAGTTTTGAAAATCATGGTGAGCGCCCTTTTTTCCCCTCACAATTTCATTTTTTCTTTTTAATCAAGCTCTCGAATGTATATATTCAAATGAATTTAACAATGGCGAGGCTCACCTTGTGCAGAATGACGAGCAGGTCCTGCAGCTTTCCGTGCAGGTCTCCGCAAATTGTGATTTGTTTGCCAACGGTGGTGCTCGCCTGGTTCAGGTTAGGCAGGCGCCGCAGAATGGTTGTCGCTTCCCGCAATATGTGCCACGCGTAATGTGCGTGCACACGGGGAGGCTGAAAAAAAAGATTAAGAAGAAAATAATGAAAATAACTCCATTGTAAAGCTCAACGTGTTCAGCTGTCGTAAAAGCATAAAAGCAACATAATGTTTTAACTAGATTTTCAATTTTTGAAACCCCAAAAAAAAGGAAAAAATAATATATAAAAACTTTTTAAGCCACTATTTTTTATTTATTTTTAAAAATTTGTATGTTTAAAATCTTGATTTTTTTTTAATATTAAATATATTACTTTATTTATCTTTATTTAAGCTATCATTGTAATACGTTTTACTGAAATTTTTTGTTAGTTTTATTTAAATAATCAAAAATAGCACAAAAAGTCATATAAAAACTGGTTGTTATTACTATTTTTCTTTGTAATACTATGAACCACTCAGGGAGTTGTGGCATGCAAATATCTTCCACAGGGAGTGCATTAATGGAAGCATTTCCGCGGATTCTCGTCCCTAACAAACCATATTCAAACGCGGTCCTCTGGGAACACCTATCGCACTTATTGATTTGCTCTCTTTTTCGTTCTCTTCTCTCGTCAGCCGACGCAGTCAGGCTGCCTTTTGTGAATTATATGGAGCAGTAAACAACTTTTACTGCAATGATAAAAATCTCATTCGTCGCTGGCAGGCATAAAAACTTGCAGCTGTTTCTATCTATTTGGTTGTGACCGGGGCACAAATCAATGATGGAAAAACACGGAAAATACGAGCAGTGGCATTCACGTGATAAGAATAATAGGGTCCTAACTGGTAATTTCTTAAATCAAAAATGATATATGTTATCGCCTAATATTAATTTCATTCAAATAATTTCAGTTTCCCTTGTTGTTTCGATAATAATCCGTTTTATGCTTATCCCTTTGAGCTATACACATGGAAATTAAATTGCTTTCGCTCAGAGAGATTTAAATTTTACCAGAATATAATTATTTCATTAACTTAATCCGAAAACTCACCTTTTTGTGCCTAAACGCTGTGAGAAGGGTGTCCAGCCCCTGTTTGGTCAGTGGAAAGTCCACCCTCGGACCTTTGTACCCAGGTTCGACAGGTCCAAAATTGGCATCTTCCGAATCATCCGAGTCCGGTGGAGGACCAGGATCGGTTGCGCTGAGAGGTCCAGTCGGCGTGGGCGCTTTGGCCAGCAAAGTCGAGAAAAAGTTGTACAGCTGCGGATTGTATTGTAATTTATTAATATTGTGTCGCTTGTTTGCACTGGCAAATGTTTACATTATAAGCATTTTAAATCGGCCGAACACGCACGGTTAACAATACTAGCGATAAGGCTGCCGTAAAATCGACCTCGTCGTGCAAGAATAGAATAATTCACGGATCGTGAGGTTGGATACTTTATTTTTTGTTATTTTCTCAAACACGTACACTCTGTAAGTGTACATACTGCAATATTGATTTGAAATCGCACGTATATAGGCAGCCCGCGGAACAGCGGCACTACGCAGCGTGCATAACCATGGAAAAGGCAGGCGCCAGCGTGTTTCACCTGTTCAATGGTCGCACTGGGAACGGCAATTAAGGCCATTAACGTTTGTAAATGATTTATTGCATAATTTCTTCCTAAATAACGAGCAAAAACGTTCAAGCGAACAGGAACACAATTAACCTGATTCAAACAGTATAAGGGCATTAAGGATTTAATTAAAAACGAATTTTTGTAAAAAAAAGTTAACATTTTTAAATGGAAACAAATTAACCCAGTTGAAAATGATCCTTTTTCACTAAAGAGCCTCAAAAATCAATTGGTTTTTAGAATTTTTACTTTTATCTCTTACAAAACTGAGTTTCTTTTGAATAAAATAACACTCGAACCCTATGAAAGGTAAATTTTTATGTATACGTTTTGATCATAATATTCGAGGTTCGTCCCTCCTATCAAAAAGATTTTATGGAAAAGGGCAAAGGTAAAATAAAAGGGGACTTAAAAATGCGACCAATGCGTAATTCCGCGCATCAGCCATCAAAGAAATCGTGCACCGCCAATAAATAGGAATGATGTATCGGATATTGACATCCATTATAAAAGGTCCTTTGAACATTTTCAACCCGTCAAAGTGGAACTGCAAATCTGCACTAATGGCAGCGGATATTGTTAAATGACAGGGCGCATTTCCACGTGAACGAAAACCTCACGTAAAAGCAAATTTGCTTTTGAGGGAGCAAATGAGGTTGAATAGAGAAGCGGCGCAAAAAAATCCTCTTTTATGCACGCCCACCGCACTTTATTAATCGCATGAGGACCGAGACCAAAATATAATCCTTCCTTTGTTCGAGGGCGGCTGAAAATAAAATAAAAATTTGCACAGACCTGAACCTCGTCCTGCTCGCCGGCGTACTCGAGCGACTGGAAAATGGTCCACGTGTATCGCCTCCGCACCTCCATGCGCGCCAAGTAGCGTCGGTACCATTTTTGGATCAAAATCGCCGCCTTCATACCTGCGTGAAAAAAGAGAAGATTCTCCATTAAGATGCAAATTCCGCTTGATTGGCAGCGCAAGAGGGAAAAGTTTTCGCCGCGAGTGTATAATAATCCCATCTTTCATGCCGCCCACGTTACTTTCTTTCTTTGCGCCCAATTTCTTTTTCTCTTTCACTTCGCCGCCGCCAAGAAAATAAATTCGGCAGGGGAGAGACATGATTAAGCAAAAGGGGACTAGCAGGTGTTTCTTCAGCGAAATCTCTGATTTCTCGAAATCTAATTTGCTCCTTCGTTTGCACAGAAAATCAAATTTTCAGGCGGAAGAGCAAATTAGAATTCTCGGATGCATTGGAAGCGAGTAATTCAATTTCAACTTTATCGTCGAGAACTGGAAACGCTTACTCAGATTGTTCTCATTAGATTCGAGAAGAATATTCGCTCTGATGCTCAAATCACAATCTCTTAATTAACAGGCAAATTTCAATGATGAAAAATACCTCTCCAGTGAATTTCCAGAAGAATTAAACCCTTGTTTTTATAATAAGCTTTTTAATTAGACGCTGCTTTACGGAATAAGTTAATTAGATATCCCAATTTAGTCCAAAAAGGAAATTCTGAAAAACTTATTCTACATTTTAGAGCCAATATTTAATTTTTTATACTATTAAATAATAAAATTAAAAAAATTTAAATTAATTTATAATTTTTAAATAAAGATTTGTTTGATAAAAACAATAATTTTTAACTAAATAATTAAATTTATTTATTAAATAATTTAATTTTAATTTTAAATGTAAAACTATAACTATAGGATTATGAATTTTTTTTATTTACATCTATTGCATCAAACTGAATTGTCAAATAATTTTCATTTTTTTAAACGTTTTTAACACTAATGCTGACAAAGTTCTATATTTTAAATAAATAGATAAATTAATTTTCAGTTATCGTACATTCCATTATTGGACATATTGTGGCGACCCGATGAGTCTGGCTGTTCTCCTTCCTTGATAATGGCGAGCACTTTTTGCTTGCTTTAAATATTAATTATAGCAGCAGCTGCGGGAAATGAGAAGAAGAAAAGACGCGCGTTTTCTTTACTCCTGTCAGCTTGTTTGCGTTTCTCGCGTGGGACGAGTAAATTTCGCATTTGCACAACGAGAAAAATATGACTGCGGCTATTCCCAAAAGAGCCAGCTGGGGACGACCAGCAAGGAAATGCACTTTCCGAGAACAACTGAAAACGCACTAAAATAAACCGAGGGACCGTGAAAATTCTTGGCCTCGCCTCTGAGATTCTTTGTTGTCTGGCAACCCTAGGGAAATTAAGTGCGCCATCCTCGGACCTCAATTGTTATTTTCTGCGGTCGGAGAGTTCCCTTTACTTGGCAAAACACGAGGCTAAATTAGAATTTAAACTCAGACTTCTCCATTACACCTGCTTGGAAAATTCCATATTCAAAATTCACCGTCGCTCTCTCCTGCGAGCAGGCTGCGTATTATGGCAGGTAACTAATGTGATTAAGTTTCAAGCTGACATTTCACTAACAATGTAATAAATGATGGGTGAAATAACACCACGAGTAATTAGTCACTGCTCGAATGGAGGGCGTGGCCTCTAAAGCACGTGTTTTCTGCGAAAATTCTGCGACGATTCTAGACTCAAAAGGTCTCTTCTTGATCGCGATTGATAGTGGCAGATTAGAGCGTGAAAGGCGAACCGGGCCGAGGGATTTCTTTTGAAATATTACGCTCCTTTTTCCACTCGTGACCTTTCCTGGTGAAATGCATGCGCCGGCACGGCAACCCGCTACACAATTTATCTTTAATCTTTCGCGCCAAAGGGTTTTGCGTTTATCATACCGACGAGAATGTAAACATTTCTATGTGTGCATATAAACATTCAAAAGGGCACTCCTAAAAGTATGTCAGTTTTTTTGTATAATGTTGATAAAGAAAGAGCCTCAGAATTAATGATGATTTTTTTTTATAAATTTTGTCCTTTGCCTATTTTAACCAGAAGGGGTTTCCCTAACATTCTGATTCAAAGTAAATAACTGTAAACAAAATTTAGACAAACTTATTTTATTTTTATAAATGTAATAATTAACCAAAATTTTGCACTAATTTTATTTAAAAAAAGTTTACTAATTTATATTTGACATGATTAATCTTAATACCTTAAAAAATACAATAAAATTTATTAAAATGACGATAAAGTTATACTTTAATATCAATAAACATTATATAGATAAAATACAAAATAGAATATAAAATGACCTAATTAAATTATAATAAACAAAAAATTTATAATTTTTTTTAAAATATATAATGTTTATAAGTTAAATACAAAATATTGCAATAATTTGTATAAAATTATATTTACTATTATTTAATTTTGTTGATTTGTATGTGCATAACAATTAAATCTTTACGCTGAAAATTATCGTTCAATCTGAAATGAAGTGTTTTAATTTTTGTTGATTTGAATTTCAACAATAGATTTATCATTTTCGTCAAATTTAAGTAATTGAATTTTGAATTAAAATTTAATTTCAAATAGCAGCGTTTATTAATATATGATCAAGCTTTCTCTGCCCATATAAATTTATTTAAAATATCAATTTTACTCTCAAAGAAAATAAGAAATCGGCTGAAAAAATCTCCATATTTTCCATTTTTATATATTGCGTTTTCCTCTGTGAATAAATTGAATACTTCCATAAATCACAGACAGAGAGAATCGTCTCGACACTTTCTGTATTGATAGACGCACTCTGTGTCCTGTCACATCGATTGGATTTCTCTTCTGCGAGAGAGCGAGAATTCTCATCACCGAGATGGTGAAGAAAAAGAAAATTGTGAATATTCTCGGAAGCGAAATGCAGATTTGATTTTCTGCAACACAAAACGCACGTCGGGCTGGAAGAAAAGTGGAGGAGCGACAGATGATACTCCTCTTCTCTTTCTGCGCGACAAAAACCAAGCGTACGGTCGGAAGTGACAGCGAATTATTTTGAGCAAAAATAACAGGCAAAAAGAGACACACACACGCCCACGCGCCATTACGCATGCAGAAATTGTGACTTCCGCCGATGATATTAGGAAGCGAGTAAAAAAGGGAGCCTTTCTCTCTGCATACGGGTCACGCATGTACGGCTGTGAATGCCGAGACCGGATAATGCAAAGGCAAAAACGCGGGTGCGCATTTCACATTCAGGCGCTTTGCGGTGCGATGCCTTCATTGTAGGGATTTTGGCAGATAAGGCGGACGAGAGAGAGAGATAAATAGCAGCAGACGAGGCTCAGCTCCATTCGCACAATCAAAGGATGAAATTCTCTGTGTCTCATTTCAAGATGGCTGTGAATTTTGGTCTATATAAGTAAATTGTTTTAATTTAAGCCATCTTGCTGGCGACAAAGCCTCCGGAATTAAGTGTTTTGGTAAAATAAAACAATAAAATCCTGAGTGAAATCTATAAAAATTCAAATCCTAGAAAATTAAAATTTGCTAAACAAGGTTTTCCTCATTTTTTTTTAAAACTTTTTACGGCGTGGAATAGGTTTTAATAATAAGTATAAGAAATATAATTTCATAATAATTTAATTAAAAAGGTTCCAATTTTTTTTTTAACCATAGAATTTCCCAACATGAGGGATGTGGGCTTTATCAATCTTTCTCCAATTTTTGGCAATTTATTTTTTATTTTTTATAAATAAATATTTGAAATTAAAAAATAATGTAATTATTTTAATTTTGATTAATTGATTATTTGATATTTTAATTTGATTCTGTTTTTACTCTATGTGATTTAGAGGTTGAATTATCTTAAAAAAAACTTGAAATTTTTTAATCGAAATAGCAAATTTTGGGGAAATCTGAAGACTTTTGCAAAAACTTTGTACATATCACGGAATTTTTAACCCAAAACATTCCGTAGTAACAAAGTTATCCTCTCTCGTCTCCAAAAGTGTACCGTGCCGAGATAAGTTTGGGGCCGTTGACATTTTTATTATTTTCCCTACGCTTTTCCGTCACACTGAAGTGGGTTTATGCGCGGCATGCGTCGAGAAAAAACGCAAACTATGCCACAGTGCTTTAGATATCCATCCAATAACAACAGCGAGACACGCTCCTTTCGCTCCCGCCCTCTCCACTTGCCGCAGAAAATAAAGATCTGCTCAAAAAATGTGGGTGAAGTCGATATTAAACGAATTTCGTTTCTCGCGCGGCGCGGGGTGCTTTGATGCGAAAAGTGGAATTTCATCTCTTTCACCGCGCGACGCAGAAAAAAAAGCGACACAAGTTCGAGAGGCCTCGACAAAGACTTCTTGTGTCTTGAATAATTCCGAAGAGCTCACAAAGAAGACGACGACATCTGATATATTTTGAATGCTTTCACGGACGCTTTCCGCCTGTTAAAGCAAAGTTACCTGAGGACGTATTTGGAAAAGCGATAGCAGCCGACAGACGATACGTTTCTGGAACTTTCAAAACGTTGTAAACAATCAATTAATTTGTAAGCTTTATCCTGCAGAAGCTTCAAATTTCTGTAGATATTTTATCGTTTATTGATATACAAATATGAGTTGTAATTTTGCCTGGCAAAATAAATTTATTAAATTATTTTGAGAATTAGGCTGACTGTGAGCCATTTTTACTATTTTTAATTTTTAAGCCGTAAAATAATTAAATTGAATACAAAATTAATCAGCGGAAACCTTGCTTTTGACGTGATTTGTAAAAAAATGAGCAAATGTGTAACAAAAATAATAATATATTGATGTTGTCTTTAGTAGTGAAAACTGTCTAAAAATTTTCACCAAATATATGGAAATTCAATATGAGTTAACTAGATAATTAACAGTTTAAGTCTCTTTAAAATGTACTTTCAGCTTTTTCTGTACTTTTTACGTATAGTTTTTTTTATGCTGTGTATTTATAACTGTATATCGAATGGAGAATAAATAAATAAATAAATAGATATTCGGAGAGTTTAAGTAAAATGGTGTAGAAAATTTAAAAATAATACCGAGGAAACCCTTTGAACAACTGCATATTATTTCAAAACACAAACAATATTGGCCAAGCCAGCATTGTCTGCCGACAAACAAAAGCATTGCTATAAATAGGGTTGAAAACAACCTTCACCGGAGCATAATTTTACGCCCTAATGGGTTCAGTTTCCACTGGCCTCGTGTTACGCCAACTAAAGGATTAGGAGGGCCACACAAATATATATTTCGGGAGTGCTCAAAGTCGCATTGAGTGACGAGACAAAAGCTGCATTAGATAGACACACACGCATACCGGTGACCATCCCTGCGACTGGGTTTATAGGCCTGAAGGGGCTTTGTCTGATCGATAGAGAATCGAAAAGGAGTAGCTTTTGCCGGGGGGTCAGTGCTGGCTGCTGATGCACCTAAAATGTGTTTCACCCGCCCAGGCCAAAAGTTTCCATCTCGACCGAGACTTTTCCATCCTGGGGTGAAAGAACAGCCGACGCAGCACGTTTGGCTGGAAAAAATCTCAGCTCCGTGGGGAGAATTTCGTAACGTGATATGGCCTATATCATTTATGATTCCGCAGGCAAGTTTGATTTGATGTTAAAGGGCATAGAAATAAATTCCACTTGCAAAATAAAAGATAGAAATAAATTTGCGATTATCAGTAGTGAAAAAACTTTATTGGTTTAAAAACAGGATGTTGAAGAAATTTTGTAGCAGAAAATTGATTGATTTTGAAATTATGAATTCTTTTTGAAAATCATATTGTCTCTGCTTTAAAATAAAAAGTCATTTGGTAAGAAATTATATCTCTTGTTGTTAATGTTTATCGAACAATAAAAAGTTTTCCGTACTTCAGCGCTTCCCAAAGGAATGGAAATAAAAAAGTGGTGCCAACAGTGTGAGGCGTTTTTATATAAAGCCTTGCAAAAAACCTCAAGATCTTAAAATAAATTTGTGTATTTATGAAAAACAATTAAATTTTTATATAAAGTGTAATTTTTTGGTAATTTTGCAAAAAAAGGTTTTTTTTAAATGTGATTCAGCGTTTCCCAAAGGATTGGAAATGAAATAAGGTGTTATTTGAAGCCTTAAAAAAAATCTATCGAGTTGTTAAAATGAATTTTAGGTAACGCGTTAGCAGCTTCAGACTCGATCATTCCAATTGCTTCTTCTATTTATATAGCAATGCATGTGTTGCTAGCTTGAATATCTGCAGAACCATTCAGAAAGTTCCGTTTCGCCGGATAGGAAAACATCAAACAGCCATCTCATGAAATAGTCATTCATTTGAATGGCCTCTCATGCGCAGAAACCGTACACATTTGCGAGTAATTAACCTTTCAGTGGTGCGCATTGTACCGCTTTCCGACCGAATAACACCGAGCCACAGTGATGTATTGTGTCTGCTTAATTACGATGCAAAACATAAAATAATTTTTTTATGCACCCTTAAGCTGGTGGAAAAGAAGTAGTTTTTCAGAAAAATTTATAATAAACAACCACAAATCTTTGAATAAAGTTATTGAAAAGCAAAAGTCGTGCATGAAAATTAACAATAATAGTTTAAAAAGTACAATTTTATAAAAAAGACAGCCTAATGCTTACATATGTGATGTGTAATGAATAGCAAGTCTCGTCCTTTCTCTCGAGCAGACAATGTGCGATTTGAATCAAACTGACGGGCGAACAGAACTCATCAGAGTGGAAAACGTCCAATGGTGATTACTTTTCTGCGCGCCTCAACCTAAATTTCCTTGTCTCGCCTGTCAGCGCCTATCAATTTATGTCCAATCACATTCTGACTGAATAATTCATTTCCCCTTCACAGAGGTAGAAGAAATTATTTCCATGAAAATTTATAAAATAAAATTCATTAATTTTAACACATCGATCGGATCAGAACTATGCTGTCGGTCGAAAGGACATTGGAAAAGCGTGCACTGTCAAATATTGACTTAAGAGGTCCGGCAGAACGTCAACAGGGAGGGCCGGCGTTGATTAGCTGTTCTTGTCGGTATTCGCACGCAGCGTCGAATTACGTTCTCCGATACAAAGAAAGTCCCAAACGTGCTTTGAGAAAGAGAAAGCTTTCTGAGCTGGCACGCACCGAGTGACGTCACACAAGGCGAGGAATTAACGCGAACTTGGCACCGGAATGGAAGCAATTCGAGAGCATTTAACCATGTGAGAGCTAATCAAATTGGAGGAGGGCCAATGGCGCTGCAAGAAGGGTTAAATATTTAAAGAAAATAAAATCCTCTGAAATTAATTAATTTGAAATTTCATTTGTTATTATTATTTCAGTTGGAATGTTTTGGGATGTTATGAAACGCTGAAGAAAATTAAAAGATAGAGTATTTATTGAACACAA
The DNA here is from genome assembly GCF_031216515.1 of Neocloeon triangulifer. Classification (NCBI taxonomy): domain Eukaryota; kingdom Metazoa; phylum Arthropoda; class Insecta; order Ephemeroptera; family Baetidae; genus Neocloeon; species Neocloeon triangulifer. Next base: position 4,262,610 of record NW_026775555.1, on the reverse strand, counting down.
CTAGGTGTAGAACGGGTGTCTAAAGCTAATTTGTCTTCCTAAAATTAGTTTTACAATTAAGCTTGTTTTGATAATTATTACAAAGTACAAAGTTAGTTAATTCTGATTTTTGCAGCCTCTCTTAGGCTTACTTTTCGTTCACTGCATTCAAGAATATGATATTGTGAGCATTTATTACCGCAGTGTGTGAAGAAAATTAAATTCTGCAATTAGTTCCAGGAATATGCGCTTACGCAACCCGCAGAGCTCCCATGTTGGCCCGGTTGCCTACTTTCGAAAGTACGCACGCCGGAGAGTAAAGAAAACGCGGTTCGCCTGCAAAGTTCAATTACGTCACAAAAGTCTCTCAACAATTTTCGCACTCACAGTCTGACGTCGCAGAGAACTTGGCCCGACTGCACTTTGCTACTGCAAACTTTTCTCTCTCGCAGAAATTTGCTCATATTTTCAACAGCATGGAGAAGACATTTCTCGAGACATCATCAAAGTTTCACTGATAGCAAAAGGCGAGTGAGTGGTTTACCTATTTATAGAAGGAGACGTTTTGAGATCTTGCAACTCCGTATACAGAAGTCTGGCAGCCCCTTCACCACATTAATTAAAATTATTACAATATTATCCGAATTAATAAGGCACTTTTTTAAATTAAATTTTAAGGACAGCTTTGGGTTGATTATGAACTTTGTGTTCTGATTATGATTGATTGGGGTGGAAATTGTAATTCAATTTTTTTTATTACAAAATCATTCCATTGCTGCCGTCAAAAAGTGAGTAGACTCTCATTTTCCGGTGTGAGCCTAATGGAAAAGCGTGGCCAATGATTGATATCCGCAGACAGGGGTGTGTGCGAGTGAACTTTCGCCTGCAGGCTGACATTGATTTGTAATTTATCATGTTCTGTTTGCACAAATATGATTGCCGGGGGTAATTTATGCTCTCCAACTTCCTGCAATTTAATTTTATGATGCGCCCGGAAAAGTTTCGCCCATTAAAAAATTATCAATCAAAGTCAGAATGCGGCTTTTCCGAGACAAAATAAGCTGATCGATTTTTCATCACTCCGCAAACAAGTTGGGGGTGAAAAACGGGTCTGTTATGTTTCTTGAAAACACACTGGCCCGAGGGAGGTTTTCGCTTAACCGTGGGAGAAAGACAAACATTTTGCTACAGAATGGCTTTGTCCTCGGGACTGGTCAAGCCAACTTTGTCCTCTCCACGTACGCAAAACAATGCCTAGCAGAAAGTCCATTCACTTTATCACATTTCACGCTGCAGGACAAGTTCAGAATTCAGAGGGTTGCTGCGAGGCCAAAAGACCAAAATTTATTACCAACCCTTTATGGTGCGGCCGGCGTGCGAGTTTTGTTTCTCTCCAACACCGACTCTTTTTTCCCTGTGTTTCCGGATGGAAAAGCGCCCTTGGTTTTTTTTTGTTCCGGCTGAGGGAGAAGCTCGTCGGGTGATTGATATACAACCAAGTGCCACACGATCCGACCCCGACGTTATTAAACAAAATGGGACGAATTTATGAGGCCTGAAGATCTTCTTACCGTGCGCGCTTTTACGACTCTCGTGAGCGGAATTTGCATGGCCGTACATTGCAAATTGGGCCCTTAAATGGATGAGTTCAGGTATCATTAAAAAGCAAATTGGATAATTCCAGAAGTAAAAAATACAATTCTGGAAGATTAAAGCATATAAATCGAAGGATCAAATTTTCAAAATTTGTGATAAATTAATTTTTAAATTCCAGGTTATTAATCTTTTTTCATTCTTTTGTATGTTTAATTCCAGGCCATTCATTTATTTTCGTTTCCACCTCTGGAGTGCACCCATTGTCAGTAAAAATATAAAAACAATTTTAGTTACCTAAATTCACCTGACTAATTAACACAATTAATTAAGTATCACTAGGGTTGTGAAACTTAGACGCTTTTTTTTGCCTAAAATAGTCGACTTTTTTTAGACACTTTTTTCATAGAAAAAGACTGTTTTTAGACGGTTTTTATCCAATTTAGACGGTTTTAGACTTTTTTTCCCAGTTTGAAAATTTGGCTTGTAAAAAGAAGTCGCCGAGGGTGGATCTAGGGATGAGGGGGTAAAAATCACTGTTCACCAAAACTAGCTAGAAATGCTCAGAATGACCTGTCCGAGATTTGTAGATGGTCGCCAGAAACCATGAAATTTTTTTTTTCAAGTCTCGACTCCCGAGAATGCGCGGTAAACAAAAATCTGTGCACTTTTGAATATTTTGTGCACCAGGAGACGAAATGGTGGGTTTTAGACACTTTTAGACTGTTTTAGTCGATTTTTAGACGCTTTTAGACAGACGGTTTTGGGTGTTTTAGACGGTTTTAGACGATTTTAAGTGGGTGTCAATCGTCTTGAAATTTCATGATTCGTGCACATTTGATAAATTCAGGCCAAACCAAAGCCCAGAAAAAAATAGTCGATCGTCTAAGTTTCACAACCCTAAGTATCACAATTCACAATATTATGTTGAATTTATTGATAGTGAATAGAACCTGAAATAAAAATTTAGGATATATTCCAACTTCAGTGCTGTACATGCCAACTCATTATTTGTTGAAAATATTTGTTTTTCATTAATGAAATGCATTTACTATATTTGTTTAAAATATTAATTATTAGCATAAATAATTTATCGCTTCCTTCTGTTGGTTGTCCCCGTCTCATGATTCGATGCAATAATTAAATTTCAAAAAACTAGAATAATTAAATAATAATAATAATAATATGATATATTAATTTTATTATTTTAAATATAAACTTAAAAAATGCATGTGTTTAATAATATAATTTACAAATTAAAAATTTCTTTCCTATTAAATTTAAATTATGACAAAAATTATCATTTGTAACTTTTTTTCCATTTAATTTTCGAATTGCAGGCAAAAAAATAATGAAAATTGGGTCACTTTCCTTAGTTCTTAGCAATATTTTCAAAATATGAAACCAGCAAGTGCAGCCAAGAGAACGAACGCGGTTCACTAATTGAGCAAAGAATAAGTCGGCCGAGCGCCAAAACGGTCTCTCACGTGAGGTTTGTTGGCATGATCAATCACAGTTGAGATAAAATCAATTGGTTTCGTCGCGCAAGAAAGTGCATGGCATATTATGTATTATACCTGTTGCCGTCAAAATACAAATCCATTCGAAACAGAATAAGTTAGTCAAGAACGAGAGTGATGGAAGCGGGCAGGCGACAAGTGGCATTTTTTTTTTATTGTGAGAAATCGACACGTCTGTGTGGGATTTTATCCACGCACGCACCCCGCGCACGAATCGCATGCAGATTTATTCATGGGCTTATTCTAATAAATCTCTGATTAGCATCTTAGAGTGGCGGGAATAGTATTTTTAACAAATAGGAATCAGCAACTGAATTTACTATTTAATAGTCCTTCAAGAGAAAATATTATTTTCCAACAATTAAAATCACTTTAGATTAATTGTAAAATTTTATAAAGACAAATTGAAGTTCAATAAAATTTGAAAAAATTTAAAATGTAAAAAACATTTTATTAAAGACCCCCTCCGGTCATTCATATTGCTCATTATTCTGAAGGATTGCTAAATTTCGAGTATATCTTGTGTAAACACTAATTGAAAATTCCAAACCGTTGCGTCTCAATCAAAAGAAAACCTAAATACGAGTGATTCGCGCGAAAAACGTGTGAGAATTGAGTAGCCGAGCAGATCCATCAGTTTGTCCAAAAAACTACAGAATTTGGTCACATTGGCGCTGCGATCGCTGATTTTGCCAAGTTTTCTGCAGCGCCGTGGGGCATTAGTGGCACAATCAGCGATCGCAGCGCCAATGTGACCAAATTCTGTAGTTTTTGGAACAAACTGATGGAACTGATTGGCTACTCAATTCTCACACGTTTTTCGCGCGAATCACTCGTATTTAGGTTTTCTTTTCATTGAGACACAACGGTTTGGAATTTTCACTTAGTGTTTTCACAAGATATACTCGAAATTTAGCAATCTTTCAGAATAAAGAGCAATACAAATGACCGGAGTGGGTCTTTAAAAAAAAAAAAAATGTTTAAAGTGATTTTTATTATTGAAGGACTTTGAACAAGTGCAATTTTTTCACATTTATGCAAAAAAATTCCGTTGTTATTTGAAGCAATTTGCAATTTGTCTAATAATTTTTAAAATGGCTGGATTTGCAAATAAGATATAAATATATTAAAATTGTACTCACTTCGTTCTCCTTTGGGCATGGTGAATTTGTGTCCCTTCCGCATGCGTCTGCACCTGAGCAGGTCCCAAATGCCACCGCCGGTGCCGCCGTCGGCCTCCTCCTGCTGGGCACACACGCAGTGCATGGTCTTGAATTCGGTGTTTCTCGTCTTTTGTTCTTCCTTTGCTGCGGTCAGCCCAGCATTTTTTTCCGCGATCGCCGATGCTGAAGTCTGAAATCAGGCCAGCGCACCCTAATTAGCCGACGCACGCATCTCTACGGCTTCCTGCCCGCAACAACCCCCGAGCCCGTCCAGACGACCGCCCTTTCCTCGCGCTGCCAACACACCCTCGCATGCAAATTATTCTCTCTCTCGGCCATTATAGTATAAATAAATTTGTTCCGAATAACAAAATAACGTTCTCAGCGGGGACTCTGTTTTGAAAAACTAAACGTGCTGGGGCCACAATAGTGACTACGATATAGGCCAAAGGTCGCCCTCCGTTTTATTGATTTGTTGTTCAAAATTTCAAATGTGGACTCGAACGACACGTTTCGTAAGAATAAATTAGTGTGTTACGAAATTAAACAGATCTGATATGATAATGTCGATTAAAATTTCCTTGGGATGCAAATATGCAAGCGTTAATTCCTGAAGGAGAAGACATTTTTCTCTTTAAATACAAATAGGTGAAAAAATTTCCTGTCAAAATTTCCAACATTATACAGGCCAATTTTAGAATTGAAGCGATTTTAGAGCGAATTTTTATTTTTTTAGGAATTTTCATAAAAGAAAGAAAGCTGTACATTTATTTAAGGGCTCCTTATTGATGTACAAGGAGGCTCTAGCAATTTTTCCGTAAGAGTAATGTTAGGATATGATTAATTTTTATGTCCATGAACACCCAAATTTTATCTTGTAGTTGTGTTCAGCAGTATTTAAAATGTAAATTGTAAAATTTTGAGCAAAAAATTTCGGGCCGATTTTTTTTTTAAATTGGGAAAACGTAAAAATTCCCATAAGACGCAATGTTAAATTTCAAAAAATCAAAACTTGAGATTAATCCCATGGACCCTATATTTTCTTTCATGGAAATATGAAATTTTTTTATTACTTGGGTATATTTGGAACCAAAATACGAACTATCATGAAATTTATATGTAGAAATTAATTAATTCCAAGCGCTTAAAAATTAGCCTATCTTTCTCGGAAACGAGTAAAATGCAAAAAACCACGTTTTTTGACCTTCAATTAAACTTTTCTCAAAAATTTACGCGGTGACCCCCAATTTTCTTGTGCCAAATCTGTAGCCCGGTTATTAAGGAACATGATGGTGGGTCACACACTTTTGGCAAAGTTATTTTCATGTACTTCAATTACAGTTAAACGATTTTTGTGAAAATTTTACATAAGCGAGCCATGTTAACTTCAAATGCGATTTTCTCAAAAATTTATGCGGTGACCCCCAATTTTCTTGTTATCAAAATGATCCATAAGGTCCATACTAACAGTTCTAAATAATGATTTTGCGATCCTAAGCTGTTGATATCCACTTTAAAATTTATATTATTCCAAAAACTTATATTTTTAAAATTTAAATATTTCATTCACATACTTTTCATTTCTACAATTTGCTTTTCAATTTTTGGCAAATACATTGATTAAACTGTTCTGTTACTTTTCAATTTTTCATTCACTCTCAGAAGCCATATTATATCTGCTTGCGCAATTTTCTTTTTACATTCTCTGCTGGGTATAAGAAAAATACCATGTTTTCGGCACGGAAGGTGTTTCTATTCAAAACATATTTTCCTTTACCTATTCGTGTAGTTCTTTTTGTGGTATAAATTCGTATCCAAATAACACCACAAAAGACTCTGTTTCTTGCCAAGCACAAGCAGAGAGCGTCGATTTGGACTATGAAATATTCATGAATGCCGAGAGCGTGTCTCGCTTGAATTGGAACATGAAAACACGGCTGCTTTTGCACCTACCGCGGAGTGAATCTGTGTGGGAAATATTGGAGTCTGACATGCAATTTACTTCTGAACAGAACGTGTGTTTTTTTTTAAAGTTATCAATGGAGTTTCGCAATTAGGAGGGGACACGTGTGCGGGATCATCGCTCACCGCGTGACGACGATTTCAAGATTATTTATTTTGTGGGTTTTCCGCGCGCGCAGCCAGGCACGATTTAATCTCCGGCGATGATTATTTGCTCAGGGGTTGTGTGAGTGTGTGTTGGCAGCCAATTTATAGATTTATAGAAAAGCCATGCGCACCCACATAACATCTGAGTAAATATACGGGAAACGTCAACAAAAATGACAAGCCGCGGTCTTAATCAATACTGACGATCAACGATTTTCTTCAGAATCTTGATCGAAATTCTGTAAAAAGACAACTCACAATCAAGAAACATTAACCAAACAAAATAATTTAACTGGTGTTATTTATTTAATACAAATTTAAAGGATGCTTTTTATTTTTATTAATAATTATTATATTTTTATTTAAAATGCATGATTTTTTTTGTATTATTTAAAAATTAAAAAAAAAATAAGATTTATGTATTTTTTAAACAAAAGTAAAGTATATTTTAAAATAATAACCATAAATACAATAACATAATCATTATTATTAAAAAAATTAAAAAAAAAACCTAATTACCAATTTAAACTATTGTTTTAATTACATTTACAAACGATTTCTTGTTATTTGAGCACTGAGAAACTAAATAAAATTATGAAAAAAACATGTCCATTGTCAAATAATGTTAGCAACATCATTCATTTTAAATATTTTGAAACAAAATTTTACTAAATTTTGTTTCTTTACTAAATTCAATAGTAATTTAAATTTTACTAAATTTAATTTTATGTTTAAAATAGTAATTTACACTTTAATACTATTAAAAAATACAACATATTTTTCCTTGATGGGTTTTTAATAGTTTTTTTTATTGCGGTTAATCTTTCCCACAGAAAAAACCATAAAAATTAATAACCAAGTCAACCAAGGCTCGCAACGGCGGATGGAGTCTTTTTGATCTAGGAAGTTTTTGCAAAATTCTTGCTAGTGGTGGTTTTGTCCAACAATTCCTTTTTTTAAGTAAATTATGTTCAACAATTCAAGGTAAACAATATATTTATGTGTTTTTAAATGTGGATAAATAATAAAAAAAATCATATATATTTAATAATAACTGAAACTTTAAAAAAATTTAAGGCAAAAAATGCAATAATTAAAAAAATCATAAATCAACCCTGGGCCGAGAAATTTGTCTGCAAAAATTAACAATGCTTCAAGTTTAATTCGTAAAACAAATTGGTCTCGGTCGCCACTGAGTTTATGGCCGTAATTACGACCTTCAATTAAGTTAAGCACAAATAGAGCTTAATTGGTCGGCAGAAATAAAGTGCACCTGTGTCGAACGGCGGAGCAATGCTAAATTTGGCCCCAAAAGTACTCGCATGCCGCGTGTGCGAGAAAAGTTCAGCAAACTTCTTGTGCTGGCGAATGAATCAGACAGAAATGGCTAATTTGGTTTCGGTGTCGCGCACGCCGAGTGGTCTGTGCGGAACAAGGAATTCAGCTGCGACTCTCTCGCGTCACAATACACAGAAGCCTTAAAGAATAAAACACACTTAAGCTCGCGGCGACCGGTATTTTCCAGAGGGAAAATCACCTCGGCCCGTCCGCACGCATCCCTGCGACAAAATAATATAACGTGCGTGTTTTGCGTGAAAATTAAACCTGGGGAAAAATCGGATTGTTTTACAAAAACTGACGATTTGTGCTAAGTGTAAAAAAAAAATCGACTCGATCAGTTCAAAGAAAGTGAAAAGCCAAGTTTGATTTAATGCTAGGTGATTTTTATAGGCCTAATTAGAAGATTTTTGGTGAAATAGGTAAAAAAAATTTACATCACAATCAAGTTTTTGTAACTTTGCTGGTATTTTTTTTTAAATATGATATTTTAGGTAAAAAGATAGATAATAGGAGAAAAACTGAAATTAGGTGATTTAAGTTAATATTCATGGATCAATTTTGTTTGTTTTTATTAATTCATATCATATATGTCGGTTAATTTCCAACAATTATGTGCATATTTTCCCATCCCTAGTGTTAATATTAAAATGTAGATCATGAATTTATGAAATCAAAATTAAACGAAAATTAACATTTATAAAATTAGGGCATGATAAATAATTATCTACAATGATTATTTTAAGTTCATCTAAAGAAAATTAATATTATGCCATTAATTTCTATATTACTTGCATAATGTCACGTAGAATTACAATTCTCAAGTCGAGTTCAGAAAGATTGGACAATTTTCTAAATAAGTTTCAAAAAATAAAATAAAAATTAAATATAAATGTTATTAATATTGTTTTTAAAATTCATCATTTTTTAATATTTTTTATAGTTTATAAATTTATGCTTTTGATATAATTTTAAAATTGCATGAATTAATCTATAAATATTTGAAGTTTGGATAATATCTTGGCAAGTTAGGCAGAAAAAACCAATTGACTTTTTCCTGTTGGTGATGTGTATTGTAGTGTTAATGTCAGCCCCGTGCAAATGTCAGTAGCGCAGTCGTAATTCGAGCGTTTAAAAAGTAACGAGCGCGAATTATATTTCACTGGGTCAGCGTAAACGTGGCGCTGACAAAGACGCGCGTTTCTTTGATCTCGGCGGAACAAAGGGTTGTTTTGGCCAAAAGTCTCTGTCTATATAATTTAATGGTGGGACCGAGAGCGGGGCAGTGTTTGCAGCACGCGTCGGTTGGCGCTTCTTATAATTGGTCGTGCGCCCACAACTTTCCTCCTCATTAGCTCCTTTCAACCCCAACTTCAATCTGGTTCGCCAAACTCGTTGACCGACGGAGGATCTTTTTTTCAAATACGACGGTTTTTCTCGCTGTGATTTTGCGGCTTTGAAAAGGCGGCTTATCAAGTCGAGTGAGTCGGGAACTGATTGGGCCGGACGAAAAGTGAAAGCGAAAAAAAACTTTAGATTAATTGGTTCTTGAGCAAGCATAAAAAAATACAAGTTTGTGCGAGGGTTGAAGAAATAGGAACGCAAGGGATGATTAATCATCTGAATGTTTTTATAGCAGCATAAAAAATAACCTATAAATAAGAAACCATGTTAATCCTGATGAAAATTGAAAAGGATCGAGACAATGCATTTCACATTCAAAAGTTCAAAAATTAGACAAATTTTATTTTTTACATGAAAATTTAATAAAAGTTCAAATAGATAAATAGATACTTTTTGCTTTCAAAATCGACCAATTTTATTAATTTGCAATATTTTACAGTCAATTTATTTTTTTATTTTGTGAATGAGTTTAAAAATCTGCTAGAATTGGCAAAAATATAGATAAATATAATATCTTATTTAAAGTTTTTGACCAGAATTAGAATAAAAATGAAGCTGCAATTTTTTTTAATTAAAATGTTTAAGAATAATCAATTATGGAAAGTCAACAAGTAATGCAATTATTTATTTTTGGATATAGTTTTCCATAAAATGAACCCTCGATACTAATATTGTAAATTCTTAAAACAAACTATTTTTGCGCATTCATTTCCACCAAAAATCTCGTGTTTTAACAGGAACCGCATCTTTAAAATTTTATTCTTCAATAAATATTATTAAAAAGTTGAAATAAAATTAATAAAAATAAATAAAATGTCATTTAAAATTTTGGACGATTAAATAAGAATAAAAAAATTTAAAACCATTTAAAATATATTTATATTTCAAAATTGACTAAGCAAATTTAATGCATCTTTGTAGCTAATTTAAAATCAGTCATTTTGGTGACTAGGCCAAGTCCAGATCTCACAGATCACCTGATTGTGAATGTTTATTTTTACGTGTTTCACTTAAAAACTAGAGCGAGTGAGTTACTCACATTTTGAGAGTCTCAAGCCCTCCCTTTCAACGTGGATATTTTTATGTAATATAATTGGAGGGGAGGTGAAACTTACTTTTTTCTAGAGAAAACGTGTGAAAAAATAGATTAGTATTTTGGCACACGAAAAATATTTATATCATTTAACTTGAAAATATGTTGAATTGAGCTGGTGCCACAGTAATATAAAATTAAGTCACTTTCTTCACATTTGCAAAGGGGCCAGGATGATAAAAGATTATCAATAAGTTACACAAATCAATAATTTGAATACTTTTTGTATAAGATTTTTCTTTGTTCTATTAAACTGTAAATAACATTTATGAAGCTATAAATTATTCAAGGAAAGTTAAACCGAAGCTTCTTTTTTATCTTGTGGTAATAATTATTTTAATTGATGTTTGAATTGTAATTAAACTTCGCCCTCGATAGATTATTTATGGTTTATTTGATAGAAGTAATGGAAAAAAACATACCAAACCGTCCATTGAGGAAAAGCTGTCTTAAAATAAAAATCAAAAGAGAACAATAATTTTTATCTAATAGAAAAAATTGCTTTATGAAATTTGATAGAAAAAAATTTAAAATCACCAGAATAAATATTAGGAAATGAGATGTAAATTAATATAAAACATCAATTAATACTTTAAATTATTCAATCTAATTATGCAATTTTTATGTTTTTTTTTTTTAGTGTGGATAATGATCTTTCAGAACGAAATTTAAGCCTTTGAAATTCTACCCCGATTTTGTGTAAAAAAGTTATTTTCGGTTAAGATTCAATTAAAAGAAATGTGAGCTTTGCAGCGCATTTTGCGCCAGCCGAGAGAACAGTTGTTTGCGTTTGAGGCCGCGCTTTATAATTAGGCTCTGTGATTTATGAGACTTACCGCAATTTGCTCTCGTCGATCGCGCGCGCCGTTGGGCCGAGCGAAATAGTGCAGATCCGCTTGCGCTTGAGAGTCGAGACCAACTGAAACCGACGGCGAATGTGCACTTTGCAAAACATTCCCTTGGCGCCTGACCAAATGCACACGCCTGCGCTGCTCTCAGTCAACCCTTTGCTGCTAACTCTTGTTGAGCGTACAAGCGCTCGCTAAATATTATCAACTGAAGGGCATGTTAACTTCGTCAAATGTTTCTTTTAGTTTCAGAATATGCAAAATTGATTAAAATACCATAACAACGCATAACCCTATCCAGCAGTAAAATTACCGCTAGTGCCCTACAAAATACTCACTCACAAAATAAAAACTTGCTCATTCAATTTGGAAAATGTTTACTCATAAACTCACTAAATAAATACTAACTCACTCACTCAATTTAAATTCAATCGATCACTTAATAAAAAATCACGCACTAACCCACTAACTTAATAATTACTCACTCACTCATTCATTGAACAAATGCTCACTCACTTCGTCACTACAAAATACTATTCTCACTAAATAAATAATAACTAATTCATTTGAAAAAAATATTTAATCATCCACTCACTAAATTATACAAACTCCCTCACTCACTCAATATAAACTCGATCGATCTCAATACTCAATCACAAACTCACTCACTCACTCACTCACTCACTCACTCACTCACTCACTCACTCACTCACTCACTCACTCACTCACTCACTCACTCACTCACTCACGCACTCACTCACTCACTCACTCACTCACTCACTCACTCACTCACTCACTCACTCACTCACTCACTCACGCACTCACGCACTCACGCACTCACGCACTCACTCACTCACTCACTCACGCACTCACGCACTCACGCACTCACTCACTCACTCACGCACTCACTCACTCACTCACTCACTCACTCACTCACTCACTCACTCACTCACTCACTCACTCACTCACTCACTCACGCACTCACGCACTCACGCACTCACGCACTCACGCACTCACGCACTCACGCACTCACTCACGCACTCACGCACTCACGCACTCACTCACTCACTCACTCACTCACTCACTCACGCACTCACGCACTCACTCACTCACTCACGCACTCACGCACTCACGCACTCACTCACTCACTCACTCACTCACTCACGCACTCACGCACTCACTCACTCACTCACTCACTCACTCACTCACTCACTCACTCACTCACTCACGCACTCACGCACTCACGCACTCACTCACTCACTCACTCACTCACTCACTCACTCACTCACTCACGCACTCACTCACTCACTCACTCACTCACTCACTCACTCACTCACTCACTCACTCACTCACTCACTCACTCACTCACTCACTCACGCACTCACGCACTCACGCACTCACTCACTCACTCACTCACTCACGCACTCACTCACTCACGCACTCACTCACTCACTCACTCACTCACTCACTCACTCACTCACTCACTCACTCACTCACTCACTCACTCACTCACTCACTCACTCACTCACTCACTCACTCACTCACTCACTCACTCACTCACTCACTCACTCACTCACTCACTCACTCACTCACTCACTCACTCACTCACTCACTCACTCACTCACTCACTCACGCACTCACGCACTCACGCACTCACTCACTCACTCACCTGCATGCTCAGCCTGCATGCAATCTCAGCTGAGATTGCTCGCAGTATTCTGCCAGGAGTGAGAGCAAAAAAAGAGACCAAAGTAAACGGCAATCAGATGTATCAGGTAGTCATCTACATGCAAGCTTTCAGCACCCAGAAATAAATCCAAACAACTAGATTTTCTTTATTTTATCTTTTTTTTTTAATTGTAAATGTTTGTTTATTTACTCTCAATTATATTAAATTTTTATAATTTTTAATGCATAAATGATGTATGATGTATCCCGTTATCTGCAGCAATCGCCTTTTTGTGATAGATCAATAAACAACTAGAGCTATTTTTTTCGCACGGGAAGAAATTTTATGGCACTTGTGGAAATTTTACCGCACTAGAAATTGAAAGTCATAGAATTGTGATTAATTCTTTAAATAAATTATATGCGAACATCATAATAAATAGTAAACAAGCGCTTCGCACTTGCGTTAAACGCAAGCATTTTCGGGATGTTGTTGTGGGACTCCATTTGATGTTTACTTTTAATTTTAATTTTAAATTTGAATTAAATTGGAGAGAAGGAAAAGAAATAACGTTTAAAACGAGAAAAGCGAGAAAAAAGATACAAATCAGCGTAAAGAATCAATTTGGAACACCCTGTAGGCTATGAGTTGAAGGGAGGAAGGTCAAGGAACGCGCGGGAAACCCGCGCGAGTCGAATCGGCCCGAAAGTTGCGAAATCGGCCAGAGTTTAAGCCGACGAACCCTCTGTAGCAGTTAACGAAGCGTCGGCTTGGTGCAAAAAGCGCGGGAAACTACGGGGGGAAGTCGTCTCCAAAGTAACCAAAACCCCCGCAAAGTTGGCATTGGAACACCCTACACAGGCCCCTCAACCCGCGGGAACGTGCAAACCGCGCGGGAAACCCTCGGGAGAAAGTTATATTGAATGAAATCAAAAACCCTCAGAGTCAGCATTGGAACACCCTGTAGTGGGCATTCAACCCGGGGGCCTTGGGGAACCCGCGTGGACCCCTTGGTTTGTAAAGGCCTTGAAAACTTTCAAAATATTTCAAAGTTTGCTTTGGAGCACCCTAGACCGGGCAATTACCCCTTATTAACTTTGTTACCCATCGTAAGATCCTTGGTTTCAACGTAGTTGCGAGCCCCTTATAAAATATCCAAAGTTCATTTTGGAACACCCTGTACTGGATAATTACCCCTTATTTAATTGCACACCCTTGTGGAACCCTTAAAAGCATGTCTCCTTCAAAGGAATGCAAAGTCCTCAAAGTCAGCATTGGAACACCCTAGCGTGGTCAGTCCTTCCGCGTGAACTTGCGAATCGCGCGTGGAAGTCTCGTGGTTGTATATCGTTTTTTAACTTCTAAATTATGTTAAAGTTTGCTTTGGAACACCCTATACTGGATAACTATCTCTTATTTTCTTGCAGAAGCCGCGTGAAACCGTGGGGCGCAATTTATTTGAAACCTCTTAAAAAGATTTTGAGGCCCATTTTGGAACACCCTTTACCTTGTAATTACCCCTGATTTACATGCGAACCCCTCGTGAAATCGTTGTTTCGTAATTTACTTGAATCACCCCCAAGAAATTTTAAAAGTTGGATTTGGAAAACCCTATACTGGGCAACCTACCCTCATGAACCTTGAAACCCCTTGCAAGCTCCTCGATTTTAATGTACTTGAATGCCTTTATAAATTTAGGGGGAATGTTTTGGAGCACCCTACACTGGGCAATTGACCCCTTAGCACTTGCAAAACCGGCATGAAACTCTTGGGTATAATCATTTTTTGCCCCTTACAAAATTTCCAAGTTAACTTTGGAGCACCCTATAATGGGCCACGAACCTAAATTGACATAAATAATGCCCATGACTTGTACATAACATAATTAAAAAGTTTTTTCTAAAATTTTCATAGTTAGCTTTGGCGCACCCTGTAGCAGCATCGTAGTGCGTGTGATTTTAACCCGCGGGAATCACATTGGAACGCGCGCGTCTTTGCCGCGACCGCGGGAAAGACGTCCGTGCCATATTGAATGAAAATAGTAAAAAATTCCCAAATTTAATTTGAATCACCCCATGGTGGTCAGAAAAGGCGCGTGCAATTGTGTTACATGCGGGAATAAATTTTTTGCATATTTTTTTTAATGTAAATGCAAATCAGTAGAAATGTGCTTTGAAAATTTAGTAACATAAAATTAACACGGGCGCATTGGTGAAAGCAGCGGAAAGTTCACCGTGTCAATTTATTTTAAAAATTATGCGGACTCTAACTCTTTATGTATTTTCCAACCGCAATTGACCTTAATCGGCCGCGGGTTATGAATTTCGGCTCGGGGGCCACTGGGGGGCCGCCTTGGGCCCGCGGCGATCATTACGTCTCATCGCGAGCGAAAACGCGTGTTAAATCCCATAAGCCGAATTCTTTGCCGAAAAATCGGCAATTCGACCACGGCGGGCTTGTGAGAACCCTCGAAAAATCAGCCTCAAAATTAGCTTCATTTTATTTTTTAAAAATCGAAAATCCGTCCACTAGAACGGCCGCGGCGGCCTCGCGCGTTTGCTTTTTTCCCCCATAAGAATAACACTGGCCGCGAGTTAGCGAAGCGACGGACGAAACTCGGAGGCGCCGCGTGTTAATAAAATTCCTCGGAAAACAGCGATTTATGCATTTTGCATCCGCCGCGGGCGGAATTAGGCCGCCGGGGCCGAATTTCACCTCGTGGGGTCAGCGGGGGTCGTAGGGGGCCTGTGGCGGCCGTTCCGACCCTGTCCGTGCGCAAACCCATGCAAAATCCCTTAAGCCGAGAATTGGCATAAAAATTCTCAAAAAACACCCATTTATGCATTTTACCTCCACCGCCGGCCGATTTCGGCCGCGGGTGACGAATTTCTGCCTGGGGGGCCCCCGGGGGGCCACCTTGGGCCCGCGGCGATCATTACGTCTCGTCCAAAGCAAAAGCGCATGTTAAATCCCATAAGAAAATTTTTTTGCCGAAAAATCAGCAATTCGGCCACGGCGGGCGCGGGCGACCACTTGAAAAATCGTCCCAAAAATTAGCTTCATTTTGTTTTTTAAAAATCGAAAATCCGTTCACTAGAACGGCCGCGGCGGCCTCCGGCGTTTGCTTATTTCCCCCATAAGAATAACACAGGCCGCGAGTTAGCGAAGCGACGGACGAAACTCGGAGGCGCCGCGTGTTAATAAAATTCCCCGGAACCCCGCGATTCGTGCTTATTTCATCAGCGGCCGGCCGAATTCGGCCGCGGGTGACGAATTTCGGCCCTGGGACCGCAGGTGGGCCACGGTGGGCCCGCCTCGAGCGACCCAATTCGCGTCGAGCGAAAACCCATGCTAAATCCCATAAGAAAAAAATTTTGCCGAAAAATCGGCAATTCGGCCGCGGCGGGGCCGGGCGACCCCTGGGAAAATCGGCCCAAAAATTAGCTTCATTTTGGTGTGCGAAAAACGAAAATCCGACCACCGGAACGGCCGCGGCGGCCGCCGGCGTCTGCTCGCCCGTTCTCCCATAAGAAAAGCATTGCTAGGTCGTTTTGCATAAATTTCAAAAGCCTAAGGCTTTTTCGCTATGGGAATGCGACCCATGGTCCTATGGTGATTCGGACGCGTCTCGCGAAGGCGCACAGCTGGCTGATTCACTTGGTCAGGATTTTTGACTTTCGCCCATGTGTTTTCTCGAAAAAACCGGTTTTTGCACCCTTCGGAGGGCTGGCAAACCGTCAAAAAAAAATCGCAAGGATCGAGCGTACCCGGGGCGATTTGGGGCACGAGTGGGGGCAACTCGCCCCGGTTTGTCCCAATAGTTTCCTATTTTTTGTGTCAGCCGTTTTCGCACTTTAATGTGGAAAAAATGCGATTTTTTGCGATTTTCGCGAAAAACCCTGAATTTAATGTGGGAAGGAGGGCCCTGAGCGAAAAACGAGCGACGACGTCAAATTAGCAAATTTAATTGTGCGTCGAAAGGTGCTAGTGGCATCGTTCTCGCTTGGATAGGGGCGGAGCAATAATGCGCGAAAGCGAAAAAGACGCATTTGGGCCGCGCGGGCCCGGCGGGGCCTCGATCAAAAATCGGGCGGATACGGGTGGTCGGAATGGGCTTCCCTAGCGGGCGGTGCGGCGCTGCGCGGCAAAACAGTTGGAAAAATGAGCGGAGAGGTAGTATTATAATGTTAGAACAAGCGCTAAAGCGCTTGCGTTAAACGCAAGCATTTTCGGACTGTTTTTGTGGGACTCCATTTTAAATTTTACTTTTTAATTTTAAATTTCAATTAAATCGGAGAAAAAGAAAAAAAATAAGGTTTAATACGAGAAAAACGAGAAAAAAGGTAAAAATCAGCGTAAAGAATCAATTTGGAACACCCTGTAGGCAGTAGGTTGAAGGTTGGAAGGTCAGGGGACGCGCGGTAAACCCGCGCGAGTCGAATCGGCCCGAAAGTTGCGAAATCGGGCAGAGATTAGGCCGCCGAACCCTCCGTAGTAGTTAACGAAGCATCGGCTTGGTGTAAAAAGCGCGGGAAACTCTGGGGGTTAGTCGTCTCCAACGTAATCAAAACCCCCTCAAAGTTGGCATTGGAACACCCTACACAGGCGCCACAACCCGCGGGAACCTGCAAACCGCGCGGGAAACCCTCGGGAAAAAGTTAATTTGAATGTAATCAAAAAACCTCAGAGTCAGCATTGGAACACCCTGTAGTGGGCAGTCAACCCGGGGGCCTTGGGGAACCCGCGTGGACCCCTTGGTTTGTAAACGCCTTGAAAACTTTCAAAAGATTTCAAAGTTAGCTTTGGAACACCCTAGACCGGGCAATTGCCCCTCCTTGACTTGCTTACCCATCGTAAGATCCATGGTTTCAACGTACACGCGAGCACCTCATAAAATTTCCAAAGTTGATTTTGGAACACCCTGTAATGGATAATCACCCCTTATTTACTTGCACACCCTCGTGGAACCCTTAAGAAAATGTTGTCTAGAAAGTAATGAAAAATCTTCAAAGCCAGCATTGGAACACCCTAGCGTGGACAGCCCATTCGCGGGACCTTGGGGAATCCATGCGGCCCCCTTGGTTGCAAAACGCTTGAAAGCTTTCAAATGATTTCAAAGTTTACTTTGGAACACTCAATACTGGGCAATTACCCCTTATTGACTTGGTTACTCATTGTAAGATCCTCGGTTTCAACGCTCTCGCAAGCCCCTTAAAAAATTTTCAAAGTTCATTTTGGAACACCCTGTACTGGATAATTACCCCTTATTTACTTGCACACCCTCGTGGAACCCTTAAGAACATGTCTCCTTCAAAGTAATGAAAAGTTCTCAAAGTCAGCATTGGAACACCCTAGCGTCGTCAGCCCTTCCGCGTGAACTTGCGAAACGCGCATGGAACCCTCGTGGTTGTATATCGCTTTTAAGCTTTTTAAATTTTGTTAAAGTTTGCTTTGGAACACCCTATACTGGATAACTATCCCTTATTTTCTTGCAGATGCCGCGTGAAACCGTGGTGCACAATTTATTTGAAACCTCTTAAAACGATTTTGAGGCCCATTTTGGAACACCCCTTACCTTGTAATTACCCCTTAAATTCTTGGAAAACGCACGTGAAATCCTCGGTTGTAATTTATTTGAAGCGCCCCCAAGAAATTTAAAAGTTTGTTTTGGAACACCCTGTACTGGGCAACGTACCCTCACGAACCTTGAAACCCCACGCAAGCCCCTCGATGTTAATGTACTTGAAAGCCTTTATAAATTTAGAGGGTATGCTTTGGAGCACCCTGTACTGGGCAATTGACCCCTTAGCACTTGCAAAAGTGGCATGAAACTGTTGTGCATTAATATTTTTTTTGACCATAAAAAATTAGCATGTTAACTTTGGAACACCCTAGAATGGATCCTTAATTTACATAAGAAATGCCCATTAATTGTACAGCGTAAGTAATTGGAAAGTTTAAAAAAAATTTAATAGTTAGCTTTGGAGCACCCTGTAGCGGCATCGTAGCGCGTGTGATTTTAACCCGCGGGAAACACATCGGAACGAGCGCGGCTCTGCCGCGACCGCGGGAAAGACGCCCGTGCCATTTGAATGAAATTAGTAAAAGAAATTCCAAAATTAACATTGGATCACCCCGTGGTGGTCAGAAATCACCCGTGCATTTGGAAAACTCGTGGGATGAATTTTGTGCATTTTATTTTTACAGATTCGATGAGAATCACAGGACATTAGCATTAGAATCTGCATAATGGAAAATTAACACGGGCACATTGTGACACGCGCGTAATTCGACCCCGGCGGGGCCGCGGAGCCCCCTAGAAAAATCGGCGCAAAAATTAGCTTCATTTTGCATTTAAAAAATCGAAAATCCGTCCAGTAGAACGCGCGCGGCGGCCTCGCGCGTTTGTTCTTTCGCCCCATAAGAAATACACAGCGCGCGTGCAATAGCAAAGCGACTCGGAATTCTCGGAGGCACCGCATTTTAATGTAAAACCTCGGAACCCCGCGATTCATGCATTTTGCATCCGCCGCGGGCGGAATTAGGCCGCCAGGGCCGAATTTCACCTCGTGGGGTCAGTGGGGGTCGTCGGGGGGCCGCGGCGGCCGTTCCGACCCTTGCCGAGCGCTAACACATGTAAAATCCCATAAGGCGAGAATTGTCTAAAAAAATTCTCAAAAAACTCGAATTTTACTACCGCCGTCGGCTGATTTCGGCCGCGGGTGACGAATTTCTGCCTGGGGGCCCCCGGGGGGCCACCTGGAGCCCGCGGCGATCATTACGTCTCGTTCGAAGCAAAAGTGCATGTTAAATCCCATAAGAAAAAATATCTGCCGAAAAATCGGCAATTCGGCCGCGGCGGGGCCGGGCGACCCCTGGAAAAATCGGCCCAAAAATTAGCTTCAATTTGGTTTTGAAAAATCGAAAATCCGTCCAGTAGAACGGCCGCGGCGGCCTCGCGCGTTTGCTTTTTTCCCCCATAAGAATAACACAGGCCGCGAGTTAGCGAAGCGACGGACGAAACTCGGAGGCGCCGCGTGTTAATAAAATTCGCCGGAACCCCGCGATTCGTGCTTATTTCATCGGCGGCCGGCCGAATTCGGCCGCGGGTGACGAACTTCGGCCGTGGGACCGCAGGTGGGCCGCCCAGGGCCCGCGTCGAGCGACCCGACTCGCGTCGAGCGAAAAGCCATGCTAAATCCCATAAGAAAATGTTTTTGCCGAATAATCGGCAATTCGGCCCCGGCGGGGCCGGGCGAACCCTCAAAAAATCGGCCCAAAAATTAGCTTCATTTTGCTTTTTAAAAATCGAAAATCCGTTCACTAGAACGGCCACGGCGGCCTCGCGCGTTTGCTTTTTTCCCCCATAAGAATAACACAGGCCGCGAGATGCTGAAGCGACGGACGAAACTCGGAGGCGCCGCGTGTTAATAAAATTCCCCGGAACCCCGCGGTTCGTGCATATTTCATCAGCGGCCGGCCGAATTCGGCCGCGGGTGACGAATTTCGGCCGTGGGACCGCCGGGGGGCCGCCGTGGGGCCGCGGCGAACATTACGTCTCGTCCGAAGGAAAAACCCATGTTAAATCCCATAAGAAAATTTTTTTGCCGAAAAATCGGCAATTCGGCCGCGGCGGGGCCGGGCGACCCCTGGAAAAATCGGTCCAAAAATTAGCTTCATTTTGGTGTGCGAAAAACGAAAATCCGACCACGGGAACGGCCGCGGCGGCCGCCGGCGTCTGCTCGCCCGTTCTCCCATAAGATTAACATTGGAAGGTGGATTTTGAGAAATTTCAAAAGCCTAAGGCTTTTTTTCTATGGGAATGCGACCCATGGTCCTATGGTGATTCGGACGCGTCTCGCGAAGGCGCACAACGCTGAATCGAGTTTGGTTTCGATTTTTGACTTTTCGCAATGTATTTTCTGGAAAAAACCGGTTTTTTCACCCTTCGGGGTGCCGGTAAACCTGGGGAAAAAATCGCAAGGGTCGGTTCTACCCGGGAAAACGTAGGGCACGTCAGGGTGCACCTCGGACGTGATTGGCTGTTTATGTCGATTTTTTTATGTCAGCCGTTTTCGCGTTTGAATGGGGGAAAAATGCGATTTTTTGCGATTTTTCATATTTACCCTGAATTTAAGGTGGGAAGGAGGGCCCCGAGCGGGAAACGGACAACGACGTCAAATTAGCAAATTTAACTGAGAATCGAACGGTGCTAGCGGCAAATTTCTCGCTCGGGTAGGTACCGAGCAGTAAAGCGCGAAAGCCGAAAAGACGTATTTGGGCCGCGCGGGCCCGGCGGGGCCCAATCGGGAAATCGGGCGAATACGGGTGGTTGAAATGCGAGCCCCTACCGGGTGCAATTGCGCTGCGCGGCAAAATCGATTGAAAAATTATTTGTGAGCTAGTATTATATTGTTATAACAAGCGCTAAAGCGCTTGCGTTAAACGCAAGCATTTTCGGGATGTTTTTGTGGGACTCCATTTTTAATTTTACTTTTTAATTTTAAATTTCAATTAAATCGGAGAAAAAGAAAGAAAATAAGGTTTAAAACGAGAAAAACGAGAAAAAAGGTAAAAATCAGCGTAAAGAATCAATTTGGAACACTCTATAGGCTATAAGTTGAAGGGTGGAAGGTCAAGGAATGCGCGGGAAACCCGCGCGAGTCTAATCGGCCCGAAAGTTGCGAAATCGGCCAGAGTTTAAGCCGACGAACCCTCTGTAGTAGTTAACGAAGCGTCGGCTTGGTGCAAAAAGCGCGGGAAACTATGGGGGATAGTCGTCTCCAAAGTAATCAAAACCCCCTCAAAGTTGGCATTGGAACACCCTACGCAGGCCCCTCAACCCGCGGGAACGTGCAAACCGCGCGGGAAACCCTCGGGAGAAAGTTAAATTGAATGAAATCAAAAACCCTCAGAGTCAGCATTGGAACACCCTGTAGTGGGCATTCAACCCGGGGCCTTGGGGAACCCGCGTGGACCCCTTGGTTTGTAAAAGCCTTGAAAACTTTCAAAAGATTTCAAAGTTTGCTTTGGAACACCCTAGACCGGGCAATTACCCCTTATTAACTTTGTTACCCATCGTAAGATCCTTGGTTTCAACGTAGTTGCGAGCCCCTTATAAAATATCCAAAGTTCATTTTGGAACACCCTGTACTGGATAATTACCCCTTATTTAATTGCACACCCTTGTGGAACCCTTAAAAGCATGTCTCCTTCAAAGGAATGCAAAGTCCTCAAAGTCAGCATTGGAACACCCTAGCGTCGTCAGCCCTTCAGCGTGAACTTGCGAAACGCGCATGGAACCCTCGTGGTTGTATATCACTTTTAAGCTTTTTAAATTTTAATAATGTTTGCTTTGAAACACCCTTATACTGGATAACTAACCCTTATTTTCTTGCAGAAGCCGCGTGAAACCGTGGGGCACAATTTATTTGAAACCCCTTAAAAAGATTTTGAAGCCCATTTTGGAACACCCTTTACCTTGTAATTACTCCTGATTTACATGCGAACCCCTCGTGAAATCGTCGGTTGTAATTTACTTGAAACGCCCCCAAGAAATTTTCATACTTTGTTTTGGAACACCCTATACTGGGCAACCTTCCCTCATGAACCTTAAAACCCCTCGCAAGGCCCTCGATGTTAATGCACTTGAAAGCCTTACTAAATTTTAAAGGTTTCGTTTTGGAGCACCCTATACTGGGCAATTGACCCCTTATAGCACTTGCAAAAACGGCATGAAACTGTTGGGCATCAATATTTTCTTGCCCATATAAAATTTCCCATTTGAACTTTGGAACACCCTACAATGGGCCATGATCTTTAATTTACATAAGAAATGTCCATTAATTGTATAGCGTAATTAATTGGAAAGTTTTATCAAAAATTTTAATAGTCGGCCGAATTCGGCCGCGGGTGACGAATTCTTGCCTGGGGGCCCACGGGGGGCCACCTTGGGCCCGCGGCAATCATTACGTCTCGTGCGAAGCAAAAGCGCATGTTAAATCCCATAAGAAAAAATTTCTGCCGAAAAATCGGCAATTCGACCCCGGCGGAGCCTGGCGTCCCCTCATAAAAATCGGCCCAAAAATTAGCTTCAATTTGGTTTTGAAAAATCGAAAATCCGTCCAGTAGAACGGCCGCGGCGGCCTCGCGCGTTTGCTTTTTTCCCCCATAAGAATAACACAGGCCGCGAGTTAGCGAAGCGACGGACGAAACTCGGAGGCGCCGCGTGTTAATAAAATTCGCCGGAACCCCGCGATTCGTGCTTATTTCATCGGCGGCCGGCCGAATTCGGCCGCGGGTGACGAACTTCGGCCGTGGGACCGCAGGTGGGCCGCCCAGGGCCCGCGTCGAGCGACCCGACTCGCGTCGAGCGAAAACCCATGCTAAATCCCATAAGAAAATGTTTTTGCCGAATAATCGGCAATTCGGCCCCGGCGGGGCCGGGCGAACCCTCAAAAAATCGGCCCAAAAATTAGCTTCATTTTGCTTTTTAAAAATCGAAAATCCGTTCACTAGAACGGCCGCGGCGGCCTCGCGCGTTTGCTTTTTTCCCCCATAAGAATAACACAGGCCGCGAGTTGACGAAGCGACGGACGAAACTCGGAGGCGCCGCGTGTTAATAAAATTCCCCGGAACCCCGCGGTTCGTGCATATTTCATCAGCGGCCGGCCGAATTCGGCCGCGGGTGACGAATTTCGGCCGTGGGACCGCCGGGGGGCCGCCGTGGGGCCGCGGCGAACATTACGTCTCGTCCGAAGCAAAAACCCATGTTAAATCCCATAAGAAAATTTTTTTGCCGAAAAATCGGCAATTCGGCCGCGGCGGGGTCGGGCGACCCCTGGAAAAATCGGCCCAAAAATTAGCTTCAATTTGGTGTGCGAAAAACGAAAATCCGACCACGGGAACGGCCGCGGCGGCCGCCGGCGTCTGCTCGCCCGTTCTCCCATAAGAAAAGCATTGCAAGGTCGTTTTGCATAAATTTCAAAAGCCTAAGGCTTTTTCGCTATGGGAATGTGACCCATGGTCCTATGGTGATTCGGACGCGTCTCGCGAAGGCGAACAGCTGGCTGATTTACTTGGTCAGGATTTTTGACTTTCGCCCATGTGTTTTCTCGAAAAAACCGCTTTTTGCACCCTTCGGAGGGCTGGCAAACCGTCAAAAAAAAATCGCAAGGATCGAGCGTACCCGGGACGATTTGGGGCACGAGTGGGGCCAACTCGCCCCGGTTCGTCCCAATAGTTTCCTATTTTTTGTGTCAGCCGTTTTCGCGTTCGAATGTCGGAAAAATGCGTTTTTTTGCGATTTTTCAGAATCACCCTGAATTTAAGGTGGGAAGGAGGGCCCCGAGCGGGAAACGGACAACGACGTCAAATTAGCAAATTTAACTGAGAATCCAACGGTGCTAGCGCCAACCTTCTCGCTCGGGTAGGTACCGAGCAGTGAAGCGCGAAAGCCGAAAAGACGTATTTGGGCCGCGCGGGCCCGGCGGGGCCCAATCGGGAAATCGGGCGAATACGGGTCGTTGAAATTCAAGCCCCTA
This sequence comes from Neocloeon triangulifer, assembly GCF_031216515.1. Taxonomy (NCBI): domain Eukaryota; kingdom Metazoa; phylum Arthropoda; class Insecta; order Ephemeroptera; family Baetidae; genus Neocloeon; species Neocloeon triangulifer. Next base: position 4,238,351 of record NW_026775555.1, on the reverse strand, counting down.
CCGGGTGCAATTGCGCTGCGCGGCAAAATCGATTGAAAAATTATTTGTGAGCTAGTATTATATTGTTATAACAAGCGCTAAAGCGCTTGCGTTAAACGCAAGCATTTTCGGACTGTTTTTGTGGGACTCCATTTTAAATTTTACTTTTTAATTTTAAATTTCAATTAAATCGGAGAAAAAGAAAAAAAATAAGGTTTAATACGAGAAAAACGAGAAAAAAGGTAAAAATCAGCGTAAAGAATCAATTTGGAACACCCTGTAGGCAGTAGGTTGAAGGTTGGAAGGTCAGGGGACGCGCGGTAAACCCGCGCGAGTCGAATCGGCCCGAAAGTTGCGAAATCGGGCAGAGATTAGGCCGCCGAACCCTCCGTAGTAGTTAACGAAGCATCGGCTTGGTGTAAAAAGCGCGGGAAACTCTGGGGGTTAGTCGTCTCCAACGTAATCAAAACCCCCTCAAAGTTGGCATTGGAACACCCTACACAGGCGCCACAACCCGCGGGAACCTGCAAACCGCGCGGGAAACCCTCGGGAAAAAGTTAATTTGAATGTAATCAAAAAACCTCAGAGTCAGCATTGGAACACCCTGTAGTGGGCAGTCAACCCGGGGGCCTTGGGGAACCCGCGTGGACCCCTTGGTTTGTAAACGCCTTGAAAACTTTCAAAAGATTTCAAAGTTAGCTTTGGAACACCCTAGACCGGGCAATTGCCCCTCCTTGACTTGCTTACCCATCGTAAGATCCATGGTTTCAACGTACACGCGAGCACCTCATAAAATTTCCAAAGTTGATTTTGGAACACCCTGTAATGGATAATCACCCCTTATTTACTTGCACACCCTCGTGGAACCCTTAAGAAAATGTCGTCTAGAAAGTAATGAAAAATCTTCAAAGCCAGCATTGGAACACCCTAGCGTGGACAGCCCATTCGCGGGACCTTGGGGAATCCATGCGGCCCCCTTGGTTGCAAAACGCTTGAAAGCTTTCAAATGATTTCAAAGTTTACTTTGGAACACTCAATACTGGGCAATTACCCCTTATTGACTTGGTTACTCATTGTAAGATCCTCGGTTTCAACGCTCTCGCAAGCCCCTTAAAAAATTTTCAAAGTTCATTTTGGAACACCCTGTACTGGATAATTACCCCTTATTTACTTGCACACCCTCGTGGAACCCTTAAGAACATGTCTCCTTCAAAGTAATGAAAAGTTCTCAAAGTCAGCATTGGAACACCCTAGCGTCGTCAGCCCTTCCGCGTGAACTTGCGAAACGCGCATGGAACCCTCGTGGTTGTATATCGCTTTTAAGCTTTTTAAATTTTGTTAAAGTTTGCTTTGGAACACCCTATACTGGATAACTATCCCTTATTTTCTTGCAGATGCCGCGTGAAACCGTGGTGCACAATTTATTTGAAACCTCTTAAAACGATTTTGAGGCCCATTTTGGAACACCCCTTACCTTGTAATTACCCCTTAAATTCTTGGAAAACGCACGTGAAATCCTCGGTTGTAATTTATTTGAAGCGCCCCCAAGAAATTTAAAAGTTTGTTTTGGAACACCCTGTACTGGGCAACGTACCCTCACGAACCTTGAAACCCCACGCAAGCCCCTCGATGTTAATGTACTTGAAAGCCTTTATAAATTTAGAGGGTATGCTTTGGAGCACCCTGTACTGGGCAATTGACCCCTTAGCACTTGCAAAAGTGGCATGAAACTGTTGTGCATTAATATTTTTTTTGACCATAAAAAATTAGCATGTTAACTTTGGAACACCCTAGAATGGATCCTTAATTTACATAAGAAATGCCCATTAATTGTACAGCGTAAGTAATTGGAAAGTTTAAAAAAAATTTAATAGTTAGCTTTGGAGCACCCTGTAGCGGCATCGTAGCGCGTGTGATTTTAACCCGCGGGAAACACATCGGAACGAGCGCGGCTCTGCCGCGACCGCGGGAAAGACGCCCGTGCCATTTGAATGAAATTAGTAAAAGAAATTCCAAAATTAACATTGGATCACCCCGTGGTGGTCAGAAATCACCCGTGCATTTGGAAAACTCGTGGGATGAATTTTGTGCATTTTATTTTTACAGATTCGATGAGAATCACAGGACATTAGCATTAGAATCTGCATAATGGAAAATTAACACGGGCACATTGTGACACGCGCGTAATTCGACCCCGGCGGGGCCGCGGAGCCCCCTAGAAAAATCGGCGCAAAAATTAGCTTCATTTTGCATTTAAAAAATCGAAAATCCGTCCAGTAGAACGCGCGCGGCGGCCTCGCGCGTTTGTTCTTTCGCCCCATAAGAAATACACAGCGCGCGTGCAATAGCAAAGCGACTCGGAATTCTCGGAGGCACCGCATTTTAATGTAAAACCTCGGAACCCCGCGATTCATGCATTTTGCATCCGCCGCGGGCGGAATTAGGCCGCCAGGGCCGAATTTCACCTCGTGGGGTCAGTGGGGGTCGTCGGGGGGCCGCGGCGGCCGTTCCGACCCTTGCCGAGCGCTAACACATGTAAAATCCCATAAGGCGAGAATTGTCTAAAAAAATTCTCAAAAAACTCGAATTTTACTACCGCCGTCGGCTGATTTCGGCCGCGGGTGACGAATTTCTGCCTGGGGGCCCCCGGGGGGCCACCTGGAGCCCGCGGCGATCATTACGTCTCGTTCGAAGCAAAAGTGCATGTTAAATCCCATAAGAAAAAATATCTGCCGAAAAATCGGCAATTCGGCCGCGGCGGGGCCGGGCGACCCCTGGAAAAATCGGCCCAAAAATTAGCTTCAATTTGGTTTTGAAAAATCGAAAATCCGTCCAGTAGAACGGCCGCGGCGGCCTCGCGCGTTTGCTTTTTTCCCCCATAAGAATAACACAGGCCGCGAGTTAGCGAAGCGACGGACGAAACTCGGAGGCGCCGCGTGTTAATAAAATTCGCCGGAACCCCGCGATTCGTGCTTATTTCATCGGCGGCCGGCCGAATTCGGCCGCGGGTGACGAACTTCGGCCGTGGGACCGCAGGTGGGCCGCCCAGGGCCCGCGTCGAGCGACCCGACTCGCGTCGAGCGAAAAGCCATGCTAAATCCCATAAGAAAATGTTTTTGCCGAATAATCGGCAATTCGGCCCCGGCGGGGCCGGGCGAACCCTCAAAAAATCGGCCCAAAAATTAGCTTCATTTTGCTTTTTAAAAATCGAAAATCCGTTCACTAGAACGGCCACGGCGGCCTCGCGCGTTTGCTTTTTTCCCCCATAAGAATAACACAGGCCGCGAGATGCTGAAGCGACGGACGAAACTCGGAGGCGCCGCGTGTTAATAAAATTCCCCGGAACCCCGCGGTTCGTGCATATTTCATCAGCGGCCGGCCGAATTCGGCCGCGGGTGACGAATTTCGGCCGTGGGACCGCCGGGGGGCCGCCGTGGGGCCGCGGCGAACATTACGTCTCGTCCGAAGGAAAAACCCATGTTAAATCCCATAAGAAAATTTTTTTGCCGAAAAATCGGCAATTCGGCCGCGGCGGGGCCGGGCGACCCCTGGAAAAATCGGTCCAAAAATTAGCTTCATTTTGGTGTGCGAAAAACGAAAATCCGACCACGGGAACGGCCGCGGCGGCCGCCGGCGTCTGCTCGCCCGTTCTCCCATAAGATTAACATTGGAAGGTGGATTTTGAGAAATTTCAAAAGCCTAAGGCTTTTTTTCTATGGGAATGCGACCCATGGTCCTATGGTGATTCGGACGCGTCTCGCGAAGGCGCACAACGCTGAATCGAGTTTGGTTTCGATTTTTGACTTTTCGCAATGTATTTTCTGGAAAAAACCGGTTTTTTCACCCTTCGGGGTGCCGGTAAACCTGGGGAAAAAATCGCAAGGGTCGGTTCTACCCGGGAAAACGTAGGGCACGTCAGGGTGCACCTCGGACGTGATTGGCTGTTTATGTCGATTTTTTTATGTCAGCCGTTTTCGCGTTTGAATGGGGGAAAAATGCGATTTTTTGCGATTTTTCATATTTACCCTGAATTTAAGGTGGGAAGGAGGGCCCCGAGCGGGAAACGGACAACGACGTCAAATTAGCAAATTTAACTGAGAATCGAACGGTGCTAGCGGCAAATTTCTCGCTCGGGTAGGTACCGAGCAGTAAAGCGCGAAAGCCGAAAAGACGTATTTGGGCCGCGCGGGCCCGGCGGGGCCCAATCGGGAAATCGGGCGAATACGGGTGGTTGAAATGCGAGCCCCTACCGGGTGCAATTGCGCTGCGCGGCAAAATCGATTGAAAAATTATTTGTGAGCTAGTATTATATTGTTATAACAAGCGCTAAAGCGCTTGCGTTAAACGCAAGCATTTTCGGACTGTTTTTGTGGGACTCCATTTTAAATTTTACTTTTTAATTTTAAATTTCAATTAAATCGGAGAAAAAGAAAAAAAATAAGGTTTAATACGAGAAAAACGAGAAAAAAGGTAAAAATCAGCGTAAAGAATCAATTTGGAACACCCTGTAGGCAGTAGGTTGAAGGTTGGAAGGTCAGGGGACGCGCGGTAAACCCGCGCGAGTCGAATCGGCCCGAAAGTTGCGAAATCGGGCAGAGATTAGGCCGCCGAACCCTCCGTAGTAGTTAACGAAGCATCGGCTTGGTGTAAAAAGCGCGGGAAACTCTGGGGGTTAGTCGTCTCCAACGTAATCAAAACCCCCTCAAAGTTGGCATTGGAACACCCTACACAGGCGCCACAACCCGCGGGAACCTGCAAACCGCGCGGGAAACCCTCGGGAAAAAGTTAATTTGAATGTAATCAAAAAACCTCAGAGTCAGCATTGGAACACCCTGTAGTGGGCAGTCAACCCGGGGGCCTTGGGGAACCCGCGTGGACCCCTTGGTTTGTAAACGCCTTGAAAACTTTCAAAAGATTTCAAAGTTAGCTTTGGAACACCCTAGACCGGGCAATTGCCCCTCCTTGACTTGCTTACCCATCGTAAGATCCATGGTTTCAACGTACACGCGAGCACCTCATAAAATTTCCAAAGTTGATTTTGGAACACCCTGTAATGGATAATCACCCCTTATTTACTTGCACACCCTCGTGGAACCCTTAAGAAAATGTCGTCTAGAAAGTAATGAAAAATCTTCAAAGCCAGCATTGGAACACCCTAGCGTGGACAGCCCATTCGCGGGACCTTGGGGAATCCATGCGGCCCCCTTGGTTGCAAAACGCTTGAAAGCTTTCAAATGATTTCAAAGTTTACTTTGGAACACTCAATACTGGGCAATTACCCCTTATTGACTTGGTTACTCATTGTAAGATCCTCGGTTTCAACGCTCTCGCAAGCCCCTTAAAAAATTTTCAAAGTTCATTTTGGAACACCCTGTACTGGATAATTACCCCTTATTTACTTGCACACCCTCGTGGAACCCTTAAGAACATGTCTCCTTCAAAGTAATGAAAAGTTCTCAAAGTCAGCATTGGAACACCCTAGCGTCGTCAGCCCTTCCGCGTGAACTTGCGAAACGCGCATGGAACCCTCGTGGTTGTATATCGCTTTTAAGCTTTTTAAATTTTGTTAAAGTTTGCTTTGGAACACCCTATACTGGATAACTATCCCTTATTTTCTTGCAGATGCCGCGTGAAACCGTGGTGCACAATTTATTTGAAACCTCTTAAAACGATTTTGAGGCCCATTTTGGAACACCCCTTACCTTGTAATTACCCCTTAAATTCTTGGAAAACGCACGTGAAATCCTCGGTTGTAATTTATTTGAAGCGCCCCCAAGAAATTTAAAAGTTTGTTTTGGAACACCCTGTACTGGGCAACGTACCCTCACGAACCTTGAAACCCCACGCAAGCCCCTCGATGTTAATGTACTTGAAAGCCTTTATAAATTTAGAGGGTATGCTTTGGAGCACCCTGTACTGGGCAATTGACCCCTTAGCACTTGCAAAAGTGGCATGAAACTGTTGTGCATTAATATTTTTTTTGACCATAAAAAATTAGCATGTTAACTTTGGAACACCCTAGAATGGATCCTTAATTTACATAAGAAATGCCCATTAATTGTACAGCGTAAGTAATTGGAAAGTTTAAAAAAAATTTAATAGTTAGCTTTGGAGCACCCTGTAGCGGCATCGTAGCGCGTGTGATTTTAACCCGCGGGAAACACATCGGAACGAGCGCGGCTCTGCCGCGACCGCGGGAAAGACGCCCGTGCCATTTGAATGAAATTAGTAAAAGAAATTCCAAAATTAACATTGGATCACCCCGTGGTGGTCAGAAATCACCCGTGCATTTGGAAAACTCGTGGGATGAATTTTGTGCATTTTATTTTTACAGATTCGATGAGAATCACAGGACATTAGCATTAGAATCTGCATAATGGAAAATTAACACGGGCACATTGTGACACGCGCGTAATTCGACCCCGGCGGGGCCGCGGAGCCCCCTAGAAAAATCGGCGCAAAAATTAGCTTCATTTTGCATTTAAAAAATCGAAAATCCGTCCAGTAGAACGCGCGCGGCGGCCTCGCGCGTTTGTTCTTTCGCCCCATAAGAAATACACAGCGCGCGTGCAATAGCAAAGCGACTCGGAATTCTCGGAGGCACCGCATTTTAATGTAAAACCTCGGAACCCCGCGATTCATGCATTTTGCATCCGCCGCGGGCGGAATTAGGCCGCCAGGGCCGAATTTCACCTCGTGGGGTCAGTGGGGGTCGTCGGGGGGCCGCGGCGGCCGTTCCGACCCTTGCCGAGCGCTAACACATGTAAAATCCCATAAGGCGAGAATTGTCTAAAAAAATTCTCAAAAAACTCGAATTTTACTACCGCCGTCGGCTGATTTCGGCCGCGGGTGACGAATTTCTGCCTGGGGGCCCCCGGGGGGCCACCTGGAGCCCGCGGCGATCATTACGTCTCGTTCGAAGCAAAAGTGCATGTTAAATCCCATAAGAAAAAATATCTGCCGAAAAATCGGCAATTCGGCCGCGGCGGGGCCGGGCGACCCCTGGAAAAATCGGCCCAAAAATTAGCTTCAATTTGGTTTTGAAAAATCGAAAATCCGTCCAGTAGAACGGCCGCGGCGGCCTCGCGCGTTTGCTTTTTTCCCCCATAAGAATAACACAGGCCGCGAGTTAGCGAAGCGACGGACGAAACTCGGAGGCGCCGCGTGTTAATAAAATTCGCCGGAACCCCGCGATTCGTGCTTATTTCATCGGCGGCCGGCCGAATTCGGCCGCGGGTGACGAACTTCGGCCGTGGGACCGCAGGTGGGCCGCCCAGGGCCCGCGTCGAGCGACCCGACTCGCGTCGAGCGAAAAGCCATGCTAAATCCCATAAGAAAATGTTTTTGCCGAATAATCGGCAATTCGGCCCCGGCGGGGCCGGGCGAACCCTCAAAAAATCGGCCCAAAAATTAGCTTCATTTTGCTTTTTAAAAATCGAAAATCCGTTCACTAGAACGGCCACGGCGGCCTCGCGCGTTTGCTTTTTTCCCCCATAAGAATAACACAGGCCGCGAGATGCTGAAGCGACGGACGAAACTCGGAGGCGCCGCGTGTTAATAAAATTCCCCGGAACCCCGCGGTTCGTGCATATTTCATCAGCGGCCGGCCGAATTCGGCCGCGGGTGACGAATTTCGGCCGTGGGACCGCCGGGGGGCCGCCGTGGGGCCGCGGCGAACATTACGTCTCGTCCGAAGGAAAAACCCATGTTAAATCCCATAAGAAAATTTTTTTGCCGAAAAATCGGCAATTCGGCCGCGGCGGGGCCGGGCGACCCCTGGAAAAATCGGTCCAAAAATTAGCTTCATTTTGGTGTGCGAAAAACGAAAATCCGACCACGGGAACGGCCGCGGCGGCCGCCGGCGTCTGCTCGCCCGTTCTCCCATAAGATTAACATTGGAAGGTGGATTTTGAGAAATTTCAAAAGCCTAAGGCTTTTTTTCTATGGGAATGCGACCCATGGTCCTATGGTGATTCGGACGCGTCTCGCGAAGGCGCACAACGCTGAATCGAGTTTGGTTTCGATTTTTGACTTTTCGCAATGTATTTTCTGGAAAAAACCGGTTTTTTCACCCTTCGGGGTGCCGGTAAACCTGGGGAAAAAATCGCAAGGGTCGGTTCTACCCGGGAAAACGTAGGGCACGTCAGGGTGCACCTCGGACGTGATTGGCTGTTTATGTCGATTTTTTTATGTCAGCCGTTTTCGCGTTTGAATGGGGGAAAAATGCGATTTTTTGCGATTTTTCATATTTACCCTGAATTTAAGGTGGGAAGGAGGGCCCCGAGCGGGAAACGGACAACGACGTCAAATTAGCAAATTTAACTGAGAATCGAACGGTGCTAGCGGCAAATTTCTCGCTCGGGTAGGTACCGAGCAGTAAAGCGCGAAAGCCGAAAAGACGTATTTGGGCCGCGCGGGCCCGGCGGGGCCCAATCGGGAAATCGGGCGAATACGGGTGGTTGAAATGCGAGCCCCTACCGGGTGCAATTGCGCTGCGCGGCAAAATCGATTGAAAAATTATTTGTGAGCTAGTATTATATTGTTATAACAAGCGCTAAAGCGCTTGCGTTAAACGCAAGCATTTTTGGACTGGTTTTGTGGGACTGTATAAAGTTAATTTCTTTTTAATCTAAATTTAATTGCAGAGAATGTGAAAAATAATGTTTAAAAAAGAGAAAAACGAGAAAAAAGGTAAAAATCAGCGTAAAGAATCAATGTGGAACACCCTGTAGGCTATAAGTTGAAGGGTGGAAGGTCAGGGGACGCGCGGGAAACCCGCGCGAGTCGAATCGGCCCGAAAGTTTCGAAATCGGCCAGAGTTTAGGCCGCCGAACCTTCTGTAGTAGTTAACGAAGCGTCGGCTTGGTGCAAAAAGGGCGGGAAACTACGGGGGGTAGTCGTCTCCAACGTAATCAAAACCCCCTCAAAGTTGGCATTGGAACACCCTACACAGGCGCTACAACCCGCGGGAACCTTCAAACCGCGCGGGACACCCTCGGGAGAAAGTTATCTTGAATGTAATCAAAAAACCTCAGAGTCAGCATTGGAACACCCTGTAGTGGGCATTCAACCCGGGGCCTTGGGGAACCCGCGTGGACCCCTTGGTTTGTAAAAGCCTTGAAAACTTTCAAAAGATTTCAAAGTTTGCTTTGGAACACCCTAGACCGGGGAATTACCCCTCCTTGACTTGGTTACCCATCGAAAGATCCTTGGTTTCAACGTACTCGCGTGCCCCTTAAAAAATTTCCAATGTTCATTTTGGAACACCCTGTACTGGATAATTACCCCTTATTTAATTGCACACCCTTGTGGAACCCTTAAAAGCATGTCTCCTTCAAAGGAATGAAAAGTCCTCAAAGTCAGCATTGGAACGCCCTAGCGTGGTCAGTCCTTCCGCGTGAACTTGCGACACGCGCGTGGAACCCTCGTGGTCGTATATCGCTTTTAAGCTTTTAAATTTTGTTAAAGTTTGCTTTGGATTACCCTATAGTGGATAACTAACCCTTATTTTCTTGCGGATGCCGCGTGAAACCGTGGGGCACAATTTATTTGAAACCTCTTAAAACGATTGTGAGGCCCATTTTGGAACACCCTGTACCTTGTAATTACCCCTGATTTACATGCGAACCCCTCGTGAAATCGTCGTTTGTAATTTACTGAAACGCCCCCAAGAAATTTTCATAGTTTGTTTTGGAACACCCTATACTGGGCAACCTACCCTCATGAACCTTAAAACCCCTCGCAAGCCCCTCGATGTTAATGCACTTGAAAGTCTTACTAAATTTTAAAGGTTTTGTTTTGGAGCACCGTATACTGGGCAATTGACCCCTTAGCACTTGCAAAACCGGGGCATGAAACTCTTGGGCATCAATATTTTCTTGCCCATATAAAATTTCCCATTTGAATTTTGGAACACCCTACAATGGGCCATGACCCTTAATTTACATAAGAAATGCCCATTAATTGTACAGCGTAATTAATTGGAAAGTTAAAAAAAATTATTAATAGTTAACTTTGGAGCACCCTGTAGCAGCATATATCGTAGCGCGTGTGATTTTAACCCGCGGGAATCACATTGGAACGCGCGCGTTTTTGCCGCGACCGCGGGAAAGACGTCCGTGCCATATTGAATGAAAAGAGTAAAAAAATTCCAAATTTAATTTTGGATCACCATGGTGGTCAGAAAAGGCGCGTGCAATTGTGTTACACGCGGGAATAAATTTTTTGCATAAATTTATCCAATGAAAATGCAAATCACTAGAAATGTGCTTTGGAAATTCTATAACATAAAATTAACACGGGCGCATTGGTGAAAGCAGCGGAAAGTTCACCGTGGCAATTTTTTTCAAAATTCTTCTGATTTTCACTCTTTATGTATTTTCCAACCACAATTGACCTTATTCGGCCGCGGGTTATGAATTGCGAAAAGTCAGTAATTCGGCCCCGGCGGGCCGCGGAGCCCCCTAGAAAAATCGTCCCAAAAATTAGCTTCATTTTGCTTTTTAAAAATCGAAAATCCGTCCAGTAGAACGGCCGCGGCGGCCTCGCGCGTTTGCTTTTTCCCCCATAAGAATAACACAGGCCGCGAGTTGACGAAGCGACGTACAAAACTCGGAGGCGCCGCGTGTTAATAAAATTCGTCGGGGCCCCGCGATCTATGTTTATTTCATCAGCGGGCGGCCGAATTTGGCCGCGGGTGACGAATTTCGGCCGTGGGACCGTCGGTGGGCCGCCGTGGGCCCGCCTCGAGCGACCTTATTCGTGCCGAGAGAAATCGCGTGTTAAATCCCATAAGAAAAAAATTTTGCCGAAAAATCGGCAATTCGGCCGCGGCGGTCATGGGCGACCCCTTGAAAAATTGGCCCAAAAATTAGCTTCATTTTTCTTTTTAAAAATCGAAAATCCGTTCAGTAGAACGGCCACGGCGGCCTCGCGCGTTTGCTTTTTTCCCCCATAAGAATAACACGGGCCGCGAGATGCTGAAGCGACGGACGAAACTCGGAGGCGCCGCGTGTTAATAAAATTCCCCGGAACCCCGCGGTTCGTGCATATTTCATCAGCGGCCGGCCGAATTCGGCCGCGGGTGACGAATTTCGGCCGTGGGACCGCCGGGGGGCCGCCGTGGGGCCGCGGCGAACATTACGTCTCGTCCGAAGCAAAAACCCATGCTAAATCCCATAAGAAAAAAATTTTGCCGAAAAATCGGCAATTCGGCCGCGGCGGGGTGTGGGCGACCCCTGGAAAAATCGGCCCAAAAATTAGCTTCATTTTGGTGTGCGAAAAACGAAAATCCGGCCACGGGAACGGCCGCGGCGGCCGCCGGCGTCTGCTCGCCCGTTCTCCCATAAGAAAAGCATTGCAAGGTCGTTTTGCATAAATCGCAAAAGCCTAAGGCTTTTTCGCTATGGGAATGCGACCCATGGTCCTATGGTGATTCGGACGCGTCTCGCGAAGGCGCACAACGCTGAATCGAGTTTGGTTTCGATTTTTGACTTTCCGCAATGTATTTTCTCGAAAAAACCGGTTTTTTCACCCTTCGGGGTGGCGGTAAACCTGGGGAAAAAATCGCAAGGGTCGGTTCGACCCGGGAAAACGTAGGGCACGTCAGGGTGCACCTCGGACGTGATTGGCTGTTTATGTCGATTTTTTTATGTCAGCCGTTTTCGCGTTTGAATGGGGGAAAAATGCGATTTTTTGCGAATTTTCATATTTACCCTGAATTTAAGGTGGGAAGGAGGGCCCCGAGCGGGAAACGGACGACGACGTCAAAGTAGCAAATTTAACGTAGAATCCAACTGTGCTAGCGGCAAATTTCTCGCTCGGGTAGGTACCGAGCAGTGAAGCGCGAAAGCCGAAAAGACGTATTTGGGCCGCGCGGGCCCGGCGGGGCCCAATCGGGAAATCGGGCGAACACGGGTGGTTGAAATGTGAGCCCCTACCGGGTGCAATTGCGCTGCGCGGCAAAATCGTCGGAAAAATTATTTGTGAGCTAGTATTATATTGTTATAACAAGCGCTAAAGCGCTTGCGTTAAACGCAAGCATTTTCGGACTGTTTTTGTGGGACTCCATTTTAAATTTTACTTTTTAATTTTAAATTTCAATTAAATCGGAGAAAAAGAAAAAAAATAAGGTTTAATACGAGAAAAACGAGAAAAAAGGTAAAAATCAGCGTAAAGAATCAATTTGGAACACCCTGTAGGCAGTAGGTTGAAGGTTGGAAGGTCAGGGGACGCGCGGTAAACCCGCGCGAGTCGAATCGGCCCGAAAGTTGCGAAATCGGGCAGAGATTAGGCCGCCGAACCCTCCGTAGTAGTTAACGAAGCATCGGCTTGGTGTAAAAAGCGCGGGAAACTCTGGGGGTTAGTCGTCTCCAACGTAATCAAAACCCCCTCAAAGTTGGCATTGGAACACCCTACACAGGCGCCACAACCCGCGGGAACCTGCAAACCGCGCGGGAAACCCTCGGGAAAAAGTTAATTTGAATGTAATCAAAAAACCTCAGAGTCAGCATTGGAACACCCTGTAGTGGGCAGTCAACCCGGGGGCCTTGGGGAACCCGCGTGGACCCCTTGGTTTGTAAACGCCTTGAAAACTTTCAAAAGATTTCAAAGTTAGCTTTGGAACACCCTAGACCGGGCAATTGCCCCTCCTTGACTTGCTTACCCATCGTAAGATCCATGGTTTCAACGTACACGCGAGCACCTCATAAAATTTCCAAAGTTGATTTTGGAACACCCTGTAATGGATAATCACCCCTTATTTACTTGCACACCCTCGTGGAACCCTTAAGAAAATGTCGTCTAGAAAGTAATGAAAAATCTTCAAAGCCAGCATTGGAACACCCTAGCGTGGACAGCCCATTCGCGGGACCTTGGGGAATCCATGCGGCCCCCTTGGTTGCAAAACGCTTGAAAGCTTTCAAATGATTTCAAAGTTTACTTTGGAACACTCAATACTGGGCAATTACCCCTTATTGACTTGGTTACTCATTGTAAGATCCTCGGTTTCAACGCTCTCGCAAGCCCCTTAAAAAATTTTCAAAGTTCATTTTGGAACACCCTGTACTGGATAATTACCCCTTATTTACTTGCACACCCTCGTGGAACCCTTAAGAACATGTCTCCTTCAAAGTAATGAAAAGTTCTCAAAGTCAGCATTGGAACACCCTAGCGTCGTCAGCCCTTCCGCGTGAACTTGCGAAACGCGCATGGAACCCTCGTGGTTGTATATCGCTTTTAAGCTTTTTAAATTTTGTTAAAGTTTGCTTTGGAACACCCTATACTGGATAACTATCCCTTATTTTCTTGCAGATGCCGCGTGAAACCGTGGTGCACAATTTATTTGAAACCTCTTAAAACGATTTTGAGGCCCATTTTGGAACACCCCTTACCTTGTAATTACCCCTTAAATTCTTGGAAAACGCACGTGAAATCCTCGGTTGTAATTTATTTGAAGCGCCCCCAAGAAATTTAAAAGTTTGTTTTGGAACACCCTGTACTGGGCAACGTACCCTCACGAACCTTGAAACCCCACGCAAGCCCCTCGATGTTAATGTACTTGAAAGCCTTTATAAATTTAGAGGGTATGCTTTGGAGCACCCTGTACTGGGCAATTGACCCCTTAGCACTTGCAAAAGTGGCATGAAACTGTTGTGCATTAATATTTTTTTTGACCATAAAAAATTAGCATGTTAACTTTGGAACACCCTAGAATGGATCCTTAATTTACATAAGAAATGCCCATTAATTGTACAGCGTAAGTAATTGGAAAGTTTAAAAAAAATTTAATAGTTAGCTTTGGAGCACCCTGTAGCGGCATCGTAGCGCGTGTGATTTTAACCCGCGGGAAACACATCGGAACGAGCGCGGCTCTGCCGCGACCGCGGGAAAGACGCCCGTGCCATTTGAATGAAATTAGTAAAAGAAATTCCAAAATTAACATTGGATCACCCCGTGGTGGTCAGAAATCACCCGTGCATTTGGAAAACTCGTGGGATGAATTTTGTGCATTTTATTTTTACAGATTCGATGAGAATCACAGGACATTAGCATTAGAATCTGCATAATGGAAAATTAACACGGGCACATTGTGACACGCGCGTAATTCGACCCCGGCGGGGCCGCGGAGCCCCCTAGAAAAATCGGCGCAAAAATTAGCTTCATTTTGCATTTAAAAAATCGAAAATCCGTCCAGTAGAACGCGCGCGGCGGCCTCGCGCGTTTGTTCTTTCGCCCCATAAGAAATACACAGCGCGCGTGCAATAGCAAAGCGACTCGGAATTCTCGGAGGCACCGCATTTTAATGTAAAACCTCGGAACCCCGCGATTCATGCATTTTGCATCCGCCGCGGGCGGAATTAGGCCGCCAGGGCCGAATTTCACCTCGTGGGGTCAGTGGGGGTCGTCGGGGGGCCGCGGCGGCCGTTCCGACCCTTGCCGAGCGCTAACACATGTAAAATCCCATAAGGCGAGAATTGTCTAAAAAAATTCTCAAAAAACTCGAATTTTACTACCGCCGTCGGCTGATTTCGGCCGCGGGTGACGAATTTCTGCCTGGGGGCCCCCGGGGGGCCACCTGGAGCCCGCGGCGATCATTACGTCTCGTTCGAAGCAAAAGTGCATGTTAAATCCCATAAGAAAAAATATCTGCCGAAAAATCGGCAATTCGGCCGCGGCGGGGCCGGGCGACCCCTGGAAAAATCGGCCCAAAAATTAGCTTCAATTTGGTTTTGAAAAATCGAAAATCCGTCCAGTAGAACGGCCGCGGCGGCCTCGCGCGTTTGCTTTTTTCCCCCATAAGAATAACACAGGCCGCGAGTTAGCGAAGCGACGGACGAAACTCGGAGGCGCCGCGTGTTAATAAAATTCGCCGGAACCCCGCGATTCGTGCTTATTTCATCGGCGGCCGGCCGAATTCGGCCGCGGGTGACGAACTTCGGCCGTGGGACCGCAGGTGGGCCGCCCAGGGCCCGCGTCGAGCGACCCGACTCGCGTCGAGCGAAAAGCCATGCTAAATCCCATAAGAAAATGTTTTTGCCGAATAATCGGCAATTCGGCCCCGGCGGGGCCGGGCGAACCCTCAAAAAATCGGCCCAAAAATTAGCTTCATTTTGCTTTTTAAAAATCGAAAATCCGTTCACTAGAACGGCCACGGCGGCCTCGCGCGTTTGCTTTTTTCCCCCATAAGAATAACACAGGCCGCGAGATGCTGAAGCGACGGACGAAACTCGGAGGCGCCGCGTGTTAATAAAATTCCCCGGAACCCCGCGGTTCGTGCATATTTCATCAGCGGCCGGCCGAATTCGGCCGCGGGTGACGAATTTCGGCCGTGGGACCGCCGGGGGGCCGCCGTGGGGCCGCGGCGAACATTACGTCTCGTCCGAAGGAAAAACCCATGTTAAATCCCATAAGAAAATTTTTTTGCCGAAAAATCGGCAATTCGGCCGCGGCGGGGCCGGGCGACCCCTGGAAAAATCGGTCCAAAAATTAGCTTCATTTTGGTGTGCGAAAAACGAAAATCCGACCACGGGAACGGCCGCGGCGGCCGCCGGCGTCTGCTCGCCCGTTCTCCCATAAGATTAACATTGGAAGGTGGATTTTGAGAAATTTCAAAAGCCTAAGGCTTTTTTTCTATGGGAATGCGACCCATGGTCCTATGGTGATTCGGACGCGTCTCGCGAAGGCGCACAACGCTGAATCGAGTTTGGTTTCGATTTTTGACTTTTCGCAATGTATTTTCTGGAAAAAACCGGTTTTTTCACCCTTCGGGGTGCCGGTAAACCTGGGGAAAAAATCGCAAGGGTCGGTTCTACCCGGGAAAACGTAGGGCACGTCAGGGTGCACCTCGGACGTGATTGGCTGTTTATGTCGATTTTTTTATGTCAGCCGTTTTCGCGTTTGAATGGGGGAAAAATGCGATTTTTTGCGATTTTTCATATTTACCCTGAATTTAAGGTGGGAAGGAGGGCCCCGAGCGGGAAACGGACAACGACGTCAAATTAGCAAATTTAACTGAGAATCGAACGGTGCTAGCGGCAAATTTCTCGCTCGGGTAGGTACCGAGCAGTAAAGCGCGAAAGCCGAAAAGACGTATTTGGGCCGCGCGGGCCCGGCGGGGCCCAATCGGGAAATCGGGCGAATACGGGTGGTTGAAATGCGAGCCCCTACCGGGTGCAATTGCGCTGCGCGGCAAAATCGATTGAAAAATTATTTGTGAGCTAGTATTATATTGTTATAACAAGCGCTAAAGCGCTTGCGTTAAACGCAAGCATTTTCGGACTGTTTTTGTGGGACTCCATTTTAAATTTTACTTTTTAATTTTAAATTTCAATTAAATCGGAGAAAAAGAAAAAAAATAAGGTTTAATACGAGAAAAACGAGAAAAAAGGTAAAAATCAGCGTAAAGAATCAATTTGGAACACCCTGTAGGCAGTAGGTTGAAGGTTGGAAGGTCAGGGGACGCGCGGTAAACCCGCGCGAGTCGAATCGGCCCGAAAGTTGCGAAATCGGGCAGAGATTAGGCCGCCGAACCCTCCGTAGTAGTTAACGAAGCATCGGCTTGGTGTAAAAAGCGCGGGAAACTCTGGGGGTTAGTCGTCTCCAACGTAATCAAAACCCCCTCAAAGTTGGCATTGGAACACCCTACACAGGCGCCACAACCCGCGGGAACCTGCAAACCGCGCGGGAAACCCTCGGGAAAAAGTTAATTTGAATGTAATCAAAAAACCTCAGAGTCAGCATTGGAACACCCTGTAGTGGGCAGTCAACCCGGGGGCCTTGGGGAACCCGCGTGGACCCCTTGGTTTGTAAACGCCTTGAAAACTTTCAAAAGATTTCAAAGTTAGCTTTGGAACACCCTAGACCGGGCAATTGCCCCTCCTTGACTTGCTTACCCATCGTAAGATCCATGGTTTCAACGTACACGCGAGCACCTCATAAAATTTCCAAAGTTGATTTTGGAACACCCTGTAATGGATAATCACCCCTTATTTACTTGCACACCCTCGTGGAACCCTTAAGAAAATGTTGTCTAGAAAGTAATGAAAAATCTTCAAAGCCAGCATTGGAACACCCTAGCGTGGACAGCCCATTCGCGGGACCTTGGGGAATCCATGCGGCCCCCTTGGTTGCAAAACGCTTGAAAGCTTTCAAATGATTTCAAAGTTTACTTTGGAACACTCAATACTGGGCAATTACCCCTTATTGACTTGGTTACTCATTGTAAGATCCTCGGTTTCAACGCTCTCGCAAGCCCCTTAAAAAATTTTCAAAGTTCATTTTGGAACACCCTGTACTGGATAATTACCCCTTATTTACTTGCACACCCTCGTGGAACCCTTAAGAACATGTCTCCTTCAAAGTAATGAAAAGTTCTCAAAGTCAGCATTGGAACACCCTAGCGTCGTCAGCCCTTCCGCGTGAACTTGCGAAACGCGCATGGAACCCTCGTGGTTGTATATCGCTTTTAAGCTTTTTAAATTTTGTTAAAGTTTGCTTTGGAACACCCTATACTGGATAACTATCCCTTATTTTCTTGCAGATGCCGCGTGAAACCGTGGTGCACAATTTATTTGAAACCTCTTAAAACGATTTTGAGGCCCATTTTGGAACACCCCTTACCTTGTAATTACCCCTTAAATTCTTGGAAAACGCACGTGAAATCCTCGGTTGTAATTTATTTGAAGCGCCCCCAAGAAATTTAAAAGTTTGTTTTGGAACACCCTGTACTGGGCAACGTACCCTCACGAACCTTGAAACCCCACGCAAGCCCCTCGATGTTAATGTACTTGAAAGCCTTTATAAATTTAGAGGGTATGCTTTGGAGCACCCTGTACTGGGCAATTGACCCCTTAGCACTTGCAAAAGTGGCATGAAACTGTTGTGCATTAATATTTTTTTTGACCATAAAAAATTAGCATGTTAACTTTGGAACACCCTAGAATGGATCCTTAATTTACATAAGAAATGCCCATTAATTGTACAGCGTAAGTAATTGGAAAGTTTAAAAAAAATTTAATAGTTAGCTTTGGAGCACCCTGTAGCGGCATCGTAGCGCGTGTGATTTTAACCCGCGGGAAACACATCGGAACGAGCGCGGCTCTGCCGCGACCGCGGGAAAGACGCCCGTGCCATTTGAATGAAATTAGTAAAAGAAATTCCAAAATTAACATTGGATCACCCCGTGGTGGTCAGAAATCACCCGTGCATTTGGAAAACTCGTGGGATGAATTTTGTGCATTTTATTTTTACAGATTCGATGAGAATCACAGGACATTAGCATTAGAATCTGCATAATGGAAAATTAACACGGGCACATTGTGACACGCGCGTAATTCGACCCCGGCGGGGCCGCGGAGCCCCCTAGAAAAATCGGCGCAAAAATTAGCTTCATTTTGCATTTAAAAAATCGAAAATCCGTCCAGTAGAACGCGCGCGGCGGCCTCGCGCGTTTGTTCTTTCGCCCCATAAGAAATACACAGCGCGCGTGCAATAGCAAAGCGACTCGGAATTCTCGGAGGCACCGCATTTTAATGTAAAACCTCGGAACCCCGCGATTCATGCATTTTGCATCCGCCGCGGGCGGAATTAGGCCGCCAGGGCCGAATTTCACCTCGTGGGGTCAGTGGGGGTCGTCGGGGGGCCGCGGCGGCCGTTCCGACCCTTGCCGAGCGCTAACACATGTAAAATCCCATAAGGCGAGAATTGTCTAAAAAAATTCTCAAAAAACTCGAATTTTACTACCGCCGTCGGCTGATTTCGGCCGCGGGTGACGAATTTCTGCCTGGGGGCCCCCGGGGGGCCACCTGGAGCCCGCGGCGATCATTACGTCTCGTTCGAAGCAAAAGTGCATGTTAAATCCCATAAGAAAAAATATCTGCCGAAAAATCGGCAATTCGGCCGCGGCGGGGCCGGGCGACCCCTGGAAAAATCGGCCCAAAAATTAGCTTCAATTTGGTTTTGAAAAATCGAAAATCCGTCCAGTAGAACGGCCGCGGCGGCCTCGCGCGTTTGCTTTTTTCCCCCATAAGAATAACACAGGCCGCGAGTTAGCGAAGCGACGGACGAAACTCGGAGGCGCCGCGTGTTAATAAAATTCGCCGGAACCCCGCGATTCGTGCTTATTTCATCGGCGGCCGGCCGAATTCGGCCGCGGGTGACGAACTTCGGCCGTGGGACCGCAGGTGGGCCGCCCAGGGCCCGCGTCGAGCGACCCGACTCGCGTCGAGCGAAAAGCCATGCTAAATCCCATAAGAAAATGTTTTTGCCGAATAATCGGCAATTCGGCCCCGGCGGGGCCGGGCGAACCCTCAAAAAATCGGCCCAAAAATTAGCTTCATTTTGCTTTTTAAAAATCGAAAATCCGTTCACTAGAACGGCCACGGCGGCCTCGCGCGTTTGCTTTTTTCCCCCATAAGAATAACACAGGCCGCGAGATGCTGAAGCGACGGACGAAACTCGGAGGCGCCGCGTGTTAATAAAATTCCCCGGAACCCCGCGGTTCGTGCATATTTCATCAGCGGCCGGCCGAATTCGGCCGCGGGTGACGAATTTCGGCCGTGGGACCGCCGGGGGGCCGCCGTGGGGCCGCGGCGAACATTACGTCTCGTCCGAAGGAAAAACCCATGTTAAATCCCATAAGAAAATTTTTTTGCCGAAAAATCGGCAATTCGGCCGCGGCGGGGCCGGGCGACCCCTGGAAAAATCGGTCCAAAAATTAGCTTCATTTTGGTGTGCGAAAAACGAAAATCCGACCACGGGAACGGCCGCGGCGGCCGCCGGCGTCTGCTCGCCCGTTCTCCCATAAGATTAACATTGGAAGGTGGATTTTGAGAAATTTCAAAAGCCTAAGGCTTTTTTTCTATGGGAATGCGACCCATGGT
This sequence comes from Neocloeon triangulifer, assembly GCF_031216515.1. Taxonomy (NCBI): domain Eukaryota; kingdom Metazoa; phylum Arthropoda; class Insecta; order Ephemeroptera; family Baetidae; genus Neocloeon; species Neocloeon triangulifer. The sequence continues at coordinate 4,218,492 of NW_026775555.1, read as the reverse complement.
CCTATGGTGATTCGGACGCGTCTCGCGAAGGCGCACAACGCTGAATCGAGTTTGGTTTCGATTTTTGACTTTTCGCAATGTATTTTCTGGAAAAAACCGGTTTTTTCACCCTTCGGGGTGCCGGTAAACCTGGGGAAAAAATCGCAAGGGTCGGTTCTACCCGGGAAAACGTAGGGCACGTCAGGGTGCACCTCGGACGTGATTGGCTGTTTATGTCGATTTTTTTATGTCAGCCGTTTTCGCGTTTGAATGGGGGAAAAATGCGATTTTTTGCGATTTTTCATATTTACCCTGAATTTAAGGTGGGAAGGAGGGCCCCGAGCGGGAAACGGACAACGACGTCAAATTAGCAAATTTAACTGAGAATCGAACGGTGCTAGCGGCAAATTTCTCGCTCGGGTAGGTACCGAGCAGTAAAGCGCGAAAGCCGAAAAGACGTATTTGGGCCGCGCGGGCCCGGCGGGGCCCAATCGGGAAATCGGGCGAATACGGGTGGTTGAAATGCGAGCCCCTACCGGGTGCAATTGCGCTGCGCGGCAAAATCGATTGAAAAATTATTTGTGAGCTAGTATTATATTGTTATAATCTGTAATAAAATATTGAAATTTGAATGTACGAGCTATTTTTCTCTTTTAAACGGTTTTAACCTAGAACAATATTTATTTTATAATTTTTATTTTTTGAGTTTATTATAATTATGCTGTTTATATTTTAATATTTTTGTATATTTGGTTGTCATTATTACAAAGCTGTTGCCGCTAGAAACCATTGTTACAAATTTCATCATGAAAGTCGTGCATTGTGCATGGCAAAGCGAAAAAAAACCCAAATCCATGTTCTAGTTTTTGGTAAATTTATAAATTTTATAATCCTTTATTGAATTTATTTTTATAAATTAAAATATTTAGTTGAAAAAATTTTATTAGAATGTTGGTAATAATAAATAATTTGTTATTATTATTATTTTTATTTTTCCATAAGGCGCAAGGAAATGAAACTCTGTTAGATTTTTTTCTCTCAGTTATATACACGTTTATTTTTTTCTTTCAATTAACCATCCAGTTTTTGTTACAGATTTTGTTTTGTCTTCTCACTTAAAACCACTTCTTAAAACTAAATTACATCTCACAGCATAACATTTTTTATTTTTTCCAAAAAACAAATTTTAATTTTAAATAATACAACTCATGCATAGAGGTGTGGCAACTGCTTAGTTTCATTATTACATCTTTTCTGCTATATCGTTTTTACATTTCCTCTCTCCAACAGTTCCCTAGATGCTTTCTTGTCGAACGGAACAGGAAGGAAATTTCAAAATTTCACCACCCAGAACGGAATTTTAAGGAATCGTTTTTGTCCGAAAATAAAATCATTTTTTTCCTATAATCTCTGTTAGAGCTTTTTCCCCATCATCAGAAGTAGTATTTTGGCACTACAAAAATACAAAATATAGTCCGCGACCCAGTTATGATTATTTTGATTTTCTTTTTCTTTAAAATCCTCTGAAAAATCTCGCGCGGAGCCGAATTTGATAAAAATTATTATTGTCTGTCGCGGCAAACCTAATCAGGGAGGGTTAGAAATTAAAATACCTGTAATTCCTGAACTTGTGTGTGCAAGTAACTTAAAAATTGCACAAAAGAAGGGAGAAAAATGCAGATTTACCGATGGAAGGAAGCCTGAATTCTGTTCTCGAGCGATATATTTAAAACACATACTTGTATTCACAACCCATTAAATTATGTGATCAGCGTCTACCTTTCTGAGGATCGCATATATGAGAGGTTATCATTTTTTATTACTTTGTGGAAACGAAAACCCATTGAATACAGCATCAATTTTTATTTTCACAAGAGTTCCTCTATATTTGCATGGACATATCAACAAATATTGCACTTATCTGACAGAAATCATTATTTACAACGGGCAATATATTGAAAACAGCAGAACAATTATAATATAATTCCTTCTCCTGCCTCATTTTAGTATTTATACAAAAAAAAATTATCAATCTTGAAGTTTGTTTATTCTCGTTTTCTGAGTGGTTTGTTTCTCCCTCTCTCGCACACATAAGTACATTCACCATTAATTAATTGATTCATTTATATTTTATTTGGTAATTACAATTAGTTGTTCCGTTTGATTTTTGACAATATCTCGCAGGCCTGAGTATTGGATCTTTGAAGAAAAATCACCTTTGTATTTTAATTTCACTTTCTTCGGGGGGACAATTTGCAACAATTCGAGAAGAAGTGCGTTTGGAAGTGGCGCATGTATGAGGGGAAATCAGAGACGGAAGGAAATTCAAGAGCGAGACAAAAAGGCTTATACAAAAATTAATTTTAATTTTTCCAATGTATTAACGCTGAAGTGACGGGGTGCACTTTTTTAACTTGAACAGGGTCTGACGACGACGAGAAAGGCACGGACAGTTTTCATTATTCTCCCCCATCAAAATCTTGATTTGCACAATTCAACAAATTTCCTCAATCCGCAGATCTCTTTCCACAAGTTAAAAATCACATCTGCTCTTTGCATTCACTGTGTGTTTAAATATTATATGGGTGGTTCGTTTTCTCTTGTGCAAATATATTTTAATGATCTCAACAATGATAAATATTTATATTTTATCCAACATACAACTTTTAGAGCTCCAAGTATGCATTTAAATCTCTCTCTCATTTTTGCTGTGAATTGATCTCTTTTCCTAATTTCGCAGAGGTTTTTATTTTAACCGAATGATATATTTTTTTCTTTTTGTCTCACGAACTTGTTTTTTTAAAATGTTCAACACACACCGAGGCACTGAGAGTAAGGCGATTCCTACAAGGAGGTCGTTTTAAGGACAACTGGACGAAGGAGGTACGTGACATGACACACACCCCGTTTATTTTCTCATCAAAAACACGATTTTCCAATATGACGGTAGAATTTTGATTAATCGCGTTGAACTACGTACGAACATTAACACATACCGCGGCTGCGAACATTTTATTGTGTGTGTTTTTCATTTGGGGAGAATTTCTGATTGGTAAAAATTTCAAAAAGGTGCTTTTAAAAAGCGGTTACGATTCCAATCTCAGCTCGATGCAGGGAAAGCTCCTAATAAAATTACTTTTTATTTAGTATGAAAAGGCTGTGTGAGACCGCTATTGACATTTTGGTTCCTCGAAGATTAAAGCCTCAGAAGAAGGCAATTTATTTATTTTTAATTGATTAGCATTGATTTGGTTAAAATTTTTAAAATTTCATCATTTAACAGCAGTGTGTGTGTATTTTTGAGTGCATTTCGGGATATGTTGCCGCAGCGCTGGCGCGAGACAGTACAACGTATTTTTTTTTTTTTTTAGAATTATACAAATACATCGGATAACATCTCATCTATATATAGATTTTTGTGTGTAACAAACTTTCATGTATATAGCAAACAGCATGAGCAGTGACAGAACAGAATTTTTTTTTACAACAAAGCAGCAGCTTAAAAACGGCACAAATGGAGTTTGTTGTTGCATTTTGTCTTACCAAAGAAAAGTATAGTTTTTCTTTGCTCGATATCTCATCTTTTCACCCACTTTATACGCCTGGCGCGCACAGAAATTTTTATAAGAGTTAATTAAATCGTCTCTCTCTCGAAGAAGAAAAAAAATAAATAATGCACAACAAAAACAAAAACAGGAAAAATTGACATCGTCATATCGCGTGATTCTTTTTCTTTCATTTCACTGACAATTATCTCATTTTCGGCTACACCTAATACGGCTATACTTTAATAATATCCAAAGAAAACACAATTAACAATCGCTCTCTCTGCTTCTTCTCTTCATATATCAAATATGCATTCTTTTTCTAGTGAGTGTGTGTTTGTGTTTATACGTTTGGTTGATTCACCAAGCTATAGAAAACGTTTTATTCACTTCGTATGTCAGAAAAATAATTTTTGGACCACTTATCGTCTCGTTCAGAGTGTGATGCCTTCTTCAGACTTTCGTCTCACGGCTCTTTTTCGCAGCTGACGAATGGCCACAATATTTCTCTCTACTTATTGAACTAGCTATTCACCCACATAGTGGTTGATATTTTTACCAGAAGCAGCTCACCAATCTTCATATAAATGGCCAGCGTGTGTGTTTCATATTTGAATTAAAAAGGGCTTGGCCCTGAATTTCTCCAAAACGTGTAAATATCTCTTTTCTCTGCTACGGTGAATATTCCGATCCAGCACATTATTTTTTTTGTCCGCAATTTTGTATAAGTTTGTTAGTAAAATATATTCTAGTACAAATATAAATTCAGCGAGTCTTTTGTGGTGGTAAAGTGGTTCTGGTGGTAATAATTTTTCATCAGTGGTCAACACTAGTTTTCCCGCAACTATATATATGAATCTCTCTCTCTTGCCATATCATTTCATTGAAGCACTTTTGTCTGCCTGCCTATGTACATATTTTTCAAGAAGTTTCCGTGCTTGAGTGTGTGGAGCTTATCATCATTTGGTGTGTGAACGAACGAACATCATGTGTATGTGTCAGTGGTGTATGTACAAACAGCAAACACAACAAATTTATAATTGCATTCATTAAACGGCATGTTTTTGACGGTGATCGGTTAGCTTGGCGCTCGGTGGACATAATTATTTTTGTACGAAGAATTCACATCCATCTCCAGACAAGAGCTTTACAATTTTCCAGTTCCAAGATTATGGACCGTCTTATACACAAATTCGAGTGGTTTTTCACTTTCCTCTGTCGAGAGTATATATAATTAAATACAATGAGCAATTGTTTTCCAAGACGTGTGGCAACAATTCGATTTTTCAATTTGACTAAAAATAATAATGGCTCCGCGATGAATATGTTGACAACAATATTTAATTAGATATTTATATTTTTTACTCGCGTAAAATCATGAATCTCCCTGACGGCGGCTTTTTCTTCTCTTCGCTTCCTCGGGCTGAGGTTCGGAAAGTAGACAGCTCGGCTGCTTCTTCAATTTTTGTATGTTGACTGAGTGAGTGAGAGTGACTGGCTTGTTTCACACGCACAGAGAAAGAATATAAGTGTTTGCTCTATTCTCTAATGGCTGGACGCTTGTTGCAACAGAGAGGTGGCATCGTACATGCTCGACGCCGGGTAAGCGTGCCACTAAGAAGCCCAGCCCTCGGTGGTCAGGCGGGAGCGCTTCTGCATTGGGCCGGGGTCGTAATCGACGCTGTGCCGCGGGTCTCCGGGTGACGAGTGGTTTACGCTTGTACTTGTACCTGCGAAAAGTGGGACAAATTTAGAATTTATAACCGAATAACATAATAAAGGAGGGAACTTATAATTTTAATTTAAGGATTGGGTTTTAATAATATCAGAAATGCAAACTTTTTTCTAATTTTAAATTTATTTCCTTTTAATAAGAAATTATTTGTATATGTATTATTGTATAATTTATACTATTAATAATTTGTTTTGAACAATTTCATTTTGTGAATTTAAAATCAGGTTTTCCTTGATGGGTTTTGTGAGTTGTTTATTGTTTAAGAAAATTAACACAAAATTCTACATGTGTCGGCCGCATGCTGTGAAATCAATATGATAAGAATTAGTACAAAAATCAATCTATCAAAATTATTTTTAATTCAAATTAACCATGTTTCTATAAATTATTTAAAATTAAATTTGAAATTTAATTAAAAAATTAATTTCTTAACAATTTTGAATTTAATTGTCAAGTTTTGTGTTTAAATTGTTTTGTGTATATAAAAATGCAACTTAAAATCATTTTTTCTTGAAAAATATTAATTTTGAAAGATGGATATTTTAAAAGGATTGATTTTTGTACCAATTCTTGTCAAAATAATTTCACAGCTCATAAATTATGACTGCAGCCTGCAGCCGAAACATGAAGAGCAGGATATTGTATTACTCAAACAAAAACCAACTCACAAAACTCATTGAGGAAAAGGTAATAATTTTTAATTCAAAATCACCATTATCATGTTATTTTCTTTGAAAAGTTGCAATTTTAAGTTTTGTCAAATAAAGTGAATAAGCTCAATTAAAAAATAAAAAAAAAAAAATAGTAAAAAAATATGCATAATAGTCTGTGAAAAATATTTATGATAATTTAAATTGAGATCAGTTTTAAATTTGTCCTTGTGCCATTGCAAATTTTCTGCAATGTAATTAAAATACTTTATAAATTTTAATAAAATGACTTATCTACAATTTAATTGCCGCACTTGAATGACTTACTGATAATTAAATCGGAGTTCAAAATAATTTCATGAGTCGTTTCATTATTAATTTATAAAATTTAAATTCTTAGAGTGGATTAAGTTGATGTATGGGAAATTAGATGAATTGAGGTTAAATGAAAGATATAATATAAATGCTTAAAAAGTAAAAAAAATAATTATAAAACAATTAAAATTAAAATAAGTTTTAATTTTTCTGTTTTCCATAAAAAAATTTGGGTTTTTAAAAAAAAAAATAATAAATAATAATCAATTGGACTTTATATAATAATTAAAAAATTTCACTTACTATGCCTCATACCTGGAGTGGGCGTCAGGTGTCCCGTTGAGCTGGGTCGCGAGGACAAGTGGCCGCCGGCCTCGCCCCTCGGCGGGGAGATGGGCTCACTTTTGATCTTGACTGGCAACGGCGAGGTGGCGGGCGGCGGCGTCGAGCTCGACACCGCCAGGTGTGGCAAACCGCTGTAAGAGAGCAGAACACCACTGTCAACGGGGTAAGTCGAGCCGCCCCTTTGCGTTCAAACGGATGCCAAAGCGCTTACCTTGGATGTCCGAGTGAGGAACTTAACGGCCCCGGAGTGTTCCAGCTGTGCAGAGTGTTCAGGCTTGCGAGTCCAATGTCATTTCCAACCGAAAAGTCCTGCGGGCCGAATGCACTGCTCAGCGACGCGGCGTACGACGACATTCCTGGTATTGACGGGTTCTGCGAAAGGAAGAAATACTAATTAGGAGATTAACAAATAATTACAACCGTAAAATCCGATTAAAAATCTATCCTAGGAAAAAGTGAACAAAATTTTTAAAAACAACAAATCCATGCAAAAATTTCCACACTGTTAAGAACTTTAAACCCCCTCCATCGTTTCAAACGGTCCCTGTACTAACTCGAGTGTAATCAACATTGTCTTCAATTACTTCATCTGAGGGGAGGCTGCCCTGCGGTGCCTGCGGCGTGGGGATGACGACCCGCAGGTGCGACCGGCTCGGCGACGGTTGTTTCTGCAGACTTTTGTTGGCGAGGCCCGGACTGGGTCCGGGCGACGCCGATCCGAGGGGAGAGGCCGAGGGTGGGTATCCATTGCTCATGTCCAACATTGCTTCCGCCGGGTACACCGTGTCCGTCTCTGAGGACGACGGTCTCGGACTGACGCTCGGGTGAGCCATTTGAGGACTAGACTGCATGAGACCTGCGGACGAGTCGCCGTAACTCGAGTTGACTGGCACCGTGACGGGCAAAGTGTAGCCGCTCTGGCTCATTGACACCTGAAATCAGGTCAAATAAAGTCTTGAACTCATTGCAATATACACAGCCGCGCATTCTAATTGAATTAATTGAAAGAGGATCAATGTCAATCAAGGATTTTACATTTGAGGTCAGATTCAAGATTCAAATCAACTCATTGCAATTGCACACAGAGGCATATTTTTAAATGATGTAGAAATCACTAAATGATATGATATTATATTGAATATTTTTAAGTGTATCGAATTTATAAATTTCTTCAATATTCATTTAAAAAAAAACCATTGTATGAGCAAACAATCATAATTATTGGAAACTTTTGGTATTATTATTACTTGTTAGGCTCTTGCATTTTAGTCGATTTTTAGTCAACTAATTTTAAGTGATTTTACAGAAATTTAGTCACATGTTTAGCTGGTTTTTGCCAAAATAGTCGGTTATAGTTGATTTTTATTTTAAATTGGGATTTTTTGCTATAAATGAAAATATAATTTTAACTGATTGTTTCAAATTTGAATTAATAAATCTCCATTTTTGGAAGCATAAATAATATTTTAATACTAACAATTTTCCATCATTATTAAATTTCCCAACGAGCAATTATTCAGAGCTTTGTGATTCTATATGATACATCATAGAAAGGATTCAATTGCTGGAACAATTAAATTTTCGTAACATTGTGAAGTGAACTAAATATTTTGAAGACAGGGTAATTTTATAAACGAGTGTTTTGTTTGATGATAGGGAAAAAATTTTAAAATTATACTTGTTTTAAATTGTTCTAAACAAAAAGCTCAAAACATGTTTTTCCATTAATTGGAATGTTATGAATATTTTTCATCGATCGATATTCTATTTTGTAACAACATAAAAGAAAAGGATGAAAAAAATTGCTTTTACTAAGTTCTATGCTTTGAGTTGCTAGAAATATAATCTGTTTAAAAATAATTTTTATATAATATCTTTTTCCCTTTCAAAGTATTGATTTTTTTTTTGAAATTTCGTGGCAATTTTGTTTCAAAGTCTGGAAAAATCTATTTGTTACATAAAAAAAATTTATTAAGTCCATCATTATAGATTGTTTCAGACGCTTTAATCGTAAATTCAATAAATACTCTATTTTAGTTGATTTTCAATATGTGACAACCGTAATAAAATCAAACGATTCTTGCATAAAATGCAATTTCATATCGCTACAAGCAACGTAGAAAAGAGTTGATCGACTAAACTGCACGAGCCAAATTATTATTCCTCTATATTTGAAATTTTGTTGCTTAAAATTTGCTATTTAAACATAATTTAGTTTGTAAATGATGTATTTTACTCTATAGACTTTTATTACTTTTGAATTTCATTAATTTATTCTTGTATTACTAGCGATTAAAAATTTCTTACTCTGCTGCCATTGATCTGTTGGTTCCTCTGCATCATCATTTGAAATTCCTCGTCAATCTTGTTGTACTTGGCCTCGGTGCGTGGGGTGAGTTGGTATTCACTGTCTGGCTCGGGGCTGTCGGGACTGCAAGTGCCGTTTTTGTGCTCCTTCTTATTGAGCGCCTGCAAATGCCAAACAAAAGTTGGAAATAGACTCGACGAGTGCGGCCAAAGGCACGTTTTTCAACATTGGATAGGTCCGGAGAAGAGTTTTTGTTTGAGAAAAACAATATTTAAAAAACAAACGAACCTCAATAATGTTCTTGTTGGTGAGCGACTCGTGCGGCTCGTTGTACTCGGTGTACTTGAGCAACACTTTGTCCATGTCGGTCGACGCGTATTGGTACAGTTTGTTGGAGCTGCTGAAGATGATGAGCGCGATCTCGCAGTCGCACAGGACACTCAGTTCGTACGCCTTTTTCATCACGCCGAACTTGCGTTTGTTGAAAGTCACCTGCGGCGAAAAAGATTTATACGATCAATTTAAATAAATTAAAGTAGAAAAAGCTTAAATCAACACCCAATTATACGGCGACAAACCTGTTTGGCCAAAGAAAGTTATTATCCGGAGAGGCGGGTTTGGGAAATTGCAAGACTCGCGGGCAGAAACAAGATATTCCGTGCGTGGCTCTAATTACGAGTGTTACGAGGTGATGAGATACACACTGTGACACTTTCAATATGTACGGCTTCTCTCTAATATAATTCAGTGCAAAAAACGCGGCGAGAAAATTATGTAAACATCGTTTAATTTTTATAATATGCTTTTCGAGTGGGTGCTTCGGATAATAAAATAAATCAGTGCAAACTCCAATTAAACTCGGCATTTGTCTCTACGGCAACCCCCGCAATGTTATTTGTTTCAGATCGGCTTGCGATTCTCGGAACGCGATTCGAAATCTGAACGAATAATCGGCCTCGATTACAAAACATTCCACGCTCACTCGGTGCACGAGGCTTTTTGCGTGGGGCGATCGAGAGAAGATAGAAATGAGATGGAGAAAAAAAAGAGAATTGCTCGCCGAGTACGGAGGTGTGCTGACATCACCCCCGAACGCCCTTGAAAGCAAAAAGTAATTGACTAAAAGTAAGTAATAAAAAAGCAAGCAAACTACAATTATTTGAATTTTTCTCCAAATTTTAAAATAAGATCAGATATAACAAAATTAAATAGTAAATAATTAACGCGTAAATAAGCAAAAAGACACACAAATGAGACTGGAAATGAATATATTGAACTTTTTCGTCCTTAAGCAAAGATTATTTAATTAAAATACAACTGGCTCTACCAGTTTTGGTCACGGTCTACGAACCTATTTCAGGAGCAATGAAAAAAATCAGCAAAATTTTAAAAACCACATTTTTAACATTCAGTTCAAAATCTTTAAATAAAAAATAGCAATTTGTTAGTAGTTTTAAGATTTTGAATTATTTGTTATCAAAAAGTGGATTTTCAATGTGACGATTTTTGTATTTTTCTTGCTCACAGACCGTGACCGAAACTAGTAGAGCCGTTTTATTTTTGAATAAAAACAATTTTTTCACCGAGGAAAAATAGCCCGATCTCTTCATTTCCATGATCATCATTGAGTGTCGATTTCATTAAATTTATATTGAGAACTTCTGAATCAGTTTTTCCGCATCACAATTGAGATTTGTCGCATTTTTTTTTAAATTTATTCATTCTTACGTAATTATGGAATTTATAAAGCAAATAAAGCCAATAAATAAATTTAAATATTGTGTTTTGTTAAAATTTAAACTGAAAATTGTAATAAGAGTTGCTATAAGATCGAATAAAATCAGCAAATAATCAAGGAAGGAATAAATTTCAGAATAGAAAAACAATAAATTTTAGCAAAAAAGAAAGCTGGTTTGGCGACAACAACTGATTGTGAGTTATTAAAGCCCGCTAATGAACAACTTGGTCCGTGTTTGTGTTATTTACCTGACGATTTCTCTCGTCGGTGATCCGCGAGATCTGGATTTTCTTGCGTCCCATGGCGTTCGAGACGGCGGAAGCGGAGTTTGCTGCTGAGGAGGCAATGGCGCAGGACTGATGAGGACCCTGGGGCGACGCTAAACACTGCAGCTTAGGGGCGGGCGAGGGCGCTGCTTCGAAGGCTCGAGCAGCGACGTCTCTCGGTGCAGATCAGCCGACAAGTCTCACAATTTTCAAATCTCCCCGAAGAGCTGCAACAAATCAAACAGAGGCGGATGCAAATTTCGTTCGCTACACACAAAAGAACAAAAAAAGTTGAGACGGTCGAGTGGAATGCGCGGAGAAATCTGCATTTTATTTTGCGGAGAAAAACGCACGGGCGGTCGGCGCCAGTGGGAAATTCTTTTTATTCAAATCGTCGCCAAGGTCTGGGGGTTTTATTGTTTTTGCTCGAAGGTATAATATTCTCGGTATAAAAGTGGCAAATAGAATTCGCGACCAAAGCTGATTTCAACAGGAAAACTTACAAGTTCGCAAGTCTTTTCAATTTGCAACAATGGAGAGATAAAGAATACAATAAGCTCTCTCATTATAATGTCTTGTATACCTAAAATCCTTTGTATTTTTTGTACCAAAATTTTGTGAAAGACAAAAGATATGTTGAAAATTTTAAAAGTGAAGAACAAAGTTTTGGAAAATATACCAGGCAACTCTAGATTTTGAAACGCCATAATTTTCTTTTCAGCGTCTATAAATCTTTGAGTAATATGAAATTAAAACAGAATTAAATATTAATTCTAAGTCAAGGAATTTAGCTATAAATTTAATTTCCATTGTTTCCATAAGAAAATATTTAAACAAATTGAAGAGACAATTCAAATTTGTTAACTTTTGATCAAAAAGAATAAAATTATTAAGAATTTGGCTGGAAGTTATATTAAATTTCGTGTGTTCCTTTCTTAAATCTCTGAAGAAATTTAAGTCTCAGAAGCAGCAAACCAATAACAGACAGCGCTGGCTGTTAAAATTAAGTGCACGTTCTTTTATTTCTCGCGTGTATAGTTCAAAAGAAGCGTCGCAGTTTCAAAGCTCCAGCAGAGCGCAGATCAAAGAATGATCTTGAGCTCTTTGCTCATGCTCGGCGCACTACAAACATTCGGCGCGAATTGAATTCTGCGAAACTCTAGTTTGTCTCTCAACACAAAACCGATTAATTGGCATAATAGGATTGCGGATTGGCGGGGGAGAAAAGAAGAAGGCGAGTCGAATGACAGCAGGTGCGAGAGTCATTATCGATCAGGTGCTCGCGAACGCGTGGGTGAGGCACGTGCGGAGTGCATTTTGTACATTTCTGACGAAGCCCTTTCGGCGTGAGAGAGAAATAAATGCAGCTTAATTTATTTCTGATTTGGCCCGGCGAGCAAGCAAGGTTTTCTTCAAATAAAAAGCGACTAAAAATAAGAGCGGAATTTTATTTTAACCCCCGAGTGTTTACAATTTAAAACGAGAATAAACCGTGACCGACTGACTAGCTCGAGTGGTGGAAATTTAAATTCATCCTGCCCGCACGCGGTCCTATGACAACAAAAATCAGCCTGACCGCCACTTTCGCACGTGCACCTGCTGGAGAAGCAGACGCGAATGCAAGTCAAAAAGGCATTTACGTCTAGGAATAGTAAAATTTCGCTAAAGTTGGTTGGTTGAGGCGTGGAAATTGCCAGTTTTTTTTATGATTTTATATTGAATGTGAGGATTAAAAACGTTTTTATTCAATTTTGTTCTCACAGCTGGCAAATTAAATTAGTTTTTATGATTCAAAATTGTCCGAATTTAATTGGAATAATTTGGTGAATGGGGTTTTTTGATAACGGATTAGCAAAATCCTTGCTAGTGGTGGTGCCGTTTTCTCCAACAATTCTTTTCACTTAAAAAAATTGGACAAATAAAAAACGATAGTAATTTGATTTGCCAGCTCGGAATGTGCAAATTACACGGCATGACCAACCAACTCAAGCGTAATTTTACTGTTACCAAGACAACTCTCGTCTCTCGCCTGGTTCTCGATTAATTAATTGAACGCTTATACATGTGTCCGTTGATTAGCTCAGTCGGTTTCCGCAGACACTGGGAATTGGCAGTTTAATACTTCCAAATAAGCGTAATGGCATTTTGCTCCTCTCAGTTAGTCGAGCTCGAATTAATTGATTTGACGAACGAAACCACGTCAGGTGGAAGGCGCTAATTAACTAACGCTCCAAAACATTCGCCAATCTAAATTTCAATATGCGTTAATTAGTGCAAACGCGGTGCCGCAGAGAAGGGACCAGATAGAAAAGAAAAAAATACTTTCTCAGAACGCACCTTTGAAGTTTTTTAGCAGATCTAAAACTGATTGTCTGATTGTTGATTAGAGTTTTGCTTTATTTTCCTTTATTATCAATAAAGTAGTTTTTTTATGGTTCAACTTTTTCGAAAGATAAAAGTGCAGAAAATTGCCTTAGTTTTATATTCAAAAATTATATTGAAAATGACCTGAAGGCTGAAAATAATCTGGAAAAATGTCTATTACTATATTAATTACATTGCAGAAAATATTATTAATTAGACGAACTTTTCTTAAACTTAATCAATTAACCAAGAAAATCAACTTTGCACCAAATTTTGAGCTCCACTTTTAACCCATTTTCTGTTTGTTTATCATTTATATTATAATAAAGTAAAAAAAGGTTAATTTATTATTGAAATGATTTAAATAACATAAACACAAAATTTATATTCATAATCTTTTCAAAGAATATCTTTGGCATTTAAATTTTTCTATTGAATTGCTGAACATGTAATCATAATCAATTATTTTAAAATTTAATGAACTCCATGACATATATTTAATAAAAATAAATCCGATATGAATCAATAGAATTATAACATCAAAAATTTAGTGTAAAGATTTAAATTAAAATAATTTTTGCATTTAAATATGCAAATTTTTGCGAAATTCCATATATCAAATCTTTTGAATTGGAAATATTCGAGCAGTCGATTTGTTTTGTGGAAAAGAAAGGACACGATTGGGGGAATGAATGGATCTGGGGATGCTTTGATGGTGCAAATAAAACGCGCCGGCTCACGAGGCCGGGTGCGTGATCATATTGTTGGAAAAAGTGGAGGCAAAAGAAGGCATCGCTTTTTTTTTTGGCAGAATGAGAAGAAAGTATCGGCGAAGCGAGCAGCGAGACGACTAATAAGAGCGGAGGCGTTCGTTCGCTGCTCATTTTTCCACCGGCGGAAAAAGAAAATTGACCGACTCGCGCGCGCTTTGACGGCGCGATGGATGCGAAAGAGCTTTTGCAGAATGAACGTGGGCGTCGTGATTTCCTCCCTGCAAAGGTGAGTTGTAGCCATGGAGACCGGAGGCTGCTTTTTTGACGCCCACTTCTCTCGTCGGCACACAACATTATTGAAATTGGATTAAACTGCCATCACGGGGTCAAAATCTGAATCAACGAACAAGAGTTGAACTTTATATATTGCATCATGGGGAGTGGAAATTCGAAAATTACTCCAGCGCTTCGCAAGTGTTCGGCAAGTTCGGATGGAGTAAGATCAGATTGGATATTGATACTCCCAGAAGAGAGATTACAAGAAATGGGCAAACACACTCCCTGTTGGATAATTAGACTGGATTTTCAACGTGAAAACAGGGCTATAATATTTTCCGCGCAATATTGTAAATGATTTATTATTGAATTTAATTAATTAGCAGGATGATTGTTTTTCTAAATTAAAATATGATTTCATAGAAAAAAAGGAGGATAGTCCAACTTTATGTTTTTTAATTTGCACATTATATTTCAATACATACTTTTTATTTTTTGAATTTGCAAATCATAAACAAAACTAGTTATAAATAAAAAATTACAAATTATTTTCCTAATAATTGGAATTCAAATCGGGCTTTCATTTAATTTGAGTAACTATTAACTTTAAAATAGTTAAATAGTTAATTAATATTATTTAAAGTTTTAAACAAGTATTTTTATTAATAAGAAGAAAAAAAAAATATCATGGATTTTATTTTACCCTTTTATTTATTTATTTTTATTTTAATAATATAAATTTGCACAGAGAGCCAGATTTCATAAATTAAATTTACTATCAAAAGTGTAAAAATTAATATAAAATTATATTAAAATTTATACCGAAGTTCCAACTTTATTAAAGATATTAAAGAGGCCAAAACTAAATAGAAGTTTCATGGTAACTAAAAAGATGTTATTAATTATATTTTAATTAGAAAAATTGTAAATTACTGATTGTTCAAAATAACGTTTATGGTTTTATACTCCAGATTAACTTCAAGTAAATTGGAAGGAAATGTCAAAAACGTGTCACTGAATTCATCAATCTTGCTATCGATTGCACGATTGATTTTGTTTTTTATGATTTTGAAAAAAGGAAAGTGTGGTGCCCGACCGATTTTTTTTTCGTTCACGTGAATCAGTAAAAGTCAGGTATGCACACACGAGTTTTGCTGATACAGAGGGCGGCTGCACACGAGAGTTTTATATTCAAGAGCGAGTACTTGAGCGTTGTGGCATCGCACTTGATATTTTCAAGAAGGCGCGCGAGCGAGAGCGCGCGGACCACTCTGCACCGTGGGAGCGAAATCTGGAAATTTTTACCGACGTATTTAGCGAAAAAGTCAAGAAGTTCGACGCGGTAATAATTTTCGCCGAGGGATGACTCACTTGTTTGTATTCATCAAACTTACTCTCGTCAGCACCTTTTAATTTTAGCCGCGGGTGATGAATTTTGCGGTGTCGCGGAATTAATTCTGGGTAAATTTGTATATATTTATAATCACCCCTTTCCCTTTTCGGAACGAAAAAAAACCGCTGATGGTGAGTCAGTGCACCGATATTGGCGACTCCTTCGTTTAATTGACGCACTTTACGTTATGTTGTGCGTCAAAGAACGGCAGACTGCACGGTTTCCGCAATTCGCGCGCAGAGGAAGCCGATTTGGTGACGAAATCGGGAAGTGGTCGGCTCGCGGTGCTTTTCACGAGTTTGAGTTTTCGTTAATAAATTTTATATCAAAAGGAAAAGAGAGCGACGAGGAGAAATTCGGCCTGGCAGAGAAGCTACAGACTTGCGTGACGAGGCAGGCAGCGAGCGACTCTTGACGTAAGAAGAGAGGGATAAGGAGTGTGATGGGAAAAAAAAGAGTCGAACCGACAAACTTGCAGCCCTCGCACGCCCTCGGATTTGTCAAACTTTTACATCAGGCGATACCGTATAATTATACTGATTAGAAAAACATCAAGAACTTTGATGAAAACAATTTTATATAGTTGGGGAACTTTCTTTAATTAATTTTGAAATTAATTACGTATTTGTCTTCCCCACTCTAATTTCTAAAATAAGTTGCAACGAAATATTTGATTAAATTTAAAATCTTACTTTAAATTTTGTTTTCAATTTTGGGAGGAAATCAAACCACACGACTTTTTGAAAGAGATTAAAGTATGGATAAAGATTGTTCTAATTTTAACTTGTTGGTGCTGAAATAAGGGAAGTGGCACACAATTTGAAACAAATGCGCCAATCAATTGAAATTTCCCCATTTTTTTTAAAATAGTTTATCTAGTTTGATATTAAAAAAGTGGGAATTCCTAGAATTACAAAAGTTTTTGCAAGTCTCTCTTAAAGTTTTGTTTAATTGAACACAAACTTGTACGATTTTCTCTCTTACGCCAATGTCAAAACAGCGAAAACTGCCATATCTCTCTTTTTTGGCGTGTTAAGGGCAAAGTTGAAAACCTCTCAACCGCTTGGGAGTTGCTGTATGTAATTTCACAGCTCAAGCGCTCTCGCTTCCTCGAGGCGAAAATTTTCACTTTGGCCTTATCTCTGCATGAACTCGCAGCAAAAACGGAGAGAGAGAGAAAAGCTAATTGCACATTCCAACTTTTCCCGAATAAAAGATAAAAGCCGGAGTAAAGAATAATGTAATGCAAAAAAAAAAAAAAAAAAGAGAAGTTGAATTATCAAGAAAAAAAAACAATTATGGAACGATAAATAAAATTTCACTTACAGGAGCAATTCAATATTGACTCGAAAAATACTCTCACCGCTTCGCAATCGCTGCACCGACGGAAACAAAATATTTTTCATCTTCCTGCTTTTCAGCGCACAACTTTCAGCGATTCCGACTTTGCCAGTTGGGAGGCCACTCTGATGCAAAATAATACATAACCAGATCTAATAATCACGTTAGGCGCTCAACAACATAATATGCTGCTTTTGTTGTTGTGCAAGAAAAGAATGCAAAACTACTGTGCGCGAAACCCACGTGACGGCAGATGCACCCCTCGCCAAGGTCAAACACCACCGGGGTGACCTGGTTCTCTCGGTCGCGGTGGTGATCGATCTGTCGTCGGTGTGCGCGCCAAGGCCGTTCTCCCTTTTACGTAAGCGGAGCGCGCACCCTTATACATTCATGTTGAGACGAAAAATTAACCAAACCATAATTATTTGACTCACCACTGCAGACGAATGCATCACAGAGAGGAGCACATGGATTCGCACACGATTGTGTTGACGGTCGGTCGGACACCCCCGGTGTTTCGTGGCCAGGATATAAAAATAATGCGCCGCGCGTCGAAAATAGCGATCACTCAAAATAAACGCGGCGCGCCACCTGAAGAAGCACTCGCCGAACAAGACGACTGACGATGTTGTTGATCAAGTCGTCGTCGGCGGAGGACGAAATTTTATTTCCACCCCTCACGCGGCGTGCGCCTCGACAGTGTTCAAGAAAGATGCTGCCGCTCGCTCGCGGCTGCTTTGCCCCAACTGCCAGCCATTGGTCGATAAACGCCGCTGACGTCAGTCCGACGACCACCAATGCCTACCGCGCCGCCTTACATAACGCGAGAGGATGGGACCCGAGAGGGGCCCCGCGCGCCGCTCAGGGGAGGCCTCCGTCGGTGAGTCAGCTGGTGCGCCCGACCTCGACGTGACCCGAGGGGCGCACCACCCCTTCTCAAAGGGTTGACACGACAAGAGCCGGCTCCCGTGGGACCAACTTGGAAAATAAGGGATTCTCGGCTAGGGCACGCAGTGGATTTCCAACCCGGAAGTCGAGGACACCCTCGAAGGGTAGTTTCATTGTGTCAATAAAAAATGAAATTGGAAATTAAAACCCAACAAATTTTGTTTTAGAATCAAATTTGGTCGTAGCTGGGCTTTCCAGTCATTTTTTTTCTTTTTATAAAATAATCAACTAAAAGATCAAGATGCAAAAAAGTGATGAAATGTTTTCCGTGTCCCATTTTTGCCGAAAAAAAGTTGAAATGAAAAGAGATAAAAAGTCCTGCGATAGAGATTTTTGATGTAATAAACTTCAAACAAAGAACCGTAGAAAAAAATATGAAAAAAAAATTATTAATGAAGATCTCATGAATAATTAAAAAATTAAAATGAAATAAATATTTCTTATTAATATAAGCTTTAAGATGTAAAAACTAAAAAAAAAAAAAAAAAAAAAAACAGAAAATAATAATAATTTATGTAAATAAACAATCTTTAATTCAAATTAAATACAAATTACAATTCCATAAGTGTTTAAGATGAAAAAACTGAAAAAATAAACAAATAATAAAAATATATAAAATAAAAAATGTTATTAAATAATTAAAATAAAATAAAAATTACTTTTTTATTGTCAGGATTTGAATTAGTGCGCTCCCCAGTAAATTAGTGATAAATTACTCCCACTCACCGGGAGCGCACAATAAGCAAAAATGAGCACCTAGTATGTGATGAGTGACGGCGGCGTCACTCATCACCACGGGACGAACCCACGCGGACGTTCTCAAGTATCACCTCCGTTAAAGGTATTTATGTAATAACTGTCTTTGGATATTTAATAATAACAATGTCTTCCCTGGGTATCACATTTGTTTAATTGACTATTCCCATAGGATCTAGCACCGTCAGGGCGTAACCCTGACATCTGGAGGCACCGGCGAGATGTCTCTTTTCCACTTATTTAAAATAAGGGACTAGAGATAAAAAAATGGGACATTAATAAAATTCCCCGTTCCATTTTTTCTGCCTCCTAAATGTCGATTTTCCGGCATAGGTGCTTTTCCCTTGGGAAAACTGATTTTCCCCATGCCACCAAAAAGGGGCAAATCGGTTCCTCACATTCCCGACTCACCCGCTCTATCAACCAGGAGCAAGGGAGGATTTTTGGATATCTCTCTTTCTGTTCTTCAGAAAACCAAAAAACTTTTTTCCCGTAAATCAAAGGCGGAGGAAGATTTAAATCTAGATGAGTCAAGTTCCTCCGGAGACGATCCCTCCCGTAGTTTATTATTTCCCTCCAGGGGAAATTTAAACTCTCCACCTCCTGGGGGCGATTATGAACAAATCGGCCCAACCCTGGCCTACCAAACTTATGACATAAACCAGCCAGGACCCTCCTCTCGAGCTGATTATTTAGAGCTTCAAAGTCTCGAATTTCAGCCGTTCACACAAGCTGCAACCCCTTCCCTATCCCCTTATATTACCCCGTCTGATTATCTTGCACAAGTGGAAAACACTTCTGTTGGCACTCTTGATGCCCTGCGTAAGATAATTGGCACTCAATCAGAGGACGAAATCGAGGTGATTACAAATCAGTTCGGTTTGATTGATGTGCAGGACGAGCCACCTTCTGAGGAACTTGTTGAGCAGCAAATTCCTCGTAGCTCAACTCCTGCGGTCCCTAACCTTGAACCGTTAGTAATCAAATCTCGTGACACGAGTACCAATAGAGACGAAAATTCTCAATCGGGAAATAAAATGGCAAATCAGCCTACGAGCCGTGCGCGGCCGATTGACCTCGCCTTCTTCAAAGGCAAACAAAGTATCGGAGAATATTTGACACATTTCAATAGGGTCAGAGCGGCCAATCAATGGTCTGACTCTGAAGCACTTAATATTTTAAAGTGCAAATTGACGGGCTATGCATCGGAGTGGCTACAAGGCTATGAGGAAGACCCGGCGAACGCGAATGTGACGCTCGCTCAATTTTTGACAGACTTAAAAAATTCACAACATGTGCAGTCTGATGCACATGTGGCGGAGCGAGAACTTTACTCCAGGTTCCAAAAACGAGGTGAAAATTCACGCAAATTTGTAGGGGAAATGTTGTCTTTGATCAATAGAGTTGACCCCCATATGCTAGAGTCAAGGCGGATTCGCCTAATTTGCAATAATTTGCATCCCTCAATTTTGGATAGAATCGGTTCTCCCACTACAATTGGTGAACTTATTGCGCGGGCAGAGGATCAGGCGCTAAATCAACTCATTTTGGAACACCGGAGGAAAGTTTGCCCTCCTAGTGACTTTGACGCGGAGTCCAGCCGCTCTAGGCGGAAAAAGGGAAAAACCAAAAAATCAAGTAAATCAAAGAAAAAGAGTAAAAAGAAAAAGTCGGTTTCCGTCTCGGACAGCGAATCAACTAACGCGTCCGATAGCGGCAGTGAGTCTTCTTCATATCCGACTTCTTCTTATTCTTCCTCTTCTTCCTCAACTCACGCGGCCGTGGTTGAAAGGAAAAATAAAAAACTCCCCAAAAATAGTAAGAAAGTTGAACGCAAAATTGGGGAAAAATTGATGAAGAAAGTGGAAAAGCGCATCGCAGCCATTCAACTCTCTTCTGGACCTTCTCACATTCCCGCAGCCATGGTGCCCTCGCAGGCAGCCCCACAAGCGGCACCTGTGCAGGCTGTGGCGCAGTACACGACACCCAACCACTTCCCTGATCAGCCTTATGCTAATTACGACCGCGGTGGTTTTTCTCGTGGCCGTGGCGGCTGGAGTGGCCGTGGAGGCCGCCGGGGTCGAGGCGGCCGGGGCGGTGGCCGTATGTATTATAATTCGGGCAACACGATGCTTTGCAATTATTGTCGGCGCACGGGCCATTTGGAGAGCACGTGCTACAAACGCGAATTTGATTTGAGGAATTTAGGAGGCCACTTTGGACTCCCGGGGGCTGTCGCGAACCCCCAGCCGACATACGGGGCACAATATTATCCACCGGCCAGCCCACAAAACGCGTTGCCGCCATTTCCTTCCTTTCCGGCTCTTCCAGCACCGCCACTGGCGGGCCCAGGGGCACCGCAGGCGGCGGCGCCGTATGCCGTTCATGTGCATTACCCGTCGGCCAAGGAAAACCAAGACGGGAGGGCTTAGAAATTGGGGCCCGACCCCTCCCTAAAACCCATTTTGGGGGCTCCCTCTCTGTAAATTTTGAATCAGTTCGCACTTGCAATGAGAATAATTTTCAATCGAGCGGAAATAGTGTAGGAATCAATTCAGTCACAATTTGCGACAATTCTGCTAATCCACATGTTTTAAAAATTCCTGTAAATATTAATGGCGCAACAGTTCACGCGCTGACGGACACAGGAGCGCAGCTTAGTATTGTCTCTGCAGAATTAGTGAATAAAAAGGAAGTAAAGAGTAATTCAAATATTTTGCTGCGAGGCGCTTCTGGCCGTCTTATTCCGGTTTTAGGTTTGATTTCTCAAAAAATTCGAATCCAAAACACGGATTTTGTACATACATTTGCAGTGGTAGAGAATTTTGCACTTAAAATTTTGCTCGGTTTTGATTTTCTCAGTGCGAACAACGCTAACATTAATTGTAAAAATAAAGTTCTTTTGTTTGGCCCCGCAACAGAGGGTCCCTCTTTCGCTGAACCTGTAAATAAAATAAATTCAATATCTCAGGAGACAATGCAACCTCCTGCAGAGGAAGAGGAAATAGACGAAGTGCGCCCTATTGCAACGATTTGCGCACAACACACACTCGATATTGACGCGTTTGAGAGAAAATTGGTACCAATCTCAATTTCCCACAATTTGACAGAAGGTGAATATTTTGCTTTGCCTGAAGAGCGACTGATTAAAAAACATCTATTTGTGCCGAGTTTCATTTTTCATGTAACTCAAGGCTCAAATAATGTTTGGATTAAAAATCTTTCTAGAATACCTCAGCGCTTATTTCAGGGCCAGAAAATTTTCCACCTTTTCAAATTAGAATCTTTTCCGGAAATTGAAATTTTCCCAATTTCAACACAGTCAATTGACCCTCCTTCAGAGGCGCCGAAAGGGAACCCTTTGGATTTAATTCACATCAATCCTGAATTGTCAAATGAACAAAAGGCACAAATGCGCACTCTGTTGGAAAAATATAAACACCTTTTCCCACACGACACAGAAGATTTACCAACCACAAACAAAATACAACACATTATTAGGTACAAGGGACCTATAATCAAACAAAAACCCTTCAGGGAATCAATGGCTCAGCGCGAAGCGATGCGAATTGAAATTGACAGATTGCTTTCCAAAAATATTATTGAACCATCAGAAAGCCCATTCTCTTCTCCAGCCTTCATTATTCCCAAAAAAGGGGGTGGGTCTAGATTAGTTATTGATTACCGCTGCATAAACAAACATTCAGACCCAAATTCCTACTTTTTGCCTCTAATTTCTGACATTTTGGCTAGTTTCCACGGCGCGAATTTTTTCGCGGCCCTGGATTTGAACCAAGCCTATTTTCAAATTCCTATGGAGGAAGGTAGCAAAATTTTTACAGCATTTAGCACTTCCTCTGGTCACTATCAATTTAAAGTCCTACCCTTCGGTCTCCATAATGCTCCCGCCACATTTTCTAATCTTGGCGACAGCATTTTGAGTGACCTGCGATGGAAAATAGTAATTTCTTATTTGGATGATGTTTTTTCTTGGGCACCAACCTTTGAGAAATTGCTGGAAAATCTAGATATCATTTTACAAAGGTTTGACGCAGCAAACCTAAGATTCAAACCACAAAAATGCTATTTTGGGTTCCAAAAAATGAGCATTTTAGGTTGGTCAGTCAGCCCTCACGGTGTGCATGTGGATGCGGACAAAATCTCAATTTTATCTAAGCTCCATGAACCAAAGAACGTGAAAGAATTACTCAGGGCGCTCGGGATGATTGGCTATTATAGAAAGAGTATACCAAACATGGCAAAAATCGCAAAACCTCTTTATGATTTGGTAAAGAAAGACACAAAATTTGAATGGGGACCACAACACTCGGAAGCTTTTCGCACCCTTCTAGATAAAATTTCAAAACCCCCAATTTTGGCTCATTTTAATCCTTTGGCTAAAACATTTTTAGAAACTGATGCGAGCCACATTGCGTTTGGCGCGGTGCTGTCACAGCTAGACGAGCATGGGAATAAACGTCCCGTTGCTTTCGCTAGCCGAGCGACAACGCCGTCCGAAACCAAACTAGCAAGCGCTGCTCTAGAGTGCTGCGCACTTTCCTGGGGGATTTTGTATTTCAAATTTTACCTCAATGGAATTAAATTCACTGTACTTTCAGACAGCCATGCAATTTGTTCCATTACAAAATTAAAAGACCCTTGGGGCCGAATTGGGCGTATTTTGATGCGCCTCCAAGCTTTTGATTTTGACATGGCACATATTTCAGGCAAAAAACATGTCTGTCCTGATTTTCTCAGCCGCTCCAGCGCTGATTGGTTGCCGTTTGATGAAGAAAATTTCTTAGCGGAACTAGAAATTCCTGCGTTTTTCACCGAACTTGTAAATATTAAAAATGCTCAACAAACTGACGACAAAATTGTAAATATTAAATTAGCGTTGGAAAGAAATGACACAAGTCGTCAGTATAAGCAATTTATATTGCAAGATGGGCTCGTTTGCAAACGAGGCACGAGCCCGCGCAGCTGTCTTCTGCTGCCTCTTATTCCCGACTCGCTAAAAACACAGCTTATGCAAATGTTGCACGAAGATGTTCTCTGCGGTGCTCACTTGTCATTTGCAAAATGCTATGACAAAATCAAAACTAGGTTTTTCTGGTTTCACATGATTCGCGATATTAAACAATTTATCCGTTCATGCCCTATTTGTCAAAGTTTTAACAAATCAACCCAACGTAAGTTAGGCAGTCTTATGCCAGTGGACCGACCTAGGACGGCCTTCATTAAGGTGTGTCTGGACTTCGGAGGTCCATTCGTCCGGTCCACTCGCAGGAATTGCATGCTCTTGGTTGCAGTAGACTACCATTCTTCTTGGGTAGAATTACGAGCTTGCAAAGATGCCACAGCCAAAACCACAGCCACTTTTCTATTTGAGCAGTTCATTTGCCGAACGGGCCTATTTTTGGAAATTGTTCATGACCGGGCCCCAGCGTTTACAGGTGAGCTCATGACTGAGTTCTGCGAATTAATTGGCACTCGCCAGGTGAGAATTAGTGCGTATCACCCAGCTTCAAATGGGAAATGTGAAAGATTTGTTAAAACAGTCAAATCAATTGTAGCTAAATACGTGAGTCCTTCACAAAAAGATTGGGATTTACGTTTGCCACAAATAGCTTTTGCCCTGAATTGCTGCACCCATAAGTCAATGCAAGAGTCACCTTTTGCTCTTGTTTACGGCCGTCAGCCAATTCTCCCCTTTGATATGATTTCAAACGAAAGTTTCCGAGACCCGTTTGTAATTGACATACAAAATCGGCTTGCTCTCGCCGAGGAGATAGTTGCAAAAAACTATTCTAAACAGCAACGAAAAGACAAAGAGCGCTATGATGCGCGTCGCCGCTTAATTAAATTTAAGGTTGGCGACTGGGTTTCAGTTTTCACTCCACGCGCTAAAATTGGACTGTCGAAAAAGTTACTCCCTGTATATATTGGACCTAAGGAGATAACAGGAATCATCAGTCCAATCTCGTTTCGCGTACGCATGAGCCTTCGTCCTGGCGCAAAGGAGGAGGTCATAAACATTGAACGACTCAAACCCTTTTTCACTCGCGATGCACAACCCCAAGGGGTCCCAAATAGGAATAATTCGACTGAGCGCGATTCGTCTCCGGCTGCGGTCGAATTAAACCCTGAGTCTCAGGACGCGCAATCTGCTAACGCGACACCTGATTTAGACTCAGACTCATCTTAGGGTGTGTAGTACGCAAATTAGCTCAATTTGGGCTACCTGGCACAACTGTTGTTATGCCTGGAAATACGTGGCAAATGGAGAAATAGTTCCTAAAAAATTTATAAATAAAAATACAAAAAATTGGAACATTTTTCTATTATGGCCACTTTAAATAAAATTATTCTATTCATTTTTTTTTTTTTCTCCTCTACCACCTAGACGTGGCAGTAGCCTACTTTTCAGTGCGTTACTATGGCCACTTTAAATAAATATTTATGTAAATATTTCTGTAATTTATATGTATATATATATATTTCTATTTTGCCCTGAGTGCTAATCAATACAGTTCACTTTTTCATTCCATTTTTTCTTGGAACTTTAAATAAATTAGATTTTTTTTACTCTTTCGGTCAATACACTCTTCTTCTATATGTATGAATTTTTTCATTTTTTTCCATTCATAAGAAAACACCTAAATCACCGCGGCACTGAGCGCACATCATATCAGCTCAGAATTATTAGAAGCGCGGTGGCCCGAGAGAAAGAGCGGTGCCTCACCCGCGAGCACGTGGCGACCGGAGTGTCTTGGCGATTTGATTTGGGACATGCGCTGTATCGCGCTCTGCATGTCGCAGCGGGCAGGCAGCTCTCGCGCGGAGTCGCCATTATTGCCCCTAAAATCATTTGTCCAAAAACCAATATCCCCAATATTTGCCCTTAAAACAAATGCCCAAAAATGAACTATCCTAAATTTTTCACTCAAAAATTCCCTAAAAAGTGAATGTCCCAAAAATATTTGCTCTTAAAAGAAAAAAAAAAATCTTGGACAGTCCTTCTGATCACTTCTAGTTACCTTATATTAAATTTTGTCAACCTTCATCGATAGGGGAAATATTTTAGAGCAAATAAATTTTGAAACATTTGGGAGTTTTGCAATTAGGGGCAAAGCGGGTCTCCTCTCGCACGACTTCTCACAGCAGCCGGCGCGGCATTTCTCGCGCTCGGGTCTTAGTTACTATTTTCTTTAAAATTTTATAGCACTCATTCTAGAGCTCTGAAAATTCTCATTCCTTGAGTTTTTTCAATAAATATATCTGTCTACGCACCTCAAAATACCTAACTACAACCATATACAGTTAATTTCTTTGAAAATTACACTTATAAAAACATGATTATTGCACTTATAAATACTTTGCACTTGAAAAAATTTTGTTGTTATTTTCTTTCGAGACCTTTTCATAGGGTTTTATTCCCAGCTATATAGCTTGGACATTAATTTCATTTTTTCAATTGTACATTTCCAAAACAAAATTATTTTTTCAAATGACATTTTTTGTCACCCACACTCCTACAGGCCAGTGATGTGCCTGTGTGAAATATACATATTCATCGTTTCACTGCACCTGTGCAATTCTTAACAAGTAATTAATAATAATAGCTGAGGAATGGTGCTCAATAGCAACCATAATTGTGTTTAGCCAGGCCGTCAGAGAGACTAAAGGATTTAATAACGATCCTGTATCAAATCAGATTCCACAGGGCCCATGTGGATTTAATTTTAGAATCGTTATTTTATTCCTTTTGCAATATTATTTTATGAAAACTACGCGCGTAGTCTTTCTTTCTGATGAAAGTGGAAGCCTTGGCGCCTCAGCCGACTCTATAAAGAGCCGAAATATTTGTGTTATATAGTCCCACTTGCATTTTTGATGTCTGCAGAACACATATTCTGATTGTCAAACAGAATTTTATTGATTATACACTGCACTTGTTCATATATTATTAGGGGAAAAATTAAAAAAGGGTTCCAACAATTCCCTTTAACCTCTCCTTCAATTTCTGTCCATGATAGTCTTTCTTTTATTGGTGTTAAAATTTTTTTTTAATATATCACAATATTTTTTTTTTCTCTCCTCTCTGTACTCGTCCCTTTGTAACACCTATTTGATAGTTCTATCGGTGCTCACGTTTGTTTAAGATGGACCAAAAAATTTGGGGACCTGCCGATGCTGAATTCCAACAGTACAAACTACTGGTTTTCATGCTGCAGCGAGACTGTCCCTTTTTACTGCCACCAAGACCTAGGTGTCAAATTTACGAAGTGACAGGAGATTTGTTCCGCTGGCCATCAGAGTACAAGGCACATGCGGTAGCAGCAGATTTAGGGATGTATAGGGGGCTCGCACGTTCCTATGTCAATCTCTATGGCAAGGTTAACCGCCCTTTGACAGAAAAGGTGCGCCCTGGCACCATCCTGCCGGTCAAAGTAGAGGGTCGCGGTGTCTACACCGCCACAACGTGGCTGCATTTGGTCACAAAATGGAAATCTGAAGATAAGATTTCACATCGTCCGAACGCGTTTGTTTGCAATATCCAGATTGCCATCCGGAAATTAGCAGCATATTGCCATGACCACGGGGTCCGCTCTCTCGCGATTCCAGCCCTCTGCAGTGGGCTAGACGAAATGCCCCCAGAATACATCCTACATTTGCTGCAGCTCTATTTTGCCCCGGTTGACACCACGATTTTTATCGTGCGTCTTCCACGCACCACCGGGTAGACACACAATTAATGTAGTGGATTAACAAAATTTTTATTTATATTTGATTCCAATTTTTCTCAGATGCACAGTACTACCGAGCCTAGTACTTAATTTCAAACATCATTATCACTTTCAGATTAATTAATTTTGCCAGCAAATTAATTATATAATCTTGAAGGTTTTCAAATTATTTATTTGTTACCTTAATTCAAACACAATTTTTTTATTAATTCTTTACACTTGTTTAACATCCACTACATTCGTACATCTGGAATCTATAATTTTTTTATTTATTCTCATTTTGCGGTATTAAAATATTACAATTTTTTTTTTTCTCTCTGATGAATATATACCATTTTATTATTTTTGTAACCAAATTATATGACTCATTAGATTTCCACTCATAACCACCGCACAAATATGTTGTTTTCAATAATTATTTTTACTGGTCTTGTCAAGATGATTTTTTTCTTGTTTAGCATAACTCATTGTGCAATTATTCTCTCCTGGGTCTGACGCATTTTCTTTTATTATTAAAAATCATTCTTCAGTTGAATTATTAATTTTTATTTCAAGATACATGAGTTCTGATTGTCGTACTCAAATTAATATTTTTAGTTGCGTCTAATTTTTTTTTGTCGTCTTTGTCAGCATACGCAATATGCAGACTTCCTGGCTCTGCGGTGCACATTCACGTCCGCTGCACCTGGTTTGGCGGTCTAACAGTTGACATTGCAACTAGCAGTTTTTTTATCACATCAGCGTCTGACCGCTCTCTTCTACGAAAATAGCTCAACACAAATTAAAATAGCACAATTGCAGTTATGCGTGGGTTTAGCACATTCATCGGGATTATCACACCATCCTGTTTCCGCCGACATAATGCACAAAAATGCACTCCTTCTCAATTTTTGTTGTTTTCATATTCAGCAACTTATTCCGCTGCATAATTTTTTTTTCATTGTCAGCTAAAATCACTGGTGACCACTCCAACGTTTTGGGGCTGGTCACTCTGGCACGACTCTTTAACACAAAGAAGCGGGCCGCCTCATCATGCTCGCGTCGCGCGGGCCGCGACTCACCACTTTTGGTGTCTGTCTGCTGAGTATCACTAACTATTTCTCAATTGTTCTAGCTGAATTCCAATTGCACCCGGGGGTTTTGGTCAAACAATTACAATGGTTTCCATCGACTTCTATTTACCCAATTGTTTTTGACATCGAATTACCTCAATATGCCCCTCTTGCTTCTATGTTTGGGTATCAAGTTTCCACACCACCGGAAGATCCCTTTCTGAACTTGACACGTATTTTGAGCAGAGCAGATTACACACTTGCCAATTTGACTCAAATTGAATTTGACACAGACCTGGAGCAACTTAACTTTCGAATCCCACGCGCACTTGAATTCATAGGAACTTTCTTTAGTTATTGTTGTTCTCTTGTCACCCATGCCGACCTGCCGCCCACTGGCACCCAAGCTCGTGATCAACTCAAAAAATTAAATGTTGAAATCGCAAACGCCTTCACAAAAATTTCCCAGAATAATGGCCAACTCTTCCAGTTCGCGTCAAATATGAGAAATTATATTCAGGAAATTTCTCATAGAATTAAAATCACTTTGGCCGCGGCAACTTCTGCTCACGACAAATTATTACTCCATCATACATTTAATCTGTATGTGAGAGTTCTCCACTCATTCACGCACTTGATCAACTTGCAAAATTCCCATTTCCTTCAAACACTCTTTTCCTCGTGCGCGACTGGCAAATTGAATCCTTTGATCGTACCGCCGAGCAAACTGAAATTAGCTTTAACTGAACTCCGAGAAAAAATTCAGCCAGAAAACCACACGCTTGCGATTCCAACAGCAAAATTGGATTATTATTATTCAGACGATTTGATTTCCTGTTCACGCAGCACTATCGCGATGACCTTAACCCTTCAGAATTTTTGATTCAAACGTTCTTTCTCCGAGTTTCCGTCTAATTTCAATCCTGTAAGTGCCATCAATTACTTTCTTCAGGATACAATACCAACCCTGTCCATACCAAATTCAAGTATCAGTTAAAATTATCTCGACGGCCTGACCGTTAGATTTTTTTTTTTGAAATTTCTTATTTTTGTGTGGGTATTATTATTATTATTTTTCTCAGTTTGGTTATTATTATTTTCGTTTATTGTTTATTTTTATGATTATTATTATGGTTCCTTTCGCACACTAGACATAATTCATTCATTTCTCCATACTGTGCCACCGGTTGCACCAGAGTTAAAACATCATAACTCGCTTTCCCCTCCAACGACTTGTGCGTATGTTTTTCCATACCGGCTGGTGTCCAACCTGACACTTTCCACGCACACACTACTCCAGCGAAACTGGGTTAATCAACTGACACCCATCAGCTGACAGCGCTCTTCACTCTCGCCTACCTCAACCGAGGTTCGGCCTGGGCCGCCTCCAGGCCGCTCTTTCGGCCTCGGCTGGCCGCCTGGGGGTCGAGGTGCATTCCGACCTGGCTCAGGAATGACAGGAATAATTTATTGAAAATTATCAAATTTTTTTTTAACATACTTTTCGTTCTAGTTAATTTTCATTATTATTTAATCTCAAGTATTGTTCTCTCGGTTTTCATTGGCTTCATTTTTTCTTTTTTTACAAATCACTTATGCATCTTGCGATGAAAATTTTTTTTATTAGTACACAAAATTCAATATTCACAATAATAATAATAATAATCGGTTGAAGATTTTTTTATTTACATCTCCCTTCTTCATCCGACCTACACACAAAGATGTAATAATAAATTCAATGGACCATTTCCAGTCCCTTTATTTTCATCTTTTCTTAATGAGATGGGACACGACTGCCCATAGGCATTCCTGCCCAATCTTTCCTTCTTTTCAGCTTTGTGTTTTTTCCTTATAATTGGGTTTATTTTTGTAGCACTCATGATGCGCATCTACGTACTACGGTCCGAGAGCTTCAGGATTTGCCGCCTCGACTCCCAATGCTACCGGACGGGGCAGCGGCTGGAATCATACATCAACTTCGCGGCGGCGGGACAAAGTTTCTTCTTGACGGACTATTTTCGAGCGCACCTCCGCAGCCTTCTACGAGACGCACAGGTCTTTTCTACTTCCAACCCGACTGCTCTCGAGTCCCTGTTGGACGAGACCCGAGAGGTGGTAGTCGCTCACCTGGCACGCATCTCCTACTCCGCTCAGCTCCTTCTGACTCTGTTTGACACACTCGTATCTGTCCTTGACGCGGGCCAACCCAACATCGGCCGCAACCTCGCCCGTCAATTCCTCGCCAGGCTCCAGACATTCTGCGAATTGTTGAGTCCGTACCTTGCCTTCCTCCAGGCCGAATTGGACACAGCTCAAGCGGCATTGCCTCCCGATGTCCAGTTTTCCCCCCCCTCATCGGAGGATGAATGGGAGCCCGACGAATACGTGGCCACACTGCCCCTCTCGCCTCCGTCCTCCGATCTCGAGGACTGGTGAAATGTGTCCTGCTGTCCTGCCGTTCCGCCGTCCAGCCGCCGCTCCGCCGCCACATCCCACCATCAGACGTGACGCCGTTGTCCTTCGGCCGAAGACTAAACCAACGTGTAGGACACTCAGTGCGTCGATTTATCCCTTTTTGATTTTTTGTTAATTTGCATTCTCTGTATTTAACTTTAGTTCGGTGCTCTTATTTCCTTCCTTATTTTTGGTAATTTAGTCTCCTTTTATTACCCTGACGTCTCTCGCTCTCCAGTATTTAAATTTTGCTCGAAGTCCCTAATTTTTTTTCTCTCTCTCCGTCTATTTGACCATCGCTATTTTTTTATTCCCTTTGTTATTTTTTTTTTACTTTGCATTTTATTTTTACATGGTCAACATTCCTTTTTATCTAATTTTTTTTTATTTTTATTTATTTCTTTAATTTTTTCCGAATTTATTTTGTACTCAGGGCTGGACACCCTGTCGCACACCTCTTCCTTCCCGTCAATGGAATTTTTCCGTGTTCCCCTTTTTCTCGAATTACGTTCTTTTCCGCTATTCCTGTTTCGGTTGTGGTGCGGGCTCCAACCCCTTTTATATTCCGGCTAACACACCCCAAAACCCTTTCGATCCATATGTTCGTTTTGGACTGAGGTCCTCTCGCTTTGTGCAAGGGCTCGTAAACGAGCGCGGCTGACCACCGCTGTGGGCTTCCTCTACCCACGACTTTGCTCCCCTTGGCACAATTACGAGGGTCCGCCAGTCCAGTCGGATATCAAAAATTTTGCTTATACAAAAAAAAAATTTTTTTTTTCCACAACACTATTTACACATTCGTCCCAAACAAAATAAAACTAAAATTTTAAATTCCCCAAATAAGCCGGGGGGAGGGGGTGGGTACCTCACCCCAACTAATCGGTTGAAGCAATTAAAATCTTTCCCATCTCAAATAAATATTCCAAAATTAATAACATTGCAAAAAATTCCATTACGGCGATTCGTAAATTCAGTATTCTTAATCATAATTAAGTAAGAGGATAATATTCATTTACAAATATTAAATAACTTATTTATTCGAGCAAGGCAACATTTTTCAATATTAACAAGTCCTAAAAGTAACTTCTTATTTTTTTATTTGTTTTTGTTCTTTCCCTAAATTCGAGAGGGGGAGATGTCAGGATTTGAATTAGTGCGCTCCCCAGTAAATTAGTGATAAATTACTCCCACTCACCGGGAGCGCACAATAAGCAAAAATGAGCACCTAGTATGTGATGAGTGACGGCGGCGTCACTCATCACCACGGGACGAACCCACGCGGACGTTCTCAAGTATCACCTCCGTTAAAGGTATTTATGTAATAACTGTCTTTGGATATTTAATAATAACAATGTCTTCCCTGGGTATCACATTTGTTTAATTGACTATTCCCATAGGATCTAGCACCGTCAGGGCGTAACCCTGACATTATTATTGTGACGCAAAAAAATGAGCGTAGAAAAAAATAAAAATTTATATAAGTAAGATCCTTACAAATAATTAAAAAAAAAAAATTATGAATATAAGTTAATAATAAAGGCATAATGATTATTACGATTCAATTTTTAAAAACAAAATTGGGCAATTGATTTAATTAATTTGATTTATTCGCAGTTTCTTATGAACTTGGAGCTTTTTGAGGTGATTCATTTATGAAAAATTGTTTTCATTGCAATGAATTTCCTTTTCTCTTTTTTTTCTAACCCTCAAGGCGCCCCTGCTCCTCCTAAGCCTGCTTTTAACACAGTAAATCAATTCGAAGCGGCAAACGTCTTGCGACAAGCTTTTTTCAACCGAATTGCTTTTGTTTTGTGTGTGTTTTTAAAAAATGAAAAAAGCGGTGCGAATCCAGGGGATCAGCCAGCAGGAGACGGCGCGGCCTAGCTGTCGTCGTTAGAGACGCTCCGCGGTGATGAAAGTTTGAGTCACCGAACGTTTTGAAGACTTATGGTGCAGGCAGGATTCTGGCTACAGCCGTCACGGTAATATTCATGCCTAAAACATCTTGGAGAGTAAAAAAAAAGCCCGAGAGAGCAGCCGCGCGCCGCAAGAACCCCTGCAAGAGATGAGAAGAAAGATGCTGCTGTGGGGGATAGGATAGGATAGTAGTGGGTCGTACGTAAACATCCAGCAGGCTCTAGCTTAGCCCATCACACAGAGAGTGATTTAAATTTCAAGAGTTCCCATCCTCACTTCCGAGTGTCGAGAGAGCAAATGAGAACAAGCGAGACAGAGGAAAAGGGAAAAAAGTGAGAGTCGGCTGGGTGCACCGACACCGGATGAGATTTAAAAAATAAAATAAAAAACCAAAGCTTTACTGCCGGCGCTATTAAATCCGTGTTCGACCGATAATAATTATTACAATTCACTTTCCTGCTTCCCAAAGAGTCTGAACGCGATAAAGAGTTTGTTTCTGGATCCTGTTAAACGTCTTATTTAGAATAAGGAAAATAAATATCTATGAATAATTTAATATTAATTTTATTATTTTTAAACGTTTTTACTGTAAGTAGAATAATTAGTCTTATTAGATTCTTGAAAAATTTATATTACTTATAATTTTAAAAGTACTTTTTTTAATAATTGTAGGAAAATAAGCCTCTATGAACAATTAAATATTAAATTTAATCATTTTTTAAACTTTTTGTCTGCAAGTAGAATAATTAAGTTCTTGAAAAATTTTAATTACTTTATTAATTTTGAAAGAACATATTTTTTCTTTTCTTTTCAGAAAGAAAATTAATAATAATTAAAACTGGAGCAAGTTCATTTTCAAATTATATGAATTGTAGCAAAGCATTTTCAATCCAATTTTCCTTTTTGCAATCTCCTTTTGAAAAAGCAGCACTTCTCTCCCGTTTTCCTCTTATTCGAGAGAGCGAAAGGATTTTTTATACATTAAAGGAGCAGAGGCGCCGCCTGATGTATTTGTATGTGTGTGTGTGGAAAGGGAAAATCGAAGCAAACAAATAAAAGATGCACGAGAATATATGAGACGCGGCAGAAAGCACGTGTGTGATTGCGAGCCGCCGCGACCAGATGCGTGATAAAAAATAAATGCTGCGGTCGGAATCGCGTCACATCCGATCAGCAGAGGGAACGCGCGAGTCACACAAAATCTCCTGAGGACGTCAAAGAGAAACAAGAAAGAAGTAATGCAATAAGGAAGATTGAAAACAAACGCCTGCCGAGAGAGAGGCAAGATTGCTCAAGGATGTGCAAAAATTGGAAATGTAAGACGCCCCGGAAAATATTGTTTATTTAAAAAAAAAATGTATACGCAAGTTCAGCAGCCAGACTTGGTATATTTCTTATGTTTGCTATTACATATAACGAGGGCTGAAGTTCGAGCAGGCAAGATGGGAATTTTGCCATCCAGCAGAAATTGAGAAACCTTATTTCTGTGTTTATGCGCGCATCTCGAAATCAAGTTTTTGGGGAGAGAGAGAAAAATAATAATAAACATCGAATATACCAACTTCGACACGGAGAAGGAGCTTTTTCAAAGGACACGGAAAGCAAAAGTCAGTGAGGCGAATCAGAAAAGTAGCGACGAAAAACTTGCAATCTGGCGAAAATTAACTCTCTCTCTCGAGAAAGAGAGAGAGAAAATTAAAGTCTCTGCGCTCGCTCTTGTGAGAAGCAAAAAGGGAGCCGGAAAAAGTTTGGTCGGAGTTGTAAGTTCGCCACATGGAAATCGAGGGCAAAAAATCAAAGCAAGGTGCACGAAGGGGGAGAATGATGGAAGAAAGAAGAAATTCTTGTGCGGCTGCCGGATTTCCGCTGCATGGGGCCGCCTTGGCTTTCGGCGAGAGCGAGACACGCGGGAGACGGCAACAGCTGCCGCGGCTCGTGCCGCGCGCTTCACGGGGGATGCTGCGAGCCACCCCCTTCAACACACGCACCTTCCTAAGTTGTCGCAAGTTTCGATGGATGGCCATCGAGACAGAGAGAATGCGAGACGGATTTTAATTAAAACACACCGGCCCGGTTCTTTCTTTATCTCGTTCGGTGTTTTTGTCCTCCTCGGCGCTTTTCTTTTATTTTTTTTCCTTTCTCCCGCTGCGTGCCACGTCGTTTTGTATGAAAGTATATGCGCGCCGCCGCTTCACTTATTACGAAGAGAGTAAACACACTCGAGATTTTTTAATGAGACCCGCCCGACGACAGATTAATGAGATAACTCTTTATAATTATCGCGTTCGTGTGTCCAAATTAAACTCCAGACTTTTAATAATATGCGTGTGTGTTCACAGGCAACCTGAGTCGCGAGAGCCCTTCAGTCACCATCATATTGTGTCATTTGATGAAGTGCTCTTCGTTTCCGTTTCGAGTGGAGTTATTTATTTTGTCCGAAAATACAAAGAGTTTTAATTAAAAACAAAAAACGTAATTAATACGCGTAAATATAAAAATATAGGTTCAGAAAAAAAACCAATTCATATTATGAGAAAAAGAGCAAAAAAAAGGAGACTAATTGTACTGACAAATCTGAGAAAAAACTTATGTCCGAGAAGTAGAGTGCATTATTACAATCTATTTTTAAATTTTTTAAAAATATTTAGAATGAAAAAAATAATATCCTATAATTAGTCGTTGCAATAAATATCGGTTTCCCGTTAATTGAACTTTCTTGACATATATTTTCCCAAGCGTTTTTTATGTATTTAATCAAATTAAAGTTTTGTTTATGCGGATAAATTATTAATACTGCCAATTTCCTAAAAATTGGTCAAAATATATCATAATATATTTTAAAATGACTTGAATTTGTATTAATTTTTATATGCCAAGTTAATTTTTCAGATAAAATAAATGAAGAAATTTTAACAAAGAAAAATGCTTTAATCATTCTATATTCTTACTCTTTTTTTTTAATTTGATTAACAGAATGAATTTTTATTAAAATATTTTGATTCTTACATGTGCTTTTTTATTTAGAGCCACACGCCTCTCTCGTCATGTGTTTGAAAATTCCCACACGCACCATTCTCAAAAGCCAAATTACAACTCTCGTCGGCTGGCTGGGTTTTTAGAGAGAGAAAGCATCGCGCCGAAAGGAAACGGGGAACAACAGGTTGAAACGTTCACCGGAAAATGGGAAAGGTACGAAGCACGCGACCTCAGATTCTCGCTCGTCAACAGCATTTGAAATATCGCTCGACGTTTTTGACGCAAATTGGGTCGGTGCATTTCATAAAATTGGCAACACCTAATTCTCCGGTCGCACGCACGCATCATTTTCCAGCGTGAGAACAATTTCAAAACTGAACAAAGTTTTTATTCAAAAGCAGTTCAACAACGGAAAAAGGCTTGCCCGTTTCCCGCCGACGTCACGAGCGTCAAACTGCCGGGATTATGTGTGCTTTAATGTGCTCGGCTAATTCCGTGTTTTACTGTAATTGCTGGTTAAGCTGCGGAGGTAATTTTAATAATGCGAAGCAGCAAAACAGACAATTGGCGCAAACGGCGCTCGCGAAATTTGTCTTTACGAGCCGGGTAAATGGAGAGGAATGAATGAGGCTCTTTTGCTAACTGCAACGCACGAGACAAGACAACGCCTGCAACTTGGAGAGTTAGGCAACCTGCACGACCTCTGAGTTCTGGAGGATGAAAAATGAGAAGATTTTCTTGCAGCAGTGCGATATAATATAAAATATAAATTTAACATTGATTTAAAACGAAATTTTAATTAAAACTTCCCAATGATTAAAAATTATAGACAACAAGTTAAAAAATTTATAATTACTCTCAGAAAAAAAAGTTTTTCTTATTGTTAGAAATGAGGTTTATTGACTTTTTTTGCAGAAATATTTTGTTTAATTAAATTATAAGAAGAATTGTAATAAATTGATTTTTATATGAGGCAGAAAAATCATGTTAATTTCCGTGGAAAAATCAAATTTATTCGCAGAAATGAATTAGCCCATGCGTGCTCTGGCGATAGACGGAGAGGATTTCAGCAGAGGCCGGCGAAATGAAGCACGTAAGCAGCTCTTCTTGCGAGCAAATTTTTTTAAAACTCGAGTAGTTGTTAAAGAGCAGGCTGGGTATGCTGCTGACTAGCTCAAGGAGAGACGGGGCTCGGGCAAGTCGGTCGGTCGGTTGGGCGGGCGGGTAGGTAGGTAAGGGGATGTGTTGTGATGATTCTCGGTGGCAGTCGGCCAAGTGGCCGAGGCAAAAATCCGAGAGGTAAAACACGCAGCACCAGCAGCAGCCAAGAATCAAAACTTCAAGGCAGAACAATCAGGTCAGCGAGAGAGAGGGAGACGTCGCTCGGTGTGGCGTGCATACATAAAATATATACACACGGATACATAACATAGCGAGAGATTGAGTGAGAGCAGAGAAGAGGAGCGGACCAGAGCAGGAGCAAAATATTTTGGCGTTTGGGCCAAGTGCTTCGTTCCGCTCTGGCTTTCCGCGACCAACAAGACAGGACTTGATAACCCATGAAAATAATATTCTTATTAAAGTTTTTGAAAATATTAATCAAGTAATAATTGAATATCAAATTTACACATAATCTTTGAATTAATAATAAATTGATTTGAGATCTGCATATAAGTACAAAAATAAAAGCAATAAAGCTATTGAAGTTATGGTTAATTTAAAAATATACGCTTTTTAGAATTGAGTCTGCCTATATTATTTTATTTCCATTCATTTTAAATTCCTTTTTAGAAGCAAAATTAATGATTCATCAACTTTACCTTTAGAAATTGGTGGAAATTGGATTAATTTAATTTAATAAGAAGAGCAAATTTGTAGAATTTACAACATTTCTTGTAGCAATGATGATGTTGATGATCATATTTAAATAATCAAATTGACTTTAAAGAAAAACCGAGAAAAACAGTATTCATTTTCCCGATTGAATTGACTATGAGCAAATTCTCAAATCCACAAAATTTAATTTTTTATTTTTAAATAAAATGAAAAATAATTAACATTTTTAACTACTATTTACAAAAAAATATAACAAAAATTAACATATTAATAAAAATTTTGTTTTTAACTAAAATATTTAGTTATCCAGTGTTATGAGTTTGGGATTTAAAGAAAATGAAAATCCAGTTTTGTAAAAAACTGAATAATATGAAGCAAAATAAATATTTGTAAAATGTTAATAAAATGTTTGAAAGTTTCTTCATGAGAATCTCATGAATTATTTTGCAGCATATTGGCTCTGACGCATGTAGAGTTACACTTGTCTATGAAGTCAAATTTAATATTCATTTAAATAATAATCAAACAAACACTCCTGTCTGGCCCTGATAGTGAGTTTAACTTTGCTCTTAAGCCGTCTGTCGTTGAAGGTATGCAGAAAAAAATTGACTTGTCATTGGTGATTACAAGTTGGGACTAAATTCACCCTGAAGCAATGTTGAATGTGGGCGATCTAAGCCTTAATAATGCCTGATGTGTACATCAAGTTTCGAATGTGCTGAATGAACCTCTGAGTAATCTCGTGATAATTCGCAGGTTTCCTCTTTGAGTGCGAGGCGGGAGAGAAACATATTGGATTTGTCGAGAGAGCAGAGCAGTGGCAGAGTTCTTGCCCAACAACCACCTACCTGCCTGCCTGTGTACACCTCTACACCCTGGCAACCGGAGAATGACGTACCGGTTGTCAAGCAACACGCCCGACCGACCGACCGACCGACATTGCAGACTCGGGGCTAAAGAGTAGCGGCGAAAAACGCCGCCGGATCACAGCACAGGCGTGTATATCATAGGCGGCACTTTCACGCCTGCACGGAGCAGTCGGCCGCATTAAAGGCCACTTTGTTTCTTTCTAATGTGCCCCGCGGTGAAAGGGCGACGATTTTCGTCCGCTCTGATACATATACAGAGGGTTGTATATATCTTGTCAGTCGCCCTTGTTTTGCGTGGGAGATGAGATGGAGAAAATTTTTGAACTAGTTGGAGTTTAAAAAAAAAAATAAGACAAATATCTTGTCAGTAAAATTAAACGCTAAAAACTAAATTTAAAGCTTAACATTTGATGTGGATCCATATTTTTTTAATATTGTTCTTTGAAACTAAAGAGCTTGATTGAATTTTAATGAGAATTTTAAATATTTACTTATTTTATTTAGATACATACAATTTTCATCAAAATTGAATTTAATTGCAAAGAACAATATAAAAAATATTATAAAAGATTGAAACCGGGCGAACCTCGTTGCAAAGAAAAAATGAAAAAATAAAGGACAACTGACCCCAAATTTTTTCATTTTTTCTTTGCAACGAGGTTCGCCCGGTTTCAATCAATATAAAAAATATTGTTTTAATTTTTATTTCTGCAAAGAGTCTCTATCAATATAAAATTTTTACCAAAGGTCATGAACAAAAACTGAATTACTCTTTGACCTATATATATTTTTGTTCCGTAAAGAAAACTACTTGGGACACTCATCTCATTCTTTAAAACCCCAAGCCCGGAGCTATAGAAATAGTATCTTATTTTTATTGTTATTTTTTTTCATTAGATCAATGTAAATTTGATTTCAAATTATTTGTTGATATTATTTTGTCAACTTGATTGATATGAACTTAGTTTGATGAAAATTTTGTCAATTTTAATGGAGCCAATTCCGAGGAAACAATAATTTTAGAAAATCTCATAAAATCTTAATGATCAAAAATTCACTTATTCCAATTTTCTTAAGATATTTCCATCTTCAAACTCAAACCAATGCTAATGAATAAAAAATAATCATCAAAATTAATCAGGATCTTTTTGCAAAATCCTTATAAATGCTCACGATTTTATTTTTTATCAATTGAAATGACATTTGACGTCAGTAAGTTTGCAGGCGCCTCTTGATGGTAATAAAATTTGTTGCTGAAATGTCTGGGCATCGCATTGGGTCAACAAAGGGGTGCGAATTCGGCCTTTTAAGTGCTGAAACACGCGTAGAGGGACAAAGTGGCAGCAGAAAGAAAAAATTATAGCCTCCGTGGGACGGTGCTCGTAAAACGGTGTGCGAAACAAAACGGCTGCCATTCACGCGCGGTGATCAATAAGGAATGGGCGGCCGAGTAAACAAGAACGCATAAAGGGACGTCCAGAGCAGACGTCCTGCTCCTTTCCTCGCTCGGGCGTGAAATAAAAGCCCGACGGCGGAGGCAAAATATTGGCGATGTGCCTCCTGCTCTCTCTCTCTCCGTCGAGGGCCTTTGCCGATATTGATTGGCAACTGATACCTGGTATATTAGGTGGAATTCCACAGTCTTTCCAACATCATCGTGCGAGCGTTAACGTGGAAAAAGGGAAAATGAACGGACAGGGCTCGTCAAGGAGGAAATTTACTGGCGAAATATATCTTTCGATGCTCGCC
This sequence comes from Neocloeon triangulifer, assembly GCF_031216515.1. Classification (NCBI taxonomy): domain Eukaryota; kingdom Metazoa; phylum Arthropoda; class Insecta; order Ephemeroptera; family Baetidae; genus Neocloeon; species Neocloeon triangulifer. The sequence goes on along the minus strand of NW_026775555.1, from coordinate 4,178,217 downwards.
TGAAGGGGAATTGGAGGCGAAATCTTTTTGATTGGATTGTTATTCCAGTTGATCGGGTGTCTTATTGAGAGGTCACGCAAGGTTTCAAGTAAAAATTTCACCCCAAAAAAATAATAATTACAAAAAAGGTAAAAAATTTGTTCAATATTTGGATTAATTTTGTTTCTTGTTAAAATTTCTTGATACATTTCAAATAAATCAGAATAGTTTTGAATTTGAAACTTAAGGTCTGATTGGAATCCAAGCAAATGCGATTCAGTTGGCAAACACACTAGGTGTATAATTTCCGAGTCAACCGCACGGCTAATCAATCCAGAGAACAATATCGGCACGAAGCCCATCAACAATCGCTCACCGAGCAGTGCCTGTAACTTTTATTGAGTGTAAAACTTCTCTCGTTTGCAATGTGCCGCTTCTGGGGGTGGATATTGTGTTTGCATTGTTATTATGGAGGCGTTCGCCGCCCTTGAGCAAAGTTTACATTATTGTACATTCGCGAGAGAGAGACGCTGGGAAATCGTCAAATGCAATTATACGCCACTGAATTGGCAAACAAGCGAGCTGATTATTGTTTGGTCTCGCTGATCCTTTAATTGGAAATTGATTTCATCATTTTTGCAGGGAAAACAGTCAGATTGGTGTGTTCATTGTTGAATTTGATTTGAAATTGCAAACACAAAACGTGCTGATTTTCAAAAGCGTGTGAAGAGGAAGAATAATTTAATTTCTGGTTGTTTCTTCAGTTTCATTTTTATAAAATTATTTAATTTCAGTTTTATTCAATTAAATTAATTAAAATTTTCTTTCTCCCTCAGGTTCATTTTAAGATGTTTTTCTGCTAATTTAATATTCTACAAAGAATATTACAATCCACGGGATGCTTAAAGAAAAATTTCAAACTCACTTTTAAACCAAAAAAATGTTTCAAAAAAATGAGTGAGTTTTTTTTAATATTTTTTATTGATGATTACTAAATTTTTTAAGAAAAAAAAAATAATTTTTGGACAAAGCGGCACCACCGCACTAGCAAGAATTTTGCTAAAACTTCCGAGAACCAGAAGAAGAAAGTTTTTGAAATTAATCCAGTTAATTTTACTTTCAATTAGAGACAACCTTTGAAACATGAAATCAGAAACGGAATTTCCTTGTTCATCAACTCACTTCGATTCTAATTAAACTTGCCAAAACATTCCATCAAGTCTTTCCTTGAGCATTAATTACAGCGGTTTGGGACCGAATTTGGGTCTAAATGACGAGCTGCAAGGAAAAATAAACAGGAAAAGCCTTTAATTAATAGTGGAGCCAGGACAGGTGCTCGCTTGTGAAAAACAAACAACCCCGTTATTTTTCGAAGGGGGTACGCGGGGCAATTACCGACGGCGGGTGGCGTGTTTTGCCTTGGCACTGCAGCCGTCATTGGCGCGAAACACGTGTACGAAGTGTGTGCGGCGCCTTTCAGAGGAAAATCGCGTTTTTCCACCAACTGGTCGGGTCATGTACAGCCAAGAACACGTGCGAATTTTTAGTACCTCGCTCGCGGGGGCTGTCATTAGCAGTTTAATAAATAAGCGCCGGTCCAGCTGACAGATGCAGAAAAGGGCTCGAGGCACACACACGCAGCAGACACATTCGCGCGAGACACGTCCCTGTTCTCTTCCGCCCATATGGAGAGAGTGAAAGATGGACATGGCCCTGCGTGCATGTCGGCCGGCCGCCCGCACACACATGCCCTTTAACCCCTCTCAAATGCGGCGTGAAATTTGTGAATGGGTGAGACGAATGCTCGCTCGCTCCTCCAACACGTGCCGATGCAGCGTGGAGAGAACAACGAACCTCGGCACCCTCTCACCCTTTGAAACGTGCTGGCCACTGGGCTCAGTTTGAAAAATATATATATGAAAATTTGCAGATTTTAAAGTGAAGCAAAAAATTAAAGTCTAAATATTTAAATCCCAAATAAGAAAGATGCAGAATTTTAGTGACAAATGCTAATTTTAATGAGACTGATTGAAAAAGTGCAATTTTTTTTTAAATTTTTTTAGATTAAAGAGTGATTTTTTTTTTTAATTTCTGAGTGTTTATGAATTTTTTTTAATAACTCATTTAATTTTTGCCAATGAAAATGATTTCTATGCATTTTTTTTGTTAGATATTTAAAAAATCTGAAGGTAGATTATTATGCAAAATTTATAATGCAGAGGTTTTCTAAATTGTTTTGTGTCATCAAGGTTTTTGTAGGTTTCCCGGTACGTCATCAAAATAAAAATGGAAACTCCAGCAAAAAGAAGCGACGCATTTTTTGAAACAAATAATTTTAAATAATTGAAATAGGATTCACATTAATGAAGTTTGATCCTAGGGCTATTATGCCTTAAAAATGTAACATTAAATTTAAATGATATTTTAATACAAGTTTTCGATTACAAAAATCTATTTGAAAAGATGGAAGTTAAAAAGATCCGAAGGATGAAAAAAATATTTGTTTCAAAGTTTCCAATATAACATTGAAATTTTTCAATAAACTCAAATTGTATATTGTGAACTCCGCACGTATTCATACTTCCATGTTTTATTTTTTCCTCGCCAAAAAATAATTTCCTGCGCTTGCAGCATTCAAATAATAGGCTGAAGCGGAATCCTTTGTTCATTTGCCAACCGGAAAAGTATTGGGAAACGAGTGGAATCATTATGAACGTTGAAACCGAAAATTAAAAGCAGGTTTTATATCCACTGCCAAAAGTTTTGAACATTAAAATTCAAACCAACTTTGACGTGTGAGAAAAAAGTTTGTGTCCATTTTATTATTTATTATGTTTTTTTATTACTTAATTTGGCAGGGAATGCTCAATAATGAAGGTGTATTTATGTGAAGTGCTGAAAGTGATTGATGGCGCGCCCAAGAGTGAATTACAAAACAATTCCCATGCTGTCATGTAAGGGATTCTGACAGGTTGAGAGAATTACGTGAAAGAATCCCTGCGACCTCCGTGAATATTCCGGGTAATGCATTTGAAAATTCAAATTATGCAGCTAAATAGAGAGAGAATCGATCCAATCGCGTTAATAAATTCTCATAATCATCTTGATTTCTGGCCGGCGTCCCATGGCCGACGGCGAGGAATTTATGCCAGGTGAGTGCAAAATTCATTCGCTTGAGACATTATTATTATAATTGTGCGCGAAAATGCAACACACTGGCCGAGCAAGCGAATGAGTTGAGCCGCGGCCAGCTCCGGTGACGACATTCCGAGTTAGAGGAACAAGAAAAGGGCACGTGATCTCGAGCTTCTCCGATCTTCAACACGGCCAGCGAAGAACTTGTTTTCGGTGGCGCAACCAAATTTTTGGCCAGATCGCCGTATTTATTGCTAATTGTTCAACCGGTCTCATTAACGGAGAGCGTCTCTCTCAAAATTCGCCACGTCTGCGTGGTCAAATTTAAAATTCGAGACAACGATCAATCATTTCTCTGCATTAATAATGTGGATTGTCTAGACAAATTTCACTTTGATTTTAAAAAGTTTTGGCACTGGTCTCTGCATTTTGAAGTTCTAGAGCAATGCTTGAATCACCTGAGCAATCCAAACATTGTTGGCAGAGCCAGAGAAATAATAATTTGAAAATTTAATATTTCGTTACAATGAATTGGAAAAATTATAAGAAAAATCAATCATATCATTTACAAATATCAAACAGAATCAAACTAAAGTCTAGAATTTATCTACTTTGATATGAGATGAAAACAATTAATGTTTATTATTTGATCACAAGAGAGGCGAATTGTCAAATAAAAAACAAAGTGATCTACCTTTTCAGTTGGGCTTTTCGACCAGTGCAAGGTTTGCTCTTGAATGAAACGTACAAACGTGGAGCGAGAGGCGCAGCTGCCGGTCCAGCACACAGGAAAATGATTGACCTTCCATCCTGTCTGATGTGCTGGATACGTGCATTTGTGACACAACAGACCAAGTGACAAAAAAAATATCGTCCATCGTGTTTTAAAATATTGAAAGAAAATAATCTGATTATCATAAAATTACTCGAAATTATTTTCTATTTGGTAACAAAATATTTAAATTTTCCATTTTCCAATGCACATACGATTTCCATGAATTTTCATGCAAATTTTCAGCCGTAACTTTGGTCATTTGCGTCGCTGGTGGAATAATTAGGCGGTCAGGTCGATTCTAAGCTTGATTTTCGTACAGGCCCCCGCGGTTTTGGGCGCGCTCGGCAATTATTCAAGTGTCGATATATTAAAATGAATTATGGCGTGATTTGCGCTTACCTTGGCTGCCCTGTGAGCGAGGTGCTGGGTCGGCAATTTTCAGCGGCGACTGCTGCTGGACCGAGGGCCGCCCCTCGGAGTCGCGACGGGCACAGGCGCTCTGATGGCCTCGCACTTATTGGTTGCAGCGCGCGCGGATTCGCAAAAAAAAAAAAACATACCGGCCCAAGAGTAAGAATGAATTGCGTCGTAATTACCATTTGATTTTATCTTTCTTTCCCAATTGCGTCTCTCGATAAACACCTGGTTTGGGCTGATGAATTTAATTTACGCACACTCAAGTCAGTTTGTAATTTTAAGCACTTTAGAAAATTTTTATTGAAGTTACAAAATTTTAGGAGCGAAAAAAGTAAATGAATAAATAAGGTCATGACAAATTTTATTAAGAAAAAAATTCATGTTTATTTAAAACTTATTATAACATTATTATGACCAAATCTTGCTTATTTCTTATTTTTATAAATAAATATTTTTAAACTAATTTTTTTTTAAATAATTTATCTTTATTGTAGTTTTTTTATTCATGAAATACATTAAAAATTTATTAAATAAAAACCAAAATTTTATTCTAAACGTTACAACTGTGGTCAAAATAAATTTGTTCCCTAACTGGACAAATGGCATCAAACAATAATTAATAATTAAATTTACAAGGCACAGCATGCTCAGCCGTTCGTTTATTATTTTTCATTATTAATATAAATAATTAGCTCTTAATTATCAATGCCCCCGAGTCATTCAATTTAATTAACGCGAGAGACTGCAATTAAATTTCACATTTCCTCGTCGAATATTTAATTTACTCGACAAAGCTGCTCGGTCGCATCAAACAAAGGAATGCTTTTGGGAATCAGTCAACGTTTGCGCCATTAAGGGACGCGTTCGCAGGGCAGCGATGCGTTATTATTTGAAAAAGGATGGCCGGGAAGCGCGCCTCATCAAAAATGCCAGAGGACCTACGTCTGCATTACACACGGAATTACTGGAATTCTTCAGTAGCAGGAAATTTCAATATTGATTTACGGCCGCCGATTACATGGCAAACGTATAAAAACATAGAATATTTGCTCGATTGCTGACCATTCACAAAAGCAAATATTAGCTCGGCTGATAAAAACTCGTACACAGAAGTTTGGATCGACATGACCTGTACATTATATACAACAGCGTCAACAGCACTGAGCGTTTGTACACATAAACACAAAAAAGCCTCAGCGACGAGTATTGATAACTTGCCCACGCAGTTTAATATTGACTACGGATTTTCAACTCGATTTAATTATAGGCTTTTAAAATTAAAAGCTTTGAAAACGATTTGACAAAAAGCTTTTCCAGTTTTATTTCGGAAAAAATTAATTAAACTAATTTATTTATGATTCTCTTTAATTAAAATTGCTTAGACTAAAAGTAATTAAATTGTAAAAGAATAAATAAATAAAAGACCGGCTGTTGTAGATAGTTCAACATGCAGAATAGCACCAAATAATTATTGCAATAAAAAAATATGATGAAACACTTAAAAGTTGCAGCAAATTAAGAATTAATTTGTAAATTTGGTATAATTCATATTAAAATATGTCTCTTTCCAATAGCAACTCCATCACAAAAGCAGGACCTGTCGAGATTTTGACCGAAAAAATTGCGTGTCAAATTGATTTTATAATAAATCATGAATAATTCATGAAAATAAAGTTAAAAATAATCTAAATGAAGAGATCGGCATCTTCTTGAGTGTCAACTTCTTCAAACAAATTAAAACTAATCAAAATAAATAAAATAATAAAAATAATATCAGAGAGCTCAAAAAAATGACACAGGACAAAAAAATCTAGTTCAATTTTTACTTTGATTTTACTGCATGAATTTCTTTTTAATAAAAAATGTGATTGTCAATTAAAGGGATTAGAAATATAGAAACATCACATCGTGAGATATATAAGTGAATTATTGATGCAATTTGCTCTCTTTTCTCGCGAATAATAAATCTTTCGAGGCGAAACAAACCTTGGCTTTCGCACATTTCTGTTTTGTGTTTTGCTGGCGCGGGAAATTGCGCCCTTGTTTCTGCCTCGTCGCAGATTTACGGCCAGACGCATAAATTAGGCCGGTTTGTGTGCATCATCATGCAGAGCTCATCTCCTCAAGAGAGAGAGCTACCGGATGAATATCTATATATGCGAGAGCGGAATTATTTATCGGTTTCTGTGCAGCAGCCACTTGGCCGCGGCGACGCTTCAGAGTGTAATGCACTTCTTGTGGCACGCGGACCGGCTAAGCGTGTGTATTGCGCAGCGACTCGGTGCTTCTTCGATTTACTGAATGAAATGCCATCGACGATGATGGAAAACAATGTCTGCGTACCATAAACATCCATTGGGAAAGAGAATAAACTAACGCAAATGCAGAGAAGCGATCGCGGCAAACCAATCGGCGCTGCCCGGCGCGGGCCTGCACCGCCGCATTACTCTGTGATTATTTTTCTTGTTTGACCTCGATCCAAACACATCTGTCTGTCCATCTCCGATCATAAATATTTGAGCTCGCCGCCATGAGATCAACCCTCTGCCAGAGCTTTTTGGTTTTCCCGCATTAATTGAATAATTCCGATTGAGGTCGGCGCACAATTTCAGTTCGGAATGTTTGGCATTGGTGCTCTGATGGTTTTAACAAAATCGCAAACTAAATTTGAATAAAATGTAAAATGAATTTTGTGTAGAGTTGTGTCATCTTTGCGTTGTTAAGTGTTTTCCAAATTCCCGTTTTTATTTTTCAAAGAAATCTTATCATTGATTCGGAAACTTAGAGAGAGAGAAACAATGCTCGGATAATGAATAAAAATGTCAAAATTTTAACTTTTAATTGGAAATTTTAATTCTTTTCAAAACAGTTTCGGATTTCTGTTTCCAAAGAAAAGAAAAAATTCCACTTAAAAGTGAAAAAAAAATCAAGAATCTGTTTTGAAAAGAATTAAAATTTCCAAATAAAAGTTGAAATTTTGACGTTCAAATTTGTTTTCCGAGCATTGGTTTTCTCGCTCAGTTTCTGAATCGACGCTATGAATTCTTTGTAAAATGAATTAAGTTTTTTTTTTTTAAATAAAAAAGTCTTGTAGGTTCTTTGACCTTTCTTTCTTCAGTGACAACTTAAATGATAAAGTTTTTCCGGTGCGACAGAAGCAGGAAAAAACTGACTTTCCTGCATTCCAATCTACTTTTCTTTTATATAACTGTAAAATAAAAATTTGCTGTTTTTATCTGAAATTTCGTAGCGAGCACGTTTTTCCTTTATACACGTCAGAAATTTACTTATCAAAACGGAAGCAATTTTGTGCAATTAACTCAGTGTGTTTTGAAAATGCAGCTCGCAATCTGTGCCACGCAGGTTGCATATCTGCGCCGGCCGAGCTGTTTCGCTTTTTCAACACCATTTGAAAAAGGTTGGGAAATTATTTATTACTTTGTGGTCAGATATGCTAACAAATTTCGACGCGGCCAGTCCAGAATGCTCCCTAATCCCGGGGCTGGTGCCAAAAGAGCGCCGCACACTGGCCCACCGCCAAAAATCATCATTCCAAAAGACGTTTTCCATCTCGAAATTTCAAAAGAAAGTGGACAGGAGGGAAAAGATAGATTAAAAAATAAGAAATGCGGTCTCGGGCAGACTAAACAGATTTCGAGAGCGTTTGTCTCTTGAAAATGATGGTTTTTCAGCGCTGGCGACACATTTCTCCACTGCACACGACGAGGGAAGTAAGCAAAGGCGAGAATCGGTGCCAAAGAAGAAGAAGAGGTGAGATTTGGAGGCTGCGAGAGGTGAAACACGCCGGGGGTTTGTGTGTGAGTGCACGGTACAGAGCATACAACACACATAGGGGAACGGCAGGCACGCGTTTCTAAACTTAGCTCTCTGCGTGGTGGATCTCTTGCTCGCTCGCAACAGGGGCACTTTGGGCACGCGGCCATAATTCGTGATGCTCGACGAGTAAAAGCAACAAAAACTACGTCATTTAGAGGAGAAAAGTCGTTAAAATGCACGCACCGCCGGCTAGAATGATCGGCAGCATCCAGAAGCCGCTCTCGGCGCACTTGGATTTTTAGTTTTAAAAAAAATCGGCCCACGATTATATTTCTCGGGTCCGATTGGAAATCGGCCTCCGTGATACGAGAGCGGCCTGAGTAAATAAATAAATGATGCAACGCTCCTCCTAGATATCGCGGCGTTTGGCAGAGTCCAGCTTAGGGGAAGGAAGCGGAGGGCTGCGGGGAGGTTCTCAAGTCTCTGGCGGCGGCACCGGCCGCGCTTCTCATGCCTTTTATGGTGCCAAGCGCCGCGTGCCGAGGGGCCTCTGGAGGAGCCCCTCCCGGACGCCGGCCGACTCGCCGCCCAGAAAACGCCATCAAGAGGCAAAATTAATGCCCCGAACGGCACCTACGAGCCTTTTGTGCTCGCTGCTTTGTGGCCCCGCGCGCCGCCGCCGCCGTTATTAAACTTTCGGCCAGAGACGGTCTGCGCTGGAAAGTTTGACGCGCAGAAAATCGCGTCCCGACAGCCGTTTTAATTATGCACCGTTCGATTAACAGGCGGAAATCGACGCCGAGTTTATTACATTTGACCATAAGTCAATAATTAGGAATTAGAAAGGCAGCAAGATTATTTTTCTTAATTGTCGGCGTCCAATAATATTTTAAGTGTGAATTAATGACCGTCAGCGAAGTCTCACTGTTTCATCCGGTTTCATCTAATCATTGCAATGCTGAACAAATACTCACGACTCATGATTAAATGTTCAAATTGTTATAATTGAATGTCAAATAATAGTTTTAACTACACGGATTACTAATCTTTAAAATTTGGTGGTTAAATTTGATAATTTAATTTCTTTAAATATTATCGCATAATAAATTGCATTTAAGAACCGAAGCCCGGGAGAGAGTAGAATTTTATTCCATCACCAATTCCTCAAATGGATCTGGACCCCAGGTATTTAGTTGATAATTATTAAATTAATTAATTAAACAATAAAAGCTTTATATTCAACTTAAAAAATGTATTAGGTTATTTAAGAAATTAATTTTTTAATTATTGAAATAAGAAAAGAACAATAAAAATTATTAAAAATGTTTAGAAACTATTAATTAAGAATAATTTTTAAAAATTTATAATTATTTAACTTAAATTTTTTTCTACAAAGACAAATATGTACACGCAATTAAGGCACGTAATGCAAAAAGCTGAACGCTGACTTTTTGATGTAGTCAGAGATTTCAAAATTCGTGCTCGTCTCGCCGTTCACATTACCGAGATATAAAGTTGCAGCCAACACAACAGGCTCTGCCCTTGCAATAAAATGAGATGCACACCAGCTAGCTGCGCAATTTATACGGAGAATTTTATAACTCGTGCTTGTCACTCCGTCTAATGACAACATTCATAATTCATAATACAATAATTCCGTCACCGTGCATTGTAAATTCTGCACTTAATGCAACCGTATAAAATCAAACAAATATTAAATATATTGCTAGGGCTGCGCTCTAATCAATTTTCCCAGAGACGATTCGCCAAATTTGGAAGGTCATGAATATTCATCTGATTCATTAATAGTTTCATTGTGTCAAATTGTGCACAATTTCGCGAGTCGCATCACGTGCGGTGGCGGCGGAGACGTGATCCACGCCTCCGGATCCTGCGAGGCAAAACACATATTATAAGTTTCGACGTTGTCGACGAGACGCAGACTTTTGCACGTAGTGAAAATTATTGTTTACATTTCCTCGCTCAGATTCACACGGAGAGATAAGCGAGTGATTTACGATCATTTTGAGAGGAAGAGACTGTCTGACCAAAAGCCAAATAATCTCCGCTTCAGGTGCGCAACTTTGTAAGGAAAAGGGAGGATCGAATGTTTGCCAAGAGTGCAGTTTTGTGATTGAATTCGGCGCAGTTTGTTAAAAATGAGATGGATCTTTTCAAGAGCTAATTAGCAAAGGACGTTGAAGAGGTAGCTCAAAATCACTCAAGATTCATTAGGAGAGAGGCTCATTTTAGCAAAATGCAAATTTATTGAACTAGTCGAAGAAGACAAAAAGATTTCTGCTCAATTGTTCATACTTTTAATGAACGTAGTGAGTTTTTTTTTTAAAGAAAAAAACTTTAGATTGTTAGACTGACATGAGTTGAAGAAATAATATAGAGATGAACGCTGTATTGTTTTAATTTTTCAACTTGTTTTGTGGGAAATTATTTTAATAATTAATTATTTATTTATTATTAATAACTGATGAGAGCGGGTTGTGCGGAAACCATTGGACGCAATAAAAAATGACGTGCCGGAAATCGCATGGCACAGTTTGACATCACAGAGGCAAAAGTCGGTGCAAAAATTGAAAATTATAAAAATTCTGGGAAATCAAACATGGCTGCTTTTATACATCAGCGAATGTGGGAATTTTTTGGAAAACTGTATAACCATTCAAGGCAACGTATTTATTATTATGACGGATGGAAAAATTCTCTCTCGCGCGCCCCATTTCATTCATTATTCATCCGAATGTCCGAGTGACGCGCGAGCGAGTGCGTCAGAATTGAAGATGTTCCAGCGTCGATATCACGGCACACGGCGCCGCTCCCTGAAAAGTGATCAACTAACGAAACGCCATTGGCGATCTCCGATAGCATGCATAAGTCAAAAAGGCACGGAGAGCTTTTGGGAAATCGGAGGCGAGTGGGCGCCAACTTCCCTCTGAGCGGAACCATCGCAGATTGGCGCCAACCTTGACCTTCCGATCGAGCAACGGAAAAGCTAATCGCGACGGAGAAAGGGCCAATATTGACACCTGACTCCCTCCATTCATTATTAAAAGGAGACGACGAAATAATTGTCTTTCCGTGTCGCCCTCCGGCAGTGGACGCGTCGCAAGCGGATTTGCAATTCAATCAAAAATGCAATTACCAAAGATGTGATCCACATTTCTATCAGCAGGGGTCTCATAAAAAATTATGCAGAAATTGTCTTTCAATTTACAGATATTTTAAAATATTTGTAATTTAATTTATTACTTGTTTATATTTTAGACAGAATTATATATATTCCTCCCTTTTAGTAAGTAATCTGTAAAAATAAATATTCTGTTTTGGGTGTAAAACTTAAATAAAATTATCCTTCAAACTTTAATTCCTCGTTTTTTTTCAGGCTGAAACAAAGTATTTTATTGGCCTGTGCCCTTACTTGAGCTTGCGGAAGGCAAGCTCCAATCTTAATTATATTATTAGGGTATTTATTTTTAATTTTTTTATTTCAAATAGATTTCCAACTAAATGAAGAGCGCAATTCCTCTGGGAAAATAGAAACTAGAATATATTCCTTATACGAGTAAAAAATTTTGTTCGAGAAAATTGTAAAGCATGGAGATAAACTGTTTTGCAACAGAAAAAAATTATATATAAAAAAATGCTTATAATTGTAATACAAAATGTTTACTATTAAAATTTCATTGGAAGTTGCTGATTATTTTAATTAATTTTTATTTGATAAAGACATTGATTGTTAAATTTAAAAAACAAACTGCACATTCATTTTTCCTAGAATTTATTAAAAAGACACCCATTCATATATTAAATTATTAATGAATGTTTTTTTCCTCATTTATTTACTCCCGGAAAACATTGCACTTTGGCTTCCTGCATTAAAAATAATTTCAAGCTGACCGCCGCACTTAATGAGCAAATTCCAATTGAAAGTGGCACCAGTGGCAATTCGTCTCGAAAGCACTTGGCTGACACGAGTGAAAATCCGTCTGCGCGTTCGAATTTTATTACAAGAAGCACCTTTCGGGGGCTGCGCCGATAATTTGTTAAGTAGAGACTGGAGCCACGAGTCGCTATCTCATTATGCACACGCGGCTGCGGCACGAGCACCGCGTGTGCTGCAGCAACAAGGACCGCGCGCGGCGGATGGAATTTCCTGTGGATCATCACGCGGCCATTAAAAACGTTAGATAGAGAGAGCCTAGCAAGCGGAGCCCCTAACGCGGGGACCGAGTGAGAACCCAAAATAGAATCGGCAGGGTGCTTTCGAGGAGCCAGCGAAGAGATGCGGTTGATGCACAGCCTCGCTGCTGCTCACTCGTCTCTTCTCTTCTTGATTCGAGATTTACAGACGAGGCACGCGAGTCATTATAACAAACTGTGCGGCGCATATCGGAACACATGGCACCGGCAGCAGCCAGTCGCGGGGTGCAGATAAGCCGCGAGCGGCCCCCTGACGTCCCGTCCCGCACCAGGAAAACATACGCCGGCCGAGACTTGCGATTAGTCAGACTTTTGCGAAATCCGCTCTTCCGAGTGTTTGTTATTTTCTTCAATTGCAGAGGCCAATTCACGAAAGGCCAGCAAAACTCGATGTTACAATAAAATTTGATTTTCTTGGGTCGCATAAAAATAATTTACATTTTATTGGGAAGAAAATAAATGAAAAAATTATATGAATAAGCTTTTTTCAACGTAAAAACAGCGGCGAACAAATAGTATGATTTATTTTGTTATAAGCTTCAGTTAAATTACATTATATTAATAAGTCTTTCTTTTTTATTTAAAAAATTAAATATTAACTAATTATTTTAATATATAATTTATTTGATTTTTATATTTTTATGCGTTGCTGATTTAAAATTTGTTTTATAACAAAAAAAAATGAGCGCCTTACAATTAGATTTCTTTTATTAAACAATATATATAAACCTTAACAGCAAATTTTGGTTATACCTAATTCTGGAATTACTTGAAGTCCAATTCATGGTTTTCTTTTAATTTTATTCGTGTGGTGTGATTTATATTTCAGCATTACTTTGGCAAAATGTCTGGAATTTGGAATTATGTTGGAACATAATTAAAATAGTAAAAAGTAATTAGGCAAAATTAATGAATTGAATTATTTTGAAGCAAAGTACAAAAATTAATTCACCACAGACAGAGCAAAAAGTGATTCGAAAGTCGTTTAAGTTAATTATTTCGCTCCAACATGTCACAATAATTGCAATTCTGTAGAACTTGCAATATAATATGGTATCCGCCGGACCGGTCACGTCCGCGATCGCATAAAATCCGCGAGCTTCCGCGAAATTAGCAAGAATTAAATTGGGTCGAATTGGCGACCGAGAGTGCGATGCGCAAGCAACGGCACTGTCTGACGTCACGAATTCGATCGCCTCGTGAAAATTCACTAAAACATCATTGGCTCTCAAGTCTCAACCAGAGAGCGTGAAAATTGTCGGTCGTGCGGAATATCGTTTTTTTTTTCTTAATTGTTTTATCGCGATTACGAGTTAGGATTTATGGTATGCTCATGTGTGTGTGTGTGCCCGACGAAAAATGCAAATTAATGTATCTCACCGAGTGTGTTATCAGCGTATTATGCACCCTGAATTAATATTATTATAGCCGAGACGTCGCTGCATAAATAAATTATATAGCGGAAAAGTGACGGGGCAGCTTCGTATCTTCGGTTGAGCCGCCGAGTCACGCCATTCCTCGTTTTCTTTCTTAGATATTTCTCGTGTGCATCTCGCAGGCTGCCCTGTTGGTCGCGCCGTTGCTTCACTTTTCTTAATACTTCTCGTGCGCGGCTTATTACGGTCTAATTGATAAGATAGTGCCTGTGTTTGTGTATGTGTTCGCGGTGGAAATTTATTCAAAACACTGCGCCGCGCATTTCTCTACATGTTTTATAGACTCGCTGAGCTCCGTACGACAATATGAGCGAGGGAAATTGAGACATGTATACGTTTTCACAACTTTATTTATTTTGAATGGATTCGCCTTTGGTGCGAGCGTACGTCATAATGGCGTCATCGAAGAAAAAAAATTTATTTCGTTTCCCTCTGCCAGGGAAAAGTGAATATTTTATTCCTGATATCTTTCAATAAGAGATGTTTGCGTGTTCAGGTTCTATACTTTTCGTTATTCCAAAAATTTGTCCTTAGAAATGGAGAACATACAAAGTTTCGCGTAGAGCAAAATATTCAAAGGCCAGAAGGTATGAGAAATATGAGATATAAGAATAAGAGATTGAATTGCATAAATTTAATAAACAAAATTTAAATGCATAGTTGCCATATATTTTTTAATTACTCTTCATAGATATTTTAGCACCTGAAATAAGTGGGAAATTTCTGAATCGCAATCAAAATAAATCACTACCTATTAATTTGCTTTGCCAATTTATTCCCTTAAAGAATAATCCAATATTTTATGAATGAAATAAAATAATATTGTGGTAGAAGTTCACGATCGAGCGGATCGAGGGTTGATTCATAGTGATTTGAATTTAAAATCGACTTTTCCTCAATGGGTTTTGTGAGTTGATTATTGTTTCAGAAAAAGCAATAATTTTCACACAAAAAGGGTTAACTTGAACGATTTTTTCTATTAAAGATTGATTTTTGTACTAATTCTTCTCAAATGATTTCCCAGCTCATGAATTATGGTTTCAGCCTTTACATGTAGAGCAGGATATGTTTTTTCTTAAACAGTAAACAACACGTAAACCCATTGAGGAAAAGCCGATTTTAAATTCAAATCACCAAAAATGAGATAAAATTAAAATAAAGAAATAGTAAAAAAAAAATTATTTTATTTTTAATATTAAATCAATTTTTTTGGAAGTTATAATTTTATAGGTTTAAAGGGTTCTGCTTAATTAAAACACTGATGCTTTAAATTACATGAACTGAACATTTTAGGCATTCAAACTTAATTTGCTTAGAAACATTTTGTTAAGGTGATCTTCCGCTTAAAAGGCAGACGTAGGAAATTGTTAAATAAAATATTATAACAAATAAATATTATAAATCATAGAAAAAACGTTGCAGTTAATTTTTACAACTGGATTGAGCGCGGTGATACGGAGCAAAACGGTTTTAACACTTATGCGCTTTTTTGCTGACAATCCTCTCACATAACTCAATCCATTAGCATTTATTCGATCAGATAAGCGCATAATAATTTCCATCAACTCGGAAAAAACCAGCCGAGCGTGAATAAAAAAGCAAGCGAAACCCGTTCGTCGCGTCGACGACGCACCTCGATGCAAATGTAAAATAAAAAACTTGAAAAAGTGGCGCGTGCATGCAAATTTATATAAGATATAACTGCAGTTCGGACGAAACTCGTTTTCGCGAAAAATAATTTTTTAATCAACGCACAAAAACCAAAAACTATACCAAATAAACTAGGACGGAGATAAGCGTCAGGTTTTGCTGGTTAATGCGATTTAAATGCGGCGGCGGCAGCGGCGCAGGCTGTCTTTATACATGCCAGGCTAACAAGTAGTGTAATAAAAAATAATGTTCACGGTCGCGGTGCTTTGTGTGTGTAATTACCATTTCAATAGAGCACGAGGGCGTGAATGCATGCGCGGCACCCGCTCGCGTGCTCCGGTGACGTCAGCCGGCGCAAAGGACGTGCTTGGCGGGGATGGGGGCAGCGCAGCCATGACCTCGCCGCCACCCCCGAACCGGCGGCGATTGCTCTTGGATCGGCAATCGCGGAGGCATCCTCGGAAGGAATTGATAGATCCGCGCGCACGGCACGAGCGGTGCAAACTGCGTGGCTGCGGCCGAGCGAGTCTCACAATAAGGGCGGTTCGAGCATTACTGAACCAAATTTAAGTCTTCTTTTCTTAGCCCCATCGCTTTTATTTCAGTACTGAGTATTTTTGAACCTTTGCGGGGCCAAACGGCCGCATATATGATGCAAGAAATAGTAGCGCGGGATATTAAAAGACGACGGCATGCTGAAGGTGTTGCGGCGGCCGAGGCGGTGGTGGTGTCTGCTGTGTTATGGGTTAATAATACTCGCCGCACACGCGGGTCGCCGCGCTGCTATTTCCGCCTCTTTTAGCAGGGATGATTTTGTATTTTTAAAAATCCACTCCCGCCTTTTGGCTATATTTATAATCCACGGGCCATACTACGGCTGCTTTCTTTCGTATTTCATTCACTTTCTTGTTCATTCAGACTTTTCGCCACTCTTCGCATGCACAAAAGCGTGGCCGTGCTCGAGGGATTATGATTGAACCACCCTTGCATTGTGTGCTTGTTGCGACACAAAGGCGCGAGTTCGAATCGACTACTTTGCGAAATCCTCAAAGAGCAAATCAAATTAAATTAGCATCTTACGTTTTTTTCCTCAATTTTTTTAGTAATAATGAACAAAATGAATTTTTTTCTATTGTTAAGAATTTCTTCAAAGGACTTTTGCGCAAGTTCCTACAGCGTACTTGAAGAAATTGAAATTGAATTAAAATTTTGAAATGCAAGTTTAATATTTGCTTCAAGAAATTGCCACTCGAGGAGATGATCATGAAAATGAAGAGATTGGGCTTTTCCTCATAGCGAAATTAGTTTTTATTCAAAAACAAATGGTCAGTTTCGGTCAGCGAGCAGCGCGTTTGCTCATGAAATAGGTTGGTAAATGAATTTGTTAGTTTTAGGATTAAAATTTTTATGTTAAAATGTATTTTTCTCTCTCCAATTTTGCTGATTTTTGTATTTTTCTTGCTCATGATATAGGGTCGGAAACTGGTAGAGCCATTTTTTTTTTAACAATTTTTACAACGAGGAAAAGCCCGATCTCTTCGTTTCCGAAAGTTTAATAATAATTATTAAATAAATAAAAGGAATAAAAATCATCTCCGCACTCTAATTATTTCCTTCTGCACCTAAAATCATAGTTCAACAATCAATAGAAATTTATGAAAGTTGAGCAATTTTCTTGTTTTAACTTTTATTTAAAAAAATTTAAATGCCATGTTTTATTGTACATTTTGTAATGAAACGCAATTTACGAAACACTAATTTGCAGTTTAAAATTTCAGCTTCCAACTGAAAATGTCAAGTGCCCTCGAGAACTCTTTTGTCTGCATTCCAGGACTAAAAATGCTTCAACCCTGTCTGTCTCTGTGACTCTGTTGCGACGTACAAAAATTTGCCCTCGACAACAAGCATCCGAGCGCGCACAAAGGCTCACGTTAAAAAGCAACTCGACAGTTCTATTACTTTTTTCTGTACAAAATCGCAGCAGGCAATCAATTTTGATTCACCCCGGCAGGGCAAACAGCAATTTTGTGCCGCTGAAAAAAAGGGCAGAGCAAATTGATTCAAAAGTCATTCCGTCCGAGGGTTAAAACATTCACACTGCGGGAGCGCGCAGCAGCCTTTGTTAATAAAAATTATTTTCCTGCTCGTTACAAAAAACCGGAGCAGGTGCGGCCCATAAGTATCCAAACATTTGCTTTGGTTTCGGTCCAAGCGAGTGATCTCATCCACTCTCTGCAACTCGCAGCATCCCTTGCGTGAAATTCTATACCGCGTTTTCCTTCGGCTAGATGCGTTGGCGGAGAGAACGAGATGTGAGAGGACAAAGTTTATTTCTCGTTCAATTTTAAGGTTTCTGTAGCAGTGAATAACACTTTCCGCCCTGGCAAAGGGCGAGAGTCAGGTAGGACAAATTGTAAAGAGTAAATAGAAGAAAGTTTGCGCGACAATGACGAACTGATGCTCCGCGTTTCCATGGAGATGCACAAAAAGAAACTGGAGCACAAAAGAGTTATTGATTTTTTTTTATCTCTCTGGTTGTGAATATTGTGAATGCTATGATAATTCAATCGGGAGTTTAGAAAATTAATTTCAAAGCCTAACGACCAATCAGCAATATTTTTTTCTACGTTTTTATTTGATGAGTTTGTTATATTTTTTCGCCTTGGGAGGTGAAGTTTGTATTTTATATGTGGCATCCTCTTTGATTGTATTTCTATACAAATAAAATTAATATTAAGAATTAATTAATAAACAAACAAAAATTAAGAATGTGAAAAAAATAGAAATCTTTCCGCAGCTTTAATTGTACAAATTTGTAACATAATTTTCATATAATTTAAATAATTTCTATCAAAAATTGCCGCAATATAATATTTAATTAATTAATTTTGTATTTTCTACTTTTTTAGTAGTTGCGCTTTTCAATTGTTTAAAATTTATTTTTAAACGATTCATTTAACCATAAACATTAGCCGGGGACAATTTAAAATAATCAGTGCGGACATTTTTCACTAAATTAATTGGAAGCTTTTTGCCCTCAGGAGGATTTTTTTTAACTTAAATATTACTTTTTCAATATTTAAAAATAATTGTAGCGTTAATTAATTCAAAATCCATAAAATTGTGATGATTTCCTCATAAAAATTGAAATAAATCCTTTGAAAAATCAGTTCAAGACTGCAATGTATTGAAAAAAATCATTTATCTTAAAACTCTTTGAATTTGTTGAAAAAAAAAAATTAATAACAAGAATTGTTTATCTATCCAAATTATTCCTATGTTAAAAAAAATTAACTACTTATTCTCATAAATAAACATAATATGAAATTATTTTACCTAGATTTTTATTTTTCATCGTAGCTAAATTTGCAAAAAATATATTTTCCTTTTCTTTTTTTTTAATTTTCCAAATTGCAATTTTCAAAAGTTTCCCAGACCAACGAGTTTATTTGAAATTTAATGTTTATTTTCCTTTGGCGTTTCGCAACGTCGGATCTGGCTGCGCGACGTCCCCAATATTGGGCAAGGCCGTTTTCACGAGCTCATGCACAGCTGGCCACGCGCGTTTGTGTTTGTCGGGGCGCGATCCGGAGGCTTTGAACACAAGATTTAATGCGCGACCGTGGAGGTGCGAAGGTCGAGGCAGGCACCGGCCCAAACCAAAGCAAACCCCGACAAGGTGTGTGCAAAGCATGTCCACCGGCGTGCAGGGGGTGCAATCGATATCAGCGTGACGCACACATGCAGGCGAGCTCGCCGGACGCAAGGCCACGTGAACCCGCCTAATGCCGCGGCGCGTTCGCTAACGACCAGTCCAATTTTTGTCCCGACGAAAACCCGATCTTGACGTGAAATAATTAGAATTTCCCTGTTCTCCGCTGATATCGACGAAAGAGATATGAATCCGCGCGTGCAGATCAGATTTCCGCGGGAAATTGAGTAAAAAAACAAAATGCTTCTATTTCAGAACAACTCACCTTGGTGATGTGCAGCGGGTGGTATATGTGGAGCTTCAGGTACGAGGGCTTACGCCGAACGTAAAAAGGACGGGGGTCTGCGAAAAAATAATTAAAAAAAGAATTAATTACATTCTGCTGGCGGTTTTTGGTGTCGTTTTTTTTTTTTAATAATTAATGCCTACAATGCTTAATTACATTTCGCATTTATTATGCACACACACAGGCGCTTGCACGCACCCGACATAAAATATGAAACAAGCAAACCTGAAAATTAATTATTTGTTTCACCATCAAATTTATATTTTGTTTTAATTTGATGAGTGAAAATAAGTGAAATTAAAAAATTTCTAATCTTTAAAAAAAAAATTAATTTATTTTAATTGGATGTTTAAGAAATTGTTTCTTTTAACAGATAGATTCACGTTTTGAGAGGTTCCCTGAATTACAGCACAATCTACTTACAACGTCAATAAAAGCTATTTTTGTACTTGAAAGAAGGAAAAAAGCGTATCAAGGTTGTCGACTTGCTAAAAATAAACTCATTTGGGACACTCAGGTATCTCCTTTAGATTTTTTATAAGTTACGTTTAACTTTCTCTGCTTCACGTTTTTTTTTTATGAGTAAAATCAGCAATTTACATAAAACGCGTTCTGAATGTTCCCATCATAAAATTAATTCCATCAAAATAGTAATAAAACGTCGCTTCAAATAATAGATTGAATAGATTACAGCACAGAAAATCTTCCACTCAACGGAGACGAGAAAGCCCCGTGGAGTTTATGCAACCCCCTGGTTGAAGAAGCGTCGCGGCGCAGCATCTCGCTGAAGTTTTCTTCTTCCAATGGTCTTATTGAAAAACAAGCGACAAGGGCAAAAATATTTTTCTTAAATGCAGATTCTGTCAAGCGAGACAAAACATTGTTTTTGCCAATTGTGGAGGGGGAAAACAAACTGCAGCCGCAGCATTGCTAAGTAAGAAACGCGAGAATACACGAAAGAAACGGAGTTCTATGCCGATTGTGCGCAGCCAACCTTGCAGTCGTTCCTACGACCATTGTAATTCACCAGCAGCTCGCTGTGCACAATCAGCAAATTATCTTATCTCACTTCTCGCAGCACAAACTTGAGCTTTTTATTAAATTTTGCCTCTCCATTAAGAAAACACTATAGAGAAGCATATTTAATATTATTTTCTTTTCACTTGAGTTTATTCCAAATAAAATTTACTAACAAGCGCAAAATATTTCTTTCTATAACTGTACACGAGGCATAACTCATTCAACCTCCCGGCAATGTTGTGGTCAATTGAAAATTAAAGAAAGGTAATAATGCGTTCTTCGTTGACCGCTAATATAGCAAGAAAATTCTTAGCCTGCAATATTTAACAACAAAAATTTAATGTTTCTTTTAAATTTATATTTTTTTATTATTTTAAATTCAATTTCTTATTCGTTAACTACAAGCGTCTCCTCCTGAATAAATTAAATATCCACCGGTTTTTTATTTACTTGGAAGTGGCAATTCTTAAAAAAGACCAAAACAAGCAGAAATACTGTTTACCATGACACACATTGCAAAATCAAGTGAAAAGCGTGCTTTACTTCTAAAAATACATTTGCAGTGGCTAAAAATAAGTCAAGACAGGGAATTTTTCAACGATTCACAACAAACTGGTTTTCTTCGGCGACTCGGCGAGGCCTATAAGATAATAACATTGGCGTGCAGCCTTGGTCGAAATGCAGTCAATAAAACCGCATGTCTTGAACTATCTGAAGAAGTAAAATGTAAAAAGTCACCTGACTAACCCTCACTTGCGACAAGAGCAATTTTCACGCCGTCTGCAATAGAAAGTAAAAGATCAGCCCGCATCACGAGGTATAAGTTTTTTGTTCAGCCGCGAACATGGTCCATAAAAGAACCTTGTTGCCGATTTAACTATAAGGAGAATAAAAGAACCTGTTTTTTTCTCTTCTACCTGATGCGAGAGCGAGACTGCTACCGACATAAATGCTTGCTTATCCAAATAATAGAGACGCGGCCGGTCGCTGACCTGCCTAGGACCGTCCTCAATTTTACGCTGCTCACTCTCACCCTGCAATAAATCGCCGATTTGTGACGCCATTCAGCGTTTGTTCGGGGTCACCGCACCCTCCTTTAGGAATCGCGTCCCATATAACCTCCCTTCCTGGTATACACCCCATTTAGTTTCTCGGGCGCAACAGGTTTCTCTGACAAAGGATACGGGAGAGCTTGGAAATTTTCCAAAGTCACAATTTTCTTCCTATAAGCTTGATTCGATTTAATAATTATTTGGAATTCATGGCTGTGAGTGAGAAGGAAAAAACATTAAATAAATTTATTTCGTGTGCAAAAAGGGAACCAAGCCAAACAATTATAATAATTAAACACTATTATTGTTACGAGTGTACAAATGAATAATTCAGTTTCAAATTCGCACGTGATACGACGAGCTGTTCCCCTTCAACTTTCTTTTGCACTCACGTGATGGAAGGTATCAAGGTATGCACTGCGCTTATGTACACCAGTCTACCGCAACTTGGAACCGCTAGTTTTTGGTCGAGTCAACACAGTATAATTCGATTGAAGAATTCGGCACTCTAGGAGATACAGTAAAATATTCCTAAATATTCATTTCTGAATCATTTTATGAAAAATGCTCAAAGACTTATTAACTGAAAAATTTGAACGGTATTTATGCTTAATGTACGAGAGATTCTTTTTAATATTGTAACAGACGAAATACTTATCTAACAATAATAAATCGATCGATAAAAAAACAGTTACACATTTTGCAGAATTAAAAAAAGATCAAAAAGCTTTCAGTAATTTGGGTCTGGATATTGAAACTGCCAGAGACATGCATTTTAAAATACCCATCAAGAGAGAGAATATGGTTGAAAACCGGTACGCAATTTAAGCTGGACGAATAGGGTCAAATATTTTGACACACCTATCGCATTGAAAACTCGATTTTCGTCGTGAGAGCCCTGCTTGATCAATGGTAGTCTGATAGTCTGAGAAACCTGCAAAACGTGTGGAATAAACGTAAAAAATTGTGCAAAAGGTGGCTGAGATCTTAAATCCGGTTCTTTTAAAGAAAATTCCTAACTGAAAAGGGATTAATTTAAATTGCTTGGAGAGTTTCAAATGAAGGTGTAAATTAAAATGAAGTAACATTAATTTTCTGTTTTTTTTTTCGTCACCCACGAGTACCGTCGGAGTCAATTTCCATTTGATTGAACATGCAGGCGTATATTATATTGCGTATGCATCACAGGGGATGATCTCCAGGCGAGCAAATTATAATTATTTCCTCTGCGGCCGAGAGCTCAGCCAACCAGCTCGCTTTTCGTGATTTCGACACGCGCGCTCTGTTGATCTCAGCTGCATCTCGTTAAATTACCTCCCCCGCGCAATGCCGTTCCACGCGGACGCGACCCCCAGCCACCCACTCGCGACGGAGGCACGGCACCATGTCTGAGATCTTCACCGAGAGACAAAGAGTTAATTGCGCCACGGTAGTAAATGATACCAATTGGATGCGAAACCAAAGCTGCCGAGATGCGGAAAATCGAGTTGCGATTATATTTAATTACTGATGATCACACGTGCAAATCGTCTTCCTGGCTGATTAGCAATTTTTTAGCCAACAGCGAGATTGATTTTTTTAATTTAAAATATTTGATATTTTTTATCTTAATATATTTTATTTGATTACCAAATTCTTGACAATTTGAAATTCCAAATTAATTGTACAGACTTCTATAGTTTTAATTTGTGTATTAATAATTGCTTATTGATTTATTTTAATTTTCATTTAAACCAACAACAGGCCTATCTATCCTACAAATTCATTATTAAATGACATTGATTTATAATGTGACCAGTGTGTAAGATTTATAAATCTTGGAAATATATATAATATTGTTTACAGAGATGTACAGTTTGTGAAAATCAGATCTGGTGCTTTTATAAAAACAAATAAAAATAAGAATATAATAATTATTATAATAAAAATAAAACATTCCATCTAAATCTAAAAAATTTTAAATTTTATAAGGTTGCTTTTTATACTTATTATAATTTATAATCAATAATCTACACATGTTTCATTAATTTTAATGTCAGCAATCGAAAGAATTGAATTTAAAATTTTTTGCATTACAAAAATTATCCAATTGCGTTAAATATTCCTGCGTATATCCTTAAGCAACTTGGTTTCACCAAAGCATTATTCAGGAAAAAACATCAATCGCTACTTTTAAAGTTGCTTTAAATTTTCAATGCCGCGAAAATTAATAATCGTCGCACTGGTCGCAAGAAAATCTTCAGCACTAAAACATTTTTCATGCTGGTCAATTTAAAGGGTCCAACTTTAAATGAAATTTTAAAATTTCCCATAGCAAGAATTTAATAAAATTACAATATTTTAAACGAGACTCTTAGCAAAACTCGGAGATTTCATTCCACAGGAACAGTATGGGTTCATGCCGGGTAAGAGCACAATTGATCCAATAAAACATTTTCAAACTTTAATATCCACAAATATGGGAGAGAAAAATTATAAAAAGTATGCCCTTTTTATTGATTTAAAATCAGCATTCGACCTGACTAATAGAAAATTATTTTTGCATAAATTAATTAATAAAAATATCCTTTCAAAAAATGAGCTTTTGTTGCTCTCAGAGTTTTTAGAAAAAGACTTTATTCAGCTAGACGATGGAGTTTCTTTATCGGAATTTTTTGTCCAATCAAATGGTTTTAAACAAGGAATGAATTCTAGTCCAATCTGCTTCAATATTTATATTCATGACATAATTAAAATATTCGAGGGGATTGAAGGAGTAGAATTTTTGTTCTTTGCGGATGACATGGTTTTTATAAGCGATAGCTGTAAAAAATTGGAAAAAGCTTTAGAAAATTTTTTGATTTATTGCTCTGAAAATAGTTTAAAAATAAATGTATCCAAAACAAAAGTTTTGAAATTTACAAATAAAGGAAAAGGGCCAAAAGGAAAATTAGATAATATAATGTGTGAAAGAAAAGAAATTGAATTTGTATCCAGTTTCTCATATCTAGGTGTCACTTTTCAGAAAAGTGGCACATCCTTTTCAAAACATGTAACAGAAAGATGTAAAAAGTCACTCGCAGCTATGCATTATGGTGGGAACTTGAGGAATCTATCCCTTGAGTGTGCTAAATCTCTATTTTTCCTTAAATTTGCGCCCATGGCTATATATGGCGTGGAAGCAATTTGGCCGCATTTAAAAATGTGTGACTTAGTCACTTATGAAAATTTAATGACCAGATATTTCAAAAAAGTTTTAGGAGTAAGCAAATTTTCTAGAAGCTCATACTTGTATCTTTTGATTGATGATGAAGAGCCTTTTGTAACAAAAATTAAGAATACATTTAATTTAAGTGATACCAGAGCTTATGATGAGTTTCTAACACATATTCGGGTGAGAAAAGAAAGAGATTTTAACGATGAAATATACCAAACACCAGCAATGTTAAATAATAATTGGAAAAAGCCTCTGTTTAAAAACAGACATGTTCAAACCCGGTTTGCAATGCACGGATTCCATCATTGTATTTGTAAAGATAAAACTTTCCATACTGCGAGAGCAAATTGTGTATGTAAACTTTGTGATGAAAAGGAGATTTCCCAGTATCACCTCCTTAATTGTTCTAAAAGAGTAAAATCTCTAACCGAATATGCTACACAAGATAAAGATAAAACTTAAATGATAATTATAATTAAATTTAGATTTATTATTGATTTCGACCAGCAATTCATGACGTTGTACACATTTGTGTTTAATAAAGACAATAATAATAATAATTTTAAAATGTTGTTGTAAGGACGCCCGGTTTGCGACTTTTTGCTCAGCACTTTGTCTCAGTCAGGGTGGCTAATGGTCAAGTGCCCGGAGCTATTCGTAATATATTTATAAAAAAAAATCTGCGGCAAACGATGACCAGCTTAACCACCTTGAAAAATCCTGCTCGGCCAGAGTGAATCTCTGCTTTATCAAAAAACACATATTTTATATTTCCTGGTTCGAAAGTTTTCCCTTTAGCAACATGTACGCCTGCACCAGCAAGTGATCCACATACAAGTCAAGGTTTTTATGTGTATTTTTCAGAGAGAATAAAGAGAGCGCGCAAAGGCAAGGTGGCTCGGAGATGCAGCCTGCGTGCAGCTGGAGTTGTTATCGTCAAAACAGGCGGCATGCAGCACGAGCCCAAAAGATGCGAAAGGGGTGCCTGCTCAGCTAGGCTGATGGATGCGCGGCGCGTGGCCCCCTAAAACGACACCCCAGCTACTGCAAAGCGACGCCGCAGCTGCGCTTTTAATGCATTTCATGTAAATCACAGAACGCACGAGCATTCAGATCGACTCAATTTCGGCACCTTGTCTGCATGTGTCCCTTTAAATTTCAGAGTGGAAAGGGGCGAATTTCCAGACAACACGTCTGTTTCCAATATTCGGAGGAGAAAATGAAAGCGGAGCGAACGAATTTTTATTTTATAAGACGAAATGTTTAGGCATAAAAATAATGCCCAGTGTGAAGATTCATGAGTCGTGATTGTGAAAACTAGTTTAATCGAGCGCAGATTAAGGATATATTAAAATATCCAATCCTTATTTGGCAATTTGCTTATGCTAATTAACCGGTCCTTTCTTCGACCGGAAATCCAAGATTTTAAAAAAGAGAGAGTCCGCCAAAATTAATTTTATTGTCATATTTTTTCAATTATATTATAGTCAAAGGGACTCGGTCGACTTTTCTGTATATTTATTTTGACACAGAAGTTTTACACTTAACGGGTGTTTCTCAATCACGTCAAACAAGATTTAAGCACTTTGAAGTGCACCGAAAGTTATTAATGCGTATTTAGAAACTTTCTTCATTGCCGACAAATGACCAAGCTGCCTAGTTTGCAGATAAAAATGTCAACAGGATAAATAAAATGTTTATTTTGGCATTCGTAATGCAAATTAAACGAGTTTTATCTTACTCGGTGGACACTGAGATGGTTGGAAAAGGTGTCCACCGGTACACATATGATTGAAGCCATTAATACACTTGAAGTACTTGCATTTGGCACATGTCTTCTGGAAGTAATCAATCACAAGATCTTTATCAATTCAAAGCGGCGTTCAAATGACCTGATTTTTCCGTGAAATTTCGTCTGCATAAATTGCGTAAAATTCTGCTAAAAATAAAATATCAGGGCCATCAATGTTGAATGTAGTGCACAAGGCACGCGTGTCTCACCCCAAGTCCCATTACAAATGGCATTTTACATTGTGTAGTTCATGCGCGCCCATGCACCTGTCCCACAGCTGCAAATCATTCAAAGCCTCAATGGAGACATCAGAGGCAAACAATAACAAGTCCGCTGATGCATCCTTTCCATTTCTATTCAGAATCAAGAGCAACGCACGACGGAACTTTAATGAAACAAATTGTAATAAAAATAAAATTCATCCATTTTGATATTAGTTTCCAATAGTTATACAATATTTTAAAAGTATAGTTTATATAATGTTTCAATGTTTGGAGTTTTGTCAAAGACCAAAATTTAAGATGCAAAATATTTTACATGTAATAATTTAAGCTTAAAATTTGTTTTTAAATATTCATTTGCAAATAGAGTTATGTAATAATTTGTAATTATAATAAAAAATATTGAACTGAATTCGCAGCGTATTTTTCTATGAAAAAAATCTTTCACTCAAAAACCCATCGAGGAAAAGCAGACATCATAAATCAAGTTTGCAAAATTAATTGCAAATTCTGTATTATTCTTAATGAAAAAAGTGGTCCTGCTTAAATATAATTATATTGGACTGGTTATTTAAATTATTATTCGACAAGAATCATTAAGATTGTAAATTAGCCGCACAATGTCGAAAGCTTCTGTATACAGCTTTTCTCATTATAAATAAATGCAAAGAACGTCGGATAACTGAATAAATTATTTGCCCTGAGGCAAGAAATTTTAACGAATTTATGTGCGCAGAGAAAGGAAATCAGGCAACCGGCGACACAAGCACATTATTTAGGCAAAGTGTGTGCTTGGGCGTCAAAGACCCGCAGGCATAATGTACACACGCGCGCCTCTCAGCAATGCGTTGAAATTTCCTTTAATTGATAACCACTTCCGTGTCACCCTCCTATGTGCTTCCTCAAAATTTCATATAAATTGCTTTGTCAACCTACAACGAGGCAATGTTCAGGCAGTCGCCGCACACTAATTTGACTATACGGCGACTGAAGAAAGGGCCGCTCGTGGAAATTGCTGTCTGTATTTTTTTTAATACCGTTTTCACACGCTGCAGTTTTTATCACATTGAAAAATTTGATAGAAAAAGTAAAAAATCTTCAGTTAAAATCGTGGGATAAAACCCTTCTAATTATGAAAGAAATTATTTTTCTGGTAAATGCTTACATTGGATAAGATCAAGCGTGTCTCCTTTTGGGCTTTGATAATCAGATTATCACAAAAAACACGACATTAAAAATAAAATACTAATAAATTAGGATTTTGTATTAAATGCTTTAAATCTCCTCCTTGAAAATTGTAAGTTAAAAATATTACAAATTTAATCTCTTAATTGAATCATATAAACATCTTTAAAAAATAAAAGTTTAATTCAATAATATTTTTTTTTTAATTGTAAAAATGATTGGTGCTTACCTTTGGAGGAATTATTTGTAGAATTTAAATTTTGCACATTTGACCAGGTCAAAACATCTCTGGCTGTTGAGAATAAAACAGTGAACTAAATTGTAGCTCCCGCAAGACTTATATAAATTTCGCCCAACCATTTCCCCTTCTGCAGGTCAATAGTTTTTTGTCTGAGGGGAGGGTATAGTTGCCGTTTTTGCAGGACAAGTGGACCCTTTCCGGTGGCCAGTCTGGGTGTTTTTGAAAGTGCGAGTGTGTAACATGAAATAAATTATCTTTGACACATATCTATATAATTCATATTAATTTTGACTTTCATTAATCAAAGTATACATGAGGGCATTTATCAAAAAGCTACTGGTTTGTCAATACAAGAAAAAAATGGGCACTCAACGGTAAATGTGAAGAAGAAAACTGCTTACTTATAGCATAAACGATACATATCGCAGCTGGACAATGTCATATTCAACGTTTGTCAAATAAATGACCACATTTCAAAATTTAATCTCGTAAACTTTCATCTCACAAAAAATCAGCCAAAGCATCACTTACGTGCGTATTACGCATGCAATTAAATATGAAACTACGTGAAAAAAGTTGAAAAACTAGGGGATTTGGTTTGGGCAGTTGTCATTCAGAGCAATTTGCTTTCTCACGCTCCAGAAGAGCTTTAAATTAATCAACTTTTCGTTTGACTGCTTATGGTGGACATAATAACCGAAAAGGCATTAAACGTTACAAAAACGTCAATTAGTCTTGACAATCAGCTTCCTTTTGAAATGCCTTCCCTGAAATCTCGCACACATGCGCGCTCAAAATCATATATAACAGGTTTTAATTAAACCTCTTTTGACGCAGATTGGGTGCAGCCTTACAAAGATTATTCATTTGGGCATTGCCGAATGCCTTGTTCAATTGAACAGACTGACAGTAATGATCAAGGTAAATTATGGTGTAATTATCTCGAGATTACACAATTTTGCACTAATCCGTGGATTCCTGATTGTAATTATTTTTATTTTGCTAAGTAATAAAATTGAATTACAATAAATAAAGAAAAGCTTTTCATAAACAAGTTTTTAAGTTATATTGGTAATTATGAAAACTTGAAAATTTTAGCATTTGTTTTCATTTTAAGTCTTTAACTTATTTCAAGATTTAAAAAATTGCTGAAAATTGATATTTTTTTCTCCTGCGTTTTGTATAAGGAATTTAATTTTTATTCAAACAAAATGTTACATTTAGAACTCAATTAAAAGAGTTTGAAGAATTCACTAGTTAATTATTAACATTATTTAAATACTATTCAGCTCATTGTTTTCTAGTTTTTTTTTTTTTTAATTTTTACGTCTTGAGGCAAATTTTTAATTCTAAAAAAAGAGTTTACTTTGATTTGCTCTATTTGTATAACAAAATGCGTGTGAATTTTTCTATATACCGCAAGGTTAAATGCGAATCTTGTGAAAACTCACCTGGGCAGGTCTACTCTAGCGGTTCCATGCCGTCCAAGCAACCTATCACAACCTGACACACTTGAGGACTGGCCGGCCGGCGAGGTTTGCTGCTCGCGCGCGAATGAGACTCGCCCAGCCTTGCGAGCAGCGCCAGGTACAAAAAGTTCGCTTGTGCCTGGCCTGCCTACCACCCTGGCGACGCGGCGGGGGAATTTAGGTCGATCGTCGTCGCTCGCCGCCACAAATGCACGCGCACACGCAGGCAGCAGGGTAAATGACCCTGTTGTTGCTGCAGGCGACGCACCTTCCACCCCCACTGACCCGGCAGATGATGACGATTCAATACAAAAATATTTTCCCTGCCAGGGGCGAACCGCAAATGAGAATGCATAGGGCTGGCTATTTTTAGACACATCGAAACGCACCGAGTCGAACATGCTGCGAAGGGGCGCCGCTATTAATCGGTCGTGATTGATCGCCGAATTTGGAAAGCGATCGAAAAGTCTTGGCCTTTCGTTTGTTTTCCAGAAAATGTCCGTGTTAAAAATCCTAATTACCTTGATTTGTCGGTGAAATCTTTGAATTATTCTTAGTTTAAAAAAAAATTTAAACAAAAACCTTCAGTAAATTTACTGATAATAAACCAATTAAACCAATAATTTATGCTTTTTAATATTATAATCAAAATCGATGGGCAAAAATACATGTTTAGACAGCATTATTTGACGAAAGTCTGTCTTGAAATTTCCCAATTCAATTCATTTGACAAATAATATAAAAAGGGCTGGCCAAATAATGTCCATTTTTTTAATTCAAATTGTTATGCTCAATAATAAAATATATGAAATAATTTTTTAAATGCAGAAATATTAAAAATATAAATTTATTAATATTATTTTTATATATAGTTACACAAATTATATTAAAAGTTGAATAATTGGTTATTTCCTCTTAAAATTTTTAAGACAAAATTAAAATTATTTTAATAACGATCAAATTATAAATATCAATCCCTGCACGTGAAATTTAAAGTATTTACTGGTATAATAATTACTGTAATTGCACACAAAATAAATTATTATTTTGCGAGTAGGTGCCATGGCTTGTTTACTACACGTGGATAACAAATACATCACGTTGTTGTGGTTTGATATTATCAAACAAGCCTTTTCAATTACGCACTGCGATTTCTCAAGCACAGCGTGAACTTCGGCGAGGGAGAAGATAAGGTACTCTTAAGGTTTTCGCGGAGGCACGGCACCTTGGCTCGTCCAATTTACACGTTGAAAACGTAATTTCGTAATACCATGGCTTTTTAGCTCAATTAGACAATTTATCAGTTTTCATTTCTATGCTTTGAGAATAGTTTTGTTATTCAGAGAAAGTAAATTGCAATAATTATTAAAATAACATTTTTATAATATTATTTTATAATTAAGTATATAAGCAATACAATAAGTTTAACAAATAACTCACCGTAGAAGTAGACACCAGACTAAAGTTCTTCATCACAGAGGTCTTCATGGTCGAACGCGGGAGAAATTCTGCAAAAACACGTGTAACGATTTTCTATTAATTTAAATATTCACGACAATACTTTGGACATTCACTGATGTGGGTGTAAAAATTGGAAAAGTGACCATAAAAGTGGTGCTCATAAAATTTATTGACTTTAAAAAACATGTTTTGTTCTCCAAAATCTTATATATGCATTTCATTGGCTTCAAATGCTGAAAAAACACCATCAGATTTTTATACAGGATAAAATATAAAAAAAAACAGTAAACCAAATGCCATTAAAGATGTGTACGCCAACTTTACTGTTATCGCAGAGATTTAGAAACATAAACGAGTTCATTGAAGCAGAGAATTTATATAGTGACACTTTGATGTATCTGATAGTTTTTGTTTATC
The DNA here is from genome assembly GCF_031216515.1 of Neocloeon triangulifer. Taxonomy (NCBI): domain Eukaryota; kingdom Metazoa; phylum Arthropoda; class Insecta; order Ephemeroptera; family Baetidae; genus Neocloeon; species Neocloeon triangulifer. The sequence continues at coordinate 4,146,781 of NW_026775555.1, read as the reverse complement.
ATGTGCGTGTACTTGCGATTTATCTTTTTATTTTTAGGAACCTCTTTTTAGTGCCTGTTTCAATAAAAAGTTTCTATACAATACTACTTTTTAATCTAAAGCATGTCATTTGCAAAATATATTGGAGGGTTTTTTTATATTCAAAGAGCCAATGTCAAATCGATAACATATGAAAAGAATTTTAAAGATAAGTATGAGGTGAAATTATCATCAGACGGTCTTATCATTTTCATAAATCAGTCAAGTTTATAGTTGTGCAAATTCACTGATATGTTTGCTCAACAATTTTGCTTCTGTTGATTAAGATAAAATTATACATTTCAAATGCACTATAATTTGAAGAAATGAATTTTGTTTGACTAGCAATCAGCACCATGGATTTATTTTTAAATTATCGATTGTGAAAATAAAGCTGTATGGTGAACCAAAATTTTTATTTAAATGTAATTTGTTTTACAAAATATATTAGTTTAACTAACTTTACTGAGATTTTAATAACAAAAAGAAGCCTTTTTCAAAAATAAACTAAAACTTCAAACATTAATTAATTCCTAATAATTACAATAGTAGCATTATTTTTTAATATTCCTAAATATCCATATAAAATATTCCTAAAGTCCATATAAGAATTTACTATTATTATTATTTTAATTAATAAAATATTCTAAGAAAATTGCGGATATAGGCACAAATTGAAAATTATTCTATTGCAGACTCACAAAATTTTGCATAAAAATAGCCCAGATTATAATTTTTTTTTTTTTGTCAGGCCAAGACATGAATGATTTTGTTAAAACAATGTATGATGTCAATTTACTTATTGGACGCTGCGCAAGAGTGCTCCGAATGAAATTTCTAGTTTAATTCATTTGTTATAAGCATGGAAGTTCCAGAAAACTCCTTCCAAATTCAATGTTATAGTTTTTGGAATGCAAGCCTGTGCCTAAAAGAAAATTTAGAAATTTTCTAATCAACGCTGAAAAATCAAATTATTAAAATCAATTTTTAATTTTCGCTTCTCTCTCATTTAATTTTTTATTTCTTGAATCACACGAATCCAATAAAATTTCATTTGCGCAACTGAAATTAAAAAAAATGACACAAAATGTAAGGTTTCACCCAATTTATTTTGGGTCGCAATCCACCGAAAATGAACTGGTCTCATTATCGAACAAAACGCAAAAAAAAGAGAGCTGGTCGGCCTCGGCGCTTATTGAAACCATTAGTTTCAACCCGTGCGGTCGCCGAGTCAAAAGTACATTACACAAAACGCGGCCGGCCGAGCATTTATATGTTATATTATTCCACCGGGTTACGTCAAAGGCGTGCTTGGTCCATTGCTAATGCCAGGGGGTGTTGTTGTGCAAGAGGAAGCCCCTCAACGGGGGCGAAAGAGGTGCAACAAACCTTTCGAAAGTTAGTTAGCCGGACACGCGGGGTTGCTTGCGTGAAGCCGCGGCCGGCTCGATACAATCAAGGTTGAGCCGCGCGTCCACTTATCAAACTCGCATCGCCGCTGCCATAGAGAGATGGTTCGCGTGCCGCCGCGGCAACAAATGCAGCACCGCCGGTTGCATACATTTGGCCAAGGATTTTTATTAACGGATTTCGTCAGCAGGGTTGAAATTTATGCATGTATTCATGAGACGGAATCGCCGCTGTTTGATGGAAATTGACGATGATGGATTTCTCTCACAATCAGCTCCGCCTTTCGTTTCTCTGTGGTCAAGTCAAATTGGCGTGAATGGCGGAAATGCGAGCACTTTGCACCATTTGTTAATATTATACCGGGTTCATGTTAAAAGGACATCAGATCTATTAGGGATGTTAATAAAAAATGAATATTTGGCAGGTCTATTGTTTTTACAAATATCTTTACTGAAAATTGCATTGTTATGTAAAAAAAGTTAACCAAAAGGAAATTTATATATTATTGCAAAATTGAGTTCAGGCGTCACATTACGAATTTTTAAGTGTCAAATTGTAAATTTACAAGCATTTTATTTTCATCAATGGTAAATTTATGCACTTTCTTTCTTTAAGTTAAATATCTTGTTAAGTTAAATCATTTCATTCAGCCCACATTTTTATGTCACAAACATATCTGCAATCATGATCGTAATTCTTATAACTAAAGAATGGAATGTTTCAGGATCAGGCTATTCTTTTTGCAATTTCAATACTATATAAAAAAAATAATAAAATAAATCTAAAAGAAACATTTAATTGTCAGCAAATTTTCGAGTTTTGAACACTAAACTTCTTTAGCATTTATAAAATAAAAATTTAACTAGGGTATGATTCTTCCTTGATCTGCAGTATTGACGTGTTTCACAAATTATAGAACCCGAAGCGGTGATTAAAGCTCGGCATTTAATTGACACAAAAAAATAAGTTATATTAAAATCAATAGCCTTGGTCACCTATGGAGTGCAATTAGACTTTCCAAATTTCGGATAAATCCGCAGAAATTATGCAAAAAGGATATCGTGGAAAGAGATTAACACTTTTTTAAGTGGCGAATTTCAACTTTCTCCCTCATTAAATTAAGTCAATAAAATGTCCTTTTCAGCATAAAATTCGCATGTGAATTGCCAAAAGCTTTGACGTCATACAAAGGTGAGTGGCGCGACAAGGAGTACGTGCACGAAATTTCTCGTTTGCGCCGGGGATTTAGGAAGGCTGCGATCGGATAACAGCATATAATGCGCTCAATTAAAAATGTGTCGCGCCGCCAGAATCGAAAAGCAATAAAAATCTAAGTGTGCAATCTCTCTGCCTGCGTTGAACTGTGCCTTGCGAGCACTTCCTTAGCATTTAAAACTCCTGCTGTTTCGATATCCAACTGATTTCAATAATAAACATGACCACGCACGACAGCGAAAACTAGTCTCTTAAAAATTATTCCGTTTTCGCTACGATTTCACAAAATGCGTTGGATAAAGAAAGGAGTGCCGCGTTGTAGTTTTGTTAGTGGTCAGCGAGGTCTCTTTCTTTCAACCGAAAACTTGAACCTAAATGGCCCGTGGCCAGTTTTCCGCTAATCGGGCAGTTCGCATTCTTTGCGTCGCTCTGCACGATCCAAACCAGAAAATTTGTTCCAGACTGCCAGTCGCATTGTCTCGCGCAAAACATTAAGAAAAACGAATTTCGCTCTCCCACCCGCGAATATAAGGATAAGCATTTATAATGTATGTAATTTTTCATGACGTCATTTGCTGTGCACTCCGCGCCTCCGAAGGTGAGCTCATCTGTACAGCATCACGGAGTATCTCATCATCAACGCTGGCTGGCCTGTTGCCCACCACTTTACGTAATGTGTGTATAAGCTCGGATCATGAGAGAAGATATTCCACTCCGTTGTGGTTGAGGGAAAATGCCGAGTTGCAACGCAATTTGTTATATTATTTGCCTCCATCTCCTATTCGCATAATTCCATCTTGGCATGAATAATCCACTTAATTTCATTTCTATCTGCCCAGCTAACAATGCTGAAATTCATAGAGAAAACAAATTTTTTTAAAATATCAAGGGTTATTAAATTAATTTTACTGTAAAATATAATAAAAAATTAAATAATCATAATAATCAAAAAATAAAATGAAAATTAAGTTATAAAAAAATTAAATTTCCTTCAATGAAATTTATTAAATAAAAAATTGAAAATGAAAATAAATAATAAAATATTAAAAAAGAAATTAATAATATAAGATAAACAATCAATAATAATTTTAACTTTAATACATTAAATTATAAATCATTAATATGGCTAAATTAATTTAATATTACGGGTGTTTTGGAAACCATCTTCTTGTGCATGAACTTTTTCTTCTCTTTTTCCAATTTTCCTACTTTTTTATCAATTTAAAATAGAAAATAATAACAATTCTTCATTCAAAATTATACAATAATAAAAAAAAAAACACGAATAAAAACTACCACAAGTGGCAAAAATAAAATACAGCAAAAGAAAATAAATTGTATTTGAGAACCATGAATGAAATATCGAGAATTGATTAAATTTTAAATAATGTTAATTAATATAATTAATTTTAAATATTATTAATATATGCAACCCAAAAAATTTAACTGACCATCACAAATTGAATTTCTTTGCTGAACAATGATGTCTATTTTATGGTATTCCTGCTAAACTCCTTGCGAATGCGTTGGCATCGTGATAAGAATTTTTATCCGCCGCAGAGTAAATAATCCCTTCGCACTTTATATACATATGTGTATCGGCGCGTATAATAGTTTTATCTGCGAGTGTAGAAACGTATAATGCAGTAAACAAAACATGTGAGCTTATAGTTTGGTGTTGTATACTCGGTGCGTTGCAAACAAAGGCTCCTTGTGCTATCAGCACGCACCTCACGAGCCTCGCACACAAATGTAATGCCAAGAGCACCGTCGTACAGATGTGAGAAATGCAGACTCAACATCCTGTCGCTTCGTGTTCCTCGTGCAAATTGTACTTTTTCAATCTTGAAAATTATACTGACCGCATGGGTTAAAAATTGCATTAAAAAGGATTCATACGAACTCATTATTTATATAAGTGTCTTGATTAAGAGCTTTTTATCAACTTCACAACTGTACCTGCCGTGTAATTATTTGCATTTTCTCCAAAATATTAATCAGGTCCATTGAGCAAATGAACGTTTTGCAACTTTTGATAAATCGTGTGGTCTTGTTATAATAAATATATTGTAAAATCTCATAAATAACGTGTTACACGCTTGTGGGACGTGTAAAAAGTCTCAAAAAAACGAAAGTACGTTTCCTTTTGCTGACGTCACAGAGTACACGGTTTTACATCCACCCAAAAGAAAACTATTTCTACAGATCAGAAAAAGGAACCAGTTTATCTCAACAGATGTGTTCAACAATTGAAATCCGTCTGAGTGAGAAAAGTTAACCCATAAACCTGCAAGCAGTGCAAATTAATTCGTTTGCGCCGGGGTCGCCCGCGTATGTACATTTGGCTTTTATCTCCGCCAAATAAATTCAGTTCCAATTTCACAACCGAAAAAAAGACAACTTTCGGAATCCATTAGCTATCCCATTTTTATATGTTCTCTCAGGAAATGTGTTTCAAATATTGTAATGATTTTATTATAGATATTTTTGTATAGATTATTCATAACTGGCAATAATTTCTTGCTGATTTATATGACAGTGATTGGAATCGGAAACTAAAACACCTTTGCAATTTTACTTACTGAAATCTGGACCATATCTCAAAACCACTAAAGCCAAAAGGCGAGAAAGCTGTAAAAATCTATATAAATAAATCTCAAGTTTATAACATGAAATCTGGTAAATTGTCGTCCATCGGCTAAGTAATACTTGCAATGTACTTTCAATAAATTTTTATTGAATTTTGCATGCAAATCAACTTGCAAGATCTCTCAGACACTTGTTTCTGGGCAAGACGTAAGTTCACATACATTACATTAATAAATTGGATTAATTGAAAGCCATTTAATGTTGAAATGAAATAAATTTACAGAAATTTATTAACAAAATTAGAAAGAAAATAATATTGAAAGTTGTAATAAAAATTACAATCTCAAGAGCTACAGATAAATTAAAAAAATTTAAGAATTATAAAAAAAAATTCTTAATTATTTGAGTGCTAAAAAAAATTTAAATATTTCGTATGAAAGAACTACATATTGAGGCCTCATAATTATATATAAGTCAAAACTTAGCATTATTGCATCTTTCCCTTTATTATTTTATAACCTAGCTGGTACTAATAATGATTGCATTTTTTTTATTATTATTAATACTATTATTGAAAGAAAAGAGTGGCAATAATAATAATAATAATAATATGGTTTCCATAATATATTGAAATAAGATTCAGAGCTACTGTTCTTAAAAGCGTCTTGATTAGCACACGGCCTAACGGTTATTCTTCTCTGCTATAAATTGAGAAGCATATATAAAATTTCATTTCGCGGTCTCCAAAGCCACACTTTACATCCACTTAAATTATGCTCCATTCAATCAGACCAGAATAAGTATCACGCCAATTGTATGGAAAGCAGAAATTTCCATTTGGTTTCTAAAACTCGGTCCATCTGCACGAACACAGATTTTTTTAATATCAAAACCGAACAACCAGTTGAAAACGATCCTGAACACGCTCTTTAATCCCGGTCGTCAACACACAAAAACCCAATTACGCGTCGGCGGCGCGAAATTCGCCCTGGGATCCAATCATCTCCGATTCACCCTGCGCACCTGTTCCGAAGCCGCGGTGATTGATCGGTATCGAGGCAAGTAAAAAATGCACGCACATGTCGGTGGTAAATAAGGTGCCGAGGGTGTAATTTAATCGCGCGCGGCGCACTCTGTGCAACCGGCCGTGAAAATTATACACCGACCCGCAAAGGGTTCGTCAGTCAGTGGGGCATGAGCTTTTATTGTCTTTGACTCGTGGTGCGCGAGGTGAGAGAAAAAAACTCGAGTCTTTTTGCTCTTTTCATTTCGCACCTGTCTGCTGACTAGTCTACCTGAACTCGCGTCATCTTCTTCGACTTTCGTTTTCAACCCAACCGGTGAGCGAGAGCACGTGTGCAGCGAAAAAAAAAATGTGCACGAATTGCCTCAGAGGGGAATCGAGCAAAGTCGTGATGCAACGAAAGTGAATAATGACATTGGACTTGTATAATAAATTTGTGTACCGATATTTTTTTTATCATATTCATACTTTTGAGAGCAGTTCCGCGAGTTGTGTTTGTAAATTGCAAAACTTTTTACGCAACTTCCGAGCAAACATTTTTCTCTGGCGAGAGGTTAAATAATATATTTTCATGCAGCTAACAGTTGAGCAATCCAGGCGTCAGTTCAATTTCTGTTAAATAGGCTTGCTAGAAATTAAATTTAATTGTGATTGCACTTTTTTGCTTTCTTCTACTTTACGAGGATCTCGTGAAATCTACACTGTTTAAATAAAACTTCTCCACCTTTTCCCATAAGATCAAAGTAAATTTTTTAATGTCGACCGACTTAATGATTTTATTTTCCTTAAATAGGGTGATATGAACGTGATTTTCTGAAATTTTTATCAATTTTGATCAGGCTAATTTTTGAGAAAAAATTATTTTAGAAAATTCCCACAAGCAAAAATGTAAAATGTCAAAAAATCAGTTCTCCCAAAAAATTCAACGTCTTCTTGAACGAACCAATGCTGATGTAGAGAAAAATTACCATCAAAATTGATGAGGCCGCTTTATTTTTGTGCTCAAGCCTCTCCTTAAACCATCATGGCTTATTTTTTTAATATATATTGGAAAATAAAGACACTGGTCGTAATTTTTTTAGTGCAGAAATTGACACTTCTTGAGGAGACAATCAATAGAAGTTAAGAACTTTGCCTCTTTTGAGAGAAAAATGTTTTTTTTTTTACAAAATGGCTCTGCCAGTTTTGGTCACGTTCTGCAAATAATTATTTTTCAATAATTATTATTTTGGATTTTTTTCCAGTTAGTGTTTTTTTTTTGCATTGACTTGAAAAAGAAGTTGTACCCAAATGAGCCCATCTTTTATTTTCCTCAATATCAGAGACGATCTGCAAGGTCGTCATCAGCGTATATTTGTGGCATTGTGATTACTTTTTAGCGGTTATCATTTTGAGAACATGGCTATTATTAGATGTTATAATTAAATGAAGATATTGATCAAATAAGAATAAACAAATTTACTTCAAAATTTCTTTGCAAATTGTTTTCTTGATAACCAAATTCTAAAGAAAAATTCCGTATTATTCCTAAATCTGAGTAAAAAAAATTAACAAATTGGATACACATAATGCGAGATGTTGTTAGCGCACATTTTATGAACTATAGGCACTATAGCACATGATTATTCCTTAAAAAATGCATGACAGCACATAAAATTTTGTAATTTTTTTGCGTCTTGTTTATAAAAAAAAAAAATCTAGTGTTGTTTAATTTTCTCAAACATTTTGTATCGTTTATTTAAAGAAAAATTACAATTTTATAAGAAATAATAACACAAGAATTTGATAATATTGTTTTATGCTAAAAAAATTTATTTAATTAAGATCCCTTTCAATTAAAATCATAATTTATTCAAAACCTGAAGAAAGCGCGATCCTGTTAAGGTCTAATCTGGTGTTGTAATTGTAAATTTCGCATTTTTTTTTTAATTTTTATTAAATACTGACGCATATTGCCAGTAATTTTGACGAAAATATAAATCAAAGTGTATAATTTCTGGGCGTAACTCTCAATATCTGGAGAAAAGGAATATTTAAAAGCATATTAAAAACGCCAATACTTATATCCAGACAGCTTTGATAAATTGAATAATTATGGCGATTTCATGTATTTAGAGAAAACTTTAGCAACGGAAAATAGAGCAAGTCAATTTATAACATTTTGCCAGTTTCCTTTTTAATCAAAAGCGGTTTACTTCTGAAAATAAATCAAAATTTTACATGACATGAGCACAGCGTGTACTTTTAATTGAGCGCTGGTCCAAAAGCAGCAGGAACATAAAGATCATTAAAATTGTATATTTAAGACTTTAAGAGTGTGTTAAAATGTAAAACGAATTTCCTTATTACCACATACACATCCGATCTGAATTAATTAGGCACATTTGCATATATTTTTCGCTAAATTCTTGATTTTGCCTACCTTAAAAAGTCAGCAATAAACAAAGAGCACGACAGGTGTACTCGTTAGGGAAAGCAGCAAAGATGTTGACACGTCTCGCCCAGTTGGAACTGATCTGAAAAAATTCATCAATAGAAGGAAAGTTACTTATTTATTTTTGGAGTTTTTGTAAGTGTTTTACCTACTTATTGATTTTTATTTCAGATCAAGTGAAAGTAAAGCCAATAAAATTTATTATGGTCTTTTTTGAATATTTTTAGATTCCTTTATAAGTACAACTTTTGGCTCAATTGAATTAAAGCTAAAATTAAGACTGTCATTTCTAAAAGAGTTTTTTTTTTTCATAAAATAAAATTTTGTTCCACTTTAAAATTACAAGTTCATGAATCAATAAATAATTTTTGTTCTCAATATAGATATAATATTATAAATAAATGTTTTTTAAACATTTCATTACTAAGCTCTTTAGAGTATTTTTCAATTCAGCCAGCATGAAATTAATTAAAAGGCAGAAAAATTGAGTGGAGAAAATGAAAGGAAATTAATTATGTTAAATAACCACAGACGTGGGAAAAAGTAGAAATCCAATATTGCATAATTGTTAACTATTAGACTGTTGAATAGGTCACACATTATATTCATCAAGGAGCAAGGTTTACAAGTTGTTGTGGAGATGTTGACCTTGGCTGAATGATCACCAACTGCATCTCTCGCGCGCCGTGATTATCTCTGTTCACGGATTTGAGGCTCCTCGCTTTTATGACTATTTACAATTATCAATATTCGCACTCCGAAATTAATTTGAAAAAATTTGCGCGTGTGTTGATTTTGGTATAAAAAAATTGAATTTTAGTAAATTATAATTTTTCTATTTAAATAAATAAGTCGTTTTCTTTTCAAATTAGCAAGTGCTTGTCACTTCCTGAGAGACATGCACGCAATTGTAATTTTCCTACTTGTCGCTCGCACGGAGCAGAAAAAGTGCTAATTCATTTTAAAGCGACAGATTATATCATGAAGACATTTCGAGCAGAGTATTATGAAGAAAAATAAACAAAAACACTGCATGCGGTCGGAGAGCAGCCGAGTCAAAAATCCCGTTGGGAAACCGAGAAATTAACTTATACAAACGTTTTTAATTTCAGGATTTAATGCGCAGCGAATGGAATTTCGCGACAAATCGACGCGAATCAACACGGCAACGAGCGCTAAGTAAATTATCAGTCCGGCAGCAATGCCCACCAAGACGGAGTGTGATACAAAGTGATGCCCACAGTTGCCATTTTCATGTTTACGTTGCCACTCAAGGCGATGCCACCCGCGAACGGCGACCCTCGTCCCCCGAAGGCGACCCTTGGCGGCACCACCGGGCCATTTACCCGAAAATCAACAATCAGATTTACCTGTACTAGGCGAAAAGAGCCACCATACGATCAAACAACCACCTTGCACTCTGGATCATTTGGTGCTACTTGCACTTGTACTTCCTATGACGTCATTGGAGTGCTGACGATATTGGTGTCCCCTCATTGGCTGGACCCAACGGCGCGAAACCAATGGTGCTTTTGACTCTTTTGCTTCAAGGTTGAACCGCTCGCTCATGTACAGCTCGCGACATCTACCGGCCAACTTCAAATTTAGAAACGAGTAATTTTCCCACCGAAGGGAATTCTTTGACCGGTGGCTCCGCAAACAAGAAAATAATGTGTTATGGAAGCCCTGATTTATCAGCTTAATTAATCAATATCATCAACTCTGATGCTCTTGTTGACCATGAAGACTTATGTGGCCTTCCAACAAATAATTCTCTCTTTAATTAAAATATCATTATCACCAATACAATTTATTATAAAAAAATGGCCTTCCTTTATTCTTTGTGGAATGTTTAATTTACTTCCACTTTATTGTTATTTTATTAAGCTTTTCTTAATTCAATCCTTATTTATATTTTCATCCCTATAGGTTTATTTATGACATTCATCATTTATGTTTTCCTATATAAAATCAAACAAATGTATAAATATTTTGCAAATGCTGCTTTTATTATGTTATGACTCAGAAGATTAAATTAAACCATTGACTGATATTTTTCTGGAATAATGTATGAAAAATAAAAATTGCAGACTTTAAAATACTGGAATCATATGAGAAGCAGAAGAATTAGTTTCCACCTCGCAGACGCAGGACCAAATGGAGAGTCGACTCCTTCTGAATGTTATAGTCGGACAGGGTGCGGCCGTCCTCCAGCTGCTTGCCAGCGAAGATGAGACGCTGCTGGTCGGGAGGAATGCCTTCCTTGTCCTGGATCTTGGCTTTGACGTTCTCAATGGTGTCGGAGGGCTCGACCTCGAGGGTGATGGTCTTGCCAGTGAGGGTCTTGACAAAGATCTGCATACCACCACGCAGACGCAGGACAAGGTGGAGGGTGGACTCTTTTTGGATGTTGTAGTCTGACAAGGTACGACCGTCCTCCAACTGCTTGCCGGCGAAAATCAGTCTCTGCTGGTCAGGGGGAATTCCTTCCTTGTCCTGGATTTTGGCCTTCACGTTTTCGATGGTGTCTGAGGGCTCAACTTCCAAGGTGATGGTTTTGCCAGTGAGGGTCTTAACGAAAATCTGCATTCCACCTCGGAGTCGCAGGACCAAGTGAAGGGTCGACTCCTTCTGGATGTTGTAGTCTGAGAGAGTGCGACCGTCCTCGAGCTGTTTGCCAGCAAAAATGAGACGCTGCTGGTCAGGGGGAATTCCTTCCTTGTCCTGGATCTTGGCTTTCACATTTTCGATTGTGTCAGAGGGCTCGACCTCCAAGGTGATAGTCTTGCCAGTCAAAGTCTTAACGAAAATTTGCATCCCGCCTCTGAGTCGCAGGACGAGATGGAGAGTTGATTCTTTCTGGATGTTATAGTCAGAGAGCGTGCGTCCATCTTCCAGCTGCTTTCCGGCAAAGATCAAGCGCTGCTGGTCAGGAGGGATACCTTCCTTATCCTGGATTTTGGCCTTAACGTTTTCAATGGTGTCGGAGGGTTCAACTTCCAGGGTGATGGTTTTGCCAGTCAAGGTCTTCACGAAAATCTGCATGCCACCTCTCAGACGCAGGACCAAGTGGAGGGTCGACTCCTTCTGAATGTTGTAGTCAGAAAGAGTACGGCCGTCCTCAAGCTGCTTGCCAGCGAAGATGAGACGCTGCTGATCGGGAGGAATGCCTTCCTTGTCTTGGATCTTGGCCTTGACATTCTCAATTGTGTCGGAGGGCTCGACCTCAAGGGTGATGGTCTTGCCGGTGAGGGTCTTGACAAAGATCTGCATACCTCCGCGAAGACGAAGGACAAGATGGAGGGTGGATTCCTTCTGGATGTTGTAGTCTGACAGGGTGCGTCCATCCTCAAGCTGCTTGCCAGCGAAAATCAGTCTCTGCTGGTCAGGAGGGATACCTTCCTTGTCCTGGATTTTGGCCTTAACGTTTTCAATTGTGTCCGAAGGTTCGACTTCCAAGGTGATGGTCTTGCCAGTCAAAGTCTTAACAAAAATTTGCATGCCACCACGCAGACGGAGAACCAGGTGGAGGGTCGACTCCTTCTGGATGTTGTAGTCGGACAAGGTGCGACCATCCTCGAGCTGCTTTCCAGCGAAGATGAGACGCTGCTGGTCAGGAGGAATGCCTTCCTTGTCCTGGATCTTGGCCTTCACGTTCTCAATGGTGTCGGAGGGCTCGACCTCAAGGGTGATGGTCTTGCCAGTGAGGGTCTTGACAAAGATCTGCATTCCACCACGCAGACGGAGAACCAGGTGGAGGGTCGACTCCTTCTGGATGTTGTAATCAGACAGAGTACGGCCGTCCTCCAACTGCTTGCCAGCGAAGATCAGGCGCTGCTGGTCAGGTGGGATGCCTTCCTTATCTTGGATTTTGGCCTTGACGTTCTCAATGGTATCTGAGGGCTCGACCTCGAGGGTGATGGTCTTGCCGGTGAGGGTCTTCACGAAGATCTGCATTTTACCTGAAGAAATAACAAAAAATTAGTATTTATGTCTCATAATAATAAATTATTTTTTATTTGATTATGTAAATGTCAGAAGAGTATCAGTGAAGGAAGCTCTCTGGAATTGAGCTTCCCAATGGTTCCTAATCTGATTATTTAATTTCGCAGCTAATAATGACCCGAAACAGCTACGAAACAGTTTCAGGCTGCAAACTGCGTAGGTAATTAACTAATTTACTACTCGCTAAATTTTTTTTTAAATTTAAAAAATTTATAATAATCGTTGCATAATTTAAAAAAAAACTATGATGAAATTCGGTTTCTAGATGAATTTGTAAGAATGCTTAAAATTTCTACAATGACTAGCTTGTTTAGCAGGAAAAAAACATGAATCACGGTTGTTTCACTCAATAAATGTGTCGTCACTCGACTTGAAATTCATGTCAGCCATTTTGTAGTCGACGAGAACTTTCCGGAAACTTGACTAGATTTCGCCAAGAATTTCAGAGTTTAAAGACTTAAAACGCTTTAAAAAGTAGTGGAATCTTTTAAAAATTTGAATATTAAGAACAGTTTAGAGGCTTTAGGCAGCCAGAATTCGAATTCTTTGACTTAACAAGCAACGCGTCGTCTTTCTTCAAGGATGATGAAATTAGGGAAATCAATTTTATCCCGACCGATTTGCAAGTAAAATCGCTAATTTCACAACGAATGGATGAATTAAATTTAAATCTCACTAATAAAGTTTGAATTCCGTTGGAGAAGAACGAAGATTGCGAGTGTTGAAAATTCAAAAATAATGAGGTCTGATGCGCGTCAGCGAGTAGAAAGTTCGCAATTTTCAAATTCAAATTTCTCGCTAAATTCTCGGACGAATTGAAAAAATTAATCGCTCGAAACACTCCGGATAATTTACCTTACAAGAGGATGTGCAGTATTAAGTCGAGTTGGAAGTTTGTAGCTCGGATATTCACAGTTAAATCTGAGAGACTCGGACGACGCTTGCTGGTTTTATCGCCTCGGAATCAACAATGGCGAAAAATGCGTCAACCGAAGACTTTTCTCTCGTTGTGCGCAGCTTCGGGTATTTCCGCGCGTGTGATTGGTGCTGCTGGATCACGTGATCTGTGTCGTCACTCGCCGTCGCACGAAACCCGCGCAATAATTTGGAATCACGACGACGAAGGTCAAAGACTCCAATGCGGAAAAAGTGTTTTGCGCGTGTTGCTAGGTGGTGCAACGGAGAAAACCAAGACCATTATTTTTGCAAACCGGAAAATTGTGCGACATATTTACTATCACAAAAAAAAAAATTATCAGAGGAAGTTCTGAAGGACAAGGAGTATTCAAAGAGTTTGGAGTTTCTATAGAATGTAAAATAATTATATAATTATTTTTAGTAAATTAAATTTTCAACTCCACTTACGTTATTTTCATTATCACACAATACAAACGAGATCTTTCATCGTTCTAGAAAGATTCAATATGACAAAGAGGCTAACAGCGGGGACAAAGAACAAAAATAATGATGATAAAAATTTTACGTTTCTGGTGTTGACGCAAACTAACTTAAAATATCAAAAACAGATAATATCAAGATTATTTTTGAAGTACTGTCCGGTATTGTCAATCCAAACACATATTAAATTAAATATGTATTTAAGAAATGAATTAAATTAACTGCATATTTGAAAATTAAAGTTATTTTTGGTAAAATTGTGAAATTTGAGTGTTGAAAAAAAATATTTATATTATGGTGTATAGATGTAATATTTTGTTATTACGGTGCAGGAAATTTTCTTTGCTATAAGGACTGAAAACGAAGTAGCTCAAAGAGCGGCACTAGTTTCTTGATGCGCTAGTAAATGACCTCGATAGTGCAGCACTTGGTGTTGCACGTTTACGGGATCGATCAATAAAGCAAAATTGAGTTCACCGTCACCGAGAAAGTGAAGTAACTCTTTGCGTATTCCGCGGATTGAATTAAGTATATTCCCACGACGTGGAAAACAAAAGTTTTAATTTCCAATTGTTCGAAAAACCAAACAAGAATAATTTACGTCTTGCTTGCGGCTTCTCTCTCAATTTTGCGTTCATCGCGCGCGGCACAGCACGTGCTTTACATTAGGGAAACCCAACATGTGAAATGTGAATATTGGGGACATTCTTATTCTTTTTTTTTCATTTTAATCTTATTTGGTGTTACTCCTGTGGGCGTGAAAATTGTACGGTTTTCCATTTTTTGAATTTATAATTTGACTGTGTACCTGTACCTATGTTGCAAAATACTTTTTGCTGCTTTTTGCCATAGGAAAATTTTATTTTATTTATTAAATTTTTTTTTAAATAAAATCAAGTTTGTTAATTACTTGCAAAAGCAAGACTATTATCTAATTGCGGCCGGTACAAGTTAGCTGAATTTCACAAAAATAGACTTTGGATCACGCGGCGAACTATTTGGCATGAGGCCCTACATAGATTCAAGTACTTGATCTTAAAACTCTGTCTGTAGGCCAAGGAACTTGGCACATGCTTAAAGTTCCATCGCGCCCCTATTCCATTACAACGTTAACAAAAACCAATTTATTTTTTATTTTTAAATGAACTGTATAAACAAGAAGAGGTTTAATTAAATTTTTTTTAAACCATTTGCAATTAAAATATAATAAATAATAATTCCAAACTGTGGCTTTGTTTGTCTTTGTGGTAATTTTTTATTACGCGAGCAACCTCAATTGTTTGCAGTGAGACTTTAGGCAAGACTCATTGTCAGTTTATATAACAAGGGCAAATGGATGGAACAAAAGACTCTTAACAATTACGTAATAATTGATCACGTGATTATAAGCCAATAAATATTCTGGAATGAAATTAGCAAATTACAATGTTGCATAATTTCAATAAAACAAAATCCAAATTTAAAAGATAAATAATTTAAAATAAATTTAGTTTATTTTTTTGTCAAGTGTTTTTTCTTTCACTTCAAATGTCTTCTTTTGTGCCTGAGAATTTCGACGGGTGGCAAGTATAAAGTTTCTTTGCAGTCGGGGCACTCGTATGCTGGGTATTTCTCAGAGCCTGGCGGCGGACACGTGACTTCTTTCTTCGTCTCGGCTTCAGCGGCTGAAATGGCAAAACAACTTTATAAAGTCTGCAACTTTTAAGAATTGGCGCTTGCAGGGTCGCCATATGTAGCATGCGACATTAACAGGAAGGCCAATTCAAGTTGGATAAATAATATTAATTGGCTAGTAAATAAATTAAAATAAACAGAGAGCGATTTTTATTTTTTTAAGTACCATAAAATGTTTATAAAAACATCGCGCCATGAAATAAAAATATCGGTGAGATAACTTGGGCCCTATTTTTCTTATCAGCACTTTTTTGCTCAGTCAGAGCAATATTGGGCTCAAGGTTGCGTTTCAGCGACACCCACAAGGTGCGAGCATGGAGCTCTCGGAAGACGTGTTAACGCGCCTGCAAAAACTGCCCTCGAAAAAAGTGCAGGATTTGTTGATCCTCGCGCTGCAAGAGCAAGGATGGACCAACATCGAGGACGTCAACATCGCCCCTGGATCGGCCCTGGGCGACGGACTGATGGCCCTGATTTATAGGGTCCGAGTAAAAGGAAGCGTGAAGGGAGGCGAACGCGCCGAATTGAGTTTGGTGGTGAAAAACACGCCGAAAAACAAGGCGCGGCGCGAGGCGTTCAGCGTGCCGATGCTGTTCGCCAACGAGCAATCTTTCTACGAAAAAGTCATTCCGGCGCTGACCCAGCACCTGCACCGAAATAGCAGACCGCTGGCCGTGGCGGAATTTTACAAGTCCATCACGGACGGCGAACACGACGCCTTGATTTTAGAGGATTTGAAAGAGCACGGCTTTTGCATGGCGGACCGGAGAAGAGGGCTGGATTTGGCGCACTGCAAAGTGGTGCTTGGCGAGCTGGCCAAACTGCACGCGGCCTCTTTTATTCTAAAGAAAGCAAATTTGGAGGTTTTTGAAGAGCTGCGGCCGTTCGTGAAAGACATGTTTTGGGACGAAGACCGTAAATTTGCCTTCGAACCGTTTGTCACGAGTTGTTTTGAGGAAACGCTTCGGACGATTAAACCCTATTTTGACAATGATGATAAAAATATTTATTTGCAAAATTATCGCAAATTAATTGATAGGGGTTATGAGTTTATTGCTAACATCATAAGAGGCACCGCTCTGGGTGACCAAGTAATCACACATGGAGATTGCTGGACAAACAATTTGCTTTTCAAGTATGAGTCCGAGCAGAAGCCCGCAGACGTCCGATTTCTCGATTATCAACTGCCACGGATCACGACGCCGGCCGCCGACGTGACGTACTTTTTATTCACCAGTCCAAAGTGCCAAATGATGTCAGAGAATTACGACGAATTGCTCAAGACGTATCACGAGAGTTTGGCTTCTATTTTTAAAGAGCACGCAATGGACCCCGAAAAAATATTCTCGAGGGAAAAACTCTACGAGGAAATGGCTCGCACGGCGCCCTATGGTCTCACCATGGCAGGTGAAAATTATTTAAGAATAAAAAAAATTTAAATATTATAATTTATAATTTTTAAATATTATATTTCAAAAATTGAACAAATTTATGTTGCAAATTATAAAAAAAATTAACATATACAAAATTTATTTAAATTTTTTTGATAATTTAATTTGTTCCAGGTATTGTTGTGCCTGCTGTTTGTGTGCCTCCAGAACACACACCAGATATGGAAAAGGTCTCGGGCGAAACGAGAGATCACTTTGTGCAAGAGTACGCTCGGCAAATGCAAGCGGACACTCCAGAGGCTCGAGAGCAGTTGGCGTTACTTTTGAAACACTGCGTTGACAGAGGCTTTTTTAAAAATCTCTGATCATTTTATAGGAATCACAAATAAAATTATTCCTATCACAATAAAAATATTTTAACACAATAAAAATTAAAAAGCTTCTAATGTTCACAAAGGTGACCTTTTAGCAGAGATAGCAGTTGAGAAATAATATATACCTAACTAAGATTCATCGTGATAAAAAGATATACAAACAACACTAAGATAACAAAACGAACACGCTCAAATATGAGAGTCAGTTTATATACCCAGGGGGGTACTTTCCAACTGATGATGTTCACATTAATTTTAACGAGAGTCGAAATGAGAACCGCGCATCGGAGGGAGCTTGGTGGCCTTGCAGTTTCCCTCACGCGACTATATCAGAAATCGCAGAGCTCTCGTGTGACGTGCAACGGGCCTCTATTATTATTCAAACCGTCTTCTCGTTCTCGAGTAGGCGTGAGTTGGAGTTGTAAAAATGGCATCGCTTCCAGAGCAATTGATAGCGGTTTTGAGACAGGTGTTGGGCAAGGAAGGCAAAATTCTGGAAAAGCACTCGATCGCGGCTGGATGCAAACCGGGAGACAACTTCATGGGTGAAATAACCAAAGTGACCGCGCACAGTCGCGACGGCAACGGTGCTCACGTGGAGGACAAGTTTGTGTTCAAATGTCCACCGGCCGACAAAGCCTATCGGGAGGGATTGCAGTCGCACAAATTCGTCAAAAATGAAGAGGCTTTTTATTCTCAAGTGGTGCCTGCGATGGACGAGTTTTTGAAATTGGCAAGCGGAAATAAAATTGCGAGTGTCCCGGTGCCGATATATTTCTGTTCCACTTCTGATGGCGATTCGGACGTGCTAGTTCTTGAAGACCTCAGCCTGAGTGGATTCACTCTGGGAGATAAAGTAGAGGGATTCAATTTGGAGGAATGTCACTTTGTGCTGAAAAAATTGGGTCTCTTCCATGCAATTTCCCTAGCAATGCAAGAATTGAAACCGGAGGAGTTTTTTAAAGTGAGAAATTACATCAAAGAGGTTTTCTTCTTTGAAGAGGGAAGACCTCAGTTCAGCACGATTCACTTTCCTTGCAATGCAGGTGTGAGGATGCTGCAGGACAGGTACCCAAAGAAACCCGAATACGTGCAAAAATTGCGCGCCGTCTCGGACGAGTTTTTCACCAATCTAGTTGAAATGGTGAAAACTCCGACACCCCTAGCCGTAATCAACCACGGTGACTGCTGGGTCAACAACACCATGATCAAGTACGAGCAGGGCAAGCCGGTGGACTTGCGTTTCCTTGACTTCCAGATTGCCAGATTCAGTTCTCTGGCGCTCGATCTGAGCTACTTGCTGTACTGCAGTTGCCAGAAGAGTTTGCTTGACCAACATTACGATGAATTTATCAAGACCTACGTTGATGCTGTGAATGAAGCAATTCTAAGCATGGGAGCGAAAAAGTCAATTATTACCAAGTACCAAGTTGACCAGGAAATGAAAAGGTTTGCCAGTTTTGGAGTTCTTCACGCTCTCATGGCAGTGCCGTTTTTCGTAACCCCAGTAGAGGACCAACCGAAGTTGGAGGGCGGGATAGAAGTTTTCGATAAGTTTCACCAGACAACTTATAAAAATGTGCTTATTAGAGACAGAGTGACGGACATGATTGTTCACGCAATTGAAAGGGGTTTTTTATAAAATATTCACACTCCAAAGAGCAGTCATAATTTTTAAAATTGCTTAAGTTAAATCAGCTAATTTACAACAAAATGTGCTTAATAAAACTTAAATTTATTAAATCTACTGCGTTTTATTGCAAAATTATATTAGAAAATTGCTAGGTCAATTTTTTTGTTAAAACTATTAATTAAATTATTTAAAAAAAAATCGTCTTGTTATGAGAATTATGAAAGATTTTTAAATTAGAAACTTTCAATATTACTTGGTCATGAGCATTCAATATTGTGTTTTGCGCTTGCGGTCCTTAGAGATTACTTGCACATTAAAGCTACTAATTTTAAATGGAGAAGGCGCAGTATTTTTATATTGTGAGTACTGATTGCTAAGACTCTTGAAAAACACAGAATTGAGAAGTTACGAAAGAACCACAGTGGGAAGTGTCACCTGGCTTGAATAGCGGCGATAATTTTATCGCCGTAATTAGGCAGGTGAAATACGAGGACGACAGAGCCAGAGTGAATGTCATTGTTAAAAGCGCCTCGACAAACAAAGCTCGCAGGGAAGCATTATAGAGCAGTGTTCCTTTCCTCAACAAAATAAATGTCTAAATAACGTGCCAAGACTGAAAACCATTGGCATTGATTTGCCGGTGGCTAAATCTTACGGGGCAGTGTCAGTTGAAGGTCAGGAGACCTTGATATTGGCGAATTTAAAAGATGAAGGGTTTTGCATGGCAAAAAAAAAGACAAATTAATTAAAATCACTACTTGGCAGAGCTACGGGCGTTGGCACAGCTTCATTTGCTTTGAGAGAGAAAAATCAGGAAGAATTTGATTTGATTGCTGAAACCGTTCAGGACCTGTTTTGAGACAGCCGGAAACACCACATTTTCCAGCCCAAATTAAACGTGTATTTTGGAAATGATAATTTTTTTTAAATTATTTGAACGCT
Organism: Neocloeon triangulifer; assembly: GCF_031216515.1. Lineage (NCBI taxonomy): Eukaryota > Metazoa > Arthropoda > Insecta > Ephemeroptera > Baetidae > Neocloeon > Neocloeon triangulifer. The sequence goes on along the minus strand of NW_026775555.1, from coordinate 4,126,674 downwards.
TATGGCCTCTGTTTATGGATGTAAATGATGTAATGAGTATCTATCAAGTAGAGTAAAAAAAAGTAACAATAACCACAAATTTGTGAAATAAAGTAAAAGTTCACTCACCATCCTGTTCTTCTTTGGATTTGCATATCATCTCATGTGACATTCTTTCAATCGGGAGAACTGAAAGAGGTAGGTTGCAGTTGGGGCAAAACATGGCCTTGACGCCTGTCCAGCTAGTGTCTCCAGTGTCTGTCAAACTAAATAAAATTCAAAATAAAAAATCCTGTGTATGAGTATATAAAATTACCAGTTGTAGGTTATATTAGGCGTGAGCCGCATTCCTCCCTTTTTCTTGTCTGGAATAGCTTCAAAATCCTCTTGAAGGGGATTGGGATCAACTGGGCACTCATTACTTCCTTCACCAACATATAGAACTTTAATGTCAGCCGCAAGAAGCCTTTGGATTGCGTAGAAAACTTCAGTCATCATGAAAGAAATCAAGTCGATGCTGACTTCAGCCTCCAGTTGTCGAGCTTCGTTGCTACTTTTACTACTTGTTTTCTCCTTTTCATCATTCTCTTCTATTTTTGTGTCTAAATTCAAAATATATAAATCAATAAAACTTTGATTTTAACAATAAGTTAAAAATACCTTCTAGCTTTAGTGCTATCAGCCTTTCCCATTTTGCCCGAAGCTTGGCTACTCTCGAAACCAAAACCTGAGCAGTTTCAGGAGTGGCAAAACGTATCTGCAGCCAAGAGTCACAAACAACTCGAGTAAAATCAAAGTTTGTGTCAATTGAACTGGCAAAGAGAAGCAAAGTTTGAGCAGCAGGCATCCTCATGGTCCCCGTTAGGTATGGCTTAGTAGTTTCCAATAGCGTCCTGCATTGATTAGCACCAAATAAATTTATAATAAAAAAATATTCATGGTGGATTGAATTTAAATTCGGCCTTTCCTCGATGGGTTTTTGTGAGTTTTTATTGTTTAAGAAAAACAATATCCTGCTCTACATGTTTCGGCTGCGGGCTGCAGCCATAATTCATGAGCTGTGAAAAACATTTTGACAAAAATTAGTACAAAATTAAATATTTTTTCAAAAATTATTTTTCTTTCAAATTGACAAATTTTTTTTTTTGTCAATTTGAAAGAAAAATAATTTTTGAAAAAATATTTAATTTTGTACTAATTTTTGTCAAAATGTTTTTCACAGCTCATGAATTATGGCTGCAGCCCGCAGCCGAAACATGTAGAGCAGGATATTGTTTTTCTTAAACAATAAAAACTCACAAAAACCCATCGAGGAAAAGCCGAATTTAAATTCAATCCACCATGAATCAACCCTCGATCGTGAACTTCTACTACAAAAATAAAAAAATATATCCAAGCTCCTAACACTTACATATACATTAATAGTTGATGCTTGGAGCTGACAGGTTGCTTTGTTGTAAAACCAGGAGGATAATCTATATCAGATTCAGAGAGGTGAAGTTCTGTTGGGTGATTTGCAAAGAATCCCATTGGATGCAGCATTGCGAATGGCTTATTTCGGGTGTGAAACATTTGCTCAGGCGCGGACTGTTGGAATAAGCCATTGAAAACATATTGAAATTAATTTAAAAAATATGCTTCTTTACCTTAGAATGGTTAAATTCATCAGCAACAGCAACCTGCGGGTAAAGCCCGCTTCCAGTAATTATTTTCAGCATCATGAGGTCACGCAGTCCAGATGTTTTTGTTCCCGTGAGCAATTTCTGAATAAATATAAAACAATTTTTATTTAGATAATCATGCAGTTATTTAAACTTACTCTGAGCTGAGTCCTGTCATTTCCAAGCCGAAATTCCACATCTTTGATATCGATTTTTCCACCTTCTTCCTCCATTCCAGCTGCTCCACTTTCTTGAAGTCCCCAAGGATCCAGTTTTAGCACCGATCTTTTACGAGGCTCTTCATTCCGGTGCTCCCTTTTCATTTTCCTTAACAACTGAAGTTCTCCGTGCCGCTGGATTCTCTCACTGCTTGTCATTTTTTTCTCTTCCTCAGCCGAGTACAAAAGCCTCGATTCTTGCAACAGTTCCTTAAACTGGCGGCGCAGTTTTGTCATTTCATAAAATCTCTGCTCCTCCAAGCCTCTTCTTTTGCACCATCTTGTGGAGTGACCGGGGTTATCATTATTTTCCTGCTTTACTTCAAGCCATTCACGGAAAGCATTTAACAGAGTAAGAGGGTCACCGTGATCTGATTCCAGCTCTTTTCTAGAGTTCTGCAAAATATTTAATTTTTTATATAAACGAGGCTTGTTTATAAAAACAAATATGATACTTACTTCACAATCTGGATCTCGGTATGCTTTGTTAGTAAATGGGTTCTGAACGCTCAAGGCTGCAGCCAAAGAAAGTATTGGTTCAACTTGGTGGAACATGGAACCAAGGATAAGCATCTTGCCAATTGTAATATCAACTGGAAGGCAGGAGAGCATCTTGCCCATGGGCGTCAAGTGCTCATCCACTGTTAATGCCCCCTAGATACAAATTAAGTTAAAATTTAAATTATATAATTTTATATTTATATTTACCTGTTCTTTTAAAGTACCTATGGATTGCTCAATGCTCTCAGCTGCTGGTGCCTCAATGAAAGGAAAGCGTCTCGCATCAGGCAAACCCATTGCCACCATTTGCAGAAGTAAAGAGTCGAGGGGAACTCTGAGAATTTCTGGTGTTGTATAAGGAGACATTGCTTCGTACTCCTCTTCAGAGAAAAGGCGGAAGCAGACACCAGGACCCGTACGACCTAAATTAATTTTACTTGAATAAATTTGTTGGATGTATTAATTTATTAAAAAATGACCTGCTCTGCCTTTGCGCTGCTCTGCGCTAGCTTGACTGACCCAAAACTCTTTTAACCGTTGCATTTTGCAAGTTGCATCATAGCTCATCTCTTTCACTTTGCCCGAGTCGACTACAAAACGAATCCCGTCAATTGTGACTGACGTTTCAGCAATATTGGTTGAGACAATGCACTTTCGGACTCCATCTGGAGGATAGTCAAAGACCTAAATAAAAATTTAAGTAAAATAAAAATCTTTTTCAATGTTTTGAGCAAGATTTTTTACCTTATCTTGGTCGGAGATTGAAAGAGTACTATGGAGAGGAAGGATGATCCAATTTTGTGTTTCTTGGGCGTACAATTTACCAGCTTCAACTACCGTGGAAATTTCTGTCATTCCACTCAGAAACATCAGCACATCTCCCTTTTCATCCTCTACAAACACATTATTATTTACCAAATTCATAAAAAACCAAATAAATTTAATACTTGGATATTTTTTATCAATCAACTGCAAAATTTGCACAAACGGATGAGGATCAAAACGTTCAGACTTCTTTGCAAATCTATCTCGCACTATTGGTCTGTAGTGAAGTTTGATTGGGAATAATCTTCCAGGAACCTAAAGACAATTGGTATTATTTAATGAGTTAATTTTCAATAAAATAGACAGTTTACCTGAATAACTTTTGGATTAAATTCCTCAAAGAATCCAGCGAAAAGTTGAATGTTAATTGTGGCCGACATAAGAACTAGTTTGAGATCTTTTCTTTGGAACAGCAAGCACTTCAGAATTCCGAGCATGAAGTCTCCATGAAGATGCCTCTCGTGTACCTCATCCAAAACAATTACGTCATACCCGGATAACTCAGGATCAGTTTGTACCTAAAACATTGTAATTAAATAATAAGTCTGATGAACGATTGATTTTAAATAATACAAACCTGGCGAAGAAGCAAGCCTTCTGTAATAAACAGAATCTTAGTGTGCTGCGTTTTGCTCTTCTCAAATCGAATTTGATATCCAACTTCGGAGCCATATTGATTGAGTGTTTCGTAAGCTACTCGTTTGGAGAGAGAAATGCAAGCAATTCGTCTAGGCTGAGTGCAGGCAATGTTTTTAAAGCCAGCTCTGATGAGATATTGCGGAACTTGGGTTGATTTTCCACAGCCAGTATCTCCAGCAATCACAACAACAGAGTTTTCTTGCACAGCCTCAACAATTTCTTTTCTATAGAAGGAAATAAAAAAGATTATTAAATAAATTTTAATTTTTTTTTTACCTATAGTGAGCTACAGGCAAATTGGTTTGGCCTTCTCTCAGCGCTTTCAGTTTCTTAAACTTTTCCTTTTGCTTGAAGTCGAGGTACATGAGGAAAATGTCCCTGAACTCTGCAATTCTCTTCTGCGACAACCACCGTCCAGTGCTGCGGTCCCTTGGAGGCATCCTTGACATCAGTTCATCCATTTTTGCTTTCAGGCCAATGGATATTATGTGACTTTTGTCGAACTCCACTGGAATGCCAAGATCAGGGTCCAGACGAGACTCTCGAGCGGGCTGGTACTTTTTGCCCAATTTCTTCTGACTTGCCAAGTAATTTCTCAAAAAATCCCAGAAGTCTTTATACTCATCAGTGCCCTGTTTGATCAAGTCACCGTCACGAAAGAAGATCATGTTGAGCTCGTACTTGTACTTTTCAAATGAAAAATCCTCTTCTTCGTCATCGTCCGAATCAACTTTCACAGGCCTTTGCCTGGACCTCTCAAATTCCTCTGGAGAACTGCTCCTTTTTCTTTTGCTGGAGGAGGCTTGATCTTTGTGGCGATGAGAAGTGCTGCTGGAGGACGCTCTTTCCCTGTCTCTTCTATCTTTGTCTCGACGACGTTCGTCGTCTCTGGACGGAGAACGAGATCCTCGGCCGTGCTTTCTTTTCTTGCTTCCAGATCCCATGCTAGTACTACAGAAAAGACATTCATCACATTTCTAATTTTAATAATAATAATATGTACATAAACAAAAAAGTTCCAGAAGTACTTTCTGAAAATTTTAGGTTCAAATTACCTGTTAAAAATAGCAAGAAAATTTCATAAAATGTCCACAGATTTATGTTTTTGTAATTTAAAAATTATTACTAAATTACATGAAACTTCCTAACGCTGTTTCGGCGTTACAAATTGGATAAAATCGACCTGCGATCATCAGCTGCAAAATGAAAATGAAAACAAAAACACGTGCGGGGAGGGAGTGATGTCTAGACGGTGGTGCCATCTGGGTCTCTGGGAAAACCGCGAACGAGCCAGGCAGGTTGATTTTTCGCTCATGTGCCCGAGGAAGGTGTGTTTGTGTTTGTTTCTCCTGCTGGTTGTCCTGGATTTGCGCACTTTTCCGCCGACACGAGAGGTAATTCAAATCAATTTTCCACTTTCCACCCTTTGCAAGGACGGCTCTAAGGCACAATGGAACTGCCTGTAAAATTGGCTGCTCCGTTCGGCGAATATTTTCGTTGCAAAGCAGACCAGACGCCTCGTCTGACGAGAGCTGCTGGCGAAAGGATGAGGGGGTCATTTGCAATAACGTTAAATTGTGCCGCAACCATTTAACTTTTTAATTCATCTGGTCATATTATTTCACCTGTGACGGCAAAATTAGCTGTCGATTTGTAATTTATTTCTACTCAATCATTATTTTACAGAAAAGAAAATTATTTTAAATTAAACGTCAGGAGTATTTTTAGCTTTTGACAGGAGAGTGCAAATAATGATATGACACAATCAAGGTTGACTCATTTGTTTGCTTTGGATTCTTTTGCTTTCCCACCTCATCGCCAACAATAGGCTTGTGTTGTTCATTCACATGCGGCAAACTGTTCATTCAAACAGGGATTCCATCTATTTTTAATCCTTCACGGGAGACACGGAAATAAAAGCTATTTTTCATACCGCTCTTTCCATCAATAGAGCCATGGTGTAATCTTCAATTATATAAAGGATGAAGGGAAAAATTTAAATTAATAACTAACATAAAGAATATTTTTAAAGGAAAAAGCAAGAAGCAATCTGTAAAAAATAAAACTAATTTCTTTGTCCTTTTTTATATAATCAAACGATCTTAGAAAATTTTGAATTTTAACTTAAATCATTCATTTTGTTGCAGAAATTACAATTTTGGTTTTTAGAATGCAAAAATAAATAAATCTGCTTTTAAATTAGATAATATAAAAAAATTAACCAAGCAATCAATTATAGAGGTTCGAAAAGTTGTAGTTACGAAACCTTTTGGCACTTAGGGATTTCATAAAAAAAATTATAATTCCTTGTCTTAAAATACAATATTTTTATATTTAATTAAAATATTCAAATAAAATAAGCAGAAAGCATTAAAAAATAATCTAGCAGTCCCTTTTAATTTATTAAAATCTTTTTTATTTATATTTTAATTCAGAAAAAAGTATAATTTGTAAAATTATAAAATAAAGAGTAAAAGTGATTTTTCAACATGTTGCTTTCGAAAATTGGACCAAAGTGGCAAGGTTGCACGACAATTTCAAACTGTTGCAAAGAGGCGAGAAAAAAAACGATCGCGTGCTCTTCCCGCATATTTCAGGACAGAAATTCATGACAGTAAGTTAATCTCTCCCTGTCACAATGAAAACAACAAAATCGATTTCTTCCCACGTGAATTAAAAACGTCCGAATAAAAAAACTATCAAATGTTTTGGGAGCTGATAATGCTGGAGGAGCGCGGCTCGGAAAGTGAAAGTGTTAGACTAAAATACAGTCAGCGGTCGCGTTGTTCTGCTTATGTCATTTTTTTTTTTTAGTTTGAGTCTTACCGACTGCTAGTGAAAGCAGTGCTCGGCTAAGGACACGTGCACTCGATCAGCTGCTCCTTTTTTTCTATTTATTTTTCCCTCTCTCTGCCTTTTATGCTTGTTCTTTGAGGCGGCGTCAAGGATGTCCTGTGTCGCCGACAGGTTGGACGCAAATCGCCATGTTTTGGTACTCAACCGGAGCATTTTTTTTCTCCTTTTTGCTGGCAGCATGGAGGAGCTCTTACTTAATTGTTTGCAGCTCAAGCACAATGCGATAAAATAATGTATTTTGTTTTATGTCCCCCAAGTTGATTTTGAATTTAATTGCGCTCCTACCGATATAAACAGTAAAATCAGGCGGAAAAGATTAAACTACCAAATTTGTTTGTATAAAAAAGTTATAAATATAAAAAAATGCAACAATCAAGTCAAAATTTGCGCAATTCGGAGTAAAAACAAATTAGTTATAATTAAATTATTATTTATTTTTCTCTTGATATTTTTTATTTTATAGTAATTACTTTTAAGCATTAATTTTTTAATGGATTTTTTTTGCTTATTTGATCAGATCAGACTCGACTTAAATGGAATATTATGCTTTATTTTTGTTAAATAATTAAACGTAATTAGTTATGTTTTATTATTATGTGGTATAAAAATTGCAGCTAAATTAATAATGAAAAACTGGATTTTTATTCTAAGGCTAATTATTACAATAGTCAAATCTAATCAACAAATCTGCAATGAAAATATGAGTTGGTAAATTACTTTTCCATTTTAAAAAAAACTTCGTTTATTTTTTAAATGAGGCACTTTAGGCGTACCTTCAATTTTATTTCTCAGCTGAATAGAGGTTTTAACAATATTATTAATAAATTACACTGAATAAAATTTAATTTAAAAAAAAAATTAAATTAACTACTTAAAAAAGTATCCAAATAATTTTTCCTTCACATTTCATGTCGATCTCTGTAAAAATTTTACACAGTCTAATAGAAAAGAACACGTTAATTTGCAATTATTATTAATTGTGTTATTTTGTATGTTCTGCCACATTCTCAAGAATAAAATATTTTTATAAAATTATAATGCAAGGTTGGTCATTGAAAAGTTACCTGCTTTTTTCTAATATCAGCCAGTTTTTAAATAAAAAAAGTACCAGACGCGTCAATTTATGTATCAATTTTAACATCGCAGGAAATATTAATTTTTATTTCCTAAACAATTATGTGATTGATATTAGAAAAAGCGGTGAAACTGGTCATTTTCAAATTTTGGTGATGTGATTTTATTTCCAAATTTTCCTTTTCAATCAATATTCACATTGATCAAAAGTTGAAAAATAATTCAGAAAAATTTATGGTTTTATGAATTTAACAACGAGAAAAGCAAACGTTATCCATAAAATATTGTAAATTGTAGCTAATGGTGATTATTTTTGATTCGCCTATCAGCACCGGGAATAGCAATATCTGAAAAAAAAGAGCTCACGCAAAATGTTTGCTGCACCATGGCGTGCCGCGAAATTTGTAAAACAGAGATCTCATTAATGAAAGGGTTGCGCCGGCAGCTTGGGCGTGTCCCTTGTCCGCTCTCACGGCGAATCCTTTTCGCACGGCGATAACTTCCGAGAAAAAATTGACTCGAGAAGAATCGGTCCGCCCGGAAAAATGCCTCTTTGCGGCCGCGCCCTAATTTCATTCACGTGTGTCATCCGCATTTTCCTGCCGCTTTTCTCTCCTGCACTACTTTATTGATCAGCGCCACTGTCACGTGCCAATCAAACTTCCATTCCTCGTCCATTATTAATTAGATGCAATTTTTCCTCCGACACTTTGGTTACTCACAACTCCATTGTTAAACAAACTCAAGCAAAAGCTTTTCTTTCAAAAATTCCTCCATTAATCATTTGAAAATTTCTTTCACACGCAAATTATTCTCAACAACACACAAAAATAATCCTTTGATTGAAAATATGTGGTCATAATTTCGAATACATAGGAATTGCGTGCAGCGTGCGACAATCAATTAATAACTCGGGCAGACACTGCAAGATTTATCTTCCAGAGCCGGCAAGCAATTTCGTTGGCCACGGGACGGAAAACAGATTGATTAAAAATCCGCACAGCGTCTGGCTGAGGAGGGTTCGAAATTATTTACCCTCGCACCAATTTAATCAAGCCGTTCCAGAACCACCCGACTTTGTGCATTTATCAGGAAATGCGTTTAATCGCACAACTTTTGCACACCTGCTGTTCAAAAACCAAAGATATACAAAAAGAGGTTAAAACTCGGTTGGGTGCCTTTGGCAGAAATAAACTGACGTGAAAGCACTGGCGCCGTTTAATGGCGCAAAGCAGTTTATTTATTTTGAGAATTCGCGATCGCTTTTGCACCAGCACAGGAAGTGATATGCTTAACTTTCCTCCAAAGATTGTATTTATCAAACATCCTGCTGAAAAATTCGACAAAAAAAGGATCAATCACTTTTATCTTGAGGTTTAGAATTTTAATTTTCCAATTCGATCTTCCTTTAAGATGAAACAAAATTTAAATTACATGTATACAAAATTTTTTTGATGAAATTGACACTCGAGGATATGATCATGGAAATGAAGAGATCAGTCTTTTCCTCGTTGTAAATATTGTTTTTTATTCAAAAACAAATAGCATTACCAGTTTCAGTCATGGTCTTGAGTAAGAAAAATACAAAAAAGTCAATGAAATTGAAAAAAATGCACCACAATAGATTGGTAATTAAATTGTTATCGTAGAATTAAGATTTAAATTTTTACGTTAAAATGTGGTGCTTTTCAATGTTGATGATTTTTTTCTTGCCCATGAAATAGGGTTGCAGACCGTGACAGAAACTGCTAAAGCCATTTGTTCGCATTTGTTGTTGAAATCAAAACAATATCTGCAACAAGGAAAAGTCTCTTCATTTCCGTGTAAAAAATTTTATTCAATTTTACATAAAAATATTTGTTTAATCTAAAAGTTGTTGAGAGTTTTTTATTTTTGATATCACCAATCAAAAAATTATTGACATCTATAGTCTGATTTTTTTTATATTATACAGAATTTCATGGTTTGACATTTGGTTGGGCATTTGCTTATAGAAATCGCAAATGCCATTGCCGGCCTGCAACCTTTTTTAGTGAAAAGGTCAAAGCCTCTCCGCGTCTCTCTTGTGATTGCCTTTTACTAATTTGGACCTGCTTCTTCTTCGCAGGCTCTTCTCTCTCTTTCTCTTTCGCCGAGTTTTGAGTGACTTTGTTTTCCCTGGCGAGCAGCGCGGAATGGAACAGCCGGCAAATTGAGTCCTCCTGACTGAGGTAGGTGCGTGAGCATTATTATGTGAGTTCGAGAGTGCCGCTCAATCTCCGGAGACAAAACGGCGTTCAAATATTTATTGTGCTAACAAAACAGCCCGCGTAAAACGCCACAAGGCCGACACTGGCTTTCTTCCCGTGTCTATACAAAGTTTTTTTTTGGTAATTTTTTTTTTAACAGAAAATTTCTGGTAGAGCGTGAATAATATATTATCGAGTTAGTCACCTGCAAAATGGGTTGGTCAGATTCCACAAAATCCCCTCCCGGATTGCCATTTTGTGACGTAAATGATTACACGTTTATAAAATTATCATTGTGGATGGCGGTTTATTTAAAGAGATAAGATAGTAGGTGAGTTTTAAAATTTGAAGAAAATCTTTCCTTTACTAAAAAATGGTGATTTTGAGCAGAAAAGTAAATTCTGATTTTTAAAGCCTTAAAGATATAAGCATAATATAAAAAGATGAGGATTTAGTGCTTTTTCAGTGTTGATAAAATTAATCTTCTTTTAGACTTCAAATAATGTTTTATTTTCTTAAAATTTAACATCAATAATTTTTTTGAAAAACTTTTCAAGACATTATTATGTACATGTATTTTTTCAACTCAAATTTTGTTTGTAGTTTTAATTTTCAATTTTTGAATATTCTAATTATGTAGCTTGATATAGGCAGAGATTTGCCTTTCGGTACAGATAAAATCTTAATTTGCAACTAAAAAAAAAAATAGATAACCAAAATTACTTTCATAATATTTTTTACTTCAGTTGTGAAGAATAAAAAACAAAATTGATTTAAAATCATAAAATTTTAAATTTTAATCTAAAAAAATTGTACTTTTTGTTGAGGGGAAAATAATGTGTGTTATCTGCAATTTCTATAGAAAACATGAGGGATATTCAAATGCTAATTTAGTTCTGGCTATTCCCATAATCTAATTTAGCATGTGAATATGTTTAATTTTTATAATTGAAAAATAAGCTCCCAAATTTTTGCTTTTATTATATTTTTTCTTAATATTTTTTTTGTTGTTCTCCAAGGGAAATAAAGCCAAAATTATCACATAACATAAGAGATGTGCAGAATAAAATGAATTTTTTTACCGTATAAAAGAATGATTAAAGATAATTTTATGCCGTTTAAGCCAAAAATTTTGATTAAATCATAAAAAATGTGACTTATATTCATCCGTTTTTAATTAAATTATTATAACTGTCGAAATCTGAATAAAACTGTGGGCAAAAATTGAAATATGTAATTGAAACACAATCTTTCTTTTCCTTTTTAAATTCAAATTTCGGCAGATAGGGCGCCGGGTCAAAGGCTAAACGCGTGTGCCCCGGGCGCGCGTCCGTCCGGCAATTTCCTCCTTCCGCACTCTGCGAATCTGGCCCTGTTCCACCCCAATTCCACCCTTGCCGTCAGGGGCAATAGCAGCTCGGCGCCGGTTGATAATGAGACAAAACATTGCGCGCGCGCACCGCTGCAAATGAAAAGGCCGCGCCGCGGTATCAGCGTGACTGTGCGGTGCTCGCCCGCTCAGTCGGTGTTCTCCACCTGAGCGAAACGGTGCCTAGTGCGAGGAGTCGTGTGCCTGACCAGGTGTGGGTGGACAATCAGCGCAAGGCGACCACGCCTCATTACACGCCGCATTCCGCCTCCGGGCCCGCTCCACTTGATTAGCCCGGACAGTCATGCCGCCCCAGCAAAACGCACCCGCCACATCAACCATCGCGCTGGTGAGTCGAGCGAAATTGTTCTTTTCCTCCCCATGGAAAAACCTTGCCCTGATTACGCATTGATCGGCTGTTAGATAATGTGACAGAGATACAAATGACAAATCGGGTGTCTCATTAAGTGCTTTTAATTATTGGGACAAAATTATAACATTGCCCTTGATTTTTGTCATGTTTTTGCCTCAGTGATTTTATTTTTACTTAGCCCAGCACGGTCTTAGACTCCAGACACTAATTTAAATAATAAATATATTTTCATTAAATATTGAGTTGCTCCAACAATGAAATCAGAACAATGTAGTTTTTGTTTGAAGAAATTGACTGTCTAGGATGATCATGGAAAATAAGAGATCAGGCTTATCCTCGTCGAAAAAATTGTTTTTATTCAACCAGTTTCGGTCACGGTCTTTGACCATTTCATGAACATGGAATATACACACAAAAAAACAAAATAAAAAATATATTTCCTAAATTTTAACTTCATTAATATAATTCTAAAAATTTAATTTATAATAATGCATAATTATTATTCTACTAAAGTCATAAAAAGAGATTTATTAATGCATTTTTTTAAACAACAAACAAAACAATTTCCTATGGGCTCAAATTATTTGTAAAAAAATCCATCGTTTGAAATTAAAGATGTCTTTTTCTAAAACACACTCCAATTCAAAATTGAACACAAGAATCTAATCTAACCCATCTTGATTCATTAATCCAGCAGCATTGAATTGTTTTTTCTCTCCGAGTCTTGGATCTTTTGTTTACACAACGCCTGGAAAACTTTAGTGCCCCTCATAAAGAGAGACTGGAACGCAATAAACGTCCAATTAAACAGAACGAAAAGTGTTGGTGAGGCTCTCAATGTTTTGCTTTAGCAGCAATCTGGCTCGGAAACGTCTGTTTAGATGCATTTTCCGCTTGTTTGCAATTTCCAGCAGACTAATTGCCCGGCTTTTGATGTGCTCGGGCACGTTTTCCAAACAATTCCTCTAGAATCATTTGATATTCCGCGCAGGTACGCCGCTCTTGTCGGAGCTGGAGATCTCATTTTTCGTGCGTCGTCTCTTTTTGCATCACATGTCTAGCGTCGACGGCTCACTTTTTGCCAAACTCCTTCCAAAATATTCTCGTTTTTTGAGCGAATTCCAAAGTGAAGCGTTATAATAAATAGCGGCCGTGACAAAATCGTCAAAAAATGCGAGAGTTGAATGTTTAAAATTCTATTTGCGTTTTTTTTAAACCGAGACTTGGCACGATGTCAGTCATTGAGGAGCTTGGTCAGAAGGAAAAAAAAAATTTGCCTCGAGTCGGTGGCAAAAGGAGAAAAGTTGTGGTCGGTGTAATACGCCATGTAAGAGTGTGACTCATTATTTTTCTCAGTAAGCAAGTCCCGGTCGCCATTGTCATGTGCTAATTGCTATGCAACAAAGGTTAGTGGTACGATTGCGAAATTTTGCCCCAGAAACGGTTTAATTGGGAGTTACATTAAGGAGTTGTTTGGATCTGGTTTTGAAAAATTTCAATCCAAAAAGTTCTCTTAAATATAGGAATTGTTAAAATAAGGATTTTTAACCAATATAAAGAAAAAGAATAATTAATAATGAAAAAAATATTATTAAAAGTGAAATACAAATTCGTCATTTTTTTTTCAATTCAATAAAAGCCTGTATCATTCATGTGATTCTTAATCAGTTAGTTTGCTTGATACTTAAGGTTTAGGGTGGGTTTCATTCAGCCCCAATAAAATTATTACAAATCTACGTGTAAATGTCTAATTACAGAATTAATGCAATTGTGTGATTCTTAAAATTTTAGCCTTCATTTATTCTCACCATTAAAGAAGGAACGAGTTATTTGCATCGAATGAATAATTGTCATGTGCAAAAGTAAATGAGATAAAAAAAAACACTCAAAATATAAGTTGGGTCTTAAAATGAGTCATTTTTTTCAAGTTTTTGTTTGCGTTCGTTCTTCTTGGTGTGGAAATCTAACCAGCCCGACTTAACCGACCAATATCCAGTTTTTCTAAAACAAAAAATAGGTTTCGAAAATACATTCGGGTTTTTCCCGCTCACTTCTTCATGATGAATATTCAAAGTAATATAATATTCTATTGTGCAATTTTGCTATTCTCGCGTAAATAAAATAAATATGTTTGCAGTGGTCCATGAAAAGGCAGTCATTTGCGTAAGCGTTTCTGCAGCAGGAAAGACCGAAAAAGGCTGTAGCTGTTTGCTCGCCGGCAGTGCTGCTTTCGATTATCTTGCGGCTTTTATCAGGTCGCCGTGCTGCCGGGAAGCTTATCAGCCGCACGCATTTGGCCTGCTCGATTCGAAAGGCGCATCACTCACTCACACACACAAAAGAGCTGCCTCGCTGAATTATCAATGCCGCAGCCATTTCCAAATATTTGCATTCGTGCGCTGAACCGCCCTTTCCGTCACGGGAATTGCGCAAATTCTTCTTATCTCGCGACCACCCGCGACCGCAGCGCGCGCCACAGCGGAATAAATGAATCCGTGCAGCCGCGCGCCGACTTCTCCTAATTCATGAGCCATAAAAATTAATGCCAGGGGTGTTGTCAAGGTCAAGTTAGATCCGTATGAGGGAGGAGAAATAATAGAGAAAAAAAGATTGCAATTGTTCTGAATAATTAAATTAGGCGAGAGATTATGTATTCCCTCAATTTAACAGCTGCAAGATAAGTTAATAATGAAAAAATTAAATTAAGGAAAATTAATATTTTTCTTTTTTGATATTTAAAATAAATTAAATTGAAAAACTAACAATAAACTACTCTTTTTTTATCTTTGTACACATTAATCTTTAATTTAATTTTGAAGTAGAAATTGATCTAATTTAAAAATTAATTTACTTAAATTTATCGCCATTTTTAAAGATGAAAACAATCATTATGTCTATTTTGTGGTACATTTTCACAATCGGGGGTTGATTCTTAGTGATTTGAATTTGAAATCGGATTTTCCTCGACGGGTTTTATGAGTTTTTTTACAAGATAAAAAATAATTGCATGAAAAAGTGTCAATTTGAAAAAAAAAATTAAATAGATTTTTGTATAGATTCATGTCCAAATGACCAAAATTATTATAATTATTAATGTGTCTAAAAAAACGTTTGAATTTAATTATAAAATTTTGTGTTGAAAATGTTTGTGTAAAATCGTAATTTTAAAGAATTGTGCAAAAAAATTTAATTTGAAAGAAAAATATTTTCAAAACATTGATTTTCGTTCTAAATTCTTGTCAAAATTATTTGAAACCTTACGAATTATGGCAGCCAAAACATGTAGAACAGGAGAATGTATTTTTTAAAAAAACAACTCACAAAACCCATCGAGGAAACGCTGATTTTAAATCAGATCACCACATGAATATTACGTCTGATTTACACTTCCAGTTCATGACACTCTTCAATGTGGCACTAATTTTAAGTTGTCTGGAGCCTATCAGCAATCAGGACCGATTAAAATTCCCGGACCAATAACTTGCATGATTTAAAACTCGAGCAGAGAAGAGACGTGCGTGTGCGTCCTTAAATTATGATTTGGTGCAATACGAGAGCAAATTGGTGGTGTCAACGAGGCTTTGTCTGGACTTTTGAGTTCACGACCCTGGATTACGATCGCGCGAGAGTAAACACGCGGCCAAATTGTACTCGCGAAAGAAATAAGGCGTTTGCAATTCGTGTCACGAGTGTCTATATATCACTTCTTAGCGAGAATTGCAATTAAGGGCATCGCGCAGCCACTCTCGCTTTCGCCCGGCGAAACTTTGTCGCCGCTATCAGGCGTGCTGGGCTCGTGTCGGACCTTGCACGCGAATGAATTCGTAAAAAGTATATAAAAATTTGTATTTTTATATGGATTGAATTAATTCATATATGAACAGAGGATCTTGTTGAGTTAAAAAAATTATACCTTTTTATCAGTACAGGTGTTATTCTGAAAAAAAATTTGTTCAAGTGGCGAACACGCCGCACGAGATTGAATACAAAATCTTTTTCACCTGTTCAAAGTGCACCACAATTCCATTATCCAGCTCCGCTGGCATGTCTTCTTTCTTTCTCTTCATGTAGTGCATGAAATAACAATAAGTATCGACTGACGTGCCATGTCAAGGGACTAGAAATAATAAATACACACACCGCTATGTGCTCGTCAGACAGACGCGCCAAGAATCGCTGACAGCCGACCCGCAACCACCTACCTATTGATGGACCATATTGTGTGCGCAATCGACCACCACGCCGAAAGCAAGCAACAACATTTTGACAGCTTCACAGTTCAATGTTTACATTTCGGCTCGTCCGCGTGGCTATCTATTATTTTCCATGAGGGCGCCGGCTCTGATTGCTTTTGCGCGCTCAAACACGAATGTGTAGCAAATTACTGGCGTTCCAGACCAATTAAATTAAAAAAAATTAACAATTCTGGTAGATCTTATTATATAAAAAGACTTTATTCAGCTTAGATTTGGAATTGTATTTTTGTATAGGCTCAAGTTTTTTTTTTAATTAATATTTCTATTTTTAATATAAATGCTTATAAGTCTTTTTGTTTATTCGAAATTTTTAAATATTTATTACATTAAAATATTTTCAAATATATTAAATATAAATGATCCATTTTGGCCCCTTGAAAATAATATTTATTTTAAGAAATTAATCTCATCTGAAATGATCAATTAAAATTTTCAAATAAATTTAGGCGACAGGAGGCAGAAGGAAGATAAATTTCTGAAGAGATAATATAGAATCTTCCCAAAGAGCTCACAGCAATACCACAAAAGTGGTTTTTATGTCAAAATTCCTCAATATGTAAAAATTTATCAAAGGTCAAATTTAATTATTGATGATATGAAAAAAAAATGTGTTATTTGATTATATAATCCAATTTTTGAAATGGATAATTGTTAAACATTTTCCTTATTTTATACAATCAAGCGTTAATTCCTCCTTTTCTTGACGTATTGTGTTTTGCTCCGTAATTTTATTGTGTCAGCAGCCGTTCCTGTCGGGCCTTGGCCAATTAGCCGCCACTTTGAGGACAGGAACTCTGCCGTGAAAAAAGTGCAGCTCGAGCG
Organism: Neocloeon triangulifer; assembly: GCF_031216515.1. Classification (NCBI taxonomy): domain Eukaryota; kingdom Metazoa; phylum Arthropoda; class Insecta; order Ephemeroptera; family Baetidae; genus Neocloeon; species Neocloeon triangulifer. The sequence continues at coordinate 4,109,873 of NW_026775555.1, read as the reverse complement.
GCGCTGATCAATTCTCAATGTCGGCGCGCTTGATTTTTGCACTGGCTGACCTATTTGCTTCCTCACTGCGGCTGCAATTTTTATTTTTATGCCACTGCAGCAGACAAACTTTTGCCTCTCGCTCGTTTGGGGAAAAAGCTAGTTGCACTTGTGTGCTTGGTTTTTTTTTATCAGGCACGCTGAAAAAGTCTAATCTCATCCGCGGGAAGTTAAAGTTTTTCATGTTTAATTTGAGCTCAAGTACTTTATTTTGGCTGCAGTAAAAGTAAAGGAAGTTGAAACTCAACCGCAATTACGTCCTTTCATGTGACTGTTACACGATAATATATAGTTTAATTTTAGTTTTTTTTTTTCAAGTAAGAAGCTAGATTTTATTTCAAAATTAAAGCGATTCTGTTCAAAAGTTAGGGCCAAAACTTGAAATTCTGTAATGAATTCCAAGATTTTAACTTTTGTTTAATGTTTCAAGTATGAACATAATTTCTATTTGCTCATCCCTTCTTTGTGTCTGTAAGTTGAAATTAATTAAATTCCACTTTTTTTCTCCCATCTTAGAATAAATCATAACTTTTGATTTCAAGAAGTGCAGCAATATTTTCTGGCTAGATTTAGACTCTCAAAGTATAGAAAAAAACTGTACACTAGCGATGGGGGTGAAAAGACATTATTTTCATACTTAAAACCTGCTTGAAATATCAAAGCTATTGTTAAATTATTACAATATTGGAATAATTTGGAATTCCATTGCAGTATTCTAAAAATTTTCTTATTAAACATTTTTGGCATTAAAAACACTTAATTTTTATTTAGTTAACGTCAACTTTTCCTCAATGTTGTTTTGTTCCTCGATCGTTTTCCTTTTGCTAGCTGCTGTTATCAGGTGTCGTGGTCTGCGGAATTAATTTTATCTCCAAGGCCATTCCAAGGCGTGCTCTGATCCTCTCAATTGCATTCAACTCAATAGAAAGGACGAATCTGAAGGAATATGACAAAATTTTCCTCACATGTGTTATCTCAACTTGTGGAGATTTTGTGTGACGCCATTCAATCTTGACCAATAGCGTCGATTTTTTCCCCAACAAAATTTAAAAAAAAAATTAACAAATCAAATAAAGATAATAAAAGGTTGTGATTTTTGCGCATCACCGCGTCTTTCGCACACCCTTTTCGGTTGCGATAAACGAGATACGAAGAGACTCGATTTTCTGCGCATTTGACATTCAAACGGTGCAAACAGGAAGGGTTTAACCCGCCAGCAGCTATTGCAGCTTTTTCCTCTTCGGCGCGCGCGACGCCAAAGTTCAGCAAATACATAATACGCTCCCTCTCGGTCGCGCACATTATTCACGCTGGCAAACATTTGAATTGGTGTGTTCGCCGGGCTTGAGCGCGCTCGCTCTTATCTGCGTAATATTGCCGAGTGATAAGCGTCAGCGGCGATGAGTGAAGTGCCATATTATGCGGTGATGTACCCCCCGGGCAAAATGTCACATGATCGTTCGCAACCTGCTTGTGCTGCCGTCGAGTTTGCCCGTTTTTCACTGGCATCTTTCCTGCAACCAAAATTTTCATGATTCTGTTCATTATTTATAATTTTATGTAAAAAATGAACATATTTAGAACAAGTTAAAATCGTTGAAAATTTAGAAATTGCAATTTATCCAAGTTTTTAGAACTATAAAAATTTATTTTTAAATTACAATTTGGATAAGTTCGTGAAATTTTTCCATATTTTGGCTAAATTTATCATACAACTGACATTTTTAATAATTTTTGTTGCAGATAAATTTCATATTTATCCCAATTTTATGGTTAAAAGGACAATTTTTGTCATTGTCACTATCAAAATTTCCTCATTAATTTGAACTTTTTTTTAACAATGTCATGAGGCTGAAATCGATTGGCATTAAAAAAGCACCTTTTGTTTACACTTGTTGGTGCAACACGTCATCCCTGTGTTGATTTGCATTATGCATGCACGAGACCCAAACAAAATCCAAGGGCCGGTGAATTACCGCCCCCAACCCTTTTACACCATGCGTGCATGCATAAAACGGGGATAATGCGTTGAATGTGCAATTGATGCCATGTGTAGTGTTAGGTAGGCCACATATGATCCGCTTTTTAGATGGCCGGTCGCGATAAAAACAAACGGGACCTTACCTTGCCGTATCTGTTTTCCCCATTTTTGTTAAATCATTCCGGAATGACAGGTTCTTTTTATTTAGCAATAACGGCGACCCAAATATTTGAAATGATGTTATCGGACGCTTTTAACGGAAATTCGAAATTCATGTTCAAAGTTGATGAATGCCAAAGGGCAATCGAAAATTAATTGGAAAATCAATTTGCCGCTTGTGTTTATTTTCGCATCCTCTTCTGTAAATAAAGAAACTCAAGAATATAATTTTCTCAGTCTGGATAATTTTCCTCCTATCCTCCTTGAAAGAGAAATCTGCAGTTCAAGAATGATTAATTTATGACGGACTGAGCTGCTTCTGTCCGTAGGGACGCGTTATCATTTCATTTCTGGCTGCACAGACACGCACTCGCCCCTATTGTGTCCAATTCCACCCTCCTGTTCTGCTGGCGAACAAACCCCGAAGGACGACCGCTCAAAAGCCGCCGGTGCTGCTGGTGAATATAAACACACCGTTTCTTTTCACACAAAGTTTGCATGTCATGCCGAGCTCATTGTCGATCGAGTACGAAGGGAAATGTGCTAGAAGTAATTTTTTTACATTTTGTGCTGCGAGTGCGATAGTTGGGGGAGTGATAACAAAAGCGTTGCTGGGTTCATGAACTTCAAATGAGTTCCAAACAATTCATTTTAATAATGACCTTGGCTTTAAATCTCTTATGATTCGGGGAAATAAAAAACAAATCCTATTTAAAATTTGGCAAATTTGGACCTGAAAAGTCAGTGAAAGAAAATAAGTTTTTATCACATACCAAACATGTTGATTGAGTTGATAATATAATAATATTAAAATTATTTCTCCTTATATTGATACATCAGAGCTCAATTAATTTTATTCTCTCAGAGACTTTTAAATAAAAGTTTATTAACATTAATATATAAAAAGAATTAAAATAATTTAAAAACTAAAAAGGTATTTAAAATTAAAAAATAAATTGATATTTGTTAATATTTTGTTTTAACATGTTTTATAAATAAATAGCACTTTAAATTAGATAAATGCGAAAAATATGATTTTAAAATATTTTGACTTTAAAAATGTCAATTCTTCTTGAGGGTGAGAGCATTATTTATTTCTATCGAGCTACAAATTACTGTATTAAAAATAAATTAAACTTTGGCAGAAAATGCTAGATTTGTTTCAAATAAAAATTCAACACGAAGTAAAATTTATTGCAGTTTTCATTAAATCACTAAATATATTCTTTATGACAAAGGCATAGAAAAGACGGACCGTGGCGTCGTCACAGAAGTTAATCTGCGCCGAGAGTGCTGAAACGTAGATTGTGTCTGGTGTGTAACAAGAGAGTCCCGAAATCAATAATTGAATGAACCATCACGCGTCCTTCGTAATTCATTCACACAATGACACCTTCACCTTCTCCCCAGCGCCCATTTGCACGATTGTGTATAAATTTTTTTTCTAGGCCACGTAAGCACGCATGCACGTATATAAAAAAAAATCCGAGCGTAATTGACTTTGTGTGTACATCAGAGTGGGGGTGGGCGGGGGTGAAAAAGGGCCGTGCTCCACATAACAACGCGCTGGTGCATCGGAATAATGCGGTTTCGCGAGATGAGGCTGCGGCCTGGAGAGCAGAGGCGGAATTATCCCAGATAATGTAATAATAAATAAAGCAGCGTGCCATGTGTCCCGGCGCAACGTCGAGTGCTGCATCAATTATTCAGCTGGCAGCCAAATGCAATTATCTGGCGATTTCCTTTCCTGCGCCTGACACAGAGATGAGGAAGACCAGAAGTTGGACGTGCGTCCTGCATTTTTAAGGAAAAATATTTTCAATAAATGGGAAAGAAAATTCAATGAATAAATTTTCAAATTGTATTAGAATAGTTATTATTGAAATTTGCAAGTTAATTTTCTGATTTTTCTAAAAGAAGAAGCAACAACAAGAAACAAGAATATGAAGTAAACAATCTGGAGATCTTGAAGCGTGTTGAATTTTCATTTTCCTCTTCTGACTGTGCCAGCCAAGAATAGAATCACAAGTTGCAAACAACGCTTGAGTTTGCGCTGAATATTCAAATTCAACTGCACTCGGACTCCGTTTTTGTTGCTCCTTGAGAATACGACTCATTTCGAATTAATTTATTCACTCGAGGAGATACTACCCGCATACGAAGCGAGGCAGAGAACCTTTTTTTGTGCAGGGGAATTAAAAAAGACGCCAAATTGGGGATGTTATTAAGAAGACCGTCCCTGGAGGTGGAGAGAGGGTCATTCCATGCTAATTAACCAACCGGAATTTGCCAAGCAGCCTTGATTATAATTTAAACTGCAAATTCAGAGTTTAATTTGTTGATGCTTTATTGATTTCTCCAAAAAGCGGTTTGAATTTTTTCATGCGTGCCTGCCTCAATTCTTAAGGTCACGGCCTCTAAAAAAATCTCGTTTAAAATGACGTGGAAGGTTATCGTGTTGCTCAAAATCAGCTCCAACATCTAAAACTAAAACTAAAGATTTTATCTTTGCAGGAATAGCACATTCACCTCAAATGGAAACCAGATTTTCTCTCCATGCGAAAAGAAATGGGTTATGGGTTTTGATTTGCATGTATGTAGTGTATAATTTTGAAATAATTTAAAGCAAAATCAAAAAGAAAAATGTGACCCATTTTGCAGGAAAAAAGAGGAAATTTTAAATGATCGTTGGACTCGGAATTTATTTTTGATCTATTTAAATGAGATAAATTACTCATAAAAAAGTACTAAATTTTCATATAATTAAAAAAAAATGACCTATTTATAATGGCAAAGAACAGCTTATAGTTGAAACATGAAACTTTAGAGTTTGTTATATTTAAATTAATTAAATTTATAAATTAACCTAACAATTTAATAACCCAGCAAAGATCTTTATCATTGAATGGTAACACACAAGGTGGATTTCATGATTTTTTTATATATGAAATTCTCTCACTTTAGTTTTTAATTTTTTATGAATTTCTCCCACTTACAATTAGTTTCAGTTTAGACACGACAAAACCCTAGGCTTTTAAAGAACCACCAGACCGCAGGTCGCCTTTTGGGGTCAGTCGTCTTTTGATTTTTTTCTTTGCAACGAGGTTGGCCCGGTTTCAATTTTTCAAATCTTTACAAATCTATAATTAATTCATTTTTATTCATCTTCAAAGAAGTGAAAATATTAAGAGAATTCAAATAAATTGACCTTTACAGTTTTGCTACAAATTGATACAAAAAAGTCTCAAAATTAGCCACTGCTCTAGTTATGGTTCGCGGATCAATGTCCATTCTTGTATGCAATAATTTTGACATGTAAGTTAGTTCCGGCGGCTGATAAGAGCCATGTGTGTGCAACAACAATAACACCCACATGCATACGGGGCAATTACGTGTAAGTGGGGCATCGAACCGGCGCTCGGCAGAAAAAAGCGCGATTCACGTCGGGAAAAGTCACGGCGAGCAATTTGGCCAGTTTTGTTGTTGTGCGGCCAGCTCATCTGCGACCGCCTGCCGAGATGGAAAGTAGGCTAGCCCGCATGGCCTCCGCGACGCTCAGGTTGTCGAAATCGTCAGGCGCGCGATTGACGCATCAATGGGCCGGCGGACAGGTGCGCGCTCGAATTATTATCTCGCCGCCGCCACTACTTATCTTATCGACAGCCGCGTGATGGCCGCTTGCGAGGACGCACATCATTATTATTTTTACTGCCGATTTACGGCCACGACTGACCGCGAGAGGCTCTCGAAACTTACTTTGGTGGTGCCGAGTGGCTGTTCGCACCGGGTCATGCACTTTTCTCTCACGTGCGGTTTCCGTGCAGACCGTGAGGAAATGTGCTCCAATTTGTGCACGGCTGAAATGAACCGATTGCTGCATTAATTATGAATGTTAATGAGTGACTTTTTGCTCCAGTTTGCTGGGAATTTTATCTGGATGCAGATAAAGTTGCAATCCCTCTGCAACCCCGCGCGAAAAGAAAGTTTTGCCCAGTTTTCCCTGATGAAAACATCGACCAATGCCACTTTGAAATTTTTAATGATAAATTCTAATTCCCTCGTGATTTTTTTTTTATAGAAATTAGATTTTTTTTCTAGATTATATCTCCTTCACAAACTGTTTTGAAGTAAATGATTTTAAAATGTTGCATTCTATGTGGAGAAAATTCTATAAATTTCAATTTAGTTGTTTGAAATGTTTGCCGCAGTTTAAATGAATGAAATTCACTGCCTTGGTGCAGTGCCAGCTTCTAAATTGATTGAATTTGATCGAATTACGATTAAAAAGCAACATCAGTTTAATTAAATGTTAGTAACTCTTGAAATTTGATTAAAAAAAAGCTTTCACAATTTAATGTAATGTAACAATTTGGACCAATAAACAGCATAATTAATAATATTTTTTAAATTTCTTAACAATTCAATCATAAAATCTTAAACTGTTTTGCTGAAATTCGCAAAGATTTCGTTTTTGTTTGTCTTCTTTTGTAAAAATGATGATTTTTTTGTTTTGTTTCAGGCGCGGCTGATTTGCTAGTCCCATGGCCGCGTGGCCGCCTTCACCGTTGGTGTGCCCGCCGCCGCTGCTCAGCTGTACCTGCTGCCCTGACCGCAGCCAACCTTGGGCAGCATGGCCAAGCAGAGCCGACCTACCAGCTCTACGAGCACCGCCAGTACCCGCCGCCGTCGAGGTGGTGAGTACAGCATTAATTTTTTTGTATTTTGAATTTTATAAATTAGAATTAAGAGGAGCTCCAGTCAAAATAACATAATGAACTTTGCTTAATTTACTTTAATTTTGTGTATATTTTCAAGTGCTTGTTTTGAGACTGGAAGCGTTTTTTTTTTAAGTAATTTTGATTTTCATATTCATACATCGATTTTAATGAATTTTAATTTTCTTTTAAATGTTATAATAAGAGAATTCTTTATAAATATTGTAAAATTAACATAATGATGGTATGATTATTAAAAAAAAATGTAATATAATTTTGATATCAAATTCTACAATTTATTAATTGAATAAAATTTTGATTACATCAATTTTTTAAACTATATAAATTTCATAAATTAATTTTAACAATATCAGGAGGTAAGAAATCTCCCAAAACAATGGAAGTATTTTTTTAACTTTTCTAATAGTAAGTTTGAGACTTAATCTTCCATAGAATTTAATTTTATTTAAATTTTCAAATGTTTTTAACCTTAGAATTCTCGATGAGGTTGATGAAATTTAACCGAAAATTAAAATAATCACGGAACAATTTAAAAAGAAATAATATTAAAAATAAAAAAATAAGGATAAATTCCATATTTAAACAAAATTATCAAATTATGAATAAACAAATTTTATATTGAAGTATATAAATTAAGTTATATAACATTAACGTATCAAAAATTTCCAAAAGTATAATCAGATTAATAAAAAATTATTAAAAAAACTTTTCTTTTGCTGTCAAAAATAAAGGGTTGAAGGCTTAAAATATCGTAAAAGATAAAAACTTGCGAGGAAAGCGCCTCGCGGTGAGAGCGAGAAACGGTGCTAGTGGTGCCAAAAACGGCCAAGGCAGGTCGTCAGCGACCACTTTGCACCACCGAGCGAACACATGGTGTGGCGAGCGCAGGGGGCGCGTGCGCCCCGACGCGGGGGTTGCGGAGGACAGGGGCGTTCGGACGGACGGCGCTGCAGTATCAGAAAGTGAGTGGAGCGAAGAACCGCGTTTCGTGATGGCAGAAGCGGAACACGCTGCCCCCGAGACTGCCGCCCCCCGCCGGCCCCCGAGCCGCCTCCGCTGGTGAAATGCGCGGCCGCTGGTGAGGCGCAAAAACTGGATCTCCCGATAGGCAGCGGCGGCGGCGGGGTGGCGTCGCCGCGACGCACCAGGGCGCCGCTATGTCGCCTCATGGAGGAGGACGAGGACTCGTTCGAGCTCGAGGTGTTCGAGGTCGACGAACCGGCCACCCCCGACGAGGTGTCCGAACGCCGCACGCGACGCCACCGCCGTCGGCGCCGCGCCAAGAGTTTCGGTAGTGCGGGGCCGACACGCTCGCGCTCCTCCGTCTCCGTCTGCTCGTCGGAGGCGGCACGTGGTGACCAACCCCTCGTGCCGCCGGCAACCCCCGAGACCCCTGGAGGCGCACCCGAGGCGGCCAGACCCACAAGCACGTTCAGGTTAACACCCATTGCCATTTATTTACCTGAAAAACTAAATAGTTCGTCGTTTGGACAGGGTTCTTGGTCAATATTTGAAAAGTTTATGAATTAAACCTACATTTTTAAATTGTTTTGAAATTTGAAAAATTGAAACTGTTTTTGAAGCAAATTCAATAACGAAATTCATTGTTATTTTTGCATTTTTCTGATCAAAATTCAATGAGGGACCCTTTTTTGTAATAAAAATTACACTTTTATCAACAGATTTCTCTATCCGTATTCTAAAAAAATATATTTTTATTTTTCCTGTTTGCTTAATTTCTTCATTTATTATATAATCGCCAGTTCAATTTCTACCTTGACTTAATTAAAGCATCACAGAAGATGCGAGCCAAACAAAATTGTGAAACTACTCCACCTTTATATCTTGCTGATCATCACACTGAAATGTCTTAGATATTTATTTTCTAATTTTTTACTTTTTTTGCGATTATGCCGACCAGACTCTTTATTTATTTGCACGCTATCCCCCTCCCACCCCCCGTTCCAACTATCAGCAGTTTACTCTGTACATATTAGATTTTGGCTCATTAACTTTTGTAAGGATGAGATTTACTGTGCACTGCGCCTTGCGTCAGAATTAGATAATATACAGACTATTAAGCGCTTATAATTAATTGCGTGCAGATTTGGAACTCTCGAAACTTCTGAGAGTAGCGCAGCGCAAAATCGATTATTCTGTTTTGCTAAATTTTAGTATGGTTGCGGCTGAAGCTCTGGATGGAGATTTGCAATTAAAACAGTTCTGTTGATATGCCAAGTTGCAACTTTTATTTTCAACCATTTTAGAGTTTTTTTCTCTACATAATTTGGAAAAGAAAAAAAAATATGAAAAAAAAATGGAAAAAATTCATCCCAATTTATTACAATATTAATTATATAAATTCACTGAATTTTCAAAGACATAATAAAAACTAAGATATTAATAATGGAGTTAGAAAATATGAAATAATCTTGTCTAGATTTTCATTTAAATTATGGCTTTAAACATTTTAAACAGTTAAGCAAAATGGTGGATTTTTTTTCGTTGCAAAACAACCACAAAACTGCTATAAAGAAAAAACATTTTATGCGTTAATTTTTGTTTCTTTTGCAAAATGATTATAGTTTTTAATTTCCTGAATGATGAGCATTTGGAAAAATATAATGAAACATAAATTATTTATCTGGTAAAATATTTATTTTTGTGCAGTAATTCATTTAATTTTTGTATGAATTCCACTGCACTGTGTTATAAATTAAAATAAGTGGTAAATAATAACAATAAAAATGACAATTTTTAAATTGAAGTTGTGCTCGAAAAAGTTTGAAAATAAAAATAGGCTCACTAATTAAATTTGTAATGTGAGGAAAAAGTCATGTAAGAAAAAAATGAAAAACATTACAAATTATTAAAAAAGTACGCCATTATAATTATGCTGGAAATTGACCAAGAATCCTGCGACAAATCCAAACCCAAGTTAATCCCAACTGCACCCCCAAATTGTCAAATCTGATGGAATCGGGTGGCTGCTCAGGTCCAGTCTGCTGAACGTGCTGGGCAAACTGGTCATCTGGAGAAGTTCGAGTTCGGCCTCTGCGCGACACCGAGCGCCCCCGACCCCACCGCACAGCCTTGCGTCGACGCAACCCCCGCTGCAGCCCCCGCAACCGGAACCGTGCGAGTATCTGCGGGGCTTCCTCGCCATTGGTAAGCCAGAGCATGTATTTTGTGTGCGAGGGGCCGCGGCGAGCAAATATTACGACGTTGCGTGTCGCGCTTGCACCGAGCAGAGTATCGGAAATCTATTTCTGGCCTCGCACAAAACGCACGGCCAGAATCAAACGTTCTCACGACGCGCGTGGCTCGCCTGCACCTCCGACTTGTTATTATTATAAATAAATATCCGCCATAATGCTGGGTGGGCCAAGGACGGACCTTCTTCGCGCCTTTTCTTCCCAGGATCCATCTTGCCACAATTTATTGCTTTTCGTGCCAATGTCGTTAAAAGAAAGTTGTGGCACTTTTCTCACCAGAGTGAATAATGCAGAGGTTTTTCTTTCTCTCTCACATATTTAATACAGCAACACGACACTCACACAGCCACCTCTATTTTTTCTAACAAGCTCTCAAGTCATTTCTTATCAACCCTTTTTATGTTGAAGCATCTTTTATAGTATTTCTCCCAGTTTTGAAGTTCAAAATGAGTATTTGATAATTTTATAGATGACTTCTCTGATTATCAACTGAAAATTTTTTAAACAAGAATCTTTTTTTCCTTCTTATGCCGAAGTGGTGATAAGAATTAGAATCTTTAATCTTTGGATTAAAATGGTGAAGAGATTGTTGAAATTTTAAATTCAATATTATTTTTATTCTTAATGGAGGGCATTCTGATTGATTCTTATGACGATGAAGTTAAAAATTGCAACATTTTTTTGCGATTAAAAAATTTGATTCCGTTGATTTTAGACTTAACAGAAAAGACTAACGTCGAAGTCGGCTGGTAGCCATTCCTTAATTTTCAGTAGTATAGAAAGAGCTGAATTTACAAATTAAATTTTTTAATTTAAACCGTTTTTACATAACAAAGATAGTCAGTCACACACTGAATTGTCATAAACAAAGAAAATTAAATTTAAATGATAAGATATAATAATAAATTTAATAATTTGTAATCATTTAAAGTTAAAAAAATATATAAAAAAATAAATAATTATTACTAAATAATTTTCAAATCAACTGATTTATGTTAACATTATATTTAAGTGATTAATTAAACGTTTTGTTTTACAATTGTTGTAGCTAAAAATGTATTATTCATGTAAAATTTGTCATTTTCCATTGAAATCCTTTAAATTTTTAAATAAACATTTCATTTTTAGATTTGAAATTCTCTGCCAAATATTATCAGATTTAGAGCGTTACTAGCTCAAATTGTAGTTTTTCAAATGAAATGAAACTTTTCAATTTTATTAATTTAATTTATTTTTTACTTTATTGTAAAATGATTACGTAACACTCCATTTTCAGTCAACCTTTTCCGCTGAAATATTTTTATTAATAAACTACTAATAAGTCTACTTGGGGTAAACAACAGGCAGCAATAAACAATAAGCTGAAACCTACCCACGGTCTAAACTAGCCTCTGCTCTGGTCAAAATCGGTCCCTCTCTGAGCTAAATTGGCGTGTCCATTGCGCACGTGAGAGAGACCGGGCAAAATTAATTGCGACGAAAAAAGAGCTGGACGCGCAAACACGGCGTTTTTGCACTACGGCAGCCACACTGCGGCATATTTGGCGAACGCCCACTTTATCGACGACGACACCCGAAACTGCACCTAAACAGTTTTATCGAGCAAATGCCGGCCGGCGGATCTGTTGCCCATTGACGGGGCCGATTTCGAGTTTAATTCGACCGCGCGTGACGTCAGAGCGAGGAGAACCGGCGCTGAGAATCGACCCGTGGTCCCGATTTCAAGGACGCTTATTGGGCGGTCCGCATGTGCGCGCCGGCAAATTACCACTGCAGGACAATTATTAGTCTCGTTGTCTCTCGGCCTGTTTGTGTTTGCACTCGAGCAGCACTCGCACTTGTTAGTGCGGACCGTGACACAGATACCGGATTAATTTATGCCACTCTGAACCCGCGGCCTGATTAAACAAGGATTTTGTGGTGATTAATTATGTGTCCAAAAAAAAATGGTTAATAGTGCCTTAAATAATTTGTTTAAATAATTATTCAACACCAATTTTATTCTTAAAAGAACTAGTCAAATATGCATTATATTGAAACAGATTATAAAAAGACGTCAATTTTCGCTTATTAATCATTCTTAATTATTAACATTTTTAGTTGATAAGGCAATTTATTTACTTGATTATATTTTAAAAAATCTATATTTCCCAGCTTTTACAATAATTAATTAAAAAACTTTTAAAGAAAATAGCAAATAATTTTAAGCCTTACACAGAGTTTTGTTAATGATCAAATTAAAAACAAAATGTCACTTCGTGTGCTAATTTATCATGCTTTGAAAATAAAAGTTTTATTTGTTACAACAAATTTTATTATTTATATTTGATTAGTTCTACACCATTACATTAATTCTAATTTCTATATTAAATTTTAATTTCCCTGATTAAATATTTCTCTTAACTTTTAACAAGCCCTGCCTGAGCTGTGGAAAAATTTTAAAATATTTCCCATTGATTTTCTGCTACTTTAACAAATTTTTTCTTTATTAATTAGAAAATATAAATTACACAAGTTTTTCCTTGATATAAATTTGAAAATGCAACAAGAAGTTTAAAAATAAATATCTAGAGTTTTACTCTTTTTCTCTTTCTTTTCTTTTATTAACCGAAAATAATGCATGACATGTACTTTACCTCAAGTGAAAAAGCCCAATTTGCATGTGAATGATCTGCATGCATCTCGCTTGAGTTGGAACGCCGTGATGATCTCTGTGCCAGAACAGCGCACAGAGGAAATTTACAACCATGTATCCCCCCCATAAAAAGCAAGAGAGCGACACATGCCTGCATTTGCAGTTGCATACTCAGCAGGCGCCGTGAAAGCACAAAAACACCAAGAGAGCCGTTGCATGCTTAATTAATTATATCCCGCCGACCTTTGAGGGCTGCAGCGGAAAAGAGGGTGGCTTTTGCACAAAGAACTTGGCACATTTAACCGACGACGGTGGCTCTGAAGAAGCAAATTAAAAATTGCAGTTCGGAACTAAACACATGAAATAAATTATTAATGTAGGTGTGTATAATATTTGTAAGTGAAATATAGTTGATTTAAATATATTTTTAATTTATAAATCTGAAAAATTATTAATTTTAAATCATTTTTTACAATCCTACATGTAGCTAATCTAATAAATATTATCTATGTAATTAAAAATTATTATTTTTAACCGTTATTATTTAAATATCTTTATTATTTTTACTTTTTAGATATATTTTATTTCAAATGATAAAAGTTATTTTTTAATAATTTTTAAAATGATAAAATCTTGATTTGAAATAAGAAAATGTTTAAAATTTTATTTTTATCACATAATATACATGATTATATTCAAATGTTGAAAAAATAATTTTAAGATCACATCTCGATGAGGACATATTTTACTTTTAATGAAGATTGAACATTCTCTGTTCTACTGTGGGTGATTGAATCTTTTAATTAACTTTAGATATAAAATTTATAAGCAGAATTTTTAAATAAAATATTTCCCACTTCTTTATAATTACAAATTACCATACAGTTAATTTTTTCATTATAATTTTTCAACCTTTCTAGAGATAAGTCATAACTTTGTTCAAATTAAATTATTTGTTTTCTTTGTTTTGTTTTGAAACAGTCGTAAAACTGCTCCATAAAGTTCGGTCCAAGAGGCACATTTGCGAGCTGTTGCCACACGAAAGTGCGTCCGCGGGGTTCGTTGGTCTATTAACTATGCATGCACGTTTGATATGCAGTATAAATTTCGTGCATATGCATGAATGCTCAAACAGTATACGTGGAATGCGTTGCGCGCACACGCAGCGTGCTTAATAATATGCTTAATGCAGCAATCGCGTGTCGCTGCGGCGCCGGCCATTTACATTTATTTGGAAACATTAAGTTCGTATTTCATACATTTCGGAGCGGCGTGGGCCGATCAAACAATCGTTGATATGTGGAGCAATTTGCTTTGTGGGATTACAATCTGCCAGGGCTGCACTTTTAGCATCAAAAGGGAGAGGCGAGCAAGGTGGGCGTAATTTGGGCTCTTGGTGCAACAGAGAGAGAGAGAGAGAGAGAGAGAGAGAAAGGCGGTCTTTGTGTGCTGGATTAATAAGAGAGATCAAAAGGAAGCCTAATTTCATTTGCCTGCCCTTAGGCAAACGAAGGCCTCCTTGATAATAAGTCAGAAACTGTGGTGTTGAGATGGCGACGAATATAAACAGAAACTTCCTTCAGAAATTTGACAGTAAATATCAAATATCATCAAGTCAGCCAAACTTTGATTTACAGTTTTTTTTTACCAGCGATCTTTCATACAAAGATGTCTGCAAGAAAAACTTGACTTTAAATAATGTAATATTTAACAAAATTTAATCTTTAAATTAAGAAACAAATGTTTCTGTGAACTCAAAAAGTGTCTTTTTGTGTCTCAATTTAATTAAAAACTTATTATAAACCTGGAAATTAGGATAATAGAGCAAAATAACAGGCACGGATCGCGATTTCACCCATCAGCAGCAGGGCCCAAAACAATTCAAAACACTTCTCTACATTAATGTGAACAGAAAGAAATTTCTTGATAATTATTTGATTTTTTTTTTTTTTTTTGTAAATTTGAAGCCATTTAATTAAAATATGGAATGAAGCATCATAAATTAGAGTTACTTTTAATATTTTTTGCTCTTCAATGTAGAATGTGGCAATAAAAATTTTGGTACTAATTTTTTTTCCCTCAAATAAGTTTTTTCTGACCTGGGACGATCCCATTTCGTAGCTTCTAAAATTTTCATAAAAATTTATAGTCGTTGTCACTTCGGCGCAATAGACCGCCCGCTGCAGCCGCGTACAAATTTAACGACTCATCCGAGACCCAGATGGACATTTTTGCGACTGGCCGAACTGCCAATATGAGCGCCTGTGCACATAAAAAGTGCGTCGGCCCCGTCGAAATCAACCCGGTGTTGACACTCTGCAGTGTGGCAAAGCCGCTGTGCAAACACAAATTTCAAAGCGCGATGATCGACGCGGTTCAAAACCACCCCTCGTCTTGTTTCTGCTCAGGGGGTGCGAAAAGAAAAGTGGCTTTTGCGTCACTCTGGAGCTGCGCCGCCCAGGAATTTTGTAAATAATGCTTGTGGGGCTATTTTTGCGGCGGCCAGCTGTTGTTTCACCTCTCGAGCCAATTATGCCGAGACATCGCTCAAAGTTGCGTCGCTGACTTGACAATCGACTCACTCGATTAATTAGTCATCATCGCTGGCTTTGCGAAAGAGCTGATTTATTTTTAGGACGTTGAGAGCACGAGACGTTGGAGAAACTTTCAGACATGTCAATCATCAGGCACGAAACCGTTTCTGACGGCTGAGCAAAATTTTCAAGTTGTTCATGTTGTTAGAAGCAAAATTAAATTTCTTAAAAGGGTCTTACAAAGTTCAGATAATTTAATTTCCGTGAAATTTGAAATTGCTACGACTCTTTTTAAGAATTCCATCGCTCGTAAGAAAAAAAGTATTTCAACAAATTTGACCAAGTTTTTTATTCCGAGAGTGTTTCTTAATGGCGCATAAAATTTTCATGAAAACAAATCACTTTATTTTCATGAAAATTTGATTTTATTAGACATTTCATGTCTCTACCAGTTTCGGTCACGGTCTGCGGCCCAATTTCACGAGCAAGAAAATTACAAAAAATCAGAAAATTGAAAAAACCTCTCTTTTATACTCAAAATTTTTATCAATAAAAACATCCTAAGAACACTATTTTAAAATCACTTCAAAAAGTTTTACCAGTTGTTCCGTCTTTTGTTAAAATTTAGAAAGTTCCGGAACTTTTTATGCAAATATTTTTTAGTTTTTCTTTAATTTATCTCCTTATTATCAAAAAACATTACATCAGACTTTCTGTCTGGACAAGTAAGCTACGATTTACGTCGAGATTGATTCAAGGGCTTAGTTTGGGCTCGGTGGATAAATAATTGATACCTCTGCGGCACAAGCACTTGGGACCATATCAAAGGTCTTTGCTTTGCTGCCAGTCTCGCCCGCCCGGCCAGACGGGTTTTCCTGCTCGCTCTCTTCTTATTTTTCGCAACGACGCTGGCGGAGCATTATGGCAGCCAAAAGGGGAAAAAACGCTTAAAAAGCATCAATCAATCACATGTACCAGTTGCCAAACTTCTTCATGTATGAATGCGCCAATGGCCGACAGTCACAAAAGGTTTTCCGCATTAAGCTGTCAAAGGGCGGCGGTGGTTGCAGGGAAAGCGGCCAAATTGCGTGGGATGGCAAATATCTGGATGATGTGCATTGTTATTTTAACTGGAAAAAATTCATTCTTATTGTCAGGAATAGCTTTAAAGTTATTTGTGAACCCAAGCTTATATTTCGATAGGGACTTCCGTTTATTTTCATGCTTGTATTTTTCATTTTTCTCCTTTTTCTTTCTAATATTTCAAAAAATTTAAGTATACCATACGACTAGGAAAATAAATCTGCTAGATATATGCAAAAGTAATCTGCCGTAAAACATAATTAGTTTGTAATTTGGGTAACTAATTATTTATAAGAAAAAATCAAGCAAACAAGCATTTTTTATTTGTTTAAAAATTCTTCAACTAAATTTTATACGAAAATATACATTAAATAGATATAATTTTAATATTAAAATTGATTAAAATATAAAAATTAAATTTATTTAACTAATTAAAAAAAACAGTAAAATTAATATGGCTAGCATATTTTGTTGCATAAAAAATATTTAACATTAAATTTATTTTGTTTAACATAATTATTGACTTTCAAGGAGATGATCATGGAAGTGAAGCACTCAGGCTTTTTAAAACAAGGAAAAACCTCACTTCTTAATTATATGTAATAAACACTTGTGAGTTATTTTTGATAAATTAGCGAAAACTAGGGAAAAATAGCGATTCATTGCCTGTTCTTGTTATATCTGCATTCTTCATTTAACCCCCAGTAATACCAGTAAAAACAAGTCTCAAGCAGGTCCTCTGGCAACCTCCCGTAGGTCATTTTTTTAATTTGACTACTTCTACAGTTGTTGGTCTTATTGTAACGTCAATATTCAAAATTCCGAATAATTGTTCTTTGACCACCTTTTTTTTCATAGATCGCCAGAAGGACAATTTTTTAATAAATGCGTCAGCTCAAATTTCATAATGCTTATAAATTCTAAAAATATTCCCAGAATGTAACTATCAAGGAGAAAAATGAGTTTACTGCTCACTCTGATTTGCCAAATTTCGCCACGTCACATTCCTAAATCGGTTTCGCATATTATTTGGTCGGAGGATATTGGGTGAACGCACTTGCGAAGGAACGTTCGACCTTACTCCAGATTGGGGTGTGCGAGGAGCGAGTGGGATATATGTATGCTAGGAGGTCGATATGGCGCGGCACTTTAATCAATATCCCGAGGCGCCAGCAGCCAGCGAGTGCTCTTTCTCTCTCTCTCTCTCTCTCTCGGTATTTGTGTGTGCGAGTGCATGTGTACGGCATTATTCGGCTGCGGAGAAAAGCGGCCGGCGCCGCGTGAAATCCAAATCGCACAGCAGCAGCCCTTTCGATAAAATTGGTCGTGTGTGACGAAATGGCGCAAAATGCTAAGCTAAACAAACTGATAGGCCAAAGAGAGAAGGAAATTTCGTGCCCTATCTCGACGATTTCTCCGATTAAATTGACCCAATTTTTCTTTCTCATCGATTTCTGTTTCTCTCGTTAGGACTAGAAATATCAAGTTTTTTTTCTTCCGTTTCAAAGAGGAATAAATATGCAAAGAGGTCATTATTATGAATTGGTGAATGTGGGCAAACCGTTTAGTAAAACGCAAAGCTGCAACCGATTGCTCCGAACCAGTCACGCCAAACGGGATTAATCTGTAATCAATGTTGCAATTATTAATTTGTATTTTTTTTTTACATTATTATTATTTAAAGAAAATTGAGACGGTTAATTTTCTTGGTTTCAGTTTTGAAAAGGATCGAATCAACAACTTTGCATTTTTTTTTTACTTCAAGTGAGGCGGCTTTGGGAATGAGCAAAAAACTTTTACTTGCAAAATAAGGCCAAGTGCTCTCAAACGCAAGCGGAGTTTTTCATCGTGGAGAAGTTTTTGCGTCCCTTATTGAAACTTTGACCGGCGTTTGCCCTCAAATTAGATGGAGCAAAAAGTATTCCCAAAGATATGAATCATTTTCCTACATCTTATGTTTCACAAATGTAATTATTTTTTTGACTTTGCTCATTTTCACGAAAAGTTACAAAATTTATCTTCAATTAAATGCAATTTCACATAATTTTATGCAAAACTTAAACAGTTGCATAAATATTCAGATAAAATATCGTTTTTTTTTTTTCGTTTTTAATATAAATAAAAATGCAACTTGATAATATTTAAATATTTCGATAAATGTTCAGCCAAAATTATAAAAAAGTGTTGATGTGCGCTTGTTGCTTTGAAAAAGTACAAACGACCTTGGCAAACAAGATCAAGCTCCAAATTATGCTATCCATTTTTCTTGGCAAAACCGTCAGACACAAACAAAACAAACCCGAGACATGCTCATGGTTTTTTCCAGACCAGGGAAAGAAAAATGACGGTCTCCTCTGATATTTTGGAGTCGCTCACTCCAAGCGGATCGCTGCTCCTTATTTTTTTTTATTTCGCTCGCAAAAAAAAAAATAACAGACCGCTTTGTATTCTCACAGGCGGGCTTGCTCGTCTCGAGTTCGCAACCGGAATATTAATTAGACTCGGCTCGCGAGCATCTCACTTTTGCCGTTTTGAATTCTTTATGGAGCCCGAGCGCGAAAACCGCAGACGAAAAAAGCCTTAAAACGAGAGAAACTGCTGGCACGTGAGCAGCGCCGTCTTCCGCGAGGATAAACCAAGCATTAAGAAAAAAATTACTGGCAGCAAACGTTCCGCAAACTGCCACTTTCCAGAAGGAATTTATAAAATTACTGAAATTCTCGCTCTAATTCCTGTTCGTGTCAATCCGAGGTATATTTTTTACCCCTCGAACGGACTGAAAGCAAATCGCACTTAACCCTCGCC
Organism: Neocloeon triangulifer; assembly: GCF_031216515.1. Taxonomy (NCBI): domain Eukaryota; kingdom Metazoa; phylum Arthropoda; class Insecta; order Ephemeroptera; family Baetidae; genus Neocloeon; species Neocloeon triangulifer. The sequence goes on along the minus strand of NW_026775555.1, from coordinate 4,090,686 downwards.
GAATCGGACTTCCTGCACTTTCCACGCACCCCGAGGAAAGCGAGCGTTCGGTCTCTGACACAAATTCATTGCCCCAATAAATACTCGTTCTGTTGTGTATCTGATCGATACGAGAGAGTTTGTCTGCCGCTGACGGAGGAATGAACGAACCTGCTGGTGCTGGATTGTAAAGTGGAGTCACGGCATGCCTGGAACACTCACTCACGCACATCAGCTGGCCTGTTATTTACTTAAGAATTACATTTTCTAAATTTTTATAAAGGTTGCGTGACTTTTCGGCAATTTGTATCATTAATTTTAATTTCCATCGAAAACCTCCGTACCAATTACCTCGGTGCCATTTCCAGAACGGTTTCATGAAATAAAAGTGGCTGCTCCTGGAGTGGTGCCCATTGTGCTGCCAGAAAGCTATTTGCACTCGAACTGCTTATGCGGCACATTGCGCCAGTGGAGCAGCCAGCTCGCGGCGTAGCTTTCGAGAGGGATCTTCCTGGCTCATCCCTCCTGGGTTTGCAGCCAAACCTTCAAGAATATTATTTAAATTCAAAATAATTAGTTAGCAACTTAGAACTAATTGACACTTTCATTATTCTTATTATTTAATTAAAATTAATGTTCAAAATTTACACGAGGAACAAGAAAACGCGCTGGAATATACAACTTTAAGTTGTTTGAAGATGAAGTTTATTAAGCTCAAAAATAAATAATAAAATTAACAAATATATTGGCAAATGTGTTAAAAAATTAAAAATAAATTATCATCAAATATTTGTTAAACACATGTTGTGTTTAACATACAAAAAAAGAATTGTTTATTTATTAAGGATTAAACAGTTAAAATTAAGAAAATAGATATAAATAAAAGTTAGAAATTTAGAATAAAATAATATAATATTATTTTAATACAAATCATCTGTAAAATTTATTTATTTGCACCGCCGTACATTATTTTTGCTTTAAAAAACCTCAAATAAATAAACGAGTTCAATACTCAAGATATTAAAAAAGATTCAATAAAATTAATCTTTTCAGACATAATAAAAACAAAAAAGCTTTTATGGGTATATTTGTCTGGAACCGTTTCTCCTTTATTAGGTGCTGAAGACTTATTTATAGCCGCAATAAACAAACTTTTGTTTTTATTTCGCGTCGCCAGTGGTATCGCTTAATTTGGCTAAAAGTGTCGGTTTGATTGTTTGCAGAGACGGAGAGGCGGATACGGGCTAACGACCGAGAGTTCAACGCGCAATTCCACTACGCTGTAAGTATGATTGAGAATGAATTTGTATGGATTTCTAATTGTCGCCGACGAAGTGGCGAGAGTCAAGGGTGAGATTGGAGCGCGGCGACGAGTGCTTGGGTTGGTTCAGCGTTATATAACGACCAGCCATTCTGGCTTTTTCCTCCACTTCATTTAATTATAATTCAAAAAACGTACGAAAGTTTCTCAAGTAAATATTAATTGATTTTATTTGTAGTAATTTAAAAAAAAAACACAGCTTTCAGAAGGAATGGTTTATTAATTATAATTTAAATATTTTCCATTTAAATATAGATTTTTCTTGACGTTTTTTTCTTTTATTGAAGTTTTTCAAGTGATTTAAAAAGTTTGAAAAGAATTAATTTAAAATTAATTAATTTACTATATAACTGTTTTTAATTAACTTAATATTCCATTTCTGTTTTTTTTTCTTCAAATATTTTGCAATTTCCAAAATATTCATTGTTTTCTTTGAACACCAGAAATTTCTGGTCAAGATTACGTAAGCCACTTCGTCAGTTTTGACGTCATTGTTATCTTCCAACTCTCATTCTGAAAATAGGAACTAATTTACAAGTTGGGCGTCCCATTCAAAGCGAATTCCATTGAGCGAAGCGGATACAAAATTTCGCAATAACACTCAAAAAGTCCAGAAGCGCTAATGAACATTTGAACGAGTTTGCTGCTTCGATCAAAGCGCAATTTTCCAGCCGGGCGCAAACAAAAAGGAACGATGATGATTTGGCGACGGCGGGCGCAATTTCGCCTCAAATAACGTAATTAGCGAGTCGAGTGGCAAAGCGAGATGGGAATTAGGGAGCTTCGCCTTGCTCGCTCCTTGACGTCGCAAACAAAGAAATCTTGGCCCGTCTGGCCGCGAGGGTCATTGCGCCTGCGTTACTACGCCTTATGCAACCAGCTTGTCGGCTCGGTGCGCCTCGGCTGCCTAAAGCGGCGCGGGCCAGGGGCTTGGGTGCGTGTGCACCCGACCACATTTTTTTCTTTCTCCTGCTCGCTTCCGGGAACCCGTCCTTGGCGAGGCCAAACGCTGCTCTGGATTTTGCACACAATGAGAACCCGCGGATAACGATTCCGTTGAAAAAGTTGTTTGCTCTTACTTTGATTGCAAATTTGAATAAGCAGCTTCTTGGAAAATCTTTCATCATTGTTGTTTATTTGTCCAATTGTTAGAGTTCTCAGGCGTTTGAAATTCTGCTTACAATTTCAATGGTGAAAAGATCATCCCTTAATTAACTCTTATTATTGCGTCGTGAAATTCATTTTTTTTTCGCTTTTTCCCTCGATCTTAAAAAGTTGTATGTTTTGTTGATGGATAAAATATTCATTTTTTCCCAAGCATTATGATGTTTTTCCAAATTTTAAAGAATCCATTAGCATCATAAAAACTTACAAATTTTACTATTTGACCATTTTTTCTTTAACACAACCAAAAGCATCAAATTAGGAATTATAATTTAAATCCACAAATATGCAAGTTAAATAGACTTGCCCTGATAAATTGCAGCTCTTCATTAACTTACATATTTCCATTTTTGCTTAATTTAGGTTTTTTATTTATTTACTAATTTTTTTACTAGAAATCAAAAATCCAAACTCAGAGCAGCGGTGATTGCATAATTTTATAAAACAATTTATATTTGGAATTTTCTCACATTTTTAGATAAGAATTTTCTTGCAAAGAAATCATACATAGCTATTTTTGCAGACTTCAAAACAAATGGTCTTTTTTTAAGGATATGCGCTTAACGGATGATAAATGAGAATGGTTCTAAATTTATCATCAGCAGCGCCCGACTAATGAGCCATTGCTTGTGCCAAAAAGCAAATTAGATGCAATAAATCAAGCCGCCAGACTTTTGCTCATCAAAATCCTCTCCATTCACAAAAATAATGTGCATGTTTTCAGAACAACCTCATCAAAACGTCCAAGTATTCGGTGCTGACATTCCTGCCGCTCAATCTGTTCGAGCAGTTCCAAAGGCTTGCCAACTTCTATTTCCTCTGCCTGCTGGTGCTCCAGATGATCCCAGCCATCTCGTCACTCACGCCCGTCACCACCGCCGTGCCCCTCATCGGTGTGCTCGCCCTCACGGCAGTCAAAGACGCCTACGACGACTACGTAAGTCCACACCCCACCCACTTCCGGCCACTTTCCGCGCAACAACGGCCCACGCCGCCTTTCCAAATGCCAAAGTTCGGCCAAATTATTCCCTGCTTCCTCTCGGTTCGCTTTGTTTGCCTTGTTTTACTCGTCGCTCAATCATGTTGCTCTTTCTGCGCCAATTACTCCCACGTGACATAAGTTTTAAGTAAAAACGGGAAATAAATTAAGGAAAAATTTTGATCTCTCTTCTAGATCGTGCAAATTGTTTTGCCATTTCTCTTGATTGAAAATTATATTCAAATTGTTCAAAAATTAAGGTTGACTGCAAAGAGTGCAAGTGCACAAAAAATTTGCGCCCTGGTCAACCTTGTCCAAAATATCACATTTTTATTTCTAAATTCAAATTAAATATTTCCAATTTAATGATTTTTAAAATAATATTTAAGAAAATAATATTCTATAATAATAAAAATTAAATGAATTTTAAAAATTGCTCTGATTAAATTTTTATTTTCATATTTTATGTGATATTTATTTAAAAATTATTCTTTAAAGTTTTCTTACCATTAAATCACAGTAAATTACTTTCATAAGTCAATTCAAATAATCTGATTTGAACAAATTCAAAACTTTTGAATTAAATTACTTTGTATCCCTTAATCAATAATAGTGTTAGATTGAATAATTATTCCAACACCAAGATCTCTCAAATTAACTTCAATTTTATAATGTAAAATATGATGATCGATGAAAATGATTAAAATAATGAAAGAGGAACTACTACTAATCACAATAAAACTTGCAGCAAAGACATGTCAGCGACTCGCAAGTGAACAACCGGAAGTCGCTGACTCTGCGAGATGGGAAGCTGGTGGAGGAGAAATGGGCCCAAGTGCAGGTGGGCGACGTCATCCGAATGGAGAACGACCAGTTCGTGGCGGCGGACATGCTCCTCCTCTCAACCAGCGAGCCCAACGGCCTTTGTTACATTGAGACTGCGGAGTTGGACGGGTAATTACGATTAAAGCTATAGATCGATTACACACAACACACCTTGTAATGATCGTGCTTGTCTCCACGCAACGTGGAAAACACGTTCTTAATGACCATTGATTTTGTAAATATATATATTTTTTTTTAAATATAAAAAAGTCATTATGGTTAGAAATTTTTGCCAAATCAGCGTTTCAACGCCTTTTTAGTGTAAAAGGGCGAGAGGGTGGGTTTTAAAAGACAAGCACCCTCTTGAGATCGGTGCAGTTGACACTCATCATCGTCTTTTTTTGCCAACAGGGAAACAAATCTTAAATGCCGGCAGTGCCTGTTAGAAACAGCAGAAATGGGTCAGGATGACGCCAGAATTGGTGCCTTCAATGGAGAGATCGTGTGCGAGACTCCCAACAACCTACTTAACAAGTACGAGGGCGTCCTCACATGGGAGGGGAAATCGTGAGTATATTTTTGTCAATTTTTAATTATTTACACATTGGAGAAAACAATTTATTTTTCATTGCATTTGAATTTTACAGGTTTTCTTGTAAACAAAAATTATTTACACTTTGGTAAAAACAATTAAATTTTTTATTTTTATTACAGGTATGCCCTGGACAATGACAAAGTGGTGCTGAGAGGATGCGTTTTAAGAAACACGCAGTGGTGCTACGGGATGGTCATTTTTGCCGGTAAAGACACCAAACTAATGCAGAACTCCGGGAAGACCAAGTTCAAGCGCACAAGTATCGATAGATTGCTGAACTTCATTATCATAGGGGTGCGAAAATTCCTTTGATTTATTCGAGAAAATAAATTAATTAATTTTTATTTTGCAGATTGTATTTTTTCTACTGTCCATGTGCCTGTTCTGTACGATCGCCTGTGGGTTCTGGGAAACGATCACGGGCCGTCACTTCCAAATCTACCTGCCGTGGGACAAACTGGTCCCCACCGACCCCATCGAGGGTGCCACTGTGATAGCTTTACTTGTTTTCTTCTCGTACACCATAGTCCTCAACACCGTTGTGCCTATTTCACTTTATGTTAGGTGAGTTTTGGCATTTGTTAAAAATTTTCCAGAATTTATAAAGCAATTCATTGCAGCGTGGAGGTTATCAGATTTGTGCAGAGTTTTCTAATCAACTGGGATGAGAATATGTACCACGAGAAGAGTGGTACGTCGGCAAAAGCGCGGACAACATGTTTGAACGAAGAGCTGGGTCAGATCGAATACATTTTCTCTGACAAAACTGGAACCCTCACGCAGAACATAATGACATTCAACAAATGCTCGATCGGTGAAAAGTGCTATGGGGACGTCATCGACGAACAAACAGGAGATATCTTGGAAGTTACCGAGGTAAGCACCAAAGTTTTGCGTTCTTTATGATTTTACTTACAGGTTTTGGAGTTGGATTTCTATTAAAATTAATTATAGTAAATAATAATGTTTCACAACATGTAGATAATGTAAATATTGGTAAATACAAAGTTACTTTATTTGCATCAGGATTCAAGTTAAATTAAGAACAAAAAAATTTAATTTATAAACAAAATAATAATTTATGCTATACACTCTTCATTAACATAAAATTAATCAAAAAAATTAAATCAAATGAGCAATTTACTTAAAAATACGTAATTATTGTAATGATTTAAACTATTATTCTTATTAAAAAATTAATTATTAATATCTCCAAATCTAAATCACAGTTAAATTTCCTGCTGCAAATATTAAAAGAGCAGAAAGCTGTAAGCTGGAGTGGTAATTTTAATTTTATTGGTCGATATAATATAAATATTGCGAAAAATGTTTTATATATAAATAAAAGCAGTGTAAATTTCCTTTTTGGACAAAGTTTGCTGCTTTTTTAAATTTGCGCTGGTGGTGAGCGTGGCTTGGTGATGGGAGAGAGTTACTGAGAGATGGTTCTGCATGTAGGGTCGAGTGGAGAACGCGAGCAGCCTGAGCAGTCTGCCAGGCTCGACGCAACCTTCGACGTTTGTTCATCTGTATAACGGATTGACAAGCAAGAGCCCCTCGGCGCCGGGCACTTTGGCCATCAGAGTCTCAGTAGGCGTCTCTATCACACTTTTACTGGATTTCACTCTTGTGGCCCCACATATAAATATCACCTACATATGATTGATTTTTGCAGCTTTTCCATCAATTTTATAAATACTCTAGTTTATGCAGCCCATCACCCGATTTTTTTTCTATTTTTTGTTTTCATGAGTTTCCCTTATAAAGGGAGCTCATAGGAATTAGGGAAACTAGCGTATATATATATTCACCCTGCCTCAATTGGAAAATAATTATTGAATCAAAATTATTTCCACCGTGTACCATTTATATAAAAATATGCAAATGCACTGTAGGAGAGAATTTCTGCAATATTGTGTCGGTTTCCTCACTCCTGGAGTGCAGCTCATTTTTGCGCAACATAAACTACACAGTGTACTCTCAGCTTTGCATGTCAACTGTTTTTTCTGCTTGTGTTTTTTCTGCCAAATTTGCAGCAAGTCTCCTTGTTCCATATAATCTGTAATAGCTTTCTCGGCAAATAACACACACAAAAGAGTGAATTCCTTTGACGGAATTATAAGGCATGAGGAAAATATTGGATTAACTTTAGCCAAAACGGGCCAGTGTTAGTCTAAACAAAACTATTGGAAAGCTACTCTCTGCGAATGCACCTCATCAGCTTATATAAACCAGCTTTTTGACCTCCCTATGCATACTAATTTACTCTCATGTTAACCCAAAATGCAAAAGTCCTGTGTAAAATTGCGCTTATTATTTGCAGAGCACGATTCCAGTCGACTTCTCCGAAAATCCAGACTTCGAGCCGGAATTCAGGTTTTACGACAAGAGTCTGCTGGAGGCGGTGCGGCGGAAAGACGAGACGGTTCACAGTTTCTTCAAGCTGCTGGCTTTGTGTCACACAGTTATGCCAGACGAAAAGAGTGGTATTTGCACGGAATATTTGCGTTGTGTAGTGCTTTGATGCATAATCTCAATGCTTGCAGGCAAACTCGAGTACCAGGCGCAGTCGCCCGACGAAGCCGCACTCGTCTCAGCGGCCAGGAATTTCGGCTTTGTCTTCAAGGAGCGAAGCCCAAACAGCATCACAATAGACGTATTGAAATTCCGATTGCAAATAATTTTACTTTAGCAATATTTATCTTGGTTTAGGTAATGGGTGAGAGGGAAGTGTACGAGTTGCTCTGCATTTTGGACTTCAACAATGTCCGAAAACGAATGTCCGTCATCCTGAGAAAGGACGGGAAACTTCGTCTGTTTTGTAAAGGAGCCGACAATGTCATCTACGAAAGGCTGAAACCCGACAGCGACGCGAGAAAGACAAAAACCCAAGACAATTTAAATGTAAAAATAATTAAATAATTGAAACAAAAAAAAATTACTCAATTTTCTGAAATTTAGAAATTTGCCAGCGAAGGTCTGCGGACTCTTTGCTTAGCAGTGCGGGACCTAGAAGATGACTTCTTTAATGACTGGAAGAACAGACATCAAGCAGCAGCTCTTTCGTTGGACAACCGAGACGAAAAGCTGGACAGCATTTACGAGGAGATTGAGAAAGACATGACCCTGCTCGGAGCTACTGCGATCGAGGACAAACTGCAGGATGGCGTTCCTCAGGCCATTTCCAAATTGGCACAGGCAGGAATAAAGATTTGGGTTCTGACAGGAGACAAGCAAGGTAATTAAATCTTGTTTATCAAGCAAAATGGAATTTTAATCGTTTTTGTTTCGGAGCAGAAACTGCAATCAATATTGGCTACTCGTGTCAGCTGCTGACAGACGACATGGCTGAAGTTTTCATAGTGGACGGAAACTTGTACGAAGACGTGGAGCAGCAGTTGGGCAGGCTACGTGACATGATCAACAATTCGGAAAAGAGTGACGGTGTTAACGGAGGCCCCACCGCAGTTAGCGTGGTCACTTTCAGGTGGGGCAAGGATCAAAGGTCAGGGGAAGAGCTACTATTTATCTCCACATGGTCAGCAGTTGTTGGTGCTTCATCGCATTATGTAGTTCTTCTTCTGCCCTGTATCGCTAATATTATATATAAATTTGATTAATATACACTTATTTTGCTGCAAAACTATTCATTTGACGAAAATTTTTTGACAAAACAAAGAGCAAATGAAAGTTTTGCACGTACACAGTTTTTAATTTTTGGTGTTTGTGTTATTTTTATTTTGCCACACGCTTTAGGTGAAGCATTGTGCAGTGCGCAGGAGACCTATCGTATCACACAACCGGCAGCAGTCTGGAATGCCACCGTCCAACACTTTAGCTATTAAATAGTCCTTTACCCAAAGTACATTCCACACAAAGTGTAGTTAAAAAGATTCTCATTTTTATTTAATTCTAGATAAAGAAATTTGAACCATTTTCAATTTGATAAAAATTGAATCAGTTTCATTTTAGAGTTGGTATTAAAACAAATTTTTGCTATGAATATTTTAATGTAACAATTACTTAGCAAAGGTGGCTATGCAACTGACTGCACACTCAAACATAGCGTGTTGCATACACTTATTAAGGCAAGGGGCCATCACATTTTTTAAAGTGGTACACTTTTGGCTGTTTAATAATTTAATCGGAAAAGTCGCTTTCACTTGGTTGGTAGTTTGTAGATTATAAACCATCATGCGCTGTTACTCTGTTCACTGGGAATAATAATAATTTTATAATTTTCATTAACTAAATTAATGGGTTTGGCTTACTGTATGGAATGTTGCATTTGGAATTTTTAATAAAATTTTGATTTTGGGTACACTGATAACAAATAATGTAGCCGCCTTGATTGTGATTTGTCTCGCTGACTGTATATTTTCCTGTTTGTTATGCCTGCAGTGAAAGTGAATATCAGCATGGTTGCAGTGTGGAAGAGCCCGAAGTCAGCGGTGGCTACGCTTTGGTCATCAACGGCCACTCGTTGGTCCACGCACTACACCCGAGCCTTGAAAAAATCTTCCTCGAAGCTGCCTCGCAATGTAATTATACAATAAATCTTTTTAAAACACTATAATAAAATTATTATTTTAGGCAAGTCTGTGATATGCTGTAGAGTAACTCCGTTGCAAAAGGCAATGGTGGTGGAACTGATCAAAAAGAACAAACACGCTGTGACACTTGCCATCGGAGACGGAGCCAATGACGTTTCCATGATCAAAGGTACAATTAAAATTTTTTTTAATTTCAAAATAGTTTAAAAATAATTTTGCACAGCCGCCCATATTGGTGTTGGCATCAGCGGCCAAGAAGGACTGCAAGCTGTGCTGGCGTCCGACTACAGTCTGCCTCAGTTCCGATTCCTCGAGAGGCTACTTTTGGTGCACGGACGCTGGTCTTATTTCCGCATGTGCAAATTCCTGCGCTACTTCTTTTACAAGAACTTTGCGTTCACGCTGTGCCACTTTTGGTTTGCATTTTTCTGCGGCTTTAGCGCCCAGGTATGTAAAATTCTTTTTGAAATCGATATAAATTTAAATTTAACCAATCTTTCAGACTCTCTTCGACCCCATATTTATTTCATTCTACAACTTGTTCTACACGGCGCTGCCGGTGATGTCTCTCGGCGTGTTCGACCAGGACGTCAACGACAAAAACAGTCTGAGCTACCCCAAGTTGTACACCCCGGGCCACCAGGATTTGCTTTTCAACAAGAAAGAGTTCCTCAAGTCAGCCATGCATGGCTTCTTCACTTCCTGCATCCTCTTCCTCGTGCCATATGGTAAAAATTTAAATCGTTAATCTTACATTTTTTACATTATTTAGCATCTTTTTTTTATTTGAGCCGCTTCTCGAAAATTTTCTTAGCTATATTGAAAAATAATTTCAGCTCATTTTCTTTGTTTATCTAGAATTATTGGCTTAATTGACAATATGTTAATCAAAGAGAGGTTTAAATATACAAACTGATTTAAAAAGCCATTTTTATGATAAGACAGCTATTTTTTTTATTACTATTGTGTTTATTGTATTCTTTTTAATGTTTTTACTGATACTTTTCAACTGTTCATTATTTTCTGGCATTTTTAGAAAACTTCATATTTTTATTAAAATTGATAATGCACGTTAAAAATAATAATTTTGCACTTAAAATAGCACAAATTGTACAGCTACTTAATTTAATTAATGGAAAATGTTTGTGAGGTTTGATAAAATTAACAATAATATGTAAATGTAAATATTTTAAACGTTTTTTACCACACTGGATAATGAAATACTATTTACTTAACAACACAACACTTTATTTATTAAACTAATCAAACTCGGGATTTATTAACTGAATCAATTTTAAATTTTAGGCACCTACATTGATGGAGTTTCTCCAAAAGGACATGCCCTATCGGATCACATGCTCTTCGGCAGTGTTGTAGCAACAATTTTGATCATAGTCGTTACAGCCCAGGTATGAAATAATTACAAAGCAAATTTAATTTTTTTTAATTGTGAATTTATAAATTTAGATTGCTTTGGACACTGCGTACTGGACGTGGTGGAGTCACTTCACTATTTGGGGATCGCTTTGTATTTACTTCACTTTCACATTCATCTGCAATTACGTTTTTGGTGGACCCTACATAGGCTCATTAACAAAGGTACGTTGATTAAAAATCTAATCCGAATGATAATTATCTAATATAAAAATAAATTGCAGGCGATGAGCGAGCCAACTTTCTGGTTCACAACACTCCTAACAGTTACAATATTGATCGTCCCGGTGTTGGCTTGGCGGTTTTACTTTGTGGACGTGAAGCCAACACTTTCTGACAGAGTCAGACTCAAACAAAGACTTGAATCACTCAGGTAAAGAATTCTTTTTTTACGAAAATATTTATTTTATGGAAAAATTTGCAGATCTCGCCAGTCCCAAGACATTCTGCGAACTCCATCTGCGCGTCGCACGCGGCGGTCGATCCGCTCGGGCTACGCGTTTGCCCACCAAGAGGGCTTTGGCCGCCTCATCACGTCCGGCAAAATCATGCGCAAGATTCCTCGTCCCAACGTGGGCACCGATTTTTCATTCCCGCTGAGCTTCGGCTCGTCAAATCTCGGCGGCTCGATGAGTCCCCGGAAACCAGTTGTTGCCTCAAGCAGTTCCTCGAACGCCGGCGCCTTCACCACCCTGGCGCCGCCCGAAATCCCAGGTTTCAACGAACAGTCGTGATTTTTGTGATAGAACTCGCCGGCGCAACTATTGCAGGCCGAACTTGTCGAGAAAAGTGCCGTCGTCTTGGAATTTGTTCGCATTATTTTCTAGTTTTCGTCGTCTGCATTCGGTTGTGACCAAAAAACGATATAATATATATAAAAAGTTAAGTTCAACACACTAAGGAAGGAAGAAGGTTGCGTCATTAGTTTTTAATTACACACACACCCGCATAGTCGAAAAAAAATGGTGTTAATCATATCAGTATCAATCAATTTTTATACCAGTTAATTAATTCTAGTTCATACAAATTTAAGTGTAAAAAAGGAAAATGTGAACACACATCGAGTTTGTTTTTTATGCGCGCGAAAAATGCCAAATTATTTTAATACTTGATAAGTGTGCGTTATATATTTATCTAGTTGTGTGACTTTCAACCCTTTTCACTGAAGCTGGTCTCAGGATTTAATTCATGTCACTTTCAAGCTTGCCTGTTTTTTGGTTTTATTTTATTTATAAAAAAAAATGAACAAATTCGCTAGTTATCTATTGTGACGCCTTTGACTGTTGTTATTTTATGATTGTCCAACAATTTTTCTATTCTTTTTCTATTCAATCGCAGGAGATAAAGGATTATTAAGGATGAAGTGTTGTGCCAGGTGAAATCGGAACACTCCATTCGGAAGAGACGACGTTTCCAAATTATTTTCTTTACAAAAATAAACAACCAATTGGATTGTGCACAAAAACTTTTACATGCTGCTGAATACTATATACTGTTGCAATCTTGATAAATTTTTACTATTGATCATTGCATATATATTTGAATGGAGAACGTTTGACATACTTATATGTATTGTTTTGAGTTCCTCGACTCTATCGGGATGGATTAAATTATTTTGCAATGCTTTTCCAGTTTGTTTGAGGATAGAGGCTGTGCTTGTTAGTTACTCTACTTTCTGTCAAAATTTATTGCGTTTCTATTCAAAACGTCTGTGTCATTCATTAAAACAATAGTTTCGAACTTCTTTGCCAGCAAGAGCTGTATTAAAATTGGCCCAAACTGTCTTGCCCTGCATCACAAATGTTCTTTTTTCCAAAATATATAAACTCAAGTAATTTATTAATTGGTCTCTGCTCTTGCTGCAATGAATATTTTTCTATTTATAGAAGGTTATTGTTTCTTTGACCAAATAAATCATCCTATTACAAGTATTAGATCTTTTAATTAATAAATTTCTCATCTGAGCAAATGCAATACGAATAATCACATAGTGACGATACAAAGAAGATTCCAAGTTTAATCTGCAAAGTTGTTTGACGTGATTTTTCAGAAGACCAACTTCTTCCTTTGAGATGCTGCAAATAAACGATTATTTTTTCTTCTCAAATTTAAAATAATTTTAATACATACGTCCTTCGCCTGTGTCCAACAATTTTCTCTTCAGTCCTTGATTGGGATTCCTCCTCACACTAGACGGCAGTGGCAACAGCTCACCTCTAGTTGGTGCAGGTTTATTGCTGAAATTGTTAGCAAAATGAAAATTTTAAAAGTAAATTTTTTTCTGTTTCATACGTAAAGTAAGGAAGTTTCAAACACTGCGTGCAATTGTATCGTTCCAAAGGGCTCAGCGACAGAAGTTTCTCCAAAAGGAAAATCAAGTCGTCTCCAGCGGCTGTAAAGATGTGACGAAGAGGTGTTCCTATCTGAGGTTTGAAAACTATGTAATCGGGCATCTGTGACAACCCCTGCAATGAATTTAAATATTTAATTTTAGAAGAACATGGAAAAATTGGGGTAAAAAAACATACAGGCCAAGATTCGTCGGTTGGTGTGCCAAGGGCTTGGAAAATTTTTGTGAGCTGGTCCAAATCAGTGTCTCCTGGCAAGAAAGGAATTCTCAGTAGCAATTCGGCCAAAATGCAGCCGACCGCCCACATATCGACACCAACTCCATAAAGTCGAGCACCAAATAGAAGCTCCGGACACCTGATGATCAACAAATTATTTCAAAGCCGAAAGCGAATTTTTTCTAATTACCTGTACCACCTGGTGACTACTTGATGAGTGTACTGTCTGTTCGGAGACCCGTAGAATTTTGCAAGGCCAAAATCACCGATTTTTAAAATGCCGTTGCTATCAAGGAGCAAGTTATTCGGCTTCAAGTCCTATAAGCAATTTATTTATTATTAAATTGTTTTTTAACATAATTAAAAATTACTCTGTGCAGAATCCAGTTCATGTGCAAATACTCTAGGCCTTGGAGGGTCATCACCATGTATGCTTTGATATTGGCAGGAGTGAGTACGATCGATGAATCCTTGATCAGAATCTCCATGTCGGTGTCCATGAAGTCGAACACGAGTGACACATTCGACTTGTGGCCAAAAACATCTAATCAGACCAAGTGTTATAAGAGTCTAAAATAATTCATTAAAAGGCAAACCAAGCAGGCCGATGACATTCTCATGAGTTAGTTCTTGCAGCAATTTTATTTCTCGCAAGGCTGTTCTGTTGATTCCATCTTTTGCCTCAATTCTGCTCCCAATTTTAATCTGTACATACAAATTTGGTTGCTTTTTTGAGTGGCGAAAAATATTTTACATTTTACAGACCTTTTTGACAGCGACAATCGTGTCCGTCTCGATATCTTTAGCCTTGTAAACTGTGGCAAACTAAAATTAATTTATGATATTATTTTACAGCTCATTTGACAGGAAAACAATAATTTATTATTGTTGATGTGTACCTGTCCTTCGCCGAGAAAATCAATTTTCTCGTATCGCTTCTGCTTATTCTCCATTATATGTAGAGAGAGAAAATATTGACGATCTGAGATCTCAGCTGCTTAAATCAATTGCTAAATTAATTTACTTTGCTAATTGAACATATCAAAGGAACAAAAATAATCAAGCATCGATGCACGATTATTATTGTTTATGAATCGGTACGTAGGAGGGAGAGGTGCCAAAAAGGGGGCGAGGCTGTGGCGTGTTCAACTGTTTCCGTCAGATTTTAAGTCAACAAGAGCGGGACTATGTAATAAAAGGGGAGCCTCACTTTAGCGTCTTAGCGACCGCGAAAACCAATTAAATAATTTAACCAGAAGCTAAAATTAAATCTCAGTCATGAGATTATTTGACTGGCATTATTCATAAAATAAATATTGCCTTATGTGTTATGTGTGAGAAAATAATACAATGACAAGAAAATTTTTTTTCTAATTATTATATTTGTATCAAATTTAATTTGGTGTTACTTTACACATATATCAGAAGATCTTAATGAACACATAGCTCATGTATTATACTCTTCGAAGCTTATCACGCAAGAAATTGAATAATTATTATTTTTTTCTGAAGAAAGAATAAAATCTATGACAATTTTTCATGTATCAATATCATCACCTCTAAAACTTAAATCTTGAGAAGCTAGGATTTCATTTCACTCCGATCGCCAGACCCACACAAACATCAGCAACTTTTTCCTCTGTAAACTCTAAGTATATGCTTGTTAAGATATAATGTAAACATCAAAGGCATCTGTCTATTTATAAAAATTGGATTTATTGAAAGCTGAGAAGACCTAAATTTAGTATGCATTTTAAATTACCAGTCTTATTATATTTATCCCCTGCTCTGTTCCGTTGAATCAAAGCAACATTGCTGGTAAGAATCATTCTGATTTTTTTCTCTTAAAAAATTCATGTGTCAAATTAAAAATCCTTTCAGCAAATATAATGACCTACAAGATGCAGGTTTCATTGCTGCTAAAATATCTGCCATTGACATTGTTAGTCATTTTTCAGGCAAAAGTTCATTCCAAGGAACGTTCAATTTTTCATTATTGACTGCGGAATGTAGTAGCGACAGTAGTTAAGGTGTAAGGGCAAGCAAGCCCAATGCAGTGGTAAAAAATGCTCAAAATAAGATGTTTCCAGTGTCGGATTTTCAGTTTTTGGGCCCGGGGAGATTTTTCCAGAAGGGCCCCCCCCCCCAAAAAAAATGGTTGCCTACTTTAAAAGAGGCGTAATTTTGCAATAAAAAAAATTGCCCATGGGCCCCCCGAGAAATTTTATTTGCTTCTCGATATGACGCACTATTTCGCCCAGGCGCGCGCGTCGCCTTTGGCGCCGCGCACATAATTTTTCTGCACGGCTGGTCAAAAAAGGGCTCCCCGGGCCCGGAAGATTTTTTCTTCGAGTAACGCAAAACGCAACGAAAACAGAATTATATCGGCGATCAAATCTGTTCAAAAATGAGCGCATAGGAACGAGCGAAGAATGGTGCAGAATGTTGGCAATTTCAACGCGAGCGAAGAATTTGAGGCTGGTGCGAATTGTTGGCAATTTCAACGCGAGCGAAGAATTTGCGGCTGGTGCAGAATGTTGGCAATTTCAACGCGAGCGAAGAATTTGCGGCTGGTGCAGAATGTTGGCAATTTCAACGCCGCTAAAATGCGACGCCGGCCGACGCCAACTGACTCCGCGCTCTTTAAAAATTCTTTATTTTTCACTGGTAGGTGAGGAGCGGGCCCGGGGGAATTTCCCCCCATCCCCCCTTGAAAATCCGCAACATCATGTTTCATAGGATATAAAATAACGTATTCAGGGGAAAAAGCTTAAATTAGATTAAGATAAGAATTAAACATTTGATTTATTGAACTAAGAGCTTGAAGTCAACATAAGTGTGCCTTGAATAATACTGGACAAGGATGTTTGAGAAAATATAAAATTAAAAAGACATGATAATGATTTTTTTATTTACTTCTCATTATTTAAGAAAAACATTATTATAAATTTGTTTCGGTTATCATAGTGTTTATGTTGGCCCAAGACAAAATCTTATTTAGAACACATTATACCTTCAGACTCAAAAGAAAATTTTAATTTCCCCCACAAAGAAAAGGGACCAAAGACCAAATAATTACTTGTGGTTTTTATGATTAAATTCTAAAATGTGATAAGTACACTAAAAAAAATATCAATGAGTATGATACAATTTTTTTTTGATATTTTTTTGAAAAATTTTATGAATAACGAGACTGCACACAGATAAACTATTACGAGAGGACAAAAGTGCGCCCACTCCAGGTACACTGCATCAGGCAAATGTTGCCTCTCTTAAGCGAGCAAGGTCCGCAAAAGTAGGTCCTCTTACAACACGCTGACCTGAAGTCACCGACTTCGTCGCACATCGAGCACTTTATACCTTTTGGAAACACTGCAAATTGAAAAAGTTTTATGTAGTGTGAATTAATAATAATTTCAGTGCAATTTTTACTGGTTTCGCTCATAATTTCTGACGATTCCGCCAGATGTAACAGGAGCAACTGCTTGTCTTTCATGGACGTCAGCCTTTTCTGTTTGTACATGTCCATTAGTTTCAGTACAAAGTTGAATGCATTGTCGATTTTGGCCTCAGGTGCAAGTTTGACAGTAAGCAGGGACGCCAGAAGGCCATTGGCCTTATCTACAACGTCAGGTGAGAGTGGGTGTTGCGTCAGCTAAAACAAGAAATTTGGAATTAATTAAAATCAATAAATGAGCTCGCAGTGGCGCTATTTACTGTTGTTGAGGCTAGCTGTGCTTCAAGGTAGGTCACAGGGTCAAGGCTAATATTTGGGTCTAAAGCCGGAGTAGCTTGAACTCTGCAAATAAAAATTTGAAAAATCTCATTATAAAAGGACTCTTTTCTTAATAAATTTCATGGCACAAAAATATAACAAACTTTTTCGTATAAAAGCAAAAACAGGTATGAGAATTATAAAAGCACTTGACATTATTTTATTGATAATAATTATTTAAAATAATCAATAAAACTTACGGTGGCTCCAATGCAACAAGAGTTTTGCTTGCCAGTCCAAGTGCAGCCCACCTCTTGACAACGAAGGCCATCTGGGTTTCGGATGCAGTATTGACAGTATAACATTGCATGACAGCTCGGCGCTCGCCTTGTACTTCGCTTCTCGCGTACAATTCCTCACGCTACATTTTGTCTCTTGACCTTCAAAGACTAAATCAAGAACAAAAATTTAAATTTGAGAATAAATTATTTTGAAAATAAAAACAAATTCAAAGTTGACAAACAAACGTGTATAACTGTCGCTATTGTATAAAAGTCATTTTTCGTACCGAACTTCTTGATTGCCTTGCAAGTTAAAGTGAGCCTGACAATGAACGCTTCTTGGGCCTTTACACTGCGAATTGGGCCGAATGCATTTAAAACAAAAACCAACAGGCTCATGACATTGTTGGCTAATTTGTGGCCTTCTTGCTCGGTCAAATGTATTGCCGCCAAAACATCGTCTGCTCTCTGCATTATGTCGTCCGGAATGTTATCCTCCTCTGGAAGCTGCAATTTAAGAAAAAAATCTTTAAAATTGAATTCCAAGAAATTAGTAAAATTTTACTGAAGTGTTTTGAAGACCAAGTATTATTTTGTCCGCTGCAGAATTATCAGTATCCGCCATATTAGACTCTTCAGATGAGACCTATGAAAAAGAAATGTAGTCTCTCAATTAACAAATTTTTTTTATTTTTGAATTTTGTTAATAATAGAAGTTAAAAATTATTTGCTTTGATCATTTATCGGATTAAAGAATATTTAGAAGGGTAATTAAAAAAATTAAAATATATTTTTAAAATACAAATTAATAATTTGATTAGAATCTACAATTAATCGCAACTAATTAATAAATTTTAATGACCCCACTTAGCAAAATATAATGATTAATTAATTTTTCATTAATTATATAAAATTAGGCATTAATTAATCCCATTAATTTGCAATTAATTGCGTGTAACGCTTCTTAATTAAAGCATAATTAATTAAGCACATTAATGAAAAAAAATTAATTGTGCATTAATGCATAATTGATTTCACATTTATTTTTAATTCTACTGTTTTATCTCATTTACCACATTATAAGGGGTTTAAATTTGCCTGCAAAAACTTGCAGATCTTCCAAATAAAGTGATATGGACCCATTTATTGTTGTGATATGTTGTTAAATTATTCTAAAAGTAGTTTTAAACTTAATTTACTTATAATTAAAAGTTTCAAATATGAAAAACTCAATACTTTATAGCTTTTTTTATAAATAATTATAATGAAAGTATATTTACATTTCTGAAATATATTTAATTCCCAATCCCTATTCTATTTGTAATAAAAACTTTTTCTAAATCATTAAGAGTAGGAATTTAAATGAAAATAGTCACAACTGGTCACAACATAAATGAAATCCCTAAAAACATATTTGGAAGATACTCACGAGTTCTGTGCAGACAAATTACTCTGGAATGAAAATTATCTTTGTATTTTACATTATATTGTTGTTTATTCAACTCAAGTCATACATTTAAGTACATATTTGACAATAACATTTTATTTTTTTTCTTAACCCAAAAAATAGTCTCACAAATTTATAAATTTTCTCGAGTCGCTGTCAAACTGCGCCAAAATATTCTTGTAAGTAGCACGGGCTGCGAGAAAATGTCTTCTCTCTAGTAGGAAAGGCAGGAAAATTCCTATATGAGACAGAGGATGTATTAATTTGAAAATGGTCTCTTTTTTAGTTTAAAATTTAAAGAGAGATTAAAATAAATAACCTTTGCCCTCTGCAACTGACATCAAATTTTCGCCCAAAAACCTTTTTTGTCGGAAAGATTTATTTCTATATTTACTCGCTGAATCACATAAGTTTTCCTGCGCGTCCTAAAAATACATGGTAATTTAAATGATAAGGTGATTATTAAGAAATGCAATTTTAATTTTTTTTTTACTAAAAAAAGCATACTTTTTTTGTTGAGGCTAAAAATCCAGACTCCAGACTCAGATACTGCGGAGCGATGAAATGTTATGCCAGTAAAAAAATCCTTCTCAAGCAGAATTTCTTCTTAGTCACTCTGTTCACTAGATTTATTTACAGAAAACAGGGCTGCATCCGAGTAAATCCTGTGTTGACATCTGCAGAGTGAGAGTGAGCAGGGCCTGCAAATGCATAAATTTACAACAGAAATTATACTTTGCACTTTTCACTTTATAAAATGTCTGCGAAATTATTTATTAAAATGTGGAATAAAACCAACTTCTTATTGCAATTCCGTTGGCGAAGAAATAGATGACTGAGCACCAAAATTCCTTTACATTTTAATTTAGTTTTTCCTTTTGCAGTCCCGCTTCGTCTTATTTTTTGTGATTGAGTTTTAGAATTCTTGAATCGAGATATGCGCCTAATAGCTGCGCTCCGGGGGCAGGACAAGGAAAGAATTCCGGTCAATTTCATCTTTCAGTCTCTTTCCTTTTTGCTGCCCATCCTCGAGAAAACCTTAAAAATAACTTTTAAGAGAATAAACTTCTTTTAACAACAAATTTCAGATATGATAAAAACTTTTTAAAAAAAATTACTCACCTAAAACTTTCCCGTTGAAATCACGGCTTCGGTGCATCGTTGGGCGGCCGACTGAGAAAAAGTGACCATAAAACCCCTGCGGAATTTTCCACGAAATTTAACTCTACAGTCATTTTATAGTCGTGAAAGTAATTTTTTTTTTTTTAAAGTCGCGTTTTTCTTCAAAATTACTGCAATTGAGGGTCGCTGCAAAAAATACATGTTGGCGACGCACGAGAGCCTTGTGCTTACGCCAGCACACGCAGTACGAGGAGTTTCGTGTGTGAAACTACAAGCCAGAACGCCGCGCATGCGCTCTAACAGCGGGTCCTCCAGGGCAAGGTTTTCCTACCTTTTGTCAAGAGAGTCCTTTAAAATCGACGTCCTGATGAGCCTGAGGTCGCCCTGGACCATCATGCCATTCGTGGCAGTGCCCATCATTTTTGTTTACATTTTTTGGCCATGTGAGATGTGAGAAAAATTTTGCCAACCGAATTTTGAGTTAATGCATAAAATTAGTAATTAAAACATGGCAAAAACAACTTCTTCAATTTTTTTTTAAATTTTTTATCGCGTATTGCTTTGTTCAAATGAAGCTTAGATACTAGACTTTCATCTTGGTTTGGATTGTTTTTTATTAATTAAAATCATTATTTTAATTTAAATAATATAACAAAGCATTTGCACCCGACACACACTTGTCGAGTTGCACATTCGTATAATACTTGCAAGCACAGCTGTCCGTCCAAAAACACAACAAAGTGGGTATTTGTTGAAGGATTCAAGTGGCACACTAGCACACTTATGCATACTAGACACAGGTAAATAAAATTTAAATTTTTTTATGCCCTATCCAAAAATTTTTTTAGTCAAACTTACAAAATTTTATTTTAAGACAATCAACTATTATATATAAACATTTTTACCACAATTAAAAATTGTAGAAATCGGTATAAATCTATAAGACTGACAAGTGTTAAAAACTAAATTTATATTATTTTCAGAGCCAATAATGGGAACAAAAAATATGAAGAAATCTTTGGATCAGACACGGCCGGACTAACATACGAAGCGGCAGGGAATTAATTAAATACTCAACAAATATTTAAAATAATTCTTATTAATGAAAATCATTAAAATTTAAAATGCACAGTCAAATTATAAAATGTAAGTTTTTTCGACTTCCTGCGAGCACATTTATATGAGCACAGAGCAAGTGCGCTCATCAGGATTTCAAAAATCCTGCATGCGCTCCGCTCAAAAGTGTAGAGCGAAAAAGCTCTGATACCTCTAGTATGTATAACAACTACGCTTTAAAATGTGAAAATGTCTAATTAAAAATTAGGAGGCCTAGCTCCTTTGGCATAGCAACACACGACATTACGAATATTTCCGAATGGTATTTAAAATTATATCTGAAAATTTCCAGAACTCATGAAGCGAACCACAGGGATGCGTAATATGACCGTGATCGTGCGTTATTCAACTGCTTCATGCAGATTATTGCGAACGAAGGCAAGTAAAATAAAGCGCCTTTGTTGGAATGCAAAGTGATTTGCGGTTCTGCTGTGCGAGAAAACAGAAACCAACATTTTCGTATGCGACACTAATGATGCTTCTATCACGCTGCCAAGGAGAATGTCTTGCACGCTGCGCATCGCTTAAATTTCATGGGCGGCAAAACATTCTTGACTGCGCGGAGCGGAGGCCTTTTACTCTTCAATTAATTTTTACTTAAATTATAAAAAGAAATTTTAAGACCATATCTCGCTGAAATATTTTTATTATAAAAAAAATATATAAAGCGTCTCGAGGAGACCTATGTATTAAAATAATATTTTATGTAATTAAAAGGCTTTAATTTTAGAAACTAAATAATAGAGGCTCGTTTTAAAACGCACGATTTATACGTAATTGTTTTAGTCTTACCTTGAGACAACGGACTCACTGCGTGAGACTGACGGGACACAACAGAACACGGGACGGGACGGAATCACGAGACGGGACGTGGAGAGTGAAGTGGTTTGCTGAGACAGCAAGCTCCCTCAGCGAGCTCGCGAGCTGTCTTGGCAGCACTTTTTGATTAGCACATGCGCACTTAAGGGACGAGTTGTTAACAAACCCAAGTTTTGCTTACGGGTGGTGTCCAAAAATTAATGTTTTTCTGACAAATTACTGACCTTTTGCTAAAAAAAAATTAAGAAGATAAACATCTCAAACTAAAGAGGCATTAGATTAACATGGAGGCCATCACTACAACCTGTTTGAGCGGTGAAAATAATTTTTTTGCCCCTTCTAGTTTCGGTTGCGGGTTGCAACCCTAATTCACGAGCTTTTGAAATAAAATTAGCTGACATTTAACCAATTTTAACAACATTTTAAAAAAATGCAGATAATATTTAAAAAATTTAAATAATCAAATTAAAATATTTTTCTCCTAAGTTTTAAACTATGGAATGTTAGAATTAATTTAATTTTAAGAATAAATTTTCCAAACAAATTCAACAAAACACAAAATTGTGAAATGTGTGAAAAAGTGCGTAACTCTTTTCTAGTCGGAAGACGAACCGAAACTGATTTGGGGATTTAAATCCCAAATCAGTATCGTTCGAATTGTGTTTTGTTGAATTTGCTTGGAAATTTTATTCTTAAAACTAAATTAATTCCAATATTCTTAATTAAAAATTAAGGATAAAAATATTATAATTTAATATTTCAAAATTTTTTGGAATGTGCATTTTAATTTTTCAAAATGAAATTAAAATTAGTAAAATGTCAGCTTATTTCATTTCTTGCTCATGAATTAGGGTTGCAACCCGCTAACGAGTTCAGGGCTAACGAGTTCAGGGCTCACGAGTTCAGGGTTCACGAAATCAGGGCCAACGAGTTCAGGGCTCACGAGTTCAGGGCTAACGAGTTCAGGGCTAACGAGTTCAGGGCTAACGAGTTTAGGGCTAACGAGTTCAGGGCTAACGAGTTCAGGGCTAACGAGTTCAGGGTTCACGAGTTCAGGGCTACCGAGTTCAGGGCTAACGAGTTCAGGGCTCGAGTGTTCAGGTTTAACGAGTTCAGGGCTCACGAGTTCAGGGCTTACGAGTTCAGTGTTCACGAGTTCAGGGTTCACGAGTTCAGGGTTCACGAGTTCAGGGCTAAGGAGTTCAGGGCTCACGAGTTCAGTGTTCACGAGTTTAGGGTTCACGAGTTCAGGGGTAACGAGTTCAGGGCTCACGAGTTCAGGGCTCACGAGTTCAGTGTTCACGAGTTCAGGGTTCACGAGTTCAGTGTTCACGAGTTCAGTGTTCTCGAGTTCAGGGCTCACGAGTTCAGGGTTAACGAGTTCAGGGCTCACGAGCTCAGGGCTAACGAGTTCAGGGCTCACGAGTTCAGTGTTCACGAGTTCAGGGGTAACGAGTTCAGGGCTCACGAGTTCAGGGCTCACGAGTTCAGTGTTCACGAGTTCAGGGTTCACGAGTTCAGTGTTCACGAGTTCAGTGTTCTCGAGTTCAGGGCTCACGGGTTCAGGGTTAACGAGTTCAGGGTTCACGAGTTCAGTGTTCACGAGTTCAGGGTTCACGAGTTCAGGGCCAACGAATTCAGGGCTCACGAGTTCAGGGCTCACGAGTTCAGTGTTCACGAGTTCAGGGTTCACGAGTTTAGTGTTCACGAGTTCAGTGTTCTCGAGTTCAGGGCTCACGAGTTCAGGGTTAACGAGTTCAGGGCTCACGAGTTCAGGGCTAACGAGTTCAGGGCTAACGAGTTCAGGGTTCACGAGTTCAGGGCTACCGAGTTCAGGGCTAACGAGTTCAGGGCTCGAGTGTTCAGGTTTAACGAGTTCAGGGCTCACGAGTTCAGGGCTAACGAGTTCAGGGTTCACGAGTTCAGGGCTAACGAGTTCAGGGCTAACGAGTTCAGTGTTCACGAGTTCAGTGTTCACGAGTTCAGTGTTCACGAGTTCAGGGCTAACGAGTTCAGGGCTAACGAGTTCAGTGTTCACGAGTTCAGGGTTAACGAGTTCAGGGCTAACGAGTTCAGTGTACACGAGTTCAGGGTTCACGAGTTCAGGGTTCACGAGTTCAGGGTTCACGAGTTCAGGGCTAACGAATTCAGGGTTCACGAGTTCAGGGCTGACGAGTTCAAAGCTAACGAGTTCAGTGTTCAGGAGTTCAGGGCTAACGAGTTCAGGGCTAACGAGTTCAGGGCTCGCGAGTTGAGTGTTCACGAGTTCAGGGCTCACGAGTTCAGTGTTCACGTGTTCAGGGCTATAGAGTTCAGGGCTAACAAGTTCAGGGCTAACGAGTTCAGTGCTAACGAGTTCAGGGCTAACGAGTTCAGTGTTCACGAGTTTAGGGCCTACGAGTTCAGGGCTAACGAGTTCAGGGCTCACGATTTCAGTGTTCACGAGTTCAGGGTTCACGAGTTCAGGGGTAACAAGTTCAGGGTTTACGAGTTCAGGGCTCACGAGTTCAGTTATCACAAGTTCAGGGTTCACAAATTCAGGGCTAACGAGTTCAGGGATAACGAGTTCAGGGTTCACGAGTTCAGTGTTCACGAGTTCAGGGTTCACGAGTTCAGGGTTCACGAGTTCAGGGTTAACGAGTTCAGGGCTAACGAGTTCAGTGTACACGAGTTCAGGGCTAACGAGTTCAGGGTTCACGAGTTCAGGGCTAACGAGTTCAGGGTTCACGAGTTCAGGGCTGACGAGTTCAGGGCTAACGAGTTCAGTGTTCAGGAGTTCAGGGCTAACGAGTTCAGGGTTCACGAGTTCAGGGCTAACGAGTTCAGGGCTAACGAGTTCAGTGTTCACGAGTTCAGTGTTCACGAGTTTAGGGCTAACGAGTTCAGGGCTAACGAGTTCAGGGCTCACGAGTTCAGTGTTCACGTGTTCAGGGCTAACGAGTTCAGGGCTTACGAGTTCAGGGTTCACGAGTTCAGTGTTCACGAGTTCAGGGTTCACGAGTTCAGGGCTAACGAGTTCAGGGCTTACGAGTTCAGGGTTCACGAGTTCAGTGTTCACGAGTTCAGGGTTCACGAGTTCAGGGCTAACGAGTTCAGGGCTAACGAGTTCAGGGCTTACGTGTTCAGGGTTCACGAGTTCAGGGCTAACGAGTTCAGGGCTAACGAGTTCAGGGCTCACGAGTTCAGTGTTCACGAGTTCAGGGTTCACAAGTTCAGGGCTAACGAGTTAAGGGTTCCCGAGTTCAGGGTTCACGAGTTCAGGATTCACGAGTTCAGGGCTAACGAGTTCAGGGCTAACGAGTTCAGGGCTAACGAGTTCAGGGCTAACGAGTTCAGTGTTCACGAGTTTAGGGCTAACGAGTTTAGGGCTAACGAGTTCAGGGCTCACGAGTTCAGTGTTCACGAGTTCAGGGTTCACGAGTTCAGGGGTAACGAGTTCAGGGCTAACGAGTTCAATGCTCACGAGTTCAGTGTTCACGTGTTCAGGGCTAACGAGTTCAGGGCTAACGAGTTCAGGGCTAACGAGTTCAGGGTTCACGAGTTCAGTGTTCACGAGTTCAGTGTTCACGAGTTCAGGGTTGACGAGTTCAGGGCTAACGAGTTCAGTGCTAACGAGTTCAGGGCTAACGAGTTCAGTGTTCACGAGTTTAGGGCTAACGAGTTCAGGGCTTACGAGTTCAGTGCTAACGAGTTGAGTGTTCACGAGTTCAGGGCTCACGAGTTCAGTGTTCACGTGTTCAGGGCTATAGAGTTCAGGGCTAACGAGTTCAGGGCCAACGAGTTCAGGGTTCACGAGTTCAGGTTTCACGAGTTCAGTGTTCACGAGTTCAGGGTTCACGAGTTCAGGGTAAACGAGTTCAGGGCTAACGAGTTCAGGGTTAACGAGTTCAGGGTTCACGAGTTCAGGGCTAACGAGTTCAGGGCTCACGAGTTCAGTGTTCACGAGTTCAGGGCTCACGAGTTCAGTGTTCACGAGTTCAGGGTTCACGAGTTCAGGTGTAACGAGTTCAGGGCTCACGAGTTCAGGGCTCACGAGTTCAGGGCTCACGAGCTCAGTGTTCACGAGTTCAGGGTTCACGAGTTCAGGGCTAACGAGTTCAGTGTTCACGAGTTTAGGGCCTACGAGTTCAGGGCTAACGAGTTCAGGGCTCACGATTTCAGTGTTCACGAGTTCAGGGTTCACGAGTTCAGGGGTAACGAGTTCAGGGTTTACGAGTTCAGGGCTCACGAGTTCAGTTATCACAAGTTCAGGGTTCACAAATTCGGGGCTAACGAGTTCAGGGATAACGAGTTCAGGGTTCACGAGTTCAGTGTTCACGAGTTCAGGGTTCACGAGTTCAGGGTTCACGAGTTCAGGGTTAACGAGTTCAGGGTTTACGAGTTCAGGGCTCACGAGTTCAGTTATCACAAGTTCAGGGTTCACAAATTCGGGGCTAACGAGTTCAGGGATAACGAGTTCAGGGTTCACGAGTTCAGGGCTAACGAGTTCAGGGCTAACGAGTTCAGGGTTCACGAGTTCAGTGTTCACGAGTTTAGGGCTAACGAGTTCAGGGCTAACGAGTTCAGTGTTCAAGAGTTTAGGGCTGACGAGTTCAGGGCTAACGAGTTCAGGGCTCACGAGTTCAGTGTTCACGAGTTCAGGGTTCACGAGTTCAGTGTTCTCGAGTTCAGGGCTCACGAGTTCAGGGTTAACGAGTTCAGGGCTCATGAGTTCAGGGCTAACGAGTTCAGGGCTCACGAGTTCAGTGTTCACGAGTTCAGGGTTCACGAGTTCAGGTGTAACGAGTTCAGGGCTCACGAGTTCAGGGCTCACGAGCTCAGTGTTCACGAGTTCAGGGTTCACGAGTTCAGTGTTCACGAGTTCAGTGTTCTCGAGTTCAGTGTTCACGAGTTCAGGGTTAAAGAGTTCAGGGTTCACGAGTTCAGTGTTCACGAGTTCAGGGTTCACGAGTTCAGGGCCAACGAGTTCAGGGCTCACGAGATCAGGGTTCACGAGTTCAGTGTTCACGAGTTCAGTGTTCTCGAGTTCAGTGTTCTCGAGTTCAGGGCTCACGAGTTCAGGGTTCACGAGTTCAGTGTTCACGAGTTCAGGGTTCACGAGTTCAGGGCTAACGAATTCAGGGCTAACGAGTTCAGTGTTCACGAGTTCAGGGCTTACGAGTTCAGGGCTAACGAGTTCAGTGTTCAAGAGTTTAGGGCTGACGAGTTCAGGGCTAACGAGTTCAGGGCTCACGAGTTCAGTGTTCACGAGTTCAGGGTTCACGAGTTCAGGGCTAACGAGTTCAGTGTTCACGAGTTCAGGGTGCACGGGCGCACGAGTTCAGGGTTCACGAGTTCAGGGTTCACGAGTTCAGGTTTCACGAGTTCAGGGGTAACGAGTTCAGGGCTCACGAGTTCAGGGCTCACGAGTTCAGTGTTCACGAGTTCAGCGTTCACGAGTACAGGGTTAACGAGTTCAGGGCTAACGAGGTCAGGGTTGACGAGTTCAGGGTTGACGAGTTCAGGGCTCATGAACTTTTGGAAGTGGCTTAATTAAATTACGTTTGCTTTAAAAGTAATTTATTTAAAATTTGTAAAAGACTTGAATATTGTCTGATGCTATAATTACCGGTCACCGGGCTATCAGATGATGATACAATTTTTTTCCTTAATTTTTTACAGATGTTTATAATTAATTAACATCCATGTTGAGCACACTCCACTCGCATATTTAACTCAATATCAATTCACTTAATTGCAGTGATCAAATTTCTTTGGGTTGAAAAAGTTGATGATAATTCCTTGGTTTTCCTAATTTCTATTCTCTTTTTTGAGCACCTTATGGGGGTTCAAATCTCAGTAATCCCACCACAGCCAAATTTTTGTTTACATGTAGATTTTATTCGGGCTCTGAAAATTTGGAATTTTTTTATAGTAATTAAAATATGATAATTTTTTTGCAATTAAAATAGTACTGATTAATTTAAATTTTTTAATAATAATTCATTCCTCTAGTTTTACGTAATATTAATTAATAAAAACGTTAGAGTTCATTATTATTGAACCAACATTGTTTCATCCAGAATAAATACCTCTTTCATTTTACACTTGGTTAACAAGTAAATTAAATTAGGAGTTTCAAAACGTTTTTCTCGAGGCGGGGAGAATAGGACCGGTTTTTTCGCTCCTCTAGTCTATAATTGCTAATGTTTTTGCACATTCCTACATAATAATATATGTATTTTGACGAACTACAGGCGCTGGAAGGTTGATTTCACTCTCTCAAGAGATAAAAACGACGTAGCTGAATTACACTCTGCAGTAAGATGGCAACGCTTGACAGCCTTGTTTGTGTCAAAGACTTTGAAGAAAGGGCAGCTGGAATTCTAGAGAAACATCCATTGGATTATTACAAATCGGGCGCAGGACATGAAAATTCTCTTCAAGGTGCACGAGACGCGTATCTGAGGTAAAAAGTTGGTTATCTCGACGATGTTGCAAAAAATATGGGTGCGCCACGGTCGGAAATTCGCGCCATGCCATTTATAAATGCGTTCAAGAAGCTAATTTCTCTCTTAAAAAAAAAATGAAGAAGAAAAAGAAATTTTTTCTCTAAATAAGGATAAAATTTGGTGTTGCCTTCTGTATTACTATAAAAGGGCATAGATTCTTGTCTTGGCCTGGTCATTAAAAAAAATATTTCTAATTAATTTAAAAAAAATGATGAAACATGTAAGAAAAATAGATTTATATTTATTAGGGTGCAACTGAAGCCAAGGGTGCTGCGAGACGTATCAAAGTGCTGCTTGACCAGCACCGTCCTCGGCAAGTCAACACCTATGCCCTTTGGAGTGGCACCAGCCGCCCTTCAGAGAATGGCACACCCCGAGGGTGAAATCGCAAACGCCCGAGCTGCTGAAAAACTAGGCTCGATTTTTGTGCTGAGCACTCTGAGCACCACATCCCTCGAAGACGTGGCGGCAGCGGCGCCCACAGCACGCAAGTGGTTCCAGCTTTACATTTACAAGGACAGGGAGGTCACCAGGCAGTTGGTCAAGAGGGCAGCAAACGCTGGCTTTGAGGCGCTCGTCCTCACAGTAGACGCGCCCATTTTGGGAATTAGATACGCTGACGCGAGAAATAAATTTTCCCTACCGCCGCAATTTGAGTAAAAATAAAAATTAAAAATTAAATTATGATTCACAAAATATTTGTAGGGTCGCCAACTTCAAAGGAATAACGAGGAGTGACATGACCTCCAGCGGCGAAGGGTCGGGCGTGAACGAATATGTGGCAAGCTTGCTGGACTCCAGTCTTTCTTGGAAAGATATTGCCTGGTTGAAATCGTAAGAAAAAAGTTAAAAGTTTCAAATTTAAAATTAATATTAATTTAAATAAGGATTACATCGTTGCCAATCATTCTGAAGGGTATTTTGACAGTGGAAGATGCTCTGTTGGCGGTGGAGCACGGAGCAGCAGGAATTGTTGTTTCCAGCCACGGCGCAAGGCAAATTGATACTGTTCCATCTCCAGTAATTATAAAAAGGAATACGTTAAAAGATAAATTATTTTATAAAATATTCTTTGCAGTTGGAAGTTCTTCCCGCGATTGTCGAAAATCTAAAAGGTACGAATTGCGAGGTTTACATTGACGGTGGAGTGTCGACAGGAACGGATATTTTCAAGGCGATCGCACTCGGCGCAAAAATGGTGTTCGTCAAGAGACCAGCGATTTGGGGTTTGGCGTGTGGCGGGCAAGAAGGCGTGGAAAGAGTTCTGCACATCTTGAAAAGGGAGTTGGAAGTGACCATGGTGCTCACTGGTGAATATATCTTGTTTATAATATAATGAGTGGGAAATTAATATTAATTTTTATGCAGGGACCACTTCAATAGACGCCGTCACCAGAGAATATGTTCGCATCCCGCCTGACTGGATCAGCAGCAAACTTTGATAATTTTATTTTCGAGAGAGCCATTTCTTATAATGTATCGAATACTTATTATGGAAACTTTAAAAAACATAATTTTGTACTTACAACGCAAAAGTTTTATATTTGTATGCTAATGGATTTAGCCCCTGCAAAGTTTTAAGTGTGCAACTCTTCAGATCAGTAATACTGGACAGGTTGCCTACTTTTAAACAATGCAGGCGCAGGTGGTGTGTACTAAAAAAAGTTATCTCCTTTCAATTAATTGAAAATAAATTAACGTCTTACATCAAATTAAGAAGAGCGGCTTTGGCACACAAACAAAAACCGTCCAATCGATTTTGATTGTAATTTTTCTCTACCATAGCATTGCCAAGACTCTCTAGTAATTTATTTGATCCAACATTTTTCGACCATTAAATGAAAATAGTTTTGGTTGAGTGACCATCCATTTTAGTCCAAGTTAGTGTGGAGTACTTGAGGTAGTGAAAACAATTTTAAGAATTTTAAGGGACTCATTGCAAATTACCCAAAAAGAAGACAATGCTAAGTTTCCAATGGAATGGAACAAGAGTTGGAATATCATGATGGAATGTCATGATGTATGTATTGAGAATTTATATTTTTATGGTTCAAAACTTACGGCTTGAAAAGATTATGTATCAGATCTGGCTAAGGTCGTGGATGAGCCTCCTTTTGAGAGCTGAACAAGTTCTCAAGTACCATAGTTCTTCCGTTAAAAACTGAAAACAACAACAGATTATTATTTTAATTATATTATTATCTTGAATAATAAAAATATGTTATATAAATTAAATTTTTTTTTACTTGCATTATATCGAGTGCCAAACTTTGTCTTTCTTTTTCAGTGTTTTCAGAGGCTTTCGCCTTTCGTTTCGACTCGACCAAGACCTATTAATTCACAATTTAATCTTATTTAGGTTTTGAACCGAGCCCGAGGATGCAAAAGAATTGGTTGTTGTTGTTGTTGTTGAATTTTGATTTAATTGGCTATAGTTAATACCATTTAGCCAGGTCTTATTTATGTTGGTTTAATTTTTACTACATAGTTGTATTTACATTTAAATTGGTAGGTGGATTTTTGAGTTTTGAGTTTGTTTTGAGTGGCACAGTGACAGGGGCGTGGCTGAAGCACTTGCCGGCTGAGAGGCAAAATAGCAAAAGTGATAGAATTAATCGCAAAAAATTAATTATAACAATCATAGCGTTAAATACATAAATTATAATTTATCATCATTCAATTTGAGTGAAAATTTTTTTATGTAGTTTATTTTCAATAATTTACCTATTTACCAGTTTCAAACTAATTGCCGCTAATTGCTAATCTACTTGTCATGTTGGTACACTTAAAGAAGAGTGCTCAGCCGCTCACAGCCCGCGTAAAGCACGCAATTGTTGACATTGACAGGTGGTAGGTTGGTAAATATTTTTTTGGATATTTGTACCTAATATCATAATGTGATGACAAATTGAGCCGAATCAATCTATTTTTAGAAAATTTGCTAAAGACCCTGCAAAAATGAAGGCTAAGTCTGGAGATGTCAAATTCAGCAGAGATGACGGAGCGGCCTTTCTGCAAATGAACCTTCTCAAGGGTCTAATTCAGCAGCACCGATTGGAATGGAGCAAATCATTCAAAGAATGTCAACCTCTGATCACTCTGGTGGACCATCCGCCCAGCTTCATGAGGGTCTTGAACGCCCACTGCAACGGCCGCTTCTTAGTCATCTCAAACACTGTGGTCAACAAAATTGACCCACTCGTTAGTTCTAAAATTTGATGATTTTAATTTTTAATAATAATGAGAATTTGTAAAATATTTTTCAGGCAAATGTCAACTCTGAAAAGCAGGAAGTCGTAGCCCCCGTTGGACTTGAAATTGAGGGCTGTCCCTTGGAATGCCCCTTCACAGAGGAGGAAATGGACTTGCTCAACTCGAAACTCACAACTCTGAACAAGAATTTCTTCCCCCTTGACATCTACACGCCCTTGCCTGTTCAGCTGGCCAGGTTTGATCATTCCTTTGAGTTATTTCTAATAATAAAAAAATTATATTCCTTAGAAACATCATGCTTTGGTATGGCATGGAAGTTGCTAAGTTCTGCCGAGCAAACCAATTCAGTCAACACGACTTGGCTTCAGTGATCGTCGTTTGCATTGGGGGCCCAACAGTTCTCTCCTCCTGTCTCTTTGGCTCTGGCTCGTTGACGTGCATCAGTGACACTACCCTTGAGGCAAAGTCTTTGGGAAATCTGAATGCCAGTGATATGAAAGTTGTCAGAGAGAAAATTTTCAATCAAGTCATAAACTCCGGCGCTGAACTTGTACGACATTATACAAAAAAATTTGGTTTTACACAAATTTATATTCATATAATTTCAGGAAAGTTCAGTTTTGCGAGCAGAGTATTTGCAACAAACTCACCTGAAAGAAGGCACTGATCCTAAGGCAGACTGTTTTCACGTCAAAATGGCATGGGCCAATCCAAAAAATTTCAACTCTGACATTCCTACTACTCAGTTGGCTGGCACCGAAGCCAAAATTGTAAGTTTTAAAAGTACTTTTAAATCATTGAATAATAAAATTAGAAATGTAGGAAATCACCCTGCAAAACAACTACTCTCACTGGCAGACAGGAAAGATTTGGGAAGAGATCCATCTGCTACAGTATATTTCAGGAATCTTAAAGCAAGATTCAGTTGACCCCAGCGTTTCTTTGCCCTGCGTCGATGCAGAGCCAACTGGCCAAACTATCCTAGAAATGCTGAATTCCAATCTTGATCTTGATACTGAAACAGATTTGGAGTCGCTCAGCAACCTGTTCAAAATTGTTGGCGATGGGCATCGACCTTGCTCAGACTTGACCGACGCAGTTTGGAACTCTATCAAAAGTAAATTTTTAGTGTTAAATGAATTTCTCGATGCCCAAAATCTTTTCAAATTTCAGATATCTCCATGATCAACGACGTTGCAATTGAAATTGAGAATGTGATGAAGCATAGTGTGATTCACGATTTCTTGGTAGAATTTAAATATTGAAACCTAAATTTTATGTTAATCCTGAAATGATTTCTTCCAGATCCAATCGTGCAACAACAGCGACCTGGGGAAAATTTGCGTTGGTTTGTTTAAATCAAAAGATGCTACTCTGATTTCCGTCCCAACGCCAAAGCAAACTCTTACGTACATGATGCAAATTGGCCTTCTGAAAGTCAAGAGGGATTTCCTTTTCATTGCTCAACGTAATTTGAAATCAAATCTGTGTAATATTTTATATTTATTGAAAATTTTAGAGTCTGAGATGATGATCCTGAATGTGATCAGCAAGGCCTTGCAAGGTCTCGACGACAGTGAGACGATCAGAATGCTTTCTCAGGTGCACCAGGCATTTGAAGTGGTCTTGAGAGCTGAAGAGTGGCTGCACTTGAAGAAGGATGGTCTTGTCGACATGTTTATCAAAAGCTTGGAAACTCCGGTATTGGACAATATTTCTCTATTGATGTCGGCATTCCACCTCGTCCATATAATATCAAGGTAAAAATTCATTTAGTTATTATAAACTATATATTAATTTTTTTTACACGTTTAGTTACGAGCCAGTGATTCGTAGCTGGGAACTGGAGCTGAAAATAGGTGGGACCAAAATGCACCAAACTTTTGTTGCAAGCCAGTATCCCCTCTTTTCATGGACAATGCCTCAACTCGGAGAAGATGAATCTCATGCAGAAGTAAAGCAAGAACAGAAATTCTACTGTGCTCAGCTGACGGAGCAGAAAAGGCCGGTCAGGATTAATTAAGTGAAGTAAGATACTCGCTACTCTTGGAAAAGTATTATTTTTTTATTGCTTATATACAAATAATCTCACGTACTGATAATGTCGTTCACTTCATACAACAAGACATTCGCTCGCGTATTGCACTTTGAGGTATTTCCCTATTGATATGCCTCCACCACTTCAATGCCCCTGATCAAAGTCTGAATTTGTAAAATACGTTTATATGTACATGATGCGAGCTGATTAGGAAGGAAACGCTTTGTACACATCAGATAAAATCGTGGTATTTGGTCTGCGGGTTTGTTCAACTTTTTGATTCTGTTTCTATGTGGACTGGAGATGATCCGCCAGTTTGTGCATTCAATAAATATTTTCATTTTCACCTAATGATAAAGTGTGTCTGTCAAAACAGGAATCACTGCTGCTCTCCTCGCATACTTTCGCGCACACTTTCAGCGTAATGCATGTCCATGTGCATGTTCTGCATGTTCATCTCCTCGGGAGGGTAGCTGATGTAGTAGGGTTGGCCACCAGCAGGGTAGCCCTTGGCACTGTACGGACTCATGTAGATGCTGGACGGGGGTGGTTTGACGCAGGTGCACGACGGTGGCATCGGGAACATGGGTGGCGCCGCCAGGGGTCCGCCCTGGTACCTGCTGGCACTGGACATTCTGCACCTGGCGATGCAGATAATGATGATGAGGAGCAGAATGAAAGCGACCACCCCTCCGACGATCCCGATGATAAGGGTGTCGTCGTTTGCGATTGAACTTGAGCTTCCGGCCGACTTGATCGGCCTCTGCGTGGTCTCAGGGTCTTTGTTCCTCGACTTGGTCGTGGTCGCCGCCACTGACCAGATGATTTCCGGTTCGGCCGTCGTGCTTGCCCTTTGGGTGGTCGAGGAGGTGGTGGTGGTCGGGGGTGGTTTTGTACTGCGAACGCCGCAAATCAGCTCTTCCTCTGGCAGGGTCTGCAGAGACTCTCCTTGAAGATCGACTGGGCTTTCGCACTTGACGGCCGGCATGTCAGGGTGCGAAAGCAGCCACCTTTGGAACAAAACTGAATTGCAGTCGCACTTGATGGGGTTGCTGTCGACGCCGACGACGTTTAGGCGGTTTTTGCGCGAGTCCAGGGCTGAGAGGAGTGGTCCGGCGAGGGAGGTTAATTTGCTGTCGCTAACGTCAAGGGTGAGCTGCGTGGAACGAGGCACTGGCAGGAGCAGGGATGGTGGGAGTGAAGTGATGGCCGTGTCGCGAAGTTTCACTGTCAACGTTGGCGCGGTCATACTGGCCAAAAGTCCACTAGATGCAACCTGTGAAATTATAAAAAAAAATCAGGGATTTTTTCTTTAAATTATTTATTTTAATGGATTGGTTTTTTTGTTTTTAATAATTTTTGAATGTTATAATATTTTTCCTCAAATTTCCACATTTTAATTATTATTTTTAATTTTACCTGCTGCACTCTAGGTCCGCGAAGTCCAATTTCCTTCATTCTAGGGTGGCGAGCAGCGGCAAGCTGATCGCTCAGGGCAGCATCTTTCATTTCAATATCCAACTTCTCGAGTGGAGGAAGAACTGACAGAATTCCCTATAAAACCAAAGATATTATTATTATTTTTCTTTTTCAAAAATGATTTAAATAGGTGATTACATACCTTAACATCCAGGTATCCAAGACGAGGGTATCCGTAGGCTTCTAGTTCTTCTAAGTTTGACAGTGGTTGCAGAGCACCAGCTTCAAGTCGGCTCAAGACTTCTAGGTTTTTAAGCTTAAGCACCTTCAGGTTAGTGATGTTGGCCAGGTCGGTGGGATAAACAATTTCAATAGGATTGTTGGACATGTCCAGCTCCTGCAGGTTTGTCAACGGTGGGAGAGTGGCTTTGTTTAGTCTGTTGTTGGAAATGTCCAGTTTTTCCAGCAGAGTCGAGCGGTAGAAAACAGTTTTTGGAATGGAGGTGATTTGATTTTGCGAGACGTTGAGCGACCTGAGGAATGGGGTTTCCAGTGTTTCCGGCAGCGACCTTATTCCAGTTCCCGCCAGGTTCAATTCCCTGACCGTTTTCGGCTCTTCCAGCAATGAGTTGACGGACTCGGTCGAGAGAGGGTTGAAGGAGATGTCGAATTTCTTTATATTGACCAGCATGGTGTCGTCAGCAGGGAGGTTGATGATTTTGTTGTTGGCCAGGTTGACCTTATTCAGGTAGAAGTATTGGCGCTGGAGAGCTGGCAGTGGAGCCATTTCAAATTTATTTCCAGCGAGACTGATTTCCTCCAAAATGTGAATTTTGCTTCTATCAAACAAGGTTTCTGGCAAATCATTCAGTTGATTATTGTCCAGGTTGAGCATCAAACGGTTGAAGCCCTCAAAGGATCTTTCCTCGATCCTATTGAGCTTGTTGCTGGACATGTCGATAATTTGAATTTGGCTCGAGTTTCTGAAAGCGGCTTCACTGAAATGCTCGATTTTGTTACCCTTCAGAATAATTTCCCTCAGCCTCGGCAAACTGGCGAAATTGAGCTCGTCCACTGAAGAGAGTTGGTTGCCACTCAGGTCAATGAACTCCAACCTCCTCAACCCTGACAAAAGCTCAGATGGGAAGAAAGTGAACTTGTTGTTCTGGACGGCCATTCGAACCAAATTTGGGTGCGAACTGAAGGAGCTTGGAAACAGATACTGCAGGTCATTTCCAGACAAGTCCAAATCCTCAATTGCTGAACTCCTGTTTTCAGGGTGTCGGAAGATTTCTCCCTTGAAGGAATTGAGCTTATTCTTGGAAATGTTCAGCACTCGGAGGGCAGGGAGGTTGTCAAACGCCCCAGCCTTGATGTTGGAGATTTCGTTTCCACTGAGGTCGAGAGTGTCCAGTTGAGGCAAAACGCTCAGGGACCTCTCCTGCAGCTCGGTGATTTTGCAGTTGGCCAAATTAACATTCAGCAAGCCTCCGAGGCCTACTAACAGACCAGGGGTCAGTTGAGTCAGGCCGGTGTTGCTGAGGTCGAGAATGGCCAAACTTCCGAGTCCTGCGAATGGTGCCTGGGGGAGGTTGGTCAACCTGGGGTTGCCGCTCAAATCAAGTTCTTCCAGGGAGGGTAAAAGTCGAAGGGCGCCTGCTTGCACCTCGGTGAGGTAATTGCGGGCCATGCTTAGGCGCCTCAGAGCCGGCAGGGCCAAAGGACTGAGGCTGACGATTTTGTTGTCCTGCAGAATGAGCTCTTCAAGAGTGGCTTCCAAGCCTGCAAAGGTCGCTGGAGACGCGACTTGCAACTGGTTACCGCCGAGGTCAAGTTTGGTCAGTCTCGAGAAGTTGGAGAAGGCGTTTGAGGGGATTTCACGAATCACGTTGAATTGCAGTGAAAGCATCTGTTAATTTTTTTAATAAATTAATCCAATTAAAGTTTTTTTTTTAAATTTACCTGAACATGTGCAGCAGGCTTTAGCAAAGCCTCGTTCAGAGCTGCAACTCGGTTGAAGCCGAGGTTAAGGGCAGCAAGACGGGGTAGTCGCCCCAGAGCGGAAGTTGGCACCAGAAGGACATTGTTGTCCTCGAGAGACAAAAATTCCAGTTTTTCCAAACCCTCAAATGTATCGTCCTCAATCTGGAGGAATAAATAATTTAATTTAAGAAGAATTCGATTAGCAAAAAAGTAAAATTACGGTTCGCAATGAGTTGACGTGCAGGTAGAGTTTGCGCAGCTTGCGGAGGCCGACAAAAGTGCCTGGAGCCAGAGAGGCTAAAGAGTTGCGGCTCAGGTCGAGAATTTCGAGATCGGGATGCGAAGCAAGATCGGCGTTGTTCAGCGTCTGCAAGAAGGAATTTTTATTGGAATTCCTATCGGGATTTAATTTAGCTAAGACATTACTTGAATCAGGTTGGCTGAAAGGTTGAGGGCACGCAACTTGGTCAAAGGTTTCAGGGCCACGGTCGGGAAGTCGCCCAAGAAGTTTTCGGCCAAATCGAGAACTTCCATGCTGTCGGCGCCTTTATAATAAATTTTTATTTCGGGAAATTCAGTTTTCATATTAAAATTAACCTTGGAATGTGTCACTGCTGAGCCTGGTAAGACGATTGTGCGGCAACCTGAGTGCGCGAAGTTGGGTCAGCGCTACAAAAGCACCACCTTCGACCACACGAATTCCGTTCGAGCTGAGGTCAACCAACTCGAGGCGCGGTTGAGCCCAAAAACCATCACGGCGGATGATGTCTGAAAGTTAATTAGAAAAAAAAATTGTAAGAAGCATTTCTGTTGTAATTACACAAGGAGTGGCTTAGTTGAAAAAGTTCAATCTTAATTATTTTATAATCTCATTTTGCTTTACCCTTTAAAAAAGAAATTTTTCTTATCTGATATACAAAATTAAGTTGTTTGCTTAATGCAAGTGAAATTGTTTGTAATTACCGATGCGATTGCGAGATAACGTGATCGCCTTAAGCGCCTTGGGGCCATTGAGTGACGCGCTCGGCACAGCGGACAAGAGATTCCGGTCCAGAAGCAATTCCTGAAACAAATTTACGAGAACGTTAGTTTTATAGATTCTCACACGCTTTCACTATCACTTATGAATAAATAAATAAATAGTCCAACGCTAGCCTTCAAAAATTTTGAAATCAGGCAATCGAGTAAAAATTTTCATGGGAGAAATGCAGAAAATTACTTTCATTGTTTGTCTTTTAATAAGTACTTGAGATAAGTTTATTGAGCAATCGAATTTGAAATCGGGTATGAAATTACAGTGCGATTTTATCGCAGAGGCTGCATGATCAAGGAGTGTCGGTGCCAATTGTAAGAGCCGAGGAAAATCGCAGTTTCATTGTTTGAAGACGCGTGTTATGCAATAAAGGACGGGCTGCAGCAAAGGTTCATTAAGCAACGCATGCAAATTATCCTTATCTCCACCAATTCACGTACATGCGTCTCTATTTTAACGGGATAGGCGATATGCATGTTAGCGAGAATGCCTATGAAAACCGAATGCACTCGAGCATTCAGAGTATTGTTAGAAAATGACAATGGCTTGTGCGAGGACACAGTTGTTGCGTAATATCTTTTTCTTAGAATATATTTTTGCATGTTAAAATATCGTAAATATTGAGCTTTTCTACGACATTTTGAAAATTTGCTGCAATAATATTTTGAAAGCCATTTTTTCAGTACAAAATGAACTAATTTGTAATAATTTTTTATTTAATTTTCATAAAAATATGCTTTTAAATTAAATAAATGATAATGTATTCCTGATGTATAATGTTAAAAATTAAAAAATATAAACAGATTTTTAAATAAAATTAAAATAACAGCTTTTTAAGCTTAGTAGATCTGCTGCATCAGTTTTGAAGTACCATATTTTCACAATAAAATCAATTTATTTATTTTTAATTGTGATTGTTTAAAGATATTTTAATTTTTTAAGCAAGAAAGTTTATAAATAAAATAAAAATTGTTGCATTGCATATTTGTAGCAAAAATATTTAAACACAATTTTTTAATATTAATGTATTTCATATTATATAATAAAAGTTTTTATAAAAATAAAGTTATTTTTATTTTATTTTTAATTATTGATATTGAAAAAAGATCACTTATTGGATATTTGATTATAACGTATTCTTCATAAAATTTTAGTTTATTGTTCAAATAAAATTAAAATAATATTTAAATAATGTTTCGCATAACTAATGCATTAAATTTTTGTTTTCACCAGAAATTCAATAAATTTCTTGGGATTTTGTAAAGCTCTAGTTATTTTTAATGAGATTTAAAAAAAAAGTTTAAACAATTATTTAATTATGTAATAATTAATTATTACGCATTCCTAATTTGAACTAAAGAAAATTTAAAAAAATTTTAATTGGGAAAAAGATCTTAAAATGAAATTAAGGTAATATTAGATCTGATCTAATTTTACTGATGATGTATGGATCTGACTCTACTGCCCCCGTAATCGAGCATGTCCTATTAACTCACTTTCCTATAAGCTCGTTTCGATTATCGGAAGCACTCGTGAGTATTTATGCGTGGGAAACGCCTGTTGATTTGCACTCGAACAGATTTACCCATAGAATATAATCATAATAGCGTAATCACGCGCGGCGCGATCTTGGCCGTGTGTCCCATTGCTGCAGGCTTAACGGGACCGATCTCGGCGGAGGAGCAATGACTCGCCGCCGCGCCACCATAATACATTTTAAATTAACTGCGCGAGCTGCTCCATATTCACGCAGGTAATTTTATTTATGCACACGCGAGAAGGGACGGACAACGGCGCCGTGTTCCCACCGCGCGCTTAATTCGCAAGCGGGTCCTGCATTTTGCAGGAAAAATGGGTTCATCACATCAACAATGCTACCTGCATTTTTAATAGAATTTTTATAACTGAATAAAGAGAAGGCATCATACCGGCAGAATATGAAAAAAAAAATGTGGAGCATTAAAATTGCACTTTAGGCAGAAAAAAATAACAGTGAATTTTCTTCATGTGAAATTTATTAAAATAAAATATCAAATTAGTTCTTTTAAATTGAGATTTTGTGCACTTGTGGATTAATTTTAAGCTAAGAAAAAATTTTGAATGTGACAATTTTACAAAAATATTGACAGTAAAAATTTGAACAATAAAATACTAACTAAAAAATAAATAATATTATATGAGTTCTGTTTCCATTATCGTGAGTCGTGAGATTTCATTGATTTGTTTACTCGGTTGTATTGAACTAAATTTATAAATTTCTTTCATTTTAGCT
Organism: Neocloeon triangulifer; assembly: GCF_031216515.1. Taxonomy (NCBI): domain Eukaryota; kingdom Metazoa; phylum Arthropoda; class Insecta; order Ephemeroptera; family Baetidae; genus Neocloeon; species Neocloeon triangulifer. Next base: position 4,050,320 of record NW_026775555.1, on the reverse strand, counting down.
TACAATTAGTATCTGCAAAAAATTTAATTTGTATTTATCAATTTGATTTATAAAATTTTGAAGTAATTTGATTTGTTTATAAGCTCGAGCAACTGAGTGGCTAAAAAGACTAATTTTGAAGAAATACACAAACTCAAATAAAAAAAAAAATGTGATTTATTTTTGATGAAAAATTTGGACAGCGTGGCAAATGCAATTTTTTATTCAAAGTTGAAAGAAATTTTCACAGCCTTTTACATGTGTTTGTATGTATAGAATGATAATACTTAAAACTAAAATATTTCTTCTTAGAAAAACGAAATCTTTAAATTTCAAACTATTCAGAAATTTTAAATCATCTACGTTTTTTAGTTTTGATGTGGAAAAAGCTTTTTAGTTTTTACATTTAATCGCATCTTTTAATATCTTTCTGTTAACGGATGACAGAGTTTTGAAGACTCATCACGAGCACGTGATTTTACATTTAAGAGCGAATTTTCAATTGATTTCATAATTACATAATTTCCAGTCTGAAAATTATAATTTTCACTGATGCGTATCTGAGTATATAAAATTCTTCTCCGGCGCCTCGTTGAGCAAACTGCAAGTCATTGGCGAGTGAAAAATGGACGTGTATTGACTTTTTCGGCAGGACACGCCGTTGCATGGTCAGTTATTCTCCACATTATACCGAGAGAGCACCCATCGATATCGGTTACTTTGTGAAAAGTGTGCTCTGCGTAAATTAGCGGATGCACGTCTTGGACCGTGGCGAGCGAAACTACGCTTTGCGGCTCGTTAACACTTCTTGCGTTAACGGGAAAAAATAGAATAAGTTGGTGTGATTTTGCATTAGAGCTAATTATGCTGCGATTCCCGTAAAAGTGCCACAATGGGCTGTTAATAAAAAGTGCCGAAAATCGCGATTCTCACTAGAAAAATGAGCCTGAGAAGAAAGTCTCCAGAGTTTCTGCCCGCAGGGATTGTTTCTTGGCGCAGGAAATCGTAGAAGTTTTGCTACATTATCTCTGCTCTCCAGGGTCCTCAGTCTCACGTCAAGATTTCACCTTTAATACCATTTAAAGATTGTCCGTGTAGCGCGACAGGTGTAATAAAAGGCTTATTCGGACGCGAGTGAAAAATGCAACAAGATTTATCGCGTGGAATTACCTACTGCGCTTTTTGTGCGCACGTTTCCAAGAGATTCTTATCAAAGTAATTAGATTGAGAAATGCAACAAAAATTTATTACCCAAGAAGCAAAATAATTTGACTGACGTAAGTCAGAATTCACTACATCAAGGAAAATATAGATTTTAGTTGCAAACTAGGTATTGGGTTTAAATCTTGTAAATAATAAAATATATTACGTCTATGAGAACTAGGAAAAATCCTCACAAAATGTTTTTAAAAAGCTTTAAATGTATAAAATTTACATATAATATGTATATAATAAAAAATAAAAAAAATTATGCAGACACACCACTATTTAAGAAGCATAATAAATGAAATTTTATAGTTTGGTGTCGCTTTAATATTAAGTGGTTACCAAATTATACAATTATCTTATTATAAAATGATTTTTATAATATTTATATAAAATTTATATCCATATAAAATTCTATTTTACATTTTTTTATTAAATATGATTTAAATTTAAATATTTGTAGATTTTTGGCGCCCATTTAATTATAATTTAATGAAACTTTATTTTTATTCAATAGGTAAAATTCTTCTTTTGAATTTAAAATTATTGCTATGTGGTATTTTTTGGTCATGGATGAAATTAAGTATATATTTAACACTCTAGGTGTACAAAATTATGATATAATAAAATAATACAGTGGCAAAAATACAATAGTGGGTAATTTTTTTTCAACTCTTTTGAGAAGTTGCGGCTTCTCGCAAGCTTATTTTCTTCACCGAACAAGTTTTATTATGATGTTGTGTGGATTTTTTTATCGAATGAAATTTTAAATAACATGCATTAAAGCAGTAATCCGTTTACTCGGTACTCTCTCTGTGTAATTTATGCCAATAATCCTCACACAGTTCAATTTGCAATTCGTTTCGTCATTTGGTTTTATGACTTTGATAACACTGCAGTGGTCTGGCTTTAAAAGGCCTTTCGGTACCCAAAGGACAGGCACAAGTCTCTCAAACCATGGCCAAGTGGGTGCTAATTTTTGCACTGGTCCTGGTGTCAGCGGCGGCACTTCCGTCCAAAAAGGGAGGCTGCGCCGCACCAACCGCGACTCCGAAGCCAATCCCGAACCCGTGCTTTGCAAATCATGTAAATCATTTTCAAGAGTTTTGAATTTAATTGATTTAGTCATTTTCAATGCTGCAGGGAAGTACCGTTGACTGCAGCAAAGCAGGTATTTGCACATTTTCATCATATTTACAATCGCGTTACTAAAAAAAAAATCACTTTTCGCTCTTTAAATTAAATGAAATCAAAATCAATGCCTCAAATATTTTCTTTTACATTAAAAAAATCCGCAGGTGCAAATCTTACTTTGGAGGAAAGGCAAACCGGATTGTACTATTTTGATAGGGTAAGATTATATTATTTTCCAATTTTAAATATATTATTATTGACAATTCTTTAGAGTGTTAAAACCTGGTCAGAAGCCTATGAGTTTTGCAAAACCAACAACATGCACTTAGCAAATGTGTATAATCAGGCGATTTATGATGATTTGTGGCTATCGGCTGACGGCCCAAATAATCACTGTGAGTCAACCTAAAACTAAATCCCAATGTTTTGTCAATATTGAATTGATAGATCACTACTGGGTTGGAGGCTCGGACATCAATTTTGATACGACCGACGTGAGGTGGACAGACGGAACTCCAGTGAATCAAAGTCTGTGGGTCATTCCACCTGAACCATCCTCCGACAATTGTGCCATGCTTTGCTTCCCACTGCACGCGATTCCTTGCAATGGTGTTGGTTCCCCAAATAATGGTTTCATTTGCCAAGTTCCTCAATGCTGTCTTGCCACTTAAAAACATACTTTAAATCAAATATGCAAAAGTGTCTCTGTGATTTGGGAAAATTGTATTAATTTAAAAAATAATGTGTAAAGAATGTGATATCTTATAAAATGTGTAAAATTCAATAAATACTAAATACTTTCGTTATTTCTACATCATTACTGCTCTCAATGGTGCCTAAAAATAAACATGCTGTTGTTCTGAGCCAATTAGTTTATTATGGATGAAAATGATCAATTTAATTTTTAATTCAGAGTAGATTATTTGATTAATTTTGCATATTGATTATTGTCTTAAAACCCGTCGCTGAGAGGGATTAAGTCTAAATATTTTGTACTTTTCAAATGTTTTATTAAGTTTATTGAAAATACCTCATCAGAGTACAATTCTTCAATATTTAAATTAATACAATCGAAATTTGATAACAATTAAAATTTTAATTATTTTCAAATGTTTTCAGAGTATTAAACTTTTATTTATTTTTTACATTTGCAACGTGCTTTTTGCAGAGATCTAATTTTTATCGATAGAAATTTCATTCCACATTTGTTTGTTTGTTTTTGTTCATCGGCGGCTAATACACCAATAAAATTGTCTTGACGCAATTTGTTAACTTCCGTCATGTTTATTGTTTTGATAACGTCATAAAACGGCTTAAAAAGGTTTCGGTTCCCAGAGGACAAGCACAAGTCTCTCAAACCATGGCCATGCGAGTGCTAGTTTTTGCACTAGTCTTGGTGTCGGCGGCGGCACTTCCGTCCAAAAAGGGAGGCTGCGCCGCACCAACCACCACTCCGAAGCCAACCCCGAAACCTTGCATCGCAAATCATGTGAATTATTTTAGAGAAATTTGAATTTAATGTAATTTTCAATGCTGTAGGGAACTACCGTGGACTGCAGCAAAGCAGGTATGCATAGTTTTCAATTATTTTCCCATACTTAAATCCTCTTTTATGGCGATATGTTTAACATAATTTCAATGCATGCTTTTTTTCTTTTTTTTTTTTATAATATTTTCACCGAAAAATTCTAGGTTCAAATCTTGAGTTAGAGCAAAGGCAAACAGGATTGTACTATTTTAATAACGTAAGATTGAATTATCCTCAATTTTTATTATTTCATTCAAATTGATAATTTTTTAGAGTGTTGTAACCTGGACGGAAGCCTACGAGTTTTGCAAAACCAACAACATGCACTTAGCAAATGTGTATAATCAGACGATTTATGATGATCTGTGGCTATCGTCTGACGGCTCGAATGATCACTGTGAGTCGACTTAAAACGAAATCAATGTTTTTGAAAAATTCATGTGTCAATATTGAATCGATAGATCACTACTGGGTTGGAGGTTCGGACATCAATTTTGATTCGACCGACGTCAGGTGGACGGACGGAACTCCGGTGAATCAAAGTCTGTGGTTTGTACCACCTGAATCATCCTCTGACAATTGTGCCATGCTTTGCTTCCCACTGCACGCGATTCCTTGCAATGGTGTTGGTTCCCCAAATAATGGTTTCATTTGCCAAGTTCCCCAATGCTGTCTTGCCACTTAAAAATCTAGTTTCTGGAAAATAATGATTTTTGAAAATTTTAATAATTTTAAATAATTAATAAGGAATGTGAAATTGTTCTGAATTTATTTTTGCAAAATTCATTAAAATACTTTCGGTATTTTTTCTTAAATACTGCTCTTAATTTCGTAAAAAATAACAGAGCTTGGATAAATTATATATTCGTAATTCTAATTGTAAGTAGACTTTTTTATTAATTTTGATAATTTTGCTCTTAACAATATAATTATTGATTATTATTTTCTAATAGACCTCCAGTGAATGACATTTTTTTGGGCTATCCTTACTGTATTTTTCTATCAATGTTGCTGAAATTAGCTGTACATTGCACGCGTTTACTTGCAGTGGTTCTGATAATTTCCATGTTAAATAAAATTTTCATTTGTCAATCCCCCCCTGCCCTCATTGAGGTCTTTCATAGTGGACTAAACGTCTAATTCATTAATAAATCTTCGAGTCAATTATGTATAATAGCAGACTAATTGGTGCGGCAAAATTTATCTTTTCTGAGAATAGAAAAATAATTTTATAATATGTAATAGCAAAAATAAGTTATTGTAAATTTATTATAAATATATCCTGACTATATTAAATTTAGAATTAATAGAAAACTAAAATAAATAAATAAAAAAAACCATATAATTTTGTAAATCTATGAATAGAGAAAAAGTACCATGGATACATGAATAAATAATAATTTTATAAAAAAAAACAACAGGTAAACTGGCCAACAAAAAACGTGATTTACAAAAATAAAATTCAGCAAGCCGCCAGAATAAAAGTACCACTTTGACATCCAAATAGAGTAAATTATAAGCATGAGCAGATTTGCACGAATATTTAAATATGACCAGAGACATCAATATCTGTTTTTTCTTCTTCAATAATTGAATTTCAACAATTTGATTGTGACTCTTTGGCAAATAAACAATTGTGATAGATCCATTAACACAATTTGCAACTAAACAACGAAATAGAAATAATACAAAAATAATCTCTTTTTTCATACCCCAAGTCTTTATGGATTATAATCAAGCATTTTCTTTTTTCCCTAAAAATGACATAGTCTTAATGTCATGTAGAGGTTGACGCGTGCCTTTTGCCTTTTTCCATTGCTCCAATTTATTATCGATCTAGATTTCATTCCACAATTTCGTTTCTGCTTACAGGCCAATAATCCTCTCTTGACGCAATCTATGAACTTTTCCATCACGCTTGTGGCTTTGATAACGTCATAATTTGACTTTAAAAGCACTTGTGATCACAAACGCAGAGCAAAAGTCCCTTTCGCCATGGCCAAGCTGGTGCTAATTTTTGCACTGGTTGTGGTGTCAGTTGCTGCCCTTCCGTCAAAAAAGGGAGGCTGCGCCGCACCAACCACGACCCCAAAGTCCACGACTACGAAGCCAGCAACCATCACAACTTCTTTGGCAACAACCACGACTCCAAAACCTTTGACGTGTACAACGATTAATGTAAACAAAATAATTGTAAATGGTTATATTTTGATTTATTTACTTTTTGTCCCATATTTTAGGGCGAAACTTTTGAATGCAGCAAATCAGGTATGGTTTAAGCTTTTATGTTAATTTATATTTGATGATTTAGGAAAACAACCGTATTAAATCCTATTTTTTGATCGATTATTTTTGAAAGGACATATTTTTTTTACCCAAATTTTGAGGTTGGCCGCATCAACTTCTTGCTTTGGGAGTATGAGTTAGAGAAGATTTGTCTAATTTTCTTGAATTTCATGCAATAAATTGTAGCCAAAATTTAATTAAATTTTTAAAGCACAAATATTATAAAATGAAAAAATGTGACCGTAATTAAACCTGGAAATTTCAGGGGTGAACCTCGATTTAGAGCAAAGAGAAACTGGAGTGTACTATTTTTATAGAGTAAGATCTAATTTGAAATGTCTTATAAAATTCTACAATAACTAAATATTTACACTTGAAGGGCGACAAAACCTGGTTTGAAGCCGACGAATTTTGCAAAGAAAATAACATGCACTTGGCAAATGTGTATAACATGACGATTTATGAAGATTTAATGAAAAATGTTAACGGCAGCTTTAACTGTGAGTTCAGACAACATAAAATATTTGTGCAAAACTAATTATTCCGGGAAAAAGATCACTACTGGGTTGGAGGCTCGGACAACAATTTTGACAAGGGTGACGTCAGGTGGACAGACGGAACGCCGGTGGATCCCGAAATGTGGATTAACCAGCCAAATCCTTCATCAGACAACTGCGCAATGTTTTGCTTCCCATTGGACCCGATTCCTTGCAACTGGTTGCATAGTTTAGCAATTGCAAATTATGGATTCATTTGTCAAGTACCGCAATGTTGTCTGTCGTAAGTCCATAACCAGCAGTTGACATAATTCTTGAGTGAGACATGCATTTATCAAAAATTGAGATAAATAATTTTGCTACATTTAAAAGAAAATTAAGAAGCATGTATAATTGGGAATACTCTAAAGATATGCAATTATTTGTAGGTGTTTTTTTTAAACAAAGAAAAACATAATAAATGCAGATATTGAAAGATGATGGTCAAAAACAAATTAATTTATTCAAAATATCCACAATCGCAAAACTTCGCAAACTTTTTATAGGTAATTATTCTGGCACAACATAAAAAGATGAACAAAAATTATTTTTATCTATATCACGGCACAGTGTCTAAAGCGAATTTCTATATTTTTGTCCATGAGATTTTTTATCTCTGTAAAATTAATTTTTAACAATCTTTGCTATACTAATCCTCTTTTGACGCACACATAGTTTACTTGGCACTTTTTAGCTCATGGCTTTGATAAGGTTATAATCTGTCTTTAAGTACTTTCAATCAAGGCGCTCAAAGTGTAGAAGTAGACAAAGGTGGCACGTTTTTGCTATGATAATTATTTGTCAACAGTATTTCCGTGAACAAGGGAAGCCGCGCAGTTCCAAAAACTACTCAAAATTCTCCAAATCCACGAGCATGCAAATTACGTTAAATGTTGTGAAAGCTTGTATGGACCTGTTAAATTTGAATAATAAATTTAAGCAATAAAATTGTTGGCAAATCAGGTAAATTAGTCTGCCGAATGCGCTAATTTTGGATAAATTAAAGAAAATTGTAATCAATGATGAAATTTTTAAAATTAATTGATATATGTGCAAGTTCTTATTTTCAGCAACAAAGAATTTATCATTACTGCACGCATTGAGTATTTGATAGCGTGACATGCAGTGCCGACTTTTGAAAAGTCTGGCACATTTTCCGGTCTACGGATTCAGATGGTGTCGGATTAGGCGGAATGTAACGAGTTATCAGCATTGTTGGGTAATCTGAGCTCGAAAATTAAAAAGTGAGAGGATAAACCGTAAATTAATATACAGCAGCAGTCACTATGACCATACAAAATAAAAATTTAATTTCTCTAGGAAGTATAAAAAAGCGGACACGGAACCGCTGATATGTAAATGGAAATAATTTGATACGAGTATGAAAATATAATTTCTGCTCCAAATAAAAAAATTACCAAAAGTGAAGACATTTTTGATAAAATAAATCATATAAAAAGACTAAAATCAATCATACGTGAAGCTGCAAATGTTAACTCGGGGAAATTCTCAACTGAAGCAAATCAAAATAATTCAAAGGAAATAATAATTCATTTTTTTCGTACCCAGATGCTGAGTGTAAATTTACAATATCACTCGCCGCGCGTGGTTAAGCATCAACACTTGAGTCGCTTCCTCAATTAACCCAATGCGATAAGACTGTAACCATAATAATATAATACTCTTGAAAGTGTATCGTCGAGTTATAATAATTGCAATCATCAAGTATATGTGCCATAATAAACAATCACATACCAAGAGCAGTAATTTACAGCCACACAAGCTGCAGCACTTTCTGATTCACACAGGTGTATTGTTCCTGATGCGGTTACAATAAATATTGGAGTTTCTCTCTTTCCTCTGTGCTCCTTGAAATTTGTATTTATATGCAAGTAGAACTCTAGAGTTGTTTTTTTATTTCATTGTTGTACGTTGATGTCATCAGTGTTGCCGAAAAATGGCCAAGCACGTATATACCATTGTTCTCTGCATCATAATTTTGTAGATAAAAAGATGTACTTTAGCCAGGAGACTAGCTGAATCCTTAATTTGTCGTGGGAAGATTTTCGCGAGGTGCTTTGTTTTGTCAAGCCCAGTTAATTCCAAAATGTCACAGCAATTCCAGAAATTAAAAAAAAAAACTAATTGTAACAGATTTAAAAAGTAAAATTCTAATTAGTTTTCCTGTTTAATTTCTTTGGTCAACAGTTTAACATTTTAATTATTGAATAGTCAGCAAAAATCATAATTACATGCTGGATTTCGTTCAAGCAAAATTTTAAAATTCCTAAACAACTACATAAATTGTATGAAATTGTTTCGGAAAATTTCTGATTATTTTATTTTGGAAAAATTAAAATCCGTCATAAATTTTAAGCCCTTTTTAAAAGTTTGAAAAGAATTATTTATGGAATAAGAATTTTTACGGTTTTTCCCCAACGGAAAACAGAATCGGAAGCTGAAATCCAATAATGCCGGAGTTCAAATGGATTTGGATTCGATCCAGGGTGCTTTGATAGAATTTCCATTTTGATTTGCGAGCTGAAGCGTTCAGTACATTTTAATTAAAATGTTGGTTTATTATTTCCAACTTTACACGTTAATTTATGACCCTTGGAGCGTTATTGGTGCGCGGATAATTTAATTCGAGCCCATTGCGGGGAATTGCTGTTGTGCAGTGCGCTCGGGTCTCTGTTATGCTCGATTCTCATGTGAGCGCGAATTCCCACAATTATTACGGGTATTGCTCCGATGCCTATCGCGCGCCCGAAGAGCAAACCGGTGCGTGCCTTGCTTGTTATTTACCGAGCTTAATGATAATAATATTTTTTTACTCGTTTCCACACCAGGGAATGGAAATATCAAACAATCAAACTATTTATGAATAAGAAATTAAGTGCATTTATTAAATATTGCACTTGTAATTATTTTCACAAAGAATCGCTGCATCTCTCAACTCACCGGAAACAAAGAGAGAGTTGAAAGAGATGCGCGGCGCACACACCGGCAAAGTTAAAAAAAAAAACAACAGGCTCACGAGTTCCTTTTCAAATTTCCCTTTGCTTCATTCTGCGCTCCCGTCACTTTACAACATTGCATACGCAGCGAGTGATTTTTTACTCTCGTAAGCACTGTTGAAACATTATTTTCTTCTGGCTTTTGTCTCATTTGCCCTTTGTTTCGCAGTTCTTGTGCGAGCCCTTGCTCAATTATTGTTCGCAACTGCAAACGTGCGCAACTTCAAAGCTTCTAAGATCTTGTATGGTTTTTTTTAACTGATTTTCAGATAAGATATATTAGAGGTATAAGAAAATTTTCTTTATAGTGTGATAAATCTACTATTGCATTTATAAAAATAATACTTAAAAATGTCTCAAAAGACTTAAACATTAAACTTTCATTTCTTAAAGTTTCATGGGTGCTTCACGGTTTTACCAATTTAAAAAATTGAATATAAGTAAACAAAAATGATATAATTGTAATTATGATAGACCTTTGTAATTTCTAAATCAATAAAAATTAAATTAGTAAATACAAACAAAACAAAATCACTAAAATTTTATTTATTAGAGTAATTTATATTAATATGAATAAACAAATAAAATCAAACTTGTTAAAAAAATTTAAAACTTGCTTTTTAATTATTGTTTCAAGCTATAAATTACATGATACAAAAGTATGTTAATTATTAGTGTTATTAGCTCAATGACTATTTTATGAGCTAAAGGTTTTTAAACTTGCAACAACAGCAGGTCGGTAGATTATCATATTTAAAAGCCCTGCACGGTCATAACTTTCCACGATGTCCCAAAATATTCCTAAGGAATGTCCCCTACCAAAGGCATTAATCAAAGTACAAAGGAGAAATCCGCGAATTCATTGTCCCCGAGTGACCGCAGCAACAAGTTAATCGCGGCGGCTCTTTTGCATGACAAGTAACAATTTCCTGGTCGATCGGCCGTAATTGGAGTGTCGAGGTGTGACACCTCTCGATGCTTTTTTTTTATTCCAAATGGTCAAGGCCAATAAAGGCGACTCGCCGGTGATGCCCGCAGGCTGAAAGGAGAAGGTATTTTCAACATTTTTAACGGGATTGGTCGCGGAGAGGAAGATGTGCCTGCGACTGAATGAGTGTGCGTGCATCGCCGCGTGTATTATTTATACACCGACTGGCCGAGTAGTCATTTTCCCGTAATAGCCCCCAGGTCGTGAATGTGCAGTCTGACAAAGCTCAGGTGACGCGAGCAAAGGTGGACAATATGACCCTGAGACAGGTCAAGCGGAGAGAATCGCGAAATTCAGCAGGTTTTTTATGAGCTCAACCCGTGTGAAGATAAAAATTTTCAGATTTTATAAAACATAAAAAAGAATCTTTTTTTAAAGTAACAGGGAGTTTTTTCAAATCAATTAAGAAATTTGAAGAAAATAAACCGGTTGAGTAAAAAATTAAATTATTTTATGCAATTTTATTACCGCGGCACTTTCACAAGCAATTAAACCCAAAATCCGTGCTATCAGGAAACAATTTTGCAATAAAATTCAGTCCCGCAGAACCGAACCCGCCTTGTATTTAACAAGGATGCGAAATCAATTAGTCGAGCATGAAATTATTTAAAGCAGCGCAACCGTTTTTGAAGTTGGAATTCGCATGTGTTCCTCTCATTTGGAGGAGCAATTAAAAGAAAAGAGATCGCAGCGCAGTGACCAGCAGTTTAATGAGACACTTAAATCTCTCTTTCTTTGTTTGGCGAGATTCGTGCAAGTGAAACATTTTCACACGATTCATGCATGACTTGCCATTGCCAATACAAGTTCACGCCTTGGTGTATGTTTTCTTTTATAACAACTTTAGTTCTGCCTGTGTCGAAAATGACCGCCGGAAATTCAACGATATAATAACCGAAATTTGACACAGCCTTTGGAAAGGAATAACAAATTAGAAAGTACTATAATATTGATGAAATATTAAAATACTTTTTACTTCAAATGTTTGTCAAAATGAAAAGATTGCCTCACCAGAGAAAAATTGTTAAGATTGACCTCTATAGTGACGAAACGAATTTATATGGAGAGAAAGCAAATAATAAGAGATATTAATGTTGATTTTAATATGGTGTTCATAATTTTGGTGAGGAAACCTCCAAAAATTAAATATTTACAATTACAAATTAGAAAAATTTATTTAAAAATTTTTTCGTTATTCCCAAAATGATATATGAAATAAAACAAAAAAATTCCTCTGACACAGATTTTTTCATTTAGCCCGTTTTTTTTTTTTTTTTAATTCTTAGCATCTGAATAATTATATAGTTTTCAAAAAAAAAAAAAAAAAAACGGCGGAGAGGAAAAAAATGGTTTAACCCGTTCCTAACACTAATCGCAAAGTGCTGACGACTCGTTGCAATGCATAGAAAGCACGCGACCTGCAGCTGCACGAAAGGTCAAACAAGCAGGACTAAAAAAGGCGTTTGCTGTGGTGCAAATTGGTTGATTATTCTCAAGAACACGCTGCGTATCTATTCTCTTTTTGCATCAAACAATGTGCAATGCGGTTTTAAGGTCCATCGAACGCTCTTCCTCCGGCAGTCGGATTCGGTCGAATGACGCGTGAATTGTTTCGCTGCGACCGGCGTGCGTGCAAAATGATGGAAGGAAAACCAAATGCTCATTTGGTTAGCCTCCCACTTGAATTATTCTCAATGCCACACGCTTCGCATATCAAAACTTTCACCCGTGTTAAGTGAGCTTTGCTTTTCTTTGTTGGCTGCACTCTTGTGTGTCAAACGAAGCTTTTACAAACGCATTAACATCGCGACTTGGCAAAGTGAATTCATTACATTTTGATGCAGCCCAGCATGAGGCATGAATGAACACAAAAATGTGCTTTTGCATGACGTGAGGATGAATGGTGGAAAAAAATGTTACCGTTAATGGAGAGAAAACCAAATTTTTAAAATCTATAATATAATTTTTTGCACGGATATTTGATATTTTACGTTTCTCCTTTCTGCAGATCTAAAATTTGCAGGCTTGCCGATTTTTTTTTAATTATCCCCGTCATGCTTTTCGCGGTCTGCGTTTCCCGTCTCAAATGGACCATTTCCAGTCAGTCCGGCACACGCGATGCTGCAGAACAGTTGGTGCCCGTTATAAAAATCGAGCAAACTTCTCTGAAATGAAGCTGCACGTATTGATTTCCCTGTACAGATGTGCGGCTTCTAAAAATTAACTGTAGAGCCAGAAATGTCTGCTGTTGGTCATTCGAATCGAAAAGCATCTCACGTGCGAAAAGTTTAATTACAATTGTCATCGAGATGGGAACCGACGGACCGGCAATTTACGTCATGATTAATCGTCCGCTCTAATCGTCGTCGCTATAGATTTACGTCTTTTATTTTTGCACTTCAGGTGTTACCAATTAATGATGAAAATAGACTTTGAAATAAATCAGCTAAAAATGAAATCAAAGAATAAAATTCTGTGATTTTTTAAAGCTAAATTTTGTCATTATTTTTTAATCTGCGTTTATTTTAGGTCATTTATAAGAAAGATAATTATTTAACTCAAAATAAAAATAGGTATTAAAAATAAAAATAAGTATTTAATATGATCTACATAAAAAATTATCAAAATTTGAGTTTTTCAAATTAATTATGATGAAAACGAAAATTTATTTAACATGAATCCTCATTTAAATGTGAACTCCAAGAAAATCATTATTTTTTTTCTTTTCTTCATAAGAAACTTAAGAATTGTGTACTGTTTAAGTTTGTGATTCGTTTCGCAATAACAGAAAAAAGACAATGCGTGCGTTTCTTACCTGCAAATTTGGACATCCTTTGACGAATCCGGCCTCGAGTCCCCTGAGTTGGTTTCCCCTGAGGTCAAGAACCTGCAGGTTAGTCAACCCGCGCAGTTCTCCGCTGCTGAAGATGGGGTTCAGGGTGTCGCCCAGCAGGTTGTCCCTGAGCACCAGTTCCTTCAGCGTTTCCCTGACGCCGTCCAGCGACCTTTCGGTCAGTCGTCGCAGCAAATTGTCCGAATAGTCGAGTCTGGTGAGGGCGATTTCGCGACCTGAAAACGCCTGGGCGGGCAGACCCTGCAGACCGACGTGGCGCTGACTGAAGCTGCGCAGGGCGGCGCCGAACGGCAGGACCGGAAAGTCGACGCCGAAGACGACGCGGTCGCAGTCGAGCTCGAGCTCCAAGTCCTGAGAATCGTCGTAAATGCAGGTGCAAGGGTGGCGAAGGTCGGTCAGCAATTCGGCGCACGCTTCCTCGCCGGAAACGCTCGCCTGCTGACCCAGAACGACCACTGGTGCTCCAATCACCAGGAGAAAGAGACCAAGACGTAGGACACACATGGTGCTGCAAAACAAACACAAACAACAGGAAATTAGAAATTAGAATTATCTCATTTAGAAATGTCTCAATTCAAATCAATGATATTTATAAAATTTAATAATAAACCAGGATTGTGAAGTTGAAAAATAAATGTTAATTTTTGGAGTTTTTGCCCATAAATTAAGATTTATAATTATCAAACCATGATCTTTCTAAACGTTTTCACACCGCACTGAATAAAAAGGCTCATGTAACCATAAAATTGAAATGAAATTTTTATAGCAAATAACAAAAAAATTAATGTAATAAAATTAATTATTAAAATATTGTTAAAATACGTTAAAATCTAACTATAAACTAAATATTAAAAGCAAAAATAGATTTAAAAATATAACACGTATTATTTAATTTAAAAATATAATTAAAAAGTTAATATAAATTATATTTAAATGTAAAATAAAATTTATAATTTAAAATTTTTGATTCATTTTTGCTTTTAATATTTATTTTAAAGTGAAGTTTTAATGGATTACAATATTAATTTAATGATTAATTATTCTTTAGTTAAATAACTTATTATTTTAATAGCAAGCTGAAGAATTAAAACATTTGATTTATTTACTTACAAGTAAGAATAGCAATAAAAAAAAATATAAGGTGAACAAAATAAATTTTAAATAGCAGTTATTAGCATTTTACATCTTGATCTAAATGAAGTATTTAAATTAGCTCAATATAAACTATAAAGTGTATTCAATTACCCAAAAAAAAATGACAGCCGCTCAAAGCTACAAGAAAAATTGAGCAAAAATCAAAATTTAAAATCAAATCTTCCGTATTAAACAGAAAAAGATAGATGATGGTAAATATTTTTTCTTCAAAATTTTCAAATTCACGAATTCCAATACTATTTATTTATTTTTTCAATCCTTTCAGATGAACAAAAGCAAATGTTCATATTCTCTCGTGACAACCGTTTCGTGAATAAATAAAACATTCAGCTACACTTGTCACGTCTCCGCATCAAAGCAATGGTGAAGAATGGAAGAGCAAACACACAAAGGAGCTAATGGAGAGGACAAATGTGTCGTCCTCGAAAAGAAGCAGCTCCGGCCAGGTTAATTTTCTTTCCCACAGACGCCGAAAAGCAACAGGTAGAGACGCTCATTACTCTATCCATCCACGACAAAATAAAAAAATAAAAAAATACCTCCGGGTAATCCGCCGCCTTTTCAACATTCCATCGCTCTTTTTTACGTCTGAACGATTTACAAAACCCTCCCATTCAACGAGGGGTGGAACATGATCTTGGAGGGAAAATTATCTCGCGGCATCTTAAGGGAAATTTACGACCTGAAAACGGCAGGATAATAGACACTCTGTCCACATACAAGGAGACAGGTTATGAGAAAACGCCAGGATATAAATTGTTCGAGAAGCAGGTGGAAGATAATTTCAGCTAAAGACGATTTTTATAATTTCTTCGCTGAATTTCAATTCTTTGATCCTCAAGTAAATAAAACTGAAATTAAATATACTAAGGTTAATTATAATATTTAAGTTTTAAATAAATTTAACAAAATTTAAGTTGTAAAATTATCATGTGCTTGATCATGCTCAAATATTCTAAACATGAAAATGACAATAAAATTTCATCGAGCTGGCCAAGTTTTCAAAAACTTAAATTAAATCAAAGCTAAATTAAAAACCTCATAGAGGATAACCATAAATTTGCATTTAAACACCATGAATCACGTCAAAATTTTCTACAAAATAAATCAAACGTAATAATTTTTATGATTTCAATAATAAATTATACTAATTTTCCTCTTCAAATAAACAGCCTTTTATTCTATTTTGTTTTCTCTGCCGTGCAATAAAATTTCCAATTAATCTTTAAATCAAAACTACGCCCCAACTTTGAGTGAAACGACTGTGAGATTAAAGTAACAATAAATTCAATTTGCATGCCTGTCTTTATGACTTGAGGTTTTTTATGCTGCATTGAAAGCTCGTCCGTGAAACAAATTACCAATTTTAACCAACCGCGCCTGTTTACAGTGTATCAAATATCCGCATTAAAATATAACAATATCGATCAGTCGTGACTCGGCAATCCACGCCAAAATTGCCTCTCGTCATAAAATGTAAAATGAAATTATATTCACAGGCCGCGACACACGAGCAATTTTTAAACAAATTCCTCGCTCTTTGGTGGAATGCAAAAGAACAAAAGTAAAAATAAACATCGAAATTTTTCCTACATTCATGTCAAACTGTCAGTTTAAAGCGTCATTAAATTATGTGAATAGTCAATGCATTTTGTGTATGTTTGCCGCTCCCAGGTCAGCGTGAATTATGAACGAGGCTCATGGGAAAGGTCGACTCAATCAAAAGCGGTTGCAGCTCGAACGGATATTTTTTTTTATCTCAATCGCTTTTACATTCAAGTTGAACTGAATCACAAGCAATTTACGTGATTGCCGCAATGAAAAGAATGCTACTTTTTATAGCCAGATAAGGACCAGGTGTTGTTGTTACCCAAGGATTTTTTAAATGCATCAGAGACATACTTTGGACTAGAGTAATTAAAGAGAAATAGTTTTGTAAACAAGCGGTTGAAAGCATTTTAATTAAAGGTTTCTTTTCTGCAACGATTGAATATAAATAAATTTTTCTTAAATATTTTGAAAATCTTAAGAACGAATTACATTCAAAGATTTCTTCGGATATAACTTGAAAATGGTAACTTTTTTCTTTAATAATTTTCTAGTTAACATTTTATCTGTAAATTTTTTTCTGAAATTTACAATATTATATTCTTGGTTTCTTTTTTTGCATCTTTGGTTTTAGTGGTTCTAATATAAAATGTGTATTTTAGCCTGGCGCCTGCGGAGCTACGAAGTCTGTTAGAGTCGTACTTTGGACTAGAAATAGTTTTGAAAACGGCGGTTGAGTAACAATAATTAAAAGTTTCTTTTCTGCAACAATAGTCCAAATAAAAATTGAATGTAATTAAATTTTAACTCTTCAATTTTTTTATTGCTAATTTTTTTCTTAAATAATTTTGTAAGTATTTTAATTAATAATTACATTAAAGATTCCTTCGGATATAACTTAAAAATGGTATTTTTTTTTCTTAAATAATTTTTTAGTTAACATTCACCTGTGAAAATTGTCTGAATTTAACTCAATATTTTATTCTTGGTTTCGTTTTTTGCATCTTCAGTTTTAGTAGTTCTAATAAAAGTGTATATTTTAGCCTGGCGCCTGCTTAGCTACGAAGCTATTCAACTTCCACCCCCAACACAAGTAAAGGAGCAACACAAAGAGCATCAAACACTTCTCTTACCTGCGATGGAAACTGCGTTTCGTCGCGTCCTTGATATGGCACCGGCTTTTCCCGAATCCGAGGAAATCGCACAATTTTCCGACAACAAGTCGAAAGTCCGTTGCTTCCGCCGATCAGCAAGTTTAGGGCCGAATCGCAGCTCTCGTCACCACAACATGCTGGCCGATTTTCGCAGCGGCGCAACCGAAACGTTCACGACTGACGAGAGGACCGACCGTGACTGAAGCTCAGGAATGCGCCCGCTCGAAGGAAGGTCTGGCCGCGGCTCAGGTGGCTCAGGTGCGCCGCCTGGCCGAGATTTACCTGAGACTCGTGCGCGCCTCCACCGCACAGGCATCAAAAATTTAATTACGATTCTATGTTGCAACAATTTTAAGCAAAAACACTTTTAAATTTTTTTAATACTACAATAACTTTTTAGTAAAATAAATAAAATTTTTAATTTAATTTTTTTAATTTATTTCATATATTTTTTATTGATTTTAATTTTGTAAGTAAAAAATAGCTAAATAGTGGTGCAAATTATACATCCAGGCACATGTTTATGGACGCGCACTAAGAAATTACTTGGTTTTTTTAAGTAAAAAAAATACAAATTAATAAACAACCATAACCATAAGGGTCGAAGTTAAATTTAAATAAAATATATTATTCTCCTCTGAAAGTGTTAATTTAAGTACGATAATATATTAATATTCCAACTGATATTCATTACATGGCTACCATTAAATTTTTAGACTTAATCGGACTTAATTAAGAAACATTAAACATTATTGTTCTTTCCGCACTTTGGCGCACTCAAGAAAGTTAAGTCTACATCCGCTGGTTACATTTCCCGCACATTGGCGCGGAAATTTTTTTTTTCTGCATAACACAAGCATATCGAGTGAAAACGTGTTGATTATCAAAGCAGGTTGTTTTCAAATTTTGATTGTGATCATTGCGGGATTCGCAATAGTGATAAATCAAAATTTTTTGATCCGGCAAGGCTTTCTCCTTTTTATTTTTAAGTTAAGTTCAATTTTAATGTTTTAATGTTCCTGAATATTTATGCAATAATTTTGAAATACCAATTGATAGCAAAGCTCGCCATATTGAAGTGTTAATAATTGTATTTTAATTTATCATGGTGCTCTGGCTTCAGAATACAAATTTCTACTTCAAGGTCAAAACCGGCCGATTGTGAGGATGAGCCTCTCGACGTGGCAGTGAAGACGACGTTCGTAATTAATGCAGATTAAAAATCGAGAATGACAGGAAAGGCGACCTGAATTTTCAATGGCCGCGCGCGGCCGACAACAAATGAAATCGCCTCTGGACGAGAGTCGAAAACGGCTCGGCGTTGCTGACGAGAACGGCAAGAAGAGAAATTCGCGGCCACTCAAGAGTTCTGGCTGGGATGATACAAAATTTAAAAATCGACAAAAAGCGGTCATCAATCGCAAGAAAAATATTAAGAAAAATTAACTGAGTTTTTAAATAGAAATTGCAAATACATTTTGAAACACCTAGACAAATTTTAGGTTCAAAATGATATTTTGTCATTTTTTGTATTGTTGCAATATAATAAAAACTAAAAACCGAAGCACATAAGCAAGAAAAATTATTTTTGTTTTTAGATTTGATTTAATTTTTTAAGGCTTTATAAAAACTTAGAAACTCGTCACAAACTTTAATAATAATTGGCCATTTATTTTGGACCACTTTCACTGCAAATTAAAGCCAAAGACCGCAAAACGCCTCACATTAGTAAGAACACTTCTTTTCCTCTCTAGCTGCTCCTAATTCTCTCTATAATGAAATAAAAACACTTATTTTCTCCTGCGCGGCATAAAAGAATGAAAGCTTTTATATAGGCTTTCTTTGCTTCTTCCGCTGCCCGACTACAAAATTTTCTCCTCTCTGATCGACTCAACTGATAGTGATTTATGTTTTGTCCGTGCAAAGAAATGCACAATCAAAAAGCACACAATATCTTATTAATTGACCGCTAATGACCTCTCCGCGGAGTCATCTTTAATTAGTTAATTATATATTGTCATCAGGAATTTTCTAAAATGCCCGCGGGTAGAAATTGGAAATATGCGAAAAATGAATTTGCCTTGGGGGACCTTCAGGACCTCATTCATATTCTTAAATTGCACGTCACATCTTTTCAAGGTATTGAGCCGTAAATGATTTTCAGAGCTTAGCTTTTGATGCTTATTACTATTAATTGATTATTTTAATAATTATTATTAATTTCCGCAGAGATAAGCGGGCTAACAAAACTACATTTTCTCTAGATATGGATTAAAAAAAATAATAAGCAATAACAACAATAATTAAACGCCATTTCCACTTTTTTAAGTTATCAAAAAAAAAACTAATTATTTTCAAAAGCAAATTTAAAATCTCATTTTTAAATAAATTATGCAAAAATCTATACAATACAAAGTTTATTCAATTTTATTGTTTTTCTTGAACGTGATTTTGTTAATATTGTTTATATAATATGACATCCGACATCATTTCACTTCTTGTGGTATCGCAGTTGCCTGTCCTCAGCAGAAAGGAGAGAGATAAATAAATGTAGTTAATTTAATGTTATCCTTCAGAGCAGTTGAGCGAAAAAGATGACAAGTAATTGGACCCCTTCGAACCCAATTTTCGGCACCATTGTTTGGTACGCGGAGTTATAAATTGGTCTGGTTTTTGCAGCTCCCATCTCAATTCACGATAGAGCGTGCGTGATTGTGACACTAAAAAGTTATTTCCTAAGGAGAGAATGCCGCTTTATTATCAGGCGTCCCTTTCATCGGTGTTCACGAAGGAGAGAAATATAGAGAGAGATTGAAGCACAATGTAGATAATGAAATGGAGAGAAATTAGTTTCCTTTCGAAAACGGAGATATCGAAGCCCTTCTCCGCCGGCAAATTTTTGTTTACTCGTGTCACGATGAGAGTGGAAGAATTTTTTCAATTCAAAAAGATGTCCCACCCGATATGGCTGATGAATTTTTATTTCTATTGTCCACTTCAGCGTTTCTACTTTCATTTACTGCAAAAGGTGTTAAAGGCTTTGGACAATTTTGCAAGGAGTGTTTTCAGAATTCTCAGAAGAATCTAATTTTGTAGACTACTTTAAGAAACTTTCCTCAATTGTATTTTATTTAATAAGAAATTTGCTTATTAATGGAAATGAAGAGTGAAGAGTCGGGTTTTTCCTTTTTATTAATATTCGCAAATTTTCTCTTTTTTCACACAATTTGAATTAAACTAGTCTTGAATAAAATAATATACACGCAAAAAGAATTCATAATTATGCAACAAATTAACAAAATTATATGTGCACACAAAAAGCAGTTTGTGTAAAAAGATGATAAAATCTCCAAAGAGCAATTTAATTATCTAGCTTGCATGCAACCCGCGTTCTCGCTAAGGCCAACAAGTTGCATAACTCTCCCGCTCTAATTGTAAGTTGACACTCCTTTAATTTAAAATTGGTGACTAATCAATTCAAAAGCTGCTAGAAGAGTTTTATCTTACTTAATATCGAACGACTTGCACATTAATTAAAACCACGGCTGATTTGATGATAAGAAAAAGAAAAAAAGTTAATGGGATCTATTCAAAATAATGGCATTATCTGGACTAAGACCATTAGATGAATAATTGAAATTGGACTTCACCCTTGTACTATAATCTCTATAAAGTTCATTCAAGACAAAAGCAAGATGATGAAAATGATTAGTAAATAAGAAGTGATGATTGATCATTCGTCCTCTCTTGTAAATTAATAATTTGAATTAATTCTATTTTTTCTTTAATCATTTTTTTTTTATGAATTATGTATTTGGATGGTTAATCGCATGATCTTGTTGTTTTTTTTTTATATAAAATTTCAACCAAATTAAAAAAAATATGCTTAAAGCTGCAAAAATTACAACGAAAATTTTCTAATAGTTTTGATAATTATCATTGTTTTTTTTTCAATAAAAATAAAATTGTTCTGGTCAGTGATTATTATTACGCAAGCGGTAAGGTGGTGCGAGTGATGTTATGCAATTCCATTGTGTGTGCGGTTATCTGCGAACGTGCCTGCGATTAAAAGTGCGACCTTTGCACCAAGACGTCCTGCAATCGCGACATCAGACGAGACTGCACCAAAGGTCGATATCTCGGCCCCTGCTTTTTTTCTGCCCGCCGCCGGACATGCACTAGAGGCGCCCACGCCAAGTACCCCTTGAGTGCATCTTTTTCCAAGATAAACCCGCATCACGTGGCACGTCTGGCGCTTTTATAAAAATGTGCTCAATCATGTGCATCAACTTCTAAAGTCGTAAACTTATAGGCGGATGCAGGGAAGTTTTTCTTAAAGATGAAACAACAACTTTTCCTTGTATTTTTCGCTCTCGCCATCAGGCATAGCCAGGTAAATTCTATTTCCAAGTCAATGTTTGTTTTTTATGTGACTTTTATTTCTGTTTGTTTCTTACTAAAGGCGCAATCTAGTTACGTAGCGGCTGTCGTGGAGTTTTATTCCTTGGGTGGAACTTTTCGGCAGAACATCGGAAAGTACGAAGATCTCATCGCCGATGCAAAATCTCAGGTAGAGTGAAATTTTGCTGGGTGGTCTGCTCTGGCTTTTTACATGGAAAGTTTTCCGTTTTTTAATACTTATTAATGCTTGTTTCATTAAAAAATAAAGTCTTTACTTATAGCACGGTGCTGGAATTTATTTATTAAACTATTGAATTATTCTTTGCTCAATCAGATTAATAAATTAAAATAAATTTAAAAGAAATGTAAACTTGACAGTTTTTAATAACAAATTATATTTATCAATTTCAATAATTTATTAATATTAACAAACAAATCTATCAATAAAGTAGTACAATGTTAATGTCTATTACTCATTTAATTTCAAGAAAATCATCGTCCCCTTCACTTCCCTTTATTTCGGAACTTTAATATTTTACATTTCTCAAAATTCAGTTTCAAATTTGTCTTTCAAACAAACGATCAGATTTTCGAAAGCGCTCCTTAAATCTTGCGAATTCTCGGATAAAATTACTACATCAGCCGCATAGAAAATTGCTTTCATATTTGGAAAATTTCTCAACACTCTATTCATGTCAGAAATAGAGAAATTAAATATTAGTGGAGATTTGCAGTTAAAATAAATATAAATATAATATAAATTAAGTTTTATTTATTAATTTCAATTTTTTGTATTTTATTAGAATTATTTATTAATAAAATTTTTACATGTTTTTTCTACGTGTAAGTTATAATTTTAATTTTCTGTAATATTTTACAGTTTTTTACGTTTCTAAAAGTTTATTTAAAATAAGAACTTATTAATTATTAATAAAAATTAAACCATTATAATGATTTTAATTTTTTACTAAGAGTAGGATCGATAGGGCTGAATGTATTTAAACTTGTCTTCTCATGCAACGAAACGATCACATCGCAAAATGATAAATGATTTTAATGTATAATTCATCTTTTTTTTATTCCTAATTTAAATTTTTAATATCGAGATTGTATTACATCAATTTGTTTAATAGTCCTCAATGAATTCAAATAAATTCTTGTGATTTCATTTGCTCACAAACCCTGTAAAATTAATTATGCATTCATTCCAATATTCTCTTGCGATTCGTCATCATTACGCAGCATCCCATCTGTACCTCTCTTGTGACATTTCCACTCTCGCAAGGTTGATATAATTGGAATAAATTTGTTTCAATTTTGGTAGGCGGCGGAAATTATCGTATTTCCCGAGTATGGCCTGACGACGACGGCGGTTTCCCAGTCACGATCGCTGTGCATTAACGTCGGTCAAGAGGTGCCCGCCCTCGACTCGAACCCCTGCCTCGATTTCAACAACGACACAATTAACACGGAAGTCGGATCCAATTAAATCGAACAACTAAAATGGGACCTAATTTATTCAATAATTGTGGCTCGCAGGCTCTGAAGCGGCTTTCTTGCGCCGCCCGCAACAACTCGATCTACGTGGTGGCCAACCTGATCGAAAGGCAGTTTTGCGGGCCGCAGTGCGCCCAGGACAACTACTTGATTTACAACTCGAACGTGGCGTTCGACGCTAATGGCACTCTCGTCGCCAGGTACTTTATTATTTATGCGCCCCCGCAGCCCCGAGTTCCGTCGGCTATATTTACATCATATGCGAACGTTAGAAGGGCATCGGTTTTCCGCACATTAGGGTTAAGGGAAATGTCCTGTCAATGCCACGCACACGCTGGCTAAAAAAATAAATCGGTTTCCGCAGACAATGGATTTTTTTTTTTTTATTCGGAGAAACGTGTTTTCCCTTGAGGGTTATTTGTAACGTAGAAGCCAAAATTAATTGCTACGAATTAATTAAATCCCTCTTTCTAGGAGGAAAAACTGCTCCATAAAATAGAAAATTGATAGGCATGACTTTAATTAATGATCTTTAATTAAAAAAAAAAAAAAAATAGATTAGTGTTTGGATATTCCTGAAACAACAATTAGTCGATTTCGAATTTAGAATTGGCTTTTCCTCGACTGTACATCAATGTAAACTAAATATTAAAGAGTGGTTTTAATATTTTACGGGATTTTAGTTCGTCTGCCTTTTTTCCAAAGTAATTGAAATTATCAGAGAAAAAATTCAAAAAGTATAAACTTTTTTGTCCCAACATTCAAATCAGCTTATTTCATCGTAATACATGCATAAATTTCAATCAAGAGCTTTCCCATCCGTAAGTATTAATTGAATGTTCTTATTCAACGCTCAACATTCTTGATTTTAGCTGATTTTACCAGTTTTTATATACAATATTTCATTATTAAAATATCCTCACCAAAATTAATATCATCAGACAATAATTTTGAAATAGGAATCCTCAAATTTTACCAATTTCAATAATCCAATATCGCTCAATTCAAGTCTAAAATTAATTTGTTATGTTTGATATTTGGTGATTAATTAGGTTTTGAACTTTTGAACGCTATTGAAAATCATCAATACAGTCAAGCGTGCAATCCAATTAATCATAAATTAATTGCCAACTAATTTGAATAAAATAACAGACCAAATTATTTCAAAAAGCACAAAGTGAAATTGATTTCCAAAAAGTGAAAAGGTTTCAGCTCCGTCTATGTGCGTTTGGCCAAAAGGGATATAACGGAAATTAGCAATTTAGTTAAAAGCGCGTTTATTCTGCTGGATTCCATTATGTCGAATAAACAGCGCGTTTTCCTCCTACGTGTTAAAAGGAAATAAAGTTGAAACATTTCACTATGCCTTGACATTTACGTCTCCATCGAGAAACTGATGAGCAGCATATATAGGCAACTCGCTCGACGCGATTGCACCGCACGCTGCATAACATCGCATCATTAAAGCAGATTGAAAAAAGTCATTATTTTTCCTTTTGCAAGCGATTCGATTTTATAATTATGTACGTCATTTCACGATTGTTATGCATGACAATGGATGAAAAGAAGCAGCTTTCAGCCCATTATTTTCCCGCAGATACCGCAAGTTCAATTTGTACGGCGAACCGGCGCTCAACACGACCGCCGAGACTGATATTGCCGTTTTTACGACGTCTTTCGGGGCCACATTCGGCACCTTCACCTGCATGGATTTGCTCTTTTACAACCCCAGTGTGCGGCTGGTCCGCGAATTCGGCGCCACCGACATCGCTTTTCCGACAGCCTGGTTCTCCGAGCTGCCCTACCTGACAGGTGCGATAACAATTTTCTTTCTTTTTTTATATAAATAAAAAAAAACTCATTGGCAGCCGTGCAAGGCCAATCTGCGTGGGCACTCGGATTAGGGGTTAATTTCCTCGGTTCCGGCTACAACCACCCCGCAGTGGGAAACAGCGGCAGCGGAATTTACTCGGGGGAAAAGGGCGAGATTGTTTCACTGATGGCCCAGCAAAGCGGCACCACCCTTCTGGTGGCAACCGTTCCTCTCAACACACGCAGACGTGAGCGATCTTTTAATCTTTCCTTTTGAATATGAACGAAGTTTTCGCCAAAGACAAATAATGAAAGCGATTTTAATTAGAATCGCGGCAGTCGCGAAGAGCCAAACGCGGTGCGGCTCCCCCGGCTGCGTTCGACTTGCTGCTGAAGAACGACAACCTTCGGGACTACACGTCGGCAGCTTTGAGCGCAGAGATCGGCGCCAATCTGACTTTGACACATTGCCAGGCTGATCTGTGTTGCACGGTTGATTATGAACTGGAGTCAGTTGACGCGGCGGGCGAATTCAATTACAGACTCGTGGTAATTGACGGCATTGTTACGCACGACGGAGGACATTACGTCAACAGGGAGCAGGTAAATTAATAAATAGTAATCAAATCGAAAACTTGTTTGGAAACTCGATTAATTTTGATGGTTGTTTAAAACGAGGTGCAAATTGTTATTAAAGGAGAATGACAGAAATAAAAAATAACATAGTGCTTCATAATTGTAAAATAATATTTTAAAATATAAATTTTATTATTCAATTATTTTTATAGTAAATGTAATAAAAAAATTTAAATACATAATAATGAAATTTGCGTTCCAACTATTACTATTTCAAGTAGAGATGAATAATAAAATATTAATTATTAATTTATCCTGATTACAATGATTATTTAATAAAATTTATAATTAAATTTTCTTGCATTTGACAAGATAACTGCCAAAAGGTATATCCTAGAAACAAAAGTTTGGAAAATAAATAATGTATACTTAATTAAATAATAAATATAAAATTAAAAATAATAATAAACATAACTTGAAAAACAAAAAGGATTTAAAAAAAATATATATTATAATATTTGTTTAAAGTATAAACTTTAAATCAAATTTTTAAATCAACAGCAACAAACAATTATATTTCTTCTGAGGAAGTTCTTCTAACAAAATAGAAACGCAAAATAATAAATTATATTTCAGGCTCTTTCGGAAAATTTGCAAGTTTGAATTATTGCGGAAAAATTGCTTATTTTTTAACCCGAAACAAAAATTTTGTTAAAATTGACCTAATTAATTGACGGAAAAGTTAACTTAATGGCAAATGAAATTAGCATTTTTCACTATTTTCAAATTAATTTGAAAATTAAATTTATAACTAATAATCATATTAATTTGCTTAGGTGTGTTCGGTGATAGCGTGTGCCGGCGCAAACACGACAAGCTGCTCTGACGACTTGGAGTTTTCAACTTACTCGGCTTCGACCGTATTCAAGTCGCTCTCAGTGTCGGGCAACTTTAGCACCGATCTGCTGCAACCAAACACGCTGCTGGTGCCATCGCTCGCCGTTTTGAGGCCCACCGAAGATTACAACTTTGAGACGAATTCGGCTGCTTCTGTGTCCCAGATGGGTTTGACAAAGTCCATTAGCAATCTGCATACTTTCGGCCTGTTCGCTCACGATTTCGAGCCACCAACTGCTAGCGAGGTGAACACAGAAGGACTCAATCAAGAGGCGCCGGCATTGCTGTAAACTGTGCGTTGCGGCGCGGCTCGTTGAAGGATGATTAATCAATACGGACACTAGAGTGAAAACAGACTTTGGCCTTGCGAGATCAGAGTGATCTGGTTTTTGCCAAACTGTGGACTAGAAGAAGAGTTATGTTTGAATTTTTGGGGCAAACATTGGAAATCTGTTTAAAAGCAACCAGAAAAAATTTGAATCAAAGGAAATAAAAAAAATTACAAAAAATTATCTGATCTTAAAAAATAAAAACTCTTCTGTCGGAAATTTTAAGGAGACAATAAAATCAGTTGATTTTTTTTTTACCTTTCCTTGTTTGCTCATTATTATTGAAACAGTTCCGCTTATCTAATGAGACAACAGCTCATCATGGCATGTTTACTACTCATCAACTTCCCAAGACAAATTACAATTAGTAGATACCGAGGCTGCTTTCATAAACTTGACAGTCATTATTATAGAACACGTGTAGCACAAGCGCACTCGCCTTTTAAACACGCTTTTTGTTGACCAGCAAAAATAACGCACGTGTATTCTTGTGTTAAAAGTTTATTTTTTTTTTATATCCAAATTATTTTGTCTAATCTGTGATACACATTCATTCACAAGGCAAACGGATAATTTATTTTTTGCAATAAATAAATTTTTTTGATCTGGAACATTTATTTCGCTTGATCTGGAACGTTATGGCTGGAATGCTCGTGCTTGAGCAGTTGGTGCGGATCTTTTTTATAACGCGATATCAGATCTGGCAGATGCGATTCGTGGAAAATGTGCATGTCGGATCCGAGGGGAATAGCAGACGCCATCCCAGATGAGTTGCCGCACAAGTACATCGTATCGAGCACATAAAACTGATAACCTTGCATCAGCATCTCGTAAACCTGCATTTTTTAAATTAAATACATTAAATTATTCACACAGCTATTTTTATTATATTTTTTATATTTATATTCTGCGTCGTTATTTAAATTTCTATTAATTTTATTACATAAAAATCAATTTCCAGAATTTTTGCAAAACTGGACAATTTCAATCAACGATCATTCCAAGACCATTTCTCTGGCAATTCCTCTCCTGCCGTTGGAGACGCCTCCGTCTCCGCGTTTGTCGTCGCCGAAGCCCTCGGGGGCAAAACTCCCGCTCCTGATGATGCACTGGCCCACGCAGAGGCGGAGCTCGACGCACCCCAATTTTGATTGCCTCCAACAACCGCTGAAGATGCACTTTCACTTTCGTTGCTAGTATATTCTGCAGATCCGTGATTGCCCCAACCTGCGGCGCTATTTGCAGAGGCGGAAGACGCCGAAGAAGCTCCGTTACCCCAAACAGGGCCTGAAAATTCTTCCCCGCTGTGACCCCATCCACCCTCTGATGACTCCGTATGCTCCCCAGAATAACCACCCCCTCCAAATACCACAGCTGAACTTTGAGCATTGGAAAAAGTCGTAGGGTGGCTGACGTAGACAGGTTGTTGCACGACTGCTTGGGCACCAGCGTTTGCTTGGGAAAAACCACCCCCAGCCGAGCCGTGAGTCACTGCATTTGCACTGGAGAAGCTCGAGCTTCCACCACCAACACTATGAGTATTTGAAAATCCACCCCCTGAAGAGCTTTGGGCACTAGCCTGGGCGTTTGAAAAACCACCCCCAGTAGAACTTTGGGTGTTTGAATTGGAAAACGTTGTGGGGTGGGATACATAAACAGGTGTTTGCACCACAACTGTTTGCGCACCTGCGTTAGATTGAGAAAAGCCACCCCCTCCGAAACCTGAACTTTGCGCGTTTGCATTAGAAAAGGTTGTGGGGTGACTGGGGTGTGATATATAAACAGGTTGTTGTACGACAACCGTTTGAGCGCCTGCGTTGGAGTGTGAAAATCCACCTGATGAGCTTTGGGCATTAGATTGAGAAAAACCACCCCCTCCGAACGCTGAACTTTGTGCATTAGAAAAAGTTGTAGGTTGTGAAACGTAAACCGGTTGCTGCACCACAACCGTTTGAGCCCCTGCGTTAGCTTGGGAAAAACCACCCCCAGCCTGGCTGTGAGACGCCGAATTTGCATTGGAAAAAGCCACCGGTTGAGGGCCACTATTAGAAAATCCACCTGCGTGTGCGTTGGAAAAACTGCCTCCGAATGGTGGTGCAGCGGCGAAACTTCCACCCCCGGAAGCAGTGCTTTGTGCATTTGAAAAAGTGCTGCTCAAACCATTTCCGATTGACACAGAGGCTGAAGCACTCGCGCTTGCAGATGCTCCAAAATTCACAGGTCCGAAATTGATACGATTCTTGACTTCGTCCTCTTCATCGGGGTTTTCATCGTCAACTACTGCGCCTGCATCGTCAACCGGCTTGTCAATCTTGACTTCATCCGCCGGTTCAACTGCCTTGGCATCATCAACTAACTTGACATCGTCAACAGGTTTTAAAATCAAAGGCGCAGCGTCTGAAACAAAAAATTTGTTTCCATTTTTATATTTCATAAAATATTTAAATTTTCGTTTAAAAAAAATTAGTGAAAATTTTCAGAGCCTATTATTTTTAATTACGTAATTAGTTAAAGGGACAAAATTGGGGTGAAAATGCACGGTATGAATAAAAATAGGACTGCAGACAGTAGTTGAGCTGTTTTCGTCCCGTAAAAATATCATTGATTCAACGTGGGAAAACTTCGAATCTTTATTTCAAAAGGGCCGGAAAAACAGTAAAAACAATGTAATTTTAAGGCAATTACGCTAATTGCTAATTATTCAATTTTGGAAACGCCCTGAGAGTTTTTCTTTTAGGAGGAATTATTTTAAAATTTTTATTAACAACTGCATGAATATTTATTAAAAAAATTTTGAGGAGTATATTAAAGCTTTTCCATACTTTAAAACATTTTAAACATAAATAAATTTTTTACAAATTAAAATACACATAAATAAATAGAGCACCGAGTAATACGACTCTATAATTAAAAGGAGCAACATAATAAAAATTTAAAAACTCTAAAATTAAATAAAATTGCCAATTTAATATGAAAAAAGAAAGCTAAAATGATTTCTTATTACCTGAGGCTTTGCAGACGAGAGTCAATGCCAGGCACAAAATGTTCATCAGCATCTTGAGCCTGCGGCACATTATTTGTTATCGGTGCTCACAGTTCGAAGAAAGCGTGGCAAGTGATATGGTACCGACATTTGTTCTGCTCAAATGCAGTGAGACGAGAGACCAATCGTGTTATTGACATTCGTTGAGAGTGAAAAATAGTTCAGACGAAAATACGTACACTCGGAAAGCCCAAGCACCACATACGCGAGATTACGAAAGAATAAAAACAAAATTTGTCACCTGTGAGAATTTCACCAGGGCCTCTCCGGCGTACCTTTCGTCAAAACGAGGAGTTTTCCAGCGCGACAAAAAAGCGGGCTGGTAGCCAAAATTGAGCTTGTCCACTTTGTAAGCGGCGGCGACCAAATTCGAAGGGGCGCCGAAACTCCTCCAACGTTCCAACTCGGAAGGCAAATAGGCGTTCGGATAATCTCCTCTCGGCTGAACTTTTCCGTCCAGTGCGTGGCTTAATAACTCGGCTCTATTTTCGGGCATTGCGCCTTTAACGAGCACGAATTCAGGCAAAACGAAAGCGACCCTTTCACTGGCACTGCGAGCGGCCAAAAACCCATTCAAATTTCTCGCCAAGTCTGCAGTCTTGAAAAATGACGTAATTTGTGTTTACAGAGGTTAATTGAATCAAATATTTAATCAACCTTTCCCCGCGGGAATTGCATTTGCGGCTCTATAGACGCTCGCCATTCATTATGGCAATGTTCCAGGGCCACGTTGCGCAGCAGGCCAGCGGGTGGACCCTCGAGTTTGGCTAATTCTCGGCCTGCGGTTATTATTCGCAAAATCTCGCTGGCCTTTTGACCACAGTCCACGGAGTTTCCCTCGTCAACAGGGCTTTGCATGATGCCGCTGTCGTGCGGCACTACTAAATGAACACTTGCCTGAAAGTTTGAAATAAAGTAAATTTAACCGAATTAAACACAAAATTTATAGAAAAAAAAGTTAAATTAAAAATGCAAATCGGACTTTGCTCGTTGTAAAAATTGTTTTTATTCCAAAACAAGGCTCTACCAATTTCGGTCACGGTCTGCAACCCTATTTCAGGAGCAAACGCGCTGCTCTATTGTAAAAAAACCTGATAGAGCCATTTGTTTTTTAATAAAAAACAATTTTTTACAACGAGGAAAAGCCCGATTTCTAAATTTTCATGATCATTTTTGGAAGTATAAACTATTTCAAACAGAGTTTTAATTAAAAAATTTATATTTTAACATTAACCAAATGAATTTATTTAAATTTAATTTTTTTTTAATACTTATATTATTTTTTATTACTATATTTTTAATTTTTGTGTTTTATAATTTATTTAATTTATTTATTTATTAAACCCATCTGGGTACAACTTTTGATACACTCATACAGATATAAGTTTCAAGTAATTAAATTGCACTATTTCTTCTTCATCGTGGCGTGTATATTATTATTTGTATTTTTATAAGAAATCATTAAAAATTTTAAGATTACTAAAACAGTAAATTAAAATATAAAAATATTAAATATATATTAAAATCACTCAAGAGATAGTTTGATTACTTAATATGATAATTCTCCCTGATGAAAAAATTCCTTAAAAATGGAGCAAAATAAAAATGTAATGATATCAAATGAAAAAAACTAAGTAAGATGGTTGATTGTTTAAATAAGATTAAAATTTTGACATTCCAATTTCCAACTTGCTTGTTAAAATGTAAAGCGAGACATAATAATTTTTTTTAACCGAACTTAAGGCTGATCTGCAATGTATTAAATAATATATCTGACGGAATTCAATTTGGGAAAACCACTTTCTGATAGCGCACTTTCTCATCAACACAAAAGAAAAATGATTGATTCCTCCACTCCCATCAGTCCACCCACGCGTCTGCTTTACGTCTGATAAGCAAAATCAATCAGGCAGATGCTCCCTGTAAAGTCTTTGGGGCCATCAAAATAGTGCAGCTCCAACAATTTCCATTAAAGTTGCTCTCGGTTTTGCCAATCAGTGAGCAAAATTAGCTCAAAGAGTGTGCCTGTGGTCAATTATTGGATCGGGTCAGTCGCAATATCTAGTCAGGCTGAGCCACATTTCGCTTAGTTGCTAGTTAAAGTGGATTCAACTCGGAAATTATTTATTATACCCTGTGGTGCAGGGCGGCGTTGCAGGAGCGCAGGAATTTGAGCAGCGTCAGAGCCGCAACAATCTCTTGGCGTGGCAGGAAAAGCGCGACGGACACGGCACCTGGGGCTGTTTCCACAAACGGGAGCAGCAAGTCGGATTGCCCGAGGGTGATTTGCGTGGCGACGCACAGCACGGAAGACGCGTTCTGCGGGGAAATGGTATTTAATAAGAAGAAGTGTCTCCGGATGTAATTTGCACACGTGTGAAGGAGAAGAACGGTGTCATGAGAGGGCAGAAAAATTTAAAAAAAGACACATAAAAAGCGTTGCTGTGCAAATTCAAATAGATTTATGAGATATTTTTCTTTGCAGTGGAAAATGCTAAAAAAGTAAGACAAATTTTTCTTTTTTTTTTGCTGATTTAATTTTTTTTTAATTTGGAATTTCCTTCCTTATTCTCATTTCTTTAAAAATTAAATTTAATATAATTTTAATCATTTTTGATTAACTTTTAAACTTGATACGCGCGACGAGAAATCAGTCGATTAAAATATTAGCAGAAAGATTAACACAAATTTCATTTGAATTGTTGATACTGATTATTACCTTCCTGTTCCAACAATGAGATTAATTATTGCAACACGGCGAAATGTGCATTTTTTGCTGATCTTTTTGGGAACTGTTTTAATTAAAATCGTTTATTATTTTTTTCAAATATCAACAGGATTCTGAAAAGGAATTTAAGCTCATTTTTGGGAATGCTATGTAAGTTTGAGCTGAAAAAAATATCCACAGCCAGTTCAATACTTTTTCTGAATCTAATCTAAAAAAAGTATTATTTCATTAAAAAAAATTATGTTTTACTGTTTTAATATGTAATTAACGGTACTTATTGTTAGAATTATTGGTGCTTCGATTTAAAATCGACTTGTAATTTGAATAATTGTGAATGTTACATAAGAGTTCCAAGAAATGCAAGATAAATTTATAAAATAGAAAAAAAGAAAAGAAAAAGTTCAATAATTTAATCTATGCTTGGAAGAAAATCAATCAGTGAGAAAAAAAAATTAATTTCCAGCTTTAATTTATGGGCCACCGCTTGGCTTTATAAATCAAGCGTGGCCTTTAACAATAAAGTGCATTGAATAAAATTTGCAATGCGCTTTGTCGTGCTGCAAATGGAAATCATGCACGCGACGAAGCACGGCGGCAATAACCCGGTCGGGACGATCGTTCTAATAACGCTCTCGGGCTATTGGAATTGCAGGCGTCGGCACAATACTCTCTCCACTATTTTTTTTTATTAAAATGCGGACGGGTTTAATGTGCTGTGTGGTGTGCATAATGAATGCCATTCAGAAATAGCACGTGCGCCTGATGAGAATATTTTGCAAAACGGAACCAATTTTCCCTGGAATTGCATGGGTTGTACGAATTGGCGGACACACACACGATGTGATTAATAACTCGTTGATGCGACTTGCAAAGCGTAATTGCTACATTACCGCAGACAGAGAGGACCATCTGCTGCCAGCCAGCACAAAGGGCACAATTCGAAATCGGCCGCTCGCGTCGTGTCTGCCCAAATCGAGCAATTCCTTCGCCTTCAATTGTTGCTGCCAACTCACGGAATTCGGGAATGATTTCCTGCCTGCTGCAAAATGCTTGTGTTAGAAAATATGTGATAATTATACTCGCATGGCACTTTGAGAGTCGACCCAGATTTTACGATATTAATGGCTCTGTAATAATTATTGCACAAGGGGAATTCTCAATAAGCTAACTTTACAATCAAAGTTGCGAATGTAATGCTCACTCTGCGTGCAAACTTGAGCTGAACCAAAAGAACTTTGAATTTTAACAGAGTGAAAGGATTTTATGCTCATTTAAAAAAAAAATGCCATTTTAATATAATTTCGTATAAAATTTGAAGATTAAATCCAAGAAAAATTGCATATTATTTTTAACATTTTCCTGAAAGAATTCACGATAAACCAAATTTATATTAAAAGAAAAGCTTCTTTATTTTTCGATTATGCAAATAATCTGGCTTATTCCAAGAACGCTTTTGCGACTTTATAATTCACTTTCGTACCAGGAGCATAATAAATTAATAATGCGGGAAAATTGCTAAAAAAAATTCACGTCTGAAGCGGGAGTGAAAAATTAAATTTGCGCCGTTGCTCGACGCCTTTCCTCATTGTTCAAAAATGCGTTTAATTACAGAATTATACGGAGTCCATTATTTCCCGTGAGGAGGGAAAGGCGGAAAAGTGGAAAATAAGTAGGGATCTCGCTCACCGCTGGGGAAAGCGAGATGCTCTTCTCACCACGAAAAACAGGAGCGAAAATCAAGAGACACAAGTAGGCCATTGAAAAGAGGAATGCGGCGACGTAGGTGGTTTTACGACGACGCGGAAAACTTGATCCTCTTTGCCATTGTTTCTTGGAATCTTCTGACTGCGCGAGCATTTTCTGAGAATAAATACAGGCATTAATTTCAAGGTGCTAATTAATGAGATCTTTAAATGTTTCAAATGATATATCTTTGTTAAAAACAAAATTAAAAATTATTATAGTAAATTATTTAGTTTTTATGAAATTACGAAAATTATACTGAAAAGAATTTCAATATCATTCTTGGTGTCTGAATATAAATTTAAATTCGGCTTTTCATGGATGGTGTTTTGAGTTTTTTCTTTCTGCAAACAATAAACAACTCAATAACCCATTCGGAAGGAGCTGAACTAAAATTTCTAAGTAATAAATTTTCTTTCTTTATGAGTTGATAACAAAAAGTGAGCAATGTGGCTTAAAGCGGATGGCTATATTGGGAACTTTCAATTGAACTTCAAAAAGTCAAAACAGTTAATTGAAGTGCTGTTTTTTTTTACCTTTCGATGGAAATATTTCATCAGCAAACTTGAATGTCATGAACTCAACATTTTTGTAGCATGTATTTCGATCTCCTTTTTTAATATTACATTTTCAATAAACGGGAAACGAGAAAAACGTGCCTTTGGGGCTGGAGCAATTGCGACTTTTTCGTTTCATAAAAAGTCAATTGGAGGAAAAACGAGAACGGAAATATAATATCAGTTTCACAAACACTTGACGTGAAATTGATATTCTGGCCTCTGCGAAAGTTGTCACAAATATTCCAAACTTTTGCAATGAGAGCAATTCTGGATGATTTACGCTGGCGGGTGGGCGAACTGGCGAGGCAAAATTTCCGGAAATTTCATTATTTCTATCTTTGCTTTGCTTTTACAGGTCGTTAAAAACGCAACCCGCGGTACGTGCACGCTGAGCGAGTTGCCTAATGAATCTGTGTTGGAAACTTCAAGAGCAGTTTCCATCTTCATTCACGATTTTCATTGCGGTCAATTATGATCAAGCGCTTCGCCGGGGTGTACCATCAAGTTTGCTGGTTCGAGGGGTTCATTAGCAAAACCGTCATGAGCTAGTGAACAGATCTAACAATTAGTTTTTAATTAAAGTTCAATTAAGTTCCCATCACTGAGAAAAGTCGACCACAATATGGGCTGAATTGTTTCTCCGCAATTATTTTTAATTGGATAGAAGGTTGATTGAAGCATATTTACAATTTTCATTTCCTTAATTATGAGTTCT
Organism: Neocloeon triangulifer; assembly: GCF_031216515.1. Lineage (NCBI taxonomy): Eukaryota > Metazoa > Arthropoda > Insecta > Ephemeroptera > Baetidae > Neocloeon > Neocloeon triangulifer. The sequence goes on along the minus strand of NW_026775555.1, from coordinate 4,014,634 downwards.
ACAAAGAGAAGTATTTTTATATTTTAACAATGAATTTAGCTTCATTTGAAAAATATCTAAATTCTTGAAGAAAAACAGCAAGCGCTTAAAAATTTAAAAAGAAAAGACAAGTATATTTTGCTAAGAAAAAAATAATTTTTATAATATTGGAAATAAAAGAACTCAAGTTTTTAGAACAAAACTATAGATGTCTCAAATTTTACTTTAAATTATTTTAAAATCTATAATAAAATAAACTGGAATTAAAATATTTATTCTGTTACCTTAGAAATAGAATGATGGTTTTTGAAGCAATTTCTTCGCTTTTTGGTTTTGCGAGTTTGATGTCAAAATTTCAGCATATAATTTAAATCACTTTGAACGAAAAAAAATCCTTTTAATCCATGCGATTGTTGCGAAATCTGATTTTAAAATCCATATGTGGACGTTCCAGGTAAAAAAAGCTGAGATCAGTTCGACTTTGTCGGTGCGTTGCCGAGCCAGCACTTGCGGACGCGTGTCACCGAAGCGCGGCCAACCGACCCGCCGGTGACGAATTTGTGTCATCGTCACAAAGTGCTCTCCTCGTATGGTCGCTCACAATCACAACTCTTGCGCCACAAAGCGGATTTTGACTCGCTTCCTCTCCATGTTGAGTGGACTGGCCTGTGTACAGACAATTTTTTTCGCTCACAAAAATTAGAATTCGCACTCGGGTGGAAATTGAACGAGAGCGCGCTCGACCCAAGTGGTAATTCTATTCGCTGGATCGAATCCCTTCTGCTTGCGTGCGCCAAAAAGGGTGCTGGTCTGTGTAGAACGTGAAACCCTTTGATTTTTTAATTAGCCTTAAAATAATCCAACAAAATTTGCAAAAAGTAAAATATTCACTGCAGTGGTAATTTCAATCATTGTTTTTAAGAATCAAAAGTGGAGATTGATACAACATGACCAAAAATAACAAAAGTTAGGTGTATGAAGAAAATCCTTGGAATTATTAATCTTTTGGTATTTATATTGTTGATCTGATTCTCGACAGTTCTTAGCTACCACCTGATTATGAGAAATTAATTCTAATAATTAATAATTTTATAGCAGCATTGTTTTGTCTTTATTTTATAAATTAATAATATATTAAAATTTAACATTTAAAATATGTATTAATTTAAAGTATATTTTTGCATTTCTTATAAAAAGATTCAAAAAGTATAAAAAATATTTAAATCAAAATGTATTGTATGCATTTCCATCCAATTTGATTAAAACGTTTAGGCGGTTTAGGCTTTAAAAAAAATTATAATTTTCTTAACTTTTATATAAATATATGTGCTAGTTGTCCTTTTTTTATTTATTAAATATGTCCCATGCCCATAATTCTATAATTTAACAGGCAAGTTTTGAAGAAATGTAATTAAGTTCCTTTGATAAGGAAAACCTATAATTAAAATTAATACTGCTTGAAAATGTATTTCCAAAAATAATAATAATGCCCCAATTTTCAAACCTAAAGCCTAAAAACGTTTCACTACTTCAAAGAGTTTATTTTGCATTTGAAATAAAATTTCCTTAAATGTTTTGTTTTATGAAATACAAATATTATTAAATTCTCATTGCCCGCTCTTTCAAGTGGGTAACAAGTGCTCCATTCTCATTCTATGGGAAACCAAACGATTTTCAGTATTTCTAATTTAGGTTAGCTTTTATGGAGAAACCAAAAAAAAGTCCAATTAACGTGGGCAGTCAATCGCACTGGTCAATTCACTGGGAATATATGACGAGATGAAAAGCGAAAAGGCAGAGAGCGAATATGCTCGCCCTCGAAGAGTCAACCGGCCGAAAAAGCTCCAATACCATTATTATTATTATTATGGCTGTCAATTTTTATCGCCAATGCCCCCTTTGGTGACGCGATTTGTGTACGCGGCTGGAAGAATTGTTATTCGGACCACATGTTGGCCGAGTGACGAGGCCCTGCTGGACACGCAGACGGTGGCGGCTGCGGCCCCGCCGGCGCTAAATTCGCCCCACAGAAAAAAATCTCGTTGCTTCTTTCAAACATCCGCTGACAGGCGGTGCCAAACAAAAACACGGCATCGATCAAAAAACACTCGTGAGTGCGCCGAGGTGCCGCCAAAAAGACGCAATTTTGAACCTTTGGCAAACTGAAATTTATTGTCCACGGGTTTCAAACACTTGTGAACTTAACCTTGAAGTAACGAATTTGAAGATTGCTTAATTTTCCAACTAAGATATTGATCGCCTACCAGACTCTCCAAGGCGAATAAAAAAATGAGACTGTTGATATAAAAAAAAAATATACAGAGATAAATTTTTTTAAAGAGGTAAAAAAATCCCTTAATAAGACGATTAAAAAATTTGGCTGTCGCATCAAATATTAAAATTAGGAGGTTTTAATTCTTGTAAACTAAGTTTCTGTATCATAAGATAAGAAGCATAGTTTTATTATTCATGGCTAGCCCATGATTTTCTTTTATATATTTTAAAGTGGAGAGTGGATTTACTCTTGACTTATTAAAATCAATCATAAAAAATATATAAATAACATTCCAACACACAACTACAGAAGGCATTTGCTAACAATTTTTCAATAATTTATTAAATTATCTATACACAAACATACTATATAATTTTTGTAATTTTTAATAAATTCAAATATTTTTAAACATAAAATTTTTTCAGCCTAATTTTCAGTGTTAAAATAAAAAAAAATAAAAAAGCTTTAAAAAATATTAAATAAATTATTAAATATATAAATATAAAAATAGATAAAATACATAGTAATAAATATAAAAATAATTGTAATTTAATTATAATACTAAAACAATTAGTATATTTTTAAATAATTATTTTGTTACAAACAAATAAAATTAGATCTTTAAATAGTTGTTACTGTGCTTGTGTTTTTTCCCTAACTAGTGTATAGTAGTGTCTTGTTTGTGTTGTAAAGTGTAAAGCAATTTCAGGGCATAATTTTAAGAGGTTTTTACGTGGTTTTACTGAAACTTGGCTTTGAGCCCTGGAATTGGACGAATTCGCGATTCAGGCCAGTTATGTTGCTCTGATTACCCTAATTTTCCGGGTTTTAAATAAGTTTATGATTTTTTGTGACAAAAAAACATTAATTTTTTAGTTGAAAATTTATTTCTTAATTAAAAGTCAAAATTTGGTTTCGTATTCCATTCTTCAAAGCCAAGTTTTTCTCGCATAGTTTCAATAAAACCACGTAAGAATCACTTAAAAAAAGTGATATTGATTAGATAAAATTCCTGCTTATAAAATCCAATTCATTTTTCCTTTTTCAGCGTTTTTAGTATACACGGCCTTGCAAGAGCTTTTTAAACGATATGTTAGCACGTTTAGCCACGTCACACGCGACCTAAAATTTAACCGAAAAATAGGGCATAATTTTATTATTCCGCAGAAGTCGCCGCCGTAAAAACGAGACACACATAAAGACGTCGCACACGTGGAGGCGAAAGGGTCCATATTATGAGGGCCCCTGAGCCACGAGGGACGATAAAACGAAACACCCTTCGATCCCTAGTCTGTGAGGAAAGTTCATAAGCTGAAAAAAGCACGTTGAATTCTGCTTTTCGGGGGAGATAAAGCAGGGTGTGTTTAACGCGGCGTAATGGTAGGTTTGGCGCAGAAAAGTAAGTGAGAATTGATGCTGCGCTTTCAGGGTGTGGTGCGGAAAGCAAAAGACAAAAGTTACACGCGCGCCAAAGTGTTCTTTATTTTATTTCACAGCTGCTGGAGATGAAACAGGCCAAACTTACATGCACACACTCATGTTCTTTTTGTTTTCTCTGCCAAGAGAAAACGCAACATTTAACGTTCAGCGAGAGAATTATGGCACCTTGTCTGCTGCAGACGAGATGCTTGATAAATATTTTACACAAGAATAAGTCGTGTTTTTGGCAACGTCAATAATTTGGAAGTTTCGCTACAAATAAACTCGGGAGAGAAGACGATTGATAATAATTTCGTCTCACGACTGCCAAGATTTAAATAAGAATGAAAGACTAGATAAATCAAGACTAGATTTCTGTTTTGATAAAAAAGATACCAGATTTTGATAGTAATTTACATAATTTGATCTTGATGAAACGAATGATGCATGACAGAGAGTTTGAATTGTTTTTCCATTTTGATTATCAATATTCGACATTTTCATTTTTGACACTGAGTTAAATTTATTCCAGCTCAAACACTGAATAATTTATTCCTTGAAGAACAATTATAGAGATTCACAGACATAATTTAATAACAATAAGTTCCGACAAGTATTGAGAAGTATCGACCAGTAGCTGCAGCCCTATTGAGGAAAATACACTAAATGAAGAAAATTCCAGAGAACTGAATGAAAATTTGCTTTTCACCAACATACAAATTACTTTGTGTATTTTCCTCTGGGCTGCAGTTCAAGCTGAAACTAGTCAAGCTGGAAAATAAACTTTCTCCACAAAGAAAATGTGTCATTTTCAACGATTTTCCCTTAGAGTTCCAATTTCTCAAGAAAAAATCCTGTCCAATTGCTTTGTAATAAATAACTAGACCCAAAAATTCTTTGAAACTCGAAATATATGCATGGTGGAACATCAAGAGAGAGAGACCGACTTCCAATTACACCTCTACTGTCGCACACAGAGGCATGTCGCGTTTTCCAATTTTGACGATCAAACATCAAACTGCCGTAGGAGCACATGATATAAAATCATTCTCGAATTCCGCATCATCAAAGCAGCACGGCGATGAGAGTTTCAAAGTGACAATAATGCACAGTCAGAGCGGCAAACACAAACTTCCGCAATGTTCACATCAAAGAACAGAGGAAAAGCAGGGGTTTCACGGAGCATAATTATTGGAATTCCACGTGTTAAAGAAGTTTACACATAACGATTGGCTTCTTATACAATTTGCAAAAGCTGATTTTGAGTTGATTGTATAAATTTATCTGATGGATTATGCCGAAGTATTAAAAATGTGAATTAAATTATTGATTTTTACAAAAATATAGCAATTAATTACATGCCCTTGAGCGTCACTTTCCTAAATATTATGAAGCTTTCTCCATAAGCATAAAACGCCTTCCCACAATTTGAATTGATTTGTTAAAAAAAAAATACAATCTTGCAAACATTTGAACATTTTGATCAGCGTTGGACAGTCACGCGTTATTATTTAGATAATTTTTCTCATATTTAAATCTTAAATTTTTTAAATTGTTCTTGCTATTATTTTAATAATCATGTTTTTCACTTGAATTTTAAGGAGGAGAGCAAATTCCATTTGATTTTTTTGAAGACTCTTAAAAACAGTTGGTCTTATTTAGAAAAAATGCAATGTAGAACTTTCGTTAAACTGCGCGTTAACACATTTGATTGTGTGAGAGGTTCATCTTTTCTTATTCTTTGGTCCTTTTTCGTGGAAAATTAACGAATTTATATTTTCAATTGTTCCTTGGGAAGTTTCAAAGTTTGATTTTACGTAACATCACTTTCCTTAAAACTCGTCATAATTGTCAAGCATTAAATTGTTCTCTCAGTTTTACAAAACTTTATCTGCTCAAATCACACATCATTCAAGTGTCAATAATTTCCATTAAAATTTGCATAATACAATATTAGCGACTTCTCCTTTTTTCTGTCACTCCCTGTTAAAATTTAAAACATTCGCGCAGAGAGTTTTTCGTATACAGAGGAAAGTTAGGAGAGCGAGCTGCATTTTACAATTTTTTTTATGCCGAAATTCAAAACTTTCCAAGTGAGAGATCAAAAGTGGATAAATAGCAGCTGCACAAAAAATAATTTAAAACTACTAACTCAAGTTTTTACAAGTCACAGACCGTACTGATGAATTCTCCGATCTGATTGTCAGAGAATTAAATAATGTTAAAACTAATTAAAAAAAGGTTTAATTTACCGCACTGTTCGTTCACAGAATGTCTTCGTCGTCCAGGATGATCGGACGGAACTTGTTGTTGACGGGCAGGTTGGGCCGCAGCGTGACCATCTGGGTGGAGGAGAGGTTCTGCGAGTTGCGCGGGGCGCGCACGCTCACGTAGGACGTGCACGTGTTGGCCCGGTTCAGGGTCGGTTCTGCAGGTGGCTGCGGCGTGCACCTGCGCAGCAGCGGCACGCGACGCAGCGTGTGCGCAAACGCAGCGCGGAAACGCGCGTTCATCCAGCAGTAGACGAGCGGGTTGTAGCACGCGTGCGACATGGCCAGCCAGTGGCACGCGAACCACATGTACGGCAGACCGGGCCAGTAACGCAGCTCCGGCTCCATGTCCAGGAGGATCTGCGGACAAAAATGGAGAACGTCGAAAACATTAATTAGCGTCAAATTTGATTTTGGGCTAAGCAATTGTTTTGTGAACAAATGTTAATTCCAATAATTTTTCATGTAAAATTGTAAATTTGTAAAAAAAAAATGATTTTTGTACTATAATTTTTGTCAAAATGTTTTCACAGCTCATGAATTATGGCTGCAGCCCGCAGCCGAAACATGTATTGTTTTTTCTTAAACAATAAAAACTCCCCAAAAACTCATCGAGGAAAAGCCGAATTTAAATTCAAATCACCATTAATTAGCGTTTTATTAATGTACTTTATTTATGCAAATATGTTGGATACGTTTATATATATTGACAAAATATGTAATTTTATCTTTTCTGGGGCTTTTGTCTTTTTTCAGTTCAATTTACATAATATTTAGAAGAAATACAAAAACAATAAATTAATTTTTTGAGAATTTAAAACCCAAAGAAACCACTCGAAACGGGAAATAATTAAATTAGTACTGCGACTAATCACCTTGACGTGGAATTACGTTCCGAGACAACGAGATATTTTAGACAAAGCCGGTGTAAAAAAGTTAGAAAAATTCCTGTTGTGATAATAAACAATTTTGATTGAGGGCGAAAATTTCCCAAAATTAATATTCTTTAAAACCACCCCAATCTGTCTGTATTCCACGTCAAGGCGATTAGTCGCAGTACTAATAAATTAATTGTGTTCCAAGTGTAGCAAGATGTGAGTTCCCTTTTCTGAAAGACGGGTCTGACTTGGTGTTTTGCTCATAATATCAAATTTATGTTCAATTTGGAGGAAAATAAATGTTCTTTGCAAGCCCAAGACTGCGCTCAAATTTTTGGTCTCCGTTCCCATCATGTGAGTTTGGAAAGTTTAATTAGGCAATTTTAAGTTCATTATAGATAATTATTTCCAATTTTTTCTTTTAAAATTTTTTTGCATTTTATTGAATTTTATTTTTAGTTCATTTTTATACTAAATTAGTTTTATTTTTAATTTAATTATTTCATGCCTTTGACCTTTTGAGCAAAAAATTTCATTTTCAGCCAGGAAACTCAATTTGAAGATAAAAACTTAATTTAACAAAAGGGCTCTCCTTGAAACATTTTATTAAAAAAAGCTATTTAGAGAGATAAAGCGCTTTTTTCAAGCTCATTTTCGGAATTAAAGTGGCCGTTTAATTAATTATGGATGCGCGTTGCAAGGCTGTAAAAAGTTCATCAGTCTGAACGAGAACAATTTTCCCTGTAGAGAAAAATTGCCTTTGCCTTCGAATGCGTAACATTTTACAAGTCCCTCTTTTTACGCACTGCTTCCTTTAATGTTTGTTCTCTGGAAAGGGGTGCGTGTGTCTCTAAAAAGAGCGCGTTCTCCACTTTCCTACCCTCTGTGCGCGCGTAGGTTTTCTTTCCTTTGTGTGCGAAGAGTGTGTGATCTAATTTGGTTAGCTGGAGACGACATATTTTTTTAAGTGGAAAAAGTATGCTTGATAATTGTAAAAAATCAAAGATTTTATTAAAAAGATCATATTTTTTTACGCATCATTTAATTTCAAACCCGAGAGGTAAAATTATGTATTCAAGTGGAAATTGAGAAACTCATTACATTCCTTGGTATTTGCAATTGATTAATTCCTAATAGATTTGCGTGCTTGAGCTGAATATTTAAAATTATTTATTCGTTCAATTGCCTTTCTTACTCTAATCAATTGGAGTTTGCAAAGCGTGCCTATGAAATATTTTCGAAACGCCGCATTTGCATCGCAAGAGGAGCACGAAGTTGTGAAATGTGAGCAGGTAGAGTTTATGGAGCACAGCAGATAACTTCACTGAAGCAGTTCTTGTGTGGAGGGTGGTATATCACATTGCCCTTTTGAAGTCGGCGGCGTTCAATTAATCACGGCTGCATTCACATGCAAGTCATGCTTTTAGTGCAAACGACGCGAATGATCAATTTGCGCATTGCAAATTTATTTGCTCTAAAATGTACGCTTCAATGATTGCGGGGTTGTGACTTTGTCAGTCGTTGGGACGTAAATAATGTTTAAATAATTAGCGGCAACGGAAATTTCCATTTAAAACATGCAATTTGGTCATTAACAAGACACTATGTAATTATGAAAAATTAAGTCTGCTGGTAAATAAATTACTCTTGGTGCGTAATTAGCGCAGAGAGCTTAATTTTGCTTGTCTAGACAACGCACGTAGACTAATTAGATTTTGATTTCCCGAAAATATTTATTGGACGAGGAAATTAATTTAGTTTTCTGGAGAGCAAACACAAGCGAATTTTTAATATCCGGCCTTAAAAGTTCACCTATAGAAAAAATTGCAAATATTTGCCCGGCGAGGAAATCTTTAAGGTGAAACGCCTCCTCTCGTTGGTATGCAACCGGCCTTTGAATCCCGGCGGTGCTCAATTTGCGTAAACTCGAGGGCAAAGGGTTGGGTGAATAATACATGCGGCGCGTCGTCTCGCAACAACTATTTAAACTCACCAGCAGAATGTTGAACGGTGCCCAGCACACGGTGAACACGAGCACCACCACCACCATCATTTTCACCATCTGCAATCAGAATTTAACGATCACATCAGTTCACATGAACAACTTTTGCATGAGAAAATCTAATTTAAAATTTCCGTATGCATTTTGAATGTATTTAAAAAAAAAAAAAGCAATTTTCTTCCGTTCCAGCAGCCATTGAGCGCGTCCTAATCATTGGAAATCGCCCTCTCGAGCTCCGAAGCCCCTTTTATTATGCTAAGCCTCTCTTCCTTTGCTGACAAGTCATGCAAATTTAATGCAATTTGTTGAGCCTTGCAAAGGTCAGTCCTTATTGTGTGTATAAAATTGAACAAGCGTGGGCGCAGAACTTATTTTGCGCAAAAACGCCCGACGACGTGAACAAAGTATCGACTCACTTCATGGTACTCGCGACAAAAATGAACTGAGTTTTCTCCTGGGTATACATTTATGTTTCTCATTTGTCACACAAATCGAGTTTCTGACTTGATTATATTCGTTCTCGGGAATAAAAGAGAGCAAATATGTCATTTTTATTTATTTGCCTGGCTTTATTTGTGTTTGCTCATTATATGAAGCTTAAATATAAAATATTCCTCCAACTTATTTAAAGAAATTTGAAATTGTGATCTTTGTGAATAGATTTCACTACTTTTCGTTCACAAATGGTTTTTTCACAGAAATAAAATCGTGTCTGCTGTGAGTCAATTTTATGTTCTGATAATTAGTTATCGTCTCTTCTCAGCAATGAAGATTTTATAATGTTAATAAATTATTTGAAGAATTTACATATTAACAGCCTCATCATGAATTAAAGAAACGTTCATAACCCGGATGGATTTGCGTTCTGTGCAGTTCAAAATTGAATGTGCTTGTACAGTTAATACTGTTTAAGTTTGAGAAAATTTAATAATATTTAAAACAAAATATATAGAAAAAACAATAAAAAATAAATATGAAAACTACAAATCGTAGAATTAAATGAAATTAAATATAAAATTTAAATGCATATATCGTTATATATATTAAAAAACAAATAAATCGAGTGAAAATATAAAACTATATATTTTTCTCAACAACATGATATTTATTATTAAAAAAATTATTATAAACTAGGTTATAATATTCATAATATTGATCACGTTTGCATGCATTAAACAACTTAGAGTTGCATGGATAGGAATATTATTATTTTTCTACAAACTCCAACTGAGGCGAACGATATTGGTGGCGAATCAAATTGAAACTGGGAAATTTAATTCCTTTTACCAGGAGAACTATGGGAGGAGCAAAAATCACACAAAATCCACGTTCCCAATCAAGCTGGGATTAAATCGGCTTTGGAAAGCTGGTCGTGTCCAACTTGTGTGGAAAATGGAATATCAGATCTGTAAAATAATATATTTAATATTATTTTCATAGGTTGTCTCCGTGAGGCTTATTTTCATAATTTTTATTTTCCATTTGCAATTTGTTGAGCCAAAATTTAAAAAAAAAATTTAATCTAATGGTCACGTGTTGATTTTTTAGCAATTTTCTAATTAAATCAATGTAGAGACCCTAAAATTACAAATACAGAAGTGAATCTTTCAATAAAACAACAAAGCCAAAAGTGCTCTTTATACCACATGCAAAAACTATTTGGTATGCATACGTTTGATAAATTTCGCTGGCAAAACAAGCTATCAAACAACATAGTCCGAATTTCTCTTTGGCAGCGTAAACAAGCTATGACGGGGGATCCGAGGTATGTAAGCAAAGCGTGCCTGCGAAATAAGCCTTTCTGTACATCGCACAGCACGGTATGTGCACGTTTAATGTTGCTTTTAGATCGAAAAGTAGCCCTTGCTGAGAGAGGAGGCAGATCAAACACTTAAGCAATTTTAATGTAAACGTATCCAAACGTTTTTCTTCCGTCAATATATAAATCCTAATATACATTTTTCTTATCTTTCAAGAATTTATTGCAAATAAACTCTTGGAAGGCCACAAATTCTGATGGAATCAAATTTATACCACCTGTGAGAAAGTCCATTAAGATCAAATCTGAGCCTGAATTAAGAGATATTTTAAGGGATAGGAACCCTGCCCGCTATTATAGCGGCCGAAATTGCTCTGCTATCACTCGCATAAATAATTGACCCAATTCTATTATCTCTAGCGCAGCCACCACGTCACATTACATTAAGGCACTCAGGGTGTATTATAACGTGGGTAACCGATGTGAACAGTGCATTATGTCAGTAATAATGCAGCTGATAATAATTGCAATTGATGGCTCCTGCGTGCAGGTAATTGGATCTTTCTGGTTCACGTTTGACATGTGTGAAGCTTGTTTTCCAGACTAGTTGCTTACGGAAATAAAATTATAATGGCTCTATTGAATAAAAATTGGGAAATTTTCCGAATATTTTACTAAATATTAGTTTAAATTATTTACCGTACAGTATTTTCTTTTATTCTAGATTTGCTCCAGTTAAAACTGAGCAGAATCTGTAGTTTAAAAATGTAATTACATACAATTAAATTTAAATTATTTCTTCCTAATATAATAGAACATAAAATAGTTGGAAGGTTGCGTTGTAATAAAATATTATTATTCAAACTTGGATTTTCCTCTTCAATTTAAATTAATTTAATTTTATAAATTATTTAATTAATTACTTTAATTAATACACTTAAAAAGCATTAGGAATTGTTAAAAAGTAACAATGTTGTCTCAATCCCTTTGAACTTATTACAAATAGTACAAATCTACGCAGAAAAAATTATAAAATTCGCAAAATAAAAAATTCCGAGGATCACTGAGACGGATTGATTCTTTTATAGTTCGGAAATTCAAGCAATTCATTGCAATTTTTTTTTATTGAATAAAAATTAGTAAAAATCGGTCTCAATTAAAAGAATATTTGCAAGCGTGTTTTCATTAAGTTAATCCGGACGTTACAAAGTTAATCAGAACGCATTCATGCCTTTTGATAAAGTACATTATTGCAGCATCAAGCATTCTGATGAAAATGCAACACATAACCTCATTAAAGTGGCGTAATCACTGCCGAGCACGCACAATAATCAACGTGAATTGCACCAAATTAAGCTGACAAACACTTCAGCGCAAATTATTTGATCTCGTACGTGACCTCGACGTCGCAATTAGCAGAGTGCCAGGCCATTCGATGAGAACGCGCCTCTCGGGCCAACGAGCACCACGGCTAATTCGCTGGATGCAAATGCGTTTTCCCCAACCTTGCGGTGGCAAATATTTGCCAGAGCTGCTTTTGACCCAAATGCGAGGGACGGGCAGAAAGGGCAACTTTGCTCTTGACTTGACATTTCAAACTTGAGCATAAACAAAATAATTTAATGAGAAAAGCTTTCAGTGTTTCTTAAGCACAAAGCGAAATTGATTAATATATTTTCACACACAAAATTGTAAATAAAATGTATCTTAAACTTTCTGAATTAATTTAATTAAGAGTTTTGTGAGTTGAAAAGACTTTATTTTGCAAAGATCTCTACTGCTTTGTTTTGTTAATTTTTAATGAACTGTTTTTACTTTCAAGAAACGTTCAATTGAATGAAAGCCGAGCTTTGCAATTCTGAAAAACAATTAAGGACCTTTTAATTATAATTATTTATTCAAAAACCTGTCGTGCCTTGTTTTCTTAATGATAAGTTGTAGATTTTCTGTTCAACTCAAGCTGGCTTTTTGTTTAAAGCTCGTCAGTGAACTTAACATACATAGAAGTAGAAATTGCAAAGAGATGTTATATAATCATTTAAAGAGAATTAAAATTTGTTTTGCTGCTCTAATAAAGCAAATCCAAAAGAAAAAAATCAAATTAAATTCTTCTTTGAGTATTGCGAGTTTTTTACTCTCTCATTTGAATATTAAATCATCGCCATCAGTTAACGTAACAAGTCGTCAGCCCTGATATTAATGCAGAAACAGGCAGCAGGAGTTCTCGCGGGCGCGGGACAAGCAAATGATTCCGAGAACACGGGGTGGTCTGCCTCGACGGTGTAATATTCGCAGCCGCCGAGGCGCCGAACGTAATCCTCTTTATGCATGATACGGCGACGAAACACAACGGCAGGGGGCAGGTGTGGCAGGGTGATTGATGACACCCCTAAGAGCTGAGCCAACAGACAATATCTCGAGTTTGCCTTTGCAACGTTCGCCAGCGCAATTTACTTGATAAAAAGAATGCATCGGAAAAATTAAAACACGTCTCAGCCAATTAGCTCCCTGCGGATTTGCAGAACGAATTAAATTTGACGTTCCCTCGCGACAGAGAAATAGGAGCTCGTTGGTTGCAACACGATACATTTTCTAAATTACTCGGCGGCAAAGTCCTTGTTAGGATTTGAATTGATTGAAACCACGTGACCACTTTTAAAATCAATACTCATCAACGTGTTTTTTCTTCTTTTACTGTGTAAAAAACTCAATATAAAAATAATAAGCGTATAGTAATATTTATAATTTATGCAACGTTTTTCTCTTTTATCTTTTTAAAGTGTTGCGCTAATATTTGTTTTTCAACAAAACTCGGTTGTCACAAACAGTTGGCACGGCGAGTTTGCCCAAATGTTGACAGTGCCCAACATTCTCATCAACCGGCGTAACTCTCCAAGTCTGGGCGTTTTTAATTTGTTGCGCAAACACACTGATTGCTGAGTTCCCGTGGCGAGTTTTTTTTTTTTTTTTAATTCAGCTGCTTTTGTCAGTGAAGAACTCGACGTGGTTTCATTTTCGCTGTAAAAAGTGGAGTGAAATGTGTAATAAGAAAGACTCCCTCGGGATTCAGAATTTCGCCCTGCGCTTATCTTTTATTTGAGGCAAGAAGTCTGTCGTGCACCCTCGTCGTGTCGCATAAAAGCGGACCAACGCCTACAAAGTGCGAGATCCACGACCCGCTCTTCATTTGTGCCGTGCAGGTTGCTTAACTCAGGATTTACTAGTGCTACGAAATGATTTTTTTAGTGTTGTCGATATGATAAAAAAGCTGTATGGAAATTTTTTATAGTGATTGTTATAGTCTATTGTTTTCATTATAAAAGACAGCAAAATTGCAATTAGAGACTACAAATTAACTCTTTATTAAAAACTTAATTTTTATTTTCCCCGTTCATGGATGTTGTAATTCCGAAATTTTGTAAATTTTCTTATCTTTATCTTTAAAGGTCTTAAGAATGGGGGAATTTCAGCTATAAAAACGATATTTTGTCATTGAAAAGCACCAAAAAAAAGGGCACATGAAAGAACTGAGCATTATTCTATAAATTTGCGATTTTTGAAAGAATTTGATATTCTAATGCTCGATTTTTCTAAACATATTTGCGACAATATTGGCCATTTGAATAAATTTTTGGGTTCAAAATGCCTAAATTTATGTAAAAAGGTCATCAAAACAGCTTTTTCAATATAAAAATTCAAACATAATAGGTCTTTTTTAAAACAGTTTTCATTTCAGAATTGATAAGAATATTGACATTTTTGCATAGAATTATGCAATTTGGTAAATGCAATTTCAATTTTGACTTTAAAGATCGATTCAACAAGTTAATGCTTTCGTATGATAATTAGTGCAACCAAATTATTAGAGTGGAAAGTTTTTATTTTGTTACAACTTACAAGTTTGCGGCAACAATAGTGTGTTCTTACGCGAAGTTTAGAATTATTACCTCAACTTGTCTGGTGTGTTGGAATTTCAAAAGAAAGAATTGCCCATAAATTTTTGTACTGAGTGCTTTCGCCGGCACACACAAAATCTGGAGAACATAAAACGTTTCGCAGCAGTAAAGTGAGAAAAGAAATTGCGAAGGGAAAAAGGGCGTTTTATCATCTATTTCCATGTCACTTCCTTCTGGCGGGGCTTTCGACGCGCTTTTAAAATATATACAACTAACACACTTCTTGCGCGCCAGTCGAGAGACGTTCCATTTTTCACTTGGAATAATGGAAGTCGCGGATTACCGACCCACATTTTCATGAATTACCGCGCCAAGAGCAAAAAGTAACAAAGAAAAAGATGATGATTTGCGCACATCGCTTTTTTTAAATAAATATATTCATAACAACTTTCGGCCCAAAGCATTAGCATTCGAAGACACACCTTTTTCGCATTACTCGCCTCCGGATGGTGTGCGCGTGCATGATTTTGAATACGTTAGATGCCAAAAAAGTCGAGGAAATTTTCCATTACGAGCGATGTGAAGGTTGAATGCAAAAAGAAAAGTGTGGCGCGGCAGGCATCGTTCATCTTGGATACGATGATGAAGAGCGGCGGGCGAAAAAACAATTTTCTGATTTGCGTCAGCGCGCGTCAAACGCGATTCATTTCGATCGGCGCTTCTGCTTTCAATTTTTTTTTCTGACGGTGCCAAGATCCGGTATTGAATTTTTTGCTCAAAATAATCCGGCACGTGCGTCCTTTATTACGAAAAAGTGTTGACAAAAATTCGATAATAAAAACGAAACTGTTCTATATACAATTTTTTGCTTTTCAAAAAAGGAATAAACATCAGATGGAAATTTAATCATTAATTAAATGTTTCCTTTTGTACCTTTTTTTGTTAATTCTGAATTTATTGCGTGCTCAATGAGCTATGCTTTGGTAAAAACGAAAATCACCCTGCCAAAAACAGGGTGTTCGCTTTGATACTGAACGCTATTCGCTCAAAGGCTAATTAAGGGTTGCGCTAGCTTGAAATCGCCTTAGTAAGAGTTTCTTTTGCAACTCCTGAGAGGAATGACAGCATAATTTATTAAGAAAGAGAAGCATTCTGACATCAAAGGGATCTTAATTGGCTCAAAAGAAGTCGAAAAAATGTTAGCCAGTTGATGGAAAGATTGTCAGTTTCATTTTAACTTCTGAATATTTTGAAAATTGCATGTGTAATATTTTCTTGTTATTGTAATAATTAAATTTTTTACTTTACATGCAATTTTTAAAAGTTTTGCAGAACAATTTGGGTTATTTACTTATAAGGATTTAAATTTTATATAGTGATTTTTTTCAGCTTTCAATTTCACGCCAAACGCAGATTTATTTTAAACTATTTTTACCTTTTCAAAACATCAACTGCAACTATAATAATTATAGGGCTAATGAATGATAAACAAAAGCTGCAGTTTCTTAGCAGCAATTTGGCAGGGCAAAAGCGAGTCTGACAAAGAAGGCCAAGAGCGTGGTTTCGAGATGTGCGGCGCAATATCGACCCTGGCGCGGAACAAAAGGGCCAACTCGACGCAACAAGGGTCGGTCGGTCGGTTAAGAAGAGGAGTGAAAACAAGCGTGTGGAAATACCTTTCTTTTGTTCTTGGCAATCCTCATGTCGCGCATGTTGTGCGCCTCGCCGGGCGGCCTCGTGCCCCACACCTCGGCGGCGATCCGCGAGTAGGTGAAAAGCAGCACCCCCAGTGGCAACGCGTACTGCAGCATCAACAGGGCCAGCGTGTACAGCTTCTGAGCGTCCATCGAGTCCCACTGCTCGGTGCACAGAAACCAGTCGCACATTTTGTACCGCTCGTTCGGCTGAACCACCCTGGAATGAAAATATAAAAATATTATTTTAAAACCCGGTTGCGTTTGTGAATTAATACGATTTCACTATTATAAATAAGTCACAACAAGTATGTATGTTATCCGCATGTTTGTTGTTGCGAGTGCAATATATTTTACAGTTCAACTCCTCTCACGACCAGGAAGCCACAGATGTGTCAGTAAAAGGATATAGATGCATTTTATTGTAGGCGTGAAACCACAACAAAATTAATCGAGTTTTGCGATGAGAAATTTTTATGCTGGCAGAGCAGAAATAAACACAGCATCTCATGAAACTATCAATTTTCGTTTGATCTCTTTGTTTTCAAAGTAGCTTCTGAGAGCGAAATTGATTTTAACTTTTTTGAAGGCATCATTTTCTTCTCAAAAAATGTATAAAATTTATCTGATGAGAATTTCTGCCAATAAAATACCTCGGGTAATTACGAAGAGAATCGATTTCCTTTGCTGAAAACCAAAGGCAGGCCAATTTAGGAGGTGCATTTTTTACATTCACCTTTATTGCAAATTTTAACTTATAATCAATTTGCAAACTACTTGATAAAATTCTGGCAACGAGACTTTTGGCGAAACTCGGGGATTTTATTCCGAAAGAACAATACGGTTTTATGCCGGGCAAAAGCACTATTGATGCCATTAAAAATTTTCAATTAAAAATTTCAGAAATAATGGGAGGGAAAAACTACAAAAAATATGCACTTTTTATTGACTTAAAATCAGCTTTTGATCTGGCTAATAGAAAATTGTTTATGCAAAAGATAATTAACAAAAACACCCTATCAAAAAATGAACTTTTGTTGCTATCAGAATTTTTGGAGGTAGACCATATTCAGATAGATGATGGAATTTCACTTTCAGAGTTTTTTACTCAATCAAATGGCTTCAAACAAGGTATGAATTCTAGCCCAATTTGTTTCAATATTTACATCCATGACATTATTAAAATATTCGAGGGCATGGACGGAGTGGACTTTCTGCTCTTTGCAGATGATATGGTTTTTATTAGCGATTGTTGTAAAAAACTGGAAGAAATTTTGAGAAAGTTTTTAATTTACTGCACAGAAAACAACTTAAAAATAAACCTGTCCAAGACAAAAGCTTTAAAATTCACAAATAAAGGTAAAGGGCCGAAAGGAAAATTAGATAAAATAGCTTGCGAGGGGAAAGAAATCGAATTTGTAACTAGTTTCCCATACCTTGGTGTAACTTTTCAGAAAAGTTGCACGTCCTTCTCCAAACATGTCACCGAAAGATGCAAAAAGGCCCTCGCAGCCATGCACTTCAGTGGGAACTTACGGGACCTATCTCTCGACTGCGCTAAATCTCTCTTTTTTCTTAAATTCGCGCCCATGGCCACGTATGGGGTGGAAGCAATGCCGCACTTAAAATTATGTGACTTGGTTACGTATGAAAATTTAATGACTAGATATTTTAAAAAAGTTTTAGGAGTAAGTAAATTTTCTAGAAGCTCTTATCTGTATCTTTTGATTGGCGACGAAGAGCCTTTTGTAACTAAAATTAAGAACACCTTTAATTTAGTTGACAATAAAGCTTATGAAGAATTCTTGGAACATATTCGGCATAGAAAAGAACGTGACTTTAATGTAGAAATATTTCAAACACCGGCAATGTTAAATGATAACTGGAAGCAGCCCTTGGTTAAAAATAGACATGTTCAAACACGGTTTGCAATGCACGGCTTTCATCACTTTGCTTGTACGGATAAAACTTTTCATACCGCCGGAGAAAAATGTAAATGTAAACTTTGTGACGAGACAAAGATTTCTCAGTACCACCTCCTTAAATGTACAAAAAGAATCAAATCCCTAACTGAATATGCTAAAATGGATAAAGATAAAACCTAGTATAGATTATATTTAACCTTAAGTCGACACTTTAATTCTTAACTATTAAAATGTCTTGCTGAAGTTGTACACAATTGTGTTAAATAAATGGAAATAAATAATCAATTTTATTTTTAAATTAATGTGTATGAATGGAGAATAAATTTAATGACCAGATAAATAAATTATAGATGTAATTAAAAGAAAATAATAAAATGAATGAAGATAATGTAAGCATATTATTATCGAGCATTTATATTTTTGAGCAAAATCTGTTGTTTTGTAAGTTAGTAATTTTTTTTTTAAAGAAATGAAATTAATAAATGATATTTAATTATTTAATGTAAAAATTTAAATTACTATTAAATGTGATTTATTTTATAATATTTTTTAACTTTATTTTTTAAAATGAAATTATTTAATTAACATGTTTTTTTAAGTAAATTTCATGAAACAAAATGTATAATGTATCTATCAGTATTTATTTATTTATTTATTCTCCATTCAGACGACAATAATATATGGTTTAGGACAATAACCTGATTTCGCCGCATTAATTCAGGCTTATATGCAGAATCGCTTAATTAATTTAATTTATGCATTTGAGAGTGATATGTTGTTTCAAACACACTGCTGCTGTATTTCATCATCATATAGCCAAAACATTTCATATCAACCCCATTGTCCTCTATTGAAATTTTGGTACACCGCTCGCTCAACTCTAGTCACAAAAAGGTTCACGCTGTGTGCATGGTGACCAAAAAAAAATTAGATTGAAAATAATGTGTGATATCAGGCTCTAAATATAAGAAGTTTGGTAAAACGCTCTCGGAAGGCTCGTTTTCATCTGGCAAAAAAATAAAAAATAATTATAAGGCTTCCTAAAATAATTATAAATGAACGTCCAGTGCGGAGCAAATAAAAAATGTATCCAACGACGAGTGAGTTATTCGATAAGGCTCTGGTCCCGCCGGATTTTGTTTGCGCGTGAGAGGGCGAGAAGCAAACAGGATGGAATATGGTTTTGTTACAATTCTCTTGTATATGTTCATGCGATTCGCAATATCAAAAGCTCATTTGGCGCTGGCACAATGTGCGTTGTTTGTGCGTCACACTCTAACTTAATAATAGTCGAAAGCAATAATTGCTAGGGATTTGCACCACAAAAGCAAAATCCCACATCAAATAATTTGCTAGCATCAAAAGCAAAATTAGATATTTAACAATGATAAACAAAAAAATAAAAATAGCATCAAAGGCAAAATTCCATATTTTTTTGTTTGAAAAAAAAAAACATCAAGAGCCAAATTAGATATCTTTTCATTACAAAAAATAAACAAGAATTCAAGGAATTTCAATTAATTTGTAGAAAAAAGGTAAAACTCACTCTGAAACGATGAGAATTGGAGTTGCAGAGGCAAGAGCGCCGACCCAAACTGCGAAAACCACCCAGCGAGCGTGTCTGCGCGCCAAACGCGGACGCAGCGGACGCATTATGGCTGCGTAACGCTCGACGCTGATCGCAAGAAGCGTGTACGCACTGACTAGCACCGATACAGCCTGCAACAAAAGTAAGAGGAATAATAATTATTAACAATAATTAATGATATAATAAGAAAATAATAACTTTATTAAATTTCAAATCTTTCATTTCGATTCAACAATTTAAAAAAAAGATGAAATAAAAAAAATGATACATTTCCAGCTGAATCTTTCAATATAATTGTAAAAATGATAAGCAGGTATGAAAATAAATTTTGTGGCAAGCAGTTCTGAAATAATGTTGTTATTATAATTTTAAGTTAAATCTTTGAAATGTATCTTTGTTGTGAATTTTAGAATAGCCAATTGCTAATCAATTCATTTCCAAATGTATTTACAAACTGTTCGATCAATTATCCAAAACTTCATTTATATAGAAATTTATTAAACACAAAATGTGTACAACTTTTCAACGTACAATTAGTTATTTATAATTCATTCTCGCAGCTTCAGACAAGCTTAAATTATTTTTACAGCATTCACTAAAATGATACAAGTTAATTTTACTCCCACATTTTTCACATTCGCAATCACTATTTACATTTGAATGGTAATTTTTATTCTTACAAAATAGAAAGTGAAATCCGTGTACTGCATATCTGGTAAATAAATGTCTGTTTTCAAAACACGGTTTCTTCCAGCTCGGATTAGTCATTGCAGGAGTGTCATAAAATAAACTTCATTTATTTGAGGTATTTTTAGTAAAAATGGAATATTCAAGATTCGAAATTGAATAAACCTACGGCAGGAAAAGCTGAGATTCTATGAAAATTGAAACTTTTGGAAATGCTTAGAGCTTTTCCCTCTACTTTGGTATTAAAAAGACTTTATTCTGATGAAGAAACGAAAATCTCAGCGGGCTTGCTTTGCTCCCTTTGAAATCCCCAGACAATGAGCCCCCCCGATATTCCAAAGTAAGACGCGCAGCTTCATCCGTCTGTTTCTTTGTCGGATTTGCTTCCTGTTTGACAACAACCGTTCCTAGAAGGTTGAGACGGAGATCGCGGATGAAATCCCAGAGGCGCGCGTGAATCGTAAATTTGATTTCGCTGCAAGAGAGACGCAGACTGACAAACGATGGCTGCGGCGCTGCGAGTGTGAAATCATAAATAATAATCAGCACGAAGCGGTGCAAAGAAACTCCAATAATGCGGGAGTGCTGAAGCGGTGATTTTTATCAAGGGACAAAACGCGCATTTGCGTACATCTGCCCCCCGTCGAGTGTCTCTCTCTGTGCGATTGCGATTCACGGAATGACGCACAGCAATGTCAGTGACAAAGGGATTCAAATATATGGGCAAAGGGGCGAATGGTGACTTTTTTTCTTACGAGCTCCGTGCGAAATAAAGAAGAGCAAAAAGGAGATGAAAACGGTTTCCTTACCAGGAATGGTTTCAATGAGAGAAAAAAAATTGAGCTAAAAAATATATTGAATGGCGAAAGAAACAATATTTTAAAGAATAAAAAAAAATGGAAAAATTCTTTTTAAAAGTTGTCAATAAATAAACAATTTATAATATTTTATAAAATAGAGCTCATATTTTTAATTGAATTTACTGAATAAAAATATATAATTTGTAATAAATTTTTAAATTTGATAATTTTATTAAATTGCAAGGAAATTTACAGAATTTTCTTCGCGCTGTTATTAATTTTTATAAATTTATTCTTTTTTATTTATAATTTAGTGTCTCAGTTCCACGTTTTGGTATAATATGAAAAACATAAATGATCTAAGGTCTCGTCAGCTTTTTCACTATTTTGATATGATTAATTAATGATTGCAACAAAACTTGATTCATTTTGTCAGGAAAAAACGATTTTGAATTACCAGATTTTATGAATATTTTATATTGATGTCCTATCAAATTAAACATTTACCCTAAAACGCTAAATTAATTGAAATTGGATAAAAAGTAGATAAAATATTCTACGTGATCAATTAAATTGTTGGTTCGCAATCGATTTTGATGACTTATTTTTGATAGACTAACATTGGTTTGTAGATGTAAATTCAAAGGAGACATCATAAAAAATGGAATTAATTAGGAGAAAACTTAA
The DNA here is from genome assembly GCF_031216515.1 of Neocloeon triangulifer. Classification (NCBI taxonomy): domain Eukaryota; kingdom Metazoa; phylum Arthropoda; class Insecta; order Ephemeroptera; family Baetidae; genus Neocloeon; species Neocloeon triangulifer. Next base: position 3,992,775 of record NW_026775555.1, on the reverse strand, counting down.
ATAATAGAAATCAACACGGTTTCTTACAGAAATTTTCTAATTTAATTTTCACCTCAAAATTGAAGCAACCAAAATTGATACAAATTTCATTTAATCACGTTTCACCCCAAATTAACTAATATTCTATTAAAAAATTTGCTTATTTCACACATATTTTGAATGAGGTTAATTGAAAAAGATCAAAATTCGACTCACCTGACAATAACTGACGAGTTTGCAAAGCGGGGCGCCAAACGGCCAGTATTGGAGCACCAGGGTCGGGACGAAAGAAAAGGGGACGCAGGCGACAGCGAGCAGGAGGTCGCTGAACGCCAGGTTGACCAGCAGCAGGTTGGTCACGGTTCGCATGCGTGGCGAGGCGCGCACCGAAATCACCACCAGGCCGTTGCCGATGAGGGCGGCCGCGAAAATGAGCACGTAGGCGGTGAAAATAATCGCCTGGAACCACGACGTGCCCAAAATCAGGCCCTCGAGGATGGACCCTTCCGAACAGTCCCTTTCGTCCATTTCGTAATCCTGGGTGGAGTTGTTGAAGAAACCGCTCATCGTGCACAATCGAGTCGATCAATTATCCGGAGACCACTTTTCACATTTTTCTTTTTTGGTCGGGCGAACTTGATTTAAGCGGCGGCTCGGAATAATCGCGTTATGATTGCACCGCATACTTGAGACTTTCCTACTCAAACTTTTCAAGAAGATCGGAACTGGTTAAAAATTTATATTATAAATCTGCGTGAGTTATGAAAAAAGTTTGCACTTGTCATTGTCAGTCAAATAACGAGCGAAAGAAGCACCGCGGGTTGCATAAACACAAGGCAATCTCCTCTCCGCGATTAGCTCCAGCGGTCGTCGGCTTCCTCTTCCAGCGCCGGCATTTTCCTGCGAACATGCGTTCTCAATTAAAACTCGCGAAATGAAAGAGCTATTGCTGCTCTCATAGCAACATTTGCAATCTAAATGCAAATCGTGGAAACGCTTTTGCAAGCCAATGAAACCGAAATGGGAACAGAGATGGAGGTTGTGCTTGGGAGACGTGTTTTGCTTTACGGTAATGATCGGTGAACGGAATCCTGATTTCATGTGATGGGAGGGAAATTGTGAATCGTCCAACATGCATCTTTTGAGAGCAAAGTGCGACAATGTGAATATTAAGTTACAGTGACGTGAAATGTTCATTCGATATTTTCATACACCAGGCCTTTTTCAGACTGAGACTTTTAAGTTATACTTCATATTAAAACTAAATATTGAGTTATTCTTTTCATCATCATAGGAAAAATACAACTAAAATTGAAAGTTGAATTTAATTAAAATTATAAATATAAAAATAATGTTTTTGTAAATAAAAAATTGGCATATTTGATTAATTTTGCATTTTACTCCAAAAGTTTCCGAATGGCCAAAACGTTTACGTTTCATTGGGAAATTTAATTTTCTTTAAAGATGTAGTTCTATTCAGTGTTTTTGAATGAAAATTCAACTTAGAAGGTTTACAAATCTGTCTAGAAATTCAGAAATTGTTTCCTAAATTGAAAAATTTATAACCATAGCAGATTTTTTATGCAGAATTCTTTTTAATATTATTTTTATGCACCCGTAAGCACACGCAAAAGTTTTAGTTCTTGCAAATTAAAACTAACTTTAGTTTTGCACTTCAATGCGGGCTGCAGTGCCTCAACCCACATGCGATTTGACCCAGAATATTTGCATCGTGCTTGTACGTCTTAAGTGCAGTTTTCAAACTAGTTGCTTCTTTGTATAATTCTAGGACGTTGCTGCACAATAAAAAGCATTTGTGCAAAGCAGCAGATGCGAGGTATTCTCCTTACTTGACTCTTAAAAAGTTTACTTATTTGCTCTTTATATGAAAAGCAAAATTTATTCTTTAAAGTGCAATTAAAGTGCGCCCTTGCCTCCGTTTGTTATTAAATTATTTCATTGAATTGTCAGCGTTACATTATAATAATTTCATTATTATTGGCAACAAAGGAAATGTCCCGAGTAGAATCTTGAGATTTCAAGATTTTCCTTAATATATTTCTTTTCCTTAATATGTTTCTCTTCAATAATAGTCTGGCGAGGAAATGAAAAAAACGTTTCTCCATGACGGTGCAAATTTATTACACTCGACTTCCCTCGGCGCAAACTCATTTTAAAAGCGCCTTACTCATTTCTTGCAGGCATGAGCACGCGATAATTGAAGAAAGTATGCACAATGCTTTTACGTGCTGCACCCTCTCTCCATTCGCTCTGCTTTGAAGTCGACGAGCGAAATCACGAAAATTGCACGTATATATAATTTTTACATTGCGCAGACACACGTCTTTTCCAGCTTTTTATTTCTTTCTCTCTCATTTCGCCACTTTCCTTCGGCAGGGAGCGCGGCAAAGATAAAAGCGCCTAGTGGTTTCCTTTACCAAAAGTTCTTTCTAGCCGAATTCTTGAATTCTTGATGGATGCTTTTAACCTCACGTGCGTCATCCGTCGGCGGTTTTGAATTGAGCCGAATAGAGCAAAAAAACTTTTTCAGGTCAATTATATACGAGCCGAAGTGAGAATTTCTTTCCCGGGTTTACATTAAATTTTCAAGCCTGGTCTATTTCAATTATTAATGCTCATCTAGAGTTCAGGGTAGACGGGGCCGAATTCCAATTTATTCTTACGGCTCACCAGGGAGAGAAGTGGCATGTGCTATTTTCATCAAAAGTTGCACTAAGGACTCGCTTTAATAGGGTTTTGCGACTCGGAGGATTTGGAAACCTATTATTATCACATGACACAGTGCAAGGGATGAGGAAAATTGTTCAATTTGCAAGTATAAATCTCGAAGAGATATTTCAATAAAAATTTGATTAATAAAAAATATATACAAGAATTACAGCAGTTTTTTTTTACATTATTTGATTAATTACTTTTAAGATTACAGAACATAGTTTTTAAATTTATTTTCAAATTATGGCTCATTTGATGCGAAAAGCCGTAAAAATTTGCATTTACTTAGAAATAAAATTTGGTAATATAATATATTATTGAATTTATGCAGATCAGAAGTCGAGTACCATTTAATCTCCATTGGGATAATTTGTAATAACAATCATTTGAAGTTCTGTTTGAATTATTATTTTCTTAATATTAAAATAGATACTTAAAAATTTATTTATTTAAAGAATTAATTTAAAATAGAAAGCAATAAGCAAAAAAAATAACTATAAATAATAAAAAAATACCATTAATTTATTATAAAATAATCAGAAGAAATTTAAAGAAAATAATCAAATTTACTAGAATTTAGATAATAAACAAGTGGTTTTATTACAATAATCAGTTTTTTTTCTTTTAGATAAATTTCACTCATTGTCAGTTCCGGAAAATCTTTCATGGAAATGAATAGCAGTGCTTATTAAATTCATGAATGAGTTTATAATCCACGGTGAGCCTGCGGGAAAACGTCAGATCAGACGCATAAAGGCACCTCATTATTTCGCATGGGAAACATCATAGATTATACATATATAATCGTAAGCCGTGAAAATACGTCTCGTCAGCAGTCGCGAAAGTCAATTTTGTTGCTCTCGCGTTGAGGGAGTCGCAAATGGTGAACTTGATGGGAGCGAAGCTCGCGCTTTGTAAATCGGCGTCACGTCAGGGGAAATAATTAACTGCCGCTGCCAGTGAGGGTGCGAAAACCACCCACTCGAGGAACATTCAGGCCGAGAAAATTAACTCACGCTCCACACGCTGAAGAATCGGCATGGAAATTAATTGCGTTTGTGTCCCAGGGAACGGAAAAACGGCCAAATGCGACGCGTTTTCCACGAAACTGAACAAACAAGGCGCCGAGGCAGCCCAAATTTCCGTGACGATGAACACATTTTCCGGATGCTTGAGGCCGACCGACATCTTCCAACTCTGGCTTGAATGTTCACAGCGAAATGACTGATTTCCTTTAATTGGCCAAATTTGCTCTTGATCATGCTTCCGCGGTTTTGTTCAAATAGAAGTGCATGAGATTTACCAAGTCAATATTTTTATATAGCAAAAATTCAAAAATTGTTACTAATTAAATCTGCTAAGCAATTATTTTACTCACTTAAGACCTCATTTCATTTATGTAAATTATTATAATTAGTAATAAAATACATTTTGGTATTTGCATTAAAAAACATTTACATTATATTTAACTTTTTATGGAACAATTTTTATGTACTTTTTTTTTCAAATTATAATAAATGAAATTTTGGACGTAAAATATTTTTTGCCAAATTCACTCACAGCTAAAAGCATCACGCAAAAATGACGAAAAATGCGTTCCAGCAGACGTAATAAACATTTTTTCCGGCTCGCTGCAAACTTTTAAAAGTCGCAAAATTAACTCGCATACCATAAATTCCCAAACTCATACAGCACAAAGAGATTTGTTTTTCTCCAATCTCTACAGAAATTTACATTTTTTAAGAGGTATATGTTTATTGTTCATATGCGAAGTCCCTTTATAGTTTAATTACTTTTGTATAAATAATATTTATTTTAGATTTTAGAGTGATTTTTGGATTTATAGCTTTTTCATTAAAAGCATCAGTCATATTAAATAATAAACAAATATTTCCATTTTATACAGTTAAAAAAAACATCCAAAATTGAGCAGCTATTTCTATGGAACCAACATAACAATTTGAGAAGCTTCGCTTTCCTCGTTTGGGCAGATGAATTGCAGGAGCTTTTATACATTTTGACACTTTTTTGCAGGAAAACGCGCATCGGAATTTATGACTGGCTGTTTTTAGAAAAACTTCCCTGCACATTCATCTCGCTCTTTGTCAGTTTTATATATTAATATTTGGTGGCGGCAAACGGAGGAGGATCGATGCAAGCAGCCCCTAAAATTGCGTCCTTTCTCGGAGATCGGCGCGGCGCATTTCAAACTACATGTTTTGCATTTAAACTGCCTGTCTGTTGAAAGGAAGTCATCAGCCGTCGCGTGTATGTGTGTGCACAGCCATTACGGCGCACGCCATTATTATTCAACGACACACGCGCCTTTTGTAGGACAAGAGCGACTAATTTATGTATCAATCACTCGGCGAGTTACAAATTTCATCCTCTCTCGCCGCTTTTAATATCATAAATCGCACACTTTGTTGCATTCATGTCGCAGGAAACTGGGGATGCAGCTTTGCATTTAAAAGCGGTTACGACCGCAAGTATTATTATTATTTTTTTTTTTAATAAAAATTTCTTTTATGCTCCAGTCTGGTGTTTTTTTAACAGTGATGAATAATTTTTAGCAAAAAATCTCCTCCTTTCTATGACATGACGTGTGAAGAATAATAATAATGACACTCTGATTGACACTTTCTTAATTAGATCTTTTTTATATGGAAGGTTCGTATTACATACAATCCAACTGACAGTTTTGATGAAAATATATTTCAGCCAATCAACATGCTAATGAACGATATCATATAACGTGATTGCATTAACCGAACATTTCTCAAAAATTAAATATTATAATTATGAATAATGAAAAATCGGGTTGCAAGATAGGAAATAAAGGTCAACAGACCCCAAATGGTGACCTGCGGTCTGCTTTTGCTCAACCTAAGGCAATTTTTTTATTATTCTCTAAATTTTAGTAATTAATTTTTTAAATTCCTCCCACTTAGTTTAAGTTTGTTATTGGAGTCCTTTTCTATTATTTCTTTTATTAAATCTATCTCAAGTGAAAGCTTACAATTTAATATTGAGCCAATTAACATTATTATTGCGAAAAAAAAAACATTTATATACAGTTTTATTTATCTGCTTTCCTAATTTTGCGATTGATGATATATTTTTTTATGAATACCCAAATTTTAATAATTTTTTATTGATCTTATTTCCACTTAATTTTTTAATATAACTTTGAATATATGTTTTTGAATTTATTTGCAACTTCAATTTTACATAAATCTTGTTATAAAGTACTTCATAAATTATTCATTCTTGAACTTCCTCAATGATAATACCTCTAGCAATGTAGAACACCCTCAAGATATAAAAAGCTGCAGAGTAAAATCAATAATATGCACGCTCATCCGGTTTAAAATAAGCGCATTTCACTAGAACGTGTGCTCGGGGCCGCGCTTTAAGCAATAATATTTTCTTAGTAAATTGGACGTGGGACGGACAGCACAGCGGGAAAATTCATTCAGCCTAATGCAAGCGATAAACCAACGATTTTTCTCCGCGGTGCGTCAGGCGCGGGGCTATTAATAATTCGGCGTTAAATTAATAATCCTAATGTACACGCGGCGCGGCATTATTTCATTGTTGTGCATGCGCTCATCGCCACTTTCGACCTGCTAACCAGGTGTGTTCGTGTTTGTTTTGGCACACAAGAGTCAAGGTCCACACTTTTTTTTCCTACAAAACGGCGTCACTTTGTTGCGTTTCCCTCCCACGTTATGACTTTCAAAGTTTCAAATTTTTATGCACCCGTCAAATAAAAATTTGACGTTTATTCGGCCAAAATTTTCAAAGGAAAAAGAAAGTGGATATTTCCACAAATTGCTTTTGCAAATGAAAAATAAAATATATAAATTTCAAGTGAATTTCTCTCCAGCAAAGTATTTGAAAAGAAGCAAAAAAGTGCTAATTGGGCCTGGTTGCGCACAAGTTGGATTCGGTCATGCTGAAAAAGGTTCTTGCAGTCGTAAAGAAGTAAAATTTTTTGCAAGTATTTAGCGTTATTCACAAGTGTTTCCGCATGAGGTAGACGTGCTGAATTTGCCAATTTTTTTTCTCCATGGAGCCGAGAGCATAATAATAATCAACACCTGCAGCATCTCGCGAGTGAACAAAAAATATTCTATTATAATTCAGCACCTTTACAAAGAGAAACCAGACTTTGCTTTTTTTGCTCGGGGAGTTTTGCAGACTTTTCCTCGTTCTTTGTGCGTGGATAATGGAGACTCTATGCGCCTCTTTATTCTAAAAATGGATTAATGGTAAAGTTAGGCTCGAATGTAATCTCTTGAGCCGTCGCAGCAAAATTATCGCTGATAATATTGTCCTTTTCAAAGCGCTTAAGTTCTATGATATTTACTATTAAAGAAAAATGTCATAATTCACAATTAAATCCAGGGATTATTTCTGGTCCCGTGCAGCAGCTATTTCCATGAAATTATTTATTCATTCAATAGAAAATTAATCAATAATCGGTTTTATTTGTCACACCGTTGTATTTGTATTGAAAAGACACATAATTTCTATGAAAACAATCAACTCGTCGCAAAACCCAAAGACTTAGAACTCAGACTGTGGATTACAAGCGTTTAAGCTCCTTTAATAGCAAAATTGCCTCATATATATTGCAAGAAGGTTATTAAACATTAATTTTATCATTTTCATTGAATATCTGGAATCTTCTACGTTCAACATCAAATGGAGAACAAAGAGCCATTATTGACAGTCAAGTGAGAATGAAGATTTTGATTGACTTCAAAATAGGATTTGGGAAGTCTTACTTGGAAATGCGTCATACACAAGTGCGTTGGCGTCTTTTGATTGTGCAGCGCCATAAATTTCAACGCTTCTCAAAGCTGTTCTCATCAAATAAGACTTTGCATCAGTAGTGCCTTGATTAAGGTTTTGACTAAGCGTAATTACTATAAATACACTAAGGAATTATCCAAATTTTATGATACTATTTAATAAGATTAAATAGCGCTGAACTATTGCTATGCCCAGAATAAATTAAATTTGTCTCTAATTTATAATTAATAAAATGACTTAAGAGAACTTCAAATGTAAACATGAATTTAATTAATCGTATTATACATCATGAAAATTTGATACCAAGCGAAATTTGCGCTGGTTAAAGATCAATCTACGAGAGCACGGTAAATATAACCGCCTGCATAAGCACACGCTCGACTTTAATAACACGAAATTTTACTCGCAGCTTCGAAACATGTAATTAATGGCATTCAGAAAAATATCTCGACCGCAAAACTCGGGCTGCTGCTTTTTTCGTGCGGCCTGGACGCGCAAAAATAAACAAAAAGGCCGCCAATCAAAACGGGGATGCTCGAAAAGCAGCCAAAATAAACACACAGCGAATTTTCATGAATAGCCAACGAGTCTTTTTATTTCCATCGTCGCCTCTCGTTTTTTGAATAATTCATAATGAATCTCCATTATTTGTCTATTTTTGCATCAAAAGCTTGTGCTTGCGTCGAATGGGGCACTTAATCTCAAATACGGGGCCACCCACGCCACTAATACGCTTGATGCGTTCCCTGAGTTAATATTCACCCAGCAGCGGAGCCGAGATGTCAAAATGTGTTAACAGCTCATCCTCGCCCGAACAAGATTATTTTCGCTCTCCTGCATGTCAGTAGCTCTTCTTGAATAAGATCATTTTGCATCTTTTTGAAAAAGAGGGCTAAGTAAAAATTTTTATAACATTATCAACTTTGAAGCGGCTTGCTTTGATAAAATTGTGATTTTCAAACGAAAATTTTTGCCCCACCAGCAGGGTGCCAGAATTTTATATATCGATTGGTGACACTTCAAAGAATTTTCTGTTTAACGATGAGAAATTGTCAACATGTCAAAAACATCATTAGTGCGTTAACGAGAAAATATCGTACAAAAAGCAATTTTTTAGGGCAATTTAAATGCAATTTAATAATAGAATCACCAAAAGTATTATTATTATAATATGTAATATGTATTAATAATTTAGCATTTTCTCCTCGTATTTTACAGTTTGGATTGAAACTTTGAGAATAATTTCCTTATGAAATCTAAATTTGGGATATTTGATAGTATGACTTGTGGTACCTTCATTTGCAACCCTAAAAAGTAGCACTCTTTCGCAAGTTCGTGGACTAAAAGTGAAAAATAAAAATGTTTTAATTGTATATTGTGATTTAAAAAAAGGAGTGTTTCTGCGAAAAAATTTAAATGAAAAAACCATTACTGAATAGTTTTGTGCCTATTACACTAATTTTAAGTCAAATTATAAAAATTATTACGAAAGTACTCTCATATCATATTTAAAGTGCGTATCATTTTCACACAAGAAAATGTTTTTCTTGCAAAACATGACAAAAGAAAGCAGAACTGGAGCTTATGCTCAAAATCCTCCTTGCAAAATAAGCGCACTAATTAAAGGGAAGCTTCCTTGCTCTCCTCTTCGGGAAACACTTTGTAGAAATCTGAACATTCAAAATTCGAGGAAGCACTTACGAGAAATATCAAAGAAGGAGCGCGAAACAAATTCCGAAAACAAGAATGGCAAAGGACAAGGTTGATGATTAAAGGCCATTAAAAGTTTTCTTTCGGTTAAAAAGAAAAAAATGACTTCACCGAATTTCCCCAGCATTTCGACTCACCTGCTGGCCGCCAGTGATGAAAGGAGCAATTCAATATAGTCAAAAAGCAAGCGAGACATACGCGAGACCATGAGTTGGCGAGAGACTGTGAGAGGCGCTTTCGGCCACGCAGCCTTCCAGAGACCAACTGGTTGGCGCTGAGTCGGCGGATTCGCTCACTTTGGCGGACGGACTCGTGCGCGGCGCAGACTCGGCCGGGACAAAACAAGAGATAAAGAAGCAACACACACGGCCGCGAGCAGGAGAATAAATTAAAGTGAACATGCATTGCACCTGAAGCCACTTTTGTTGTCTTCAAAAGTAGAAAAAATGAAAATCAAATCAAAAAGAAAGTTTTAATTAGATTTTGTTCTGATAAAACTTCTTGGTTGCACTTTTAAATACCCTGAATTGCGATGACTAGCTTTGAAAACCCTTAATTTTTAGTAAAAATTTTATATATTTCAGTGTAAAGCGTGCAAAATCTTTTATAATTAGTCGAGTGACGCGTTTCTTGCCAATATAGTTGCTACAGAGTTTGAGACAAATCTCGAGTATTGTGTGAACTCTGGAAAATTAATTGTCTTTCCAGAACTCCCCGATTCCAGTTGAAGTCATTCTGGTATAATTATCTGATTTATATTTTTGCTAATTTATGTTGCTTCTTCCGAGATGTTCGAAGTTTAGTGTTAAATATAATTCAGTGACGGCTAACTTTACGCCGCGTTATTCACCTGCAACAAGGGAGGAGGCAAGATATGTTTCTATGGCTTGACTTGCTGCGGGAGGAACTTGTTGATACACTCGAAATCGTTTGTGAACACACGAGTGAACACCCACTTTTACCACACCACGCCGCTGAACTCCGCTCCGAAATACTAATTTCCTTTTTCGCGGAATAATAAATTTTCCATTTTTTCCTTGTGAAATTTTTGTGAAACTCGAATATGCGGGAAAGTCATCTGAAATTGCAATTTACAACACAGAAGGTACACATATTTGTGGGGAAAAAAATTGGCAATCAAGGAAGGAGAAGGAGAACTCATGCGTGATTTTAATGAGCTTGGAGCAAATTTGATGAAGTGGTATAGCTTTGATATTTATTTCAAAGCAAAGGCTATGCTTAATCAGTGTATTATTATGTTATGATATATTTTATTAAAAAAAAAAGATCAAAAGATCCCATTTTTATAGCGTTCTTCTTCCTTCCTGATACTACCTGAGGATAAGTACACGCTCCAGTCGGTTATTTGATGGTAAAGCTGAAAATAAATTTTTATTGCAAGGAGAACTCATCGTAATTTTTGTGCCACAAGTACGATTTAAATTTAGATGTAAAACTTATATTAAAAATATTTGTTTGCTTAAAAATTATTTTATTCTTTTTAAAGGAAAAAAATTAAGTTTATAATAACTTCAATTTTTTATAATTAGTTTTAACTTGTTTAATTATATTTTTTATTTAAATTTAATGTTCAAATTTTATTGCTAAAAAAATTTTTACTACTATGTGGCGGGAAAATTCTATCAATTAATTAATATTAATAGTTTTATGCCTGCTAATATTAAAAAATCGCTTCATTATATGAAGTGCAATTACTTATTTGATATTAAATAGACAGAAAATTATATATTTTCATTTTCTCATTGTCAGTCATTGATTGAAGCGTGAAAGCAGAAACCTCGCAGTGCTACCTGAAGCTCTGAGAGTTTATTGCAAGAAACCGTGAGAAACAAGGAAAACGGAGAGAGAAGCAAACAAGCTGCAACTTTAATGTTTGCGCCGAGTTCTCCATATCAGATGGCCGCATGTCAAACGGCGTTTGTCGCCCTAGGCGGGTGGGTATACAAGCCACAACTACCGCAGCATGTTTTGCAGACCAAAATATAAAAGTTTGAATAACATTTAATTTAAATAAAAATAATCAAATTTAAAGTTTTCAAACAACATAGTATATTAACAAGCAAAATTTGACAATATATTTTAATTTACGAACCGAGCTCTGCGCCTTTATTGACATAAAAAACTCTTTTTAATACTTCCCTCGCCCACCACACACTCGTCAAGAAATGCAATCATCGGCGTGTGTCAATAATAAAAGAGAAGGTTGTCACATTCATTCGTATTGATATTCCGAGTGACAATAAATTTTTCCACCGCGTCACTTCGCATTGAAATTCAAAGCCAATTACTGCACAGCGCCAAACATGTATAATATTCCAACGAATAAATTAGACGAGAGCAAACTGCACAGCACGTCGTATTATGTTTATAACTTTCGAGCACCTGTTCCTGATATTACTCGTTTGCCCAGGCGATAAATTACACAAGTCGCAGGTGACATGGCGTTCTAAAGGCAAAGTTCGATCTTTTCCAACTACCCGAGTTGGAGTGCATTGCCCTTTTCCACCCCATTAGATGGCGATTTTGCGTTGTCAAACAATTGCAGGTAGCGCCATTGTACTTTTCTAAGTGTCATTTTTGTGTGGTGCCTTTCCAATTGATCAAGCAAAAGGATAAAAGAAAGCTCTTGGTCGTAACTGGAGTCGAAATTTTGCCAGAAACGTTCTCATGTGTGATGATTTTTCCGCCCTGTTGACGTTATTGGCTGGTTTCAAATATTGATCTAGCCAATGGACAGTTTTTTTCCATCGTTGACATTCGATCTTTTCAATTTCCTCTTATGTCATAAAGGTCGTGGAAATCACAATGGATTTGAAAATTGATTATATAAACGTGGGAGTGCCGAGGGAATTACGTAAAAGGTTGTACAAATATTGTTCCTTCCCTTTTATTATTTTTTGAATGGAATAAATTTTAAAATTTTACTTAAAAATCTTGTGTTTTCACGCAAAAAAATTATTTTTCAATTTTATTTATTGATTCATATTACAAAAATGTACATACAAATTTAGAAAAAAGCAAGATTAGCGGTAGAATTGTCGGCCACGGTTTGCTATTGTGAATCGTTCTGTTGATAAATTTAACTTATGTGTACATGTGCGTTGGTGTGTTGTTGGTGGGCGGGTTTTTCCAATTTTATAAAAGAGCCATCCATTGAGTTGGGAAATGGTAAAAGAGACGCTTTGCCGACGTCTTTTTTTGGAAACTAATTTCCCTTTTGGAAAGAACAATTTTTTATTCAATAACTTTTGACAATGAGGGGTGAGAAAAGAATGGGGAATTTAAAAAATACGTTTTATTAAATAGAAACTTAAAACACAGATGAATCAGAGGTGTGTATGCAAATAATAATTTTATGATTTTTCTTCTTCATTTATTAAGCCACAACTTTATAAAGTAAATTTTAAATGTAATAAATTTTCAATTTATTTACAAGTTTTTACTTTTATTATATTTTAGCTCCTTAATCACCTCGGATTTTTATGGATAATCTATATTCTGCTGCATCTGTTTTTTTACAAATATTCATAGGATTTATTATTTGCTTTAAACACATGATATTTTGCGTTGAACCACAAAGAAATCTTGGCCTATATTGGGACATATCATACAAATATTCAATAAAATTGGCAAATAATCTTGCAAAAGCGAAGGAGAAAAAATGCTTTTCCGTCACAAAGTTCTCTTAAACCACTATGAATGTGTACAGAAATTGATACTTTTGAAACTGATTTTCATATTCAAGCTTGGATCTTTTGCATCAAAGTAAGAAACCTATGTACGCATTTTCCATTCACGTGATTCAAGGTTTATTTCAGTAATGAAATGAGGCCTCCAAAGCTATAACTGATGCGGCTTAAAATCACATGAAATGAAAATTGCAAGCACTTTGAGAGCTTTGGAAATGTGAAATAATATACCAAATATCCTCCTTTCATAATTATGAATTAATTTTTGGTTACATTATTACAATAAGAGTTCCCAATTAACATTTAAAATAAAACAAAACTCCAACTATGATAATATATTGTGCTCTATACGTTTTTCTTTGAACTCATTTTACAATATCAGCATTAAATTTTTCATCTTTCCTTTCAATATTTTGCTATTCGTATATATTTAGAAATAAAATTTTGTTTTCAAAAAAGTCAAGACTGATTTTTATCTAACCTTAAATTACTTTGAAAATATCAAATTTGAGAAATTAATGCAGATGACATTGCGATAGGAAAAAATTATGGATAAAAGTAATTATCAAGGTAAAGCTTTTAGTACAAAATAAATTAAATCTAGTGCATGTAGATTGGTATTGCTTTTACCCTTCGCACATTAATTTGGCGCGCCGAGTTAAAAGAAATTGCCAGTCAAGGAAACTCCCGAGGCAATTCGAATAAACAGCCATTCGCACTGAATGAACCCTTTGTGAGCCTGTATAAATTTCTTTCGGCGCAGAATAATTTTATTAAGCGTAATAAGTTAGTCTGAAGCACACAAACGACTTTCCTCTCTGCAACCAGTGCGCGGATCAACGAGAAATGAGAAACTTCTTCTTCTTGCCCAAAGAAAAAGGAACGCTTGGCAATAATCCACATTGATTAGCTCAATTACTCAGGTCGTGCTTGGAAAATCACTGCAGAGAGGGAATTTTCCCAGCGAAAAATGCATTGCAGCTGCCAGCGAATGAAAGCCTTTCTTTGGCTGACCCATTTCGCCGGCTTTTTTCCAGCTGCGCTGTTTACGGTCCAGTATTTATCTGTGGGGGTGCAGATGTATGCAGCCGGAGGAAACGCCGCGCCCAAGAGTGTATTCCGGCCACAAGCTCATTCTCAACATGCAGCGGCCGGAATTATCGCGGCCAGTGCAACCAGACAGAATTAAAGCGCGTTATTTATTTCTTTCCTCGCATGGTTCACGTGATAACTAGGGATTGGGATTGGGAATCGGATTTAGCCAGACAAGTAAAAGCTGACGGAATGAGAGAGCAAAAATATATTAATTTTACAAAAAAAAGAGTACTTTTCATTTTAGATAAATTATAAATTAAAGTTTTTTATTAAATAGATTATGTTTAATTATAATTAATTTATTAAAATAATTAATCTTTTTTTATATTATTTTTTCTCTTAATATCTTAATTTTGTAAATTTAAACTATTAAAATTTTTAATATTTTACCTAATTTTCAAAATATTTAAAAATCAAAATAATATATAAACATAAACGGTCTTTATTCCAGTTGGAAAATGAATGAAAAGTGAATGCCAGCTATCTTATCCTGGGACATATTTTTTATTAATAATTATTAAATAAATTTTGCTAGCCACATAATTAGAAATTATATCTCATACTTCCTGAATTCTAGAAAATTAATTAAGCGAGATTTTTATATTTTTGAATATCGGCCTTATGGGATTTTATTATTATTTGTATAATTTTATATTACTGTCAAATTATGATGTCATAATCTCATCCATTATATTATCGCCTCTAATTGCAAGCAAACACTAGGTGTCATTACGACATCCTCATTATCGCCGTAAAAGTGTCATTCCGCGAAGTTGACATGAACAAGCGGCCTTGCCCGATCGAGTGTGTGCATTGATCCGTGCCGAGTATTTGCCATTCTGGTATCGCCCAATCTGCTCGGTGTTTGTTGATCGAGCTGCTCTCGTTTCGGCGTTTTCTTTTGCTTATTTCCGCAATGCTCGGATTGATTAGCGCGTTCTGCGTTGTTTTTTAATTAAACATCACCCTCGTGGGAGTAGATAGCTCTCTGTGCTGGGATTAGAGCTCTGTCGGGCCTTTGTTATCGGTCGACCTCTGGCAATAAAGAAATGAAAATGTCGCGCAACACATGTGTGCATCGTCACGCACCGCCCTCGGACAAAACAAAATTTCAATAGCAAAGTTCTGACATTGCAGCTCTACGTGATGTATCCCATGTTTTGGTTGAGGATCATTTAAAAGTACTTTTTGTTATTGATTATTAATTTTATTAAATAGTTAAATTTTAAATTATATCATAATTCATAACAAAATATTTCTGCTTAAAAAAACCACAAACATTAATTAATTTTAATATTTTTTAAACATTGGTAGTATTTTTATTTACGTTTTATATACATTAAATTTTTGTTTCAATATTGTTTTTAATTTGATATTATTTTTATTTTATTTTGTATAATATTTGATTTAATCGATTAAACCAAGTTCATATTTATATGCATTATGAAATTTATAAAATAGAATCAATATATAAGTATCTTGACTGCAAATATTGCAATTGTCAATTTTTATTTGACAAAAGGTTCAGTAAATTTACAGTCAAATGAAGATTCAGCATGCTCCTTGCTAAACAAAAGCTCACCGTTTGTATTTACAAGGCACAAATTAAATTTTTACCAATATTGATCATTGATAAGTTATAATTGTAAGATTCATTAGTGAAATGAAATTCATCGAGGGAAAGAATCACTCATGCAAAACCAGAAGCGATTTTACAGGTTTTTAAAGAAACTACTAATGCGATTTTAACCTGTTCTTAAATTTTGTAGCCCATGCAGCGCCCGTAAAATAAGATGACTGGCAAAAACGAGACTTTTTTAAGCAGCTTGTCGAGCACTTCTGCTTAGCTGGCTGCAGATATGCCAGGCTGAGTAACTCGTTTGCTCCCAGTTTGAACATTGCGCGATTTATCACTTGCAAAG
The DNA here is from genome assembly GCF_031216515.1 of Neocloeon triangulifer. Taxonomy (NCBI): domain Eukaryota; kingdom Metazoa; phylum Arthropoda; class Insecta; order Ephemeroptera; family Baetidae; genus Neocloeon; species Neocloeon triangulifer. The sequence goes on along the minus strand of NW_026775555.1, from coordinate 3,976,805 downwards.
TTGCACCAGGAGTAGAGATTTGTTCATTTTGTCCTTTTATTAAAACCAATTAATTGAAAGTTCACATTCTAAACTTTGGGAACGCACCTGCATTATTGTTTCATCCATCAATAATGCAGAAAAATAAAAATACAATGTAATTAATGATATTTTCCAGTCACATTAAAAACTGTTTTTAATCATTTATCTGGGGAAAAACATTTAAAATCTATATGGAACTTCAATGCATGCAGATTAAATGAAATTTTTTCTTCACTTAAAACTTTGCTCTTATTATATTTAATATTCAGTGATAAATAAAAAATAGAAAGTAATGTTTTGAATATTGTTTTGGGTACGAAGTGAACATCATTTAAATGAGGTCAATAAAGGTATAAAAATGGGCTTGTTAATCAAGCCGGCCCACACTAGATTCTTGATGTTCACTGAGCTGCGCTCTATTTTTTGTGTTCAGAAAGGAACAGAAGGTCGCGGTCGCGCAATCCAGTTTTAAGAGCACTCCTTTGCGTCTTTTGTAAAAGGTGCGCGGATTCAAGAGTGCGGGACCAACTTGTCAAATTTGACACTTACCCACCAACTTTTCCTCACGTGTGTTTATGTTGTTCCCTGCGAGGTTGAATTGAAAGTGAGGCCAAAGGGCGCTATTAACTAAAAAAAGACCATCGACGTAAGGCAAATTTAAGAATAATTGTGAAATAAATTATCAGAATTGCGAGAACATGTAGATTTTATCTTTTGAATCTCAGCGGGCATATGTATTTTAATGGTTGGTGCTAATGTAATAAAACACCGCTCACTCTCTTTTTAAAATTGCGCTTTGTTTTAGCTCACAAAATCGGTACTCAACCTTCGAGACTCGCGGTGTTGCTTGAGACTTTGTTTAATTTTGTCAACGGCGCGACAGTTGAGGCAACACCATCTGATATACTTAATTTTTTTTATTAAAGCAAAAATTTAAGTCAATAAATTAAAATTGATGAATTAGAAATCGGTCCATGAAATTAATTAACAGTAAAAATGAAAGGACGCAGTGCTTATAGGAAATATTTTTTTTGTAGCCTTAAAACAATGTCAGGAAATTGATTAAGAAACAAAATACAATTTACATGTTTTTTTTTCACCACTTAATCAAGTGCTGGATTGACCTTTTCTCATGATGCTCAACCTTGCCTTTGCATATGTGCAAGGAAATCGCACGACCGCGTGAGCATTAAAAATATGTAATACTTGCCAAAAGCTTTTAATCTATTGATAACAAAAAAAATTCCTCCGGGTTATAGATTGACCTAGAATAGATCGCCCATGTTGAAAATAATTAGTGCACAATGCCACAGAACTAACTATCTAGTGCTGCGATGGGGCTAAGGATTTGCAGTGTAATTATGCTGACAATATAAAATGTACGCATAGCATGCTTATTTAATGTTTAGTCTTTTGGCACAAGTTTAAGAATAAAAAATGCCATGGTCAGGTTAGTTTCCCAGACACATTTACAATTTTTTCTGCCTTTAGAGGTTGAAAGATTAATTCCTAGCTAGGATAATGACTACCATTGTGAAATTATTATTGTCTTTATTAAACACAAATGTGCACAAACGTATTGCTGGTTGAAATCAATAATAGATAACTAAATTTAAATATAATATCATTCAAGTTTTATTTTTGTAGCATATTCAGTGAGGGGCTTAACACTTTTTGAACAATTAAGGAGGTGATACTGGGAAATCTCTTTTTCGTCACAAATTTTACATACACAATTCGCTCTCTCAGTATGGAAAGTTCTATCTCAATTTGAAATGCAAGGAAAAATTTCAAGAAAATGGTGAATAAAAACATGATTTTTATATTATTCCATACAAAAACCCATTGTACTTTAATTTTTTTCAATTTTATAATAAGCTCGAGCTCTGAACTCTTTAAGAAAAAAAGTGTGAGTTGTAAAATTAGTTTTTTAAAGGAAAAAAGTTATTAAAGAAATAAAAATAAAATTTGTTCCGTGCATGTGCAAAATTGGCGCAGATCATCGTTGTATATAAATATGTGATTTATGTGATTGATAAATGCAAACAAGCTTCACAATGGGATCCAGGCGGCTCACCTTGAACTGTTTAACGCAAGATCCGCACGGGGATAACGTTAAAAAAAAAAATGCTCTTAAATTGGTCAGCCCGATTTTTGCAACTCGCAAACACTGAGCAGTCGTTGCTGGCAGTGGAGCCATGAAGCGCGCACTAGCAATTTTGCTCTTCGTGATAATCGGATCGAAAGAAAGCGAGAGTGAATTTCTGTCCCATTACATCCGACCTGATTTGCTAAATGAAAATGCGACCTGTCGAGCGGAAAGTGAGATTTTGCTCAAAGGAATTTCCAATCTCGAGCTCTGGGCCTTAGAACGTAAGTTTATTTCTTTTTTAATAATTTTTAAATTGCGTCACATTAATTAAAATTTATTATATTTAAGTTCTGGATTCGAGTTCAAAAATTCAGTCGGGAATTTTATCCAGCAACATAAAAGACTATGGAAATTTTGACGAATGCGTCAAAATTCAAGAAAATAATAGTTTGAGAGGAAAGTACTGTCTTGCTCATATTCACATAGAAGCAATTGAACCTCAGCTCTCTGTGAAAAACAAACTCATCGACTTTGTGTCGTACGGGAGACGCCACGTTGAAATCACTCATAATAGGACATTGAATAATGTGATGGTAAAAAAATTAGTGTGACACTTATCGAAAGATAATTTCAGGCGTGTTAATCAATTTAGGTGCCCGATCATCTCCCATCTTTAGCACTTTTCCAGTCAGCGTTTTGCCTTCCATCGTCTTGTCATTCACAGGACTTAGAAATCATGTTAAATGCCTCCTTAAAGGAAATTGGAAATTCTCTCGGTCTCAAAATTTACTCCGAAGTATTTGAGGAAAATTGTTACGCAGAAACAAATCAACCTTGGAGCAATGGACAGATAATTTTCTTGTAAATTTTTCAGGCAGTAAACAAAAATTTAAAAATTAAACATTTTGTTTTTTCAGGATTTCTCTTTTCTCCCTCCTGATGGTTGCGGCGCTTGCTACTGTTTTAGAGCAACACCTCATCACACAAACGAGTTTATATAAAAATATTATGTAATATTATTTTACAGTAAATATTTCCGTTTGCAGAAAAAACTGACGAAACTTCTCTACTGGATTCATTTATTGAAAAAGGAATTCTTCCATTCGAAATTTCAAGAAATTGGAAAAAAATGACCAGGCAAGTTTCAAAGGATTCGATGCGAAGCATGGACGGTATTCGCGCTTTTAGCATTTATATGGTTGTCGTTTGCCACTGCGCCCTATCCAACATGGTGCTTCCCTTCATGAACAATAAAACTATTATAGATGTAAGGAACTAATTTCAAATAATTGGATTAAATCTTATTAAAAAAAATTAACAAAAGTGGGCAAATCAAGAGATTTACCTACCTTTGTATCTTTCCTTGTGGAGTGTCGATTCTTTCCTTCTGCTCGGAGGCGCCCTTAGAACCTATAACATGTTGAAAGAACTCAATGAAAAGAAGTTCAATTTCTTTGTCGACTTTCTACAAAGATACTTCAGGTATTAATTTTTGTTTATTTCTTAATTTAATTTCAAAATTATTTTTAATTTCAGATTCACCATCCCACTTTTAGCAACAATTGGTTTCTATACAACTTTATTTGAGAAAATCGGCAGTGGACCAACTTGGTACAAAAGTGTCGTAGTGAACAAAGAACTCTGCCAAAAGAATTGGTTTTGGAACATTCTCTATATTAATAACATTGTCAACACAGAAGATTTGGTAATTAATAATATGGAAAATAGCAACAAAAAAGTTTTAAGAATAAATTTTCAACAGTGTATTGTCCAGTCCTGGTACTTGGGAGCGGATATGCAATTATATTTAGTGGCTCCGGTTGTAATTTATGTACTCTGGCGGTGGCCGACAATTGGAAAGCAAATATTTACACTCGTCTTTTTGTTTTCAATGCTAATACCCGCAGCGACTGTTTATATGACAAGACCGGCGCCATTATACGCGGCTTCCTACTCGTAAATTAACCAAATTTTAGCTTGTATCGACTAAAATTAAATTGCAGTGACCAGCAACTGATGGACTACATTAGGTGGCTCCATTATTTCACCCCGAACCGAATCTCACCCTACATGGTCGGCATCGCTCTGGGTTTTGTTTTGTGGAATGTGAAAAGCGGAGGAGCCAAAAAACTGTCAAAGGTTTTAATTTTTCAATTAAATATTTTAAAAAAGTCTATAAAAATTTACATTATTTGCAGGAAGTAGTATGTCTGTTCTGGATTTTGTCTCTAGCCTCGATATTTGTGGCTTTGTACGGCGCTTTTAAAGTTTTAGACCCGAGCTACAAATATAATTTGATCGAGATAATGATTTTCGCTGGACTGCATAAAGCTCTGTTTACATTCTTCCTTGCGTGGATTATTTACGTTTGCGAGAGCGGTCGTGCAGGTAAAAAAAAAACCAGAGGAAAAAACATTATTTTTTAATAATAAAATTATTTATTGATTTCAGAATTTTTAAATAAATTCCTTTCATGGTGGCCGCTCGCTTTCATCAGCAAACTTTCCTTCAGTATATTTCTGACGCATTACATTGTGCTGAGTTACATGGAAGGAACTACAAGACACCAACGCTATTTCGAAATCGTCCAAAATGTAAAAATATCGAAACTCAGCATATTTCTTTTATACTTAAATATTTTTGTTTGTTTCAGACGCACTTTTTTGCAGGGAACTTTGTCTTCGTAACTATTTTGGCGATGCTTTTCTTTTTACTGGTCGAGGCACCATCAAGATCATGGGTGAATTCATTGTTTGCACAAAAATTGAAAAAATAACTATGTATGTAAATTAAATAAAATTAATTAATTCTTTTTATTAAATACCAACGGTATACAGACACATACATGAATATTAATTGTTTATGCATATAATAATAGTAAAAACTGAAGAGGTAGTAATTGCACTAAACTTTCATAGAAGCTGCTTTAGTTAGTGTTAAGTCACTCTTTTTACATTCGAATAGGTGATACATTCCAATTTGTTCACCACATTTTATACATTTACAGTTTTTGTTTGCTGCACAGTGGTAATCTTTATTTTCACATAACAAATGATGAAAACCATGGCAAGCATACCTCGTAAAAAGGTGCCGATCTTTAAAGTTAGTCTCTTTCCATTTATTTTCAGTCATTGCAGGAGTGTTGTAAAATTGTGGGTCGATTTCTGCATTTGTAACATTTTTTACATTTTCGGTTGGTAGCGCCAGCCGGTTAACAACACAGTATGTGACCCGGGTCACTTATTCATCAATTTCAGCTGGAAAATCAAGCCTGTGCGACTTCTAGACCTAAATCACTGACGGAGAAGTGCACCGGCCTTCAAAATTTCTGTAAGCCAAAATTTTTCGCACCCTGGATTCGGGCCAGGGTGCATGCAAAATTATCCAGCATGGGGCCAAGGCTATGGGGTCCAGGTAACTCCGAGGACCATGGAGGGGCCGCCTCATAGCCTCAACGGAGCGCACCCTGACCTGCATGCGTCCTGCAGACATGAAATTCACATTCTCCGGCAAAAATTAAATGAGGCTTTGGCGAAATTAGGGCAAAAAGAGGACGTCGGTTATCAAGTACAAAACCGGTTCTCAACACAGAACGAACCGGTTCCATGCGAAAACACCGACAAATATCCACTGCTGCCAACTACTTTGCCACTGCTGCCACCTAAATTACCACTGCTGCCAACTGGAATATCACCTGAAATTCCACCCCTCACAACTCAGGGCGACACACCCCCTAACCAGCGCCGCCAGCGGCCGATCCCTCAAACTCCAACTCAAACGCAAGTACTGGGTAATAGCCCGCCAACGACACAACTCCCTCCTGCACCCCCCACTCAAGCTCAACCAAGGCATCGTACTCTGAGCCAGTTTGAAAAGCAATACAGAACGACTTGTCGAAGACTTGCTCGAAACAGAAGGTCGGGTTACATTCCATTAGACTTGAGGGATTCAAAGTGTGAAATTGTTCAGATTGAAGGTGATATTCTGAAATCCAACGTTCAATTCAAGGCTCACGCAGTTTCGGCGGAACTCAAATGTGGTCGCGGGCTTGCAGCAGAAGTTGTGAAATCTGTTGGTCGCCCCGCTCTGAAAGGCAAACGGGCGCAAATTGGAGATGTGCTGCCAGTTGAAAGTCGAAACGGGTCAACATGGCTTTTTCTTGTCACGAAAGAATGCTTCTGGCACAAACCTCGGCACAACTTTGATCAGTTTGGCAAAGATATTATCTATGCCATCGAACAGTTAGCTGGTTTCATCATAGGAAATAAAATCAAAGAAATAGCTATCCCTCACCTGTGCGCAGGTTTAGATCAGATGAATTGGCTTTACGTTCGAGATGTAATTCACCACTTCCTCAAAGACGTGGATGTAAAAGTCAAGGTGTACCATCTACCAAGAGGGTACCCAAGGTCACCACGAACCCACCTTCACCCATCACTTGCCATCAGGGAGGGCTCCAGTTACTCCGAAAACGGACAGATGAGCTACGAGGAACACTTTCCAGCTCTTCAATCACCTACTGCTTGGTCCACACCAACTGGACGAAAAACTAGGCTCGATCAGTCAACTAGAGAGGGCCCAATGCTTTCCACAGCACCAACACCTCCTCCCCCAGGAACAACACCTTCACAGGACTCAATTGTGACCTCCCGTTTAGAAAACAGTAACAATGTTTCAGTTCTTATCGCCATCGAAGAAGAAGAGAAAGTGACATGTGTGAACCAAAGTGGAACGGTAAGTGGTACCGATACCACATCAAAAATCCCAAATTTTTAAACTGCCCTGAAATAAAAAATGTTAAAAATTTAAAGTTGTTATTGTGGAACATTGAAGGCCTTAAAAAGATGTACGAAGATTTTGGCCAGTATAACTTTCACAACTTTGATATTCTTATATTAACTGAAACATTTCTTCTTGAAGAATTCTCTATCCCGGGCTTTTATGGGAAACACATTCTTGGCACTAGAAACGAAAATAATCTGGGAAGGCCAATGAGAGGCATTGCTGTATATTATAACTCTAAGGTTGGCACTCTAAAAAATTATAAGCAAACAGAAAATACTCTCATTTTAAATTTTGAATTTCTCTCAGTTGTAGGAGCGTATTTTGAACCAACCTTAAATGAAGATGAAATTTGGGAGGAGTTAACAGACTCATTTAATCTTGTGGAAAATCGGGAAAAGTTAATCTATGCTGGAGATTTCAACTGCAGAATTGACAAGAAAAATAAAAAGGGAACTTTGATCCAGGATTTTGGAGAATTTAACGACCTAGCTCTGGCTAATTCAAGTCCTTTACAGAAAACATATGTCTCAGAAAAAGGGAGTAGTGTCATTGACTTAATATTCGTGGGTCAAAAAATCAAAAGAAAGAACTTTCTTATTAGTGACTCGTATCTGAGAAAGCATAGGTTGACTTCTCTTGAATTTCAACTATGGGACAAAATAGAATACCAGTTCCACAATAATGTTCGTAGGAAAGTAGATTATGACGTGTTGGAAAACTTGCTTGTAAATAAATTTAAACAAGTACTAAATACTGACTTAGAAAATAAGAATTTTAGTAAATTTTATGATGATATTTTACAGCTTATTGACGCTTCGAAATTTGATAACGTTAGGTCGCCACGTAAAAGTCAACCATGGTTTGATAGTGAGTGCTACTTATCTCGTCAAGACCTTAATTTCCTAAAAAAATTTATTGATTCATTCTCTCTTACTTGTGATCATGCGTCCGAAAAAAGTGAGGTTCTCAATATTTTTGCTCAAGCGAAAAAGCAATACAGGCGACTAATTCGATCAAAAAAGAAATCCTTTGCGGAAAAACAGGAAGAAAAGCTTCTGTTAGAAGCTGAAAAAACGTGTTATAAATTATTAAGGTTAAATAGAAATTTAATTTATAAGGAAAATGATATTTCCATTAGTACATGGGAAGAAGAGCTCAGCAATATTTTCAATGTTAAAAAATGCTTACCTAGAGAATCACTAAATCTGAAAAGATTATTAGAAAATTATCCACGATCAATCCATATGAAAAAGATTTTGGAAGCTGAGGTATCCCTTGCAATCCAAAAACTTAAAACTAAGAAAGCAACGGGATTTGATCTTTTGAGCAATGAGAATCTTAAAGTTCTGTGGCTTCACATTGCACCTGAGATTACGGCATTTTTTAATCTCTGCCTAGAAACTGGCTCTTTTCCTGAGCCGTGGAAATTTGCGAATTTAAAACTATTATATAAGGGGAAGGGAGATTTGTCCGATGTAAATTCATATAGAGGAATTAGTTTAAGTTCCACCCTGTATAACTTACTAGACAGAGTGCTGAATAACAGAATATACTCATATCTAATAGAGCTCATTCCCTCTAATCAATATGGTTTTGTTAAACACAAGGGTACGATACCTGCTGTGTGTAAACTGTTAAATGAAATAAATGATAGTGTTTATGTTAAAAAGAAACCATTGTATGCCATATTTTTAGATGTAAAGAAGGCCTTTGACTCGATAGATCGAACCTTCATATTTGAGAAATTGATTGCATCCAACAAATTTACTTTCGAAGAACTGAATCTGTTAGCAACAATGTTGGACCTCAATTATTTGCAAATAAATGACGGAGTGTCGTTGTCAGAAACCATAACACAATCAAATGGAGTCCGTCAAGGTGGATGTTTATCACCGTTCCTATTTATATTTGCAATCAGTGATTTTAATGATGCAATACTAGAATTCTTAAATGTCAAAGCAATCCTATATGCTGATGATGTTGTGTTACTAAGTGAAAACTTAGAAGAATTGAAAAAAGCAATGGTAAAAATTGAAAAATTTCTTGCAGAAAGAAAACTTCAACTTAATTTAGGAAAATGTAAAATTATAAAATTTAGAAATAAGGGTCGAGGCAGATATAAAAAAGATGATTCTCTGATGATAAATGGTCAGTCAATTGAATTTGTCGCAGAATTCTCCTACCTGGGAGTCATTTTTCAATCATCAGGCAATACCTTTACAAAACATATTGAAAAGAGAGTCAAATCTGCAATCTTTGCAATCTCGAAACTAAACTCACTAGCAAAATCGTCAATTTCAGCAGGAATTAAGCTATTCAACTTGGCTATAGCACCAATAGCTAGTTATGGAATTGAGGCTATTTGGCCATTTTTAAGCCAAAATGACCTTATTAAACTTGAGACTGTTAAATCAAGATTTTTAAAAAAGCTTATGTGTCTTTCCAAATATACAAAATCGAGATATGCATATGAATTAGCATGTACAAATTTACTCATTATTGATCTCTGTAATACATTCTCGTTAACTAACACGACTGAATACGAGAATTTCCTAAATGTAAAAAAATTAAATAAAATAAGTAATATATTTTTTTAAATATCAAAATCTGCATCTTACTTAACAAGACCAACAAGACCATATTGTATTTTACATCCCATTTAGTTTGAAAGAGTAATTATTAAGCGTACGTGGCATAATTTTTCTACATTTTTACAATTTAAAATGCTGCTTCCAGCAATACAATTATTCTAATTAATATTATTAAATATTCAAATAAGTTCGTATTTTTACCGCTGTCTTTTCTGTTCCAATTTTTTTTTGTCTAAAATTCTTGACGCCGGTTTTACGCTTTCAAAATTGTTTGTCAACCAAACAAGCCGCAGTTTACAAATCTTAGTCAGCCCTTTGTGGCAAAACGTCAAACGAATAAATCGTGTGTATACAGAATGGTCGTTTTGCACACACAAGATAAGAGACCGTGAAATGCAAAGCAATTATTGTGTGGCGGCTCATTATTTTCGGCCGTTACACATAGATAAGGGTTTGTCTCCTTGGCGAGGGTGGTATAGACAACACGGTGGTCCATTAAGTGACAAAAACAAAACGGACGCGCCCCTAAACCAAATTGGACTCAAGCTGTGCGCACCCTTTTTGCAATTAGTGACCTAACAGGCTCTGATGGCTGATCAGACCTTCGCCATGTGCGTTCTGACAGAACTGCGCATCTATAACGAAAAAAGGCTGATCGGATTACTTTGTGTGTTCATCAGTGCAGCCCTCTAATTTGGGTCGAAAAGTCAGCCCGGCAGATACAAGGAAACAGGAGCATCATTGAGATCAAAACACTCGCATACTGACAATTATTAAAAGCTGAATGGTTAATTTAATTTACCATAAAGATATTTCGAATGCAAATCTGGCAAATCTAGCATACTTAAGTTGAAAAAGGGTAGGCGAGGAAGAAAAGTTGAATGTTTTTCAAATTAGAAGGTTTAGTTAATCCATTAATTATTAATATTTTTACAGAATCTACAAGAAAACAAAATTTTTAAAGAAAAAGGATTTATTTTTTATTTTCAAGTAACTAAATCAGTAAATTATTGTTTGATAAATATTTATAAAAAAATTATTTATTTTACTAAAATCAATAAAAAAATCTAAAATTCACAATAAAAACTTTATTAAAGTAAATTACAATAAAACTGATTAAAGCATATTGAACTATTTCAAATTTTTGTATATAACTTGAGTAGAATAAACATCAATAACCCTTTAATAAAAATTTAATTCAATATTATTTTTCCATTTTTTTTTTCTAAATATTACAGCAATTTTTATAATCGTTACAGAACTTTTGGCACACACAAAATATTTTCATAATAAAAATTAACTTAAATTTTCTGCATGCTAACTTCTGCTTTGTGCTTGTCTCAATCAAACAAACAAACATTTCAAACTGCTTGGGAGCATAAATCTCACTACCTGCTTTGAATGCCACATACATTTGTTTTGTGTTTTGTTACATGCAATTTCAACAAATTCTTTTAGAAAAAAAAAACACCTGTATAAATTCCTACCTCAACAAGGTTGTACCACTTCATTAGTCAGGAATTTCTTTCCATTGAACTTTCTGCGCACTTTCGAGACAAAAAAACACGTGATTCGAATCGAAATTCTGAACCGCCTTTTTAGTCTCTTAACCACTTATCGATTTCTATACTTGTCCAAACAACAACTGAATATAATGGCAATAAAAAGATTTGAGTTACTCCAGGAGTTGGAGAGATAAGATTAATCGCACATAAAAATCCTCTCTTATCACAAAATTCATATTGTAAAGAAAAATACACACTGGTCGAGAGGTTGTAAACCTGTGGCTATATTTTTATATACAAAAAGAGCCGGTGTGGCCTGTTGGTATCAGCCTGCAGAAATGTGAAATTTCGAAACGAGGGAGATAGTGAAGCGCGCCTCACGCGTGCTGCATGTTTGCAGAAGCACCGTGCTCTGGGGCCCTCATTTTGCATATATACGCATTCAGAGTTCGGACCAGTTTTAACGAGGAAAATGTGTTTGCCTAATGATGAGATAACACCGTGCACATATACCCGTTGGCAAAATCGAAAAATGTTTGGAAAATTTGCACATTTAAATGTAGAGTAGAATTTTGACGGATTCTTAAAATTTCTGAACATTAAAACTTCCTTGGGAATATATTTCAAAAACAATTTAAACAAATAGCGCTGGTTAATTAACTTTTTTCTTTTATATATAATAAAGTTATTTAATAAATTATTAATTTAAATATTATTATTATTTTAATATTATTTATTTTAATCTAAATATTGTTTGTTAAAATAAAAAAATATTTTAAAAAAATTTAGAAAAAAATCAATATATAACAAACAAAAAAAAAAACACTGATTCCATTAATTAAACACTGAAAAATAATATAATGCATTCATTGCTTAATTTAAAAATCTATAATATTTTTGCCTTGTTACAGTTTTAAACTTTGTTAGTCATCACCTCGTAGACTACATGCAAGCAAAACCGGATTTTTTATTAGAACTAAAAAAAAATACATATTAAAAAAAAAATCATTAAAGGTCGCAGGCCAACAAGAATGTCTGACCCTATAAAAAAAAGAGAAGCTAATAACAAAATGAAAAGAATGAATGGAAAATTTACATGATTTATCTTTCTAATAGTATAAGTAATAATCAAAAGGATTCTATTTTATGATTGTACGGTGATGCGTCACCGTCGAGGCCCGCCGTGTTTTCTCATTTCCGTTTGCTCTTTTGCGCCTCGCCCTGATGTTTTTCCGTTTTCCAGATAGAACCGCGCAGCATCACGCACTCATCCAACCTTCGCAGCAAATCCTTCACAAAATCGGAAAACGCGCATTGGGAAAAAGAGCCGTGGCCTATATTTTTCGACAATGTCACGCGACCCTCGTTCCTTGTGACCGACACGAGCCACTACAGTTCCAGCTTGTGTGAAAGTGACATGTTGTGTGAACTGCGCGAGACGTGTCATCGAAAATTCAATTGTTGCGTTTATAAACTTTTTTAATGACGGTCGGACGGAGCAGCAGCGTTTTTGTCAAGAGATGAAATTTAAGGTTTGTTGTTGTCGTAAGCTTGGCAAGCAATTAAAAAATTCTTTTCTTCTAACAAATTGAACAATTCTGTTGGTGAATGTCGTTTACCCCGGCCTTCAGCGTACTGAGAAAAGCAATGAAAGCATGGCCGCAGTTTAATAAATTCAAAAAAATTAATTGAAATAAAAGTGAAATATGTGCGCAGTTTAAATTCATAATTATTAATGATCATGGATTTCATCTAAATCTGTTATTTTTCCATTTTAACAATGAATACTTAAACCATGATAGAATTTATTAAGCTAAATTGATTATTTAATAAGAACTGTAAATTAATATATCTTACTGGTTACCAGAAAATTTCATTTTGCAACTTAACAATAACAACATAATTTCAATTAAAATACAAAGAATATGTCAGACAGTTTTAGATTATAAGAATTGAATTGGAAAATAGTGCTAAGATAAATTATGAATAAGAAGTTTGTAGCTAAATTGTGTGTTTTGTTATTTTAAAAACAAGTAAATGAACAACATATTCATTATGCTAAAAGTAAATTTCACTTATTCTTTTATTCATTATTTCAAGAACTAAATAAAAAAGCTCACGAGGGAAGAAAGAACCAAAAAAATTATAGTTATATAATTTAAGAACTCGTTCAAATCCCTTGCCCGACTGAAAAATAAGCTATTTTGCGATCGGTATCTCGGCAAAAGAAAATCCTCTGGGACAAAATTTTACATCAAAGGATTGCGCGCTCTTAGGGTTGAGTATAAAGACTTGCTGCTTTTTTGTTGTTTTGTGAAAGCGTGGCACAGGATGCTGTGCCTTTAAAGGAGAAAAGAGCAAAAGCCATGTCTATAATTGAACCCAATAAAACGGCGGTTCACAATTTTCCGGTCATGCACCGTCTGGAGCAAATATAGAACTTAATTGTTCTCATCGATTAATTTTATCTTTGTCAGGCCAACGCACTTTTGTAAAGTACGGCTTTTAGCAAGATTAAAAAAGTTACAAAGTAATATTTCTTGTTTAGCACAAGTTTCTTTAAAAAGAACTTTAAAACAACAAGATATTTGTATCCCAATTTAAAAAATTAGTGAAAAGCAATTTACATTTAAAAGCGCAAGAAAAGATGTCTACTGATACATTTTTGGGCTGGATCAGCACATTTTCATGAAGATAATTGTAATATTTATTTTTAAAAGGTGAGGGAATTATGAGAATATTTAATTTTACTGACTTCTTTTTTTCGGTGTTGCCGCCACTTCATTTTTCACACGTGAAACCGCGAGATTGATGCCATTACTATTCAGCCGAGCGCAAAAAAAAACATCTCGCGCTGTACTTAAATTACATATCCCTCACTGATTTGTTTTAATCCTCCGAGGCAACCGGTTACTTTAATAAAAAAAAAAATGTTCCACCAGAGTGTTGCATTTTGTAAGTTACATCAGCGAGTTGCATTGGAAACAAAAAACCAACTCATTTTAGGTCTTACTTAAAATTAAAATGAAGATTTTCCATGCATAACGTATTGAGTGAAAATGAGTTTTTTTCCAGTAGTCCAAAAATTTAGCAAATTTCATCGTTTACCTGTTAATAATTGCTTAGAACATACTAAACGCCACGGTAGTTCGCCAAATGTCATTTTATTCAAAGCACCATGCCCAACCATTATTCAAAATGAATAAAACTCCACGCTGGTTTGAAAATCTGCGACGATAAAGGTCACGAGCGTGTGTGGGGGTCACAAAATGTTAACGATGCTTACTCTAGACTGTCCATTAAATACCTTTATTATTAAACTTTTAATTATTCATATCATTTCAATATTTTATGCGGCTGCTAACGCAAATTTAATGTGGATGTTCCATCGTGAAAGTAGAAAAAAAATATCAACCTTAAATTAAAATATTATTAAATAAAATGTTTGAAATTAATAATTTTAGATAATTAAATCACTGATTGTAAAAAAAAATAAAAATAAAAAAAACTATTCGTTTACTGAAATCAATTAAAATTAAATAAATAAAATTTTTGCCTACAATTTTAGCAAAATTATTTTACCAAAAATATTTTCTGCTGCAAATTAATATGTATTGTTAATTTTTTTTACGGAATTAAAGAAAATTCTGCTAACAATAAGTAATGAAGTTTGTGATATTCAACCTAGACTATGCTTGCTATGCACTAAATTGCGGGCGCGATCAGCGCGATGCACGTTAATGGCGCATTAAAATTCCTCAATAAAATGCAATAAACTTCCACAGACCTGCTTGTTGTGGGTGTTGGTGTCCTCGCTGCAGCTCAAGGGCTCGTCTGCGCAGGAGGACGAGGCCAACCCGGACTCCGAGGTCGAAGTCTTCCTGCCGTCCTTGGCCAAGAAACTGGCTCGTCGACGCTCCACCACGCGCAAGCAGCCCTCGGACTTGGAGGAGGCCAGCAGCACCGAGTTCCCCTCTCTGCATGACTCACAACCCCCGAACCGCCCTCCCGACGCGAGTCACGCCGGACAAGTGGCTGTGGTCAACCTTGGGTTTGGGCAACAAGGCCAAAGACGCAGACAACAGCAGCAGAGGCGTCGCAATAACCTTAATAGAAACAATATAAACTCAAATAATAATGCAGTGAACAGTTTGGTGCCACTCAACGGCACTCAAGTCCCTACACAACGAAAGAATAATCCAAATAATAAGCGAAATAAACAAAGAAACCAGGTTAGTTAGTTTACTTCAATGTAAGCTATTTTTATTATTTTTAAATTTTTATATTCTATTTGTTTATTGATTAAACCATTTATTTAATTCAAAATTTTTTAATAATTTAGTTTAATATGAATATTATAATATTTAATAAACTTTAATTTCTTTTTTATTAATATTTTTCTTTTTTCGATTATTTAAAATTAATATTAATTATTTAATAATTTTAATTATCGATTATTTAAATATTTAAAATTTTATTTTATTTTAAAAATCTGTTATTAGTTTATTTTTAATAAATCAAACAGTAAAACTCTATCAATTTGATGACATATTTGAAATTAAAATATAAATTTTAGTAATGTAAAAAGGTATCTAAAATAATAATTTAAATAAAGGTATGTGATGTGATTTAAAATTACCTAAAACCTAAACAAAAACTTCTATCAACTTATCTAATTTGATTTAAATTTATAAATTTTTTATCAAACAGGTTGGCATTTTGGTTGCGGCGCCACTGAACAATCGGAACAGGCCAAGATACCAAGTCATCCGACCTGCAAGGCGTCAGCAGCAGAACAAGCGGCGCAAAAATAATCGCCGTCGGAATCAAAACAAAAATAATAATAATAACAATCTGGGTGTCTTCGGCGGTCAGCAAAACTCGGCAAAACTTCCCGTCGCTCAACCAGAGCAGATGGATCCGACTTATACATACAATATTAATAATCGCTACCCCAATAACAATCCATACCCTATTAACTATAATCCTGTCCAGGGCAGCAATAATAATTATCCCTCCCCTGGCAATTATTATCCTCAGAACAGCAACCAACCTTATCCTTACAGCAGAGGCAATGACATGCCAGTTAATCCTAATAACAACATTAACAACTCCCCTGTTCAGCAAACAAATTGGCCGCCACCGGCACCACCAGATGTGCCGGTTCAACAAGCAACTTCTTCTTCACCGCCAAGTCCAGTTGAGACCACAACAATAAATAGCATCATTACAAATATTCAAACTGAAAGACAGTTTCCAGCTTACTAAAAATGTTCAACGCTTATGAAGTGCGTCAGAAAAAACGAACCTTGAATAAATGATAAACTTTTAATATTAAAATATTGCACTTTTGGCTTCTCAATAAAGCTCTGTATTATTTACGATTGAACAAGCAGATGGAATTTAAAAAGCAACGCACAAATGAAATTAAAATGCAACATAATTTGGATATTCAAATACTTTTAAGGACAAATAATAGGAATTTTCAAAAATTTGGACTATCGTAACGAGACCTCCAATAAATGATAAACTAAATATATTTAAAGATTCCAATTTTGGCTTCTCAATAAAGCTCTGTACCATTTCCGATTGAACAAGCAGCGGATGGCAATCAAAAAGCAACGCAAAAATGAAATTAAAATGCAACGCGTTTTGGATATTCAAAATACTTTTAAGGACAAATAATGTGAAAATTCAAAATTATGGACTAGCTATCAAAAATTAACCTGGAATAAATGATAAATTAAATATTTAAAGATTATTTCTTTAATTAAGTTATATTATTTCTGTAAACAAGCAAGCAAAGACATCAGCACTGGTAGCGAGCTCTTTTGGATGGAGAGTGACCAAGCCTGTGGTCTCTGCTGGTGCCACTGCCATCCTGCAGGTCTTCGTCCTCTAGATCAACAATGACAATTTCAGTTTCGTTGACACTCATCAGCTCTGCATGCACGATGTTGTTGGGAAGTCCGGCCAACACGCCTTGATCAGCACTTTCCTCACCTGCCAACTCAGCAGGACAAGCAGGACCTTGTGGTGGAACGTGGCGGCCACAGGCGGGTGAACATTGCCATTTTCTAGCATCTCACGTTGAAGTGTCCGTCAAGAATGTCTGCCAAAGTTTCTTTTCTGAAAATGATAAAAATAATATATTTTTTAGAAAACATTAACACAATAAAATATAGTGCTTAATTGATGCTCACTCTGGACAACTCCAGCTGAGGGCCTGTAGCCATTCATGCAAGCCAGTGCGTAAAGCACGTTGCCGCGTGCAACTTTTTGGGGTCATTGTTGGCATCGGTAGCTTGCTGGGGTGAGAGGCCTGTAGTTAGCATCTCAGCAGGAATTTCCAGCATCTCTTCATCATCCACAAGCTCGTACTTCTTCATCGTCCTCAGCATTTTGTAAATCCTTTCGGCTAGAATATGAGCACCTGTTTTAAAAAAAAAAAATAATAAACTTCAGAGAATTTTATTAAGAAAAAACTTACTCTCGTTGCTGACAATTGGAGGAGCTTCGTTGACGAGCAAGAAATGCGACATTGTCGTGCAGTCCTTCATGGCAATGTGGATGATCGGACCCTCATCGAATGGAGCGTACTGGATATGTCATGCACGGGTTTTTTTGCATTATCACCCAAAAACCTAGGAAAAATTAATTTTACGGCCTCAGACATTTTCAAGTAGGGGTGTCAAGATGGAAAACTCCTAAAAGAGGAAAAATTCTTGTATGAATGAATAGATTATATCATATAATTTATGTGTATATGACTTATTTTTTGTATTGCATATAATGAAAAAATAACGTTCTTTTGTATTAATAAATTGTGTATGTAGCATTAAAATTTAAAAAAAATAATACATACCGTTTTTGTCAACATTAATTTTAACAAAAATCTGGGATGATAAGTTTTAGCCCTGTTCAGTTCATGCAATTTTAGTTTCAAAATTCTTGGTGGTTGGTTAAAAATGCTTGAATAATGTGGTCAAAATATCGAGGAAAAATGAGCAGCTCGTCCTTTGTGCAAATATGCGCTATATAATGCGCTTATTTCCGTTATATTTTTATATTTGCAAGAATTTTCAAAGTAATAATTTTATTTTTTTTAAAAAAAAGGAAGAGTCGTTATGGCAAGAATTTAAATCTAAAAATTTCTGTTGCCCCCCGCGCAAAAATTACAAACTGCCTGTTAAGCAAAAAACGTTATAGAATTCAACTTTTTAGAAAATAATTGTGCGAATTTCGGGGTCCCAATTAAAAACCCGGTTTCCGAAGCTTTAGGTTTATGTACGTGACCAGGCGCTTAACGCTTTCGCCTTAAAATTAAGAATTCTTAACCGCACAAGAAAGCTCAAATTTTCATTCAAAATAATATTTAAAACGATGAATAAAAATTATCCATGTACCGCGATATTTTTCTGTCGCCTTCACTGGTCGCTGCATAAGGCTTGACCGCTTCAATTTCGCGACAAAATCGCGATGCTGCTGATGGGACGCAATTCGATCTCTGTGTCCGGTTATTTCGGTTGATATCACGTACGAGAGAAACTGAAGCCGACTCCGAAAATGATCTTTTCGGATCCTTCATCTCTTGTTGGATGAAAACAAAAGAATGTCCCAACTCCCAACCTCAAATTTGAACGGCTCGTGCAGTTTGACCAACCGTTTAGAATTCTTGACATATTTTTTTGAAACTTCGATGATTCATTTGCTACCATCGTTAATTTATTTTACCATTATTAGTTGAAAACAAGAAAATTCTTTTTATTTAAATTTTCGTTTCAATTGCGAGTCTTCGGTGGCGAGGCAAACACTCGGACTGTCTTGCAAAAAATGGGTGCATCTCGATCCTCGATCCCATTTAAAAAAAAGTGTTTATATGAAGATAAAATTCAATAAAATTATTATTAAGTATCTCTGCCAATTTAAAATTTTCACTGGAACACTTGATTTAATGAATATAAATTTCTCATTTCAGTTTTATTACAGCGGGGAGCAGAGTTAAGTTTTGTTGGAATTTTTTTAATTGTATCAAAATTCTGCCTATAAAAGACTTTAATTTTTTTATTCAATAATTACAATGGAGGCCAGGGTCACAACATATTTTTTGCAATTTAGCATTAATTTTTTCATAAAAATGTGGAATATGTGGGAATATTGGCACACAAGTTTCAAGACGTAAGAAATTAATTTTACTAAAATTTCTTGTATGTCGATATTATTTTTAGAACACAGCAGACTGTAGTATGATTTGCATTCTGCAAAAAGATTATTGTAAGTGATCTGGTTGTCTACTTCACCGCAGCAGGTTTCTGATTTATGAAATCCAAAATGCAATTTACGCAATATTGATAAACCCTTGGAAGTGTTATTTCCATGTGTAGCGCTTATTGTTATTTTTAATATTGGTAGATAAAAGTGAAAAATAACAAGTAGCTCTATGAGTAATAAAAGGCTCAAAAAATTTACAAAGTCTATCAAATTTTTATATTTTTCCTTTTATCACAAACAGACAATAATAACCCAGTATCTAAGATTTCACTGGCTTTAAGAGGAGCAACAAAAATTCAACACAAGTTAAAAACAAAAGTTGGTGGTAGCATAAACGTAAGCACTCTTGTGAACAAATTTTTGTCAGATAATGCGTAACAGTAATAAAAAGTTTAAAAAGTCCATTTTCTTCCGACGTATGTACGTGTCTTCGATTAAAAACACAGCCCGTGGAAAGTGGCCAAGGCTTATCTGTCCCGATCTCGGTTGTCTCGACTGCTCCGAGATCTTCGTTTTTTCCTGGTGGGGGATGGGCTCCTTGAGTTGGAATGATGTCTTTTGGGTGGGGGCGAAGGTCTTCTAGGTGGCGGTGACCCCGACATCTCCCTGGGAGAAGACATGGTTGGGGGTGGACCAGGTGGGGTTCGCGAAGGGCTTTCGCGGCTCTTGTGAATTTTAACGTAGTGAGGGGGAGGTAATTTCCTGCTGTCACGACCTTTACGGTTGCCGCTGCTAGAACTACTCTTTCGGGCTATGGACTTGGCAGTGCTTATAATTTGAGAGACTGCGTTGCTTACAGAGGTAGGAGGTATATCGAATCGACTTGTCCTTGGTGCAGGTGCTTTCGGAGGTGCTGAAAGTGAAGACGTGTAAATAAGTTAAAAGTTCAAATTAAAAAACTGATCAAAAACATAATTGATGTGTGATTTAAAAGTATTTACCAGCAAATACTCTAGTGGTAGGATTGTAAAGATATCCAGCAGCAATGCATGTTTTGCATTGGTCATAGTACTGTTGTAGGTATTCAGGAGGAGAACTACTCGGAGGTGGTGGAGGTGGCAAATTTTCCAGTTCTGCTAATTCAGCTTTTCGTTTTTCTTCTTTAGCAGCTTTCAAAGCAGCCTTGTCCTTCACTGCTTTTATCTAATAAAATAAATATAGTAAAATTAATCATTAAAATCTTATAAAAACTCCAATCTTACCTTTGGTTCTTTCTTTGACTTCTTTGATTCCTCAGATTTCTTCTGAGCGCTTTTGGCAGTCTTTCTGAATCTCTTCTCCTTAAGCATATTTGCAGTGGGTGGTGGAGGTGAAGACATTTCCTCGCCTGCTGAAGAACAAGTTCCCTCGCCAGGTTTCACTCCGTCGGAGAACATCACCAGTTTGCGAACTCTAGTTACAGTTTCTGCTTTTGCTCTCTCAATGAAACCAATGGAGACCAAGATTCCTTTTTCAGCCGGTTCAAAACTAACTGACCGGAGAGGCATGTCGTCTTTATTTATGATCTTCAGTGGGATAGTTCTTGACAGCCTCGACACTCTTCTCTTTGGTGACATTTTCTCCACTTTCTTGACAGAGGGAATTTCCTCTTGGTTGGAGGAATCAACGTCTTCCTTTTCGTCGCCCTCATCTTCCTCCTCATCTGGTATAGAATACAGAGCCTCCTGAAGAGTGGAAATGTTTTACGTAAATAAATAATTTCATCAAATAATCATATTATTACCTCAAACAACCGTTTTTCCTCAGCTTCATCCTCCTCGGCAGCTTTCGCCTTCTCCAATTCAATTTGCTACATTTAAGTTTTGTTATCAGAAAAGGTTGCACAGTTTTTTAAATAATTTACCTTGCTCTCTTCCTTCATTTTAGCAGCCAAACGAACTTTCCTTCGATCTTCTCGCTCCTCTCGTCTGCGCTGCTTCTCTTGATTTTTTTTAGCCTTTGCCTCTCTGCGTGCTTCAAGAGCGGCTGTGAGATTTGTTTTGTTTAAAACTTCCGTATTTACATAAAAAAAATATTGATAATTACCTTCAATGACTGCTGGATCAACGATTGCTCCAGGAATTGGAGGATGTGATAGTATAGTGGGCATCGAGATTGGCACATTGGTCGGCATTTCAGGCGCAAGAGGAGTAGAAGTGATTGGCTGAGGAACAACTTGCAGGACATTGCCAATCTGAAGTAAAGGTTATAATTAAATGAATTCATTTAGACCATAATTTTACAAAAGCAAATGAAAAAGTGGAAAAAAACAAACAAAAGTAAGCACAACGCTCACCTGCAATACCTGATTGATGGAACCCTTCAGCGGTACTGCGTTAGGAGATTGCAGAACTTGATTTTGGTTCTCCCCTACATCTTCTCTCGGTACCACATGTAATACATTCCCAACCTAGAATCAAAGATATTTTTAATTTCAGGAACTGACAATTGAGACAATGAACAAAAAATCCATGTAAAAGTTAGTTTACCAGTTATGTAAAATACTAATTTTACTACTTGCAAAATTGAATTTTCAAGAAATACACCTCAAGTCTCAACTTTCAAGAGTAATATTTTGGAATTTTTACCTGTAAAACGTGAGCATCTTTGTCCTTTTGTGGCATCTGATAAGTCTCTGGCTCTGCCCAGCTCTGCTTTTGTTGGCCAAACTCGTAGTTTTGGTTGAAGTACTGGTTATTGTAGAATTGGTTGTAATTATTGCCCTGGCTGAACTGGAACACTGGTATTTGATTCAAGGGTCCGCTATCCTTTTTGACGCCCAACTCAAGTTCAATTCTGTCGTCTAGAGAGATTCTTTTTGGAGACCTTCCTCCCTCTTGATTAGTCTCATTGGGCTGCTGATACGCCCCATAATATTGGGAATAGTTCTTTCCATAGTAATCCTGGTAATCGGGCTCATTCTCCTCTGTTTTCGAGGCTGCTTGCAGTTCCGAATCACTTATAGTAGAATCCGCAACTGATCGTTTCAGACCGACTAGGGGAGAGGAGTTTGGAGAATTAATTTCGTGTAACAATTCAGATTCAATTTGGGTTCTCTTGTCAGAACTACGAGGACTGCGCCGAGGACTGGGTGTGCGGGGTTTGCCCATAGTCCGTCCTTTCAGGTGAGGAGGCGACCTTGGTCTAGGCGAGCGTCTCCTTTGTGGGCTCCTCCTCGACCTGTCTGGAGATCTTTGCCTCGGCCCAGGTGGAGATCTAGTTTTACGGGAAGGAGAGGACGCCATTCGACGCTCTCGTCGTTTCTGCATGCGCGACTTTGGTGAGGGAGCAGCTTTCCTCCGGTCATTAATTTTGAAGTCACTTGGTCTGCCTTCCCTTTCGTGGCTTTTACGGCTTTGCCGTCTGTCTGGAGATCTTCTAGTTGCGTTTCGTCTTACATTAGACCTTTTATCATTAGATTTTCTATCTGGAGAGATCCGCCTTCTTGGTGGAGATCGTTTAAATGGTGGCGACCTTTTTCTATCAGTTGTCTGCTTGTGTTTTTGTTCATATTCTCTCTCAGGAGAGAAGCTTTTAAGTTTTTTGTCTAGTATTTCATTATCATTAATTTTTATGGCAGCAGACGAGTCGTCAGGCTCAGTCTCTTCCTCATCATCATCGTCATCTTCTCCGAAATGAGGGTGTATTGCTATAGTCCTTTTTAACATGGGTTTGAACTCTATCTTTTTCAACTTTATTGGAGAGAACTGGTTAGACTGTTGGTACAATAGCATGGACGGAGTAATTACAGGCATGTACGGGCTGGAAGATGAAATGCAGTTCTTTGGCATTATGTCCCAACCGTCATCATCAACAAAAGATTGTTGCTCTTTGATGGGTGTTGATGTGGAAGCTGAAGTTAAAGAGTTGAAACTGGAGTCGACGTCGGAAGCGTCAGAAGCAGAAGAAGAAGAGGAAGTTGAAGACATTTGTGAAGGTGAGTACAGTGCTGATTGTGCTTCTGGTGCGTCTCTTACTTGCTCTGGCTCTTTTTGCGTCGTCTGTTGCCCTTCTTGGACTTTTTCAAGTCCGTCTTGGTTTTTTTCCGTGCTTTGCTGGCCTCCACCTTCAATATAGAAATTATCTTTCTCTAGCTCAAAATTGCTTTCAGGGCTATTGTCACTTACATTGGTGGAGCTGCTGGAACTTCTGGACCGTTTCTTTTTGGATCGCTTCTTCTTTCTTTTTCTTTTGCTGTCTGAATCTGTGCTAGAGTCGCTGCTTGAGCTGTCAGACGAGACCTTCTTTTGCTTCCGTTTCTTCTTCTTCTTCTTTTTCTTAACGTCATCCTTCTGCTCTCCTTCCTTCAGCTCCTTAAGAACTTTCTCCCTCTGGAATTTAAGCCGCAAGTATTCTTCAAATTCTACAGCCCAGTTATGCGGAGCATCATCCTTTTGGCCGGACTTCAGTTCTTCCTCATATTTTGACCTTATGAAGTTCTCGAAGCTACTGCTCAAACTTGTCTCATGTGGTTTGTTCTCATTTTTCCCATCTGACGATTCTGCGCCATCCTGCTTTGAATCATGGACAGTAGACTCGGCTTTCTCGGATGCCTCGGACAGTTTAGCTGGTGGAGGATCCATTTGTTTTTTCTTTGAAGTTTTCTTGGTTTCGCTTTCATGGCCTTTGTCTGTTTCAGAGTCACTGCTGTCTTTCCTTGACTTTCGTTTTTTCTTTTTCTTCAATTTCTTAGACTTCTTGTCCTTCTTATCTTCGTCACTCTCAGAGTCTTCACTGCTTTCATCAGAGGAACTGTCGGTTTTGGCTTTTTTCTTGGCCTTCTTTTTCTTTTTCTTCTTTTTTTTCTTGGCCTCCTGTTTTGCCCCCTCGTCATCAGACGATTCATCATCTACCTTACTGCTCTTCTTTTTAGCCTTCTTTGTCTTCTTCTTTTTCTTTTCCTTCAGTTTCTTTTTCTTTTTCTTGTCCTCTTTTGCGTCACTCTCATCTTCGCCTACATCTTCCTCCAGCTTCCGCTTCTTTGCTTTTGCTGGCTTCTCTTCTTCCATCTCCATCACTTCCTCCGTCTCCATGACTTCCTCCTCAGGCCCATTGTTGGCATTCTCTTCAGCAGTCTTATTTGCAATTTGCTGCATATCTACAGCTACTGTCGAAGGCACAAATCTGATCTCACTTAGAGATTCCATCTTCGCCTCTTCGACAAGCCACGGCCTCTCCTGTATTTTCCGAGGACCCTGGCTGGAATCGTCGTCTGAAGGGTCATCAACATCATACGAGTTCAGCAAAGTTTCAAGGCCAAATGAGTCGGGATTGGTGACACTGGCCACAGCGCTTTCCAAGAACTGCTTCATTATGTCGACAATGGCTGGAGGCTCAGAGGCTAGAATTTCATCCCGTGACTTATAATAGCCAGGAGTGATACATGGATTCTCACAAAATGAAAGCCTTGGCTGGGCCTTTGTAAACTTGATTATGTGTTGCGGAAACTCCTTCTCCCTCTTATCATTCGCGTTCTCGTCATTTTTATAACTCAAAGCTATGAACGGATTTTTGTGCTCTGGCGAGGAGAATAGGCTTGACTGAGTTTTAGTTCGGGCTGGGGACTGGCGACCAATGCCTATAGTCCTTGCTTTTTCCTGAGACCTGTAGGGAATCACCCTTCGTTTTACAAGTTGAACGCAACAAATAATATTTTGTGAGGCATGCATTCTGCAAGGCGTGGATGCAATTTGTAAATACATTTAATTTTTTTAGATGAAAATAACAATTTATAATGTTCTCATTATGCTTAAATTTGCTTTGTTTGATTATTTTTTATGTATATTTGATTTGACTTGTTATACTAATTTGAATAAATGACAGCCACACCCTGCACAGAGTGAAAAATTAATGAGGAGGACTTACCTCTTACTCCAGTCGCTACTCTTGCGTTCTACAGATTTGGATTTTCGGCTACCTGAGCTGCTCAAATCTGCTTTCAGTTGCGTCCAAGATGTGGGAGTCTGTGAACAAATGTGGTTTAAATTAGTAACTGAAGGTGTGTGATACACAATCAAGAAGAGTTATACTTTCTGAAGCTGAAATTTTAAATACTCGTTATGGAAATAATTTATTCGTTACATGTTTCGGGATCCCCAATTAGGGTTTGCCTTTTTGAAACTGGAATAAAATGGAGCATGGTAACTTTTTTTTTAATTTTTCCCGAGAGGTATTTAGTAACATTAGTAAGAATTAGCAAGCATTAATAGCAGTTTGTTAATCGTTTTAAGCGTGGGTGTGATGAGCACAGGGAAATATGTGCAGATTGCGCGCGCCCAATTGAGATTGGTGCCGCTTGAGAAGCATTTCACTTCCTGCTTCCTGTTTGAGGGTCATTTTACAAAAATATGACACAAAATGATAATAATCACAAGGTGCTTGACAGGATGTATATGAGTGGGAGTGAAATGGGCTGCGGAGAGCAAAATGGAACGCACTCTACTACCTTCATGAATCAGCTGCAATGGTAGAAATTGTTTCTAATTGAAATTTCACAAAATACTCAAGCATGCTCTGATTATTACCTTTGGTGGTGGGGTTGGTTCCTTAGGCGGTTCAGGCTCTTTGACGTTCTCTTTGCCTTTGGATTTTTGAGACCGTTCGCTGCTTCTACTGCGTCTGCTTGAGGAATCGCCATTTCTACTTTCTCTGTCACTTTTCTGAAATTTCAATGAAATATTTATAAAAAAAAAACAATTTAATAATTTCATAAGATGAAAATTTACATAAAAAAAGTAAAATAAAATATATTTAATTGCTGATTTTCTGTGTAAAATGAGCCAACTGAAGGTCACTTGTAACTTACGTCAGTTTTCCTGCTGACTTTGGAAATGGTCGACTCTTTGTCTGACGTGAACGGTTCTGACGTGGACACAAAACTGCTAGTTTCAGTGGTCCTCCTTTCGCTCCTGCTGTCGCTTCTGCTGTCACTTCTTGTGTAACTGGTGTTGGTGTAGCTACTGTAGCTGCTGTATGACCTCTTTGACCTTCTACCACGGTCTCGACTGCGACTTCTCCGATGAGACGAGCGTTTGTAGCCTCTTGATCTTGAGCTGGAGCGCGAATTGGATCGAGATCTGGAGCGTCGATAGTTGTTGAACCTTCTGTAGTCGTCGCGTCGAAAGCGCGACTTGCCCTGGCTGTTGAGAAGCGTCTTTTTCAGCTCCTCCTCCTCCTTCTTTATTTCGGCCATGTTCCGGAAGGCAGTTGGTATTTTAGAGTCTTTCTTCTTCTTCTTCACCTCCTTTTCATCCTCAGTCGAATTGGCACTTTTGCTGAAGGCCGTTTCCATACTTTTCGAAGGTGGCTTCGGAGGGCTTTTGACCCCAGGGGGCTTCAGCTGCTTGGTTTGCGAGAAAGCCAAAAGCCGTTTCTTGGCCTGCAGTTTGCCCAGCACAGTGGTCTTGGCTGGCGCCTTTTCTTCAGGTGGGGGCGGGGGTATCTCTGTTATTTGATAAGGATAGGGGTAGTAGCCACTCGGGCCATCAGGGTACATATTAGTAAAAGATTCGTCTGACCCCGGAGGCGCGTCGGCACTCTGATTAGCCTCTTCGTGCTCTTCATTTGTTGGCAGTTCGATGCCCGGGGGCAGCACGTCCTCCCCAGGGGGCAGTTCGTCCATCATTCCAGGGGGGTAGTCAATTGTGCCAGGGGGCGCGTCCTCAGTGCCCGGTATAGGGTATCGCAGCAAGTTCACCACCTGCAACATTTCAATAAAAAATAAGTTAAAAATTTTAAATTAATGTGGAGGCGGAGAGACGGACTGGATAGCTGCACATTTTGGTGACGAATGCTGATGTAGCAGCAAAAGATGGCCTGCTATAGTGGAAACTAATTTTCATTTTATCTGCTCGCATGTAGGAGGGGGACCATGCGATATTATCTACCGGCCGGACAGTTTCCTGTGCTGTTTACAATTTCACGGAAAAATGCAGGCACACACGGCTGCCTGTTTTTTTTTTTCATTTGTGACACCGAGGCAAAATATTTGGCACCGGAGCGAAATGAGGCGTTCACTGCGTTAATGCTTGACTTACAAACGTAGGGAGTCGTGCATAACAAAAATATGAATAGATAATAGGTTATAATAAACCTTTATGAAAAGTAAAAAATTTTTGCCTCACATTTCTGAACCGTGTGAACTGTGGTGTGAAGGCAGGCTATACACTTGGAAGGTTGCTTTAAAATACCCGCATCGCGGTGCTCAAAATGATTAGCATGAAAATAACGACCGGTCTGATAGCGACGAGAAAAGAAGTCGCAGGCGATAGTGCGTTTTTGATTTCCTATCACGCAAGCCAAACTGCGACCGTCAAAATCTCTGTGCTCAAGGAACGATTTTGATGGGCTCGGGCGCAACGTCCAACGGCACGCGCTGTCACAGAGGCCACGGAAAATGGCTGTTAACTGTCTTTGTAAATTGCCAGCTTTTTGGGTTCTTCTTCGCCTTCTCTCTGTTCATTTCAGTCTTGGGCGTAATCAGCCGACCTTTCCGATTAATTTGCCACCGTGGAATCCAGTAAGGGACAGATCTTGAAAGAAAATCGCCGTGAAACCTCAAGCTCAAAATGTGCGCCAGGCAAAGAAAATTTTCTCCTTCTTGGAGGAATTAGGAAATCGAGTCAAATGTAAAATTTCGACACGTACCCATGACCGAGGATGTTAACCAGTCCGTCAGTTTCAAACTTCTCCAGATACTGATGCTGAATTATTTGCCTACGAAGCCGAAATTTTGGAAAATCACTAGCAGGAGTTCAGAAAACACTCAGCTTAGCTGGTCGGCCATTTTTTATTTAACATGTTCAAGCAGTGCTAACAACGGAACAAGTTTAATGTCAATTATAAAGTATGTAGTAACATTTTATTTTTTTAAGCCTTACCAACGCAAATATTTTTAAATTTCAAAAAATATGCATTTAATTACTAATTTTACATTTCTTTTATCGAAGGACTTCCAAATTATTTATAAAATTAGCATTCTTTCCTTCCAGATTTTCTTTTGGTGGTGCACTGCGATTTCTTCAAAAGGTGGAGAAAGGTGGGCTTGCCGAATAAAAAAAGGCAGGGCAGTCTTCGAGCAAATAATCCTTTCGTGTTTGCTTTTTGTTTTCACAAACACGATCTTAATTTTTGCGATTTCATTAATATTTCGAGCCCGATTATAATGCAGAGAATTCGGCAACTTTGTCCTTTAGCACGAGTCTCATCATCAGTCAAATTCTCTTCGTCTGCTGCACAGCAAATTGAAAAAAATCTTAATGAAAAGGAACCGCCGACCAAAAGCGTTTTAAACAACAGAAATCCTAGAAATTTGGAACGACTGCGAATTGCATGGAAACCCCAGGGCTATCACTTAGAAAAACCTGGCAGAACATACTGGCACAAGTAACAACTTATTTCAGAACGTGCAATATTATTTATGTTTATATTAAAATTTGTATTTTTCAGGTTGGTCCTGAAGCAGTCACAGCGACATATTACGGCCCAAGTAGTTCATTTCACTGGAAAAGTTGTTGTTGAAGCATCAACAGAAGAATGGTGCATTAAAAAGCATTTATATAAGTACGTAGAATATACAGTTTCTGATCTCACTTTTTAAAACAATCCAAACTTTTCAGTCCGAGTGATGTGTCTGCTTACAAAAATCTGGCTAAAATCTTAGCTCGTCGTTGCATGGAGTTTGGTTTGCTTGAAATGGAAAACTCTGTGAGTGATTATGATCCAGAGACAAAGGTTAAAGAAATAAATACAAAAAAAAAATGCAATATACAATGATATTTTGTAATTTAGGTTGGAAAGTTCATAAAAGTAGTCGAGGATGAGGGCATATCCTTAAAAGAACCTAAACGTTATCTGCATGCTCAGCCTTTCCATCAGTTGAGACCAGAGAAGCCATGGGTTGTAACTGAAGATTAGATAGCTTTTTTGTTGGTTGAATAAAACAAGTTTTGATTTATATTACAAGTACACAGAATGCATATTATTTATTGTTCTCCATCCGTACTGTACATAGTTTTGGTGAAATAAAATTTTAATTCCATTGCTCTTGATCAGCTTTAATATACTGCATACTATTGTGCTTAATTGCATTATTTACATACATACACATAAGCTATGAAATTGAGCAAAACACATTACTCTTAAAACTGGTCACTTTGTAGTCTCGTTAATGTTTTTCATACTGAGTTGACCCCACAAAATTGATAATGTTATATCACATTCATTAACAAGGTGCACATAACAATAAATGCAATCGATCAATCACTTGCCAATGTAATACCATGCGAAAGAACCTATGAGTAGCAATTGTAGGAGCGCTTAATTAATGGCTGCATTTAAAAAAAGGACAGTCATCAACCTATCAATTTAAAATGGTCGCATCTTGTTTTTTCTTGATGAATGCTGTTCAAGTGTTATTTTACAATTTGAAAGAGGGACAATATGTATATTACTTACAACAATGCAGTCTTTCTTACAATCTTACACATTAAGGCTCGATAAAATTATCAAATTATCGCTTGTGCTAAAAGGCTTCACCTTTTCCCTCGTCAGCGGGACCGACGATTGATACAATTTATGTTGATTTTGAACTCAAGTCTAACAAAATCCTATATTAAATCAGACTGCACATTTAAAAGATTCAATCTACTTTAGCAGAAGACGATGAATTCGCAGAACCTGTTGCTTGGATAGGGCTATTAGGCCATGTGGGGCAGGTCACATCATTACTCACAAGGGAAACTGCGAATCCTTTCAATCTAAAACAAAAAATAATTTTGTTGGATCTGCTATTCCCGAGATGAATAAATATAATAACCTAGCATAAAGCTCTTCTCTCACAGTGGCTGTGAATTTAGTAGCTATACAGGCAGAGACAGAGAGAACAAATAAGGTGTTGTAGGACAGGACGATCAGAAGTGATCCAAGCCACTCGATCTGGCCAAACTCTCCCAGCAGGTCGAGGTTTGTGATTCCTAGCATTTAAATCATTTTATTTTTATTAATCAATAGATAGTGTGAAATTTACCTAAAATTCTTGAAAGAAGTGGTAAAGCAGAGCTTAAGAGCAAGAGAAGGGCGCAATGTAAAATAATCGAGGATAGCGGAGTTGCTGAGGGAACAGGACGCACTCTTCTCATGAACGATGTGGTGAAAAGACCGACGGCAGACGTGGCCACCAAGTATACAATCAGCACAATTTCTAAAGTGGCACCAAACATGCCAAGTTTGGAGAGGGAAGCTAAACCGAGGGTAACTTGTTCCTAAAATAAGAAGTGACGTGATTATTCGAGTCTTGGAAAGAAAAATTAAAAATTACTCTGGTGCTCCGGGGGAGTTCCTTCAGTCCAACTACCAACTGCACAGCATTCTGGACAACAATAACAACAGTGGTGCAGGTCAAGAATAGAAGCAACAACATGGCAATGGGGTACAAAAAGTTTCGCTTCAGCGTTGATCCGTGGCGTTGTTTTTCTGCGAAGCAAATAAATTTATAATCCCTAGAGAGAATTGCTTCATTTCAAATTACGTAGTAAATTAGTCTTTGCTCTGGCAGCATTCAGTCTCTGAGTCAGGCTTGCTTTTAAGGCGCCATTTCTAAGGCCTGCATCTGGATCATCGGGCGAAGAGGGAAGAATAGTTGAATTTGCTAAGAGCAGAGATGCACTGAACACGGAGGAGGCAAAGGGGGACACTTTATCGACCACATCTTCATCGTCACTGTCAGATAGTTTCCGCTTCCGCGAGTTTGCACTTTTTGGCGTAGAGAAATTTGAATGAGGAAGAGCACCATTCCCGTTGGACTTCGAAGTGTGTGCCTCCAGCTGCTTCTTCAAACACTCCTCTTCAAACTACGGAGGCAAATATTTTGTTACAAATCATTGAAATATGAATATTCATTACACAGACCTTGGCAACAAAATATTCTTCATTGAGATCACGCAAGAACTGCGGCTTTACAAGAATTTGGCTGGCCATGGAAAAGAGCTGAACCAAACCAGCAGGAGTGCATACTGAAATAAATAGATTTTAATGTAAATAAGGTAAATAAATAGTAATTTTTAAAAATATGACGGCACTTACAAAGCAGGAGAAGAACGCCCAGGAAGGAGACGCATGAGTATATGAATGGCAAATAGTAACTGGAGAGATCTGAAAAATGATTTCTCTCGATAATTTTACCCATTTTTATTTAAAAAAAATCAGGGTTTCTGAGCATGAGCTGCTCGCGAGCAAGATTGAGCAAAATTTTGCTCGCGAGCACCATTGAGCACTCCTGTAGAGAGCATGCTCGTGAGCAAATGCTTGCGAGCACCCCAAAAGGGAGCATGCTCGCGAGCAGATGTAGGGGAGCACTCCTGAGGTGAGCAGGAGCAGGAGCAGAAAATAGGGAGCACTTTTTAGAGGTGAGCAGGAGCAGGAGCAAAATTTACTAAATATGCTCGAGATGCTCCTTCTGCTCACATTTGCTTTAAAAATTTTACTACAATAACAGAATACAGAATTTCATACTAAATCTATACTCTACACTGTGAGATCAACAAAAACCAGTGGAGGACGCTTTATAATCGCAATGCATTATCCCTATGCTCTGACGCTCCGCCTACACCCCTTTCAGCCCTGAGTTCGACCTGCTGCACCTTATGTGCTCCTGGCAAACCTTCAGTCCTCTTGTGTCTTTCCCGCTGTACATAATTTAAAAAGAGCTCAATCTCCTGCTTCATATTTATGTGCTCCTGGCAACAATTCGTCTTTTTAAATAATAATTAAATCATTTTATGGGAACAATTTTATTATTTTAATTTATATTAAATTTTTCATATATGGTCTTAATTTGGTATCAAATTATGTCTTTGATTTTTGCTAAATTATATCGGCTTAATAAATATTCTTTCAGAATTAATTAAAAACCTACATGCCGAATTTTCATATCAAACATTAGCATGACACTGCTCGAGAGCAAATCGCAGGAGCAAAATTTGCTCGGAGCAGCATTGAGCACTCCTTCAGTGAGCATGCACACGAGCATCTGCTCGCGAGCACCCCAAGAGGGAGCATGCTTGCGAGCAGATGTAGGTGAGCACTCCTGAGGTGAGCAGGAGCAGGAGCAGAAATTAGGGAGCACTTTAGAAGTGAGCAGCAGCAGGAGCAAATTAATTTGAGCACCTGAAAAATTTTGTGCTCAGAAACCCTGAAAAAAATACTTACTGAAAAGTTTCTGCAAACTTGACTTGTCGCTGTCTAGCATTGACGATAAAATGAATGCAAGTCCAAGCACCACAAAAGCCAACAAAAGGAGAACGATGAACGTTTCATAGATTCTTGGTAAAATCCCCTAAAAAATTATCGTAAATAAATTGTTGTTTTAAAATAAGATTATAAGTCACCTTTCTGTGACCTGCAAATCCCTCCGACTCGGTGAACAGGTAGGCGAAGGGCAGAAGGACGAAGAGGGACAGATTTGAAAAGAGGAAAATGTGGTTCCAGAGACCTTGGATGAGAGAGCTGTTGAGCCACTGCACGTAATAAGACTTGGGGTAATGAAGCAAAACCTCGTTGCTGATTATGGATATGGGAAGGAGGAGGACCGCTCCAGCTGCCACTGCCAGCGAGAATGTGCACAGCCACAAACTGCAAAGAAAAGAAACGTTAGGCTTCGGATTGACAAAAAGAAGATCAGCCACATACCTGATTCTGTACACAGTCGCTTCCTCATCGTCCACTAAAATGTCGTCTCGTTCTCTTTTTCGATAGCGTCTCACTAAGGACCAACTCACGGCGATCAGGGCCAAGAACAGGAGCAGGAATATCTGGAAAAGAAAAATTAACAAAAATTTATTAGACAAATTCAATAAATTAATTAATTATTTTTATTTATTTCATAAGGGAGAAGGAATGTTGAAATGGTAATTCATTAATTCTTAGCAGATCTTTTCATTTAATTAAGCTATTTGACCATTATTTACAGTGAAAACTTGTTTGTATAACGTCTGGTCTGGGTCATAGCATAAGCGCGAATATTTTTGGACCAGACCAAGTCTTCTGCCAGCAGGTCATATTTTTGCTTGACAGCATATTTGTTTTCCGTGCAAGACAATAAATTTGGCGCCAGCTGAAGGGCAAGGTCTCGCCGAATTAGAACGGCTGGTCGAAAAAAAGTATGGTTTGCGTCACTCGTCATTAGCTGGTTAGGTAACTTTCTGCTAGACAAACAGCAGTTTCTTGAGTTTGACATGCTAGACGAAAAATTAAAAATTACTATGCTGAATTTATGCAGCGTCTAAAAATTTGCTCGGTGTGGAGTTCTTATGCATGCGGCGCAGAGGCGGATTATTTTCTTCTTTCATTGATCAAGTTGTTGCTCCGCCTCTATATTTAGAGCCGCGACCGGACAGTTTGTGTTGCAGAACAGAAACACGGCGAGCCTGCCTAATTTACATTTGACTAAATTTAATACCACCACTGCCGAGAAAACAAGTGCTGGCGTTTCTAGGAAATTAAAAGGAGTAGAAAACCGAGGCCGCACTAAAGGTTAAGAAAATTTAGAAAAAATTGAAATAATTTTATCTTTTTTTTTAGTTGTTTATTTAAAAAAATAAGTATTATAAAAAGCGTAAAAAGTATAAGAAATTTAGCGAATAAAAAAATCAAATTTTTTTTAATACTTTTTAACACTAAAGGTTTTCATAAATTTGCTGCTAGTTTAGGTTTCCTTTCACTGATGCCCCTCGTTGAGCTTGCGGGCGAAAACGTCACGATTACCCACAAATTGGCGAATTTAAACTAAACTTATACATTTATGCATACGGGCTTTGACCCCAAATAATCTAAAAGGAAAGTCGCGTCCCTCATTTTACGCTCGGTCGTTTGGCGACAAGCTCCAGTAAACGTGCAAAGTCGTGGGCGAATCTCAATCGAAATGATTTAATTCCTCGAGACAGTTCATGCAGAAGCTCTTAAAAAATTATTTATTTACGTCTGTAATCTCTTTCATCAGATAAATAATTCAGAAGATA
Source organism: Neocloeon triangulifer (assembly GCF_031216515.1). Taxonomy (NCBI): domain Eukaryota; kingdom Metazoa; phylum Arthropoda; class Insecta; order Ephemeroptera; family Baetidae; genus Neocloeon; species Neocloeon triangulifer. Next base: position 3,942,547 of record NW_026775555.1, on the reverse strand, counting down.
ATAAATCGATTTGTCGTCGTTGTGCCGCGAGTCAGAAATAATTTCGCCGTCATCGAGCGCCGGCAAGAGGGTCATTGGCACATCAGTAGATTCTGGCGGTGCCTTTTTGCCTTCGGCCCGAGGCGGCGCTCAACAACAGAGAACGTCTTTAGCAGATATTCCAAGGCACGGTATTTAGGCAGTGAGAAAAGCCTCTGGAATGTGGAAAGAATTTCATTACCGAGTCACCAAAATGCCATAGGCCACGCTTTTGAGAATGGTAAATTTCGTCGCCGTCCTCTTGGAAGAATGGAGATGCTGATGAATAATTCAACGATGAAAAAATAAATAATGCGTATTCAAAAATATTTAATTTTTTTTTTTAAAATTAATTCAAATTTATTATGACTTGTATGTTGAATTATGTAATAATAATGACAAAAATGCATTCTTCCTTTAGTTATAGAAAAATATTAAATTAAGATAAATACAATAATTAAGATAATTAAATTATTATTATTAAAAATTAAATTTAAAGTTTTAAAAAATAATATAAATATTTATTAAAATAGATCAATATTTATTTTGTTTCTTGAAGCTCCAAGATGTCTTTTTTTTTTAAATACAAACTCTTGTGTGAATTTCATTTTGAAATATCTAAAAAAAAACGTCATTTTCCTTTCATTGTCAGATTCAATTTTCAAAGCAATTTCATTATAGGGAAAAAAATCTCAGCAGCCATAGAAGTTTGAAATTCGGCTAAATGCGCCGCATTCTGACTCTACCTATTGGGTACGAAAATAAATAAATAATCTTTGACGTGGTCCGCTTGTTGGTCGATCGTTTGCCAAATATTAGCACAATATCGGGAATCAAAAGTGTGCGTGTGGCGAAGCCCCTCTGATGTTATTTACGCGCGGAATGCAAATAAGCGCATCACGATCGCCACGTGATTTCCGTCTCGAGACGAATACGCAGCACTTGAAAGTCGGTTTTTGCAGCAACGGCATTTATTATTTTCTTGCTGCATCTCGCGCGGAAAAATGCGTTTGTCCGTGGTCTGTCAAACAAAATTACAGTTGTGTGACTTTTGCACCTCGCTTAGCGCACAGACATACGTGCTAAAATGCGAGTACAAAGTGTTAAGTCTCGACGAGATAAATATTTAGAGCCCAATCAAGATATTCAGTTAACAAGGCCAATTATCGACAATAAGATTTCAGTTTAGCACACTCAATTTCGTCAAGGATTAAGTTCTCTTATCATAATATTATAGTGCTTTGATTTATTTGTATGTTATGAAATGATAAATTGTTCAAATATAGAATGTATGCAATGAATCATGAATGCAAATACTAGAATTTGAATTAAGAAAGCAGTTTGAATGATAATTAATGGAAATGAAATTAGAGTTTTAGCTGCAATTAAAAAAAATAATAACAAATTAATAAATAAATTAGTTAATAAACAAACTTACTTTGCAACTAAACATAATGACATATTAAATGAAAATCAGGTATACATTTTGTAAAGTGATTGATACAAAGATGGAATAAACTGGCTTGGTCTTGCTCAAAATCAAACACATTGCTTTGATAACCCTAATCAAATTCTACTGTCAAATTTTGTGATAAAAATTGTTCCGTGTAAAAATGTAGCTTTATTTACGATTATAATATAACTTTAAATAATTTTGCACGAAAAATTGTTGATTTGAAAGAAAAATAGTTATAAAAAATTGAAGTTCTTGTCAATATGATTTCACAGCTCATGAATTATGGCTGCAGATACATGTAGAGCAGAATATTGTTTTTTTTTTCTTAAATAATAAACAACTCACAAACAAAACCCATCGAGGAAAACCCGATTTTAAATTCAAATAACCTCTCCTATTACTTTTTTTTAAAAAAGGTCCAAGCAGCTGCATCGTCAGTTAATTTCACTCGATGATTTCACATTCCTAAGATTGAAAATAAAAATCGTGAACGCGTTTTCTTCTGCTGAATATTCACTTATTGTTGGATCAAGTTGCTAATACAGCAAAAAATTTCTATTTAGAACAATCTTTGTCCGCTAATTATAATACAAAGTCAGAGAAGAGAAAGTAAATGAGTAATTGTGTCTGATTTTATGCACGGCTCCTCATTCCATTTCGATTGTGTCTGCGGTCGCATTTCATCAATCGCGCTCAAGAGTAAACAAATAATACTGCTCACGATCGTTGCTCAATTTCTCTTGCCAGCGATTGTTGCATGCATCAAATTACTTGGCATTGAATCGCTCATTGAAATGAAGAGCGCAGCGACAATACTGAAATGCCAATCGAAAGCTGTCAAGTAAAAAAATATTCTGCAAAACTTTATATCTCAATTGAATTTAATTATTTAAAATAATAATTAAAATTGAAAAATTGAAACCAAGAGAAGCTCATTGCAAAGGAAATAATAATAATAATTCACCTGATTTCAATTTTCCATGAAATCCACCTCGAGTGTTACAGTTGAATAATTAAAATTACTAATTATTTATAAATAATTGATGAAAAGAAAAAAAAATTAGAGCAGAACGACTTAAGCTGATGATCTAGCCATAATATATTAAAAATTATCATAAGTTTTACAAATCGACCCCTTTAATTCTGAATTGATCTAGAACACAATTATCCTATTTGAAGTAATCACAACGTCTGCATCTCCTCCCGACTTCCTGCCTCGTGAATAACTCCGCCTGGGTGTCGCCTCTGTCACAACAATAAAACGAGTTTCATCCAAATGAAATTACCCCCAGCTCTCGGAAACCGACTTGAATAATGTGTTCTTTTATATCCTACACGAGAATTCAACAAAATTGCACCGCGAGCAGAGATCGTGTTATCCGCGGCGCAACAGACTTCCTGAAAGAACTGCGCGAAGGTTGTATAAAATAAAGAAGCGCCTGACTAGATGGTCGTGTTTGTTTCCAGTCAGGTTTTCAGCACGTGACGTCATTATAGTAAATCGAGAATTCGAAAACACTGAAAACGACCTGCAGGTGAGCACCGTCGTTTTACGCGTCATTTTTCTCCGGTCGTGGCCCCGCTATGGGCGACCAAAATTAAAATTAACGGATGCTGCCGGAGGTCAGTCGCCGCTAATTATATTTATATGGTTTTGAATGGAAGTTTTCACACTGAGGTTTAATACAAAGGGTCTAATTGTAGAAATCTCTGTGGTTACGATTAAAAAGGATAATTTTTTACTGACCAAAATTGATAATAAATAAAAATGATTACAAAAATGGTTCCAATATCTACAAATAAATGATAAAAAACATGGACAAAGAACGACAGAAAAATTGGGATTTCCAATTCTTATCTTAAGTGATACTCCTAAACTTGAAGTGAATCCCATGAAGCTTTGATTCACACATTAAATATTGCACAGACTAGAATAATGTTTGATTTGATATGAAATCTTTTCTTTTAAACGAAATCAAAGGAATTGAATTTTTTCTTATCATTTCCGTCTAAAATTTCAATATAATAAAATTTGTGCTTAGTGTGAGATTGTCTATTTCGTTTTCGTTGGAATTTTTGTGTGGTTTCAGTGTAATTCCAGTTTCAGTTCAGGGTTTGGAATTAAATTTGTTTGAAGAAATTGACACTTGAGGAAATGATGATGAAGGAAAAGCCCGATATCTGCATTTTAGATTTAAATAAACACCGAATTTAAATTAAGTTTTGATTAAAAAAGAAATTCCTCCAGCAGAGAGTTGATTTTTAATTATAATTTCAAATTCCGGCATTGGAAGTTTGTTCAAAAATTGTTTTTAATGCTTTCTCGCAATCCATGGAAAATCAATCTAAAAATTCATACTTTCATTCAAAATTTTAAAACCAAATTGAATTGAAAAAGGAAAAAAATCAGACTTTTATTACATTAATATCAGAAAACTAATAGAGAGAGATGTTGAGTGAATTAATATTCTTCATTAGTCTCATAACAAGGGAAATTTCTTTTGCTTATCATGCTTGTTTTTTTTGTTGCTGCGAAAAAGTCAGGGACGAATCTAAAACTGGCCTGGGAACGAAAATTCAAATTGCATAACAAAAACCTCTATCCGTGCTCTATCAAGAAACACAAAATAATAAGTTACATAATTTTAATACAATCGTGAGATAAAAAAATGGCAGATTATAAATTTAAAGACAAAAATTCTGACTTTCGCATTTCTTACTTTTGATTTTCTGACGTTTAAAAACAGATTTTCTGATGAATTATTAAATTTATTTATTTTTTGGTAAACAAAAAAATGCTATTTTCTGACAAATTAATTTCGGCAACTGAATTTAAGCACAAAATCAGCCACATGTCTGGTCCAAAGACCTTGACTCTGTCGCCGTCTCGCTCTCTGAGCACCAACCACGGTTAAGGTCATTTATTTTTTTTTAAATCTCTCTTTTTTTAAATTAAATCAAAATGAAATTATTTTCTTCATCTGTTCAGATGTTGGTGACAGGAGAAGAGAACAATTTGAGTCAGGGTCGTCGAGCTTTGAACGTAATTGCAAGACAAGTAACCCAATTTAGGCTATCGCGACGACAGCCTGCTGCTTTTCTTCCCTTTATCAACCTCTTGATAACTCTTGATTGCGTGTGCGACTTTTTACCCGGCTGATTATAAATTATGAAAAAATAATTAAATAAGAGACTTTACAATCTCGACCACGTGGAAGAAAAGAAAACAGCGTGGCGTTTTTACAATTATTACAAGAAACTCGATATTCTTATAACTATTATTTTATTTACAGCTGTCGAGTAAATTTAGATTTTACAAGCTGGGGCCAAGGACGGACGAGAACATTCGGATAAAAATAGCGTTTTTCGACTAATTAAACACTTAATTATTTAACTGTCGAAGAACGTTTAATCTTGTGACCCGAAGATTTCCCGTTACCCATTTTTCGATTGATCAACTCGATAACGTTCTAGAAGATCAGAAAATTTTTTCATGGCTCATAGCAAAAATATTTTCTCAATGATTGTTTATGAAACATTATACATTGAAAGCAACTTCTCTTATGGCAATGCATATTTTAGAAATAATGAAGAAAAATTACAGCAACGATTAAAAATTTCTATGATAATTCAAAACATGAAATTATTTTTATAAATTTAATTTCAAAATTGAGCTGAACTGCGAATTCAGAAAAATTCTTTGTGATAATCTGAATAATATCCCTCAGAATTATTTAAAAACGAAGAATTCTGCCAAAATTAATGGATCGGTGAATTTAATAAATTCTCATGAATGAGCCTCTCCTTAATTTAAATTAAGTTTTATCAATTCGAAGGCTGACGAATCAAACATGGTGAGGGGCACGTAGGCCCTTAATTTGCGTACATAAAGAAATCAGTTTCGAAATTGCGTTGATTTGAAATCAAAAAGAATTTTGGTCGAAAACTTACGATGTTCTCGCGGACCGTGTTGTGGAAAATCTGCTCCTCCTCCGTCGTCTCCTCATCTTCCATGACCTTTTCCTCAAGTGTCCACACTGTGCTCGGTCATTTTACGGCGCCATGGCGCCGAAACTGGGCTCGATCAAATAATTGTAACGATCAATGTCACTTGCTCCGAAATGTTTTGAAACTACGTCCTTCCTTACAGGCGTCTCTCGCACATCTGCCTGATGCAATTTGCCTCTCTCCCGTCGCTCTCGCATTTCATTGGCGCTGCGCTCGGCATTCCGAATCGGTGGCGCGAAAGCAGCGCCACCTCATTTGCATAGAATATGTTAATAAATAAGATAGAACGATCGAGTTGAGAATGCTTCGGTGTAATGAATTTGGAATTGAATTATAAGTAAAAACGGAAAAGTTAAAAAAAATCCCTGGTAAGAAAAATTATAAATCAATATAAATAGTAAAACGAGAAATTATTTTCCTCACATTAAATGAATTTTAAATTAAATTTGTTATATTTACTAAAAAAATTAAATTTGTTATAAATACTGTTTTAACAATTTAGGAAAAAATAATTTTCTTCCTTTTCACTGAAATAGAAGACACAAATTTTAAATACGAATAGCCGTTACCAAAATTGAAAAAAATTAGCAATTTAGATTTCTATGTGTAGCATTTAATTTAATCTAGAAGATGTCTTTCAAAATTAATTTATTTTAACATTAATAAAATAGAAACATCAGTAATTTAAATAATTCTTTTGATTATTTATTTAACATATTTCAACAGTTGATATTAATGGCATGTACAATTAAGGCAGAAACAGCATTATTAATCATATTCTAAAAGGACAGATTTCAGATCACCAGTTTTCAACATACATAATACTTCAAAATTGCGTTACGTTTTTCAGTCAAGTAGTTTTGTTAAGGTTTTTACACAGCATTATAATATAAGTCAGGCTGAAAATAAGGCTTTCACAGTACAAAATATTTACAATTGCTACAGCGCAAAAATTAGTAAGCTTAATAAGCAATACATTAATCTCAAGCAGTATTAGTGGCAAAATGGCAAGACACAAATGACTAGTGTTAGATTTTGTAAAAATTCCCGTGACGGGCAAAATGTTGCTTTACAATTTCTTGGCAACAATTGAATTCTTGGCATAGTCTGGCTCCCTTTTCCTCCAGAAATTTCAGGTGTTCAAAAATTTTGATCAGGTCAGTTTCGGAAATTTGCTTTCCGGCCAGACTTTCGTGGATGAGAGTCTCAAGTTTTTTTGATGCAATCTCGATAATATCTTTATTGGCACTACGCGGCAAATTTGGCAGTTCATAATGCAGTGGCCAGGAATTTGAGCATGCTGGGCAAGCACAATTGAATAAATATTGGGATCGCAAGTGGCTCTGGCGGATTTCTTTCGAGTGGACAGCAAAATGATAGCCGTAGTTGTCGAGAATTTCAGACCCTTTTGGGATGAACTTGATAGCTCTGAGGACGGCCGTGTTTCCGTGTGAATGTCGGACTACATTAGGGTCGCAGGAGTGATTCAAGAGACTCAGGCACGCATAGGCCGCTGCACCAATTTCCAAGCTGATCGGGACCTTTTCGTTGCCCGGAAGGACAGTTTCCGAGACTTCGTGGGCATTGCAAGGGAGATTTTGGAGCAACCGCAGTAAAAAAGCTCCCAAAAGAGGAGCTTCCTTGTGCTTGTCCAGCTCAAGACATTTCAACAGACAAGCTGCCATCACGGTGCGTTTGAAAAGGTCTGAAACAGATCTGGCTTCGGTGTTGCAAATGAGGTGGAAAATTGGGGCAAAATCAAGAGAATCATATTGGTTATTTTGATTGAAAGCAAGGGTGCGTTTTTCATCAGGAGAAAGAATTAGCTTTTCTTCATGAGACTTCTTGAGAAATGTGGAGAGAAACTTCAGATCCGTCATTGTGAGTATTCTAACGGCAAGCAGAGACATTTTTCCCATGTCGAGTTGGACCACAGCAGATGAATATTTGCATTCAAAATTGTGGTACTTTTGAGCAGCAGCTTCGAGGCAGTCGTTTCCACAATACATGACCTGAAAAAATAATCATTAGAAGATTGATTTTTAATATTTTGATTTAATTTTTACATTGACGCAGACAGGGCAGGGCACTAATGCATTATAGCGTTTGAGGCAAAAACTGCAGTGGGTTGTCAAAAACTCAGGAAGGAGAATCCAAGAGTACGGTTGCTCGACCATAATTACGTCACCTAAGAGTTGTAATAATTATTAAAATGGATAATGTTGCAATTCAAAAGGAAAATTACCAGGTTCAATATCTCTTGTAGCACAAATGTGACGGCCCATCTCATCTGAATATTGAATTTTTACGCAGCTAGATGCACAAATTATTTCTTCATTTTGGTCAAACGACTTTGCCGGCAGAGGTGCACAAGCCAAATTGGGTTCTTCAGGATTTTTCACAGCTCCTTTGCAATTGACAATCAATCTGGCGATGATTTGCAGTTGTTCTTGGCACTTCTCTTCATTCAAATTTGCTTGCTTGATTTTATCTTGAGCCTCGAGAAAGGTTCGGATGGCTTCCTCTTGCTGACCAATATTTATGAGACACTCACCTTTCCTGATCAAAATCTTGAATGCCAAGCTTTCAGGAAAATTGAGATTCAATGCTCTGTCTATGTCGGCTAGGCAGTCGTGGTACTTTTTGAGAGATTTCAGTACAGCAGATCGATTTCCATATCCCAGAGCGAGCATCTTCGAGTCGGCTGGTGCAAAAAGAATGCTCTTTGTGTAAAAGTCCAAGGCCTCCAGGTCGAGTTTCCTTCGGAATTTTTCATTGCCAGCCTCTCTGAGTGAGCTGGCCTTAATTTCAGACTTCTCTGCGCAACCTGGGAGGCTGTGAGGCGGTACAAAATCATTTAGAAGGGGCTCCACAAAATTGTACCGTTCGTAATCGGTGGACAGAGCACCAAACTGTTTTGACGTCGATTCGACTTCTCCTGTTGATTTCAGTCTCGAACAAATGTTGGCGAATATATTTTCGAAATTTGTCTCGTCGTTGGAGTCCATAATTTGTCTAATCAGTGCAATTTTAAGGGCTAAAATGTAAAAAATGTGAGCAGCCGACTGCTCAGGAGCCCCACATTGTTGTTTCTTGAGCTTCTGATTTTACCTGCTAGAGGCGCTTGAATCACGCAGCAGCCAATCAGAATGCAACCTGTGGAATCAACAACCAATGGGAGAAGAGAAAACAAGAACAGACTTGTTTTACTCAAGGTGTTTTACTCCTGCTCCCGCCGTTTCCTTCATTTGAGTCATACACATGATTGTTTTTGGTATAATTTGAGTTTTGTTCATACAAAATCAATCAAAAATTCACAATGAGAAGATCAAATGCTCCATCAGCTTTGCGCTCTAAATTGACGGTGACCTCATCTTCAGTCACCCCTAATCAACAGCAAAGGAATGCTTCGTTTAACGCCCTGAAAGGTATGTATGTATGTTAATGGAAATGATGAACATTTAAAAATTGGTGGAATCTCTTATAATTGTAAGGAAATTTTTTAATTAACACCACAAAAAATTATTCAAAATGTTTTAAGGACGTGTTAACTTGACAATTTTCTTCTTCAGCTTTGAATGCAAAATCGGCCAAATCACCACCACAACCAAATGAAGAGGAACCAGAAGGCGATGCAAAGCGCAGTGCCAGCAGGATTTTGAGCCTACTTGGAGGGAATGTGACTCAGCCATCAAGTGAAGAAGAAAGTCTGCCTGTGGAAAGCGTCCAGAAAAATGTTCCAGTCCAGCATAAAACTCATCCCATCAAATTACCTGCTTTGGGAAATAATAGCCTTGATTTTAAGGATGAGACAATTATCAAAGAAAAAAAATTGTCAGAGAAAAGGTATGTATTAATGATATTTTTAAATATACTTTGAATGTATATATTAATCTAATATTAAATTATTTTCAATAGAATCTATGAGGCTGTCTACAGAAAAATGCAGACAAAAAAGCACAAGACCTGGGAAGGTGATGGGTCAGTTGTGGTTGACGGCCGCTGTGTCATTCTAAAGGTGCTTTTGATAAAAAAAAATTATAATAAAATACATTAAATTTTTATTTGTAAAGGACGAGAATGGTAAAGAGATGGGCAGAATTTCTAAAGTGAAAGATGACATTGTACTTGAAGAGGGTACTCAACTCGTAATCGGTGGAAAGGAAGTTGAGGTACAAAACTTTATCAAAAGTTAGATTTTGTTAATTGACAATGAGATATTTAGTTTCTGGGACTTGTCAGCAAAGTGGTTGTCGAGGCGGAGAAGAGAAAGCCAGATTCAACCTTCGCTCAGCCCAATCGAAAAAGGTTTCAACTAAGCAGAGAAAATGACGTGAATGAAGAATGGTACCTAGAAATGCCCAAGCCAAGCCCAAAACACCAGGTAGAAGAAAATGAGGATTGTGAATAAATTATATTCCTTCAAAAAGATATGATAATTTATTATTAAAAAAAAATCTTACCCGGCCTATTTTATTTCTTTCCAGTTGATATTTAATCCCGAAGGGCGCCCAGTTAACACAGTGACAGTTGATGGATTTTTGGCACGGCACTTACGTCCTCATCAAAAAGAGGGAGTAAGGTTCATGTACGAGTGTCTCATGGGGATGACAGGCGATGAGCCTGGAAAATATCAGGGCTTGTTATTGGCTGATGAAATGGGTCTCGGCAAAACCATTCAATGCATTGCTGTGATGTGGTAAATTTTTACAATTGTGTGAGAACTTTCAAGGCATCTTTTTCTAATATAGGACGCTTCTAAAACAAAATGTCTATGGAAGGGATCCTGTGATTAAAAAAGTGTTGATTGTCACGCCAAGCTCTCTAGTTAAAAACTGGGACCGTGAAATCATTCATTGGCTGAAGATTCATCGTTTGCGAGTCTTCATCGTAGGAGACGTAATTTGTTTTTACTTTCGTTGCATATTATTACTGTTCAAATATTTTTCTCTAGAAAAAGTTTAAAGATTATGGGACAACCAGACAAGATCCTGTTGTGATCTGCTCATACGAAGCCTTGATTAGAAACATTGATTATGTCTGTCAACTCCGTTGGGACTTGCTCATCTGCGACGAAGCTCACAGAATAAAGAACCCTCAAGCAAAAACTTCACAAGTAAAGAATTAAAAAATATAATGAATCAGGTACTAACAATAAATCTTTTTAAGGAACTGCGGCGCTTGCAGTGCAAACGCAAAATCCTCTTAAGCGGCAGTCCGTGTCAAAACAACATGATGGAATATTTTGAGCTCTTGGATTTTGCAAATCCTGGGATTTTTGGAACTCGACGAGGTATTTTCTGATGAATAATCATGTATAATTTTTATTCATTGGTATAAATTTAGATTTCATGACTCAGTTTGCAACTCCCATCGAGAGAGGCAACCTTGCTGACTGCAAAGACGAGGAAAAAGAATTAGGCAAAGACAGGAAAGAAGAGCTTTTGAGACTGACTTCACCTTTTGTGCTTGGCCGCCCTGCAGAACTCAATCTGCAGTACTTGCCACCAAAACAGGATCTCATTCTTTACTGTGCTGCCAGTCCGTTGCAGGTGTAGTTATCAAAATTAAATTTACATTTTAATTAGCTTACAATTTTGGTGTTGATTTTTGTTAAAGGAGGATTTGTATCGCTCAACTCTCAGTTTTTACTGGGGCGATGACGAGGTCTGGAAAGAAATGGACATATCAACAGCAAACAAAAACGCGTTGGGAGCCATCATTAGCCTTAGGCAAATTTGCAGTCATCCGCAACTTATGAAACTCCGACCAGAAGACTTGGAAAACGAAGAGGTTACTTTGATATTTTATTTCAAAGAATATTTTTTTATGAAACTGAAATTGACAGGGTAAATTGAGGAGGCAGTTACAACAGGAGCTCCAGTCAGGAGGACATCACTTTGACTTTGTCGATATGTCAGGGAAACTCAAAGTTGTTGCTTCGATCCTTGAGTTTCTGCATGAGGCTAACAAGGAGAAGATTGCTGCAGGCCATAGAAGTCAGATTGACCGAGTGCTGGTGGTATCGTACTTTGTTGAGGTACACATTGAATTGAACCCTTTTTTATCAGTTCACATTTATATTTCTTGATTATTTGCAGACTCTGAAAATTCTCCAGAAGCTGTGTGAGCAGAAAAACTTTACATTCAGCAAGATTGATGGGCAAGTGCCTTCAAAAGACAGGATGAAAATTGTGACTGATTTTAACAATCCCAATTCAAAAACATGTAAATTTTTTTCAAAATTTATAAGTTTTGTATTATATTATTTTTTCATTCTAGTTGTTATGCTTCTTAGTGCCAAAGCTGGTGGTACCGGCTTGAATCTGGACGGCGCCTCTCGAGTGATTCTTTTCGACTTGGACTGGAATCCAGCAAGTGATGCTCAGTCACTTGCTAGGGTCTGGAGAGGAAGGCAGAAGAGACCTGTGATCACATATAGGTTTAATGAATATTTGGTGGTTTATTTTAAATAACTAATTGAATATTTTTGTTAGACTTCTAACCTCTGGGAGTATTGAGGAGAAAATCTTCCAGAGACAAATCCAAAAGATGGGAAATGATCCATCTAAAAGTACAAAATCTGGCCTGAAATTCACCAAGCAAGAGCTAAAGGTTGATTGAAATATAATTTGAAAACTTTTTTAACTCTTGTTTTGTCACTTGCAGGATTTATTCTCATATAACCCTTATGAGGAAGGCAAAAACCAAACGCATTCCGTTTTGTCTTGTGAATGTGTCTGTGATGGTTCCAATGTCACCTCGGAGCAATCTCACGGTGACAGCTTCTTCGAATTAAACCAAGAAGATCAGCTTGATTGTCGCTTTCCTCACATAAACGAACTCTCCCTCTGGCAGCACATTAGCTGTGAAAATTTTGACCAACAACTTCTGGACGTAAGTCACCCCTTAAGGCTCTCCTTGAGATATATAAAATTAATCAAAACTTCTTATAGGATCTCAATCTCACCTATGCATCAGGAGTCATCAACTTCATTTTTCGCTCGCAGTTATTGTCAAGCAAATAAAAATGGTAAGAATAATCTTCCTATATACGCACACAAAATTTCATGTTTGGTAAATTTGTATTAGTGAAAATACTGAAGAGAGGTATAAAAACTAGAAAAATTTACTCTATATTAACAGAGATAGCTCACAGAAATATTATTGCGGCTATTAGCCGTATGAATAAATAAGGACGAGAAATTGACTCAACTTAAGATAAAATTTAATTTAGCAAGCGGCCTATATCTCTATCATTGGAAGCTTATGAAAAAATGGCACTTTTGATTTAAATTGAATAGACAGTTTAACAAATCTATGGCAAAAATAATATTATATTAACAATCTAAATTTAAATTAATATAAAACGCCTTTTTCACGTGCGAGCAATTCAGGGCTTGCTTTTTTGCAACTGCTCAAAGTTTTCCCATTATTTTAGATTTTATCGCTCGTCGCATGTAATTTGGGTTGAGTTTTTAAAACTACCAGGCTGGCAGTGGCATTGAAAGTCACGATCGTCACTGTGACGTTTTCAAACGAGAGCGGACGTTTGCTCCAGCACTAGCTTTGAGTGTCTCTGTTGCCAACTCCAACCTCGCATCACAAAATATGCCAAAAACTGCGTTTTCTAAGTTCCCAAAAATGTGAGAAACCAAAATGTTGCGGTCCGTGGTAATCCTGCTGGTATTCTGGTCATTGTCTGCAAGCGGCGCAAATTTATTTGAAATTTTGCAAGCAATTATAGCCACAAACGACTCCTCTAATATGGTAATAATCTTTTTCAAAAAATCACTGGATTTTTTTTTATTAAATTTCTGTATGAAGCAGGACGACATTATGTCCAGAATGCAGCAACAGGTTTTGATACCTAACAATAAGAGTAACTCGAAAAATTCCACTGCCGAGGAGGACGATAAAGAGTGGCAGTCCGACAAGGGCAAATTTGTCATGCGAATGCCCCCATGGACCAAAAGCAACAGCAGAGCAAATGAAGTTGACCGATCAAAAGTTATCCAAGTGGCTGCAAGCAATATGCAGGATTATGATCTTGAGGAAAGCTTCGAGCGACCTGTAATCGCAGCAACCTCGCCCGATCCTTGGGCCACTGGTAGAGACCTAGAGACTATTTCTCAATAAATCCACCCATCTTGCATCAACCAGTAATTTTCTGCTAGTATTTTTTTTTTTTTCAATTAACGGAAGTTATTTTCGTATTGAATAAAAGCATCGTTTTGATTCAATTTTAGTAAAAAAAAAAATCATAATTTAACAAATTTATAAAATATTGATGTGGATGGTAATAAATTTTATCAAATTATCAAACAGGCACAATTAGAAGTCCTGCGACTGGGGAAGATGATGATGAGAAAGAAGAACCCACACTTCCTATGCTGCCCGAGCTTCCAGTGGGAACTCCAGCTTTTGACGTATTTGCTGGGAAAAAGCTCACTTCCAAAACGCAAAGCAAAACCACTATGACAACCACAAAAAATTACATCAAATTTACCAAAACATTAGCAGGCAATTCTTGGGGAAGAGTGTCAAGATATACTACTAAAAGTGGACGACAAACCACAACATTTTTAAATAAACTCGAAGACACAACTGTGTCCAATGGCAGCGAGTCAGACACCGAATCGAATACAAGTTACTTTGAATTTGAGAATTCCGACCAACGCAGTGAAGGCAGAAATTATGACGACTCGGGCAGTGAAATTGACGAAGTAACAACTTTACTTGATGAAAACAATGTGAGCGTTACTGTTTTTAATGAAGACGATGCAAAAAACGTGCAAGGCCGTTCGCTAAATGAAAATGTATATGGGAAAACGTTAAGGGATGAGTTTGCACCTCGCAGAACAACCACTGAGCAAGACCTGAGGCAGTTTGGTGCAGAATTTTTACCACCAAATTGGGGAAAGAAGGACACGACAGTGTCAAAACAAGAAGGCATTTTAAAAACGACGCGGTTTGATTCCAAACGGAAAGTTAAGTTAAAAATTAATGATCACAGTGGCTTGCATATGCAAGAGAAGTTTAAATAATATTTTATGTAGTAAATTATCGTTTTATTTTATGCAAATATATCCTCTTCAGTTTATATGAGTGCAACTCTGAGAATGAATGATCTATTTAAAATTTAATTAGTTATTACTAATTTATTTACTTGTAAAGAATTGAAGCAGTTGCAAAGTTTTAGAAAAGTGCAATTAACAAAATTTATATGCGCATGAATTTTATGACATAAAATGTTTTCACTGATAATTTGGGTGACTTCACAATTTACTTCTGCACTTATACTCGTCAAGTTAAGGTTTGCTGGTAGCAAATTTTCACTAGTAGATTTATGCCGTGTTATGCAACTGGCACGACAGCCTTGTTGGCCAGGTTGCATTTGGTTGCAAAACAATGAAATCAGAATGGAAATTTGAAATCATTATAAGCGTACAGTATTTTTTTTTTTTTTTTTTAATTTTGGTATTTTAGTATTTTTAAAATTAATATTCTTTTAACGTTTTATTTACTCTTCTGCTGCTTCTCTGATACTTACTTATTTTCCTGAGGAACTATGCATCACAAAATTAAAAAAAGCTACAATAATAACAACGCAAACTTACATTATACAATAGGAAAATTCTGTTTCAGCAAGAAAGCATTTCTTTTATTTGATTTACTCTTTCCTAATCTATTAAATGAACAAGTTCAATGACGAATAATCATGAATCAATCAGAATCACATACCTCAATGAGCACAACAACATACAACTAATCAGATATGCAATATGAAAATGAAGCATGTAACATTTCCAATCTTCAAAAGTTTTAAGAGAAACTATTCAACATGTTGCAAAAAAGCAGCATCACTCATGTTTTTATATTGGTTTTAAATAAATTTTAAAATATTATTAAATTGTATATATATTATATTTAAAATTTTGTTTAACTTTTGTTTATTTTTTTATTAAATAATGTTTCGCATAATTTTATTATTAATTAAATATTTAGTAGTGAAGTTGTTTTGTTAAAATATAATTTATGTAAGCCAATGTAAATCATCTCATTACTCTTAATTATTATTGCATTCCCTGCAACAGTAGATGAAACTGGACAACCATTGTTGTGTAAGCTACGGCACTTCCCAAAAACTACAAACGTGTAAAATTGATCATTGAAAATAAAAACAAGCTCAATTTAATCACCGTGTTAAAGAGTTGACTGTCCAACCTGAACAGCCCGTGTATCGAAAATTGCACATGTTTGCAATGCTCTACTTGACGCTTGAAGAAACGCATCTATTAAATTATTCAACATTTTTTATGATGAAATCATCACAAAAGATATTCAATAAATTTTACCTCCTCTTTGACATCCAAGTTTTTAATCTGACCACTGGCTCTTGTCAAAACCATCTTTGTTGCGTTCAACTAAAAATACATTGAATCAAAAATCGATTAATTATCTTTTTGTTGAATACTTCGGCAATTGTCTTATCGCACTCCCTTGTGAAGGAATAGAAAATAGGCACCACAAAAAGTATAAGTAAACTTGTTCCAACAAAAATGTGACAGCGTTGACTTGAATATATGTAATAATCTTCCAAATCCCCGATCGCGATAAAAAGGAAATACAAACAGTAAATTAAGTAGAGAAAATTGTTGACCACAGAGATTAGCAAGATGGATTGAAAATTTGATACTAAAGTTTCAAGCGATGTGCACAAGTTTTCGTGGAGATTCTTCAAGTGAAGCACTTGTTGGCATAATTCTTGGGCTTTGCATTGCAAGCTTGGTAAACTCTGAAAGACCAAAATAAATAATTATCATTTGTATTTTTTGCGTTATAATTGTTATGCGTATTTTTGTATTATACAAACCTTTACTTTTAAATTTAAATCTTGAAATAGAAATCTCGTCATTTTTACGGTGAGTAGAAATTTTGATTGCCAAACAAAATTTACCAAGACGAATACAGTATTTTGTATGACTTGCACTGTCTCCGCTAAGGTTCCGCCACCATAGGTAGAAATCTCGTTGCAGCCCAAAACAACATAAAATGCTAGTGTCAAAAAGAATCGGCGAATTGCTTTTGAGACTTTAGGCACCATCTCATTTTCACAGTTTAACGTGTTGCGAATTTCCTTTAATTCATCTAGTATTTTTCTAAAATTTTCGCCTTTGGAAAAGTGCCAATATGCAGCGTAATAAACAAAAGCGCACGAACAAAACTCGAAAGTTGTCGCAACGCACAAAATTGTGGTGTTCTCTGTTTGACGTAATTGTATGTGATTAAAAAAGTAAATTGTGGTATAGTACGCGGAAACAATCGCGGTGATGATTAGAAATAAAATATGATGAAACAAAAATAATAATTTTGTCGTCCTGTCTTTGGAGGGCACGTGAGCGTAGAATGCAGACGCAGCTATTAAGAAAATATGCAAATGCCGCTCCATGCTCTTCACCTTACATTAGAAGTGTCCTTTTTCACGAGGCCGCGGTCTCAAAACTCGATCAATCAAATAGCAATGAAATAAAAAATTCATAATTCACAGTCCCCAATTATTGTAAGCGCAAGCAGACTTAGGTCATCTACTCTTGATGACAGGATTGTCAACAGTCATCAGTTTAAATATTTAATTATATTATTTGCATCATCAAAAATTTTAGTATAGTCAGGTAGTAAATTTAAAAGTATTAATTAAAATACTTTCAAATAAGAAAATAATAAAAATAATAAAATATTTATAAATATATTTAAAAACGGTGGCTAATTATTTTTATAAATTTAATTAATTATTTTATTCAAACTTATATTATTTAGTTTTAGACTTTAATTGTCATTTCTCTTTTAAGCATCCCATTAATAAAAATGATGTCATTTACATTTTCCTGAATTAATACTCTTATATGATGTAATTCAGCTCTGAAAACTTGCGAATTATTACTTCAGGCTTGTTCCTTAATTTAAGAAACAATCAATTATTTTATTGGAACAATTCTACAGGAAAAATAATAATTTCAAATATTTCTGTTTATACGCAGAGTCAAAGCTTCTAAAACAGTTAAAAATAATTATTGTGATGAGAGCGATTGGTACAGTATATCGCAGTATATGAAATTGAACGATGGTGGCCAAGTAAGCCAAAAACAGAGCCAAGAATCTGAAAATTGAGTTTAATCATTTTTAATTCAAACTACAGTGTTTTTAGTTCACCGTACTAAACAGATGCTTGTCTATCTTGAATAGGCCGAAAATATTGTAATGGAAACCTTTATAGTGGAAAAGTTCTTCCTGAAACAATTTGCACTGCGATGTTAAATTTAATTATTATTAAAAATTATATGACAAAAATCAATACCTCCTCTTGGACGATTGAGTTGTCCCTATATTTCATTTCAACTTTTAGCAAATGAAGAGATGTATTTTGACCCTTGAAAGTTGTTCAAATTTATTATATTTAACTGTTATTTAAAATTAAATTTACCTCATCAACGGCATTGCTCGCTTTGGTGCAAAAGTAAAGAAGCTCGCATGTGAAGAATAGAACAAAAGCACTCGTGGCTATAGCAAAATAATTTCTCGTCTCAAGCATGTTTTTGTCTAAATTGAAAATCACGTTTATTGCGAAAAAACTTCCTGTCGTGATGTCATAGGATTTCAGCAAATTCGAAATAAAAAGAGCTGCCGAAAAGCAGTCGCTTGTTTCTGGAATAGTTTGACAGATTTCGGAATGGATATTTTTTAAATTTGTAATTTTGTGAGACATTATTTTGACGCTGTAATTTTCCGTCTGCAAATCCTGCATGAAGAAAATCTTAATTTTTTATTGAATAATAGATAGATTTTTACTCACATCAATGCTTTTGTTCAGTCGGTGGAATAATTTTTGCGTGGCATCAACAACTGAAATAAAAAGAAGCTCAGTGTCAACCCAACTTGATGTGATGATGTTTGAGATAATCATCATAAGTAAATCTTGATATTCATTTGACCAGCCCATGGAGTCAATAACAAAAAGTATAATATTTAAAGAGTTAAAAACAACAGATCTTTTAAAGGTAGCACGGTTGACTTCACTGAGGAATTGTTCTTTACAGCGTAAACTTTCAGATAAGCGATCGAATCGCCCCAAAATACGAATCCATTGCTTTCTTTTGAACAGCATAAAATTGATTTGTGCGATGATAATGAATGCAAACAGCATTGTATGTGCGACGCTAATTATGAAGATGACAACATTGTTGCTTGTGTTTGCGATTTCTTCTGGCTTGTCTCCAATTAGGTCGCGATAGAAGTCCCTCGACACAAATGCAAGGAGGAAGATCTGCAGCGAAAACGAATAAATTATCCACGGCGTAGAAGTTCGTGAAAAAGTTGAAGGGCCAAGAAAGGCTAGTGGAATTTGCACTGGACGAAGCGCTTCTTCACAGGTTTTCATGATTTCTGAACTCGATATTTGAGCAAAATGGTGCAAAAAAGAGACTTCAAATGACACGTAGTATAGCAGTTAATTGGGAAGAAATATAGATTTATCGATTATAATATGACAATTTCACATCCCCTCAAGTTAATACGTGCGTGTAATCTTGCTTGATTACAAATGCTCTTCAATTTGACTAATTAACCGATAATACATCACAAGAATTTAAAGATTAAATTAATAATTTTATCTATAAAGTCATTAAATTATTTATTTGATTTTTAATAACGTACAATTCTCACAAACCTTGGAATAATTTTAATAAATTGTGCCGAGAGCGTCTTCTCCTTCAGGGTAGTGGAGCCCTGGAATGACCTTCCGGCCGCCCTGAAAGACTGCCCTGTGGACCAGTTCCCAGCCCTCTGCAAAGAGTACCTGTGGCGGAACTTTGACCAGTGATTTCCCCCAAATGTGATTTTCCCTCCCCATTGAGGCTCGTTTCGGCATGAGACTTCTTCTTGATTTCGAGTGTTTTAGCAAAATGTTTGCTAGAGGCGGCGCCTTTTCTTGTCCAAAAACATTTCCCTCCCAAAAATTGTTATCTCAATTTTTCTTTGTGATCTGTGCATATAACATGTATGTAATATTTGTCGGACAGGAATAAACAACAATAATAATAATAATAATAATAATTATAATTTTGGTATATATTTCGAAGACGAAAAACATAATTAGAGTGCCGATGGTTAAATGTACTTTATGTATCATTTAAAGACATGACAATAAGTTGGAACTGAATAATTGTGACCAAATATGCCACGGTGGCTCCTGAAATCTGGATTAATGTTAATGATTAAATTTCAAAAGATGAAAAATGCAAGTGTACCATTGTGAAAAGTTGATAGTCAATGTTGCAAAGACCACCCAATGTGTAGCTCACGTTCTTGTAATGCAACAGTTCTTCTCGAAAAAGTTTGCACTAGCACGAATTATTACATTTGGCATATAAAAAATATCTTTTTTATTACATCTTCAATTAATTGGAAATCCTTTTCTTTCTTCATAAGTTCGAGTTTAAGCAGATCAAGAGCTGTATTTCTTCCCTAAATTATCAATAAATGAAATTTGAATTACAAAGGATTTTTTTCTTTTTTAATTGCCAACCTCCTGAACAGCTGCATTTGCTTTTTTACAGAAGAAAATGAGCTCGCCGTAAAAAACAATAGCAGAAGAGAATGTTGTAAATGCGACTATGCCAGGGGTTCTATCTGCATTAAATTTCTTGTCCATGTAGAAAATGTCAATAATCGAGTAATATATGCTTGTCACTATGTCCATGAATTGAATAAGTGACGCGACCACAAGGACTTGAGCAAAGCAATTATTTGTTGCTGGTATTATTTGACTTATGGCTGCGTGAGAAGTTTTCAGCGCTTGGATCAAATTATCTGGCTCTTGCTGCACCTTTAAATTCTAACAAATATTTAAAATAATAAAATCATGAATTAAATTTTTTATTTAACCTTAACAGTAAAATTAATCCGCTGAAAGAGTTTTTGCGTTGCTTCCGTGACGGAGTAAAACAGCATTTTGCTGTTCATCCAATAGACGGTGGCCATCGTAATTAAAACAATGTCTAAAAATGGTGTCTTACCGAACCAAGACAAGTTATCTCCCAGATAAAGGAGAAATCCCACAATATTTAAAACGCCTGAAT
Source organism: Neocloeon triangulifer (assembly GCF_031216515.1). Classification (NCBI taxonomy): domain Eukaryota; kingdom Metazoa; phylum Arthropoda; class Insecta; order Ephemeroptera; family Baetidae; genus Neocloeon; species Neocloeon triangulifer. Next base: position 3,921,928 of record NW_026775555.1, on the reverse strand, counting down.
TCAACTTTGCAGATCGATTCACGTCCTTCAAGTACTCATCTTTGAAATTAAGTTTCTCCGCAACTTCGTCACACATCTTGGCAATGCAGACGAATTCATTCCTCTTGCCAAATTGAAAGAAGACGAGCGTTGCTAGCAGAGTTATGTGCAGCGTGTGGTGAACAACTTGTATGGCATGGACGATAGGTGAATCTCGCATCTCAACATCACCCCAATCCAGATAAACCCTCTCTGCAATTTTATAAACCTGATAAAGGCTGAGCGAAAATCCGTAAATTAAAAATTGGGCTGATAGTTTTGGAGAAGTTTGAATTCCGCTCAAAGCCAGCGGAAGCCGCGCAGGCCAGAGAGCTTTGATGGTTGATTTCATTGTAATGCTGTCAACGCAATGTTATATTTTATGGTCAAGATCAATTTTAATCAATCAATTTGGTTTATTGTGAGCCAAATTTGAGATAAATAAAATAAAATTAACTGTCACATGAATTGAACAAACCAATTTGATAATTATTGCTGATTACATTTTTTTCTGAAATTTCTAGTCGTTGATAAAACAAACAGTCAAGTAAGAAGGTTAGGAAATATTGATTTAATATAAAATGCAAAAATTTCATTATCTTTCTTATGTGCATTGAGGACAATGCGTCATGATTCTGCTGCTCGATTGAAGAGCAAAGCTGAGGATTTCAATTGAAAGGCCAAGCTCTTAATTAAAAAGAGCATTTCGTCAATTGGAAGTTGCGTGTGCGCCTGCCAGTGACCAAAATAATATACTTATTGCAGCCTTGTCGTGCCATTGAAGGTGAGCGTATTTTTTTTTTCACGGCGTAAAAAAGCAAGTAAACAAGACGAAATATGCATCTGAAAGGAAAAGCGTTGATAATGTTCGAGGTGTTATTCAAGCAGTGGAAAATTACGGCCAGTCGGCGCCATGCCTCAGCCGGACCCTGTTATCACCGCTCTCGGCTCTTTCGGCCCGTGGCAGGCACGTTCGCTGTTCCTCGTTGCCCTGGTCAAGATTCCGGCGGCCTGGCAGATGATGAGCATTTTGTTTCTCGCGTCCAGCCCGGAAACTTTCGGAGGCACTTATTTTTGCGCCAGGAGCGATCCCAATCGATGGACGCCTCAGGAGTGGATTGAAAAGTGGCACCCAAAAAGCAAGGTCGATAATTTTAATAAAACACGTACTTTTTAAAATTAAAGTAGTTTTAAATTAATTTGCAGCAATATTTGAATGGTTTTGATCCTTGCTACGTCTATGAAAGTTTTTATAATGAAACCGATGAAAGCAGAAATTTGGTCGAATGCAAAAAATTTGAGTTTTTAGTGGACAGACCAACAATTTTAACAAAGGTAATTTTTTTTAATAAAATAAAATTAATTGATTTAATTTAATTTATTTTTAAACTTATTCTTAATTTTTAGTGGTCATTGGTGTGCGATAGGAACAAATTGATAAACACTGTGCAGTCTTTTTATTTGTTCGGCATATTCTGCGGAGGTGTCGTTAATTTTCTACTCTTGAAAAAGTAAGGCCACAATAATATTTGTTTCATATTCGCATTAAATTTTTTTTCTCGCATATCACGTTGACAGGATATCGCCGCGGGCGGTAATTTTGGTCGGCGCTGCGTTGCAGGTGGTCGCGGGCATTGCGTTGGCTTTGCAGCCAATTTACGAAATCCACTGTTTTCTCAAATACCTGATTGGCTTGAGTGCGTGCATAATGTTTTCCGCTGGATTTCAAATAAGTAAGAATTTCAATAAAGAATAAATTGCAAGAATATTCAATTGAAATATTACAGTCGTTGACGTCACTGATGGTTGGCAAAAGCTGGCTCTTGGTGTGTGTTATGAGCACTTTTGGTCGATAGGAGCGCTAACTTTAGGCTGGCTGAACGAACTGGCTCGTTCGTGGGTTAATTTGCAATTGATCATCACAGTACCGACGTCGATATTCCTCTTTTTATTCTGGTATAATTGATTTCTCAGCCGGTAGGCAAAATAAAATCTCCTAATAAGGGCTCTACCAGACTCGCCCAGATGGTTCATAGCGCATGGAAAAATGGAACAAGCTGAAAAAATTTTGAAATCGGCTGCCAAATGCAACGGGAGAAAACTTCCTCCAGATTTCTCAATACCAGGACCAAAAAAGTATAAAATTTAATCTAAAATTTCTGAGAATTTTAAACCCAAAGAAAACACTCAAAATCAAAAGGGAAATAATTAAATTAGAAAGTAGTGTGTGGAATTTGTCACAAGTTACTAATCTAAAATTTACCAAAATTGCAATCCATTTTTTATAATAAAATTTGAAGATATAAATATTTTAATTAAAAAAATCAAATGATTACATAAATATGTTTTTCAATTTTTTAGAGCTACAAATGGAACAAAGCCACAGCCTCTACCTAAATTGAAAATTTTCTTCCTTCAAATAATTTGGATTTCTACAATTGTGACTTACTACGGAGGACTTTTAAACTTCCGAAGCGTTGGCGGCACGGATTTGCCAAGCAGGACAACTATTGCCGGTTAATTATGATAATTATTTTTAAAGAAAGGCTAAATATCTTTAATCTTATTAGGTGGTGCCGAAATAATTGGCACCTCAATAGGCCTGCTTTTGGTGCTCAAGCCAAAGTACAAAATCGGCTTTATGAGTTTGTTATTGTTCATTGGTGGCACTTGCTGCGTTTGTTCCTGGGCCGTTGCTCCAAACGGTGATTTTAAATTTATATTTAAAAGTGCAAGAATTATAATTTTGCTTATTCAGACATGGGCAGCAGAGGTGGCTGGACAATGGTCGGATTAGCCGTTTGCGGCAGAATTTCAATCGCCTGCTCTTTAGCCGTGATGACGAACGGCGGCACGGCCGAATTTATTCCCGTCGCGAGGAGGCCCGTGACTATTATGCTTTTACTAACTGGAGGCAGATTTTTCCTCATGGGAGCTCCGTTTCTCAATTCGTTGGTAAAGAAAAACCAATAAAATTAAATAAAAACATTAATATTTTAATTTCAGGCCTTTTACGCTGACAGCATAACTCTTTCTGCTTACGGAGTTTTAATTTTAATGGCCGCAATAAGTTCCCTTTATTTATTTATCACTTCCGAGTGCAGTGAAGAGAGTTTCTCAGCATCTAATGCCATATCAGCTGTGGGCGTTTCTAGCGTTTGGAACATTCAGAAGGCGGCAGAAAGGTAATCGACTCGGAATGTATTTTTTATTATTCAAATAATTATTCTTATTTTTTCAGCAAAACTGACAAGGAAATTGTGTGCACGCACTTCAATCCCTGTTTCGTCGGTGACGATGGAATTGAAAGAGTCATTTAGAAGAAAAGCATTAAAATATATTTATTTTTTCTAAAGAGATAAAATTCAAATGCCTGTCAACTCCCTGACAAGTATGTGAAACTGCATTACTGTAGCGATATAAGCAATGGTAGCAGCAAAAGCCTATTATAATAAATGTAAATTAAATTTTAATTAATTAAATAAAATAACTCACTTGTGCCAAAAATTGCCTGTCAATGTTAAAAAGTCCGTACACAGAAAACTTGCATTTTTCGTTTTGAAAAGCTCTATGTTTTAAGATCTTTGCCTGAAAATAATTGTGTAATTTAGAAGCGATCAAAAATTTTATTTTAAATTTTGTACCTCATTTGCATTTCTCTCATTCTTTCCCGCAATTTCCAATCTCAAAAGCAACTGACTCGTTTTTCTGGCCTAAAAAACTATGATTTATTCAGAAAACTGGAAAAAAATAATTATAATTTTACCTCATTTAAAGTTCTGTCACATTCCACGCAGATTAAAATGCAATGCACACATGAGGCGACCAGCCACGTTAGTGTGCCAATTGCTTGCGAGATGACTTTGTTGAAGTAGCCAGAAGAAACGTCAAATATCATCAAAATTAGGTAATAGGTACTTGTGACAATATTTAGGAATGTCATTGGCAGGGAAAATATTTCCACGACCTGGAAAATGGTGCTCGAACTTTCAATTAAATTGCACATACGTGAGTGCACTTCCAAAATATTTTCCAGATCATCCACACGTTCTATGCTAAATATTGCTGATTCAATCCGGCCGTTCAGGTGGAGCAAAATTTCTTGAATTCCGAAAGCGATGAAAATTAATTTCATATCAAGTAAACGGCCCATTGCCGTAGCTATCGTGCCTACAATTACGCTTGACAACGTAAAGGCATTTTCGACCCAGTTGAAATATTCTTCAAAGGTGAGAATGGAACTCGAAAAAGCAATGTAAAGAAATAAAAATGTCGACTTTCTGGTCATTTTGTATTTGTAGATATGTCGATCGGAAATATTTTCATCCAAAAAACTAAAAAGTGATGAGTAGGATTTTCTGTGCACGAGTTGAAAATAAACTGATGATGCCAAATGCAGATTTGCCATGGCCTGATGAAAAGACCATGTAATTTTCAATCAAGATTTAAAATATTTTAATACCTGATATGCAAAAGCTATGAAAGATATTGCTGGGTTGATTTCATCCTTTTCATTTATATTTCGAAATGATTGTTGCAAAACATAAATGAACAGTGTCAGGACAATGGCATGGATTGAGACGCAGTATGCGATGTGAAACTTTGAGGAATCTCCGATGGCTATTCCGAAAAATTTTGATAAAACCAGTAAAGGCCGAGCTGCCTGTTTTGTTAAACCCTTCGCACCCATTTTTCTATCCCTACTTATAGTCATCCCAAAATAAGACCCGAGAAAATCAATATTTTTATTAAATTAAATTATACAATCCAATATATTCTGTTATAGATAAACAATTAATTTAAGCTAGTGTATTGATATTGATTTGAGGACGTGTTATTATTACATTAATATTATTATAATTAAATTAATAAATTTATTTTAGTGTTTCAATATGCTAAACATTGATTATCATTTTTCTAAACAAGTACAAAAATTAAATTTTTATGACAAAAACTGCATTTGTGCTGATTAAATTTAATATGAAAGAAGAACAACATGTCGGATAGTTTTTTCTATTTTATTTTAATTTCCAGATTTTTCAGCTATTCACCCGTGAGCTCCAAAGAAAGGATGTGAAACTGCATGGCGGTTACTAAATACGTTATTGACGACACAAATGTCTGCAATTTTCCAATGCAATATTGATGTGATTTAAAATATAATTGATTTTTTTTTTACCTCAGCAAGAAATTTCTTATCCAAATTAAATAGTCCGCAAATTGTGACACAGCATTTTTCATTTTGCAAGGAAATATCTCGCAGAGCTTGAACCTAAAATATTGAAAATAATTATGGGATTTTGTGTTGTTTAAAATATTTTGATCATTACTTCTCCAACCTTGTCGTCACTTTTTACAGCAATTGCCTCCAGTTTTAAAAGTAAGCCACTTGTTTTCCTTGCCTTTTAGTCAAGAATATATAATTTAAAATAGTTTTATCAAAAAAGAGAAAAATATACCTCATTTATCGTTTGATCGCACTCAAGACAAAGGAAAATTGAATGGACGCAGGCACAAATAAACCAGAGAATCACACCCTGGAGCTTGGTATATTTTGTGTTCAAATAACTTTTAGACATTCCGCACATCATAAGAATAACAAAATAGCTTGACGTGATGATGTTGAAAAAGTTCATCTGAAGTGAAAAGAGCAGTACAAATTGAAACAAATTTGCCGTTTTCTTAATCAGCTCGCAAACGCATGTGTGAATTTTCAATTGACGCTCCAGTTCGTAAATTTCACACCGCCCTCGTAGAATGGTCTGGGACAAGTGACAGTTGACCTGTCCGAGAATTGTTCTGATGGCGAAAAAGACCATCAACATTTTCAGGTCCATGAAACGGCCCAGGCACGTGACAGTCCAATTAAAAGCGACGAAACCATGCGAGCCAGATTTTGTTTCAAAATTGATCCACTCGGTAATAAAAAGCATCAAGGTTGGAATTATTATGTAAGCCAAATCGTTCACCGATCTGGTTCGCAAAGCCGTAAAATATTTCCGTTTCGCACCAAGTTCGACGTTTTTGTCGATTTCGGCTAAAATAAATTGATATTCCTTTATTCGAAAGTGGGTCACGGACATGGCCAGGGTGAGCAGAACAACTTCCACCTTCGAAGGCAGAAATTAAATTAACTTTCGAACTATTGATTGAAAATGTTTTAACAACTACCTGATAGAGACACATAACAAAAATCAATGCCATGTTTTGTGTTCCTTTGATCATTCCTAGAAAACCTGAAATGCAGACGTAGATTGACAGGCCGATGAGACCAAAAGATATGCAGGCGCAGTATAATAAATGCAACCAAGATGAGTCGATGCTGGTCATTCCTAAAAATTTCGCCCCAAGCAGGAGAGGTCGAGCGGCACGTGCAGTCAAACCATCCATTTTTTATCGCTGCTCGGCTATAAATGTGTCAACGCAAGTCCTTAAAATAAATAAATGTCACAGCAGAAGCTTAGGTATTGAACAAGAAGTGAGAAATTTATTGATGTGTGTTGCATTAGTCGCATATTTTAGAGTGTATAGAGTGTTACATTAATTGATATAGTACTTTCATGGTTGATAAAAATGGCATTTGAATTAAAACTATAATTAAGAAAATCCAGTCCAAAATATTCTAAAAAATTAATTGATTTAAAATTTCTTAAATTCTATCAAAAACTGAATAAGTAGTTTTAATTTTTAAAATCACTTTTATCGAATAATTTTGGCACGCCCGAAAAATATCTTTCACGTGTAGATGAACGTGCAAGTTCAGTTTTTTAGCCCAATGTTTTAGGGTAAGAAACATTCCTACAATGAGGAAAATTAATGCTCTGCGGCTTCTTCTTTGTTTGTTGGGGGGAAAAAAGCGCCTTCTCATTTGGAACGCTCTACATAGGGCAAAAAACCATTGCACGAGTTTTATTACTTTATATCTGCGGCCAATGGCCGATATGTCATAGATCTTGATAAAAAAATCAATATTTTATTAAATTTCAAGATCAAATTTATTGAACTTAATCAATTAAAAATACATTCACCAAGTTTCTATTATTTATTTTCTTAAATTTAGAGCAGACAATTTTGTTGACCTCGCACAATCGATTTTCATTGATTAATGTAGCTTCAAATGAATTTATGAATTATTAAAATGAAGTAAAGAAAAACTCTTTCGCAGATTAACTGGTTTGTCGTAGCTGGTTGACCGTAAGGTGAAACTGTAATATAGTGGCTGAGAAAGCAAAGGCAGTGCCACAGATCTATGGCAATAAAATTATTACTATAAAATTGATGTCTTCATCTACAGGCTTATTAATACGCACTGAAAAAAGGAGACTCCTGTTTAAGTGAAAAATATCAAATACTGAGTAAACACAATCATAGTGCAGAAGTTGATCTCTGAATAGTTTTGCCTGCAAATATTTTATATTAATTTCATTAATGCAACGTTTAGTAAAGAAACCTCTCTGCGCAAATCACAGTTCTCAAATTCCAGTTTTAAGAGGATTCCACGCACTCTTTTTCCCTGAAAAATGAAGATTCAAATTTTTTTAAATTAATTTATAAATTACGGTTACCTCGTTTGTGGCTTTTTCAAGACTCGAGCACAAATTTAGAAAATGCGTGAATAAAACTGTGCCCCATAAAATGCTGCCAAATATATATTTGAATTTTTCTGTTACTAGTTTTGACTCCAAATCGTAAAAGAGAATAACTAAAAAGTAGATCGTTGAGAGGAAACTGTACATGACCATTGTTAAGGTGGCAAGTAGCACGGTTTGGAAATACTGGTTGGTCTTATCAACGATCGAGCATAAGTTTTGGTGACTGACACGCAAAATTTTCAATCTCTCCTTTGTACACTTTGGGTCCTGCAAAATTTATTTATGAGCTGATATACAAATAAAAACTGAGCCAGTTTTAACTTGCCTTTATTTCAGATGACACTCGCGTAAAAAGGGATTTTGTTGCCCAAGAAATGAGAATCAAACATGTGTCAACCGTCATCCAAAGAACAGTTCCAAACATTACGTGGCCTATATTTAATAGCTCCATCGCATTGCTAATCCACAAACAACTCTCAAGGATTGTCAGTCCAATATAAACGCAGCAAGAAGTGCCCGAATAACTTTTACAAAATAAATTTAATTGTTTTAAATAGGTTGTTTTAAATTTAAGTCTAGTGGCTTCAAGATCAAGTAATTGTAGAATATGAGAAAAATGCTTTGATTTAAAAATATTATTATAAAATATAATAAGGCTCAAAATAATAGTTATTAATTTTTGAATCATGGTGAAAATCGTGAGAGTGTGATTCTCACTGCCATACACAGAATTGTCAGATAACCCCTGGAAGTATTGCAAAAGTATGTGAAGTAATTGAAAAGTTAAAGTTTGAAATACGGCCAAAAGCGATGAGCAGTAAATAGTTTGTAAAATCGAGTTTAATTTTGATCGGCTATCAGCGAATTTCACGCCAACCAAGAGGGCCGGGTGCAGAAAAGGCGAAATCGCTCCGAAAGTGTCTTTGGTTGACATGTTGATGCTCAATTGAGAAAAGAAGTGCTGACAGTTCAAGGGGTTAATAAAATGTCACTAATGGAATTGAAAATTGATTCAGCTCAGCAGCAAAAGAGCTCTTCTTATTCAAATGAATCATGAATTATTGCAACTAACATTTTTTTTTTAATTTTTATTGAAAATTGTTCCTGAGGCACACTTTTTTTTGCATCAACAATTAAATTGAAACTTATATTTTATGCCAATGCAAAAATTATTTTTAAAATTTCGAAAGGCTCATCAATGATGGAAAGTACGAAAGCAAAATAAAAAAATTGAACTGTAGCATCAAAGAAATTTGATTTAGAACTTACGCAGATATAAATTATGAACGAGATGCGCATGATTTTTTTTCACTGATTTTTTTAAATTGTTCTTATTCAACAAGGATAAACAACAACGATGATAGCCTTTCAATCTCATTGAGCGTTTCCTCGAGCTTCCACTTCTTTGTTCAGTTATTTCGGTTTTTCGCTTTTCAATATAGTTAAACCCCATTTAATTGATATTCAAGAATGTGAAATTGTAGAGCGGTTATTATGTAAGTAATGGATGAAGCAGCAGACTAAAAGAAAAATATTGTTGTTATTTGCTAAAAAAAAAAGATTTAAATTGTGCATACCTCAAGAAAAAATTTCTTATCAAGGAAAAATAGTCCATACACTGATATGGCACACATTTTTTCATTCAACAGCGCTCGGATCCAAAAAATCTTCACCTATAGACAAAATTTAATATGTACTTTTGAAATTTTAGAATTGTTCACATATACATGCAAAAATTAAAGCAACCAATTTGTTTAAATTAGGATCAAAATCTTTAAAGAAAAAAGAAGAAACCAACAAATAAATAAAAAACAAATTGTGTGGAAAAAATTGGAAACTGTCCTTTTTGAAACTCACTCTTGAATCAAGCGTTTCAATGGTCCACAAAATTTTACCCGTCTTTTGCAGCTGCAAGTAAATTTAATAGAGTTATAAGAGGACTTTTAAATTAATCAGTACGTATTTCAAAGTACCTCATTAGTTGTTTTATCGCACTCAAAGCACATGTGCGCAATATGAGCAAAGTGGAGCACAACCCAAGCTATGATGCCTCCCAAGGAATAAAAAGAAAGACCATTCTCCATTATTCCAAAAATACTCCCAATGGCGTAGTAAGTGCTTATGAGAATATTAGTGAAGTTCATTGGCAGCGTGAAAATCAAAATTTTCTGAAACTGCCCATTTATTTTAGTGACAAGTTCACATAGGCGCAAGTGCGTATTTAAATATTTCTCCAACAACGCTATATCAACGGGTGCTGATTTCTCAATAGAGTTGTTCAGAAGTTCCGAAACGTTTCTCACAAAAATAATTATTAAAAGCATCTTTAATTCCAGCAGGAAACTGGACGCGACGGTGAAGAAAGAAACCAAAACTTGGATGAGCCCATTTATGTCAATAGCCCACACAATTATTTGGTTGATGAATAAAACTGAGGAGAGAAGCAAAACACTGGCTGTAAATTGAAGTGAAAATTTCTTCACTCTCTCAAAGTAAAGTTGTTTGTCAAATTCCTGCAAATTTTCGTCTATTTTGTCCATAAGAACGTCAAATGATATCCGCTTGGAATGACTGTGAATTAAGGTGGCAGCCACAAGAATCATGAAAAACTGAAATTTTTTATAAAAAAAATATTAGTTTAAAATAAGTTCTTTTTATTTATACCTGGTAAGCGATTGAAACGACTGTTTGAGCTGCATTTTGTTTGTCATTTTGAAGTGAAGTTATAATGTTTAACAAATATTTTATGTTCCAAAATAACAACATGAAAGAAAAAGTGTAGCAATATGCAAGGTGAAACCATGACGAGTCTTTGTAGGCGATGCCGAAAAATTTCGTCAATAATATTACATGCCTGGCAGCTTTAGAAGTTAAGCCTTTCGTTGAATGCATTGTGCTTCTTTCTGCCTCTCAAGGGCTTTTTTAACAAAGAATATTTTCCGTGAGTCAATAAACATCTCATCAAGGTTATCAATGAGTCTTCCATAAAAATAAGAATAGAAAGCAAATGGATTGCTTGAGTTTCAATCTCATATATAACGAAAACCTGTGCGATTTTTACTATTAAATTTGCATTTCTTCTAATTTCTTGAAAGTGCAACGCATTTCCTGAGGATTGTTGTTTTTGAGTTCAGCAGCACAACCAGCAAAAGTGACAATTTTTTTCTAGCTGTGATGGCAATTTTAAGTAAAATGCAAATTTGTTAGTTTTTATATTAATGGGATCAGATATTTATTTCATCGGACAAAGCAAACAACTGAACGAAAGTTCAGAAATGGAAAAAAAATACCAAGACAATAATCTTCCAGTGATAAATTGTTGAAATTACATTTTCCCAAAAATAACTCGTACAGTTTCATTGAATTTATAAAAATCGTAATATTTTTCACCATCAATTTCTATACTTGGAAGCTAATTTTTAATGCATAATTAGCACCGATTTAACTCGAAGATAAAAATTAAAAATATTAAACGCCATTCAGCTGGTATTCTAGTATGTTAAACTGCAAGGCGGTGACGATATAAGCGACGGTTGCAGCAGCTGACTATAAAGAACAATAAAAATTATTATTTTTTGATGCTTACAAAATTGCGAACCTCGAGTAGAAATTTCTTGTCAAGACAAAACAACCCATACACTGATATTGCACAAAATTTTTCATTCAACAGAGCTCTTGTTCGCAAAATATTAACCTAAATGGAAAAAAAATGAAATTAAACCAATATAAAATACCGATAATTAATTTGTTATGTTTTTAATTTTTTTTTAAATTTACTCTTATGAAGCTCTTTAATGAACTAAGATTTAACACAGAAATTTAATTCAAACTCACTTTTGAATTGCTCATTTCATGGCCCCACAATATTTTACTCGTCCTTTTGAGCTGCATATTTAAAAGTATTGTTACAAATTTGATGTGCAAATATAAATACAAACCTCATCACTTGTTTTGTCACACTGCAAGCACAGATGAGCAATATGGGCAGAGTGGGCCACTACCCAAAATATTATACCTCCTAGAGAGTAAAACGAGAGAATATTGTTTGTCATAATTCCTGCAAATTGTCCAATGACGTAATAGCTACTGGTAAGAATATTTGCGAAGTTCATGGGCAGCGTGAAAATCAAAACGCTCTGAAATTGCCGATTCGTCTTGGCAAGCAGTTCGCACAATTTTAAGTGCGTGTGTAAAAAATCCTCCAACAATAGAATATCACCGGAGGCGCATTTCTCAAGCGAGCCATTTAGAAGCTCCGAAACTTTTCGCACGGAATAAATTATCAACAGAGACTTTACGTCTAAAAAGAAGCCCAAGGCCAGTGTAAGAAAATTAACTGAAACAAATTGAAGTCTGTGCACGTTAATAGCCCATGCGAGTATTTGGTTGGTCAATAAAATTGGTGATACGACCAGAATGCAGATTGTCAAGCGGACAGAAAACTTCTTCACTCTCAAGAAGTATTCTTCTTTGTCAAAATTCTGCAAGTTTTGATCTAATTCATTCACAAGACATTGGAAATTATCACGCTTTAAATGATTGCGGATAGAAGCTGTTGCAACTAGGGTGATGAAAAACTGTGAAAAAAGATATAATAATGATTTTATTTTTATTTTAAAACGTAATTACCTGATAAATGAGTGTAATAAATATTTTAGTGGAATTTTCGAGGTGAGTTTGAAGCATTATCACAAAACTAGTGAAATAGACCACATTGAAAATAGTCAGAGCGAAAGACAAAGCATAGCAATATGCGAGGTGCAGCCAGGATGAATTTTTGTAGGCGATGGCAAAAACTTTTGTCAATAAAATTAAAGGCCTGGCGGCTTCAGACGTTAAACCATTTGTTGATTGCATTGCGTAGTGCTTTTCTCAGTCGGACTTCATTGCTCCTCGTATATTACGAGAGCTGCACTTATATTTTCAATCAATATCACATTTTATAATTAAAATAATTCAATATTCACTTACTTGATTACAAGATATTTACCAATATACTGAAGTATTAAATTCTGATACTTTGATGATGCGTCTTAATATAAAACCAGACAGGGTTTATTTCAAATAACTTAAATATTGTTTGCTACACAAATTTAATCGAGCTTTACAGAATCATCCACCAAAAAAGTACAATCCATGCCTATTCATTTGCTGCTGTTTGTGCAAGAATGTGAAATTGAACTGCAGTGACTATATAAGCGGCAGATGACACGAATCTCTAAATTAATCCGCATTAAATTCGATTAAATGTATTTAATTATTTAAAATACCTCAGCCAGGAGAGGCATTCCGACTGCATACAAACCATAAATTGAAAAGCTGCACTTGCTATTTTGGAGGGATTTGTGCCGAAACAATCTGATCTATTAACAATTAAAAAAAAAATTACAAAAAATCAAATGACAAATAATCAAACCTCTCGAATTTTATTTTCTTCTGATTCAGCTGATTCAAGTTGGTATATAAGCGCGCTTGTTTTGATTGCCTGAAATTGACAGTAAATTTTGCATTAATTTTTTAATTGGAATCAAATATTTCCAACCTCAGAAGTGGCCTTTTCGCACTGTACGCAGAGCAGAATGAAATGCATAGAAGAAGAAAGGGCTAAAATAGTTGCTCCGAGACCTTGCAAATATGCATTTTTGAAATAGCCGTCGGCCATTAAACCCGTCACAATCAAAATAAAATAGTATACAGCGATCAGAAAACTGGCAAAGTTCATTTGTAGAGAAAAAAACAAAGTGCTGCAAAATATTAAATTCGTCTTCTCAATCAATTCACACAAGGATCCATGCATATTTGTGAGTCTTTCTAGCTCAACTATGTCTCTTGCATCTTGAATTTTCTTATTAATGCTTCGAAAAATTCGCTGAATTGAGAAGACGATAATCAGGAAAATGGAATCCACGAACCGGTTCATGAATGTAACGGCGCAATTAGGAATGAGATAAATCATTTCGTCAGTGCTTTCAGTCCAAAAGAAATATTCCTCCATCAGGTAGAGACAGGACGATATCGAGGCATAAAATATTAACAGGTGGCTACGCTTTCTAACCGCCTTCTGTATGTAGATGTCTATATTTTCAGAAAGAGGTGCAAATACCAACTTGCAATTTACAAATTTAAAATTGAAAAGTACTACATTGACGCACAGAAGCAACAAGCTGACCTAAAATATAATAGACGTAAAGATTATAAGTTAGTGCACAAGTAAAATATAAAAATTTTCTTACTTGGTAAATCATGTTAATAAAAGACATGGCACCATTTTCTCTGGTTGTTTCCAGCCATAAATAAAAGTACCAATAATTTTTCCCCGTCAAAATTATAATTATAGCACCGAAACAAGTGCAAAAAATTAAATGCAGCCGACTTGAATTTGGTGATGAAATTCCACAAACACTAGCTGAAAAGAACACGGGCCACGCGAGAGTGTAAAATAAGTCTTGACTCTTTGCGGTTTCCATGTTTTAATATAAGAAAAATATTCCCAAGTCTTGTCTGATTGTAATGCAAGCGTATATTTCTTTGGTCTTGGGTCTCTGTTACCTTACACACGTTGCCAGATCAATTTTGTTGGCACTCAAATTCAATCAAATTAGGAAATTATCCATTATCAAGATTGGAAAATATAGAGGGAGCTTTTATTAATGACCTTTCAATCATTATTCACATTACTTATTGTCCCAGGACGATAGAGATCGCTTGCTCGCTATTTTTTTAACTCATTAAAATTGTGGAAAAATTTTTATTTTTGCATAATTATTTAAATGTTCCCCCCCCCCATTAATTAATTCTTTTGTATTATTAAAATGTTACTTAACAATTGGACACAAAAAAATTACTGAAACGTGCAGATAGCAGTGGCGACGAATAAATACAATGCATTTTGCCACGAAAATAGCCTTTACCTGAAAACTGAAAAACCAACCAAAAAATAATGTAGTCTTCTCTCGACCGCCGCCGAGTAACTACGGCACAGGGTGAAAATCCAACTATTATTCTATTCACTTTGGTATCCATTGTCTTATCCTTGCCGCTGTTTATCATCATAATTTTGAGGACCAACTACAAGAAGAACGAAGAAGAACTGATGTGCAGGTTAATGAGTGAACTAACTTGCGAGTTGAGCACCGGAAACCGCCTGAAAGCCGAAATGAAAAGACGGTCGATCGTCATAATTACTGCAGAAGTGACCGTTGACGCAATTATTTTAATAATGGAATGCTTCCTGTGGAAAAACCTGGACTTGGCGGGATTTGTAATCCTATTTAATAATGTGTGGACGACTTTTTTGAACATTTACGTCGACATGAAGTTTGCTTTGTACGTCCTGAATGTAAAAGAACTTCTGAGATCAATTAATTTTGAGCTCACGGAAACTCTCAAAAACTATGATAAGAAATTTTACGTCATTGCTCGGAAAATAAATGCTTTGAGAAATATATTTTCCAACTTATCGTTTGTAATCAAAATCGTCATCGACTTTTTCAGTCCTATTATGGTGCTTTCAATTTTCATTGGCCTATTTATGACCTCTTTTTCTATGTATTTTATTATAATTGCTGTTTTGGACATGGAACCTGTTTTTTCGCATCTGCGATATGGACTGATGACGGTGGAAGTTGTTTGGCTCACCATCTTTCTTGCTCATTTTTTTGTTTTAGTCACAGCTAGTGATGACACTTCAGAGGAGGTGAATTGTTAATGAGTTTCAAACGAAATCTAAAGTCATAAAATAGGTACAAAAAATTCTGAACAATCTTTTGAGACTAGAACTTCGAACAACTGAAATCAAGAACAAACATGAGGTAATATTATTTAAAATACGACTTAAATTTTATTTAATTTTCTAAAGGTGCATCAATTTCAACTGGAAATTTTACACAGCCGAAAATATTTTAAGCTCGTCGTTGGTGGATTTTTACCAATAAATCGAAACTCAGCATTTATTGTAATAATTAATAATTATTCTAAATTTTAATAAATTATTGAATTCAGATTGGGGGCACCATGTTGACGGGTTTGGCTTCCATCGTCCAATTTCATCAATTGGGAGCACAACTGCAAAACGGTCAATACGCATGTGAAAATATTTGAAGTGCCTTGGGAACCACTTAGAAAAATAACGTCTCATTTTGAGAGAGTAAGAAGAAGTGTGCGAACAAGGAAATTTTAGATTTCAATATCACGCAAATAGAAAAAAGAAAAAGACAATGGAAGAATCTTTGCAGATTTTAATGTGGAATGCGAAGCTTCTAGGAATTTACTGTGATAGCGAAAGATACTATTTTGTAACGGTTCAAAAAATTTACTCTGTGTTTTTGGGACTGATTCTCTCGTTTGTTAATTTAAGTGTGGTTCAAGATAGTTTTAATCTCATTGCAAAGTCCAACGAAGATCCAAGCTATAAAACGGACAACATAATTATCAACATTTTATCTGTATTTTTTGGTTGCATGTTAATTATCTTCATAATGCTGAAAGTGTATTTTGCACTTTTTAGAAGTAATCAACTCAGGAATATTTTACAGAGTCTCGACTTATTGTGCAAAAAACTTGATTGCGAACAATTATTCCGAAGACAAGTGAAAAGTTTCGGATTGAAATACGCGGCTGCTGCTTTTTTTCTTACCATCTTTTGCATTTTCCAAGAAACTTTCACGTGGAAAATGACTCCATTCTACATTAAAAGGGTTATCAGTGCTTGCGTCAATTCATACATGATGGGGTTTTTTGAACTTTTGTTTGCAACTGTCGCTAAATCAATAGGGATAATTTTTTCAGAAATCAATCACAAAATTGTGGTAAATTCTTGATTAAATATTAAGGATAAAATTAAAATAAAATATTATTTGTTGGCAGAACTTGCAAATAAGGGAAATACGAGAAAAATTTATGGCAGCTGAACTGGAGAAGGTCCAGGATGCACATTATGAATGTCGCCGAATCATCCAAGAATGCAACAAAATATTTCAACCAATATTAATTTTCACTGTGACTACCAACTTGTATTTCAGCACTCTTTATTGTCTTTATTATCTGAATATCGCGGCATGGAATTTGGAAGAAAACTATTCGCAAATAAGGTGGTCCATTGCAATTGGTGGTTTGAGCTGGTTCTTGGCTCTAACTCTAAATTATGGATGTTTGACGAGAACTTGTGAAGATGCCATAAATGAGGTTTTTAAAATTTAAAGAAATATGCAGAGCTCTTTGTTTTATTTAAAAATAAAAATTTTATAAATCAAACAGTAAATAATTTTTTCCTTCTATTTCAGATGAAAATGACAAGTTTACTTCTTACCAAATTAGAGCATCGAGAAAAAGACAATTTGACCATCAGCAATCAGGTAATTAATTTGTAAGTTTGCTTTTGATTTAAAAAAAAAACCATTTGCATAATCAGGTCCATTTCTTTCAATTGGAATTGCTTCACAGCAAAGATTGCAACTTCAACGCCTACGGAATTTTTAAATTCGATCGAGCATTACACTGTTCTGTAAGTGAATAATTAAAAGGAAAAAAAATAATTTATAAAAATTTAATTAGGCTACATCAACAATATTGGCATTCTTGGCAACAATTATCCAGTTTCACATGCTTGTCAGAGCGATTCAAAATGAAACAGATTAAATGGCCTGAATTAAGCAAAATAAAACAGCAACATAGTTAAGAAGAAAAAACGTTGACAGCGTTTTTTTTTTTTTTTTGCCTGTAAATATTAAACGACTTTGCTTATGTATGTAGTAAAGATGAATTAATAAACATTCAACTTTTCAAAACTTTTGTAGACGCACTTATATAATATAATATTGGCCACTTGACAAGGAGGATAAAGTTTTCTTTTCAGTGTTGTGGAAAGTGAGCAACACGTCATTCACGGAATGGAAAAAGCCTTCAGCCCTGTTCTATTTACGGCAAAGTGTTTTGGAATTTTCAGTTTTTTCAACAGAAATCCAGTTTTATCAAAGATACATAAATCTTATTGCGTGATTTTGAGCGTTTGCTTTCAACTTTTAAATTTTGAAGTGACATTGAACGTTGTAGACCGCATCAGATCGACTAGAGCCGGATCCAGTGGTGAAAATCAGATTATAAACTTAACTTCACTGTTCTTCTCTGTATTCATTATGTTTTTCATCGCTTTTCGAGTTTATTTTGCCCTTTTCAAGAGCTCTGAACTGAAAGAAATTGTGATGTCGATTGATGAACTCTGCCGCAAAGTGAACTGCAGAGCTTTAAAGGCTCAACTAGTAAGAAAATTTGCAAAGAGGTACTTGACCGTTGCGGCGGTGCTCACACTGCTCACTTTATTTGGCGGCCTATCCACTTGGAGATCCAACACTTTTCGGATAAAGCAAATAATCAGTTCAGTGTCGAACACTTTCATTATGATATTAGTAGAATTGGAGCTGATTATTTTCGCCAAAGCACTACATTGCATATTCGCAAAGGTTAACAAGGAGCTCAAGGTATTAATAATTCAAATAAAATTTTTATATATATTTTTAAATTAAATTTTTTTTTTACAAGTTGATTTCAGGAAATCCAAAAAAGCACAAAAACAGCGAAATGGTGCTGGTAAAAATTGAAAAATTGTGCATTATTAACGCTGCTGCACGAGAACTAATTGGGAAATGCAGCACAACATTGCAGTGTCTTTTAATTTGGACAATTTCCATGGGTCTTTTTGCAAGTCAACTTTACGCACTTTATTACATCACGATTGCCATTTGGAACTTGGAGATGAGTTACTCCGACCAAAAAAGAGTAAACATTATCAAAGATTCGTGCTTGAGATTTTTCAGTCTTTTGACGCACCACATTTTTTTGGCGTCAATTTGTGAAAAAACTATTGTTGAGGTATTATTGATTGTTTTTATCTTTGATAAGAACTCACTTTATTGTTATTACAGTCTGAGAAAACTAAAGCATTAGTAACAAAGTTGCAGTTGCAAACTTGCGATCCCGTCATAAGAAATGAGGCAATTGTAATAAATATAACAAAATTAACAAGTAATTATTTTTTATATTCTGCGCAGCTTCACTTCTTCCAGCTTAATTTAATGCACAGCGAGCGCACAGCAAAATTTCGTGTTTGCGGCATTTTGTGCGTAAAGAGGGCCTTAATTTTCACGGTAAATCTAAATTTGTAATCTTACTTAAATATGTCAACAAATTATTATTTAGGCAGCGGCAACGATTGCGTCGTTCCTTACATCGGTTGTGCAATTCCATTTACTGGAGCAGAGCTATCGTAATTTATAAAAATCAAATTTGTTTTTAAAATATTGTGCATGTTTTAAAATGTAAAACCATTAATTTTCTTTTCAAATAAATAAATTGACGATGCATTGAAAAGTTAAGACAGCTGCCTTGTTTGAATGTAGTTAAAGGCTTCTGTAAAACATTAATCATGGCCTTGTAGGCGAAAGCTGCTGGCATCCGAAGTTGGTTCAATTAATTTGATTAAATCAGATTTAATTTTATTTAAAATAGCATTAATCAATTTAAAATACAACTTTGATTTTTTGTTAATTGTCCTCATTTGTTACATTTGTAATAATAAAACAAACTGTAAGTATTTCTATTGAAAATTGCAGCTCAATTATTTTTTTTTTCATTTGCTTGAAAATTGAGCTCTAGAATTGAAAAATTTCGTAACTATACAAAAATCTTCAAATTCGGCAACAACAAAGTCGACTGCAAATTCTGGAGAAAAGCAATTTGAAGTTTAGGTCTTTTAAAAATAAATATAAAATAATTATATTTATGTCACACGTCAACTCATTTTCGTGTGCATAATTGATAAGGCGAAGTAATGGAAACTTATATCTTAATTGAACCATCATTTTTGGAAGCTGTTAATAATAAACGAAAAGATCGATGACCTGCTTAAACTGGTCTACTTTGTTTACCTCTTCAAGTCTTCAGCAGTTTTGAAGAGGTATGAATTCCACCGAGGCCGTTTTCCAAACGGCGATAGCAGCAACTCAAATTATTGGAATCCATCCCGTTCAAAAGGGTGCAAAATGGCTTCAAATTCTTTCCCGGATTTACAGCTCTTTGGTTTTGACAACTATGGCGAGCGCAACGATTTACATAATCAGAGACACTGTGAAGATCAATTCCTACATCGTCGAGTACGAAAACGTGGTTATGGAGATCAGCGCTCTCATTTTCTGTACTTTGATGCTTTTTATTTTGGTTGCGATTCTGTATAGTAACGTGGTCCACTCCGGAGAGTACCACAAACTCTTGAAAAAATTGGACTCAATTGCCAGCAAGATGCAGTGCCACAAGGCATACTTTTCTCAACTGCGAAGAAAATTTCGGCTCTATTTTAAAATGCAATATATTTTTCATTCTGATTTTAATTGAAATGTTAAACGGTTTTTTTTTGTTTAGGTTCATTATTTTGGAAATATTAGCGGCAACTCAAGGGGTAGTTGCGTTTAGGACTGGCATTTCCACATTCTACTATGCGGTTTTTCTTCACACATCTCTGGCAATAGTGAAGATTATTTCAGTAAAAATGACTTTGGTTTGTGTTGCGACCCAAATTTTGTTTTCACGCATAAACAGGACGATTGTAGTAAGAGAATAATCAATTAACTTTTTGTGTGAGATGAAAAAATAACAATGATGAAATTTTTCAGGACGTCTCACTAAACAAACAAAACGAAGCGTGTGACAAGGGGAGTCTTATTTTGCAGCTTCGCGAATGTTACTCTGCACTGGCGAATCTTGTGGAGGAGACGAGTGTCACTTTCGCACCGATTCTCTTGTTCTCAACGCCACTGAATTTTTTCAACCAAGTCTACGGCTTTTACTATCTCTGCATCGCAGTTTTTAATCTGGAAGGAAACAGACTGGCAATGATATCGGTTTCTTCCGTTTGGATTGTAACTTTGCTGCTGCATCTGTTCAACTTCATTTGGGTCTGCGATTGCACCACCTCGGAAGCTCAAACGACTAAAAATATGATTCTAAAAGCGAGTTTCAAGCCCCACTGTCAACACATAAAACATCAGGTTTTTATGCAAATTAGTGATTTTCAATTTAAAATTTTTGAACTGATTTTGCAGTTGTTTTGGTTTAGAGAGGAACTGTTTCATTACAAAAGCCTTCATTACTCAGTTTACGGAATCGTGAGACTAGATCGAAGTATTTTGTTCATGGTAAGTAATTTTTTGTAGCATATTAAATAATAAACCTGTTTAAAATAAAACTTGCAGATTTCAGGCGCAACAGTTGTTTATCTAGCAACAATAATTCAATTTCATGTCCTTCGTTTGTCATTTAATAAATAAAAAGTGGTTTATAGAAAATGTTTCAATTCTGTTGCGTTAAAAAGACTAATTTTTTTTCAACCATTATCTGCTGTGATCTGCTCTGTTAATTAAAAAAAATCCATTTAAATTATAATTGATGATTATATAATCCAGCATGATCATGGCTTTCCAATTCAATTGAAATAAACCGTGAAGCAGCAATTTTTATTGATAAAGACCAGCGTTGCCGCGCACAAGTGAGCTGAACTCCATTTTATACGCTCGAACCATCATGGCCGTAACAAATTTCTTATCAACCGACATTATTCTTTGCAAATTTCTCGGTTTTTATCCTCTAGGATCTCAGTGCTACAAGATTTACAGTTTTATAGCTTTAATTTCCAATCAATTCATCGTCATTTTACTTATTTACTACATGAAATATAACAGCTTACGGAGTCATAACGTTTTCATCGACGTGGTTGAAGTGCTATTTTCAATGTTTGCTTTGCTAACGCAGCTCGGAAATTTTTACTTTGCATTTTTTGAGAAGAACCGCTTCCAAGAGCTCATCGATCAAATGGAGAAGCAAGTGAAAGATTTAAATGCCCCGAAAAGTGAATTGCTTCAATATAGGAAAGTGCATTTTATAATCACACTGGCTACAATCGCGTTAATTCTGGTTGGCTTTTTCCTTGAATTCAGCACCTACTCAGATGACATTACCTTGATAATTCATTATGCAGCTAATTACTACACCCTTCTGTCAATTACAGCAACCCACTTAATCATAACCTCTTTTGCGTCAGCTTTTGACATTCTGGGAAGGAAAATTAACTCTGAAATAAAGGTTAATAAATTTAAATGCTTATTAATTTTAAATAAATAATATTTCTTGTAGAGAATAACAGACAAGCCAAACTTGGATAATGAGATGGAAATGATGAAATTAAGGCGATTGTTTGTCCGCAATTGCGAGATGATCAGATTTACGAGCATAATTTTTAATCCACTGACAGCATTTACCGTCCCAATGTACATTTTTCTGTACTTAGAGAACAGCTTCTATTTTATCATAGTGCAGTTTAATATGGATTATTATTATGCGCAATTCAAATTCACCATGAGCACGTCTTGCATCTTTTGGATTGCTGTTCTTACAATAACTCTGTGGCGCTCGTCTGCAAAATGCTCACTCCTCAGCAGCCAGGTAATTTTATTAAATTCAACAGCATAATAATTTTTCAAACTTTTCATCAGATTGAATTCACAAAGAAAATTCTTTATCAAGTGGCCTCCGAGGAAAGTGACAAAGCAAATCGAGAAAATGTAATTAAAGAATATTTAAATGTTCATTAATAAAAATCCCTCGCAGATATCGTTATTTTTCGAAGAAGCGTTACACTATCAGGAAACATGTTTCAATATCTTTGGCGTGTACAAAATCAATAAGTCTTTGATGGCGATTGTGAGTCTTTGAGTGAATTGAAAATATTGATCTTGCTCATGCAAAACCGTCTTTTTTGACAGGTGTTGGGGCCTTTCGTTTCACAACTTGCCACGTTGATACAGTTCCACATTTTTGCACAGCAATACTTTGGTGACGAATGAAATTAGGGCTGAATGGATTATTGATTTGATATTAATTGTTAAAACAATTAAAAAATAAACTTGACACTTTGTTTCGCACAACGAAAGCTCCACTAATGAACACAGTGAATTTGAGTGAATTAACTCATTGCTAATAAATTATCTTAAAGTGAAGCAATGTATTCCAATTTTTGGAAATATTATTTGTAACTAATTTAATTATTATATTTTAAATAAATTTTATTTATTACTACCTGTAAATTGTTTGTTTATGCAGCACGCGCAACATCGGAATACTGCGTGTTGCCTGCTCTACATCCCGCCGTCGGATGATAAGAGTTTATGTGAAATTATTATTTTTCCCTCGGCGTTTCTCATGCATTTTATAAAATTCTACCTTGTCATAACTTTTATGATGGATGCTCTTTACATATCATTGAATCAATTAATTTAATTCATTTTAAATTGTCTTTGCTGGTTGGATTAATGTAAATTTCAATTTATATACCTTGTCGATTTGTCATATGAGTTGATAATGATGTGAGATATTTTTGTTTTTACTTTTGTTTCTTCATGGAACGCTATTTTATTAAATTATTTCATTTATTAAATTTAAAGGAAAAATTCAACACAAAAAAGGATGTAAATAAATAATTAAAAAATTGAACGAATTCTTGTTCAATTATATATCTTAATATTTCGTCTCCTTTTTGTTAATCTTATTTCATTTATTTAAGAAATTTTGACTTCTATTAAATTATGTAGCACTTTGGGCCTATTTAATCTTGCAGCAATAAAAATCGACTTATTGACTTAAAGGAAGTACTTGCTCAAGATGAAAAGAATAAATGAAATTATTGTAACACTCAAATGTCAACTGTGTGGTCAATAAACTACTTCAATCGCTCTTAAACGCTACCATTTGAGCGATTTGCTGAGTTGTGATCAGTAGCAAAATTGTTTATCACCTATTCTTTCCTTCAGATAAAAATGTTTGCAGAACGTACGCTTGTGTGTCAGATAATTTGCTGCAAAATACTCGGAATCTACCCACATGGCTCATTTATACACAAAAGTTTCTGCGTTTCACTCCAAATTATAATTGGATTATTCTGCATTGTTGCGGTTAAATGGTTAAATGAAAATACCGAAAGAAAGTATAACGCTTTGATGGACATCATCAACTCACTCTTTGTGCTGTTGGGACTTCTCCGAATTTGTGGAAATGTTTACTTTGTTTGTCGAGAAGAGGAGAATTTAAAAAAACTTATGAAAACGATTAATAACGTAGCAAGTTATCTGGAAGTCGATCGCCTTGATGGTTTCATCAAACGAAGCTGCATTTTCTATGTAATTTGTTGTGGGCCGATTTGCATAAATTTTATAAACTCTGTTGCTTACGAAGCTCAAGATGAAATGCATTTTTGTCTGTATTTTGCGTGCTATTATATTTTCTCCACAATCACTCATACAGATCAACTGAGATCTGGATTGGCTAAAATTACAACCAAAATGTTTGAAAAAATCAATGAAAAAATTAAGGTATTAAGTTGTTTAAATGTCTTAACAGAATAATTAAATTTTTATTTTAGACAGACTCCTTCGCAGAACATGGTTTGGAAGTGCTTCAGCAAAATTTCACAAATTTGTGCTTGTCAATTGAATTTACGAATCAAACATTCCAGCCTGTGACAGTGTTTTCAGTGCCGATTTATTTTTTTAACATTTTGGCCGCCAGTTATTTTCTCGCCGTCACGGCCATTGCATCAGACGCAGATTTCGGGCCTGGAAAATTACTAATGTTATACAGCAATGCTATTTGGATTTTACTCATGAGTATAAACGTTGTAAATGTGACCACTCATTGTCAAAGAGCTCACGACGAAGTAAGAAACAATTTTTTTTTTATTAAATGTGATTATTATCAAATGCCTTTTGTTACAGATTTTGAAAGTGAGGAACAATGTGTACAAACTGGAATTAAATATTTTGAAAGATAAGAATCTGAAGGAGAAGGTTTGATTAAATATCTGAAAAGAAGAGCTCAGCATAATTTTATTTTTTTTTTATTTTAGGCACGCAATTTTTACTACGAGGCTGTCCATTATCAAAATACGAGTTACAATATTTTGGGCGTTTTTAAATTTGACAAAACGCTTCTCACAATCGTAAGAAATTTTATAGTTGCTATTCACGATTCTCTAATTTTGTGACTGATGCAGGTTTTTGGATCAATAGTCACGTATCTTGCTACATTAATTCAATTCCACATGCTTATTCAAGAGCTGAATAACTAGAACCCTTGAAAGTAATGTTTGCTGCATCTTCACCTTGATAAAAAAAAGTTTTTGGTGCAACAGTAAAAATGTCTCTCCGCCTTATATTGAGCCCATCAGTTTAATTTGATCAACTTTGGTAACAAATAATTTGTAATTTACCGTTTACCATCAGATTAATTCACAACTGCGATTGTTTTGTTTTATTTATAAAATAAAATAATGAAATAAATCGAAAATTTAAATAATGACACCGTTTTACTAATTAAGGCACGATTAATTTTCAGAAACTTCTTGTCGATTTAAAATTTAAAATAATATTGCATCAAATTTTGGACAACTACTTTATTTCTTTGAATGTAAAATTTTCTACTGGCCATTCTGTTTCATGAGATGCAAAATTTTTATGCTGCGGGCAGAGAAAGCAAAACCCACTGTTTTTTTTCTTTCTAATCATTGAATTTTGCCACCTTTTCAGTCTTGCAGCAGTGAATCGACTTCAGGTGATAACAAGTACATTTTTGGAAACGTTTAATAAATTATTGATGTGGTGCGCGAGCTTTGCCGTCGATAAATATGCGCAGAGGACTCCTAAAAATGGTGAGGAAATTACCATCATTACAAAATGATACGCCATGCTGTCAGTTTCAAAATTGGCTTCGGTGACCATTTACGGATATGTTTGCGGAACGAACTCTTGCTTGCCAGATTTTCTGCTGTCGAATTTTTGGAATCTATCCGTCGGGCTCGAAACTATACAAAAGTTACTGCATATTTTTGCAAATTATCATTGGATCTTTCTGCGTTGTGGTGGTTAAATGGTTAAATGAAAACGCCGAAAGAAAGTACAACGCTTTGATGGACATTATCAACTCGCTTTTTGTGCTGTTGGGACTGCTTCGCACTTGTGGAAATGTTTTCCTTGTTTGTAGGAAAGGGAAAAATTTTAAACAGTTAATGATAAATGTTAATAACGTAGCTGGTTCTTTGAAAATCGACTGTCTTGATGGTTTTACCAAAAGGAGCTGCATCTTGTATGCCGCTTGTTTTGTTCAAATTCTTATAAGTTTTACTTATGAAATTGTTTACGAAATGGATGACAGAGAAATGCACTTTTGTCTTTATGTTACTTGCTATTACACATTTTTAACAATTACTCTAACAGACCAACTTCTATCTGGGTATGCAAAAATTTCAACGAAGATGCTTGAAAAAATCAAAGAAAATATTGAGGTTTGAAATATGCTCAAATTATATTCTACGCCCTTTAAAAAATGGTAAATTTTTTCAGACAAACTCCTGCACCGAACGCAGTTTGGAATTGCTCCGGCAAAATTTTAGAAAATTATGCGTGTCCATTGAATTTACCAGCCGCATATTTCAGCCAGTGACAATATTCTCAGTGCCAATGTACATTTTTATTTACCTGGCCTCCAGTTATTTTCTCGCCGTCACGGCCATCGCATCAGACACAGACTTTGGTCCTGGCAAATCAATCATGATATGCAGCAATGCTCTTTGGATTTTAGTTCTGAGTGTAAATTTTGTAAATGTGACTAGCCAATGTCAAAGAGCTCAAGAAGAAGTAAAACTCATTAATTTTAGTATATTTATTTGATTTTTGTCCATAGATTCTGCAAGTGAGAAATGCTGTTTACAAACTGGAGTTTAAAATAACAAAAAATCTATACCTCAAAGAAAAGGTTGATCTGATTTTTTTATGAAATAGAAAGTCAATAATTGACTCTATTCCAGGCACGCGATTTTTATTATGAGACTGTCCACTATCAAAATACAAGTTACAACGTGTTGGGAATTTTTAAAATGGACAGAACCTTACTTTCAATTGTAAGTAATAATTAAAAATTATTTATTCATTTAGCTAATTTATTCTTTCATACTGGCTTAAAGGTTTTTGGATCAATCGTCACTTATCTTGCAACAATAATCCAATTCCATATGCTTATTAAAGAGCTCAATGAGAAATCTTGAAGCGCATTTGTGAGACATTTTTCATCTTATAAAAGTAGCCCACATTAAAGGGTCAATCAGTTGATTAAAAAATGATTTTACTTGAGAAAGTGCTTCATCCTCATCCGTTTTTCTGCAAAATTGTTGGGTTTTACCAGTGCGAGTCAAAATTTTACATTTTCTACACCACCTCAATTACTGTGGTCAATATATTGTTTTTATTATACACAGCTATCAGTAAAATTTTGATCCCTGCAGATAAATACAATGTCATGGTCAACTTTGGTGCAGTGACTTTTAGTTTTCTTTACGTCATTAGATACTTAGCAACGTTTTATTTCACCCACATCGGCAAGGCAGATTTTTTGAAATTGTTCAATACGCTTGATCAAATGGTCGCGGATTTAAATTGTCAAGAGAAAAACATTTCAAAAACTGGATTGACAACGCGAGTTTGTTTTTATTTCCACTCTTTTCTACTTGCGCTTATGCTGTTTGCAGAAACCAGAGGCTGGAATTTCAATGTACATCTTTTTCTTTCATTTTACTTCTCTCTCTTTTCTTCCCTCGCATTTGATATATATTTTATCTTCTATTGTCACACACGACAAAATTATGCTTTAATTCACCCACGCAAAAAGCATTTACCCAGCGTCACATAAAAATTCAGCGTACCGAAAATCTGCTAAAAATATAAAATTTAATCCTTTTTTAGACCGTTGTTAAAATTTACAGTTTAAATTCGATTAAGAAATGAAATAACGCGTCTAGAGAAGTTTGTACATGTAGGCACCTAGAAAGCGTTGATTTTTAATTAAAATGACCTAGAAAAAAGCATTCACCCCATTTCACTCAAAAATTCAATGTGCCGAAAATATATAAATTAAACCAATTTAGACCAGAGAAGTAATAATTAGCCGTTGTTAATTTTTAATTTTTATATTTTAATAGGAAATTAATAAAAACGCTGGGAAAGATTTCTTTGTGCATAAACCGAGAAATCTGGGTTTATAATTAAGTTTTATTTTGTTACTTTTTATTAAAATTTCAATAAAATGACGTTTAACAAAAATGGTTTTAATTTTAATTATTTTATTTTTGCTTTATTTTTTTAATTTAATTAATAGTGTCAATTTTATTAAAAACTTATAGTTTTCTAGCTGGCGACACATCTACATTTTTCTCGCAGGATAAATGATTTACTTATTGATATATACAAATTAACAGCGACTTGTGATTACTAGAATTAATGGGTTTAAATATCAATAATTTTTGGTATGCTGAATTATTGTGTGATAATATTGGGTAAATGAATTGTTCAGATCATTTTTTAATAATAATCATATTTTCCAAGATGCCAATACAAGAATTCTTTCTCGAAGTGTTGATTAATTACTTATATTCAAATATACAAATTAACCAGGAAAAAATAGCCCGATATCACCCAATATCAATAATGACTTGTGGTGTGTTCTCATTGTCAGTTGTGAGAAAATTATTGACTTAACGCTCAAGGTGAAAAAACTATACAGCATATGAAAATATTTGCGGAAAGAACTCTTGCGTGTCAAATTATAGTCGGCAAATTTTTTGCAATTTTCCCGATCGGCTCTAAGCAATAATAGTGCTACTGCATTATTTTTTTTTTGTAAATCTTAAACGCAACGCTGTGCCTCTTGGTGTTCAAAGCGCTAAACGAAAAGGTGGTGAGACCGTACAACCCGTTGATGGACATCACGAACTCTCGGTCTTCGTGCTTCTGGCTCTTTTACGAACTTTCGGGAATGTCATCTTTGTTCTTAGATATGCGGATGATTTAAAAAAAAATTATTGACACGATTAACACCAATGCTGAAAATTGTTTGAAAATGGATCGCGTAGAGGGATTAACAAAACAAAAGCTACACTTTATTCTCAATTTGCTTTTGGCCTTTGTTTTATGTACTCAATTTTCAATATTGCGGCAAGCAAAATGTTACTTTTTCTTTTTGTTTTGTGTTACTACATATATTTTTCAATAACTCTAACAGACCAACTGATATCAAGACTTGCAAAAAAAACATGCTTCAAGAAATTGAAGACAAAATTAAGGCATTTTTTTTACTCACTATTCAGATTTATTTTATTCAATTTTATTTATTAATTTAATTCTATAGATTTGGAAATGCTTCAACAAAGTATCAAAGTATCCTCAATCGATCTGACAAGCTGCACATTTCAGCCCATCACCATTTTCTCAGTTCCTATGTATGGTGCTATATTTCTAGCGAATTGCTACTTTTTTGCGGTCTCAACGAACGGATTGGAGAAAAATTTTGCCTTTAGCAACTAAATGCTATTTATTAATGTTGCATGGTTCGCAGGTGCAAGTTTTAACTTCGTAGATGTAACTAATCAATGGCCACAAAACGCAAGCACAGGTCATTTAATATATTTTTTAAGAAAATTCCTAAAAATTATTGCCAAAAATCATA
Source organism: Neocloeon triangulifer (assembly GCF_031216515.1). Lineage (NCBI taxonomy): Eukaryota > Metazoa > Arthropoda > Insecta > Ephemeroptera > Baetidae > Neocloeon > Neocloeon triangulifer. Next base: position 3,892,730 of record NW_026775555.1, on the reverse strand, counting down.
ATTTTTTGCAGATTTTGAAAGTGAGGAATGCTGTGTACAAGCTTGAGATCAATGCAGCAAAAGAAAAAAAAGTAGCTATTTGCTTGAAATGAAAAAGCCAAATATTCACAGATTAATTTTCAGGCTCGCTCAATGCGTGCTATGAAACTATTCACCACCAAAATACAAGCTAAAACATTCAGGGTGTTTTTAAATTAGACAGAACTTTGCTGACCATTGCACGTATTAAATCTTCAGACAACTTTATAAAATAAATTTACCATTTATTTCCTTGAAAGGTTTTCGGATCGATGGTCACTTATCTTGCAACCATAATTCAATTTCATATGCTAATTAAAGAGCTTCAAGAAATAATTTAATTGTATATTGATTGTTGGAAAGTGTGTTATATTATTAACATAGCATTGGGCTGGCAAAGGCAACGAGTCGGCAAAGGCATTCTTGTAGTTTTTTTTTTAAACAAAATCATGGTTCTTATCGAAGAGGTGCTTCGACCGCTCTCGATTGTTTGTCAAGTTGTTGGATTTTACCCTCTTGGGCCAAAGTGGTATAAAATTTACAGCAATTTAAATATATCACTACAAATATTGGCTTCCTTGATAATTGTGGTGCTAACGATAATGAGCCCTTCCGAGGAATATAACACCATGATCACCTTCGGCCTAGTCATCTTCTCCATACTTTCCATCTTGAGATATTTAGCATCTTTGTATTTCACCAATTTTGAGGTGGATGGTTTGAAAAAGCTTTTGCAGCAATTTGATGAGCTACTTTTAGATTTGAAATGTCCTGTAGAAATTATTTCAAAAGTTTCTTTCGAAAACAATTTTGTTTTCTGCGTGCACTCTTTTCTAATCATTTTCATAATGATGGTGGAAAAATACTACTTCTGGACAAATTTTCTGTCCATTGTGTATTTTTTCTCAACTTATTACGCCATCTATTCCGCTCTGACTGTTGATGCTCTTTTCGTCACATTAACATCAGTTGCAAAGCTATGTTTCAAATTAATTAATGAACAAATCATGGTAAGATAAAAAAAATATTTAATTTCAGTTCGATTGAATTTTTTTAAATTTAGAATTCTAATCTGGCGCCCAAACAAAGTGAAATTGATATCCAACATTTACGTTGCTGTTTCACCCGTTCGTGTGAAACGATCAGAATGACTAACAAAATGATGCAGTACATGGAACTGTTTGCCTTGCCGATGTACACGTTCAACATTTTGAACACCACATACCTATGGGTCATTGCTATATTAAATCTGGAGAATTTTTACTCGGAAATAAGGACCTTGACCATTTGTACATGCAGTATATGGATAGTGCAATTTACACTCCATTTAATTTATTTCACCTCGTCGTGTCATTCAACGATCCTGGAGGCAGGAAAAGCAAAATTATTAATTATTTGGAAATAATAAATTCATCGATTTCCAGATGCATAAGACAAAAGATATACTTTGCAAGATGGAAATGAAAGTTTCAGATGAAAATTTAAGGAAGGAGGTTTGTTCTGATTATTTAATTTTACCTTTTTTTAATATAGAATAAACAGATTTTACGCTTCCGCCAGGAGACACTTCACTATGGCGACTATTGTTACACTATGTGTGGAATTTTCAACATAGACCGAAGTCTGATTTTTACGGTAGAGTAAAAATTAACAAAAATTTGTTTAATGATCTCAAAATTATCCCTATTTATTTAGGTATTTGGGGGAATGGCCTCTTATTTAGCGACAATCGTGCAGTTCCACATATTTTTTATGAAGATAGATCATGTTTAATAACTATTTTATTCATGTGCAATAAAAGCAAAGGCAAAACTTAATGAAATAATAAAAAGCCACTTCTAATTATTTATCCTTGGGACGGAGCAAGTCGCACTCGGTCAAACGCACAATGCGTCCCAATTTATTTGGGCGCCGCTGATTGAATGCAATTGAGCAACTTCAAGATGATGTCTTGGTAAAACAGTTGAAATTTTTACTTAAAAAAAATCTTAGAACTTGAGTTTGGGAATATTGTTTGACCAAAAATAAGAAATATATATACTTTTTTTGAAAACTTTGTCTCTAAAAAACTTTTGGTGTTTTAAATTTTTGCATATTATTTTAAATTAAGGTTCTCATTGTTTTGCTTTTTTTTAGTTTTGAAAATTGAAGGGTCGAGCGACCTCGAATATGCTTAAGTTATTAGAATTCAGCCTGGACAGAATCATCCAGTCATGAAAGAAGTAAAAATAAATTTTAATTTAATTTTAAATATCAATCTAGCAGCTGATCAGTGTGGAATTATTTCATAAAAAAAAGGTATCGCGTTCATGTTTGCTGGCGGCTTTGCAATTAATCGAGCTCTGATATTTTTGGAAACCTTAACAAGTATTGTTACAATTTTTTTTTTCATTTATAGTGATTTGATTTATAGATTGGCACGTTGTTGACAACGAATCTTGTTAAAAATTTTAATTTTCAAAAGATTATATCTGAAATAAATCAATACTGAATAAATCAATTAAGTAAATAAAAAAGGGAAAATGCCATCAATAAATTGGAATTTTCTTCAACATACTAATAGATTATAAAGTCGTGTTGTTGCGCGACATGGACGCGGCATTTTGCGCAGTACTTTTCGTTGCTAAATCAATAGGAATTTGCAAACTCGAGCCTCGAGTATATAGGTTTTTCAGATTTTTTCACGAATTTTACAGCTTGGCACTTGCGGTAGCGATTGCCTGCATTCTCGCAAAAAATTTTGAGGTATCAAGTCTTTCAATAATATTTAATTTAAAATTTAATATTTATTTTCGTTTTTAGCAAATGTATGGTTTCCTGACCGACCCGCAAAACGACGCTCATAAACTTTCAAATTTTCTTGGTGCGCTGGAATTTGCCATCGCATTAGGAAGCAGCGTTAACGCCGTGCATTTTAAGTTCACAAAATCTGACGAGTTATTCAAAATCGTAGCGAAATTGTCAAACAAATTGGAAGATTACGATGAATTTAAAATTGGCAAAACCGTTCAGTCGACGTGCAAACGGGCAATGTTGATCGGTCTCGTTCCATTTGGGGTGAATTTTATTCAAACTTTTTCCGCGCAAGACCAGTTATTAACACATTTAAGCCTGTTCTGGACGTACCTCTGCGTACTCACCTACCTTCTTATCACGACCGTATTTTCAGCGGCACTGGCCGCATTTTTCCAAGACCTCAATTTTCGCATTCAAGTATAAATTTATCCCAATATTGAGTTATTTTGATCTCTTAATTCTGGCATTTCAGGAGATTAATGAATTCAACGTAAAATTGAAAACTTTGGAGCAGTTGAGAAAAGATCATCGCCAGTTTTGTGCAATCATATTCAAACTCAACTCCAATCTCGCAACTGTGCTGTTTTTTGCTGCGATGTTCACGGTTTACGATTTTATTTACTGCTTGTACGCTTTTGCTGGAGCGATTTTAGGAATATTCCCCACGGAAAGGGGGAGCTTAATTCCAATTACTGGGTTCTGGATACTGATGATAATTTGCATTTGTGGTCACTTGGCTTGGTCATGCGAGAAAGCAAAAAACGAGGTAAATTGTTTGATAGATTTTGTCCATTTAAAAAATTTCACTCCTCTTTTTAGTGCTTAAAAACTAGAAATGTGCTTATTAATTTGGAATTAAGGCTTACTGGAAAGGAAGCTAAGGAAGAGGTTAAGTTTTTTTGTACATAATGTTTAATCTTGAATTTAATATTAGATTTTCTTATTTCGAGATGAGCTTCTACATGAAACGAATTGCTTCTTTAAGGTTGGAGGCATATTTGAAATTAGCGCAAACAGTTTATTAACGGTAATTTTTTATTTCTACTCTATTAATATGTTTTCCAGCGTACCTAAAACACAAAAATTAATTTTACTAATACTTACGATTTCTACTTGTGGTAATATTTAGCTATTTTAGAATGAGGAATTAATTAAAAATGTTTTAGTTAAGTTAATGTCTCAATGTTTCATAGGCAACTGGATTTATAACTACCTACTTTTTGACGATCATGCAGTGCCAGTATTTGAAGTTTCAAAATACTCTATAATAAAATGCGTGTTTTAAGAACTCAAATTTTCGTTTCAATACTTTCATCATGGCACGATGAGCTTTACAAATTTCCGCTAAATGTATTCTCTTTCTCTAAAAAACATGAAAAGTTGGATATAAAAATTAAAGTAATAGGCGTTCATAAAATTAAATTTCAAGAATCCTATACTTTGCTGGTTGCATAATCTAAAGTTTAAAAATAAATAAAATAATAAATCTGGAAAAATTTGAATAAATATATTTGTGCTGTTTACTTAATTGTCATTTATTGGTTTTTCCATTCATGCAGCTATTATTTTTGTAAACCGAAGCCATGGCAACAGTCACAACAACTACACAATTTCAATTTTTGTCATTATTAATTAATAACTTAGTTGCCCATCATGACTTTCAAGTTTTTTGTATCAAATATAATCTAATTTTGTTTTAAATTTTACTCGCAATATCAATTTCCATAAAAGGAATTAGAGGAATGTGCGGAATCGCCAAACGAACACCATGGAGAAAGCCCTATCGTCACTTTTTTGCTCGATGCAGTTACTAGGAATCATCAATTTGCCGAAAAACACCAAATTATACATAAAAATAGCGCACTTCCTCTACAGTACTGGGTTAGGTTTTTTTGTGTTTTATCAACTCTTCGCTACAGTCCAGGTTCTTTTAATTACCTCTGGTAATAAATCGTGTTTAAATTAACAATTATAAATTTCCAGATTTACATAGCAAATTTATCAATCGGTACGAATAATGCATCTGCAAAGTTCATGCTTGTGGCTGAAAATGTCAGCGCCATGTTTATTATTTTAGCTACTTTTCAATTCAGAATGACAAAATCATACCTGATTGAGAAGATCATGTCTGATTTATGGGAGCAAGTGAAGCTATTAAAGGAAGAAACAAGATTTGAGAACGAATTGAGGAAAAGCTGCTGGACGAAGATTTCCTCTTTTTTCATCTCCTTCTTTCTGCTTTTCATTTTCATGGGCATTTATTACTCCGACTTTTTATCCAGTAGCGGCATTTGCTGGTGCAGCCTCACGATCCAATCAAATTTCTTTTTCTTTTCTTTCCTCGCAAAAGTAATCGGACTAATTTTTGCTACACAAAATACAAAAATCCTTGTAAGTACTGAAAAATTTTAACTTCACGTAAATCTCAAATTTGCATTAAAAAAGGACTGCAGGTTTCGGAATCCCAAAAAAGTTATGGACGTTGTATGCAGAGTTAGGAATCAGCAAGCCTGTGTGGATCAACTACTTGCAAGATTGAATGGATTGTTTTCAACTATTTTGCTGCTGTGCGCACTTTTCTGCATATTTGACTGCTGCTTTGCCATTTTTGGTGTAATCACAGCCATTTTTGACGTGGAGAAAGACTTTCAATTACATGTCGAACCAAATACTTTAATGCTTAACATAATTTGGCTTCTATTAAACTTATCCGGCCCTTGCAGTCTGGTGAGAGAATGCGAGAAAGCCGTCTTCGAGGTATTTTTTGTATCTTCTTCAAAAGTATAATTATTGAAAATTAAATTTAGTGCAATCGTGTAAAGAATGCTCTAATTACTCTGGAGCTGAATTACGACGACAAAGATACCCTTGAGGAGGTATTGGAATTGAGTTTTATTGAACGAAATAAATTATTAAAATTGTGAAAATAAAGATCCGGTTATTTCGGGACGAGCTTTTACATCGAGCTGACGCCTCATTTATCATCGGAGGAGTATTTAAAGTTAGCAGTAGAAGTTTTTTTATGGTACAGTTCATATTAATAATAATTCAAAGTACAAAAATTTCTGATCTATTTATTTTTCAGATCACAGGAACTATATTCACGTATGTGGTAACCATTCTGCAACTGCAGCAATTGGCCAACCAAATTCGAAGCGACGAGTAAAATATAAAAAGACACTTTAAAATTTTAAACGATCTGAAATCGAATGTTTGTTATGTGCGGAATAAAGTTAAAATGATGAAGCGGAAATATTTATTATTTAATCACTGAGGCGGATGGGATCTTTGTTGGTTGATATCAGAATTTGTAGCGAAATTCGTGCTGGTCATGGTGACGTTTTGCATAAAAATTTATTTAAAGATTTAGAATATTTAGATGAATTATTATTATGAAATTTGATTAATATTATTGATGTTACCAATGGAACATTTACTGAAGAACACGCAGACCTCTTCAAAAGAGAGACAAATTTGTGAGTCGACGGAATGGTCACGTAGTCTTTTATTTTCAATTAATAAAATAATTTAATCAATTTTTAAAATAATATCACATAAAAAGTTTTAAAATAAAATATTACATTTATAAAATCACATTTTATTAAAATAACAAATAATTAATAATGTTAATTAATAATTAAAAACATTAAAAAAAAACATTAATTTTTACAAGAAGAAAGAATTAAATTTTGTTGAGAAAATTTTTTTATCCCAGTTAATTTTGCTTTAATGAGGATGGGATTTTCACCTATCCTTTGAAATTCAAGTGAGAGGGATTGAGACCAAGGGTTCATTGACAAGAAGAAGGGGGCCCAATAGACCCCATTCTTCTTCATATATCATTTAAAAAATGGAACTAAAATGATGATTTCTTCATTTTGGTACTTTTGCATGAATAAAATTGCATTAATTAATCGATCATAATTATTAATAAATAGACGCAGTGCAAAAAAATTAATTCTTTAGTAAGAGAGAATTAAATACATACAAAATTAATTTATTCTGTCGATCACATTTTAATCGATTTTTAATTCATTGGATGATTTTTTTCAAATGACCAAGAGAAATTTAATGGATTTTTGCGTTGAATTTTTTATAATGCTGTCTGTCAAACGAAGTCAAAAGTTTGAATCAACCTAGAGAATGAGAAAATTCAATGATAAAGTTATCAAAAATTAATCAATAAATTGCAAATTACAAGAAAGTTTTATGCAGAGGGGTTGAAAAAAAATATGCATTAATTGGCAAAGTGGCCAGCATGGAGGAAGCTGTGTCTCCACTTTTGAATTTCATGAAGCTACTCGGCATTTCTAACTTATCCTCGAATAGAAATTTAATTTTCAGGGTTTCCCATTGTTGTTACAGTTTAATAATTGGAATCGCAATAATACTTTGGCTGCTCATTGAATTAACGGTAAATATTATTGAAATACGACGGACAAGGTATTAAATTTTCCTTAATTTCATAGAGTTACTCATCAAAACTTTCGTACCGAAAAGATGTTCCTGGAATAATTATGTACATCGCTGAGATATTCGTGGCGATAATAATGGTGCTGACTTGTTTACATTTCAAAATTTGCAAATCCGGTCAACTGGAGAGAATATTATTTAATTTTACACAATTGTGGACACACGAAAAGAAGGAATTTGAACGTGATATCAACAGGGCTTGTCTTATAGGAGTATTTTTCATATTAATATTATCTTCGTTGATTTGCATCCATCAATTTGCCACCGGCAAAAAGCAGAATACACTTAACACGACAGCTTGTCTCTTGTGGTGCTCCTTGACCACGACTTCTTTTTTCATTCTGTTTTCCCTTTTTGCAAAAGCAATGGAGATCATCTGTGCTGAAATGAATACGATAATTTTGGTTTGGATGATATTAAAAAATTTTTTCTAATTTTGATTGAATTAATTTCATGACAGAATTGCAAGTTGTTGGAGCCTAATCAAGCAATCAAAACGGTGGAAAATTTGAGAGAGCAACACACTCAAGTTCGCCATCTTCTCTGGAACCTGAACGAGTTTTTCTCGACGAATTTGCTTCTGAGCCTGATTTTCTGGATTTTGGATTTTTGTTTCACGCTCTTCTGCTTGGTCATATCGTTATACGACTTGGAAGATAATTTTCGGATAAAACTCAAAGTTGATAACATAATATTTAACATCCTCTGGCTGCCGATAGGTCTATTCGGCGTCGGCAACCTAGTGTGGAAGTGCGAGAAGGCTTCCCTCGAGGTTCAAATAAATTGATTTAAAATATTTTCGATGATAAAATTAACTAATTACTTCAGTGTAAGCGCACTAAATACGCTCTTCTTAATTTGGAGCTTAATTGCAGAGATGGAGAAGTTTTAGAGAAGGTAAGAAGAAAAAAAAACACTAAATTTCAGTAAATTATGCTCAAATGTTGACTTTTAGGTGCGAATGTTCAGAGAGGAACTTTTGCATACATTAAACATAAATTTTTTCATCGGTGGCATTTTTGAAGTGAACCGGAAAAGTGCTTTCATGGTGAGAAATTCGCAAAAGTCATAAAAAATTATCGAAAAACGTTCGTTTACATAGATTTTTGGATGCATATTCTCTTTCATGATCACCATAATTCAGCTGCAGATTTTGTCCTTTCAAATTATTCAGCTTCAGGCGTAAAAAACGTAGAAATCAATGAGACACATTTAAAAAATTCGACTAACCTGAAATTCCTTCCTGCGCCTGAACTGTCTGAAGAATCGACCAAATCCACCTGAAGAGAAGATTCCAGCGGCCAAAATCCAAAAGCCCTGTGCTGATGATGCCCCTGATGTTGTCACAAACTTGGTCCTCTTGCAATTAAGGACTCCTTATTGCAATGCTAAGAGTACCAAAGAGGTTTTTTTTGATCGCACATATGCCCAATGTTAATTTTTTGCCCCATGAACCCTCAAATTTTTTTCTGCTTATCTGTTTAGGGTCATTCGCTTATCATTTTGTGTAATTTTGAGCGAAAAATTTCGGGCAGTTTTTTTTTAATCATCAAAAACAAAAATTTCCATAAGACGCAATGTAAAAATTCAAAAAATCATATTTTAAGAATAATCGGCGCTACCCCCCATTTTTCTTTGTGCAATCAACTCTACTGATAGGTAGGAATCTATAAAAAAATCTGGGTCCAAAAATTTCGGGCCGATTTGCCGCAAACAGGGGTTGTAGATGTCAATAAGCAGGCCTTAAACACTGAACCGTCGCAGTTTGAATTGCAAATCCGTGATCGCGAATAACTTTTGCATTTTGTCCGACACACTTGTTTACCTTTTGGCTGCCGCGCCCACCTCTGAATCGGAACTGGTCAAATTGAACAATTGCTTGAACATCTGCATTATCTGCCCACTTAGTGAATTCGTCATTATTGGCCAATAATGAGTGAGCGCGCGAAATGCGTGTGAAAAAATTAAACTAAATTTAAAAAAATCTTAGTTTAGAATACTTAAACACATTTTAATAAATATGTAATATTATTTAAATATATATTCATTTATTATATTCATATTATTTTAATATTTTATTTATTAAAAAATTATATTTTTTATTTTATTTTTTTAAATATATTTTTAACTTTGAACATACTTAATTAAACTGTAGATATTGAAATAATTACTATATATTATTTATAATAATTATTATTATTTAAATATGTACAACGTCACCCAAGATCTACAGCAACCCAAACAAATGGAAGGAAGAAATACAGGTGCTTGAGGTGCTCCTGGAGGAAGCCAAGGATATGTCGAAGCAACTGCTTGAGGAGAAGCACGTCTATCTGAGAGAGACCGCGGACAAGGATATGCCAGCAAAAAATGATGATTTTTTAAATAAAGTTGAACCCAAAAAAAAAAAAAAAAAAATTAAAAATTAATTGGGTGGTGCCTTCTGTACCACCAATAAAGGGCACAGGCCGACAAGAATTTGTCTTGGCCTGACCCTAAAAAAAAAAAAAAAAAAAAAAAAAAAAAATAAAAAAAAGCACCGGAACAGCGGCTCGAGGCGTCGGAAACGAAATGGAAGGAAGAGAGAAAGGTGCTTGAGGTGCTCCGGGTGCTCCTGCTGGACACCAAGGATGCGTTGAAGCAACTGCTGGAGGAGAGACCTCAACATAATTCTCATCTATGATTTTTAGCGGATTTTCAACTTAATTATACATTTTGTATAAACATTCAATATTTACTAACTAATGTAATTAATAATTTTTTTCATTAGTGCTTAAATTTCCACTTTATATTTGAAAGTTTATGGAAAAGATTCTGTGTTTTTGTGGCTTTCGTATATAGAAATCAGTACATAGTCATAAATTTTAGAAAGTCCATTTTCTTCACTTAATTCCATGTAGACGAACAAAATAGTATTTCATTCTGACTTTACTGAAGGAAGATTGGTGAATTAGAGATAAATTTTACTGGAAATCTCTGCAAAGACACTTGCCAAATTGTTAGAGTTAAAATTGAATTGCTTTTATTGTATTCGCATCCTGAACCATTTCACATTATAATTCTTATTCAAATTTTATAAGGATTTAAAAATAATATTGAATAAAATTAAACTTTTGACAGCACTAGCAGCTAATTTTAATTACTTGCAAATTGTCTAAAATAAAATAAAATTGTTGATAAGCTACCTCTCTTTGACACATAACATACTTTTTGAACTTAAATAAATTAAAATTGAACAGCATTCACAAAGTAAGATCAAATAAATTATTAAATAAATAAGTAGCCGTTACACACAAATAAATATTGTAGATAAGAAAAGGCACAGTTGGCAACCAGCAGTATTTCTCCTCAAGAGCTCAAGTCCCCTCACCTGCCCAATTTTTGCAAAGAATTATTTATATTTAATGCTGTTCAGTCCATTTTCATTATCCATTTCCATTCATTCTGTTAAGTCCATTTTGTTTGAGTGCGGTTTCAAGCCCAGGAGTTTTTTAACTTTTTTTAAACAAAATCGTCAAAATTCCGGAGGGTCGAAAATCGCATTTGTTCACAAGGTAAGGGAGGCATCTCCGAAAAATGACGTCGGACAAGTCAGTGAAAATTAATTGCAAAATATTTGAACACACTAAAAATATAATATTATTTATTAAATAAATGATAATTTATTATATTGATGTTATTTTTAATATTTTATTTATTAAAAAATTATATTAATTATTTTTTTTCAATATATTATTAACTTTAAACATGCTAAATTAAACTGTAGTTATTTAAATAATTATTATGAATTATTTATAACTATTATTTAAATATTTACAACGTCACCCAAGATCTACAGCAACTTAAAAGCAGCAAACGAGAATAATAATTTTAATTTAATTAATTTTAACCAAATTTTTGCAGCCTCCTTAAAAAACTCCGCAAGAATTTATTCGCAAGAATTTTTTGTATGAAATTCGATTTCCATTATTATTGTTTATTTGTCCACATTAATTGTTACAAATACATAAATACATTGTTTATATTCAATTGTTGAATACAATTTATTTAAAAAAAAAGGAGTTCACGGCACCGCCACTAGCCAGAATTTTGCAAAAACTGTAGAGATCAAAAAGACCCCATCGGCCGCAGTCAATCAATTAACTAGATGACAATTTGAACAGTTCATTAGGACGAGAACTTTAAAAAAGTAAGTGAGCGCAAAAATTAATTATTGCTAGTCACACGCTATTCTTGCACGACGTCATGGCAGAAATCCAACTCCAACAATTGCTTTTTTATTTAACCGTTTGAATTTTGAATTCTTTTTCCATTGTTGCAACCTGATCTGCCAGTTTTTCGTGAAAAATTCTTATTGCGATCGCGAATTTTGACGAAGCTGACTGCAAATCTGCAATGGACCCCATCGATGGACTCTCAAAGCCTCCTGACGACTTTGCTGCCGAGGAAAAACTTTTGCTACCCAAGGTAAATATCGATTTGAACTTTGATGACCATCGTTTTATTTCCAATTGATAATTTTAAAAAGAATTAATTTTTTATAAAAAAAAAAATCTTTAGTTTGGTCAATCTTGCTTCAAATAAGATGGGTTTCGCGCCTGTCCTGCTCAAGTCAAATGAGGGATTGGGCCTGAAAGGGTTCAATGTCAAGAAGAAGGGGGGCCCGTAAGGCCCCATTCTTCTTCATTCGCTACCTATTTTAATTATAAAAGCATCAGCTAATTGATGAATTTTAAAGTCAAATTATAATTCTTTTTTCAGAACACGACCGACTTGTGAAAATATTGAGCAAACTTTCATGGGACGCAGATTCCATTGAATGGGTTAACTACCCATTCAATGAAGGATGTCCACTTGTGTCAAGACTTCCCCTGCACATCCAGGCCAAGTGCGCTGCTGGCCTTTTCGATGATCTCAATGGAGTCACCGTTTACTCTGGCCTTAAATTGGATTCCCATTTCCATTAAGAGCAGTAATACTCAGCATTTAATATATTGATCATATAATAATGGTTTTCCTTCGTAGGGGAAACTCCTGGAGAAATGCACGGTATGGCAAAGTTGTTCTACTTCCTGGCCAGAGAGAAGCCGCCAGCAGAAATTCTTGCGCTTGAGAAGAAGAAGCTAAGTCGGCTAGAAAACTCCACGAGGAAGTCAACCAAGCCATCAAGAAGTGTGCAACCTGCTAGCAGCAAAAAGACTGTATCTCAATATATTTCTTATTCGAACTGTATGAGGATTTAAAAAAAAAATTAAATTCCAAAATAATGTTTAATATAATTAAGATTTTTATTTTGACAGCGCTACCAGCTAATTTTAATTACTTGCGATTTCTGCAAATTGTCTAAAATAAAATACAGTTGTTGATAAACTATTAACTCTCTTTGACACAAAACATACTTTTTGAACTTAAATAAATTAAAATTGAACAGCATTCACGAAACAATAGTAAATAAATTATTAAATAAATAAGTAGACATTAAAAATAAATATTGTAGATAAGAAAAGGCACAGTTGGCAACCAGCAGTATTTCTCCTCAAGAGCTCATCAAGTCCCGTCACCTGCCCAATTTCACGCAAATTTCAATTTTTGCATAGAATTATTTATATTTAATGCTGTTCAGTCCATTTTCATTATCCATTTCCATTCATTCTGTAAAGTCCATTTTGTTTGAGTGCGGCTTCCAGCCCAGCAGGAGTTTCATAATTTTTTTTAAACAAAATCGTCAAAATTCCGGAGGGCCGAGAATCGCATTTGTTCACAAGGCAAGGGAGGCATCTCCGAAAATGACGTCGGACAGGTCGGACATGGTGGCGGCGCTGCTGGCCTTGTTCGCCTTGCTCCACTTCCGCATTATCCTGCCAGCGCGACCCCTGAAAGTGCCGCGAATGCCGCTGCTCTCCTCCTCTTCCAGGGTGTTGTGGTCCGGAATCTCAGGGTCGCCGGCCGTGCTGGGCGCGCTGGCCAAAAGGAATCGCTCGCGCACGTCCTTCAGCACGCAAGCCTCAAGCTTCTTTTGCTGTTTAAAATTTAAAAATTAAAATAAAAAAATTAAATTTTTTTATAATTATTTACCTTATAACACTTGAAGAAGAGCATGGGCTTGGTGAATTCGGCAGAAACCTGCATCTTGGTCTCGTCCGGCTCGGGCACACATTGCTATAATTAAATATTTTTAATTTATAATAATTCTGATAATTTTTAATTATATTACTGAGAACTTCTGGCAGAAGTGAACGGCGTCAGTCATGTCGCTCTTGAGCTCAGCAGGAAGAGGAAGGCGCTGGATTCTGGAGACGATTCCGGAGAAATTGGGCTGCAGGTTGGCGTCGAGCTGAAGAAGAATCGAATTATTGCCTTGGTCGGCGGCTTGTCTTTTTAAACTTACATAACCGAGCTCTTGCATCACACAGGTGATGTTGCGGGACTTTGCGTACGAGTTGCCACTGCTGCGGAAATCCATGTCCCTCTGCACATGGAAAATAAAATATATTAATTAAGTTGAATTTATTTCTATTATTTTAGAAATAATACATTTTTAATACAAAAAAATTTCCCAAGTAAAGATCTAATTTAAAAAAAATCCTAATTAATTGATGAAAACACATGCATACTTTGCATAACCTCAATTAAGCTTTTAACTGTTCTTAATTATAATATTGCGTTGGGTAATAATTAAGCGTGGAAACCTATTTTAATTTATCCACCGACTCGATGAATTGAATATCTCTCTCGAGAATTCAATTAGCAACAGTGGTGTGCAATTAAATTTAATTGTAACCATTTGAATCGCAATAGCTGCCCCTGCTGCTCTTGGAAAATAGGAACGTTTATCAAACAATGCATTGGTTTTGAGTTCACGCTGAGCTCAATACAGATTCAATTTGATATAAATCATTGGCAGTACTTTATTAGCATCGCAATTAAAATAAAAGGCGCGTGATTTATGCAGAGCCCCATTTAATTGAGCTTCTAATCGTGCTGACTAACCGCTATTATTTTATATTCTTTGAGAACCGTTCAGCCGCTTCACTTCGCACGAGCTAGACTCTGACTCAGAATTCATAATATATTGTTTATAAACACGTTTGTAACGGGCAGTCTGCGGAGACATTGAAACTCATCTCGTCCGTAAATATCGCCAATTAACACTTTTCTCACACGCGTTGGTTTCCCAGCAGAAACTTGCCTTTGATTCATCGGGACAAAAAAGGAGTTTTTGCTGTAAAAGGTCTTTTCGTTGTGAAGATGAAACGTTGGACGCGGCAAAAGAAAAGAATCCGGTTTTGCTTTGTTTGCCGCCAGAGATGGGAACTGCGTTTTTTCATTTTTTTTTGTGCACCTCGGCCAATGCACTTTAAAAAAATATTTTAAAAATATATTACTAATAACAAGGAATAAAGATTTTACTGAGCCCAAATTAAGAGAATAATTTTTTTAACTTACGACGATCAAAATGGTCCCAATGATTTGAATTTTGTGTGTTAATATTTGTTCTTTTCTAAAGTGTCCAAGGAAATGATAAAAATTTCCCAATTTATGAGCTATAATTTTGCTATTTTAAAATGTGAAATTTAAATAAGTACAAATTTAATCTTAAAAAATAATTAATAATTTGTAATTAGTGTGGTGCCGCCTTAATCTTTGTTTCAGTCACCCGGAATGGAATGCAAGTCGCCGAGTTGAGTTAGTGCTGTACCGTACACTTGTAACCAAGGGTCATTGTGCACCAAGTCAAGGGTCACGATTGACTAAGGAATGAGGCATTGAATATAGAAATCAAAATGGCAAAGAGAGAAAATTAAGTTGAACTTCAAATTACTTTTGCTCACTAGATCTTGAATGCTTTTTTATAAAATAAACAATAAATAAATTAATTATTTAATAATACATTATTATTCAAATAAATAAATTAATAAGTAAGTAAATATTAAATTTAAAACTAAATTATAAAAAATAATATAAAAAAATTAAATCAAATTAAAAAATATTTTAAAAATATATACCAATAACAACAAATAAAGATTTTACTGAGCCCAAATTAAGAAAATAATTTTTTTTAACTTACAACGATTAAAATGATCCCAATGATTTGAATTTTGTGAGTTTATATTTGTTCTTTTCTAAAGTGTCCAAAGTAAATGACAAAAATTTCCCAATTTATAAGCTATAATTTTGCTATTTTAAAATGTAAATTTTAAATAAGTACAAATCTCCTCTTAAAAATTAATTAATAACATGTGCCACCTTAATCTTTTGAAAACATTGCCGGAAACTAGTTTATATTTAATATTTTCTTCTTTGTCATGGTAAATGAATTCTCTTGTACGTCTTTCAATGTGTGCCAAGGTACTCTCTTTTCAAAAACAATGCTTTCATTAACACATATTTTTGGCACAATTTTTCAGCAAAACGCACGATTCCATCCGCAAACATAACAGTTCTCCATGCGAGTTAGAGGCAACAATGAATTATTGAAATCAAGATAAAACCGGAAGAGCAGACAAAATCTCTACTTCGTGCATTTCTTTTTTGCTGTTGCATCAAATTCTAAATTGATAAAGCTCTTTCTTTTCTCTTTTCTGCCTTGGATCTTTTGCAGATAGAAAAATATAATAAAGCTCACTTGATAATTTTCCACAATTTTTTATTCGAAGATTCGAAGGAGTCATAATTTTTAATGCGGCGTGACAGGAGAAGGAGAACTAGATTCCAAGCTCCTTCTGTGGACTATGTGTGGAAAATAGAAATCAAAAAGGGCCGCCGGACGAATTACGGACAGGGAGTGATACAAAAAGTTGTGCATGAGCAGCGTAACGAGCAAGAAGCTGTAACTAACAAAGCACTTTTCTCGGCTGGTTCGGGTTAACGAGATGTTCTAGCTCTTCCCGCTCAGCAGGCCGAAAATGAAAAGCCTAAATCAAGCAGAACCGTATTGGTATAATAAACACGATCACAAATGTAATTTTAATTTTATTACACTTTGCACGTTGAATTAATTTGCAACGTCATTCTCAAGTCCGCAACGCGCGTTTGCATATTATCGCAATGGAAATAATTCAATTTTTGCACTCTCGGAAGCGTTGATAATTTATATATATTCAATTAAAGCGTTACTGATTTGGATTTGA
Source organism: Neocloeon triangulifer (assembly GCF_031216515.1). NCBI lineage: Eukaryota > Metazoa > Arthropoda > Insecta > Ephemeroptera > Baetidae > Neocloeon > Neocloeon triangulifer. The sequence goes on along the minus strand of NW_026775555.1, from coordinate 3,876,312 downwards.
TGATGTCCATGTCTGATGGACAGTTCCGCGTAGGAAGAATTTCTCAGATGATTTTTCAGCGCCGATTATCCAGCGTGGGACTTGTGTCGGCCGTTCGAATTATACACGCCACCAAAAATGATAAAGTAATTTTGGATTTTACGCTGCTTTCTTTTTTTGGATTGGCGTTTATTATTGAGCCTAACGAAATTGGATTTGTAGGTAATCGTTCTCTATTTAAAGGTCATTGAACCATTCCAAAAGTTGTATGACCCGCAGATTCAAAAGTCGCATATTCAATAATTTTTGGTTAATAAAGAAATGAAATATGAAAATTTTGATATAAATCGTTAAATAGCAAAATGATATTGAAAAAAATTATCAAACTTCTATTTAATGAAGAAAAATTACACTAACGGGATGATTCTCTGATACATGTTTTCCCTTGTTATTATTAAATTATCGCGGCACACTGCAAAAAAAAATGAGCACCACAACAATTTGCCAAATTGTCCGCGGTAATTCAGCTCAAGCAGCCGGTCAGCTTTCGCAAAACATTCTGACACCCGCTGAGTGTAAACAGAGCCATTATTCTCTCGTAAGCAGACTTTTTGCTTTCAATATAAATTATCTCACTTTGTTTCAGTCACCCGGAATGGAATGCAAGTCGCTGAGTTGAGTTAGTGCTGTACCGTACACATGTAACCAAGGGTCATTGTGCACCAAGTCAAGGGTCACGATTCACGATTGACTAAGGAATGAGGCGTTGAATAAAGAATAACATCAATAACAAGTTGGAATTAGAGACAGAAAAGAAGTTGTTGAACTTCAATTTACTTTGGCTCACAAGATCTTGAATGCTTTATTTATAAAATAAACAATAAATAAATTAATTATTAAATATTACATTATTTGAATAAATAAGTTAATAAGTAACTAAATATTAAATTTAAAAATAAATTATAAAAAAAAATTTAAAAAATAAATGCAAACTTTTAAATAAAAAATAAAGCATACTTTATTTTTATAATTAAAAAATATTTAAATTTAATTTTTGTTTTGCTTGTAGTTTATAGTATTTAAACTATTTTACAAGGAACTTTGACTGAAGTGGATAGTTTAATTGAGTTTGAGTGCTTTTGTTTAAATTGAATTCAGAGAGCATTATTTTAGAACTAAAAGCAATAATGCACGGCCGCTCCTTTCCATCTCTCTCTTCCTACGATTTGTGTGCTTAAAGAGCAAAAAGGAATATAAAAGCAATATCGTGCCAAGCTCGTGGCATTCGTTTGTGACCGTGTGTGTGTTTTTTATACATACCGTACCATGCATGTCACTCTTTGGGAAAAATGAGTAAGCAGTGCACATAGCATTATAAAATAATAGGCTGTTCTCCGTGATCGCCGCGAAAGGACAACAAAAAACCAGTTCCGCGTCTCCGTTTCGCTTTATATATTTGCAGGCGCGAGTGAGATTTATCTCGGCAGCGGATCTCAAAGAGCTGAAAATTATACCGATGAGCGCGCGCGTGCGGCACATTTATGGCGTTTGAAATCATGCGGAGAAATATCTTGGATTGTGTCCAAGTCAAATATTTGACGCCGTTTATGTAGGGCAGGCACACAGCGTGTGTGCAAGAAATTCCGCCATTTAATTGGTACAACTCGATTCTCAGCTTGAAAATCCAGGGGATATAAATCAAAATTAAGAATCATGATAAAAAAATCGTAAAAAAAGAATAAAACTTATTAAATTAATGAAACTGCTAATAAAATTGGTCTTTTACAGAGGAGACAAGAAAAAAACGCGTTTGCAAATTACTTACAGTTTAAATTTTGTAAGCTTAGAATCATAATATTTATTTTGTATTGTTCAAAGTTCTAATCATTGCGTTATTAAGTCAAAAATAATAATAATAAAAATGCCACTAATAATGCCCTCTGAAGGGGTCAAGACAATTAGTTTGCAGTTTGCATGTTCTACGTCCAGTGAAGGAGCTGCAAGTTTTTTCTCGATAAATTATATTAATATTGATGTAATAAAAAACTGGATATATAAGTTTATAAAATAGTAACACTGGACAATTCGAGGAACTATATATCACGTTAATTTGGTCTTAGGCTACAAATGATAAGTATGAAAATTTAAATTTATTATTTAGAGTTAAATATCAATTAAATCTTTTTAATTTGCTTAAAATATTAAAATAGTTACATATAATTCTAATATTAAAATTATAATTATTAATTAAAATTTTTTTCAACAACATAATTATTTTAATGAAAAAATAATATAATATATAAAAGTGGATAAAAAAATAAAAGGAGAAATTGTACTTACTGAGGTACGAGGGTTGTAGAAAGCGGCGAACGGATTCTGCTGGTACTGGTAGTAGGCAGGGTTGGGCACAGCTGGGGGGTAGTAATAGGGCTGGGGTGGTGCGTAGCCGCCTCCGTAAGGGGAGTAGCCCTGGGGAGCGTAGTTTTCGGGGGTGAAGGGGTAGCGATGTTGGAAGGGTGGTTGCTGCTGGGGCTGCTGAGGAATGTTCTGAGGGGTGAAGGCGGCGGTGGCAACGTTGGCCACGTTGGCGGCCGCGGCGGCCAGATTTGCGCCACCATGCTGTGAAAACACCGAAGGATTCATAAACTGCTGAGGACAAACAGAGACAAACACGGGTGTGATGCGTGAGTTAATTGTTAAAAGTGTAAATGTTTTTTGGAGTTATTAATTTCAGGTGAGGAGGAATTCGTGATTGGTTTTATGTAATTGTATATATGAAATTGTGTGACTGACAAGCATGATGTTTAAAAAAAAAAAACATAAAAAATTAGTTTGACTGAAAATAAATAAAACATCTCAAAATTTTTATGCTTTAAAAGTTTCTGCGATATTTTCCTAATAACAACTTCAAATATTAAACCTCCCAATCAAATTTTTGTGCCTAAGAAAAAAACGTATAAAAACGGTGTGCTTATTGTTTTCTTTGTGGCCACCGCAAATCGCCGACAAACGAGCTGTATTTTCCTTGTTTTTCTTCCCGAAATCAAACACACACGTTCTTTATTTGTGTGTACGGGCGTAAAGCTCAGCAGCTTGTGCGGTTTGTCTTTTCTTCTCAATCAAACAAAGCCATCTGCGTGCGATTCGTGCATTCGGACAATTAGGTGCCGCCGATAAACAAATACGCGAACGCAGCGGGGCCTTTGCGGCGAAGGAACAGTAGCAAAACTATGGCCGTGTGAAATAATAATTTCACGCTTACTCGTGCGTTTAAGTCTCCGTCCCATTCAAGATTCTCTCAGCGGGCCACTCTCGGAAGCGCTAGGCCTACACGCTGGATGGCCTTAATTTGATTTAAAACAAATCTCGCCCAAAACTGCATGCGGCCGATCAACTCCACTGGCTGAGCCACGTGGGAAAAACGCACTTTTTCGATCACGCAGCAAATTACATCCGGTCTCAATTCCTAATTCTCCCAAATAACAATAAACAACCATAATCAAAAATTATTTCAATTAACTTGTATAAAAAAAATCACGATTAATTTCATAAAGTTGATCAAGATTTTGTAATTAGCAATAATTATAGTAATTATTTCTTTTTGCATCATAAAAATGTCATTACTTGTGGTAAAGCACAGGAAAAGAATACAAGTTTTTTGTAATCTTGTCGGAGGGCACAGAAGCTATGAACCCTTTAATTAACCAGCTTCTCATTACCCAACAGAAAATACAGTTGCTTCGAGTGAAAATAGCGACCGGTGACTTTGAAATAAGCGGAAAGCGACAAACAAAACCGGCGCGGTGGAAGAAATCACGTCAAACCACAATTCTCTCTCGCTATCTGATGCATTGTGTGCGTTCAACTCCCTTTCATTATCTGCATGCTAACAAGCAATTTAGATCGATTCAAAGAGGCATTGAATTCCGACGAGATTGAGTTGCCAATTTCACGGTCGTTTTTTGCAATTCACGGAAACGGAATGCAATTTTGTCGCCGAGAAGAGAAATAATCGAATGGCTAAACTTTTCCGAGTAAAATGTCAAGAATTACATCTCCATTAACGGTACAGATTTTCAGAGGAGTGACCTCTCTTCTAGTGAAATATAATTATTATTTATTATCGGAGTATTTTTCAAATAAAGCAGGTCGATTTAAAATGTTGATCGATTCTGGTGCGTAAAACCAGCAAACCGGCGGTGCGTGGAAGACAAATGCATTCCAAAGTGGCCCCCGATTAAGCTGTGGTCCATTATTTCCATGGAAAACGGCGGGCGATCAAAACAAGTGAAAAAGCGGCCGCTGTGCGTGAATAATGCCATTTCTCCCACATCACAACAGGCAACAATGGGAGTTAGTCTGTGTTTTAGTGGAGCAAAGCTAATCACCCACGCTCTTGGTCGCGGTCGCCGTTTTTCCTCGTACGACGCATGTGAGAGACAAAAAGAGGATTTTCTCGCCAGATTAAATTTGCGACAGTCGGGAGAACGTTTTGCACCGGCACGTTATTTTTATGAAAAGTGGGCTAATCGTCCGTTAAAGAAGTGCTGATCTGCATGTCTTAATTTGCGACAAGTCATCCTCGGATAACATCACGTCTGGTGACGGAGAGAAATGAATGCAAATTCTCTTCTCACGCGCGTTTGCGATTTAAAAAATGTGCTTTTTACTTCAATTTTCTGCAAATAATGATAAGTTAAGAGCTAATTGTAAGTCAGAAAATACATGTGAATACATGTCTTTTATAAGAAAATATATAAATCATATAATTTACCTTCAAATTTATATAAAATAATAACATTAATAAAATTATATGAAAATAAATATATAAACAACAAAAAATATAAAAAATTGGATAAAAATTAAAAATTACAGTAAAAATAAAAATATTTATAATTATTAAGTTTAAATCATAGTTTTTACCAAAAGAAGTTTTTTACTTCGATAAAAACATTATTAAAATTATCAAATTAAATTTGCTTTTCACGCATGTGTGCGAATTAAAAAAGTACCTGTTTCATGAATTTCTCTGGAGATACCGATAAGTTGAGACATGACTACAATAAAAAAACAATGTAGTCTTTGAAAAGAAGTACAAGCCTCATACAATTTACCTTGTTTTATATTGAAAATAAAATTTAAAAAATTAAAAGGAAATAAATAATATTAACTAATATATAAAAAATATAAAAAATTATAGTAAAAAATAAAATTTATTTATACCTGAAATTGGTTTTAATTACATAATAATATTTTTTTAAACCATTTAATTAAATAATTTACTAATAATTGAGCAGAAACTTTTAAAAGCTATAAAAAATAAAATTTGCAAGGTTAGCAAGGTATATTTAATTATAAACTAAAATAGTTAAATTTCAACCAAACAAAGCAATTTGTTCCTCTACCTAAAAGCAAAACCGATCAAATAAACCAAAAAGTACTCACGCTTTTGAGCCCTTGCAAAAGTGCCTGCAGCCGGAGCAAAGTTTCCGAGCCCATGTTGCTGGTCCCGATCGGGTTGAATGGCCTTCTCGTGGAGCTCGGTGGAGCAGTTGTGGTTTCAGGGAAAGGAGTTGTGGTGGTCGTCGTGCTGGTCGTCGTGGTTGGCGCCCTCGTCGTCTGGGGCACCGTGTTCTCCAGGTGCTCGAACACGGCGTGGGTGTTGCTGGGCCCGGGAGGGCCGCCTTCCCCAGCAGCGGCCGCACACCTGGCCGCCGCAGCCCTCATCTCCTCACGGACCTCTCGCACCACGTCATCTCCAAAACAACTTTCGTACACCTGAAGGCACACAAAAAATAATGATTCTCGCATTAGTGAAGAACGTATTAAGTAGTGAGAGGCAATTAAGGTGTCTTTTTGTTTTTGGTAAAATTTATAAAAAATTATATACGTATGACCGAAAATGGAGTTGCGGACAAAACACTAATTGAACTCTTTCTTTCATTTGGGAAATATCAAATCAGTGAGAGCTGCCGAGTCACGCAGTAATAATCCCGGATTATTTACGATTATTCTCCAAAAGCAAAATCAAGCCGAAAAAGTGGACAAAAAAGCGCGATTCACTCTCGGAAAGTGGCAGTGTCGATTTATTTATGCCTCTCGTTTTCCTCTTTTCATCGCAACTGTTGTTGTGCATTGCGCGCACCTGATGCTGCTGTTTCTTTTCTTCATTTTCGCCGGGCCGAACACAAAGTGCGCCGAGAGTGAAAAAAGCGCAAATACATTTCCATTCCGCTGGCCAGCGGTGTATTGTGTGTTCGCTTTCAATCTTCACTTTTCACTGCAAACAACAATCGGACGGACACCAGCATGCGAGCACACCGTCTGTCATTTCCGCAAACGAAAAAAGAAGAAGAAGTGCTATTATTCGGCGGCGCGGACACTGCGCCGCTGATCGCGAACAGGAGTCATTGCTCCTGTCGTGCGGGATGGCGAACTGAATTAAGAAAAGGATCTGTTTGGCACGCGGACTCACAAAGAGCTACTTTTCGCAGAATGCGCACATCTGTGTTTGAAATGGAAATTTTTGAAAGCGAAATTTTTAATGTAATCCAGCAGCAAATTAACACCAATAAAATTTTCTTTAATACGACTATGGATCAAACCAACTTTCATGCAAAACTCCGCAAAAGTTCTTATTAAATAAGGGTTGAAATGTTCTTCCTAATTAAATTATGCCTGTTAATAATTTGCTTGAAATTTATATGTTTAGAAATTTGAGAAATAAATTTAAATTCAATATAAATTTATTGAAAAACATTGAAATCAGGAATCTAAATTATTTAACTTTTTTACTTTTTTCTTTGAATCTTTGTTAAATGATAGTGAAATAATTTGTTGTTGAAAATTTTTTTATGTTTACATTTGTTTATAAATGGACGCGAGCTCATAATTTGCTACTTATACCCCATAATTTGCTTAACAATGAGCGTTGTTTATCTCGCATCGAAAGCTATTAAATTACGTCAAACAATAATTATCAAATAATAATATTGCATCTGCGCGTGATTCCTCGAGGAATTGCTGCTGACTTGAAGCGGAATCCCGTTTCGTGCAGGGTGATTATTTAGCAGAATTAATGGCCGATGCGCCAATTAAGCTAATTCAGCCAACAAAGCGTAATTGGCGAGCAAACAATTGCCATTATCGACAGCAGCGAGCTGGTTTTCGTGAACTTTCCGTTCGCACTTTTCGCCCGTAATTATACACGCCAATCGCACAAAACACGAGTTTCAGACGGGAAGATGCATTGAAAGATGAGTAACAGTAAATTTAATACAGAGATTAATCTGCCAAGGACACACGCGTTGCTCCTCTCTCCAAATTTATTCGATTGCTTGTTCGCATTATTTCCGGGAGTCGGAAACGCACTGGAGCATCCCACGCGCAAATGAGAAGATCTTTTCAAGCAGTAAATTCAATTTATTTTTTCTCGCTACCTGCAGCGCTGTCGTTTGATAACAAAAGAGAAAGACATGCGACAGAATAATTCGTCGAGCGTGTGAAATCACCAGAGAAACAAATATACCACCGGAGAAGAAGAATTAGCAGGAAGAAAGATTATGAGAAATTCTCCCGAAAACGTTTTCATTAGAAAAACGTTATGATGCTAATTAAATTACGCACCATATCTTTCCGACTTTGTTTTGTTCCGTTCCGTAAAGAGAAACAATTTTTTTGCATCATTATGAGTTTCCTCTGCTTTTTTAACTTTGTGTAATTAATGCGTAAAAAAATATTATACAATAGAAAAACAGTACTGCATTCTAAACTCCTGACCCAAACAAAAATGTAATTAAATTGCAGTTAAAATTTAAATTTTTTCTGCTAACCAAGCCAACAAACAAAAAGGCAACACATACTCGCGGTTTATTTGATTTTAAATAGGAAAAACAATTAAGTTGTTAGCGAGTCAAGCTGACTTCCATACCTTGAGAAAATTGTAAAAAAAATAAAGAAGGGATTTTTCGCTATTTATACACTTTTTTACTAACAAAAATATTTAAAAAAAATCACCTTCCACCTAATATCTTATTAAGAATTTTACTTTTTAATCTTCCTTTAGCCTTCCTATATTGATTTTACTAGCGTCATTTTATTTTCAATTGACCGTATATTAATTAAAAATTAAATAAATAGGGCTGAAAATAAGCATAATATATGTTTCATCTTTTACAATAGAGCACACTCGCAGTCACTCTCAACTCTGATCATTGTGGGAAAATCTGCATGCAAAATCCCTTTCTTTGTAACCTTCTTGTTTGAATACTAAAAATGCTAATATGTTTGGGAAGAATAAGAAGACAGGCGTGTGTGAACCTAATTCCGGAATGGGCACACTGCACGTCGAGAGATGCGAGCAAGGCAGACTCGGCGCCGATGTTATTAAAATAATAATGGAGTGCGCTTATCGCACGCTTCGTATCATCATCGGCCGACCGGATTATGTTTCATACGCAACTTGTACTTAAAAAGGATTTCATTATTGTGTGCAAAAAATAATTGGCTTTTGATAAAAGAAGGAACTATACTTTTTACCGGCAATTTTTTAAGTACAAAAATTGTTTATTTTGAATTAATTTTTCCTAGACGAATCGGAGAGAAGATTTATAATCTTAAGGTGCTCTTTGTTGCATTAAATTGCAAAGAAATTTTTAAATTTAATTATTTGAATAAAAAAAACTATATTTTTTTAACTGTCTGCTATTGTAATTATTAAAAAATCCAATAGAGCTACTTTTGAACGCGTCATGCTTCTTTGCCCTTGTAGATTTCATGGGTCTCTACTTTCTTTCTTTCCTCTTGTTATCCTTCATTATTATCTTCGCCAGAAAACACACGCGTGAAATGAACTCTGCATTATATTTCCATGCCCGGCCCTCTCTATCTTTTTTGTCCATGAATTATGACCGTGTTTATCAACAACCGTAGATTCTATCTGTTTTCTGATTTAGCGCCGCCGCCGAATCGCAATCGAGAAAAATTATAATGAAGAGGAAGCAGCGGCACGATTTTTTGCTATCGCGTCGGCGTCGTGCCCCAAATAATAAAGCAATAAAATTTGACTGAGACAATTAATCGCATGTTAAAAAGCTGTTTATTAATTGGCACCTGCAAAAAGGTCCAGTTTTCTGCTTGACTGGCACATTGAAACTTTTTGCGAGCAAAAATGTTCACTTTGAACATTATTAAAATTATTAGATAAGATGAGAATTACGCGTGGGAAATCAAATTTAATGATAAAAGCCACTTATTTTTTTAAGTCTTTTCCTCCAATATTATATAAAACCGCTACTAGGAATGTGCAAATTAGCATCGGTTTAGATAAAACAGTGACGCAACAATCAGACTTGTGAGAATTTTAGCGGTACAGAATTAATTTGCTGCTGACATGTAAGCGGTTCTCGCGGAAAATATATGTGCCATGGGCAATAAAGATGTCACTCTTGTTTAGGCATGCAACAGCCGCTATTAGAGTAATGAGCGATTTGACGAGCGAGACGTGTGTTCTGGTTTGCATTTTAAACATCGTCTTCCCTTATAAATCGAGATTATAACGTTGCAATGAGAGAGACGTCCGCGTGTATCCTGCTCGCATGCATCCGATGCACTTTGCATAAAACGGCCATAAATTTGATTGTGTACCATCTGCATGAGTGGAATTGAGATGCAAAGTGCATGTTATGAATATGCCTTTTTTGCTGCACAGATTATCATGCACAAAGCGATTTCTTAGAAGTTGGTTTTTTGCTGTGAAGCTTCGACAAAATTAAATTGAAAAGAAAATCCAAATGAATTCAAATATTGAAATAAATAATAAGCAGTGATAATATTTTAAAATTCTAATAAACGCTTATTCCAACAATCTTTATTAGATGGTCAAAAAGCTTATTATTTAATTGTAGTTATTGATACTTAATCTAGTAATAATAAAGTAGATTGAAGTTTTTCATCTAGAAAGTCGGAGAAACAGATAAAAAAACAAATTTTTTTTTAAAAATATTTTTCATTTGTAAAAGTTACCGATTTGTAATTAAATATAAAATGTATTTTTAAATAATATTTGAAGAAGTTAAATATTAACAAACGCTTTAGCCAAACTTTCCATTAAAAATATTTATTTACTAAACATTAAAATATGAATTAAATTTAAAAATCCAATAAACTATATAAATTTAAGGAATTACTTTAAATATATATTAAAATCAAAATCAATATTACATTCAATTTAAAAAAACTTATTAAATTAGTGGAAATTCTTAAATGCTCATCTGTATCATGAAAGCTTTTGTCCTGCATATGCAATTTTATCATTTTGAGAGATACAATTTGCAAAAGGCCCTTTCATCAGTTAAACGCTCCAAGCATTATCTTGGCTTCGCTTTTCTTATTATTTTTTTTTTTTTTTTTGCGGCGTGAGTGACATGGGAGCGGAATTGAGTCTTTCAAAGTCGCATTCATTCTGCACCATTTGTTGGCCTCAATGTCCTCCATGGTTCTTCACGCAACGCCGTCAAACGACGCCTATTTTAACACATCCTCCTTTGAGGTTTTCTTTGAAATCGAGCGTAATAGACGCGAGCCGCATTGCCGAAGATTCACCACTACCGGCGTATGAATGTTGAATTTTTCACTTGACCCCGATTTCGCGCCGATTGATTTCTGTGTGATCGGTGTCGGTCGGTCAGCACGCGAGAGAGATTGGATTATGCCTTATTGTCAAAGAAACTGGGCGCAAAAATGCTGGTAAATCAATCAAGAAGTGGATTACGGGACATGCGAGAGTCGACCCGGCGGCGAAAAAAACGAAGTGTGAATGCATCGAGCGAGCACGTAATGATTAAATTGCTTTTAATTTCTTCATTTCTGGAGCACTCAGGAGGAAAGTTTCTTTGCAGTTTTTACTGATGCGGTTATTTGTTAAAACACTAGTGAAGAGTGAAGTGGTAAAAGATACAAAAAGGATAAGAAAGAAAATTAAGTTCAGCTGCCAGTTATAAATATGATTTTTATAAAAATTTTAAACTACAAAATTTAACCAACAACTATAGAAATTATTAAAATAATATGAAAAAATAGATTAATTCAATTAATTTTAATTTAAAAGGAATTAAAATATGAAAATAAATTTAAAAAAAAAATCTGAATAATGAACAACTCTTTTCATTCTTATATTAATTATATCATTTGAGTTTATAATTATAAAATATTACATTATGCTAATAAAAAATTGTTTGATCACAGCAGGAGCACTGAAAAAACTCGTATTTGAATAATTCGTCCCGCTGGTTTTTCCTCTCATTTGTCTCTTTTTACTTTTTATTCATTAATACTAACTGACAGGTCTTTCCACCGCATCGCACACGACTGTCTAACCTTCCTATTACACACCAAGTGATTTCAACCAGAAATCTTTTTAATGCGCATTCTTTTTGCCGAATCAAGTGACTCGAGAGTCTTCGATTCATTAGAGCCGGACATGGAAAATTGAAGTACAAAATAGAAAACGGCTCTTCAGTTGTAGTATTCGGACGATTGAATTGGGAAAGAACGGAACTCTTTGTTTTTGCACGCGATTTCTTTTACTGCTAAAAGCATATTGTCTCAATTTAGCTGCAACGAAAAATAATTTATATGACCTTAAAAATACTGAAGTTGATAACTAAATTTGACGTCTCTCAAAAAGGAACATTCCTTACATTAAAAAATCACGATTTTGCGGGAGCGACATTAGCAATTGGTGTCGATTTCGTTTTCAGTCTGCGGTCGAAATTTTCATTTCTCTCCTCGGAAAGCGTGAGGACGGCTGCCTGCAAAATTGCACTCCCCCGTGTGGTGCCTTTTTTACATCATAATCAGAATAAGTGTAAGTGTTTTCGGTTGCGGCTGGAAAAAAGACATTATCTTGCGGTGCGTCTAAAAGCAAATTGCCCGCAGGTTTCGAGCGTTCAACTCGTGTCTGCGGGATTCTCGAGACCCACGCACGCATGGAGCACCCGCACCTTTCTTGACCTTCTGGCCATTACCCTGACACTGCCAAGACCCTCCTTTGTTCTCTGCCATTAGCACTTTGTGACAATATGACACTTTTTGCGGTGGGTGAACGTTGATTGAAATAAAACCGCAATTCTTGTCAAGTAAATCTCCCCGACAACACTTTGAAGTTGCCGCAAGTACAAAAAAAGCACAAATTTGAAATTTTTGAATTATATTTTTCAAAAAACTTCTGTTTATAAGTGTTTATTCTAATAGCGAAATCTCAGGTAATGAAAAAAAATTCCATTGGATGATTAAATTCCAAAAAGCGGTAAAGTTTTTGCTCCGCAATCATAATGCGGCAGAATGAGAGAAACAAAAAGTTAATGCAGCAAAAAATTTGGGCGCGTAACTTGTTATTAAGCTTGATTCATACTGCAATTTTGCTCCGGAGATAAAATTGACGTCGAGAGTGCAGGAGCAATACTGGCCGGCAGGAGATTGATAATAATTGTGTGTTTGGTGCTCAGTGAGCTATTGTTTCATGTACAGTTAGTCATTTCATAACGAGGAAACTAGGCTATCGAGATTTTTTTAAAGCGCCACACTCGAAGAGGAAAAGAGCAAAAAGTGGGCAAAAACAAAAGGTGGAAATTGCACACTCACCTCTAGTCAGAGGAATACTTGAGAGATGAATGATGCGTTGTTATTTGTGTGCGTTTACGAGGTCATTGAACACGAAAAGTGTGTTTCATTCAGAATGCAATCATCATAAAGTACACTTGAAAATGTGCGTGTTTAATAATTATTGCATGAATAAGTAAAAAATGAGTTAAAATTGTAAAAATTCCCTTGTTTGGAAAAATTGCTATTTCATAAAATGACCCAAAACTTAATTTATTTTTCATGATGTTAATTAAAAATTGACTACAATTTGAATTAAATCAAATTTCTCAAAAACATTGGTATAAAACATTAAGAAAATTTTACTTCAGAGAAATTCACGAGTCTCATCAAGAGTAACTTGATGATGGACGCAACAAAAGACACCGATTAAAATTATAATCCTTCCAATAATTACCAAAAAATGCGGCAATTAGTCACAGAGTTAATTGAGACACTCACCTTCATCATGGCGAACTTCTTGATGTACTTGTTCTCGTCGGAGCCCCAAAAGGCGAGTGTTTGGCCGAGCACCAGGCTCAGCAGCAGGGCGACCCTCAGGGACATCATCTTTGCGTGTGCTTCCGTGGTAAAGTGTCTGCAGCCGCTGCGCCGAGTGCACTTTATAGCTTCGTTGGACCGCCAGGCCTCCTCCCTCCTCCGGCTCAAGACGCACGGCAAAGCCACTGGCCGCGAGCGCGGATCCGCACCGGCTAAAGCGGCCTCACACATCTCCAGTTATTACATTTTATTTCGAGTGAAATCACACTTTTCACGAGCCATTGCATTATTGTGCTCCAGATAAAGAAATTGTCCTGAACAGAAAGGTGTATAATTAGTGATAAAAAAAAATTATTTCATACCGCAATGCAGAGAAAATCATTTTAACCAAACTAATATGTTCTAATTTTTTTTTTTCAATTTAAAATATCGACTTGTGTTTATTTATTTATTTTTGTGTCAAGCGTCCTACCTATTGATTTTATTTTTCAAACTTCAAACGAAGTTTAATAAAACTTATATCAGTTTTAATCTGTCAGATGTTAGAATTAGACATAAAAAAATTACATTTATTTTCAAAAATGCAATTCTATTGAATTCAATTTGTATTATCATGTTTCTTTGGACTCGCCATACAAAAATGCTTATTGCAGAAAAGTTATCGTCAAATAAATCAGGCCTTTTTTAAATACGATCTTCAGAAAAGTAACCAAGAAAAAATGTTTCTAGACAGAAAAATGACAAAAAATATTAGAATTTTTTTCACTTGCACTCAAACTACGCCGGCACATCAAGAGACTTAGGTAGATATAATTTATAATGTGTCGTTATGGGAAACTTTCGCAAACTTGATAATTTACGGCGGTGGTACAGAGCAAAAAATTGATCGCTAACTGGACATTTGAGCGTCATCATCACGTCCGCGACGCATCATAGTATATCAAAACAAAATTTGACGAATCCCGGAGCAAAACAAAAAGTATTTGATTGAAGAGCGTGGCGGAAGCGCCCAAACTTTTTTCCCTTTTCAAGTTGCGAACCCGAAAAGATGAGAAATGGGTGCATTGTCTTCACAGAATCGACACAAAATCATTTTGGGAACCAATTCTATAGTCTATGAAATCGCGGTTGTTTGTGTCCTTTTCGCCAAAAGCTTTCACACGCCGGAAGTAATTGCAAATCTTTTATTTTTGCTACTTCGCCGACAACGAGTGCAAGGTTACGTTCACTCGCAGGTGTTTCTCAAGCAATAATTTGTAATGTGGTTTTTGTCTTTAATAAAATCCCTACGACTTCTCACAAAAGAGAAAACCAAGAAGAGCTACAAAGGTGGGATGTACAATTTGAAAGAGATGGAATTGTGCTGATCATTGACATATTTCCACGACATTTGGTTTTACGGTTCAGTGGCAAAAATTTGTGCGCATTCTTAAATGTTATCCTCTGTTTGCTGCATGACTAATTGTTCTGCTTGGGTTCAATCTTCAATCTAGGAAAAGTTTTCTAACATTATTTATGATTTTAATAAAAATTATGTAGGTCGTTATTTTTTTAATAATATTGCAAGATTTATCTTTGAATTGGAATAAAATAATAAATTTTAAATTTAACAAAATCTTTTAATTTTTTCCATTTTAAAATCACTTGTGCAACTTTGCTTTCACACGTTTTAATTTAATTCATTCAGAACTGATTCAGACAGCAAAGTGTTGAACATTAATTATACACAGCAGCCAAGTTACAGAGAATTTTGATGTTTAACATGGAGATTCCCTGGCAATTAAACTGTCAGAAATGTTTGTAGTTCTCGACACCGCTTGCTTGTTCGAGTTTACACAAATAGATTTCAAAAAAATGAAACAACTTCCTCGAGCGGATCGTGGCACTTTTGTGAGAAGCGAAAACGGGCCCATCACGAAAAATAGATTCGAAGCGCATATTAAGACGAATACAAAAAAGTATTACTGTATGCAGAGCATCGCGATTACGAAATAATGCGCGAGCGGCTCTCCGAGTTCCGAGCGTCGAGAGATAAGCAAAGTAGAATAGGGTAATAAGCGGCTGTGTAATTCTGAGTGTTACGTGTGAAAAAGGCGTCTTATTCTCCTCGTGCACGAGCACACAAAGCAGCGGCTGCTTTGTAACATCTGCGCGCGCGATTTGCATGCTCTCGGAAAATCAGGCGGAACAAACGCGATTTCGGCGCCGTTCCCCAAATCAGGCCAGAGCGATCGGGATGAATGCAGTCGTGCAGTCGCCTATTAGACGGTGTTTTACTATTATATGCATCGAAGAAGGCAAATTAATTGCACGCAGTGGAAACTAGGCTAGTAGTAGCGTCTCTTTTTGCTTTTCCTCTTTATGCAGAAGTGAGAAAAGTTAATAGATGCACGGAAGTGCATTCACGCTCGCAATTATACCCGTGAGCAAGAAAGAGAATTGCCTATATATTTTATCGTGACTTCCAGCACAGCTTAATTATTAGATAATTACGAGCAGATCTAAGAATTTCTCCTCAGTAAAATGATATTTTATGTTTTAGAGATATTTTATTATTCAAAATAATCCTCAAACCTATTTTCGGAATTAAAAAATCTAATAAGGAGATAAAATATTGATTTAATTAGATATAATTAAATTGATCAAGTATCATTTCGTGATTTTTTTTTCACAATAAATAACCCAGCACATGCTCGTAAAATTGCAGAAAATGATAAAAAAAAAGTGATTGTCTTCATAAAAAAGGCATACATTTCACTTTACCTAGATAAAAGGTTTAGCTGCAATTAAGAACAAGGCATTTCCGAGTTCCATTATTCATGAAAATTTTGGCGTAATAAAAATTCGCGCAAGTGTCTCTCGGTCTCTTTTTCTGCAAGTCAGTGGCACACAAATAAAATTAAAACTGCAAAGCATACACCGTTTAAAAACTAATTGCGACAAAAAGCATTAATTTTGTGAAAGAGCAGTAAAATATAATAATGCACCTGACATTTGTTTTGTTTGCTTGGCGAATTGAGACGCAGAGGAACGGCAAACACCGCCTGCATCAAATTGCGACGAGTGAAAAACTCGCCCGTAATGCAGACGGCCGTCCAGTATAAGAGCGCAAGTTCATTGTCTCAAAAACGAGTCTCTCGCATTCATTCCTCTGTGTCAATTAATACATCGCGACTTATGGGTAAAAAAAAGAGAGGCAAAGATTCCCTTTTTTTATAAGCTTCACAAATGTTGGGATTTGTTTGACAAGTACACAAGTACAAAAGTGGCAGAACATTTATTAAAACGCCAGCCTGGAGCTGATTTCATTCCGACGTGCGAATGTTTTAGAAACTGAATGGAAAAAAAACATGTGTCGGAGCAAACACTGTAAATCACTACACCTAATGAGTGCGACGTGAGATCTTTGAAAACCTTTCCCAGAGACAAAACAAATTTTTTATTTTTTTATTTTGAGACATAAGAAATTTATAAAATAATGGCATTTTTACTTGCATGGCTTAAATAGTGTTCTAAATGAAAAGAGCAACATTATATTTAATGTAATTTAATCAAATACTCAAGCAGAAAATATTTTTACTATTTCGCCTCCAGACAACCTCATTAAAACAAGAATTGTAATAAATCCAAACCGGAATGCAAAATACGGCGTTTAATGAGATTATTCATTTATGCTGAACAAGTTTACTGCATCTTTCATTTTGCGAAAACAGCTCGAGTGCAATCTCAACGAATTCTGCGTGTATTTTTATTTTTATTGTCCGCACTCTCTGCAGGGCAAACACACGCGGCGCAATCAGGGTCAACGACTGTGCGCGGCTCCATCGCGGCTGCCACCCACCCATCGAGCGCGATACCTCCTGCTGCTGCATTTTTGTCGAGTGTGTTGATTATTTACTCGGGAATTTCGAGCATTTTTTTCCGCACACACTCGCATCTGTCGTACAGAAAAATGCTGACCACGAACGCGCACCACGTAATCAATAAAGCGATTATTATGCTCGGACTTCACGCCTCGCGCGCAAATTGGCGTTGATTTTCAAATGTGTTATTTGCTCAATTTGCCGCTGCCGATTTCACTCTTTGCTGTCGGCGAACAAGAGGATGGAAAATTACGCCAAACTGTAAAAAACTGACGGTCTTCCGGTTTTAGAATTCACTTTTTGTTGACCATTTCGCACTTTTTTCAACAAAAAATTGCTAGGTAAAATTTCTTCAAAATTCAAATTTTTGCTCTCAAAATCAGATAAAATCCTGATGAAAGTTGTGGCCGGTTCGGAAATATTAAAAAAATGAGGTAACTGCACTTCTTGTGTAATTACTTTTATAAGTACATGCTGGTAGGCGAAGGGAAATCACCAGGTGTCATCAAATTGTCATTGATTAACACGTTTTAAAAGAAGCTCTTGACACACTAAGCAGACCTCAAAAGAAGAGCAGAGAGACGACTGACCAGCATAATCGTCTTCCTTGCAAGTGCGATCACAGCCTCCGCATGTGCATCGCTCATTAATTAACCACGCACATGCAATCCTCTCACTCTCTTGCGGTACATGATCCGACACCATTTATAGCAGTTAAAAAAACTGACCACTAGAAATATGTATTACACTTGAGTTGGTTGAACATTCAAATTTCCATTCCAGCAAAATCAAAAAATTAATTTTTTAGTGTTTATAAGATCAAAAAATTATAATTTATTTAAATATAATAAAAAAATTTAAATTATAAATAATTTTTAAAGTTTTAAATAATTTTTCCTTAATGTACCATTTTAGCTCTTAGGGTTTTTTAAAAAATTTACCCATTTATTCCTAAAGAAGATAAAAATAAAAATATTTGTAAAAATTTATTTTAAAAATGATTTTGTTTGTAATTTTTTTGTATTATAATTCTTTATTAATTTTGCAAACAATGAGTGACGAGTCTAAGCAACTTGCAAGTCGTCGAGATTTTTCTAAAACCTTTATGCATCTCATTATTTCTAAGGCACAGACTCGCGTTTATTGTTGGTCCAATGCACTTAAGACGTTTCACGTTTCTATGTACCGGATACGTCCAATAAGTGAACATGTACAATGAAGCTGAAATGCGCATCCAACCCGTTACGCGGTCGATTTTCTGCTGCTTCCCCAAGTCTCTCTTTCGACATGCATGTATTGAAATCTTGGTTGTTTAACTTTCCAGAAAGAACAGACAACAATAATAATATTTATGTGTCAAATGCCGCGCGACGAGGCTGTGGTCTCGTGTGGCCTGCACGTTTGATGATAATCGCAGATAACTGTGCGCGACTCGCTGCTCTCTCAGTCGTGGAGTGACCACATTCTCATGTGGCTATAGGAATAAAAGATGCGACAGATGCGTGTGTGATGGATTTGTAAATAGGTGTACATAATTAAATGTATAAAATGGAAAATTAATTGAAAACGCAGCTATGAGAATCTCATGAAAGATTAAAAAGAATGCTCTTTTTTCCGTGGGAACATTGACGATAGTCGCCTTTTTTCTCAGCTGCATTTTTGCATCTAAAGTAATTTCTTCCTGATTATTTAAAAAGAAGAAAATTTTAAAGCTGCTTTTCTATATTAAAACACTTCTAAAATTATAATAATTAAAATGAATTGCATAGTCCCAATATTTTTTTTACATATATATCACATTTAAAAAAATTACCATTTAGCTCCTGTAAAAAAAACAGCAGACTGAGTGGCAATTTTTTTAAATTAACGTCACTTCCGTAGTCCTACTATAAAAATAAATACAGACGGCAGATATAAAAAAATATTTGCAGGACAAGTTATAAAAAAATAGCAGGTCAACCAAGAGACGGCAAATTTAAAAAAAAAAAATTCAAGACAAGTTATAAAAAAAAATAGCAGGTCTACCAAGAGACGGCAAATTTAAAAAAAAAATTTAAGGACAAGTTATAAAAAAAAATTGCAGGTCTACCAAGAGACGGCAAATTTAAAAAAATATTAGCAGGACAAGTTATAAAAAAATAGCAGGTCTACACAGAGACGGCAAATTTAAAAAAAAAATTTAAGGACAAGTTATAAAAAAAAATTGCAGGTCTACCAAGAGACGGCAAATTTAAAAAAATATTAGCAGGACAAGTTATAAAAAAATAGCAGGTCAACCAAGAGACGGCAAATTTAAAAAAATATTTGCAGGACAAGTTATAAAAAATAGCAGGTCTACCAAGAGACGGCAAATTTAAAAAAAAATTTAAGGACTAGTTATAAAAAAAATTGCAGGTCTACCAAGAGACGGCAAATTTAAAAAAATATTTGCAGGACAAGTTATAAAAAAATAGCAGGTCAACCAAGAGACTGCGAATTTAAAAAAAAAATTTAAGGACAAGTTATAAAAAAAATTGCAGGTCTACCAAGAGACGGCATATTTAAAAAAATATTTGCAGGACAAGTTATAAAAAAATAGCAGGTCTACCAAGAGACTGCGAATTTAAAAAAATATTTGCAGGACAAGTTATAAAAAAATAGCAGGTCAACCAAGAGACTGCAAATTTAAAAAAAAAATTTCAGGACAAGTTATAAAAAAATAGCAGGTCAACCAAGAGACGGCAAATTTAAAAATAAAATTTCAGGACAAGTTATTAAAAAAAAAGCAGGTCTACCAAGAGACGGCAAATTTAAAAAAAATATTTGCTAGACAAGTTATAAAAAAATTGCAGGTCTACCAAGAGACGGCAAATTTAAAAAAAAAATTTAAAGACAAGTTATAAAAAAAAATTGCAGGTCTACCAAGAGACGGCAAATTTAAAAAAATATTTGCAGGACAAGTTATAAAAAAATAGCAGGTCTACCAAGAGATGGCAAATTTAAAAAAAAAAATACAGGACAAGTTATAAAAAAAATAGCAGGTCTACCAAGAGACGGCAAATTTAAAAAAATATTTGCAGGACAAGTTATAAAAAAATAGCAGGTCTACCAGGAGACGGCAAATTTAAAAAAAAAAATTAAGGACAAGTTATAAAAAAAAATTGCAGGTCTACCAAGAGACGGCAAATTTAAAAAAATATTTGCAGGACAAGTTATAAAAAAATAGCAGGTCAACCAAGAGACTGCGAATTTAAAAAAAAAATTTAAGGACAAGTTATAAAAAAAAATTGCAGGTCTACCAAGAGACGGCAAATTTAAAAAAATATTTGCAGGACAAGTTATAAAAAAATAGCAGGTCAACCAAGAGACTGCAAATTTAAAAAAAAAATTTCAGGACAAGTTATAAAAAAATAACAGGTCAACCAAGAGACGGCAAATTTAAAAATAAAATTTCAGGACAAGTTATAAAAAAAATAGCAGGTCTACCAAGAGACGGCAAATTTAAAAAAAATATTTGCTAGACAAGTTATAAAAAAATTGCAGGTCTACCAAGAGACGGCAAATTTAAAAAAAAAAATTAAGGACAAGTTATAAAAAAAAATTGCAGGTCTACCAAGAGACGGCAAATTTAAAAAAATATTTGCAGGACAAGTTATAAAAAAATAGCAGGTCTACCAAGAGATGGCAAATTTAAAAAAAAAATTACAGGACAAGTTATAAAAAAATAGCAGGACTACCAGGAGACGGCAAATTTAAAAAAAAAATTTAAGGACAAGTTATAAAAAAAAATTGCAGGTCTACCAAGAGACGGCAAATTTAAAAAAATATTTGCAGGACAAGTTATAAAAAAAATAGCAGGTCTACCAAGAGACTGCGAATTTAAAAAAATATTTGCAGGACAAGTTATAAAAAAATAGCAGGTCAACCAAGAGACGGCAAATTTAAAAATAAAATTTCAGGACAAGTTATAAAAAAAATAGCAGGTCTACCAAGAGACGGCAAATTTAAAAAAAATATTTGCTAGACAAGTTATAAAAAAATTGCAGGTCTACCAAGAGACGGCAAATTTAAAAATAAAATTTAAGGACAAGTTATAAAAAAAAATTGCAGGTCTACCAAGAGACGGCAAATTTAAAAAAATATTTGCAGGACAAGTTATAAAAAAATAGCAGGTCTACCAAGAGATGGCAAATTTAAAAAAAAAATTACAGGACAAGTTATAAAAAAAATAGCAGGTCTACCAAGAGACGGCAAATTTAAAAAAATATTTGAAAGACAAGTTTAAAAAAAAATAGCAGGTCTACCAGGAGACGGCAAATTTAAAAAAAAAAATTAAGGACAAGTTATAAAAAACATTGCAGGTCTACCAAGAGACGGCAAATTTAAAAAAAAAAATTCAAGACAAGTTATAAAAAAAAAATAGCAGGTCTACACAGAGACAGAAAATTTAAAAAAAAAATTTCAGGACAAGTTATAAAAAAAAAATAGCAGGTCTACCAAGAGACAGAAAATTTAAAAAAATATTTGCAGGACAAGTTATAAAAAAATAGCAGGTCTACCAAGAGACGGCAAATTTAAAAAAAAAATTTAAGGACAAGTTATAAAAAAAATAGCAGGTCTACCAAGAGACGGCAAATTTAAAAAAATATTTGCAAGACAAGTAATAAAAAAAATAGCAGGTCTACCAAGAGACGGCAAATTTAAAAAAATATTTGCAGGACAAGTTATAAAAAAATAGCAGGTCTACACAGAGACGGCAAATTTAAAAAAAAAAATTCAGGACAAGTTATAAAAAAAATTGCAGGTCTACCAAGAGACGGCAAATTAAAAAAATATTTGCAAGACAAGTAATAAAAAAAATAGCAGGTCTACCAAGAGACGGCAAATTTAAAAAAATATTTGCAGGACAAGTTATAAAAAAATAGCAGGTCAACCAAGAGACTGCAAATTTAAAAAAAAAATTCAGGACAAGTTATAAAAAAAAATTGCAGGTCTACCAAGAGACGGCAAATTTAAAAAAATATTTGCAAGACAAGTAATAAAAAAAATAGCAGGTCTACCAAGAGACGGCAAATTTAAAAAAATATTTGCAGGACAAGTTATAAAAAAATAGCAGGTCTACACAGAGACGGCAAATTTAAAAAAAAAATTTCAGGACAAGTTATAAAAAAAATTGCAGGTCTACCAAGAGACGGCAAATTAAAAAAATATTTGCAGGGCAAGTTATAAAAAAATAGCAGGTCTACCAAGAGACGGCAAATTTAAAAAAATATTTGCAGGACAAGTTATAAAAAAATAGCAGGTCTACACAGAGACGGCAAATTTAAAAAAAAAATTTCAGGACAAGTTATAAAAAAAATAGCAGGTCTACCAAGAGACGGCAAATTTAAAAAAATATTTGCAAGACAAGTAATAAAAAAAATAGCAGGTCTACCAAGAGACGGCAAATTTAAAAAAATATTTGCAGGACAAGTTATAAAAAAATAGCAGGTCAACCAAGAGACTGCAAATTTAAAAAAAAAATTCAGGACAAGTTATAAAAAAAAATTGCAGGTCTACCAAGAGACGGCAAATTTAAAAAAAAAAAATCAGGACAAGTTATAAAATAAAATAGCAGGTCTACCAAGAGACGGCAAATTTAAAAAAATATTTGCAGGACAAGTTATAAAAAAATAGCAGGTCTACACAGAGACGGCAAATTTAAAAAAAAAAATTCAGGACAAGTTATAAAAAAAATTGCAGGTCTACCAAGAGACGGCAAATTAAAAAAATATTTGCAGGACAAGTTATAAAAAAATAGCAGGTCTACCAAGAGACGGCAAATTTAAAAAAAAAATTTAAGGACAAGTTATAAAAAAAAATAGCAGGTCTACCAAGAAACGGCAAATTTAAAATTATTTGCTCGACAAGTTATAAAAAAATAGCAGGTCTACCTAGGTCTACCAAGAGACGGCAAATTTAAAATTATTTGAACGACAAGTTATAAAAAAATAGCAGGTCTACCTAGGTCTACCAAGAGACGGCAAATTTAAAATTATTTGCTCGACAAGTTATAAAAAAATAGCAGGTCTACCTAGGTCTACCAAGAGACGGAAAATTTAAAAATATTTGCTCGACAAGTTATAAAAAAATTGCAGGTCTACCCTAGGTCTACCAAGAGACGGCAAATTTAAAATTATTTGCTCGACAAGTTATAAAAAAATAGCAGGTCTACCCTATTTTTTTTTTAAATTTAACGTCACTTGCGTAGTCCTGCTGTAAAAAAAATAATAGCAGGACTACACAAGTGACGTTGATCCTAAAAAAATAACACTTAGTCTGCTGTAAAAAAAATCCGCAAGTGAAATCTAATCCTTTCGTTTTTAAAAATAACCACTAAGTAGAATAATTTTAAATTTGACGTTACTTTAAGCACTCTTGATTTTCTTCTACCAAGACCACAAAACGCGAGTGACGTTATAATTAAAAAAAATCTTCATAGATGAAATTTTTAAAAACTTAAGGATTAAATTTCATCGCTGTAAAAAAAAATCCGCAAGTGAAATCTAATCCTTTCGTTTTTAAAAATAACCACTAAGTAGAATAATTTTAAATTTGACGTTACTTTAAGCACTCTTGATTTTCTTATACCAAGACCACACAACGCGAGTGACGTTATAATTAAAAAAAATCTTCATAGATGAAATTTTTAAAAACTTAAGGATTAAATTTCATCGCTGTAAAAAAAAATCCGCAAGTGAAATCTAATCCTTTCGTTTTTAAAAATAACCACAAAGTAGAATAATTTTAAATTTGACGTTACTTGGAGCACTCTTGATTTTCCTATACCAAGACCACACAACGCGAGTGACGTTATAATTAAAAAAAACTTCATAGATGAAATTTTTAAAAACGTAAGGATTAAATTTCATCGCTGTAAAAAAAAATCCGCAAGTGAAATCTAATCCTTTCGTTTTTAAAAATAACCACTAAGTAGAATAATTTTAAATTTGACGTTACTTTAAGCACTCTTGATTTTCTTATACCAAGACCACACAACGCGAGTGACGTTATAATTAAAAAAAATCTTCATAGATGAAATTTTTAAAAACTTAAGGATTAAATTTCATCGCTGTAAAAAAAAATCCGCAAGTGAAATCTAATCCTTTCGTTTTTAAAAATAACCACTAAGTAGAATAATTTTAAATTTGACGTTACTTTAAGCACTCTTGATTTTCTTATACCAAGACCACACAACGCGAGTGACGTTATAATTAAAAAAAATCTTCATAGATGAAATTTTTAATAACTTAAGGATTAAATTTCATCGCTGTAAAAAAAAATCCGCAAGTGAAATCTAATCCTTTCGTTTTTAAAAATAACCACTAAGTAGAATAATTTTAAATTTGACGTTACTTTAAGCACTCTTGATTTTCTTATACCAAGACCACACAACGCGAGTGACGTTATAATTAAAAAAAATCTTCATAGATGAAATTTTTAAAAACTTAAGGATTAAATTTCATCGCTGTAAAAAAAAATCCGCAAGTGAAATCTAATCCTTTCGTTTTTAAAAATAACCACTAAGTAGAATAATTTTAAATTTGACGTTACTTTAAGCACTCTTGATTTTCTTATACCAAGACCACACAACGCGAGTGACGTTATAATTAAAAAAAATCTTCATAGATGAAATTTTTAATAACTTAAGGATTAAATTTCATCGCTGTAAAAAAAAATCCGCAAGTGAAATCTAATCCTTTCGTTTTTAAAAATAACCACTAAGTAGAATAATTTTAAATTTGACGTTACTTTAAGCACTCTTGATTTTCTTATACCAAGACCACACAACGCGAGTGACGTTATAATTAAAAAAAATCTTCATAGATGAAATTTTTAAAAACTTAAGGATTAAATTTCATCGCTGTAAAAAAAAATCCGCAAGTGAAATCTAATCCTTTCGTTTTTAAAAATAACCACTAAGTAGAATAATTTTAAATTTGACGTTACTTGGAGCACTCTTGGTTTTCTTATACCAAGACCACACAACGCGAGTGACGTTATAATTAAAAAAAACTTCATAGATGAAATTTTTAAAAACGTAAGGATTAAATTTCATCGCTGTAAAAAAAAATCCGCAAGTGAAATCTCATCCTTTCGTTTTTAAAAATAACCACAAAGTAGAATAATTTTAAATTTGACGTTACTTGGAGCACTCTTGATTTTCTTATACCAAGACCACACAACGCGAGTGACGTTATAATTAAAAAAAACTTCATAGATGAAATTTTTAAAAACGTAAGGATTAAATTTCATCGCTGTAAAAAAAAATCCGCAAGTGAAATCTAATCCTTTCGTTTTTAAAAATAACCACTAAGTAGAATAATTTTAAATTTGACATTACTTGGAGCACTCTTGGTTTTCTTATACCAAGACCACACAACGCGAGTGACGTTATAATTAAAAAAAACTTCATAGATGAAATTTTTAAAAACGTAAGGATTAAATTTCATCGCTGTAAAAAAAAATCCGCAAGTGAAATCTAATCCTTTCGTTTTTAAAAATAACCACTAAGTAGAATAATTTTAAATTTGACGTTACTTGGAGCACTCTTGATTTTCTTATACCAAGACCACACAACGCGAGTGACGTTATAATTAAAAAAAACTTCATAGATGAAATTTTTAAAAACGTAAGGATTAAATTTCATCGCTGTAAAAAAAAATCCGCAAGTGAAATCTAATCCTTTCGTTTTGAAAAATAACCACTAAGTAGAATAATTTTAAATTTGACGTTACTTTAAGCACTCTTGATTTTCTTATACCAAGACCACACAACGCTAGTGACGTTATAATTAAAAAAAACTTCATAGATGAAATTTTTAAAAACGTAAGGATTAAATTTCATCGCTGTAAAAAAAAATCCGCAAGTGAAATCTAATCCTTTCGTTTTTAAAAATAACCACTAAATAGAATAATTTTAAATTTGGCGTTACTTGGAGCACTCTTGATTTTCTTATACCAAGACCACACAACGCGAGTGACGTTATAATTAAAAAAAATCTTCATAGATGAAATTTTTAAAAACTTAAGGATTAAATTTCATCGCTGTAAAAAAAAATCCGCAAGTGAAATCTAATCCTTTCGTTTTTAAAAATAACCACTAAGTAGAATAATTTTAAATTTGACGTTACTTTAAGCACTCTTGATTTTCTTATACCAAGACCACACAACGCGAGTGACGTTATAATTAAAAAAAATCTTCATAGATGAAATTTTTAAAAACTTAAGGATTAAATTTCATCGCTGTAAAAAAAAATCCGCAAGTGAAATCTAATCCTTTCGTTTTTAAAAATAACCACTAAGTAGAATAATTTTAAATTTGACGTTACTTGGAGCACTCTTGGTTTTCTTATACCAAGACCACACAACGCGAGTGACGTTATAATTAAAAAAAACTTCATAGATGAAATTTTTAAAAACGTAAGGATTAAATTTCATCGCTGTAAAAAAAAATCCGCAAGTGAAATCTAATCCTTTCGTTTTTAAAAATAACCACAAAGTAGAATAATTTTAAATTTGACGTTACTTGGAGCACTCTTGATTTTCTTATACCAAGACCACACAACGCGAGTGACGTTATAATTAAAAAAAACTTCATAGATGAAATTTTTAAAAACGTAAGGATTAAATTTCATCGCTGTAAAAAAAAATCCGCAAGTGAAATCTAATCCTTTCGTTTTTAAAAATAACCACTAAGTAGAATAATTTTAAATTTGACGTTACTTGGAGCACTCTTGGTTTTCTTATACCAAGACCACACAACGCGAGTGACGTTATAATTAAAAAAAACTTCATAGATGAAATTTTTAAAAACGTAAGGATTAAATTTCATCGCTGTAAAAAAAAATCCGCAAGTGAAATCTAATCCTTTCGTTTTGAAAAATAACCACTAAGTAGAATAATTTTAAATTTGACGTTACTTTAAGCACTCTTGATTTTCTTATACCAAGACCACACAACGCTAGTGACGTTATAATTAAAAAAAACTTCATAGATGAAATTTTTAAAAACGTAAGGATTAAATTTCATCGCTGTAAAAAAAAATCCGCAAGTGAAATCTAATCCTTTCGTTTTTAAAAATAACCACTAAGTAGAATAATTTTAAATTTGACGTTACTTGGAGCACTCTTGGTTTTCTTATACCAAGACCACACAACGCGAGTGACGTTATAATTAAAAAAAACTTCATAGATGAAATTTTTAAAAACGTAAGGATTAAATTTCATCGCTGTAAAAAAAAATCCGCAAGTGAAATCTAATCCTTTCGTTTTTAAAAATAACCACTAAGTAGAATAATTTTAAATTTGACGTTACTTGGAGCACTCTTGGTTTTCTTATACCAAGACCACACAACGCGAGTGACGTTATAATTAAAAAAAACTTCATAGATGAAATTTTTATAAACGTAAGGATTAAATTTCATCGCTGTAAAAAAAAATCCGCAAGTGAAATCTAATCCTTTCGTTTTGAAAAATAACCACTAAGTAGAATAATTTTAAATTTGACGTTACTTTAAGCACTCTTGATTTTCTTATACCAAGACCACACAACGCTAGTGACGTTATAATTAAAAAAAACTTCATAGATGAAATTTTTAAAAACGTAAGGATTAAATTTCATCGCTGTAAAAAAAAATCCGCAAGTGAAATCTAATCCTTTCGTTTTTAAAAATAACCACTAAATAGAATAATTTTAAATTTGGCGTTACTTGGAGCACTCTTGATTTTCTTATACCAAGACCACACAACGCGAGTGACGTTATAATTAAAAAAAATCTTCATAGATGAAATTTTTAAAAACTTAAGGATTAAATTTCATCGCTGTAAAAAAAAATCCGCAAGTGAAATCTAATCCTTTCGTTTTTAAAAATAACCACTAAGTAGAATAATTTTAAATTTGACGTTACTTTAAGCACTCTTGATTTTCTTATACCAAGACCACACAACGCGAGTGACGTTATAATTAAAAAAAATCTTCATAGATGAAATTTTTAAAAACTTAAGGATTAAATTTCATCGCTGTAAAAAAAAATCCGCAAGTGAAATCTAATCCTTTCGTTTTTAAAAATAACCACTAAGTAGAATAATTTTAAATTTGACGTTACTTTAAGCACTCTTGATTTTCTTATACCAAGACCACACAACGCGAGTGACGTTATAATTAAAAAAAATCTTCATAGATGAAATTTTTAAAAACTTAAGGATTAAATTTCATCGCTGTAAAAAAAAATCCGCAAGTGAAATCTAATCCTTTCGTTTTTAAAAATAACCACTAAGTAGAATAATTTTAAATTTGACGTTACTTGGAGCACTCTTGGTTTTCTTATACCAAGACCACACAACGCGAGTGACGTTATAATTAAAAAAAACTTCATAGATGAAATTTTTAAAAACGTAAGGATTAAATTTCATCGCTGTAAAAAAAAATCCGCAAGTGAAATCTAATCCTTTCGTTTTTAAAAATAACCACAAAGTAGAATAATTTTAAATTTGACGTTACTTGGAGCACTCTTGATTTTCTTATACCAAGACCACACAACGCGAGTGACGTTATAATTAAAAAAAAACTTCATAGATGAAATTTTTAAAAACGTAAGGATTAAATTTCATCGCTGTAAAAAAAAATCCGCAAGTGAAATCTAATCCTTTCGTTTTGAAAAATAACCACTAAGTAGAATAATTTTAAATTTGACGTTACTTTAAGCACTCTTGATTTTCTTATACCAAGACCACACAACGCTAGTGACGTTATAATTAAAAAAAACTTCATAGATGAAATTTTTAAAAACGTAAGGATTAAATTTCATCGCTGTAAAAAAAAATCCGCAAGTGAAATCTAATCCTTTCGTTTTTAAAAATAACCACAAAGTAGAATAATTTTAAATTTGACGTTACTTGGAGCACTCTTGATTTTCTTATACCAAGACCACACAACGCGAGTGACGTTATAATTAAAAAAAACTTCATAGATGAAATTTTTAAAAACGTAAGGATTAAATTTCATCGCTGTAAAAAAAAATCCGCAAGTGAAATCTAATCCTTTCGTTTTTAAAAATAACCACTAAGTAGAATAATTTTAAATTTGACGTTACTTGGAGCACTCTTGGTTTTCTTATACCAAGACCACACAACGCGAGTGACGTTATAATTAAAAAAAACTTCATAGATGAAATTTTTAAAAACGTAAGGATTAAATTTCATCGCTGTAAAAAAAAATCCGCAAGTGAAATCTAATCCTTTCGTTTTTAAAAATAACCACTAAGTAGAATAATTTTAAATTTGACGTTACTTGGAGCACTCTTGGTTTTCTTATACCAAGACCACACAACGCGAGTGACGTTATAATTAAAAAAAACTTCATAGATGAAATTTTTAAAAAACGTAAGGATTAAATTTCATCGCTGTAAAAAAAAATCCGCAAGTGAAATCTAATCCTTTCGTTTTTAAAAATAACCACTAAGTAGAATAATTTTAAATTTGACGTTACTTGGAGCACTCTTGATTTTCTTATACCAAGACCACACAACGCGAGTGACGTTATAATTAAAAAAAACTTCATAGATGAAATTTTTAAAAACGTAAGGATTAAATTTCATCGCTGTAAAAAAAAATCCGCAAGTGAAATCTAATCCTTTCGTTTTTAAAAATAACCACTAAGTAGAATAATTTTAAATTTGACGTTACTTTAAGCACTCTTGATTTTCTTATACCAAGACCACACAACGCGAGTGACGTTATAATTAAAAAAAACTTCATAGATGAAATTTTTAAAAACGTAAGGATTAAATTTCATCGCTGTAAAAAAAAATCCGCAAGTGAAATCTAATCCTTTCGTTTTTAAAAATAACCACTAAGTAGAATAATTTTAAATTTGACGTTACTTGGAGCACTCTTGATTTTCTTATACCAAGACCACACAACGCGAGTGACGTTATAATTAAAAAAAATCTTCATATATGAAATTTTAAAAAACTTAAGGATTAAATTTCATCGCTGTAAAAAAAAATCCGCAAGTGAAATCTAATCCTTTCGTTTTTAAAAATAACCACTAAGTAGAATAATTTTAAATTTGACGTTACTTGGAGCACTCTTGATTTTCTTATACCAAGACCACACAACGCGAGTGACGTTATAATTAAAAAAAATCTTCATAGATGAAATTTTTAAAAACTTAAGGATTAAATTTCATCGCTGTAAAAAAAAATCCGCAAGTGAAATCTAATCCTTTCGTTTTTAAAAATAACCACTAAGTAGAATAATTTTAAATTTGACGTTACTTGGAGCACTCTTGATTTTCTTATACCAAGACCACACAACGCGAGTGACGTTATAATTAAAAAAAATCTTCATATATGAAATTTTAAAAAACTTAAGGATTAAATTTCATCGCTGTAAAAAAAAATCCGCAAGTGAAATCTAATCCTTTCGTTTTTAAAAATAACCAATAAGTAGAATAATTTTAAATTTGACGTTACTTGGAGCACTCTTGGTTTTCTTATACCAAGACCACACAACGCGAGTGACGTTATAATTTAAAAAAAACTTCATAGATGAAATTTTTAAAAACTTAAGGATTAAATTTCATCGCTGTAAAAAAAAATCCGCAAGTGAAATCTAATCCTTTCGTTTTTAAAAATAACCACTAAGTAGAATAATTTTAAATTTGACGTTACTTGGAGCACTCTTGATTTTCTTATACCAAGACCACACAACGCGAGTGACGTTATAATTAAAAAAAATCTTCATAGATGAAATTTTTAAAAACTTAAGGATTAAATTTCATCGCTGTAAAAAAAAATCCGCAATTGAAATCTAATCCTTTCGTTTTTAAAAATAACCACTAAGAGAAATATTTTTTGAAGTTACTTGGAGCACTCTTGATTTTCTTATACCAAGACCACACAACGCGAGTGACGTTATAATTAAAAAAAATCTTCATAGATGAAATTTTTAAAAACTTAAGGATTAAATTTCATCGCTGTAAAAAAAAATCCGCAAGTGAAATCTAATCCTTTCGTTTTTAAAAATAACCACTAAGTAGAATAATTTTAAATTTGACGTTACTTGGAGCACTCTTGATTTTCTTATACCAAGACCACACAACGCGAGTGACGTTATAATTAAAAAAAATCTTCATAGATGAAATTTTTAAAAACTTAAGGATTAAATTTCATCGCTGTAAAAAAAAATCCGCAATTGAAATCTAATCCTTTCGTTTTTAAAAATAACCACTAAGAGAAATATTTTTTGAAGTTACTTGGAGCACTCTTGATTTTCTTATACCAAGACAACACAACGCTAGTGACGTTATAATTAAAAAAAAACTTCATAGATGAAATTTTTAAAAACGCAAGGATTAAATTTCATCGCTGTAAAAAAAAATCCGCAAGTGAAATCTAATCCTTTCGTTTTTAAAAATAACCACTAAGAGAAATATTTTTTGAAGTTACTTGGAGCACTCTTGATTTTCTTATACCAAGACCACACAACGCGAGTGACGTTATAATTTAAAAAAAAACTTCATAGATGAAATTTTTAAAAACGTAAGGATTAAATTTCATCGCTGTAAAAAAAAATCCGCAAGTGAAATCTAATCCTTTCGTTTTTAAAAATAACCACTAAGTAGAATAATTTTAAATTTGACGATACTTGGAGCACTCTTGATTTTCTTATACAAAGACCACACAACGCGAGTGACGTTATAATTAAAAAAAATCTTCATAGATGAAATTTTTAAAAACTTAAGGATTAAATTTCATCGCTGTAAAAAAAAATCCGCAAATGAAATCTAATCCTTTCGTTTTTAAAAATAACCACTAAGAGAAATATTTTTTGAAGTTACTTGGAGCACTCTTGATTTTCTTATACCAAGACCACACAACGCGAGTGACGTTATAATTTAAAAAAAAACTTCATAGATGAAATTTTTAAAAACGTAAGGATTAAATTTCATCGCTGTAAAAAAAAATCCGCAAGTGAAATCTAATCCTTTCGTTTTTAAAAATAACCACTAAGTAGAATAATTTTAAATTTGACGTTACTTGGAGCACTCTTGATTTTCTTATACCAAGACCACACAACGCGAGTGACGTTATAATTAAAAAAAACTTCATAGATGAAATTTTTAAAAACGTAAGGATTAAATTTCATCGCTGTAAAAAAAAATCCGCAAGTGAAATCTAATCCTTTCGTTTTTAAAAATAACCACTAAGTAGAATAATTTTAAATTTGACGTTACTTAAAGCACTCTTGATTTTCTTATACCAAGACCACACAACGCGAGTGACGTTATAATTAAAAAAAATCTTCATAGATGAAATTTTTAAAAACTTAAGGATTAAATTTCATCGCTGTAAAAAAAAATCCGCAAGTGAAATCTAATCCTTTCGTTTTTAAAAATAACCACTAAGTAGAATAATTTTAAATTTGACGTTACTTGGAGCACTCTTGATTTTCTTATACCAAGACCACACAACGCGAGTGACGTTATAATTAAAAAAAACTTCATAGATGAAATTTTTAAAAACGTAAGGATTAAATTTCATCGCTGTAAAAAAAAATCCGCAAGTGAAATCTAATCCTTTCGTTTTTAAAAATAACCACTAAGTAGAATAATTTTAAATTTGACGTTACTTGGAGCACTCTTGATTTTCTTATACCAAGACCACACAACGCGAGTGACGTTATAATTAAAAAAAACTTCATAGATGAAATTTTTAAAAACGTAAGGATTAAATTTCATCGCTGTAAAAAAAAATCCGCAAGTGAAATCTAATCCTTTCGTTTTTAAAAATAACCACTAAGTAGAATAATTTTAAATTTGACGTTACTTGGAGCACTCTTGATTTTCTTATACCAAGACCACACAACGCGAGTGACGTTATAATTAAAAAAAATCTTCATAAATGAAATTTTAAAAAACTTAAGTATTAAATTTCATCGCTGTAAAAAAAATCCGCAAGTGAAATCTAATCCTTTCGTTTTTAAAAATAACCACTAAGTAGAATAATTTTAAATTTGACGTTACTTGCAGCACTCTTGGTTTTCTTATACCAAGACCACACAACGCGAGTGACGTTATAATTAAAAAAAAACTTCATAGATGAAATTTTTAAAAAACGTAAGGATTAAATTTCATCGCTGTAAAAAAAAATCCGCAAGTGAAATCTAATCCTTTCGTTTTTAAAAATAACCACTAAGTAGAATAATTTTAAATTTGACGTTACTTGGAGCACTCTTGATTTTCTTATACCAAGACCACACAACGCGAGTGACGTTATAATTAAAAAAAACTTCATAGATGAAATTTTTAAAAACGTAAGGATTAAATTTCATCGCTGTAAAAAAAAATCCGCAAGTGAAATCTAATCCTTTCGTTTTGAAAAATAACCACTAAGTAGAATAATTTTAAATTTGACGTTACTTTAAGCACTCTTGATTTTCTTATACCAAGACCACACAACGCTAGTGACGTTATAATTAAAAAAAACTTCATAGATGAAATTTTTAAAAACGTAAGGATTAAATTTCATCGCTGTAAAAAAAAATCCGCAAGTGAAATCTAATCCTTTCGTTTTTAAAAATAACCACTAAATAGAATAATTTTAAATTTGGCGTTACTTGGAGCACTCTTGATTTTCTTATACCAAGACCACACAACGCGAGTGACGTTATAATTAAAAAAAATCTTCATAGATGAAATTTTTAAAAACTTAAGGATTAAATTTCATCGCTGTAAAAAAAAATCCGCAAGTGAAATCTAATCCTTTCGTTTTTAAAAATAACCACTAAGTAGAATAATTTTAAATTTGACGTTACTTTAAGCACTCTTGATTTTCTTATACCAAGACCACACAACGCGAGTGACGTTATAATTAAAAAAAATCTTCATAGATGAAATTTTTAAAAACTTAAGGATTAAATTTCATCGCTGTAAAAAAAAATCCGCAAGTGAAATCTAATCCTTTCGTTTTTAAAAATAACCACTAAGTAGAATAATTTTAAATTTGACGTTACTTGGAGCACTCTTGGTTTTCTTATACCAAGACCACACAACGCGAGTGACGTTATAATTAAAAAAAACTTCATAGATGAAATTTTTATAAACGTAAGGATTAAATTTCATCGCTGTAAAAAAAAATCCGCAAGTGAAATCTAATCCTTTCGTTTTGAAAAATAACCACTAAGTAGAATAATTTTAAATTTGACGTTACTTTAAGCACTCTTGATTTTCTTATACCAAGACCACACAACGCTAGTGACGTTATAATTAAAAAAAACTTCATAGATGAAATTTTTAAAAACGTAAGGATTAAATTTCATCGCTGTAAAAAAAAATCCGCAAGTGAAATCTAATCCTTTCGTTTTTAAAAATAACCACTAAATAGAATAATTTTAAATTTGGCGTTACTTGGAGCACTCTTGATTTTCTTATACCAAGACCACACAACGCGAGTGACGTTATAATTAAAAAAAATCTTCATAGATGAAATTTTTAAAAACTTAAGGATTAAATTTCATCGCTGTAAAAAAAAATCCGCAAGTGAAATCTAATCCTTTCGTTTTTAAAAATAACCACTAAGTAGAATAATTTTAAATTTGACGTTACTTTAAGCACTCTTGATTTTCTTATACCAAGACCACACAACGCGAGTGACGTTATAATTAAAAAAAATCTTCATAGATGAAATTTTTAAAAACTTAAGGATTAAATTTCATCGCTGTAAAAAAAAATCCGCAAGTGAAATCTAATCCTTTCGTTTTTAAAAATAACCACTAAGTAGAATAATTTTAAATTTGACGTTACTTTAAGCACTCTTGATTTTCTTATACCAAGACCACACAACGCGAGTGACGTTATAATTAAAAAAAATCTTCATAGATGAAATTTTTAAAAACTTAAGGATTAAATTTCATCGCTGTAAAAAAAAATCCGCAAGTGAAATCTAATCCTTTCGTTTTTAAAAATAACCACTAAGTAGAATAATTTTAAATTTGACGTTACTTGGAGCACTCTTGGTTTTCTTATACCAAGACCACACAACGCGAGTGACGTTATAATTAAAAAAAACTTCATAGATGAAATTTTTAAAAACGTAAGGATTAAATTTCATCGCTGTAAAAAAAAATCCGCAAGTGAAATCTAATCCTTTCGTTTTTAAAAATAACCACAAAGTAGAATAATTTTAAATTTGACGTTACTTGGAGCACTCTTGATTTTCTTATACCAAGACCACACAACGCGAGTGACGTTATAATTAAAAAAAAACTTCATAGATGAAATTTTTAAAAACGTAAGGATTAAATTTCATCGCTGTAAAAAAAAATCCGCAAGTGAAATCTAATCCTTTCGTTTTGAAAAATAACCACTAAGTAGAATAATTTTAAATTTGACGTTACTTTAAGCACTCTTGATTTTCTTATACCAAGACCACACAACGCTAGTGACGTTATAATTAAAAAAAACTTCATAGATGAAATTTTTAAAAACGTAAGGATTAAATTTCATCGCTGTAAAAAAAAATCCGCAAGTGAAATCTAATCCTTTCGTTTTTAAAAATAACCACAAAGTAGAATAATTTTAAATTTGACGTTACTTGGAGCACTCTTGATTTTCTTATACCAAGACCACACAACGCGAGTGACGTTATAATTAAAAAAAACTTCATAGATGAAATTTTTAAAAACGTAAGGATTAAATTTCATCGCTGTAAAAAAAAATCCGCAAGTGAAATCTAATCCTTTCGTTTTTAAAAATAACCACTAAGTAGAATAATTTTAAATTTGACGTTACTTGGAGCACTCTTGGTTTTCTTATACCAAGACCACACAACGCGAGTGACGTTATAATTAAAAAAAACTTCATAGATGAAATTTTTAAAAACGTAAGGATTAAATTTCATCGCTGTAAAAAAAAATCCGCAAGTGAAATCTAATCCTTTCGTTTTTAAAAATAACCACTAAGTAGAATAATTTTAAATTTGACGTTACTTGGAGCACTCTTGGTTTTCTTATACCAAGACCACACAACGCGAGTGACGTTATAATTAAAAAAAACTTCATAGATGAAATTTTTAAAAAACGTAAGGATTAAATTTCATCGCTGTAAAAAAAAATCCGCAAGTGAAATCTAATCCTTTCGTTTTTAAAAATAACCACTAAGTAGAATAATTTTAAATTTGACGTTACTTGGAGCACTCTTGATTTTCTTATACCAAGACCACACAACGCGAGTGACGTTATAATTAAAAAAAACTTCATAGATGAAATTTTTAAAAACGTAAGGATTAAATTTCATCGCTGTAAAAAAAAATCCGCAAGTGAAATCTAATCCTTTCGTTTTTAAAAATAACCACTAAGTAGAATAATTTTAAATTTGACGTTACTTTAAGCACTCTTGATTTTCTTATACCAAGACCACACAACGCGAGTGACGTTATAATTAAAAAAAACTTCATAGATGAAATTTTTAAAAACGTAAGGATTAAATTTCATCGCTGTAAAAAAAAATCCGCAAGTGAAATCTAATCCTTTCGTTTTTAAAAATAACCACTAAGTAGAATAATTTTAAATTTGACGTTACTTGGAGCACTCTTGATTTTCTTATACCAAGACCACACAACGCGAGTGACGTTATAATTAAAAAAAATCTTCATATATGAAATTTTAAAAAACTTAAGGATTAAATTTCATCGCTGTAAAAAAAAATCCGCAAGTGAAATCTAATCCTTTCGTTTTTAAAAATAACCACTAAGTAGAATAATTTTAAATTTGACGTTACTTGGAGCACTCTTGATTTTCTTATACCAAGACCACACAACGCGAGTGACGTTATAATTAAAAAAAATCTTCATAGATGAAATTTTTAAAAACTTAAGGATTAAATTTCATCGCTGTAAAAAAAAATCCGCAAGTGAAATCTAATCCTTTCGTTTTTAAAAATAACCACTAAGTAGAATAATTTTAAATTTGACGTTACTTGGAGCACTCTTGATTTTCTTATACCAAGACCACACAACGCGAGTGACGTTATAATTAAAAAAAATCTTCATATATGAAATTTTAAAAAACTTAAGGATTAAATTTCATCGCTGTAAAAAAAAATCCGCAAGTGAAATCTAATCCTTTCGTTTTTAAAAATAACCAATAAGTAGAATAATTTTAAATTTGACGTTACTTGGAGCACTCTTGGTTTTCTTATACCAAGACCACACAACGCGAGTGACGTTATAATTTAAAAAAAACTTCATAGATGAAATTTTTAAAAACTTAAGGATTAAATTTCATCGCTGTAAAAAAAAATCCGCAAGTGAAATCTAATCCTTTCGTTTTTAAAAATAACCACTAAGTAGAATAATTTTAAATTTGACGTTACTTGGAGCACTCTTGATTTTCTTATACCAAGACCACACAACGCGAGTGACGTTATAATTAAAAAAAATCTTCATAGATGAAATTTTTAAAAACTTAAGGATTAAATTTCATCGCTGTAAAAAAAAATCCGCAATTGAAATCTAATCCTTTCGTTTTTAAAAATAACCACTAAGAGAAATATTTTTTGAAGTTACTTGGAGCACTCTTGATTTTCTTATACCAAGACCACACAACGCGAGTGACGTTATAATTAAAAAAAATCTTCATAGATGAAATTTTTAAAAACTTAAGGATTAAATTTCATCGCTGTAAAAAAAAATCCGCAAGTGAAATCTAATCCTTTCGTTTTTAAAAATAACCACTAAGTAGAATAATTTTAAATTTGACGTTACTTGGAGCACTCTTGATTTTCTTATACCAAGACCACACAACGCGAGTGACGTTATAATTAAAAAAAATCTTCATAGATGAAATTTTTAAAAACTTAAGGATTAAATTTCATCGCTGTAAAAAAAAATCCGCAATTGAAATCTAATCCTTTCGTTTTTAAAAATAACCACTAAGAGAAATATTTTTTGAAGTTACTTGGAGCACTCTTGATTTTCTTATACCAAGACAACACAACGCTAGTGACGTTATAATTAAAAAAAAACTTCATAGATGAAATTTTTAAAAACGCAAGGATTAAATTTCATCGCTGTAAAAAAAAATCCGCAAGTGAAATCTAATCCTTTCGTTTTTAAAAATAACCACTAAGAGAAATATTTTTTGAAGTTACTTGGAGCACTCTTGATTTTCTTATACCAAGACCACACAACGCGAGTGACGTTATAATTTAAAAAAAAACTTCATAGATGAAATTTTTAAAAACGTAAGGATTAAATTTCATCGCTGTAAAAAAAAATCCGCAAGTGAAATCTAATCCTTTCGTTTTTAAAAATAACCACTAAGTAGAATAATTTTAAATTTGACGATACTTGGAGCACTCTTGATTTTCTTATACAAAGACCACACAACGCGAGTGACGTTATAATTAAAAAAAATCTTCATAGATGAAATTTTTAAAAACTTAAGGATTAAATTTCATCGCTGTAAAAAAAAATCCGCAAATGAAATCTAATCCTTTCGTTTTTAAAAATAACCACTAAGAGAAATATTTTTTGAAGTTACTTGGAGCACTCTTGATTTTCTTATACCAAGACCACACAACGCGAGTGACGTTATAATTTAAAAAAAAACTTCATAGATGAAATTTTTAAAAACGTAAGGATTAAATTTCATCGCTGTAAAAAAAAATCCGCAAGTGAAATCTAATCCTTTCGTTTTTAAAAATAACCACTAAGTAGAATAATTTTAAATTTGACGATACTTGGAGCACTCTTGATTTTCTTATACAAAGACCACACAACGCGAGTGACGTTATAATTTAAAAAAAACTTCATAGATGAAATTTTTAAAAACGTAAGGATTAAATTTCATCGCTGTAAAAAAAAATCCGCAAGTGAAATCTAATCCTTTCGTTTTTAAAAATAACCACTAAGTAGAATAATTTTAAATTTGACGTTACTTAAAGCACTCTTGATTTTCTTATACCAAGACCACACAACGCGAGTGACGTTATAATTAAAAAAAATCTTCATAGATGAAATTTTTAAAAACTTAAGGATTAAATTTCATCGCTGTAAAAAAAAATCCGCAAGTGAAATCTAATCCTTTCGTTTTTAAAAATAACCACTAAGTAGAATAATTTTAAATTTGACGTTACTTGGAGCACTCTTGATTTTCTTATACCAAGACCACACAACGCGAGTGACGTTATAATTAAAAAAAACTTCATAGATGAAATTTTTAAAAACGTAAGGATTAAATTTCATCGCTGTAAAAAAAAATCCGCAAGTGAAATCTAATCCTTTCGTTTTTAAAAATAACCACTAAGTAGAATAATTTTAAATTTGACGTTACTTGGAGCACTCTTGATTTTCTTATACCAAGACCACACAACGCGAGTGACGTTATAATTAAAAAAAACTTCATAGATGAAATTTTTAAAAACGTAAGGATTAAATTTCATCGCTGTAAAAAAAAATCCGCAAGTGAAATCTAATCCTTTCGTTTTTAAAAATAACCACTAAGTAGAATAATTTTAAATTTGACGTTACTTGGAGCACTCTTGATTTTCTTATACCAAGACCACACAACGCGAGTGACGTTATAATTAAAAAAAATCTTCATAAATGAAATTTTAAAAAACTTAAGTATTAAATTTCATCGCTGTAAAAAAAATCCGCAAGTGAAATCTAATCCTTTCGTTTTTAAAAATAACCACTAAGTAGAATAATTTTAAATTTGACGTTACTTGCAGCACTCTTGGTTTTCTTATACCAAGACCACACAACGCGAGTGACGTTATAATTAAAAAAAAACTTCATAGATGAAATTTTTAAAAACGTAAGGATTTAATTTCATCGCTGTAAAAAAAAATTCGCAAGTGAAATCTAATCCTTTCGTTTTTAAAAATTACCACTAAGTAGAATAATTTTAAATTTGACGTTTCTTAAAGCACTCTTGATTTTCTTATACCAAGACCACACAACACGAGTGACGTTATAATTAAAAAAAAAACTTCATAGATGAAATTTTTAAAAACGTAAGGATTAAATTTCATCGCTGTAAAAAAAAATCCGCAAGTGAAATCTAATCCTTTCGTTTTTAAAATTAACCACTAAGAAGAATATTTTTAATTTTGACGTTACTTGGAGCACAATCTCCTTTTAAAAAAATGCCCAACTTTGAGCCCTGTTAAGTAGGCAATTTTGAGAATTTTCAAAATCCTTCCAAACTTTATCTCTATACACTTAATGGAATCGGCCGGCCAAATTTTATCCAAATCGGTTGACCCATCCCAAAGGTGGGTCAAAATAAAAAAATCTGCCATAATCACTTTTAAATTAGAGAACAAGCTAAAATTTGACAAGTTTTTTAGAAGTTAAATTAAATTCATTAAGATTAAAGAAGGGCAGATTACATTGAGAGTTTCTCGAATAAGGGCGCGGAAATAGTTAGGTGACGCAGCAGTGGCACATGCGGCGAGTAGGCACGACACGCTGCGGAGTCCTCGAGGTCGAAGCCCACGGTCGCTTACGCACTGCGGGCTTTTGCAGATAATTAGGCGAGACTCGAGCAATGGCATGCTGACTAGAGATGATGCATGGCCTGCATGGGGCAAGTAGGCCAGCGCGTGCTCGGCTTGCCACTCTCGTAACTAGGAAAAAAGAGGGTTGGTCAAAGTGCCGACACTTTTTATTATATGCAAATGAGTGTAGTCATGAAGACGCCGAGGCGCCCCATGGAGGGCTTGCCAAATGATTTTCGGCAACCCGAGAAAAGTGGAAAATTTAATCTTCTTGATTCTTGATAATCCACGCACGGCATTTAGCTCAAGATGTGCAAAATATTTAATTCTTAAAAAGCACGCGAAGGACACTGCGACGGAATAATTTATTTTTATGCGGAAAAAACGGGGGTTGCCGGAGAGTATAAAAAGGCGGAGTCAGGGAGAGCAAGGGGCTTTCGAAGTTGATCTCGCGCATCATCTTCTCGTGGGACAACCGGACGTTCGAATCTCGCCATGGGGTAGACCGGCACGGACAACTCGCTCGCTATCGCTCCGGCATGAGCCGATGTCAGCCGCGAATTAATTTAGTCGAATTCCTTGTGTAATTACTATCTTCTTAAATATATTTTGAAGGGGCGCATATATTGAACGGAGGGAATATCAGCTCGCGAAATTCACGGAGGCGCGGAAGCGTTTGGATTGGGCGCGCAGTCATTATCTATTTCGGTGAGATTAATTAGGGAGAATTAATTTGGAAACAATTTGCTTACGATTAATGCTAATCACACCACACACACGCACGCACACATGATTAGTTCCCTTTAATTCGGCAGATCTTCCATTCTAATAAATATGATTTAAGAAGACGCCGTATTAATCGCGACTGCGAGAGAGATTAATTTGACATTGTGTTGTGTATATGTTCTTGAGAGAAAAGGAGTACAGAATCCAGTTAAGAAGGGATAAAGTTTATCCTAGAAGGACGTCAACCTCAACTATAAATAACCCCCTCTGGATATTGTGGAGCCTAATAAGCTCACGGGTGCCAAAAACAGGATATTGAGGAGGTTCGAGGAAAAAAGGCGCGACATCTCCGGCCAACAACGAGTTTGAAATAAAGGGTTAAAACTTAATAAGGCCGGGAGGAAGCATTTTCTCCCGTGCTCAATTTTGTCATGCGTGAGAAAGTGCGCTGCTCTTCCTCAAAAGAACCTTATTGGGCAATGGACTTTAAGTTGCTGAAAAGTGACAGACACATCTCCAGGGAAATAATCTAAAAGGTAAAAAGTGGTGGTGCCAGCAAGCCCAGCGAAGCTAAATTACATTCAACACTGCGTCGTTTTGCACCAGGATATTTAAAATATGCAAACCTACGAAGAAGTGCCAAGTTCTCAGGCCACCCTCGAGAAGGGCCCCTAATTGGATGGATGAGTATTGAGTCCGTGAAATTTTAAAAGTGCGTTTAATTTTGTTGTTGGTTTTAAAATAAAGTATGCTACCGAGAGGAGAGACTTCTAAAATATCAAAGAGAAAAATGAATAGCGAATTCGCACTTTCCTGCGCAACCCTTCGTTAGCTG
The DNA here is from genome assembly GCF_031216515.1 of Neocloeon triangulifer. Classification (NCBI taxonomy): domain Eukaryota; kingdom Metazoa; phylum Arthropoda; class Insecta; order Ephemeroptera; family Baetidae; genus Neocloeon; species Neocloeon triangulifer. The sequence goes on along the minus strand of NW_026775555.1, from coordinate 3,834,244 downwards.
CAATATAAATGAAAATTCAACAGCGTCTGTCCGCGTCAACATGAAAGGCAGAAAGGGATCAGCGCATGTTCGGAGAGGACTGCAATTTGCATCGCACTATTTTCATTCCCTCAGAATGGACAAGATTAAATATCTTGGAATCAATCATTGTGAACGGGAATCGTCCTTTTTTCATCAAACATTTTATTGAATGTTTGTTTACTATGCAAACTTCGTCACTAAAATATTTTGGGATATTTATGTTTAATTGATCACTTTTCTTTATCTCGCCTAGAAATATCGGTTCAAATTATGTAGGTAAAAGTTGGTATAAATGTAAATTAATAGTATTCAAAGTGGCGAGGGATATTCACCTCCATCTGAAGACCAAATATGTTGCTTGCTTTCTTGGTGAAAATAAATCATCAAGCTAGATGAAAAACCGGTGTAAAATTAAAAAGTTTGAAATACTGAGGAAAATGTGAACTTTTTATTGAAGAAAGTATAAGTGCTGGGGACTTTGAGGATTTCCTTCCTACCTCATGGCAATAATAATATATCAATTTTGATGTTTTTCAAATTTACAATTATGACGGTTTTGAGATACCGTCTTTATTTGGATTTTAATAACTGGCATTTGAATCTAAGCTTAAATACCACGCGTTTCACTATTTCAAGAATTCACAGGGTTTGAAGGCTTCGTTTTTGGTGGTTCAATCTGGGTTCAAAAGATATAGATCAGATTTTACGTGCCCTTCAAAATGATTACCCTTAGTTTATTTTCCTCCGGGGGCCTGGAAACCTCTTAGTGCCTGCAGGTAAAAAAAATGTAATTCTCAAAATTAAATTAAATTTATCTAATAAAAGCTCAAATTTTGACCAATACAAAAGAGCCACCAGACTAAACTTGTTTCCTTTTTCTTTTGAAAATCCTTATTAATTTCATTTGGTCTTAATTAACTTCTCTGTTCCACTTCATTAAACCTTAACCGTGTTGGTAAATTGAACCAGAAATTTCTTCTTGCAAAATTAAATTAGTTTAAATTTTGCAACACGCACCAACATGAACATTTTTGCATCTTTTATTATGAGTGAGCCACACTATTTCAACAACTTAAGATATTCGATTAATTATAATTTTACTTTCCTACGTAAATGAATGAAATTATATTATGATATAAGCAAAATAAAAAATATGAACGTAGGAAACTATTGGATCATCAAAAGATGATGGAGAGGTATGCAACTCGCCAGACACATAAGTCAAGCGTGCTGCATCACAACGTTTGCAGGTGCGTTTGGCTCGACAGTAAATAATAATAATAATTATCTCCATATAGTTATATGGAGATAATTATTATTATTATTTAGATGGATGTCCTACAGTGGCTACCGCAAAAGTCTTTATTTTCATTTTAATTCATCAACATCTACACGGATGGCTGAATGGCATCAGACGCTTTCCTTTAATGCGATTCAATCTGATCGTTATACTAGTAAGGGAAACAAAATTTGCTCAGCACTGTCAAACTCGGCCACTTTTAATTTTGCCCCATGACAAAGAGTCATTTTATTAAATTATTACTCTGCGTCAGCTCTGCGATCTCTCTAATTTACCCCTTAATTATCTTTCAAAGGTTGGCGATGAATTCGCGAGCTGGAAATTTAACTGTAAAACTGGTTGAAATACATTATCGGGGAATAAACTTAAAGTACACAAGGCGTGAATTGAGCCTACTAGGAAACAATAAAGTACAGAGTTATAATCCCCCTCAATTATAAAATATTATAAAATAATATTTTTTTTTTTTTTGTAAAATTCGGACAGTGTTGATGTATACACTGCTTTCTGTTCTCCTTTTTTTTCAAGGAGATTGTTGGATTTTATTCGGCCAACTTGTAAATTTTTTTATGTTGTACCAAACTACATTGCAAATACTGCCCAGTATCGCAGTATCACACCATAAGTCAATAAAGGATAATAAAAATAATATATCGAAGCGCGGCGTCTCTTTTCTTTCTCTCGTCGCTATTTGCTGCTGCTGCTGCTGCTGCTGCTTGTCGTTCACTCTGCCACATAATTCATAGCGCGGGGAACAAGATAGAATTATTACTCTAACAGGGAAAACGGCATAGATATCAAATCATTATAGCAGTGAATAAAATTTTAATTGTGTTCCATATAATCGCCAAAATTAACCTCGCACTTTGTCAAAATATATATATCTTAAGTAGACTACGCAAATAAAAGGCGCTCTTGAACTTAATTTTTGTAGCCAAAAAACAGACTTTTAGACATATTCATTTGTAAAAAAGGACTCTTTAAATTTTTAATTTTAAAGTATTTTGGTGCATTTTATAAAATGAATATCGAGGAACAAATTTTGCTCTTAATATTGTCACAGAGTGACATAGCGATTAGCGTAAAGCCAAGTATTGGCGCCCTGTCAGCAGTACACTGCCTTCTGACAGATACAAGTTTCGCCAGCTGTGCAGTTGGACAGAGGTCGGGTCACCAAGCAGGCACCATCAGGGAGTCGTACAGCGCATAGTCGTCGCCTTACGCCTCACCGCTGAGCAGTTGGACGAGAGTGTCCGACGAGACGCCATCAACCAGACAATATGGTCGTCATCCCTGTAAAGTTGTAAACCCAAATGGACAGTCACCTACGAGTCACCCAGAGCAAGTGTGTCAGACAGAGGCCTCGTGACAATATGAACTTCGCGTGGGAATGCGAAAATTCGCTCAGCGTAATTGTGGACGCCTACTAGGCTGTTAATGGCGTTATGCGATCAGCAACTTCTATATTTTTTTATCTCGAGACATCTAAAAATCCAAAAAATTAATTTCTTATGCAAAAATCACTCAGTCAAAATGACTCAAAATACTTCAATGGCAATTAAATTTAAAAAAAAAAAATGAATTTTTATTTGTTATAAATATTCATTTGTAAAAAATCTACAACAGTTATACAACGAAAATGTGTCGTGTGCAATAGACTAAAATTTCCAATTGTTGGAAAATTCCAACAATTTTTTAACAATGAAAAATTTTTGAAGAAACATTTTAAATAATTAATTAATGGGAAAAATCAACATTTATTCATGAGTGAGAGTTAAAAAAGTTGTAAAGATTATAGAAATTTATGAAACATTGTTGAGAAAAATAATAATACCCAACAATTTTTTCCATCACCATCTATTGCAAGCAACATTGTCTCAAATTATTTATCCTCGTAGATTGCTTTGTGGGCCACCGGCCACCCTCGAACATAAATAATCATAAATAATAATACAGGGCGCAGCTCATCCATCACTTTTAAGCCGTCTTCCAATTTGGCCATCGGCCACACAAAGCCTGCAGCCACTGGCTCTAATCTAGTCACCCCTAATTGCCCTTGCAACAACACGATTTCGAGTGATCTCATTGATTTGTTCCTTCACCAGTCTGGACACAAGAAACCCTTAAAAAGGTAAAGTGAGCAGTCAAAAAGATTTGGAGCAAATCTGTTTAATTGTATTTTATTAATAATATTTTAAAACTGTATTGAAATATTATACAACGTAATATTATTAAGTATTAAAAATATTATAAAATTTGATTTATTTTTGCTTTTTTTTAATATGTGATATTAAAAATTTTAATCGAATTATGAATATACTGTACTATAAATTTTAATATTATATAAAATATTTATAATAATATTTTCAATACTTATTAATTTTTTTATGATAAATTTCCTGCCAATTTCTTCGTGATTAAGAGAATTTTATAAATTGAAACAATAAAATACTTTTTTGTAGGTTTTCTTTTCCTTAACTGAAGTTAAAAGACATTCTTTGATTCCTATTTATTTAAAAAAAGACAGAATTTGTTTCTAAAAAGAAAACAAGAAGAAAACTTTAACCAATAATTTTACATTAAATTTATATTTTAAATTTATCAATGGATATTAATAATTGTTTTCCTTTGCTAGTTGGTGATTTTTGCGCCACCGGCAACAGCGGCAGAACCAGAAGTGAGGGAAGTGCTGAACAGGGAGCCTAGTAGTACTCCAGCTACAACAAGCAGCGACAGGAGCAAAAGGAATCAAACCCCTACTCCCTACGACAAGATCAAACCTGTTGTCAACGGCGCGAACATCACACAACTTCGCCATTTTTTACGTCATTGGTCATTGCCCTGCGCGTCAGTAAGGAGATTGGCCTTTGGCATCCCTTTGAGCTTTGAGTCAAAAATAGACAAGGAATTAAATCCAAAAAGCGACGAGCTCTAAGTGAAAGGTAATAACAAAAAATAATCCAGGTATGCCGATAGTTAATTGTTTGTTCAATACAGAAAAAGTATGGAGGAGCACCCTGACAGAGCAGCCGCCGCGGCAGCAACTTTTAATATGGATGGACCTCTTATCATTAGTGACTGTGGCGGCCACACCATCGAGGATGACGAAACCATGGAGGAGTTTTTAATCGCCCTTCTAACCAGTGAGAGTGAAGTCCTTCAAAGCCATGGTGAAGTAAGTACTATGTGCTATTATGAATAAAATATAACTTTTAAGTGTAAGCTTAAGAAAATTCATGAGAAACTTTTATGTATTGATCATTTTTTCGTTATGTATTTAAATCCTTTATTTTTTAAATTACAAATATCATAATAATGTGTTAATGCCTGATTTTGTTGTGTTTTCCAGATAATTTTCACCCAGTCTTCACTGTTGATTCAAAAAGAAGTGTCGATGGACAAAATGATCTTTAATTGTCAGCTTCCACTCATTGTACGAATTAAAGGCGTTTCAATGCTGAGAAAAACATTGAATTCCATTGATTACACCAAAGTAGGTTTTTTTTTACATAATATAGTTGTATTTATTATTATTTTAATTAACTATAAATGCATTATTTAAATTTTTAAATCTCGTCAGATGTCATCCGAGCAGAGAGACTTGCTGCAAATGGAGATGAATAAACTTTTAGAAGGTCAGCTGCAAGATGAGCCCCAACTTTTGATTGAGGTTCTACTAATGATGCAAGAATTCTACAAAAATTTCAAAGAAACGACAAGCCAATACCACGATGGCGGATTAACTTTCATCACTAACATTGTGAAAATGTCGTTCACCTTGCCTGTTTACTTGCACGATGATCGCTTCTTCCATTTGCTGAAGTAATTCAATATAAGCATTTAAGATTCATAAATTTAAATTTTTTCAATTGCATTAGTTAAAAAGTTATATATTTCATGCTTTTCAATGGTAAATTTATATAATTTTTTAAGGACCGAATCTCATTTGGTGATGAAGCATTGGAACAAATTGCAAAAGTTTTTCGTTGAAGCTGTAAAGACCAATGCTGACAATGTATGTATTAATATAAGGTTTTTTAAATCTTCTATAGCTGAACCTGGCTGAACCTGAACTTTTTTCAATTTTTCAGTGTAAGTCAAACTGTATCACTCAGATGAAAATCGCCTTGTTTATGCTGGAGAGCAGAGTTGACCTCGGAAATGACAGTGTCATCGTGGACCTTCTTAAAATTGCAACACCTATTTTTCTTGAGACGTACATGAGTTTGGAAGACGCCTCTTTAATTCATTCAATATGTGATTGCCTCAAAAACATCAGTCAAAAAGATCAATCATTTCTGGATTCAAACAAGGAATCAATCATGTACCTTGGTGTTCTGCAGGTTAGTTTGTTGCTTACTTTTCTTTATAACTGATTATTTATTTTAAATGTATGATATAAAAGTACAAATTTGAAAAAATTTAAACCACACTAAATTAAAAATACGATTTTCAAAGGTCACTGCTTCTGGAACAAGTACGGGAAAAATTGAACAAGGCCTAGACTTGCTGCTCCTTGTGCTGACCCGTAGCGACAGAAACAAAACTATTAGCAAAATGATTTTGAAGCAAAAGTCCTTGCTGGAAAAATTTGTGCTCCAATTAAAAACTCTGCGATTTGGAAACAGTCAATTAAGCAGGAAGGCAGTCGTTGTTTTTTGGTAAGGACCTATTTTTAAACATGCACGTGCTCTTTGAAAATTTAGTATATGAGCCTTACTGATTATAGTATTAACCCCTCAATATAAAAACATTAAAGCGTGCAGAACACACTTCAATCTCAAATTTTTCAGGCAAGTTGAAAACACCATCCAAAATCTTTTGGCAAGCCAGGACAAATTTGCAGTAGTGTCAGTGTCAACCCTCCAAAGCTTGATGGCCCTCTTGAACAGCACATTGCACGAAGACAAAATAAAACAGGTTAGTGTGGCTTTTTTATGGTAATAAATAATGTAGCTTTGGTTAATATGCACATGACAATAAGAGTGTGTTCGACAATAATATGCTAAATAATTTTTCTGCTTTTTGCAGGACGTGTCAGTGATTGGCAAGTTGACCAAGAAAATTATAAGTTGCATACCAAATGAAGCAAGCGGAAGTAATGTGAGCAATTATCTTATTCACTTTTTTTTCATTTACATTATTGATCCTATCTAAGCTCATGGCCACTTCATTATTTCTTCTTGTCACATTCGGCGAGTTGAAATAGAATTTTATAATATTTATAGAATTTATTTACGACCTTTTTTGTTTAGTTGGCCAATGATGTGACAAAAGAAGCACCATCAAATCCTTTGGCAGATGTTTCCGAAGCATCTATGGAAACAAATAGCGAGGACCAGCGTCATGAAAGCTATGTTGATGATGGTCATGGAGAAACGGATAATCTAGAATACGAAGAAAATGTTAGTGATCGAGAGCAGTTATAATTATTATTATTTTCTAAAAGCACTCTCAGCTTATTACATTTTCACAGCTCTTTCTATGTTTAATTACTTCCAACTGAAATAGTCACTCTTAAATATCATTGAATTTATTATATTATGTATGCTAGATTGTTAGTAATGAAAATGTTTTATGTGAGCAGGATGAGCCTGCAAATAAAAGGACGAAGCCGACGCTCACTAATAAAATGGTTGTCTATGACTCTCGTAAGTTTTAAATTTTCTAAAAAATCATTTTCATATTATTTTGCATTAACATAATTCTTATTCACAGAAAAAAAGCATAGTTACATCGTATCCTTGGACGAAAACAGAAACAGTTACTACTGTGATGACTGCGGAACCGGCTACACAACCAGAAGAAATCTTTACCAACACATCAAGATGAGACACTTTCCCAGTTTTGTCCGAGGCTTTACTACGTGGCCTAGGGATTACGGAGAACCCAAAATTGGCAGCTCTTACATCATTGATGGAGGTATTTTTCTTTTCCAAAATTTTTTTTCTTTTTCTTACATCTTTTTGGTATGTTTTACAGAAGAAATTTACCTTAAGAGTGTCTATGACACTAGAATTAAATTTCATGTTCCTGATGTTCCTAAAAATGTTGAAGAGAGTGCCTCGACCTCATTTAAAACAATGCTTGAATTCTGGAACCATGACGCAGATAAAGACAAAACGTCAAATGAACAGAGCCTAAAAGCTATGCTAACTGCACCACCAGTATTTGTACCCACAGAAAATCAAAACCAGGAAGAGGACGAAGAGGATTTGAAGCTTCTTTTAAACCTCCACGTGAAAGGAAAGACACCCCTGCAGGTGGAGGTGGTGGACTTGTGTAGTTCGGGGGGTTTCTTTCAAACTTTGCAGAAAGGTGCCAACATCAAAATCACGTCAGGAGTCTACCTTGTGCTAAGTCAGGAGTTGGTGAACAAAATCCTAAACCCAGTGGAATCGGCAAAGAAGGCGTTTGACGAGTTAAAAAATTTTTTTGCCTCAGAAAATAGAGAGTTTGATAATGTAGAGAAAAGAGCAGGACAAGAAGTCTTTGACGACAAGCAGGCAGTCAAGTTTCTGAGTGGTGGTCTACTTATTGTTAAGTTAAGGTTGAACGAAATCTATGTGTTGGTTAACTTTAGCCTGGTTGCTTATACCGTAATTTGCGTTATTGGAAAACTTAGTCAGTTTGTCAAAAGCTACCTAGGAATATAGATTTATAGAATGAACTGTAAATAAAATTAAAAAAATTCCAAATAAGGTATTTTAATTTGTTTAAATTTATCATCTGTTTGAATAAAATGACTCTCAAGGAGATAATCATGGAAATGAAGAGATCGTGCTTTTCCTTGTCGCAGAAATTGTTTTTATTCGATGAGCTGTTTGTTTTTAAATAAAAAACAATTTCTGCTACAAGGAAAACCCTGACCTCTTCAATTCTATAAAAAAAAAAATCATTTTATAATCATGTTTGGAAAAGGTCAAATTAGCAATAAATTGTACTTTTTTTTTAAAATATAATTTCAATTTATTAGATCTCTTACTTTATTTATTTACAAGGAGCTCTCCATAGGTTCTCGTTCTTTTACCTCCAAATATCTGCACTTGGCGCTCTGCAGCTCTCTTCAAACCTCGGCACTGATGTTTGGTTTGGCTCCTCAGTAATTCAAGGAGTCCTTTTTTCTGCTCAGAGCTGATGTCACCTTTGTACCTCTGAACAGAAGTGAGCAAAGACTGGTGCTACAAACTGGCAATTATCGAGAATCCCTTGAAAACCTGCATCATTTTTTTTTATTAAATTAAATTTCAAATCACATCTCAACACTACCTTAAGAAGTGAAACACTAGGGAATCAATCACTCTGTACGGCAGGGCGTATTTCTTGTCGAGCAGAATCCTTATGAAAACGGACGTCGTTCCCGTGTACTCCATTTCTGCAAGCTTCAGCATGGCAGCGGCCGAATGGAGAAGAGGGATGGAATTCCGGGCCAAAACTGATCCCACGATAATAGCCTCTCGGAGGGTGCATGTTCCACTCTATTGGATTTTTTTTTTTTTTAATTACAACCTAAAGCAGATAACGTGGTCTACACACCTCGCACATGGGAATGAGCATTCCCTTCATAAAAGCGCCTGGTTTGAAAAGTGCCTTTCGTAGGGCCTGATACAAATGGAAGTTGAGTCGTTTGTATTCGCTAATGTCGTCTCGAACACGGGGAAGAAGAACCAAGTTGTAGAATCGCTGGGTCATTTTCTCAGTTAGATTCGAGGCAAAAATTCTTGTAGCTTGATACATGGCAGAAGCGCTCCACCTTTCTGGATCTGCACATAAAATGAATAGCAATTTATACGAATTAACTTCCAAATACGAACTTGTCAAGTATAGAATTTGCTCCCAGTTCTTGAGATTGGGAATCACTTTGAATGCCTTTGGCAGTTTTCCACTTCTGTATTTGGACAGGACCTCTCCAACACTTTGGTACATTTCCCTCACTCTTGGGTTTATGTCTTGCAGTTGAAGAGCTGAGAATTTTATAAATCATTTACTTAAAACTTGAAGCGTAATTGATTGACAAACCTCCTGCGTCCGAACACTGCGATTTCAATTCAGTTTGCTTCTCATTTATCTTGACCATAATTATGTCAGCCAGGGTTCTCTGAGGCACTGCACTCTTGTTCAAAAACATGTCCATCACTCTCTCCTCTTCCTCGTCAACCTCCTGTCAATATCAGAGCAAGTGATTAATTAATTTGTACATATAAACAATACGTCATGGCATACAATTTTGTCACAAAAGTCGTCCCCCTGCAAATCATCTTCACTCTCGTCGTACTCTTCAACTTCAAATTGTCCTAAACTTGTGTCCAAAGGGCCTGGTGGCTCGTCTTTTTCAACGCCTTCCTCCTCTCGTTTTTGACGCATCGCTTGTCCCAAAATTTTTTTGGACAACGAGGAGTCGACGAACTGAAATTCGAGATAAATTTAATTATATTCTTGGTGTTAAACTTGCATTTTATTTGCATCAAAAAATTAGAAAGTTTGTTGTTATGTATTAAAAAAAGAAAAATATGATCTAACCTCATCGTCGTCATCTTGACGAGGCCGCTTTGTTTTCACTCTTCCTCGAGGTTTGGCAAATTTATCGTCATCTAGCTGAGTCTCTAAATCTGATCTGCGCGTTTCGCTTTTGGAAACTTTGATTTTCTTTGCTTTTCCCATAGCAAAATATTTTGAAAACACAGAACGACGGTGCTCACGTGCAAAAATACAGAAGAAGGAAGAAGGCGGCGGTCTGCCATGTGCTTCACAGACTCGAGTAATTAAAAGGAGTTGCATTCGTGTAATGAATTTTGCCAGATATCACTGGAAAACGCTTCTAATTAAAACTCAATGTCTCAAAATTGCTACTTAAAAGCTATTATGGATGTATTTCTACATACGCTACGCAAGAAATAATAGAGACATAAAGTCAAAATTGTACATGTATGCGAAACTCCTTTACATACACTCCACATAACTATTTCAAATTTATCCGGCAAACCAACACGGCAAACGGTGCTGATCAACGTGCTGATTGACTATGTTGAACTTTATTACCAATAATGAATAGAATAATGGGAATAATGCAAAATGCCTATTATTAAATACTTCGGCTCCTTCAACCACATGCGAAAAAAAACGCAAAAATATTCATTATCTTTGCTTATAATTGGAAAAAAGGATGATCACTAAATTATTTCCAAGATTGGGTAATTTTACTTATTTTTAGTTTTTGCTGTATTAAATAAATTTTATAAAAAAATCAGTTGTTGAAAATCAATATAACTTACTGTTTTTTTTTTTTTTAAATTTTTTCTTTGCAATGAGAACACCCGGTTTCTATTTTTCATATTTTAGCACTATTGTGAATCTTGAGTTATTCAATAATTTACAATTTATTTAACTTCACGGTGGGTTAATATTTTCAAAATAATATTTAAAACGATTTATTAACAAGTATAGATTTGAAAGGAAAAATGAGCAATAATAGACTTGAAATATTATTAGTTTTATTTTGCAGTTTTGTTTGGCTTTATGTACAAGCTAAAATTGATTAGATTATCCATTACTTAATATTTTTCTGAAAAACAACAGATCAACTGTTGATCGCAAGCATGTGTCAAAATACAAAAAGACAGTTATACACAAATTATATGCTTGCGATTCCACGACAGCTTTCATCAAATTTGCAGTTAGTTGTTAACCCTTTCATAGCAAATGACTGCAATAAGAAGCCTCGAATTTAACAAAAATAAATTCTTGAGGCTTGTCTGGAGTCCACGACAAAGAAGTAAACACCTCCCAAAGAAAAAAAAAAACACTGTACACTTTCACGAGCTCAATAGAATGTACATACTTTTCTCAATTAATTATTAATTACCATCATTTTCAACAACAGATCGCAAATAATTACAAATAAATTGGATAGCAGGGGGAAAATTGAGCAAATTATCACTCATGTACTAATCAAAAATACACAACGTCTAATGAAAAAAGCAAGGTGGAAAGCAAACCGTTTGCATTGACTGATTTTCTAAGTGATTTTTTCCCTTCCATGAATCCATTCCACATGAAATGCTAGTTGAGAATCGTCCAACAACAATAGTAGTAGTTGCTGTTTTGTAATAATTATAGCGCAGTGTATCCAGCAGGAGAAAGAGAAGTATGTACCGTTAATAAATAAACTACGTTTGTTTGTGTCTGTAACAAAAGGGTCCATCTTTGGCAATCAAGACTGAGACAGTGAAGCGTACGTGGCACTCATTCATACTACATACAGTCACTTGGCAGCAGCAACAACGGTGACAGACAGAATCAAAATTAACTCCTGCCCACTTCAACTAGAAAGTAACACCTTATTGCATCACTCAAGCCACGGTCCTCGATTATCCGGGAGGCGGCATTGCTTCTGGCTCGCTTAGAGTTATCTCAATTGTTGGGCTTTGGGGAGCGACGACTGTATCCACTGCAGGCAGACTTGGTGGAGAAATTTCAACAACCTGCTGCAAATTTGTTGTCGGTGATGGCAATAGGGTGGTCGTCTCAAGGGGCACTTCCACTTCCCTGACGATACAGAATTATGAAACAATTAATGAAGATTTTCTTAATAAAAAACTTAATTCTTACCTGGCCATAACGGGACTTTGCTGGGGTGTGTTAGTAGTGTTTGACGTGTTTGTCTCAATCTCTTCACCCTGCTCATTCTTCGCCTTCGCCTTTTTCCTGATGGTGCTGACCTCATTCACTTCGACGTCCGCTAAGCAGAAGGCTGTAGGCGTCTTGTTTACGGACCACTTGCAAGAGTCGAGTTTGTTTGGTGTGAAAGCTTGCATGCCCAGGACCAAGGGGGGAGCTCCAGGAATATTTCCTGGAATCGCCATTATGTTCCGCGCAGGGTGCACAACTGCACTTTGTGTTGCAGGTGCCTCGTCGGCCACAGGCGGTGAACTTTCACCCTCCTCTGACATGACTTCTGATTCTTGTTCCTGGTTTGTCTGCAAGTATTAAAAAGTCATAAGTATTTTCTTTATAAACTTGGCGAGTGAACCTACCATTTCTGGGCAGAGTTCCAAAGCCTTCTCAAGTGTTTTCCGGGCCGAATTTGATCTTTCCAAGAAGTATCCGTTGGTGGTGTCATTTGACTGTGCAGGCGGAGACCAGTTGTAAGAATACTGCGAGTTTGTTGGATAGGGTCGCTGAAAAAATTGAATATTGTTAAAGATCTTCGGTTATTTTTTTATTTGAACTTACTCTCTCAAGCTCATCCTGCAACCAGTCTACAGCTTGCACCCAGCGTCTCTTGATGTCGGGATTGGTGGTGAGAAGAGCACTGGCGTTGCGACACTTGTAGAACAGACTAACCAGCAGTTTGATGCACTGGTACGCGCGTTTCTGATAGTTGCCCTTTGACCTGGTGATAGTTTCAAACAGGCCTTCTCGTTCCTCAGGCACTCCTTTGAGAGCATTGTGGATTCGATGCGACTGCCACGAGTCCTCAATTAGCAACACAGCCAGCAGAAGTTCCATGTGGTGACGAAGCTCGTGACAATAGGCAAATGCCACTTGCCACAGCAGCTCCGTCAGCACTATCCTCGAGAAGTGGGGGTTCTCCCAGCTGCAGAATTGCAGAAGTTTGACTGTGTCTTCGCTGGGCGTATTGTCTTCAATCAACTTCTTCACATAGCTGCAAATAATTTATATTTAGTGTAAAAGAATAAAAAAAGTTCATTAATGAATGAATACCTAGTTCTTCCATACAAGAGCTCAGAAACTTGGCTTTGGATTGGCATTAGATAGTCAGGGCACTGGGGTTCGTAATATGGGTTTGGCAAAACAGGCATATTCTGCAAAATCAAAACAAGTGTGAGTCTATTGTTCAAGGATGGATAAAAATTGTATGTACCTGTTGTGAGGACGAGCACTTTAAGGAAACATCACAGCAACGGATAAGAAGTGACACCACTTGATGCAGCTTTGTCAACTCTGGGTATTGGTATTTGATCGCAGGTCCAGGACCCTCATCGACAGCAACACACATAAAGAGGTATGGTACGTTCAGCTGGAAAACATTTTTATTCTAAACAAGTTCCAAAAATAAGCAAAATTGTTACCTTTAGCAACTGCGACCTTTCCACCAAGCCTTGCATGGCGTAGTTGTGGAAAAGCGAGAAGTAGTGTGGTAGCTGCCGTCCATGATCAGCCACCTCCCTATGAAGAAGCAGCAACACTGCATGCAAGAGGTGGTCGCTGAGTGATGCATTTGGATCGACTAGACCTGCTGTTGCTGGATTGTAAGGTAAGAAAACATTCACATGAAATTGAAAGTTTATATTACTGGCGCTTGTGATCAGTGGTGATGGGCAAGGGCCGTCCTGATTAGAGCAATGTGCCAAGACAACGATGATTTTGATAAATGCAGACCTCACTTCAGGACTTGGGCAACTCAGCAGATACTCGGAAAACCTATTTAAATCGATTATTCCATGATTCAAATTTTACAAATAGACAAATTATGTACCTGTGAGGGTGATTGAAAAGAACATTGTGTGCAAACCAGTGGCGCACTTTCTTCGAGTATCGCAGATGAGCCCAGATTGCATCATACCAGTCCATGGCAGGACCTCTAAGTGTTTTCTTGGTGTGGAAGCCTGTGTGAAACAGGAAGCGAGCAGCCAGCTGCACACTGAGCAGACTTAAATCTTCATTCTCAGGAGACTGAAGAATTTACACAATTACAATCAACAGTTGTAAAATATCAAATTATCCTTCACCATTTGTTCATTCAAGTTGGGTGGTGGACTGTTGCATGTGATCAACTTCCGCATGAACTGGAAGTACTCTGTGCAAAATTGGTTCCGGTTATGCATGAACTGGATGTTTTGACGCCGCACACTGCGTTCAATCGCTTGAGGCATTTTCAGCATGCCCATTTTGGTATCTGTGGATTTTCAAGTTATAGATAAGCCAATTTCAAGAATCAGGAGAAACACGTACACAAGGAAAGTTCATTAATGCTGCGTGTCAAATTGTCCACTTCAACGTCTTGTCTTGTGTAAAACAGCATGTAAGCATTCCACCAGCGCTTCTGACGCCGGTAGCTCATTCTCTTCAGCATGTGGTCAAACACTTCTCCCATGTATTCCCCACCAAAGCACTGTGACTTCATTTCTTCAGGATCGTCCATTTTGCACTCGGTGACGTCTCCATCATCGAATTTGTACCATTTAGCTGTTCCATCAGCTTGCCTGTCAATGAAAATATTGAACAATTTTCATAAGTCTGTGAAGCGTGGACAAACCTGTGGAGTATGTAAGAATAGTAGTGGCCTCCGCTGGCCTGTCCAGAATGGACCACAATTCCTGAGAGCTGGTATTTGGTGCACATTTCTCTAGGCTGACTACTGTCTCCAGGTGGATAGTCACATTCTATCACTTCTCCTTCAAGTTTAGCTAGGCCGCTCACTAAAATAGCAGTTAGATATTTGTGGTCTTTTTAAAAGAATATTAATACCAGTGTAAGGTTCCATATCTAAGTCTCGAGGAAATTCAAAGTAATCATTGAATTTGATGGCACAGACTCTCTCGTAATCATATTCAAATCTCTTCAATTGGATAGCAAGGATGGGAGGAAGTTTCTTCACGCACAGTCTTTTAACAGTCACCACCTATTATAAAGAAAAAAAAATTATTTAATGTTAAATGCAAGACATATTAAAATTACCTTAGCATTGCACTTCTCACAGTGATAAGCGTCGGCGCCTTCCAAGAGCTCCCCTTTGACATACTGTTCGAGGGAGTCAACCAAATTGCTATGGTTGCGGATGTCAACAGAGATCACACTGAAAGGCTCTTCCTTTGAGTAGCGGTGGGGACATCCTTTGCAGATTTTCTGATCTGAGAATGAGCCACCCAGAACCTTGCTCATGACTTGTTCTTGCCTCAGAGCCTTGAAAGCTTCATCCAAACTCTCAACTAAACTCATGAAAAATTCAACAGCGTCCTGCTGCTCTCTCAAATTAACAGGTTCTCCTTGCAGCCTGAAGAAAAAATTTATCAATCACATCACTTTTATGAATTACTATTTACTTGAAATGCTTCCACAGTCCTCTAGGAACGTAAAACTGAAGTTTGCTATAAGCCAGGTGGCCGAAAATGGCCTGAACTTGCTTTAAAATGCTGACGTTATATTCCTTCCGAGACTCCTCCAGATCTCCTTTGTCAGAATCATTTTCAGCTTCCAAGCAACCCTGCTGCAATAACAAGTAAGTACCACTCAATAACAAGGTAAAAAAGTACTAACTTCTCCTTCTATTCTGTCTTCTCCGCTGAAATCTTCGTTAATGTCAGTCGCAGCTCCCTCGGCTGCCAAGAGACCAACTCTGATGCTCTCTACCATGTACAACTGCTGCAAAACCGAGTTCATGTAGCACGTAGCACCTGCATTTTTCAGTCCCACAAAACCATGAGTTGGTCTTGGGCCGACGGGAGGCATGTAATCCCATTCAGTCAGAGGCTCTTCGCGTTCTAAAAATAAATTTTAAGCATCATTTTTGATAATTTTCCTTTTTTAATGTGTTAATTACCAGAGTAAAACATTTCAGTAAGCATGTTGACCAGCAGCTTCATGTTTGGAACACAACCAACACTGAGTGACACAAGCAACTCAAACGCTGCAGTCACAGTTGAGGGAGACTGGCAGACAGGCACTGCTGTTTCCATTGGCAAATCTCCAGTTTGCCAAAGCTGCGCCATCAAATGTGAGGCAGGAAAAACAAAGTCTTCAACAACTTCCTGTTGATAATGAAATTTCAACGCATGAGATTCAGATGTGCGATTGAAAAATTAAGGACTAACCTTAATCAGGTTGCCACTTTTACAGCCAAGTTCGAATTTCTTGTCAGGCTTGACAAATGAGAAGAGTTCCCTTGCTAATCCCAGGTGTCCCTCTAATACTGCATCGTCATATTTGGTGTCTCCACTTTCTTTCACATTTTCCCTGACTTGCTTCAGCCAAGCTATCTCATTGTTGAGTAGAGTCTCGGCAGTGGGCAGAGGACAGTTGGAAACAAAGGCAAAGTTTAGTAGTCGGCAGAGAAGCTACAATAAAAAGCAATAAGAAGTTAAAACATGATTTGAAATTATTATGTATACCTGGAAGTATTCATGTGATTGATCAGCGTGCTCCAGCACTGTGGTGTTAAGGACAGTGAAGAGAAGTGTGATACAAAACTGGAGCGGTTGTTGGTTGCCTGTGCACCACGTAGAAATCAACAGAAATTGTTCACTAGCAGCCAATCGAATGGCTCTGCTTGGGCTCAAAAGCAGCAAATCAATGATAAATGTGTGCCAGTTTTTGTCTCTGATGAGAACATCAATGCAGTGAGGGTGGAGCATCAATTCCACTGTTAGCGTCTCCAAAGCCTCTCGGCACACTAAAATTGAGGTTATAAAATTCAGAGCAACGTATTTTTTAAAATGCAATACCCATAAAGTCATCGTAGCCTACACCTTGTGTATCAGTCTGTTGGGGGATTGATGCAATCTCCATTTGTTTGGCATGTAGCTGATCGAGAGAGCCGTGAACAAGTTGCAGATTTCCCGAGCTAGCAGCCCAAGCTAGACGCATTGTCGCCTTGATGGTTGTAATGTCAGGCAGACGCCAAAGTGCTCCTTGTGAAAATTGAGGAAGTTTCCACAAAGCATTTCCAACCTCCGTTCCTTGCAACATCTGAGGGTAAAATTGTTTAGAAGCTGAGATTTTAAGTCATAAAAATTCAACATGCCTGTTGAGCTAAAGCTTGTGCCAGTTTATTGGCCACCTGTCTCATTGTGTACTCAGAACTTTGATGAGGCACAGACTGAAGGGCAGCCCGAAGAACTGCAACCATTTTGCTCCTCATCGTTGTTCCCGTCATGTTGCCTATTGAAGGAGCATCACTTGCCGTAGGAGACGGCAAACTTTGGGCAGAAATCCTGTTGTCGTCTAGAACGTGGGCCATGACGTGTCCCACTATGGTCAAGATCATCTTTGCGATTCGCAAAACTTGAAGATACGCTTGCCGCTTGGTTGCCAAGTCAGCGTTAGTCAGGAAATTTGGGTCCTTCATCATGTCCAGTAGGATCTGAGCTTTCTCGGACCTTATGACAGCAACTTGAAATTCAAAAGCTCTGTCGGACAAGGGATCTTGTGCAGGCATCATTAATGAGTACATGACCTTTAAAAAATATATGATTATGCTATGCAATTATTAGCATAAATAATGGTATACCTGCAAATAATACAGTGCCTGCGATGGAGAAGAAGAGAAAAACAGGCTGTCCATTGTAGGTGGGGATTTCTCTGTTGTTGGAGATACCACTTCTCCATTGACTTCTGTTGGTGTGTGACCTGTAGAATTGACCGAAAAGGTCAGGTGTAGTTGCTGGATTGTGTGAGTATCAGCAGGCATAAGTTGGAGTATACTGCGGGCTGTTTCTCTTAGAGACGAATGGCCCAAAGCCGAGCCTAAATCAGCCAGTTGGAAGAAGAACTGGGCAAACTGTGATTGTATTGCCATTAACTAAAATAGAAAAATTAGCTAGAAAACATTTTGGATTCTTTATACAACAAATTACCACTCCAGGCAGGGTGTTCTCAGCTTCCGATGAGGCACGGAACTCGGCATGATGTGGTGACGAAGTTGAAGAATCTGAGCTGGTATCTGGGCTGCTGGGCATGTTTGAGGACTGCTGACATAGCTTCCCATTCAATACCTATAGCAATTTTCATTATAAAAAAACTGACATGAGCAAAAATAAATAAATTACCGTTTTGTCTCTCAGGGGGATGTGTGACAAGAGCTTGCGATCATCTGCTGTATCCAGCAGTTCCCCGTTCAGGAAGAGGTCCAGTTTAACTGACGTGGGAGAAGCTTTAATGCGTCGGAGAACCTGCCTACGTAAAGCGCCTAGGGTATCGTTTCCATGTGTTGACACTTCTACATCATCTAATGGTCTACCAGGATTAGCAAAACGGACTAGCAATGCCAAGTGTTTTCCACGATATGCCCTGGATAAAATAATAAATACTTCTATTTCCTTGTCTATTATGCAACTCACCGTCTCAAAGGGAGGATCTTCCTATCACCCATAAAGTCACAGTCACATTCCGACATATACTCGTGAAGCACGTTCATGACTCTGCAAAGCTTGTTTGCCTCTCCCAGAACCTCTACTCTCCTTGAGGCCGGAGAGCCAGGCACACCATCACTGCCAGAGTCCATATCACGTCGAAGGAGCGATACAGTATCAAAGTGCGCCCTCAGACGATCCATGCATTCCGAGATGAAGTTCTCGTGAAAGGCCAGAATGTTGGCTTGCAATTGGGGGCCCAAATTAGTGTTCACTTCCTTTAATAAATTAATTGCTCTGTGTGCAATCTCCTCCCCGCTACTAGTAACAACCTGCAATGGTAAAATATGTGTGTTGTACAATTCAATAACAAAACACAATGTGACTCGACTCACTTTCCAAATGTAGTCGGTCCCAATCAGATCAACGTCTTCCATGAGGAAGTTTCTACGCTTAGCTTTCAGTTTTCCCTCTCTTGTGTTAACAGCCTTGAAGAATCTCTCAAAACACCTCATGCCACTCTCCGTGAGCAGGGCAGGGTCAAGTTGGAGAACGTTGTTTTCAAAGAATTGACGGTTAAACGAAGGGTCCAGATCAGGCTCGTCGCCCATTAATTTAGAAAACCACTTAAAACACGCCTCCCTGTCAGAAGGAAAAGCAGCGCTTTCTGCTAATGTCTGCCATATTTGTTTTGCTTGCTCTGCACACAACCATAATTGCCCATCCTGAGATTAGAAAACGAATTATTCCAAATTCCTCAAAAAATTAAATCGAGTAGTACCTTCAGTAGAAAACGTAAAAAGTTAAGTCTCTCTTGAATTTGCTGTGGGTGATTATATCGGCCGTCTGGGAAATATTGGACTGGATCTAATTTTGGATTGTCTGAAATTCAATTTATAGGTTTTGACATGGTGGTGAAGACTTGCAAATTATTTACTCACCGACTAGAAGACTGCGAACAAAGTCCATATAATCTACCAGGTTGTTGGTCACGAGGACCACTAAGCTATGTGTGTCTTGCAATTTTTCTATCACTTCTTGACGGTGACTGGAGACATTGTGACCCACCCCAGTTGTCCTCTGGGCATGCCCACCATGATTCATTGCTGGAGGTGGTTCGTACAAGCAGCAAATTTCACGAATTTGCTTCAGTGCTGGTAACACCCACTTTCCGCTTTTCAGCTCGTCAACACATTTGTCCAGCCACACTGCTTTCTGAGCATCTCGTTCCTAACAATGGATTGTATTGAAACCTCAGACACATTAAAAACAAAAGAAAATCAAACCTGAGAGCAACTATAATCTAAAATCTTGACATGGGCATTTAAAGCTTGGTCCATGATTTCGGTAGGCACATCTTCTGAATGAGCCAAGTTCCAGAACAGCATTAACACTTTATGAGCCATGACACCACCCTTGTCGTCTTCAGCCAGTCTACGAATCAGTTCTAGCAGTTTCTCCCTTTGCTTTTTGTTGGCATTAGTCCATGACGACTACAAAAAAATTTTTTAATATGATTAAATTTTTTTAACTCTGGTATTACTTGAAAGCACTCAAACAGGTGATCTAATTGCTCTGGGGAGAAATCCCAAGCCAATTTGGCTAAGAGATCGTGCAAGTTTTTCACTATGGCTTCGTGTTTTCCAGCCTGCGCAGCCCAAATGTTATCCAGGTCTTCCAGGGTCAGTGCCTTCTCCTTGATGACGAATCGCAAGATTTTCTCTAACTTTTCCACATACTGCGGCTGATGCAACGAGTCCCTGAGAACTATCTGTAGAACTTTGTGTTCTTTAAGCCATTTCTGGAGAGAGAAAAACAATAATGTTATTTCTTTCATCAAGTAATTCTGTTGAGATATTTACAGCCATTCTTTCAGCAGTGAGCCATTCTTCGTCATCTGGACCTCGATGAGCGTGAGGGTAATAAGAAACACTTGTGATAACTTTGTTAACTTCATTGAGAGCATTCATTTTGCCGTTGAATGATGAAATTTGCAGCAGTCTGGAAAGTTAGAGCATAAAAACTCAGATTCCACAAAAAATAAAGAAAAAAATACCTGAGGATCATTTTCAGCCTAAATATTTCCAAATCTTTGAGAGTCTCCTCTTGACGAGGCACTCTGGACACCAGACATTTGCAAGCTTTCAGAATAGCAGAAATTGCATCATTCTTTGCCTCCTTCTTAAGCTCATCATCCGTCAATTGGTCAAGTAATGCAGGCACCACTTCCTAATTTTTTTTTTAAATTTACGAGTTTATTATTGATATTATATGCAGCTTAAAACAAGTCTTACCATAATAGGCATGATATAAGTTGTGACAGTATGGACTGTGAGGAACTCGTAACAGAGACCAAAAGGGCGCAAAAGGGCATGAATCACAGGCACTGTTAATCCTTGGCCAGTCTGAAATCTTTCCAAAAGAGCTTGGAACCCTCCCAACTTGCCAAACCTAAATAAAGTAAAATTAGTAAAAAAATTAGCCTGATTGTATTATATTTAAACGTACTTGTTTATTAAGTCAGCTAGCCACCCTTTCGGGGCTCTCAGATCTGGCAAGGGTCTGGCAAACAATTCGTCATCCTGCATTGGGCTGCCCGACGGGACTGTCTCTGACTGCCGACCACCATTGAAAGCATGAAATCTGAACAAGATAAAATTAGACCTAATTTGCAAATCAAGTTGATATAGTCACTTGTTGTTGGGGTTGAAGACGATGGCTAACAAATCTAGCAAAGGAAACCAATCATGAGGCAACTTCAGGACACACAGCTCTACAAGTCTCTCGCAGTTTTGCTGTATGCAGTGGTGTATGTTGTACTTCCAAGAGTTGACAGCCTCGTCTGTGAGGATTTTGGTGAAGGAAATTGTTAGTCCCTCGCGGAAGAAGCGCTGACATGCTTCAGACCGGACATCAATGCCTGGAGAAATTTTACATTACAAAACATTCTCTAGTTACAATTTTCGGCACAAACCTTTTTGGCAGAGGTCGATTGATGCCAAAAGCAAGCACTCTAACTCCTGCTCCGGCAGCACTGGCACCACCCAACGAGGACTCGAGACTTTGTCCTCAAGCATGGCAAGCTTGGCATGTGGAAAAGGTGGTTCGCCCATCTCATCCTCCATGCTTTCACTGAAGCCAGGCTGTGTATCCTGAGGTGGGAGTTTTCAACCATGAGATGGTCAATTAAAATGTGAAAAGTCTTACCAAATTGATGTCCGTGCTGGCAGTGTTTTGATTGTCTGCGGACATCTCGATCTGTCCACCGCCGCTGCCACCACCACCCTGCTGTTGGCCGCCGACACCCCTGGATATGGTCATGTGTGTTTTTTCTTCTGTTATGAGAGGAAATTGAAATGCTCCTCCGTGTCTTTATCAGACATGCACTCTCCCTGTGTGTGGCTGCAGTCTTCGTGTTGAAATTTGATAAAATAAGTCTCAATGGAAATTCTCTCCTGACATTATCTGAAATCAAAATATACGTTTTAAACAATTGGCAGCGGCGCTTGAAGTTTTTAAATTGTCAATAAAGATGTTCGGGGAGGCGTGTTCGACATCACAATCCGGCTTTCTTTCGGGACAAATATGCAGCCGAATAAGCCGGACAAACCAAAAAACGCAATCGGACAACGCGCTGCGACGAATCGTCCAACCCATAAAGTAATGCGGACACACGCGCAAAATAAAAAACCAAAAATATTTTCTCTGTGCGATTTCCGACCGCACAAAATGGCGACTATTACGGTGTACTTCGGTTCTCGGCGAATTTCTTTGCGCTAGGAGTATTTTCCGGCTAGGTTAGTTAAAAATCCCAAACCTCAGAATGTGGACAAAGTTTTTCACCCGAAAACCGGGTCGATTATTCACTCAGAATGTACGAAATTTTCAAAAATGTCCAAGCACTCACCAATATTTCGTCTCTGTGAGGAAATCTTTTCGTTTGACGTCTGGAAATCACAATATGAGAGGGCTGACGTAAACTTTGAGAACACTAGTTCCAAAATCGCCCACCACTCTCCCCTTTGTAATTCACGGGAGCACCAGTGGCGCTGTCATCGTCGTGTACTGCAGATGCGAGCAAAACGTTTTCGTAAGCCTCACATTTACTTGTGCTCGCTGTATGGTATATGATTTCTCGGCAAAGTTCTTCAAGTCCTACATTTTCGCTGACGAGAAATTAATTATCACTGTTGTCGCGAAGACCTTTGAAAAGTAGAGAGGTATTTCAGATAATTTCAATTTCCATTAGAACCATTCGATAACTCGGTGCGAATATTTTCAAGGAATTCTGTGTTTCTCTTTAATTTTCCTTCATTCTCTAAAATGGGGATCATTGTGTCGGCCAAGTGTACATTTTAAGCATTGATTGGCCGAAAAATAGTCACGTGACCTGTGGGGCCAATGACTGCCGAAAAAGTTGTCAACAAGGGCGGAGGTTATGTTTGTTTTGCTGGACATTTAAATTCGATATTTAAATGCCTGCACAGAAATAATACTTAATAGATCATGGGTTTAGCGTTAAGAGACAGAGAAAGTGTCTAATGTTTGTTCGTTTTTATATTTTTTTCAATTTTTTCTGCATTTTTTATTACATTAAAGAAATCAAAGAATTTATCTTTAAGATCTCCAATTATTTATATACAAATCATCCTAAACAATGCATAAAATTCTTTATCAATTACATCATATATATATTATATTTATGAATTTATTTTTTTTCTCAAAAAAATTATCTGCATATGTGTATTTTGGTACATTTTTCGTAGGTCTGCGAACTGCTGATTATTATGGTACAGGTCTTTTTCAAGGGAATCAACTTTTGCTGAAAATTTTAGCCAGCAATATACTTAAAAAAGGCTCTTTTTGAAACTCAGGTGCCAACATTAACTTAAAAAAAAAACTTATTTTTAATAAGATAATATGATATAATAATATTTTCAAATTATCAACAGATTTAAAATAAAGCACACAATAAAACATATTGATTAATTTAATTAATCATTTGTTATTTAACTTATTTATTTTATTTTGATTAAATAATAATAGAGAAATTTTTATTTAGGTTGGAAAATGCCTCCCGTAATACCCGTCAAATCGCTCTACGCGATTGTCCTGGACAAGGTGACAAGCACTTTGTACCACTCGGCGGCGACGGGCAGCATCAACTCCGATGACGTTCGGAAACACCTGCTTCGAGTTCTCCACTCCGGCATCCGCCAAGACCTGATCTCCTCGGCCACCAAAAAGTACAAGGCCGACACTAACTTGGTGCATTTCAGCGCCGCCTGCAAGTACAACACCTACAAGCTGTTCGACCTGATCGGACTGGTCCTCGACGCGACCATCAAACGCCTGCACCCCATTGACCAGAACAGTTTCCTCTGGATCAACGAGTGTCTCGAACTTTTCACCTGCTTGGAAAACTGCCAAGCGGTCGGTTTGGAGGAACTCAGCGTCCGGGTGCGCATCAACCCGAGACACGACCTCGAGTTTGTCTCCATCATGAACAACACCTTCCACAGGGTGTTGTACAAAATGTCCAACCTTCGGGTGCTCATTTTGAGGAGCATCTGCGACAATGAAATGCTGCGGCTCATTGGGGAAAACTGCCCGAAACTTGAGCACCTGGACATGACCTCGTCATGGTTGGTTGACGACAGAGGAATTAGACAGTTGCTGCTGAAGAACCCGATGGCTTTCTACGAGAATGACTATTCGTCGAGTGTTGACTGCGAGAAAACTGCTTGCTGCGCACATTTAAAAGTAATAATTCTTTTATAAGAAATAAAATTTCTTTTAAAACATTAATTCCTGTTATTCCATGCAAATCTCTTATATTATTCTGGTTACCCTTTCAGGTTGTTCGAATTCAAGACACAAACACAACTGAGTTGGGAGTGATCATGCTGCTGCTGTTCATTCCTCAGCTGCGCTCCCTCGGAGGTTTCATTTATTACAGGAATGTGGGAGACGCAATCCTCTCCCTTTTGGAGTGGAAGCCATCGCTGTTTCTTAGACTGACTGACCTGTGGGACACCCACCTGCCCAATGGCAAAGCAGACAAGTTGATTTATGCCCTTCCTGGTCTGCAAAGCCTCTACACAAGAGGCACCTATTTGCCGAAGATCTCGGCATGGATGTATTTGACGTCTCTTACTATCGACTTTGACTTTCGAGACTTCGGACCCCTCCTTGAGGATTTCCTAGCGATTTGTGGACCTCGTTTGCAGAAGTTGGCAATTGTTGATCAGGTATGGTTTCTAGTCTAAACTTTTGTTCTTTTAAGTGACTTTTATCATGATAGGTGCATGCAATGAATTTGGAAACTATGTGCCAACTTTGTCCTGCACTCACCGAGCTTACAGCAAAAATTTGTTGCGAAGTTAGAGACGGACGCTGGAAGATGAATCCTAAATCTAAAATGCCACTTTTGCAAATAGCCAAAGTGCGACTGGAAACTGCGGAAGTTCTTCCCGCACTTCTGTCTTGCACCCCGGAGCTCACGAATTTAGAAATCTTTTACGAGCAGGACGGATCGTCGCCCGACTTGGACGACATCATTCTGTCTCAAGCACTTCAATCAGCGAGAAATGCGTCCGACCCGCCTTGCTTGGAGGTTAGTAAATTTTATTTTTGCAGTTTTGTGAGAGGTCAAAATGTAATTTCTCTCACAGTTGCTGTACATTCGGACCGAGAGCTCGTTGGGCTGGCTTGGGCTAATGGACCTGTTGACCTTTTGCCCAAATTTGAAGAGTGTTGGCGATCTCTACCATTGGTCAGCACTGGATCGAACAAGTTTGGAGCAACTGGAAGAGCTGACAATTATTAGAAACTGGGATCTGACTATCTTGTTTCAAGGAATGAGACTATCTGCTGGTAATTTTTTAAAAATGTAATTATATATATTATAGTTGACCGCTATTGGATTACTATGGAATGTTAAAGAATTGGAAAAAATGAAATAATTAAATGTATTTGTAAGGCTGGATTTTGTAATGCGAGAAGACTTTAATGGTTAAAAATTAAGATTGCTTGGAGGCGAAATATACTTTGGCACCAAATTTGAAGAAATGAAAAGACTTGACATTGTCGTACATAGCAATTATTAGTAAGCAATATATATATTTTGCATGGCAACTGGGGATGTTTGCTAACCAATTATTTGTGCCATTTTGGTGTTCGGGTTTTAATTTTTCTGGTGGATGCAAAAGTGTGTGAATTTTTATTTTTGATCTCTTATTTTCAATTTACTGAATTTTGAATTGTATCTTTGCAAGGTACTTGGCAAAAAAAGAATAGCATGATGTTATAATATTTAAGGTACCTGCAACAATGAAGACTAACATAATATAAATTTGTAGAAAGATTTATTTATCTGTAATGATTTAATGTATTTTAATTAAAATTGCTGCACACTACCGCATAAGAATCGAGTAATGGTTCAAGATCAAATTTAAGCTTTAGGGGCTGTAATGTAAGATGTTGGTTGCGCTAATGATGACTTGCTTGGTTATGTAAAGTCTAATTTTGAGGTTCACAGTATGAGTTAAAAAGTGTTAGTTTTAGCGAGCAAGAATTTTAATTCAGAAAATATTTAAACGGATGTAACTGGATAAAAAAAATCCAGTAGTGTGTAGTTCATATCCACATTTTAAGTGTTATAGAATTAACATTTTGAAACTTTATTTGTGTTTATGTCAAAATTATAGGTTCATTTTACAAATAGAGTGTAATTTATTGTGTGATAACAGAGGAGAATGAGTTTAATTAATTAAGACTGATATACTTGTGATGTATTTTTTCTTCAATATTTCTCGGAAGTAAGAGTTTATGTATATAATGATGAATAATAAAAATTCTCTTTTCTTCAATATCAAAGATCATTGTTTCTATTTTATTCAATAGTTGTCAGTACAAAATATTCCACACAAAGTGTGCATTCACGAAAACACTCCTTCCACAATAATGTAGTGCTATCACCTGAAATAAAATTGATAGCTTTATAGGAATAAAAAAAATGAGCCTTCACCAATTATTTCAAAATTTGGGTGTGTGATTTTGTAAGTCGTGACAAACGTGGTATTTAAAATTTCAAAACATCACACTAGCCTTTTTAAATGATGAGTTTGGAATTTAAGGGTTTACAGAATAACAAATACATATTAAATTTAATACCATCATAAGGCATAAATAGATTTTCAACTCAAAGGAAAATATGAACTATAATTGCGTTTAAATTTGGCACAGTCTTATAAAGCATGAACATCACACTGACAATATAGACGTCACATCATCAAATTAATATAGAAAATGAGCTCACAGGCAAATTAAATAATCCAGCCACACGCATTTTAGGCATCCGGAACATCAACATCAGGCTTGAAAAAATTTCGCTCGCTGTGTCTAGACCTTTTAAGTTCTTTCTTGAAGTAGTCTACTGTCTTCTTCAAGCCCACCTCAAGCAGTACCTAAAATTGAACATGTTAAAAAATATTTCAAGCCTTCTATTTAAATCGTGCCTTGGGCTCCCAATTTAAGTATTGCTTAGCTCTTGAAATGTCAGGCCTGCGCCTCTGTGGGTCATCTTCGACAGCAGCCACAGACTTTATTTCACTAGTGCCTCCAACAAGGTCCTTGATGATCACAGCAAAATCTGCAAGATATTGATGAATAAATTTTAAATTAATAAAAAGAAGAAAATTAGAATTTAGATCAACTTCGGAATTATTTTTGTACCTTTTATAGTTCTTTCAATGGGATTTCCTAAATTAACAGGTTTGCTCATGTTTGAATTCATGAGAGCAATCAGTCCATCGACTAGATCAGAAACATACTGGAACGATCTTGTTTGTGATCCTGCCCCGTACACCTTTAAAAAAAATCAGGTTAAAATCTAAAAAAAAAAAAAAAAAAAAAAGATTATTACCGTCATTGTTTCATTTTTTAGTGCCTGGAGAATGAAATTGGAAACAACTCTTCCGTCATTCATATGCATCCTGGGGCCATAGGTGTTGAAAATGCGAGCAACTCGGACACTTACATTTTCCTGCCTCATGTAAGCATAACTGAGAGTTTCCGCTACTCTCTTTCCTTCATCGTAGCAAGCTCTGGGCCCTACAAAATCAGCAAATCTTAGATATTGTGGACTTTCAACAATTCTTCTTCACTTACCAATAGGATTAACATGACCCCAGTATGTTTCCGACTGAGGATGTTCCTCAGGATCACCGTAAACTTCGGAAGTACTAGCTATGAGAACTCGAGCACCAACTCGTTTTGCTAAACCTGATATTGAAAAAATGATTAAAAATTTCAACCAGCCTCACAAGCAATTATATACCTAGAACATTAATGGTGCCAAGGGTGTTGGTCTTAATTGTTTTCACAGGGTTGAACATGTAATGTGGCGGTGATGCTGGACTTGCCAGGTGATAAATTTGGTCGACCTCTATGTACAACGGTCTAACTATGTCGTGGTGAATCAGCTCGAAATTCTCATGGCCCAGCCAGTGCTCGACATTTCTTTTGCGCCCCGTAAAAAAATTGTCGACCACTGTAACCTCGTGTCCTGCCAACATTAATTTGTCCACTAGATGAGAGCCAACAAAACCAGCCCCTCCAGTAATCTGTAAAAAATAACTTGATGTAGACATTCCATTTTCCTCGATTCTTAATTTTATTTCTACCAAAATTCTCTTTCTGTCCAGCGGGCGGAAGTCCACTTCTGGAAATTGCTTCGGAAGCCGCTTTTCCAATTCCATTAGTTTGGCCTGCAGCTCGCTAATTTTCAATTTAGCCTCCTCGATGTCTCGGATGTCGTTCTCGTGACCACTCGTCTTCCCTTTTGCTGGAGTTTTGAATGTTATTTCATTACCGACATGATCTTCCAGAGCCTCCTGAAAGGTCGGTCCGTGACGATTTTGCTTCAGGATAAGTTTGTTTTGGCTCAAAGCGTCTTCAGCACCGTCGTGGATGTCCACAGCTACATGACTGTTCACCCAATTGATGTAGAAGATGAGAACTGGAATAATGACAAACATTGCAATGTGTAACTTTTTCATGTCCAGACAAAGGACCGAGTTCAAAAAAGAAAATGATTGTCAAACGTGGCTGGTAAAACGTGTCGGAGTGACATATCGCTACATCACACACACGGAAGCTCAGGTGGAAAAATAACTATAAAAAAATTGTGGCGAGACTCGAGTGAGAGATAAGAACTTGAAATAGAAATAAGCTTTAGCTCATATCAGTAGCTAATGGAACTTAAATTATCTTGATCTCCGGTCTCCGGTCCTGAAACAATAATTATTATCATACAATTAAACAAACCTCCAAATGCACACGCAGAAGCAGCCATTATTCGCCTCATTTTCCGCTTAATGAAACTCTGGCTCATGCTCGTCACTCTCCACTGCGCTACATTACTCTTTTCGAAATTAGTGAGCCGTCGACGAATCGGGTTGTTTTTCCGGAATCGAAATTTTGCAACCTTTGTTTTGCCGAGTTTCGCTGCATCAGCTGGTAAACAAGGAAGCAAAGTTGCAAACTTCAGAGGCAGAGGGCATGTCGACCGCCAAGCTGTGGCCAATCACAGCATTGCAAACGACCCCGTGGACCAATCAGATTGTAGAACCTCTCAACATGAAAGGCGCGAAAGTCAAAAACTTAAAAATCCCGTCTGGATGAAAATGTTTTCCCGAAAAAATGCCATTTAGTATTAAAAATATTGAAAAGCTACCACAAATGATGTTTAAAATTAAATATATTATTAATTCAGATCGAAATCTCCACTGTCATCAAGCCGGGTGTATACAATCCTTGAAATTCCAAAGTATGCACCCCAATGGAATCGCCTTACGTGTGGTTTTATCTAGAAGGAGGCGGAGCCTTCTTTGAACATAAACAAACTGGGGCAGACGGCAAACTTGAAATTAGAGAAAGTAAATTTTTGCGTTGCTGAGCAAGGTCTTGGCCTCTTGTTGTCGTTAGAAAGAGTGCAATCGTTCCATATTTTTGGTTAAAATCACGGTTGTTTATTATACTAATTTGCATGTTGGTAAATCTCTGCGAGCATTACTTTGAAGAGAAAATCGGAAGAGTGTGAACGTACCCTCTGGATATTTTTGTGTACGTGTAGTATAATTAATTTGTATTTTTTTTTTATTTCCGAATATCAATTACACACCTTTTGCATACAAAATTACACATTTTTATCTATGTATTGCAATTAATTTTTTTTTGTCTTTTTCCAGTGGAAATGAAGAATAACTATTTTTCTGGACTGATTTAAACTGTCATCATGAGTAAAAGTTTTCTCGCTAAATGTGCCTGGCTATTGGTAGCATTTTTCCTGCTAACATTTGATGTCATCGAAGCTGCCAAGAAGAAAGATTACTACGAAGTCCTTGGTGTTAAGAAAAATGCATCCGAGCGAGAGATAAAAAAGGCTTTTAGGAAATTGGCCTTAAAATACCATCCCGACAAGAGCAAAGCTAAAAACGCAAATGAGAAATTCCAAGAAATTACCCAAGGTTAATATAAAAAAAATTATAATAATTGTTTTTGCTAAGTAAAAATCAATTTTTCAGCCTACAATGTTTTGTCTGATTCGGAAAAAAGAAAGAAATATGATTTGATCGGGGATGAAGACTACCCAAAACCAGGAGGAGGCCAACAGTACCAGGGTGGAAACTTCCACTTCAACTTCGATGACATTTTCACCCATTTCGACCACCACTTTGCTTCTCACCAGCATTTCCACCATCAGCCTGGCGGTGGATTTGATAGTCATTTTAAGTTCGATGATGTCTTTGAAGAGGTGCAGTCTTTTTATAAACCCCTTTGAATTGATGTAATTATTTTGTACGCTTTTAGCCTGATATCCAACATTTCCATGGAAACGATCATTTCGCCTTCGACGCCCAAACTTTCGGAGATGGCGCCTCTTTCTTTGGATCCCACTTTGCAAACCACAAACAGCAGTTTGAGAACCATCAGCAGATTCACCGCAGGGCCCACGCTCAAGCAACTGCCCAAAGTCGAGGTAACGGCGATCACCACTTTGCTAGTCATGCATCTGTTCACAATTCTGGAGGAAGTGGACAGTCCTGTCGAACAGTCACCCACAGAGTTGGAAACACGGTGACCCAGTACACTGAGTGCTCATAAGAAAATTTTTTCCATGCACTTTTGTTTTCACAAATAATTTGTTTCACCCGGCCCAGTCGCCAGAATTTTTATCGAGTTGAATCTACGAACACAAAAATACTTAACTTGTGATAGTTGATGTATTATTTCCTAATGTGTATAATCACACTCCTCAGCATTTTTGTTGAATTGTTTGTCCGTGTTTAAACAGAATGATACGATTTTTCAGTTTTTCGATGATCCAATTTTTTTTGCTTTCAATTATATGATGGTTTTTAATTATACTAAAAGGTAAAGAATGTTAACTTTTACAAAACAAAAAAATAATAGTTATGATTTCTGCACACTGAAATATAAATTACCACATACCCTCTACACATAAGTATATCTTATTATATCAAATAATCGGGGCTGAACTAATTTCTTTCTCATGTGATATATTAAAATTATGGATTTTCAACAACTTTTTTTATAAATAACACAGCAAACTAAAATTTAGTATAATAACCCAATCTTGGAAATAATTTAGAGATCATACTTTTTTTCCAATTATAAGCAAAGATAATGAATATTTTTGTATTTTTTTTCACATGTGTTTGAAGGAGCCGAATAGAGAGAGTAAAAACTAGAGCCGAAGAATTTAATAATAATTTATTCTATTATTATTGGTATAAAAAGTTCAACATTGTCAATCAGCACCGTTTGCCGGAAAAATTTGAAATAGTTATGCGGAGTGTACGTAAAGGAGTTTCGCATACATGTACAATTTTGACTTTATGTCTCTATTATTTCTTGCGTAGCGTATGTAGAAATACATCGATAATAGCTTTTAAGTAGCAATTTTGAGATCATTCAGTTTTAATTAGAAGCGTTTTCCAGTGATATCTGGCAAAATTCATTACACGAATGCAACTCCTTTTAATTACTCGAGTCTGTGAAGCACATGCTAATGGCAGACCGCCGCCTTCTTCTGTATTTTGGCACGTGAGCACCGTCGTTCTGTGTTTTCATAATATTTTGCTATGGGAAAAGCAAAGAAAATCAAAGTTTCCAAAAGCGAAACGCGCAGATCAGATTTAGAGACTCAGCTAGATGACGATAAATTTGCCAAACCTCGAGGAAGAGTGAAAACAAAGCGGCCTCGTCAAGATGACGACGATGAGGTTAAATCATATTTTTCTTTTTTTAATACATAATAACAAACTTTCTAATTTTTTGATGCAAATAAAATGCAAGTTTAACACCAAGTATATAATTAAATTTATCTCGAATTTCAGTTCGTCGACTCCTCGTTGTCCAAAAAAATTTTGGGACAAGCGATGCGTCAAAAACGAGAGGAGGAAGGCGTTGAAAAAGACGAGCCACCAGGCCCTTTGGACATAAGTTTAGGACAATTTGAAGTAGAAGAGTACGACGAGAGTGAAGATGATTTGCAGGGGGACGACTTTTGTGACAAAATTGTATGCCATGGTTTTTTTTATATGCACAAATTAATTAATCACTTGCTCTGATATTGACAGGAGGTTGACGAGGAAGAGGAGAGAGTGATGGACATGTTTTTGAACAAGAGTGCAGTGCCTCAGAGAACCCTGGCTGACATAATTATGGCCAAGATCAATGAGAAGCAAACTGAATTGAAATCGCAGTGTTCGGACGCAGGAGGTTTGTCAATCAATTGCATTTTAAGTTCAAGTTTTAAATAAATGATTTACAAAATTCTCAGCTCTTCAACTACAAGACATAAACCCAAGAGTGAGGGAAATGTACCAAAGCGTTGGAGAGGTCCTGTCCAAATACAGAAGTGGAAAACTGCCAAAGGCATTCAAAGTGATTCCCAATCTCAAGAACTGGGAGCAAATTCTATACTTGACAAGTTCGTATTTGGAAGTTAATTCGTATAAATTGCTATTCATTTTATGTGCAGATCCAGAAAGGTGGAGCGCTTCTGCCATGTATCAAGCTACAAGAATTTTTGCCTCGAATCTAACTGAGAAAATGACCCAGCGATTCTACAACTTGGTTCTTCTTCCCCGTGTTCGAGACGACATTAGCGAATACAAACGACTCAACTTCCATTTGTATCAGGCCCTACGAAAGGCACTTTTCAAACCAGGCGCTTTTATGAAGGGAATGCTCATTCCCATGTGCGAGGTGTGTAGACCACGTTATCTGCTTTAGGTTGTAATTAAAAAAAAAAAAAATCCAATAGAGTGGAACATGCACCCTCCGAGAGGCTATTATCGTGGGATCAGTTTTGGCCCGGAATTCCATCCCTCTTCTCCATTCGGCCGCTGCCATGCTGAAGCTTGCAGAAATGGAGTACACGGGAACGACGTCCGTTTTCATAAGGATTCTGCTCGACAAGAAATACGCCCTGCCGTACAGAGTGATTGATTCCTTAGTGTTTCACTTCTTAAGGTAGTGTTGAGATGTGATTTGAAATTTAATTTAATAAAAAAAAATGATGCAGGTTTTCAAGGGACCCTCGACAATTGCCGGTTTTGTGGCACCAGTCCTTGCTCACTTTTGTTCAGCGATACAAAGGCGACATCAGCTCCGAGCAGAAAGAAGGACTCTTAGAACTGTTGCGGAGCCAAAACCACTCGACCATCAGTGCCGAGGTTCGAAGAGAGCTGCAGAGCGCCAAGTGCAGAGATTTGGAGGTAAAAGAACCAGAGCCCATGGACAGCTCCTTGTAAGAGATCTAATAAATGGATATTATATAATATATAAAAATAAAAAAATACTTTTTTTCTGCTATTTTAAACTTTTCCAAACAAGCTGATTATAAAATGATTATCGTTATGGAATTGCTTTCCTCGTTGCAGAAATTGTTTTTTTAATCAAAAACAAATTTTCCATTGCAGAAAAAAGATCTGCAATGATGATCAATTTCAAGTGTCAATTTCTTCAGATTTTTATGATTTATAATTAAATATTTTGGGGTGAACAATAAGAAATAAAATTTATTAAATCACACATAACAATAAGTGACAATAAGTTTATCATCATGTCTGCTGAGACAGTTTTTTCTTTTGAGCATTAACTATGCCTGTAATAAAGAACTCGCCCGCTCGGTAACTACTTCTCACTAAAGGACCACTTGCTGTGTATTTGAAACCCAGTTCATCACCAACCTTTGCCCATCTCTCAAATGAAGGAACCGTCACATATTCAACAACCTGACAAAATCATGGTTTCGATCATTCTGAAATTTATGTTTAAATCAAATTACACACCTTGAGGTGACGTTTTGTTGGCTGCATGTACTGTCCGAGCGTGACACAATCCACGCCTGCCTCCTTAAGATCTAAAATAAGTTAAAATAGTTTAAACTTCTAATTTTTCGGATGATCAATCTCGAGTCGTACCTAACATGGTCTGCATAATTTGTTCGTCGGTTTCTCCCAGTCCGAGCATTATCGACGACTTTGTTATTAGATTTGGCAGAGTGTCTTTGGCGTGTTTTAAAACTCCTAAACTCTGTCTGTACTTTGCCCTGTGGTCCCTGACGAAAGGCGTCAATTCCTCCACGGTTTCGATGTTGTGCGCAAAAACGTCCAAGCCGCTGTGGATGACTGTGTCGACCGCAGTTTTGTCTCCGGCAAAATCAGGACAGAGACACTCGACTAGAATGCTCGGGTTACTAGAAAAAAATTATAAAACATATAGAACTTGTAAAAAAAAAGAGTAAAATCAAATTACGCTTTTTTAATCTCGATGACAGTTTTTGCAAAGTGATTTGATCCACCGTCGAGCAAATCTGGAATATTTCGAGTCAAGTTTTAATTAAATTGCCAGGATCGATTGGTTTAGATTTACCATCCCTATCGACCGATGTTATCACAATGTAGCCCACACCCCAGTCCTTGATTGCTTGCGCCGTGTTGTACGGCTCGTCTGGATCAGGCGGCGGAGGCGCTTTCGACGTTTTGATGGAGCAAAATCTGCAGCCTCGCGTGCAAGTGTCTCCGAGCACCATGATGGTGGCCGTGGCTGGATGTCCATCCTTGCCACCCCAACACTCGCCAATATTGGGACAGCGAGCCTCTTCGCAAACGGTCGAGAGCTTCTTTGTCCGCAGCTGAGATTTCAGTTTGCTGATGAATTAAAGTTTCATTAAAAATAATTTTTTAAATTGAAGAAATGCACCTGAAATTTTCTCCCTGGGGAATGCTTCTCTTCAGCCACGGGGGAAGAGACAAGCGTTGATAATCGCCCTTTTCCCTTTTTAATTTTCCACCGTACTCGATGAAATCGCCAAGTCCTGGTCCTTGCGTAAGCTTTTTTCTGACCTCCTCCGGCAGCCCTTTACTGCTGCAGCTCCTGCTGAATCTCTGTTGGAATTAAAAATCGGTCACTCGATTGTCGTCACCAAATAATCAAACAAGATGATCTCACGAGCGGCAGCAAGTTCAAAGGTTGAGCAAGGGCACCCCTCGAGAACATGTTTCCCGTGAAATTTCAAACTATCCAATGACCTGTGAAGTGAAATTAACTGAAAAAGGTGGAGAGGATTATTGGACAGAGTTACTTACGCCTCTAGATGATTAAGACAATTTAAGAAAATTTGATTATGCAGCACTTTAAAATTAAGTAATTTGTCTTCTTCGATGTTGTCGTCAATCTTGCTCGGCTGTTTATGATTTTTTTCTTCAGCCTTCAGCCTTCAGCTGGCTGGTTGGTAGTGACATCTGGTGGCTGTTTCGCCCAGAAAGTTGCGCCAAATATGTGGTGCAGGTTGCATAAATGCACACATAACTTACATTTTTTTTGCTCCCTTTCAGTAAGATTTTATTTATATTCCAGATAAATATGTTAATATTTATATCTGCCTTATATGTTAGATATCAAACATTTTATGGTTCTAATTGGTCATAAAAAATTTATATGGAAAAATTTCTTATTTTCAAATAATAGTAAGAAGTATATATCCAAATGCAATTTTGGCGCAAAATTGTTTCATTATTATTAAGTCAAAATTTATTATATCTAACTACTTCTCATTGTTTGCGCAGCGTTAGCCTTGCAGAAAGTAGAAAGACAAGAATATAGTGTGAAGTTTTTTTTTGGTAATTTTTTTTTAATTATCTTAAAAAAATATTTGATTAGAAATCAAACATATATTTTGGATATCAATGGATTAAAACTAGTGTAGAGGTTAGTGAATTGGTCGAGTTCGAAAATTGGATTTATCAATGAAAATTAACGATTGGCACACAATATTTAGAAAATGGTGTAAGTCATTTTTGGGGCACTTTCATTCCAAATTTTATTAAATGCCTTTTCTTGATTCTTACTAAATTGACTTTTATTCGACTCCTCTTATTGCAATTTTTTTTTCATTTACTAAGAAAACAATCAGAGCTTCTGATTCCTCTATTAACAGGAAAATATTCAGTTGTATTTTTCTCCCTGGATATTTATATTATATCCATAAAAAATTTTGAAAAGAAATTAGAAAGTAAAATACGATGAAGAATATCACTGCCAGTATGAATGAGGACATATATTGCTCAATGGGTGATTCAGGGTGACTTACTCTCCTGAAGAAGTTACCAAAGTAGCTGTCATGCCTCCCCTAATATTTTATCAGCGTATTTGCTGAATGAAGCTTATCCAGACGTTAAATTGTTGCGGAATTACTCGTATTGTAAATTAAATAGGAAATTGGATTAAAATAAAGACAGTGTTTCTATTTATTTTTTTATTTGCCTTGATTTTATTCTGAGGGTAGCAGCAGATATGTACATGATATCGTCATCAAAACGATGACAAAACTTTCCATTGTTGGGTTACACAATTTAAAAAAAAATGACAGAAGAACGTATATAGGACAAAACACAAAATAGTTTTTTGTGCACAGGTCGCCTTTGTAATATTTATGTAACAACACATAAAAACTGCCAACGTTTTGTTTCTATTCACAATCATATGTATATATGAAAATTCTCTTATCCACAGCAAAGAATCCACATATCAACGAAAGTTACAAGTCCGATCGAGTGAGGAGTCAAAAGAGCAGGGACTCTTTTGTCCTTTGCGCCCAATAAACGAATGAAAATGGCTCAACATCCAGAGGAGAGAAGGCGAAATCAATATCTAATCTCATCACACCCTGCTAACAAAGATCAGCAGAATGTGTAGTTTGTGTGAAAGAGATGGTACTTTGTAAACGTTTTTGGCACACTTATTTATGCAACTAACTATGCGCACTTTTTGCTTCTCTCTATTAAATTCACGTTTCTTATCAAATCTCGCCGAATTCTTATACACTTTTTTGTTCATAACTTCTTGCTTTCATAATAAATACAATATTAGCCATAATATTTTCGCGAAGAATAATATCAAGTGTGTAATGTGTGTGTGTTTGTGAACCTCGGTAGTAATAATTGTTCTTGTCATAATTATATATAATTATTTAATATCAATATCTCTTGTAATCACATTTAATTGCAGACGCACATTCAACAGATCTCTCATTTCAGCAGCATTGATTCCGCTATTTACACACATTAAAGTTATAGTTTATCTGTTAAATAAAAAGTCAGGGCCTCTTTTCTGTTCCGTTCGTTAACCAAAGTCCGAGTAACCTGAAACAGAAAAAAAAATTCATTCAATTAGCAAAAAGAATATATTTTGGTGGCAGGTGTTTCGTACAATCGCCGCGAATTGATTTATCTCGTCTATTTGCGGAGCGGAATTCTCATCTTTGTGACCGAGTTTAAATAAAAAGAGAGGATAAATAATCGAGCAGTCGAGTCGGAGCTCCGACGGTGCGTTACTTGGAGCGAGAGCCGCGCATTTGATCTCGGTCCGCCCCGTTAATTCTGATTAACCAATCCCTGTGGTCTCCAAATCAAACCTTCTCTGACAGTCTAATTTGGCCCACGCACCACACATGTACAACTTGTAAAAAATGTTTTATTGCTTTGCTGGATGCGAATTTAATTTTTATAATAAATATGTCTTGTAAAATTAAGTATATTAATTTGACACTTTTAAAATTTATTTTTTTGTTTTATTTATTAGGAGTTGGAAAGTTAATTGAAACATTGCTTGTCGCCAGCTCCGTCGCGAGAATCAAAGAACGTATTTCCGAAACAGAGAACAAACAAAACGCGTGTACAAATAAATGCGACCAAGCAAATGTTGCATGACACGCTGCTTTTTCTTGTCGTCTTGGTCGTTAGGCTCGTCATCAGCTCACTTACAGACAACGAGCAAGCAAAAGCGGCCTGGCAGACCCCCCGCGCGCCGCCTTAATTGAATTCATTAAAGTCGAGGAATCTGATCTTCGCGGCTGCTTATTTTTTACGTTATTTCCTCTCGAAACCCTCACTTCACGCAACAAGAGGGCCGCATTCAGAAAAATCGGCGTGCTGGATCGGTTCGCAAAATCCAATCAATCAAATCAGCAGTGCGAAAAATAATAAATCAGGAGAATCGATTATTTTTCCCCTTTTAAATAAAACAAAATTGTAAATACTCACTTGGCGCAATGTAGTCCGGACTGGACCTTTGCGACATGAGGTCACCCTGTTGCAAGAAGGATGGGTCATTGTTGGGGTTCATGGGACCAAACTCGCCGGGCATGGGGCCTGGCATCGAGCCAGGGCCTCCGTCCATTCCACCTGGAATCATTCCTGTAAATGAAAAATCTCTCAATTAAAAAGATAACATAACTTATCAAATTTAATACATTTTGTGTACAATTCTAAAAATGAAAAGAAAATAAATAATTAAAAATGATTTAATTTAATTCTTTAGAAAAAAATGAAGATTTTTCTTAAACATACTTTATTTTCCAGCTATTTAAACCGATTTAAACTAATATCAATAACGTATTTTGATTTGAACATTTAAATTTATTTCAGGCACTATGTTTATTACTTTAGATTGGTATTTGTAGTAAATTTAAAATAAAATTTAAATTAATTCTTATTTAATTAAACTTAATGGATAATATTAAAATTAGATATAATTAAAACAATTAAATGCATTAATATTTAATTAAATTATTTAAAAAAAGTACAGTAAATAAAATTAATAACTAAATTTTTTTAAATATTAAAATAAAAATATTAAATAAAAAATTATTACTTTAATTAGAAAAATATCCTAATATTACCATTATCAGTTTTTGCTTACCTTGTGGAGGGAAGGGCAAAGGTGGCCCCGAGCCAGGTTGTCCAGGGAAGAAGTCGTGGAAACCCTGGCCAGGGTAGCCAAAGTCAGGAGGGAACTTGCCGTCCGCGGCCGCAGCAGCTGCGGCGGCGGCCGCCGCGAAATATGGGAAGCCGGGCCCACCTGAGCCGTCGTCCAGACCTGGGCTCATGTTCATGGGGAAGCCGCGCATTTTGCGCGTCGACCCGAAGAACGGACCTCGGCCCATCGACGTCAGCTGCTTCAAGCGACGCTCCTTACTTCGCTTGTTTTGAAACCACACCTGAATTAAACAAAAAAGAATTTTTAATTTTATTTCGGAAATTTTTTGAAAAAGGCAAGAATTGATTGATTTTTTTTAGTTGACGGCAAAAATTGAATCAGACGATTTAGACTTTTTTTGTGATGGGAGGGATTTTGCACGATAAAATCAGCTCGGGTGGCAGTGCAAAAGGTGCGATTTCGGAGGAAGGAAAGGGACGAAAATCTGGTGGCAAATCCCCTCTTTGTTATTTCTCTCACGTCGCCGGCGACGCGGCAGCAGCGCCGGGGGTTAATACGGGGGGTAATTGAAACAAACGGCTGTGTGTCGCACACCTTTGCTCTCTAACCCTTGTGATAAAAAAAAAATACTCTGGAGTTTCGCCATTAAATCCGATTAGAGAGAAATTTACAAAAAGTTTTTTCATTGCCAATTAGAGAATTAGAATTATATATTTAAGAATAACTGTTTGTTTTTTTGTGAGAAAAGAAAATAATTTTGTTTTTTCTCTTCTGCCTCCGTAAAAAATTAATTGAAAATTTAGGGTCTTTCAAACTGTAATGTTAAAAAATTCAATTCTCGTCTTTTTTTATAGTCATTCTTACCTGAATTACTCTCATGGGAAGGCCGGTCTCCTTGGCTAATTGCTCTCTGATGTGTCTCGTCGGCTTGGGCGTTTGAGAAAAGGCAGTTTTTAATATCTCGAGCTGCTTTGCTTTGATTGTTGTTCTGGGACCTCTTCTTTTCGAGCCGACTGCGCCGTCGCCGTCTGGGCTTTTGTTCTCGGTTTGCGAGTCTCGCGTTTCCGGATCGCCGTCCAACGAGCCCTGCGAAGAAGACAAAAGAATTTGCAAATGAGCACAAAGATTCAGTTAAGCGAACAAAAATCCTCGCAAATTCTTACACAATCCAGAGCGGCGCAGCAAACGTGCCAATGGATATTGTTTTGAAAACGCTACGTTATTTTTAATTAAAAAATAAATTTAAAAAATTTTGGCACAATTTTCATCTTACAGAGCAATAGCGTTGGTAATTCTAAGGATTTTTTTTTAAATAAATTTCTCATTCAAGAGGTACAGTAACTCACCTCGGAGTCGTTTAGCGAGTCCTTCTCGGGGGTGGTTAGCGATGGGTCGACCTTGAGGTCACCGGCGCCGACGCCTCCGAGAAGCGAGGCGCCGGGGCTGGTGCCTCGCACGTTGTGGTTGTTACTCGACGAGTTGTTGTTGGCCTCCGGGGGCAGAGAGGTCGTTTTCGAGTCTTCATCCTCCTCGTCTTCGCTCGCGGAACCCAACAGGGAATCACCTGCGAACAGAAACGCAAACGCTCAGCCCCTGGAGGTTATGCAGTTTGTCGGGGAGACCGGTCTTGCGGGTCGCATACCAAGGGCTTTGTGCAGGATGAGCTTGAAACTTTCGAGCTTATGTGAACTTTGAGTGAAGGAAAAGTTTCTAAAGTTGGATGCATTAAAGAACAATTTTCTTTTAACAAAAGTCAAGAATAAAAAATTAAAAAATTAATGAAAAGCTTAAAATTTCATGGTGATTTTAATATAAAATCGGCTTTTCCTCGATGAATTTTGTGAGTTGTTTATTGGTTGATAACCGTAATTCATATGCTGTGAAATCATTTTGACAAGTAGAAATCACAAATCCCATCGAGGAAAAGCCGATATCAAATTCAAATCACCATGAATCAACCCTCGATCTTGAAATTCTACCACAAAAAGCTTAAAATCTATTTATAACCTTTTGATTAGTAAATTCTAATCGCGTTTAAATTGACAAAGTTGAGAAATTTTATTAATTTGTGGACGAACTTTGTAAGATTTGGAACAGAACGTGGAATTGGCGCGCTAGATCAAGCTGCACCAGACTTGTCGTGAAAGATTAACGAGGTCAAAAAGTTTTGGCCTAAGTTGTGCGTGTATATATAGTGTTTATTCGGCAGACTAGGAAGTTAAAGTTTCAGGCAGAGAGCAAGCAGCTTTTGCTGATCGGCACTCTGGCCGGCGAAATTTACCAACGGCGCGCGGCCGGGAGCTGCCGGATCGAGAGCCAACCAGCCCATGCAGCCAGCCAGCGCAAGCACTTTCCACTTTAGGAAAATCAATTTCTCCCTCTGGCGAAACTTCGGAGCCACACTCACTCTACTTCAGCTAGTTCTCTCTCGGCTCTCCCCGAGCTTTATACAAAATGGCGACGTCTTATATTTTCACAATCGCACACACACAGCCGGCCTGAATGAATTAATCTTTTTTTGCAAAAGTTGCGACCAAAATGTATTTTTACAATCATGTAAAATTTGCTCAAGTAACTCAATCGCTGAGGGAGAGAACAAACCGCAAAGGTGAAAAAACTTTTGCAACTCGTCAAACGCTTTTTTAGTGACTCTAAAAGGGGTTCAGGAGCTTGTTCACAATGTCCTTGCTGAGTTTTATACAAACGCCTGGAATAATCATATAATTCGCCCCCTTTTTCAAAGGTCCAGAAAACCCTCCTGCATCGCAGAGGTTGAGGTCCACGACCTCAACAGGTAGGGGTGGCTTCCCCTTCACCTGAAGTTGCAAGACCAACTTGAGGTCCACATTTGCAGTTTTTTTTAGAGGTTCCAGTGGGTTATGTAGTGTAACAATAATTAAATCAAATAATCAGATTAATCAATAATATGTATTAGCCTCCGTACCATCTTCCAATCCGATCAAATCTAATTTAACAATGGAGCTAAAATAAATATTGTTTAATAATCATTCGCCACCTAGACGCACAAACAGTTCTCTGTATTTGGTCGGTCTCTCCATGGACCAGCAATATCTTAATGACTAAAATGTGATTTGTATATATCTATAAATGTGTCATATACATTTGTCAACACGTACTATCCACCAATAATTGTTGAAGAATTAATAAATGGCTTTCATGGCACCTAGTTAATTAAAAAGAGGTTCATCATCCTCAGATATTCACACATTAATGTTAAAAATAAAACTAACAAAATCCAACGTTCATTAAAATTGATAATTTACAAATTACTCCTAAGACGTGCTGTCACAAAGGTGTGACTGCAAAACGTGTTAAAAAAAAATGGAAAAAAATAGCAGAAATGTCCATGGATTGCACTATTGAGAATTAATAAAAATTGCATCATTAGCATTTGCAATAAGTTGTAATACTCAATGACTGCAATATTTTTACAATTTAATTCCCACACCTCAGCAGACGCAGTGTGATTGAATAAAGGGCAGAAGGTACAAATGGAATATCATTATATGATCGCGCGGTGACGTCACTCGGCGCCGATCAAAAAACTCCCGCGAGCCGCTCTCAAGGTAACCTTTCACGGTTTGTAGAGGAATTATCACCGCATGTGCTGGCGAGCGCGAGTTGAAAAATTAAAATGCGTACAATGCTTTTTCTAGCCGTCGGTCTGCAATCCGCGCACATTG
The DNA here is from genome assembly GCF_031216515.1 of Neocloeon triangulifer. Classification (NCBI taxonomy): domain Eukaryota; kingdom Metazoa; phylum Arthropoda; class Insecta; order Ephemeroptera; family Baetidae; genus Neocloeon; species Neocloeon triangulifer. Next base: position 3,791,813 of record NW_026775555.1, on the reverse strand, counting down.
CGTAAACACACCATCTTTAGGAGAAAAAATGCCCGGAAAACTCTGGCTTTCGAGTGATTCGACACGCAGCTTAACCCGCGCGCTGTCTCACGGATGTCTCAGTTTATATTTTTTCGGCTTTTCCTTTTAAAACAATCGAGCGTGGGCATTCTTGGGTGCAGAAAAAATATATATGGTCGCGCGGGACGCACGTGATTCCTCAGGTATGAGAGAAGCTCACGCATCCCTAATTAGAACAAAAACGTCAGTGGTCGCAAAAAAACGCGAGTCTTTTCCGTGAAAAGACCAAATCAAGCGGCACAAAATACGATCCGTATGGTTTTCAGGCATGACCAGGAAAGAAAATAAATTTCTTGCAGGTTAAAAATATTAATTTAACTGGGAAAATTTTAATAAGATCCTATCATATTAACAAAATAAGTTTAAGATCAAACTTTTTTTCTTTAAATTTTAACATTTTTTGAAATTATTATTGTTGTTGATTTTTCCACATTGCTACATGACATTGTTTGAATTCAATTAGATGTAACAATTTGAGCAAATAAAAAACAATAATAATTGCAAGAAAATGTGAATATTTAAAAAAAAACTATTATATGAATTAATGATTGAAGTATTTATAAAAAAAACAATGAAAATAAATCAAGAAAAATTTATTAAAGTCAAGTTTGATGATCTTGGCATAAAGCGTGCGTTTATAAAAAAAAAACTTTACAGAAGCAGCGGGAAATGATGAAAATTTTGGTGCATCTCAGGTTCAGTGTTACACCTTGACCTGCGCTCAAATAAATTCTCATTTACAACTATCACGCCGAGCGCGTGTTTCCGAGAAGAGGTGAAAAAGCTCGATCTCTTGAATAAAGAAAAACGACGGCGTGCATAAATTTTTTTACTGCCCACCAAACGATCGCACAGCAGTCAGTTCTCGTCCTGAGAGGAGAATCAAGGAAGACCGACCGACACCGGTTGTTCTTAAACATTTAATATGAAAATCAGAAAAGTCCCGCTGGTAAAATCAGCCAAGAAATAAGAGGCAACAATGAAAAATAATGTCTTGACGCGCGCGATGTCAGTCCGTCGGCGCGCGGGGAAGCAAACTTTTCTCGTTTTGTACGCTGAAGTTGAGAAGAAAAGTGTCAGGATCGACTTGTCCTGTGGAGGGACATCAGGGCGGATTACCAGACAGCTCAGGGCCGTCGTTTCAGCTACGGGCCTGAACAAAATTATTACTAAATTTCTTACAAACAACCTCTTGATATTTATTATCATTTAGAAAAATTGAAGTTTATCATTTCTGTTTTGTTGCGTTAAATCTATTAATTCTAATTTATTTAGAGTTTGAATTGTATACGCTAATTTAAGAAGGACATTCAAGCTAAGAAGATTTAGCATTTATTTCTAATATTGTATCAATATCATTGTCAGTGATGAACCTTAATATATTGTTTTTAATAATCAATTATATCCAAAACATTGAATGTTGCACAAAAAACACAGATGTTTAAAAGATAATTCAACTATTAGTGAAAAATTTGAAAAAATAATTTATGAGATCAAAAGTAATAAATTAAATAAATATCAAAATTTAAAAAAATTAACGTTTAAATAAAATATTAATAAATAACTTATAACTTATTAATTTTAGCCGTACTGAACCATTTTTTTCTCTCCACAGCCGACAAAGGTACAATCAAAACACACGTTTCAATATTCTGAACAAGATGATTACAAAAATTAATTTGTGTTAAAAAAAATATTTCTGGAATTAAACGTCAAATTTTGTGTTCAAAGTTGTTTTGTGAAGAAATGCGAATTTAATTAATTTTTCACGGAAAATTGTAAATTTGAAAGCAAAATAATTTTTGAAAAATAATATTGACTTTTGTTTTAATTCTTGTCAAAATGATTGCTGCGGCCGAAACGTGTAGAGCAGGATTTTTTTCTTAAACAATAAAAAACTCACAAAAAACCATCGAGGAAAAGCCGAATTTTTAATTCAAATCTCCACGAATCAACCCTCGATCGTGAATTTCAACAACAATTTTTTATGTTATTAATTCTGGCCCCATGAATAGTTGGATCTGCAGCTCTAGCCCGGTGGTCTGGCCGGCGTTTTGCCGGCGATAGCGAGCTCGAGTGGCGGTCGGAGCGTCGCAAGTCCAGCCCCTCGGCTTTCCACAAAACCCACTGGCTGTTCAGGCATGCATGCTGAAATCCTCGCGAGATGACAGCCACTCAAAAGTTTATATACGCGCTCGGATTAAATCTATCGTCGTGTCGTGTGGACCCTTAGATTTTCACTCTTTTTCCATCTCTCTCGCCTGCGCGTTTATAGCTGTTGTGAGAGAGAGAGCGTGTTTTTGATACGAGTGCTCGTGAAAAGCGTCTCTGCACTGACAGCGCGCACAACACACGCCGCAGCAGGTACCGATCACAGAAATATGCGTTTGGGGATAAAATGTGTCAAATGTGGCAACAAACGCCAGGGAAAAAATGTTGCTTGATGGACTGCCTTGATGTTTATTTTTATTATTTTTTATCATCAAAAAGCTATCCTGCCCAGCGTTCAAATTTTAAATCGTCGACCTTTTATTCTTAAAAAAATATAGCATGATGAATATATAATAGAATCTAGATTTTTTTTCATTAAATTCGCAACGCATTGAAAACTTTTGAAACATTTCATGGAACTTCTTCTCAAAATTAGCATAAATTTTCACTCAATTTTACAGTTAAAGAATTCATTCATGCGTCATAAAATTAAAAAAATTAGGTTTAAAAATGGGTTAATTCTCGTTGAGTGTAAAAAGCTTGATCAGAAACTGAGCAAATTTTAAGCACTTCGACTAATTTTCATTAAATTAAACACTTGCGGTGGATTTCATGAAAAATTGAAACCACTTTGCAAAGAAAAGGACAACTTTTTTATTTGTTAAAATTAAATTCTCAGCGATTTATTTTTAATTTTTATTAATTCCTCCCACTTTTAATTTCAGTTTGGACATGACAAGATCACCTTGTTGGGATCAGTTGCCCTGTTTTTAATTTTTCTTTGCACCCGGGGTAATTTGATCAAAAGGTGAACATTTTATTTCCAAATAACTTAAAATTCTAAATTATTACTGCCGCAAATAATTCACGCATTTTCCAAACATTTTTTCACTACAAAATATTTTATTTTGCTGTGGTTGCAACCAAAACGGTTCTTAGAAAAATAGTAAAATAAAGCTGAAGCAAAACTTTATGTAATCTCATAATTTTCGCTTCGCCGGCCACAGATATTTCTGCCAAACGAAAATAACAACTCCACGTGAGTCTTCGCAAGCAACCCTTTTTTAATTCCCTTTTTGTGGCAAGATCTATAGGTGCTTTGCTCTTTCTTTCCGTCTCTATACACGTGACAAGTTTGAAGGGAATATAAGGTGCGTTGGCCCTGTGTGTGTTGAAAAACACGTCGATAATTGCACAAAGGGTTTGTGAAAAATACGCGCACCTCACACGGCGGCGGCGGCGTCGACGAAAAAAAATCGACCCTTTTCCGCGCAATGGAAAACGGAATTTCCATTCTTCCCTCTCGCTCGCTCACACATATTTGTTTTGGCAGCAGCACAGCTACTCGTCTCTTTTGATCGGCGGCTTATCAGATCGGAAAAGAGTTGCTGCCGGTTTTGAAAGCGGCCAGAAAATGAAAGGTGACCGCGAGCGCGGCGACAAATCTCTCTCTCGCGCGAGACATCAAAATAAAATGAGCATTTATTCACGGCAGGGATGGATTTTTCTTTCTAGCTTCTTCTTTCAAAAACGAATGTCACTCACGAATGGATGCGTTCGTAGCTGCCTGCGAATGTAAAACATGCCACCCAGTTTGATAAAGAAAGGATTCGTGTTTGTTGTGAAAACACATGCATTGCCGCGGCGGAAAAAAGCGGTAGAAAAGAATGCAGAGCATGAATATAAAAAGCTCGCGAGCGGTTCTTTTTAACTAACAATATAAACGCTATGTGTGTTTGTGATAAGAGCAGAGGTGTTGAAGGGCGATGCGCGAGTCGCGACAATATAAATTTAAAATGAGAAGACATACCTATTGGTGCGTGTGGATTTTAAATGTTTAAAATATTTTTAGTCGTATATTTCCTCATTTGGCTTTAAATGGCAATGATTTGATTTGACAAGTATTATTAACAATGTTTCTGAAATTGTGCAACAAAAATATTCTATTTATAACTATAAAATAAATTAATTTATTTAAGTAATGAAATAAAGTTAAATCGTTACATTGTGAGCTAATTTTACAAATCTTTTTAAACTTCTTTCTCAAACAATTCCATTATGAGAGACACAAATATTAATTTAAAATTCCATAATGTCGCATTTCTGTTGATGTAGTTAAATTATATATTCTTAGAGAATTTATAAAAAGGAATAAAGAATAAACAGCCATTTAAGGGTGAGAAAAAAAGAACGTCAATTCAACTTAAGTAAGCGGCACACAACTTTGAATATTTATAATTTTTATGCAGGTTTCCTCATTAGCTTTAAAATAAATAATTACACAAACATCAAAAATTTTTTAAAATTGGTGCAAGTAAAATATTTATTCTGTTATATAATAATAAAAACTATTTTATTAAAATATAAAAACAAAAAATGAAATTAATTTAAATTGTTATGTTATAAAAAAAATATTTTTAAATTTTTAATAGATGGTTGCTTTTTAATAATTATATTTTATTATATTAGTTATTGTTGTTGCATTTTACATTTTCTAATTTTGTTATAAGTTAACAAATTTTTATTTTGACAATTTTATAAACAGGAGACAAATTTAACAGTTTAATGAAGAAAAAAGATTAGGTCGTCCAGCATTTTCTAGCGGCGGAAAACGTTTTTGGGGATCAAATTCAGATCGCATTGGTCCACTTCGACAACACCCGTATTGTTATCCAGGTATTACACTAAATTTATTCAAAGCGGGACGACTCGGCGCTCTCTTGTCTCTGCCGCCGCAACTGTGCATTCATGAATATATGGGTTGCCCAGAAATTCAGCGTGCTCTGTGTGTATTTTATATATAAATGGGAGGGATCGTTTTCCGTTTGAACAAATAATGCGGCTGCGGATTAAAACAAGCCCTGCATGCTGAGAATATACACAGGCTGCAGCATGCATAAGAGGCTTGCGTTGATAAACACATGAGGATTTGCATTGTTCCAATAACACCGTGGCTGCTGACGAAATAATATTCTTTCGAAATTATTAACGAGCCGTTGTTTTTTATATAGGAGGGATTTCAAAAGAATGGAAAGACTGAAGAAAATTTTTCAATTGTTGGTATTTGAAATTCTTTTACCACAAAAAACAAGTGGCAAATATAAGAATCATGATATAAATTTAATTACGCAATAAATAATTCAATTAAAATGTACCAATATGTCACAGGAAGGTATACAAATTTGTCCATGATTAATGAGATAATTTAATCGATTCAAAAATTTATAGTAAAGCAAGAAATAAAGAATTAAAATGCTATTTGCCAAAAATAAACGTATTAAATGATATTAATATTAAGAAAAATGTCTTAAAAATAAAATTTATTTTATGTTAAAAGATAATATAAAACATTAAATATTTATGAAAATAATTGTTTAATCTCATATTATTTTGTCATTCTCATTATTAACATTTACATTAAATTGTAAATATTTTTTAAACTTTATTTCATTCTCCCTTGAATAATAAAAATACATCAAAATAATTACGTTCAATCGGAAATTCAGAGAAGTCAGCCTGCCGTTTCATCCCTTATTTCTCTCGCTCCCTCTCGGCGGGGTGCGAGCAATGAAAAATTTATATCTCCGCGGCGCATCAGCTATACAGCGAGCGAGGGCCTATCTTTTGCACTCCCCGAGCGTCCATTGATTTTTGGCGCGCGGCGTCTTCCCTTTAAAGCGGCAGCAGCAGCCGGCTTCACACCCCTGCCACGCGGGCTGCATAAGCAAGCGATAACAGGGGATGAAAATAATTCGGGCGAGATCACTTGCCGAGATAAGCGCATGCGTTCGGCCCAGAGATAAATTCGGTCCAGTGAAAAGTGTGCTGCTGCCTGGACCAATCGACGGCCACCCCTTTGCATGCCATGCCGCCTCGCTATTTATTTTGCCATCTCTGTCGATATCACTCACTGCACGCTCTGTCAGCCCTCGTACATAGCAGTGGGGTTGATTTTGTAGCTTGCATTTGACCCAGCAATCTTTGCTAATGCAAAAAACGTGAAATTTTACATTTGACAATTTATGTTTTACGGGTTTTATGTTTAATTACGAAGCAAATTGATGGTGTATAATTATATTATGGATTAATCATATCATTTTGGCAACAGACAACATCATCAGGAATGCTTTTTAAAAAAAATTTAGTTTATTACGTTTTGAAGAGCATTATATAATTATATTAACAATTTTTATGATTAATTTTGAATAAATTATTTACCTTATTTGAAATTCAATTATTAAATATCAAACAAATTTTGTGTATTAAATTTATGATTTAATAATAAAACTAAAAAATTTGAAAAATGTTTATTAAAAATTTAAAATAAATTATTTTACAAATAATTTGTATTTATTACATTTACTATTTTATTTATTACTTCTGATTTGAGTAACAAATTCACCGTGAAAATAGCGGGCCAAAAGACTATTTTTACTGTTTTGATGGCTGGCAGATTGTCTGAAATTCTGAATGCCGAGACGTGTGTCTGACTGTCAGTCTTTGCACTCGCTGCAGCGAAAATAAAAAAAGGCGACTGGAGCGGGCCAAAAATTTCTTGGTGCCTCCGGAACACACAAAAGAGGCCTGCGATTTGCCACACATTTTAGAGCGCGCAGGCTGAGGTGTCAAATTTTACCCACTCGGTGGTCCAGCATGTTGGTCGCGTTTTTTCAACATTTTATTCAGGGAAGCGGCCAGATTCAGAGAATTTTGCCCGAGTCATTAAAAATGCTTCGAAAAATAAATTATTCCCGAACTCATCGCCGCGCATTGGAAAAAAATTTATGGTCTCGAGAGCGCGCGCGAGGCGGCGACGAATAAGAGAAATAATATTTTTATGTTTGTGTCTATCGGAAAGGGAATGAAAAGCGCAGCAGGAGCTTCTTTTTCTCTGCTTTTTCTGCTGACCACCTTTTGTACCGTGCAAAGCATGTAAATCGATTTTTCTGCCACACACTTGGCCGCGCTCTTTTATTATCGGCGCTGGCTGTGCCACCTTTTCTTAAGCTCTCTCGTCTTTTATATGTGAATTTTGTTACTCCTTTTTTATTTTATTGTTCCATTTCTGCAAATTAAAAAGCATGCGTGCCCTCCAGGGTGATTCAGTTTCATTTGACAACTTGATGCTCTGATTTATTTTGACTAACAAAATTTCACTTCTAAATTTAAAAAATAAACTGGCTTTTCCTGTGTGTAAAGAGGAAAATATCACAACATTTTACTGCACCGTTATTTTCTTATCATCAACCACTTGATATATTTCTGACAACTAAGGAAAATTAACTTTTTAAATGCACGCGAAATTTAAAAAAAGGTCTGCGAGGTTTTCAGTGGTAAAAATGTGCATATTTTTACGTGGCATGAGCACATTAAGAAATCGTTCTTTTCAAAGGAGCGCGTGAGGCCTGGCACAAAAGCCGCGGCGTGTTTAAAGTGCAAAACGAGCATTTTGTTCCGCGCCTGCAAAACATGACATGTGACAAAAGCAAGGTCGAACATGCGTGCAATTGCGCTCCACTTCAAAAGTGGCATTTTTCACGTATTTCCATGCACAAGGATATTTGTGATCTTGTTAAAATAACTTAATAAGAAAATAAATCGCTAAAAATTTCGGTAGCAAAATAATTCATTTTTTTCATAAAAATATTATGTTTCTAGTTTAATTGAGTAAAAAATTAATCTAATTATTTTTTTTAGCTCTTCAGTTAAAAAATTTAAGAAAAGGCAAATTTTTCACTTCCTATTAATTTACGGAGCACCGAAAATAATTACAGAAAACTGGCGTAGCACAGGAAGTTGACAATTTCGCCAAATTAAAGCAGCACGTCGGCAATATCAGACCATGAATGAATTTGAAATAATTGCAATCTCCAGTCATGAATGAACAAGTGACCTTTCGACCAACACCGACGGTCGGATGGATTAAAAAAACTGGCATTGAGATTGTCCCCGCGGTGTTGGACGAGAGAAGAGCAGCTTTTGATCGAGAATTGTGGCGCAGCGCGCTTTGTTTGTGTTTGATTACAGGCTTTGCATTTTGCGGTGGCGGCAAACTCGAAACGCCGCCGCAGATTCCCATAATCATATCCTCTCGGCGGCGCAGCAGATCCATCATCATCATCAGCAATTACGATTTTTTTTATATACTTTTCTGCCGTCGCCGCTCTGCAAAAGTTATTATTTTTCCATGCGGCACCGCTGCAGCCAGAAGCGCAGAGCGTAATTTCACACACCGAGCAAAACCGGCAGCAATTATTTGTACGTGATGCTGCGCTCGTCCCTCTGCGGATATATATTTTCATTTTCGTCGTTGGACCAGCAAAATTTTGCCTTCGTCAGCCACAGGGTCACACTTTGGTGCGTACGCTCCGGGGGGTTATTGTAGAAATTTTTGCAAAAATATTATAAAAAAAAAAAAGGAAAACGCGAGCTGCGTGTGTGAGATACTTTCAGCTCTAGTGAACCTTTGACTGTTTTATTGCCCCCGAATCATGACTTTTTTTAAGAGAATCATATAAAAAGTTGTTTGTCCCTTTTTTGAAAACCAAAAATTTTAGTGTGTTGATCAACTTTTATTGTATGTGCTGTGCTTCAATTCTGTAACTACAATTCCATTTGGATTCTTGTTTGCTTCAAGTGCAAAATTAGTATGGGACACAATCGACACGATCAACTTTTGGAATAAATTTTTTCTGCGGTTTCACATGTAAAAATTAACAGTTCTGAAACACCCTTAAAAGCTGCCGTGTATATAATTTGCATGTGAACATTTCCGAACATTTCAAAATTGTTAGCATTTTAGCTAAAAGGTGAATTAAACAAATTAATTGTAATTTTAAATAATAATACAAAATATTGTTCTTAAAGCTCAATCATTATAGTGCGAATAATATATTGACCAAAAAGATGACGTGCTGATAATTCTTAAATATTTAGTTTTTCGCATTTTTATTGTGTATTTCCATTCCAATTAACTGTGTCTTTTGTCGAATGCATTTTCAGCCTTTTCAGTATAGTTTTTTGCTCATGTTTGAGTATCAATAAAATAAATAATTATAATTAAATAAACTGGAAGAATATGAAAGCATATAAAAAAATTCAGTTTGTTTAGATAATATAAGGGTAGCTAATGGTAAACATTATGAGTAATAATTAACATGAAAATGCACCTCAGTCTAAATTTGAGACTATTTTATATCCTTAAATTGCACTCAAAAGAGTTTATTTTTATAAATTTACTCTACGTTGTGTTGAAATTTAAAAAAAATGATTAATATTTAAATTTGTGTCACTCTCAATTAAACACAATCCTGGCTGGCTACATTTTTCAAAAACCACCATCCGAATAATTGAAAATTCCAACGCACGCTCTCAGGACGTTATTTTTATCGCGCACAAGCGCTCGCGGCATTCAAAAGTGTTAATTGTGCCAACAATCGCTGCCGGCCACAAAAATCCACAAAAACCTCTCTTGGTGACCACGGGTCTCTCGAATACCCTTTTTATATATGAATGATTTTCCAAATAAAAACACACTGCACGGCACATATATATATTTTATGGATGCGGAGAAAAAGCGGTTTCGGAATTAGTTGGTCGTGAGGTCAGACGAACCGCCCCTTGGGAGGCTGCGCTGCTGCCGCTCGAAAACCACGAGAAAAACTATCGCTCTCTTTCTCGGTCATTATTATATATTACAAGGGAAAGAAAGAAAGAAAGATCTGAGGTTGCTGCTGGGAAAACAAGTGCATCACGCGGCCGAGCCTTGATACCGCGCAGCTACCTCTCAGCACACCATATTTTCACGGCATAATCTCATCTAAGAGGCCGCGCCGCTTTTTCTATGCCTCGCGAGCTGCTGACCCGTCACGTGCAGCGCTTCGAAAAATTTATAATAAGAAGAAAGGAAAATGCTGAACTTCGGTGTGTGCGTTGAGATGCATTTTGAATGAGAAAAACGGCACATTGCATTTGTGCGAGAGAGAAAACGGGGATTTGTGTGCATCCTGCGATCTCTGTGCAATTACTGAGGTCATCAGAAAATCGACCGTTCTCGTCATTATCGCAACGAGTGCCGAGAGCAGAGTGGCGTGAAAATGCGCCGGAACGCCTCCTTATGAAAACTCACGATGCATTTATTTTATAGGTTTATTTTTCGAATAATGGAAAAATATGAAATGAAATTGTTCAGAAATTAAACGTATAATATTGTTAACTGCACAAGAGCGCAAGAAAATTAATAAAATCATAAAGAAAACTTTGAATTTTAAATTTTTTCTAGCTATTTAATATAATTTTTGCCTTTTTTCTTCTTTTGTGGGAAATGTTTTGACTTGAATTAAAAAAGTTTATATTAATTTGAAGTTAGAAGAGCTTTTTTGTTAAAATCAAACTAATAATCGGCCTTTAAAGTCTCATCGTCAATCTTATAAGAACAGAGATATTTTGTGCCTCAGTTTTTTTTTAACAAAATTCGCACATTGCATCATAAACTGCTCTGACAAAAAAAGTGGTTACAATTCAGGTTAGCAGATGCTAAACGTTCTCCGGCAAACATCATCTCATTAGCATATTTTACTTAATCATGCATACATGCAAAGTATGAATGATTCTGTTACATTATTATATTTTTACAACATCAAAAACCAGCTTCGTCTTCGGCGCATGCGGGTAATTAACTCGGTTTTAACCAAACGAGAGTGAACTTTGAACGAAAGTGAAGAGTTTTTCTCTGAGGTGGTCCTGCATTGTCTTTATATGTATGAAATTCGGCGCGGCTAATAGACAATAAATCGTAGGTAATCGGCCTGGCGGCAGCGCCCAAAGCAGAAGCCGCCGCCGGTAGCAGAAAAAAACAGACACACACACGTGAGGGTGGACGGGCCTAAAATGTTTGTGTGCGCTGCATAGCTAATGGTGCCAATACCATTATCTTGCTCCTTTTGTGATCGCCGCAGACAGGATGCGAGACACCGCCCCACTCATTACACACACATCCAGCAATGCATATTTCCCTCGGCTCAGTCAATAATCCACTGACTTTTTGATACTAAAATGCCAAGTAAGGAACAAAATAAAGTATAAATATCCAAGAAAGAATTAAATTTTAAATTAAATTAAAAGTGATAAAATAGTTCGTAAATAAATAATAAAAAATTTATTTTTTGCTTCATATTCTTCTGAATCCAATGTGAATTAAGGAATTAATATTTGATTTCATATAAAATAAGAAAATTAAGAAAATATTTAACAGTGAAATTAAATTTGAAATAAAATTAAAAATATTAAAATATCAAGAAATAAATAATAACAATAAAATATTCATATTAAACGAAAAATATTTTATTCTTTATATTCAACTGATTTGTATGCCAAGCAAGGAATTAAAATTTGATTGCATATGAAACAAACTTTAATTTAAAATATCCAACATAAAGAAGGCCAAGAAAGTTTGAACATTAATAAAAATTTATATTAAAAATATCCTCTTTTTCAAACAATATCGACAAATAAACAACAATAATTTTTTGAGTTGGGTCAGTTATAAAAATTACTTTTGTTTTATTTTTGTTTGACCTTCAATGTCATCAGTCATTGCTTCGCCTTGTCCTTCGTCGCTTGGACTCTTTGATAAACAACGCGCCACACACAGAATAAATAAGCACGCGTCCGACTTATGCAATGAGTTTCTGTGGCACACACAATTAACATGCGGAATCGCAGAATCGCCGAGCAATTTCAGCTGGTGTGTCCGAAGACACCTCGCCTCTGTAAAGGCTTCCTGTGCCGCCGCCGCCGCCGCTTTTCTGCGCAAGGCGCCGACAATTTGCATTTTCATCGGCCACTCTGCTGATTATATGCAAATCGCAACGCACGTGAGATGGACCTGTTCCCACGGAGCGGCAAAATGCGATTTCTATGCACACACGGGTGGATTTGTGGGGCGTTGCAAAATTAATAGAGTTCACCATTGAAATATAATTTCAAGTGCAATTAAGGTAGTTCTTTTTGTAACATTTTGTGCAGTTTTTCCTCAATAAGATAAGAATGTAAAATTTTACACTAAATTTTTTAGTTTCCTGTGTCGCGCACAGCCTTAATTATATGCTTGGCAAGGAAATGTGAAACCTTAATGCTAAAAAATGCCACTTTTAACTTTATTTCAATTTTTGTTATAATTAAAAAGAACTGCTGGTTCGTGCAATTTTGATTAATTTCCAAAACTGCAATCAACACTTTTGTAGATCAGGTGCTGGATACTTGATTGCTATTTTTGACGCCTATTTTTGAGCAATCAAACGGCACATCTTGTAAAACCAATGAGCATAAAATGAGTTGACATTACAAAATTTTTGATAAGGCCCCGATAAAAAAGGGTTCCGTTCTGTGTTGTGTTCACGCTTTGAAAACTGTCATATCATTCGCAACTCGCGGTCTTGATATGCCTGATACACTTCCTTTCAAACCAATTAGAACGATTTGTGCTAGCGTCTGCTGCGCTAGGACGGGTCTAAAAATTCTATTTTTTTAATATTAGTTTCATACATAAACAAATCTAACAAAAATTTAATTGAAATTTTTAACAAAAGTTTAATAAAATGAGGTTGATGTTCTTTTTTTAGTTCATACAAAGCTGAAATAATTAATGTAAAAAATTAATGATTCTAATATTTTGATATTCAAATAACCTCTAATAAATTGCAAATAATTATCATCAATTACATTAAATTTTTGCAAAACAATCTGCAACTGCAGGTAATGGAAAAATTCAATCAATTTTTTAACGTATTTGATTTACGGAAATAATATAAAAAAATTTCATATATTTGATTTTTGAAATCAAATTTTTAAATTTATTTCCCGTCGGAAATATATTTGGCTGAAATGCATGATATTCATTTCCGTTTTGAAATTGCATCCATTTTCCAATTTGAAAAAGAAATATTCACAGAAATTCAAAATTATAAACGTCCGTTACGATATTTTAGCCGGGCAGAGCAACTCCGCGTTTATTTAAGTATAAAAGCAAAAAGACGAAAGCTGTTCCCTTTCCTGTGCCTAATTGAGATTCTCATCCTCGCCGGTCCCAAATTATTCCGCCGCTCTAATAACAACAATAATATACCGCGTGCGCCGCGCGCGGTGTCCCTTTCCTAAAATAATAACTCTCCCTTATTGCGGTGAGCGGCGCAAATTGCGGTGCGGAGGGCGAAAATTTCGTGCATAGGCCAACAGATCACTCGGCTCTTTTTTTTATACCGCGGGCTCATTTAGGTGTGATTATGTCCATTATTCGATGTGACCGGATATAATTTTGTTTCCTCTCGTCCGCGTGCGTGCCGATGCAACGGCAAATTATATTATACACGAAAAATTGGGTGACTTTGCCAGATGACAGCGTTTTTCCTGACAAATGTTCTAATCAACCCTTTTGTGCCGCTTCAACATCATAATTAGCTTCTCTTCTGCTTGTGCGCCACACGTGCTGACAAACTCGTGTTGGTTTTGGCTTTTATCAGAAAAAGGCCACGACACTTGAAATTTTTTAGTCGCTATCAAAAGAGGGAAAAGACGTGAAAAAGGAAACCGACAGTTTTGAGACAATTATATTTTCTTTATTACACTTTTATTTAAAAATTTTCTTGTATTTTATACTCTGGAAATTTATATTTCCATTAATTTTTTTTCCTATAATCATTCGCATTGTTTTCAATTATCCCACTTAGTCAACTTAAAGAGTTTTGGTATCAAAAAATCAGTTAACTTAGAAAAGCACTCAGGATATATAAATTTTATTTCAAATTTCATTAATTTTAAACAGAAAGATTTAATTTTCAAACTTTTATGGTTCCAAATTAGGAATGAATAATTAATAAAAAAGTTTATTTTGTTAAATTATAAATTAGAAATTTTAAAGATAAAAACCTGCAGAATATTAAATGATGTTTTAAAATTAAATACTTTAACAATAATTTTAGTGCCAAACTACTTTTGAAAAAAAAACTTTACTATTAATGCACAATTTTTTTACGCAAACATAACCGAGTTCATTTTAAACAGCATAAAATTGAAACTGACCCAAGGTGCACGGCACCCACCAATTTCACGTTTCCTGCGTTGTTATCAGAAAAAAAAGCGTCGCCGGCTCGTCGCTGTAAATATATAACATTGTAGCAAATTAATGCTAATACCAGGGGCCGAAACTGACCTCAGTCTAGACTTTTTTGTCGGCACAGGCGCCTGCTTTTTCCTCTTCCAATAAAGTGACCCTTCGTGCGGCGGCCATAAATCCTCGAGCTGTCCGACACCGCTTCATAATTTCGCGGCACTTTTCTCAATTCGGGGGAGCTGCAGCCCCGGCTGACCGTCAATCAATCAAAAATATTGGACAGCTTTCGCGGCCGCACTAATCATAATAGTATAATTTCCGAATTTCGGGGATGAGACGCCACTTAATAACCCTCATTTCCATGAAAAGAGCTGGACCAAGAGTATAGAAAAAGTATCTCGTTGCACTAAAAATGGTAATTTTATGGGATATAATCGCTTTTCTGATTTCTTATAAATATTTATCCAACTTCAAGGCTGGTCATCCAGCACCAAATTGAGGTCTCTAAATAATTCTTGAAAAGGAAATTTTGAAATACATAAAAAAAAATACAAGTTTCAAGCTCATGACTGACTTTTAAATCTAGATTAAATTTTTGTACGACTTACTTGAAAGAATTTTAGGCAGAAACTCACCGTGCGAGCTTTTTCCACTGAGGTAGTCGTCCTTGCAGATGAACTTATTGTCGTCGAGGACGTAGAGTTCTTCGCCAGTGCTTAACTGTTTTCGACATACAAGACACGTGAAACAGTTCAGGTGGAACACTTTGTCCCGCGCTTTTCTAACTAAGTCGCTCGGTGAAATCCCTTGAAGACAACCACCACACTTCGTGCCGTAACGCCTGCGAACACACAAAAAATGACACAATTAAAACGAAAAGGTTAGAAATTTTTTTAACCAGGGTTAGAAATTGACTTTGGTTTGGCAATTTTCGGTTTAATAACAATTTGGCGTATCGGAATCAAATAATTTCCCCGGAGTTATTATCAGTTGGGTAAATATAAAATGAATGTTTTCGCTTAATTTCCCCCCGAATCGATTATCGGCGCGCAAATTATACACAGCAAATAATTAATGGAATTGCCCTCAGGAAATTTACAAACAGGACGCCGTGCAGCGAAATCATTTCCGAATTATCAAGATGAAAAGCGCCAAAATTAACACCGAAATCCTCGCGCATTGCAGAGCGAAAATGGCAGAGAAAACATGTCGAGAGAAAAGTTGAAAAGTTGGCCGCTCGACGAAGGCTCGGCTTGCGAGATAAAAGCGCGCGAGTCATCGCAAAAGCGGCGAATAATTTATAAGCCCCCAGATGTCCACACACACAAGCCGGCCAGAATATATAAAATCTCGTCGTCCGATACATAAATTATTACACACCACACAGCCCTGCAGCTAAACTCAATTATCGCGGCAGAGAGAGACCCACAGTCGTGGCTATGCTGGTATGGAAAGCGCTCTTTTTGAATATTACATTTAGGCTCATTTTTTATTTACTTGCTCCATAAGTTAAGTTCATAGTATTTAGCAT
Organism: Neocloeon triangulifer; assembly: GCF_031216515.1. Lineage (NCBI taxonomy): Eukaryota > Metazoa > Arthropoda > Insecta > Ephemeroptera > Baetidae > Neocloeon > Neocloeon triangulifer. Next base: position 3,775,902 of record NW_026775555.1, on the reverse strand, counting down.
CCGATAAACTGCATTCAGATTAATTTTAATTTCGCTATTTGCGTAGATTTTGGATAATAGGTATTGACATTCAATGTCTTCAATAGTATACTTAAAATTGAATCAAACAAAAAATATGATATATACGATATAAAGATTAATTTATACAAAAGTTAAATTATATAAAATTTACTAACAGTATTAAAAGTAAAGCAACTTTAAAATATTTATTATAAAATTTCATGGCATACAATATTATAATTAATATTTTAAAATGTTTAATTAATTAATGTTAAATTTGTACATATATTTTTTTATTTACATGAAGATTGTTTAATAATTGCACGCGTTAATTATGCTTTGTTTAATAATTTATATATTTCTAGCATCATTTGAAGATTGAAAAAGATATGAATACTGAAATGTTAATGATACAATTGCGAAATCTAAATTAGAGTTAATTTTTATAATATAAAACATTACTCACATTAAAAAAGAAACATTGATAAAATTACTAAAATTAAAAATGCAAATTCAGATTTGAGTAGTCAACAAATTTTTCTGTTTTGGAGTAATAGGAGCATTTTAAAATAAATTTCGAGAAACAATCAATTGAGAAACTTATAATAAATAAACAATGTACAATTGCACACTCTGGAGCAGGCGTATATACTCGCACACGTATTCATCAAATTATTTTCCATAATCCGCCGAACTGTTTATGAATATGCATCACTCATTTGAATAATTTCACGAGATGTGTGGCAGAGTGATTATTAAAGTGTGCGCGACTGTGTTTGTACTTTTTAATAAGTAATAATTTTATGTTCGAGAGCTGTGATGCAACCGCGGTGAAATGTTATATACGCGCGCCGTGAATACATAAAACTGCATCTCATCACCATCAAAGATTTATGCGCGTCTGTTTCATATTATTATAAATATATAAATTAAGGTAAAACACACCAATTGCGAGTTGACTTATTTTACTTCCACGCACGCCAGGTAAAAATTATTGTGTTTAAAAACTAATCCGATTAATTTATTTATGCCTTGACCTGAACTTGTTCTAATTAAAATGGTGATAAAATAATCAATAAATTATACAGGTGCTTATTAATAGGGGCTGGTCATTGAAAAGTATGCAGAGAGCATGGATAATAAAATGTCTTGTACATCATAAACTAAACTATAAGGATAAATATTTTTAATTATGAATTTAACTTGACTTATTCTAATTATGATTTTTTTTAGTTGAAAATTTAAATAGGGTCTTTTTTATCTCAAATGTTTCAGCAAAATTCTTGTTATTTTTCTTCCAGCAATTCTATTGTTTTCAACAATTGAATTTAGATATAATGTTGATGTTATGTAAATATTTTAACAAATAAACAAAAATATAATAATGAAAAATTTACCAAAATGTTAAATAAAACAAAAATTGGCGTTTTCTTTCTGACAAAGTGCAAAAATATTAATAATTAGATGCATTTAAATCCAATTTTAATAAAATCTATTCTAATATACATACAATTTGTATACATTGGCAACAAAAGCCTAAATATGGAGACTTTGAAATGCGGTAATAATTAATTACCATTTTCCACACTTCATTTGCTCGATTTACTCCACTCGCAAAATAAACTGTAACATGGCTGCGCATCAACTTTTAAATTACTCATGCATATAAAAGTGCACAATCGCATAAAAACAAACGCCCTCTCAATTAATTACCAGCAATTACACCTTTAATTTGAAATTTTGCACATTTATTATATTATATACATTTGCACCACACCGTACTAAATGTCAAGAACCGTGAAATTATTTTTATATTTTTCATTATGAATTAAGTTTTGTCAGCGCGTCAGCGTGGGTGGTCATCAAGGTAGTTAACACATTTCCTGACATTTTCATTCTTTTTTCTAGAACTCCTTGACTTTCAACATTTGATAACATATGCGCGCACCCACGAAAACAGATAATAAATTAAAAAAGAAAACCACACGTGAAATTTATTTGCCTCAATATTTTCAAATTGTAAGACATATTTGAGAAATTTATTGTGATCTAATTAAAATTGATTAAAAATAAAATTGCCAAAAATACTTTTGTTGACACAGAAATCATGAAAATTTATCACAATTTTCTTTCAAAATATATATGAAGTGAAATTTTAATCAATTTGTGGACGTTTTCCAAAAATTGAAGTTGTATAACAAATTAAAAGGTTGGAGGCTTTCATTTGTGAAAATGCCTAAATTATTCGTCGCATTTAAAAAATAAAAAAAAGGTACGATTTTTAAAGACAAATTTTATTTTTCTATACTTTTTTTTCCTTTACTTTATCGGAAATTTTGGAGGAAATATTTATAATTTAGAAATATATTTATTTTTTGAAACATGCAGGTTTTCCCGAAATGAAATCGTCACTTCGGGGTGTCAACTTGGAGTGTTGATCCAAACCGCTTTGCGCTCACGCGTTTTTCACTTCGGCAAAGTGCGCGAGAATCTCTCTCTCTCTTTTCAATTGCCAGTAACAATAAGCCGCGCCGAGCTTTTTGTTATTTTTTTTATTTTTCAAAACCGGCAGCGGCACAAACGAACGAGAGCGAGGTGCAAAGTTTGGTTATGAATACAAAATGTTTGTGCAGCGGCGAACCAGCAGTCGAGAGAGAGGAACAAAATATATACGAAAAGGGAGGCGCGCCGATATTATTTTAGGCACGTCCCCGAAAAGGGAAGATATTTTCCATTGTGCTCCTTGGCGGTTTAAAATTTATATTTCCACGCACAGAGTCAGAGAGAGAGGCTGCAGGTTTTTCATATTGATTTCGCAGCGACTGCATGAAATAAATATATAAATATGCAGCGTCGTGCGCGGTGTGTGCATTTGTTTTATCAAATGAATTACAACCCCAATAAATTTTTACAGTGCGGCAGTAAAGTTGTACAAGCCGGAATATAATATTGTGGGAGCAGATAAAAGCGCGGAGAGTTTGTAAATCTGCTCCGGCTTTTCGAGAGAGTATCACGGAAGTTCGGAATTATAATATAATTCTTTTTTCTATAAATATACATCGGTCGGCCAATGCCGAGGAGTTTCAGTGTTTTCCGACCGGGCATGTTTTTATGCAAATGCGCCGCGTGAATATCACAATGCATGGAAATTTATACGCAAATATTTAAATTTCTGAGACCAAGAGAGTGACTTTATCTGCCGGCAGACGCCATTTTTCGGTTCATGAATTCGTTTCGGCAGAACTGGCTTTGTTTTTCCAGGCAGGACTTAAGGGAAATGTTAATATAAGTCAAAAGGTTTTTATCTAATACAATCCAAACAAGACATAAAAAAGCACTACCGCAATGTAAAAATTAAATAAAATGATAAAAATAATCAAATTTTTATTTAGTATTTCAAAATTTATACTGAAATTTAAAAAAAAAATACAAAACATTGGAAGTTTTATTTACTATATAACTTCACATCATAAAAACTTTAACAATTTGAAGAAAATGTTTATCATTAAAGTGTTGCAATTTCATAATTTTATACATGTCATGTCTCTGTTTTTTCAGTAAAATGTAATTTTATTGGCGCAGACACTGAATAGCCCAGACATCCCAATTTACGCAATTATTTACTATTGTACTTCCCTGTGTGGTCAAAGAGAATTCTGAATAGCCTAATTTCACTCTCATATAATACGAAGAATTGCCGATAATGCGGCTGCCGATTTCCTCACTAAAGAGGGCCTCTCGCTTATGATGGAGAAAAGGAGAGACGCAAATTTGCTCTGGCGCCAGAGCTGCTGGAGAATCGGCCAAATGGTATCACGCTGCGGCACGAATTTCTTTTGTATGTGTGGTGCTGGCTCGATTTTCTCGGGCCGCGAACGAGGTCTGGAAAGGTCTTTCACTTGCCTCTCAATGCAAAAAAGTATACATAAAATCGTCTGACGCGTGCTGATCACAAAAAGAAATGAGAATGGACAGAGAGAATTGCAAACCTGCAGTTTTCCTTCTTGGCTTATTCGGATTGATGAAATTTAAATCAAAACGAAAATTGAAATTTGCTTAAATTGTGCACTATGAGAATTCCATAAACCCAACCCCAAACTTTTATTCATATATCATTATTATTAATTTCAGTTGTTTATTTCTCCAAATTGTTACACCACATAATTTACATTCAACTTTTGAAAACAATTTATTTTAAATTAATGAATTTTGTACAAAACGGTTCCACTAGTAAGAATTTAAAGCTTCAAATTTCTGATACCAAAACCGCCGGAGTGAGCCTAATTTGTTCGTGAAATAATTAATCAGTTGTGAAAATATATCAAAGTCTTTTGACCGTCAGTGCAGTATATCGAATTTTCGTACTTTTGTTTTTGCATTATTAACATTTAATAACTACTTCATGTTTTTCGAAGATTCAAAGACCGGCTTATGACTTTTTTGATAGAAAACACGGCCATATATATTTATCTCTACTTATAAATAACTTTTTTAAATTTTTTTAGGTTTTGAATTAAATTTGGTGTTGAGACTCACCTAAAAAAGTCGTTCCTACAGAAGAGCTTGCCCTCCCTACTGAAGCACTTTTCGGTGAGGTGCGCGTTGCAGTCGTAGCAACGCACGCATTCGGCGTGCCACGCTCTGTCCAGCACGTTCAACAAGAACTTGTCGAGGATGGGTTTGTCGCAGGCGGCGCACGTGATGATCATGTTGCAGGCGGCCGCCGAGTGGAGGGCCGCGGCCGCCCGAGGACCCCCGCCCAGGCCGCCGGCCGCCGGGTACCCCAGCTGGTGGTGGTGGAAGTAGGGCGACAGGGTTGTGTTGGGCTGCTGCTGCGTCACGGTCCCCAGCTTGTCGCGCAAAATGCACACGGGGTTGATGAGCACGCTGCCCCCTAGTTCATTGCCGCCGCCGAGGGTCCGCGGAAGCCTCTTGGACGACGTCCTGCCCGAAAGATCCAGCACGCTGCGGACACGAATCTGCGCTTGAATTTGTATCGCGCGCGCGATCGAGCCCGGTCCGTTCGCGCCTGGCGTTGCCACAACACTGAACACTGACGAGGCTGGCCGCGCTCCCGCCGCGGCTGCCCGAAGGCGGCCACGCGCAGAATCCGGCCCCCCTCGGCCCGGCCGCCGCCGCGCCACTCTCGACCCTCGGCCCTCGAACGCAAGAGCCATCGCAGCCGCCGCGGCCGCGCTCGCCATGCACGCGGCGCCGCCGCCCATTGGTCGGCGGGCGGAGCCGCCGCCGCCGCTTTTTTCACACTCGTCGCTTTTCAACGCGCCTTGTGTTTTTTGATCGTGTCATGTGTCGTCTTGCCATTGCAATATGCTAATGTGCAGTGCATCTTTCGGCGCCTCTCGCGTGCCGAACACGCTCACTTGACCTCTGACCCGGCTGACCCATTTGCATTCCGCTCGCACACACACACTCTCTCATTCAGAGTTTGACAGGCTCGTGTCACGGACTTTGAGTGAAAAGACTGACACTTTGTTAAGAAACTGGCAAACGTTTATAAAAATAATAAGAAGACCATATAAAATTATATCTCGCATATTATTTAAAGCTAATTTAATATATTTATTGCAATTAATAAAGCTATTTTGTACACTTTTATTCAATATATGAGTAATAAAAAAATTTTATTTTATTTACATTTATTAAAATTGATTTTTTTATTTGTGGGGTTAATATCTATGGTTGTCTTATCTCGAAGTGAATATTTCTTGACAATCCTCTTTTTTAGCAAATAATTGTATATTGTAATGTGAAACTGTAATCAGTTAATATAAATATAATAATTAAAACTAAATAATTGGTGGTATCTTTCCTGCCTGTCGTCTTGTATATTAATTATAACTAAAACATATTTGTAATTAAAGTGATGGACCACAAAGCAATCTGTATAACCCAAATCAGAATATCTCACATTCAGCTACTTGAAAGTATGACTTGAATCTATACACAAATTGGAGAAACACATGAAGCAATGAAAAAAATTTGCAAGTTCATAATAATTATTTAAAGTTTCGTAGCATAAATTACAATTGAAAATTATTTTCAAATTATACATTAGATCCTATTTAAAAAAAAAAAACGAGATTCGCTTAAATTTAAGAATGAGAACTGTATTTAAAATTTTTTCAGGCTTTGCCTTTTAATTATGAAATATTTTTAAGATAATAACGAGAATTCCAGGCCTCTGCCATGGCTTAATATTAAATTATTATTCGTCCGGAGCTTTTGATTATGAAGAATAGAAGACAATAAAAATAAATTATCACTTGATGGTCCCTCGATCTTAAGCTCTGGTCCAGCTCTGTGTTTTCTACTCCGAACGAGATTAAAATTGCCCGAGGTGTACGGCGGTGGTCGCTCTTCAGAGTGAGAGGAAAAAGCGGCGTGTACACATTTCTAATATTTATGCTCGCCGGTGCGTCAAGAAATATGGTTCGCAATAAGTTATGGCACCAGAGTCGCTTTAGAACAAAGAACCTTTTCCCCTGCGCCTGCATCGCCTATTCATCATCGGCCGCGACACTGACAAATGCGCTCCTTCTGCACCACCGCAGCACCAAAAGCCACCGCGCGCGCCTCGCGTAGGGAGATCACAAGCGGCGCCGTTTTAGCATTTCGGGGGCCCCGCGCGTATTTTGTCTTACTGTGTAATTTGTTTTTATCTCCTTGTTAACTTCTCACTCTGCGTATTCTGCTGTTATTGTCAAGTTAAAGCTGAAATTTTCACCAATTTATAAAATATTCACTATAAAAAAATTTTAATTTATTCACCTCTTATTGTTCAACAAAACACCACAATTTTCATTAAAATTGATGTGTACATTTTTCCACCTAACGGCCATTATAATTAATTTTTGGCTTATTTCCTCTTGTTTAATTTTTTCATCGCAACATGGCAATTTGAATTACGCATTTGGAGAAATTGAAAGTGCAGACGCTTTTGTTGCCTACTTTACATAGTTTTTTACACGTTTTAAATGAAAGGGAAACTTCCAACTTTTATGGAATTGGGCAGCTTTTGATAGCCAATCCAGAACACCCAAAGATTGATAATTTAAAGTTGCGTATACCAACTTTAGTCACGATCGAAGTATCTGCTCTTCTAAAAATTTATCAAAAATCTAATTATTATAGATTTAAATGGAGAAGACTTTTGGCTAAAAAAGTCCGTGCACGCAATCAACTTAATTGCTGATAAAATAAAACTTTTATAACTTAATTTGAAGTATGTATTTTTCGTACTAGATTGATAAATTAAACTATTTATTTTCCAATTACTATTATTGTTTTATTTTCATAAAAAAATTAATAAGCGCAGTAATTATGTATATTATAAATTGACAATTTATTTTGAATCGCATACATGATAAAAAATTTAGAAAACAAAATTCAAATTTTTGCATTAAAATTAGAGGAATTTTTATGACTTTTGAGAGTCTGTTTTGCTTTAATCAACTATTTGAAAACAATATCAATTTTTAATTTGTCCTATGATTAAATCCAATTTAATTATGTATAATCATTTCCAATAATTAAAAATCCAAAACAACACTTGGTATTCAAAATCAACTATTTAAGTCAATCACTATAACACACTTTACAAAACGTCAGTAGATTACATATAATTATATATTTTGTATTAAATGAACAAATATTAAAGTGATTTTCATAATTTCAATTCACAAATGACTCTTTTGCCTACAGTAAAATAAAATTTGATAAATATTTAACAAATTGGAAATTACATAAAATTTTTAAAATAAGTTTTGTTATGCATTAAATTCATAAATTTTCTTAAAACGTTTTATTTATTTTAAAATAAAGTAACGCTATTTTAAACATAATTACTTCAATTACCTTGAAGCTGTTCATGATTTGAAGAGATACTAAATAATTTCACCTTGGTCACTGATGCCCCGCTTTTAAATTAGGTGGTGTCAATACAAAAAGCTTCGTATTTACGGCAATATATAGTAAAATATATTTCCGAATATGCAACTCCTCGTATTTATCTTTCCTTCTCGCAGCCTTTTAATTATTTCATCTCTGCTCGACGGACCGCAACCTAGGGCTATCATTATCAGGGAGCCGAAAGAAAAGCAGCCCCGGGTGTAGCTCGGGTTGCCTAAAATCTCCGAGAGTGGATTTTACGAGCGCAATTTATAAGCAAGCGTTGCGGAGAGGACGTATATATAAAAGCGAATTCGGATGGTATTGCTCTCGGTGCTCATTTTCTCATTCTCATGAATCACGACCGAACATAAATCCAGACACACCACCTGTAATTTGGTGCGCTGCAGAGAAGTGTATACGGTGCGCGCGGCGCCGTCTGTCGAAGCCTCTTGCGAAAAGGGATCTGCACTTGAACGAGCCCGAGGGAGTTCCTCGGAGCGGCGAGCCGCGGGTCAGCCTTAATTGCCGCTCGCTCGCCTTCAGCTGCGTATTAACTTCTTGTTTGTGCCTCCAGAAGCATCACACGGCACGGTTCGCCTTTAATCGCCCAATATGATCCACGCAACGAGAAATTCAATTGAATACTCTGTGCGATGACGAAAATGAGAGGAACCCCTCAATTAGTTCTAATTGCAACAGTTTTCAGGTTGGCGGGAGAACAAAAAGTGAGCATTATTTATTTGCTATGAAATTAAGGGATTTATAACATTTTAGAACTACTAAAGTTTTAATAAAATTATTTAATATGGAATTAATCAACATTTTTGTTCTCCATTTGTCATTTTCTGACTGAGCATTTTCTTTTCTCTTTTACTTACTTTAGCTTTTAATAAAATTAGAAGTTGAATAGTCCCTCAGGACATGAACATGGTGATTATATGTTTTTTCAACTATATCTTCAACCTATGTTTTTTCAAACGTGATAATTATATAAATTAAAAATATATGACCGTTTTTTATTGCTTCTTCTATGGTGATAAAAATTAAAATAAATCTAAATAAAAATGTTTTGTTAATTAATAAATTTTACTAATTATAAAATATATTTTTAATAAATAAAAAAACAAAATAGATATAAAAATATTATGTAATTGATATTAAAAATTATTTTATGTTTAATTAATAATATTTGACTACATTTTTGTTGCAAGCAAAATAATTAATTGTAAGGGCATAATATTTATGGTTTGTAAAATAGTTTTAAAACTTATTATAATATTTCATGTCATTTTTTATCTTTGTCTATCAAAAACCATAAAATTCAGGTCATGTGATATTGAAATATTTTTTCCCGCTGACAAATTAATTTTATTTGAATATTCAAATTAATTCGAGCCCCATTTGAGGTGAAAAAGAGAGCAGAGCATCGATTTATGGAGCTCCAGTTTAACTCTATAATTTTCTATTCTCAATAATGCCTCCCTTTCGCGCTCTCAACCTGCCGGCTACTCAATAAACACGACCGCGAAGCGTTTATACATATATTGATATTATTCCCGACTCACACAACACATATACCGCTTTAATAGCTCTTCTCTCTCAGATTCAGCCCCGTGGGTAAGAGCTACCGTGTGACGTTTGCAATTATAGGTCCTGCCACACAAACCAATAATTAATTGATTTTAATGTCTTGGTGAGAGATTTCCGCCGGCGCGGCGACCCTTCCGGGAATTATCATTAAAATAAAGTCAAAACTTTAATACCGGGACCGAATTTTGAATGTCAAAATGTGGTGCAAATTAATACTATATGACATAATCGGAATTTAAATCAGATTTCAAACAATAATAATATACGAATTTTGGACTTAAAATAATTTTTTTTAAAGGGATTCCATATATTTGCAATAATTTCATGCTTGAAGTTAGAAAATGTTGAAATCTCATTTAAATAAAAATTAAATTAAATTTTGTTCATATGTTTTGGTGATCTGTGCAGATATAAATGTAGATTAACTTTGGAAATAATTGTCTAATTTATTCCATTAAAGAAAACAGATTTAGATAATTTGAAATATAAATGACGAGAATTAAAAAAATATAAACTTATTAAGATATAATATTGAAAAATTTGCAAAATAAATTTTTCTCTTGTTTTTTTTTATTCTTTTAGTTGAGATCACAATTTATATATATCTCTGCAAAATATTTTTAAATTTGCCAAGTACAGATTATGAATCGCTCATTCAATAATTTACTTTTTTGTCCAATTTGATGTTGTAAATACTTCAAAAAGGATAAAATATATAAAACATGAATTTAATTAATTTTAAACTCATAATTATTATATAGAGTTTAACATCACTGTTGCGAACAATGTTTGTAGTTTGAGGACTTTACAAAGTTTATCTCAAGTTTTCGCTCGGTACACACTTTATTTATTTAGCACTCGGGCAGTTTTTGATTGAAATTGTGAATTTATATTTATATCTGAAAGCGCGGATGCTGCGGGCGATTGAGTGGTTTTGTTTTGCGTGGAGCGAGTAAGATTCAATTACACTTGTTTTCGCCATGAGCCAATCATTCAAAATAATCTCTGGCGAGTAATCACCGAATGCTGATTTGTAATTGCAATACCAAAGCGCAAAATTTAATCTTCTGCCTGTTGTGTGTACGCACGAGGCACACACAGGTAATAACAAACAGAGAGAGAAAAATATATCAATCTCCCGCGGATTTTTTTTTTCCAAATAGATTGCTTTTCGCAAAACCAGGGCATTTATTATTTTATTTCATTTTCGCAGTGCAGAGAAATGGGCAAAACTCCTATTAAAACCTGGAAATGAAAAACAAATACGCAAACAATGCCGAACGAAAACATCATTCCGCGCCTCTTTGCTGTTCCATTTGCGCTCTCAGTACTTGAAATCTAATTTCGCCAAAGGATCCAAAAATCCGCGTGGTGATTTTTTTTCGCGGACGTTTTGGCTTCGGGGGTTGGCAATTTTTTTATATATTTCCAACCCATCTCTCGTCGCGCAGGCAAACAAACAAGAGAAAATTGCGCTGAAATATTTACATTAGAGCAAAACGGCCCGAGTAAGAGTACAAGCGTTTGTATGTTTTCCACGCTGGTTGGATGATTAAATATATCCTTCGCTAAAATATGTATCGCAGATCTGGAGGCAATATCAGCCAAATTGCTCTGCACGCGGATGAATAAATGATAAATAAGCAAAGGCACGCCAACACACAACGCGCGCACCCAACTCGGATCTGAACATCGTTTTCGAATTGTAGAGTGATGCAAATTTAGCGTTAACATAAAACAAACTAACTTAATTTAATATAATTTTTTAAATCTGCTAATTTTACTGATATTTTAATAAAGGGTTTTTGATTATTAGATTAATTTTTTTTTTTTAAATATACAATTGTTACAAATTAATTTATATAATAACCGGCCTACAAAAGGTGCAAAAACTGAACTAAGAAAACAATTACGTAAATGCAAATGCATTTTTAGATTACAAAATAAATTGTGACTTTTCACTGTAAAGCAAATGCTTGTTAAAATTAAGTTTTTTTGGGTTTTTCTCTTGTGTACTTTGACTTAAATAATTCAATATTATATTTTCAATTCAAAAAATGAATAAAAAAAATTATAAAACAAACAAACAAAACACAATGTTAATAATAAACAATATCAATTTCAGGACTGTTTATTTTGTATGTTCTGTCTTTGTATTTTTCGATGTAATTTCTCTCTCTTTTAATCATGGGCAGAGAATGCCCGGTGATACATTAATAGAAATGAAGAGATCGGGCTTTTCCTCGTTGCAGAAAAATTGTTTTTATTCAAAAGCAAATGGCTCTACCAGTTTCGGTCACGGTCTGCGACCCTATTTCATGAGCAAGAAAAAATACAAAAAATCAGCAAAATTTAAAAAACCACATCTTAACATAAACATAAAAATAAAAATCTTAAAACTAACAAATTCAAGTACCAACCTATTTAATGAGCAAACGCGCTGCTCGCTGACTAATACAAGAATGATCTCCTCGAGTGTCAACTTCTTCAAACAAATTCGACTTCGGTACGGGCCCGATACCAAACAGCAAGTACGCCACTATGAACAAACCTGCCAAAAAACTGTTCGCATCCGCGCTCAGTTCAACTTCCTATCCGAGTGCCGCAAAGAGTTCATCTGCCCAAAGGCCCTGCGTGTCAAACCGCCCGCCCTTCTGCAGGACGACCCGCGCGCCAAGGGCATCCGACGTCATTCGGCGCCCCCGTGGTCACCCAATAAAGATCACCTCCCCCAATCAATCTGTCTTTAGCTAGCTCATTCTTGTATTAGTCAGCGAGCAGCGCGTTTTGCTCATGAAATAGGTTGGTACTTGAATTTGTTAGTTTTAAGATTTTTATTTATGTTAAAATGTGGTTTTTTTAAATTTTGCTGATTTTTTGTATTTTTTCTTGCTCATGAAATAGGGTCGCAGACCGTGACCGAAACTGGTAGAGCCGATTTATTTTTGAATAAAAACAATTTTTTGCAACGAGGAAAAGCCCGATCTCTTCATTTCCATGATCATCTCCTCGAGTGTCAACTTCTTCAAACAAAGATACATTAATAAACATGATTTAATAAACTACGTATAAGATGAAAACACTTGAATGGATATGCTGAAAAATTCTTTAATCTCCACTCAAAATAAAAGAAATAAAGTAATCTGCATTCAATAAATTTTTGCGCCTCTCTACCGGAAGCATCACGGTGGTGCGGTTTGTTACTTTTGTGCACCGAGAGAAGCTCGATCTCTCTCTCTCCACTCAGCACACAACATGTGATATGTTATTTTTTTATTTTCACCGCCAGCTCGCGCGCACATATTGTTGTTTATCTAACAATGCTTATTATTCACGAAGCATGATGATGTTTGCTTTGGTGTAATTGATGTCTGCCGGGCTTGCTCTGGTGAATATCGCAGAGGCTCAATCCTGCACACCGCGCCGCCGTGTACATCATCACGGCCGTGGCTCGATTCACCCCCAGCAGCAGCAGCAGCATCTCCGCTGCGTGCAATAACTTTTGCGGGCTGCACGGTTAATATTTTATCAGCCCTCCATCTCCCGCGCGTACAACTTTGTTTTTGCGGTGATCAATCAAAAAAACCTTTTCCCCTGTGCCAACATTCCGCGCGTTGCAAACTGTTGGTGAATTTGCACACACAGAGTCGATTTTCCTGGAGGTTCGAGAGTTTTTTAGAAAGCATAATTATGTTGAAAAAGTTTCAACTTGGATTCCTTCAAATTTTACTATGATGATAAAAAAATCATTACTTAATTATAAAATTAAATCAACAAATCTAATTTGATTGAAGAAACTGGCATTCTATAGGAGAAGATTGTGGAAAGTAAAGTCCTGGTTAAAATTTTTTATTAACAAAACAAGCGCAGCTCTTCCAATTCAAGTCGCGGACTTTATTTCATGAGCAAGAAAAAGATTAAAAAAAAAATTTAAATTGCAAAATTACCTTTTTTAGACAAATATTTTTGAGAGCTTTTTACGTGGGTTTACTGAAACTGTGCGAGAAACAACCGTTTGTTTTTTATAACAATAAATACAGAAATCTAGTTATTCAACAAAGACGAACCCAATTTTCTTTGCATCGTCAATAACTTTAATCTCAAATTTTGAAGGAAAACCTCGATGGGTTGAGATTTGCAGTAGCAAAATAGGTAAATATGACAATTTATAATAATGTAATAAGTCTTTTTGCTCCAGACAAAAGCCATTTCTCCCACTAATTAAATTTTTTATGTATGTTTTTCAAAGTTTCCAGCCATTGTGCATAATTCAAAAACTAAATGTATTTTTACGGCATTTTTTGGAATTTTTATGTGATTTATGTATTTTTATATTGATAGAATGATTTCATAACTTTTTTGCCTACAAGTATATAGATATAATTTCCAATTCTTTAATTGTGATTTAATGTTTTCCATTTAATGATGAATAAATGGATAAAAAAATTTTCGCCCTAAATTAAAATTGTTTATTATCACAAAAGGAATTTTTCTAACTTTTTTACACCGGCTTTGTCTCAAATATCTCGTTGTCTCGGAACGTAATTCCACGTCAAGGCGATTAGTCGCAGTACTAATTTAATTATTTCCCGTTTCAAGTGGTTTCTTTGGGATTTAAATTCTCAAAAATCAAAAACATATACTTGACAAACAAACTTTTGACCGCAGACGACAGTTTTGGCCTGTGTATCATTATTATTATATCTCTATTCACTTAAGTTTTGCCACATTCGAAAGTATTTTTAGCAGTTTTATAGTAAAAAAGAGAAATTGAAATGCTTAAAATGAGCACAAGTAATATTTTTTGAAAATTTTTCAAGTACTTTATGAGAATAAACGCGTTAAGCATTTTATGAGGCTCTTTTGAAAGCACTTTACAATATTCCTCTTCAAGATCGGATTTATATTGATCAAAAAAGAGATAGAGCAGGTTGAAATTTTTATATACGCGCTGCTCCCTCACACTTGCGCTCATCTGAAGGTACGAAACGTGATTTGGTGAGTGTGCACGGATCTTTTTTTCCGACGAGACTTCTTTTTTTATAGCCGCGCTATCTCTCCTTGACGTGGTATTATTTAAAAGCAGCGTTTTTCTCGTCGGCGCGCTGTTGTTGTCGAGCATATTATATGAATATGCATGCAATATCAGAAATTATACACAACACAAGAGAGAGCTGCCCATATAATATTAAATGGCGTGGCTGAAAATCCAGCAGCAGACGCGGGATATCAGCTAAACGGCATCGTTCCTTCAGCTAAAGTAGCAATTAAAAGCACTAAAATCGTTATTATATACATCACGAGAGAGGCGTGTGTATTATATTTTATTTTTTGGTTCAATTTATTTATCAAAAGTGAGCTCCATATTTAAAAAAAAAAAAGAAATCATTCCGCTTTTGGTGCATCCTACGCATGAATTCTATGTGTATATGTTTATTTAATTTTCAATTTGCTAGCCACCTTTTTATTCAAATGCAATTCACGGCAATAAATTTTTGAAAAGTAATTACTTATGATAATTCCAACTGGGAGGGTCGGCAATTAAAAAGCAGCAGCGACTCCTTTTCCGCCGATAATATTAAAGGAGCTCTTTCTCTCTCTCTCGTCCAAGATTAGAGAGAGGATATAGAAAATGTTTTTGGATAAAAAGCGTCAACGGTAGAGAGCCATTGAGTAAATTATAGTGTGCGATGAAGGTGTATAATTATATTATATACCGAGGAGGTAGCTTTATGAAAAAAAGAGAAGCGCACGCGGGAATAACGAAACGTGAAAAGGTCCATCCCCTTTTTTAATGCGATTCCCAGATGTTAAAACTGATCCTCCGCAGCACATTAAATTTTGTTTTTTAATTTCTCTCTCTATTTCGTAAATGGATAAGAAGCCCTTCTTACCCTTTTATTTTTCCTCTGGCTCCGCCCCCTCATTTGGTATTTTCGACGGCTGGGAAAATGAATTATAAAATCAATTAAGAATCGCATTTCATTATCCGCAATACATCAAACTGTACAGAAATAAAATAAAAAAAAGAAGCAGACGAGACCCTTGCCCGGCCGACAGCAGCTTTGTTTTTCACCATGGGAAGTAAATTTCTTAATTTCATACAGCTCATTAAGTTTATTGACCATAACATCAAAACAAAGAGCGCTCAAGCAAAAAAGTAGAAAACAGAAATTGAGAGTGTTGAAGAAAAACCCACAAGTGGATCGAGGTCGAGTTGGAGCCACTGGTAGTGAATATGTCTCTACTCTTTTCTTATTAATCATTTTTGGAATTTTATCTGGAATCATTAATAAATCGTCTAAATAAACAAATCCATGCAGAAACAGAAACGGTTAAGATCAGAAATTGACAATTATTTCAATGATTATTCATGTCACATCCAGCTCAGAATTATTATTATTTTTTTACGTATTGTAATTAAGATTGTAAGATTGGGTTGTAATAATAGATTTATCTTTTAAAAAGTTTTAAATAAATTTATGCGTAAAAATAATTTAATAATTTTATATATAATAAATTTATTAAATAAATACATGCCAAAAACTTATTTATTTGATTTTAAAGCAAATAAAAAAGTAATTTAAAAAAATTATAGTAATTTATTTTGTAAAAACTGCTTTTTAGATAATCTTATTTACTATAAAGAAAATTTCTGGAATAATTATTGAAAATAAATCTTTTCTGTGTTTCAAAACAGACATTTTAGCAAAAAAAATTTTATATTTTTTTTCCAAGCTTGAACGCAGAATATATAAAGTAGAGAGAAACGAATCAAATCTTAATAGCATAATTATATGTATGCGTGCGCGGCGCTCAGCTGATTAGCATAAATCAGAGGCAACGCGGACGATGATAGGGCGAAATTGGTGGCGTGCGCCGCAATTTCCTAGAGCTCTGCTGCTTCTCAGCTGATGTTTTGTGCCCTCGTCAACATGTCAAAGGTCGCGCCGTGAAACGTGTCATGAACAGAAAGGGCCTCCGAGTCAGCGCGCGGCGGCGGCGGTGGCGGCACAACTACAAATAAAGTCACCGCTCGGGCCGCCCCACCAGGGGGTACGTTGCGCGTTGAGAGCCACCCCCGCTGAATTTATGATTAATGATTTATAAAGCGAGCAACCCTCGCCGGGATAATTTCCAGCAGAAAAGGAGATCCGAGTGACTGTTGCACATTTTCTTTGCTTATATATAATTCGTGTAGCGCGGATGAAACGGCAGCCGAGTAAGTTGAAAAATGAAAATTCACAAAAGGTCGTGCGCGTAAATAATCGCCTCCAACCCCAATCGAATCGATTTCATCCCCCGTGCACTCGCCTTGGTGCGGTGCGGAGGAGAGTTTCTTGAAATGGTAATTAATTATGACTGCGTGGGGCACTGTTTTTGATGGGGAGAAATTTATCGAAACTACCAAGATGAATTTGATGTAGTAAAATTTTAGTGATTTTTTTTTTTAATCAAAAAATTCATTTTAAGAACTCGGTACAGTGTTTTTTCAAGGCACCTTACACTTTCCGTACCATTTTTTTAAACTTCCAAGCGCTGAATCACCTGTAAGAAACACTTTTATCGAGAAATTGCTATATTGTGCATAAAAAGTTCAGTTTTGAAAGAGAAACTGAAATTTTGATTGATAAAACCCGTCAATTTGAAAAGAAAAAAAATCAAACGTACAGTTAATTTGATTGAAGTTGCTGAGAGTTGCAATTATAAAAATAAAAAAAACATGAAATAAACGACCAGGCATGTGTTTTTTTAGTTTTTGAAAACCCGCAGCTGCGTTTCAATTTAATTACCTAAACTTTTTTAACCCTCTCTGTCTTGGGTGCTGTTTTTTTAAGACATTAATGGGAGTAAGAGCATTTATTTTTAAGTAATTTTTTGATTCCATTGATCGAATATAAAATAAATTTAAAATTATAATTATTGATGAATTTAATGATTTATAAAATTTAAATATTACAAAAAATTATTGAGAATGGCAATTGGATGTGCAGTTTTATATAGAATAATTTTTAATTCAACAAAAAACAGCGGAAAAACTAACATATTTAGAGCCATTGATAAGCACATTTTGTCTTTCTTAATTTTATTTCATGATTAATGATAAAAATTTATGTAATTTGGTTATATTTAAATTTTTTTCAATTGTAAATAAAATATACATCAAACAAAACTTAGTATGATTTGTTTATGAAATTAAAGCTCTGGTTGAAAAGTATTTTTTTTTTATCATAAAAAAATAACGCCGCATTTCCGCATAATTATAAACTTTTAAAAAGCAGCTCCCAAAGGGACATAATAACGCATACAATTAAACTGAAGGGCAGCCGAGTGACATAAAAAACCATCTGAACTTTTATGCACAGCCGTAAAAGCCACACAAATCGAAAATGAAAAAAAATAATCAGCGTTTGAAAAACGGAGAAGCGCCGCCGCGTGTCCCAATGACCGGCAAACCGCCTTCTTCGAAAAATCCTGCAGACGACGGGTGCGTGGGAAGAACCGGAGAGAGATAAAATATGAAAAACGTTGCGCTGCAAATTAGCATCACAAAAGAGGCGCAATCAGCGTCAGTGTGTGCGATTCTCTCTAAAAATAAAAATAAAAGACGTGCGCACGGAAAGAAGCTCTTTCGACGCATCGGAGAGTAAAATCCGGAGCAATAATTTACTACGAAAATTACATCATTTTTAACACCTTTCGTGCACATTATAATTCTCTCATTGTGTGTTGTGTTTGTGTGTGTGTGTGATTCGAGAAAAAAATATTAATACAAGAAACGCTTGGAGGTGATCATTGTCAGGGAGGTGGATTCTAATCTCACAAATAATTAATTCATCATGAGCTGTGCAGTGTAACACGAAAATCAAGAAAACGCCTCCTAATGCACTACACAATTTAAAGGAAACTTTTTTTAATTTTTTTATTAAAATTATTTCAACAGTCAAAAATTTGTATTTATAAGCGATATTAAGAAATTTATAAAAAAAGCCTAAAATAATTCTGGACTTTGCAAATTTTGTGGGTTTGATACGCTGAAATCTGAAATTGAAATCACTTTACATAGATAAAGGGAATATAGTAATTTAATTATGCATGAATCATTTAATTTATTAAATTATTTAGTAAAGATACATGATACATTTTTTCCTTCTTCTTAATCTTAACCAAACCGATAATGGATTTTGTAAATTTCTTTTGAAAGAAAGGACGCGATCTCAAATTTTGCGATCGCGATCTTTAAAATTTAAAATCGTGCGATTGCGAAAGCGATCAAAAACGTTGCGATCATTTGCAATCAAATATATTATTGAAAAACACATTTCCAAACGGATTTTTCATCAATTCTGATTTCAGAACGAGGAGTCCAAACAAAAATGAACTCCGTAAATGAAAAGCCTTAATTTGTTTTAGAATTTTTCTATCAAATTACCTGAAATTGTCATTTTTTCTTCCAGATTTAGTATTTAAGTCTCCCAGATTAAGGATAAAAACTGCTTTCCGCGATCGCAAAAAGATCGCAAATAATCGCCTGCGATCAACTACCTTTTGCGATCGAGATCATATCTTTTCAAAAAATGGTGCGTTTGCGATTTTATCCATCCATTCCATCCAGTTCCATTTTTGTTCTGGTGAACTTTAATTAACATTTAGAATTATAATTATATTGAGAAATTAAAATCCACGATCGGAGGCGGCAAGGTTGTCGGAGCAAAAGCGCGGCGGCGGCGTCTCAAGCGAGCGAGAGAGAAAGACGCTGGTCGCAGCAAGGGGCTGCAACGACTCTGGCAACCGCAACGCAGACCCTGCGCGACGGGGCGCCTTAGTTTTACACGATGACCCGCCGGGGTCACCCGTGGGGATTCATCAGGCCCATTTGTAGCCGTCACACACACACACTCGCAGCGCGCACACACACACTTAGGCCGAGAGAACAAATTTCTTACAAATTACACTTTTATAAATAGCGATCGGAATACGAGATGAGCTAGGAGAGCACGCTCGGAAACGCATGGGTGCAGTTGGGCCGTCATGGAGTTTTTTTTTGCTTTAAATTTATTTCAACAAGTTTCATCTTTTCAGTAAACTTGCCAATTCCATCATTGAAATTGACTTAAAAAAATTAAAACAGACTTTCTTTACTAGTTTTCAGTTTTTATTTACATTTTTGTATTTATGAAAATATGTCCTGGCGAAGTTGTCTCTCTATTTACATTATATTAATTTACTTAATATAAATTTCTCCGGCATGAAATCAATAAAGTGTTATAGTGATTAATTAATTCAAATTTATTGTTGTTCTGTTAGACAAGAATATTAATAGTAGTCTTTAGAACATATGTCAGGTCTAAAATCAAAATTTAGAGAAAAAAAACCCGTTGCTTGGGGCAAAGGGAAAAAACTAAAAGATTAGCGCGAGAAATTTCACTTGTCAAAACTGCACAGTAAGTATTCGTGAATGTCATAGATGTATAAGATGTATGCATGCAATAATTTTATATTGAATTGATGCATTCATAATATTAAATTCATTAGGAATATTATTTATAGATAATATAATGCCTATAATTCATATTTCGTATATCTTTGCCCTAAATCCATCGCCGTCAAAGTTGAAAATTATTAGCTTTAATGTGACTTAATTAATTTACAATGTACCTGCACAATTTATTAGATATATTTGCTATAAAATAGACAAACCTAGATATGAATGGAATTCAATATGCTTATAAATATGTTTAAAATTGTAAAATAAACCTAAATTGATTATATTAATTTAATAAAATAAATATAAACAAATTTATTTAAATTAAAACAAAAATTTATTAAATCATTTGCAAAGTGTCTAAAATTTAATTGTGCTTATTATTTTAAAGTCTCCTTTATAATATCTTATTTACAATTAGTGTGATGAAAATTCACATTGATGTGTTTCAAATTCATATGGGCGTCCAGAATTTGAAAGGGCTGGCGCTGCAAAAGAGTAAGCATGTGGCGAATTACACGCTCGAGCAGACCCCTAAGTCGAATTAAACGTTTCATCCCCGAGTAGTTAACAAAGTTAACAACAAAGCAGCGAGCGAGCTATGCAGTGTGTACGTTTATTTGAACGCCGCGCATCTTTATCGGCGCAATAAATAAAAGCGGCTTTTTGTAACCCAGGCGCAGTCAAACCCTCAGGAAATGCTCACATCTGCGACTCGCACTCTGCAGACGCGCCACCCTGCTTAAATTCAATTCCTCCCTTAGGTGGAATTTGAATTTCAATGTCCGCCTCTTTGAAGTGTACAAAACGCATCTGCGTCGTAAAATTTTTAGGTGGAAATGTATAAATTTGACAAAGCAATTTCATTTCATCACTTGTCTCATTACCATCTTTAGAGAGGGAAGGAATTATTTTTCCTCATAAAGCACGGCCGAAAAAGTGATTAAGCCTCTCTCAACCCTTATCATCGCCCGGTCCCAAAAAAGTCTATTAAGCCGGTGCGGAAAAAAATAACCGAACCGGTAACAAATTACCTTTGTGTGCGTGTCATATATATGTTTTGAGCGAGCGCATCAACAAAAAGAAAAAGAAACAAATCAACGAAATCAAATTAATATTGTCTCTCTCTCCTTTATTCCTTTCCAGGCCGCCGAGGGCACTGATCTTTAATTAAAAAAACTCGCCAAAAGCAAAAAGTCTCGAGACTTGAGAGAGAGAGAGAGCGCGGCGGCTCGGGATGAATAATTTGGAGGCGCGTGCCCTTAGGCCGAGTTATTTATTATTTATTCAAATCCAAACATCCCTCCACGACACCACTCCATTAATATTCAGCCGCACTCGCACGCGGGTGGGTGGGTGGCTCTCACTGTACACAAGAAACACACACACTTGGCCTGTCAGAGATAAAAAAAAATATATAAACGAATTATTAAAGGAGAGTTAAATGAAGTAACCCTTTTTTAACTCGCTTTTGAGACGCTCACCGATTTATATTTGCCAAGCTGATGTGTTTTTTTAAGGTATAAAATTTTCTGTTTGAATTGAAAATGAAATTAGCATTTCTTGAAGAGAAAAAAAAATGATTTTTTTGTCCACATTAATTAATTTTGAAACAAAAATTAAAATTAAGAACTGCAATGATTCCACAACATGATATTTCTTTCAATTTATTAATTAATTTTTGTTTTCAAGAAGTTGTTTGGGTTGGTTTGGTGTTTATTTTTTTTGTAGTGAAGCAGTTTTTTTTTTCATAAAAAAGGGAAGATACATACTGAAGTGTTTTTTTTTTTTTAAATTTAATTGCTAAATTACAAATGATTAATAATTTATAATATAATTTTAACAATTTTGAAGAGATCTGGCTTTTCCTCGTTGCAAAAGTTTTTTTTATTCAAAAAGGAAACGGCACTACCAGTTTCGGTCACGTTCTTCTTTCATGAGGAAAGAAGAATTAAAAAAAATCAGCAAAATTGAAAAACACCACGTTTTAACATAAATATTCGAATCTTAAAGTTAACAAATTCAGGTACCAACCTCATTCTTGAGCATAATCATCACCTTGAGTGTCAATTTCTTCAAACAAATTTAGAAAAGAGCACCAATTTCATGCTTAAAATGCAAAAATAAGCAATAATTTGATAAATTCGTTTTACTCTAATTAATTAATTACAATTTTTGCAAAATTTGAAAGCGCCAATATTGATTTTAAATCTCGGATCGCATATTTAGGTTTTTTGCTTTTCTACATAATTTAATTTTTAGGAGCAAAAAAGTCACAACTTACTTGATGTCAAAGGGTCGAAGCAGAGCAAATGCGATTTGTCAGCCTGGTGGTGCCACCCCGTTATTAAATCATCATCAGGGTGGTAATTTTTGGTCTATTCGTAATCGGCCAATTTGCCTCTGCATGACAATGAAGTTTCCACACAAAGAGTCGCCATGCATTTATATATAAAAATGTAACAGCTTGTGCAGCTCTCTCGTGCCCTCTCATTCGCCGCGCAGCATCTTTCGTTTTCCCATGTGTTTCCATACACGCGCGGACCATTTATGATAAATTATGGATGGATTTATGCGGCTAATTCACGCAGCCGCTGCATTAAAAGTGTTTGACATGCACAAATCGAGGAAACCCGACTCGCATATGGCGCCCCTCGCCGCCGCACGGGGGTGGCAAGGGGTTGTGTGTTTAGATGGCCTATTTATACAGAGGACCTGCCGCATTGTTGCAGGAAACAATGGGCCCATTCAGAGCTCGCTGAAGCTTTGTCCGCGTCCGTGTCCCTTGTGGCCGAGCAAATATATATTTCTCTCCTACACATGCTGCTAGTACAGCACATACTACATTGTATACAATTAACATACTTTCCCATAAATGCAGGATACGATATACTATGGAGAAATTTTCTTTCATAGCGAATTGTGAAATAAAATCGGATTGAAACTAGGTTTGTTTGGTTTTGGCGCAAAAATATGTTTTATAAATTTTAAATTTTAAAATATTCTTGAAACTTATTCTTAATAGCTTCTTTGCTACATCGAAACAGACTTTTTATTTGTTATTGGAAGGTTTTACATTTTCAATATTTATTTGATTTAGAGTGAATTGTTATGATTAAAAAAAAGGGAGAGAAATGGAAACAATTTAAAAATTTTATTTTGATAAAACTACACCATAATAAGCTACCTTGAGGTTATGAAGAATAATTTAAAGAAGCAAATAATTCAATCATGAAAATAAAACTTTGCATTTTCATTGTATAATTTTTAATATTTTAATTATTCTATTATTTTTTTTGCTTTATAAAAAAAAATGTAAAAAAGTTAATAAATAATTATAATATTATATAAATTATTTTTATTTTATAAAAATGTTAAGATTTTACTTAAATATAATTTAAAATTAAGTTATATATTTGTATTAAAAAAGTACTACATACATGGCTTTGACTAATTTTACTGAATTGCATGCAGTTGTTTAATTAATTAATTGTGAGTAAAATCGCGTGACATGCCCACATCACAAGTCTTGACAACAGCAGCAAAAACTTTTCAAATCAAAAACATTGGCGTGGCATATCGACTGAAGGGTATTGTGCGGGCTAAATTTATTTCATTGAAGCAGAACAGTTATTATGATGCACTTCTTATTTATTTTAAACTTTTTTAGAGTTGTTTTGAATATTTTTTTTTGTTTGAGATAAAATGCCAATTAAATGTGAGAGCTCATTGCAAATGTTTGAACTTGTATCACAACTTTCGATAGTAAATATCTGTTTTAATCGAAACACGCCGATTAATTTTGCACTGGCACGGAACGCTGTGGTCGGAAAATCAGCACATGCAAAATGGAAATTTCCATGGTGCGCTTACAAGTGTCAATAACTCTTTACGAAGAGTTCATTTGGAAATTGCACGCGGCATCTCAAATCGGCCAGTTCGATCGGCGTGGTGCGGCGCATTTTTTTTCGACATGGCGAGAGAAAAGGTAAAGAAGCCAAGAACGTTGGCAGGTGAGAGGCACTATTGGGGAAAGAGCTCGTAAAAGCAGTCGCATGTTCTGCTTTTTTATGCTGCGGCGGCAGCTCGATCTGCGATAAGAATCTCGAGCCAATCCCTTTAATTTTATACCAGAATTGGCCCCACGAAAATGGAGGCCGGTCGAGAATTAATTCGGCGATACGAAAAACGGAATTGGGCTGGACATGTAATTAGTATTCTTATTTTTACAACCCAATCAGAAAATTAGACAGAAATATCAAAGTTCTAAAAAAAAAGTTAATTGAAGAAATAATTTTTTTAAACTTATTTTGTTTGTACGGTTTTATGTTATATTAATTACCATGTTTAATTAATTATCATTTGTGCATGTGTTCAACAAAATTGCAAATGAGCTGTGCCTTATTTTTAGAAGAGGGGCTGACTGAGTAATTAGCAATTAGTCGTTGAGCGGAAATGCGAGTTTTGTCATGCCAGGCAAATTTTTTTTCGGCCAGAAAATTAGGCGAGCGGCGCATTGTGCTCATGTCAGAGTGTGTGTTCGCAGGTTGGCATTATTATTATTATTATTTTTTTTTCGAGCCGCGCGCGAGGAATGTGCATCAAAGATTTTCGCCCGCTGATACGGTGCGTTCGTTGTGTAATTAGGCTCGACTGGAAATGGAAGAAGAATTGCACGGTGCGCGCTCATGCTTGCGGTGTGTTTTTCACCTGCGATTAAAACTAATTAGTACTTTAAAATATTATCTGCCATAAACCGTCAGACACGTCTCACGTGTATGAAATGAAAAAGTAGCTATTTCATAGCAAGCGTCTTGATTGGTAATAATAATAACAACAAAAATAATAAAAGTATAAAATATTTACATATAATTTTAATTTCTTTATTTCATATTTTTTTAATATTTTTATGTTAAGTGTGAATATCATTAAATTTTAATTTTTATAAATTTATATTTTAACATTTAATTTTTGCTTAAATTATAGAAAAAAAGGAAAAATTTATTTTAGCTGGAAATATGTTAATTATATAATATTACTTTTCAACCTAGTATGCAATCACACATTCTTACTGTAAACAAAAATAATTAAATATACGTTACCTTCAATACATGTCATTTATAATACAACATTCATTATCGATCAAAATTTTATACAAGAATTATAATTCAAGTATTGAACCAATTAATATAATATTATGCAGATGCAGCCTTTCATGTATTGATGGTGTTGTTTTTAGTTTAGTTTCTTTGAAACTTTTAATTCCGAAAAAAAAAGCTCAAAAGTCTATGAAAAACTTCTGCTTGCTTTTGATTTTGAAAGAAAAACTTGAAGTAAAAAGAAATTCAAAGTAATTTTATATAACTTTGTTATAGAAATAAAAAAATCGGGCTTTTCCATGAGTGTCAACTTAATTCTTCAAAAAACTTTTTTTTAATAACAAATTACAATTTTTGTGCATTTGTTGCAAACATTTTGCTCACAATTGGGCTGATCGCATGAAAATTCACGCAATCGTTGTGTCACGAGGGTCGAAATTTTCAAAAAATAAGAGTGCGCTTCATATTGTCTGACTATATAGAGGAGGGTGGGTGGCTGCGCGCGGATGGATGGGTGAGTTGGAAAGGGTGGCTGGGGAGATTATACAACCCACCAAGCACAACTGGCAACCACCCTGCTCGTTCAGCGGCGCGCGATATTGCCTCGCTTAACGAATTTATTTTTCGATTTCAGCAAAGCAGCAAGGGAGTTATGAGCTCAAATGTATTTAGCCATGGGCACACACCGCACGTACCGACCGGGACCAGAGCACACAGCATCAGTGCTCTGTGTGTGGAACAACAGCAAAAGCAGCGCCTACACTTTTTATACACCCAAGTACACGCGGCTCGGCTCAAACACACGATATACAGGTTCATCCCTCGTAAAGTTCGACAGAGCTTTCAATTTAGAACTTTTCGAATAGAAAAGGAGAAGTGTTATTTTTATTTCTCGACAAATATAAATTTATTTTTTTTTATATATATATAATTATAGAAATTTATTAAACACAAAATGTGTACAACTTTTCAACGTACAATTAATTATTTATAATTCATTCTCGCAGCTTCAGACAAGCTTAAATTATTTTTACAGCATTCACTAAAATGATACAAGTTAATTTTCCTCCCACATTTTTCACATTCGCAATCATTATTTACATTTGAATGGTCATTTTTATTCTTACAAAATAGAAAGTGAAATCCGTGTACTGCATAATTATCTGGTAATTAAATGTCTGTTTTCAAAACACGGTTTCTTCCAGCTCGGATTAGCCATTGCAGGAGTGTCATAAAATTGAGGATCAATTTCTGAGATTTTTTAAAGCTGATTTTCAATAAATTTTTGGTAACTTTCTGTCTCTGTGAGCTCAAATTTCTTTACTAAATCAGTGACGAGGAAATTTGTCTCGGCCAACTCGTAGACTAGTCTAGACTTTGTGAATTTAAATACTTGCAAGGCTTTCTTAAGGAATCGAGATTTAGCACTTTCGAGTTTATTCATGTCACCTAGAGTTAGATGTGGCCAGAAAGCCTCGATTCCGTAAGTTGCAATAGGCCCAATTGCGAGTTCAAAAATCTTAAGTGCCGTAGCTAGTGAGGACTTAGGCAAGGCACTAAAGGTTGCAGAAGCGCAGATTGATGCTTTTACTCTTTTGTTAATATGTTTTGTAAATGAAGTGCCAGACGATTGGAAAGTCACTCCCAGGTAGCAAAACTTGGAGACAAATTCAATATTTTGATTTAAAACTGTGAGCGAGTCAGATTTTTTATATCTGCCTTTGCCTTTATATTTTAAAATTTTGCATTTTGCTAAATTAAGTTGCAGGTTCTTTCTCTTTAGGCATTCAATAATGTCAAGCAAAGCAAGTTGCAGATCATCCAAATTATCTGAAATTATTGCTAGGTAGTCTGCATAAAAGATTATTTTAATATTGGGATAATTTTTTAAAATCTGTTCCAAGGCTGCGATTGCTAAAATAAAAAGGAAATTTTTTTCAGGTGTTAAAACACGGAAGCTGGTTAATTTTTAAGAGCTCGTGTCAGCGTAATTACAGTAATTCAGACCCATTTCGAGGGTTGCGTAATGAATCAGTGCACCCCAAGGCATGATAAGTGTGCCTGGGAAGACCAATTAGAAGTGCTCATAATCACACGGTGCACGCAGGAATCGTATAAATATCTCTCCGTTTGCCCATTGGCGGCGTCATAATTGCAGGTTTCCCCATCGCAGCTCAAACAAAGAGGCTCATCCTTCGCTCCACATTGATGAAGACGGAAAATTTATATTTTCATTCAAAAATTTTGTTTGTTTTTACAAGTTTCCGAAAATAAAATGAAAATTTTCCCTGCTTGTAAATTATTAACAATTGGCTGTTGTAAATCTAAACAATTTATGGCGTGTTGAGTGGGCACACAATTTTCTCGAGGGAGCAATTTAGTGACAGCTCTTCGGTTTTTTTCCTTTTTTCTCTCTAGTTTGCATGCATAAAATTATTTTGTATCCATATATACCAGAAAGAAGTGAAAAGAAAACGGAGTAGAGAGAGCGCGGGTATAATAAAGCGGTTTTTCACGATATCGCGTGATCTGCTCATTGCCGACGTGGAAATGGCTCAAAAATCACCTGCGCCGCAAACGCAAAAGCGGCGGCGGCAGTTTTGGATGCATGATTTATTAGCCCTTCTCAAAATAACTTCATTCAAAAATAAAAAGAGTATTCAAAGGAGAATTGAATAAGAAAAGCATTCACAAATTGTAACGTTAAAATATTTTTTAAAATTGTAGAAAAAAATGTACAAAAATTATGTAAACATGTTTTTGGTAGAAATATTATGCTTCAATTTATGTTTTATTTCATTCCTTTAATCGCCTTTAACATTTGTCAAGTTGATAGTACATAATTTTAAATATTAAATGGCATAATATCTAATATATTCAGAAAATTATGAATCAAATTTGAAATTTGAAATTTTATATAATTAACCACTAGAGGCACAGGATCCCAAACACAACTGTATCATTATTATTTATCATGAATTGTAAAACAGAAACAAAGGTGGCATCATCAGAACTATAAAAAAATTAAAAATTGTCATTTATTTAGATTTAAAGTTTTTTCATTAGTCTAACAAAGGTAATCCAAATTGTCAGGATTTGAATTAGTGCGCTCCCCAGTAAATTAGTGATAAATTACTCCCACTCACCGGGAGCGCACAATAAGCAAAAATGAGCACCTAGTATGTGATGAGTGACGGCGGCGTCACTCATCACCACGGGACGAACCCACGCGGACGTTCTCAAGTATCACCTCCGTTAAAGGTATTTATGTAATAACTGTCTTTGGATATTTAATAATAACAATGTCTTCCCTGGGTATCACATTTGTTTAATTGACTATTCCCATAGGATCTAGCACCGTCAGGGCGTAACCCTGACATCTGGAGGCACCGGCGAGATGTCTCTTTTCCACTTATTTAAAATAAGGGACTAGAGATAAAAAAATGGGACATTAATAAAATTCCCCGTTCCATTTTTTCTGCCTCCTAAATGTCGATTTTCCGGCATAGGTGCTTTTCCCTTGGGAAAACTGATTTTCCCCATGCCACCAAAAAGGGGCAAATCGGTTCCTCACATTCCCGACTCACCCGCTCTATCAACCAGGAGCAAGGGAGGATTTTTGGATATCTCTCTTTCTGTTCTTCAGAAAACCAAAAAACTTTTTTCCCGTAAATCAAAGGCGGAGGAAGATTTAAATCTAGATGAGTCAAGTTCCTCCGGAGACGATCCCTCCCGTAGTTTATTATTTCCCTCCAGGGGAAATTTAAACTCTCCACCTCCTGGGGGCGATTATGAACAAATCGGCCCAACCCTGGCCTACCAAACTTATGACATAAACCAGCCAGGACCCTCCTCTCGAGCTGATTATTTAGAGCTTCAAAGTCTCGAATTTCAGCCGTTCACACAAGCTGCAACCCCTTCCCTATCCCCTTATATTACCCCGTCTGATTATCTTGCACAAGTGGAAAACACTTCTGTTGGCACTCTTGATGCCCTGCGTAAGATAATTGGCACTCAATCAGAGGACGAATTCGAGGTGATTACAAATCAGTTCGGTTTGATTGATGTGCAGGACGAGCCACCTTCTGAGGAACTTGTTGAGCAGCAAATTCCTCGTAGCTCAACTCCTGCGGTCCCTAACCTTGAACCGTTAGTAATCAAATCTCGTGACACGAGTACCAATAGAGACGAAAATTCTCAATCGGGAAATAAAATGGCAAATCAGCCTACGAGCCGTGCGCGGCCGATTGACCTCGCCTTCTTCAAAGGCAAACAAAGTATCGGAGAATATTTGACACATTTCAATAGGGTCAGAGCGGCCAATCAATGGTCTGACTCTGAAGCACTTAATATTTTAAAGTGCAAATTGACGGGCTATGCATCGGAGTGGCTACAAGGCTATGAGGAAGACCCGGCGAACGCGAATGTGACGCTCGCTCAATTTTTGACAGACTTAAAAAATTCACAACATGTGCAGTCTGATGCACATGTGGCGGAGCGAGAACTTTACTCCAGGTTCCAAAAACGAGGTGAAAATTCACGCAAATTTGTAGGGGAAATGTTGTCTTTGATCAATAGAGTTGACCCCCATATGCTAGAGTCAAGGCGGATTCGCCTAATTTGCAATAATTTGCATCCCTCAATTTTGGATAGAATCGGTTCTCCCACTACAATTGGTGAACTTATTGCGCGGGCAGAGGATCAGGCGCTAAATCAACTCATTTTGGAACACCGGAGGAAAGTTTGCCCTCCTAGTGACTTTGACGCGGAGTCCAGCCGCTCTAGGCGGAAAAAGGGAAAAACCAAAAAATCAAGTAAATCAAAGAAGTAAGTGCCATCAATTACTTTCTTCAGGATACAATACCAACCCTGTCCATACCAAATTCAAGTATCAGTTAAAATTATCTCGACGGCCTGACCGTTAGATTTTTTTTTTGAAATTTCTTATTTTTGTGTGGGTATTATTATTATTATTTTTCTCAGTTTGGTTATTATTATTTTCGTTTATTGTTTATTTTTATGATTATTATTATGGTTCCTTTCGCACACTAGACATAATTCATTCATTTCTCCATACTGTGCCACCGGTTGCACCAGAGTTAAAACATCATAACTCGCTTTCCCCTCCAACGACTTGTGCGTATGTTTTTCCATACCGGCTGGTGTCCAACCTGACACTTTCCACGCACACACTACTCCAGCGAAACTGGGTTAATCAACTGACACCCATCAGCTGACAGCGCTCTTCACTCTCGCCTACCTCAACCGAGGTTCGGCCTGGGCCGCCTCCAGGCCGCTCTTTCGGCCTCGGCTGGCCGCCTGGGGGTCGAGGTGCATTCCGACCTGGCTCAGGAATGACAGGAATAATTTATTGAAAATTATCAAATTTTTTTTTAACATACTTTTCGTTCTAGTTAATTTTCATTATTATTTAATCTCAAGTATTGTTCTCTCGGTTTTCATTGGCTTCATTTTTTCTTTTTTTTACAAATCACTTATGCATCTTGCGATGAAAATTTTTTTTTATTAGTACACAAAATTCAATATTCACAATAATAATAATAATAATCGGTTGAAGATTTTTTTATTTACATCTCCCTTCTTCATCCGACCTACACACAAAGATGTAATAATAAATTCAATGGACCATTTCCAGTCCCTTTATTTTCATCTTTTCTTAATGAGATGGGACACGACTGCCCATAGGCATTCCTGCCCAATCTTTCCTTCTTTTCAGCTTTGTGTTTTTTCCTTATATTTGGGTTTATTTTTGTAGCACTCATGATGCGCATCTACGTACTACGGTCCGAGAGCTTCAGGATTTGCCGCCTCGACTCCCAATGCTACCGGACGGGGCAGCGGCTGGAATCATACATCAACTTCGCGGCGGCGGGACAAAGTTTCTTCTTGACGGACTATTTTCGAGCGCACCTCCGCAGCCTTCTACGAGACGCACAGGTCTTTCCTACTTCCAACCCGACTGCTCTCGAGTCCCTGTTGGACGAGACCCGAGAGGTGGTAGTCGCTCACCTGGCACGCATCTCCTACTCCGCTCAGCTCCTTCTGACTCTGTTTGACACACTCGTATCTGTCCTTGACGCGGGCCAACCCAACATCGGCCGCAACCTCGCCCGTCAATTCCTCGCCAGGCTCCAGACATTCTGCGAATTGTTGAGTCCGTACCTTGCCTTCCTCCAGGCCGAATTGGACACAGCTCAAGCGGCATTGCCTCCCGATGTCCAGTTTTCCCCCCCCTCATCGGAGGATGAATGGGAGCCCGACGAATACGTGGCCACACTGCCCCTCTCGCCTCCGTCCTCCGATCTCGAGGACTGGTGAAATGTGTCCTGCTGTCCTGCCGTTCCGCCGTCCAGCCGCCGCTCCGCCGCCACATCCCACCATCAGACGTGACGCCGTTGTCCTTCGGCCGAAGACTAAACCAACGTGTAGGACACTCAGTGCGTCGATTTATCCCTTTTTGATTTTTTGTTAATTTGCATTCTCTGTATTTAACTTTAGTTCGGTGCTCTTATTTCCTTCCTTATTTTTGGTAATTTAGTCTCCTTTTATTACCCTGACGTCTCTCGCTCTCCAGTATTTAAATTTTGCTCGAAGTCCCTAATTTTTTTTCTCTCTCTCCGTCTATTTGACCATCGCTATTTTTTTATTCCCTTTGTTATTTTTTTTTACTTTGCATTTTATTTTTACATGGTCAACATTCCTTTTTATCTAATTTTTTTTTATTTTTATTTATTTCTTTAATTTTTTCCGAATTTATTTTGTACTCAGGGCTGGACACCCTGTCGCACACCTCTTCCTTCCCGTCAATGGAATTTTTCCGTGTTCCCCTTTTTCTCGAATTACGTTCTTTTCCGCTATTCCTGTTTCGGTTGTGGTGCGGGCTCCAACCCCTTTTATATTCCGGCTAACACACCCCAAAACCCTTTCGATCCATATGTTCGTTTTGGACTGAGGTCCTCTCGCTTTGTGCAAGGGCTCGTAAACGAGCGCGGCTGACCACCGCTGTGGGCTTCCTCCACCCACGACTTTGCTCCCCTTGGCACAATTACGAGGGTCCGCCAGTCCAGTCGGATATCAAAAATTTTGCTTATACAAAAAAAAAATTTTTTTTTTCCACAACACTATTTACACATTCGTCCCAAACAAAATAAAACTAAAATTTTAAATTCCCCAAATAAGCCGGGGGGAGGGGGCTGGTACCTCACCCCAACTAATCGGTTGAAGCAATTAAAATCTTTCCCATCTCAAATAAATATTCCAAAATTAATAACATTGCGGAAAATTCCATTACGGCGATTCGTAAATTCAGTATTCTTAATCATAATTAAGTAAGAGGATAATATTCATTTACAAATATTAAATAACTTATTTATTCGAGCAAGGCAACATTTTTCAATATTAACAAGTCCTAAAAGTAACTTCTTATTTTTTTATTTGTTTTTGTTCTTTCCCTAAATTCGAGAGGGGGAGATGTCAGGATTTGAATTAGTGCGCTCCCCAGTAAATTAGTGATAAATTACTCCCACTCACCGGGAGCGCACAATAAGCAAAAATGAGCACCTAGTATGTGATGAGTGACGGCGGCGTCACTCATCACCACGGGACGAACCCACGCGGACGTTCTCAAGTATCACCTCCGTTAAAGGTATTTATGTAATAACTGTCTTTGGATATTTAATAATAACAATGTCTTCCCTGGGTATCACATTTGTTTAATTGACTATTCCCATAGGATCTAGCACCGTCAGGGCGTAACCCTGACAAAATCATTAATGTTGATCATTACCAAATTAATGGAAATGAAAAACTTTAAAATCTATATTAATAAAATTTTATATTTATAATAACAATTATTTATAAAAACTAAAAATTAAAATATTAAATATTTATTTTTTTATAAATTGGTATTTAAATTTAATTGATTTAGTTTTATGTAACATATTTTTCAATGCCATATCTTACCATTTTATTGTAAAAAATCTGAATGAGATGAAAAACAGATTAGTGTCGGGCTTGTTGTGCTCATCCTCCTCTCCGAAACAAAGCATCTGCAAAGTGGGATATTAATATTTGGAACGGCCCCATAAAGATATAAAAGAAGGGCTGAACCACTGCACACGATATTACCCCTAAAAGATATTAAACGAACGCAATTTCGGCGATTAACGACGAGTAGCTCATCATCATCATCAAGGCACCACCTATAAATATCACTCATGAAAGCCTTTTACTCAGAAAAACGCCTTCGGCCCTTTCCGAAAAACTTTGGTGCGTTGAAACGGCAGAGGATGAAATTTTGACACTTGGATAAAATTTATTATCGCACAAATCGCTCTTTCACAAACGAAATTTTATATTTTTAATGCTCGCTCCCTTGGAAATTGAAGTATAATTTTTCATCCTCTCTCGGTGCTGCTGACCGCGAAGGCTCTTTCTTTCTCTGGCAAAGGGGCAAGAAAGGTCACTCGTCGACTACCATAGAGGATAATTACAGGTTTGCTCGTCCGTCCACACACAAACTCTCTCATCTCACGGTGCGTTGCGATCGAGTAGTGCACCTGTGCCCCCGAGAATGCAGCGCGATCCTCCTCTTTGGTAGCGAAAACGTCAAAATTTCGGATAAATCTCAGCATTCTTGCAATTGTTGAAATTCTCGCTCCACCCACGCCAGCACCCTTTCTTCAAAACCAGACTGTGTGGGTTGTGTGGGCGTACATAAGTAATTATAATTGGATTCTTCAAATGTTTTCGACTTAAAATATTCCTCTTTAAAAAGAGGTATAATATGAAGGGTTAAATATTTTTAAAGGGTCAGGAAAAATCTGATAATTTTAACTTCTTTTCAGGGTGAAATTGACAATTCCGAAATAAAGCCTATTATTGTGAGAAAATTTGTTAATAAGGGGAAAATTTTACAAAAATATTTGTGTTTTTCTAGAAAAATTTGTTGGTCTATTTTTTCTAATAAAAAAAGGTATAAATTTAAAAATTATTTTAATTCCAGAATCTTATGCACAAAAAGATGAAAGAGAGAGAAATTAGAAGAATCAATAAAAACAATTATTTAAAAATCTATGTGGTTTACAAAATGAGGTCTACTCATTTTCTTGCGCCTAAAGATGAAAATTTCAAAAATCTAGGGAGGTAGAATTAAATTAAATGTGTACATAACATAAGTGGCTTGTTTTTTGGTAAAAATTAGGGGCGGGGAACGTGACAAATTCAAAAAGCTGCTCTTCCTTTTAAAAGAAAAATATAAATCTGCCTTTCATCGGCCTCTTCTTTATTTGTGCTGAATTATGTGCGGCTTAATTGAAGCGCAGCAAAAACAAGTCTCACACG
The DNA here is from genome assembly GCF_031216515.1 of Neocloeon triangulifer. Lineage (NCBI taxonomy): Eukaryota > Metazoa > Arthropoda > Insecta > Ephemeroptera > Baetidae > Neocloeon > Neocloeon triangulifer. The sequence goes on along the minus strand of NW_026775555.1, from coordinate 3,741,453 downwards.
TTCGTTGCTGGTTCGTTTCTCGCGTTATTTGCACAAATTATGCAGTAAAAAGCCAAACCTGGGAAGTAATTTTCATTTCAGCAGAGTAATTTAGCACCCCGCTGAGTGAGCACCGCGCGACTCATCAAGAGTTTTCTGTGTGCCATGGGGATGCCGCTGTGAGATTTCCTGCGCTTCTTTTTTCCGAGGGACCTGCTGCTGCTTTTCGCCGTAATGACATTATTAAGGCGTCTCGGATTTTTTTCCCTCCGTCTGAATTCGCAGCGCCCCGGCACAAATAAAGTAGTTATCTCTGGCGCAGCTCGCTCTGATGGCACTCTCGGGAGGATTGCGATGCACCGTCAGGTCGAGGGAGGAAAAAAATTGTCGATTCACTCCGCTCGCGTTTCCTCATTTCTTATATTTGGTGACAAGCAGAAGTTGCAAAAAAAAAATATAGAGCCGTTTGATACCCTTTCGATCGGATTCCATAATTTTTTATACACAGCTTCGATGAGCTGATTAATAGGTAGGAAAATAATAAGTAAAATGCAAATGAATTATTTAAAAAGGCAATAAATAATTATAAATAATTTAAAAATCTTGTTACATGTGCCAGGAATAGAATTATTTTGCAATTAAAAAAAAACCAAAAAAATTAAACAAATTTAAATTATTGTATCAAATTTTTTTCGGCGCTATAACAGCTTGGTAATGTTATAGTACGCGCGACGTGTTTCCCAAAATCCCTGATTTCAGTTGGCATCACTTGCATTACGTCGCGCGTTTAATAGTGGTTTTACGTCGCGCATACAATAATGGTTTTACGTCGCGCGCTCAATACTGGTGGCGGTAAAATTTTTAAGAAAACCGATTATTCCATCGATACCTCCACAACATGTTTCTTTTCCTACAATCTTAATTAAGGGGACTGCTAGGAAGAATAGGGGCCCTTGGGATGGGTTCAGAATGCGGCAAGACGACCTCTGGAGGGCCGTGCGCACCCTTATAGCAGGCGCGACGTATCACTATGAGACGCGCGACGGTCGAAAAGCGAACTCCGGAGGGCGCTTTTCACCATCGTCAGAGGCGCGACGCATGGTTATAGTACGCGCGACGTATGCTTATAGAACGCGCGACGCACGGTTATAGTACGCGCGACGCATGCTTATAGTACGCGCGACGCACGACTAATTAATTATTATAAAAGGTGTTGCACGCGGCCGGAGTTGTGGGCACCCCACGAACCAGCAACTCGGAGTTGGGCAACCCCCAAGATTAATTTTTGCAGAAGCCGCGAGCGAGGGGTGGAGTCGCAGCGAGGTCGAGGACGTGGGGAAGGCCGTGCGGAGGGCGAGGACAAAAGGGCGGCTGTGTTCGTGGGGGGGCTCCGCAGGAGCCCCCTCACGATCCCCGCCCTTTTTTCCCGCCCGGAGCCGGCCTTCACCACGTTCTCGGGCGAGCGCGCCTCCAGCCCGAAGCTCGCAAACCCACAACGGAGTTGCCCACAAAAGGTGTTGTCTGCAAAGGGAGTTGTGGGCACCACACTTTTTGCTTTCTAAGCCCTTTTTGCAGACAATTCCTTTTGTAAGCAACTCCGTTGTGGGTTTGCGAGCTTCGGGCTGGAGGCGCGCAAAAGGGCGGGGATCGTGAGGGAGCTCCTGCGGAGCCCCCCCACGAACACAGCCGCCCTTTTGTCCTCGCCCTCCGCACGGCCTTCCCCACGTCCTCGACCTTGCTGCGCCTCCACCCCTCGCTCGCGGCTTCTGCAAAAATTAATCTTGGGGGTTGCCCAACTCCGAGTTGCCGGTTCGTGGGGTGCCCACAACTCCGGCCGCGTGCAACACCTTTTATAATAATTAATTAGTCGTGCGTCGCGCGTACTATAAGCATGCGTCGCGCGTACTATAACCGTGCGTCGCGCGTTCTATAAGCATACGTCGCGCGTACTATAACCATGCGTCGCGCCTCTGACGATGGTGAAAAGCGCCCTCCGGAGTTCGCTTTTCGACCGTCGCGCGTCTCATAGTGATACGTCGCGCCTGCTATAAGGGTGCGCACGGCCCTCCAGAGGTCGTCTTGCCGCATTCTGAACCCATCCCAAAGGCCCCTATTCTTCCTAGCAGTCCCCTTAATTAAGATTGTAGGAAAAGAATTGCGTCGCGCGTGCTATAGAGGTTTCCGTGGTAATCGGGATATTAAATCGGTTTCCTTAACAATTTCACCGCCACCAGTATTGTACGCGCGACGTAAAACCACTATTGTATGCGCGACGTAAAACCACTATCGAACGCGCGACGTGATACTTTTACATGGGAGCATAAGTGATGCCAACTTATGAAAAAACACGTCGCGCGTACTATAACATTACCAACAGCTTTCCTAAGCGCATTCGCCACATCAAATAAATTACTAAATTTAAAGTTAATCAGATTTTTTTATTAAAATTCAAGTTCGCCAGATACGATGTTTATAATTTATACAAAATCTATTGGCTTAATTGAAATGAAAATCTTTAGATTAAATAAAGAGAGAAAGCGAAAGTTAAATATATCATTGATTTTAACACCCCCGAATAAATATTCGTTTTGCTCTACGCGTCGCTCTAGTTTCACCCTGTTTGCATTTACACTCGTTCTGAAAACTGAATTTCCCGCTGTTTCGAGAGAGTGGAAGAAGAGCCCTTGATCAAGCAAACAGTTCTCTCGTGTTTGCACTCGGCGCTGAGCAGCGGCATTTTCTACAAAGGCTCTCGCATTCGGTGCAATATGTGCAAAGTGTGTGTATTATTGAGAAAGAGATCACGGGGGGCGAATTGGACGAGCTCTTCAATTCTCTCCTCCGCGTTCAAGTGGGCGTTTTTGGCGCCTTGTTTTTAATGCACACACTTGTTTTCAAATTCAATTTGGCAGCAGCCAAATCGTTTTGCAATTGCTTTTCCGACACTTCCGCGTAGGGTTGATGCGCACAGAAAGAAGGGTTCAGTGGGGAATTTCGACAGCTTTCAACGTCGTCAGTGCATCGGGGACGAGCACTTAAATGAAGTTAGATCGACCAAGTTGATTGACAAAAAAAAAAATAAGGAGAAAAACACTTTATTTGGAAAAGTTTTTTCTTAACCCGAATTAAAATGGAATAATTCTATTTGCTTATAAATGATTTTTTTTTTAAGTTCTATAGTTTTTTTATAAGACAAATTTGATGTAGAATTTTTTAAATAGTTAGCGTTTTGTGTTCCGTACAGTTTCACTTTTTTAATTTAATTGTTCTGAGAAAAGTGTGTTTCTGGACCGTTCCCCATTAAGATCAATGAAAATTTTTATGTTAAGTTACCTTTATTCTTAAAAAAACTCAATTGGAAGTGATATGAAATCAATAGTGTGAAGAAATTTCTATCGATTTGTCTGAAAAAATTTTAAGAAAAAATTATTTCATTAAATTCCCATAAGAAACAATTTTAATTTTCAAAAATTCAGTTCTTAAAATGAATTCTGTTTTTCTTATAATCTATCCTTAGAGTTTCCATTGTCTGTAGATACAAACAATGCTTGTTTTAGAGAAAAATTATCATCAAAATCAATCAGGTAAATTTAATTTACTATTTTTTAAATTAATTTCAAAGACTAGATACATCAACAATAAGTATTATTGTTGTTCATTTGACAAATTGTTACATCAAATCGTTTTCATTCAATTTTGTTGAAAACAATTTTTTTCAAAAGAACCAGAAGCAAGAATTTTGTCAAAACTTTTTAAAAAGGTTTAATTAAAAATAAATTTCACTACAATAAGCAAGAATTTTTCTAAAACTTCCGAGATAAAAAAAAGACCCAAACCGCCACAGTGAGCCTCGGTTGACTTAGTTTTTATAACATTTTATTATTAATCATTGCATTTTTTGGTGTGCATCCATAATTTTTTTTTGTTTTTAATGAGCAATAATGTTTCAAATTTAAATTTATCAATTAAGTGGGAAATTAACGCGCTGAACATAAAATACAAAGCTGGTAGTGGTACAAAAAAAAGAGGAAATGAGCCAACGGCAGAGTGCAATCGTGAATCACGCCAACCAACCAACTCTTCCCTCTAACCTTTGTGCCTGCGAAAAGTAGCACCAGCGCGTGTGCCGAGAGGCGATTTTCTGCCGGAATTACTGCTCTCGACTGTTGTTCTGCGTGTCATTTCATTTCTGCTTCTTCTTTCCCATTTCCTGCAGCAGGTAGACGCGCCGGTCTATTTTTCATGGCCATTTTCCCAGCTCAATCTCATTTTGCCGCGCGGCGAGAAGAAATGCGAGGGTGCGCGGCGCGTATATTTTCATCCGGCCGGGCTAACCTTATTTGCAGTTTATTCTGGGTCTGATGGGACTGTTGATGATTCCGGCGCTGTGCTGACGCGAACAAAGTGCGCCCATTCCCTTCTCTCGGAAAAAAAGAAGTGCCCTTATTTTATTTTCGCGGAGCCGCCGGTGCAGCGTCAAACAAGAAAAATCTCCGCCACGATTTGTTAAGGAAAACAAATGAATTTTCCCTCGACGACACGTCCCTTTATTCTCTCTTCCTCCCTTATTCCGTCTCCCTTTCTTCAACATAATGTGCCACGATTTTTTTTATTATTAAATGGAAAAGTAAATCTTTCAAATTCAGTTTAGGTTGATATTCAAGTGAATATTTTTAATTTGAAAATCCAAGACAAGAAAATTTTGAACAAATTTCTCACAATTATTTCCACCAAAATGATTTGTAACATCAAATTAAAAGAAATTCATTGCTTTCCAATAGTTTTTAAATTGAAAGATTGGAAAGTTTGAATCATTTTAAATATCCTTTTTTTTCATTATTTTTATTATTCCGACTTTTTATCATTTAAGTTTGCATTGAACGAACCTTGTATCTCATCTAACCTGAAGCGAAACCTTTTTTCATATTTTTTGCTATTCTGATTGCAAAAAGTTGCCAGTTTCCTTTCCGAGAAAGAAAACGCTCTTTTTTTACAACACACAATGTAATATTTTCTCTACATTATTATCATTACCCCGCCTGAACTGTTTGCGTTTTATTATTCTAGAGCTGAAGAGGAAAGTATACTTCCTTCAGGGCAGTGAGGAACTTTGTTTTTAATATTTAAATATAAACACCGATTTCCAAAAGGCCGGAAAACAAAAATTAAATAACTAGCAAATGATACTAGCCTTAATGATTTTGCATTATACATTTTTTAATGCGGGAAAACTTCATAATTAAAAAATAAATTTGAAATTTCTGTAAATAAATTCAAGCACTGCCCCCGAATCTTACTCTTTTTTTTTCTAATTTTCCACCAAAGTCTCTTCCAAGTTTACACTATACAATGTTTTTTTGTACGTCTCATTCCTTCTTTTTGTCGCAGTGGCACAGAATTTCTTTCTGTTTGCCCGGAGAAGCGCCACTTTTGCAACTCTAGAGCTGCTCTGGATGTGTATTTTTATTTTCTAATTTCACAGCGCTGTGGCCACAGAAATAAAGAAATTCCTCTTTTGTACACACAAACGTCTCCTTTTCTTTTTTTGCGAAAGAGCAGCAGCAGATTTCGCGTCCCTCGCTCCTAATTTTTTTTACTCCGCCAGCATGCAAAACTCAATTTGAATAAAAAAAAACTTTCCCACGCACGAGAAAAGCTCTCGGAGACATTTAATGATGGCAAAACGCGACGGTGACGAATGAGACGATATGTCCTGGGGTTTCCAAGCACCATCATGGAAGCTGCTCCATGCAGTTTGTCTTACAATTTTTTTTAGTATTTTTATTAATCTTTGATACAAATAATTATCTCTATATCATTTCCCATATGGTCAGAATTGAATTAGTAGATGACAACATTAATTATTAATTGTAATACTGAGTACAGGGGTAATATAAATATAAAATTTGTATAAATTTTGTGCTGATAAGCTATAGTTTGAGTGAAATAATAATAAATAAATAAGAAATAGATAATAAAATACAATTTTAAAATAATAAATTTATTTATTATTTATTAATTATAAATTTAAAAAAGTAAAAAATAAAAAAAAAATGTAATAATTTAATAAACAATAATAATTTGTATTAAATAATTATTAAATATATATAATCAAATTTTTTCCCTCTGAAAAATGAATCCCTCATTTTTACTTGGTGCATTTTTATTATTAAGTTCATTAATTTTTAATTGTTCATGATTTAATAATTTTCTTATTGCTTCACATTTTGCGATGTTGAATCAGTGAGTGCTGCGAGGTTGAATCAAAGCACCACTTACAAAAGTAGAATTTCCAGCATACATATTTTTATTTTTAACGAGAAATATTTATAACCGTAGGCGTGATGGAGCGGCGGCGGCGTTTTCTCGCTCGCGGTTATTTTGTACACGCACACACGAGATTTCTGACAGGCATGCACTTCTTTTCTGCTGCTTTCATAACGCCGCGCGCATTATAAAATATATATATGGAAAAATACAAATCCAGCGCAGACACACATCACGAGAAAGGTCCGCAGGGGTCAACCCCTGCCCCACGGCCCCGGCGCGTGTGACGTCACCGCGTGCATGATTCGCCTCTAAGCCCACTTTTATCCAGACCAGCAGCACAAAACCCACTTTTCAGTTTGTTGCCACAACAATAATTAACGGTCATTATGCTGCTTTTTTTCCACAGAAATGAAAAAAGGCCAGTCGAACGTGCCATAAAGATTCAGCAATTTGCGGAGAGAGAGCATGAAATTATTATTTAAGAACATAATTTACGACTTGATTGATTGACAGACACAAAATTGAAAAGCGACTTACTTTTTAATTTGTTTCATAACTCGTCAGGTGCGCAGTTTAATTTAATTTCATTAAATATGAAAAATAAAATGCTTTTTGTGAAGTTTTTTGGTAAAACTTTTCTTTCTCTACTTTTTTCTTTAAAAATTTAGGCAGAATTTTTCTGTTTTATTAAAATCAGAGTTTTGAAGCTAAAAATTTCAAATCAGCGTCAAATTTTACGCTGATAAATGTTAATAACGACAAAAATTGTTTATGCCAAACAATATTACGGGGAAATTTCAAATTACCAGTTTAATGAACATATCATTGGAACTGATTTTTCTCAAAATTATAAATTATACAAAGAACATCGGTAAATTTAAAACAAAACCAAAAAACCCAGTGCTTTATTTGATTTACATTTAAAAAATTTAAACATATTGAAATTCAGTAAATTGTAGATTAACACAAGATGAGAGATACTAAATAAACATAAATCTTTTGTGTATTTTTTATTATTTCATGATAAAGCTCCCGTTTTCTAGAATGTTGCTCGAGTTTTTATCAAAAAAATCATTTCATCCCTCCCATTTTGATTTGTCAAAATGAAACGGGTGGAGCAATTTGTTGTTTGTTGATTGTCAATTTTGATTTCTGACAATTTGAGCAAAAACTTTGGGGCACACTTAATTGAATCTAGATTGTTTCCGCCTTGAGCAGAAAGTTTGTTCGCCCCTTGCTCAATCTCAGAGCTGCTTTTGACGCGGCCGCAAATTGATTGAAACGTCTTTCTCGCAGAAATAAAACCCGAAAGTTTATGCTCGGGAATTGCATGACTCGATTTGAATGCGAGACGCAATTTTCGTTTTGCGGTGGCGGCTTCTTTATTTCCTTACGCGCCGAAAATCATTAAGCAAATCGCAGAGTACGAAATTGAATTCCTCAGCGGTCTAATCGAATTAAATAATCGCGCGCGCAGCCAGAACGAACAAATTGCATTAATTTCCACAACAGATGCTTTCGCTTCTTTCTCAGGCCACTTTGAATCGTATAATAGACTCACGTCCGCGCAACGCTTTGCCGGAAAATTTTCGTATACGAAAAAGAGCCGCGCGGTGCAGTGTGTGTGTATAATCGTAATTACTGCTTTACTCGAAAAACGATGCGTGCGTATATTACATGTTTGGGAGCGGACGGTGGAGAGCAGCTTATGAATTTAAGGCCGGAACGTGCTCGGCCTTTTTCCCAGCCCGACAACACAATTACCCGCTTTTATCCCGCGCGCACAGGTAGCAATAATCGTAATCACAGAGAAGCAAGGACAATTTCGCCTCTGCTCGTTCAAAACGCATCGTAAGACTTGAGTCATTTTTTTTTTATTCTGCTCAATTTACCTAAGTTCACTTTTTTCATATTTTTAAATAAACTTCCCCTAAATATTAAAACAATTGCCAGTTTACAAAATTAATAAAGTATTAGTTTATTGCATATATCAATATAAATTTAACTTATTTTTATTTAAAATTTTTAATTTAAACTTACTTCCATTATTTAACAGTTTTGTGTATAATTTAAATAAAATTTAACCATAATTCTTGAATTTTATACCCTTGAACTTATACCTCTATTTTTATGATGGTAATTTGTTACAAGCTATAAACATTTTTTGATAAGAAATCATATAAATATTACATATATGTCATTTTGAGTAATGACACAAAAAATTTAGAAACTAGAAATGTAGAATCGTACGACATGAGGCTGTTTTTGTTGATAACTTACATTTCTGATGCAAAATGCATAATTTAACTATACATAAAAAAAATCGAAATTCAATATAAATACCATTTTTTTTTTTTAATTGCATACATTAGCGCACTGCGAATAATACTAAAATCTAAACATGACAGTTGGAAATAATTGGAACAAAAAATAGTTGCAGTATTTCCGATTTAATTGATTAAAAATTAAAATGTACATGAAATTTACACCGGAAGAATCTGTTCACTAACTCTACTAATTATTGAGGCGAAAAATAATGGGAGAACGGTTAAATTAGTTATTCATTCCCATTTATTTCATTATTTTTTCTTGGGATGGAATTTAAAAATCAATTTATTTGTATGAATTGTTGTGTGTCTGCAATGAAAATAAGTATTATTTTAATTTACGCTCAAATAAAGTAATTATTAGCGTATTAAGAAAATTTTTATTTTTAATAGTGAAGCTAACTGCAGAGGATGGATTTGATTTTGAAAATTTAATAATATCTTTGCTAGTGGTTGTGCCTTTTTCAACTTTCAATTCAATGTTTTGCTATGAACAATTGTTTTATCTTATAAAATTTTGTAACCGTAGGGAAAAATACGTAAGTGCAATGCAGATAAAATATTATGTATCATTTACAAAAATTCATCTGATATTATTTCTTTACAAGTTAAACTTCATTTTTTTTAATGCATGGTCTTAAGCGTGATTAGTAATAATTGTGGAAAATAGACGATAACATAAATACCGCTAGGTTTTTAAACTGATCAAAATGCAAAAGTTAGTAATTATAGAGATTTTCCTTACAAATTAAACAATTTAACCCATTTGAATCGCTAAATTGGTTCAAAAACTTATACTTTTCTTGGTAAAAAAAAAATTATGAGTGTCATCGACCAGATTATACTGATAAAATATTTGGTAATATTTTTAACAACATCAAATTCAACTTTATTTCAGAGGCAACGAGCCAAGTCTGGTGTTCGAATCGCGCCTCCGGAACGAAAATTCAGTCACGTCGCGATTCCTCTCCTGACCATAATGACCGCGCGCGCATGAGACGCGGCTTCTGGTACAGAGGCGGACCGGGCGAAATTACAGAGACGAGAGATATGAAGCAAGGATGGAAAGAGAGCCAGCAGCTCTCTTGCGGTCCATCGGCGCGTAATGACTCCGCGAGATGAATGCCAAAGCAATAATCATCACGAGGCATTATAATAATGACTATACTTGGATGTTCGTATAATCTCTCAGACAACAGTAGCCGCAGCGGCGCGGCACCGAATGAACGAAAAAAAAATGAAATTATTCCCCCACGCAGCGAAAAAAAGTGAAAGAAATAAGGCTACTGCCGTGCAGAAGCTGAGAGATCGAAAGGAAAAAGAAGTGGACTGATCGTGTCTTAAGGAGGTGAAAATTCGAATCAATTTTATTTTTTATTGAGGCCGCGAATTTTCAATAAAGGAATAAACAAATTGACCTTTTCAGTTTACGATTAATCATGATGATGGCTTTTCTAAAATATTTACCAATTAAATATAGCATGCATAGAGAATAAGAGACTACCATATTATTTTATGTAAAATAATCATGTTTGTTAAAATTAAGCAAAAGGCTTTATAATTTTTTTAATATTACTTATGTTTTATGTTTGGCTTATACTTTGTGCATTTAAAAGCCTATACTTATAAAATTCGATATAAATTAACAAATTTAAAAAATAAAAAAATAAATAACCATAAAATATATAAAAATTATGCAAAATTTTATTTACGTTAACATAAAATTTACTTACAAATTTAAAAATAAAGATTTTTAATTTGTTAAAAACTTATTAAACCTTTGTTATAACAAAAATTTAAAAAAACTTTCAACTGATTTTCGACTGATTCTTGCATTTTTTGTAACAAAGAATCTTATTTGTTCTAAGAAATTGACACTCAAGGAGATGAGAGATGATCATGGAAATGAAGATTCGGGCTTTTCCTCGTTGCAAAAAATTGTTTTTAATCAAAAACAAACGGCTCTACCAGTTTCGGTCACGGTCTGCGACCCTATTTCATGAGCAAGAAAAATACAAAAATTTGAATTTGATAGTTTCAAGATTTTTATTTTTATGTTAAAATGTGGTTTTTCAATTTTGCTGATTTTTTTATTTTTCTTGCTCATGAAATAGGGTCGCAGACCGTGACCGAAACTGGTAGAGCCGTTTTATTTTTGAATAAAAACAATTTTTTGCAATGAGGAAAAGCCCGAATCTTCATTTCCCAAGAATCTGACAAAGAAAAGTTTTTATTTCTTGCACTTGTACTTTTCGTAATTCTTGTGTGTTTTTCTTTTTACTCATTGAAAAATTTTGGAATTTGAATATTTTTTTTAAATTACTAACATTAACGTAAATGATTTGGAAATGACAAGGAAATTTATAATACAAAAAATTGCCGTAACAATTATTTTAAAAGCAATTTTTAATTTTTGTGCGCGTCGCAAGTGGAAAGCACAAGAGGCAGAGCGGCGGTTGCTGCTGTGCCGCTAAGAAAATCGATGTCTCCAATAAGAAAAGGGCGGCGGATTTCGCTGGTGGTGACTTTAGCGCGTGCGACCGAGAGAGCGAATTCATGAAACGGCGGCGGGAGGAAAAGTGCATGCGAGCGAGCGAGTTGTGTTCCCATGGCAACTGAAAACAGATCAGATACAGCGACAGCACACCATCAACCCCAACACACCCCCGACCAACGCCACCCTCAAAGCCAGCCAGGCTCTCGCTCTCTCTCCAGCAGCGATTCCCTTTTGAATATTGAATAGAACGTGCAGTGCCGCGCGCAACAAATTTCGCCCGGCGCACCAAAAATGGATCGCAAATCTGCGAAAAGCACAAAAGCTTTGTGTTTCTGGCACCCGCGCGGCAGTTAAAGGGGTGTTTGTGTTGCGCAGTCAAACGCGGATATTCTTTTATTTCAGTGGTTTTTTGATTTAGAACTGGTTTTTTTTACTCACTCATTGACAATTTGTTTATTCGGCAAGGTAAAAAAATATTCGTGCTGTTGTCGTAAAGATTTTTCGTGGAAATTGTACCGCGCAGGTGTGCAAAAAACATAAATGTTGTACATAATACGAATACTTAATAGAACAAGGTTGAAATATCGCCTGAGCCGGGAAGGGCATAGCAATGAATAATTTTATGGCGCCTGAGCATGCAAAATAGTCGGAAGAAATAAATCACCGTAATTTAGCTTAGGCGCTTAGATAAAAAAACGTGCGGGATTTTGGAAAAAAAAGAAGAAGAAAAATGAGACGAAAAAACACTAATTCTAACGTATATTTTATATAATTTGAATACTTATAATTTTATATTGTTCATGACATTGCAAGAAAAACTTATAAATCAAGAGAATGGAGTGAAATGCTGATTATCAAGGTAAAAAAAGCAAAAACTAAAGGATATTTACATGCGAATTGTTCCCCATATTTTTTTTTTTAACTAGAATTTCTCTAATTTAGGTGGATTCTAAAAATTCATTTTGTAATGGCATAAAAGTGAGTATTTAATTCCCATATTTCTGCAATTCCTTTCGTTTTTGTCTTAATTGTATGTAAAAAGTTTTTTATTAAATGAATTAAGTATTCAATTAAGTTCAATTCAATATAAAACTTTAGACTGAAATTAATATTATTGATGTTGTTTATTTTTCCAAATTATTACAGCACATTTTTTATAATTCAGTTGTTGAAAACAATTTATTAGAAAGCAAAGGAATTGTTGGAAAAAACGACAAGAATTTTGCTAAAACTTCCGAGATCAAAAAGACGACCCTATCCTCCGCAGTGAGCCTCGGTTGAATTGGTTTTTGTTCTTATCACTTAATTTTAGTCTTTATCACTTAAATTGTCAAACACCAATTTGAAGAGCGTATTTCATGACCAATTTTTCAGTAATGTAAGGATTAATTCATGAAAATTTGGTAATGTCTTGTATTGTTCTTGAGTTAAAAAATTTTCTCAGGTAATGTCTGGTTTTGTTCATGAAATTTTGGTAATGTATGGTAATGTTTCTTATTTTTTTCTTGGTAATGTATGGTAATGTTTCTTGTTTTGCCAAAAACATTCAGTTTTAAATGCTTTTTCAAATTAAAATTTTAATCTGCGATGAAAATTTGAATATAGCGCCGCTCTGTTCTTTGCTCAACATGGACTTTTCGTTCAGAATTCAGAAATATTTAATAATAAATTGAGCAAAAAAATAAGAAAAAAACAAAACAAGAAAAACATTATTCTTGAAATGAAATTTTTGGAACTGTATGGTAATGTTCTGGTGATGTTTTCACATTTTTAGTACTGAACCCGGTCTTGAAACGTTGGTAAGGTAATGGTATTGAAAATAATGTTCATGAAATACGCTCTTTTGAATCCCGCTCTGTAGAAGATTTGAAACACGACATAATTTAAAAAGAAGCACTTTTCAATTAATTTTGATCTATGATTTTTTTTATTTTAAATTGCTGATCGAGATATTGCGCTTGCTCAGTAAAAGCTACCTGTGTTCGGTTGTGCTGTGCATATGAATATTATCTGCATGCAGATATGAAGCACACAGGGAGATGGAGCCGAGCTGTGGATAATAGCATTAAACTCGGCGTCACGACCAAAGGCCGGCTACCACACAACATACAATACGGTCTCTCTCGTACGCCGGGCCGGTGCTCATTATTATCGTTGCTGCTGCAATTATTATCCAAATTACTCTCTGCAGCCATGAAAGGAGGTTTCACAGAGAGGACGACGCGGTGTTCCCAACTGACGTGGCGGCCGCGACTATTAAAGTTGAGAGAGCACACATAGCAGCTCCCAACTTTCAAAATGTTGCCAACTCCGCGTCTGCCCCTTAATTGTTTTTCAAGTGCTTTTCGCACCTACAACTTCACTTTATTGCCCAATCCTGGCAGAAAGATCTTTAAAAAAAACCAAAATATTGAAAATATATTGAAAGCTAGAAATAGTTTTAATTTGTTAGTGTGTGTTTTTTTTTTTTGTAAATTTTTAGTGTAGAGTTGTGTCGTGTTTGCGTTGTTAAGTGTATTCCAGTTTCTGTTTTAAATTTTCAAAAGAATTTTAAACGTGGATTCAGAAACTGAGCGAGAAAACCAATGCTCGGAATACAAATTAAAATGTCCAAATTTCAACTCTTAATTGCAAATTTCAATTATTTTTAAAACAGATTAAAATTTCTGTTTGAAAAATAATTGGTGTTGCCACTTGTCTTAATTTTTTAGTTTTAAGTGGAAATATTAATAATTTTTAAAACAGAAATTTTAATGTTTTAAAAATAATTAAAATTTTCAATTAAGAGTTGAAATTTGGACTTTTTAATTCGATTTCCGAGCATTGGTTTTCTCGCTCAGTTTCTGATTCCACGTTTAAAATTCTTATAAAAAATATTTTTTTTATCACAGATATTGAAATCAATGGGAAAAATATTTTGATTGCGTTTTTGAAGAAGCAACAGCATCCCTAGCAAGAGTAAGTGGCAATTTCCCGACTGCACCCCTTAGCACTTATCCACCCACTACCCCGCCCTATGCACTTGTATGCCCGCTCTCGAAAAAGGATAAGTAATAGTTTTGCAAGGACATTTCATTATTGAATAATTTGCTGGCGCGCGATGATTGCATTCGTATATACATTTTCGTCGAGAGAGCTGCCAATGACAAGCCCTTCGGGGCACAGATCATCCCCACGGCGCGACTTATTCTCTCTCTGTTGCAACAAAATTACACGCACCCCCTGCGTTCGAGTGTAAATATATATACATTTACACTCGTAAAGCGCAAACTACTTTGTTTTCCCCTTGAATCATGTTTCTACTATTTCCGATCGCAAATCCAATCGAAGGAAATCAAGTTGCTGGCAAATAATAAAGAATAAAGGAGGAAATTTTCCTTGCTTCCTGCCTGTTTAAGAATTAAACAAATTCACAGATAATTGTTAGTCTGTGTGTTTTTTCTGCTCTAATTAATGATATTGATTTGTTTGTGTTAAAAAGTGAAAAGCAGTTTCAGGGGTTTAATTTTTAAGAGGTTTTTACGTGAATTTACTGAAACTTTGCGAGAAACACTTGGCTTTAAAGAATGGAATACAAACCAAAAGTTTGCCTTTTAATTGAGAAATTCATTTTTAAAATGGCTCAAAAATTAATATTTTTGAGTCACAAAGAATCAAAATTCAATTAAAACTCGAAATTAATTTTTTCAAATAATAATTTTTGAGCCATTTTAAAAATTAATTCTCAATTAAAAGTCAAAATTTTGGTTTGTATTCCATTCTTTAAAGCCAAGTGTTTCTCGCACAGTTTCAGTAAAAATTAACAAATTCCTTGTTTCATTTAAACATGTATTGTACATTAGTTCATAAACAGATGTTTATGGATTATTATATTAAATTAAAGTGCGCTTCAAATTGGCATTAATTTATTTAACATCTAATTGTAAATGGCCATGGGCACTACTATGCATTATGTAATTTTACTTCTAATTTACCGATAACAGGTTGCATCTACGTTGTTTATACTTTTTTATTTATACAAAACTATGTTTCTTTAAAAACAAATTAAATTGAATAAAGTAACAATTTTACAGTAAATTATATTTATAAAATTAAATTAATAAATTTGTTAAATATAAATTTTATGAGCATAAAATAAATAAAGCTTATAATTAAATACAAAAACATTATGAAAAGTTTATTATTATTATTTGTTTATTATTATTATTTATTTATTATTTATTTATTTATTCTACATTCGTAAATAACGTTATGTTAATTTAATAATATAAATATGATTTAATACTTTTTTTGAAGAAGTTGACACTCGAGGAGATGATCATGGAAATGAAGCGATCGGGCTTTTCCTCGTTGCAGAAAATTGTTTTTATTCAAAAACAAATGGCTCAAATAAACAATTATCTGCAACCAGGAAAAGCCCGATCGCTTCATTTCCATGATTAATACTATGATTATATTACAATAGTTAAAAGTCTTTGCAGTAATCAGGGTTGCGTCTCTTCAAAAACTTCCTTGAAAAAGCCCTTAAAGGCATGCGTGTGTGGTCAAGCCATGAAGCCATCGCATTTTTGCAATATAATTCCAGCAGCCCTCGTGATTTACGATCGGCCGAAAAAAAGAGCTCATCCTTCTCGGAAGGCAAGTGGAGCAAAAAGTCTTTTTCTCTCTCTCGTATGAAATTATAAAACACAGACGGGGGCGCAAAGAGTGCATTATCATTTGGAGAGCGGCGCGGTGGCGGCGCACAGAGATTATGCATAATTAATCTGCGGAGGTGGCGAGTTGCAGGCCGGCCGAGGGGAGGCCGCCGGGTCACTCGGTGGGCACCAAGCAGGTCGACTTGCTTAAAACCGACGTCACACCCTAATCCCGGAGGACTTAAAACGGCTCACGCCCGCATTAGCACCGGAGCCTTTGCTCTCTCGCCGCCCGACGACCATGATTAATGCACATCATCAGTGTGTCTCCGCACTCAAGGCCCGTCCGACGCCTCACACCAACTTTACTGCACTTTCCACTTTCCGGTCACAAATTTCAGAATGAATTCAAACTCTTTTTCTTATTAATTAAAATGACTTCAGATTTAAATAGCAGGATTGAAATAATTTTGTAGTTGTATTAAACAAAGGGGCACACATTTTAATATAACCAACGTAATTTCAATCACTTTCAATTAAATTAACTCTAAGTGAAATTATTTGTTTAAAAAAGAAAAAAAACTTTCTAAAATTAAATTGTTTTATTGTTACAAATATGGCATTCAATAAACCACAATTTTAATTATTCTTTAAAAGGAATTCTTCTAATTTATTTAAAATATTTGAAGATTGCATAGAGTCAATGCTCAAAGTTAAAAAAATATATATACTTTTGCATAAACCGAAAAAAATTTTGACGATAAATAATACATATGAAATTTTAGTTGCAAATTGTGTTCATTAATGTTTGTTGTATGTTTTAGTGCTTTCTTTCTTTATTTTAATTCATTTTTAATTTAATTACAAAAAAAATTGCACCCCACCTTGATATTGGTAGTTACGTTTTGTCCAAAAACTTTCTTCCTTTCAAATTAAAATTGTTATTTCATTATATAATTGAAAGTATTAACAATATTACTGTAATAACAATAAAAATCTAAAAAAAATACAGGTTGGAAACAGAGCCAAAAACAAGAGGCATAAATTAGAGAATATTAAAACTTTCATATTTTTTCTTAAGTCAAAAAACTTCTTTAATAAAAAAACCCAATATCGCTGGCGGTCCTTTCAAAGTAGCTAACTACACGGCCGGTCAGGTAGCAAAGTAGCTAAATACAAAAATATTTATTTTTTTCATGTAGTATATCAAAATATACTAAATAGTAGGTGGGGAGCTCATTTTTACCCAAATTACACGTTTGGTCAAAAACAGTAGTAAGCTACTTTGACATTTAGACACTTTGAAAGGACCGGCAGCGATATTTTGAGTTAATTGGAAGACAAATTAAAAATTAAACCACCATTTTTTGAAGATTTGGTTTGATTATACCAAATTAGGCGTCGTTTATATAAATTAACAAAAATATCACAGCAACATAATATTTTCAACTTTTATATGAACCTTTATTTAAGCCATTTCGTTTCTCTATTAAATTCAGGGTTTTCCCTTTAGAATGCGACCGCTTTATTCAGTACACAGGAAGCACCATGAATAAGCGTTTGCGCGGTTTTACCGCCAGAAAGGGTGGCTTTTGTGTGTGCAGAGGCGAATAAATATCGGCGGCAATCAATATATTTATGGAGTGGTGACGCGGTAACTAGGTGCGAGTTGGTGCAACCAAATCCTTGCGGGCTCAAATGCAAACACCTGCGCGCTCTAATGCCTCGTTACAAATTGCCAAGGAATTACGCACACCAGAGAGCAAAAGGGGTGGCGAAAGCGTCGTAAAAATTAACAACCAACCCCCACGGGAAGGACAATTTTTTATTTTTAAATAAAGCTTTTGGTGTTTAAAAATTTGAATGGGTGCGTCTTTCTCGGCCGAGCTTTGGTTTCATGCGGAGTGGAAGCCTCGGGCTCGATCAATAGTGGAGCCGCGCGGGGTTTGCTCTGAGCTGGTGATTATGACACGGCCCTGTCAATCTCGTCGTGTCAAACTGGCAGCGCAGCCTGGCAAACCCTGCACAAATTCAGCCAGCAGCACGAGCGGATGACATTTTGCACGCAATCGCCTGGCTCTGTATATGCAACCAGGTCGACAGGGAAATAAATACTCTACGGCAGAGGAGTACGAGGAAGTTGTCCTTGAACCGCAGCGAACATTGTGAAAATAGATTTATGTGGAATTTGCAGTTATAAATAGAGTTAATTTTTAAGCAATCCTCAGAGACCAGCCATTTATACATTCGAAAATGCAACTTTCCAAATGTTTGTGCAAAAGGGAATTGATTTGACCTCTGATGAATTAAAATAGGTGTTTGTAATTCAAATATAGCACTTCTGTTTTCATATTTCCATCTGTTTCGTTATTCAACATTTCAAAATTATATACTTAATTACAGGCTTTAGTAAATCCTCCATGTAATTAAATTAGCAGGTTCGCCTTTTTTTCATTGGTAAAAAAACACAATTTTAACAATTAGGTAATTATTAGTAACAGTTTCATAAGTAATTTTACAAACTTTTAACGTTTTAAATTGCATAGATGTTGGACGGGGGAAATTTATAGTAGATTTGTACTACTGAATAATGCTCTGTGACAGTGAAGTATGAGGAAAATTCAGAAAATTCTCCTTCAATCTCAGCGTATAACAAAAAGTAGATTTTATGATTGCATTTTTAAATGGCACAACTATTATTATGAGCTCGTTTTTATGGATTCCTTCAAGATCGGTCATTTTTAACGTTATATAGCAATGAAACTTTTCAATTAATGTTTGTCTTTGTGCAAAAGGTGATTATTTGAGCTTTTTGATAAATAAAAATAAGTATTTATTGTATATGGAACTTCTGGGTCATACTTTTGAAGCAGTTTAATTCTGTCTTGATTCGTTATGCAACATTTAAAAAACACAAAAAAGTTATAACATAAATCCTCGCTTTCTTTGGTGAAATTAGAAATATTCTCAAACATGACAGTCAGACAATTATTAGAGAAAATTCCATGCGTAATTTTAAAATACCTGTTGGTGGTGGAAATAAACTGTAGTATTTTAATTGTTCTCACACAAAAAATTCCTAATTTGGATCTGTAGCTCTTATCCAAAAATAAAATATTCCTTAAAATAAGTTAATAATTTTTAATGGATAATAAGAATTATTTTTGTAATGAAACTTAATTTGTATGCATGTGCATTTGAATTGGAAAAATGTATTTTTATAATTTAAAATTTAACTTTGATCTAATTTTAGTGCAGAAATTTCTTTCAAGGTCCTAAAATTTATTACTGCACGACATTCCTCTTCATCAGAAGGCCATTTTCGTTGTTCTCACCACTTTAACTTTACCGGCAATGACCAGCAACAATGCGACAAAAATTCGGACAAAAAGTACCGCTCACATTCCTCTAGAAAGTCGCCGGTGCGCATTTTTCCTCGTCAGAAATTTGGTCCGCGCGGCAGTTTGACGTGCGTTTTTTCCTGCTCCGTTCGCCAGGAGCAAAAAGAAGCGCGGCACGACCGAACTTTGATTGTGTTTATCATTCCTCCTTAAATGGTGGCGTGCCTTGATAGGATGAAAAAAGGGCACAACAATGGCGCCGGACTTTGCATGGACTTTGGTTTTGCTGCCGAAACATCGACTCTGCTCTGTATGCATATCTGAAGTGAATAGCCTTCATTGTAAAATATTATCCTGCGCGAGATGCTGCGTTTATTGTTCTGCGGCCGGTGTTTTCCATTATGCATTAAAAAGTGTGAAAAAATGCGCCTTTGTGTCTCGGCTGCTCCTGCGATATAATAAAATGGAACGCATAGAACGCTCCGTTATATTGCTAAATGTATATAGATGCGTGTGTGCCGCGTCATTATAAAGGAGAGAAAGGCGCTCCATAAAATGCGCCATGAAAATATTTTGCCAGCAAAAAGTGGATCTGCAGCGATGGAGTTTTTCACCTTGATTGCCAGTAGCGTTTCATGAGAGCACTTTTATTGCCTCTATATATCGGCCATGGAAAAGCGTAAAAAAGAGTTTATTTCAAGATGAAAAATCGTTCAATAAAAATGGGTCGGTAAATATTATGAAAATACAGTTTATCATCTATAGTTATAAAGATACCTTTGATGTAAATAAAAAAGGAATATTGTTATAATTTAAAATATAAAACAAATTTTATTTAATTTTTCAAGGTAATAATTTTAGTTTATCATTAATTTTATAATATTTATTTTAATAAAAAATAAATGTAACAATTTTAATTATTTAATATTTTGTATAAATTTTCGATTGAATACTTAGTATTTTTAATTATATATTATAACTATAGAAATTTTTATTTAATATTTGGAATAGCTTTCGCAGCATCTTAAAAATGATTAATTAAAAAGTTAATGATTCATCAATCAAGAGAATAAACGAATTGAACTGAATCAACTCACTTTATTACTCAACATCGCTAATCGCTCATAAATTAGCTAATTTGAACAGTTAAAAATCACACTTTTTAACCCTTTTACTTTACAAAATGTGAATTATAAACTCGCTCAAAGACTTTGCCTCTAAACTTTCCATAGTGAAACTCGTTTTGCTTTTAGTATCATGGAGTGACAACGTTTCCTTGACCTCTTCAACAGGGAGCTGCCCGTCTTAATGTCTGTTTGTTCGTCTTTGGTGATAAATACCCTCTGATAAATCCAGTGCGGTCCATCACCGGTCGGGCTGAATACACAAATATCCTTTGTCACAATCAGGTCTCGCATCGCGCAATAACGCCTGAAAACGCACTTACGCAGCTACACCCGCCGGTGAATCCATATTATCGCAGATACGGCTTTTTGAGTGATGTCTCAGTCTGGCTGCTTGATGGCTCAACTGTGTGTTGTCCAAACAGCGGCGCACACAATGCGTGGACCCGACGTGTATTTATATTATGTACACTGCCATCATCATCAGTCATGCGACATCATGACCACCATAAATTACGTCGCCTCCCGGCACTTCTTATACCTATATACGGATGTGTGACTGTTTGTTGTGCACATGCACGCCTTTTTTGGATAAGAATTTATTTACTGACTAAATTTTCACCAATTTCAAGCAGAAATAAAAAAAATCGAGTCATTTCAATTTTTGGAAATGCAACCTGCAGAACGTCAGTGAAGAAAAGATTGCCTACATCGGTTTTCCAGTTCCACCCTGAAAATTCTTTCAAGACTGACTTGGTCTCCTGAGTAGATTTTGTCTCAAAATATAATTTTTTCCTTCACATCAAGGAAATATTTATTGCAAAAGTTAGAAAATTTCAATTCTATATATTAAATATGAAAATTTCTGGCCATAATAAATATTGCAAGTTTTAATTCATATCTGCTAACAATTAAGTTGAATTCAACTTTAGAATTAAATTTTATTCAATTAAAAATATACTATCAATGATGCTTTTCAAGAAATCGTTAAAATTAATTAAACTTACAGTTGGTTTGAAATTTGAAATTTTGGAGGTTTTTATTTTCCAGTCTTTCTCAAGAAGAGAATATTTCGTGAATATAAAAATGAAATTTTTAACAAATATAAACGATAACCCAATTTATAATATAGTTTTAAAAGTTTTCGGCCAACAAAAGAGTCCCAGAACTTTAATTTAAATAATTTTTTCGGCCATTTTTCCATAATTTAAAATTTTAAAACTGTTGTTACTCATATAATCGATTATAAATGTAAATGCAACTGTTAATTTATCATTTGGTTGAATTATATTTTTATTTTAAGAATTAAGGTTCTTTTTTAACCTTGTTATTTTCATTTTTTGTTTATTGCTTACACACCAGTGTCAAATAATGTCAAATTCAAATTAAAAGCGCTTTTTATTTGTAAAATTAATTCAAACAGCTAGAGATCTTTCTCAATGAACCAAATTTCCAACTTCCTGGATTAACAAAAGTTCACTCGCATACTATGTTATTTTTGCTATTCACGTAAAATCAGTGAGCTACAAAATTATTCTCGAGACGCTCTTCTGTCGCAATTAGAACCTAATTTGCGAGCAACAAAGAAATGCAATCTGCCCGTGCGCCACGCTCGGTCAACCCGCATCCAAATCTCAAAGTCCAAATAATTGCACCGTGCTTTGCTTTTTGATTGCGAGGGAAAAGAGAGCAGCGCTTGCATTTTATTTTTCGAACGCGTCGGTCGATCTCCCACGTCATCTGCTTCTCTCCCTATTGAATTTAATTGGTCACGCTCGACTCTGGTAATTACTCGGCGCGAGTTGCTCTCCGGTGCCTTATGTGCCAAAGACGACGTTGATTTGCACTCGGCCGTAATTCATACCTCTGCACTAACTCTCCTGGTTTAATATTACGCCCGCGGACGATATGAGCAGGGAAAACGCTCCGTGCAACTGTCATTAAGAAAATTACGATCTTGGATGATTCAAGAGGCATAAATAAGTGCCGCTTTAATGCATAAAATGCTCTTTAAAATAAAAAGTTAATATAAATTTGCGATCTTATATATTATATTTTAAAATTTATTATATAATATATTTAAATTATTGTGTATTTTAAAAACATTAGGTAATTATTTGATTTTTTTACATTTTTCAGTAAATTATAAAATTTGGGACCTTTTTAGATTTGTACTGCTGAAATCAATTTTCTTAAATAAAATTTTCATTTACTTACATGATTGCCCTGATTTTATCTCTACTTCAATTAAAATTAAATTCTGTTTGTGAAGTGATTGTTAACAGTATAGGAATATTTGAGGTGTAATTGTATTATTTATGCAACCAATTATTTTTAAATAATAATAAATAAATTAATTAATTATAACACTTGAGTCCTTAAAAGAATTAAATTATTTTAAAAAGAAAATTTTTCGATATAAATAATTACAGTTAATGTAATTTGTCTTCACTGTAAATAAAATTAAAATATTATGTAATTTTCCCCAAAAATTTTTTAAGATTTAAATAATTTACACCATCTTTTAATTGAGTTTGAATGTCATATTAAGTGCGTGAGGTGGAGTGTATTATAATTTAAGTAAGTCCTTGTGGACACAAACAGACTGTGAGTGTTGTGTGTTTATTATTATTTTTCTTTTATTGCGCCCCGCGAGAGGTGTTTTTTTTCTATTGAGTCGCGCCTGCCGAGGCTTTGACAAATGAGCTTCTATAAGTCACATCAGCTGGCACAACACTCGGCTGGCTGAGTGAGTGAGCGAGCGAGGGAGGTCAAAGCAGCACCAACACTTTACAAACTGCTTTTCGATGCAAAGAAAGAAAGAGTCAACTTTGGTGGCCCTGCGTGGAAAACGTTCTGGGACGGAGAAAATCGGGAATTTTTCCCGCATCGAAAAGGTGCTGCTTTCGGAATTCTGAGAGACGACAGAGCTGCTGCATCACGATTCCGGAGCAGGGTGTCGATATTCGGAAAAAAAAAAAAAATAACCTGCTGCCGCAGAGAAGATGACGAGGCAAAAATCGCACGGCGGTCGTGAATCTCATTACTTCAGGAATCGGTTCAAAATTCAAACAAAAAGAAATAAGAATTAAAATAATTAAAAAGACAAAAATGAGATTTAAATAAGATCAATTTAAATGAAAATTTTACTGAAGAAATTGGCACTCATCATGAGACGATTGTCGAAGTGCGGGAGAAATTCTATTTTCTGAAAATAAGTATAAATTTAAAAAAAAAAACAACAAAAAGGTATTTATAATTTTTTTTTTATATAAAATTGCTTATTTCCTATCAATTCTAAAAAAAAATTCATGCAGAACATTCTTAGCTCTTTTTATTTACGTTTTCTTCTATTCACCGTGAGGTCCTCCTCGGCGTGTGTTTATTGACAACGCAGGGGGCGCCGGGGGTGGCGAAGGAGGCCGACGCTTGATAGATGGGACGTCACCTTTAACTGTGGGACCCGGAGCACGTGGTCGTCTCGTGACCTCCAACTTCACCCCAATCATTACTTTTGTTAGTTACTTTTGCTCTCTCCCGCACGAATTATTGCTATTCTTCATGGGCACGAAACGCACACAAATTTTCATTCTATTGCACCTCCGCAGAGACGTTTCTTCTGCTCATTCCCACAACGTGTCGCATGGAAAAGGAAATAAACACTCTATTTTCCTGATTCTTGTACAATTTTTTTTTTTAATAGCAAAATATTTCTTAAAAATCAGTCGAAGTTGATTCTGGTGAAATTTCCAATATTGTGATTCTGGCCATTATCACTATTATTAACTTATTGTTAGAGTTAATTTGTGGCACGCCTACGGCGTTCATTTCAATAAATTACAATTTTAATCTGTACATAATTTTACTGATTAATAATTTTATTTATTCAACCAAGCACAAAGTCAATGAACAAATCCATTATAAAATGATTTTAAATTCTATCATAAAGTCTTGCATGAATGGTTTGTGTAATTTGAAACACTAATAAAGTTAAAATAGATTTTAAAACGTTCAATAAATTTCATATAGACAATTTTTGCAAAGCTGCTTTAATAAAAATTAATGAAATAATAATAAAAATTAAATAATTTTATGTTAAATATTATAAAAAACTAAAAACTTTTTATAAAATTTAATTTTTTAGAACAATTAATTTTTAACATTTACTGATTTATTTACAATTTCGTCAACAGAAACTTCAATATTTGCCTCATCTCATTTGCATCGAGGAAAGCGCCGAAGAGATGTTTATCCAAGCGCGATTGTCATTTGCGTGCGCGCAACAGTCTTTCAGCACAGGTATTAATGGCCTCATTGTTTCGCGGCGGCTCTCGTAGTTAGCAGCCGAGTCTAAAAAAAGTGCGCTCGGGGAAGATAATCAATCACCCGTTTATGACAGCATTCTGAATGTATGCAGTGCACATTGGTTTTCTCGGCGGAGTGATTAGTCGGCGCGACTTCCCTCGTCGCCACATTTGCTGCGATTTGAAGCGTCCCGTCCACCCACAACCAGAAGCATATTAGAATAGTTTTGTCGGTTTGTTTTCTTTCCTGTGGTGACAGGACGAAAATGTGAGAGCTAAAATAAAAACGGATAAATAGACACGCGTCAAAAAGCATCCAAAGCGAAATATTTAGAACAAAAAGTATATTTTATTTTGTTTAACTTTAATTTTATACTTTTACAGGATTTAATAAATGATTTAAAACATTTTAAAATTATTATTTTTAGGAAAGAATAAATTTTTTAAAATTTTTAATATTAAAGTTCATTTTCTTTTTAAATTGATTTAAAATGTTCTATAGATATTTTTATTGATTTAATTGTGTTTTTATTTAATTAATATAAAGGCATTGTCGTCCTATAAACAAGTCGAAATTACATGTTCTTAAGCAAGAACTAGAATATGTTGATCAAATGCCTTTAATTTAGTAATTGAACATTTTAATATTTAATATCAAAATATTTCAGAAAAATAATTGCTTTTTTCACATATAATTCATATTTGAGCATTTGTTTCTACTTCTTCGACAGTCTAAAATCTCTAACGAGGGGAAGGTCACTGCCGCGAAAAATAAATCATTCAAGCCAAGCGTGGCCCTTTTCGTGCGTAAAACATATTTTAATTTTGGGCGCGCGCGAGATCCGCTCGCAGAGCCCGAGCAGATTTTATTTTATTATATACGACGAGGGTTTGTAAATTTTTTTTATCTTATTTTAATATTATTATATGTTTATGTGCGCGCAGCGCGGCGGACTTTTGTGTTTTTTTGCGGCGGCCGGTCTTTGTTAATTACTTTTCTGGTCCCTAAATCATGAATATGGATGCCTGATAATATACAAGTGTACGGCGGCGGTTCCGACAAAGGCAGACCATATTCCGCTTTTGAATTTTCATATGTGAATCTCGAGACGGCCGACACGAGAGGTTGTTTTTCAATAACAATAATTTTTCATTTGTGATTTTTCGTAATTTATGTGTGCGCGACGGTGCTGATCTGGAAGAATAATGATGCAAAAAGGGTACCGAGTAAAATTTATTGACAGCTCAACTTGGTTTGGGTTTTCTAAAAATAAATCTCTTTAAAATGGTCATGCTTTAGTCATCAAAATAATATTAAATTGTAAATTATTTAAAGATTATTTCTTTTTTCATGGTATTTATTCTCTACTCATTTAATAATTATATCGGAAAAAATTTACAAAAAAAAATCAAAAGGATTTGATTGATTCAGATGGTAAATTGTATTGCAAATGTTGACAGAAAATAAATGCAACTGTGGCAATTTAATATTATTAATTCTTTAAGATTACCGTAAAAAATTAAATATTTCCTCGTTCTTTTTTTTATGCCTAGACAAAAAAAATTGTAATTAAAAAAGGTTAAATTTTTAAAATTGTTGTCGTATAATTTGCTGTTGAATATTTTAAGCATAGGTTCACTCCCAAAAGCAACCTGAACCAATTTTATTACAAATGGGCTTGGGCTTCTTTGGCGATTTTATCTTCAAAGCCATTTCCTGTGTTTGTGCCGATCCACTTTTGTATTGTAACAAATCTCAATCGGCGCCGCTTTTACCACCTGACTCGATCGCTCCCGCGCCCTGTTGTGCGTCAAAGCAGAGGGGAGCGCAGAGCATAATCCAATAAATTCCCGGATGAAAAAAAGAAAAAGAAAATCGAAATTACAAAAGTGCTGTCGAATAAGACGCGGGAGCTTTTTGGGCGCTTTTGTGATGCGCGCGCGATGGTCATTATAATTATCGTCGTCATCGAGAAAAGAAAAAGGGAGCACCCTGCCGCGCCACGCACAAAGGCAGCAGCACCAGGTACATACCCTGAGCCCAGGCACCGAAAATAGGTGATGCAGATGGCGCTCGCTCGATCGCTCGCCTTGCATCATTAATCACGCGCGCCGAGTTTTCAGCCACAAGAGCCACTCCCCGAAAAAGGCCGATCGACCTTTCGATTTTTGAAAAGTCATCCGAATTTTGATAAATTATTCGTGAGACAAAGCGTGTTTGCGGCGCCGCTTTTTGTTCTTCTCGGCTTTTGACAAGTGATGCGTCCGTCCAGGGTCCAGCAGCGCAGAGACGTGTTCTTGTTTTTGCATTTTCAGCGCCACCCGCAGATGCGCAAAGTCATCCACCAAAACAAATCTCCGCGGCTCCTACCTTTCATCGCCAGTCAATGATTTCATTTTCCTTTGTCCCAGCTTAAATATAATGTTTCCTCAAAAAATTAGGATTCCAAGAGACAAAATAATATTTAATTTTAATTTAATTTTTAACTTAATTTTTAAAAATTTATTTAGAATTGAAATATGAGATTTTTTTACTTCTTTTAATTTTTGGAATCGACATTTTTTTGTGAAGAAAGAATTTGTTTTCAGTGCAAATTTGTATTTATTAAAAAAAGACTGCATTAAAATGCTCTTAAACGTTAGCAATATTGGTTTAGTGAGATGTTTCTCTTTTGAATTTTCTGTTTATTTTCTCTCCAACGTGAAATGATGCTGTGCAATCATGACCAAACAATTAAAGCCTTTAATTGAATATAAAAAATCAAAATAAAAGCCAATATTTTATTAAAAATGAGCTTTATATACAAAAATAAATCTCTTCATTAATAATATTTTATGATTTTTAAAATCTAAATTAGGCCTGTAAATAAACTGTTGTCGAATTTTTTAAAGTATTTCATGAATCGCTCAATATATAAGAAACTTTCTACATAATTATGCTATGATAGGCAACATCTTGGCATTCATACCACGCTGGTTGCATACTTCATTGCATTATTTTTTTTAAAAAAATACTGATATTATTCCAGAATTTTATTTAATATTTTGAAAATCATTAAACTCAATCGGTGCTTTAATTGTATCCTTAAGTTTAATTTTCAATGTATACCGATATTTTAATAACTTAAAGAAAATGCAAAAATTAGATACGGATGCAAACGTTTCATTTAAAAGCAAAAAACAAACAAATCGCATTCATATTCAAATGCGGTGGCCATGTTGAATTAAGCATCAGTTTATAAAAAAAAAATACATACGGAAAAAACACACGTGGAGATCCACATTGGCCGCGGTACAAATAAATTACACCGCTTCTTGATTCCATTTGAATACCGACACATTCATCATTATTTTTCAGATTCGACAGGTGCTTAATCTTGCTGTAAAAATGCGCGCGCCTCGCTGAGATTTATTGTGCGTTGATCTCGTCCGCGTGTTATTTCATTTTCGGCGCTGGTAGCGTTTGTATTGTAGTGTAATACGTTCTCCAGCAATTTGTAGTCGGACGAGATCCCGCGGAGGCAAAACCATTCCCAGATGTCAATCAAACTCCCCATTTTCATTAAAGCGTGTCCGAAGCACCAAACATGCACAAACTTCTCTTTTTTACAGACATCGCACGCGTACGAAATTATATTTATATATAAAAAAAATCATGGAAAAAAAAGAAAATTTTCACACACAAAGAAAGGAGCAAGAAACTTTTAGATCTCTTTGTGTTGTCCAATTTGGACGGATGAGAATTTGAATATTGGTCAGCTCGTCGCCAAGGGGGGCAGACGCCGCAGAAAAAAAAATGTAATATCACAAGCCATAGG
The DNA here is from genome assembly GCF_031216515.1 of Neocloeon triangulifer. Lineage (NCBI taxonomy): Eukaryota > Metazoa > Arthropoda > Insecta > Ephemeroptera > Baetidae > Neocloeon > Neocloeon triangulifer. The sequence goes on along the minus strand of NW_026775555.1, from coordinate 3,713,156 downwards.
TGATCTTTTATTCCTCACAGTAGAGAGCCAACAAAAAAATCTGAAACGTATAACTTGGATAATGACCTTTTCATCTCTGATTTTAACACTGACAGTGATTTGGAGCTCAATTATTTCATTGGATCCCGATCAATTCCAGAAATTACTGCTGATTGGAGCTTAACGCATCATTAGCTTCTGCAAATTAAAATTATTTGCATAGAAAAAGTTAATTAATGATCCCCTCATTTTTCAAAGCCGATTAAGCCCTGTGGTGGAAAAAAAGAGCGAGTCCATCGGCGCATTATCACTTTTTGTTTCCAATGTGCCACTATGTGCGATTTTCATACATTATTTTGTGGTGATGGCTTTGGTGGATGTTGAATGCAGATGCGCGCCGATAGGAAAATAAATAAAGCCGCGACCGCGCGATTTATCTGACTTATCGGCGAATTCATGAATAAAATCAAATCCATCGTTGGCTTCCGATACGCATTTTATTCACTATACAAAATCAACAGCAGCATGAAAAGATAACAATCGATTGAAAATTGTAAACGTCATTGAAAATATTTAAATTATAATTATGGTTTAATTAAAAAGCATAATTTAATTATTGTTTTAATTTGTCCAGTTGTTTCTTTCAATTGCCGTAGTATATTTTTTTTTTTTCGAATTTTGTTAAAACTTCCGAGACTAAAAAGACCCTCTCAACCGCAGTAAGCTTCGGTCGACTGAATTTTTGTTCAATAATTTAAATATTAAAAAATTTATCATGAAATTAATTTATTATATTTCTAAAAAAATAATCCTTAGCAAAGGTTTTTTTTCAAAGATTAAAGATAATGTTACAAATTATTCCAGAATATTGAGCTTAAAAATTTTAATTTATCAAAATATGTAAAATTTTTTAAATTTGAATTACCTGATGATTGAGATGAACTTGAACTCGACGAGTCTTTCTGGAGCACCTCAAACTAAATCCGTGCGTGGGCTCGGCTATATGAATGCATAATAAAGAAAATTAAGCGCACAGGGTGATGCGGACAACCAGATTACGCAGCATCTCGGATGATAGTTTTTTTCATATTGTAAGCAGCGAGGTGTGTCTCCCGAAGAGCAAAAGAATAACCCGAGTTCGACAAGCGATGTCTCAGGCGATAAACGAGACAATGGACGCGCGCATAATTCCACACACGGTAGTCGCGCAATATTATAATAATCTCATCCACCATGCTACTTTTCTTCGGGCCAAACACAATGGCAGATTAAGCTGGATGTTGGCCGCGCAGGTGGAGGTGAAAAAGTGTCACTGAGCCACTTGTCCGCTCATAAATAAGGAGACAATTTCATTTTTCAGACGTGGCAAATCATTTCATGCCAGGCTTAAGTGAAAAATCACTCAAGCTTTGCTAATTTGACGGATTTCGAATTAATTTGGCCGATTTGGATAAAATTCTGAAACAAGCAAATCAGTGTTTCAAATCAATTTGAATTAATGTTATTGATGGGCCGGTTCGAATTATGCATTGAAATAATAACAACAATCATCATCATAATGTGGTGCCCGCGCGTTTATATAAAAAGAGATTTGGTTGGGCGTGCCGTGGAAACGAGAGAGCGCCGCCGCCGCTGATATATTTATGTATTATTGTAATCTGAGGGGATTGAAAAACACCTGCACGCTTGGCGAACAGTAGCTAAATGGAATTATTATTGTTATTCTATATTAATAATGCCGGATGTCACGTGGAACTTCTCTCGCATTGATTTATCATCTGGGCTCCATCAAGAGAGCGGCGCAGCGCTCGGCGGCAAATCCCCCGAACAATATAATCTGCTGCTCGGGACTTACAACAACAAACGAGACACACAAGGCGAAAATCGAGTGCAGAGGACAACTTACAGATCAATTTGTCCCAAATCACTGAGGCCACCAACAAGCAGCCACAAAATGATTTTTTATTAAGGAATAATAATAAAGTTAGAGAGGAATTAAATTCTAATCCAAGAAAGGAAAACACTCCCCTGACATTCTAATTCAAAAAAGAAAATAATTCCCAAAGAACTACTTCGCACTTTCAGGGGTTGAATGCAATACAGCACGTCAGACCACAATTGATTAGCCACTGGCTATCGCCAATATTTCTCAAATAAAAAGTATCTGGGCAATGAACCCGAGGCACCCTTATTTGAAAAATAAAGGCAAATCTAACCAGTAGTGCGGCAGATTTGCCTTTATTTTTCAAATAAGGGTGCCTCGGGTTCATTGCCCAGATACTTTTTATTTGAGAAATATTGGCGATAGCCAGTGGCTAATCAATTGTGGTCTGACGTGCTGTATTGCATTCAACCCCTGAAAGTGCGAAGTAGTTCTTTGGGAATTATTTTCTTTTTTGAATTAGGAATTAAATTGATTTTTTTTTTACTTTGGGCGATATTGTTCTGAATTTTTAGATATATTTTAAATATAATTTTGAAAATGGTATCATTTTCAATATTCTTTTCATTTTGCCAAATGGAAAAGAAAACGCAATAATAAAAAATAAAAATTTAATAAAAAATTATATTTTTGTTTGAAGGAATCGTCACTCAGTCACTCAGGGAGATGATCGTGGAAGCTTTTTTCTTGTTGTATAAAGAGTTTTTATTCAAAAATAAAACCTGCTTTTTGATTAAAACCATTTTTACAACGAGGAAAAGCCCGATTTTTTCACTTCCGAAATTATCTGTTTTAATTTACACTCAAAAATAGTATTTCAAAGTAACTCCCAAAATTTAACTAATTTTCTTGTAAATTATACCAATAAATTCTGACCCATGCTAAGCTATTCCAAAGAACTAAATAGCAAAATTCTTTACTTTTATAAGTTTTTTTTTTTTTAATAATTTAATTCCTAATTCTCATGTTTGTGTGAGAGAAGTTTAAATTTATTTTAAAATATTTTAAATATTGTTTTATTTTTCTTTGGACCAAGTTTGACGATAATTCCCATTTCAAAATAGTTTTTATTTTTTAGTATGATATCAAAGTGTTGGAGTTGCACGGCAGGCTATTTATTTTCGAGCCAAGAGACCTCCTGCCGCGTGATGACAATGAGATTGTCTAACCGCGAGACTTTTCACTCTTTCCAGACCAAATCAGAGGCTCAAATAGCGGCTCGCAACGCCAATTTGGTCGCCACAGGAAAAGGCACCAAAACACAATCGACCCGCTTGATGATTTATTTAATTACTCTGTTCCTCCACCCACCCGGAGTGCACCTTGGCGCTCATTAGCCCGTTGCTAAGCCACTCGAAACGCGCTCGTAACTTTTGATTCGGCAAATTGTCATGAGTTAATCTTACAGGGATTTTTATCAATTTTTATATTAATGCAAACACCGTTCTCACGTCGTCCGAATTTCCATAAAATTTATTTATCCCGTCAAGGCCAAGGTGCACCTGTGAGTGTGTGTTTATTTTTTCCGAACGAGCCACCCATTGACGAGGCCCTCGACACGTTTGTGAATACATTTCCATTCTTAATTCGACGAAAAGTGAATGAATCCCCACGATTATTCCGGGCAGCCGAGTATGGAGTAAAAACACGCGCCGCAGTCAGGGAGCTAAAAAAAATAATTCTTATTCAGGGTCGCCTCCAAAGTTCACAGTAAAGAAAAGAAACATGGCCGCGTCTTGATGTTCGAAAGGAAAATTTTGAATTATATATTCTCGCGGGGAGCGCAAAAGTTATGGTGGATGTAAAATTTCCTCTCCTGCTTATTTCGTATTAAATATACAATTTCGTTTTTTGCCGTGTGCGTTGCTGCTGCTGCGGGTTGCTTCGCTGCTGATGAGATGTTCTTTTTGTTTTTAGTATGGGCGTGGAGATTATTCATAAAAAGCGGAGAACCAACTCTCTGCGCGCTCGGCTGGCCGCCGAGAGAGATGATTTATTATTATTCATTGCCAAGCGCGAGGCGGAGTTACATAATAATGCTCTCGGTACGTACTCTTTTACGGTTTGCTCCTCTGCCGAGACCGTCGAGGAGAATTTTTTAACCTATCTCTCACCATCATCAGCCCTGCGTATATTCCCGACTGGCCATGATAGACCAAAACTTGCCTTTATTTAGGTGCAGTTCAGGGCTATATTGTAAGTTTTTAATTTAAATTAATGTTAATAAATAATTTGAAAATAAAAAATGATTTAATCTTAGTGATTAACAAGTCCGACGTTCGAATGTTTCTTTTAAACCTTGCAATTATTTGTGTTGTAACGCATGAATTCCATTATTAGTTATTAATTTATTGATAATTAATTCACTAAAGTTTGTGGAAAGCAGTTTGATCTAGATAAAAAGTTAATTTTAAAACGGAAATAAATTGGACATAATTATTAATACAAGAATATAGAAAATAATATTTAAATGTCAATAATTTTAATAATACAAAAATAAAATATTTTAATGCAAAACTTAAAGTTACATTAATTAGAATTAAAATATTATATGTTAAAATATTTATACCGGAATATATAGTTCTTGTAAATGAAACAACGAAACAAATGAATAAAATAAAAATCTAAATCTAAATATCAATAGTTTCAACTAATACTCGCCTGGGAAAGGGTTAAGCAGAAGCTCCGATTATATATTTCCTCTTCTTTTAATAATGAGATGAGGCACCTCAGTAGATTTATGTACATCGTGTATAAATATATTATGAAAAGGAATTAGGTACATGTATGGGAACATTCAAAAATATACACGCCGAGCGCAGTTAGTTTGGTGCTCCCTTTTGCTTCTTGATCCGCCCAACTCTTGATTAGTTTTCCCTCCCGCTTTTACAGCTTAACGCGGGCCCCTGCTTCCAAAACAGATGCAGAGCACGGACGAGGAAAATTAAATACTATATTTATCGGTCCTTAAATTCCTATTCATTTAACGGTTGAAATAAAAAAAAAACTGAAAGTATGTTATTAAAAATAAATATTGCGCGCCTTTTTGTTTTCCATTTGAATTTTTTTTTTAATCGAAATAAATAAAGTTCATGCATAAAAATGAGGAGAGATACTAAAAAGTTCATTATGTAGCACGTCACAATCAGCTTTTCCGCGGAAAGCAATTTTCCGGCGCGATTCCCTGGCAGCGGCGGCGACGGCAGCAAAAATTGAGTTGGCGCGCTGGAAAATGCCACATCTCCCCAGCGCTTTCAACGCATCTCATTACGATTTCATTATTAATTTTTCTTTTGTGCCTCGCTGCGTGTGTTGCAGGCACATAAATAGGCGTAAATACGCACCAGAGAGAGAGAGAGAGCAAAAGAACCGTGAATTGAAGATCTCATTAAAAACTGTTCTCCGGGGAGAGAGAAAGAATATATATTAAAATTCAAAAGACAGAAAAGCAAAAGTCGTCCCGACGGAAAAATTATTATTATGCATACCTTGCCACCGCCGCCCTTTTTTTATTTTCTTCAGCGAGCGTCTTTTTAAAAGCCAAATGGGATCAAGGGTAAGGAGGGAGCGCAAAAAGCGACGCCACGAGAGTTACAGAGGCTTTTTATTGTGCTTTCGAGAATGCTATCAAAATTTGCGACGCTTTTCTGGCCGTTCTCACGCCTCAACATAACCATCGACGACGCCAAGAGTTGCAAATAAACTTTTTATCTACTTAAAGACAAAATTGTTGAAAATTATAAAATTGTGAAATTGTCCTCCAAAAATAATTAATTTAATTGGTGAAAAGGGTTAAAAATTGTTGAACCTAAATTTTGCTAAATATTTTGCCCAAAAGCAAGTTTAAGATTCCATCGATGAAAATATTTGACAATCAAAATGATGTTGAAATTGTCTCTGACGTTTGCAAAAAGTTTGATTGAAGAAATTACTTGAAATTTTCATCTTCAAGTTTTATTTACGCAAGCTTTATAAAAAATGCGATGCATTTTCAATGAATTTAATTAATTGAAAATCGATTTATTAAAATTACAAATTCATTCCGTTTTGCACGATCAAATCAGAAACGACGCTTTTTAATCAAAGTTCTCCGCATTCCTGAACAAATGTGGGCGCCGATTGAGATATCTCGCTTCCCGACTCTCGTCTCTGTTTACGTTTACGCCGCTTTTTTTTTTAATTTGCATGCTGTCGCGCGCGCTGAATGAGCAATTTCATTTTTAATTATCACGATAGCATCTTTCACACCTTTCAGGCGAACACGCAGTCGAGTTTGCATGTAAAAAAATAAATTTAATGTGCGCGGACGCATTTTTTGGCGCGTTGGCGGGTGTGTTTTCATTAAATCGGCGTGCATGCGAAATCCGTCAAAATTATTCTGCGGACGCCACACGCGGTCGTCATCGCATCAAAACCGACCGAAGGTGTGAGAGAGACAAACAGGCCTCTGGCGTGAATTTGTTTCCAGTAGGATGCTGTCAATTTCAGAGCCGATATGATTTGTAAAATGTGTTTTCCTCGGTGCTTGTCAATAAAGGTCTGTGTAAAAAGAGCCGGTGGTGTGGCCGTGGCCAATCGGTGAAATGCTCTTTTGGTGCCTCCAAACTAGGTGTGTTATCTCCATAGCACCAAAATTGAAGAGAGGCTAAAAGATCAGGCTTCATAACCTAAAAAATTAGTCCAAACAACATTCAATTATTATTAAGATTAATGATGATTGTAGATGAGCCAATAATAATTGCAAAATAATCTATAAAAAATTGAGCAACAGCCACCATGCAATATTGTACTGAAGTTTATTTCATACTATTTGGAAATGGAATGGAAAGTTCTAAACATATAAATTTTAAATTGAAGGAATCGAAAATAACATAATATTGCAGCAAAATTTATGATAAAATCTATGTAAACTTATCATTTAATTATAATATTTAAATCAACAATTAATTTAAATAATAAAAAAAATTAAAATATAAATAACTTGTTATATTTATTGAGATATTATTATGTAGAGTAAAAATATTTTTTGTTACTATATATTTATTTTCACTTCAATACGTAAAAAATAAATGTGTGGATGAAAATTTATACGAAAAATATTTGTTAAAAACAATGAAGCGTAGTTTTTGACAAAAAAAGTTTTTTTGTAACAATAATTATAAAAAATGAACTTTAAATTAAAGCTTAAATTATTTCATCCCATTGTAACTTGAAGTTAGCAAGAAATGTCAATCTTATATAAAATTTAAAATTATCCAACACTTCTTGCGCCTCTCTCCGATTTTGGTCTGGACAAAGCGAGGTTCCCACGAAGATGCTTCTCGTCCTGACGAGCACCCTGAAAGTGCCAAACAACAATGCAGGCAAAAAGTGGAGAGAAGCAGCGGAAAAAGCTGCGTGCCGATCATAGCTGCCGATCAGTCTCTGCAAACACATTTTCAAGACGGAGAACGCGTTCGGCCTCGGTGCTCACGTTAACTTGTGCCCATGCAAAATCAGACGATATGCTTGTCACGCTCGTCCGCATTATGCGACGCGATTGACAGACACAATGAGGTGTGATCGGCGTGGAAAATGCGAGGTTGACTTTTTGCATCGCCCTAATGAGTATATTATAGAAAAATGCATTTATATAAGAATTGAAAAAATAAACTGCACAAAACTGTGTAAGAAGTAAAGAGAGCAAAAATCGTCTCTGCGGAACAAAAAGAAATTAAATCGCGAGCATCGTCATTCCGCAAGTAGTATTGCTCTTGTTTAAATCGAATTCCCACACTCACGACTGGCGCCAAAGTGTTTTGAGCAGTAACTAGCCGTGAAAAATCAGCACCCAGACGGAAATGAATCAAAGAAAAACAAAACCTTCCAACGAGAAAATTGCTTTTTGCTGTATTTTTTTTAAGATGAAAAAGGACCAAAAAGCGTGTCAAAATACAGAGGTTTTGCACAGAGTATATTTTAGTTGTCATGGTTCTTAACATAAGAATTTTTTAAAGTAACTTGGAAATAAATTTTTAAATAAAAAGTGTATAATATTTATTACCATAAAAGTTACAGGTATTTAAAAACAAAATTAATTAAAAATGTCACTAAAATAATTTTTAGAAATTTCAAACTCTTCCTATTACAAATTATTTAATTTGCATTGTTTTTGATGAATTTAAGGTTTAAATTAAATCAAATTGAGAAAACCTTCTACCAGAACCTTGAATTCATCACAAACAATAACATTTCTTTTCACTTTTCCTAATTTTTATTGACACGTAGAACAATATTGAGATGCTTTGTGCCTTGAACATTTTGAAGCTTCCTAATTTCAGCATTTAAAACGCATAAATTAATAATTTTTTAATACTGGCAAAACTTGAACAAAAAAATTAATTGAATAAAATTTCAAGTCAACGCTGAAAAAGCAATTCATTGAGAAATATTAATGTTGTCTTTCCCGGGCCTCTTATTTTAAATTTTTATTATGTCATTAATATGGATGAGTTCATTTATGGGGCAAAGTTGCCCTCAGTTTTGAACCCAATAAACAAATTTCTGAAACTAAAATGTTAAATTAATTGAATTAAAAAATTGTTCAATGCAAAGAGTAGGAATATTTTTTAATTGTTTCAATGCAAATTATCAGCACCACCCATGAGCATGTTGTGTTTTGACCAAACAATTTCAGACCAACAAGATTCGTTATTTTTACAAGAGTGAGTTACTGGTCATGTCACACGTTAAACTCCTCCTCTGTCTCTCTCTCTCTCTCTCTCTCAATAATTTAAGATTTCAATCTACAAATTCAATCCATTTTACAAGAGGCGACGGGGGCCTCTCGCAGCATCTCTCTCTCTCTCTTTCGGGAGCCGCGATTGCTCTCTTGCTGGTGTTTCTCGCTCGCTCTCGCGCATATATGTAGACAAAGAGCGGTTTTGGCAGCTTCAACAACAGATTGATGACTGTGCTGTTGCCTCTGTTTTCTCGCGCACGTCATTGCCCGAACATTACTCTTATCGTGTGACTAATACAACTCCAAATGATGAATTCACTCTCGGCCGACGTGCCGAGGAAAAAATCCAATTTCCTTCGGGTCATCTTTCGACGAGAGAGGGACCTCGAGAGTGAGATGAGATTCTCTTTTCAGCGCCACGGCAGCATCTGATTTTACACACACATAGGTGTTTATGACTCTTGTTTTTTATTCTCTCTTATCGCGAGCAACACCAGGGAGATGCACAATCTGTAATGAGTTTCGCTTTTTCTCTCTTTTCTCCGCAACAGCCTATAAGAGAAAAATAAGCTTTGTTTGCTTTTCACCTATTTTGGGCGTGGGAAAATTTGTTACTCGCTGGCGTTCAATTAATTTCCAGTTTGACGCTGCACCTTGGTCTGATCTAATTTCATGTCTTGAACGTTTGCAGGACTAAATGAGAAGTTTTTTAACAATTTATTTTATTTATTTTTCAAATTAATTCCTCTTTTTTTAATAAAAGTGTTTATGCAACCCGCACACCAAAAGAACTTCACAAATACGTCTAATATTCGTTTTATTTGAAATTTGCGAAATTTTTAACCGTTTGAGATCAACGTAACTATTTATTATAATAAAATTTGAAGTCATAAATTTATATGAAAGTTCAGCAAAACAATTATGAATCTGATTTTTTTTATTCAAATAAAAATATTAATTCGCCTTCTTCATTTTTCCCAAACAACATCAAGTTTTAACTTACTAAATAAAATTTCGTAATTTATAAGGTATATTTTGAATATCGTTTTAAAATTGAAGTACACATTTAGTAATAATTTTTTTAGATAATCTTTTTTTCGGGTTATTTTGTGCAAATTTTAGTTCTCCTTTTATTTTAAACTAAATAAATTTTCTCTTTTAAAAAGACACAAATGGGGTGTATGGCTTTTTTAGTTTTTAATTATTTCTAATAATAAGTTTTTTGTCTTGTACATATTAAGGGTCGTTGCGTAAAATTGAAAAATTCTTCAGAGTCATTTGTCATCGTGTCGCCAAGACGCACAGATTGACACCGTGAAGAAGCGCGGAACGAAGGTTGGGTATAGGGAGCTGCTCTGTTTCGGGTGTTTCCCTACAAAGAAAGAAACGAACGTGCCCTAACAATTAATCAGGGATATTGCCCTGGCAGCCCCTGTGCGCATTCCTGTGGGAACAAATTAAGCAGAAAGAGAATCCGTCTCAATTTTTCACCTCTCCCGCACGCCCACGATTTATTTCAACTGGGTCAGATGAGATTTTTTCGAGAGGGGCCTCAGAAAGATACAAAGGTAAATTTTCCAGCAGCAGTAGACAGAGAGTTGGGTAATTAATAATGGAAAACGCCATCATCATTACATCAAAACACGTTTCGGTGTGCTTTATTTATTGTTGCGCGCCGAGAAGCCAGAGCTAGGATGATGATGATGATGCTCCTTGCCTTTTTTTATTCTTCTTCTCATTATGTTCCGAGATGCCGAGGCTCCTCCCAGCGTCCAATGAATAATAAAAGCGTCGGGACCCGGAGAGGTGGTAGCGCGATTTATCATCGGCGCGGCCTAACCAATCAAATGACTTTTATATGTACCGCGTTTTCTTCTCTCGACATCGAAAATCACGGGAACATCACACAGGTGAGAGACCTGGAGGTGCCGAAGGCCATCCGGGCCGGCGCAACAGCTGCACCTGAAATTGATTTTGATCCCTCGTTGGAATAATATCCGCGCACAGGAAGCGCTGCTCTGTTATTTGGGAAGATTTAGGGTATTATTATATGGAAATTGAGGGATCGTTTGAACTTTGATCAGTTTTCGTACAGATACAAAAAGAATGAATGAGTTGCGGCAGGCAACTTTCTTAAAAATGTGAAAGTTTCACCTTTAAAAAAGGTCTAATTAAAATTGTCAGCAGGAAAAATGTGTATTTGTTTTTCTCTGTTCACTTTAACAATAAAATTATGAATGGTTTTTCTTCTGCAACTTTTGCAAAAGTGTGAGAAATTTTATACTAAAAAGTTTACCTAAGAATTTTCATTAGCAAAACAAGAGAAATCCTATTGCAGGCAAATTCTCAACACGCGTGTTGTGCCGGTTGCATTTAACATTTTGTTATGCGTAAGATCAAATTGAAAAAATTAGAACTTCAACACCTTTTTTTAGACGATTTGCAATCAGACCAAACGGAAAAGAAACAAGAATTAAACAAAAGAAATTGAATCAAATTCACAATTTTTGTTAAGACAAATGACAAATTTTATAAAAGAATTAAAAAATCTTAATATCTCTAATCTCTTTCAAGTTATCTAAAATATTGATTGATTTATTATTCAAATTTTAACCATCCATCTATAAAAATAACTGGCGTATACTGTATATAAAATAAAAATGCATCACTCCATAATGTTTTCTTCAACACCTTTCCTTGTAATTTACCCTGACATATTTACGAGGTGATATTCTGGGAACTTAGTGAAATTATCATCAAACTCACATAAAGTATAGAAGAAATCAAACCTGCGCGATGACTATGTTTGTGACCGCGTGAGAATCCACCGACCAAAAGAAAATCCCTTCTGGCGCTGAAGTGAACACGTGACCACATCAAAAACAGTCACGATTTAAGACGCGGCGCGCTTTTGTTGCCAGATTAGTCTCTGCTGATTAGATAACGCGACACTCTCCCTGCGCAACCCTCGCCAAAAATTCCGGGGTGAGAGTGTATTTTTATCAAGGCCGCGTGTCCGTTTGCATTATATACGAGCGAGCGTCGTCGGTGTTGACGGGCGAACGAACAATGAATGCGCAATGAATGAATCAAAACGCGCGCGTTGTTTATTGCGATCCAGTTTTATCAGATTTTGACAGGCGCGTCAGCCAGTGCTGGGTGATTTTCAGCTTCCATGTGTGGAGGAAAAGTGACGTCGGTGCTCTGTAAAATTTAATCAAATTTTTAGAACTTTTGTGAATTTTTTAGTTCGATTCTTCTATCGTCAAAAAAGTTAATGAATACAAAATTGAACTGGCTAAATTTTGATTGCTGCCTTCGGTTAATATCCATTCAACTGCGTTCCTTGAAAAAAGACGGGGGTTTTAGCAATTTATTAAATATTCATATTTGTATGTTTCTTTACAAACAATAACATAAACAATTACTTTAAATTATAAGTTGAGACTCATTTTAAGCCCCTTGATGAAGTTTATATCAGCCGTGAATATTCAAAAAGTTTCTCTTCATAATTATTTTAAATAATCATTAAATATAAAAGTGTTTTAATTGCATTGCAATATTGAAAGAGATCTAGTCATTGATGAAATGCTACATATTTAAGCAATAACATTCATCAGAGGTAATTATTATTTTTTTTTTTTAATCAATAAAAATGACATATGAAAATTTCACCGTTAGAGAACTAGTTGACAAATTTTCTGCTTTTCAATCTAAAACACACAATAATGTTTAATAAATACATTAAATGCAAGAATATAAAGATAATAAATTAAATAAAATATAAATTATACTTCTTGGAGAGTTTAAAATAATAATTGTAACTTTTGTTATTTGAAGTTTAAAAATTTAATTTATTACATTGTTGATTTGGAGTAAAAAGATCGTTTGTTATAATGAATTGTTTTTAAATTGAATGCTTCATAATGAAAACAAACGCACTAATCTCCGAAAACACTTTGAGTGAAAATTGCATAGAGAACTGAGATTACCATCCATAAATTGGCAGCCTCTCTTCTCTCTCGTGCTCAATTACAGTCCAAATGGGCTAATTAATTCTCAGGTCCAGGTGCGCGTTTGTCTCGACGCCGAGAGCGGACGCAAAACGAATGGATTTGATTTCGGGGGTGGAATTTGGCGGCGGCGACACGTGAGCTGCAGAGCGAGGGTTGTGTTTCCGCATGTTGGGGGTGGGTGGGTGGGTTGATGAGGTTGGTTAACTTAGGGGTTAGATTAGCACGAGAAGAGAGAGGGAGGAAGTAAATTGTACGCCGTGCAAGGGCTGCATGCAGGGGGTGGCCAGCCAAGTGGAAAATAACTTCGACGCGCCCAAAATCTCTCTCTCTCCTCTTGTTGTATATATTGTAATTCAAGTTAAATTAAAGATTGCATTCCTGATGGCCAGACATACTCTTAATGCTCGTATGTGAGAGCAAAATCCACCCTTCTTCGCCGAGAGGGATGAGAGCAGAGGCGTATTCTCTCTCCATAGAGGTTCCGCACGTACTACTTGCATATCATTATCCCCGAAGTTTACAAACAGACGCACACACTACTTGGTGTTTATTTGATTCTGCGACAGAAGCAACAGGAGCGGAGAGAGAGCGACCGGATCCGGCTCTCTACATAATCACATCAAATCGCGGCGTTGTCGCCAATCTGGTTGAGATTTCGACTATGCTGGTTCCACAAGGGGATGAAGTTAATCTCTAAATCAGGAACATTATAGTGTCTTCTAATTTCTAATTGTATAAATAGTAGAAAGGATGACTTGAAAAATTTGAGTAAAAAAGAGAAAAAACAACCAGATTACTTCATCCATTATTGTTTTTGATTTTAAACATGAAATCAAACATTTTTATAAAATTTAAATTTTAAATCAACACGAAAATGCATAAAAAAAATACCATAACTAAAGTATTATTTATTTTATATTATATACTTTGAAATTTTTCAGTTTATGATAGACACAGAAAAAAGTAATAATAATGCAGCTGCAAGAGTTACATAAATTTTATGAACGTCGTTTTCTCTGCAGATAGAAATCAAGCATCTGGGCGGTGATTTAATATTTGATCGCATCTCGTCTGAAATTAAAACACTTGTTGGCAAGTTTTACGCGTTGCTCGGGAACACTGCGTGCGGTTTTATATTTATATGCATCGCCCATAAATCCGACACAGAGCCAAAGTTGTTTTATGAAGTAGCAAAACTTTACTCTTGTTTTCTAATTTTTATCGCGCGAGATATATTCCCGCGGCGAGAGCGAATACGCGCAAGACGGAATATACATTTATTCCATTTCGGAGCGCACGGATTAAGGGCGTAATGAGAAACCATAACTTTTAAGGTTTACTGCGGAAAAAGCATTAAATTTTGCTGGTTGCCACCGCGGCTGATACATAAGCCGCCTCCACATACGGCTGTGCTCGTGGTGCTTGAGTTCCAGAGAGTCGTATACACTGCACGGCAAGAATTATTATTATGAAAGAAAATAAGGCCGTATATTTTTAATGTCACCTCTGCGTTCCACTGCACTTGTAATGGCATAATAAAAGTTTGCTATAAAACGGCGTTTTTTGTTGTGGGTCTGCGCGTCATATAAGTAAAAGGAGCCAGTGTGTGGTGCGAGCAAGCTAGGGAAAGAGCCAGCCAACCGAGTGGCATCTCACCTCGCACACACCACGCAGAAAGGGCAGTGAAAAAATTTGGAAAATATGCCGTTAAGTTTATTATTAAATTTTTCATTATCGTTGTTGTTCGCTTGTTCAAATTGTTACATCACATTTTTTACATTCAACTGTTGATAAAAAATATTTGAAAAAAGTAATTGTTGGACAAAACGGCACAACCACTAGCAACAATGTAGCTAAAACTTCCAATATTTAAAAGACACCATCGTCCGCAGCGAGCTTTGGTTGACTTTGGTTGTATTTAAATATTTTTAAACATTTATTTTAAATATTTTTTAAATATTTTATTTTATATTTTAATAATTTGTTTAATGTTTCTTAATATTAAACCTTAAAATATTTTTAAATATTTCTTTTTATTTACAATTTCAAATTTATCTTTCACTCATCTCTATTGATTACAAATTTTCATTTTATTTCCATGCAAATATATAAGGTTCCGCACCATCTCATTTACAATATCCTTAGCAAATAAATTAAAATTTTAGCATTATATCTCCGGGAAATTATTTAAAACTTTCTTTTATTTTTGAATTTTAAAATATGTAAATGACTGAATGAAAAAGATATTTGATTTTCTATCTGTAAAAAATTTAATTATTTTTGCTTAATAAAAGTAGCTTTAGCTTTAATAATATAAAAAAGAAACAATTTAAGAATAAAATTTATATGGAATTCTCAAAGCAACTTGAATTTTCTCTATCACTCACTACCCTTTTGGAGCAAAGCAGGAGCAAGCGAGGCAGCTCCTGGTCGGTTCGCTCTCTGTAATTCCAGTCCCTCCTTTGAGACCGCGAATTCCCAAAACTCATTCTCTTGAAGCTCCTCTCGCACACCAGCAGTGCGGTTTGCTCCGTTCATTTCTCCCGTCCATGAATCTCACTCTATATTTGCCAGAGCAGCCTGCGCCTGGTGTCGTTATTGTTGTTTCAGAGCCGCCATTGATTATCATTATGTTTCGACTAATCAGTGCCGACGCTCTCGTGCACCCCTCGCCGAAATGCAGCGCGGAATTTCATGCCTCCCTCGAGTGAGTCGGCTCTCGAGGTAAACAAATAGCGACGAAGCACCAACCCTGCTGGTGCAGGGAAGCGACTCTTGATAAACACCCACTTATTTTCACGCTGTTTGAGTGCGGCCAAATATTTTAACAGGCGCTCCAAAGTTCTTGATGCGATGCCGCTGTGCAAATTTGAGTTCCGGGGGTTGCAAGAGAGAAGACGTTGCGCCTTGAGGGAAAATTGGAGGCGCTTCTTTGCATTTCCAACCCTTAAACTCACTTGAAAAAGAAATTTGCATTTGCATTTTCAAATTATGAACCGTAGAAAGAAGAAAAGGGTAAACTAAAGGAAGAAAAAGCGAGATAAGACACGAATTCTGTAATTTCTGTATAGTTATGCAGCACGCTGGTGACTTGTGCATGCGGGTTGCATAACCCCACACAAAGGATGCACTCCTGGCTTTTGAAGAACAAAAGGTCTTCATTTATCATTAAATTGTTTGTTTTTCCCAAACTTCAAAAACTTCTACTTTTTAACAGGAAATTAATCCAGTGATGATTTTATTATTTTCCGTGCATTTTGGAAAAATAAATAAATCACTTTTTAATACGAAGCGGATCTTCTCTTTTCTTTTACGCTGCACGTTGGAAAAAAGCCCGAAGGGAATTCAAAAGTGGGCTCCCTACTCGACTCCGCCTGCACCGAATTTCTACAAAGTCTGTCGACTGATCCGCTTGCAGTTTACACAAGCAAACCGAAATCCGATCTTTTCCGACTCACATCACCGCGGAATTGCATGCGCCGCTCTGATCTCTCTGCTCTGCCCTGCTCCCCATCCCTCTCTCTTTTGCGCCCCTAAACCAGCCAGCCTGTCGAATATTATACATATATACTGCGCGCAGCACATCACAGAATAAAATAGGAACCGCCTGCAGACTCTTCTGATAACAACATTTATACCAAACACGCACAGCATGACTGGCACAGAGCGGTGCACTGGGGCTGTTTTATCCTGCAATCGGCGCGCACTCAAAACTTTCGCCAGACTGCCTTCGATCAAAATATTGAAGTCACTTCACATGAGAGCAGGTTTAATTTTTAATATTGTAAAATTTGTCTTAGAAAAAATTTATTACACAATTTTTTTTTATCGTTTTATTTTCAATCTAATATTTCCTATATATTCAAATTTAAAAAAAATCTACCAAAAAAGCACTCAATCCATCAAGTATAAAACATAATCAATGGCCCGTCGCAGCGAGTCACATTTATTTTCACTCAGCGGCCATCGTTAGGGCTCACGTTCGGCACCTTATCTCTGCGAGACAATCTATTTTCCGTTTCGGGACCTCGGGGGGCTCTCGTGTTTTAGCCACGGCGCTTTATTAGGTGATTTACAAATCAGTGTGCCGTGCGCGCGTGTCACCGCGACGACTGCGCCGGGTGAGTGATGCATTTACTTTCGCAAGATTGATGAATAATCTGTCTCTGGCGCTCCAGCCTGCTGCTCTCCCAGTGGAGAACCCATGCATTATAAATCGATGTCAACACCCCAAAGTGTATCTTCATATAATTGACAATCCGGTGGCAGTCATTTTCCAATTAATCATCCGGCTTGACGGATAAGCCACTCTATGTAAAATTTGCTGTGTCATTTTTTGACTAAATTTTTGCATGGTTTTGTTTGAAATCGTGCAATTCTGACAGAGGAAATCTGAAATTAAATTTTCTGGAAACAAATCATTGGAAAATTTATTCATTCAAAACTATTATTTGTTTCAGTTGAGCGATAAAATCATTTTAAATATTTGTCAAGTGAGTGAAGAAATTGAAGAAATTAATAAATTTACCCCTAATTAATTATCTCTATACTTTTTTAATTGTTACCAAATCAAAATCTTTTGCATCAAATTTTCTGCCGAAATAAATTGGTTTTAAATCAAATCATTAAGAGACTTTCCCAGATTCACGCCCACATGTTTAAATCTCCATAATTTATCCCTTGCGCGCCTCATCAAGGCATGACACACACTCGCCCTGCACACGCGTTAACCGTAGCGATTTGGGTTAATTTCACGTAATTATTCAAACCAGACCCTCTCCCTAAAATATCAAGTCATCCGTGCAACGTTCGAGGCGCATTAAAACAACATTTATCGCCCCTTCCGCGAGTTGCACGCAACGATCGAGTGCATCTTTCTCTTGCATATCGAAAAGGGGAGTTGCTCTGCACACGCGGTATATGACAAAAAACATGCATGAGTCGATCTGGTCGAAAGAGAAACGAGCGAGCAGTGCATGTGTGCATCGAATCGGACGCATTATGCGGAAAATGCGGGATAAAATCGCGCTCCTCCGCATTTCACACGCCACGATTCCTGCTTGTGTCCCCATTGTTGCGTCAAAAAACGCGGTGTGGAATTCCGTCGATCAATCAAGAGATGCTCCACTGCCTCTCTAGAATTTCGGTTAATAAACATCCACTCATCGTAGTGTGTGATTTGCAATTATAAAAATTATTTATTTGACAATCAAATAAAATATTGGTTTTGTTTTTAAATTTTGATTGAAATCAAGTTTTGAATTTTGTTGTATTAAAATGTAAAAATTTTTTGAACTACGTTTTATTTATTAGAATTATAGTTTTATATTTTTAATATTTAATCAATAATCATAGATAAAATGTATTGATTTTATCAATTTTAATATTTAAAACATTAAATTTAATTTATTGTTTTTCAATTTTAATTTTATTATAGCAATTAAACTATTTGAAGTATAGCTGCTATTAAATTTATGTAATTTGAGAATTTCAATAATTATAAAATATTTAAATCCCTCGTCCATCTCTGTCATGATGTCAATTTGTGTTTGTTTAAATATAATGAATGCCTGTTTGCATAAATTCTTTGATCAATTTTTGTTTTAAAATCTAAAATTATAATTCCAAATATGAATGAAACTAATAAACATTTTAAGAGTGAAATCTTTAAAACAAGTCTATTTATTAACATTCTTTTAAGGAAAAAAATTATCTAGACAATGTTCATTTTAATCTTACTGCGTGTGACACAATCAGGGGCGTTTTCTGGATGCTTCATCATAGAAATGAGATTACACCGCATGCAGGAGGAAAAATGGAAACACGGCGTCACGTTACGGAAATAAGAAAAGTTCTCGGATGGGGTCGGTCCATTGAAGAATTACGCGGCTGGGACAAAGAGGGGCTAATCTCTGGCTCGCGCATTGTGTCGCTTATCAAAGTCGCTCTTTGTTTGCGATCGCCGAAGCGGGGGAGGTTGGTTATTTTAGTGGCTGTTTCATATCGCGCGAGCCTATATGAATGCAATAATAATGCGCTCGTCGCACACACAGATCGTAATCACGGCGTACAGCGGCCGACCTGTGACGTCACCGGCGATGCAGTCGAGTATCGACGACGACGCTTTGCATAAATTTGCCCGGCGCGGTGGCAAACGCGTCTCCCGAATGCATTTCCATAACTTATCTTCGTATAAATTGAGAATAAATTTCGCTCGTATATAGATGTTTTGGGCTGGCAGGAAATTAATCACATATTTCTTGCTGCTGGGTATTTCGTTTCCGGCAAATGGTGATGTCAAAGGTCTGGCCGGGGTGAGACCCTTTTGGATAAATTTGTAACATAAATGACCATTACTTTGTTCATGGCTTATAAAGAGATCTACATTGAAATTTATTGCAAAACAATTAAAAATCATGAATACAGAAAACATTTTGGAAGATTTATTGGATTTTGATTGTTGTTTTCCTTAATTAAAAACAGTTGAGAGTTCTTAATCAATTAAGAGCTGGAAGATTTATCCAATTTTATACTTTTTTTTAACTGTAACAATTTTATTTTAGAAAATATTTGTGAAAAAAAATCAATCATGCAATAAAAATCTGATAGAGTTCAAAAGGATTTTAGAATCGGCATTTCCTCGATGCATGGGATTTGTGAGTTGTTTTGTTGTTTAAGAAAAAAAATGTCCTGCTCTACATGTTTCGGCTTCGGGCTGCAGCCATAATTCATGAGCTGTGAAATAATTTTGAACACAAATAGTACAAAAATGAAAAATATGAACATATTTATCTCTCATATGAAGAAGTTTTTGTAAAAAAGCCAAATTTGACAATTCTCGAAATCAAAATTATTTATAAAAAAAAATTAATCTTTAATGATTTTGGTCAGAATATTGACCTTCATCCCTTTAAATAATATTTTTTATGAAAAACAGTTAATTTGAAAGAAAAATATTTTTAAAATATTGATATTTGTTCTAATGGGAGTCAAATGATTTCACAGTTCATGAATTATGACTGCAGCCCGCAGCTAAAACATGTAGAGCAGGATATTTTTTTCCTAAACAATAAAACAACTCACAAAACTCTTCAAGAAAAATCCAATTTTAAATTAAAATCACCATGAATCAACCCTTGGACGTGAAATTCTACCCGCAAAAAGGTCAAAAGGAGAGATAAAAAAATTGATTAATAAAGAGATTTGAATATAAAAAATTTATCCAAATTATTAAAGTGCGTCTCATCACATTTCATTGAATTGAATATAATTGAAAATTTTACTCATCATCACCCTTCGGGTATAGACGCGGCGCAAATTTTGTCAACGGAGCGTCGGAGCGAGGCGTCAAAAGAAAACATAGGAATTGTCAAAAGCGTCGCTCGCGTCTGTTTTCCCCCGTGTTGTTCGCACGCAAATAATCCAAAAGCGAAAAAACCGCTGCGGCAAAGAATGACGCGGACAGAGAGTGACAATCGCGCGCGCGAAACACAAACACACACACATAGTCAAAAACCGGTGCGCGATGGATGGATGTGTGTCACAACGGCAATTTTACGCATGGTCGATTCACTTTTTATTTCACGCAGGGTGCTGCTGCTTTTCGATCTGCCGGGTTTATCTGTCGCTGCTGCTTTTTGTTGATTCGCGGCCGCCGGATTTTGTTTGTGGACGCGGCGCGGTGTCATTTCCAGTGCAGTGCTTGCCACCCAGCTCGAAAAGCAGCTCGATCGCCGCCGCCGCGACCGGGATTAAAGCGCGCACACAAAACCAGCCCAAACCCACCTCACTTTGTGTACGTTGTTATTATTATTATCATTATATTGTGTTGGTTTTATACTCCGTATGTGCCCACGCCACCGACACAAAGCCGCGTCCTAACACGCCGTGTGCATTTGATACTTGTCTAAAAAAGGTATCTCTCACTTTTTCGAGTCCCGCCGAAGAGCAAAATTGATGATGCAAGTTTAACTTTCTGAAATTTAATTCAAAACGAAAACCGAACTCAATTGATAAGAACACAAAAATTAAGTTTCCTGGTATTTTGACCTATTAAATTTTTAATGCTCTGGCGTTTGCTATTTTTATGGAAAAATGTAAAAACCTCCAAAATAATAAAATTTGGAAAATTTGAAACAGAAAAGTATCGCAAAAATTTAAATGGAGCGGAGAGGCCTAATCAAACAAAAAAGAGAAATTAATATTGCATAAAATTTCAAACGAAAAGTGCCAATGTATTTTAAGGATTTTTCCAAGTACTTTGTCATGTTGTGAGAGAATTTGAAAACGATTTTAGAAATGAATTGTTGGTTGATAATGTTGTTAATTGACATTAATTTTATGTAATGTATATTTATATTTCATTGTATCTGAATGGAGAATAAATAAATAAATAAATCAATTATAGTATTCAAAGAAGTTGGAACTTTCCATTGGTTTTGCAGACCCCATTTAACTTTAGTTTTTATGAGATCAAATTTATTAATCATTTAATTAATTGATTTAGTGGTTGAGTTTGACGTCTATCGTTGTAGATTTTAATTGTCACATTCCAAAATTTTAAAAAGAAATAATTATATATAAAATAAAAATATAAGAAACAATAATAATATACAAATATAATTTTATCATTAAAAAATTAATAATCTAGTTTCTAGTTTATTAAACTTAATAACTTTGTATTATATTTAAATTAGGTGTGTTGTATTGGCAGATAATGAGAAAATTATTATATTTTATTATCCTCATCCATCAATTACATAATCATGCGTTTTATTTTATCACAAAACAAAATTCAAAAAAATTTCAAATAAATTCGGAGGAATTACAAAGTGTTTTAATAATTTTAATGCTGCACTCACGCCTCATCAAATTTCACAATCTAAACGCCTCTTTTTCTGCAAAAGGGGCGCGATGCCCGAGCTGTTTTTCTTCGTCATCTCTTTTCTTTTCTCATTTCCATGATGCTCTCTGGCTAATTCTATGTGACAACAATGCGAGTGCAGTGTTCAGATAATTGAAGATTACGTGGCGCGCAGAGAGCGAGCTGGCGGGAGAGCGATTTGTGTGTGCTCAGGATCAGTTTCAATGTTTTGAGAAGCGCAAGCGGCTTTTGTTCCCCCAGAGCTCTGATATTGGAGACACCGTCGCCGCTCTCTGAATGAATGGCTGCGCTGGTTTTGCTCGTGGCTTTTTCCCTGTTGACTCAACATACTCCGCTGCTCGAATGCAAAACCACTTACTTATCACTGCCCACTCACCCTCTTTGTGTGTTTGACCAGCACCAACGACTCAATATACACACACACGTGATTCCTCCTGCGCCTCACGCACCCCTTCTTTCCATCAGTCCCTTGTGTTTGAGGCGTCAAATCCAAAGATCTCCCGTAACTTTCAATCTCTTTCAAATAAAAGCTTTTAATATGAAATCCCTGCTAAAATGTAATTATGCAACCTGTTTAACAAGGGCAATATTATTTTTATTAAAAATCGAAATTTTCTTTTAATTTTTCGTTTGTAAATTGGTATTTTTTTTGTCACTGATTCCCGATTCTATATAAATGATTGAAAAGTGGTCTAATAACTTTTGAATTAGACAATAATTGATTATGAATTGAAAAAGTTTTCTTAAGATGGCCTGAAATATATTTTGCTAATTTAATTCAAAAATTGTTGTGGATGGAAATTTTCAGTTTTCTTTTATTTAAGAATTCGAATTTGATTAAATAACTTTTGAATTGTAAGAATTGCAAAAGTTCCGAAATTTATTTTAATTATTGTTTAAAATAAAAAAATCGGTCCATTAGTAAGCGGATTTGACTGAATTATGCAACCTGCAAAACAAAACCTTAATGGCCTTCGATTCCACCGCACAGGGAAAGTGAGAACTATTCATAACCAAATTTGAGATAGTGTTTTTTAATTTCAAAATTAAGAAAATTTAACATTTCATTCTTTGTGAATAAAAAATTTCAGGGAGTCGAACAATTTGTCCAATCACGATCTGATGGTTGAAATCGATCTGGACTTCTAAGAATATCGCAGTCTAGGCGTCATGATATTATTTTTTCGATTAGCCCCAGCAGCATCTTTCTTTGCGCGGCTGAGCAGCAGCCGCGAGAACAACGTTTCATTTCATAAAATGTATTGACAGCTGCCTCAAAACATGTTGGGACGTCCAGCTTATATAATACATGAACCAACTTTATTATAAATGTATTTTTGGCACGCGGAGAGGCGTCGAAATGCAGCGCAATATTATTCTTTTTTGCCCTCCGCGCGTATCACTTCGATCTCTCCTGCAGGGAGGTCGCGATAGAAAATGAGACTTATCGTCAGCACCTGGGCGGATTTGAGTTTTATTGTTGGCTGAATTGTGTGGTTGGGTGTAATAATAAAAGCAGGAAAAAAATAAGCAAAAGGCAGCTGAAAAATGGAGAGTCACATCAAAAGATCATCCTCATGATAAAAATCCCCAAAAGAATTTTTATTAATTTATTTAGGTTCTAATTTTAGACCTCCAAAATGTTATTTAAATTATATATTTTTATTTTAATTGGAAAAAAGTTAAATTTTTTTAGATCACAATACAAAATTTAAATGCGCAACTTAAGGCTGAGGTGACTTTGCACAAAAATAGACCTATTGTTGTGCATGTGGCCATCAAGGAAGAGTGCTGCACACTTGTCTTGTTCTTCCACCGCTATATATATCGTTTGTGTCTGCAGAGATGGCCAACAATGGCCGTGCAGAAGAATATAACAATATACATGTATAATACTTTCACCCTGTCGATGCGTCCGGCCGGCCATTTATCCCGGCAACGAATAATAGAGTTCGAGTCTCGTCGTCGCTCGCTCCATTATTAGCCGAGTGGTGATGCGGCCGAGAAAAGAAGAACCCATTCGACAGGTTACAAAGTTGTTGTTGAAAACTATTAATCACTTCTGTGGGCTCTCAATAGCGGCAGTCAAAACACGTGCGTTTTTAATAATATACAATGATGCACTATACGAGGAAAAAAACCTCAGGTTTCTCAACGAAAAGGTGGCAGAAAATTTGCACAGCTCTTTAGTAAAATTAATTTTGCAAAATTTTATAAAATTTCTTTTTAAAAAATGTTTATTTATTGAGTTTTTAATTACATGAATTAAGAATAAATACAAAATTAATGCGATGATCAGAGCATTTTGAATCAAAAAGGAGTTTTTTTTTTAAAAGTATTGTACATTTTGAAAGCATATTTTTGTCAAAATCAGTTAAAATAATGAAACAAATTATTCATTTAAATAATTTTTAAATATTTGTAACTAAATTTTGTTACTATTTTGTTGTTGGACATTTATATTTTTCAAAAAGGTTGATAATCAATTTCCACAATTAACTTTTGGAAGTATTTTGAATCGGGGAAGTGTGAAGAGAATTCAATCTTATTTTGCATGTTTAGCCGAGTCTTTAGAAGGTGGTCCAGCATCTCTGCAAAAGCGAGGCCGAGAGATTGGGCGATCGGCGTCGTGACACTTTCCCAGATGGACAGGCACACGGAACGACGACTTGTCTCGCTTTTCGGCGTGGCCAACACGCGGCCTTTGAAATGCCTTCAACGTGACTGGGCACAATCTTTTCAGCACCTCTCTGCACGACCATTGTTGTGTATTATATTATTATGCACGTATATATATAGATTTTGTAACATGATGGGAGGCTCTGGGTGAACAACACATTTCCTTGATAACCATCTCACCTGCAGCACCGGCAGCCGCGAAAAGCTGCGAAACCGGCTCTTTATATTCGAAACGGCCAAAACACCACCGCCGAGATTTCAGCGATGGCGCCGCCGCTCGCCTTGTCCTTGGCTCAAGAGTGTTTGATTTAAATAAGGATTTTAAAATAACAAGAATCATCTGATTTTAATCTAGAAAAAATAAAAGTCAATGCAACAATTACATTTCAATTTCTTTAATCATCTGCAATTACGCAAATGTGATGGGAAAATATTTATTTATTCACTACCGCACAATTTTTTTATTATAGTATTTTAATGTTTTATAAACTTCAGAATATTTATTAAGGCAGAATTAAATGAATATAAAATTATATTTAATATTACAAAACATAAAACAAATATATATTTGAGTAAATCAAAAAGGAAAATAAAATTGTTAACTATTAAATTAAATTATTAACTTTAACTTTTACACATTTAAAAATATTTTTTTTAATATCCAAAATGAAACAAAATATCTTTTCAAATTTTGCCACATAGTTTGGTGTTCATAACACACATGAAATGCATTTTTTTGTGGCCGTAGACGAATGTGTGCGCGTTGATAAGCGTTGAAAATCGAGATGGAGCCACGGCAAAAAGTCGGACAAAAGGATTCGACCACCTCGGCACAAAAACTCCAGACTATACGAAATTCGAGAGTAATAAACAAAACGAAAAAAGGGAACGGGACAAACGTACGTTTGGTGCACGCACAAAAAAAAGAGGCTTGATAGTTTCGTAGTAACGTAGTGAGTGAGTGAGTTTTCGGAGCTCGTCGTATTTCACTCCAGGCCAATTGGACGAATAAAAAAAGATATAAATAATGATAGGAGGCTTTTCTATGCGTGGTGCTGTTCGATGAGTTATTATCACTCTGCGTTGGTGATGATGGGGAGATGATGATGCATCTCTAAATATAATTTTTTTATACACTTTGGACGTGTCTTGATCTCCATAAAAACAGTAGAGGTCACAAAACTAAAAGGGCTACTTGGGCGGCAGAAAATATAAAATAAAATGGCAAAAGTAGGGATTGGAAAAATAAATTGGTTAATTTTTATAAGCAATTAATTTTCATATATTTTTTAGTAGTTCGAAAAGAACTAAAATGTGCTAATAAAGACAAAACATGCCACATTTATAATTTTTTTTATTTATTTATTCCATTCAAATATAATGAATTAAACAGCATCTTATATAAATTCAATATCAAAAATTAAATAAAATTAATAAAATTCACCTAAAATCACCTATTTGAGTTAAAAATACTTTCACCTATAATCATGAACCTATTTTCAGATTTTTCGTCTATGTTCACCTTTTTTCTTTTAAAATTTCACCTTTAATATTATTATTTTTTTAATTATTAATGTGCTTTTAGATTAAAAGAATGGGGGGTGGAAATAATTTTCAATTAAAGAATTTAATAAACTAACCTTCGGACAATTTTTTAGTTAAAATTTTTGCTCTCACAAACGTGCCGGTTAAAAATGAGTCGTTTAAATTTCCACCTCGTGGCGCAGCTGCTTTTTTCCGGCGCGTTGCAGAGAGGGTGTTGATTTACTCTTCGCCGGCTAATTAATTGAGGAGAGAAAGAGATGTTGACACAATAAAAATTCCAGCTGGATGCGAGTGGCGTTGGTCTCGCTCGTCCGCTGGCGCATAATTGAGCCAAGATGAAGTGTGTGCGTCCCGGTTTTATGTATATAAACGTGCCGCTGCACACACAATGCCAAAATCCGGCGAGCTGCTGAGGGAAAAGCAAGTGCGGCGCAGGCACAAAAGCAAACACCATCACCCATCCGCCGACACCAAGCACCGCCAACGGCAGCCGCTCACTCTTTACAACCCCAATTAATTAAAAAGAAAATTTACACATACCGACGGTGCTGTGCAGGAAAAAGGGTTGCGCGCCGCGCCAAATAGGATTATGACGTAGCTTCATTCCAGCCTCAGCGAAAATTCCATTGCCCTTTTTTCATATGAAAAAAAGATTACGATCTTCCATTCCTATCAGTCCAACCTGATAATGATGAGTAAAAATATCTAATTTTAAAAGGTAGGGTAATTTTTGGTCTTGAAAGTCAAATTTTAATTATGCATTTTATTTAATTAAAAAATTTTACTTTTTGTATAAAAATTTTAAATAATTCCTCTTTGAACAGCAAATTTATCTTTCTGAAAGTAAATTGTGCTCGACTGGCTACAACTCTTTATCAAGAGGAATGGGAACTGTGAAGTGCTCTATATTTATTATTATGCATTTTTTTCATCTGCAGTTATTGATTCAAATTATATTTCACTTTTGTATGAAGACTAATGTAATACTAACTTGAATTAATTGCTGCTTGTGAGGTTTACTTAACGATATCTTCAACATAAAATTTTTTAATCCAATGATATAATAACTTGTAAAAATCTGTGTATAAAGATAGGCTATGCACTCGATAACTATCTTTCTTTGTCTCCTATCTCCGCTGGGAAATGAAATATTTTGATTTTAGTTTCATGTTCAGGAGTTTCAGTTTTTCTTTTCAAAACAGTTGGGATAATAATAGATACATTTATAAATTATATTGTAGAAGACACAACAGTTAAGATATACGCATGATTTGCTACAACATGACGTCTTGGGACACTGTAAAGACTTTATAATATCGTAAAATTAATTTTAAATTAAATAATTAAACAATTACATGAAGAATTATATTAAATATTTTTATTAAAAAAAAATTAAATATTATAAAATAAATATTTAATTTATTCTTAATGTTTAATGATGGTTGACAAAAAAAAAATATTTTTAACATTATATTTCTAAGGTTAATTAAAAATTTATATTTTAATTCAATATACTCTTAAAAGGAATCCTCATGCAATGTGCATCATGATACTGAAAATCGCATTATAGAAAAACATTGGTGGGCTTGTAAAGTAAGGGAGAAATTTTTGGACCTGTAAAACCTCTCTGCATTTCATTAACAACGTTATATACTTTTTGTATTTTTTGCATTTTAATAAGAGACTTTTCTCTTTGAACAGCAAAGCGGAAATTGATCTTTCTAAAAGTAAATTGCGCTCGTTTCACTATATCAAGTGCAATGGGAACTGTGAGTGCTGCATATTTATAAATGAATTTTTTGCCTCCGCTCCCAATGCAGTTCAGCAGAACATCTCATTTCATCTCTCTCCGTTCCAATTTTAAATTAAAAGGCTTCTCTTTGCAAAAGCTATATATCTTTTGTGCTCTCGCGGCGAGAGAAGAGCTGCGAGTCGAAAAAGTAAATAACAATTTCTCAGTCGGCGGAGCTGGAAAATCAATCGATGAAAGAGAGCCCTTGAAAGCTGCTTCAAAAGTATTGGTTATTCGGCTTCAAAGCAGAAATTTCCGCGGCTTTTTTATTTTATTTTGCGTCGAAAGCGCGCACGTCAATTGCGGCTGATTGTTTTTCGGCTTTATTTGCGGCTGCTTTTGAGAAGGTACATGCCATGTACATTTTGCCACACGCGTATTTATTTATCCCCGACCGACCCACCAACTCCCCCAGCGGAGCAGAGAAATCTAAAAAGTTTGCGCAAACACATTTAATGGGGCCCTTTGATCTCGTTCTGAATCGCTCTTTGATGAGGGAAGCCATTTATGTTATTGCCTTTATATTTGTTCTGATACATAAAACGAACACTTGCGCGCTTATACACTTTCAAGTTTGCCCCGATATATGGATGTGTGCTCACGCAAGTGTGATTTACTGTAAAGGTTATTGCGTTTCTATATTATTTTCATTTAGTTTTTTCCTCGTTGCAAAAAAATTAATTTTTTCTCAATCAATTTTCTTGTTAAGTTTTGAAATTTTCTTTAATGATTTTGTTATTGGCATTTTTTATTGGAATTAAAAAAAAAATGCAAATTAAAAATTCCCCCTCTTTGCAGAGACAAAAAAGCGCAGCATCCACTGAATAATATATGTAAAAATAGAATGAAAATATATCTCGAGCTGCTCTTCGTCTCATTTTTTTTCCTCCTCTGCCTTCGCGCTTTCGAGCCGCCTCGGAAAATACACAATAGAGAAAAGAGCGGTGTGGGTGAGAGAGGAAAAATTGCGAGCGCCGCGCGACCTGACACTCTGTTCCGTTGCCCGACTGCAGAGAAACTCCGTCGGGCCGGTTTTATTTTGTACGAAGGGGCTGTGCGAGGGTGGCCGAGGGTGAATCTGTGTTGAGGACGCGCTTCAGCCAAGACGAGAGAGAGCTCTCTTCTATTATTTTCTTAACAAATGAGATATCGACCCGAAATACACCTCCCTTCCTCGCTCCCTTGCCTGTCTTTTCCCGGACGACGCCTTCTGCCACATTTTTTACCATTTAAAAATTCCAAAGCAAAAGAAATTGTTCAACAATTTAAAGTTGAGTTCAAATTAATAAAATTTATTGGTTTCCAAACTATGCCATCTTATTTTAAACGGAAATCAAAGGACTTGAAGTCTCTTTGTTTTTATTTTGTTGTTAATAAAATTTTTACAATTTTTACATCAGGTTTACATTCAAATTGAATATATTAACATTTGAATGATTCAATTTAATTAAACAACTGCAATTGATTTGCAAAAAAAAGGACAAGACTATTTGAAAGAATTTTGCTAAAACTCTGGATTTTTTTCCCTTTAAGAAAGTGTCCTGACCATAAACTGCGAGCAAGCGAAATCTGCATCTGCACCAAACCGAGCTGCGTCCTCATTTATTCAGCTCGCGCGCTCCGAATTTCCACTCGTTCCGTCCCAAAAATAGTAGTCTTATGTGTGCCTCTATACTAGAAATTTTATTCAATTTGATGCAAAATGGTGGAGAAAAAAAGCCCTTTCTCTCTCTCTTATTATTTTTTCTTCCTCTTTTTTTTTGCTATTCTTTCGAGGGTGCGGCGTCGTGCAGGAAGCATACGCGGCAAGGGGAAGCGAGCGCACTCTTATCTGCTTCAGACAGATCCCTCTTTCTTTCTCTCTACATGCTCGGAAGTAATATTCCCTGCTGCAACTCCTCGGGCCAAAGAATGGAATTGCAGCTATTGAGGAATTATTGAGAGAGCCCCGAGAACGCTTTCAACCTGAAATATCACGGAGAAGAAATTTTTGCAGCGAGAGGAGGAGGAGGAAAAATATGTTTCATTTCTTTGCGGCGTTATCATTATTTTCCAGAGGAAGTTTCTTGGGGAGTAAAATCGTGTGTTATTCATCATTTCATTTTGAAATTGCGTACACTATAGAAAAAAAATAATCAGTTTACGGAAAAAAACTGTAAAAAAATTATTTGTTCATATTTACGGAGGAAAAAGCCTGGGCACTTTTGACGTCAAAACTTTCCAATTTGCAAAGCACACAACGTAAAAACTTGTTGGTTGGGAAAGCAAAAGTTTTCATAATTCAATCGTGAAACTTTGCCAATAACACGGACCTCGTTTGGTTTGCAAAAACTTGGTCTGTTGTTCGCTCAATTGAGCGGAAACTTTTTATTGTTTACTCTCTCGGGCCACTCGCCTTTCTGCAAGTAGTTACACTTTGAATGGCTCCAATAAAAACCCCGAAAAGCAACCAGTTTGATCTAATTAAAATATAATAAGCCAAAATAACCGCGAATGAATAGCAATGAGAGTGTATGTAAGCATAAATGATACCAAAATCCATGATTCGCATGATCTTAAATGATCCTTTTAATTTTGAACGTCAGTCATCTTAGTGATGATAATGGAAATTCTGAAAGTAATTTTTCCTGAAATTAAAAAACAAATCACAAGAATAATTTGGTGATTTTAGTGGGAAAAAGTTCGTTTCGCTTAGAATTTAAATGTAGGTCAACGCGGTTCTTAAAAATGAAATTTGAGCTTTGAAAAGAACAGTTAATTAAGAAGAAAAAATTGATAAAAACGCAAACTTTTTTACACCATCAGGCGTTAGAAAGCAGTGGAAAATTTATTGCAAGAGAGCACAATTTTTTTTATTTTTCTATTAACTCTCAACGAGCGCAGCGTCGAGTGCCAATCGTGCCCAACTATTCACACTTTTGTGTGAAGAGAGCTGCAGAATTGCGAGCGGCTGCTTTTATCTCCGCGCTGCGAATGAGCCGCCATTGGTCGCGGCGTCGAGTGCTCTGCGGGTTGCAGACTCGGGAAGCTGCGCGCATGGCGGACGGAAAAGCAGCCTCTCTGGTACGGGAAAGGGGCCGGCCCGCCCTCGCCAAGCGTCGCAACCTGATGCTTTGCATTCCGTGAACTTGCCCCTGCGGTGCAAACCGAAATAGGAATTATGCAACCCGCGTGACACGCAAGTTGAGCAAATAGAGCACTAGCGCAATTCATAGGCGCACTGGTGAACATTTTCTAGGGAAAAATTCATTCAAAAATAAATTTTTTGATATTTTTCAAAGGCGTTTGGAACGAAAGGGTTGCTGCCGGCGCACGGTTGGCTGCTGCGAAAAGATGATGATAAAAATATCAGGGGCGGCGTAACTGCGTTTCCCGGTTAATTTCCTGGAGGGAGCGCAAGCCATTTCCTTTTTGTGACGACGTCGAATTCCTCTGGCTGCACCGAGAAATTCCCTCTCGCACTTTGCGCCCGCGTACGCACGGCGCGAAGCATTATTAAAGCCTTTTCTCTCACTCACGTTTTATCTGCCAAAGTTAACGACTCAGCCAAAGAGAAAGAGGCTTTGTTTCGTTTTATTTCCGCTCGCACGTTTGTACATAGACCGGCAGGCGTCAAAACAGACGCACTTTTGGCGTGCAAAAAAAAATAATAAACACACCCGGTGTTTTAAAATATCATATCTCTCTCGTACTTTATTTAGTACCTCATATTTTTTTTAATTATTCGCAGCGCAAAACGAAAATGGCAGCTTTAAAATTTATATACACGCCTCCTTCGTCTCGGGGCAACTCCCTGCCATGGAATATAATAAATAACGAAAATTCCTTAGTTTTTATTCTAATATTTACAACCGCGCGTGTGTTGTTTCCCGAGCAGAAGCAGTTAATAATAAGCAAGGAGCTGAGCCGGTTGTTGCTGCTGCTGCAGCGCTTTGTATATTAGCGCAGGCATTTTAAAAGGTGTCAGTTCTGAAAAAATTAGGGGCGGTCCGCAGGAGGATAATTCATTCTGCCAGATAAATAATAAAAATGAGAGTCTCTCTTCGGAGCTCCTAAATAAAATTCAACATTTAGTTGGGCGGGTATAATGTTCATGTTCTAAATTCTAATAACAAATATTTTGTACCAGCGAATAAACCTTTTATTTTGATTTCCTTTTAAATTTTAAAGTTTATTATTTATATAAATTTAATTAATTTTTATGTTTTTTTTTAAATACAGACTTAACAGGAAATACTTTTACTTTAAATGTTTTTAGCTGCAATAAATTGTTGCATAATTTATTTTCAATCTTAAATAATAATACGCGAATGTAACTATAATGTTCAATGAAGGTGAATAAAATCAATCGATATGCTTGTTCTAGGTGTCATAGAATTATTTTTGAAATAAATTAAAAATACTGAATAATAAATTAAACTTGAAAGAAGAAAAAAATCACCTCCCCTCTAATTATGAGCCATAAAACGATTAAAATTTTTTACGAAGGTTCATTGCTTTTGAATTAAATTTATAATTGGTTGTTTTTATGCACATTTCAAGTCTCTCGCACTTCCTTAAGCGCGGATTTTTTTATGGAAAAGATTTAAATTAAAATATAACTTTTAGCTCTATAAAAAGTCAATAGAAAATAGATTTTTTTTTCATTCCAAACATTCTGTAAAATTTTCAAGCAGCAAAGTTGAAGCAAATGTTGATTATTTTGTCCCATCAAATGCAATTTGCAGAAACCACGGCTGATGAGTTTCTATTTGCTTTCTTTGTGTAAAACCCTATTTTTCCAACAAGGTCAAACCCTATATTTCATTCTGTCAATATTTCTTTTATAATTCATATTTTTCTTTCTAGCCCAATCCGGCTGACATTTCCGTGCTTCAATTAACAAAGAGCAAGCGCAGTTCCGCATAATGGGACATTTTCACGTGTGACCTACACATGGTATGCCCGAACATAAATGGTAAATACACTCTCTGGCAGGGCAGTAGTCATCCGCGGGCCGACGTACACACACGGTCGGCCAGCGATGCCAGTCAGAAGCAAGGGCAACAATTAATGAAGCAATCTAAATGCATGATCGGGCGATATATCCGTCATTAATCAGCAGCCGACCGACCGAGCCGCCACGGTAAAACACTCCAAATATCAAGTCTGCACCTCTCTGGCTGGCTGGACGTTTATAAATAAATAAGCGAGGAGTGCATCATCTTTTATACCTTTACACATGCCCCGTGTATTATTTGGAAGCGCCGAATTTATGGCGCGCACTTTTGTTTTATGGCCTGTGCGGGCCGCGCCACCGAATATATTGTTGCTCGGCCTGAATTTAATTAAAGTCAGCTCCATTCATTTCTCGTCGGCCGTACTCACGGCCCATTTGAGCAGCTAGGCAGGAAGAGGGATATCTTTCTTCTGAACTTGCGAGAAGAAGGCTGTTATTAAAAAGTCGTATCGACGATGGAAATCATTATGAAGAAGGAGGCTTCGTTCTACTTGAGCAGTTGGTAATAATTTTTTCAGATAATCCATCTACTCTTTTTAAATATATGTATTTTAATAGGATTTTTACAATGAAATGAAAAGTGGAGTAAAAAAATAAAATTGTACACATATAGAGCTGATTTTAACATGAAAATTATATCTTAAATTTAAAAAATAAAAAACAATCTTTTAATTTTCTACTATTAAATATTTTTCTCAAGTTTTCCTTTTTATTAGATAAAACTGACCTTAACAAGATTATGTAAGTAATAAATTTCTATTAGTACTGCCTGACTGAGTAATAATGTAAAAATTACACAAATTCTTACTTCTAGATGTAAATTAACTATTTTTGAGGTATTTACACGCATTCCGTGAATGTCAAGCGGAGAAAATTTCTCAGTCCAATATAACGACCCCTAGAGCTTTCTCACAGGAGCGGACAACAAAAGCAAACTATAATTGATCGCGCGCTCGCGGCTTATTTTTCCGTTTTTCCGAATCAGCGGCAGGGGTTGTGTGTGGCTTTAGTGCGCGCTGCAAAATATTAGTTCCTGGCGATTGGGTCGCGCGAATGCGAGTGGCACTTGTCTGATATCTGTGCGCGCGGACCCCAAAAACCACCCCCTTTGCCATGACGTAGAGGGATGCATGTCACGAGCAGATAAACTCCCCGACATAGAGGAGAGACGCTCGCAAAGATTAACTCTCGCACTTATTTTGCTTTTGAAACGCCGACGAGTGCACTCTGTAATTTTAAGCCACCATCACCTTTATAATTTAAATAAAATGCTTTGCAAAAAAAAAGGAAAGGAGAAGAGCAAGAGCCATGTGATAAAATCACCCCTTAATTGTTGCCCGCACACTGTTATGAAATTTTAATATACATATTTTTTTTTTTTAATATAGTGTTTTTATTTTAATTTTTTTATGCAGACGTCAGGTTACAACTGATGGAATAAGTTGCTGCTTTTGGCGACATTTTACACATTAGAATTTATAATTCATTGAACTATTACTTTTAAAAATCCATGAAAAATGACTGATTATGCATTTGATAAGAGTTTTACACTTTTCTCCTGTCACCTCAGGAAACAAAAGATTTCAAACATGTTTATTGGTAATTTCAGATCTTATAACCTAATCTTGTACAATGATTGTATTATTTTGTAGAAACGTCTATTTTACCTGATAGAATTACATGTTTTGCTTTAAAATAATAAACCTGTGCACTGTACGAATTTAATGAAACAAAAATTTTATATTAGTTTAATAAAAAAGGTATCATAAAGTTTATTTTAAATAAACTTTTAAATTTATTAAAATTAAATTTTGAAAAAATTCAAATAAAATAAATAAAATTAAAATTGTATGCTTTTATAAAAATTATAAAATTTTATATCAGAAATTTTTAAAATTTATTATAATTTCAAATTTAATAATAATGTAACTCTTTTGTTTTAGATCCTATTTTGGAACATGGGTCTCGCGCAATCGTAACATTATGTACACCGCACATTATACGAAAGCATCGGTGTGCTTCTGTTGTGCCCCACTTTGTAAAAATAAAAAGAAACCACTCGCAGTACACAAACCACGTGTGTAATTCTTTGTGCAGCGCACGAAGTATAAAGGAGGCGCACAGCATGATGATGATGATTGTTGCTGCTGCTGCAGTGTTTTGCTAAAATTACATGCCGCGCTGCGAGAGTTTTTTCTCTCTCTCTCGCTGGTAGCACGATTCTCATTTCGGTCGCTCCTAAATTGCGGCTCCGAAAGCGGCAGCAGCAGCTTTTGATAATTGCGCGGCTGCTTTATTATTGCGCTTTTCGCGTTGGCCCGAGATCTCTCTGAGCAGATAAAACGATACGAAGCCCAAATTTCGTCCACCGTGGCTCACGCTGGGCCGAGAGGTTAAAAAAACCGCAGTAACAGGTCAATTTTTGGGGAACAAGATTGCTGATTGACGACAATGCTTTATGGTCACGCTCAAAAGTTTATTCAAATCCACTATAAAATGGATCAAATAAACAAGCTTGAGTTTTAAGCAGTTTTTATTTGAATTAAAAAAGAAACGTAATCCATTTTTAAATGTTTAATTATATTTACTTGTAAAAGTCCCAATTTATTTAGAAAATTTCAATCCAAATGTAGTGCAGATTATTAGAATTCAGTCAACTAAATTTATTTGTAATTAAACGGATGCAGTTTAAAAACGGAAGCTGTACCTTTATCTAAAAATGCGGAGTAAATTTTAACATGAATCTGAGATTTTTTAATTTACTTGATTAAGGACTCCTTATTGCAATGCTAAGAGTACCAAAGAGTTTTTTTTTTATCGCGCATATGCCCAATGTTAATTTTTTGCCCCATGAACCCTCAAATTTTTTTCTGCTTATCTGTTTAGGGTCATTCGCTTATCATTTTGTGAAATTTTGAGCAAAAAATTTCGGGTAGTTTTTTTTAACCACCAAAAACAAAAATTTGCATAAGACGCAATGTAAAAATTCAAAAAATCATATTTCAAGAATAATCGGCGCTACCCCCCATTTTTCTTTGTGCAATCAACTCTACTGATAGGAAGGCATCTATAAAAAAATCTGGGTCCAAAAATTTCGGGCCGATTTGCCGCAAACAGGAGTTGAAGATGTCAATAAGCAGGCCTTAAAAGAGTATGAATAAAACTTCCTAGTTCAAAAACCACGATTGCAACAGTAAATTCATCATGGTCCTTCCATCACAAATCTAATTTGCATAAAACGCCATTTAATTATTTATGGTTTTTCAACCGAATCTCCCTCTCTTGTCATCCGCTTCCCTGCTTCTGCCGCCACTTATTTTTTTTCTTTCTTTCCTCTATCTTCCCTTGGCAATTTTTAATGAGAGCAGGGGAGAAAAACCAAAGCAAACAGAGCGAGGGATGGCGAATATATATGAAGAAAAAAAAACGGAGGAAAAAGCTTCTCCGCCGGTGCCGTTCCTCCTTGGAGACGCGATTTTTTCATACTCTCGTGCGTTGATAAGGGAGACATTAAATTCAGTTAGGAACCGCCGGTGTAATCAGCATTAGTCTCCGTCTGTTTTAATAGCCACCACTCTTGCTGCAAAGGGAGGTAGATTTGAAACAAGATTGTGATGCGCATTAAAAAGCAATAATTTACATCTTACTTGGAAGTTTTCGAATCAATAATTTTTTTGGTTTTTTTCATACGGAAACCATGAAAAATATTAAAATTTTAAAAATTGCTTATATTTTCATACAACTGTAACTTGCTTTGATAAGTTTTACGTTTTGAGCTAAATTAGCCAGGCCATTATTGGAGAGAAAATTTGAAGAAAAAGTGAATATTTTTTATATAGAAATAAAGAGATCGGGCTTTTTCCTCGTTGCAGAAAATTGTTTTTATTCAAATAACAAATTGCTCTACCAATTTTCTGCAACGAGGAAAAAGCCCAATCTTTTCATTTCCATGATAATCTCCTTGAGTCTCAAACTTCTTCAAAAATTTTTCAATACTTTAAAAAAAAGTCGCTTTCACGGCTTTCACAAATAAATATTTTCCTTTATTAAAAAATAAGCATTTTAAATTTTATTTCCTCAGAAGTGCTACTAATTTCGGCTTGACTAATTTTTATAACATAATGACGTAATGGCTCCTAGACACAATATCATCAACTCACTTGAATTAGTTGATGCGATTGATAATGTTTGGGGATATTTTCACCATTAAAATTTATAATTCATAGAACTATAATTGCTTGTAAAAATCCCTGTAAAAAGACTGAGTATGCACTTGATAACAGTTTCTATTTGTCTCTTATCTTCTCGCAGGAAATAAAATACTTAGATTTTATTTAACTTGCTAATTTTGGAATTCCAGATTTCTACATCTAAAGCGCTAAAACATTGAAAATCATTTGTATTTCATAGAAAATTTTATCAATTATGAAGTGCATATAATATTATTAGTTATGGCAGAGTCAAGATCTACCTAGGCATCTCAGTACAAGTTAATGTACAACAATCACAGAAGAATGTGCGCTGGAAGGTTATTTATTTTTTAATCATGTAAAGTTAATTCAAAATTAACTAAAGAGTTTAGAAAGCATTTAAATCATAAATAAGTATAAATAATATAATATTTAATTAATTAAAACAAAATGTAAAAATGCATTAAAAATAGCATAAAAATTTAACTAAAAATAAAATATTTATTATTTGTTATTATAATAAAGCAGTAAAAATTAAAATTAAAAATTAATTTTAATATATATCAAAGTTTATAATTATTTAATTTTTGTTAAAATGCATTGCATTTGATAAATACATTTTATAAATTATATCCATCTCCCAGCTTTTGAATTTCAAAAAATCTTCCTTGCGGGGACCAGAGAAGGAAAGTGCGACTGTTTGTTTTGCGAGGGCTTGGCTGGCAAGAAAAAAACGGTCCTTTTTTTTCCTCCTGCTCCGTTCGCAGCTCTCGCATAGACGAGAGCGCGCGGATTTCATTTTAGATAAAAATGCTGCTGCGGTTTTATCGCTTCTTCTACTCTGGGGCTACTGCTGCCGCCGCTGCACACACAGACTTTTTTATTTTATTATTCGGCGGGCTATCTTGATGAACGACGCCGGATGGATTTACTTCCTCGGGTTAGCTCATCTCTCCGCCCGTTCGCTCTCTCCACCCTCTTCTCATCGATATTGAAAGATGAGCCGCGCCGCCAATCGAGGATGAATTTGCAATTAAAATTTTGCTCCACGCAATACTCTTTCCTCACATTTAAAAGTTCAAATTGTGCTTCAAAGATGGATTTCAGATGTTTTTTTAACTTGCAAAGATTCTCTTAGAAGGAGAAAAAGAAATTAAAATTGAAAATTTTTAACCGAATTAAGTTATATTAAAATATTTCATTTATCCATAGATTAATAGTAATATTTTTTCAATCTGTAGAAATTCGTAACATTTTTTAGTTTCAAGAATTTTTTAAATAAAAAATTAACTGAATATATTCTTACTAATTTCATTTATTTTGTTTTAGCAAGTAGGTTTATTAAGAATCATTATTGTTGATTTGGTGTCCTGAATGTAAGAATCAAATCTTTACTATGTAATTATTTGGCTTTCCAGAAGTTAAAGTAACCAACGAGTTCACTCGCAGCAAGTGCGCTTTTTAAATAATAAAAGCTGCGTGCTCACGAGATTCCCGAGTCGCGATAAAAATTGCAAGAGGGCAAATAAAACTTGAATGCACCGAGCTCGTTGCTCGTCGTGACGCTTCCATAATTTATGTCGCTGTGCAATGATGGATTTCTCGTGCCGCGAGCATGTGTGGCCTCTGCGCGCAATGAATATTTTATACTCGCGGGTGCACCTGGCCGCACACAAACTGCATTCCTTGTGCGCGGTCAACGTAATTTCGCCGTTGTTGTCGTAATCATTGCGTCTGATAAATGGATGCTCGGTAAACCGCACAAAAAAAAAATGATAAATAATGAAGAATAATGCGGTGCTGAATTATGTCATTTTCTCCGACTGGAGAACATCTGCAATTGCTGCTCATCACTCATCTGCTCTTTGTACTGCGCCATTACTGTAATATTTTTTTAACTTGATAATATTCAGAGTACATGAAATGAAAGCTTGTAGATTTTGCAAAAACATTATTACATTGAACTACCACAAATAATGTTAACTTATTTAAATTTATATTTATTTTAACACAAGTTTTATAAAATAAATTAATTTTTAAGTTAATTTGCCACTTAAAAATTATACTATTTAAATGTTATCATTATTTAATAAATATTTTAAAATAAACTTTTAATTTATTATAAAAAAGCATTACAAGGCTTCTTTACTTGTTTACTTCCAAAAGTTATATATCATTGTTAAAATTTATTTTATTATTAATACTGGGGCGTGTATAAATTGAGCAAACAAATATTATAAAATGAAACTCAGAATTCGTTCTTTAGTGTTCTATGAAATTGATTATTTCTTAATAATGAGGGATTTATGATTACATCAGAAATAAAATTCAAAATTGAGAATAAAAGCAACAAATTTCACGCATCAGAAACTAATATGAAAACTGCATCCCTCACGTCAAAATCTCCCCTGGACGCGCCCGCCGTTCCGCAACCCACATAGCGCTGGATTTGCGCATTACTTTAAGGGCTATTAATTGCAGGGATTGCAGGGTGCGCGCCGCATAAAATATCACGCATTACACAGACGGCGGCACAACTGGTGTGTGAAATGCTTGATACGTTTAATGCATACAGCGCAGCCACTCTGGCTCCGCGGATTGGCCATAATCGCATAAATACATAAAGCAAACCCCCGCGATATTTTCACCCCTCGCCCGTGTATATAACTCGGGGGTCCGACACTCGGTGCAATGATCGTGCGCTAATGCAATTTTGAACGCATTCTGCGCGCGCGTCCACCAGGGACGCTAATTCAAACATGCATTTTTGTGCAGCACATCAGGTGGAAGCTGCGCGACATTTGTTCTCGCCCCGACTAACATTAAGGGTGGAAATAGCCGCGCAGTGAATCAACTCGGACTATTCCTCGGTGTGCACTCGACTGAGCAGCAAGGGTGCTCATATTTCGCACTTAATGAGAAGAATGCTGTGCTCGTTTTGTGGTGCGTTGATTGCGCTCTCTCTTAATTCATAATAATTAATGAAAGCGTTTACCACGAGGGTGTGAGTTGCATAGGGTGTAGTTTTATTAAAATACATGTTGCCTTGAAAAAAATTTGTATTAAATTTTTTTTTTTTTTTTTTAGGGTCAGGCCAAGACAAAGTCTTGTCGGCCTGTGCCCTTTATTGGTGGTACAGAAGGCACCACCCAATTAATTTTTTTGTTTTTTTGTTTTTGGGTTAACTTTATTTAAAAAATCATCATTTTTTGCTGGCATATCCTTTAAACTTTAAATTTAAACACATCTTGATCATATTAATTTTTAATTCGAATATTTTCTTCAATCATAAAAAAAAAATCCTTTTTAAATTGATCTTCTCATTAACTTTAATAATAATCACCTTTTTTTTAAATTAAATTACTTGAAAATAGCTGGATATTTGCAGCTATCCAACAGAAATTATAAGTATGGCTTGAAAATATTAGATTGTAAAATTTAAACTTAAACTTAAAATTGTCAGTTGTCAACTTTCAAAGCACTTTTCGTGAATATAAAGTGTTTGATGTTACTGATAGTGATCAGTAATTTGCAAAACTTGTAGTAGCATGGATAATTGTCTATGAGTAAACTTAATTTTGAAGTTTCCTTTGCAGAGTGAAATTTTGAATTCTTAAGTTTAAACTTTAAAATTTGTTTTATTATTAAAAATTATTCATTTATTTTCAGAATTAAATTGAATATTTGTTATCAAATTAAAACTTTAAATCTTTTGTCCCCGATGATGAATATCGTTGAAGTCTCTTCTCAATTTCTTTCTTCTATGCTCGCATAAGGAGCAAAGAGCGCATCAAAAAAGAAAAGTTTCCTCTTCATCTCGCTTCCAGCGCTCAAAAGTTTCGCGCAGGAAAAGTTTGCGGCGCGAATTTCATTTTCCCGAATTTGGCAGCACTCAAGAGCAACTTTTGTTGTTTCAAAGGGGAGCCGAGTCGACTCCATCCGCTCTCTTGCGTTTGACTGCTGCGCCTGGCAAAAGCGGTGGCGGACCTTTTCTGTTCCCTGGTGCTCTCTTCTTTTACATCGATGATTTACTTTGTAGTGCAGCAGGCGTGGGCTTATCTTTGGCCAACAATAGGAGCAGCAGGGCCGCTCTGGGTGGTGTGTTGCTTCATTTTCCCTGCAGCATCTCTCGCAAAAAGAGAAAGAGAGAGGAAAGAGCGAGTGAGAGAGAAGAGCGGGTGCTGAAGCTTCGGTCTACCCGGAGAGTTGAGTATCCCCTCGAAATGAGAGAGACCCAAAAATCAAAATTTATTTTGGGTTTCTTAAAACACACAATGCGCAAGCGAATCGAATACATAAAAGATATACAAAAAATTATAACTTAGGATAACTTTTCTTAAAATTTCACCTCCAATTTATAAATTAATGATTATATGATTAATTAACAGCATATAAAATGAACAAACGGTGTTAATTAAGTCCAGTGATTACAATTTGCTATTCCTATCTCAATGGTGATCAAGATATATATAATTTTTTGATTTATAGCTTTTACTCAGCAGATTGCTGCTGGGATCAAAAACTTTTAAATTAAATTATTGCAAAGTTAAATTTAAAATAAAATAATAATTTATTTATTAAATATTTTTAAACATATAAAATGACTGATTTTAATATTAAAAAATAAAACATAAAAAATAAAATAAAATATTTTAAAGCCACTGACTAAGAATAAGTTATAATTTTATTTATAATTTAACTTGCCCGATTTTTTTAAATTCATTCTTGTTTAGAGGAAAATTCCTTTCACAACTTTACAGTCGTAGAGTTAAAAAACGGCGACCCTCACTTTGAGCCTCTCTCTTTGCGCAGCTCTCGAGCGTGGTGGCGTCGGCGGTGGTGGAGGATCCATGCATATAAATTGCTTATTTTCCGCCGCCTCCTTCTTGTGTTCTGAGGCCGCAAAACTCTGACAGAAAAATTGAGACGCGCGCGCTCTTTTTCCCGACTTGCCCGTGTGCCGCGTATATTCCTCTCTCCGACTGACTCTGCAAGGGAGTTGGTTGGTTCTCGGCGGCGGCGGCGCCTCTGAAAAGAATATAAATGTTGCGCGCCCGCTGGGTATTTTCACTCGAAAAACAACTCGCGCTCGCAAAATCAACTAACTCTCTACGCAGGAGAGAAGAGAAAAGACTCGGAAAAGAATAGGAAATGAAGCAGAAATTTTATGCAGTGTTTTGGACTTAACAAAAGCATCATTATTAAAGAGTTTTGAATAAAAATTAAAAGATTTGCGTCATAAATCTTTACTGCAAATAAATTTAATGTTTATGAATTCAGTTAAAACAAGAAAAAATATATTCAAAGTACTCTTTTGAAATTTTTACTTATATTTATTTTTTTATTTCAAGTCTCTTTAAATTATCTAGTTTTTTTTCTTTTTATATTATTACTATTTTAAAATTATGTAATTTTCAAAAACAAATTTTTTCAATTTTCTCTCTAAATGCATTTAGAAATTTTGAATCTTTGTGTCATTTAGTTTTGGCATGAGAGGACGATGAAGAACAATTATTAAAAATCAAGCAAATATAAACACTGTAGACAATTAGTTGGTACTGTAAAAGTTTTTAGTAAATTAAATTAATTAAATATTGTGGAATTGTCGAGTCAAACTTCAATTTATAAAATGCACAAAAATTTTAAAAATTAATCCAATTTGATGAATCAAGAAAAAAAATATTAAAAAATTTCAGAATTAAAAATAGTTTCATGAATATTTTTCCTCCTAAATTGAAACTTCGTTGATTTAATTATTCAAAAATCCAAGAAGTTTCTATAAATTTTATATTTAGGTCTAGTCGGTTTTCGGCATTTTTTCAATTATAAGAAAATTTCCCTCATTTTGGCCCTTAAGCCTGTTAAACAAAGAGAGACCGAGTAGAATTATTGATTTCAATAATAAATTACATTTTTGAAAATAAAAATTTGATGATTTTCTATAATGATTTCAACTATATAAAATATTCAATATTATTTATCTATAAGTTTTTCCACGATTAGAAATAAATTCAAACACAAAACTTCTTTTGTAGAGCAGGAAAATTAAGTAGTTTTTTTTTCTTAAACAACAAATAAGTAAAAAAAAAAACATAGAGGTAAAAGCCGATTTTATATAAAAATCACCGCACAAAACTTTTCTTCAAAATAAAATCTACTGATCCTATAGTGATGCTTATTGGCGTTGATGTTGAGCTGTTGACTGTTTTGACAAAACAAATTACATTTTGGTGTTGCGTAAAACGAGAACACATCACTTTTTTTTCTCTCTCTCCACCGCAGGGTCTCGAATTTCCCGCCGTCCTTGGCGCGAGTCTGCGAGTGCACGTAGTGTGCGTACTTACATTATAATGCTGATGACCAAGGGGAATTACATAATAAATAGACGAGGAGCAGCTCGTCGCGAGCTTTGTTTGGGCCCCGGGGCATTAAAAAGTGAGCGCGTGTTGCGCACAATTCGCGAGATCGCGGCTGTGACGCTGGCAGCGATGCTGCGAGGCGCGCGGGTGATGAAGGGGCTGCCACTTTTTCAGCACCGCCAACGCAGAGATCGCTCCCCGCAGACTCGGCTGCCCCTTCGCATTGAGTAATTGTTGCATGCGCCTCGCGCTTCCCTCGGGATTAAAAATGCAAACCGACACAGAACCAGATTTCATGCTTCAATACCCTCTTTACTATGCATGTATGCATTTATTCATGTGACGCGAGCGCGCGCGTACATCGTTGGCAAAGAGAGAAGAACGAGTCACGCCTTTTGTTGTCTGTAATTTGTTGCCGCAACACAATTAAAGCAATTGCACTAATAGAGCACGGCGCACTGTTGCTTTCATTCCAAACATTTTCTGTTGCATATTTGAAAAGTGAATCTGATTTCCTGTTCAATACCAAAACAATATCAATCTTGTAGTTTAAAATACAGTAAAATTCAAGTTGTATAATAGAAATATTGAAACTACACTCATTAACAAAACGATGAAAACAATCCAAATTCCAAAATGATCATCAAAGAAGTTAGGACTTGTGGAGAGGTTCATAGAAGTGATGAAAATGGGCTTTGTCTTGATTGGAAATTCAAAATTTTTTTCGTTAAAAAATCATCATTTAATTCATTTCAAAATTATTTTTTTTACTATAATAGATAATTTCAAATTTTACTTATTTTTCTACTTTTCAAATAAGCCTGCAAGATTTTTTTCTTAACAAACCGTGCTTAATTTGATATTGATTTCAATTGACTTAATCAACCAAAATATTTTTTGAGGAAAATCAGCCAATTATCAACTTGAACCTTAAACATGTCAACAACATCAATTAAATTATTCAAAACGGGTCTACCGCTGATTATGTGTCAATTTGCACCAAGTTTGTGAAGTTATTTTCAATAAAAATTGTACATAATGATTTGGTACAATTAACAAATGTTAAAAATTTAGATAAATAAACCACTCATTTAATATTTCAAATTAATTAGTATTTAAAACAAGCAATATTTTGGCAAGATATAGGATTTATTACCTTTGCGGATTTCAAATAAATTATCGCAAACAAATAAAGAAAATATTGCAAAATTTACTCCAAATTCAATGTGTCTGTCATTTACTGATGCATGAATATCATAAATTATTTAGTGCATCTCTTCAATTTTCCTTTTTCA
Organism: Neocloeon triangulifer; assembly: GCF_031216515.1. Classification (NCBI taxonomy): domain Eukaryota; kingdom Metazoa; phylum Arthropoda; class Insecta; order Ephemeroptera; family Baetidae; genus Neocloeon; species Neocloeon triangulifer. The sequence goes on along the minus strand of NW_026775555.1, from coordinate 3,668,755 downwards.
AGATTGGACACTGTCCAACGTGCTGTAAACAAAAACGTTGAAGACAAAAGCAACTTGAGCTCACATGTTCACCCCATTTGCGAAGTGCAAGATAAAATCAACGCTTGTTTTGTCTCCTCTCCGTGAATTTCGCACATATAAAAAAAGAGTTGCATTCACACGTCAGCCGCGTGCAGCGCAGCATTCAAAATTCAGCAGCTTTTGTCGCAATCTCGGCTTTCTTATCTGGAGCGCAATTGCTATTATTCACACACACACACGGCAGTGCAGGCAACAAAGAGAGAAGCTCAAATAGCGCGCGGCGGCTTGTTTGCCCAGTCGCTTTTTGTGCGCGGCGACGAGTGACTCACTCGTGTACGCGGAGGAGACTTTTATAATGCGGCGGCGCTGGTTGAAAATGTGTAAGGTGCAGCTGAGCTGATAAGGGGTTAGATTTAAAGCAATACAGCCTCCTCTCGAGGGAGCAGAGACAAAGAGACCTGCTCTCTCGCATTTATCCGTATGTGACAGTCGTGTATGTAGGCAACCGGCGGTGCAGACCGCCGTCGCCGACCCCCTTTTGGACACTGCCTCTCTTCAATTCCCCGCGGGGACCGTTTTGAAGCCCTCCTTTTACTCGCAAATCCCCGAAACGGCCCCCAAAGGTCTCCGAAAGACGCACGCACGTGTTTTCTCCTTTAGGCTTTATGGCAAAGCTGCTTCAAAGCATTTCCAACCTTTTTTTTTTCAAAATTTGTGTGGAAGAAAATACGGTTTTATACAATTCCTGTGTTAAAGTGTCTTTAAATTATGAATTGTTCATTGCGATTACTTTATTGAAAGTATTGAATGCTTAGTTTGTTGTGAAAATGAAGAGCATCTCTGAATATTTCGAACATTTCCAGATCAGCGGTCTTATTTGATTATGTAATTAATTTATATCACGTTTAAAAATTGAGAAGAGCTAGTGGAACATTATTTTGGCGACCATGTAAATGAAAATTTTCTTGAAACGATTTACATTCAGTTTTTGTTTATGAAATAATGATACCGAAGGTTTGTAAAAATCTTTATCATCGAGGACCTTAATTCGCTATGCTAATTTCTTTCATTCTTAGAGTTTCGTTACTTTAATCGGTTATTATAAATCTATTTTTAATTATTAATTCTTCAAATTTATATTGATTTATAAAGAGATAATAAATCAAAAACTATGGACGAAAAACTTAAATTTGTTTTAAATGAGCAAAATAAATTTTTTAATATAAATAAAAAATTATTAAATGAAGCAATTAAATTTTTTGCCCTATTTTAAAATATTAATATTAACTATTTTTAAAACTTTTGAATGTCATGCATGAAAAATGAATAATTTCTGCTCTCCGCTCAAAAAGGTCAGAGAAAAAATAATAAATTTATCATTCCAAATTAGCCTTCCAGAAAATGTCGTAAAAGCGCTGCCCCCAGACGAAAAATGAGCAAAAGCAGCAACCCTCGCCGCCTAATTTTTATTATATATGAGAATACGTGGCCGCACAAACGAATACGTTTATGAAGTTTGTGCTGATGAAGTTTTTCTCATCTCGGAGCGCACGTCGTAAGGGTTACGCGCGCGAGTTTTATTTTCCACGGCCACCTTTTTTTGCTCCCTCTCTCGGCTGTGCCACCGCTTTAATTAATCTTTCTAAATGCAGCGCGCTCTCAGGTAACTAAAAACACAAAATGAATTCCATTAAGGAAGCAGGCGGCATCTCATCAGCCAGCGCAGCTTCCCAGAAACAATATCACCGCGCGCGCGTTGTATTTTTAATGCATTTACATTTTGATGATACAAATTTTTCCATGCATTTCAAATCGCGCCGGCCTAATTGACTTTTTCAGGTGCGGCCGCGGATGAATAAAAGAAAAGGCGCCTAATGAAATTAGTATACCATAGAGGGTCTCTCAGCTCAACCCCAAATTAATTGAGTTTAAGGGGTATCAAGATGCATTTTTCATCTCGTTGCTTAATAGAACTCCCACGCAAATGAGATTTTTCCTTTCGTTTCACATGCATAAATCACGACTCCGGCTCGCGGTATTTCTTGTTCCTCGCCGAACAAGATAATTAGGAAGTAAGAAAATTATAATTTGATTAGTTTTCTATCAGGGTTGAAATACCCTTATAAATAATTTGATTACCACACTGCGTGGTGCCGATTCGTTTTCAATTTTTTTTTTAGTTAAATTCATTTGCATCTAAAGAAATATTAATGAGAGATTATTTGATTATCACTTTCAGAGAAAAATGGTGTCACAATTAATTAAAACGGGCTCATTAACCTATTTTATTTTCACTAATGCAAAAACGGCTTGACCATTTATCTTTTGGGACAGACATAAATATAAACAATAATCAAAATTTGAATTTCTCCAACCGCAACCACTAATTGAAATATCTGTTCTTTATTTTGTCCATTTCTTTTTCATTTTGTTCAAAATCAACGCGTGGACCATCTATCAAGGATATGCCAGGAAAAATGACGATTGTTTGATTTTTAAATAAAGTTGAATGCTAAAAAAATTTAAATACAAATAAATGAACCACTGATATGAAAAATAAATTGGGTGGAGCCTTAAGCACGCAGGTCGTGAAGACGAAAAATTTGTCTTGGTCTGACCCTAAGAACATGATATGAAATAAAATAAAACAAATTTTATTTTTTAATACAATAAAATAAAATAAATAAAATAAACTAAATAAAATAAAACTAAATTAAAATTAAAAATAAAATAAATTAAATTAAAATAAAATCAAACGGATCGGAAGCGAACTAAACCGAATGAATTAAAAAATAACATTAGGAAAATAAGTATTCTTTTTAATTTAAGTCATTCATAATTTTACAATTTTTTGGTGAATTTTCCATTGACGTTTTCCATATTTTATTTCAAAATAAAAAAAATTCCTTTAATTTCAAATCTTCATTTTAGTTTAAAACTTTAATTGCAATAAGCCAACGTTTTTTTTCTTGCATTAGTAAATACCTAACAAATTTTTATGTAAAATTTCCATGTTTTCCGCTTTTGGTATTTTTCTTCTAATAAAATTATTGCTTATTTGGACTATTTATTGTAACTTAAAATCTTGAGCTCCGTTTAAAATTTAAATTGCACTGTTACAAGTTAACCAATGTTTGTTTCTGTCTCCTTGTTGGCATTTTGTACATGCCCCACGGTTCAAGTCTATATTATGTGCATCGGAGGGAAATTCGGCAGCTGCCGAACGAACAGAAGGTGTTGGGCCATGAGAAGTGGAAACAAAGCCAACTAACTCTGTAGCATGTTGTACCCACGTTCGCATGTGCATTGCAGTTTGCCAAAATATCCGCCGGCGATTTTTCTTTCCTTCCCTCGCTCCACATCGAGCACGCAGCATAAAGTTTGCGTTTATCGGCGCGGGCGGTCGGGCGAGGTAACTTCTGCCGCTGTTTGTGCACGCATTGTGTTTTTAAATAATAATTGGGCCAGAAATTATTCATGTCGAGCAACCCTCTCGCTTAATTCGCGAGAGCAATCCTCCTTCGTCTGATATAATTTCGGCGAGTGTTTTTGTTGCGCCCCCTCGTTCAATTTCCTCGAGGAGCTGACTCGAATTCTGATATACCCGTGCAATGCAATATTCATCATTTGAAATTTGCTGTGATTTGAAAGCTTCGTGTATTTAGAAAATGACAAAAAATTGAATGTTCTTAATTAAATGAATAAATAAATCAAATCATTATCTCATGTCTCCATAAATAATCAAAAGAAGATCTAAAATTCTGAAGATTTCATACAGTATCTTCTTTATTACATAATTGTTTAAAAATTAAATTAATATAATTATGAAAAATGTAAATAAAGCCAAATTTCAATTTTTCATTTAATCCACCTCAAATATGAGAACAATTTTATATTTAAAAAAAATGAAATGAGAAATTTTGCTGCAGGATATAAAAATGCGTATTTTTAAGAAGCGTAAAGTTTGAGTCGGTTTTTTTCCAGACTCGAAAAAATCTTGGCATCGTCGCACAAAATCTGAGGGCAAATACGCATCCCTTGGGTAAGTTCTAGGCATTCTCGTCGGTGCAAAAAAGGTCCTAATTTCGAGAAAAAGGTTCGCTCTTTCGCGTAAAGAGCGAAAATGACGGCTCGGAATAATGGAGACGAGCGAGCCGGTGTGTGGCTGGCTGCTGTGTGTGTGATACGAATTTTTTCCACACCGTCGCCCGCCTCTGGCTGCCTGGCAATATCAAAAGTGTGAGGAGAGAAAAGATTGTGCTTGGCCGGAATGAAGCGATCTAAATGCATGAAATGTCGCCTCCTCGCAAGCCCTGAAATTGCCGGCGCGTCGCCCTGCCCGCTTTTTCATCTCGGCCGAGTGACCAGCGCAGAATATCGCTTCGTACCTTCCGAATCGACTACGTGAGCTTATCATGCAAATTTTTATGCCGCACGCATAAATTATTATCCCTCTTGATAATCGTCAGACGTGTGTTATTTGTGATAGGGGGTGCGAAAGAGCACAAGCCGCTCTCTCGCGCTAGACGCATAAATTGCAGTCTTATGTCTCCAACGAGAGCCTCTCTTGGTGTTTGAGGGCGTAATTTTTCATTCGGTCTAATCCTCGCAACGACCTTGCAATTTCAAACTCTTATTTGAATTTACTGAAGGACCGTAGAAAATTAAAATTAACCGTCAGAATGGAAGTTTCCTGGCTTGTAAAAAATTCCTAAATTTTGTTATAAATTTATATAGAATTAAAAGTAAATTAACAATTGGATCCTCTTCCTCATCTCCGCCACATTTCATCTTCAGCTCGGAGGGCGGCGAGTGGAATTAAAGGCGTGTCACTCAGTATCAAAAACAGACTGATATCATTCCACCGAAATTAACATGGAAATTAAATTTCAGAAGACGACGAGCTGCTTTTAATTAAAAATTCATTTCGGAACTCGTCAAAAACGCACGCCCCGAGGCTCAAAAGGCTCTGCTGCTCACCGACGCCAAGTTTACCTGGAGATTTGCCCGGGTATGCAACCGGCAGAGTCGGCAATCGCGACCGGTCCTCTACCTCCGAGGGGAACTCGTACGTTTCATTGCAATATTTCGGCACGTGTATGGCACCCCCAAAGGACCATTAATTTATTTTTCACGCTGTACAACGAAACAAGCAAGACCGTCGCGGGGCTGAAGGGAAACGACTCCCTCATCTGATTAGTGCTAAATGACTCGTTACCATTTTTAAAAGTCTTTGTCGCGTGCAAGCGATTTGTCGGCAACGAGATTTATGTTCGGCACCAGCTATTTTCGGCAGCCTTTGTTGAGAGATTATTGATTATTTAGATATTTTTTAATCCAGATTGAAGTGAAAATTTTTCTTGCTAATTCACTGATTTTGATAATAATCATATTAAAATTAATGACCAATTTTTTTATGTTATCCTATTTTTCGACACGAAATTGTATTATCATGAATGTCAATCGATGCAATAATATAAAATATAAAAGCAGAAAAGCTAAAAACTGGCCAAGTGAATAATAGATCAAATAAAAAGGAAAAGTGATAGTAATAATATTTTGTAATTTAATAAATAAAAAATGTTTTAAATTTTTAATTTTAAGTAAATTAAAATAAATTAAATAAACTTTTGCTTATAAATACGTCTAAGTTTCATAAAGTTTATAAATATTTATTTTTATTAAAATCAATTTCAATATTTGTGCATTTTTTGTCTTAAACATACAATAATTATCTGACGTTGATACTTAATTATAATTTATAAATTTTTGTTGCATTTGCAATAAATAATCATTGTTTTCATAATTAATAGACGTTACAAGCTGAACAGCTCTGTGTGAATATTACGTTAATCTTAAGACAAAAAAAATGAACAACCAAAATAATGACGCAGTCAGTTCCCACTAAATGTTGCGTGACTGTAGGAATGAATAGTGCATCAGGTTTCAATATTTTCGTCCGAAAGGATGTGCAGTAATATACGCCTTGTGTATTTCTGGCAGTTAACCAGCCTTGAAGGAAGACCATTAAAAGTAGTGCTGGCTGCTTCGAATTAGCCGCAAAAAAGTATAGTGACAAAAAAGCGTGGCCAGAAGAAACATCTTCTTGGCCTGGTGCTCAATGGGGCTGTAAGAATTATCATTCCGAGTATTGCTCGCTTCCTCTACAATAATGGTGTATCGATTTTCTATTTCCTGCTCCTGTTAGAATGAAGCAATTCATTTACACACATCAAACCACTAATGAGAATTTAAATTGAATAAGGAACAAACTTCAGCTTCTTCTCCGTACAGAACTATTTGCAAATCAAAGTTTTGTATATGCCAAAAGTTTTTTCCAACGTGTATAAAAGTTGTCGAGGGAAAAAGTAATCAGAAAAGTTTTGCTAACAGCACCCTGTTGGTCAGCGTTTAGACACATTAATTAAGTTTTAAATTGCCAAATAAATTTCAAGCGCAGGCGAAAAGAGTGTCCGGTGGGTGCAAAAAACATGCAGCGTGCGCTTGTATTTCACAATTTAACTGGCACCAGGGACGCCGGCCCAGAGTTTCTGCAGCGCGACGGACGATAAATTTTAATTCTTTAGCATTATTAATCCAAATTTGTGGCGCACAGCACAGTGCGTTATTAAAAATTCAACAATCACTGACGCCACTGATCAGCAAAAAACACGTAAGTTATTAACACAAATATTTTTGAAGTGTGGAAATCTTATATTTAATCATTAATCTGATTTAATTTAATTTATTTTTATATATTTGTATTATTTTATATCATAGATGAGTTAATTTAATTTCATATAGCTTAATAAAAAGTGTAATTTTATTTGTACTTTTATTATTTTAAAAATTATGTTTAAAATATTGCTTTGATTCATGTTTGTCATAGCTTTGATAATTTTAATGAAATATAAATTTGACTAAATAAATTTTTAATAATTTTACAAAAAAACAAAACGCGAAGTGTCTTAATTAAATTGAAAATCTTTTTTTTTTTCGAAAATTCTTCGCTTGCAAGTATTATTCATTTCACCACTATTGCGAATTTTCCCAAAAATCGAACAAGCACAGATTTCACAATCTCGGGAGATTTTCATTCAATATGCGCCCTCCACCAGTTCCACCGCACGCCCGCATAATTTATGGTGGCGAAAAGCTTTATTTTGCCGCGAGAGCGAAATAATATCGCACGCGTTTACCCACGCGAGCGGAAAATATATATTTTTTCATTGTGCAATGACAGCTCCCAAATAATATGCGCGCAAATCCTGTCTGCCGGTGTCGCATTGTAATTACTGTCATTTATCAAAAATAACTACGCGGGTGCCGGGATTTTCCGCCGACAAATGCAAAAATGTTGCGCCCGCTCTTCGTGCAATCTGAATTGAATTATTTACTGCCGCGGTTGAACAGGCGGCGCAGCATCGTCGGTCTATGTTGTGCTCATCAGTCAATAAGTAAACTTTCTGAATTTTTATCAATAAAAAGATGAAATTGTGCACATTATTATGAAGAAATTAATTTATCCTCAGTTGGGCCCCGCGAGTAAAAGAATTATGTGCACATAAGAAATAAATATATTTTGCATCTAGGTTGATTAAGTTATAATAAAAAAAGGTTTATTTAAAACCAATTAAATTTTTAACAGACACAGCAATTAAATAAAACAAGATTGAACATTTATAAACATGTCATTTTTATTGTAAAAATAAGTTAATTAATTAATTAATTTTTTTAAAGTAAAATAATTTATAAAAGTTATATAAAATATATTATTTTAAATTTATATTTGTATAAATAGCGATTAAAGTTGTTTGTACTAGTTTGTAACATACTTTTGGTTATCAAATTTTCCTATTTTGCAATTACTGTGGCCCAGGCGTTCGACCGTCTGCAGTTTTTGCCAAATGGGAAAAAATACGTCACATCAAAGATAAATGAGTCGGGAGAGGAAAAGTGCTAATAAGCTGCTAATTAGGTTGCGTGAAAACACGTGCACAGGACGATGGGAGTTTCTGCCACATGTGCCGTACAAGGAAGAAGCGTGCACTCGTCTCCAGCATCCGAAATTGGCCTCGTCTTCCAAATCGCCGCCGCCGCTCTCGCCAGGAAGTTCAAGTTCCTCGTTTATTTGCGGCTATGGCAATTTGGCACGTCTTCAAAATGCACGGCATGAAAATTTACGAGGTCGATTATTGTGCCAAAAGTCGCTGGATTTCCTAATTATTGGTAAAATGCCAATTAAATTGGCAAACCGAGACAAATTGAATCGCTCGTGGGGAAATTTACAACCTCATTATGTACTTGACACTCTTGATTATGAGTTTAATCGAAAAAGTGCGCGTGCGGACAATTTTTTCCGGCACGGCGCGAAATGAGATTTAAACGACGCCATTAATTTCATCACATTGAGGTTATCGTTGGCACGCACAAATTATTCGGCCCCCGGTTCGGGAGCTCCCCCGGGAATGGCAGGTTGCACGGGGCGACCCCGACATGTCTGGACGCGGACCCTAGGGAACTTTTGCCAGCCGGGCCGTTATTCATTTTTTATGTCCGGCCGCGGGGCGCGTGAATGAGCGCGGTCTGTGCGCAAAAAGTGCAGTAGTGACGATAATTATTCCACCAGATTCAAATTAAGTTAATTTTGTAGTTCAATTACCTTTATACATAATTTTTAAGGTGTCTGATATATCATGAAGATTAAAGGTTTCCATTTATTTAAGTGTTATAGCCGGAATAAAACTTTTGGTCTACGCAAAAGCAATTAATTTTTTAAGTCTGATTTAATTGCAAATTGCATTTCATATTAAATTCATCAGTAATTGTTCTAGCATTAAAAAAAATACACTCAAAAAGTTTTTAGCTTTACCATAATTATAATAAAATTGTATTACAATTTACGACTTAAATCTATAGAATAATAATGAAAACGGCAGCAAACGATAAAATATTTTTACTTGTGAATTAAATATAATTTCAATTGGGTACGGTGTTTTCAAAGTCCAGCTCCTCATCATGAATTTGATATGAATGAATCCTTTCAGAACATTTACTAATTTTATTTTTTTTTTCACTTGATGTTCTTGGCAATTAATTTTTTCATGAAAGAAAAAAATACGCATTTAAATCCGTGGTGTTTGGAGGATTTTTTTTAGAATGGAGCATGTCGGGGGTTGGTATTCAAATTAAAAGCGTGTGCCGCCGCCGTGAAATAAACTAAGGCGGCGCTCTCTGCAAAAATCTCATTTAGATTAAAAGGAGGAGGTTGGTTCGCAGAATGAAAAGCAGCAGCCCCTGGGATTCGACGGCGTGTGCAAGCCGAGCGCAGCATTTTTCTCGCTCTCTCAGGCAGAATTTCGTGCCGGCTTTATCTGCGCCAATATCGGCTAATCTCCAAAGATCATACAAGGCTCTTTCTAAGCTGCGACTTAGCATATTGGAAGACGAGAGAGAAGAGGCTTTTCCTCTTTATTCCTTTTCCACTGCGCGTCGCACAACAAGAGCTAGAGGAGGATTGAGAAAAGAAAAAGAGAGGCTGGAAAAGTGTGTGATGGAGAAGCGGCCTGTGAAACCGACCAGGTCATCAGAGGTCAAAACTGACGTTGGGAAAAATTGGAGTTAGAATGAGAGTAAAGATAATTTAACAATTTACATTGGCACGATTTTGAAAAAATAGCAGTTGTTTTGCAAATGTTTATAATTTTTTTTTTTTTATAAAATATTAAAAAAAGTTATAAATTATTCTTTTAAATGATATTAATATTAGAAGTAATAATACTTTTTATAGATTTTAATTACATTTCAATTTTTTTTATACTTTTCTATTTATTTCTAGTAAAATCACTTATTATTATTTACGCTCTATACAACGGACAGTGGATTTTTCACGCTGTGTAGCACAAATTGCTGTTAGGCAGAACTATTTTGAACATGTACCAGTGGGTCTCGGAAATAATTTGCTGCGACCCCAAATTCGCGACATTCTCCGGCTGAGGGGGTCACCCAAAGAACTAGAGAATGCGCGCGGCCGACGATTCTCTCGAGAGTTGCCGCAAACAGAAAGAAGGATATGCAGAGCATTATTTTTATCTTGCGGAATATTTACAGCATCCCCCGAAAGCTTCATGGGCAGATGTTATACGAGCGCCTGGGGGTTGAATTGTGGGTGGGTGGGTGGGGCAGTCGATTTTACCCCCCGCCGATTCCACTGTGTGTGCTGCTGTGTGTGTAAAAAAGGACGACAGAGAGAAAAGAAAAGTTGCAAGTGTAGCCTTCTGGAATGGGCGATTAAGGGCAAACGAAGGGAGAAGGGTGCAAGGGGTGAAAATAAGCAGCGGCGCGGGCGGAATGAGCGGGGGCGGATTTCGTTCGGTGAGGAGCCGCTCTCGCTTTCGGATCCAAACTCTATCAAGTGCCGGTAATTTAATGACTCGGAATTTGCATACATAAAAATCTGAGAGAAAAGGGGGTGCGTGTCGAGTCGCGTTTTTATTGCGCGCGTCAAAAAAGCAGCGGAGGCGAGATTATGCGGAAGAGGCGGAAATGTGCTGCGGAGAAAAGAGAGCCTGTTTGCTTTTCTCCGCGATTTGGAAGGAAGCGGCGAATTCAGCAAATTTGCTCTTTCAATATGCACGAGACCGATTCCATCGCGAGATAAGCACGGCGAAAACCGCCCCGGCAATTTATGTGTGTGCAGTTTTATGCGCCGCGCCGCCGCTTGTCATAAACACGAATTAATTCGCCGAGCCTGGAAATTCGCCAGACTTGCAGTTTTGGTGATTATAATAGAAATCGGGAAAACTGATTAGAGAATATCTCGGCAAAAGCAGTCGCTCGGAGCAATGGAAAAATTTATATGTAAATCAGTGGCATAAATTTGATACAAATGAATAATTATTTATGAAAGATAAAAAAAAGAGTTGGTCTGTACGCTTATTCAGCGATTTTCTAGCTTTTTATCAAGAAGTAAAAATATTTTGCTTGTAAAAATTTTTTTTAAACTATTCAATTTCTTTTTTAAGACGTTTATAGTTTTCTCTGAAATTTTTTCCACTATGAAAAATAAAATTTTTTGGCCGCTTTTATGACAGAAGAAGCCGTTATCTAAAAATTATTTTATCATTTCCTAAAATTCACTTTCAACTTTTAATTGTTTATCATTATTTGTCAAATCAAAAGACACGGCAGCACAAAAGTGTCACAAGATGTGTATATTTTACTTGGTGGCTCAAAGTTTTTGACTGTGAAAAATAAAATGTTTTTTGACTCTATCTTAAGTGACAAACTGTGAACAACAATTCAATACAAGAAAAATCAACATTTTATCCATTTTATATTTAAATTTTCTTCTGCGTTTTTAATTTTCACTGGAAGAATTGTACCGATTTTCTGAATTTATGATAATATTTTTCTCACGCTGGATTAATTGGACTCATTAACATCCAATTTTTGAATTGCATTTATTCCAAAAAGTGTGCAATCAAATTTGACACTCAAGATGGTTGGAATCTGTTTTGTTCAAAGCAATCATGCCCCACCAGATTATAGGTGTTGTCCGAAACCGCATTTGGGATTTCTTCCAAGGAACTACCCCAGACCCCTTCTATGAGCTCTTGCGTGCCTCAAATCGCACATTGTACAAAATCTGATTTATCTCTAATTTGAATCTGTTCTGTGGATCTCTAGTAGTATTTGACAATTCTTGTTCAATTTAAGGTATATTTATTTTTGGAAGCAACGGCAAAATCCAAAGTTAAAAGTATAATGTGGCCTGGAATTTTAAGATCATATTAAATTACCAACTTTAACCATTAACAGCATGATTATTTGTATAAATTGTGCCAAATTGCTAATCCTCATACAATAGTATGCTTTTGGCCTCTGGCGCACCCTTGTGGCAAAGTCTCGACATTGTTGCAAAAGCTTGGTAAATTGTACAGCGGAATTTCCATGTAGGGGGAAAACAAAACAAATACCACCGCTTAACCAGATAATTATTGAGATTTCGGTGCACCAAATTTTAAAAGCTCCAAACAACTTTGGTGTCAAGTCTATTATTTGTAATGAAGAAAAATTAATACAAAAAATTACAATCTTGGGCTCTGAAAAATCCAAACCTTTCATTCCCAACCAAACTAATATGAGTTAGTAGTTTTATTTTTTTTTCCGTTTAAATATTAAAGTGCGAGTCACAAATTTCTAAATTTTCGTAATTTTCAAAAAATTGATAGTCGATTTGTCTTTCGTTTGCAGCCGCATATTCTGCATCCGGAGAGATTTTCGCCCTCTCACCCAAACTGTGTGGATGTGGATCAACATTGAAAGTGACATATTTAGTTTCAATGAAACTAAAAATTAGTGTACAGTTTGTTACGTACTTAGCAATTTAAATGTTTTAAAACTGCCTACATGAAAATATGGGGTCCTGAACTGAAATTCGGTACGAAGTATGCAAAAGTTACATGCGGCGTTGTCGGCAAAATTCACTCACTTGGTCACCATAATATAAAAAGATAATAATGTAGAAACCCTACCTTGGTGAAGGTCAGCGCTGACTGGTCTTGGCCAGAGCGAAAATTTTTCCAGGGCTGCAATGCTGATGAAGACCGGTGAGCCAGCCAGATTGGTGGATGCGCTCCAAAAACAGACCCTCTGGTCCAGGGCTAAATTTTGGTTTCTTCGTCATGAGCTCTGGTTGCTGCGATTCACTGACTGCCACTGAAATTCAATCAAGCTTATTAATATGGTGAGGTGATTAATTTCTATAAATTTTTGCAGATTCAATAAAGAGATTTTTCAATTCGATTAAGAAAAAGGTGCAAATTTCTTCTATTGAGAGATTTGCCCACACAAAAAAGTGGATTATTTAACAATTAAAGAAGTTTTTTGAGAATTTAAAACCCAAAGAAACCACTCGAAACGGGAAATAATTAATTAGTACTGCGACTAATTGCCTTGACGTGGAATTACGTTCCGAGACAACGAGAGGCGATTAGTCGCAGTACTAATAAATTAAAGATCTTTAATTAATGTGCTGTTTTAGCTGGATGAAGAGAAAAATTAAGATTTTTTTTATTTTACCTTTGACTTTTCAATCGTGTTCGTTAGCCTCGGCATGTGTCCTTGGGTATGAGAGCTCTGACGCCAGGTCGCCAGGGTGCTATAGCCAGACAAGCTCAACCAGCATCCACAAGTTGGGGATGAGGGCTTTAAAAAAATATATATTCCTCTTTGATTTCAAATGTTAAAGTAAAAATTAAACTTACCAATGACGATCAAAGTGGAAAAGATTCGCAGACGAGCACTGACAATGAGTGAAAGGCCTCGAACCATCAGGCAGCGTGGAATGGCCACGCAAAAGCTGAGTTGCAGGGCCCAAACGAAATTCCGCAGCCGCTCTTCCACGGCTCAAGAATCTCCTGCGAAATAAAAGGCCCGGCCGCACGGTAAGGCCGTCGTGGAACTGCTTCAGCCAAGGTTCGACATTCCATAGCCGAGTCAAAAATACTCCAGGCTTTGGTCCTACTACAGTTTAATGTTATTTGATCTTCGACAGCATTTTGTGGGAGAAAATTTGTACCGCTGACTGAGATGTACATCCCAAAATTAGAAGCTTAAATCAATTAGGACTTAATTTATTGTTAATTGTAATTAAATTTTGTATAATTTTATAGGAGTTAATTATAAAAATTAAATAAAGTTTCTGTCACCATAATAATAAATTAAAATGATAAATTGAGATAAATTTAATTTAAGTTTGTTTGAAGACTCGAGGAGATGATCATGGAAATGAAGCAATCGGGCTTTTCTTCGTAGCAGAAAATTGTTTTTATTCAAAAACAAATGGCTCTACCAGTTTTGGTCACGGTCTGCGACCCTATTTCATGAGCAAGAAAAATACAAAAAATCAGCAAAATTGAAAAAAACCACAATTTAACATACAAATAAAAATCTTAAAACTAACAAATGAATTCATTTCCTTAATTTAAGTTGATTTAATTTAAAAATTAAAACAATAATAAAAAAGGTCTATAAAATAATTAGTTTAACTTTAGAAAACACTCCAACAGTGTAAAAGACAAAGAGTGATTTAAATTCAAAACCACTTTTGTATACGAGCGACATGATACCTCTGTACTTACATTTAGGAGCATAATTATGCGCTGCCAAACTATGAAAAAACATGTCACGCCTACAATAACATTATCCGTATGTATGTACATTTGAGTTTATATGGAAAGGAGTTAACATTTCCCAAAAAAGGATGTATCATAGAATAAGTGCAACCAAATTCAGTTCATTTTGAAGTTTGAAAAAAATCTAAAAAAGTTAAAACAATATCAACTTGAAAATTCTGGCGATCAAAACTAGAATGAGCCACATGGGAAATCAATAAAAATAAATCACGATGTCCCAGTTATAATAAATTTCATTTCATCGGCACGCAAACGGCTTTTGAATGGGCTCGAAACTCACCAGTATATGTGAAAAAGTGGTATTGTTAACACGCGGATTTATAAGCTCGGCGCGCGTACTTTATACACAGAGAACGCGCGTTGACGTGTTGGATGCAGAGCAAATAAAAATAAATTATCGCCGAGTGCTGGCTGTGCTGCGAGAGAGTCGATTCATTGCAGCGGTGGAATTTCCACCCCTTGCCGCCCCATACATGTGACATGTGTAAAGACAAGTGTTATTGCGGCGTTCGATTTGTGTTTGATGCGTGGACAACAGATGCGACCCGACGGGGGTCCGCGCTCTGCTTTTGCTTTCCGCGCACCCATATTGCATTATTATTATTATTATTTTTGTGATGATGTGCGCGCTGCAGCAATTCATTGCGACCCGGCCTGGGTTCGCGCGATATGTGATTCTTGCACCCCTGGGATGCTGAGAGTGAGTGGTGCTTGCAACAATTCCTCTCTCCTTGCAGCAATAACTTTTGCTCGGGGTAATAAATGTAATGCAATTTCTGAGGGTGGATCTGAAATAAGAGGGACTCTGCTTCCTCTGAAGAGAGAATTATTTGGAATTATATAAAAATATAGAATTGATTTTATTTTAAATTTCAATTTTAAACTAGAATAAGATTTGGATTGTCTATCGGATTTAAAAATTTCAATTTCCTATATCTGCGTAATATGAAAAAACATCACGTAGAATATATAATTTTATTAAAATTAAGAAAATGTTTTTCTTGTAATTTTATATCCTATTTCGTCTGGTAAAGTTGTAATCAGGTGAAATTTTCCTTTCACATTTAGTTCATTTAGTTGGAGAAAATTCTCATCAATTTTTATGAAGTTTTGTTTTTAATAAAAGCTAAAAAATTTAAATCAATTTCTGACTATTGTTCTCTTTTTTTATATTATTATTGCAGGTAATTTGCATTGATTGTCAACTGTTGAGCAAAAAAACGCGCCCTTCAGTCATCTATTCAGCACCCTGTCAGTCATTTGATACACTTTGATCCACGCAAAGTGATTTAAAAACCGTCACGTCTCTTGCACGCGGCGAGCAAAGTTTGACTCAAAAGCTCCACTGCGTGCTGTAAAATCGCGCCACCCTGCTTTGCCTCCACTGCCGGCTTTGGAAACGCTGCATCCCCCGGTGAGCAGAAGAACAACACGAGGTGAATTCAAATCAGCACAGCTACCAAGGAAAACGTCAACTTCGGTGAATGCACAAATCTTGTCACCCTCGAGGCAGTCGAGCGCTCCTGAGAGTCCTGAGCTCCCCCTTGGTGGACTTGTTGGATTATGAAAATTTAGGCGTTCGGCCGCGGAAAAATTAAACTCATAAATTTTAAAACTCTGCCAACGCATACACTTGTGGGCGATAAATTGTATTTTGCATACTGTTCTGAACAATTACTATTTTTTTAATTAGATTTTTTGTTAAACATTGAATTGGACACCATCATATTATTTCATACTAATTTGTGATTCAAATTTTAACTGAAAACGCAAAAACCTATATAATGATGAGTAAACAAAGCGACAAAACGTGACGCTTGTCAAAAACAGACTTCTAATTAGCACATTTCAAAATGAAAATGGAAAGGTGAGCAATTCTTCCGGTTGGACGCGGATTGCTCGTCAGGGCGAGTGATTTGACAGGAAAATAATGTGCACGCATGATTGCGGCTCGTCGAAATGCAAAGAGGAAAAAACAGCTCACGCTCAAAAGTGCATGAGCTTTTCTTCTAATTGCAGGGTGCGTATGATCGCGTGGCCGCCAGGCACACAACAAGGGGTGTTTTGCTCGCGGGGTGGGTTCACCACCTGAGGGTTCCCACGCACTGTCAAGACTACACAACTCGCACCGCCAGCTTCTTATTATTTTTTGCGCTCGACGCACATGACCCCTACGGTTTTAATGGGGTCACAAACAACAACAACAACACGCTCAGTTGTTAGATGGGATTATGCACTTGACGCGCGCGGATGTGGAAGGGAAAATTATTTTGCTATATTAATGTTAAACTATGGGATAATCTAGAATCTGATTCCAATTATATCAAACGGCTCACCACAGTGAAATTAAAATTTCTCGATATAATTCAAAAAGATTAGACCAAAAAACCACTGACATTAAAATTTTTATTTGGCTTAACTTTGAAATACCAGTTTATATCAAGCTTACAGGTTGAAGTAGTAAAAATATTAAATTTTAACTATTTTTATTACCATTAATTATAATCCAAGAGCGTACTATTTATACTATCAATATCAATTGAAAGATTAAATAATTTATTTTAATTTTTACAGCCATGAAAATTTGTGCTCTTCAAAATTATTTGAATAAAAATAAGAAATGCAAGGAAGGAAAGGAATGCATGGTAATTATTTACTCTGAATCTTTTGGAACTTCCGCTTGTCTAAAAATTGTAAGTATGCACGGCTCATTGATTGCCGCACTCTACACCATTCATTTTGTTAAGTCACGCACGCATTTTTCCTGCTGTCTCTTTTTCGCCGCCTTTATCGCCACATTCCGCAGGCTGTATACCCAGAATTTATCAATATGAATGCAATTAGCTGGTAATTAGTCCAAGAGAAAAGCCCAATATGTCTTGCCAGTCCGCCTGTGTCGACAAGAGGAGTACAGCCGAGACGCGAGCCAAGTGATTAATTAAGACGGATGTTGTTGTTGCGGCTCTCTCGCGACTAATTACTACATCCAGATGTCAACGAGCGCTGCGAGAGTCGGCCGAGCCCGAGATAAAGCTGCAAAAAGCGGCCATCGGCTCTCATCGACCCTCGTTGATTGAGGCGTTAATTAGAGCGGTGGGGTGCGTGCTGATTTTATAATCAGTTGATGGATTACCCGTTCTTTCATCACTTGACAATATTGTGAAATTTTTAAATTTACCTGACAGAATGAGAATTAAGTACAATATTTTGCGGTCGTTGTGAATTTTCATCAAAAAATTAACTTTTTATTTAGCTTCACTAGCAATTTGATATAGATATGTAAATGAATTAAATTAATTTGTATTACAGTTGTGGTGATTGAAAATAAGGTTTGGTCCCTTCTTTTGGAGTACCTTACTCTGTTTAGTCAGAATCATCGTCGGAAAATATTTTCTTCCTCTTGGCAGAGCTTCGTGATTCTTCTTCACTTTCAGAGTCCATGATTGTTCTCTTCGAGGAGCTGGACCTGACCTCATCTTGTTGCTCTTCTGGTTCATCACTGTCAGTGCATGGTACTTCCTTTTTCTTCTGAGGAACTTTCTTGTTCTTCTTAGAATCAGCGATCTCGCGCTCCCTTTCCTCCTCTATGTCACTTTCTTCGTCTGAACTGACTTTCTTTTGCTTCTTTGCATTATTTGTCTCCTTGCTTGCAGCGTCCTTCCTCTTTGTCTGAGTAGTTACAATATCAACCTCTCCCTCCTCATCAGCAATGGACATCTCTTCAGCAGCGTCTCGATGTTTGTGCATTTTTCTCGAGTTTTTCCTTCTCTCGTCCTGTGTAGATGTTGACGGCTGAGTCTTGTCAGTCTTGTGGGGCTTCTGCGTTTTGACAATCAACCTCTGTGTTTTGCTGGCTTGGGATTTTTGAGTCCTCTTAGCCTGGGTAGTGGGGCTTTTTTGTGATTTTTGGGTTTTCTGAGTCTTTCGACTTAACCTCTGCGCTTCCCTTTCTTCTTCCTCATCACTATCAAGCTGGAAAAAGTTTCCTTAGTTTCGCAGTTTCCAGAAATTGAAAAGCAAACTTACGGCTCCAATTTGTGATGGCACGTCTTCTCCTTGCAGATTTTTGTTTTTCAGACTCCCAACTTCCACATTTCCTGCACATCTGTTGACCACCAGCATAGCTTTGACACGTTGCACCAACTTTTCCAATAGGAACTTCATGTTTGGCATTTGTGAGACCAGCCCCAGGAAATTTGTACGCTAAGAATTTTAATTCATTAATTAATACACCAATCTATTTCAACAGAAATAGAAAATACCTTTCCATGGTTGCACAAATGTTGAGTAAACCTGGTGACATCTTGCAGCTTTTTCAAGAGCTTAGCTAGCTCGTCAGATTTCTTACTGAAGCACTTATCCATCATAGGCATTGCAGTATCCATAAAATGACGAAAGATGGGCTGCAAGTCCTATCAATAAAATATTAGCAAAATATGTTGACTTGAATATGAATCAATACTTTAATGAATGTGGTGAAAATTGGCTTTGTTTCGTGATGCTTTGCAATTTCTTTCATGACAAAAACTGATTCCACAATCTGACGCCAGCCGTAAATGAGTTCGTCGTATATGTCGCCTCCCTGTGTTGACGTTTGAGGAGCAGAAGCTAAATCTCGGACAGCCTCAACAATAGTTTTAGATAGAGTTTTGTAAATGTGAGGCAAGGAACTCCTGAAAAATAATTATGTCAAACAAAATCAAATCAAACACAATTAATATACTTAGTTATGAGAGGCAGCTGATCAATTTTTCCAGAGCAGTTTTTCCCTTTCAGATCATCTTTGTTCTCGTCGATCCTTTTCAAAATCTTCAAGCACTTCAGCACAGGGTTCTACAATTTATGAAATTATAGTACAAAGTTATATTTTAGGCAAACATAAATTACATTGCAATTTTTGAGTAAAGTTTGTAGAAGGCATGTGGCAAGATGAGCCGCTGAAAGTGAATCCTTAGCCACAGGTGGCCACTCTTGTTTGAAGAATACCATTGATAGCTCATCTAGAGATTAATTATAAAAATTTAAAGCAACTATATTAATTCTGTATCCTTACATATTTTCCTTTTGCTTGCCGAAGCCAATTCTCCTTTTTGATCTGGATCATGACAATTGATGACCTGTACATAAAGTGAAAAGGTAAATTTTACAAAATCAAGTAGTTAAAAATTTTTACCAGGAGTAAGTCGATGAAGTCCACTGCAGTTGGCAGAGTCATGATGTAATCACTAAAGTTTGCAATGTATTTGCAGGCATGCGACACAATCCCAGCTGTTGAAGCTAAATCTTCTTCCTGCGCAACTCTAGTAGCTAATAATTTCAAAACGGCTAGTAATAGAGGATGTAAATTATTGAGTTTTCAATAAGACCAATACTATGAAAATAAACCTTGGACCAATTCCAGATTATCGCTCTCAAAGAAGCCCGACCAGGACAAAGTATGCTTCAGGGAGCAGATTATCTTGTGCATGCACTTTTGTAGCTGCTTCGATGTTTCGGATTCTGATCCTGGTCCGTCTCTCAACCCATCGTTTTTGGTTTGCAAGGCCTTTGAGAACAGGTCAAATAAATATAACAATATTCTTAATTTAATATATTATTATAAGTACCTCAAAGTACTGTACTAATTTCTCAAATATGTCACAAACGAATTTGACAGGATTGACAGAATTTTTGGCAATTAGCTTTTTATCGTACATATCCAGATGGTCATAAAGGATGGTTGAGGCCTTGATGGAAGAATTAATCTTCTCATCTGAAGACATGCCAAATCCAAAAGGCATTGCTTTGGCACTGGAATAAAATGTATTAATTTATTAATTCTTATGAATTATTAACTGAAAATAATAGTAGACCTCTTAGAATGCAGGAGACCAGGTTTGCAGTCCAGTGCGTGCTCCAGCTTCTGGCAGTAATCGTCAAGCAAGAAGAATAGCTCAGCTGGGCCCATTTCGGACGACGTTTTGGTCCAAGAGAAGGGTGTGGGATCAAGTACAAATTTATGTTGCAGGAGCACAAATGTGGCCATATCCAGTTCCCTAAAGTAAGCACTCAGGTCTTTAAGGGAGTATTCTGTTGAACTATCTTTGAGAGGCTCGTCATCATCGAGATCGGTGTCTTCGTCTAGGTCTGTTTCATTGTTATCTTCATCCAGCGCAGGGTGCAAGGTGCTTTGTGTAGCAGCAGACTTCTTCTTTCCTTTCCTCTTTCTCCTGTGAGGAAAAACAACATATCTTTGTATTAGTATCAAAGTAAAAATAATGTACTACCTTTTGGTCTTCTTTGCAGTCAAGCCCCTCTTTGGAGGAACTACAGTTGTGTAGAACTGACAAGTTGGGGGTACATAGTCAGGTGGAAACGATGGCATCAACTCCAAAATTTTTGCCTCAAGCACAACAATTTGTCTGATCCTTTGAATGACCTTTAAATATCAACCGACATATGTTTAATTATTAAACTAATCATTAATTTCTACACACCTTCTTTTTCAATAAGCTACGAATTTGACTTATACGCACCTTCTCTTTCAATTCAGGAATTGGGCCTGTGCAAAATGCATTTACCAATTCCCTCAGCCAGTTCACAGTGATAAACAAGGTATTCAAGATGCAGACTTGCAAGAGTGGGTCTGACATGCTCACAAAATCACCCCTTGTCACTGACAATATATTTTTTGGCATCAAGACGTGGCTAGCAATTATGGCACCAATATCCTCTCCTTCTAAATCTCCTCCCAAGTAGCATGCAATCCGTAAAAGACGAAACATGGGACACAGCACATTTGAATTCCAAACTTCACTGGGGCAAGACCTTAGATAATTTTTTAATTAATTGATATTTTCAGTTCTATTGATAATAGTACATACCCTTTGTCAACTTTAAGGCCAGATGCTTTCATGGCTTGTACCAGCACATGATGCCCAATATTTACAGTGTAATTGTCACCTTGACCTTTAATAGCCAAATAGCATGAAAGTTTGACATCTTTAGGTCTAAAAGTGTCCATTGATTAAAAATGATTATAATTAACATTGCAACTTACATGGTAGATGATTTTTCCTCTAATTCACCAATATCCCAAAGGTAGTGCTCCTCAAAATCATCTAATATACTGTTGTAGAGCCATTTCTTCAAAGATTTGCATTGTTATGAAATAAGAAAAAAGGAGGACATGTTAACTTTACCACAAAATTTGTAGACAAACAAGCAGTAGTGTGCAGCATGCTGGCTAATTCATCATAGAAAAATCCATTTAACTCGTAGCTTTTACTTGTGCTTTTCATTGCAAGCTCTGGAAATTAATATTTTTTTAAGATACAGAAATTTTAACTTAAAAAAGAAGAGAATACCCAACAAATTCTTTGCAGGCACATTTTTTTCGCTTAATATTGCAACAGAACTGCAGTCAGAGCTTCTGGATGATCTGCCATCTTCGGTTGCTTCCAAATCGCTAGTGTTTGTTGCCTCTTTATTAGAAGTGGCAATATGCTTTGATGCCATGATTGCACCAATAACACCCTTTCGCTTGACCCTGAATTAAAAATTAATAAGTCAACTTCATCAACACAACGACAACGATGCAATGTAAGCGAGACAATGTTAAAGAATATAAAACTGTGCATCAGTCTTTAAAATAATATTGTGGGTGTACAGATTTACATGAAATGAGAAAATACTAACTGATTATCAAGACTTCTGAGCTGCTTTTGGATCATAATGTTGATATCGCCTTGAAGCATCTCCGCTTGAGGATGTCCAGAATATGCCAGCTGGCACACAATGTCCATAATTTTTCGAGCATGCTCAAGAGAAACTACTTCCACTTTGTCTAAAAGACTCTCAGGCACCTGAAATATAAGTTTATTAAAAATACTGTCAACCAAATTAATATTAAAAATTACCATAAGAAGAGCTGCTTGGGGCAAAACTTCATCCATGTGGTTGTTGACAAGGATAGATAGAGTTAATAAAACACTCTCGGTAGCCCTTTGGCTATTTCCTCCAAGCAAGTTGATCAAACACCACATCAGCTTTTGACGCAGGAATGAAGCTTCCAGATGCAAAAATAGTAGCCTTTAATAAAATAAAATTAGCACACAAAATTTTATGAAGTGCATTTCAACCTACTTAAACCACTGTCCACCAAGACGGGAAACATAAATATCAGGCACTTTGATCAAATACGAGGCAATCTCGATGATGTTGTCAAAATATTCGCTCAGAGCCTGTTAAGAAAATTAAATACGCCATAAAAAAAAAACAAAAAAAAAAACAATTGAAAGCTTACATCTCCGTGATCTAAAAACGTCTTGTCAATTAGTTCCTCGGTTAGAACACCTGCTGAGCATTTGCTTTTAACAATAGGCAAAAGTTTCTTCTTGGTAGTTTCAGAGTACAAGCACACCAAGACGATCACATCAATGGGCTTGAGTTCTTTTGCATTGGTAATTGTGACAAGCCAAAGATCCCCAATTTCCTGCATTGCATTAAGGCCGCACTGCAAATATGAACATTAGATAGTTAACTTTCAACATAATTATTAATATTACTCCAATCTGTGCTACAGCCTTCTTCAACATTGCCTTGTCAGTTGCCAGTTTTTCATCATCAAAGCCAAAAGGGGTCAAATTTGCATGATCTCTCAGTTCATAAATAATTGCAGCTTTGTCGTCTTCATACCTTGCATTTGCCAACAAGAATGACACCAACTTTTCAAAAAAAAAAGTATTAATAAAAAATAAAATTTTATAACTATAAATCTAGAGACCTGAGGCAAGAATTTACGTTTGTCTTGTTTGAGCATGTCAACCACACTCTCTGTGATGAATAGTTTGACCTCCGTGCTGGCAGCCATGTCGCAGAGGGCGTCCAAGATTAGTGGCGTGTTTTCCCCTCCTTCTTTAAGAACTTTACTGCAATTTTCATAAGTTTAAGAAAACAATCACTTAAATGTTCAAACATTTAAAATTACCTCAAACATTTTGCAACGTCCTTCTGGCTATCCATGTAAATAATTGAGGGAAATGCATGTAAAAACTCTTTCTGCACCTGGATCAATATATTTTTTTTAAATAAGAAAAAATATTATTTTATGCAACAATATTACCTTTGGCATTTGACAATACTGAAAGCACTCAAGAAGTTTTTCTGTCAACTGCTCAGGATTTTCCACCACACTTAGCTCCACTAGCTGATGAATCAATAGTTTTGTCCAACCAATACAGTTCAGACCTTCCACAGTCTTCCGTCTAAGTGAAGTTTAAATTTAAACGAATCATTTATTTGAAATTTATGCATTACTCATTGTCCTCAGTTACGTTCTCTAACAGACGCTCAAATATAAAGTCAAAAATCTTGCCCTGAAATATTGTCACTTCTAGCAAGAGATGAATCAATGATTCGTGGGAGATGACTACACCACTCTCTAATGTCCTCTGTGGATATAATTGTAAGAAAAATTAATCAATAAAATTGTCATAGGAATTGAAAATTTCATTCATACCTTTGTTGGCAACAGCGACTTTTTGAAAAGTCGAGGGTCATTATTATGCAGGTCGACAAATGTTTCAATGAATTCGTCAAACTTTTGTCCATTTTCTGGTCTCTCCATTGCTTCCTGGAGTTCTCTCACAAAATACACTTGCTCTTGGTCTATTTATTAATATACAAACTAAGTGCTTTAATTACAGTGGAAAATTTTAATCCTTACCAAGAGTGTGGGGTTCGTCTCCTTCAGACACAAATTTGAGGCCACACGAGGCAAGAATGCGATTGAAAAAAGGCACATCTGGGTCATGAACCCTCTTGGGCTTCCTCCTGGTGATATTGAGCACTGGCGAAGATTGGTTTGCATCTTTCATAGGCAACCTTCTTGGAGGGGTTTTGATGTTTCTCAGCTTCGGAGATGGAGCTGGTGAGAGAAAGGTGTGTTCAGTGGGAAACTGTTCTTGTTGCTTCCTGGTCTGCTTGGGCTTGGCAGGTGGAGTGACATTGGTGGTCTGCTTGGGCTTGGCAGGTGGAGTGACATTGGTGGTCGTCTCAGCCTCAGTATTATTATCCTTGTCATTGCTGAAGGCAGAGGTGATGCTGGACACCGTACTGTCGCCGGCTTCACTCACGTTCGAAGTCTTCGACAGCGGTAATTTCTTCTTGAATCTGTTTCTGTACATTTTTCTAATTCTCTTCTTCCTTGCTGAGGTAAAGAGCGGTCTGAAAATTCACGAGAGAAAAATTTTAACGCGCAAAATTTACAAAAATAAAACTCGATATGGAGGCAAAAGATAAGGTCGGTCCGAAGATTAGCTAAAACCCGACTTTTTAGCGAATGAATCCCCTTCCCATGGAAAAATAATTACGGCCAAAGAGTTAATGGATGTTTAAAATTCCTCCAGGACCACATTCGGAGCAGAATTCAGTAGTACCTTCAAATTTTCGGCGATTTTGAGGAAAATTCTTTGCAACACATGTTGTAAAATTGCAGAGCGCCAAACGAGTGCTTAATTCATGATTCTGATTGGAGAAGAGAAATTTCAGACGAACCAATGAGGTTGCAGATTCTTTGTTTTTGTACTTACACAGCCAATCACCAAACAGCCTAGAAGGTGCGCGAAAGAATTTACAGAATTTAAAAGCTTTTGGCGGTAAATATGTGCTGGTATAAAATGAAACGCGTTTAATAAAAGAATTATTATTATGACTTAAAAATATTTATTTAAAATTTTATTAATTGTTTAAATAATATAATTTATTTATTAATGTTTATTATTTGAATATATTTTTTCATTTTTGTTTAGATAAATTATCCAAATTATCTGATCTCAACAATGGAAAAGCTGCATTTCGATCAAATTTACGCCATGAAAAATAAAAAATATTCTGTACACGCGAGAGCCCATTGTTGCAAT
This sequence comes from Neocloeon triangulifer, assembly GCF_031216515.1. Classification (NCBI taxonomy): domain Eukaryota; kingdom Metazoa; phylum Arthropoda; class Insecta; order Ephemeroptera; family Baetidae; genus Neocloeon; species Neocloeon triangulifer. The sequence goes on along the minus strand of NW_026775555.1, from coordinate 3,643,635 downwards.
ATCAGCACATTTCATATCGACCCCTCTGCTCACAAGAGGAAAAGTGATTTTGCGTCGCAAATTTTCCGTAAAAAGCCCCTATTCTATTTTAAAGGGGATTGACTTGGCGTCTTTGCAAAACGCGATCTGCCCGCCAGTAGAGCTGCGCAGTTGAGCGACGCGTTGTGACTTGCACGGCCGCTGTTTTTCGAACGGGTTCAAGGCGTTTGAGCGTAGAACAGTTGAGCATCGTGTACTGGCGACCGTAGTAGAGAGAAAGAATCGAATGGTGGTGCGGACGACGAGCATGGAAGAGAAGTAGACGAGGCCGGATTGCCTGTCGAATTCGCAGCCGCAGCGTGTGTTTCTAGGCGTCGCGTTCGTTTCGTTGCGTGCGGTGACATGTCGGCCAGTGGTCGGGACGCGTTCTAGGCCGCGTGCACCCCGCCGACAGCCGAAAGAAGAGACTTTTGAGTCGGGCGTCAAGATGGCGCCGTGCCCAGAGGATCCGCAAGGAAACGAGCCCAAAGCCCCCGACAAGACGGCCCCGGGCGCTGAGGAGGCCACGCCGACGCGCGACGAGGCCGCCGCCCCTGCCGAGGACGCCGAGCACCCTTCTGCAGACCAAAGGGTAAGCCAGCCGAACCATTTCAGGTCGAACCTGAGGCGCGGGGCACGCCTTCTTTGTTGACTGCCGCTTTTCGGCCCCCGGGGACCCTTCGCAGGGCCCCTCAGGCCTCCGTCGGGGGTTGTTCAGACGTCTCCGAACGCGAGACATTCAAAGGGGTGGTTTCCCAAAACGAGGAATGCTAGGGTAAGGTGTTTTGATTAGACCAGGTGGCCACGCTGGTGTGCGTTGGTGTTCGAAACCAAATTTGGCTTCTAATGAGTTATTATTATATTTCAGCGTCTCGGATACCAATCGAATTCCTGAATGAAAAAAGTTACTTTTACTGAGAAATGATCAATTTCTACGTCGGTCTCACTAGAGTTTCGGAAATTTACCAAGGGATGACGAAATGTCAGGCTGATTTGGCGCATTTTGAGTTTTGACAGATCGAACTCGAATTTCAAAACAACAATATTTACTTTAATTTTACAATGCCAATCTTTTTGTCAACATCCGCAGAGAAAAAATAACTTTCATTTTACGACTCGGCTTTGTTTCGTGGGGTTTCCCACTGATTGAGGCGCACTCGGTGCTGCGTACACGCCGTAATTAATTTTTACCCCTTTGTGGCCGCAAGTTAAAAATTCACGACGGAAGAAAGCTGACCGCTAGATTCCGAGCGCATTTTATCTGCAATCGAGGAAAACCACTGCCAAACAATGTGGTCTCGCAGCACCGTCGTCAATTTTGAATCGCTTTCGACCCAAGCATCATTACACCATTAATTAAGTTGCTTGCGAAAGCTCATTAATATTGTATTGACTCTCACACGGCGCAATGATCCCGATAGAAAAATGCGCTCAGGTGAGAATCTGATATGTTTGTGCATTCGGAACGCGAAAAGCGATCCCTTAATGAAAGGAGCTTGTGATGTCCCATCCTTGAAGAGAGTCCCTTCTTTAAAATTTGCACATGATACCTCAAGGAGGGTCAATTAAAATAAAAATTAGATATCCATGAAAATAAATGTAATCAATAATTATTTTTTTAATGAAGGAAGCCCATGTAGGTGCAGATTAAAAAACACATTTTGAAGCAAATTATTTTCCATAAATATTTCAAATTTTTAAATCAACTAGAGAGAGCTGCCAAAATTATGTTACCTTCATAGAACCAAAGATTTTTTATAATTGGTCTTGCATGAAAATGCGTCAGTAAAAAAATCAAAATATCATTAAACAAATTTTATTTCATAGCCAAAAGGAAATTCACAATGCAAATTGAATTATTTAATTCAAATTGTTAGTATTTTTTTATTATTAATATTTAGCATTTTAAATTAAGTCTAATGAAAGATATATAACAAACCAAGAAAGTTAATATCTAAAATATTTTTAATTATTATTTTTACATGATCAATCGAGTTTTAAAATCAAATAAAGAAAATATGACTCCCTCCAGATATTCCTTGATCTCTTGATCATTACTTTGCAATGAAAGTCAATCTATTTTGTGGATTTGACTAAATATCTAAAATATAGAACCTTTTATGTGGTATGCGAAAATCTAAAGAAAAAGCTCATTCAAAATTAAGTCCATTATTGTTTACAACTTTGCGTTATTTACCATTTTTACCCTGGAATTATTGCACTATAATTGAGCAGAGAAAAATTGTAGGCGCTCGAATAGTGATGGAACTTGACCAGTTGGGAAAATAAATTTATATCGTGTTTTTTTTTTGTGGTTCAGCAGGCGAGGCCGAAAAGTTTTGTTCCTGCCTTGTTAGCAGTCTCGCTCATATATGTACAGCTTTTCTAAATTTAGCCTCCAAAAGTCAGTCCGCCTCCCCCGCACTCATTTCTCTCGATTATTTTTCTCGCTCGCACTCGATATCATTTCATTGTTGGCGACGAAACGCGTGCATAAATTCTCGCGACGCGCACTCACCGCCGCGAATTTAAATGCAAATTGCTCCGGGGGCCCGTACGCGTACATCGCTCATAAATTCTGGTTTAAACGGACGTTTTATCGGGTGTGAATTTATATATTCCGTCCGAAGAGGGGTGAATTTGGCTAATGGACCAAAAATCGTAATCGGAAGGGGGAAGGGTTAAAATTTTACCTCGCTCAATGAGAGAATTACAGAACAAAGTATGATTTTTTTGGTTTAATTCGACTTGTGAACTTCATTGCTTTTGATTAATTATGAAGAAATTTCAAAGTTATTTTAAATTATTTTTAGTTTTGTGAATTAAAAAAAAAAAAAACAGGTTTTGAAATTTTTTTTTAAAATATATGATGTGTTATTTTCGTTTTTTTCTCCAATAAGCTATTTTTTGTCAATCTTTTTTAAGTTATCACAAGTATAGAGGAAATTTAAAATACAAACATTGGACTAAAAAATTTGAACTGTAACAATTTCCTGCTTGGTAACGAGCAAACATCCTTGCCACAGAGTAAATTGATACACTTTTTCATTGCGCTGATTTTGAGCAAAATTCATCATTTCAAATAAAATTACTTGATTTAAATAAAAAATGGTATTTTGTCCTGCTGAGGTATAGTAAAATTAATTTCCAAAATTTTAGAATTGTAAAATTCCGCACATTTTTTACGTTCTAGACAAGCTTTGGCGAAACTAAAACGGTGCAAATTGATAATTATGTTGCCTAAAAAGCTCTAAAATTGCAACCTGTTTTGGAAATTTTGATTTATTTGCCATATTCTTTGGGCCTTGCTAGGTCATGTTATTGATTTTCATGCTAAGCAAACTACGCAGCAAACCAAGGCACAAAGAGCATAAATTAATTGGAAGCAAATCCGCTTGCAAATTACCGACAGATTGTCAGATTTCTCAACTCAATTAAATACTGCCATTGAAATCAAACTCAATCGTTGTAAGTTTCAAGCTATTCACAATGTTTGAGTTTCTCTATGGATTTTATTTCCTGATTCGCTTTATAATTTTTATAAAAGTTTACTTTGATCCTGTTTCTTTTAATTTTTACTCTCTGCTGATTAGCATCTTCTCAAGACGTCTTTTTCTTAATTCAGGCGCACCAAATTAAGTTTGAGCCGCGAGTGTTTGTCAGGCGAGTGCGCGATAGCAAATGAGGCAACACCGTTTTACACACCTTGGATCAACAAAGTTGCTGCCTGTGCATTTCCCAATTCCGTCCGCCTCCATGGACTTGCTCAAACGTGCGCCGCTTTATTTTCACACAAAAAGTTGAACAAACTTCTTTCACGGATAATGGCAAAGAGCGGACGTGAAAAAGATCAAAGTCTTTAAACAATTTCAAAATTGTCTCAATTTATTTCAAAAATCACTCTAAAAAGCTGAGCCAAAATTCAATTTGGGGCGGAAAGCGCTTGGAAAAGCGTTCTCTTTTTTCCATCAACGTCGCCGCTGCTGCGAAACGTGCGCGGCGGACGTGCAGTGACATTTTTTTGCTCGCGAATTTGCGACGTTTTTAGCCAGTGCACGGACGAGGGCGAGTGCGGGGGATGTTTTGGCGTGCGGCGGCGGCGCTCGCTTCAAAGCAACCCCCTTCGCACCCCACGAGGCCTCCCCTCTGAGCGAGAGTGAGTGCTTGCGCTGCTGATCAATAAAAGTACATTCCAAGCACATTTATTTACACCAAAAAACCAATACTGTCCTTCTCACCACGCAGCATCCGGTTTTATTCTTCTATTCCTGCTATTTTAACTCTGAGCCCATAATTATTCCAATTGTTATGTGACAGAGAGAAAATATTTAATATGTAAAATTAATGTTAAAAGATTAAATAGGAAATTTGGATTATATTATTTATTTTAGCCATTTTATTAAATCTAAATTTGAATTTACAATATTTTTTATATTATATTTCTAATTAAAATTTTTTATTCTAATAACCTAATATGTGTGTATATTTTTACTTCTCTGCACACATTTGTTGCCATATTCGAAGAGAAGAATCAATACTGTCTATTTGCACAGGCTGCGTTTGTATTTTGATTTATCGCCATTTCAACAGGTGCGAGAAGTCCCAACTTTGTTTTGGCTGGTTTTGTTTTTCTCGCGCACCGATCGGTTCGCGGAAGAAAACACTGACCTAACTCACACGACGGCCAGTTGAAAAGTTTTTCTCTTTTGGCTCCTCTAACTAATCATTTGACACCTTGCTCGTTGCTTCACTATTCCCTCTAATGACTCGGGGAAAATACATATAGATTTGCTCCAAGGGCGTGCAAATGCAATTCCAAAGAAAGAGTCTTGTGAAAATCACGCTGAGCGCCAAGCAAAGGTTTTTGCAACGAAGTGGCCGAAGCATTGCAAAATTTCAGACGGTTTTTATCTGTCATTGAGAGCAAGTAGTGGTAATTTGCCTCATTTTGCTTGGAGCGACATTGGCTTTAGAATTTTCGTAAATCATTGGGATTGATTGATCTGTTATGCAATTTAAGTTGCTCATTGAAATAACTCCAAAAAATATTAATTTAAGCAAGAATAAATCTGATTTTTTTTTAATTTTCAACTATTATTATTTATTTTTTTAACGCACATATTTTTTACCAATAAAAATTAAAAGAAATTAAAATTATGCCTGTGTTTATTAGCAAAACCCATCAATTTTACTAAAAATAAATTGCATTAGTTAAATTTTTGAAATAATAAAATAAAATTATTTAAAATAACAATAAGTACGGAATTACGTGGGAGTTGCAATGATTCAGCAAAAAAACGACCAAAATAAATCCCACAAGTAGCTGTCATTTTTCACTTTGTTTGAGACAAATATGCCTAAACAGTCCATTGTTTCTTTTTACCGCAACCTCTACATCTGCCAATCTAAATTAATCTATTTTCATACAAATTTAATTAAAATTTTATTCAATGCAAATATTCATTTAATAATAATTATTAATTAACAATAGTTATCATTGTTATTAATAATTATTAATTTAATCAAAACATTTATTGTAATAAAAAATATTCAAGAGGAAAAATAGCAAGAAAGTTTGAATTGAAAGATATGGAAGTCCCTCTTTTTTTTTAGTTTTTTTCCCTCGAGTCTTATCTTCTCCACTGTTGAACGCGCCCAAAATTTGATGGTGGAGCAGTTAGTGTACTTGCAATAAAATAAAATTGTGTCCGCGCAAAAAGCAGCGGAGTGAGAGAGAGCAAGTTGCACGCGAACTGGAAAAGCGGCGCTGGTAATCGCAAACAGTCGCTGGGATCGCTCGCGAGCCAGTCGGCGACTCGACTCGGTGCTCGGCGGCGGCAGCGAGTAGTGGTTGTGAGCTGTGTGTGGCTCGCGTTTCGTTTCGTTGTTGCTCTGGGTGACGTCACGCCGCGTGATGGCCGCCTCGTGTTGAGAAATCGGCCAACTGCTCGCCATTTGCAGGCCCCCGCCGCCCCCGCACCGCCTCCGACCACCCTTCGCCCCACGTGAGTACTCGCCGAACGCGGCGCCTTGTCTTCCAGGCGGCGCCTCCGCCCCTGACAGACGACGCCCGGCGCTGACGGGCTCGAGCTCCTGCGGCGCCACCCCCAGACTCAAATTTCGGCATTTCCAAGGTCGGCACACCGAGACCTTTGAGGACTCCTTCAAAATATCATTCCCAGACTCGGGAGATTACACAATTCTCGGAAGGAAACGTGGAATTTTGAATTTTCCTCAGTCAAAATTTACGTCCCGCACTTGTTGATTTTTTTTTCTCCACCGAGTGAACTTTTTTTTTGCCGCCATCCAATTTTATTTAAATTTTTTTCCGCGATTTTAATTGTCGGCGTGTACAGGAAAAAGCCCGTTTTCCGCAGACTTTTGGCCTCAATCTCGCTCAAATTCTCGTATGTATGCGGATTCTATTTTGGTAACGGCACGCACAAAAAATCAAAGCACCAACTTCTTGCTTGCTCCTCCAAGTTGTTTGCGGGGCAAGAGCAAGTGTGAAGAGTAAAACGGCTAACACTTTTTGATCCGCAAAGAATTCTAAAGCGAAATGACACGCGGACAAACGAGTCTTCGGGAAAATGGCCGGAATTTCGCCAGAAATTTCGGGCAAAACGCTAAGTGGGTGACTCGTCAAAATCGATGCGTCGCCGCCAGCCCCCGTGTTTGGTTTGGACTTGTGTGTGTAATATTATTATTATCTTTGTCTCGCCATGAGTCACAGCTGTGCGGCAGAAAAATGGCTCTGCTGCCGAGAGTAATTTGAATCGAAGCGACGACTAATCTGCTTATGAAGCTCCTTTTATTTTAATTCCCGGCCGCTGTGTTCGACGTCTTAGCATAATAATGAAGCGCCCGACCGAGGGAATGGAAACCCGCGGGGTTTGGTGTGCGCGAAATGTAAAATAACTCCCGTGCGGCATTTTACTCGCGACACAGGAAACAATCAAGGTTGGTTCGACGACCACGCCCCCTCGCTAGCTGCCAGCGAGTGAGAGATGGTCGTGGTGGTGTCAAATGGAGAACCGAACGGCGAACAAAGAAAGGGCTGTGATATTATGCTTTTGAATTGTTTTCAAACAGCACCTCCACTTCCTGCATAATTAGCTGGATTTGAGGGGTAATCGAAGAGTTGGTTCTTTATTTTTTCCCTAAGCAAAGCTCTTTTTTAAATTGGGTTAAAAGAGGTAATTTATTAAATTTTTATTAACATTCCTACTTAGAATTTTTTTAAAAGTTAACGAATTTCGATTTGTAAAATGCTATTAGTTTGTTTTAACTGGAAAAGCACAATTGGCACAATTTTACAACTTAAGAAATATTCCGACTCTTGCTGGTGACGTTTTGTCCAACATTGCCTTTCTTTACAAAGAAGTTGTTTTCAACAATTCAATGTAATCAATTGATGTAACAATTTGAACAAACAAACAACAACAAAAAATTAAAAAAATAATTTTCTTTTGTCTTTGATCAGTAATGTAATAAATAATCCTCTTGTCTGATGATTAGTTAAATTATAAGAACGTCAAACTTTTTCAAAATTATTCTTTTCTTTAAGAAGAGGTCTGATTATAAAGTTTCTAGTAAAACTCATGCTGGAGAGGTTTATGGGTTTATGGCTGCGTCATTTACCGTTTTTTGCTTGCCATGCCTGCTTTTCCTAATTAGGAATTTCAATGAAAACAAAGACTCTTTCTTTACTTTATAATTTCGCAATTCGATAATATCGCTGTGCGTGTTCATGGCCTATTATTTTTTCTTGCTCCCCCCAAAAGCAAACCTTTGTCTCTCTCGTACCGTACTTTTCAACTTTCGTATTGCCAAATCGTCTGATTAGGAACTGTTCGGAATAAAGCAAACAGCTCAAAGACAACCTTAACGTTCTGTCAGGAAGAAAACCGAGATAAGAAAATACACGTTGCGCAGTTCACTTTCCTAACCTAGTTTCGCTCTGAAGGTACGAATGAAAGAAAGAAAGAAAAAGTCCAACATGTGGTTCAACAACCCCAGAATTGCCGTCGTTATTGAATTAAAACGGCGAGAGAGGCCTTAGACATGCCTGTCCAAAGGGGGGGTCTCTCCCTCTTGCCAGGCTGTCATTTTAGACCTTTTCCATCTTTCAGCTCGATTTGATACCACAGCCGAGAGTGAAAAAAAGTTGGCCGTGATAAGCGGGCAGAGAAATGCGATAAGCGGCCGATAAAGCGTTATGCAGCCTTGTACATAAAATTTTTCCACACTTTGGGCGATTACGATTGTTTTCTTAAGGTTTCGACTTCTCCGTCGGTCGGAAAGGGAATTTTTATCAACGCACCCGAGCGTATACTAATCATGAATTAATATTCATGCGCGGAGGTGACGGCGGCTTTCCTGGGCTGCGTGTGGGCCCGCGTGACGTGAAGGCCCTAGTAAGGAAATAGATAGGAAAAAGTGATCGGGAACACGCCCACCTTAATTCGAGAGCGAAGCAATGAAAAGAGGAGGCGAGCTTATTACATATCTCATTATAATATCATTGCAGAGCGCTCCGTTTTATCAGCGCCAACAGTGACATCACTTTTTTATTGCCCGGACTGCCGCGCAAGAAACTCTGCGAAAAAGTAACACGCGATCTTCGTAACGCCAAAAAAATGAACAAAATATGTGAATGTTCAGCTGGAACGCAATAAATTCCGGAGTTTATTAAGATTTTACTGTCTCTGACTATGTTTACTCAAAGTAAAGGATCAACAATTCACAAACGCAAACTTTGAACCCGCTGAACCCAAGGCATTGCTCATTACAGCGCTCTCAATTTTCTAAAAATTAATGATAAGTGGAGCTGATATTATGAAACGGCGCTTGCGTTCACAGCTGCACTCAAAACTTGCGCTGCTAGTTGGAAAAAGAAATCTCAGTCGCCACCACAATTAGTGGGAGTATCCGTGTAAAATAACTAACCCTGCCTTTTGATGACGTACAAATTAAAAAAAAAAAAAAACTTTGTTTTTTATCCAATGTAATTTTATCCGGTCTAATTATATTCCATTTATGTTCACAGGAGCCACCAAAGCCAGCCAATGTGTCACACATGAATGATGGCCAGCTCAAAGCGCTGCTTGACGAAGCCTACAGCTACAAGAGCCCGAAAGACCGTGTCGGAAAGAGTGAAATTTTCAATGTAAGTTTGTTCGCCCTGTTAGGAAATTTTTTGAAAATAATCTAAATTTCTTCTATAGGAGCTGCTGAAGAAAGTCGAAACCACAGACGAGGACAGCAACGTTGAACCGAATTTGCCCTTCACTGAATCCAGGTTTGGGGTGAACAAAAGGCGCTTGGGCAATCGAAGGGAGAAGGGTGGTTCTGAGCGTCAGTCACACTCCCTGCAGAATATCAACCAGTGCCATCAGGGTGACCCGCCAGCTCGGAGGCACGGCCCGCACCAGTTCCGCAGGGGCGCCTCGACTTCCTCCACTTGCTCATCGGTGAGACAATAATCGGACATTTGAAGATTAAATTTTCCCTAAAAAGACAAAAGACATTAAACCCAGTCAAGATTATTATCGTGTTTAGCCATCTCTTGTAGTGACTTAAACGAACATTTGAATTGACAGGTTACCTCAGAAAGTGTCAGCACTCGCCAGCGTGAAGGTGGCTCTCTGCCATGCAGCGTGAACGACATGCAGTACAACTTCCCCCCTGGAGACTACTCGGCCAACAATAACTCTGTGCGAGGCAGCCTGGAAGACCTGCGATCTTTCAGCATGCAACCCCGCCAGACATCTCAGGAGCCGCGCCGCTCAACAAACTCGCCACTCGGCACAGAACTTACCACATTTGAAACTGCCAGGGAAGACAAAAGCTACCACATGCAGTCTCTCCAGCTGGAAAAGCAAATGATCGAGAGTGCTGCCGCCAAACACATCGTCCACGAAACCTTTTCAGAGCCTGCTGCTGCTTCGTATAAGACTTACGCCACATTCAATGTCTCTAAAGACTCGGAGGAGGTTGACAAAGGCATTAATATCATCAGAGTGAGTAGAGTCATTAATCGTTTTTGCACCTAACCAAATCTTTGCTTCAACCCTTGGTTTAAAGTTTGTTTCAAATTTTCATCGCTATTTAGCACAGTAATTTTGGAGGCGTTCAGGTGATGCTTTTGTTTTCATTCTAATTTTTTTTTCTTTTCCTTCCCTTTTTGTGTTCTGCTGTGTGCTGCATGGTCCATATTATCAGTCATTTCAACGTCAAACTAAAATCTTGATGCAGCAACATCCATCCGAAACCTTCAGTCTGGGAATGCAGCAAGAAACACCCAGCGTCACATCTCTATTAGATGGAAAACCTTCTCCATCAATTACTACTATGTCAAGCATTCTTAAATCCTCGGTTAGTCTACCACTTAAATTTAACGCAGTGTGTCTTTATTGATTTTTCTCTAGGGGAAACCTGCCACTAAACTTCCTACTGGCGTCTTCAATTCGAAAGTGGACGAAAATGAAAATGTGGCTGGTGCCAACTCTGAAAGTAGCAATTCGCAAAAAAAGAAAAAGAAGAAGGTAATAAAGCATTGGTCTCATCTAAAGTCGGAAATAGAATTAATCTTTTTTCTCACAGCAGGATACAACAGTTCCTAGTGAGGATATCGAGGGATTCGTTGGAGACAAACCCTTGGACTATCTCATCAAGTACATTGGCGAAGGAGCGACAAACAAAGGCAGCAAGGTTGCGCTTACCAAGTGAGTTATGCAGCGCTTTTGAAAAATCTCTTAGCTAACTCGTGTGAATTTTACTTTTAGTGACTTAAAGCACAAGGAGCCAAAACATGAAGGTGGTTTGAGCACAAGTCGTCGCAGCCAACGCTACTCAGAAGACGGGAAGAAGGACCAGCAGAAGCAAAGTGCCAAAATGGGTAGGAAAGGCGTCCTCGATGCTGGCAGGAATAAAATCAAGAGAGCAAACAGCTACGAAGAGGTCTCACAATCAAAGCGTGAGGAGCTCACTATACAGCCGTACTGCAGATCAATTGGAGGAGAAGATAGAACTTCTGAGGTATTTTGATATGGCGTTTTATACTTTCATTAACTAATGACTATTACACCAGGCAAGCAAGGATTTGGACTACGATGAGGAAGAGTACAATAGAATGCTGGACGAGCAAAATGGAAATGCAAGCGTCAAAAGTGAAGATTTCCAAGGCAACTTGACTGGTTCAGACTTTCCAGACAACTACTCCGACTCCAATATTGTCCACAACGAGGACAGCTTCGAGTTCCAAACGGTTACTAACAGTAAGAAGCAGAGGCGCAAGAAACAGAAGGCAAGTTAATTTTACATTTTTTAGTTAAATAGATTTCCACGTCAGCTTTTTTCTAAATAAATTCTAAATTTTAAACCCTAATTCACACAGGTTGCCCAGGATCACCCTGTGCGTCATTCTTACATTCGTGGCGGCTCAATGGGCTACGAGGAGGAGCACTACCAGCATCATCACCATTACCCTCATCACTCTGTAGGACGTCGCAAGCTCAAGTCGACCTCCAGCATGCCGCCGTCTGATCAGTCCGGCGCTGAAAGCAGCGACGACTGTGATAGCGTTCACTCCATGCCCGCCAGCTCGCGCCTTCCTTCGACTACCTCTTCCGCTCCTGACCACTCGGCCACCATGTCTTACGCTGCGATCGCCAGAAACCCACCCCCACCCCCTCCTCCAGCAGCCGCGGCCACAGAGGAGAACTGGCCGCAGGTGGCCGAGGAGACGGCCTCCTCTTCCATCTCGTCCACCACGACTGAGCCAAACACTCCTCCCGAAGAGCCGCTTAATGTCCTTGGCGACTACTACCCGTCGCTTGCAGAAAGCTACAAGGGCGGCAGTCGGAAGGCGTCCGAGGAGCCACCGCCTGTGCCACCCAAGCTGCCCAACGGCGACGTCAAAAGGCAGTCTTCCCTGCCGCCAAAGAACCCGCCTGCACCTGCCAAGGCCAAGTCGGTGACGCCTCCGGTCTCGACGCGCCCGCTGAAGCGTGTTCCACAAAATCAGCCACCTGTGATATTTGATGAAAAGACTCTGTGCAGTGATAGCGTGGAAGGACTGACTTTTGGTTTCAGCGTGAACCCCTCCTTGATGGATGAAGCAAGCCTCGTGCTCCCTCCCCAGCTGGACTGTGCCCCTGTTCTCGCGCCCCCTCCTCCACCGACCAAGCAGAAAGTAGTGTCGTCGCCAACTGCTCGGGTGGAAGTCGCCGCCACCATCGTTGCTCCTGAGAGCGATTTGCCCACCACCAAGAAGACTAAAGACTTTTCAACCATGTTCAGACCGCCTCCTCAGTCCTCCGCTGATTACTCTGGACATCCCACGTATAACCAAATGGAGATTATCAACTTTGTTGGGAATGGTAAGTTGATAATCTCAATTATTTATCTAATTTATATTAATCAAGCAAAATTAAATTTATTCAAATTCTCCATATATTTGTTTCAGCCTGGGCATTAGTCACGTGCGAGCTGAATAAGGAGAGTCCAAACAGCCGATCCATCCATTACTTTTACGAGTGAAAGTTGAGGACGGACTGCCTTTGGCATGGGTCTCTTGCTGGTTGAAGCAGAATGAGAAGAAGTTTCCTACAACCAATCGTTTTCAGGCTGACAGACAGACACGAACGCAGTGTGTGTTCCCCAAACTAGCAAGCAAGCAAGCATACCCAACAAAAACACCTCTTTGCATCTGCTGCTTTGGCAGCCCAGCCGTTCGAACTGCAGTTAGTGTTACGTCGTCGTGGCCTTGTGATAAATGAAAAATGAAAACTTAGCAGACGATAAAAATTCAAACCAAGAGACACACAACATGTTAAGCAGTTGAAAAAGGTTCCTCTGTTCATTGAAAGAAAGTTGTTGAGCTGAAACAAAAAGTACTTTTGCTGTGCGAAAACCAATTTTGGCGCTTCGTGAGTTCAAGGACATAATACATGAGGATTGTAGCAAAATTGATAGCATAGTTTCACATTTTTGGTTCAATTTGTTGTTTTTTTTTCAATCGCGACCAATGAGATTTTGCGAATATCTGGTCAAACTAGTCCATAAAGTGGGATGACACCAAGAGCAATAAGCATAACTCTCTCACAAATGAGCCCGTTATGAAATTAATTAATTCAAGTGCTGCTGATTCTAGCAATATGCGAGTTGAAATGAATAACGCTGAATAACGCCCTGCCTGACTGGACTTATGCTGTTGATAAAGTCACTGATTGTTGTGTGTCATGCCAGAGAAAATGCAGACTAACCGAATTCGCTACCGAAAGGAGACAATATACTTAAAATCCGAGCGTGGTGAGCACGAATGAGTGTTTCCAAACTTGTAACCCATGTTTTACTCTTGAATGCTGTTTAATTTATTCTGTTGGATCAAATTTTATACTGCGATTTGTCTACTTTTTTTCTTGAGATTTGAGCATGAGCTTTTCGAATTTGTCTTTAAATCATTCCTTAAGTTGTACGTAAAGATTTGTTATCAGTTTCTATCCAATTCGATCCCCATGTTCTTTATTTTCCAAACTCGATTGATTCTTTTGTTGTTGTTGAAAGACTGGGATGATGAGAAAAATGAAAACCACAAAAAGAGTAATCAAATTAAGATTTAAAAGAAGAAAAAAAAATTAAAAAAATATCACACACACAGTACACAAAACATCTCACACTCAAAACACATGAAACGAAAAATATCAGAATGAAAACTTACAGTGTTAACGTAACATTCATTATTCACCTGTTGCAAAAAAGATATATTAAAACGTGTGGCGTCTAATGTTGTTCTGTTTAAATCAGATTCCACACACAAAACGCCCCGAGAGCTCTGAAAAGAAGCCCCAATAAAAGTCCCCGACAATCCCTGCTACTTCGGCTCTTTGGGGCCTCCGCCATCATTGGTTTCCACCCCGCACTGGCACCTATGAGAGCTGCATTAATTTATATAAAATGTACAGTGTTATTGTCATGCAAGTGAGCAAACGAAAGGAGCCAATGCCCGTGTAATATCTATATTTTTGTTGTGAGAGCGAGTCGTCAGTTCCTTTCATAGGTGCCATTTCAATTGCTCCCCCAGAATAAGCAAACCAAACAAGCCAAGCCTGTCGCTTATTTCTCCACTCCCGTCGCTGAGAATGAGAGAAGAAAATTTGAATTAGTGCAGACGTGCGACTGAATTTGCTTTTCTAAATGTCCTCGCGGACAAAACCTAGAAATTTTCGCTGCCCACAGAGCATTTTGGCCTAACTCTTCCCGACTTGTACGACTTGAGAAAATCCAACAACCCCAATCCCTCCTATGGTATATCAAACTACTGATGCAAGTATGATTTCCATTTGTCGCTCTTGAAGTGGAAAAGTCGCAAGGTCTATTGCGGATTGAAAATATGTAAACATGATGCAAAATAAATGTTGAAAAATTTTGGAGATAGCTTTCATAAAAACCTTCCTGAATACTTTGCACTTAAAAATTTATGAATAATACTGTTCGAATGTATTTGCTCTTTATGGCAAGCAAATTAATTTGGTTAATTGAATATAATTTGAAACCATGTAATTTTTATTTAGAATATTGATTTTATTGTGAACTTCAAAGCTTTTGAAAATATGATTGAAACTGATTTCCATCAACATTTATGTTCAATATACTGAGCTGGAATTACAAAATAAAATGTTGCTTCTCCAAACACATTTTGTTCTTCATTTATGTTTATCCCTTAATTTTCAAAAAAATGTTAAGCAAATGAAAATTCTGAGGTTGATGGAGAAATTCTTGCACAAGAAAATCGCCAAGGGACATTTGCAAAATATGCTCAGATCAAAATGTCAATTTCATTATAAAAGCTTTTACAATTGTCAAGAGTAATTGGATGGCTAACAGCCGACCTTTTTGTTGCCTTTGGAACGATATTTGGAATTGAGGAATATGCGGCTCATGTAGCCCTCTTTCAGTCCTGCCTGGTTCTTCTCAGTTTTCATGATGTCCTCTTTATCCTGAGGAATCTTGTTCTCCTTCTCTTTGACCTCTTTGACATTTTCATTATTGTCTTTTTCCGAGACGGAGCTTTCAAGCACTTCAGTAGTTTCCAGAGACTTGCTCGGGGGCAACTTCTCGGGGACCTGATCCTCGTTGCCTCTTTTGCCAGCTCTGGTCTTCATAGTCTCATCCCTCTTGCCAGCTCTTTTGGGCTTCTTGACCTCATCTTCCTCATTCCCAGCTCTTTTGGTCACCTTGACCTCATCCTCTTCATTCCCAGCTTGTTTAGGCTCCTTGGTCTGATCTTCCTTATTATTCCCAGCTCTTTTGGGATTCTCTTTCTCATCCTTATTCTTGTGATTCTTTTTCACCTTCTTCTCCTTTTTGTTTTCCTTGGTGGTTTTCTCTCCAATGAAGTTCAAGATATAATCCATCGACTTGTTGCCAATGTAGCCATCCACATTCTCCGACATGTGGCTGCGGTTCTGATTCTATTAGAGAAAATTATTTAATAATATGCTCTCATTAAAAATGTTTAAAATATTTAAATAAATTTGAATTGAATTTACCATCTGGCGCTGCTTCTTCTGCTCCAGCTTAAACTTGAGGGTCAAGTACTCATCATCACAGGAGGGACAGAAGTGACCCCTCGAGCGAGATGCATCGCTGTAGTGGCGATGCTTGTTGCAGTAGTACGAGCCATCACTGGCTTCGTACAAGATTCCGTCGTTGGAATCTTCACCATCAGAGCTTAGATAGAGGTCACTTTTCAAGGTTTCATCACAGAATTTCCTCCATGCACGCTTTGCTTTCTCAGAATCATCATCCACTCTTTCACCTCTGAGAAGCTTCAGATTGCGTTTAAATCCTTCAGTCTCCACCACTGTCGAATGGAAAAAGGAAAAATTAATTAAAAAAATTATAATTTTTTTGATATGTTTACCTTCGATTTCCTCATCTTCCTCATGCTGCTGCTCTTCAGCTTTGTGATCAAAGGAAACTTTGACCAGGGCATGGCTGAGGCCGCTGTCCAAGTCAAAATCTGACTTATGATCGGAGCCGGTGGCTCTTTTGCGTCTGTTTAAGCGCTTCCTCTTGGATTTACTCGAGATTGCCTGAAAGAATTTACAGAAATTTTACATAAACAATTTTCAGGACTAAAATTTAGATTTAATCACAATTCACACCGACACAGAGTGCAGACGCATTATTATGTATGTAATTCTCGTGAGATTAAAAAGTAATACATATCTCGCAATGAAACCAGGGTTCAGGAAGTTATAATAATAATTTTTTTTTTAATTAAAGAAAAAGAGAAACGCACCCGAATGTCTGGCGAAGTCCACTGCATCGGCACCTCCATGCTTGCAAAAATGTCACTCGCACGTGTGCGTCACTGCTGTGATTAAAATAATGATAATTACTATGTCTTGCATAAACTTTAGACTGCAATTTCATAGAGTTTACAGTTAAAACTAACAAAATTTCAATTTTGCAAGGAAGAAAGAAAATACCTGTTGTGCTACAGAGAGAGGATTGAAGGCGACTGGCGACGGTTCTTATTTTTGGTGAAGACGAAAATGAAGAGGAGGATGTCATGTAGTGCGACAGTCTAACACAAGGTCTAACAAGTTCAGACTTGTTCAGCAGAACAGAAAGTGGCAGAGGGTTTGATAGAGGAGGACTGAGGAGTGGGTAAAATTGTCTCGAGGAATGCCTTTCATCACTTTTTGTAAATTTCTGGAGCTTGCGCGAGCCAATGAGAAGAGAGCGATTTGTGGAATGCAAGCAACAAGCAACCTTTCCTTTGTTTGAGATCTCATGGGTGGAATGGAATAAGAGGAGGACCGAGGCCCTCAAAAGTCGGCGATCCTGAATTCTTTTGGTTGCAGTGTGAATAATTTTGTCATTAGCAGGAAAAATGAGAGGGAGAATTCCTAACAATTTAAAATAATTATGAAATAAATGTAAATTTTCATAAATATTGGTGATAACAATATGACAAATTAATTCTTAAACTGGCTTCTTTATTTTATTATATTTTTTATCTGCTATCTTTTAAGGATTTTAATAAAATTGAAATTTCTCACATAATCTCATAATCAAATATTTTATTGGGACTAGACAACATAGTTGGCTGCAACGTTATCAATTAAAAATTAATTAATTATATTTTGCAACCATTACATTGATGCAGATTTTTTTTTATCCTTACATACTAAATGGTTCTGCAAGGAACTTGTGGATGGCAGAAATGCGGTTTTGGTGTAGATTATATTTGACGTCACAATTTTCAAAATTAAAAATCAACTTTCCGAAAAAAATTAAAAACAGTGCACTTAATGAGACAAATTCACTGTAAATATTAATGCAATAGTGAGATAAGGAAAATTGTTTGATTTTTTTTTTTCAAGGTGCAGTGGGAATGTCTTTGCCATGCAAATTGTGAAAAACTGTGTGCTTTTGATGTAAAATGTTCATATCAAGCAAAACAGTTTTGAAAGCTAAAACAAATTCTACAATAATGGGATGGAACTGGGAGTTATTTCACTGCACAGTTGGTGATTTGTCTTTTAATCATTTTCAGTGGGATTGACAATTCTTCGGGTGTATTTCAAATAACAATTTACCTAATTCGTTCATTCTAATATAAACTGAGAAGATAATAGTAAATACATTAGTTTTGAAAGCACTCTTGCATCTTGCGTACGTTTGAACTAAATTTAACGAAACAGAATTCCCGTTTAGCACTTTCTATAGTTTAACCACTGAAAGAAACATAATTGAACTTTTTAAATGGTCCCATTCACTTAAAATAAAACCGTTTCAACAAATTAAGTAGCTTCCCTGTTCATTCAGATGTAATAAAGGCGAACGAGCGATGTCGATACAAGAAGGTCATCATCGAAAAACTTTGTCTCAATGACAGTATTACCACTGCAAAATAAAAGTATCAGAGTAATTAAAAGCAAATCTTATTATGAAATGAATATACTTCAAAACGTTAGCAGGCATCATTTGCGATTCTGGCGCCGCTTCGATTAGAGATTGCCAAGTGTTGGTCGAATTCGGAATAACGAAGCCAAACTCAAAGAACCACTCTTCTAAACAACGGCCCTGGAATTTGAATTTATATTTATCAGTAAAAATTAAATTTAATATTAAATATAAACTACTTTAAAAAGCACTTTTTGTTCAAGTCTAAATTTCTCCATAGGCTCTGCTGACGAGAAGTTTATTTCTCTCGAGACGGCCCGGCATTTTAGAATTTTCATCGGGACCTTTGCTTCATGTTCCACGTCTGGAGTCGATCTGCAATGATAAAGGGCACGTGATGAATAAAGGGCAAGCCGAGATAATTGGGAAAATCTTACAAGTCGTCCGTGCCCTGCCAGAGAATCTTTCCCGTGTCCGCGTCTCGTAGATTCATCCAGTTGCTGAAAGTATAAAAAAGGGTGGCGTCGTTATTGTGTGGTCACTTTGTTTCTACAATCTTCCCAGAAAGAAAAGATTGATTCAAATCAAGTAATTGCATCACGCAACCCCCTGCGCTGCGTGTTTCCCTCGAATGAATTGATTAGATTTTCAGCCCCCATCAGCGTCTTTTGAAATTCGAATTTTTCGAGTCGTTTTAAAATATTACTCACACTTTGAAGCCTTTCAAGATGTCCTCGGAGCGAGAAGGCATTTTCGGGCACCTGCCAAAACGATAAACGGCCAAGGAAAACGTGCAGATTGCGGAAAATTCAGAGCAAAAAGTAGACAGGCATTCTCGAGTCTCGAGCACCCGCACCAAAGGCACCTGGCAAATAAATAAATCAACACAAACGACAGTGCTGCCACCTAAGCATCGATCAAGATCGTTAAAAAAAAATAAGTGATGTGATTTGCTCATTGCGACATGAAATTTTTTATGTCCTCTCAATAAACATGATATTCTTTCAACACGATCTTTACAGCTTTATAAATAAAGAACTTCTTCACATTAATATTAAAATAATACATTCATTTTTTTATGATAAGAAGAAAAGAAAACTTTAGTACATATGGTTTTGTTTTTATTGATTTCTGTAATGAATTTTATTTTTAAATTTAATCTTAAATTAATTCATATAATGGAACATCATAACGCAGTCCTTGATTAGAACAGGTTCATTGCGACTCCTGGATTGTGTTTTCCTGCAGGAAGGTCTTGATTTTTGTCAGCAGCTCGATTTTCACAGCGTCAGGAACAAGAGCTGGAAATTATTTTTAAAAAATTAATAATTTTAAAACAAAAATGCTTGTACTACGCACTTCTGGCTTTTGGTGTAACTTCTGCATTCAACTGGTCCACAGTCATTTCCTCCACATTTCCCTGCTTGATGGCATCTCTGCACAGCAACTTGACCTGATCTCGCCAGCCACATTCCGTGAGCCTCATGCGAAGCAGTTCTTTCCACCTGCAAAATGATAATAAGAGATGAGATTAAAAATTTAATTTGATAATCCAACCTGCAGTGGTATTAATTTCAATACAATTAAAATTGAAATTAAAAGGCATTTAATTATTTCTGTTTTTTTATCAGACACAAAAAAAAAGAATATTCAATTTAATTACAAATTAGTAAACAATATATATGATCTTTTTTACAAATTTGAGTACAATAAATTTTTTTTTTAATTTTTGTATTGTCAGGGGATTTCTTGGCAGAAAATTTGATCATGTTTGAATTATTTTATTTTCGTAGAAAATTATGCAATTTTTTTAACAAGTGAAGAATTGCGCAAAAAAACACGAAAGACCAAACCGCAAAAATTGAGTTCCAAAATTGCAACCAAAAAAACTCCGTTTTCCAAAACAGCAACAAAATGTTTGTTCATCTTGCCTATTCAATTCGCCGGATTCAATCATTTTGGCAGTTAAAACATCCTCTTCTTTCATTTCCGCGGCCGTTCGGTCTTTTGTTCCTTCAGCAAAAACCACCAAGAAGGGGGACAAAGAAGAAGAAGAGGTCCGAGTTCTCTTGCTTGAGTGTGTGGTGTGTACGGTCGCACGTAGGCGGACGCTCGTCTCTTTTTCTCTCTCCCGTTGTTTATTTACTTTTTCACGGGCAGAAAAAACGCACAAGAAAGAAACAGGAAGTGAACGCCGAGCGGGTGGCGGCCATGTTGCATGAATGAACCAATCGCGTCATTGAAGAAGGTGACCACAAGCACAGCAGCTCACGGAGATGAACCAACATGGCAGACGACGAGGATTCTGTGCGAGTCGAGGAGCGAGTCAAAATTAAAATAGGCAAGTGTGGCGGCCCGCGAGCCGAATTTCGCGGTCGGCCGGCGGCCTCGGTGCGTCGGCCGTCCGGACGACGCCTAATTCGCCCCGCGGGACGCGTCGCCGCGGAAAAATCGCGACATGTGACTCAACAGGTGTCTCATGTCTCTCTCTCTCGACGAGTGTGGGCTTCGGGAGTCGCGGCGGCCGACGGCGCCGCCGTTCGGCGCGCGGCGCCGAAACGCGGGACGCGAGCGCTCGCGGTTCGCTGACAGATGCAGGCCCGGGCCAGCGTTAATCAGTTTGTTTACATAGGCGGTTCATTCATTAGGTCCCCACCCTTCCTGTCTCTCTCGACACTTTGATATGATAAAGAGACCCATTCATTCAATCTCGCGCACTTTCGCTGCACACGGCGAATTTTTCTCTATTCAACAATTCCGCGCTGATAATGGGACAGCGCGAGAAATCGATCGAGCCCCCGAGCATCACTTTTCTGGAACCTCGGAAACCCACGTACTCCCGGACATTGAGCAATATTTGTCATTTCCGCATTTCTCTCTGTCATTTAAAAATGCCTTAACTGAAAAATGAACTTGTGTTTACATCAAATTCCTCATTAAAATTTATACCGCTTATTTTTCAGGAGAGGCAAAAAATCTGCCTCGTCGCTCTCACAGCTCAGAAGGACGAGATGTTTTTTGCACCTTGTCTCTCGACCAGGAGGAAATTTACAGGACGTCGACAATTTCAAACACACTAGAGTAATTTTTAATTTATTTTATAAAATGACGAAAACTAATTTTTGGTTAATTTCAGCCCGTATTTTGGTGAAGAGTTTGAGTTTGAGGTCCCAAGACTGTTCCGTTTTTTGTCTGTTTATGTCAGAGACAATGTTGGTCCAGGGACCTCCAGAGTGATAGGAAAAGTCGCACTCAGGAGACAGCACCTCTCAAATATTCATGACAAAGATCACTGGTTTCCTCTCAAGCCTGTGGACGCAGACTCAGAAGTTCAGGTAAATTCAGGAGTATAAAATTAATGCTGTTTCTAAGTGAAAAATTACCCAGGGAAAAGTTCATCTAGAATTCAAAGTTGAAACTATTGTTCCAAACAACTCGACTTCAGAGCCAAAGCACCGTCTTAGTGTCAGGTATAAATTGATAATATAATATTTTATAATTTTAGTTAATTTATTTTATTTTTAGACTAATTGAGTGTGCAGAGTTGAGTGTGAAAAATGGTGCTTGTGATCCTTATGCAGTCGTGTCCCTTCTGTATTCAAATGGTCGCGTGTTATCAAAGAAGTCTCGAATAAAAAAGAAAACCACCAGTCCTTTTTTCGACGAGTGTTTTTTCTTCGAAGTAAGACTTATCCGCATTTGATAAATTGCGGTGTTCTAATTATTTACTTCCTTCCCAGCTTCCAGATTTTGACAGGGATGATCTGCGAGCGTCAGTGCGGTCTAAAGCGTCAACGTCAACATCTCAGTTGTATCAGTTGCGCGACAGTCCTGAGGCTGTTGAGCTTCAGGTGTCCATCAGACATGACACGGCCGGTACGACGGAGGCAGCCTTTCTTGGAGAGGTCAAGATCAACCTGCAGGGGCTGCTGTCAATGGACCAGAAGCCCATTTGGTACTTGTTGAACCCCAGAGACGGTGCTCGGTCGCCCACGTCTAGTTCGCAAAACATCGATCTTGGCTCAATTCGTCTCCGCATTCACTACACAGCCGACCACGTTCTGCCTTCGGCTGCATACTCGTCGCTCAGGGAATTGCTTTTGGCAAGCACTTCTGCTCAAGTAAATTTGAAAACAAAATTTACAAGTGCCAAACTAGAGAACGAAAATTTTCAGCCTGTTTCGAGCAGTGCGGCATTTTTGCTGGGTGAAATTGTCGGAGCCAAGTTGGACGCAGCTCAGCCTCTTGTGAGATTCTTCATGCACCATGAAAAATTTGTCCAGCTCATCAAAGTTTTGGCAACTCACGAAATTGCAAGAGTAATGTAAGTTGGATGCATTCAAAGATTTTAAGCACTCATTTTCTAATTGGGCAATTTCATTGCAGCGACCCAAACACAATATTCCGTGGAAACTCATTAGCTTCCAAGCTTGTGGATGAACTGATGAGGGTGTCGGGTCCGCATTATTTGCGCAGCACCCTGAAGCCTGTCATTGATGCCGTCCTAACCGAAAAGAAACCATGCGAAGTCGACCCGCTCCGACTTGACAAACCAGAAGAAGCAGCAGCTAACTTAGAGAATCTTGTTGTGAGTTTTCCTTTAATTGAATGACATATTTTTTTTTCTCCTCATCTAGATAATTGAATTTTTTTATTTATTATTTGTCACGTTCAGTTATTCTGATTCGCCGTTTGATTTTTTTAGGGTTATGTCAAGCAAGTTTTCAAAGCAATCACAAGCTCGGCGCTGCAGTGTCCAGCCCTTATGTGTGAGGCATTCCACCAGCTGCAGCAAATTGCCTGCTCATTCTTCCCTACCAACAATGAAGTCCGATACTCAGTTATCTCTGGATTCATATTCTTGCGATTCTTCGCACCTGCTATTCTTGGACCTCGGCTTTTTGATCTCACAACAGAAACAATTGTAAAAAAAACTCTTACGTTTTATTTATTTATTACTCATGTTGATTATTTCCAGGACCCTGTAACGTACCGCACTCTTACGTTAATTTCCAAGACTGTGCAGAGCTTAGGCAACCTAGTAAGCTGCCGAGCTGGCCAAACTGTCAGTTGTCGGAAGGAGGAGTACATGGAGCCCGTCCACAGGGCAAGTTACACCGAGGATCACATCAATGCAGTTCGCCAAGTAATTAAGTCCATGCTGAACTTTCTTAGCAGGCACTAACCAATTTCCTCAGTTTTTAGAAATTATTTCTGCGTCATCGAATCCAGACCAGCATGGTATGGCAGAGCCCGTCATGTTAAAAGAAGGGTAAGTGGACTTTTTATGTTACTGATTTGTATGTGTCTATCAAACCGTACTTGACTAACTGTTTTGCTAAGTGGATAGGACTAACAAGTGAGTATTTGCTCATGAAAATCTTCAATAGAGTAGTAGTTTATTTCTAATTTATATTTTTCTATAATTTAAAAACAAAGTTGCAGAAAAAATAATTTTTTAATATTTTGTCTCTTCTACTCAACAGAATGCTCATAAAACGTGCTCAAGGTCGAAAGAAATTTGGGAGGAAAAACTTCAAAAAGAGGTTTTTCAAACTGACAACACAAGACCTCAGTTATTCTGAGAAGAAAGGTAAATTTAACATTATATTTTTTTCTGATTTATTACAAAATGATAATTTCAGGAGAGCCTCCGTTGTTCTGCATTCCATTGTCGGACATTCTGGCAGTGGAGCGACTTCAAGAGGATTCATTCAAAAAGAAAAACATGTTCCAAATTGTCCAGCCAAACGGAAGGGCCCTCTATGTTCAGGTAAGTTCATCAAATTGTTTCATTGAATTAAACCAACTAATTGACATTGTTAGGCTGGAAACTGTGTTGCGGAAAAGGAATGGGTAGATCTGCTGACCAAGATCTGTCAAACGAATAAACAGCGACTAAAGCATTACCATCCTGCAGCATATCTGAATGGGAATTGGCTATGGTAAATTTTTTCTTGACTGTCAGCAAAATAAATTCCTAATTGATTAAACAGCTGTCGGCAAACAAGAGAGGACGCTGAAGGTTGTCGAGACGTCACAAGTGGACTTCAGGGCGCTGGGTTGCAGCTCAGCCTTGATCCAGACCGCGAGCTGGAACGCATTCACTCATTGTTTGCAGCGCACTTGAACAAATTGGAAACATTGAAAGGTATTGACGGTATTTATATTGTGAGAAAGATTGGTCACAACTTAAAATATGATTAATCAAGCTGCCTGCGAGCTCCAAGCGTTTTCTGCTGACTCCTCCGAAAGTACAACAAACAATTCACTAGCCAATGCTTCACTGCCACCTCTTATCGAAGATGCCAGGTCGTGCTACAACACTCTTCGCTCTCTGAAAGATATTACTCTCAAGTTGGTGCAGCGGCACCGTAGCCACCTCAACTCGGCACAGTCGCGCACTCAGCTTGGAACAATGTGAGTCGTAATTTTCAAATGATTTGCTGCAATTACACTTTATTTTCATTTTACAGACATGCTCCTATTGGGGATGATAATTACCTGCTTTTGACCACAAGAGCAAGTTTGCTGCCTGACAGACAAATTTAAATTGTGCTTCAAACTGTTATAAACTGAAACCTGTAGGTTTTATGACTGTAGATGATTGTAAAATTTTAAATTTGTAGAAACTTGTTAGACGTCGTTGACGGTCTGAGATTGGGAAACATACATTTTTTTTTTTATCTTAATGGAGGATGACTTTTAACACTTTTTAACATTCATTGTTCCTACGAATTCTTAGGAACTAACGCAACTTAAATTACTTAAATACAACTGCAACTCCTATTATTTGTAATTAATGTTTAATAACTTCTGTTCTTCCTGCATAGACTACTTGCAGTTGATTGAATACTTACCTTTAAATAATTTATTATTCGCATGTTAATTATGAATTATTTAAATTTCTCTGTTAATAGTTTCTTGGATGCATTTCACTTTGGTATAATGAATATTATATATGAAATAATTTATAGCCGTGCAGTGCGATCGATCACTATTCCTCAAAGCAACTGCCTCGGTTTTGTACACCATTAGACAGTTAAGCGTGGTAATTAGTTGAACTTTTCTGTGATGAAATTTAAAAATTTGCGAACAATGATTTTGGATGAAATCAGTATTACACTAAATATGTTATTAACATTGAGACTCTTAAGCACAAGATTAATGATTTGTTTACAACTGACTTTGGCTTCTTACATAATTTTGATACATTTTTTTAAAACATCACACAGCTTGTGTGTAGCTACAATTAATTTATTTAACACTTAGAGTTACATGCTTCATTCGAACTTTGTTTTTATTTACCTGGGCATTTAGAGAACATAGAGTTTAGTTGCAAAAGAGTGCCTTATTCTTGTGAGAAAAATAAATGAAGAGAATGTAGCTCAAAAAAACCTGTTGGCTGCGATGCTGCGTTTTAGGGCTTTGCCAAATCATTGTCAATTTCTTGGAAATTTTATTCCAAATTTTAAATAAAACTAACAGATTTTATAAGCATAGCAATTGCTGTTTTATTGTTGAGTAAAAATTCATGAATTTAAAATGAAAAGAAAATTTAAAAATGATTTTGACGCATGTCCTAGCGTCCCCTTTGGAATGGGTTTCCTCCCCTAGCCCGACCTCGACCCCGGCTCCTTTGCGCACCAATCCCTGACGCCCTGTGCGCACCCCGGCCTCCACGCTCTGGAAATTCTATAAAAGAAAATTTAATATGATGATATACTTAAAAATGGGCACCATTGCCTCTATCCCAAACAATCGGGGCCGGTCTTGCTGACATGGGTGGCCGAGCCACACGAGAGGCTCCTCGACCAGTTGACATCGGTGTTCTTAATGAATTAAAATTGCCTCTGGGAATGGAACGCTGCATGTGAGGAGTTCCTAACGGCGGGTCAACTGGAGCTCGAGCGTCATTACTTGACGAGCTTGCACCATGTTGTGAATTCTGGCTGTCTAGACTGCCAGCGTCCATTTCGTCCGAGGCCTGACTCTCCGAAGGCATATTCGGCACAACATCTATGGATTAAATGTATATTGGCAATGATAAACTAACGTTTAAAAATTGGCAAACCATCTGGCGAAATTGCGATAGGGGTTCCAGGAACTGTATGTCCACCGGCGGACTCCTCGGAGTCCAAAGGACCGCCCGCGTTTGATTGCAGCTGTGAGGAAAAACCAGTTTCAGTGGCGAAAGTAAAGTGACGGCCCTGTGGAACGTGTGGTGAGCTAACTACTTCACCGAAACCACTTTGGCGTTGCGGAACAAAGAGTGTCGGCGTTGAGGGGACGATTCCAAAATCGCCAACCTCCTCATAGCCTTGTTGTAACAACGGCTGGAATTGGTACAAAAAAAGCAAACGTCTAAACAGTGCTCAAAATAAATCAACAATAATTTTAAAAAATCAATAAAACAAAGCATTCGTCTTGTCCAGTTTGAATACCAGTCATATGAGGGGTAACCAAAGGAAAGAAAGGAAACATTCAAAAGAAATAAAGCTTTGGAAATTATTGGAAAACGTGCATTTCATTCCCAAAACCTGTGGTTACAGTAAAAGCCATGATTACAAATAAGGCAGAATATGAACAGAAAATACAGATTGGGAACAGCAGTGCTAGTCAGATGGGATGTAATCATGGAAATCATCAAAGAAAGTCGAGTCAGAGTCTTCGTTGCTTCTGCACTCGTCATTTTGGGTGATTGCTAAGGGGTCCGTCAAGCTAGCATGGGGACACCATTCATCACTAGCATCAGACAAAGAACTGACCAGCATGAAGTTTGCACGGGCCTGAGCTGCCTGCGGAACCAGGTCAATTTGGAGTGGGCGTTCAGTATCGGCAGAGGCTTGAGCTGCACCACCGTCACTTTCCCCAGCTTCCTCTGCAACAAAAAAGATTGCAATATTTATTGGCGTTAATGATAATAATTGCAAAAAATATACCAGCTTGAGCCTCCTCGTCTTCAGCAGCCTCTTCAGGCTCTTCGGCAAGCTCTTGCTGAACTTCAATGTCATCTACCAGAGGCTCCTCTTGTTCATCTTCATCTTCCTCGGCTTGGAGCTAAATTTAATTTCAATATTATCAACAGAAACTTAATGAATCTGAGGACTGAAATCAATCTTACAGCCATTTCCTCGAGTTCATCATTAATGGCCTCCTCGCTTTCCTCTGCTTCAGTGCCTCCAGCATTGGCGCTGGGTTCTTCAACCACTTCTTCTTGTTCCTCTTGGTCCACAGAAGCTTCTTCAACCTCTTCAGATGATTCAGTATGAAGATGTTTTGCCTGAATATTTACCTATGTTAAAGAAATAAGTTTGATTAAAATAAATTTTACTTGAGGTTCTTCAGGAGCAGCAGTTGCAGTCTCTGGTTCTCTGGATCTCTTCAGGGATAGAGAAAGTCTTACAGGACCACTGGAGGTGGAGGGCTGAGTGCCGTACACTGGTGGGTGCACCTCATTAGGTCGCACGAGCAAGACATTAGTGCTGGTTGACGGAGCTCCAGTCTCATCCAGGCTTGTAGATGAATCACTGGAATGCTCTTCTCTTGGGGCCACTCTTATGACTGAGGGTTGAGAGCGAGGTGTGCCCTGGATTGGAGTGACACTGGTTGAAGGAAGATCTTGAGGGCTAGGAGCAAGAACAGCTACGTTGCGAACTGGAGTGTTCACCATAGGGCGGAGTCGAGCAGTTGGTGCAGCTCTAGTGGTCGGAATGACAGCGACAGACTGAAAATTTAAATTTATTTCATACTGAAATATCATCTATTCTTAAATTACAGTTTGAGGCTTGACTTTTGGAGCTTGAGAAGCCATTGGTCGAATTTTCACGGACGGAGTGGTGCCTGATGGTCCAGCTGTGGGTTTGGAAGCTTTTGATTCCTGCTTGGTCTGCTCCATCAAAGCCTTCAGCTCCGCATTCTCTTTCCTCAGTTGGGAAATCACAGATTCTTGTTCAGAAAAGAAAATGAATATCCTCATAATTTTTTATCACTTCTTTTTACCTTCATTGCTGGCAGCTTGGACGACACTCTCCATTTCTTTGATCTTTTCTAAATTTTCTTTTATGGCAGCTTCCTTCTTGGCAAGCAGGTCAGCTTGCTCTTTGATTTTTGTTCTGGCTTGCGCAATGACGGTTTTAATTCGGTTCTGCCTCTCAGAACTGGTTTTTTGCTCTTGCTCCAAAAGCGTGGCCTTTTCTTCAAGCTGTAAATTTTGACATATAATTCTTATGTTTACCCTTGCAAAGTTTTCATTCACGAACCTGCTTGGTCATAACCTCAAGACTTTCATTGAGTTTCTGCAGCTCACTTTCTGTTTCCGTTGATTTAGTCTCTGCTTCTGCCAGACGCGTTTGCATCTCTGCAACCTTAGCCTCCATCTCTTGGATTTTAGCCTGTTCTTGAGCTCCAGTCAGAGCGACTGCATCAGCTTTGCTCTTCGAGTCGGCAGCCAAGGCATCATACTGATCTTTGTACTTCTTTGCTATGGCACGAACCTAAAAATAATAATTTTTAATGTTATTTTATGTTTCTGAAAAAATTACATTATCAAAATATTATTTTTGAATAATAATTTAAGTACCTTGCAGTGTTTGTTGTTCAAATCTTCGAACTCTTTTTCCTTGTTGGTCAGAGCTTCTTTGATTTTAGTTGCTGTTGCAGTCACCTCGATGACCTTAGCTGAAGCCTCTTTCTTTGACTCGTCCAAACTTTTCTTCAGCTGTTCCACTTCTGCTGATTTGGAGGTCACGTTCGTCTTTTCTTGAGCCAACTCTTGGGCAATTTTGCTGGCCGAACTTTTCTCCGCATCCAATTGCTTCTGCAAGTTGTCCCTCTCAAGCGAGACTTTCTTATTCTCAACGATCTTCTTCTGCATTTCCTGAGCCAAGTTGGTGATGCGTCCTTTCAGGTTTGAAATTTCTGCGGTCATGTTTTGCTGTGACGATCCGGACGTATTCAACTTTTGCTCCAACTCCCTCAGCTTCGACTCGGCCAGATTTGCCCTGTTCGTCTCTAGTCTGTGTTTTTCCAAGAGCTCCTTCGAGTTCTCCTCTTCGGCCACAATCTTCTCTTGGAACAGATTGTTCCTATTCTTGAGACTCTCAATCTCCTCCTGGGCCGCCTTCAATTTAGGTTTCAGCTCTGCATTTTCCTTGGACAGAGCGTCGTTCTTTTGTCTTTGCACGATGCTTGAGTCTGTGAGCGCATTTAGGGTGTCCGACTGCCTCAACAGCTCCTCGTACCTGCTCTGCGGAATGGAGGTCATCAGTTGACCCGTCTCCTCCTCCCTTTTCCTTTTCATGTCTTCATTGGCCTCCTCCAGTTTCCGCTCCAGCGTGTCTATTTGCAGCCTGAGGTTGGCCGCCTTCGCCTCCAGTGCGTCCGCCTTCGACTGTGCCATGTCCCGCTCACGGCGAAGGTGTTTCATTACCTGAACCAATGGCTCAGGAGTGTCTTCTTCAGAGAACGAGCCGCTCAGGTTCAGAGGATGCCCCGCGCTCTGTTGCATAAACTGCTGCAGTTGCTCGTGGAGGACCGCGTTGTGCGCTTTGAGCTCCTGGACGAGATCACTTCGATCGCCCGAAACAACACTGGCCATCGACTTGGCGTTCTCAAAGCTGTTCTTGGCCATCTGCACCTCTCCCTCCAGACAAAGAATCCTTTCCTTCAACTCGAGAACGCTCTTCTCCGACGCAACCAATTGTTTTCTGGTGATGGCTAAAGCTTGCAAGTCCAACTTGTGCTGTTCCTTCTCCCTCTCCAGAGTCTCTTCGCATCTCTCCTGCTTTTCTTTCAAGGCAGCCAATTCGTTTGTTACCTTATTGATGGCTTCCTCCGTCTCCAGACCTACGGTGGCGATGGCGTGCTGCCTGCTTGCTTCGACAAGCTCCGCTCGAAGAGTCTCAATCTGCTTCTCAGCACGACAAAGTTGTTCTTTGGCCACAGACAGTTCCTCTCTCGCCACGGATAGTTCACCTTCCAGGGCGTGCAACTTTTGTTTGGCCGCATTTTTATCTTCCTCGGCCAGATCATGAACAGCATTACATTTTTGCTGCAGTTCATTGCAGAGTTTCTGTGTCTGGGCCAAAGCGTCCATTGCGCTGGCCAGTTTTCCAGTGAGATCTACTATCTCCGCTTCGGCAGTTCTTTTTCCTTCCTCTGCCAAATTCAGATGTTCCTCCAGCGTGGCCACTTTCTCTGTCAGATCCAACTCAGCGTCCGTCTGGGCCTCGGCAGCGACGGTCGGATTTTTGTTTGTTCTCAAAACGAGGACGTCTCTTTGCGCTTGGGCAAGAAGTTCAGTGGCCCGAGCGCACTCGGCTTGGGCACTGGCTTTTTCAGCAAGGGCGCCTTGTAGCAGGGCTTGATCCCTGTTGAGGCAGGCTTTGAGATTGTTTATTTCGTCGTTGAGATGCACATGACCTGTCTCGAGTCTCTGTTTCAAGTCCCTGTTCTCGTTCTGCACCGCTTGGAGTTGATTGGACAATATCAGACTGTCCTCAGCCTCTGCCCGCTGTCTGCACGCCTTCAACTCTTGGGCGCCGAGGTACACCAAATTCTGATTGGCCGTTGACGCCCTCAGTGACTCGCACTCAGTTCTGGCAGAGGTTTCGCTTACCCTGAGTCGACGGATCTCAGCATTGGCTCTTTCCAGCAGTCCTTCAGTGCTAGAGAGCTTGGCGTACGTGGTAACAATCTCTTTGTTCAGCTCGACCACCGATTTCTCGTGCTTTCTGATGATCTGGTCCTGGATGTCTCGCATTCTCTGCACAGCGTCCAACTGCCGTTGTTGTCCGTCCATTATGTTCTTCATGCTGGCTAGTTTGTCCTTGCTCGTGTCGAACATGGCCCTCAGATTAGCCTTTTCGAGTTTCACGTCGTGCAAATCAGAGCGCATCTTTTCCATGTCATCAATCACCATGTCCATGTTTTTCTTAGAGTTTTCCCTGTATTCGGCAAAATTTTTCGTAGTGCTGTCCAGCTCCTCTTGACATTTTTTGAGTCGGGCCTGAAGTCCATCCAAGTAAGCTCTTGATGGGGCAGGAGGCGTGTTGTAAGGAGAGAACCGAGGTGATCCCATCTGTGGTCTGTTCATTCTTTGCTGAGAATTCAGAGACATACTTCTCTGCTGATAAAAAGGCTGTCTCTGAACTGCAAATTAAATACAAATTTTGATCAAAAATTTAGCTTTCAAAAGAAGCCATATTAATTTACCTGGTGCTGGAGTGCGGGGTGACAAAACTCTACTCTCAGGCTGAGAATTTACTGGTTGAGATTCTTCACTTGATGGGGATGGAGCAGAGGAGTCGACATCCATATCCTGCACGCTCTTTACAGGAGTCATGCTCTTCCGCATTTCTTGCACCTTCTCCTCGGCATTTCTGATTGCCATTTGGGACATTTCTTCAAAATGATCTCGCTGCCGAATGAGCAGTTTCACCATTTCCGACTTTGCTGTGTCCCTCTCCTCGTATCTCTTGACCTGTTCAACGAGTTCTTCAAGTCTTTCGTTGCAACTGGCAACCTTCTCCACTTCAGCGTAAGCCTTTTCAGCGTTTTCCGTTTTGATCTGCAGTTCCCTCACCAAAGAGAGCAGTTCGATGTTCTTGTGTTGCAGTTCTTCAACACTTCTGAAGAGAACCAACTGGTCCTCGTCACTCATGTTTTCAGGATTCCCAGACTTCAGAACGGCAATCTCCTGTACTAGTCGAATCACCTGCTTTCTCAGATCATCGTTCTGCAGCTTGAGACGTCCTTTGTCGACTGCGTGCTGGTTGGCACTTCGAGCAGATTCCTTTGCAGCAAGCTTCTTATTTTCATATTCAACCGAGAGCCTCTGGTTTTCAGTTGTGAGCTTTTGGACTAACTGCTCTACCTCCGTAAGACGAGATTGGCATTTTGACATGGCCTCAGCATTGACGTTTAACTAAAAGAATAAAAAAATTAAATAAATTTATGCTCATCTAGTCAAACTAATTCTATTACCTCTTCAATTGAGCCTTTGAGTTTTACATCCAGCAAGTCTCTCTCATATTTGGTTTTATTGAGTTCTTCAACAGTGTTTGAGTACCTTTTGTAAATCTCTGTGAGGCTTAAATCACCTTGCAAATGTTGGCTGACAACAGAGGCAGATGGGAATAGCTTTTGCATGTATTGCTCGACATTTTCTAAAAATAATATTAAAAAAAAGATTTATGCATTGATTAAATTATTTCAGTAGCTATTCACCTTTCTTTATGTTCTGCAGTTCTCTTTCAAGCGTGGCCACAGATGTGTCCAAATCTAGAATTTTTGCATCTCTGGCGCCAAGCTCTGACTTGAGGCGGTTGATTTCCTCCAATGCTTTTCTCTCAGCATCTCCAGGAATGGACTTAATGTCGAGTTCAGTTTGAATTTCTTTGATCTTCAACAGATACTGCTGCAGCATGGCCTCAGATTCCTTGAATTTTTCTAAAAAATACCGTGGATATTAAGCTCAAAACAATGTGAATAATTTGGTGAGCACCTTCAGCAATGCGGGAAACATTCATCTGCGCTTCAAGTTCTTTCTTGTGAATAATCTGCATTTGTTCCTCCTTGAGTCTGGTCAGCTCGAGCCGTTCTTCAAGTTTGGATATTTTTTGCTGCTCCTCTTTCAGCTGGTTTCTCAGACGTCCAGCAGTTTGGTCTCGAGCAGCGAGCTGTTCAGGAATTATTCATCACATTGCTTAAAAGAAATTAATTTTTTTCATTAAAATTCAACCTCATCAATGAGCCTCTGCAATTGGCTTTCAAGCTGGACGACTCTGGACGTAGATGTTGCGTCTACAAGTTCTGCCTCCTGACGCTCAACTCTCTGTTCGTAGCTGCGAATTTGTCCTCGCAGAAGTTCCATTTCCTGCTCCATCATTCTTTTTCTGATTAAAAAAAGTATATCATTTTTACTATTAGAATTACTTATAAAGACAGAAAATTACCTGTTCTCGAGAGACTCCTCTCTACTTGATATATTGTCTAACTTGAGGAGGGCATTGTTCTTTGCCCTCGAAGCTTCAGCCAATTGGGCTCCCAACATGTCCACGTCAGTCTTCAAGTTTTTCACTGCATCATCCCTCTGGTGCAGGAGAGCCGTCAGCTCGGCCACCTTTGCAAGGGCATCATATTTTTGCCCATTGCTAGCACTCAGTTCCTTTTCTCGGCTAAATTGAAAAACGTATGAAAATTTTTCAATTATTTTATGAACAAAAATAATTTTTGGAACCATTTTTTACCTCTCATACTTTGATTTCAACGCATCAAAATCCTTCTGACTTTTCAAATTTCTCTCCAGCAAATCTTCAATGTGGTTCCTCAGACTAGCGATCCGTTCGTCTTCTTCAGTTTCTGCCAGTTTAACATCAAGAATCCCTTTTGTTAGCAGAACAGGACAATTTAATAACTTTTTTAATTCAACTTTTCAACTCGCTCACCATAACCTTGGCCATCATCTTCTGTCCCTTCCATTTCAATTCTTAGTCACGGAAGCCGTGTAACATAAGAACGGGGCTGAATTGCTATTGTTTGAGTAGCTTTTAAACAACTTTTGGTCTAATTTTATGATCTTCTAAGATCAAAATCTTAAAAAATTCCTCGACCCGGCATGAAAACAACACGTTTTTCTTTGTTTTCTCTCTTAAATTTAAATTATGGCGCTGTTGTCCCAAGGAGGGTAAAATTTTAGAGGAGATGCGGAAGGGAGGCTACCTCCTAGGAGACCAGCTCGCTGATTGGCTCTGGACCAGTTTAACAATATAGGAGGCTCCTCCTCTCCGCGCCTCCTCTATGTACCTTTTACTCTCCTTACTAGAGCACAACTCCAGGTCGGAGGTGCGCTTGAACTTTTTAGCAGTTGCAGCGAACTTGTCAAAAATACCGGCAAAAAAATTTTGTGTTTTAATGAAATAAATTTGAATTTAAAAACGAATTTTTATTATTATTATTTTTTTGTGCTAATAATGCGAATGCCGTGGCGTAATAATATACATTTAATACAGCCAGGATAATATTTCCAAAAAATTATAAAAAATGGAAGTTCGGAAACCACCAACAGAGGGCGGGAACATCCATTTTCGGCGTCCCTGTTGTGTACACCCAATTTGCCCGCAAAACTTGCGTCGATTTCTCGGACGTTCCTGTCTTTTTTGGTGCCTGCTTTGCTTCAAAGGTAAAATTTATGAGATAAAATTGAATAGTGAATATCACTTTCTTTAAATAATGTAAAAATTTACCTTTTAACTTCAGTTTAATCTTGCCTTAGAGTGAAGATGCAGCGCCGAGGCGGCAAGAGAATCCGGATGGATGATCCTCCACCGGAATATGACAATCCGATGACTCCTATGACTCCGATGGACGTTTCGGCCAGCGACATGCACGAATCCTACAACGCCTACCAGGCCTACACTCCCCAGCCACCCACCCCAATGTCACACGGCAGCCACGGGTTGGATTCATTAAGCAAATTTTATGATTCAAAAAACCAAATAAATTTTCTTACAGTTCGGACACCGTCTATGGTGGTGGCGATTCCTCTCAGTTCGACACGAGCAGCCAGTTGCAGCAGAGCTACAACCAACCTTCGACTTCGTACGCTCAGCCCATGCAGAACTTTTCTGCTTACGAGACTCAGCCTCAGCACCAATTCGAACAACCCCAGGCTGCTTCTCCGCCCATCCCGAAGACCACCAGAGGACGAGGGCGTCCTAGGGGAAGCTACAGTAGTCGAGGTGGCTCTTCCAGCGTTGGTAGGGGCACCACTGGAGGCACTCCAGGCAGGAAGCCAGGTCGACGACCAGCAAACGAAACCGGACTTGATGACGAGAACAGTTTGTACTCGATCATCAAGAGCGGCCGCTTGTCTCTGCAGCAGGTCGTGGACGATTGGATCGAAAGGTACAAGACCGAGAGAGGATCTGCTCTGCTTTCCCTGATGCAGTTCTTCATCAACGCCTCTGGTTGTAAGGGAAAGATCACAGAGGAAATGCAGGAGGAGATGGAACATGCTAAGGTCATTAGGAAAATGACTGAAGAGTTTGACGAGGTGATTAAAAAATAAGCTATTTAAAATCTATTTATATTGCTTACATGTAATTATTAATGCTTAAAATTTAACTTTTTCAACTACATCTTAAAATTGTTCCTTTAAAATAATATTAATTGCCATGTAATTCTTCAGGAAAGTGGTGAATACCCTTTAACAATGACTGGGCAGCAGTGGAAAAAGTTCAAAGCCAACTTCTGCGAGTTTGTGCAGCTGCTTGTCAAGCAGTGCCAGTACTCGATTATCTATGACCAGTACCTTATGGACAATGTAATCTCTCTGCTGACTGGCTTGTCCGACTCCCAAGTGCGAGCTTTCCGTCACACAGCAACGCTTGCTGGTGGGTCATTCAAACTGATTAGCAAGCTCACAATCTTAAATTACTTTTTCTTGTGTGCAGCAATGAAACTCATGACGGCCTTGGTGGACGTTGCTCTGACTGTGTCTGTAAACTTGGACAACACGCAGAGACAGTACGAGGCTGAGCGTCAAAAGGCCAGAGATAAGAGAGCCAGCGACCGTCTGGAAACTCTGATGAGCAAGCGACAGGAGCTTGAGGAGAACATGGATGAAATCAAGAACATGCTCACGTACATGTTCAAGTCTGTGTTTGTACACAGATACAGGTAAAAAAGTTTCAAAACTAAGCATTTTTTTTTATGTTCTCAAGTCTTATTTTTAGTTTGGTCTAAATTATTCATTATTTCATAGGGACACCCTTCCTGAAATAAGAGCTATTTGCATGGCTGAGATTGGAATATGGATGAAGAAGTTCCACAACAACTTCTTGGATGATTCGTACTTGAAGTACATAGGCTGGACTCTTCATGACAAGTGCGGAGAGGTCCGCTTGAAGTGCCTTCAGGTAAAAAATTTAAATAAAAATTTATTACAACTAATTTGTATTTTTCTTATAAAAAGGCTCTTCAACCTCTTTACGCATCTGACGAGCTGAAAGGAAAGCTGGAATTGTTTACCAGCAAATTTAAAGACCGAATTGTAGCCATGACTCTGGACAAGGAATACGACGTGGCCGTGCAAGCTGTTCGCTTGGTTATCAGCATTCTTAAGTAATTATTTATCATCAAAATATTACTCGTGAATAACATAAATTATTCTCTTCAGACACCATCGTGACATTCTCTCTGACAAGGATTGCGAGCACGTTTACGAGTTGGTCTACTCGTCTCATCGTGCTGTCGCCCAGGCTGCAGGAGAGTTTTTGAATGAGCGACTCTTTGTCCCAGACGAAGACACGCAGACTGGACAACGCACCAGACGTGGCAAGCGCCGTCTGCCAAACACGCCCCTCATCAGAGATCTTGTCCAGTTCTTTATCGAGTCCGAACTGCATGAGCACGGAGCTTACTTGGTTGATTCTTTGATCGAGTCGAACGAAATGATGAAAGACTGGGAGTGCATGACTGACTTGCTGTTAGAAGAGCCAGGAATGGAGGAGGAACCTTTAGACGACAGGCAGGAAACGAGTCTCATCGAAATCATGAGCTGCTGCATCAGACAGGCTGCCACTGGAGAGCCACCCGTTGGTAGAGGACCGACGAGAAAAGTACAAAAATGAAATATACTAAAATTAATGGATTCATAATTTATTTGTACAGATTCTCTCTGCCAAAGAAGTCAAACAAGTGAATGACGACAGAGCCAAGCTTACGGAGCATTTCATCCCAACCCTGCCTCTTTTGTTGGCAAAGTACAGTGCTGATCCTGACAAGATTAACAACCTGATGAGCATTCCTCAGCACTTCGACCTTGACGTTTACGTCTCATCCCGTCAAGAAAAGGTATTTAAAACGATTTTTAAATAAATTTAATATTTTTTGATAATTTTTTTAGAGCTTGGATTCACTGCTGCGGATAATCCAAGACCTGGTTGAGCGCCACACAGACACTGAGGTGCTTGAATCATGCTCGAAAACTCTGGAAACTCTGTGCTGCGAGAACTTGGCCATCTATACTCGTTGTGATGTGGCCAGGAGCACTTTGATTGACATGATTGTCAACAAATTCAAGGAGTCTCTTGACGAATACAATTCTCTCATTGAAGGGGTTAGTTTTAAATGTTTAATGTAAAATTATAAACAAACGAAATGCAACTTTAGGACGAGGAACCCGACGAGGACGAAACGTTCAGTTTGGTGCAGAGTTTGAAGAAGGTGTCTATTTTCTATGCTTGTCACAACATGGGCGCCTGGCGCATTTACGATTTGCTGTACGAATGCATCCAAAAAGCCAAGGATGGCAACAAAATATACCCAGACGAGGTAATGTTCACTATCAATTAGTCTTGAAATCGATAAAATTTATTTTTCTCAGTCTGTCAAGTACTGCATGTCTGCTGCCTTCTTCTCCATTCTGTGGGGCCTGCGCCAGCTGGAGGACATGCTGGAGCGTGGTTCGACCACCGCCACAAACACAACTGTTGCCCAGGAGGTGGAAAACCTGAAGAGCCGCAACAACCAGTTTATTGACACGATGAAGGAGATGCTCCTCATGTCTCCAGTGCAGCTTTTCAAGGAGGAAGCGTACATCACCATCTGCGACTTTCTCATCCTCTTCTGCGGCCAGCTCGGGAGCAATTCCACTCTGCTGTCACTAGTGTATGAACCGGACAGGTCACTCCAGCAGATGCTGAACGACTTTATCCAGAGCTACGTGTTCATTGATGAGGAAATTGGTAATTTATTTTTACCTGTTAATTTTTGCTCTTTAACGAACATTAAATCATTATCAGACCCTGACGAGCACACAAAAATTGAGGAGCTGCACAAGCGTCGTAATTTCCTGGCATCGTTTTGCAAGCTGGTTGTGTACAATGTCATGCCTACACAAGTTGCAGCTGATGTATTCAAGCACTATGTGAGAGTAAGTTTTTGAAGAAATTTTTTTTTCAAAAATATTGATCTTTGCTTTTTTTCTTAGTATTACAATGATTATGGTGACATTATCAAGTCAACTCTGGGCAAGGCGCGTGAGATCAACAAAGTCAACTGCGCCCGTACAATGGCTGCATCACTGACAATGCTCTTTAGAGACATACACAGGGATGGTGTGCGGGTCAATCGCCAAGGAGAGGAATTCATCAGTTTGAAAGTAAAATTTTGTACCTTTTAATAATACTTTTATTAAAACAACAACATTAATTCCTGCAGGAATTGGCTAAAAGATTTGCATTGTCCTTTGGCTTGGATGCGGTTCGTAACAGGGAAGCCATCACAGCGCTGCATAGAGAGGGAATTCTCTTTGCCGTTAACCCGTTGGAGAATGCCATGGACCCGACTGGTCCACCGCCCAATCTGCCATTCCTCGAGATTTTGACTGAGTTCACCAACAAATTGCTGAAGCAAGACAAGCGCGTTGTGTAGGTTTTTACCAAAGAACACATTTCTTAGAATACATTCTTTTTTTCGACCAGGCTGAACTACCTGGACCGCAGAATTGCGGCTGGTATGCCTTCGAGTAGGGGAGAGGACTGGCAACCGCTTTTGATGTACCGCAACAGTTTAGTGCACGGAGAAACTGACTTGCCTCCGCAGACATCAAAGAGGGCTTACGGGCGAAAGAGAAAAGATGCTGGTAAGTTACAGGGTAAACTTGTCATTTTCAGTCGTGCTCTAATTTTAATTATTTTCAGTTGCTGCCGATGATGACGGAGACGATGAAGGAGAGGAGAATGACCCAGAATTCCCTCCTTATTAAGTATGAAAGTTTAGCTTTGTACATGTGTAATCACACCTTGAGCATTTTTCTCTAAATACCTTCTTACATTTTAAAGATTTCCCTTGGTAGAATAAACTCAAGAATTTTATTACTCTGTAAAATTGTAGTCCTTTATCAATAAATGTTAACTGTACCTCCTTTGTTTTAGTTATACCTTGATTGAAATACTCGCATTCATCTTAAAATAAAGAACAAAATTTTTATTTTACAGTCCATACTATTTTTCATGGAATAATAAAAAAATTACATAAAGTCTAAGGGTTGGAAAGGGTTGCCTCCCCGATTGGAGCGTGAAGGTCTTGATCTCCGAGCGCCGGTTGTCATTCTTCCTCGAGTTGTCAGTTGCTGTGGTGGTTGTGGCTGCTCCTCTGGCTGACCCCACACAATTGGCGTTGGTCTCGTCAATCGCGCTCGTCCAGGACCAAAGTTACCTCCAGAACGACGCGCTCGGTTTCCTCTGGCAAATGAGGCGGGAGAGGCTTGCTCTGCAAAATGGTTGTTATTCGATCATCATTTAAATGAAAACCAGGCAAAACACAAACCTTGTTGGAAAGATTCTTCGCCTTGAGCAGGGCTGATGTGAATTGTGGGAACCGTCGAACTAGAGCTTGGAACGTCACCCAGATCACTATCTGCTGGGTCGTCTTCCAGCTCGACTTCACCTTGTCCAGCAGTAGCTCCAGCAGACAAGGTTTCTTGTGGCGAAGATAGCAGAGGTGTTGTTGGAACACTGCGCCCAGTGCTCTGGTCGTCCCCTGCTTCAAGTCTGTCCGACTGCAGCGTGGAGACTGAAATTATTTTGCAAATTTAACAATATTGATCAAATTGACATGAATTATTCATCACTACCTGCATGGGAGGATTGTTCTTGAGAAGCCGTCAATCTGCTCTGGGTGACTTGAGGAACTTGAGGAGCCGAGCTGACTGAGTCGCTAAATACATTCTGTCTTGCAAACAGGGTTGGCGTGGATGGCACAATACCAAAATCTCCCACTTCTTCGTAGCCTTGGTGCTGAGGCTAAAAAAATTATCAATATTAAAGTTTTAGGTTTCAAATTTTTTGCTAACCAATGAAAGCTGAGCTTGGCTTGGAGGTGGAGGTCTGTACTGCATGCTTCTTGATGGAGGCTCGTGAACTACACTTGAACTGGAGGAAGCCTCAACTTGATGAGTGGGCTGCTGCTCAGAAGGCTGAGCTTCCAGATTTTGTTGAGTAGGTTCAGACTCGTCCTCATCATCGTCGTCTAAAATTAAATAGAGTTCAATGTGAACAACATCTTTAGGTAACTCACTAACCTATGATAAAGCCAATCCATAACAACCAATTTCACCAAAGCAAGCAAAAAAAAAGAGGAAACAATAAAAAAAATAACGTCATAATTGGGAAAATATATTTGAGTGCAACAGAAATCAGTATTATTTGCATATTTCAAGACATTGTTAAGTGCAATCAACCATTTGTTAGAAAACAAAAATCAGAATAATTAAGAACCTAGGATGAGAACTTCGTTTTCATCATCGTTCTCTCCCTCAGCAAGTTGCTCTTCTTGCCCTTCTTGGGTTTCCAGGTCTTGGTCCTCACCAGTCAATATGACGTCATCAGCATTTCCCTCATCTCCCTCTTCAGCCTCCTGTAAGAGAAATTTCAAGACTCGCTTTGCATCAAATAAGGCTAAATATTACCTCTTCAAATTCTTGAGATCCTCCGTCGCCCTCAGGAGGGTTATCATCATCTTCATTTTGGTCTTCCATGCTCTCCGCTTGATCATCTTCATCCTCCTCATCCTCGTCGTCGTCATCTTCATCATTTTCCTCTTCTTCCTCAGCCATGATTTCTTCCTCCTGCTTTTCAACCTCGATTTCTTCCACTTGTTCAATCATCTCTTCCTGCTCCTCCTCCTCATCGTCTGACACAGCCAGTGCGATATCTTCCTCAGCTTGTGATTCCAGAGCAGAACTTGCCTCCTCATCTTCCTCTACTTCAACACTGGCCAAAGAACTGTCATTCTTCATTTGCTTGCTCTGCTGAAGAAAAATGACCATAAAATAAATTAATTGAATAAAAGCAAACTGATTCTGAACAAACCCTTGGCTCTTCCACCTCAAGGGATGGGGCCTCTCCATCCCGAACCCTCTTCAGGCTGACTTGGCTGCTGGAGGGCGCCTGTCCTGCTGTAGGCACTTGGCTGGAAGATGCAGCAGGATGGATCTCGTGTGGCCGCACAAAAAGAACATTGGCATTGGAGGGGCCATCGTCTTGGCCATCCTGACCAGAAGCTTCAGTCGACTGCGTCTCAGCTCTTGGTGTGGCCCTGACAGTTTGAGGCGGCCTAGTGCCTGATGTGCTGGGCTCTGCACTAGCTGGCAAGGTGACGGCAGCACTAGGTGCCTGCACCTGTTCAGTTTCGGCCTTCATGGGCTTCAAAAGGGCCGTTGGAGTGCCCCGTGTTGTTGGAGTGACGGCAGCAGACTAAATTTTACACTAAGCTATTTGGTTTTGCACGGATTTTGTAAGACTTACTTGTCCACGTCCACGACCTTGAGAAGCAAATAGAGGAGGAACATTGGCAGTTCTCATCAAACTCTTACCATCACTAGCAGAAGCCTAAAAATTTGCGGGTAAATAAAATTTATGCAGTTAAAAATAAATTGCTTTCTACTTGTTGGCTTTCTGGATGCTGAATTACTTGAGGTTTTTCTTCCACAACTCTTTGTTGTTCCACCACTTGCTGCTGTGGCTGTTGCTGCACTGCTTGCAAAGCTTCCATTTGGGCCATCAACTCAAGCTTTTCCTTCTCCAAGCGAGCAAACTTTCCCTCAAAATTGCTCTGTAGAGCTGCCATCCTTCCTTTGGCCTCGTCTGAATGATTTTTCATCATCACAATAAAACTTAACATATGAAATAATTACCAAGTTCTTTTGCTACACGTGCTACTTCTTTTTCAGAAATCTCTTTGTCAGATATGGCTTTTTCGGCTACAGATTT
Organism: Neocloeon triangulifer; assembly: GCF_031216515.1. Taxonomy (NCBI): domain Eukaryota; kingdom Metazoa; phylum Arthropoda; class Insecta; order Ephemeroptera; family Baetidae; genus Neocloeon; species Neocloeon triangulifer. The sequence continues at coordinate 3,601,915 of NW_026775555.1, read as the reverse complement.
CTTTTCGGTGGCTATCTTGCTAGCTTTAGACAACATGTCCCTGAGTTTTTCACCTTTAGTGATCTGTGCTTCCAACTCAGATTGCTTTGCAATAAGCTCATTTTCCTTAGTTGTAAGCTGAAAAAAAATACATATAATACTGGCCAATATAGAATGTATAGAAAAACCTGTTCTTCGTTTTCCTGCAGCTTCCCCTCTAGCTCATGAACCGTGGCCTCAGCATTCTCAACTCTCTTTTCAGACTCCTCCAGCTTTGCTTGCAATTCCTTGACTTGTTCTGCCTCTTCCGCGCCAGCAACTGCTCTGTCTGCATCTTTTTGTTTGACCTCAACCACCAGCGAGTCATACTGCGTCTTGTACTTTTTAGCTATTCTACGGACGGTCAGTTCCTTGGACGTCAAATCTTTGTGCTTATCAGTTAGCTCTGTGTGGGCAGTAATCAGCTTTTGGTGGTCCTCGGACACCTTTCCCAGGCTAGCCTTGCTTTGTGCACATTCTGCACTGACACTTGTTAGCTGCTGATCCTTCTCGGCAATGGCCACTCGCAGTTTTCTGGACTCTTCACGTTCTCGGCTGAGGGCTTCTCTTTCCGCCTGCAACTGCTTCTGCAAATTTTCTCTTTCTTGCAACAGTTTCTTCAGCTCCTCAGGATTGGCTTGGTTGGCTTTTTCAGTAAGTTGATTGGCACAAGTCCTCCATCTGTCTGCTTCACCTCTTGCAAGCTTGAACTCAGCCTGTGATTGGATTTTATATAAGAAAATTATACTTTCATAGCGCTTTTACTGTTACCTGTAAAGTACCAGCCATTTCCTCAAATCTCCTGGCTTTAGCTTGGTAATCCGCTACTTCTTGAAGGAGTGAAGCGACTCTCTGCTCAAGCTCAGCTTTATCCTTTTTAAGTTCAACACATTCCTCTCGATTCAGGTTTGCAGATTCTTTCAGGACATTCATCGTTTCAATTCTACGCTCCACTTCTTCATATCTGGCTCTTGTAACAAGTTCGGGACCCTCGGGAGTATCAGAAGCACCTCGTCTTGTGGCTTCTTCCAGCTTTGATTGAATGAAAGTTTAATAAATTTACTTGATAAAAGAAATCTTTTACTTGTTGCTCTAGGATTTCCATGCGGACCTTTGCCTCCATCCACTTTGATCTAAATTCATCACACTGTAATGTGAGAGATTCCTTTTCACTTCTCAAATGCTTAATGATTTGCATCAGTTGCTCAGCAGACTGAGAATCGTCAGTGGAAATACTACATGAAATAGTGATAGTTGAAATAATTCTGAATCCTCTGTCAATTAAAAAACAAACCTGCTGATGTTGAGTTGACTTGTACCCTCTCCAAACAAAGACTTCCTCTCAGAGAAAGTTCCCTGCTTGATGGCACTGAGTTCTGCACTCATGGTCTGAATCTGGTTGTGCAGGGCATCGTTGTGCTGTCTGATATCCAGCAAAGCCTGCTCGTGACCTGAACTGGCCTCTGCCAGTTTCATCTCTTTGTCATCTAGATCAAGTTCCAATTGAGCAACTAGTTTCTTGTATTGTTCAAGTTCTTCCCTATTTTAGATGAATAATGGAAATAATTAAAAAAAAAAAAAAAAAAACACAACACTTCAATAACTTACACAACAGCAGCTTTTTCCGAAGCTGCAATTGATATTTGGTTCTTCAAATCTTCCATGATTTGCATGTTTTTCATGTTTTGCTCAGTCTCGTAAGTCAATCTTTCTCCAACTCTTCGAGACTCTTCTTCTGCAGCAGTCAATGCACTTTTCAGCACCTATTAAAATTAATTGCAATAAATCACAAATTCTAAAGAAAATAAATTTTATTCTTACCAGACTCTCATCAACAGCAATTTGCAACTGTTGATTCTCAGACTTCATGTCAGCAAGTTCACGCTTGACAATTTCCAGCTGCTCAGTTGCTTCAGCACTTGCAGTTTGCACTCTGGCTGTAGTCTCGGACAACTCACGCTCTAGATTTTCAATCACCTCTTTCATACATTTCTCACTCTCTTCATATTTTGCTTTGCTGTAATCATTTTTCTCATAAAACAAGATATTCATTACAAAGAAATTACTTGCCATTCTTCATAATTTGACTGAGCAGCCAAAACAGCCTCTTTCAAATTCACAACACTCTTTTCTGTAGCATCAGCAATGTTCTTGAATTCCAATTCACTTGATTTAGCTCTGGCAAGTTCCAGTTTCAAAGACTGCACCAGCACTTCGTACTCGGACGCCCTCTGAGCCATAATCTTCTCCCTAACCACTTCTTCACTAACTGAAGAATTAACAACAAATTTAAAGTTAGTAAATCAATCAAAGCAACAGAGGCATTAAGCATGTACATTACAACAATCAAATCATATTTCATTGTTGTGATGTGCATACTTATGGACCTTAGACTCACCAAAAACTTCAGTTTGTATGGACGAATCCACGCTCGGATTCCTGTGAGCTCGGAGTGCTTGAACGTCACGTAAGGCCTGACTCAATTGTGCTTGGACAATCAGTTTCTCATCCTTGGCAGCTTCAGTGTTGGCTTGTTCTTTCAAAACATTAGCTCTTTCCTGGTCCAATGCCGACTTCAGTTGCTTCAGCTCATCACCATATCTCTTAATTTCCTCCTGCAGTCTTTTTTGCGAGCTAGCTGCTTCCAGCCTACTTTCGTCAAGTTGTCGGATCAGAATTTCACTTCCTTCCGTTCTTGATTTCTCAAGAGCCACTCGCATTTGCTCAACTGAAGCTTGAATGGAACCTCTTTCCTATTTAAAATTATATTTTAATCTAAAAAGGCTTCTAATTGCTATGAAAATCTACTTCATAGGATTTCTTCCAGGTTGAGCATTCCTTCCTCAAAGACTCCTCCAACATTCTTGCATTCTCGAGTTCTGCTCTTGCTTTGTTCAAATCAGACTCTTTGCGATTCAAGGAGCAACGCAAATTGTGCAGCTCATTCATCGAGTCTTGGCGTTTCTGCATGAAAATTATTATGACTTCTGCCTACTCAATTATATAATTTACCTTTGATTCATTTGAGAGGAATTCTGCCTGAGATTTGCATTTAGCTTGTAGTGCTTCTCCTTGTTTAGTCAAGTCTTTGATTTTATCTAGAGCTGAAGTCAACTTTCCTTCTTTGTGCTCGCACAAAGCATTCAGCTTAGCCACCACAATGCTACACACAGTATTAATTAAAAACAAAAACAGAATTTTTAATCATTACTTTTTCTCCTCAATCTTCTCCTTCAGCTTCTCAATTTCCTTATTGAGAGATGCCGACTCGTCAGTCTTCTCCTTCATAAGGGCATCAAAAGCCTTGTTCAAATTATTAAAAGCGTCTTTTGCCTTTACAAGCTGAGCATTTAACTCCTTGTCCTCGTTTAGAGGAGGCAGTGGCCCAGCTCTCTTCCTTGGGGATGCATCCTATTAAAATTTTGTTTATTAAACTAATTGCACTTCCTAAGATGTTACAACTTACAAATTTCATGGGTGACAAGCCAACGTCATGAGAACCTCGGCCGTGCTGAGATATATCTCGGAATTGATTCCTCTGCTCTGTGAGTTGCTCAATTAAAAGACGGTTGTGGCACTCCTTTTCTTTCATCTCATTCAATTCTGTCACAGCATTCTCAAGCTTAGTTACAAGTGACGAAATGTCCTAAGAATAATATCAGAGTGCATAAACACAACAAATCAATCTTAAATTTTATAGCATACCATTCCACTTTCTTTCAACTGGGCTTCTTCCTCAGCTTCTTTGGACAGTTCTCGAATGGCTGCCAGCAGCTCGATGTTTCTTGTTTGAAGTTCCTCAATATCACGGAAGGGGACAAGCCTGTGAGAAAGCATTTCACTTGGAGTCATTCTAGAATAGTCCATGTAGCTCTCAGAAAAGCTTGAACGTGAAGTTGGACGTCTCGAGTTTAGTGCCTCGACCTCTCGTAACAGCACAACAACCTGTAATTTAATTGATTCCCATTTTATATTTCATCCATTCTTCCTTTAAATTTCAAATTTTTACTTGTCTGCTAAGATCGTCTATCTGGTTTTGCATCCTTTGTTTTTCCCTTTGTATAAGTCCTACATTTCTTCTGGCTTGTAGAGCTTCTTCTTTGACAACTTCAAGCTCCTGAGCAAGTTTGTCGTAGTCACCAACGATGCGTTCATTCTCCATCATGGTCATATTCAATACTTCTCTTTCTTTGCTCAACAAAGGAACCTTTTCCTCGATCTAGGAAGATATTTAATTAATTAATACAATAATCTTCTAATTAACATTACCTCATTCATTGTTGCAGCCATGGATGCCCTAAGCTCTTCGTTTTCAGCTTTCACAAGTTCAAGTTCATTCTCCTTGTTTTTGTACATGTTATAAATCTCAGTAAAGGTCAGGTTGGCATGAATCATTTGTCTGGCCGAGGATGCAGAAGGTGCAATGGCAGCAACTTGTTCCTCCATAATGCTTTCATTCAGTTGTTTAATAAGCGCATTGGCGTTTTTCAGCTCATCGCGCAAATCAAAGATCATTTTGTTCTTTTGCTCAATTTCTCTCTCAAAATCAACTTTCTGTGTCTCAGCTCTAGTCTCATATTCTCCACACTTCTCAGCAGCTTCTCTGATTGTAATTTGCAGTTCATTTATGGTGCTAATGTATTGCGAGTTGACCTTTTCTGCTTCTTTATATTGCTCTAAAATTGATAATATCAGTATCAAAATTACAAAAGAAAATTGAATTATTGAATCACCTTCATACAACTTTGCAATGCGAACTTTGGCATTTATTTCTTGGTTGTGAGCCTCTCGAATTGAAATTTCTGCATCCCGGGCCTCTCGGAGCTTTTCCAAAAGGCTCTCGATCCTTCGCTCTTCCTGAGCAAGAGTTTCCTTCAAAGATGCTGCAGCAGATTCAGCCCTTTCAACTTCGCTTCTAGATTCTCGCAGCAGAATTTCCAGGTCTGTCACTTTGACGGACATTTCGTGCTTCAGCTGAGTTAGCTCTCGAGCTGTACTATCAAGCTTTTCAGTAACATTCTTCAGGTTGGCTTTGTACGAGGCATTTTCCTGGTTCAGTCTCCACTCCCTAAAATAAGGTTCAAGTGAAAAATAAAAATCAAAAATTAAACATTTATTTAACTCACTTGTTGTTCAACTCAATTTCTCTTCCTTCAATGCTTTGCAGCTTCAAAGAGGCATCACATTTTGTAGTGATAGCTAAGGTGAGTTGAGCAGAAAGGTTTTTATTTTCAATAGCAATTCGTTGAACTTCTTCGTCTTTGCACCTCAACTGACGAAGCACTTCTTTTTCTCGAGACTGGGCACTGTCTCTCTGCAAATGCATAAGTTTCACTTCTTTGTGCTTCCTAAAGTAAAGAAAGAAGTAAATTTCTTTTGCATGATTCAATTAGTAAAAATGGCTTACTTCAATAAAGCTTCATTCAAGGCTTCCAACGTCTGCTCAACAGGAGGCATGTCAATAGCAAAATTTGACTCTAACTCCTCAAACTTGGAAGTGGAAGAAATATCTTCGGAAGCTAAGAAAAGAAAAATATTAAAAATTAAGAATGTTAAAAATTATCTTAGTATCTTTCATTGTATGAATGTGATTTTATTCAGTTACAATAGCTAAGGAATTTTTACCTGAAAGTTGATCTTTCAAATTTTTAAGCTCCCTGTCCTTGGCAGCCCAAATGTTGGTGAGCTTAGTGAGCACACTATCAGGCAGGACCTTCAGTTCTTCAACAGAGTCCATCAAGTCTTGTGTCAAAGGGTCCAAATGGGGCAAATCTAATGGCTCAGTCGGCTCAAAGGGCTTGGAAAATTTGTAGTTAATGCTGCTGTCGCCTCCAGCTTCACTCGGAGCCGCTTCTGCAATATCCTCTTCTTCTTTTTCAGAAGCTGGATCTTCAGGGCCCTCTTCTGTTATCTGCAGGGCCTCTTCGTCTGCACTTTGCTCTTCCTCACTAGGGTCCATCTCCTCTGTCTCATAACCTCCCTGCTGCATTTCTTCTTCGTCGTCCACCTCTTCTTCAGCCTCCTCGCCGCTGACATCCTCTTCCTCAGTCCTGTCGGAAACCTGCATAGGCGAGCTGCTGAGAGCGATTGTCCGGTTATGAGACATTGCTGGGGGCAAGTCATCATCATCTTCGTCGCTATCACTACTCAAGACGCTCAGAACTTCAACCTCCGGGCTACGGCTTTGCGAAGGTGGCTGAGCTTGAGCAGAAAAACGATCATCGACGTCGTCTTCTTCTTCGTCGAGCGGCTCCACATCATCATCTTCATACTCCGACGCTTCTTCTTCCTCTTCAGGAGGGTTCTGTTGGTCGAAGTCATCATCATCATCGTCACCTGGATTAGAAGCCGGTGAACCTCCCTCGTCGTCGGACACGGCGACTTCCTCAGGGTCCTCTTTTGGGTCCATTTCTTAACGGTCGCGGTGTCTTTCTTAAAGCATCATTGCTCTAGAAATTTCTCCACACAATAAGAGTGAATGCAAAATATTACGAGAATTTTTATCTACCAGAATTCCCTGAAATTCAGAGCGAAACGTGAAAACGTGTTTTGGAGCGCAAAGTTGCAAACTTTTTGAGCGGTGCCGAGCGTGTTTTGATGTTTAAAGATGGCGCATCTTTCTGAGAAATTGATTGGCACAGAGAGAAGGATTGGCGATTTAGGCGCTGGCGCGAAATTCGAAACTCGTTAATTTTAGCAAATTTACAGACTAAAAATGAAATAATTATGTGGAAATAAATATTTGGAATGTATCATTTTTCAGAATGTATTAAATTCCTTTTTTTCAATTAAGTGTTTTCAACAGTTGCATCGTTGCATGTAAACAATGTGATGTAACAATTTGGACAAATAAACAACAATATTAACATGCCAAAAAGTAAAAAAAAAAAAAAATGAAGCAAATGCAGATTTTTTTAGTATTTAATGGTATTAACTGTATTAAATAATGATTTTTCTAGAATTGAAATTGCAATGATTTCCATGCATACAAAAATAGTGAGTTCTATAAAAGAATTTAAAATAATAATAAATTGCTACAAAGAAAGTATGATGAAGACTAACAAATTTTGTATTGCATAGTTATAAATATGACTATCATGCAATTCAACCTATACATTCTACAGAGTGAATTTAAAATTTTTGTAATTAAATATTTTGTTTGTTTCATTTTTTATTACCATTTTTAATAATACATTGATCAACAACAATGCGATACCACCTCTGCGGAGGGTGAAATGCAATTGATAGCTCAATCAGAGCTGTCAAAAATAAGTATGGCAGGTTTTCTCATTTCAGCAACAAAAAACTAAAAAATATCAAAACTTAATTAAAATAACAGATTTTTTGAATGAAGTCGCAAAAAATATTTTAAATGTCTATTTAAAATTAGTGTTGGGGCTATGTGTAAGTTTTACAGTAAAACGTCATAATATTGCATTTGTAGCAGATTTGCAGCACAAAAATGGAAAACCTTTAGTTTTTCATATATCGTTGCTGTCACAGAAAATTGCCCTTCCACTTTCCCAACGGAAACAATGCGACATATGGGTGAAGCCCCACCAGGAGATCATTCTATTTTCCGCTACAGCAACAATATGTTTTAAGCTATATATATGTTCAGGCGTAGAAAATTCTTATATAATGAGAAAGCAAAAAATCTAAATTGCATGTTTCGGAATGGTTTTTGCAGTAGCATGAAAAATAAAATGGAATTACAAAAAAAATCGGAGTCATTTCAGAATCCATACAAAAATAAAAGCTAAACCATGATGCAAAAGATAGAACAGAGATCCTTTTGATCACTAATCTTAAATTCAATACATTGGAGTCTAAGGAGGAATATCTTTCAAAGTTCAGTGGCAATGTGCGAAGTAAGCCTCTGCACTCTTGAAGCGTTGCAGCCTTTGCAGAGGACATGATCGTCAAGAGGGTAGCACCCACGTCCCTCAGCTTCAGACGACAAAAGAAGTCCACAATCCTAACAAAAGTTATTTTTGAGGTTGCTTTTGATTGGTTCAAATTTAATATTACAAACCTCGCATTTGTAGCAATTGATATGGAAACTGCGGTCAAGGGCCACCACCCGAACCGTTTCCTCAGCGTCGGGCTCTGGCATTATCGGCAGACGACACACACAGCAACGAGGAGCAAATTTTCTGTTGTTGAAAAATAATTAGATTTGTTAATACACCTGTCTGAGGTCTTACTTGTGAAAATCTTCAATGCAATGGATCTGGTTGGTGGCGTCAACAGTAAAAGGAATGCCATCCAAACTCTGTCCACAAACTACGCAGCAAAAACAGCCAGGGTGGTACGGTTTTCCTGTCGCTCGAAGAATTCTGTCCAGGATAGGCTTCATGCAGACAGAGCACTTCTCCAGAGTGTTCTAAAATAACCAATTATACAGCTCAAAGAAACCAAAATTCGATATTTTTCTTTAAATGAATATTTAAATAGTACAATTAAATCTTTTTTGTAAAAAAAAAAAGAAATTACCAGGTAGTCTTCCTCGCAGTAGGGTTTGCCCTCGAGACCGTAAAATGGTTTGCCCTGCAGCGGGATTTGGCAATGATGGCATGTGAAGCATCGGATGTGATAGATTTTGTCCATGGCTGTGCAACCAGAGCCCTCGCCAATGACTTTCTCATTGCACTGACTGCAAATGCCTGTAGAATTCATATTGATGAATATAAAATTTAAAAGTCAAGGAAGAGCAGATTAAAGTGTACCATAAAAGTCTGAATCGGGGTTAGCCGAGTCCATCGACTGCAATAAAAGGTCTGTGAGGGCGTCAACCTCAGCCTCCTTGCCACTGTCAGTAACTTGCTGTTTGGTCTGGGTTTTTGAGACGTATGGAGCATACAGAGAGTAGTTTGAGTTTGTCGACAGTTGACTGGCAGGTCGAGGATTGATGGGCTCATAAATGGACTCGTATGTTGAGGACGTCTGTAAATAAAAAAATAAAAGAGTTTACCCAAAAGAAAATGAGTATAATAGAAAATATTATTGAAAGAAAAGAGCGAAAAAAAAGTATAATTTATTCATAAATATTGTATACAAGTCTTACTTGTGAGCCAGGTGCATAAGGATTGTACTGAGGGTAGTAGGGGTTCTGCTGAAGAGCGCCCTGCTGTGCGACAGGCAGTTGAACCTGTGTGACCTGCTGCGTTGTGGGTTGTGCGCGTCGCAGCTCGGAATAGCTGGAGCTAACCGGAGACGAAGGTGCAGGAGGTAAAAGATCATCAGGTGGTGGTGGCAGACACGCTGTATTCATGCGACTTAAGTTTGACATCAGAGGTGGCGGCGGAAGATCATCCATGTCTCCACCTTTCAATAAAAATTAGAATCTTTAATTTTTTATTCAAAGAAATGTTAAAAATTAAAATAAATAATAAATTTATATTTTTTTTGTCAATTGATTTTACCACTGTTATAAGGAAGATTGCAGTAGGTGGCTGTTGATCCACCAAAGGAACTCTCGTCCATCTGCTGAGGCAGATTGGAATAGAGCCGTGTGGAGCCCTGGCCCTGAGATTGTCCATGAAGGACAGTGCTGTACGACGGTTCTGCTGGCTTTTTGATACTCTCGCTTCGTGGAACCTGAGAAAAACAAGTCAGAATTAACACAAAGAACAAGGAATGAATATAAAACTGCGTGTTTGTGTCTTGGAATTAAAATACGATACCTGCGGTTGAGGTTTCTTGGCAGGCTTTGGAGGCACCGCAGGTGCCACCTTTCGTTGGCTGCCCCCGGCCATTGACATTATTTGTTGCTGTATTTTCGACGTACTTATGTCTACAGCCATAACTCAGCAACTGAAACACGAGGAAAAGAGAAATTAAAAAGCTATCTTGCTCAACAAGCCCATGAGCTGCCTTTATCAATTTGTTTGTTTTTGCTTATGTACACGTCCGAGTGATTCATGACACTGGAATTGCAACGAATTGACGAGGCACTGGCAATTTACCAAACAACTTTTTTCAATTGCAAAATCAATTAATTTGATGATAAATTATGTTGACAACGTGATGGAAAATCAATTACCTCGACAAAGATGACAAATCTCTCGGGTCGACAGAAGATTCGACCGATTCATCTGAAACGAAGCGCAGGTGGCCAGCAGGCGGGGTCCAGGGTTTACCACAAAATAAAGGAGTTAAGGAGAGAGGAGAGAGCCGAGAGCGTAAGGTGGGAGGTCAAGAAACGGGAGGAGAGGAAAAGATGAGACGAGTTTTACGTCACAGCGCAAACCTCTGTGTTTACCAATCAAAAGTCGATGAAATAAAAATTTTAAAATGACCTTGTACTTTTAATGTTTTGGCCACGGCTATTTTATAAACGAAAATTGATTGTAAGATCTGATGTCGCCAGCCATGACGTATTCGGTATTCGGTCGCACCTTTCACAAGAGAAACGGGCAAATCAACCTGCATTAGTTGTGATTCCTCAGGGTAGAGGCGCTGCACGCAATCTGATAACTGTCATGGCGATTGTCGTTGCCCATCCTCTGCATTCTCATTCAATCCCCCAGAAGAAAATCTTTGTTACCCCCTCTACCTGTACCAAGTGTATGCGGAGAACAGAGCTTTTGATTCTTGGGCAACAAAGAGAGATAAATCGCAGCCTCCTCCTTCGCCTCTCCCGTACGTTTTCACTTCGCGCCGACAAGAATTTGTATAATTATACAAATGGTTTCTCTTGTTCTGTTTAGTGTCATGGAAGCGGCCATATTGCATGGGTAACTCCTGTGCCGAGCAAAATTGACATAAATCTTGTTTACTAGTCGTTCATGTGCTGAGTTCGAGCAATACCTGCTCGTTTTTCTTCGTGATGGAGGAAACGAAGATAATTTACCACATCGACGATGAAGAGACGCCGTATTTGGTCAAGCTGCCCATCCCGCCTGAGCGGGTCACTCTGGCCGACTTCAAGAACATCCTCAATCGGCCCAACTTCAAGTTCTTCTTCAAGTCGATGGACGATGACTTCGGGTATAAATTGATTTCCGTCGTGTTCACGCACGGATTCCTAAAAAAATTTGATCATCCTAATTTGATTGAAGCAAATTTAGAAATTTAACGTAGTATTTTCGAGATTGATTTATGTTTTGCATATTTGGACATTTCTCATAATTTTCCTGATTTGGGTTTGAACGGGACAGCTTCATCTGTATTAAAAATACCAAAATGCTGTTATTTCTTTTTTGGTGGGGTTATTCTTTTAATTTTATATGAGTGTATTGTCTACTCGTGGGAAATTCCGGGAATTAATACATTGATCCATTGAAATTATAAAGAGATTCATTTAATTTGAACTAATAAAAACGTCTATTTAAAATTTACTGCTGCAGCGAATTGTGAGAAAAATTTATTAAAAAAAATTTATTTTATTTTAGGGTCGTGAAAGAAGAAATTGTGGACGATGACTCTCACTTGCCTTGTTTCAATGGCCGGGTTGTCTCATGGGTAACGATTTTTTTAAGTAATATTATTTGTTTAACTGACAATTTCCGTGTCTCAGTTGGTTTCTGCAGAAGGCAGCAGTGTGTCCGATCGTTCAGACGGTGCGTCTCAGTGCACAGATAGTGCCGCAAACTCGGAACCAAAGCAGGAGCGCCAGCCCATTGGCATTGTTGTTGACACACAGACTTCAAATTTCAGGTTCTAAATTTATATAAAATTGGCAACCTTAATTAAAAACTATAATTTACATGGAAACATTTATTAACAAAATAAATATTGAATAAAAAATTTTGATGAATTGCTTCAAAATTGAAATAAATTCGCCTTTAAATATATTTTTCAGATCTTTTGTCTGGTTAACACTAAAATCAGCTTTCTTATCAAACATCTCTATCAAAATTTAGATTAGACTCAATAATGGCTTTTCCATATTTTTTTTGTCAGCATCTTTTATTTTAAAATATCAAGTTTATTTTACATATTTTAATGTTTTAAATAAAGAAAATCGATATCTTGATTATTCTTTTTCAAATTTAATTTTAGGATGGCTCACATGACACACGCCGCGACTCGCACAATGGAGGACTCGACATGTACAGAAACTGAATCAATTATCAGCTCTCGGCCAGGTAAGCAGATGCTTTTTTTTACCCCCTCTCACACTTCACCCTGCTTTTTACGGTTAATTTTTTCCAATATTATTTTAAAATCCTGCACGTTATGTTCAAGCATTTTTTTATTTTGTTATTAGGGGGCGCCCGGCCTGTTCGTCATCATGTGGAAAAATACGATAAATACATTCGATACAATGGTGAGTTTTGCTTTTCTGTCACAACCCTCGTCACATCCTTATCATAAATTTATTTTCTAAAAAAATTAGCCCTTAAACTGTTTTAACTTAATTTTTTTTTTAATTTTTTTTAAAGGTTTGCAAGGAGCACGCCCAAACGGTCAAACAGGCAGACAGCAGCGCTCAGGCCATGGTTACGAATCCTCGTCCATGATAAGCTCAGAACTTGAGACCACAAGCTGCCTTGACTCTGAGGATGACGCCACCTCTCACATAACTACCACCACAGGTAACATTTCTTTCCCTTTGCTTTTGAATCTTTTCGACACATTTTTTATTTTATTTATAGAGCACAGCAGTGTGTCCCGGGCGCATTTAAGGCGTCGTCAACGTCGGAGGCGGCACAGAATGCCTCCTATGTCGAGGACGTCCTCTTTTTCAAGCATCACAGATTCGACCATGTCGCTAAACATCATCACAGTGTCGCTCAGCATGGACGCAGTTAATTTCCTCGGCATCAGCATAGTTGGCCAAAGCAACAAGGGAGGTGATGGTGGAATTTATGTTGGCTCTATCATGAAAGGGTTTGTTTAGTTGGCTTTTGTGTTACATAAATAACAAAAATCTTGATCCAGGGGTGCGGTAGCTCTGGATGGACGCATTGAGCCTGGTGACATGATTCTGCAAGTCAATGACATCAACTTTGAAAACATGAGCAATGACGAAGCTGTCCGAGTTCTCAGGGAAGTTGTGCAAAAACCAGGGTAAGCAGATGTAACTTTAGTGCAACTCATCAAAATGCAACATTTATTTATTTTTGTAGCCCAATTAAGCTGGTAGTGGCAAAGTGTTGGGAGCCAAATCCCAAAGGCTATTTTACAATACCACGGACAGAACCAGTTAGGCCAATTGACCCTGGGGCATGGGTTGCACACACAGCAGCTATTAGAGGTATGTCGAATTGTTCAAATCAAAATAAATTATCAAAGTTTTTTAATAACTGATTAATTTGGATAATCATACAGAGAATTTTTTTAATCCAATTACAGGAGACTTTCCGTTAAGACCACCTTCAGTCAGCACCCTCACATCTACCAGTTCTTCGATTACATCTAGTATGCCAGACTGCGAACAAAGTGAGTTTTTGATTACTTTAATATCTCTTCATAATTCTGTTGGAAGTTGAAAAACTAGTTTTTTTATTAAGATATTATCCTCATTGAATTATGTCAAATTTCCTTCAATAGGAACCATTGAAGAAATGCACTTGACTGTTAGAACGGAAATGCCAGTGATTGTACGAGCTATGGCACGGCCAGATTCAGGTTTAGAGGTTCGAGACCGGCTTTGGCTGAAAATCACAATTCCCAATGCATTTATTGGTAATGCGTTTTTCTATTAGTTTATACATTTTTTCTAATTATTCTGTGAATAGGCGCCGATGTGGTTGACTGGTTAAACACACACATCGACGGCTTCAGTGACCGTCGGGATGCACGGAAGTACGCATCCCAAATGCTCAAGGCAGGCTACATTCGGCACACAGTTAATAAGATCACCTTTTCTGAGCAGTGCTACTACGTCTTTGGTGACTTATGCAGCTGTAAGTATTTTAAATTTTCAATTAAGCAATAATATATATAATGTTTTGACGTAATTGTGGTTTAGCAAAAGCTCAGTCTAAAGTGGTTAAAAATTTCACAGCTATGTCTACGCTGAAGTTACACGAGGACGAGTCGGTGTCTGTCGGCCCTTTGCCGCCACCAAGCGCAACCTCTACAGTGCCATGGGGTGGTGTGGGAGGGCACATGCCTTACGCAGGCACCTTTTTGCCGCACCCAGCGTCAGGTTATGCGCCCATGCCCTTTAATTATACAAACGAGCCAAGTGTGTACGGCTTCGAAGAGGAGCATCCTGCAAAATCCACTTCCGGTATGTTGCATTTGGAAACCTTTAAATTGGTTGTCAGCAAAGATTATCGTCCGCCAGGAGGAAGCAGTGGATCAGATGGCGCCGCGAGCTTAGTAGGATCCGCCATACGAGCTCCGGCATCAGGAATGCCGCCGAATCTTCCACCTTTACCCTCATCTTCTCCGCACCAACAAGGTTCGTTCTTACAAATGTCCCCATTATTAAATTTGCTCTTTCTTGAATATTGTTGCTGATGGTAATTTTTTTTTTTAACCTTCAGGTGCAGCAAGCGAGTCTGGCTCTCGAAGGTCTCGTTCAAGTGGCTCTGAACAGAGCGGCTCAACGGCAGCAGCTGGAGCAGCAAGTGGGGCTGGAAGTGCAGGCAGCGGAGGGTGCAGTGGAAGTGGTCGGCAGCTTCAGCACGTCCCTGAGGAAGTCTCTGGCAGCCGCCAGTCGTTTCGAATGGCCATGGGAAATCCTTGTGAGTTCTTCGTAGATGTGATGTAAATTGGGACTCTTGAAAAAATTTCCTCTGCCCAAATCAAGTGGGAGAGAAATTGAATTTATAAGGGTGTTCTTGTAATACATGTAAGCCTGCATGACGATGCATGAATTTGATTTTCATTTTTCTTCACTTTTCCTACTTTCTTGCATTCCACTATTCTATATTTTACTTTGGTCTTTCAATCCAATTGAGCCTTGCCTCCAAATTTTTACCTTAAAGACTCAAAATTGTTGGTCTTGATTTTGCAGTTGTGGCCTGACAATGAGTAGCGCAGAATTTTGACCCCCAAATCGCTTCGCACGCTTTGATTTCGCCGCCATAATTTATTAACCACACCACGTTATACATTAATGTCGAGCCGTTTTTTTTTATATGAAAAGTAGCCACTTTTTCTATCAACTGGTTTTATTTTAATGTAAATAGTAATTGTAGACAATGTTGTATGTAGATTATGAAGCTGTAAGAAGCAACAAAATTATATCCTGTGATTGTATTAATCACGAAAAAACCTTCTTTCATTTGCTCTCACCAGACCCTGTTTGTTGTATTGAATGCTAGTGTGATGCATTTTTCTAATGTAGTTAAATCCATCGCCGACGTTTCGTCGGATGTATTTGGACACAAAAAGAAAAATTGGCCGTGATTATTTGAGACGGCACTTTTTCCGCAGCTTCACCAATCCGTAGCACGACGACCCTGACCACACACTCCATTAACAAAAATGAGATGGTGCACCACAAATCATCCCCTATGCACACCTGTGAGTTTGAATTATTTAATGCAAATATTGGAACGGGAAAAAAATTAATTATTATATTCCAACAGACGAGAGCATTGATCTTCTCGAGTATAGTTTTGCCAACAACAACAACTAAGTAAGAAGTCTTCTCTTCCAAACTTGGACGAATTTTAAGTGAGTTTTAAATTCTCCAAAGACAATTATTTACGTAATTAACTACTTATGTATACTTTGATGTTCTTGTATCCACCAAAAGACTTTAAAGCAGTGGAAAGCGGTTTCTCATTATTTCTTTGCATTTCGTGAAAATAATGTAGACTTAAGAATTTTTCATCTCGACAGTTGCTCAAAGGGCAAACTTCGAAAAACATCAATCAATGCAAAAAAAAAAATTCTGTACTGCTGACAAAATACAGGAACGAGCAAAATATTTTATTGTGCAATAATTCAGTGAGCATTTAAATTTTAAAGTGTCATTCCAGTATGATGTCATTGATTGTAAATTTCTCCGAAATTGGGGTAAATGTGTTTCCTACCTCGTTATGAGTTAAAACTTGATTTCATCAAGTCCCTTTTGCTTATTCTGCTATATAAATATTTCCCATTTAAACAAACAACAGGGTAATGCTATGTAAAGAGAAAATTGCTCGATCTTGATGTGCGAAATTAAATCGCCACAATAATTAAGCCATTGCTGGTGCCATTTCAGGGAAATCGCGTCTCATTGTTAGAAATAAATCTTTATAATTCATGTGATTTTGACGAGATAAATGATTTTTCTAAACTAAATCGTGGAAATTTGGGAAAGTTTTCACATCATAGTCAAGGCGCAGTAGATAAGAAACGGACACAATTGAAAATCTGTCTATGTAAAATTATTGAACGACTTATATATTATTCCAATCATTTTTTATTATTCAAAATCAATCATTTATATTGATGAATACTTGATGATTTACTAATTCAAAGGATTGACTCAATAAAAATGTAAAAAAAACAAACAATTTTCTCTGTACAAAAGGAGAAATATATTATAAATGAAACTCATTAACTTGTTTGTGCATTTTATTTTCTTAATAATGTTACAAGACTTATTCATTTGCTACTTTTAAAAAGAATCGCCAGCACACTGCGTGTTGTTTACATTATGATTCACACCAAGGGGCTATGGTACACGGTAAAAATGCTAACGCTTACCAATGAGCTACAATATTATGTATATAGTGTATGCAATACGAGCATTGTTATTTAAATGCAGAATTCCATTTGCTTCTTGGAGCAGCAGTAAAAATTAGTTTTTTTTTTCATTTGTCGGGGAAGAGTTTTTAAATGGAAGTTAAAAGTTTGTTTAGTACTTGTTGAGCTTACAGCTTACAAAAGGAGAGAGGCGCGGGGGTTAAAAAGCGAACGAGATTTGCTGCTACAGCTATGATTGATTTTCTTACAGGTCAGTCTCATTCATAAATAGGCGGTATAAAGCAATCACGATAATCATAACAATCTTTTTAAAGTACTCAAAAATGAATTCAGGTGGCTATTCTTAACCTTAAAATAGAGTTGACACAAGTCCAATTATTCAAAATGCTTTTTACACAAATTAATTGCTAAAATTCATAGAGAGCTCATATTTTTGGCATGATTTGGTCCAGGTGGTTTCTTTTGTAATTCGTCGTTGCGAGCATTTGAGTAAATTTGGCACGCAAAAAGGTCCATTTGAGGATGTATGATTATTTTGTTTTTTACTCAACACGAGCATAATTGCTGGTGAGCCCCCTTTGGATCCAGAAGTCGCAGTTGTTATAAGAGCTCTTGATCGAGACGTCTTGACCGACCATTATGATGTTTTGAGGCAGAGCGGAGCTTCGCTCCGAGCCCGAGGCACCTGGTGGGAGCTCCTGGTGCCACACGAAGCGGTAGAAGAAGTTCTGCATGGCTGAGAGGTATCGCTTCTCCTCAGGGCTGTGTGCCTCGTACAGACCCAGAATCGCTTCAATGTCGGCGCCCATGTCAGCAACGTTGCCGTAATAGTTAGAGTTGCGTGTTTGCGTCACAACGTAGAAGTGCACCGACGAGGCATGACGATTGCCGGTTTTCATGGCTGCAAATTGAAAGGGAGAAATTATCATGAGACAAGGTTTGGTTGAAATCAAAATTTTAGGGTAATACAACTTCTTCATTATAGAATATAAATCTGTTAAAATTTTAAAACTTACTTGTAGACTTTACAGAGGCAAGTTCCTTTGCAGTTTGGTACAGAGGGCAAATGGTGCGGAGGTCACTGATCATAGAAGCAAGCTGAGGCCATGAGGGCGGTTCGTAGCGCTTCAGCACCTCGCCAAATATGCCATTCGGCACATTGCTAGATCCCAGCACTGAGCCGCGCACATAGTTCTCAAAGTTCACTCTCTGGGTCCAATCCTTCTTTGATTGCAGTTCTTTGGTTGCTTCAACATGGGCAGTTGTTCCTATTTAATATAGAAATTCAGTAATGGGTTCCGGTTTGGTAAAACTTTATAAATTACCAAAGACGACTTTGTATGGAAGGCCGTTCTCCCTCCAGGCGTTCATCAGGTTTTGGCGCACCACCACTCCATCCTGAATAATCCAGTGGTGCTGGTCAATTGGTGGAGGTCCAATGGGCAACTCGGACTTCCAGATGTTCTTCTTCCAGTCTTCAGGAACGCGGTCTAGAATGTCTTCGGGATCAAGGCGTCGAACGCACTCTGCTGTAGGGCAACCGACTGCGTTGAAAAACTCTCGACCAGCACTTTCCGCATCCTTCAACGTCTGGTTTGCGAGGACTCCAGAGCCACTGCTCAGCCACACCTATTTAATTAATTTAAAACATAAATTCATATTTTTAAGCTGATAATATTAAAAACTCACCTGGTTGAAGAGCCTTTGGATGGGCGCCTCTCTGCGCTTACCGAGAGCAGTCAGCGCCGTTACAAGGGAGGCACCAGCTCTGTGTCCAACAACGGTAACAGCCTGAAGAAAAATATTTAAAAAAAACGCTCGAAATATTTGGAAGATAAAATCACTTACATCAGGGTCACCTCCAAAGTGCTCAATGTTGATTTGGACCCACTCGAGTGCAGCTATAACGTCAGTGAGCGCGTAATTGCCAGAGTGTGGTGGATAGGTGGTGCTTGAGATTATGCTGAAATCCATTTAATTTTTAATTATTATATAATATTAAATTTTTTTTGTACATTAAAAAGAAAAAAATCTTGGTTTGAATTCTTGTGATTAATATCAAAAAGTTATAATTTGAAATATACCTTGAAGCAAGGAAGCCGAAGGCTCCTAGACGGAATCGAGGCTGCACATAGACAACGTCTCTCTGTCTAGCCATTCCACGTGCCGGTCTAAACGAGTGTCCACCAACCATGGTCTCGGAAGATATGATGACCACGACCGGCAGAGGGGCGTCATGGCGCACACGACGTGTGTACACGTCTAGCGTCAAACAATCTTCATCGCCATCATGAGATCCATTGCGGTAGAGCTGCCAGCATTGATTCGGTCCAGACTCGCTGCTATTGTGGGTCCATGCGCGGAACGTTCCGTTCCAACACTGTTCCAGACTCCGCAACGGCTTGGCAGGTGCGAAGCGCAAGTTGTCCACCGGCGGCACTGCATATGGTATGCCTTTAAATGTGAATTCGCCCTCATCTAGTTTTCTACAAGCAATAATAATTTAATTTTTAGTTTTTTTTTTCAGTATAATAAAAAACCAACCCTTCTACGGGACCGCAGGATGTAACAGTGGTTACGTATGTGCCGTTGATCAGAATTTCATTGTAGCGAGGTCTTCTTGGGCCAGTCACAGCCAGTATGATTAGTAGCAGCAGCAGTGACAAGAAAACAATCAGTCCAACTGAAAATAATTATTAAAATTTAAATATTTGTATAAATATTAATAGAGAATTCTTACTAATGAGGAAACGATGTTGCTGAAAGGTAGACTTCAAGTTGCCCACCAGAGACTCCTCATCGGTTGCAGTTGCGTCTTTCTCTTCAACCTTTTCATTTTTCTAGAACACAGACATGCAAATGATTAGAAGACGAGACCAAAGATATATTTAATTAATATGACAAGTAAATAACTTCTTAAATAATTTTTTTTAAATTTGTGTTAAAAACCCTTGTCATTATCTAGTAAGGAGAACTGTAAAAAATATCATGCTTTTAAAGTAATTTACCTCAGTGCCTAGCTCAACGTCATTGAGCTCCACCTTTTCTAGTCCATCCTCGACGTCTTCACTGTCAAGTTTCTGCTTTTCAGGATCCGTTTCACCTGCCTCAGCGTCCTTCTCCTGCAGACCAGACATGTTATGTGATTCCAGTAATTAAACAACCCCTGCTTCTTTGTTTGCTTTTATACAACACGCTTTGACAAAGAAAATTTATATTGATCGGTTAGCATCCCTCCCTCTTGTCGACTGTCTGGTACGTGTGTGGAAAATGCACTATAGAGTTAAGGCCAGACAACTATCGATTTCACCCCTAGCATCTTTGCGCGCGCCAAAATCAACTTGCAAGCGGGTTTCATTATAAAAAGAGGAAGCGCATTGAATATTGATTTTTTTTTTATTCTAAAGAAAAAGATCTTTATAAAAAATTTATTGTGTTTTATTAAAAATATTATTTCGTTATTAAAATGTATGATTTTTCATGGATTGATAAAGCGTATAACTCACAAATAATTAAATTGCTTGTTTTTCTGTTTATAATAATTAACTACAATAAAACCATTGACTTCTGAATCTAAAAAACCGCGTCAAATACTCAAAGTTGAAGAACAATGAAACCTAGCTTCAAACAACACGTTTAACAGTGAGGGTGAGTAATTGTTCATAAAAAATAGAAATATATTTGATTTAGGCAATATCGAGACAGTCACGTCGTGCAAGTTGCATATTTTCCAAACTTTACTCAACCGCTGCTGCGTGACGTTATGTCAGCATTACGCGCTCATATCCTTTGATAAGTTTCAAAAAAATATAAAAAAATTTAAGAGCAAAAAAAGTGATCCTTCTCGTAACTGGTCGATAAATAAATTAAATTTTCAGCAATGCCAAATCTTATCAATTAAATAGTGTAAAAACCAAAATAAATAAATGTTACTGTATTTAATTACAAAGAAAATGTTACACTGACCTTATTTCTCCTTGGCCAGACAGCTTCGAGAGGCGCCCTGATGGCCTTGAGCAGTTGCGTGGTCCTGGACACTGGTTTCGGCTGCTCGGTTTTCTCTTCCTCTTCCTTCTTTTCTTCTTCCTCCTCCTGGTCTTTATTTTCAGCATCCTCTGCCTTTTCCCCTTTCTCCTCCAATTCAACCGGTTCGCAGCCCTTTTTAAAATACACAAAAAGGGTCAAACTTTACCCATCGAGGAATAATTTTTTCATTTCAACACACCTTCGTGGCAGACTTTTTGAAAGGGTTCGAGGGCATTTTGACCTTAGGAATTTTAGCAAGCACTTCTTTCGACCAAGACTTGGCGGGCACCTTTTCTTCCTCCTCCGCGCCGGCAGCCTCGTCCGTTTTTGTGGGCGACAGAGGAGCCTCCTCACCCTGCAAGAGTTGCTTATCTTCCTCGTTTTCGCCTCCCTCGGTTTTCTTTTCCTGTTCCGAATAAAACAACACACGCATAAGGAAGACGCCAAACTTAAAGTGATCGTATGGTATAAATAAAAGTTTGAAATAAAGGAAACATTTGAATGTTCCAATCACAATAGATTACAAATTATGTTAAAAAAATACAGCTTTTATTCATAAGACTTGTTGGTCTCAGATACTGGGTCAAAGCTGTACAGTTTATAACAATATATCGATTTTTCCATTAGTTGAGTTCCAATAAATAAATAAATCCATTAATGTTCGTATACAGACTCATTGCTTTATTAAAAAAAATTATAATAAGAAAACCTATACCTATATTTTAGCTCAAAATTAATTTTTTTTTTTAAATACAAGAAATAATTTTATTTTCTCCTCTAAATTGATTTTGATGTAAATTGTTGAAATATAAAATTTGATTTTGAATTACTTAGGTTTCATATTCCATTCCAAAGTTTAAATACCAGCTTTGGATGCCTTATTTTAATTTAAATTATTAAAAATAAAAAAACTGACCTTGCGCTCCTTTGATTTGCTGCGGCTGAAGATTGGGGGGATTTTGCTCTTTATGTTTGAAAGACCTTTCTTGAGGCTTCCTTTGCTTTTGGTCGCCTCTTCCACCGTGGCCGCCTCCTCTTCCGGGGCCTCTTTTTGGTCCCCATCAGCTTTGGCCTCTTCCTCAGGAGGCGCGTCTGGTTTTTCAGCAGGTGGCTCGTCTGGCTCCTGCTGCTTCTGCTTCTCCTCCTCCTGGATGTCCAACTTGTCCTGGCTCTTTTTCACATCCTGCTCGATCTCACTCATCTGAAACAATTAATGGTTTTCGGTTTCATTTTAGCTGGAAATATTTACCAAAACATTGAGGAACAATATAATTAAAATATCAATTGCTGCTTAAAAATATTTTCCTCTACGAAACTAGATTCAAGAATCTCTTGAAAATACTTAGGAATTACTTAATGAAATGACACATAATTTTTATTCCCCTCTCAATGATTTTGTAATTATATAAAAAAAAACTATTGGTCTAAAATGAATAACATAATATTTTCTATGGTTTCAAAATTGTAATATTTAATAGAAAAGGGACCCCATATATGAGATTTGTTTAAAGAGCCAGTAAGAAAATAAAGATTAAAAGAAACTATATTTTATTTATTTGATCAGTTCTATTGTTTGAAAAAAAAAATGTTGTTAATGGCCGAGACCGTGATATTATACCCATGTCATACGGGATGTCTAATTTTGAGTCTTCCAACCAAACCGCAACTTGTTCTTATACTACTTCTTCAGCAGCTTTTCTGCTTTTGCTTTTAAATTCCTACTCGTGCACTGCGTTACGGGTGTTGGCTCTCGAGTACGGTTTTGCGGCGTGCTCGGGTTTCTCCTCAAATTACCTTGTTCCCCACTTAAGACGCCCTTTTCAAGCGCGGTCGCATTTTTAATTCTCGCCTCTGTTTATTTCTCTGCAGCATGCTTGCCACCTACACAATTGCACGCTACGTTTGGACACCAGTGTCCAGTTAAATAATAAGAAAAAAATGATGTGTTATCCAAATCTTTATTTTAAAGCACTAAAAATAAGTGCTAAAGAAGCAATGCGGGCTTTTCACATGCACAAGAAGTTATTATTCATTTTTAAGTTCACAATTGGTCGGATCCGTTTCTGATTTTTTTTAATCATGCGGAATTGCACTTAAAAATAAAATCGCGTGACTTTTAAACCTTAAAGGAAACACAATTTTGAAATTTTAATACAAAATAATGGAAAAAATCAAAATATTTCAAGCATTCAGTTTATACTGATATTCTTTTCTACGAAAATGTAACAAAAAGAAATAATATTTATTTTCCTCGTTATTTATTTCTACATTTCTAAAATGTGAATTTGAGCTTTGCAATCAAAAACGAATAAGAGTTGATTTTCATCAAAAATAAAATGGTTGGATGTTGCACATAGATAAAACAAAATGATGAATTTGTCTAAAAAAAAACATGAGCATTGTTTAATTATTAGTAATTCCTCATTTAAAAAAAAATCAAACTAAGAAAACGTTCACATATACGAGAAGAAGTATATTCGACGAAGAATTTTTGAAAGGTGCAGGTTAAATCTATCTCTGTGGAGCAAAAGCACGCACCGGTCGGAATGATGTTTTTGAGAAGGCTTTAGAATCCTGGTCTTTACTCAACAAGGCCAGCACGTTTTCAGTATAACTGTTTTTGAATTGTACGTTTCTTTAACTTCGGGAGCTTGAAGAAAAGCGTTTAGCTGGATAAAGAATTCTGAAGAGACGATCCGTGGGATACATTTAGCAAATTATGCTCCAGTTCACCATATTAGCAAAAGAAATGTCATTTTTAATTTAAAAATAATTATGTGAAAAAACCTGAGTACAAGAGGTTTATTAATCAAAAGCGCACTAATTTTTTGATAGTTCTTTTACTTTTTTAACTCATGTTTTTTTTATACATTACAGCGGGTTTGTCGAATTGACTACTTGTAAAAATAATTTATAAATGGAGAAATGAACCGAATAAAACGAAAAATTAATGGATGAGCCGTAATTACATAGAAATCTTGTAGCCCTATGATTATGTGTTTGAGGATTAAGAGGGACCGTCCCAATGCTGGCAGATAATACGATGGACGCTATTTCTTTGTGTTGTTCCACCGCGACATTGAATTAAAAAAAAAAAGAGGGGACCCCCATCTTAAGCCTGAATTATTTGACGCGCCTTTGACGTGACATCATTGCAGGAATCAAACCAAATAGTTGAAAAGGTCAAGCACCCCTATGGATTTGAACATAAAAAAGGGTATTTTTTAGATTAAATGTGACAAAGTTCATTTAGTCTGCATCACTGAGCTTTCTAAACGAAAAAAAAAATATGAAGTCTGCTTGAATACCAAATTAATTTTAAAGGAATAATGCAAAAATTAACAAAACAATATCACCTTATTAAGTTGACAAACGTTGGTGCGGTTTTAAGCAAATGAATTTAGTATTTTTACTGTTTTTGATGGATTAAATTGCATTTAAAGCAATCCAATGAAAAAAAGAACAGAAAAGGTATATTCAACAGCGCAAGGATGCAAATTGACTCCGTGCTGACACTATTGGAAATGATTTTGTATTCACGCTATGCTTGATAATCCCATGCAGAGCAGATTAGTTTAACAGGACTGCGAGTGTCTGCGATTTTTATGGATTCTTGTCACGTTTTGATGCGCAATTTGCCTATCACCAATAAAAAAATGCTGTTCTATTTATCAATATCAAATTAGATACAAAGAGTGTCGCAAATTGTAAAAAAATATTTTAGCTGACAAAAAAAAATATCATTCGAAGAAGCGAAATAAGACTGGAATAGAAGGAAAGGAAAACATTAAATGCGTAAAGGCTTAATTTTATAGGAGTCAATTTTAATGACCCGCAAAATGTATCGAGTCGGGTGTAGCTTTCTTTTGTTTTGATTATTAGAGTAGTCAACAAAGATTCAAATGACATTCATGGTTTTTATTCTCAACTATCTCAAAACATTTGCATGTTTATTTTTTAAAAAATAGGAAATTGGCTGGCAAAATTCAATATTTGATTTAGACGGTTTCAGTTTATCATTTTTAAAGAAAATAATAAATTTTTAGAGCATAGAAGAAAAGAGAGTCAATCATTTCAGTTTTCCATCTCAAAGATTGGAGGTAAAAAAAAACCAGTTAAAAACAATTTCAGTTTATTAATCATTTGTGAAATTTATTTCTAAATCTTTAAAAATAAGAAAAAACGCTTCTTGATTACTGAATATGAACAATTCTTGCGGAAGCATTTAAAAAAGTGTGTGCTCAGGTTGATTTTGGCGGAAGAAGAAATTGAATTTTTTAAACTTAAAAACGCTTATTTTGGTAAAAAAAATCATTTAGGAGCATGAGTGAAGATTTCCAAAATTATGACTTAGGGTGTGGCAAGGAGAACATAAAAAAGCAACAGCAATAGCGTGCGTGAAATTTCAAATTATTCCTCCGAATGCTCGAGTCAAACGCGTAAATCAAGATTATGTAATTTGTGGCAAGTTGCATGTTTCTCCAACCCTCTTTATTGAAAAAAAAATTAGAGCCGGGTGAATTGTTCACGGTCACGATTGGTTCGGAAATCTGCCGGCGCGGCTTCGGCGTGCACATGCGAGAAAAGCGAAAACATTATATATGAGAAGCAAAGGGTGCGAGAGAGCGACGCCTTAAACGCACCCCCTCTCCCTCGTCCTCCCCTAACAGAAAAACGTGCGTTCCGATCGATATGCAGCGGGCGGCACCCCGAAGCGGCAGCGAAAATAAAAACGCCGCCGAGCCTTCGCAATGAATATTTAAAGATATTTGTTTAATTAATTTCCTTCTTAAATCAAACCCGTTGATTTTTTTGATAAAAATTATTACAATTGTAATTAGAACAGTATTTAAAATGACTAAAAGTATTTATAAGCCTTGCTGTATTATTTTTTTTTTTTTTATTTTTTTATGAGGCGCGTTGACCGATCGATGTTGGGCCAAATCTAGCCACTTGTTTGCATCGAGGCTAAAACGCGCGCGCCCCTAGCTAGCGCCACTTTCTACAGCGAGCCTGTAGCTATTCTTCCCGCGAAAAACCACCCCTATCTTTTGCGCCAAGTCTCTTTAAGGACCTCGTCTTTTTAAAACCGAATCGCCGCTTTTCGCAAAACTCACCTCTGATTTCTCGCCTGGCGAAGGCCGCCTGTCTATTTCTGGACAAATTTGCTGCTCACTCGGCTGTGGCGCCGCGAGTACGTCTCGCTAATCCTCGCACTGACTAAACTACTGCAGCTCACTTTGCCAGTGCAGTCAGTAGTGACGCTTGCCTTCCTTTGATGCTGTCGCAGTCCGGCACCGATTCGGCTCCTAGTGTTGTTTTGCTGCCTCTCTTTTCCTCTCCCTCTCGCGCTTGCACGCAATGCTCGTCGCACACAAACGGCCCTTGGTGGAGAGTTCCCTCCCCCTCCCTCCCCGCCGACTTAACAACCTACTCGTCTTTTGCTGTGTAAGCGACCCTCCAGCCTGCACTTCTCCTATATATGTTACTTTTTTTCACTTTTTACCGGCAACACACACACCGTGTCCTCCCCTTTTCTTCAATTTAAATTTTTAATTTTTACACTTTTTTAAAGCAGTTGTTTTTTAATGCGTTTTAAATCTTTAGGGAATGCAATTCCGGTGATAAAGATCGAAACTTCATTTCCCGCCTTCACGGTGGAATATATAATTGGAATACAAATACACAGGATTTTCACTCCACAGATTTTATAAATCTCAGCCTTGCAGCGAATGCACAAAAGCAGCGCTACGTATGCAACGCGCCTGACACTGATGTCTTCGGGTTGCATACTTTCTCGAATTTCTCATTGATTACCATTTCGTTCGGATTTTTTAATTCGTTACAATTTTTTGCGACACTCATGTAATTTTTCTCTCAACGAAAATAATATTGAAGAGTGTTGAAAATATATTTTTAGTTTAGAAAATTCAAATTATTATTTTATTTCTGATGTATTCAAACAAGATCAGTTTTAAATTTAATCATAATACATTTTCACGTTTCTAAGCAACCGCGAGTTATTTTTTCCCTGCAACAGACTTCCTGGCACACGTCAAAAATATAAAACCAAACTATATAATATAATTCGATAATAATTACTTTGATCAATTTCCACGATAAAACTGCACCATAAAAATTTCAACCGCACGCATACGCCACACGCGAAATTTGAGTGATCAGCACCTGATATTGGCGTACATACAGGAAATCCGGGCACAAAGGCACATTTATTTGTCCAAAACTTATTTGCGTTTGCGCTTCGATCACCCCCGAAAGACCAATAAAATAATTAAATTAATTAAAATTATCATGGTTTGCGCTGGCTCCTGCCCCTATTTTGATAAGCATAGTACTATTTCCAAATTGTTTCCCATATTTTTAATAATTATTATTATTCATTGATCGCGAAAGTGGAAGCTTTCAAAATATATAAATTTAAACAGAAAAAACCCAAAACTATAAAAATAATTTGAATGGAGAATAAATAAATAAATTTCTTTTCAGTGGACAAAACAAGCAATTTTTTTATCCATTTAAGTGGTTTGTAAATAATATTGAAAGATGCAAAAATAAAAAATTGATATACTTTCAATTTTCATAATTATCTCTTAAAAAAGTTAAAACGAAAATATTTTTTAGATTGCTCTATATTAATTGGAATCTAATGCGTTAATAATTATAAAAGTCCGGAATTTTTGTAAACTTTATTAATTACTTTTTTATGGATTCATATTTAAATACATAGTTAAGTTTTTGCATAATTTTTTCCTTTTTTATTATTTATCTTTTTGTTCTACGTATAACGAAAAACGACATTAACATAAACTGATAAGTGACAATGAAAAGGTGCATTAGGCACTTCAACACCACAGTCTTGGCGCACTGTGTGTATTTCTTAGCTAAAGTCGAGAATCGCAAGTGCGCGATTTCTGTGCGGCTGCCGCGAACGCTTATCGCCGGCTCCCCGCTGACCACGCCTCCATTTTCATTCCGACAAAACTTCTTCAAAAGAGTGAGCTCGTGATCTTCTAATTTCCACCGCACTGATAACTGAGAAACTATGAGTTTCTTTACAAGCCACTAAATTTTGCACACCACATTCCGATCGATTCTCAGCCCGCCAGCGATCACAATGAAATCTCCTCAGCAGGTAAAATAAAAATTGAAAAAAAATTGCCTTTTTGTCAACAACTGTTTACATCTCAATTTTAAACAGGAGACGTACAATATTCCGGAGAGGCAGATGTTCAAGACCGTCTTTTTTTACTGCGTGCTCATCATCGTCGCCCCGGTCGCCTCTTTTTTTGTGAGCAAGTATTGTCTTTTTGACGTTCTCATGGGTGAAAGTGTCGCCAGCAATGTTTGGTCGGCGTTGACCTCGGTGGCAGTTTTGCACGCTGCCCTTGCCCTCTTCATTTACCGGGCCTACGCTGAAGTCAGCACGGCGAAGCAACCCGCTAAGCAAGATTAAGAGCTGCTCCCTGAAAGTCTGTTGTTTTGTATATAAGTCGTGTTTTTTGTCAGGTGTATTGATCAATAAAATTAATATATAACTTCTGGAACCATCGGCAGTATAAATTTTGATTTAAAAATTAAAATAATCATTTTATTTTAGAAATTGCAAAATGGGAACAGTGTTGAAATTTAGACAACCATAAATCGTCGGGAAGCTATTTGGCTTGAATAAAAAAAATTTATTTATTTTTCTTCTGAAATAAAGGAGTTTATTAAGCAGAATGTCACTTTGACATAGCCATTGCAACAGACAAAAATTTAGTGAAGACTTAATCAGACTCTTCGGATTCCTCCTCCGCACTCCTAAGCCAAGTGATGAAGGTCCTCATGTTTTGCTAAGAACAGAAAATCATAATTAAAAATGTTAAAATTAAATTTCTGGCTAACCTGTTGTTTTAACTGATCCCCGGCATTATTCTCGAACCACTCGATGATTGGATCCTCTTCGAGTATCTCCCAGTTGTAAAGCAGACCGAGCAATCGAGCTGCTTCCTCGGCATTGTTAGCGCCAGTTGTTACCTCCTGAATTTAATTATGAAAATTTATCAGCTTCAAAAACTAATGAAAATAAAAACCTCCAGAGCTGTGAGGCAGTTGAGTTGGTCCTTGGCACTATTAGAGACGTACTTTGCAAAGATTGGTTTAAAATAAGAGAGCACAACTTTGGCCGGCTGAGAAACCTGCTGAGGCAGCCCAAAAATGACCTTTGACACCCATTGGCTGACCTCGGAAGCAGGGATGTCGTTCGCAAACCGAGACGAGTTGATCTCAACCACAAGATCGTCAGTGTTCACTTTCTCCTTGAATCCTCTCATCAGACTGTCTTGCACTTCGTTGAAGAAAGCTGCCAATATTAAATTATTTACGGGTTGCAAATCAACAAAATTTTAACAGATTTTACATTCATATTCGTCCATCTGGCCAAAATCGTCAGCCTCTTCCTCACTGCTTTCCGTATCACTTGGCTCATTTGCCTCCTTCTGATTTGCATTTTTGCTGGTCAATGTAGAAACTATGCAAAATTAATTAATAAAATTACCGGAAACTTAAGGATTTTATTACATTTCTGCACTTTAGACTTATCTAATTGTGAGTTCGCAGGAGCAAAAATATTGTCTGCCTTGGTGCCTTTCTGCAAAACAACAATACAAATTATCCATCATAAAATGCTGATAAATCGATCAAAAGAATCAAAATCTATTCAAGAAGTTAAAGGCTCGGACAAATTAATTAAATTTAAAATAATACCTCAATAACACAGTTGTCCCAGAGAACAGCGTGGTTTAATTGGACTTCATCTTTTATAACACAGTTTTTGCCTACAACACACATCTTCAAGTGGCAGTTGTTGCCAATTTTCGAATCAGATCCAATTACACAATCTTCAACATCACTTCGTCTGTAAAAAGGGATTTTAAAATTGTGCAACAATAGATTTTTAATTACAATTGCACATACCCTATTCTAACTCCTGGTTGTGAGCAGACATTCTGGTCAATGTTGTAATTAAAAGCTGCATCGGTAAGTAAGAAAGACGCGTCCGGCACCATCGGAAAAGTCCACCGTCTGAGGACATCCATGCTGAAGTCAAAAAATTAGTCAGGCTAGTTAAAATAAGTTCCAGATTTTTACTTCATTGCGTGGTAAGAAGACAAAGAAGCTGCCCTTGCAACATACGCCTGCTCGAGGACGTGCGCATACATGGTGTGTCCTAAAATATCTTCGTTGAGTAGCAGCCCTTTGACGAAGTCGTCTCTCGTTTGAAAATCAAAGTTGTCCGAAAAGATCGGAGGCACCGTTAGAGAACAGACAGCCACGCAGGGGTCCAGCAGGTCAAATCTGAGCTCCACACTCGAGTTGCTCAGCAGCAACTCCGTAGGCACTTCGAGGTCATGGCTGTCCGTCTTGACTCGTTTGTGAAAAACCACACGTCCGTTTGCCAGTCCGAGAGCCAATTCGCGCTCTTGGGAATGGCCCTCGTGCCTGGGGTTGGTGTGAGTGTAAACCATTGTAATGACGGCGTTTTTGTCCTTCAATGCGGTGGCTCTGGAATTGTAAAAATTTTTATATTTAAATATTACTAGAGAGAACTTCATACTTGTGCTTATTGATGATGGGTTTTAGATCGGCAGTGCAGACGGTGTCGGCGTAAAGCAAAAGGAAATTGCCTTGAATGCTGTTGCTGGTGTCCAGTTCTCGCATGAGGTCCCCGAAGGACTGAGATCCTTCGCACGCAACCACCTTCACGGCCATCGATCCTGGCTCGTTCCAACCACAACGCCTTTAATTTTGACATTTGAAAAGCTATAAATTAAAAAAAAAGCAGTAAAATACCCAATATGGTCTTCCAGCTGTTCACTTCTTCGAGCTGTGTACACAAAGGTCTGCTTGACCCCGACATCACTTAGGCACGAGAGGGTGTAGTCAATCGCTTGGATGTTCGCAAAGGGAAGCAGACTCTACGCAAATGAAGAATAAAATTTAGTAAAATATAATGTAAATGTGATGCAAGAAATCAGAAAGATTGGTGCGAAAATTTGAGCAACCTTCAGTCCTGCAGAGCCGTACTCGCTACTGACGAGGTCATCGATGACCACCGCCTGCAGCATTTCTCTTTCTTTCAGGTCATCCTTGTCTCTGGGAGACATTTCAAAATTTTAATTCACGTCTCCAGAAATTCTCAAATTACATTAAGCCTGAAAATATAGAACAAAAATATAAATGCAATTTTTTCCTTGCTACTTAAATTTATAAAAATTGCAAATAAATAAAATCTTTGATTCATATTTCATAAGCTAGTCCTCGCCTTAAGCTACTCAGCTCTCCTGAATGCACTTTTATATTTTACTAAATTGTTGATAATCTTTGAAAACAAAGGGCCTTGCTGGCACGGCTGCTTGATGTTTTGCTTGTGAAGGGGGCGTGGCTGTGCAAGTTTATCGATGAAAGAAACGAGTGGGCGTGGCATTTTAATATCACAACAGAGTTTTGTTTTGTTGGGTGACGCTCGAGAATTCCATTCTTCGGGCATTCGATGTAACTTTTTTCCTTTATCTTCAACCGTTCTTAAGATGAGCAGCTTTTGTTTGCTTTTGCTCTTGTTACCGGTAGGCGTCGTTGCGACCTGCATTCTGCAGTCTGCTTTTAGCCAAGGCGTACGTAACGTAAACGTACGTATAGCCATAGCGTAGAATTATGCACACTCCAGTGCTGCAATAATAACTGCTAACGTTAAACGTTAGTTACATAGTTTAGTGCTTCGGTTGGTCCGTTCCGTCCTGCGTCCCTCCCCAGCCTTCCAGCTGCTGGCATTGGCGTCGAACCGTCGCCGCCGCGGTCAACAAGCATCACCGTAGAATGTTTTTCTGCGTCTCTTCGCCCTTCAACTTCCACCAAGTTTTGCATGAATGCTCGAACTGAGAAGACCGAAAATAAGAAAAGCCGTTGCTGTTTTCCGTACATAGCTCTGCTGGACAGCCTGGACATGTCTGCGACGAGCAAAATGTACACAGCGGTTTAAAAAAACCATCAGTCATTCCGAATTCATCGACATCAGGAGAAGTTTGACTAGGTAATATAACTATTTTTAATTTTGGTTGACAGAGACAGTCAAGATTTGTTTACGTTAACATTTATTTTTAGAATTTTTATTTTGTTTTTATGAAAGGATAATCGTAAAAATAATAATTTTTAGTCGTCAATAATTACAAAAATCGCATGACATTGTAATATTTTCTATTATCAATTTATGTCATCATTTCCTGGGGTTTTTCCTGCACTACTTTTGGCTATACGAGATATAATATAAATATGTAATAACTGTTAAAAGCGTTGCGTAAAAATCTACCAAATGGATTGCAAATGTTCCTCGTCGCTTGTGTCGTAAAAATTGTCTGATTGAGAGTGCCGCCGGCTTGGCAGAAATGAATGATTGACGTCAATCGCGCCTCAATTGGCAATTGGGACGAGAGTGGTACAAGTGCAACAATATTTTGATGATCCAGTGAATGCCAAAATTTTAATTATTGTTCAAAGTCATTTTGCTCCAGTGATAATTTTTCCAGGTCAGGAGTTGGATAATAATTTTATGCGTTTTATGTAAATTGAGGTCACGTTTTTCTCTCATTTTTCCTTTCTGCACAAATTGAATTGAAACAGAATTGTTGTATGTCACATTATGTTTTAATCAGCAGCTAAACAAATAGAAATATTTAAATTAATTTGATCTCACTGAAGATATTTTTTTAAAGGCATAATTATAGTAAAGGTTAAATAAAATTTCAAGATTTAATCAATTCATTATATTTAATGAATTATTAAGTTTTAAGTGATTAAAATGATTATTCTTTTAATGATTTCCTTACAAAAAAAAAATCGTAAATTTATCGGGAGAACTGAATTGTTCAAATTTCAAATTTTTACATTTGGAATTTTGTAAAATATTTTTTGTCTTTAAAAATTGCCCCATCAAAATTGATAAAAATTTCAGAAAATCTCGTTCATATCACCCCAATTAAGGTTAAAAAATAAAATCATTATCTCAGTCGACTCAAATAATTTACATTGATCTATTGGAAAAAGGTTGAGAAGTTTTATTTACAGTGTATATTATGTCTTAAAAAAACTATTAAGTGTTAAATTAATTGTGTTTATTTTTGTTTTAATTAAATTTATTTATTTATTTATTCTCCATTCAATGCAGTCATGAGTGCTTAGCAAAAAACTATACACATAAATTTAAATTTTTATACCTACAACTTACTATACGCAAACCACAAACTTTACTTTTAATTTCTTATCAAGAATCTAATATTTGGTTAAAAACTTCCGCATTTTATTTTTTCATTTCCGCTGGGCAAACCAAAATATTAATTTTATACGTCATATGAATGGGGGAAATTAAGTTCAGAAGTCATCCCTTGATAATATTGCTTCCAACGTGAGAATCCCAGGAGGACTACACTGAAAAAAATAATATGCAATTTATTATACGAATAATAACTTTTCAATGTTGATTGTGCATCGATTGACGCTCTTTAAAGTGGGTTGCAATAATGGGCGTATTGGGGTTGCCGACGAGTTCAGGTGGCACGTGGGGCTGGACAGAGCCCATCAATTTATTTAACAGGTAATTCCACGTGCGGGTGAACGTAAAGGACGAACGGACAGGGTGTGGTCTCGATTGTCCAGACTCAATCACAACCGCACCCAAATCTTAATGCACGTCGGAAAACTGTGATCAAGTCACGCATCCCCCCAGTGAACTCCCGCCGACATTCTGATTGCCTGGATGTTGAATAATTTCTTATTGATTGGTCGACGGAAAATGAATTTCGTCAGACTATTTCGGTCCCCTCGTGACAAATGTTAAACTTCTCGATTGGTGCGAATTTCCCTTTCAATTCACAAGAGATTCAAAGTAATAGAGATTTCGTATGTAACTGTAATAATTTGAATTAAATTTCGATTTAGGATAAATAAAATATTTTATCATTGAATAAGAAATTTTCACCGACAGTTAACATTTGTATCAAATTTCATTCACGAATGTCAATTTTATTCAACGACCATGGCCACCTGCCCGGCGACGACATTCCAGACTCCAGACTGTATTTTCATTGAATTTATTTGTCATCATGGCTATCATTGCACATTTAAAAGTTGATTTTTAAAGAATATTTGCAGGATAGGCAACCTGTGTAGCACAGAAAATTTTATTTTATTCATAATTGTAAGTATTTCTTTTATACCAGAAGGGTTAGCATTCAGGCCAACGAATGCTTCAATTTTGTATTTTGAAATTAAAAATCGGTAATTATTTCCCAGGGTAAGTGGCTTGTCATATTTTGTTTCAAGGGTTGCATAAATTCAAAATAAAAAATTCACATATTCCTGGAAACACTGAACCGATTTTTGTTTTCTAAATATGAAATAGAATTGAATGAAACCTGCCTGAAATATTTCAAATTTGCAAAAGTTATGACTGAAGTTCAATTTTCTGTGTTGTGCAGGTTGCGTTTTCCGCATACAAGTAAATCATCAAAACTTTTTCTAACACAATTTTTAATTTATTAAATTTGTCATGCCCAACGATTAATTTTAAAAATTACATCTTTCGGCAGATGGAAAATTAAAAATGAAGCTAGGATCAATTTAATTTTATAATTAATTTTTTATTTTTGTCTGCTATATAATTTGTTTGAAGAATTTGACACTCGAGGAAATGATGATGGAAATAAAGAGATCATCGGGCTTTTCCTCATTGCAAAAATTGTTTATATTCAAAAACAAAACGGCTCTACCAGTTTCGGTCACTTTTTCAGTGTCGGTATTTTTCATAAGCAAGAAAAATACAAAAAAAAAAAAGATCAGCAAAATTGATTTTTTTTTTTTTTTAGATTTTAATTTTAATCTTTAAAAGTGTTGTTTGTTTTTTTGTTCAATTTTGCTGATTTTTTTTTTTTTTTTAATTTTCTTGCTCATGAAATAGGGTCGCAGACCTTTGTTTTTGAATAAATTTTTGCAACGAGGAAAAGCCCAATCTCTTCATTTTCATGCTATATAATTGTATCAGAATATTGTTTTACTCATGGAAAAACTCAAAGACTATCAAGTTTTATCAACCATATTATTTTTCAACCACATCGGTAACCTGAAACTCTTGACAATATTTTGCACAGGCGGAATCGCTCCTCTGGGAGCAAACGCTAATTGCGACGTCCACCGCCAATGCGTGGGGGTTGGTTTGGCACCGGAGGTGTGCAAGTGGCCTCGGCGGCCTATTTGCGGCGGGCGTCGTTTGGTTCCGGTTTTGCGACGCGCAGACGTTCCGGCCAAAGGGCGGCTCTCAACCTTCTTTGTTTGATCGATAGGCGTGCGCGGGGCCCGCGGGGGTGACCTTTGGGCGAAAGGGCACCGAAATGGCACAGACACGACGGTTCTCAACACTCTTGTTCGTCCTTTGTTGGCAGGAGCAGCGCAGGAGGATGCGGTGGCACGTGCGACGGTCACCAGTCGGCCACACGTAGCCCTGAAAAATGTCGCCCGACCTAGCCGACGAGGACATCGAGCTCGCGAGTCGACAACGGCAACAGCACCATTACGGTTAGTCTCACTTTTCTTGTATTCTTTTTGTTTATTATTGTTCGTGCCGGTTGCAGAAGTCCAAGTCCAAGTTAAGATTGCTAATAACAAAATTAATTAATGAAGTAAAATTTGAAAATAAATCACTTTTTTAATTTTTAAGGCAAAATATTTTAAGTTTTAATAAAGATTTACTTTGAAGAAAATGAAACACGAGGAGATTTTCATGGAAATCAAGAGATTGGGTTTTTCCTCGTTGCGAAAATTGTTTTTATTCAAAAATAAAACGGCTCTACCAGTTTCGGTCACGGTCTGCGACCCTATTTCATGAGCAAGAAAAAATTAAAAAAATCAGGAAAATTTAAAAATTATGTTAGTTTTCAGATTTTAATTTTAACTAAAATGTGGTGCTTTTTTCAATTTTTTTAATTTTATCCCTTGCTTGAAATTGGGTCGCAGACCGTGATCGAAACTGGTAGAGCCGTTTTGTTTTAGAATAAAAATTAATTTTCTCTTCATTTCCAAAGATTTACTTATTTATTCAGTTGAATCTCTTTGGTTCGTGAAGTAAGAAAAGTTATGTAAGATTTTGTTGTATTTCACTTCTGAAATAATATCAAAATAGCGCTGAAGTCATGCGCAGAATAGTCCTAGTGTCAAAATATTTGGTCCAAAAGATTCCAAATTGGAAGGGTTCCAAAAATAATGTAACAAAAAGTTCAAACGGGAGGAACGCGTAACTGGACTGCTTGAAATGTGCCAAAGCCGAGTCCGTTTAGATTTGACAAATTAGTCCCGACCGTATTCTTTATAAATAAAAATTATACACATCCGCTGTTCTAATTTGGTTAATTCAAGTTCACATTGTTAAAAGAGCTTTCTGTATAAATTTTAAGATCTTCATTTTTTTCTACAATTTTTTTGGTCCTTCTCCAAGTTCTCCATTTCCTAAAAAAAATTCTCTCTCTCACTGAAACTTTTGAGTTGATATCGTTTTTTGTCCAGACTTGATGCCAAGAGTCAAATACAAGAATGTAAATCTTGGAGTCTCAAAAAATTTTAATGTTTTATTCATAATGAATAAAATTTACATATACTAGATTTTTATACTAGACTTTCATATGTACTGAATTCAAAATGAAAATCACTGATTGAATATAAGAAATTATTAATTTTGGACTATTTTGAGCAGAAGGCGTTTGTTAACAATAATTTTAGCATCAACTCTATCCATAAACTTTTACTTTTATATCAGAATATCAAAGGGTATAAGTTGTATTATCGTCCGAAAAATAAATTGGCTGAAATGGAATTATGCTGGGTTGAATGATTTTACTGCGCCGCTTTCTTTCGTCGTTGGCTTTGTTGGAGCGAGCGCAGCAGTGGCGAATAAAAAAAGGGTCGCAAAGGGGAAGGATCGAGCACGAAATCGCCTTTTGCCTCCGAAGAGGGTTTAACAAGAAAAAGAAATAGATGCGGCGAATGAGTGGGAAAATCCGCAAACCGGCCGCCAGAGGGCCTGTGCCCTTTGACCGGGTCACGTTCGCCCATCGATCCGCGACGCTATCAAGCCGAGAGAAGCTCAAGTTGCGCAAGGTGAAGTCGCACGACTGCTGCATACAATTTCAGAGCGGAAGTTGTTGCGAGAAAGAAAATTTAACTAATTCACATATCGATATGTCCACCTGAAAAAAAAAATTGAAAATATTCTCTGAAAATGATTTTCTTTGGAGTAAAAAATAATATAATAATTTTATTCATTGGGAACTAGAATTTATTTCAAATTTCCACGTCGAGTGATTCGCCCCGTCCGCTTATTGACCCCAATGAAGTGCACATTAAACAATCGGTGGGAATCGTCGGAGTTCGACGAGCCGATTATTGACTCGTCAATCCTGTTAGTCGCGAATGGCGAGTGCGCCACTGAAGCTAAGGGGCCGCGTAGGGTCCCGATTCGGACCCAGGGCGGGCCCCTCGGTGCTGGTGAGCGCGCGCACGGCCCGGGCACGCTTCTCGGTGCGCCGCAACCACGAGTCGCTGGTTGACGAGCAAGACGGTCTGTGGTGCCAACGTCCGTGTCTTATCGAGCTTGGGCCAATTGGGCCGCTGCCGAGCGCCCTTAAACCCGCCGCGTATAAAGCTTTCTTTGCTGCCGCACCATATTATAGTATATAGAAGAGAAAAATGAATGACATTTTTCTTTCCCTTGAGTAGAATGTAGACAGAAATAATGTTGTTGTATTGTATATAGCGTTGCTTCCTTCGTCTTACTAAAAGCAAGTTGGCTAATCGAAATATTGTGTTTCTAAATTTACTCTAAGTAGTTTCTCCTTTTTAAAAGGTTTTACTGAAATTAGATTTTAAATAATGGAAACATTTTGACTTGCAATTAAGAAGTTACTTTTAAATGACACAAAATATTGTACCTTTTGTGTATCAAAAATAAAAAACTTCATTAAAATCTGTAAAATTAGGGCAAAAAGGGCCTGGATCACGATTTTGTCCAATTCCAGAGCTGATCAGCAGACTTGAATGTTTCGACTGCACCTCTGCACTCTTTTGGGCTAGTTTCATCTGCGACAATTCTTATAAGACATAATCTAATTATTAAAAAAAATTATTTTTATATTATATAATTTGCATTTATTTTTAGTAGTAAAAAAATAAACATTTTTAATGAAAATTTTATTATTCTTTGTATTTGTTATAATGATATCCTTCCAATTTACAATTTGAACCAATAAATTTTACAATCTTCAAATAGTTGATAGTGTATTATTTGTTTGTGTTGTAACGTGAAAAGCAGTTTCAGGGTTTAATTAATGAAATTTGGAAGAATAAAAATGCAAAAGAACCAAAGAAAAAATGAATATTAAGTAAAATTTAGTGTTTTAAAAGGTTTTTCACGTGGTTTTACTGAAACTGTGCGAGAAAAACTTGGCTTTAAAGAATGGAATATGTACCAAAATTTTGACTTTTAATTAAGCAATTAATTTTAAATGACTCTAAAAATTAATATTTCTGTGTCACAAAAAAATCCTCAATTAAGACCCGGAAAACTCAGGCAAACAGAGTCTGCTCATGAGCCCTCTGGAATTGGACGAAATCGCGATCCAGTCCAGTTATGTTGCTCTGTTTTGCCTTAGTTTTCCGGGTTTTTATAATATAATTTTTTATTCTTTGTGACACAAAAAAAATTAATTTTTGAGCCATTTACAAAATAATAATCTGAATTAAAAAACAATTTTGACTTTTATTCCATTCTTTGAAGCTAAGGTTTTCTCGCACAGTTTCTGTAAAACCACGTAAAAATTGTTAAAAACACTTAATTTTACTTTTCATTAATTTTTTCTTTGGTTTTAATTTTACTTTTTTGCCTCTGAATTTAATTTTGTCAATACATCGTAGCTTTTTTTTCCTGACAATTTGTGCAGACAAGATTGAGATAAGAAAAGAACTAATTGTTCAAATAAATGGAATGATTCATTCAGGAATAAGTACGTAATTTTAAAACAAACAGATTTAAACCCAGGAGTTTTTATTTCATAATACAATATTTGACATTCTCCTTGTTTACTGTCACAGCCCTAAAAATACTGATAAGCCTCTGCAGACTGCTGGGCTGTAATGACTGTATACTGATGAGTGTGAGTTGTTAATCGCCTTTTCCAAGTACACACCTGATCGTATATATTATTTGTCTTTAACCTGAGAGATAAGATAAAGCACATTTTATAGACTTTCTATACTTCCCGCTCCAAATCTGATTCGAGCGTCGCAGCCAAATTTGAATCAATTTAAACTCGTACATCGTGTTACGTCGGTGCTTTTTATTCGCGGTCACGTGGAGCGAGCCAGTAAAATCAGCTGATGATGGTTTCCGCACACAGCTGACAAGAAGGGAATTGTCGGCTGAATATGGCTTTGTCCGCATTCGCAAAGTTTAATTAACTGACCGCGTTTGGTCCGTTTAGCGCAGTTAGCGCGCGATGTTGTTTCCTCTGTGGCGCTCTTTCCTCCACGACAGAGACCACGCAATACTCCTCCAAACGCCTCTGCTTTCTGCCGCAGGTATCGTTTTGTTGACAAATAACATGAGATGATATCCAAAAATAAAGCAGATTTGTTTTGAAATGTTTTCAAGTTTACAAAAAAACTTTTTTTTAATTGAAACCGGGCGAACCTAGTTAAAATTCACCTCGAGTGTTTGCATTCAATTTTTTTTCAATTTCAAGATAAAAAGTTTATAATGCACCGGTCTGCAATTTTCAGTTACGATCTGCGACCCTCCATGTCAGAAATTGAAATTTTTGTTTCAATAAAAATATTTAAATTTGAATTCTTATGATTTTACTACTTGAATAACTCCTCCAAAGCCCACTTTTATTTGTGATGTAAAATTACATTTCATGCTGAAATAAGGAGCTGAACTTTCAGACTTTCAAACCACTCCTTGTTCCAATGCCTTATCTTTTGAAGGTTCTTTTTAGTCTTACGTTCTTGTTAGCGCTGATTAGCGTCACCAAAGCTATCAGCACAGGTAATTTCTCGTCCTCATAGTAATTAGCGTTATTGACGAAAAATTGCTAAAAAGAAGAAAGCACCATTTTTTAACTCTCCGTTCTCGGAAGTCGCTCACTTTGCCTCTAAAAATAACTAGCCCTGAATTATATTTTGAGAGGTTTTTCGTGGTTCTACTGAAACTGCACGAGAAGAACTTGGCTTGAAAGAATGGAATTCATGCTAAAATTTTGACTTTTAACAAAGAAATTAAAAATGGAACAAAAACTTTACCTTTTTATGTTCCACAAAAAAATAAAAACTTAATTAAAACTCGGAAAATTAGGGCGGAGTTGCAGTTGTAAAATTCAGGTCTGCTGATGAACCTTGGAATTGGGCGAAATCGCGATCCAGGCCAGTTATTTGATTATTTTTGACACAAACAGGAAAGATTTTTGATTAATTTTAAATTAATTTCTTGATTAAAAGTCACAATTTTGGTATGCATTCCATTTTCTATTCTTCAAAGCCAAGTTTCTGTAAAACCACGAAAAAAATTAAACCCTGAATCTTCTTCACACTTTACAACATAAAAACAAAGACACTAATTAAAGCAGAAAAAACACGCAAAATACCAACTATTTGAAGTATTTTTTAGAATTTCCCATTTTCCATTTCAATTGCCTCGACGACAAAACCGTGAATTATGTCATCACGTCCGCCAAGCTTTTTCTCAATTGTTTTTAATTCTGGCTTTCCTCCAATAATCCTTCGCGCGCCCTGTTGCTGTCGTGGGGAGTCGGTGATCAGCGGGGGCCGCGTTGCCATGGTGACCGGGGGTGGCTTTCGGTCGGTGGCTCAGTCAGTAGGGGGTGAAAGTGGAAGAGGCGAAATGGCGCCGCCGGAATGAGCACCAGGGTCGGGCCGCCGCAACTCCGCTTCTGGGCCTGGGCCGAACAATCGACCCCCGAGTTGTCCGACCGCGCCGCCATTCTCCGGGGCCGCACCCGACCCAGTAAGTGCGCGCATTGCCCCGACCCCAGGACTCCCTCCGACCCCGCCAAATCCGCTCCAACCTGTTATAATCTCGCACTTCTCTCATCCTCAAGCATGTCATGGATTAATGATTAATTGGTGCATGTGACATTTTGACGTTTTCCTCTTCGTTTGGAATTAAAATTAAAATAAGTAAAATACAAGTCCGAGAACAACTTTGCCTCCAAAAATATAATAAATCTGTTGATTCAATTTGATTTAGCATGATTTTCATTTGCGCAAATTTCTCCCCTTGAGATTTGCAGGCGCCTCCCGATGACATAACAAAAAGCTTTTTTACACTCCGCAGTCGTTCGAAGACATAAAAATTTTATGACGGCCAAAAAAACTGTCTCATTTTGGCGCTGGAGCTTTGTCCCTTGTGTCCTTCAGCAGGCCCCGATCGATTGAAAAGCGTATAAGTCACATATTGATTGCATTTACATTTTTAAGTAGACAGGTGTGCGACTTAATTGTTGCAATTAAATCGGATGACTCAGGAAATTGACCTAATTAGTATTTTTTTTAGCTTGTTCTTAAATTAGATAAAATAAAATAGGCAAGAAAATTGTTAACAATTTGCATTAATCAATTTCCAAGATAAAATTAATTAATCAATAATATTAAATAATGAATATTGAAAGCATTTTAAGTAAAAAATGAATAAAAATTTAAAATGAAATAAAAGTAAAATATGGTATTAGGTGAATTGATCTTAAAATTAACATATTTTGTTGATTCACTTTTATGCATTATTCACGAAGGATTATATTGTAAATGGGCGTGGAGGTGCCTGTGCAAAAATCTATATGGAATAAAGTTGAACTACTACGAGAATAGAATATTTATAATGGATTCGCTCTCGTGACCCAGGCTCGTAACTAAAGTTTCCTGTTCGTAGAAACAGCTCGTGGAATATTTAACACCATTGTATGATTTCGAAGAAATATTTCCCACTTATTTTAATTCACATGTGTGTTTGCAATAACTCAAGTAGTCATTTCCATAAATAACTAAAAAAAATTACAATATAAATTTCTTTCCATTTGATTCTTTTTGCCCACGAAAGTATTAAAATCAAAATGTTGTTTGTTGTCAACAGAGGATGATGACCAGACTTCAGGTCTATCGGAGGGCCGGGCCGGCGGGCACAAGGCGGTGCGGCGCATCTGGTTCAATCGGCACCTGTGGGACGCGGCGGCGGTCGACACCACCGACGGCGGTGCGTCCCAACCGACGCCGCCACCGCAGCGCTTCTGTTCCAACTACGTGTCGACGGCCAAGTACAGCTTCATCTCCTTCTTCCCTTGCTTTCTGTACGAGCAGTTCCAGCGCTACTCCAACTGTTTCTTCCTCTTCATCGGTTTGCTCCAGCAAATTCCGGACGTGTCGCCCACCGGACGCTACACGACCATCGTGCCCCTCTTCTTCATTCTCATGATCTCGGCCATCAAGGAGGTCATTGAGGACTATGTGAGAATTCAATTTCATTTAATTCCTAAACTATTTAGATCAATTTTAATGTCAGAACTCATCCGATGCAATTTTATTAGTAATTTGAGTAATTTTCTTATTAGAAATTATTATTGGTGAGATATAGTGTAATAATAATGAATGTTTTAGAAACGGCACAAGGCAGACAATGAGACAAACAGACGCAAGGTGGAAGTTTTGAGGAGCGGTGCCTGGGATTCTGTGATGTGGCGGAACGTTGAAGTTGGGGACGTCGTCAAGGTGCACAATGACTCCTTTTTCCCTGCAGACATGGTGCTCCTCTCATCTAGGTATTCAATAAGATTGCTTTCTTTTGAATTAAAAAGCAAATTAACAATGCATTACATAGTGAGCCTCAGGGAATGTGCTACATTGAGACTGCCAATTTGGACGGAGAAACAAATCTAAAGATCCGACAGGGACTTAGCCAAACCTCGTCGCTTCTCGACACGGCGCAACTTCAAAGTTTTGCTGCCAGTCTAGACTGCGAACCGCCGCACTTCAACCTGTACGACTTCAGTGGTAACGTCACAGTGATGGGCCGTGGTTCTCTACCCCTAGGACCGGAGCAGTTGCTGCTGAGAGGTGCCAAGCTGAGGAACACCAACTGGATTTTTGGCCTGGTTGTTTACACCGGTGTGGACACAAAGCTGATGCAGAATTCAAATAAGGCGCCCCTCAAGAGGTCCTCTTTGGACCGTGCCACCAACTCTCAGGTTCTCATCCTCTTCGGCCTGCTCGTCGGTCTCTGCATTGTGAGTGCAATCTTCAACGCCATCTGGAACTCCGTTAACGCGGAAACACACACATACATCCCCATGAAAGGTTTGCTTTAAACTTATTAAAGTTAAAAGCTGTTAAAAATATCTATTATTTTCAGATTCTACAAATTTTTTCTACAATCTGCTTACCTTCATTATCCTCTTCAACAATCTCATTCCTATTTCCCTTCAAGTTTCACTAGAAGTTGTAAGGTATTTTCAGGTAAGTTTGTCACATTTTTCTTTTGTTTCTTTTCATCTTACGGTGGATTTAAACTAGGCAACCTTCATAAATGAGGACAAAGAAATGTTCCACGTCGAGTCAGGGACGCCAGCTGCGGCGCGCACGTCGAACCTGAACGAAGAGCTGGGCCAGGTCAAATTCATCTTCACTGACAAGACTGGCACGCTGACGTGCAACGTGATGGTGTTCAAGAAGTGTTCTGTGGCTGGAGAGGTGTTTGGCTTTCCCGAAGCCCACGAACAGCCGCACGAGTCACACTTGATCCGCACCATGCTTGCAGCTGACAAACCGACGGGGCAGCGCATCCGAGAGTTCCT
This sequence comes from Neocloeon triangulifer, assembly GCF_031216515.1. NCBI lineage: Eukaryota > Metazoa > Arthropoda > Insecta > Ephemeroptera > Baetidae > Neocloeon > Neocloeon triangulifer. The sequence goes on along the minus strand of NW_026775555.1, from coordinate 3,558,314 downwards.
CACGTTGCTGGCTGTTTGTCACACAGTCATTCCTGAGCGTGACAAAGAAAATGGTACTATCCTCTACCATGCAGCTTCGCCTGGTAAGTAGATTTTTATTTCAATCTTATAATTGTTGCTGTTTAAAATTGAAATAAAAAGTAAAACAGTTTCGGATCACAAATCCATCCATTGCAGTGCGCCTCGGTTGACTATTTATTTATTTTAAAATGATTTTCCAACAAACTTTAATTTTTTTTTTTCATTTCCAGATGAGAGAGCCTTGGTGGAGGGTGCGCGTCAATTTGGCTTTGTCTTTGAAACGCGGGTGCCTGAGTTTGTCACAATCAGCGTATTGGGATGTGAGGAGCGCTATGAGATCCTGAACGTAATTGAATTTACAAGTACACGCAAGCGCATGTCAGTGGTGGTGCGAACGCCGACTGGACAGATCAAGCTTTTCTGCAAAGGCGCCGATTCTGTCATTTTTGAGCGGCTAAATGACCGCACGAACTGCGACCTCACTTTGCACCACCTCGAGGGATTTGCCACTGAGGGTCTGCGCACCCTTTGCTGCGCCGTTGCAGATATTTCAGAAGAGCACTACGAGGTCACTTCTTAAATTACCAAAAATTCAATTGAAAAGCTAATTAAATTAAAATACAGGAGTGGAAGCATACCTATCACAAGGCAGCAACGGCACTGCAAGATCGAGCTACACGAATTGAAGAAGCGGCCGAGCTAATTGAAATCGGCCTTCGACTGGTCGGCGCCACTGCTATTGAGGACAAACTACAAGATGGGGTGAGTTTTGAATGAAATTTTAAATTTTTCTTACCAATAAATTTAATCTTTTTCAAATTTTTTGATTAATTTTAAATTAATCTTTATAACATAGGTTCCGGAGGCCATTGCACAGTTTCTTAAGGCTGATATCCATGTATGGATTTTAACGGGCGATAAACAAGAGACGGCCATTAACATTGGCTACTCGTGTCGTCTTTTAACTCAGGGCATGCAGATCCTTATTCTAGACCAAGGAAGTTTAGATGTAAGATTAATTCATTAAACACCAATTTGATATCATAATTAATTATTACCTAATTGCAGAGCACTAGAGATAAAATAAATGAGTACATTCGGAGTATAAGTGCGCTGGGCGGCGGCGGCTGCTCAGCGCGGGACAGTGACTTTGCACTGATCGTTGATGGGAAGACGCTTACTTACGCACTGTCATACGACCTTTGTCGTGAATTTCTTGCACTTTGCACAAGCTGTCGATCAGTGGTGTGCTGTCGCGTCTCTCCGCTGCAGAAGGCTGAAGTAGTTGGCATGGTCACTGCGCACACAAAATTCATTACATTAGCAATTGGCGACGGAGCCAACGACGTCGCCATGATCCAAAAGGCCAACGTTGGAATTGGAATTTCTGGTCAAGAGGGACTTCAGGCTGCCTGCGCATCTGATTATTCAATTGCACAGGTATTTAGTTTTAATTGATATAATTTCAAATCACTAATTTAATTTGTATAGTTTCGTTATTTGGCCCGACTGCTGTTTGTGCACGGAGCGTGGAATTACGCGCGAATGAGCAAACTGATCCTGTACAGTTTTTACAAGAACATCTGTCTGTATGTCATCGAGCTGTGGTACGCCATCTATTCTGGGTGGTCTGGTCAGATCCTCTTTGAGCGCTGGACCATTGGATTCTACAATGTGGTTAGTAAAGTTGAATATTAAATAATTATTTCAAATTGTTTTCTAAATGTAATGTTTTAATTTTGTTCCTGATACTGAAACTTCAAAATCTTGCAGCTTTTCACAGCAGCGCCCCCGCTGGCAATGGGCCTGTTCGACCGAGCCTGCAGTGCTGATGCAATGATGAGCTTCCCGCTGCTGTACAAGAGTTCTCAGCTCGGCAGCGCTTTTAACCGTCGCGTCTTTTGGATCTGGATTGCCAATTCCCTGTTTCACTCCGTTCTCCTTTATTGGCTCCCTCTGATGGCCTTCCAGCAGGATGTTGTATGGAGCAATGGACGAGAGGGCGGATATCTAGTCCTTGGAAACACCGTTTACTCGGTAATCTTCTAAACTTAAGAAGGATGATTACTAGCTTGAAAAATATTTAGCTTTTTAAATATTAAAATAACTTTTTTAAAGATAAATGTTATATAAAAGTGATTTCTTTGCAGTATGTGGTAATGACGGTGTGTCTGAAAGCTGCGCTAGTCACTCATTATTGGACGTGGGTCACCCACCTAGCCATTTGGGGTTCCATCATTGCTTGGTTTATCTTCCTGGTCATCTATAGGTTAGTTTCGTGTTTCATTTTTTGACATTTTATTCAATAAAAAATTTTGTGCAGTAACTTCTGGCCAACAATCCCTTTGGGCGCTGTAATGGCCGGTCAGGACCACATGGTCTTCACGTCTCCCGTCTTCTGGCTCGGACTCGTACTCATTCCGTTTACAGCGCTGCTCCCGGATGCCACCATGAAAATGTATTTTATTCAATCCTTTTTAAGCAACATTCACAAATTCAAATTGATTTTTTCAGTGGTTGGCTTTGGACCAACAAGAATTTGGAGGAAAACGTACGCGAGAGTGAAGTGCGCAACCGTGACCCTAGTCGAATCATGCAGAAGGAGCGTAGCAGGTACCCCATTGCTCTAAATCATTACCATTCTACCCATAATCTGCAGTCTGTTCAATTTTTGTTCAATGCCAGGATTGAATAGACTGCAACATACCTTAAAACGCATGCGCGATGCATCATCCGATTTGTCCTTCTGCCCTGAACCTTTCATGACTGACTCCAAAAATGCGACCTCTTAAAGCAGACTAACCAATTAACCGCAACTGCGCGTGTGAATAACCTGACCAACTAATAAATCCTTTAAATTGACTTGACACTCTACCCCAGCATTGATATTATTATCCTTTTTCGATTGACTGACTTTTGAATTTGTACTTCTCTGTAATTCCCACTATGATCTCATTCGGATCGCTCTGTTGAAGTAGCGTTTGTACGAACACCTCCAAACCACCCCACCTGTGTCACTCTGTACCCAGCAACAAGGAGTTGATTCCTTGCCCGCGACTCTTAAGGTCTTACAAGTATACTTCTTGCAAATATTTAGTAGACCAAGAAGGCGCAAAACTGACGCATCACACTTCTTCCCGCACTCCCATGAGAGACATTATTTTACAACCGTTGCTGTCGCACTGACGCCTCTGATTTCACCCTCGGGTTGAAATTCACAAATATGAACAATTATCTGTACTTGAGAGATGAATAAACACTTCTTTTTTTTCGACGGGCGGGCTAACGAGACGATGGGTCCGAGGCGGTCGCGTGCGAGAGGCATGATCAACTGGCATGCAGTTTTGATTATGATTTGGTTATAATTCGTGTCTTTTTGTGCCTTTCTGTTTAGTCCCGTGCATGCTCAGGACCGCCCGCCCAAGTGTAAGTATTAATCTCAAATATTTGTCTCTCTCGTTGTGCATTTCTTCGGCTTGCTCGCCTTGGCTTCTATCCCATGCTCCCGGTGTTTGCTTTGCGTGTGTGTGCGTGCCTGAGTGCGTGTGGCCCCTTCTTGCCAAAAAACAAAAAAACAAAAAACCGCGAGTGCGGCGCCAGGCTCTGATCGCGGCTGCTGCTTGCAGACTGACCGAGACGGCACGGCTGCTCAAGAACGTCAAGAACGTGTTCCGCCGGGCGCCCAACAGTTCCAACATTGAGGTGGAACTCTCGCGTAAGTCTCAACACCGGTCCCTGTAGAGAATAAGAGACCCTTTGGAGCGTGCGTGCCTTTGCAACACCCTCGGCCCGATGGTTTAATTTAGTCTAACCCAAATCGCAATAGCTGCCCACTCTGTTCAACTAATGTTGTATATTTAACAATTAGGTAGACGCAGGTGAAAATTTGATAACTCAAAAACATGATAAATAATATCTAATTTTCCTGTTGCGCTCTAACTTTGTAAATAATCAAAAACCAACAACCATCTCTGTAAATTTTCAAAAAAGTGCTTCAAAAATAAGAGCACTATAAACATTTTACTATGTAAACTTTGAGATAATGGTTGAAATGGTTGAAATATATATTTTTTGACCACTTTTGAATACCTTTAATTTAATTAATAAAAAATTCAATTCTATTTTATGCCAATTGTGAAAGAAAAAATATATTTTGAGATGAAATGAAGAAAAATTTAAAAAGATAGATTTTAAAGTTTCAAAGGAGGGAGTTAGTAAGTTTAAAATATGCCTAAATCTTAATTTATATGATGGTGAAAATTAGATTAGAATATTTATTGATAATGATGAAAATGAAAAATTATTTTAATAATTTCGTTTTTTAATAACAGGATGGTATGTTCTTGTAAAACTGTACAGTTCGTAGTTCAGGTCGCTCTTTATTATAGAAAAAGCTCTGCAATATTTGACCCAATTTGACCTTCTGAACCAAATTACCTTATTGGTCCATCAAATAATGTACAATATTGTTGATAATTAATATATTATAATATTCCATTTTTACTGCAGTACATATTAATTGCTTTTCAGATGGACGCCCATTTTTTTTTTAGCTGGTGTCAATTTTCAAAACTTAAGACAATCAAAATTAGAAACCATCTCTTATTAACTGCCTCTAGAATTTAGAATTATTCTAAAATTGAGCTTGGAACTTATATGATTTCAACCAACGGCCTTTTTTCTTCTCATATTATTATAATATATTTTTTTTTCAATTGTGCAAACACGATAGCTTGGGTGTGGTTCCAACCTCAAAAGTGCTGCTCTCATCTTTGGCCCTGAGATATTCTTATTGAAGTTTTTTTTTTAATGAAAAAAAATTGGCAGCAAAATATGCTTAGTGCCAGGGATGAGCACACAGAAATATTGATCGTTACTTTAAATTTTGGTCTTCCTTGATTACCATAGATGGATATGCGTTTTCACAAGAGGAGCACGGCGCGGTGACGCAGTCTGAGGTGATCCGCGCGTACAACACAAACCTGCCTAAGCCCGAGGGCATGTGACCGCTGACCCTGTGATCTCATTATTCTAGATCTGATCAAAATTTATTGTTATATACATACAAATTTAATCCACTAATCAATTGTAACAAATTGATTTGAAATTGATTTTCATGAAAATTAATGTTAAAGTAAAGAAGAAAAAAAATATACTAAATGCGCGCATTAAAATCGTTGTCATGACGCCTGAATTGGAGTGGCAAATTAAATTAGCAAAACAAAATATTTTGCTTCTGCAATGATCAAAAACGTTCTGAATTTACGAACCATAATTACTCTTATTGCTGTGTTAAAAGCATCAAAAACATTGTTAACTGAAATTATATGAATGGTGACATGATGTTGCTCTATCTCTTAAATAAACTCGCGTGAAAAATGCTTGTAAAGCTTTTAATTTTCTAAACCTTCTCTTTCTAGAACTGAAATATTAGTTATGGTAATTAATGACAGTTTGTTGCTGAGGAGAGCGCACAACAAAATAACCGTGGGGAATCCCTGTCATGCCAAGGTGAAAACAAAAGTCGATATGAGAAACAATTTTCCCCCTCATCTAAGGTTCCCATTCACTGCGGCTGCAGTTAAAATATTTTTTACTTCGCTTGCGTCAATGAGCGAGACCAGTTTGGCGCAGAGACCAAAAGGTTCAAGGTTTTGCTGACCGGTTATTCTCACGATTGTGTCTTCACTTGGCTGGCAACAGTCTGAGATGCAGGTTCTTTTCTTTGCTGTTTTCCTCCTTGCAGCAGGTAAGATATAATATAATTATTTATTTATTTGTAACATTAGAAACTTTTATAATTAAATTTTAAACAAATTGAAGGGTCATGTTCAATTAATCCTTTATTTTTGGCCAGAAAATAATTTCACTTTTATTTTTGTAAGGGACGCAGCGTAAAATTTCTTAAATTATAGCAAACTTTATTCCAAAAAATCACAAAACCCCATTTTATGGAATTAAATTCAATTTACATGATTTATTAGGATTATTTTTTGCCAGTATATATTAATTTTTTCTCTCAATCAACAATTGCAGGAATAGTAAATTCGCAGAAGCCTTACAAACTTCAAGATGTAGCGCTGTCACTTTTGGAGCGGCCCACAGAGCCGGTTTTCATGCCAAAAGGTGAAAAGGGTCTAATCCTTGATGTGCCCCCGGAATACTTGGTATATAATAAATTATAATATTGTGAATTTTATGCAACTTTTCACTTTTTACAGGCAACAAAATATAGGGAGCAGGCAACTGCACTGAAGAACCGCTTTAGTGACGGCGACACTACCCAAGTACCCATCAAGGGCATTACTGTACCTGATATATCAGCCCTTCTGACACTGCCCCGCCGCGCTCAATTTAGCACCTTTGTGCCCATGCACCGCCAACTGGCGTCCAGGCTTATTGGCATCCTGATTGGTAAAATATTTCAATTTTATTTTTGACATTTTACTTATCTGATCGCAATTTAGGCATGAGGACCACTGAAGATTTTGTCTCAGCTTCTGCGTATATCAGAGATCGCATAAATCCGGGCCTCTTTGTCTACGGCTTCTCAGTGGCCGTGCTGCACCGACCTGACACAAAGGACGTTCACCTGCCTCCCCTCTCTGAAACTTTTCCTGATAGGTTTGTCGATGGTGCCTTATTTGTTCGAGCTAGAGAAGAAGCAAACATCTTGGACGAGACAGCCAGGGTAAATTTTAACACTCATTTTTATGACAAAATCAATTTATTTATGAAAGAGGGAAGAGATCAGGCCTTTCCTTGTTGAAAAATTGTTTTTATTCAATTACAAAACGGCTCATCTGACTTGAATAAAAACAAATTTTCAACGAGGAAAAAGCCTAATCTATTCACTTCTCGAGGGTCAAAATTTTCAAATAAATTTATTCAGATGAAGAAGGAATTTATAAAATCTGATATTTTAGACTCCTCTGGAGATCCCCGTAGACTACACTGCCACCAACCTAGAGCTGGAGCACCGTTTAGCCTATTTCCGTGAAGACTTGGGCATCAACCTGCACCATTGGCACTGGCATCTGATCTACCCCTTCTCCGGCCCCCGCGAGGTGGTGAACAAGGACCGTCGTGGCGAGCTCTTCTACTACATGCACCAGCAGATCATTGCTCGCTACGACTTTGAGCGCATGTGTAACCGTCTGCCACGCGTCAAGCGTCTGCAGAACTTCAACGACCCCATCGACGAGGCCTACTTCCCTAAACTGAACAGCCAGGTGGCCAGTCGTAATTGGGCCGGACGTCCCAGTGGCGCCATCCTGAGAGACGTCAACCGCGAGGCTGACCAGCTCAAGTTTGACATTGCCGAGCTGCAGCGCTGGAGGGACCGAGTCTTTGAATCCATCCACAGGGGCAGCGTTGATATGGTAAGAAAAAAATAATTGATTTAAGGAAAAAAAATTCATATATAATTTATTTTCAGCCGAACGGAACTCGTTTGGCTTTGACAGAACGTGATGGCATCGACTTCCTTGGAAACATGATCGAGCCTTCCGACCTGAGCCCAAATCAGCAACTTTATGGCAATCTTCACAACCTTTTGCACGTTGCTGTGTCATTAGTGCATGACCCTGACCAGCGCCACCTGGAGACCTTTGGAGTGATTGGAGATTCAGCCACGGCGATGCGTGATCCCGTATTTTATCGCATCCACTCGATGGTCAACGACATATTTACTGAGCACAAAAACACTCTGCCGCGCTATACCACCCAGCAACTGGACTTCCCTGGCGTCAGAATCACTGGAATTTCCGTGCAAACGCCCAGTTCAGCGCAAAATGTGCTAGAAACCTTCTGGCAAAAGAACACGGTCGACCTGAGCCGCGGCATGGATTTCAACCCTCGCGGAGCTGTTCTTGCCAGATTCACGCATCTCAATCACAGGGGCTTCCAAGTCAATATTAATGTAAATATATTTTTGAATTTGTAATCGTATCTTCATTGTGAATAAATTTGCAGGTTGAGAACCAGGGACAGGCTCGGCAGGCTCTAGTGCGCCTCTTCCTTGCTCCTAAGTTTGATGAGCGAGGGCAAGAATGGTCATTTGTTGATCATAAAAATGTTTTCATTGAATTGGACAAATTCACTGTTAACTGTAAGTAGTTTTTCTTTTTAATTGTAAGCAAGAAAATAATTTTTTTTTTAATTCGTCTAGATTGAAAAATAAAATAAATTTAAATGATAAATTTCCATAAATCAACTTTTCAGTGCAACCAAACAGAAACAACATTGTACGAGAGTCTCGAATGTCGTCTGTCACAATTCCATTTGAGCGCACTTTCCGCGACCTTGAGCAGAATAGACCACCTACGAACGCAAGTGGCGGCGTTCTCGACGATTTCAACTTCTGCGGTTGCGGCTGGCCGCAGCACATGCTCATTCCCAAAGGCAGCCCTGAAGGTTTCCCAAGCGTGATCTTTGCAATGATTTCGGACGCGCAGACCGACTGGGACTTGCGCGCGGCCAATCGCAGACCTGGACCCTGCGCCGAGGCGGCCTCCTATTGTGGAATCCGAGACCAAGCGTATCCTGATCGTCGCGCCATGGGCTACCCCTTCGACCGTCTGCCGCGCACTGGAGTCGTCACTACTGCACAATTCTTGACCCCCAACATGGCCCTTGGCGACGTCTTCATCAGACACTCGGACACCGTGATTGATCCGTTCACGCAGCAAAGACCGACGTCCAGACCACCCCCTCGCCCTCAGAGCCAGCAGAACAGACCTGCAAGGCCACCTCCCAGGCCCAACCAAGGCTAAGTAAACAGAAGATCAAATATAAATTTGCGGAGAAAAAAAAATAAAGAACTTCTCTCTCTACTTTTTTTCAAAAAGGCATTTTCTTTGTCTACGATATTCTTTGTTTCAGATAAAAAAAAAATTGGCAATATAAATTTGAAATAAAAAATATTTTTAATTAAAATCAAATATATTTCAAAATGATTTTTCTCAAAAACAAATTGTAGGACATGATAACAAATTTGGGGCTTGAGATTGTGAATTAATAATATTTTTTAATACTGATAAACCTCCCAAAAAATCAAAATCACTTTTCTATAAATTATTCTTAAATATAATTAGCAAATTGATTTAACTCAATCACTGCTCTCAATGTGCACTCTGATGATTATGGAATCGTCCTTGATGAATCCATCAGTAAGCAGGTCATGGAGAGATACAAACTCGGCAAAACCGAAGCCCCTGGGATTGAGGTCACGCTGAGGTCTCTGGAAGGCAGCCAAGTGACTCTCAGCAAACATGGTTTCTTGGATGTGGGACTCGGGCCGGCGCTGGTTTGCTGCAATCAGGGCGATGCGACCCTTGAAGGGCCATTCAAGGGAGACGTCGTGCTCACCCCTGACCAGGTGGACGTGCAGACTCAGGGCACTGCCCGCAGGGTTGAGGTTGAGACGCACGCAGAAGGAGTATCCGAAGGGCGCGGTGCGGAAGGGTGCGCTGTAGAGCATCTTCAGGCCAGGCAGCGCCGCTTGCATGGCCTTGAGCTGGCCTTGCACCCCTCGCAAGTGCCACACGTAGTGTCCAGACTGCAAAGACGACGATCCTGCTATGTCTCGTAGGTTTTCAATCTGGATGGCCTGCTCTCGGTTGCGCTGCTCCAGAGCCACCACCCGCTCGAAAAGGGACTTCAAAAGTTCCCCAGCACCTTCTTCAGCTATTGCAAAAATTTTATTAGAATCAAAAATCTTTTTTTGAAAATAATGAATGTAGGAACCTGCTTGGTGCTCAGCGCTGGCAGAACTGGCCTCGGCCTTTGGCGGCGCCTCCCATCTTTTGTCAGCCTCCTGGCTCTTGAAGTCGATCAGGTCTCTACTTTGCTCGCGTACCAAAACACTCAATTTGTTGTAAGCCGCTGACACAAGCTAAAAATTTAAATATTAAAATAGTAATAATCCAGCAAATCTAATATTATTTACAATTTTGTGCGTTGCAATTATTTTTCTTAATAAGAGCTAAAAATCCATCAAAAATTTTGATTTCACTGACTTAAAATAAATTTATCACGTCTGCAACTTTTTAATAAAAATTATTGTAAAAGCGTCAAGCACAAATTTTAAATAAAAGGATTTAAATAAATCATACATTTAAATGGTCGTGGATTTGTGAGTCCAGGTGAGCTGGCAGGTCAGCCCTTGGGACGGTGGCCCTGCAACCAACTTCTCTGAAGCGACACGAGCAAGGCACTTTAGCACATTCATCGTCGAGGTGCTTCTGCAGCTGCTCTTCATCCTGCAAAGCGGCGCCGCACCATTGGCACCCATCGGCACCGCTAATTGGCTCCGCGTTCTGAAATCCATCAGTAATTTATATTTTCAGCGGCTAGATTAATAATTTGAATTTACCTGGAACAAACATGAGACGACGTGTGACTCAAGTTCCCAGGGTGAAAGGGTGTCTTTGCAGCCGCGAGAGGCAAAAGGGCAGCCGAGGAAGGGTTCCATGATTTCGGCCAACACTCCCTTGTCAGGTATGAGATCCTTCTCGCCCAGCACCCTGTTATCTATTGGGCAACGCCCGTCCTTTTTCCTATAAAAATTTTAAATAAATCAATCTGAGTCAATCTATTCTTTTTTAAAAATACAAGATCAGGCTCTATATTTAAATTATTTGAGAAGAACCAAGTCACTATTTAAAAAAAAATACTTTTTTAATTAATATATATTTTTGTAAGTTCTATTTTGTGCAGATAAATCAAAATTTAATTCGAAAATTTCCTTACAACCAAAAATATTGTATTTCTTCAAATATTGAGTTATTTTTGTACACTCACTGTAGCCATTCGTTGATACACTCTTTGCAGAATCTGTGGCCGCAGCTGGTCAGCAAGGGTTCTCTTAGGCAGCCCAAGCAAATCGGACACTCAAACCGAGGGTCCAGAGTGGTCGCCGCCGCTTGGTCCGTCAGTATTACCTGAATAAATAATTCCAGAAGTAAAATAAACGCTGCAAATTTTAAGTGTTTAGCCGCGTTTAGCACTCACAGAATTGTTGGTGGCCGTCTTAGCCGCGGCTGAATCATGATCTGATTCGCAGGCATGCATCCTTTATGTGTCATCCAAATAGTATTTTTCAGAGAGATCCTCCCATTATACACCTGAATCCTGAATCACCTGTTGTTGGAAGGTGTGACTCATCCAAAGGTCAACACAAGTTGATTCTCGACGGTGGCGCTACCTTTCTGCTGCAGTTAAAATACTTAAAATATTATATTGTGCAGTAGTTTCATACTTTAATAGACTAAATTAAAATTAAATCTGTATGAAAAAATTAACCGTGTTTAAATTTTCATTTTTCGCATCGCTTGATTTACTGTAAGAAGAAACTAATTTAATTTAAAATATTTTAATCAAAATTCCTTTATTTTGTTACACTCTATATTTATCAGATTTAAATATAATTATGTGTACAGGGCACAAACAAAAGGAACAAAAATAATTATTACTTTGATTTGATTTCTAATTTTTTTTTACCCATGCATATTATTGATTTCTGTTTGAACTATTTACCATTTTTTGGAAATCATACACGAATGCTACAGATGATATAAAAATGAATTAAAATTAATCTAAAATTATTACAATTGTAATTATCGCAATCCCTTAACGTACCATTTAGTGTCGAAGACAATAATGAAAGAAATTTTTAACACGCACTGCAAAATTGTGCTCTTCTCGCGCCAAAAGCCATCAAAATTCTGACCCGCCCCCTCCTCGGACTCTACCACGCCCTTTTCGCCCCCTCCCTTGAGTAGCTTTACTTCTTGCGGCTAAAATTGCGATTCGCGAAAACAAAAATTAAAAAACGAGTGCTCCGATGGACGATGAGCGATAAAAGGTTCTCGACTGTGAATCAGAGATAACTCCAACTTATCCATAATCAAAGTAAACAGGCAGAAAACCCAGTGAAGTTTCTTACGTATTTGGTCGGAGCGGGCTCGGTGGTCGAATCAAGCAGAAAACACAAATTGTTTTTGTTGAGAGGTAGCAAGAAATTATGGAACTCGGCCCGTCTTCATAAGGTATTATTAATTATTTTAATGATTTTCAATGCTACTATTTAACGAAAATTCACATCATAAATCACAAAAACGGCATAATTAAAAATGGATAATTGTACATAAGTTCCTAATTTTTGAGACAAGGAAAAAACTTAGGTCGAATTGTTATTATTGAATTGATTTGAGTTTAGCATCATATTTTTTTTGTACCACTCGCTCTCAGTTATTGTTAGAGTCGCAAAATTTTTAAAAATCCAATTCATTTTTTCCTCGTGAGCAAAATGGCTATATTTTTTCAATTAACTTTACAGCTCGATAATGAAGCGAGGTGAGCACCGACTGTCGAAAAAACTGCAAATCTGAGAGTGAACGTTCTCCTCAGTCATGTCTTCTGACGACTCGTCCTGCAACCCAGTGCAGCTCATGGCCCAGGTATGACAAAAGTCGGGAATCGAGTATTGACTTTTAACCTCTGTCCAAATTTAAGGATGCTTGCAAACCAGGGGCGTCTGCAAAGCGGGCCAAACGGGAACAGGAATTGGCCAAAAGCACCATTTTTAACGAACCTTCCGGCTCATCAGGAGGCGGCGGAGAAGGTGCTCAGGATTACGGAGGATACGACATAGTAAAAGCCACACAGGTATAAACAAAAAATAATTTTGACCTTGATCATCCTTGTGACAGATTCGAGTTGCCTCGGTTAAATTATACTTTTTTATTTTAAAATGTTCTTTATTTTCATAGTATGGTGCCATTGAGCGGTGCAAGGAGTTGATAGAAGCCGGGCTTGACGTGAATGCGCCCGACGCAGAGACGGTGACGCTTCTGCACTGGGCTGCCATCAACAATCGTCGAGAACTGATCAAGTATTATGTTGGAATCGGTGCTGTTGTTGACGCTGTTGGAGGCGAACTCCAATCCACACCCCTTCACTGGGCAACGAGGTAAGCAAAAAAGTATTTTTTTTTCTCAATGAGTTCATTTTTATGTTTCCTCAGACAGGGCCATTTGGGCTCGATGGTGCTTCTGATGCAGTACGGTGCAGATCCGACCATCCGAGACGGCGAAGGTTGCTCCTGCATCCACTTGGCCGCTCAGTTCGGATTCACAGCAATTGTTGCATATCTGGTGGCCAAAGGCATCAACGTCAACATGCAGGACAAGACTGGCATGACGCCTCTGATGTGGAGCGTCTGCAAAAACCAAAAGTAAAATTGTTTTTTATTTGAATTATTAAATTTTTGACTGATTTTTTTTTGTAGCAGTCTTGATCCGACTCGGTTGCTGTTGACATTTGGTGCTTCAACTTCTGCGCAGGAGAAGCTTTTTGGAAATACAGCTTTGCACTGTGCGGTCATGGCCAAGAACGGCACTGCCATCGGGGTTCTTATCGAACACGGAGCCAGTCTAGAGATTCCAAATAATCAGGTACATTTCATTAAGATTTTCATCCTATAAATGGTAAATTAAAATTTTAATAATTATTTAAACAGGGACTTACACCATACAGTCTGCTTGTGATAAATAAGTCGTCCAGTTGGATGAATCCGAAGGTTCTTGAGAAAATTCATGAGATGTCTGGAGTTCCTCGTCGCAACCCTTGCCGCAAAGTCATTAAAGATAAGGTTGGATATTATTTTGTCTTTTGTATATTTTAAAACTCATTCTTGGTAATCAGAGATTACGATACTGGTGCATGATGGGCGCGCCCTTCCTGGCCTTCTACGCAGTCGGCGTCATCCTCGACTTGGAGCTTCAGGCGTTGGCCAAGCTTGGCATCCTGGTAGTCACGTTCATCGCTTTCCACTTCATCTCGGGGCTCTTGTTTGACGACCGCCTCTCCAACATCCTGCCCATGGCCATCTACTTGGCCACCAAGCTGTGGATGTACCTCATCTGGCTGCTCTGGATTGCTCCGGTCATCTCGCCCATCACTTCGCTCGCCTTCCTTGCAGGTTCTGGCGTGCTCTGGTTTGCATATCTGAGGACATGGCGCGGAGACCCAGGCCTCGTCTCCAGTTCCATGGAGCAGAAGTTCAGGGTCAGTTTCTTGAATATATTCTATTAAAAATTAAAAGTTATAATATGCAAATAAGTTGTTTGAAAAGTATTCATTTAATTTGGTTTAAGTTAAAAGTGATCAAAAAAATAATAATAATTTGTTTTTTAATATTCTATAACATTTAAATTCATTTTTACTTTAAGTAAATAAAAGTTTTTCAATGGTTAATTTTTGTGAAAAAATTTTGTAAATAATTGATTTAAAAATATTATATATTTTTTATAATTATTTTAATTCAAATACAAATTATTTGATTTTAGGTGATCATTGAACTTGCGGAGCGAGATGGTTTCGAGCCTCAGTGGTTCTGCAGTTCGTGCCTGGTGCGGCGACCCATTCGCTCAAAGCACTGCTCGGTGTGCAACAGATGCGTGGCCAAGTTCGACCACCACTGTCCATGGGTCAATAACTGCATCGGAGCGCGCAACCACCGCCACTTCATGCTCTTCCTCGTCATGTTGCTTGTCATGTGCATTTTCATGTTCTACGGCTGCGTTGCCTTCTGGCAGGTGCGATGCCCCAATGCTCTCTCTGCCCACGGATTCTTAGCAGGTAAATAATTATAATTAAAAAAAATGTGAAACATTGATAATTTAAAATTCAAAATTTTTCAAAATTATTTATACCAAAAATAGAAACTAAATTTTTATTAAAAAATAGGATAATATAAAAATTTACTATTAATAAAGAAAAAATTAAATGAATTTTTTTTTAAAATTTTACATTTTCCATAATAATTTTTATAAATAATTAACTTATATTATTATTTATTAATTAATCCTTTTCTCAGGTCTGATGGGAGTTCTTAGCTGTGACACATGGGTGGCCTGGATTGCCCTGCATGCGGCTTTTCATTCCGTCTGGGTTGCGATTCTTACCTGCTGCCAGGCCTACCAAGTAAGCAAACCAAAATTAAATTAAAAATTATGCCTCAAAATAATTTATATCTAATTTTTTTTTTTTAATATTTTCATTTTCCTGTACTAAAGTTCAATTTTTTTTTTTAAAGTCTCAAACTTATTTCATCCATTTTAAGCAAAATTTAATTAGAAACTTTATTTTATTTTCATATTGATGGTGATTTTAACAATTAATTCTAGATCGTGTTCCTTGCAATGACAACTAACGAACGGATCAACGCAGGTCGCTACAAGCACTTTAGTGGCCAGAAAAGTCCCTTCCACAAGGGCCTAGTCCAAAACTTTGTCGATTTTGTCGAATGCCGCTGCCTTGGTTTCTGTCGGCCCAACCAGACGAACTGGATGGAGCAATTCGAGTTTGAGGCGCGGCCTGACGAAGCACCTCTGCTTGACGCAAAGGAGAATTACCAGTACATCTGATTGTGCAATTAAGTTTAAAGTAAATTTGTTTTTATTTTACTTTATTTTTAACTTTACTTTGGTGCCAGTTTTGTTTTACCTGGAATTGCTGACTGAACAAAGAAACGTCAAAAATTAATTATCAGGGCACAAAGATTTTCATTGAGCTTCGATTGATATTTAAATTAGCTCCGCTTCTTTATCAGAGTTCTAGAGATGCATATTTTATACTTATGTCGTCACTTAACTTGAGGAGAGCCGAGAATTTAAACAAGTCGAGTTTTCCGCACACGAATTTATTTTTTTATTCAGTAGACAAAACATGTGTTAAGGTTGCTTATATTCATACCAATTATTGCGACTTGAGCGGCTGTCTTGAACTTATTCTAATTGAAGGTAATCAAAACATCTGCGCTAGTTTCAAACAAGAAATATTGTAAAATCTTTAGAGAAGAAAGTGTGGGCACTCGAGAAGGTCTCAGGCACATCTTTCTTATTAAAAACTCTCGGTGTTAAACAAATTGTGCTAAAAATAAGTTGAAAAAATACTCCATCTTGGGTAAAGTAGGGAAGTAGATACAATAATTTACGAGGATTAAATTACAAACATGACATTACACATAAATCAGATGCACCTTAACATGAATATTATAATATAATACGACAAAATACATATTTAAAACGTTCCATCTCATGTGTGTCTAGTTAACACGAGTTACAAATATCACATTCCACGCTGCGGGTGGTTAGTGTGCCAGGGGTGCTTTCTTTAAAAGACCTGTCGCAGAGATTGACCCTTTCTGAGTAAAAAAGGGTCTCCTGCAAGAGGCCTTTTGAAAGGCGGAGAGAGGAAAAAATTGGAACTTCCCCAGCATTGGCAGAAGTTTTTGAAAAAAAAAATGAGCGCTTATTTACAAATTCCGTCATGTGTGTGTTGATTACAACTGATTATTTATTAAACCGAAAAGGCAAAATCGATCGAATTTCGTTTCTCTTCTTTCGAGACTGATCCCTCGTAGGTCCGATGTACGTAGGCGGCCAAGTGACAAATATAAATTAAATTAGATGATGGAGGTGATGAGACGCGCCTTGAAGTTGACTATCCTCTCGCTGGTTTGAGCCAAACGCTGCAAATTAAATCAAAAGTCAAATTTCTTTTTTTCTTCTAAAATTTGGTGTTTGAACTTACAAGGATGAGGTCCTGGATGAGATTGGAAACGCCACGGTTGGCAATGACGAAGAGGCGAGTGATGGGTCCGGGGATTCCAGACGTGTATCCGTCCTCCTTGGCGTCAACTTCGGGCGCCTCGGCGTGCGCTGCGGCAACGCCACTGTTGTAATAGGAAGGCGCGGACGGCGCCGAGGGTCCAGTTGTTGCGTGGTCGTTCGCATCTTCCGTCGCGCCAGAACCGGCAATGAGCTGGGGAATTTCACAAAGATTATTAAATTTTCTAAAAATTTTCAAAAAATTTTGCGAAATGAGAAGATTTTTCAGTACGAGAGAAAGAAATGGAAGGCAAGATTGATTGCTAGAGAGTGGTGAAATTAAATTACTGTACATCAAATCGTGCAAAAGAAAATGGCAACTAAATTATATAGAGTTGTTATTTTATTCACAAATTTTTTTCAGAGTAATTTTTTTTTTTTTTGCAACTCCCTTAAACCAAGATTAATAGAACTTACTAAATATTGGTCAAATACTTCAAATTTGTTCTGTATAAATACAAAATGCATGCAAATATACATTGTCAACAATATGAAAGTGTTTTTCAAGACATATTTTTTAATAATAAGTTTTTAGTTGCCAGAAATAGTGGAAAACAAATTTCAAGAAAAATTTAATTTTAATAAAATCTACCAGTACGTGTGTTTAGTCAAAAAAATATGATAAATTGCTTTGTTCGGCAGCAGCTGCTGGTCTACGAAGGTTGTGCGAATACTCTAGCTCTGAAGATCTACAAACAAACGCCTGCTTGACGGAGAACTTGGAGCAAGTGCTGGGAAATTCATGCAAATTCGATTTGCATAATTTTAGTTTACTCTTTTCCGAAATCAATTAAAGTGGCACGAATTTCCCATCACTGCCGAGCAAAAGTTTGTCGTTGTTACCGAAGCCTTTCCGCTCAAGCCGACTCCGAGGCCCAGTGAGATGCCCGAGGCGGCCGCCTGAGGTTCCTCGTCCTGCTCTGCCTTTCGCAGCCAAGGACTGTACTTGATTTCGGTGGCGGCGCCTTCGTCAGTTCCTGCTACTAGTCTGTAAATGCCACCGGCCGCCCTGGCCGTGCGCGACGCCGTGTTCTGCGTGCGCACCAATTGCCATTTATTTTACAATTTTTTTTCCAACGCAATTTTTTTTCGGTCTCGATCCGCCAAAACAAAAACATGCAAACCAAAAAAGCTGCTTCGATGTTTTTGCGTTATCGTGAATGAAATAAAATGAGTTTATTATTAATGAAAAGGGAGAAAAATGTCGAGTTAATTATGAAGGAAAATAGGTCGATTTGTACAGGGGGCCCCGCACAGCAGTTTGCGAACGCGCAACCATACCCTGATCAGGTCGAAGAGGAAGTTGCCGCTTCCGCCGCCGCTGCCCTGGCCTCCTTCCTCAGACTGGCGCCCGAAACCGAAGAGGAACCGCTTGTCGCGTCCTTCCTGGTCATCGGCGGCCGCTTCTTGGTCGGCTTCCTTGGCCTCAGGTTTGGTCTCCTCAGCAGCACGCGCCACTCGAGATTTCACTTCCTCCTGTTGAGACGAACGCAAAAATATAATTAATCGAAATAATTTACAAATGAAAATTCTCAATCGTCATTTTGACATCTCAATATATGTCTTTTTTAAATAAAAATATTAATATTTTTTGTTATTTCAAAATAATTTATTAAAGTTTAAATCTTTAATGACTTATTTTAGAACATGAAACATTGGAAGTTTTTTATTACAAAATGACGATAAAAAGAACGGAACGGATTAACAAGTGATTAATGAGTGGGAAAAAAACATTGAATTAGCCAGGCAGACAGGAAACAGAAGAAGTCGGATTTGGAAGAGAAATTTGTCAGGCCAAGACGGTGAGATCTTTCAGGTGGAAACAACTTTTACTCCCTCAGCTTTCCTAGCAAACCTGTGCTGTGGATTTTTTTTACGATGCGGTCATTTCAGCAATGATCCCCGGCGATCGCATGCGATCTCTTAATTTTAATTGAAATTTCCAATTTAAAAGCATAATATACGTTTTTGAGGGAAAATAGGTTCACGCGTGGTGAAGATTTGCGTGTATGAGATTGTAATTATTATTTGTTTAGGGTTTCATAGCAAAAGGTAGAGAGACTAACACCATATTATACACAGACGCTGTAATATTATGAGGAAGAAAGAAAGTGCCTAAAAAAATAGATAAAAATAAATAACACAAAAAATATAAGAGTTGACGCGTCAATGGCACTACTTTCTGTTTGCGTTACCTCACACTCGCATCAGCAGAACATGCTTAATCATCTTTTGATGCCATAGAGGTATATTTGTATTCGCGCGTTAATTTGCACAGCACGCGAGAAGTGACAAAGGCAACAGAACTGTTGCACAATAAATAGCGCGCCGCGGCCGAAACGTGCGAACTGGCAAATTAATACTGAATCTCAATTAACACATGCAAGAAGCATCTTAAATGCTAAATATAGCAAGGTCCTATCATGGACAGACGAAGCTAAACAAGCAAAATAACTTTCATTTTTGACGCCCAAGGGGAAAAATAATTTTTAATATATATTTGTAATAAAACTACTCTATTCTCTACACTATAAATGTTAATATTTGAATTTATTTATCATTATGGGTGATCAAAATAGCATGAAAATGGTTTATAAAATTTAATTTAAAAATGGGATTTTACGTTTGCGTTTAATTTAATTAATAAACAAAGTTTTATAATTGATTTATTAAATAAATTAAACGTTTAATGCAAAATCCTTTTTTAAAATTAAATTTTATAAATTATTTATGCTATTTTGATTAATTAATTAATTAAAATTCTAAAAAAAATAAATTATCCTTAAAAAGTGTATTTTTGCTGGATTTTTGTTTTTGAAGGTTACTGTATTATTTATTAGTGTTAACTTCAACAGCAATTAAATATGGACCTTTCCTAGAAGCGCAATCTGAATTAATGGCACAAGAAACATAATCATTAGAAAAACAAACAACAAACGTATCTGCCAACTTTTTCGCAGACCAAAGGTGTGTGTACTTGGTTAATTTTGTTTGTTAATCACACGCGAGAAAGACAAAAAAAAAACGGTATTGTGGTAATTAATTAGTCAGTCCCTCCACCTCAAGCGTGTCAGCAACAGAAGCTTCGCATTCCAGACAGCATTGCAGGATTACAGACCGGGGCGTGGGTGAGTTTCGCCTCGGGCTCGGACGCAGAGGGCAGCGCGTTGTCCTCTTCCTTGTCCTCTTCCTCGTCCTCCTCGTCTTCGTCGTCCAGACCGGGCGGGTACGTGGGCAGGGTGATGCTAATGCGGCGGCCGTTGGTGCCGCCCGACGACGACGACGCGCCCGTCCCTTCGGAGGCCGCGTCGCCGCCGCCGCCGCCTCCACCACCGCCGCCGCCGCCCAGCACCAGGCGCCCGATCAGCCGGAACAGGAAGCGTGTGATAGTCTGAATCTTCCGGTCTAAGATCTGCACGCGTGCCATTTGTATCACTTTGTCTCAATCAATCATGGGTGAATGTTTCACACCCGCGCAGTTCTCAGTCACAGTCCGCGTCCTGCATTTGTTAAGTTCCTAACTTACTAACCCGAGAGTTTCTCATTATTTTTTAATCGAAATTAATCAATCCTTGAAAATAAACGAAATAAGAAAGAAAACAATCCAAGCCCTCAAATGTAAAATTCAAACAAGTCTTGACTACCAAATGAAGGTTTGAAAGTTCTTATTCCTCATTATCAGATGAGTCAATATTAAGCGTTCAATTTTTTAAATATATATGCAACCAGCTGGACATACTTGCCAAGAATTTGCATACTTCAAAAAAAAAGAAAACACAAATTCTTCACATTTGTGTCTTGCAGGTTGCATTTTGAATTACAAAACAACCTAGATTGAGTGAATTTCAAAACTTATTAATTGTAGGTAGTTGAAACCTGTTCGAATTAATTTCAGAACGGTTCTTTTACTTTGTTAGTGTTGTAAAAGAATTTAGTTAAAAAAATCCCTCTTCTCTCTGGAGCTCACAATCAGTAATGTTATTCTAGTAATTGAAAATTTAACCACAGCTGTAAAGTGCCATTCACATTTTGTTCACGCCCTGCTTAAACGTTTAATATCCGAGGTGAATTGCAGTGGCATTGTCAACAAATCTCCGTCAGTACGAACAATTCCGCTTTCGTGCCCACGAGCGGCGCAAACACTCGGTTTTCCCATTCAGGATTTCAGGGCAAAAAATCTCGGCGTGCAAGTCAGTGCAAGCAAACGGCGAGTGTGGCAAATGAGTCGAAAACATATATAAAAGTCGCGCGTAATCAAGCGCGGCGATAATAAAAAGTGCGAGGCCGCGCCGAAGGATTGGCGTCGCCCCGCCGTGCTAACTTTTATCCCTACGCACATTTTTAGAAGGCGGTGCATATAATTTGGTCGTCGCGACCGGACCGTCCATTAAATTTTCACCGCCTAATTCGAAATCCTTTCACCGTTGATAAAAAAAAAACACCGATCCCTTTTTTGCAGACAAGCTGCACTCCAATAAGAATGGTTGCACTTTTTTGTGCTGCACTTTTGCGATTTGAGGTTCTCGTGCAAAACTTTCACCGGCTGCTGCGCAAGCGAGGCCGCGCTAGATACTGCACTCGCGCCAGAACAAATTTCGTCATTGTGTGTGGTAGTTGCTGCTGCTGCTCGCGTTCAAATCACCGCAACCAATGATAGGAGCTCTCAAAGACTGCAAATTGCCAATTGATGCGTGAAAAATGTCAATTTACCGACTGAATACCAATAAAAAATTGCACACAAAGAGTGAGAGCTGGCTTTAAATCAAATGTAAAAGAGAATTTCATTGCTACGGGTTAACAAAACAACAATTGGTCATTTGCAGATATAATTGCAACAGAAAGAAATTAAATGAGGCGAATTTCCAGTTTCTATTAGGCGCATAGCAAGACTTAAAAGACGCAACAAAATAATTCCCCCGAACATGAAAAAATGAATTTGTATATATAAATAATTTAATTATACTATTGCTCTATTAATTTATTTATCAATTTATCTTTAAATTAGAAATTAAAATAATATGGCGTAGTTTAAATTTAAAACTTAGAAATGTTTACAAATTTTTTGACAGTTCTGCTGGAAACGTTGCAGTCACATTGTTATTCACGTGTTAAATAATTTAATTTTTATTTTATTAAAACTAATATAATCAAAGTTTTTCATAAATGATGACATTAAATTAAATTTAATCATTTGAAAGTTAATTTATTAAACAAAAAAATTGTGACAAGGAAAAAATAGCTTTAATATGCTTATATTGTTACAAAGAATTTATTTTTAAGAGGAGCACCTCGAGCAGCAAAGAGATTAACGAAGGCCGCCCAGCATCTCGATCTCATTGACTCTAGCAAGTGGACGAGTTAAGCAGCCACTTTCACGCAGATGCCAAAGACGACCTTGTCGCCGGCCCTCGTGTAAACACTGTAGCGTATAAATAACTAACCACAAAGTTATATCACCTTTTCATCCTCCTCCAAGAGAGTCTGTCCCGCTTTTCAGACGCTAATCATTATGCAAATCTATGCTGTAGGCAAGCTTTTGGGGAAAAATTCGCACGTGTTAAACCTAAATTTTGCAATGATTTGAGCTTACAAAAAACGTGGTGTAAAAATGTGCAATACACGGTTGCCCATATTAAATGAGAAACTCTTCAACGCTTCCGTTGGTTTCGTGACGATAATTCTTGACATAATAAAAGCACTCCGGAACTGCTGAACGCGTGCGCGGGCTAATTATATCGTGTTTTAATTTATCCTTTCTCTGACGCTAGAAATTTAAATGCTTTCCTCACTTTAAAATGTAAATAAAGAATAGATACAAAAAAATAATGGGTCGGAAATGAAAAATATATACAGATGCGAAATTGAAATGTAGAAATGATTTAATGAAAATTGAAACTAAATTTATATGAAAATTAAAGTTTGGTCTAGAGATTGAGGAGTTTTGCTTGTATTTTACAAAAGGTTCAATGTCTAAGAAAAGAGAAATTATTGGTAAAATGGAGAAGTCCTGCAGCCGAGAAAATTTACAAATTGATGGCAGAAATTTTTGATCAGTCTGTGTGTTTGGCTAGTCAGTTTGAAAGTCGCAAAACGTACCTCTGTCAACGATGGAAAGTAACTCCTGAGGAAGCCAATGGTCCGCTTCGGCCGCGCTGCTTCAGCCGTCGTCGTCGCCGCCGCTGCATCCTGCAAAGAGCGTCATGAGGAACCTCTAAATCCGCTAGAAACCATCAGCAACGCGCAATCAGCCGAGTAAAAGGCAAAAGTCAGAAGCAACGCATTCACACTCGCGTTAAGTAAAAAAGTGCAGAGTAAAAAAGCGGCTCAAAACTACTGGTGAGTGCAAGTATGAGGTGGTAAATAATGACATGGTAAGTTTCGTGCCGAGAGACAAAGGAAGATCAAAAGGCTCTTCATTTGCCTCTCTTAAAAGAGATGGTTTGCTCTGATCTTCGACTCGCATGCATAGCTTTCTCTTGAGAACGATCCCTTTATTTATTTAAATTTTTTTTGCTCTTCCGCGTGTTTTATATTTGTGTGTTGTGTCGGCAGATGTGAGGAGACGCGCATTATTTTAACCTTGTGCTCGGATAACTCGAGCTGATGGGAAAATTGGCGAAGCATTTCATTGTCTAGCTAAGTGAATAATTTTGAAGACCAATGTCGTGCGACTAATTTAAAAAGCGTAAAGTCACGCACAAAAATTTATGTGAAAAAAATGGAAAATATAATATAGTTTCCTCGCAATTTCTTTCTATTTCCACAGAAAACTTATTTTTTCCTCTTTTCACGTCTTTTAGTTTTGTATATATACAGTTTTTTTTTATTATTTCAAGTATGATGTATCTCTAAATGAGCAGAGATTATCTTGTTCTTTACTAATAAACTTAATTTGAAAGTAAAAAGTTCACAATACGAATTTATGAAGATAATTTCCCCTCTTTCATATCTAAACTCCTCTTTTTGAAATGGATTAAAGCGGCCTTCACTTCACGTAGAAGATGAACCCGCTCAACTTTTTTATCTTTGTGTTGCGCGAGACCATTACGCGCTGAAATCAAACAACTTTCCCTCTTTACTCGGTGAGCGATTCTCTTTAGCAAACTTGTTGAGCGAAAGATCTTCCTGTTCAAAAGTGCTCACACGTTATCTTAAATCATATTGCATCTCTGCTGCCCTACAACGTGTTTTAATTTATTCCATATTAACTGACCTCGTTTGCACATTTTGGAGAAACCCATGCAACTATTTCAGCTGGCAATTAATATTTGGCCAGAGAAAATTAAAAACAAGGTCTGAATTTATAATCTTTTTTGCAAACAGCAATGTATATGATTAAAAAATGGATCACACATTGCATCTATTTATAAATTATTCTATATTCATTACATAGGGTCAAACTGGGGTCAAAAATTATTTTTATTTTATAATTAATTCTCCAATTATCATCATCATCGTTAAACTTGAAATTGACTTTATAGTTAATCTCTTCACGAAACGAACTCTCTGAGCTCTAAAAAATTTCACTTTTATGCGCACGATTTCTGACTGGTCTTGAAGTCCGGGTCTATAGAAAAGAAAAGCCTCAGGTGTAGCAGTCAAAAATATAATATAAATGCAACCTGCACAACGCTGATGCTACAACAGTTTGCCTATATGTATAGTTTTTTTTATTGATCTCTGCGCAGTTTGCTTTATTTTAACCTGAATTTGTACTGGGCATAACAGACTTTGACGACTTCCCGGTGAAAATTTCGCGTTCTGCTGGTTTTTCGTGAATTAACAAAGTTGAAATTATCCTCACAAGCTCGTATTTTCAACGACAGAGATGATTTCGGAGCATCCAAAAGGTGCCAAATGTGCGGATCACGGTCTAGTCGCTTTGGTTTCGTTGCGCAAAATCTCTTTGTTTGTCGCTTTTGGCCACGAGGCCGCCGCGTTTATTCAATTGTTCTGAACACCTCTATGCGTTCGTTAATACGTTATGAGGCCACCGCACGACGAGAGCTGCGAGAAACCGCGAGTCGCGACGCACTCAAGGTATTTTTCACTCTCGCTTTTCAATCAAAGCTCGCAGTCGGCGAACGCCAGAAAAGTTCCAGAGCATCAAGGGAAAATATCGAGAAAACTGGGTCAGCATAAATGCGTGAGGAAAAACCGGTTGGTCGATCCGAGCAATACTCAAGCAAGACTCTTTTTAAATCTCGGTACGCCTATTAAATTATTGCGCAACCGGTCTAATGAGTCAATCCACGCCGAGCTGATTAATTATATAGCGAGTGGAAATTCCCGCGCAAACTTTGATCTTCCCGATTGCGAAAATCTTTGTCTATTTTTTCTCTAGGTTGAGATTAATAAAAAAAAAAACGCTGACGTCATTACTTTGAATTGAAAATAAGCCAGCAAGAGAAAAATTATTAATATTTTATGTTTTTTCACCGCGGCCGCAAATTTGAATCAATTGCTATCTCATGCGAGCTTGTTTGATCAGAGTAAAAAATAGTTTTCCGCGGCCGCGACCTTGTGCGATCTAGAAAATCTGTCAATTATGCAACGCCGCCGTCAACAGTTTATTTAAAAGCAATTTATTAATGGAGTGTCAGTTTGGAGATTTTCTTGGCCAAGGCCTCAGACGGGTTCTTCGAAATTCCGAGACGGGCCAAATCTTTGGCTTGATTTGTGTGTATTATTACAGCATTGGCGCTAACTTTTGACATGGCAAACGGGTCTCTTGAAATAGTTACGAGCGAGCAGAAACATTTTCTGCCTTCGGCAATGTCACCTAGCGAAGGCCGCACCGAGACAAAATCAACATTTAACTGCTTTTTTTTTCTTGCAATAATAACTGACGACAAGAATAATTTAATAAGTCTGCAGTTTATTATTGTAGTACTGAGAACAAGAGTTGTTCGTCATGCATTATACGCGGCTATAGAGTGTTTCAGAATCAGCGCGTTATTATAACATCTCATTCAATGCGAAACTATGACGCAAAGCGCTTGGGTTCAATTAATCTAGCGGTGGCCTAAAGCGTGGCAATGAAACGTTTTTCCAGGGTTGCTTGTTATATACTTCAAAAAGCTTTCAAGCCAAGTTTTCTTCGTTGAGGTTTATTATGAAATTTGCAATAAGAGGAAAAAAGGGGATAATTTTTGTGTAACTTAATCGGTTGTTTATAAAATTTAGATTTCTTTTTGCCTACTTTATTATTAAATAATGTGGCATGAGAATTTTTAGCAGTTTGTTTAAATCTTTATTACCTTTCCTCACGAATCTCTGAGAGAAACAGAATTATTGAAATTAACGGAACAACTGTAAAAATATAAAAGGATAAGATTGTATGAGATGGAAAGTTTTAATTATTATCCCTTGTGGGAAACTACAGCTGCGGCAGTTTTTCAATTTCTAAGCAATAATTTCTAAATCCAATTATACTATAAGAGAAACTAACTAAATTCAATACCATCAAAAAGCTAAAAATAAACTATTCAGCTTTCTTTACATTTATAGTTTCTTGGTAATTTTATTGCACTGAACTTTTGATTCCCTTCAGCTAGAGATATTGAATTAAATAAAAAAATTATATAATTAATAATGTAAATGATGACTTTATCAAGTGAAATGCCAACAGCAATTAGCACCTTTTATATTTCCAACAAAAGTAAAAGTTTTTACGCGAGCTTATGGACTTGGCTGGACGTCCATGGACCAAATCCGCCAACTGACGTCTTGTGGGTGCATTACTTATTAACCAAGAGAAGGGCGACTGAGCAGTTAAGAGTAAAATCTGAGGAGGCGAGTCTCGCCACGCCCGTATTCTATTTCTTCACATCACATTTGTCACATACTCTAGATTAATTAGCATGCGTAATAATAACAAATTAATAAAATTAAATTGCATTTGATTACAGCAATTTATTACAATTATTTATTAAAATGCTCTGATATAGATTAACAACCCTTTTGCAGAAACTTTAAACACAAGGAAAATCTAAATTTTTCCATACAAAATGCATTTTTTTTTTCAAATTTATAAATTTAATTTTTTAATATTAAACTTTCCAGCAGCTTTCGACGTTATTATTTTGCTATAAATAATAAATTCCATATCCTTGAAATCAAGTCTGTGTATAATAGAGACAGCTCTACACTCTTAATCAGAATTACATCGGTACGTTCGTTCAGCTAAAATAATATGCTATTCAGGTATAAGGAGCCCCGCCCTGGAGAAAAGTATGCGCCACTGGTCCAGGTAGTCACTTTATTGCGTGAGCAGGGGGAATTCCCAACGTGATCTTATCCTTTCAAGGTTCACGGAAATTGAACCAATTGTAATAAAATTTAAATTTATACAAAATGCATTTAAATTGTGGGCGCTTTTTTTAAAATTATATCTGCACACGAAATTCAGATCGCAAACTGACCTTTGCTTTTTTTAAAATAGCAATTTTCAAGGGACTAATTGAAAATTAAAATTATTGCTTAGGCGTGGTCCCTTATTCTCGCCATCAACCCTGATCGGCGACCGTTTTTTTCGCTCGAAACCTTGGACGGGTTGTTGCTGGTCAACCTTCGCGGCGGCGGCGGCGAAAAGAGGAGCAGTAAAAGTTGCGGCACAGAAAGAGAGACGCGCGCCGCCGTTATTAATTTCAAACCAATAAAATATTGGAAGAGCCGGGGGAGAAATGGATAAACGGGCCCTTGTAAAATCAATCGTCTGTACTTTATTGTCGAATTGGTCTGATGATGAAAGGGATAGAGAGGCGATGTGGGTTAGGAGGAATTATTGAAAAACTTGCTCACCAGTTTGTCTTCCACTGGCCGGGGGAGCCCGGCGGCCAAGGCGGCCACCGCCAGCAGGCAGGCTACGCTCAAGATCCAAGTCCTCATGGCAGCTGCAACACAAAAATATTCAACCCTGTCATTAAAATCTAATGATCATAAGGATATTTTTAATTGTGCTGGAGAAATGCCGGCGCTTTCTCTATGATTTCGAAATTCTACTCATTTACGTCACTCTGCCTATTGTCTGAATTTTAATTAGATTTGTATAGAAGATCTTTGAAATCTTCTATTTTTTATACGAATGAAAAGAGTATGGTGAAAAAAATGAGCTATGATAGATCTTTTCTCTGTATGTGGAAAATTAATTAATTTAATTGTCAAATTTGATTCACATTGTTAAAAATAATTTAATTCTAAACATAACTAAAGATTTGATCCACTTGAGCCTTAAAATTGTTTGTATTTTTCATTTCTCACCACTGAATGAAGTGCAACAAACCTTAAATCGTCTCACACAAAAATCGTTTCGTTTGAATATTATCTCGGATCTCTCTATCAAATAATCGACTAAAACGGTCAGATACAGATAATATTTTCAAGCAGGATGACATGCAGAAGTTACACAATTCTTAAGCAGCCCAAATGTTTATATATTGGATTGGTTTAGCTGAAATAAAAAAGCGAAAATGACGCAGGAGCGCTGCATCTTTGCAATTATGATGTTAATTAATTGGATGCTTAGATGTTTGTGCTTTCAGAGAGAGAGAGACTTATTTAATAGTCTATTTGCGGTTGCACTGTTTTAATGTATAAAACAATAGACAATGGTTACTACAAAGCAATCTGTGAGTCACTCCAGAGTCTGCATAAATTATTGTAAATTATAAATTATATTAAACTAAAATTTCTGCAATAATTCCTTAAATTTTAATTGAATATAATATTGTCGTTTCAGATTTTTAGTAAAAATATTAAATCATTTGTTTAATTATTTTGACACAAATATAAATATATATTTTATTGTTTTTAAAATTCAAATTTACACAATTTTATAAATTACATTAATATTTTTTACATTTTATATTAAATAATTATAAATATGAAAGAAAATATAAAATTATTAAAATAAAAAATATAATAAAAAGTTATTTATTTAAATTGCAGTAAACAAAATAATTGTTAAGTTTAAATAGAAAATATTAATTATATTATAATAAAATAGAGATAGAATAATTTATATTCTCCATTTATTTACTAGCATAAAAGTTGAGTGATAAATTCTCTTTGACTTATTTTTGCATCTATACATCAACATCAGCTTCGAAAAAACTGCCTAAAATTCTAGCAAGCCAATTCAATTTCCATTATTTGCCCATTATAAAAAAGTTTGTTATTCCTTTCCTGCAGAATGGCCTTGGTTGACATGCAACCTGACGCAGCAAAAGTTAGCATCCGAATGATTATTCTCTTTTTTTCCGCGTTTGCCGAGTATTGTCTTTGGCACTCTATTCAATTTGATCCCCACTTAGTGCTTCATTAAATATTATTTAACAAGAACTTAACAAAGCTATTGTGTTCGGATATTGGAGGAGTGAAAAGGAATTCAGCAAATAAATATTATGAAAAATAGGGAGATCAGTTTGCGAAGATTTTGCGTCACAGAAACGTTTTAAGAAGTTTGTAATCTCATTATTTACTTAATTCAAGAAGAATCTTTTTGTAGGCTATGAACTTAAAGTCACGAAATAATAAAAAAACGGAACAATCGGAAGTACAAAAAAATAGGGAAGCAGTAGAATGTCGACATTCTCCTGCTTTCCGCGAGAGCGAAGGGAAACTGCTGCAGAATTGTGAACTTTTGCTTCCTACTTCGCGCGTAATACTCACCGTGCAATTTCACACGCGGCCAAGCGCGTCATTTGGTTTACGCTTGCCATCAAATTACAATTTTTTTTTCTTTGTTGCAAAGAGAGTAATGAACATTAATAACGCGTGTTTGCTCTTGACGTAATCACCGTGATTAGCATAACTGAAAATTTATCAACGGCTTGGATTGGCCAAAAAAACGTTTGCATTTTAATTATGACCACAAAACCATCCACAATTGCGAACTGATTTTTTTTTAAATTAATTCGGACTGTTGCGTGACCACAATTCGAAAGTAAATAGAAAAGAAAAAAATTCGGGAAATGAAAACTGCAAGCAAAAAAGTTATACCACAGCTTATTAAAAAAAAATCAATTCTATGAAAACTGTAGATGTTTGTTGATGAATAAAATCAAAAAATAGATACATAAATAAATAGCTTAAAATTCAATTCAATTAGTTTATTTTCTCTAACAAAACAGGTCAAAAAAGAAGTTATTGAGAAAAATCACATTGAAGAGAGAATTGGCAGCCAGCTCTAGTAAAGAACTTACTAAAAACCCATAGATCTAATTTAGAAGCAAAAAAGTTTCCAAATGGAGCCGTAATGTGAAAAAATTATCAAAGAGTCACATGTATACTTTAAACTGCTGAACCGTTACAGAAATTAAATAAAAAATAAATAATAAACATTAAAAAATAAAAAATAAAAACAGGAGAATATTGGTTTAGTAAGTTGATTAGTTAATATGAAAACAAAAAACAAGCCAGTTTCTAATAGAGGAGAGCCGGATATCATGAGATTTAAATAAGGTGCGTCTCACCGGCGTCCTCGGAATAGAGGTCGATGCATGGCTATCTAACCTTTTCTCGATTCTTCCCTAAGTATTGAGTGTGGCTTTTGTATATCTTTGGATGCCACAACTCATCTTATTGTGAAATTGACCGATCCTTCTATCTCGTAATGAGGTAATAATTGAAAAACCAATACTTACATTTGAAAAAAAGTTCAAGCCGTGAGCAGAAACGATTTTTGTGTGCAATATTATATTTGCGAATTTTCGGTGTAAAATTTAGGTCAGTGAGCATTGATGATTCATTGTTTTCTAAGAGACCATACAGCTGTCCTATAAATTAAAACCTGTCTGTATGATTTAAGAACGGCCGCCGGCGTTTCACGTTTCACCGCACAAATGAATAAAATGTGTAAAGAAAGAGCATAAATATTGAAGCACAGAGATTCTGGGATTAAGAAAGCGGGGCGATTACGCGACTCGAAGGTTGACGCTCTTGAAGTGCATCGTAACTGACCCAGTCTAAGAGGCCGATCGGCCAGCAGCAGCTCAACAACAAAGCGTGCCACGGAAAATGAAAGTCTCTGCCGAGCTGCGATCGAGCTATAGGCACCTGTTGCTTTCGATTTCACTCGGCGAGCGTCTCCTTTGGACGGGACCATCTTTTTGTGCTTTGACCGTTTGCACTTTCATCTTCTGTTGGACCGAAAGACGGAAAATCCGCGCGTTATAAAAATTTGCTTTCACTATCGATGCCGGCGAGGAATGCTGCAGTAGTTGCAACGAGTATGTGGGGCAAACGTGTTTTTATCGTTAATTGTAAATAAATAATTGCTTCTCGCGGAGAATAGAAAAAAATGGTCTATGGACCAGTGCACACTTCAGTTTCCTTCTAATTTAAAAATCTTTAATAATCAAATTTAAAATAAAATATAATAAGGTTTCAATTTAAATTTATAAAAATAACCAAAGAAAGGTTTTTGACTCGGCTAGCGTGTTTAAGATGAAAACTTTTACTTACCGCGGCAAAGTGTCTTTCTCCGTGAAAGGACTGGCGTCAAGTGAAAATGAAGCGCGATGGTAACGCAGACTGAAGGCTTGAATCGCGGCGGTGGGAGTTCTTATATCACCCTTCCCCTCGCTCCTACCGCGTGCTCGGTCGTCTCGGCGGTTCATTTTTTCGGCTAACCCGAAACCCAATTTTTTTTTTGTTAATCCCGGTTGCAGACGAAGGGAAAAAATGAAGCGTGTGTGCTTAGTAGGAATCCAAATTTACTGGAAAGCTCAGAAGTGACATCATCTCGCTTACTCACTTTTCAATCGGCGTTCACGCGTAACTCAAAACTCGGCAAGTCACGGTTATACATCCGCAAATTTAATTATTATATAAGTACGTGTGATTTGAATTTAGTTGAATACATCCTCGTTCTCGGGGAAATTGGGAGAGTCAGCACATTTCACCCGGTTGTGAGCTGAATCGCGGAAGCCTCTCTCCTGCATTATAGTCTAGGTGACAGCGCAGCAGCCGCTTTACTTTTGCCACCCATTCTTTCCAATTAATGTACCGTGCGACGAGATGCCCACGCGATATTATCATTTTTCACTCTCTCACTTTTTCGCATTACTAATGCAGTTCCCCTTGAATCAATATGTGTATTTGATAGATAACTTTTCACTCTTTTTAATAACATAATTACTTGGAAATTTTCCGCGTGATTATACAATTGCATCTTTGCGCGCATTGAAGTCTCCATTGCCCAACATTTCAAACCTGTATTTGAAATATCCAGAAAAGCACAGCGCATCAGCTGAACACTTTTTTAATTATAAAAATAAAGACGAAGTTAATTTTACTTTATAGAATCTAATCTTATAATAATAAACACAATAAAGTACAGTGTTAAATGTTAAAATAATGCTTGTGTTTATATGGTTCGCTGTTGTCTATTGTTGCCTAAATTGTAGTGAAGACTTTGTATAAAAATGATTGTGTCTTTTCAATAGCAACATGCCATCGGCCTCTAATAGTACGCTGGAGCTTTTCAAATGAGATCAATTATTCAACTCAGTACCCAACAATGGTCGTTTAGTTCTTAATATTATTAATTGCTCAATGACTTATTAAACTGTTGGTATTGTCAGTCACGTCTTATCCAAAGTCTCAATTTTAATTTTTTTTGTTACGATTAAAGATAGGCTACTTCCATTTTTACTGCTCATTAAATAACGATAATTTCATCATTTTCTCAGTACTTTTAAAAAAATATATTGATTTATTAATTTTTTTTAGCTCCCCACAAAATTTATATTTGTGGGTTTTTTTACTAATAAAATCACACAACTTTCTCACCCTTCAGCGTGGCTTCATGGTATTGTGATTGTGGGTATGTTACATAATGAGACAAAGAAAAGAGAACTAATTTTTGTAATAATTGTAAATTTTTAATTTATTTATTTGTGTTTTATTTAATTTTGATGAATTTATTAAAGAACACCATAGGTGTGCGACATTACATATATAAATTAGGAGATCATTTCTTGACGAGCTGCTTCACACAATCTTAGAGAATTACGAGTACATTCTGAGAAGTGATATAGTCCAATTTTTTCTCCACATATTTTACAAATACAAGTATCTTCGGCTTTAGTATCAAAACAGGCTTGTTTCCAGGCGTCGGAGACCATAGCGGGAGTGTCATAAAAGGCCGGATCAATTTCAGTCAATTTAAATAAAAAGTTGTCTATAAATTTTTCATAATTATCTGTTTTTTGGAGATGAAATTTCAATACAAGGTTATTGACAAGAGGGTTTGTATCTGCCAGTTCATATACCAGTCTTATTTAATTTTATTTATAATTATTTTATTTGATCTGATTAATATCTTATTTATTGTCCTATTTTATCTTATTTATATAACATTTTATTTTAATTTAATTTTTTTTTCATTATTAATTATCACTTCATCTAATTATATTTTATTATACTTTATTTCACTTAGTTTTTTCTTATACTATACTTTATATTGTATTATATTTCTTTTATTTAATTCGATTTTCCATTTTTTTTTCTTTATTATACTTTATATTATTTCAATATAAATTTATATATTACTTTATTTTATTTTGCTCTTGAACATTTTTAAAATAAATAAAATAATACTTGGATACATGGATACATTCTTCCTGTTTTTGACAAAATATTGAATAATTATGTTGAGTTTTACCTTATGCAATATTTGAAAGAATTTAATATAATTGATAAGCGTCAATTTGCATACCAGAGAGGAAAATGTGTCAATGAACTTTTTAGCAATCTCTCTGATTTTGTTAATCTTCCGCTCAAAGATAATAAACACGTATAGCTGCAATTTTTATTGACATGAGAAAAGCCTTTGACGTTTTAAATTATGACAAAGTGTTAAAAAAACTTGAAAAAATTGGCATAAGAGGACCAGTGTTTGAATTAATAAAAAGCTACTTGAATAATAGAAAATTTGCGGTAAAACTTGAATGAATATAGTAAAGAATTTAGTGCTTATTGTGGAGTTCCTCAGGGCTCCATACTTGGCCCTATCTAATTTATTTTATTCATGAATGATCTATTCTCACTTTTAAAAGACTGCACACGAAAGCATAAAGAGACAATTCAAAATCAGTTTGAGTTCTGGAATGTGCTGTCTGTAGATAAAATATTTTAATTAAATTTTTTATGCTTGAAGTACTTTGATGAGAACCATGGAGTACCTAGAATTCACCCTTATAGCACGAGAGCATTAATTGCAATTAGGACCAGTAATTGAGCCTATAAAAGAAAGTAAATATTTCCATAGAACGTCGGAATGTATATTACCACGTTTGTGGAATCTGTTGCCACTAGAGTTAAAAAACTTGCAGAACAAAAATGATGTGAAATACAAATTAAAAAAATGGATGTTAAAACAAAATTGAACAAATTGTATGAACAAATTGAAAATAATATAGAGCACTGTTAAATGTCCGTGTAAGCACTAAAAGCTTCTAATTTGAATCAATAAAATTAGTCTGATAAGCACCAGCCGATAATTTCTTTGGAAATTGGCTGGACTTGTAATGAAATAATAAATAAATATCTTTCAATAAAAAAAAAAAAAAAAAAAATACGAAGCCTTGCTTGGCGACCGCGAACTGAGACTCAATTGGAATTCGTGCATGAATATGTCCTTAATTTAATTGATGCCAAACTAGAACCGCGGCGGTTGTCCTTTTTGGGCACTCGAGTAAAAGTGCTTAAAAAGTGATACAGATTTACTTTTTGGCCCTCAACATTGATTTTAAAATTAATTCAGCAGCGATTCCCCGCTTGCCTTGGGATTAAAAATTAACCTAATATAAGACCAAAATTTATTAATGCGGCTGAAATTCCATGACAAATAACCGTGATAATATTTGCATAATCCACGCAGTGAGTGCAACGTTTTCAATTTAGTGTGACCACCGCAAGTTGCTTTCTCTCTCGACCACTGGCCATTCTATTTCGTGGCAAATTTATAATTAATGCTTCTGCAGCTTTTTATCATCATTTTTTCATCCACATTATAATTAAATAAAGAATTCAGACGAATCCAGAGGGAGCGCAAGGTGATCTCGGCGATTTCAATCTTTGCAATTTGAAACGATTACCCACACAATCAGAGCACAGTTCGATTGGGCAAATTTTTTCAAACCAAGTGGCATCCACGAGAGCGGAACTGCGGCGAGATCTGATCTCTCGCTCGGTTGCATTTGCATAATTTCGGTGCGAATGCAGGTGAGCTATTGGGAAAGGGACGACGAGAGAGCAGAGCCTTGCATTTTTTGCTCGTTTGGGCGGCAGAATTAAAAACAAAGAAAAGCTTGGCGACCGTGGCGAGATCAATTACTTCTGCGCCCACTTTTGAATTTTCTCTTTTCTCACTTTTGCCATTCAAATTAAATACGTCAAAATCTTGCTAATTAACACGTACACGGCAATAAAACAAGGCCAGGAGGCAAATGGATAATATGATTTATCGAACATTGTTCAAAGGTATTTGAACCACATTTTTTTATTGAGCCATGAATAAGACACACACAATAGGGTCCGCAATAAGAAGCAAAACATAAAATTATATTAAAATATCTTCACTTTCACTTGAATAAAAGGTCGATCAAGCTGAAATGTGCAAATTTGAAAGGCACGTTGTCTATTGTGTTTCAAAACACAATTTAAAATAATGTCCAATTTCTGGTCATTTGCTTCAAATTGGT
Source organism: Neocloeon triangulifer (assembly GCF_031216515.1). NCBI lineage: Eukaryota > Metazoa > Arthropoda > Insecta > Ephemeroptera > Baetidae > Neocloeon > Neocloeon triangulifer. Next base: position 3,522,907 of record NW_026775555.1, on the reverse strand, counting down.
CCTGTCTGGTTCAGCTGAACATTTTATTACAAAACTTCTGTAGTAAAATTCTAGTTTCTGTATTTCAAAATCATTTCCACCCTTTTTTAATTTAAATTGAAATAAATCAAATGTATCGTTAAATTTATAATTAATTTTTGTTAGAATTAAAAAGTTAATAATAATTAATTGCTTCCATTAATCATCATTTATTAGTTTTTCTTCAATTTTGGAAAAATGGGTCTCATTGCCAGTGATTTATACATAATACATTTTATTTTGGAGGAATAAAAAATTTATTCACAAATTTGTTTGCCATGTACGTGGAAAAATACCAAACATTTATTTTTTTCACGTTCGTTTCATTCATGGAGATTTAAATTTAGAGCTGTTAAAAAAGCAGTTTAATAATTAAACGTCCCTGCCGACTTTCGTGACACACATCATGAGGTCCAGCGACGCTTTGAAAAAAAAAAATGATACAGGATAATGTAAAATGTAAAGCCGAAGGTCTTTCCATTTCCTCTCGTCGATTGTCGCTTTCCTGTCGTCTTTTATTGTTTCTTTCTTACCGAACATTAGTGCGTCTCATTGCAGCAGCCCTGACTCGTGTAATTGCAGCAATGATCAGGCCGCGGTAATTGAGCACGACACGTGACCTATATGCAGGGTTGAAAACAATCAACCAAAGAAATCGCCGGTGCTAATTATAGACATGTGTAGGTTTTCATGTATGTGGATTTATTGGATGTAATATAATAAATTGTTTTGTTAAATGAAGCGTAAATAATTGCTACATTTTACATAAATATAGTAATTAAGGCGTTTTTTGTTTTTTACTTGAAAAGTTCAATTTTAACAATAAAAGTCGATTATTTTTATTTTCAAAAGAACCATATTATATACATTTTATTAGTTTTATAATCATGAATTGAAATGTTTAATTGATCAAACTGAATTATGAAATGATGCAAATGAAATGCTGTAATTTGTGCGATAAAAAAACTGCACTCAATAATCCGATAATACTTCATGTACATTTGCATGCAAGAACATATCAAGCATTTCCTTTTTTACATGTCTGGTGGTTTGCATGGTGTTGATTCACGCCATGCATTATTGCATCGTATTACTTTCTTTCCCTTTCAGATTTGTTATGCTTCATTAATTTTAAGCGTGGGGATTTCAATTATTGAAACTTATTGCACACATTTTCCTGTTTCGTTCTTTCAATCCAGACAGAAACGGATGTAGTTTTCCAGTTAAATAAATACTGGGAAATTTTTCTGTTGCATGCGATTTAAATTAATTTAAATTAAATACCCTTGTTTTGTTCTAAATTCAAAATACGTAAATATTAATTTCTAATGGAGTTTTTTTTTTTTTAGAAGTGCTCAAAGGATTTTGAAATTATTTAATCATTTCAGGTTCAATAATTAAAACATTATTCAAAGTAAACAAAATCTCATTTTTTTTTAGCAAAACAAGTGGTTAATTTATTTATAATGATGCTCAAAAAACAAAAAAAAATCACGTTCTCCTTAAAATCTCTTACAAAGACAACTTAAACAAAACTTAAATACATTGGCATCGCGGCACAGTCGACATACGTGCGCGTCAAACATTTCTCCCTTAAACTGAAAGCTGAATTTATATAAGCATTTGAAAAAAAAATCGAGGCTGACTATGCAATGCGGGGAATTAAAGATAAATAATTTTACATCTCCGGGGGTCGACGACGATGAGAGGATAATGGAGCGAGTTTAAGTAAAAATTGATCACACACATCACTTGGGCGTTGAGCAAAAACAAATTCGTATCAACGCCGATGAGGATGGACAAGAGACGAGCGCCCTGAGCGACACAATCGCGGTTATAATTACAAATATCGATCGAATCTAATAAATTAGCGCTGGGTCGAGCTAGGGCGCGTCTGGTGGTCTGCGCAGATTTAGGCTGCGGCGCCGGAGGCTCCGGAGGCGGCGCTCGAGGACGACGCGGCGACTCCGCTGACGAGCGAGAAGAGCGTCCGGAAAATGGAGAACTTGACCTGCAACGCGATTTGCTGCGCGTTAGAGGCACAGGAGGAAAAAAAAACGAAACGTCGATTAATATCGCGCACTCACACTCCAAATTAATGCTACTCCTAAATTACTAAATTTTTCATAACAAATACTGAAGCATTACAACATAAATCTACAAAAATTCTATGCATTTGTCACAATTAATTGTTTCCTTTACCGGTTTCAACTGTTTATGAAAAAATAATAATCAAGCAGTGTTGAAGCAACAACTGTTGTGAGTGCGCAATAAGAAATTTTTGGAAGCTTTCCTCACCCTTAGAACGGCGGAGACAGAGTCACTGAGCAATCTGAGGGGGCTGAAGGCACCACCCGCGGCAGGGTCCTGAAATTTGCATAATTAATATTCAATAAAACTCGTTTTTATATATAAAAACTTACGGCGGGAGCGGCATTGGGGTCCGCAGCTCCGCCAATTCCAAGAACTCGGGAGCCGATGGCCGTGGCCGTTCCGGAGGCGGCCGAGCTGCTGGCGCCGAGCACGCTGGAGATGAGCGAACCGACGAGCGCCGTGGCCGAAGAGCCGCGAGCCGCAATGTCCTGAGCAGCACTCACGGCCGCGGTTCCGGCGCCCTGCGCCAAAGTCAAACTGGCTTGGCCGGCGCCTTGTGCGAAAGTGCCCTGAGGAAATTGGTGAAAATTTAGTAAAAACTACTCTTAAGTTAATGCTGAAATTGTTGTTATTAAGAAAGGAGTAATTTGGAAAAGTATAAACGGAAGTGTTGTAAATAAAAGAGTTAATAAAACGTGAGATCGTGCTTTCATAATGTAGAAAAATTAGCATAATGCATAAAATAATAATTTTTGAGCCAATGTTTAGTTCGTAAAAATTATATGCCTTCAATATTCCCTAAATTAAATATTATTATCATTTTAATTTTTAATGCTGTTTGTGATACAGTAAGCCTCCCACTGATATGTTTTGCAAAAATAATTAGTAGAATTGACTGAGGCAGGCACATAATTTATAAATATGTAAATTTATTTAAGAATTAAAATAAAAGAGCATAATTACTTAAATTAAATTTATTGATTATAAAATTTAGAGTTAAATAAACCGTTAATTATAATAAAATAAAAACATAAATTTAATAAATTAATAAAAACAAAATATTATTATAAAAATACATTTTTATTATATAATATTTGTAATAAAAATAATAAAAACAATATAAAATTAATCAACTCTAAAAAAAAAAAAATGAAATAATCATCAAATTTTAAATTATTTATGTATTGATTAAGCAAATCAATACATTCTTTATCAGAGTTTCTATTTTTCTACGGTCAATATTAGACTTGAAAAACAGAAGTTAAAAGTTAAATTAAATATTATTATCATTTTAATTTTTAATGCTGATTGTTATTTGTGATACAGTAAGCCTCCCACTGATATGTTTTGCAAAAATAATTAGTAGAATTGACCGAGGCAGGCACATAATTTATAAATATGTAAATTTATTTAAGAATTAAAATAAAGGAGCATAATTACTCAAATTAAATTTATTGATTATAAAATTTTGAGTTAAATAAATTGTTAATTATAATACAATAAAGAAATAAATTTAGTAAATTAATAAAAACATATTACATTATAATAATAAAATTTTATTATATTAAATTTGTAATAAAAGTAATGAAAACAATACAAAATAGCTCAATTTTAAGCATTATTCTGCAAAAAATAAAATTGAAATAATCATCAAATTTATTAATTAATAATATATTGATTTTAAGCAAATCAATACATTCTTTATCAGAGTTTCTATTTTTCTACCGTCAATATTAGACTTGAAAAACAGAAGTAAAAAGTTGATTGTGTGTCGATGTTCGGTCGTAAAGTGTCGCGCTCTTGTGAGATAAGTGCAAGAAATGCAACTTTCGGTTCCATCTCTCGAGCGAGAGTTAATATTGCAGCGACTCTGTGTTTATAAAGGGAATCCCGTGATAATGCACCTCTTGAACGAAAGGCGAGAAATCCGACTGCTGCTGCTGCTTTGAGCGGACGACCAATCAACAACGGTGGCGGCAGGTGCCTTCGGAATGCTTTTTTTTTGCGGCGAGCGAAAGTTGCTTCAGATGGGCACGAGATTCGCTCCGAATGGGAAAGTTCTGCACGTCTGTGTGTTGATGCGATATTGAATAGGGCGGAGGGTGCCAAAGGGGCGCCTAAGCGAGAAGAAGAGCAAAGCGCGCGAAGTATAGAAAGTGCACAGCCGCGGTTTAATTCGCTAAACCATTTCGTTAATTCCACGCACATTCATAATAGCCAGAGAGAAAGCAGAGGAAAGGGTGGTTTTGCTGAGCTGCTTTTATATGGAAAGCGGTGACTTACTCCTCTGATTCATACTCGCGGCGGGATTCGCGGTCGGAAAAGTAATAATATATAATAAAAGCCGCGCGCACACTCTCCTCCGACAAAAGGATCAACAATCGAGCGTGAAACTGACGCGTAACAAACTCAATTACGCGGCTCAAGACTTTCGATTTTCGGCCGAGCGACTTTCAATAAAATAATAATATGAACAAAAAAAAGTAGCCCGATGAATCAAGCGGCTCTGCTGACAAAAAATTAGAGAGGGTGTTCAGGGTATGTATGAAGTGTTATTACAAATAAAGATGATGTATATAGAAAGCTTTGGAGAGGTGTTAGATTTTGAGTTAGTAGGACTGACCGCTGCGGAACTGCTGGCGCCGAGCAGGCCCGTGATGGCCTGAACGGTGCGTTTGTCGCGCTTGACCATCTCGCCGAGCTCCTGCATACGTCGCTGACGTCGGTCCACGTCCGGGTCTTTCAGGTTCAGCACGGCCGCCTCGAGGATCTCGTCCTCGAGTCGCTGCTCCAGCTTGATGGCCCTCGCGGCCAAGTTGGCCGCCGCCGCCTCGGCGATCTCGTTCTCCAGCTGCAAACGGCCCTACTCGTTAAGACTTCTTTTTTCCCTGCATTTCCCTTTCTATATACGTGACCCTTGTCCTTTCAGATTTCGGAGTAAAAAAAATTTATAAAGTAAAAAAGATATAGAAAAATAACAAAAAGGTGGTACGGGCGAAAGTGAAAGGGTTTCGCTCTCTTTCGGTTGCAATTAACAAGCGCGAGGTAAAAAATGTGCCGAACGCGGGGGACCTTGGGCGAATCGAGAGCAGCAGTTATGTGGTTCTGTTATACAACCGGCCTGGAGCACTTTGTATCTGTGTCACGTACTCCGCAAGAAAAACTTGGCTTGATTTGAAATTTGAGAATCCAAGCAGAAATTAAAGAGCTCAAAACCAAGAGCAATTTAATTTCAAATAAGCATGGTTTTATTCAAGAATCTGGAAGAGTAAAAATTTCTGATCATGCAACTCTGGAAACGAATTATTTTTTTATTTAATATATAAATTTTCAATTAAATATTCTCAAACTTTAAAAATTTAGTTTATGCCGGATGTAAATTTGCTCCCAATATTAATTAAGCTTCAATACAACTTTTACAGAATTTCACAATATGCTACTTTGTGATTACTCTATGGGTGTGCCTTGTTAAATCTGAATTTTATGACTTTTCGTTTGTGGGTCTACTTTAGAAACTCGCACATCAGCAAAACCTACACTCTGCAGACTACATCTTCATCGAGAAACAATTTACCATAGAAAATTCATGCAAAAGAATGTACACAGTTTTGTTAATTCAACCGTTAGTGCTGAGGTGGAAATAAAAGTGAGTGCAGAGGATGAATTCGAATGTGCGAACGAGCATTTTTGATGGGTATATATTTATATTTACAACAGGCAGGAAATTGAAATTGGTGTGTAATTAATTGCAATTAGAGGCTAGAGGTGGCGCTTTGAAAATCTCGGTGCACGAACTTTTCCTTTCACGTTAAAACCGAGTCGAGAGCGCGCGGCGATTTTTCTCGCGACAGGCGAAACTCCGGGAGGCTGCGCGGCTCGAGATAGATAGTGAGTGACTTGAACGCGCGCGCTTTTCTTTCACTTTCAATAAAATGAATTGTGCTGACCAGCGTAGCAAGGTTGAGCGCGCAAATCGTGCCTTGACTCAATTCCTGGTACGAAAAGAAAAAATAATAATAATAATTCCGCACTTCACTCCCGAGACCGATATAAAAATTTGTTGCGAAAAAACGGGCAAATTTTGAAATTTTCACTGTTTTGATAAAGCACCGCGGTTGCATCACACGAGTCCATTAGATATGTGAGTGGCCACGGCGATAAAAAGCGCCAGATTTCGATTGCGAGTGTGTTTCATAACAACAGTTGCTGGGCGACCGCGAGCGCACGCAACTCGGAAAAGGATCTGCCGCGTAATTTTCGACTCGCATACTTTCTCCGTCGCCGAGCAAAGCATATACAGAATAAAAAAAAATATCCAAGCAATGAAAGGAGTTGGCGCGAGACAGACGACGACGGACGATAAACGGAAGGAAGCTGAGCTCTCGCGCTGCAGCTGTGACGCAATTAGCAATTTGCAATTGCCTATTAAAGTGTGCACTTTCAACACCGCGCATTTGAATCAAGCCGGGAAAGCAGCTAAAGCTATACAGATGAATACTCTCTACAAAAGCACCATATTAAACTACTGAAAAGCGAAATCTCAAACCTACGAGCTCCGATTCGCCAAGGTGCCCCTTGCGCGACTCCGTTTTTGGTCACAATTTTATAATCCGCGTTATAGAAAAAAATTCAATTTTTTTTTAACGAACAAAAGAAAGGGAAAGAGCAGAGAAAGAATCGGTCAAGTTTCAGCACTGACCTCTTCAAGGTCCGTCGATCCGGTGGTGTCGTCCGCCACAGGTTCGTCGTCCGCGTCTTGTTGGCGCTGCTGCAGACGCGACTGCCGACCCTGGGGCGCCGCGTAGACGCAGGAACACGTGATTAGCGCCAGCAGCACGATCACCTTCGATGGCACCATTGCAGAGGGGTAGGTCGCGCCGTGGGACGGAAACTAGGAAGCTGCACCTGCGAACACGAAACTGCCGCCCAATTAACTTTCTTTCTTGCTCCGCTGCACACTATGCACTCTCATGCTGCGTGTTTTCCGTATTAAAATTGCTATGTTATTTAACCAGTTTTTTTTTACACCGGCACTTTTTTATGAATTAAAACTTCTTTCCTTTGTTTTTGTTATTTTACTCAAAAATCCGTTGGAAAAAATTGTGTCAGGGACCAGATTGTGATTTATTATTATTTTTTTTGAGCGAGAATATATCACCGGTCAATCCCGGTTTAGTGAGGTAATCGGGCTTGTCACTCGAATCCCATATATATGCGATGCCTGCGGCCAAAGTAAAAGGTGAAATTGAGTCTGCGGCGCGCGCTCAGTTACAACTATGACCCACATCGCCGTTGATATCAATTAAGTTACGTGGAAATATTTCGCCAATTTATTTTCGTTAATTATATTGTTACGTTGCCGATCGAAGCAGAAGAGAAAAAAAATGGAATACAAAAGGAGAAGAAATTAAGAGAGCGCGGGTCGCGCGCGTTCTCCGAAGAGGAGAAAGGTCGAGACGACGCACGCCGACTGCAAATCGAGCGGAAAGTGCAAGGCTCGCGATCAGCTGACTAATTTCACTTGCACGTCGTAAAGAGAGTTCGTACCTGAGGAAGGTGGAGCGGTGCTGCTGCTGGTGCAGGACGGTCTGAGCGAGACTGCTGACTGTTTGTCCTTTCTTCTCGGCAAGAGTGAAACTGAGAGCGCGGCGCAGCTGCTGCAGGGGAAAATCGAGGCGGGGGAGCTGCGACGTTTGCGCCTTTGCATTGCGCCCCATTATTGGTACGTGCGAATGTTGGACCTACTAAAAAGTTGCCCTGCTTCAAATTAAAAATCTCCGCCGACCAAAATAAAAATAACCGGCCCATCGAGGAAATACGCGCGTACTTTTATTGCGCAACGCTAATGTACGCATACCGGTTACAACGAAGCCAAATTAGCGAAAATCTCGCTTGCAGCTTTCCGCAAAAATTTGAATAACACCGTTCAAGACCGGTCTTGCCGATGACGCAGTTGAAATAATTGCTCTCAATACATTTTTGCGCTTTTTCTCACAAGCTACATTCCCAAGGAAATCAAAAGTTGTGGCGCCTGGCATAATATTGATGTAAATCTGGGTATTAATGCGATTATTTAGAAATCTTTGAATTTATTGCAATGCAAATGTTGCTGGAATTTTGTAACATATTTTTCATTTCCCTTAAGAGTGCAGCAATTAATAATTTTATCTTGTTTTTATTCCTTATTATTACATGTCCGCAAATGTATTTTAAATGTACAGTTTTAATAAAATTAAACATGAACAGGAACTTTCTGAATAAACTCTTGGATCCAAGACATAATTCTGCAATTTAATCCTTTAAATGAAAATTCCACCGAACAGGAAGTACCAGATACCAATTAGGTAATTACTTTTCAAGTTCTAATATTCCAATTTCTAGATTAAATATTTATTTATTATATTAAAATAATTATATTTAAAATTTTTATTATAATCTATTAAAAAAATTTTCAAACAAATGTCAAGTAATTTATTGTAATAAACTTTATATTTAAAACTACTTGTTTTAAAATTAAATTTAATATAATGATATAAAATATTATTATATTAAAGTACACCGATTTAATTAATTTTTACTAAATAATTATTAAAAAACTTAGCAATTTTATTAAATTTTATTGCAACTGAGGATGCGCTGTTCAAAATCAGATTTTATTTTAATCCGTAGAGAAACGATGCTGCAAGAGCACAACGTCATTGTTTAAATTTTATTATGACTATTACAAGCTCTGACTTAGACAAGTCAAGCAAGGGTAGATTAAAAAAAAATTAGAAATGACTTGAAAAACTCGTTCTAAGCATAACCTTGGTGATACCGGTACGAGAAATTAAATATTAACAATTTCATGCTTTGTGCACAATAAATATATAATAATATTAACGCTTCATACTTTTACGGCAAAATAACAGTTTGACAACTAACTTGTTGAGCAAGTATACTGGTTTGTCAATGCAAAAATAGATCAGACGGAAACTAAATCAATTGTTCAATAGATAAATGGCTCGGAGAAAGGGAAATTGGAATTGAGAGTTCCGTTTTCTGAATCAGTGCAAGGAAACAAATGCGGCTGGTATCACGAGTTGAGAAACGGAGACTATATCATTAATGGAATTTTGCAATAATTTTAAGTTAAGCAGTGGGCGTTGTGAGCGCACCAAACACACACACGTCCATTCTCTTATTTTGTCATATTATATATGCATTTACCTTGATTTATCTGGGCACATTCCCTTCATTAAATTAAATAACAATTGATAAGAAACACAAAGTAAAAGTCCGCGAGTGTAAAAAAAAAATAACCTGATTTGAAGTTTTTATTGGCATTGAACATATCCCGATAAATTAAAATCAATCACTGCTCTGCCAAAATGGAAAGCGCCATAATTGACCTACGAGGCATTGACCAAGAATTTAAAATTAGACTTGAGCGCCAACAGAGAAAATCCTACACTAATTCAATCAATAGAGTGATGATTGCCTTTGTAATTTGCTGCAGCACAGAACATTTAACACAAATCGAAAGCAAGGAGCAGCGAAGCGAACAAGTGTTTGATTTGCTGCGTTTTGTTCTCACGGCGGCTAATCACTTGAGAATTTCACCTTCTGCTGGCAGATTTGCGCTTAAAATTGAGCTGGATGCACTTTTCTCGTAGATGACCGCGTTTTACTTTTACTTTTTCTGCAACGCGCACGTTAATTAGTCGCGGTTATTATGCAAACGAGTCGGAAGCAGGAAACAAAGTAGCGCCGGACACGCTCTAGTGACAACTAATTCGGCCCGAAAGGAACCTAAATACATTAAGGGTATCATTTAAAGAGACCGCATATAGTTTTTCCCCTTCCTTCGTTCGAGAGGCATCCAACCTTAACAACAATAACAGTGATTTGAGTGTGCATGCAGTAGTATTGTTGTATTCAATTTATCAATTGCAGGAGAATTAATTTATGTATTTATTTAGTTTAAATAATTAAAATTCTCCATAATAGTGAAAAATTTATGTATTTATTTCTCAAAAATACTTTGAACGAAACTAAAAAATATATGGTGATTTCAATATAAGATAGGCTTTTCATCAATGGGTTTTGAGAGTTGTTTATTTTGTATGAAAACTCTTTGAGGAAAAGTCCATTTTAACTTCAAATCACCATGAATCAACCCTCGATTGTGAAATTGTACCACAAAAATGAACAATATTTGTTTAATAAGCTTGATTATGCTTTAATCAGGATTAAAAACTGTTATTTTTTTACATTTAAATTACAAAGAAAAAAACGATAACTTTTTGTGAAAATATAAAAAATATTTAAGTGAAAAATTCAAAAATGATATTTTTTTCAAAATTAATTTTTAATTTCTATGAAAATCGAAAAAAAATTGATTCAAGCATTAATATTTGTCAAAAATAATTCGCAGCTCATGAATCATAGCTGCAGCCCGCAGCCAAAACATGTTGAGCAGAGAAAATTGATTTTTCTGAAAATAAACAACTCGAAATAAAAACCCATCGAGGAAATGATGACTTTTAAGCTCATTGTAATATCAAACAAACTAATTACGATATTTTTTCTTAATTAATTGAATATTGACTGATTTGTTAAGTTCATTACTGTTCTAATAATTACAGTATTTTTTTTTAAACGGAAAATAAACTAATACTATTAAGTAAAACGAAATTTAAAGAAATTTTTAGATGGGCAAAAAGAAACAAAGAAATCCAGAAATAAAATTGACTCGCTATGGGTCAATCGAACAATGAAAAGTGCCAAATTATGCAACGGGTCAACGCCATGCGCTCAAAATGTGTGTTTTTAATCATGAGTGTGAAGCTCTTAAATTAGCGTGCATCAAGCCATCAATCATTAATTTTTAATAGCGCCTTACGTCAACTATAGAAGGAGAAAAAGTGCGCCTCATGCAAACCTTTCTCTCGAGTCATTATTTTTATCGAGAGAAAGATGCGCTGCGGACTTTTTGCGCCTCTTTCATGCCTCATATGCCTGCTCATTTTCTGATGCAACCTTAATATTATTTCATGGGATGCCAAATCGGGGGCACCACGTAATCATGCATGTGAAATGGTTTCATTTTTCTATTTTAACGCGCGGTCGCTACTAAACTAGTTTAAAGATGGTTTGCACTTTCTCATCGGTCATAAGTCAGAAATAAATTCAATTTTTTTGGTGCCGGATGGCGAAATTCTTCAACTAGATAAATCATCATCACTTGTGATGAAAGTTTGTATATTTTAATATTAAGAAGTAATAATTAAAAAAACCTTTCACAATAGTGTTAATTTTAAGGATTTAATTCTAATTGTCCCCTGGATGGTGATGGCAAAAACTTTCAGCGCTTGAGAGACGTTTTCACTGTCGAGTTATTTGTGCTCCTTTTAAACTCATTTGACCAAATAATTAAATTGCGGACGTTATGGTCCGGCCGTCGGCAGTGAGAGTAAACATAAAAGAGAGGATTCCGCACTATTTACATTTTCGGTCTGGTGATTTGCGCGAGTAAATTTTGGACAATATGCGCGCGACACGACTCCTCAGAAGGTCACTACCATAGCCGAAGTTGATTCACGCTTTTTATTTGTTTTTCGCAGAGTGCACTTGACCTCTCTTGAAAGAGAAAGGCTTTCTAGTTTGGTGAAATTCCAATTATTTTCTATAGCGTACACTTTTACGTTTTGTATAAACAACGAGCTATTAATTCAAAATATATAAAAATATGTGTTTATTTTTTATTTTTTAAAAATCCTTTGCGCGGATCTCATTTAATTTGGGCTCGTTTTTCATGTTTGCATTTTGCAAAATAGTGGGAGTCAGCCTTGGATGTAGACACAAGGGAAACAGAAGTAATATGTTTTCGCTTACAATTAGCAGAACGACATTGACGTTTATTTTTAGCACCGTCATGCAACAATTTATAATACAAGAGCCAATCAGTCACGTTGGTGATTGGCAATACATATATTTACTTTTCGGCTTAATAATATTCTAATTGTCTTAAAATATTTACGCTCCTTACATATCTTCAGGCTGTTTTAAAAATTTTGAAGAAGAAAAGATTTTTATTCATTTTTGATGGACATTAAATTAGTTTGAAGAAGTTGACACTCGAGGAGATGATCATGGAAATGAAGAAATCGGGCTTTTGCAAAAATTGTTTTTATTCAAAAACAAAATGGCTCTACCAATTTCGGTCACGGTCTTCGATCCTATTTCATGAGCAAACGCGCTGCTCTCAACTAGGAATGCAACGAGGACAAGCCCGATTTTCTTCATTTCCATTAAATTAGTTATTTTGCTATCAACTATTTGTAAGATGACAAGGCAGAATCAAAAGAGATGAATTCTAGAAAGTTTTAAAGCAACGATGGTATGATAATAATTTATTATAATATTGCATGAAATGGAATTGATTTTCATATTTTTAAAAAATGAGAAGATGAAACAATAAAATTTTTATAAAAACGCAACGATTCAATATTGTTAAAAAAAAGCACGCTCATTGTCTATTTAAAATTAGTGAAAAATTAATCATGGAAATATGGTTTGAAATGTTTAATTTTTTTATTTAGGTGAAGTTCTAAATGAAATTTAGTTTCTTTCATATATCTTGTTAGTACAAATTTCAATTTCATTAAAAAACTTTTGCTCAACAATTTTTATTTAAAAACCTCAGTAAAACTGAATAATTTTATGACTTAAAACTAATTTGGTCATATTTTCTATTGAAAAAATTTGGTTTGGTTTGGTTTAATGGCCAAGTTGTTATGTTTTATTATTAATATTAAGATAAATTTTAATTTCAAGAACTGCAAGAACTAAAATGAACTTCTTGACAATGCTAAATTTGCAAAATTTATTAACACCAATCGGTGGTTTAAGTCTTTCAAGTTCCAATAGTCGCCATTTTTTGTTTGTTATATATTGTTGAATAAGGAATTTTCTTGACTATATGGCCAACAATGGTAAAAATTTAAAGATGGATGAAACTATTTTACTGATTGCTGGAATAAGTATATGGAGTTTTGATAAAATTATTCCTCATAATATAATTAAAACCACACAAACAAAGAAATCAAATTTAAAAAGCTACGAATTTTTTTCAATCAATCCTTTCATAGCCAAAGGAATTCCAGTTGAGTTTTTGAATAACCAGAGGAACATTAAGATTTTTGGTATACACCTGTCGGCGGAGTAATGGTTTTTTCCACTTCCACCCGCTCATTCATCGTTGTTGCCGGTTGAATGGATAGATGCGAGTTTTGCGATAAGGCGCGCAGGTGGCGCCGGCGTGCAGGGTCTGCTCAGGTGGTCAGGTTGGCTGCAGGTACTTTTGAAGAGGTTGCGGCGCGGCCGCCGCGAGGAGCCGCGGCGCCCCGGTCAACTTTCACTCTCGGCTCGACGGCGCAGGGTCAGGGCGCGGCCGCCAGGCCAAACAGACAGCGCTGGCCTGTCTATCAAGTCAGGTGAGGCGCAATGGCAGCGGCCGGGGCGGCGGAACACACGCGCATCTCGCAGGTGGGCTTGGCGGCGCGGAGTCCCGAGGGACACGCGGCCAAGGGTGGCATGGCCATCAAGGGCAACGAGGACATGTGGGTGCACATCCAGGCCAACACCTTCCGCAACTGGGTGAACGAGCACCTGAAGACGGTGGGCCTGGCGGTGCGCGACCTCGCCACCGACTTCAGCGACGGCACCAAGTTGGTCGCCCTCGTCGAGGTGCTGCAGAAGCGCAACCTCAGGCACATCAAACGACCCGCCAACCCGCACCAGTACCTGGAAAACGTCACCGCGGCCCTCAACGCCGTCGCCGAGGACGGCGTCAAGCTCGTCAACATAGGTGAGCATTTCCATCTCTCGGTCCTTCCCACGCTCGTTACATCACAGCCGCCGAGGCTGACCTCATCGCGGCCGACGTCACCCTTTCCGGCTGCGTCTTCTTCAGGGCAATCTTTACAAAATTTACATTAAAAAATGTTTAACTTATTATTATATACAATAATATTATTTAATTTTTACACTAATAGTAATACAATAAATATTTTAGATAAAAATTTTAATTTAATTTATTATATTTCTCATTTTTTTTTTTTTAATGAAAACTCAATATTTATAAATAATGTATTTTTCAAAAACTATTTTTGTTTTTCGTTTTTTTAAACGGAAAAAAAGAAATTAATTTATTCAGTACGTACCATACAAACAATCAATATGAATCTTACTGCCAATTAATTGCATCCCAGGCAAAGTGCTATTTGAAATGAAAGAGGAATTAAGACGAATATTTATTAATTGATATAATTGAGAAAAAGCACTACAGTTCCAAAAGATTGATATAACTATAAATTGACAGCTTCTTTCAGTTATTCTCAGTCAGGTCTTCAATCTCATTAATTGAAAGTATCTTTCGCGCATGATGACCTTTTTTAAATAAATTTATTTGCCCTAATGTGGGGAAAAAATTGAGAAAAATAATAATTTAAATGGAAAAATTTTGATTTTTGTAATTTTTCCCTTGCATTGTCTTTTGAACCTTTACAATAATTAGTATGCATATCTGGCCACTCCAAGAACTATCCCCTTTTTGAGCACGATTTTCGTGCTGGGCGCAATTTCCTGTCCTTTCTATGGAGCCCACAATTGAACGAGGAAGTGAACAGGGAACAATTAGACATAAAATTTAATTATTTAGAGCCTTTCAAAGATAAGAGCGAGTTGAGAATTGAGACAAGCCTGAGGCAGTTGTACTCTTACATGCGGATAAACGTGCTCCATTAAAATCAATAATGAAAGAAGTGACTGCTTGTGTTGATATGTCATGATTGAGCCGCCGACAAGATCTGAACCGTTCTCCATAGAGTATGTTTAAAAAAAGAGATTTTGGAATTCATTAATTGTTATTATGAGTTTTTTTAAAACTTAATTGCTTGTTATTATTAGGTTAATAATATAATTATTTGATATTTAGTGAAGCACAATCCAGCAATGCCAAAAAATGTATTGTAGAATCATCCTTGAATAATGCCCTGAAAGGATTGCTAATCTAATTTTTATATAAATTAAAAAAAAATATTATTTGAAAAAAGTTATTAAATGATCATATAAAATCAATAAAAAAACAAAAAAATGCAATTATAATATATTAAATCTTGTATTTAATAAAGAATTGAAAATTATTTTAAAAGGTTAAATAAAATTTAAAAACATTAATATTTTTTTGAACATTACAATTTTTAAGTAAAATTTTTAATTTTTTTATTGTTCATACAGCTTTTTTCAATTGTTTTCAATTGTCTGGTCACTGCATTTTGATGAAAGATCGAATTTGTATCGTTTTTGTGGGCCAATCTTTATGTCATCAAAAGTCAATAAATTTGCCAACTCTCTTAAATAAGACCAACACACGTCGTCAACCCAAAAGTAATTTAGGAATCGATTTAAACCGCCAACGTTTTTATTTAAGATTGCCACCTTTCTTTCCCATTCCAATTGCATAACAAAGAATTACACAATCGAGCTTGGCGACTGCGTTGGCGGACTTTCGGTGAAGCAAATTATTTTTCTCAACTCGTTCATGATCAGAAATGCAAATAAGAGAAAAAATAATAATAATATTTCAACGTAAATGCGGACTGCTCATTTTTTCTCTCTCTATTCCTTCAACATAACATTTTGCCAACGCATCATATTATTGACGATAAAATGAACCCCGTGACGCGTTGATTATGTGTGACTTTTTTTCTGCGCGCGGCGCCTTGATGGCAATATAAGCTCTTTTGTTTCCAACGCGCATCATGGGAAAATTAATTAAACTGCTCTCATTAATGTTCCATGCTATACCCGCACAACATTGGAATTCATTATTGCCTGGTGCCGTTCGGATTAATTGTAAGCTTGGAGGAGAGGCAGCAGAAAAAATTCTTTTCACATACCTTTTTATTTAGTGATGAAATAAAATGAAAGAAGAATCCGAAATAATGCTCGGCGGTCAGAGAGGAGCGCCGAGCGTATGTTGGTGCTTAAGGGTCTCACCTAAGGTGACCTTTCCCGGACGCTGGCTGTGGGTGCCTATTTATAAAATGAATTCTAAAAATAAAGATATTGCTAACCTTTATTTAAAAAAAAAATATTTTCTATTCTTTTTTTTTTTAATTTTGATTATAAATAATTTATTGCAAAAATTTACATCGACACAGGAATTTGAATTGATTTACATTCTCATTTCTTATTGATATAGTTAAAGCAAATATTTACAATAATGATGGCTAAAATTTTCAATAATTGCTAGAAAGTTTCTGCAAAGATTTCATTAAATAAATTTTTTTTTTAAAAATTACTTTAAATGTGTCTCAAATTTAATTAATTTGAATATGATCATGGAATTGAAAAAAAAACTGTCTTGGTCCTCATTTTTTATTTTATTATTATTATTATTGAAAAAAAGATACGGCTCTACCAGTTTTGATCACGGTCTGCATGCATGAGTAAGAAATATACAAAACACAGCTAAATTGAAAAGCCACCTTTTTAACAAAAATTAGTAAAAAGGCTCATTCTTGTATTTGTCAGGAAGCAGCGCTTATGCTCATGAAATTGAATTGTGTTAATTTAATTTAAGGATTATTTTTTAAATGTGGTTCTTCAATTTGTTGGTATTTTTGTATTTTTTTTTCTGGCTTGAACCGTTTATTTTTAATAAAAAAACAAATTTTCAGCGAGGAAGAAGTCTTTGTTTTTGCAATTCCTTTAAAAGTTTAATTTTTCTTAATAATTTAATTATAAATTTTTTATTCATATAAATATCGATTATTTTTTGCAAATTTCTTTAGTTAGCGGTCTGAGCTTCTCATGGTAAATAAAAGAGTTATAAATCTGTGCAAAAGGCCAATGAAACGTCATAGTTGCCGCCGCCCACGATGCCACCCATCGCTTTTTCCACCGTAAAAGGTAAAGCTCATGAGCGCCAAAGCATCTTTTAACGATTTGTCTTTATTAAAAAGAGATCAAATAAAATAGCTGTCCGGTCACTAGGAAGGAAAATACAAACAAAAGTGCTTTCCGCTTCCGAACAATGAGAAATGCATATAACACAAGGCGGAAGAGACGGAGCGGGCCAGTTTGGAGCTTTCAACTTAATACTTTGCAAGAAGCATATAATATTATGAATGTTTTGTTGAGGAGAATGAGTGGGTCGTTGTTACGTCGAGAGCGAACAGACAACAGCTGGCTCGACTTATAAGGTGCGATCGGCTGCTGAGGCCACTTTCACTATAGAGCAGCCGATCGCCGCCTCCATATGCCGATTCATATGCGCGTTACGTGAGCTGCTCTCAAAAACTGTGACTGAAAAAAAAATCACTTTCCCCCTCAACAGTCGCGAGTGTGCGAGCCATAAAAATGTCAAAATGAGACGGTGGCCCTGTCAAATAAAGACAAATTAAATTCGATTAACTGCATAAATTAATGATTTTAATTATTTTGAATTAATTAAATATATTATAATTTTTATTTTTGATGCAATTTTTTACAAAAAGATTTTCTACGGATCATTTTTGCAGGATTGATGCTCGGCACGAAAAGGAATTTTTTAATTACGACAAGTGTCAGGTGTGCCGGGGATTTGCGAAAAAATACAGTTGTCAGTTGTCAGGGTTACGCCCTGACGGTGCTAGATCCTATGGGAATAGTCAATTAAACAAATGTGATACCCAGGGAAGACATTGTTATTATTAAATATCCAAAGACAGTTATTACATAAATACCTTTAACGGAGGTGATACTTGAGAACGTCCGCGTGGGTTCGTCCCGTGGTGATGAGTGACGCCGCCGTCACTCATCACATACTAGGTGCTCATTTTTGCTTATTGTGCGCTCCCGGTGAGTGGGAGTAATTTATCACTAATTTACTGGGGAGCGCACTAATTCAAATCCTGACATCTCCCCCTCTCGAATTTAGGGAAAGAACAAAAACAAATAAAAAAATAAGAAGTTACTTTTAGGACTTGTTAATATTGAAAAATGTTGCCTTGCTCGAATAAATAAGTTATTTAATATTTGTAAATGAATATTATCCTCTTACTTAATTATGATTAAGAATACTGAATTTACGAATCGCCGTAATGGAATTTTCCGCAATGTTATTAATTTTGGAATATTTATTTGAGATGGGAAAGATTTTAATTGCTTCAACCGATTAGTTGGGGTGAGGTACCCACCCCCTCCCCCCGGCTTATTTGGGGAATTTAAAATTTTAGTTTTATTTTGTTTGGGACGAATGTGTAAATAGTGTTGTGGAAAAAAAAAATTTTTTTTTTGTATAAGCAAAATTTTTGATATCCGACTGGACTGGCGGACCCTCGTAATTGTGCCAAGGGGAGCAAAGTCGTGGGTGGAGGAAGCCCACAGCGGTGGTCAGCCGCGCTCGTTTACGAGCCCTTGCACAAAGCGAGAGGACCTCAGTCCAAAACGAACATATGGATCGAAAGGGTTTTGGGGTGTGTTAGCCGGAATATAAAAGGGGTTGGAGCCCGCACCACAACCGAAACAGGAATAGCGGAAAAGAACGTAATTCGAGAAAAAGGGGAACACGGAAAAATTCCATTGACGGGAAGGAAGAGGTGTGCGACAGGGTGTCCAGCCCTGAGTACAAAATAAATTCGGAAAAAATTAAAGAAATAAATAAAAATAAAAAAAAATTAGATAAAAAGGAATGTTGACCATGTAAAAATAAAATGCAAAGTAAAAAAAAAAATAACAAAGGGAATAAAAAAATAGCGATGGTCAAATAGACGGAGAGAGAGAAAAAAAATTAGGGACTTCGAGCAAAATTTAAATACTGGAGAGCGAGAGACGTCAGGGTAATAAAAGGAGACTAAATTACCAAAAATAAGGAAGGAAATAAGAGCACCGAACTAAAGTTAAATACAGAGAATGCAAATTAACAAAAAATCAAAAAGGGATAAATCGACGCACTGAGTGTCCTACACGTTGGTTTAGTCTTCGGCCGAAGGACAACGGCGTCACGTCTGATGGTGGGATGTGGCGGCGGAGCGGCGGCTGGACGGCGGAACGGCAGGACAGCAGGACACATTTCACCAGTCCTCGAGATCGGAGGACGGAGGCGAGAGGGGCAGTGTGGCCACGTATTCGTCGGGCTCCCATTCATCCTCCGATGAGGGGGGGGAAAACTGGACATCGGGAGGCAATGCCGCTTGAGCTGTGTCCAATTCGGCCTGGAGGAAGGCAAGGTACGGACTCAACAATTCGCAGAATGTCTGGAGCCTGGCGAGGAATTGACGGGCGAGGTTGCGGCCGATGTTGGGTTGGCCCGCGTCAAGGACAGATACGAGTGTGTCAAACAGAGTCAGAAGGAGCTGAGCGGAGTAGGAGATGCGTGCCAGGTGAGCGACTACCACCTCTCGGGTCTCGTCCAACAGGGACTCGAGAGCAGTCGGGTTGGAAGTAGAAAAGACCTGTGCGTCTCGTAGAAGGCTGCGGAGGTGCGCTCGAAAATAGTCCGTCAAGAAGAAACTTTGTCCCGCCGCCGCGAAGTTGATGTATGATTCCAGCCGCTGCCCCGTCCGGTAGCATTGGGAGTCGAGGCGGCAAATCCTGAAGCTCTCGGACCGTAGTACGTAGATGCGCATCATGAGTGCTACAAAAATAAACCCAATTATAAGGAAAAAACACAAAGCTGAAAAGAAGGAAAGATTGGGCAGGAATGCCTATGGGCAGTCGTGTCCCATCTCATTAAGAAAAGATGAAAATAAAGGGACTGGAAATGGTCCATTGAATTTATTATTACATCTTTGTGTGTAGGTCGGATGAAGAAGGGAGATGTAAATAAAAAAATCTTCAACCGATTATTATTATTATTATTGTGAATATTGAATTTTGTGTACTAATAAAAAAAATTTTCATCGCAAGATGCATAAGTGATTTGTAAAAAAAGAAAAAATGAAGCCAATGAAAACCGAGAGAACAATACTTGAGATTAAATAATAATGAAAATTAACTAGAACGAAAAGTATGTTAAAAAAAAATTTGATAATTTTCAATAAATTATTCCTGTCATTTCTGAGCCAGGTCGGAATGCACCTCGACCCCCAGGCGGCCAGCCGAGGCCGAAAGAGCGGCCTGGAGGCGGCCCAGGCCGAACCTCGGTTGAGGTAGGCGAGAGTGAAGAGCGCTGTCAGCTGATGGGTGTCAGTTGATTAACCCAGTTTCGCTGGAGTAGTGTGTGCGTGGAAAGTGTCAGGTTGGACACCAGCCGGTATGGAAAAACATACGCACAAGTCGTTGGAGGGGAAAGCGAGTTATGATGTTTTAACTCTGGTGCAACCGGTGGCACAGTATGGAGAAATGAATGAATTATGTCTAGTGTGCGAAAGGAACCATAATAATAATCATAAAAATAAACAATAAACGAAAATAATAATAACCAAACTGAGAAAAATAATAATAATAATACCCACACAAAAATAAGAAATTTCAAAAAAAAAATCTAACGGTCAGGCCGTCGAGATAATTTTAACTGATACTTGAATTTGGTATGGACAGGGTTGGTATTGTATCCTGAAGAAAGTAATTGATGGCACTTACAGGATTGAAATTAGACGGAAACTCGGAGAAAGAACGTTTGAATCAAAAATTCTGAAGGGACGCGTCTGACTCCGTTGCCAGGAAGACGTGTGATAAAGTAATGAAAAATGCGACAATGACTGAAAGTGATATGTGAACTCGCTCGATTCTTGAGTCGCGCTAAAAATGCTGATTCAGGAAGATGTATATGAGCGAGGGGAATTAGGAAGTACGGAGAAGGCTGAAAGAGGAAGATTAGTGCAACCAACAAAACAAAAGGAAGTGTAATGAACAAGTGAAAAGTAAAGGCGCAATAATAATAAAATTAAAAAAAAATCAGTATTGTATAAGGTCCAGAATATTTGAAATTAAAATCCATGTATTTTGGAGATTAATTTAAAATAATCGGGAGAGACGGAATTGAAGTGCAAGTTCAGCAGCATAATTCTTAATTTTTAATTCAAAAGCCATGAAGTTGGCAGTTAAGTTAAAAAAAGAGAATAAGATAATTATTTGAACAAATAATTATAATGTGAATTGAAAATTGGTGAGAGAGAAAAAAAAAAAATTTATTGCGCATAGTCAAT
This sequence comes from Neocloeon triangulifer, assembly GCF_031216515.1. NCBI lineage: Eukaryota > Metazoa > Arthropoda > Insecta > Ephemeroptera > Baetidae > Neocloeon > Neocloeon triangulifer. Next base: position 3,501,617 of record NW_026775555.1, on the reverse strand, counting down.
GAGAAAAGTAAAATTGGAATGAAAAACAAATTCAGGTGAAGTGCAAACATTGGAAGTGAAAGAAAAATTTACAATGCCATATAATGTAAAAAAAAAAAAAAAAATGTGCAATAAAAGCGAAACCTATGAAACTCGGCTTGTGATTTTACTCCTGAGGTAGCCGATCACACAGGGCCAGTCGTGTCGTGTAAAAACGCTCCATCAGGAGACGCGGCGGCGAAAACGGCGAGCGATGATCATAAGATGCGGCGTGGCAAAGATTGATAGCGATTTTTATATTGTGACGCATCGCGCGAAGAAATCCACGAAGGGCTTGTTGAGAAGATTGAGAAGTTCGATTAAAAGGGCGTACCAGAAAAATACAAGAAGGAAATGGTTGGCCGTCCATTTCTTTGAAGAGTTGAAAGATGTGAACTGCTATATCAGTCCATGAGGCTAATTCTCGTCGAGCAAAAAGAAACTCATGATCGCGAATATGGCGAGTCGCGATACTCAAAAGTCCTTTCTGAATGGACAGCAGACGGCGGAGCAGTGCCAGCGGTGTTCTGGACACGGCCGTCCGGGGTCTTAGAACGTGGTTTGTGACAGAATTGTGTCGTGTGGCCATCGCAAGCTGGAGGAAAAATAAAAAAATTGATTTAGGGCCGTGAAGGAGAGAGAGAGAGAGAGAAAAAAAAATTAAAGAATAAGAACCCAATTTGAAATTTTTGTATTGACCGAGAAGAATAAATAATAATAATACAAAAAAAATGCGTTATTGAAGGAAGGAGAATAATGAAGAGCCAAAAAGTATTTAAATAATTAAAAATTAATAATTTTAAACTTGCGATGAACTCACGCGCGACCGAAGGAGTAATGAAGAAGAACTGCCGTGAGGAAAAGTGGATAATGAAATGAATCGTATGACACCGCCGCGTGAAATAATTACGGAGGTGGTGGTGCATCAGGGGGTTCCGCAGAGGAGTCATTTTGCTGCGAGCGCGGTATCGCGGGTAGTGGCCGTCGTTGGTAAATTCGGTGCCTGCGGCGCGATGATTTTGGTGTCCGATTTGCATTTTGGAGGCCCCAAAGTAGGCTTGGCGTGCGTACAATGATCCACGCGAGGAGGGCAAAAGTTACCCAATGAAACAGGCCAATATAATTTGAGACAATTTGTACAAAAGACCAATCAAAAACGGTGACCGTCGCATTCTGCAGATGTGGTTCGTTAGGCAAAAATTTGTTCCAATCTTCCGAAAGTATAGCTGTAAGATTTGGAATTTTTGAAATTTGAGAAATATAGATTGTAGAAGGAAGATGAGTCCACGCGTGAGGAACAAAACGAATAGATGCCGGTTTTGTGTCAGGCCGAAGGCAGGGGAATTTTGTCTCAATAATTTTGTCAGTATTGGCGTAAAGAGAGCAATTACAAGGGAGATGCACTTGAAGGGCCCCTACCGTGGTTGCTTGTGTGGCTAGGGAGTGACGCGCGGTGCCACAATGGGCCGTCAAATTCGCTGCATTTGTAATGATAAAGTTCCTCTCGTCAATGTGCAGAATGCTAATTTGATTTGTGGAGAAACACTGAAAAGGACAATAATTTCGTAGATCATTGAGGGTTGCAGTGGGAGAAAGAAGGGCAGCAATGCATCTTTGTTCAGTTGTTGGTAAATTAATGTCATTTAAAAGGCCAAGAGATTTTTTTGGTTGGAAGGTCCGAATTGCAGAGTGAGCAGAAGTTTGAGATGAAATTGCGACGTGCGAGGGCACTTCAATTTTACAGATTTTACCATCAGAAGAAAATGGAACCGCTTGAAGAGAGTATAGTGAATATTTTTGAGTGGTAGTCAAAAGAGGAATTCGAAGGGTTAAGGTCATCGCGATAGTGCTGCGTGAACAGGAAATCAAATCGTCTGAATAATAATAATCCAATTTTGCTGTTGGAATCGCAAGCGTGTGGTTTTCTGGCTGAATTTTTTCTCGGAGTTCAGTTAAAGCTAATTTCAGTTTGCTCGGCGGTACGATCAAAGGATTCAATTTGCCAGTCGCGCACGAGGAAAAGAGTGTTTGAAGGAAATGGGAATTTTGCAAGTTGATCAAGTGCGTGAATGAGTGGAGAACTCTCACATACAGATTAAATGTATGATGGAGTAATAATCTGTCGTGAGCAGAAGTTGCCGCGGCCAAAGTGATTTTAATTCTATGAGAAATTTCCTGAATATAATTTCTCATATTTGACGCGAACTGGAAGAGTTGGCCATTATTCTGGGAAATTTTTGTGAAGGCGTTTGCGATTTCAACATTTAATTTTTTGAGTTGATCACGAGCTTGGGTGCCAGTGGGCGGCAGGTCGGCATGGGTGACAAGAGAACAACAATAACTAAAGAAAGTTCCTATGAATTCAAGTGCGCGTGGGATTCGAAAGTTAAGTTGCTCCAGGTCTGTGTCAAATTCAATTTGAGTCAAATTGGCAAGTGTGTAATCTGCTCTGCTCAAAATACGTGTCAAGTTCAGAAAGGGATCTTCCGGTGGTGTGGAAACTTGATACCCAAACATAGAAGCAAGAGGGGCATATTGAGGTAATTCGATGTCAAAAACAATTGGGTAAATAGAAGTCGATGGAAACAATTGTAATTGTTTGACCAAAACCCCCGGGTGCAATTGGAATTCAGCTAGAACAATTGAGAAATAGTTAGTGATACTCAGCAGACAGACACCAAAAGTGGTGAGTCGCGGCCCGCGCGACGCGAGCATGATGAGGCGGCCCGCTTCTTTGTGTTAAAGAGTCGTGCCAGAGTGACCAGCCCCAAAACGTTGGAGTGGTCACCAGTGATTTTAGCTGACAATGAAAAAAAAATTATGCAGCGGAATAAGTTGCTGAATATGAAAACAACAAAAATTGAGAAGGAGTGCATTTTTGTGCATTATGTCGGCGGAAACAGGATGGTGTGATAATCCCGATGAATGTGCTAAACCCACGCATAACTGCAATTGTGCTATTTTAATTTGTGTTGAGCTATTTTCGTAGAAGAGAGCGGTCAGACGCTGATGTGATAAAAAAACTGCTAGTTGCAATGTCAACTGTTAGACCGCCAAACCAGGTGCAGCGGACGTGAATGTGCACCGCAGAGCCAGGAAGTCTGCATATTGCGTATGCTGACAAAGACGACAAAAAAATTAGACGCAACTAAAAATATTAATTTGAGTACGACAATCAGAACTCATGTATCTTGAAATAAAAATTAATAATTCAACTGAAGAATGATTTTTAATAATAAAAGAAAATGCGTCAGACCCAGGAGAGAATAATTGCACAATGAGTTATGCTAAACAAGAAAAAAATCATCTTGACAAGACCAGTAAAAATAATTATTGAAAACAACATATTTGTGCGGTGGTTATGAGTGGAAATCTAATGAGTCATATAATTTGGTTACAAAAATAATAAAATGGTATATATTCATCAGAGAGAAAAAAAAAATTGTAATATTTTAATACCGCAAAATGAGAATAAATAAAAAAATTATAGATTCCAGATGTACGAATGTAGTGGATGTTAAACAAGTGTAAAGAATTAATAAAAAAATTGTGTTTGAATTAAGGTAACAAATAAATAATTTGAAAACCTTCAAGATTATATAATTAATTTGCTGGCAAAATTAATTAATCTGAAAGTGATAATGATGTTTGAAATTAAGTACTAGGCTCGGTAGCACTGTGCATCTGAGAAAAATTGGAATCAAATATAAATAAAAATTTTGTTAATCCACTACATTAATTGTGTGTCTACCCGGTGGTGCGTGGAAGACGCACGATAAAAATCGTGGTGTCAACCGGGGCAAAATAGAGCTGCAGCAAATGTAGGATGTAGTCTGGGGGCATTTCGTCTAGCCCACTGCAGAGGGCTGGAATCGCGAGAGAGCGGACCCCGTGGTCATGGCAATATGCTGCTAATTTCCGGATGGCAATCTGGATATTGCAAACAAACGCGTTCGGACGATGTGAAATCTTATCTTCAGATTTCCATTTTGTGACCAAATGCAGCCACGTTGTGGCGGTGTAGACACCGCGACCCTCTACTTTGACCGGCAGGATGGTGCCAGGGCGCACCTTTTCTGTCAAAGGGCGGTTAACCTTGCCATAGAGATTGACATAGGAACGTGCGAGCCCCCTATACATCCCTAAATCTGCTGCTACCGCATGTGCCTTGTACTCTGATGGCCAGCGGAACAAATCTCCTGTCACTTCGTAAATTTGACACCTAGGTCTTGGTGGCAGTAAAAAGGGACAGTCTCGCTGCAGCATGAAAACCAGTAGTTTGTACTGTTGGAATTCAGCATCGGCAGGTCCCCAAATTTTTTGGTCCATCTTAAACAAACGTGAGCACCGATAGAACTATCAAATAGGTGTTACAAAGGGACGAGTACAGAGAGGAGAGAAAAAAAAAAATATTGTGATATATTAAAAAAAAATTTTAACACCAATAAAAGAAAGACTATCATGGACAGAAATTGAAGGAGAGGTTAAAGGGAATTGTTGGAACCCTTTTTTAATTTTTCCCCTAATAATATATGAACAAGTGCAGTGTATAATCAATAAAATTCTGTTTGACAATCAGAATATGTGTTCTGCAGACATCAAAAATGCAAGTGGGACTATATAACACAAATATTTCGGCTCTTTATAGAGTCGGCTGAGGCGCCAAGGCTTCCACTTTCATCAGAAAGAAAGACTACGCGCGTAGTTTTCATAAAATAATATTGCAAAAGGAATAAAATAACGATTCTAAAATTAAATCCACATGGGCCCTGTGGAATCTGATTTGATACAGGATCGTTATTAAATCCTTTAGTCTCTCTGACGGCCTGGCTAAACACAATTATGGTTGCTATTGAGCACCATTCCTCAGCTATTATTATTAATTACTTGTTAAGAATTGCACAGGTGCAGTGAAACGATGAATATGTATATTTCACACAGGCACATCACTGGCCTGTAGGAGTGTGGGTGACAAAAAATGTCATTTGAAAAAATAATTTTGTTTTGGAAATGTACAATTGAAAAAATGAAATTAATGTCCAAGCTATATAGCTGGGAATAAAACCCTATGAAAAGGTCTCGAAAGAAAATAACAACAAAATTTTTTCAAGTGCAAAGTATTTATAAGTGCAATAATCATGTTTTTATAAGTGTAATTTTCAAAGAAATTAACTGTATATGGTTGTAGTTAGGTATTTTGAGGTGCGTAGACAGATATATTTATTGAAAAAACTCAAGGAATGAGAATTTTCAGAGCTCTAGAATGAGTGCTATAAAATTTTAAAGAAAATAGTAACTAAGACCCGAGCGCGAGAAATGCCGCGCCGGCTGCTGTGAGAAGTCGTGCGAGAGGAGACCCGCTTTGCCCCTAATTGCAAAACTCCCAAATGTTTCAAAATTTATTTGCTCTAAAATATTTCCCCTATCGATGAAGGTTGACAAAATTTAATATAAGGTAACTAGAAGTGATCAGAAGGACTGTCCAAGATTTTTTTTTTTCTTTTAAGAGCAAATATTTTTGGGACATTCACTTTTTAGGGAATTTTTGAGTGAAAAATTTAGGATAGTTCATTTTTGGGCATTTGTTTTAAGGGCAAATATTGGGGATATTGGTTTTTGGACAAATGATTTTAGGGGCAATAATGGCGACTCCGCGCGAGAGCTGCCTGCCCGCTGCGACATGCAGAGCGCGATACAGCGCATGTCCCAAATCAAATCGCCAAGACACTCCGGTCGCCACGTGCTCGCGGGTGAGGCACCGCTCTTTCTCTCGGGCCACCGCGCTTCTAATAATTCTGAGCTGATATGATGTGCGCTCAGTGCCGCGGTGATTTAGGTGTTTTCTTATGAATGGAAAAAAATGAAAAAATTCATACATATAGAAGAAGAGTGTATTGACCGAAAGAGTAAAAAAAATCTAATTTATTTAAAGTTCCAAGAAAAAATGGAATGAAAAAGTGAACTGTATTGATTAGCACTCAGGGCAAAATAGAAATATATATATATACATATAAATTACAGAAATATTTACATAAATATTTATTTAAAGTGGCCATAGTAACGCACTGAAAAGTAGGCTACTGCCACGTCTAGGTGGTAGAGGAGAAAAAAAAAAAAATGAATAGAATAATTTTATTTAAAGTGGCCATAATAGAAAAATGTTCCAATTTTTTGTATTTTTATTTATAAATTTTTTAGGAACTATTTCTCCATTTGCCACGTATTTCCAGGCATAACAACAGTTGTGCCAGGTAGCCCAAATTGAGCTAATTTGCGTACTACACACCCTAAGATGAGTCTGAGTCTAAATCAGGTGTCGCGTTAGCAGATTGCGCGTCCTGAGACTCAGGGTTTAATTCGACCGCAGCCGGAGACGAATCGCGCTCAGTCGAATTATTCCTATTTGGGACCCCTTGGGGTTGTGCATCGCGAGTGAAAAAGGGTTTGAGTCGTTCAATGTTTATGACCTCCTCCTTTGCGCCAGGACGAAGGCTCATGCGTACGCGAAACGAGATTGGACTGATGATTCCTGTTATCTCCTTAGGTCCAATATATACAGGGAGTAACTTTTTCGACAGTCCAATTTTAGCGCGTGGAGTGAAAACTGAAACCCAGTCGCCAACCTTAAATTTAATTAAGCGGCGACGCGCATCATAGCGCTCTTTGTCTTTTCGTTGCTGTTTAGAATAGTTTTTTGCAACTATCTCCTCGGCGAGAGCAAGCCGATTTTGTATGTCAATTACAAACGGGTCTCGGAAACTTTCGTTTGAAATCATATCAAAGGGGAGAATTGGCTGACGGCCGTAAACAAGAGCAAAAGGTGACTCTTGCATTGACTTATGGGTGCAGCAATTCAGGGCAAAAGCTATTTGTGGCAAACGTAAATCCCAATCTTTTTGTGAAGGACTCACGTATTTAGCTACAATTGATTTGACTGTTTTAACAAATCTTTCACATTTCCCATTTGAAGCTGGGTGATACGCACTAATTCTCACCTGGCGAGTGCCAATTAATTCGCAGAACTCAGTCATGAGCTCACCTGTAAACGCTGGGGCCCGGTCATGAACAATTTCCAAAAATAGGCCCGTTCGGCAAATGAACTGCTCAAATAGAAAAGTGGCTGTGGTTTTGGCTGTGGCATCTTTGCAAGCTCGTAATTCTACCCAAGAAGAATGGTAGTCTACTGCAACCAAGAGCATGCAATTCCTGCGAGTGGACCGGACGAATGGACCTCCGAAGTCCAGACACACCTTAATGAAGGCCGTCCTAGGTCGGTCCACTGGCATAAGACTGCCTAACTTACGTTGGGTTGATTTGTTAAAACTTTGACAAATAGGGCATGAACGGATAAATTGTTTAATATCGCGAATCATGTGAAACCAGAAAAACCTAGTTTTGATTTTGTCATAGCATTTTGCAAATGACAAGTGAGCACCGCAGAGAACATCTTCGTGCAACATTTGCATAAGCTGTGTTTTTAGCGAGTCGGGAATAAGAGGCAGCAGAAGACAGCTGCGCGGGCTCGTGCCTCGTTTGCAAACGAGCCCATCTTGCAATATAAATTGCTTATACTGACGACTTGTGTCATTTCTTTCCAACGCTAATTTAATATTTACAATTTTGTCGTCAGTTTGTTGAGCATTTTTAATATTTACAAGTTCGGTGAAAAACGCAGGAATTTCTAGTTCCGCTAAGAAATTTTCTTCATCAAACGGCAACCAATCAGCGCTGGAGCGGCTGAGAAAATCAGGACAGACATGTTTTTTGCCTGAAATATGTGCCATGTCAAAATCAAAAGCTTGGAGGCGCATCAAAATACGCCCAATTCGGCCCCAAGGGTCTTTTAATTTTGTAATGGAACAAATTGCATGGCTGTCTGAAAGTACAGTGAATTTAATTCCATTGAGGTAAAATTTGAAATACAAAATCCCCCAGGAAAGTGCGCAGCACTCTAGAGCAGCGCTTGCTAGTTTGGTTTCGGACGGCGTTGTCGCTCGGCTAGCGAAAGCAACGGGACGTTTATTCCCATGCTCGTCTAGCTGTGACAGCACCGCGCCAAACGCAATGTGGCTCGCATCAGTTTCTAAAAATGTTTTAGCCAAAGGATTAAAATGAGCCAAAATTGGGGGTTTTGAAATTTTATCTAGAAGGGTGCGAAAAGCTTCCGAGTGTTGTGGTCCCCATTCAAATTTTGTGTCTTTCTTTACCAAATCATAAAGAGGTTTTGCGATTTTTGCCATGTTTGGTATACTCTTTCTATAATAGCCAATCATCCCGAGCGCCCTGAGTAATTCTTTCACGTTCTTTGGTTCATGGAGCTTAGATAAAATTGAGATTTTGTCCGCATCCACATGCACACCGTGAGGGCTGACTGACCAACCTAAAATGCTCATTTTTTGGAACCCAAAATAGCATTTTTGTGGTTTGAATCTTAGGTTTGCTGCGTCAAACCTTTGTAAAATGATATCTAGATTTTCCAGCAATTTCTCAAAGGTTGGTGCCCAAGAAAAAACATCATCCAAATAAGAAATTACTATTTTCCATCGCAGGTCACTCAAAATGCTGTCGCCAAGATTAGAAAATGTGGCGGGAGCATTATGGAGACCGAAGGGTAGGACTTTAAATTGATAGTGACCAGAGGAAGTGCTAAATGCTGTAAAAATTTTGCTACCTTCCTCCATAGGAATTTGAAAATAGGCTTGGTTCAAATCCAGGGCCGCGAAAAAATTCGCGCCGTGGAAACTAGCCAAAATGTCAGAAATTAGAGGCAAAAAGTAGGAATTTGGGTCTGAATGTTTGTTTATGCAGCGGTAATCAATAACTAATCTAGACCCACCCCCTTTTTTGGGAATAATGAAGGCTGGAGAAGAGAATGGGCTTTCTGATGGTTCAATAATATTTTTGGAAAGCAATCTGTCAATTTCAATTCGCATCGCTTCGCGCTGAGCCATTGATTCCCTGAAGGGTTTTTGTTTGATTATAGGTCCCTTGTACCTAATAATGTGTTGTATTTTGTTTGTGGTTGGTAAATCTTCTGTGTCGTGTGGGAAAAGGTGTTTATATTTTTCCAACAGAGTGCGCATTTGTGCCTTTTGTTCATTTGACAATTCAGGATTGATGTGAATTAAATCCAAAGGGTTCCCTTTCGGCGCCTCTGAAGGAGGGTCAATTGACTGTGTTGAAATTGGGAAAATTTCAATTTCCGGAAAAGATTCTAATTTGAAAAGGTGGAAAATTTTCTGGCCCTGAAATAAGCGCTGAGGTATTCTAGAAAGATTTTTAATCCAAACATTATTTGAGCCTTGAGTTACATGAAAAATGAAACTCGGCACAAATAGATGTTTTTTAATCAGTCGCTCTTCAGGCAAAGCAAAATATTCACCTTCTGTCAAATTGTGGGAAATTGAGATTGGTACCAATTTTCTCTCAAACGCGTCAATATCGAGTGTGTGTTGTGCGCAAATCGTTGCAATAGGGCGCACTTCGTCTATTTCCTCTTCCTCTGCAGGAGGTTGCATTGTCTCCTGAGATATTGAATTTATTTTATTTACAGGTTCAGCGAAAGAGGGACCCTCTGTTGCGGGGCCAAACAAAAGAACTTTATTTTTACAATTAATGTTAGCGTTGTTCGCACTGAGAAAATCAAAACCGAGCAAAATTTTAAGTGCAAAATTCTCTACCACTGCAAATGTATGTACAAAATCCGTGTTTTGGATTCGAATTTTTTGAGAAATCAAACCTAAAACCGGAATAAGACGGCCAGAAGCGCCTCGCAGCAAAATATTTGAATTACTCTTTACTTCCTTTTTATTCACTAATTCTGCAGAGACAATACTAAGCTGCGCTCCTGTGTCCGTCAGCGCGTGAACTGTTGCGCCATTAATATTTACAGGAATTTTTAAAACATGTGGATTAGCAGAATTGTCGCAAATTGTGACTGAATTGATTCCTACACTATTTCCGCTCGATTGAAAATTATTCTCATTGCAAGTGCGAACTGATTCAAAATTTACAGAGAGGGAGCCCCCAAAATGGGTTTTAGGGAGGGGTCGGGCCCCAATTTCTAAGCCCTCCCGTCTTGGTTTTCCTTGGCCGACGGGTAATGCACATGAACGGCATACGGCGCCGCCGCCTGCGGTGCCCCTGGGCCCGCCAGTGGCGGTGCTGGAAGAGCCGGAAAGGAAGGAAATGGCGGCAACGCGTTTTGTGGGCTGGCCGGTGGATAATATTGTGCCCCGTATGTCGGCTGGGGGTTCGCGACAGCCCCCGGGAGTCCAAAGTGGCCTCCTAAATTCCTCAAATCAAATTCGCGTTTGTAGCACGTGCTCTCCAAATGGCCCGTGCGCCGACAATAATTGCAAAGCATCGTGTTGCCCGAATTATAATACATACGGCCACCGCCCCGGCCGCCTCGACCCCGGCGGCCTCCACGGCCACTCCAGCCGCCACGGCCACGAGAAAAACCACCGCGGTCGTAATTAGCATAAGGCTGATCAGGGAAGTGGTTGGGTGTCGTGTACTGCGCCACAGCCTGCACAGGTGCCGCTTGTGGGGCTGCCTGCGAGGGCACCATGGCTGCGGGAATGTGAGAAGGTCCAGAAGAGAGTTGAATGGCTGCGATGCGCTTTTCAACTTTCTTCATCAATTTTTCCCCAATTTTGCGTTCAACTTTCTTACTATTTTTGGGGAGTTTTTTATTTTTCCTTTCAACCACGGCCGCGTGAGTTGAGGAAGAAGAGGAAGAATAAGAAGAAGTCGGATATGAAGAAGACTCACTGCCGCTATCGGACGCGTTAGTTGATTCGCTGTCCGAGACGGAAACCGACTTTTTCTTTTTACTCTTTTTCTTTGATTTACTTGATTTTTTGGTTTTTCCCTTTTTCCGCCTAGAGCGGCTGGACTCCGCGTCAAAGTCACTAGGAGGGCAAACTTTCCTCCGGTGTTCCAAAATGAGTTGATTTAGCGCCTGATCCTCTGCCCGCGCAATAAGTTCACCAATTGTAGTGGGAGAACCGATTCTATCCAAAATTGAGGGATGCAAATTATTGCAAATTAGGCGAATCCGCCTTGACTCTAGCATATGGGGGTCAACTCTATTGATCAAAGACAACATTTCCCCTACAAATTTGCGTGAATTTTCACCTCGTTTTTGGAACCTGGAGTAAAGTTCTCGCTCCGCCACATGTGCATCAGACTGCACATGTTGTGAATTTTTTAAGTCTGTCAAAAATTGAGCGAGCGTCACATTCGCGTTCGCCGGGTCTTCCTCATAGCCTTGTAGCCACTCCGATGCATAGCCCGTCAATTTGCACTTTAAAATATTAAGTGCTTCAGAGTCAGACCATTGATTGGCCGCTCTGACCCTATTGAAATGTGTCAAATATTCTCCGATACTTTGTTTGCCTTTGAAGAAGGCGAGGTCAATCGGCCGCGCACGGCTCGTAGGCTGATTTGCCATTTTATTTCCCGATTGAGAATTTTCGTCTCTATTGGTACTCGTGTCACGAGATTTGATTACTAACGGTTCAAGGTTAGGGACCGCAGGAGTTGAGCTACGAGGAATTTGCTGCTCAACAAGTTCCTCAGAAGGTGGCTCGTCCTGCACATCAATCAAACCGAACTGATTTGTAATCACCTCGATTTCGTCCTCTGATTGAGTGCCAATTATCTTACGCAGGGCATCAAGAGTGCCAACAGAAGTGTTTTCCACTTGTGCAAGATAATCAGACGGGGTAATATAAGGGGATAGGGAAGGGGTTGCAGCTTGTGTGAACGGCTGAAATTCGAGACTTTGAAGCTCTAAATAATCAGCTCGAGAGGAGGGTCCTGGCTGGTTTATGTCATAAGTTTGGTAGGCCAGGGTTGGGCCGATTTGTTCATAATCGCCCCCAGGAGGTGGAGAGTTTAAATTTCCCCTGGAGGGAAATAATAAACTACGGGAGGGATCGTCTCCGGAGGAACTTGACTCATCTAGATTTAAATCTTCCTCCGCCTTTGATTTACGGGAAAAAAAGTTTTTTGGTTTTCTGAAGAACAGAAAGAGAGATATCCAAAAATCCTCCCTTGCTCCTGGTTGATAGAGCGGGTGAGTCGGGAATGTGAGGAACCGATTTGCCCCTTTTTGGTGGCATGGGGAAAATCAGTTTTCCCAAGGGAAAAGCACCTATGCCGGAAAATCGACATTTAGGAGGCAGAAAAAATGGAACGGGGAATTTTATTAATGTCCCATTTTTTTATCTCTAGTCCCTTATTTTAAATAAGTGGAAAAGAGACATCTCGCCGGTGCCTCCAGATGTCAGGGTTACGCCCTGACGGTGCTAGATCCTATGGGAATAGTCAATTAAACAAATGTGATACCCAGGGAAGACATTGTTATTATTAAATATCCAAAGACAGTTATTACATAAATACCTTTAACGGAGGTGATACTTGAGAACGTCCGCGTGGGTTCGTCCCGTGGTGATGAGTGACGCCGCCGTCACTCATCACATACTAGGTGCTCATTTTTGCTTATTGTGCGCTCCCGGTGAGTGGGAGTAATTTATCACTAATTTACTGGGGAGCGCACTAATTCAAATCCTGACACAGTTGATTTTTCTAATTATCATTCACATATTGTAGTGTACACGGTGCGTGTCACGGCCACCTTGCTCGTCTTTTGCCTGTCAACGATTTAGCTTCCACCTTTGGCAGCTCCAATGACAAAGTAGCGTGCGCCGGCACGCATATTCATCATAAAAAATGTGTACCAAGTGCGTTGCTGGTCTTTTTAGGAGATGAGATATTGCAAAATCACTGCTTAAAGCAATAAGAAAATGACATGTGGACTCCGTATTGAGAAAAAAATTCCTTCTCCAAACCTGACGGAAACTTCTTTTGTAGAACAGGGTCACTGGCATAAAGTGGAATTAAAGTTTTACATCAACAAAATTCAATTACAAAATGAAAACTCTTATAAATTTCTTATATTTTGTTTAAAAATTTATATTTTTATGTCGTTAAGGAAATGTGGACATTGTGAACGGCAACCTGAAGCTGATTCTCGGACTCATCTGGTCACTGATTGTGCGATACCAGATCGGCCGCTCAAAATTCCCACCCAAGAAATTGATGCTCTCTTGGCTCAAGGTAAAATTATGCCATATTAACCTAATTAAAGCTTTTTTTGATTGCCAATTTTTTTCGTTTGCGCCTCCAGGCAGTGCTACCCGAGTGTCAGGTGCACAACTTCACCTCGGACTGGAACTCCGGAATCTACCTCAGCGCCCTGCTTGACTATTGCAAGCCGGGCCTCTTCCCTCACTGGCGCTCAATTGACCCCAATGATTCGTGCGTAGTTTTTTTTCTCTCAAATCACTTAAAAATAATAATGCTTTTTAAGTTTTTTTCCTCAGAAAAATCAATTTAACAAATTCATAGAAAGATAAATTTTCGTTTTCAGCGTCAATAATTGCCGTCGTGCTATGGAACTTGCGCAACGCGAGTTCCGCATACCAATGGTGCTGGAACCCGAGTACCTGGCGTCCCCTCACCTGGACGAATTGTCCGGGATGACTTACTTGAGTTACTTCATGAAAGAGGACAGCCCTGGTTTTCACGCCACTTTGCGTTGGGTCAATTCGCAACTGCCCAACCGCAACGTCAAAAATTTCACGGTAAGCACAAAAAAATTTATTTTAATTTCTGAAGAATTAAAAATTTATTCATATTTTAATATTTTTAATTTTTATCTGGAAGAAACTGAAAATTTTTGACAATCTGCGATTTAAATATACTTTGAAACCGTTCAATTTGTAATTAAAAAATTTCCATAAGAAAGTGAAATTATATTTTATTGATTAAATTAGTACTGCGACTAATCGCCTTGACGTGGAATTACGTTCCGAGATGTTTGAGACAAAGCCGGGGTCAAAAAGTTAGAAAAATTCCTGTTGTGATAATGAACAATTTTAATTCAGGGCGAAAATTCTTTAAAACCACCCCAATCTGTTTGTATTGTTTTGATTGGGGTGATTTTAAAGAATTTTAATTTTAGGAAATTTTCGCCCTCAATTAAAATTGTTTATTATCACAACAGGAATTTTTCTAACTTTTTTACACCGGCTTTGTCTCAAATATCTCATCGTCTCGGAACGTAATTCCACGTCACAGTACTAATTTAATTATTTCCCGTTTCGAGTGGTTTTTTGGGTGTTAAATTCTCAAAAAATATTTTATTGATTTTATTATTTTTAAATATTTCATTTTTTTTTTTTATAATAGCGTGATTGGAATTCGGGCATGGTTTTGTGCGATTTGGTGCACTCTCTGGGTGGGCCAGTGCCCGGCTACAAAAAGCTGACTGGCGATGCCGACAGTTGGGAGAACAACCTCAATTTAGGTAAGTAGAGTGGCCGCTCGCCAAAATTATCGTCTCGAAGGTAATTTCGCGCCGACCTTTAGGCATCGGCGGCGGCCAGCGACTTGGAGTCCAGCCAATCCTCAAGGCCAAGGACATGGCTGACCAAAACGTGGAGCACCTCGGCGTGATGGCGTACGCGGCGTACTTCCAATGGGTGAAGGCGCGCAACCAGCCGAGCGAACGCCTCGCGGCCCACTGGACGCAGCACAGCTCCAGAATCAACAAATCGGTACTTTTTTTAAAATTTTTATTCAAACTTATGTGAAATATTCATATATCTCCAGGCACAATTCAAAATTGAGTGCTTGGAAGACACGGTAGACGTTAGTGATGTCAAGGTCGAAGTGGTCGGACCCTCCGGAAGGCTGGACTGCCGCTTTAATATGACTGCAAACGGCGGTCAGGGCAGTTGTACCCCGAACGAAGTTGGAATGTATCAGGTAAACTTTTGATAGCGAGTGAAAATAAAAATTATTGATATATTTTATTAATAAAACAGCTTTTTGTCTACTGCGAGGGTGAATTGATTCAGGGCTGCCCCACCAGTCTTAGAGTAATGCCAGAAGTGACCACCATCTCATACCCAGGGATGGAACCTTGTGCCATAGGATCAATTGTTGAAGTTCTGGTAAGTAAACAGAAAAATAATTAGCCTTTATATATGCAAATTCCCATTAAAAATAAAGAATTTAGTTGCAAAATAATGATATTTAGTTGCAAGTGATAATTTAAGTAGGTATATTAAATTTGAATATGACAAAAATGTTCATGATTTTATTTTTTGTATTTTAAAAACTAAATTTAAAACGTTTTTGGTATTTTTTTTTTTTTTGAAGATTGAATAATTTATTGATAATAATAGCTACACAGTAAATAAACTACAATCAATATACGTAAAAAAATTTAAAATAAAATTATTATTTTAAAATAAGTTATTTAATATTTTGAGCAATTTTAACATTGAATATATAATTACAAAGTAATATAATAAAATTAATAATTTTATTTTATTTTCAATATTTGTACTCTTTTTAGTTTGGCTATATTTTTTTTAATTGAATATGAATCATATAAAAATAAAACATAAATTTTCAACCAATTACATAGCATTTCATAAGATGTAAACCTTCACTGTAGAATAGATTAGAATAGAATAGCATTTTTATTTCATTAAATTATGAACGCATTGAAAACTTAGAACTATGTCAATTAACTTACACTTAAGACAATTTTCACTCAAAATTACAGATAAAGAATTCATTCAAGTCATAAAACTGTAACAGCTCCTTTGTTTTTTTCTATATCCACAATATAATTATACCATTATCTACAATACTAATTCGAAGGAAATATTTAATTTAATGAATAAATTATTAAAAACATATTTATAATTACAATGGGCACTCTCAACTTAATAAAATTACGCATAATTTTGGGTTCTTAAATTTTCAACTTTCTACTTCTTAAATTATCATTGTGGTGTATTTGTCCAAATTGCTACATCACACTGTTTACATTCAATTGCTGAAAAATAATTATTTGAAAAAAAAAAAGAATTGTTAGACAAAACTCTTGATTAAAAATTAACTTCTTTGTCGGCAAAACAGATTTTGTCCACATATTTTTAGTCATTTTTATTTAAATAGTATAAAAAACACTCCATAATCTGTCATTTTATGGATCACCATAAAAGCAATATAATTAAAAAAGTGTTATCTTTATTACAAGCGTAGACAAATAATGACTCATTTTGTAGCGACGTTTTCAAATCTAAAAAAAAATAAAAAAAAATTGCTCTCGTTTTGTGGCGCAGGTCAATAGTTACGGTGCCAAGGCGGGAGGAGTGGAGGTGATCGCGCATTCGCCCACCGGCAGACAACTCGAGTGTCCGGTCAACGAGCGCGATGGCGTGTACACGGCCAACTTCCAGCCCGACGAGGCCGGCGAGTGGAACATCCACATCACGCACGGCGGACAGAACATCCAGGGCGGGCCGTACACCTGCTTCGTTTTCGACCCGAACGGCATCAAGTTGGAAGGTTTGGACGGCGCCGTTCCCGGGAGGCCGCACAGTTTCGTTTGCGACACTTCGGCGACCGGTGGGCTCGGTGACGTGGTGCTCGACATAACCCTTTCCGGCAAGTCCATCCAGCATCAGGTCGAGGAGCTCGGCCCGAACAGATACAGCGTGTCCTTCCTGCCCGCCCAGCCAGGGAAATATAAGGTTTACGTCTACTTCAACGGCGCTGAAATCAGAGGTGAATTCATGAATTAATTTTTGATTTGAACAAATAATGAATAATATTTTTCAGGTTCTGCTTTTAGTATGCGAATTGGCAGCTACAAAAGCACAAAGCAACACAGTTCCAGTAAATCGCACCATAATAGTTACGCAGAGCAAAGCAGTGAGTTTTATTAAGGACAAAATAATACTCAAAATTTTAATAAATTAATTTATTCATTTTATTTTTAATTATTCTAAAATATTAATGTTTCCAAATAAATCATTCAAAATTAACACTTTTTGGGCTTAATTTTCTTTTGCAGTAACTTTTTCCATCAAAAATCACTATTAATTTATGTACTTTTATTAATAATAACATAACAAACTTGATCAACAGGCCATAGATTGAATAGGGACACTCCAAGCTACTCATATAAAAGTAATGATAACCCCTCACCACAGTACTGGTACAATAACTCCAATAACACAAGACTGATTCAAGGTACTCTTTTCTTGTTGATTAATTTTACCTTTTTCCAACTGCACAAAATCCGTCAAACTTCTTTTTGATTGCATTATTTGAAATCAGATGAATATCGGCAACACACGCCACCGATGGTCAACACGTCGGACATTTACGCCGTCAGCACCAAGAAGTTGAATTCGACCATGAACTCGACCCTGAATTCATCCTTAAATTCGACTTTGAACTCCCCGAAGCAGGTGACGTCCACCTTAACTACTCATTTGCGAGAAGTGTCACCGATTCGTTCTCCTTCGCCTCGACTTGTCCACGCGCCATCGCCGGTCACCTACAGTGCTACGGTCAAACACTCTGACTCGTCATTCAGCAACAATGGTAAATTTTTTAATTTAATAATAAAATTCAATTAATTTGCGTCGAAGTAAAAGAAAGGAAAATAAATTGGAAATATTTCTTAATTTATTTTTTAGAAGAATATTTTAATCAAAATTTATATTCGCAGAGTACAGCACGAGCAGGATAACCTCAGAGAGCAGATATCACAGCGAGAATAGGTACTCGAGCAGCAATGGCCGACTTTTGTCCCCGCCGTCGCCTCCACCCCTGCAGATTCGCAGCTCGCCCCTGATGAATGGCAGCAGGAGCCCCGCATTCAGCCCAACGAACTTGAGAGCCACGCCGTCCCCCAAGCCACCTGGCCAGGTTGATACTTCGTCCAACGTTAGAGGTATTTGAATTTAAAAAAATTTCGAAAAAATTATTAAAATTTTTCTTTTAGTTTCGTCCATGATGAATAATTTGAACCAGAGACGCGACTCGTGGGACGCCTTAGCAAAAACCAAATCGCTTCTTTCGCACGGAAGTCTTGAGTCTGTCGCCAATGTAGCTGAAAAAATTGAAATAAGTGAGTTTTTTTTAAACAAAATTTTATGTAAATTTCAAATTTTACTGCATTGCTTATTTTCATTTAATTTTTTTAGGACGTCCCTCTTTTGAAAGGTCCTCGTTTGACACGCAGCAGCAGCATCGCTCTTCGTATGACACGCAGCAGCTCCGAACCTCCTCTTATGACACCCAACAACTTCGGTCCTCGTTCGACAGCCAACAGCATCTTCTGAGCCACTTTTCGGCGCCGGCCGACCAACCCAAGCTGGTCGCCGTCCACAGACAGGCGTCGGTGCGCTTCAACACACCTGGCTACGACGCCATGGACGTGTCGGCCTATGTAACTGGGCCGTACCTGAGGAGCATCCCTTGCAGCGTCTCGCAGCGCGGCTCTTCCGAACTGGCCGTCAACTTTGTGCCCGTCGATGTTGGCGAGCACATTGTGGAGGTCAAAAGCGGCGACCACAGAATTGGCGGATCACCAGTCAAGTCAGTTTCAATTTATTTAAAAATAAGTAGCATTTTTTTTTTTAATTTCAGGTTTTTTATAATGGTTTAGAATAAATTTTTAATTTTTTTTTTATTTGATTTATTCAGGGCGCATGCTTTCAACTCCCAGGCCATTCAAGTTGGACGCATTCCTGACGGATTTGTAGGAAAATCAGTGGAATTTGAAAGTAAATATGATTTTAAGCGTGTATTAAAAAAAAATTATATTTTTATGGAGAAAAATTATTTATAAATTTTTGCTGCAATTTTTAGTTGACGGTTCGAGGGCTGGCTCTGGAAACCTAGAGATTCTTGTGAACGGGGGCCACGTGACAAGTTTTGTGCGCGACCTGGGAAATCAGCGCTTCATGGCATCGTTTGTGCCGCACGAACCTGGGTCACACTTGGTGGAAATGACCTTCAATGGCGAACCAGTGCCAGGTAAGAATAACAAATCACGTCATTCTTAAACAATTATGCTTCAGGTTGTCATTAAGCAATTTATTTTAAAATATCACAATTTAACTGTTTTTATTATGTTAATATTAAATTTAAAAAGTAATTATTTTGGTTTTTCGTAATTTTTTTTAATATACGGTTTTAATTTTTTTATAAGAAACCAAGTTAAATACATTTTCAAATAAATCAGAATTAAATTTTATATTGGCACTGAATGGCTATAATTTGAAATAATTATAAGCTGAAACTTAATCCAGAATCAGGTATTGGGTTGTTCATTTCATCAACTCTTTTTGTTCTTTATATACTTTTTATAAAAACCTGAATACTAGAATTATAAAATTTAATTTAATCCTTAATCTCCGGTGAAAATGCTAATATTTAAATGTATTCCTCCTTATCTTAATTTTGGGGGACATAATAAATTTAAATAAATTTTATTTGTACAAGGTTGAAGATAAAACACATGCCAGCATAAAAAGCAAAGAGTTAAAAGAGTTCCTCTGCCGGTATATTATCTTGTATACATTAGCGCAGTAAATTTAATACATTGTGCGGGGCCGGAGATGTTATTGTGGGAAAAAGACGAGGCCGCGTTGCCGCCGCAAGAATCCGACCGGTAGAAATGCAACGTCGCCGCGCAGGGAGCCGCTCAGGTAAGCAGTCGTCGAGCCTGCGGAGGCGAGAAAAGAAAGACGCTCGCTGCTGTCAGTGCGCGATGCACCTGTTAGGCTTCCGGCTGGTCACCCTGTAGGCGCGACCGCTGCGACCCTCGCACCTCCAGCCCTGGTAATCACACCCCCCTCGTCCTTTTGCCCATTTAACCCTTTGGCCGGCACCTGAGCAGACGTCTCAAGTCGAGGACACGTAAGCCGCGCGCTCGCTCGGGTCACGCCTTTTGCCGTCGTGGCCGCCGAAAGGTAGAGCTTTTCTCGTTTTTCCCACAGCTTCGGAGATAATTTTTCAAAATTTCGAGCCGACGAGCGCCGAGTTTGGGCATTTTCTGATTTTATAAGATGAAATTTCTAAAAATCGGAGCCAGTGAATCGTCTTCACCGGCGTGGCCTATTTTTATGCAGGTTTTCTCTAATGAGGCGAGCAACCGCTGCGCTTTTTCTCGCCTCCCAAGAGCAATTATACGCGGTGTGGATTTTTATTATTACGCTTGGATTGTTTGTTTTCGCGAGGAATTTGTTGTCTTTAGTCCACCGTGTGTTATCAGTTAAGTCTTGCTCGTCAGGGCCGCCGTCGCCAATTCGCGCAATGTTTGTGCGACACTTAATTTTTTTTCGCTCGTCGTCATCACTTTAGTAGTTTCGGCCTTTTTCGAGAAAGGACGATAACCTCATTTTTCGCTCTCTTCGTAATTCTGCAGGTGGAAGTTTTTTCACTGTCGCGATTTGCATGAAGCGAAAGGTGTGTGCTGGTCAGAAAGGGGGAATATTTATGTAAAAATAGCATATGCGGCGAGAAAGAAGCTGGAACGGTGTTTCGTTATGTGGGTCAAGGGGTCGGCCGCTCAGATTATGTGCTGCGCAGAGTCGAAATCTTGAGAGATACATTGCCGTGCGTACTCGATGCGGAGCAAAGCACTTTTTGCCTTTTTTGTTTGCGAAAAAAATTAGTTAATTTTATGTTTCACTGGCTGAGCGCAGCAAACTTGTTTTTCGTGCTTTCATTTTTACAAGAAAAAAAGTAGTTAACGAAATGATAAATGATAAGAAAATAAATTATTTAAAAAAAAATCAAGTTTATTTTAAATACAAAAAAATTTACAAGGAAATCTGTGTTAGGGGCGGTCAAGATTTTTTTCCACTTTTGAATCAATCAGCCGTTTTAATTTAGCGTTACAACATTTTTTCCCAATTGGATCACGTAGGCGCCCAATAACGTTTTATAAAAGCAAAATGATCCTCGAGTATTATGTTTTTTGTTTTCAGTTAATAATCTTCATTAATATTCTTCAGCCTTCAATTATAAAAAATATTGATACGTGCCATTCATAGTGATTTGAGTTTAAAATCGGCTTTTCCTCGATGGGTTTTGTGATTTTTTTAACTGTGTATTTAAGAAAAAACAATATCCTGCTCTACATGATTAGGCTGCAGCCGTAATTCATGAGCTTTGATATTTTTTTGACCAAAATTAGCACAAAAATCCTTATTTTTAATAATATTTTTCCTCTAAATTAACACATATTTGTGAAAAATTATTTAATATTAATTACATTTTTACACAAAATAATTTTTGACGCAAAATTTGACAAATGCATTCAAAATTTTCTTAACAAATTAATTTTCATAATTGGTCAGAATATTGAAACGTGTTTTGAGTTTACCTTTCTCGGCGGTGGTCAAGAGTAGACAAAATTATCTTTCGATTGTATTTTCTTAAACAATAAATAACCCATCGAGGAAAAGCCGATTTAAAATTCAAATCACCATAAAAATGTTTTGTCAAATCTTTTGGCTGACCTAAAAAGCAATTGTATAATTACTAACAATAAACAATTGTTATTGTTTGTGTTTTAGGTAGCCCGTGGCAGGTGGGAGTGATGTCGTCGTCAGCCACCAGTCCGCCGCTGCCAGTGGCTTCGTCGACCAAGATGACTGTCCTCGGAGAGACAGTTCGTCTGGTGGCGTGTGGAGCCCCGGCCGCTTTCGAACTCAGCGCGCCGGGGTTTGATCGCGACGAAATCCAAGTCCAAATCATAAGTAAGTACTGATGCATTTTTTCTTAAATTTTATTAATATTAATACAAATAAATGGATCAAATTTTAATTATACGATTGTGAATTGATTCTAGGTCCGTCCAAGCGGCCTGTGACCTCTCGCTTGAATGAGCAGGGCGCGGGTCAGTTTCGCGTGCAGTTCGTCCCCAAAGAGGTGGGCAGTCATCTAGTTGAGGTGAGCATTGGTGGCTGCAGCCTTCCTGGAGGACCACTGGTCGCCAAAGTTTACAACGCCGCCCTGATCCGAGTCACCGATATTGGCAACGGAGTCGTTGGTCAATCGTGCCAATTTAAAGGTGCGTAACAAAATAATTTACAACATTATTTAGTATTAAGTTTTTAATTTATTAGTGTAGAACTTCAAATTTTTAATTTTAAAACAAATCATTTTACTATTTATTATTAAATTTAATAAATATTAATTTTATTATATAATTTTAATTATTTTAATGCTAATTTAAATTTTTAAGCGCGCATTTCTTTATTTAATTTCATTTTGTCTGAATGGAGAATAAATAAATAAATTATTAATTAATTAAAATTTCCAAGAACAGTATTATATAGTAGTTCAATCTCAAATAAATTTAATCTATTGCTGATGTTATTGCTGCTTCAGAAAATTGAATAGAATGTAATTTTTTATTGATTATTATTTATAAATATTGGGAAAAAATTATAAACATATGGTTCATAAATTTTGTATTTATCAAACTCCAATACAAAAATTATTTCAGTTGACGCAAGTCAAGCCGGCGAAGGGCAACTAGAAATCTCTGTCAACGAAGGCGAAGTGCCTAACCACGTTGCCGTGGTCGGCGGTGGTCGTTGCCTGGTGAGCTTCACGCCCGAGTTGGCCAAACCGCACACGATCGACATAAAGTTCAACGGCGAACCTGTGCCAGGGTGTCCGTTTGTTTGCTCCGTGTCCGACACCAGCCGCGTCAGTCTGACGCTGCGCAACCTCGAGTTGGTGCCGGTCAACGAAACCGCCAAGTTCCACATCGCGGTCGACGGCAGCGGCAGCGCCGAACTGGCCGTCTCGGTTCGAGGACCCGCATCCGAGCTGCCGGTAAAGGTCACTGGCAGTGTCCACAGCGGCTTCACGGCCGAGTTCACGCCTAGGGACGTCGGCACCCATTCCGTCACTGTCGAGTACAATGGACACCCAGTGGCGGGAACGCCTTTTGTGGCAAAGGCTTATGACCCCAAAAGGGTCTTCGTCGGGCCTCTGCCAAGAGGATCTGTCGGAAAAAGTCTGCAGTTCACAGGTAAATTTATTTACTTTGTGTTATTTTGATTTTTGAATACAAAATGAATAATATTAAAAAATAATCAAGGTAAAAAATTTTTCAACTTGCATAAAAAAAGGAATACATACCAAAATTTTTACTTTTAATTAAGAAATTATTTTAAATGACTCAAACATTTTATCTTTTTTGTTAATTAAAAGTAAATGTATGTATTTCATTCTTTCAAGCCTAGTTTTCCTCGCAGAGTTTCAGTAAAACCACGTAGAAAAAAACTTAAAATTTAAACCCTGAAACTACTTTACACTAACAAGACAAACAAAGACAAAATCCTCTACACTAATTAGAACTTAGAACAGAAAAAAAACACACACAACTATTAAAATAGAAAAAAAATAGATGTTTTGTGGAAATTGTTCTTTGTCACACCATTTTTGTATATATTTTTTTTAAATATGCTAAAAAAAATAAAAAAATTTGGATTTTCAACTCAATGCTGAAATTTATAGAAAATTTTCATTTGTTGCTCTTCAATTCTTTATTTTTTCATCATCATCATAAATTTATTGGACAAAGCATATGTATTGTATACAACAATACAAAAATATGCAAGAATATACATCAATATTTATTCTTTCCATACAATCTTTGACAAACTTATTTCCTTCCGCACAAATTTAATTTTATATCCAATTTTTTATTTTTATTTCCAAGATTTAATTTTGAAATATTTCTTCTTCTTCCCAAATACGTTAACAAATTTTGGCTAATGAAACAATTGTTCCTCGTTTTCATTTTTAAAGTTGACGCAAGCCAGGCGGGCGAAGGCAACCTGGAAATCACGATAAGCGCGCGTGGCCACAACATCCCGACGCAGGTGCACCCGCAGGGCAACGCACGCTTCGCCGTCAGCTTCATTCCGCTCGAGGCCACCGACCACACGATCAGCATCAACTTCAACAAGGTGGCCGTGCCCGGGTCGCCGTTCGTCGCCCGCGTGGTGGCCGACCCGCACCACATCATCGTCAGCGGACAAAACCTTTCTTCGTCGGCGGTCGGAAAGCCGGCGTTCTTCACCATGTCCAACGTGACCGCGGCGCTGGACGACATCGAGGTCAACGTTGAGGGTGAGTGTCCGAAAAAAAAAATTAAATTAATCTGACCAATTAAAAGTGAGTATATTCATGTCTGTAAAATAATGTCTCTCATTTATTTTTAAGTGCAGCAAAAACTCTTTCATGAGCACTTTTCACTCTCTTTGCGCGTGAAGAAAATTCAATTGAATGAAAACGAAATGGGCAAAGTACAAGGGCCTTTCTCTCTTGCCCTTCCCTCTCCTGTCTCCCGTGTCGCGGTTTCAACCACCAAGAATTAATTAAAAAAAAAATCACGTTTGTACCTAAAAGTACAAAATTTAGTTTGATAATTTTGCTCGATGTTCTTGTTGGTTGTTTTTTTCTCTCGACTTCGCCTCCTCAACCAAACCGTGATGTTGCAGGTCCCTCCTCCGTTGGTTCTCGTCTAAGACACTTCTAACTCACACGCAGACCGACTACATCTCTTTCCTTTTCACACCCCTGCTCGCGTGTGACTGTTACTCTCTGCTAACATTGTTTTGTTATAATCTAACTTTAATTAAGTATTAGCACAATTATTATATTTACAACTAAGTAAGGCTGCAAATGATCACGCTAATTTTTTTTCTGCCTCCCTCTTTCTGATTTTACTTTGTCTTTCTTTCTCTCCGAATGTGTTTCACTCGACTTTTGCTTGGTGCTGGTTGGCTGACAGCTAATTATGAATGCAAAATTAACGCTTTTGTTGGCGCAACGAGACTCGAGACTGGTTAACAATGTTACTTAACAGGACCGAATGGACAGTCAGTGGCTGCGCAGGTCAAAGACAGCGGCAACAATTCGTTCCGCGTCGAGTTCAGTCCGCGCACCGCCGGCGAACACCGCATCGCCGTGTCCGTGGCGCGAGAGCCTGTGCCGGGGTCACCGTTTTCCTGCAAGGCGTACGATGTCAAGGCCATCAAGGTCAAGGCCGCCACCACTGGCTCCATCGCCAAACCGGTCACTTTCCTTGGTATGCATTTTCAAGAAAAATAATTTGAAATAAAATAAATATCGTGACGCAACATTTTTATTTTATTCTCGCAGTTGAAACAAGTCAGGCTGGACCAGGAAATCTCGAGGTGACTGTCAATGGTGGGCGCGTGCCCACCTCAGCCCAGGCTCAGGGCATTCACACTTACGCCATTTCTTTCACTCCGAGGGAAGCTTCACTGCACACGGTGGAGCTCAAATTCAACGGCGAAGACGTTCCAGGTAATTATTTATTTTTAATTAAACCTTTTTATAAGTTTATTAAATTTTTTTTTTTTTAAATTTTAGGGAGTCCATTCTCAGTTACAATTAATGAAGCTGCTAGGATAATGCCTGGTGCTGAGGAAAAAGTGCCTGTCGGCAAGAAAGCGCAGTTTTGGCTTCACGCCGCTCAAGGGAAGCCTGTCATTACCGTGCTCAGTCCATCAAGACGCGCTTTGGAGGTCGAGATCACCGAACCAGCGCCCACAGACCCGCGAGCCAATCAGCTCAATATTTCATTTACGCCAATTGAAGTTGGTAGGTTCATTGAAATTTAAATTATTCCTACAAAGCATGAAATTAATAAAAAAAATTCAATTTTTCAGGGGACCACAGTGTTGAAGTGAAAATTGCTGAGGCACACGTGGAAGGATCACCTTTCCTACTCAAGGCTTACGACTCTACAAAGGTCAAGGTGACTGATGTGACCTCTGGAGTTGTCGGAAAGCCTGTTTACTTCAGCAGTAAGTTATTTTTTTTTCCAAAAATAATATTTTCAAAAAAATTTAATTGATTTGTTTTAATTTATTTTTTCAGTAAATGCAAGCCAAGCCGGCGCTGGGAATCTCGAGATCATTGTTTCCGTCAATGGACGCAACGTTCCCAATTATGTGCAGTCCGAGGGCAACGCCAGGTTCAGAGTCAACTTCAAACCGCAAGAGACGGCACCGCACCTGCTAAGTGTGCGATTTAACGGCGAATTGGTGCCTGGCTCGCCGTTCACTTGCAAAATTGTGGACGCGGGCCAGGTCGTTGTGTCAGGTCAAGCCCTGCGACAGGCAGCCATCAGCCGCCCAGCGTTGCTGACGATCGACCCTCAAAATCCCTCCGTCCAAGAGTGCGTGGTGACTGTCCTTGCGCCATCTGGCCAAAATGTACCCACGGTTATTTCTGGCTCGGCCCAAGACAAATTCTTTGCCACATTTACACCATTTGAAGTTGGTTAGTATTTTTATTATTTTTAAATTTACAATTTTATATTATTATTAAAATTCACAGGCCGGCATGCAATATCAGTGGTATTGGATTCTGAGCATGTGAAAGGCAGTCCATTTGCGTCCAACGTTTATGATGTGAACCAGGTCAAAGTCACCGGACTCAATCCGTTGGGTGTAAGTAGAAATGTAAATCTAAGTGAATTTGAATATAATTTTTATTTAATTTTTTTCCTTAGCACGTTGGAACCCCAGTTCCCTTCCAAGTAGACGCAGCCGAAGCTGGTGAAGGAACCTTGGAGCTTGTGGTGTCCACGGCGCAAGGAACCGTCAAGGCTGAGGTGGTTGCTTGTGCCAGAGGTCTCTACAGGGTCACTTTTGTCCCAACAAGGACAGAACCGCACTACGTCCACATTTCCTTCAACGAAGAAGACGTCCCTGGCAGTCCTTTCGAGTGCAGAGTGGCCGACTCGTCCGCCGCCCCGTCGGAGCAAGTTCTGCGTCGGTTGTCCGCACCTGAAGGCCTTGAGGTCAAAGGCGAAGGTCTGCATTTGGCGGTGGTCGGGGCGCCTGCGTTCTTCGACGTTGACCCTGGAGGGACGGAGCCTCCGGACATTGAGATAATGGGGCCGGACGGATCCGACATCACCGTCCGACTGGTCAAAGTGCCGGAGGGACGGAAGTACCGCGCCGAGTACCGCCCCACCATGGTCGGTGTCCATCAGGTTTGGGTCAGAAAGGAAGGCCTGGCCGCTGCCAACAACCCCTTCGAAGTTGAGGTCTTTGATCCGAGCCAGGCCAGCATTACACACGTGTCTGAGGCAGTCTGCAAACAACCTGTCACCTTCACCATAGACACTTCCAAAGCCGGACGCGGTTCTCTGACGGTTTCTGTCAAAGCTGCCGGAAGAGACGTCAAGGCGGCTGTGAGGGACATTGGCCACGGAAGACACGAAGTTTCCTTCTTGCCGTCTCTGAGCACCCCACACCGAATCGACGTCAAGTTGAATGGCCTCCACGTCCAAGGCTGTCCGATGGAAATTGCAGTCCGCGACAAAACCACAGCCCGCGAGATGGCTGCCTCCGGTCGAGGTCTTTACCAGGCGCAGGCAGGCAGAGAGGCCAACTTCACCATCGACACGCTGGGTCGGCAGGCCAGGGAGTTTGACGTCGTCGTCACCGGCCCTGGTGGAATTGCGGTGCCTGTCAGGTGCTACCAGCAGAAAGATGGAAACCTCCTGGCGCAGTACACACCACCAGGTGCCGGATCTTACACCGTTGAGGTTCTGCATGGGACGAAGGCGGTCAAAAACTCCCCCTTCTTCTGCCAGGCGTTTGACGCGTCGAAGGTGCGCCTCGCCAGCATCGCCTCAAAGACAACTGTCGTCCACGAACCGATTTCTTTCCAAGGTAAATTAATTTATATAAATGTTTCCTGAAATGAAATTTAAATTAAAAATTAATTATTTCAAATGTTTAATAAATTTTAAAAATTTGCAGTTTTGAGGAAGGGCGCTGGTTTTGCGGAACTTGACGTCACCGTTACAAGTCCATTGGGACAAAATCTTCCCCTGAACGTGACCAGTGGAGATCAAGCAGAGTCTGATTTGATTACATTCACCCCGAGTGCACCAGGGCAATACAGATTTAACATCAAATATGGTGGACAAGAAATACCAGGTAATACGATTTTTTTTTAAATTTGAATCACAAGGTGCATTAATTAAATCTTAAACTATTTATATACTTTTTAATACAAAATTTTTGGAAATAAATTTAATAATTTCAATTTAAACAATTTTTAAATAAACTTATTATAATAAATGTAGCAAAAAAATTAATTAATAATAATAAAAATATGTTGTAAAAAGAAAATTTAAATTTATTTTTTAATTTGCAAAAATTCTTACTTTATTGTATTTATTTTTATATATTTTTATAACATTTTAAAATATTTCCTCAGGTTCTCCTGTCTCATTTGCGGTCGCTGAAGAGGGTTTTGCAATGCAGAAAGTTAGCAGTGATGTGCTTGACACAAGCAGTAATGTGAGAGCAAATGGAATGGATTACGGCGAGGTCAGTTTGAATGGTCCTGCGCTGGAGGGCTGCAGGGTTGGAAGAGAAACCTACTTCATGATCAATTCCTCCAAGCCCGTACCAGGTAAATATAAAAATAATAAAAAAAAACAGGATTTAAATTTTTTATCCAATTTAGGCAATCCCGAGGCAGTTCTGATTCTGGACGGTGTCAGCTACCCTGTGAGCATCAAGCCGGAGGGCGTGCGGGCGCACAGAGCCACCTTCACCCCTGCCGAGAGTGGCAACTACAAACTGCACGTCAAGTGGGCTGGCAAGGAGGTCAAGGGGTCGCCCTTCTCAGTGCTCGTCTCCTCCGTGGCCGATGCCAGCCAGGTCGTCTGCTCTGGCGAGGGTCTCAGGGTGGGCACCGTGGGCAAAGAGATCCGCTCGTTTCTGGACACTCGCCGGGCTGGCCCTGGGGAACTGACGGCCCAGTGCGTTGGCCCCAACAAGGTGGCCTACTGTGAACTGTACGACCACGGCGACGGCACCTTCACCCTGAACGTCAAACCTCAGGAGGCGGGAAAACACGCTTTGTCAATCAAATACGGAGGTCAGAAAATATAATTTAATTCATGGAAAGTTAATAATTTCGAATTTTTCAATCAGGTCAGCACGTCCCTGGAAGTCCGTTCAGTTTGAGAGTCGCAGGGTCACCTGATGCATCAAAGGTGCGGGTCTTCGGACCTGGAATTGAACATGGAGTCCTTGCCACCTTCCAATCGCGATTCATCTGTGACACCAGGGGTGCTGGAGCCGGCCAACTGACTGTCCGCATTCGAGGGCCCAAAGGTCAGACAGAATTTATTAAAAAAAATCCTTATTGATCAAATTAGAAATCTTATAATTCACAAAATAAAATATTTTTAAAGACCAACTTCATTTAAATTTCCATTAAATTTTATTAACTAAATTAAAGTTTAAATATTTTAATAAATTTTTAATTTTTTCAGGTGCTTTTCGAGTTGAGATGCAAAGAGAGACGCAGAGAGACAGGTCTATCCTGTGTAAATACGAGCCCACGGAGCCAGGCGACTACAAGTTGGAGGTCAGGTGGGCAGGTCAACACGTCCCAGGGTCTCCGTTCTCAGTGATGATCTTCGACACGCAAGAGGAGCTCAACAAATTCATGCAAGGCAACGGGTCGCCGCCCGGAGCGCCGGCGCTGTCCGAACTGTACGGCAGCGTCGGCTACTCGAGCGCAACCTACTCGTCGCCGCTCGCCCTTCACCAGCACCAAGCACCCTGGCAAGGGTCGCAAGCCCAACTGTGAGACAGTTTTATGAATTGAGAAATTGATTATATTTGTGAATGCCTTTTTTTATATTCATGATCAACACACAAATTAAATGCCATATTTAAATGTACGCCTTGCAATGTTATCATAAATATTTAAAAAAAAAAATGTTGATAGTTTGTTTATGGTCTATTTAATCTCAAGAGCTAATAGCTAATAATGAAAAATGGTAACATCCCAAAATGTTATGTAATTTTGTGTGGGAAAATATATTCTGTTATGTAATACAACTCAATTTGTTTAATTTATTTAATAAAATAATATTTTAATTATTACAAACATTCCATATTCAAATCAGTAATTATAACAAAAATGGTCCACCAAAATTATTCTTGAAGTTTAAATTCAATTCATTAAAAGACGCAGAAATTCATAACGAATTAAATTTAGTTCACTAGAGATAATTATTTAACTTGTTATTTTTATTAAGTTAATGTATAAAATGTAGTTTAAAAAAAACGACATACGGATGCGAAGCAAGTAATTTGATTTTTGAAATTATTGAATGATACTAAAGGTTATCCGTTATTTTATTACTAAAAAATCTATATAATTTATTGACATGCTTTTGGCTTACTTCAAAATATTGCAAAAACTGTTTTATTAATTTTAACAATAAATTTAATAATATGAATAATTGATATTAAAATAAATATAAATTAAAATTTGAAATAAAAATTTATAAATTATTTAAAATAGAAAGTTATTTTTAAAAATGAATAAACTAAATTTAAACTGAAGAAGTTGACACTCGAGGAGATGATCATGGAAATGAAGATTCGGGCTTTTCCTCGTTGCAAAAAATTGTTTTTTATTCAAAAACAAATTCAAGTACCAACCTATTTCATGAGCAAACGCGCTGCTCGCTGACTAATACAAGAATGAGCGCTCATTCTTGTATTAGTCAGCGAGCAGCGCGTTTGCTCATGAAATAGGTTGGTACTTGAATTTGTTAGTTTTAAGATTTTTATTTTTATGTTAAAATGTGGTTTTTTAAATTTTGCTGATTTTTTGTATTTTTTCTTGCTCATGAAATAGGGTCGCAGACCGTGACCGAAACTGGTAGAGCCGTTTGTTTTTGAATAAAAAACAATTTTTTGCAACGAGGAAAAGCCCGAATCTTCATTTCCTAAATTTAAACCTTTGATTTATTACTTTCAATAAATGGCCGCCGGATGGCGTTCGCTGCAAGTCCATTGTTGCCTACGGCGCAGGGGGCGCTTTTGGCGCACCAGGCGGGCTTGTATACTTCGCAACAAAATAATGAACCAAGTCCGCAACTCCGTGGAGCGAATCGAGCGACTGCAGCAGTCGACGTCCAGCTGTCCAGGAGAGTCACGAATTTCCAGCGGCCGAAGACGACGCATGCCGGACGCAGTGGCCAACTCGCTTGTCGACGAAAGGGCGTGCAACAAACCCAAGGAAAGGGTGAGTCGAGGGACGCAAGTGCATGTGCATGAGTCATCCCCAAACAGGGGTGGCGGAGGGGGTGTGTTTCGTTTAAAGGGCTGGACCGCCTCTCGTATGCGGCACATTGGGATTTAAACGAATAAATCTCAAACTGCACATTTATTAAATTTTCTTTGGGTTGGAAAATTTGATTTTGAATTTACCAAAATGAAAATAATTTTGAAATTTCCGTTTTTTTTACTGTTTACTTAATAAATTCTAAGCAGTTGATTATTTTATTAAGTTCAAGAAAATTGGTTTTAAAGTGGTGAGATAATAATTAATCAATCAATCAAAATGTGATACACAATCAACGCCCCTGCTGGCAGTTTACATTTAAAAAGCATTGTCTCTCGTTATAAGTGAAAATTGAAAATTATGGATTGTACTTCTTGAGTCCTTATCTGCGAGTGCAGCGGAACGATTTTTTTTTCACCGGCAGCCTTTGTGCACTTTGCAGACAAAGCGTGCTTTTCATGGGATGTCGTTAACTCCTATCGTAAGCAGCGAATTTCGGGAAAAATAATATAAGAATGGAAGAAAGAGCTGCGCTTCAGTGGAGCGCGTTGATGCAGCGGCGTTGGTTGCCATTAATTAATTCACCATTTGATTGCCAAAAGCAACAAATTAAAATTGATCTTAATTTGAGATTTCCTAAAATTATATATTTACCGTAATAATTAAAAATAAAGGCCACCTCAATCATTTCTGCGGAAAAAACAAGGACGTTTGAAACAATGCATTTTGCTCTCTCATTTTTTATTCAATCAATTGAAGCAATTAAAACGAACCCGAGATGTTCATTTAGGTGGTCAGCGGTGCTCTTTGCGTGCGAAACGGTCGTTCCGAGCTTTCCGAGCCGCCGCAAAAGTGTGCGATAAAACAATCAACGCGCTTGAGTTTCTCACACTTGTGCGCGGAACAAAGGCGATTGTTGTCGCGCAACACACACACAGAAGCACAGAGAAGATTTCACAAAATTTTAAACTAGCTCCACACATCGAAAAGATTTTTTTTATTTGCTTTACATGAAAATATAAATGAATAATTAAACTTGATTTCAGATGCGATTATAAATTTATTTGGAAGAAATAATGGGGTTTTTCACCATTCGTAATACGACTTAATTGTAATCATTTTTTTTTTTCAAAGAAATAATTTAAAAAAAAATCAATAACAATTTAATTATTGATAATATTGAATTTTTTTTACTTACTTTAAAAATTGAAATGTTTTCAACTGTCCCAATCTTGTCATATTTAAATATTGGAGTTGTTTTTATTGTTGATTGTAGTTTCTGAAGTTATATTAGCTGCTCTAAAAAATTATGGCAAAATGTTTGATAAAAGGTATTTTTATACCAAATAACTAATAAATTCAAATCTCCGTTTTTTTAATTCATTTAATTTATTGATGATACAATTAAAAAAGGGATTGAATTTAAGGCATTTAATTACTCTTCAACTGCATTAAGCATGTCTTTTTTTATTAACTTTGCTGATCCTGACGAGGGCCAGGCTTTTTTTTATGTTCACAATCAGTGGAAAGTTTTAGAGGAACAGTTTTGTTGTTCAGCTATAACAACTTAATTTTTTTTTATATATAACAGAAGAATAAATTTATTAAAATTTATATTTTTATTTAGTAAAAGAAATCATGTCAAAATTATTAAAATTATATCTTTTTCATAAAAAATAAATAATAAAAACATAAATAAATAAAAACAAAAAAAATTCAAAATTATGCAATAAAACTAAATAATAATAATATTAGTTAGTAAATATTGAAAATAATATTACCAGTATCATTGAACTAAATTAAATTGTACACATAAAATAAATATTTCATTTATTTAAATTTCCACTCCGATTTTAAAACATGCTTTTCCAAGAACAAAATAGTTTTCTAATAAATATCTGCAGTTTTATCCTTCACAACTAAAAATGAATGAATCTGGTTCAAAGTTAACAGAGAAACTATGTCGCCCGTATGTGCGTTTATTTCCCAGCTCGTCTTTCTCTCACACTTTTTGAAATTGGATACACAGAAAAACTTAAGGTTTTTTTTTGCTGCAAGTACGTCTTATGTACATACGTGGTGAGCATGATTGTTAATCGTCGCATTTGTAGCGCGGGTGACGTTGATTGCTGACGATGAAAGTCCGCGAACCGAACCAACTGCTCTTTTCTTCGCGGATCTGCGGAGCGAGACGTCGTCGTTGCTTTGTGCGCGCCCTTTGCTTGCAGCTTGACGCAGCCACGGAAAAAAATTTCTTCTCACTCTGCGGAGTAAAAAATTAAGTCGAACTGTAAATGAAAATTAGACTCGCGGCCAGCTGGTGCTGAATGATGATGACGAGCAAGAACAAAAAATAATAAAGTGAAATTGAAATATGGCGAGGTGGGCAGATTAAAGAATATAATTCCTGGATCTCAATTTGAGCCGGAAACGTGAAATTTGAGACACATGGCCGCATTTCGTGGTAGTAATACGAGTTTGGAGGACGAGTAATTCAAAGTCGTATAATTTTAAAGTTAATTAAGTTCGTGATGTCAGTTTATTCTAGAAATATTACGAACTAAATTAATTAAAATTTTATACCAAGTCATCTAATTTAATTAAAATTACCTCAACAACACGTAGTTTTTTAAAAAAAAATTATTTCTTTTTTGTATTAAATATTTCTTATAAAAGTTGTACTTGTATGAGAATTATCAATCTTTTTAAAATGAGCCCCCTGTGGTGAAAAAAAAATATTGAATAATTATGAAAGAAGCAACAGGGAGCTGTTTCAAAAATCCATTCGACTTTTTGACAACCCATTTAACTTGTGAGCCTTTTAAAACAATGATGCGTCACAGAAGCTCAAGCTTTTAAGCACTTAAAGATAAATTTTCATTATGGAAAGCCATGCGCCAGCAAGCTAAAGCAACACGAAAAAAATAATTTAATTATCAATGGCTGATGAATTTAATAAGAGAATTTCAAATTCCTCTATATCGCTGTTTGTAGATTTTAATCTTTATTTATTTATTTACAATTCAGGAAGAAAATGAAAATATCAGCACGGGCTTATTTTTATCTATTACTATCAACAGAACCAACAAGCCTAAGATTGAAATTTATATACACGGAAAGGCTTGAAGATTATCTTCTGTGAGTTTGGCCATTTATTATACTTGCAATAAATTTTATTTAACCGAGAGGGAAAGTCTTGATATTACGGAAAACCCAAGTCTTAAAAAAGAATTGGAATAAATAATGGAAATAATTTCATGAATAAAAATAAAGTCTTCCTCCAAAAAGAGAAGTTGGACACGGCACAATTTAATTATTTATTTAAGCTGTATTGATTGCAATGGGAAAAATCAGTTCTCTGATTTATGCGCAGTGTTTTATTCAAGATAAAGAATGTATTTTGGGCTCCGCTTCATTTGAAATTTATAAAAAGTTCCAGAAATTTTTAATTCCGTAATTTACGATAAAATACGCAATTTAAATTTATGAAAATTAACGCTACTGAAAATTTCAAACAGAAAAAATTAAACAAAATTGCATTGGGAATTAAACTTTTTGTTTCAAAATGAACCAGGCGAGTGTGCCCTCCCTGGAGTTAAGTTGTTTTATTATACCTGTTCATGATATGAAATTATCAAACTTTTTAT
This sequence comes from Neocloeon triangulifer, assembly GCF_031216515.1. Classification (NCBI taxonomy): domain Eukaryota; kingdom Metazoa; phylum Arthropoda; class Insecta; order Ephemeroptera; family Baetidae; genus Neocloeon; species Neocloeon triangulifer. Next base: position 3,466,884 of record NW_026775555.1, on the reverse strand, counting down.
CACGCAACTCACGCAGAATTTTGTAATGGTAAAAAAAATGAAATTTGTGTCCAGCGTGGACGTCTGGGGGGCGCGTGTGTCGCAGGTAGGCTCCGTGGCGCCGTCGCCGAATCGATACGACACAATCAGACGCCTGCTTTTGTATACGGCGCCCGGCGCTAACTACCACATGAATAACACAAGCACGCTCTCGTCAAATGCACGAAACGAATTGACATGTTTGGCCTTGAGCGAGAGCCACCCCAAAAGTCACTTGTTCACCGCGGACTTTCCTTTTGGACGAGATCCAATCTCAAGTCGTTCAAATCTTTTTAGAAATTTGATATTTTCTTTCATCCAAAGATGCAAAAATCTGCAGTTTATTAAAATATAAAGATAAAGTTGCATTTTGGCGTTTTCCCCCGTTTTTTCGTCCTTTAAATTTTTATCCTTTTCTAGCACATTAATTTTGCAGGACAAATTTGTTCAAGATCAGTTCAGTGTAAGTGAATGGAATGAATCTGTAAACTTTTCAAAAAAATTACAGCACCCTAAAATAAGATTTGGCTGTAAAATTTTTATTGCTGTTGTTTAATTTTGTCCAATTGTTGATGAAATAATAACCATTTTGACTCTCCACCTTAAAATCTTTGTGCCAATTTCAAGCATTTTATAATAAGAACTTTTAATCTTAATATAATAAAAATTAAGCGATTTGAAATTATTCTTTATGTGATTCAAAACATATTTTGTAGAAAAGTTTGCTCCCTATCAAGGGTTGTTTCATTTTTTTTAAACAGCTTTGACTCATTTAATTACTCAAACTGAAATTAACGCACCAAAAACGCAAAGTAATAATAAACAAATGCTTAAGAATTACCTTGTGCTTCTAGAAAAATCCACTTAAAAACATCATGATTAATTTTTGCTGATGTTTTTCAAAAAATTTTCATTCTGTTCAGTTTTGCATAAGAAATAAATATAATTTAAGTTAAAAAAGCCATTTAAATTCACTGGTGGTAAAATAAACACTTTTTAAGTGCAACGTGCATCTCTGCAGCATCAGCTTCACTTGTGATTGAAAATTCAAACGCATCGGTGACAGATAAGAAAAAAATCGAGCACCGTTAATGCGCCGGCACGCTGATTACGAGTGTTTGCTCGAGAGAGAGTCAACACTGGTGTCAGTTTTATGTCCGGACGCCGAATGGACGGACACCCAATACACTTACGTCCGCATATAGCGTCTCGCTTGATTGAAAGAGGATCAATCAAAAGCGAGATCGAGTTGCGGCGCAGATGCATGGATGCGTGATTGAAGCTGTTTGCGACAAACGTGAGGGTTATAAACTCAAGGGAAAACGCTCCAAGTAATGAGTTCGGGTGAAATCTTATTTTGGAAAAGGGCGTTTTAAATACAGGTCACTGCGAACGCAATTGGATTTTTTGTTATAAGTTATAAATGAAATGAACAAAAACAAATATTCTACTTCAAATTCTATAAAAAAAATCATAAAAATTAAACAAAAAATTGCAAAAAGTTTATCAGTATTTAAATTTTTAAAATTAAAATTTGACAGAAATATCAATAAAAACATCAAAAAACTTTTGAGCCTTGCAAAAAACTTGTAATCTGCGTAGATTTTGTTGAAATAATAAATAATTTAAAAAGGAAATACACAAAATATCAATACTGTGACTAACCTTGACGTGGAATTACGTTCCGAGACGACGAGATATTTTGAGACAAAGCCGGTATAAAAAAGTTAGTACTAATTTAATTATTTCCCGTTTCGAGTGGTTTCTTTGGATTTTAAATTCTCAACAAAATATCAAATTAAATTTAAATTTATATAATGTTTTTAAATTATCAATTATTAACAATGCGGTATACCAATGGTCTGCAGTGTTGCCAGAAAAGCAAATAAAACTGTGTAACGTTGCATGCTCGGTACGTCATGTGCCTGCATTTATTTTATTTTATATATACAAGAGAACGTGAAACTCCACGATGAATAACCAAGAAGTGTAACGAAACTTCTTACAAAGCGCACGCGAAGGTAATTTCACGAGTGTGTTTATTTTACGGTGCCTTGCCGGCGGCGAGAGAAGAATAAGAAATAACTTCTTTCCTGCAACAGTCTTGAATTTAACCATATTTCATTACCGCTTGTTGGCAGTTGACACAAGTCCATATTCCACACGTCCACAAATTAAAATATATATTTGAAATTGAATGAATTCGTTTATTTAAATAATATTTAATTGGCCAAGGAAAGGTCTGGAAATTAATTTGAATTTAGAGAGAATGAAAAAGCTTTGGAGAATTTTCAACCCTGTTGCTTATTGCGGCTTATTGTAGAGAAGAATGTGAAATACAAACGTAGTTTTTTGCTCCAGTTTTTATTGGCGACGTGATGGATGATGTCATAAATATCGTGTGCCGGGCCAAGAAATTCTAAAGGCATGCACTTCCCATTTTTGCAATAATAAACTGCTCTTATCTTCAATAGCAATGAATAGCAGTCGTGCTGATAAGGAGGAAATTTAAAGAGAAAGGACTTTAATCCAAACTGTTAATAAGGCCTTTAATCCAACTGTTAAATTCCCTGGAAATTAAAATATTTCTTTTTCTTATTTAACTTTGGGAATGTTTTTGAAAAGTTCCCCATACGATCAATGAAAATTTTCAAGTCAAGATTCTTATTGATGTCATTTTGCCAATTAATTGTGGTGATATGGACGGATTTTGGTGAGATTTTTATCAAATTTTATCAGAAATATTTTTTGGGACTAAAATTATTTAAGAAGATTCTCGAATGGTCATTTTCAAAAATTTTATTCTTTAAATGAATTCAATTTTTCTTATCATGTCCCCTTGAACCCGAAATTTTTAAATTCAAATCAACCAAAAAAAAATTAAGTTTCTACAGTTTTCTTCAAGTAAATTCATAATTTTAAGATTTTGTTTTCTTTAGAGTTCTTTAGAAATTAATTAAAGAGACGGAGTGACACTTTGTTAAATCTTGAATCTCTCTCTACAAAATTTTCGATTCGTTGTCTATCTGCGTTCCTAGCTCTCACGTGTGTCCGGCGGACGAGCAATGTTTCCGCTCGAGTTGCCGGTCGCAATGCTGGTCAATCACGAGCAGAGCGTGCAGCAGCAAAAGAGCGGCCCGAAAAATTAATCCGTTAACTGCGCGCGCGATTCAAATTATGTATACGTGCAAGAGCGCGGCGAGCAAATAATTTAAATATAATTAGTCGGCTGCGCCGGTGTGCGGTGTTTGATTTGAAAACGAACACACCAAATAAAAAGAAAAAAGAAAGAAAAACGCGCCGCTCGTGAAAACACATCACGCTCGGTGCACACGCGCAGAGTCAACGAACCCGTTCTTGTTGGGCGCTCGATCTGGAGGCTGTGGGGCTGGAGCCGGCGTCTGAGTGAGTCACGCTCGGTGCCACCCCCCGCCTCCCCGCCGGGAAACCACCCCTTGTAAGAGCACTATTGAAGCAGCAGGGTGGTTTCGAGCGAGGCAAACAAGGCGGTGCTCGTAATAAGCCGCCCGTCTGGCCAAGTCGATCCATACAAGCATCAATATTTTTATATAATTCTTTTGTCTTTGCAATTTCAAGTGTATAATTAACAAAAATTAAATCCTCAAGGTAATTTGCAAAAATTTTAAATTGTCAGCCAGCAAAATTCCCTTTTAACTGCGTTAATTTGGTTTAATTAACAGTTTTAATTTATACTTTTATTAATACAAATAATTTTAAATTCTTTCTTATTAGTATTTTAAAATAATTACGTTGAATTTTAAATTATTCTTTTACATATTTTTACTTTTATTTTAAATATTTTCAAAACAATTGCATACAATTATTCCCATGAATGCAACAGATTTTTGTGTTATCCTTGAGAGAAAATCAGAAATTTAAAATAATTCAAATAAACATGAAGTCGAAATAACTGGGTTCAATCAATTTATTCTTGAGAAGTTTTTATTGAGGAAGTTTTTTTTTTTACTTATTTCATGTTCTTGTAATGTGAGAAGCATTGATTAGAGCCGATATTAAATTAATATTTGTGTGCAGGAAAATCCCACGTGGCACTTGCATAAGCCATTTTAATATTGCTCAACAGCCCTTCTTGTGTTCTGTGGTGTTGGTGTGGTGTATACCCTCGTGACAGATTCACAGTTCGCGTCGTTTGATGTTTGATCACCCTGCGGTGGTAACATAAGATATAAAATATAAACCTGCATCTCAATACTTGACACTGAGAGCAGCAAACTTACCGCACTCGGTCTTTATCGCCATTTTTACCGCACCCGTAAAAGAAACAATTACGCCAGAAAAGTGAGAATCATTCGTCATATTATCAAGAAATTCAATATTGCTTATTTAATTTTCCCACAAAATCTGGAATTTCACAATAACAATTTTAATTTGACATTTACAAGAGAAATTTACAAACAAATTTTATTTGGACTTATTTATAAATTATTTAATCAAATTTTCTATTTATTTTGATGTATTTTATTGAAAGGACAAAAGGAAATATTGGCTTGGTTAAATTTATTGATATTTATTTGCATGATCCGCATGGACAAATGTTTTGGTAACATTATATGAAAACGTGCATTATGTACTTCTTGATTTATATCGTGCATGTAATTCAACAGCAACCATCGCATGCCACATATGTAACGAAAAAGGTCATAAACGGACTTGGAAAATCGAAACCCAAAAGAAAAAAGCTCATGCAGCAGCGAGTTCAATAAAGAGAACCTCGAGTGACTTATGCCGTCTGGGGAATAATTTTCCAAAAAGCAATTTTACTTTTATTACAGACGAAATATCTCATTTTTATTAAATAAAATTTGTATTATTTCTTTCTCTTTCCACCAAAAGGAAGAAAGTGATACGGTTCTTTCAACCGCTGCAATTACACGAGAGAAGCTGAGAAGAAAAATCTCACACACGTGAACTTCATTCTCACAGTCTTCTCTTTAAAATTACTGGGAAAATACGTCGATGGTAAAAGTTTGAGATGAGCAGGGTTTCATATTATTTGTATCCTTCCACCTGTGTCGGTCTTGTTATGAATGAGAATCTATTTCATTTTCCCTTCCATGTAAATGTCAAGACATTTAAACACACGACAGCGAGGGAACAAGAGGTGGTTTTCGACTCACCGTAATTTAAGTAGAGAGTTGAGAGAATCCCATAATTTATTTAACAAATTTTCGCCCCAAGTAAAATTGACGCTTTCCATGATGATTCTTCACTAACCACATATTTAAAATAAATATCTATAGCTGCAATTAGGCTTTATTAATAAGAAAGTGCGGAGCTGATGATGGTCCAATTTGGGACTAATTTGAAAATTATAGATCTTGCTAGTAGGGACACGCCTAGCTTCTGGTTGATTTAATCAGTTGGATTTGAAAATCACTCATTTATAAATATGATTGGTGCTAATCAATCAAAGAAAGTTGATTCTGAAGAATTGACGGAGAAAGCAATAAAATGTAAATTTTGTGTGAAAATTAAACATGAGCTAAAAATTTAAGAAGTAAAATTGTTCAGCTTAAATCAACTTATTCAAAAAAATTAAGACCTTCTTCAGCTTCATTATTTAATTACTTCTGCAAAAATTGCACTCAACCATTACAATAATTGTGTTATTTTAAAAATAATTTTTGTGAACCTCTTTAAATTTCTATGTCAAAATTCTCTCCGATGTAAAATCTAAGGAAAGTATAAAAAAAATAAACTATTGGAGGAATTTAATAATTAATAAGAATAGAGGCGATAAAGCCCCGTATGAAGTGTGGAATTTTCGGCGTGACCTAATGCGAAATGAATCAAAAGGTGGATAGGTGATCAGCAATTATTGGCTTCAAGGTTGCGCATCCGCTGCCGTGTGTGTGTGTTTTATGCATCCGTCCCACTCTCTGGGAAACGCAATTAGCCTTAGCAACAAACACACACACACACACACATGCGAGGTGATTTCATTATCCGCTTGCTGAATGCGCTCGTTTCCAGCCCAATTATTGCGTCACCGTGAGCTGCAGACCCACCCGCAAAAACTGGCAACCCACCCACGTAGAGTAGCAAACGCGCACCACTTCGCGCGAATAATAAATGCATCTGCTTTGAATAGGATAAAACGCCGCAGCCAACCTACTTATTGCTCTTGTGTGTGGCTAAAGCCGAATCGATCTGCGCTCTAAAACTAATTCCTCCTAATCGCCTCATGCTACTTAATTGGGGAAAACTTATGAGTGCCAATTGAATTCATGTCTAAAATTATAAATCTAAAAAAAAAAATTGTGAAGATTAAAGAATAAAATGAAAATGCATAAAATTAAATAATAAAGACCATTTTTTACATGCGAGAACTCTAGGAAAACAATTTATTTCATGACACATGACCAGTTTAAAAAATGCTTAAATTAGAAATTTTTATTATATAATAAATAACTTATAAATGTTAAAATATTTATTTAATTATGAATAATATTGTTCAAACAAATATTTATTATTTAATAATGTTAAGAAGTAATTTTAAAATAATATGAAATTTTAATAAAATTACAGCAGATATTAGTTAAAATAAATTTTATAAACAAATACAGGAGGTGGATGTCAATTTAATTCAAATAATTTTGCAACTTTTTTTATGATTGACTGTATCACAATTTAAACTGCAAACTTTTTTAATAATAGTTTCATTTCTGCAAAACGTTGCAATCAAATACAAATTGTGCCACAACTCATTACAAATTTGCTATAACGGTAACTTCGCTCTAAGGAAGGACATGCCTAATAGGCATCAAAATAATCAGTAGCGATCGAACGCCAAAAATGACTGCAGTTTATAGCAATGAGTGGCTATATTAATATTATAATATTATCCCACTTATCTGAATTTGGAGAATTTTTAGATACTTATTTGGATTTATTGCATGAGACATTAAGTTGCCGTTTTATTAATTTATTTATTTTATTTTCTCTTTTTAGTTTTGAACGAGTAAAATTGAGCAGCAGGCATGACCAACTTGCAGGTATTTTTTGTTTTTATTATTTAGTTTGATTGATTTCCTTTGTAAATACTTGAGACACTTTCCAACAGCACTCGCAATCCAATTAATTGGAACAAAATACTTTTTGCCAATTTCCACAGCTGGCTTTCCGAGGGGTGCGCAGCTCAAAATTTCGCCATGTTTACGGGCAGCCTGTGCGCCGGGAGCGATGCTACGACAACATCAAAATAACCCGAAACGCGCACGACGCCCTTTTCTGCGCGGTCAACCCCAAGTTTGTGGCCATCGTGACCGAGGTGGCCGGAGGAGGCGCCTTTGTTGTCCTGCCCATTTCTCAGGTAAATAATTTACTTCTCAAAATCAAAACTTTTACAACAAATTTTAATTTCCAAAATGGTAAGATGATTCAAATTCATTTTAAGCAGCAGAATTTTCGATTTTGAGATGAATATAATAACATAAAACTCTTTTAATATTTTTTATTTTAAAATAAAAATTAACAAAATAATTAAAATTTAATTTATAAATTGCGTAGACCGGGCGGCAAGAATTCAACGCAGGTAGGGTGGTTGGACACTCAGGTCCAGTCCTTGACATAAAGTGGGACCCTTTCAACGACAACATCATCGCTTCAGCTTCAGAGGACTGTTCGGTAAGTTTTGATTGATTTTGAAACCAAGTTTTGAATTTTTAGTAATTAAATTACAAGATTACAACTCCCATTTCAAAAATCATCTCTATATTTCTGAACTAGGATGACAAAAAATGCAATGATAAAAATTTCAGTGCATCAAGTGTTTATTGATTGAAATTTAAAATCAACTTCAGTAAAAAAATATCAGTCGTTTTGCGCTCCAGGCGCCACTTGTTCTTCACTTGCGCTGCTTTTTGCGCTTGTGATCGTTGCGGAACATGTTCTTTTCTTTGCGAAACTCGGCCAGCTCTTCTTTGAACTGCTCGAACAACTGCTTCAGTCTGTCTAGCTTGTCCCTGAGTTTCTGCTTCTTGAGGCGCACCATCGGGCCGAAGGTGGCCGGATACTCGCCGGCCTCCATTCCGTACAACTGGATGCTCAGGTACTCCAGCTCCAGTTTGCCCTTCTTGACGGCCGCCAGCAGCTTGTCCCGGCGCTCCTCGAGGTTGCGCATCTTTGCAGAGTTGCGCAGCGCCTCGACCATTCGCCGCTTCTCCTTCAACCGCCGCTTCTTCGCACGACTGAAATTCTTGTAAACCTGAAAGAAATTATTATTTTTTTTTTAATTTTCTGCAACTTTCTCCCATCAAGATGAAAAAAAATCCGTTTAAATTTGACAATTTTTGTAGTTAGAGTTGAAATTATTTTGGGAAATTTTTTCTCACCTCTACGGGGACGCTTTGGTTGATGCAGCGCGAGACGGGCCAGCGCTCTTGCTGAGGCCTCTGGGTTGTCCGCACCGGACGCATGTTCTGCATGTCCATGCGAATCTCGCCTGCTCGGTGCGTGACCGGATTCGGGCCGCTCAAATTGGGCCACTCGAAAACCTGCGAGCCCTGAACCACGAGCAGTCTTCGGGGGCCGTTGCCACCTCCGGCCGCTCGTTGACCTTCGGCGTACGCGTAGTCGTAAACGGGCACAGCGTCCACTCGACCTGCCTAAATATGATTGATTATTTAATTGAAATAAATATTAAACATGAAAATATTTCAAACTAGCTACCATTGTGGGGAATCTCGGTTTCTCGAAGGTCGATTTCAAGACTCGTCAAGGGTGATGTGTCGATTGCAGGGATCTTGCATGCTGATTAGTTAATCGGTTTGATTTGGAGCCGTATTTCCACCTCCTGGAAATGATCCTTGGAAATTGCAGATGCGGACGCCTCTGAGAATTAAGCAAGCTTTAAAATCTGGTTTGCACGAAACTGAACGCGAACATATGACCGACCGACAGACGGAAAACAAGAAGGAGGGCGTGGCCCTTCACGGCGTTGACGCGCCAAATAGTTCCTTCTTTGGCCGATAGAGGCGTATTTTTAACCTTTTCCCTCAATCAAAGCAGATCGAGAGCATCCGAACACAATCATTTTGAAACTTTTTAAAATGATTGACTTTGATTTTGTTGAAATTTTTCTCAATTATCAATAAATTCAATTTTATGTTACATGCAAAATATTTTATTTAGTATTCAAAGATATTTTTATTTCTTTTTAAAATATAAATCTTATTTTAAAAATGAATTATTATTATTATTATTATAATAATGAAAAATTATTTTTATAATTTTAGGTGAAGCTGTGGCACATCAAAGATGAAGGTTTCGGCGATCATCTTGAAGATTGGCTGGCTGAGCTGCGCGGACACCGCCGACGAGTAACCCAGGTAATTAAAAAAATTTTATTGCACAATTTTTTTTTAATTTTTTTATTAAAATAATAATATTTTTTTATCAGATCGAGTGGCACCCGGTAGCTCAGTCGGTGCTTTTTAGCGCTGGAGCAGACGGTTTGGTGGTTGTGTGGACGGTGGCTAACGGAGGGGCCATTCTTAATGTCATCGACTGCCATCCTGAGGCCATCCAGTGTCTCTCCTTGAATAGGGACGGCAGTTTAATTGCCACCACTTGCAGGGACAGGAAACTAAGGTATAATAAAAAAATTAAAGAAAATACTATTTTTTTAATTCATTTCTCAGAGTAATTGAACCGAGGACTGGAGCCGTGGTTTCATCTGGAGAGTGTCACGAAGGCATCAAGCCATGCAAAGTCGTGTTTCTTGGCGAGTCGGGCAGATTGCTGACGACCGGTTTCTCAAGGCATTCTGACAGGCAATATGCCATTTGGGACCAGGACGATCTGAGAGAGCCCCTGAAGAAGGAGACCATCGACTCGTCTTCGGGAGTGCTCTTCCCGTATTATGACTATGACACCCAGATCATCTACCTAGCAGGAAAAGTTAATATTTCAACTCCAATTTCGAGAAGTAAATTTAAAAATATTTTTTTTTTAAAGGGCGACGGCAACATCCGATATTACGAAGTGACCCCGAATGCGCCATATCTCCACTACCTGAGCCAGTTTCTGTCAGGCCACCCGCAGAGGGGTCTTGGCGTGATGCCCAAGCGCGGTTTGGACGTGCGCCAATGTGAGATTTTCCGCTTTTACAAGCTGCACGCCACGAAAGGTCTGTGCGAGCCAGTGTCCATGATTGTACCAAGAAAAGTAAGTTCTGTAAGTGTCCGTGTGTATTTTTTTTTTATTCTGCTTTTATTTGGTGCGGAAATTTTCATTAAAATTTTCTAAATAAATCAATAATTTATTCCATCAAATACAGAGCGAGCAGTTCCAAGAAGACCTGTTTCCGGACACTGCCGCGGCCAAGCCGGGGTTGACTGCGGACGAATGGGCCAGCGGAAGGAACAAGTCTCCGGTGCTCATGTCAATGAAGACTGGTGACGTTCGAGGAGTTGCGAACCAACAGAACCAAGCCAACAACAAGAACTCGCCAAGCAAGGGCAACAAGAAGCCTGTGCTGGAGGAGAAAACAAATTCCGCAAACAACGCAATCACGAACAACAAGAAGAAATTTGCATTTCTTTCCCAAGAAACCATTCCTGACTACAGACCCATGGAGGTTGGTTTAAAAAATTAATATTTAATCTTAAAGGCGCTTTTCTATCTGTTTTTGTTCTTTTTGGTAGTTTTCGGATTTCTTTTGATTTTCGTTCATTATTTGGAGTTTTGGTTGGTTATATAATTTAGAACTGGTGGACAATGCTGATGGCCAGGGTCGGATTCCGTGATCTGCGAAGCAAAAGAAACTTGAGTTTGCTCTATGAAAGGGGGGCTGCTGCCGCTCTGGCACTTCTGCTTCATGTGCTGCACTTTCTGGTCCAACCAGGCCCACCTCTTGTGGCGCATACCGAACACCTTTTGATAAATTTCTATATCAGGGTTTGTCCTTTACTTTTGCTGCAGCTGCTGTGCTTGGATTTCCAATATTTATCAGTAGATAAAAAAAATTATTTTATTTTATATGCTCCCAATTTAATTACCAGCAAAAACTAAGCTTTTTTGGGGCTTCATTTGAGAAAATAATTATTTTATTTACTTAATTGTAATTTTGTGTCCTCAGATGAAAGAAAACGAGAAGTTGAGTGAGAAGAGCCACAAGACAAACCAAAACACCAAGTTCCAACAAATTCAACAGATGTTTGGCAGCAAACCAAACAGTAATTCCATTTTGGTGAGGTTTGGAAATATTTGGAGGAAATTTTTAATTAAATTTTACTTAAAATTTTTTAGAAGGATCAAAGTATCATGGAGGCCCTGCAACCAGAAAAGGAGATACTCATTATCGATGCCCCTAAAGACGAATTAGAGGTAATTTTTGTTTTGCATTTTGGTTGAATTAAAAGTCGAAACTTTACTCGATTCTATTCAGCTGAAGAAGGAGTATCTGCAGAAATGTGAGGAAGTTGTTCGGCTGAAACAGCAAATTGCCTCCCGAGACAAAATCATCAAGGAGCTGGAGTCCCAAGTGCACCGCCTCAAACTCAAGCATATTCATTAATTTAAATTAATGCCAGCAGAATTATTGTATAAATATTACTCCAATTGTAAAGAACTCAACACTCACATTCTTCAATGAAAATTGAACTAACTAAAACGTTGCTGCCTCTACTTGGACCCAGTCTCTCAACGGAGGTGCCCACTTGTAAAATATTTATTATTTTTAAGCTTCTTCAGTAGATATTAATTAAAAGCGTTTATTTGTATATGTGGTATATGTGATGTTGGTGATGCTATTGAGGGTATCAAAATTATTTAAACGCGCTGCTTCCATGAAATGGCATTTATGGCAATTTAAGAATTCCTATATTTTGCATCTGCACAAATCACATAATATATACGACTAAAATTTTTCGTAATAATCAGCAGATACAAAGCTGGCTTAGAATAAATGTCATTTTTTTTTTTCAAATATTTTACGAAACACATGTGATGTGCTTTTGATTGCAGCTTGCTTATTGCAAAATAATAAGCTTTAAGAAACCAATAAAGCCCATAGTCAAAGTTAAAACCTCTTTTCTTTACGACGACGGCACAACGGAAATGAATTGCATGCCTCATTCTCGCAACCAAATTTGTATTTTCTGGTCGAAATCCTGTCTTCTAAGTACTTACAATATTGCAAAATGTACATCATAATCAAATACAAAGTTCTGTAGGATTAATTGTCGGAACTATTTACACTCAAAATGTCTTGAGCACAATGCAGAAGAAAGATCATAAAAGACTTGATAGGCAAGCAAGGCGCTGGAAACACAAATGTTAATGTATTGAAAAACCAACAAACACATTGGTTAATTGAGCCACTTGTAAAAGCAAGGATGAAACTGAAACGATAAAGGAGAGATCGACTCCACCTTCACTTGCACTATTGCGCACTCTTAGTCAGCGATTGCAATTTCTGTCTGTACTTTTCAGCTTCTTGCTCCTTTTGCAGGAGCTGCAGTCTGTATTTCTCAGCATCACGCTGCGCCTCTGCTAGCTTTTGATGCACTAATTGCAAGTCATCGTCACTGCACTCCTTGCTCAACATCACTTTGTTCGATTTCATAATTCGGAGTGTCTTTGGCAAACTTCCATCGGAGTTGGAACAATCCTGCTGCAAAAGAAATTCATGGATCGTTACAAGAAAAAAAGAGTTACTTCATCAAGCATTACATTAACTCGTTTCATTGTCGTTGTACTAATAATTTTAGGGAGTGTTATTGTTGCTGCAGTAGTGCTTTTTGCATTCTTTTGGCCTTGCGTGTATAAATTGATCACTTTTCTACCTAAAATTTAAAAGAACTTGTAGATAATTTAATTAAATTTAAAAACAAACAAACCTGTTATGGCGGCAAATTGGTCAGCGGATATGGTCATGATGTTTGGCTTGCTGGACTTTGTTTTCGGGGTCGTGTTGCTGATGGCCCCACGTGTCAGGTTGAGAGCCATCTTTCCAGCTTCTACAGTAACATTTTTTGGTTGTAAATATTGATCCGATTAATGATAAAACAATTTGTTTCAAACCTGTAAGCACAACTGTCTGGCCACTTTCCATAGCCGAGGCCACAATGTTGGAGTCGTCGGCAGGCAACATCTGAATGCCATGGGATCGCAGGAACTGGATGTTGCTTTCGACACTCGACGCACTTGCGCTTGGTGCGGAGTAGGTCTTTTTGGGCTTCTTGTCACTGAACTTCATGTGGTACTTTGTGGAAGGCGCTTTGGTCCCAGAAACATCCGGTCTTTTGGGCGAGACTAAGTAATACAAAAATCAGAATTAATTATACAGTAAAGAAAATGTCATTGATTACCTTCGATTACTTCGTCTGTAACGCCTACATCTTCTGAATACTGAATTAAATTTTCTGCTGCTGTGTCAGCTTCCTCGAGTTGTCTGTTTAAATATTCTGACGGATCGTTCTCCATTCTTATTCCATCCTACATGAAACAAAATTAATAAATAAAGTAATGAAAAATACATACAGTATCAATGCATACCCTAACTTCGGTGTTTTGCAAGGCATCCATTATGTCCTGCCTCCCACTCTCTAAGGCAATTGAAAGCGGCGTTTTCTCGAATTTACTGATAGAATTTGGATTTGATCCGTACTCCATCAACTTGACCACTGCTGAATAGTGGCCTCTCTCGACTGCCCAATGCAGAGGCGACATAAGAAGCTGAGGACAGATAGAAATAATTAACTCCAGAAGGCTTATTAATATTCAAAAGAATTACCATATCTGTTGCATCAACATCTGCTCCGTTTTCTAGCAGAAGTGTGACCAGATTTGTGTGGCCCTCACTTGCTGCAAAATGCAGTGGAGTTCGGTCCACTTTGGTGCGGGCGTCTCTCGAAATTCCACCCCGTAAGAGCAAATTGGCCGTCTCAAAGTGGCCGTTCTGGACAGCTAAATGCAACGCACTCGTCCCCAACTGAAAAATATTAACATAGAGATTTAATATTTATTTTATTTGGAGGATGCAAAAATGCAGTACCCAGTCTGAAGTGAAAGGGGCTCCTCTGGCCATCAGATTCCGGCACTCGTCTTCAAGTCCGTCCCTGGCCGCCTCGAGCAACTTCTTGCCCAATTCGAGAGGAGTGGCCACACGGGCACCCACTGCCAGCGAATCGCCGCGTGAAGAACCCGGTGTTGGACTCAGTTGGATGGTGAACAGTGCCTCGGACTACAAAGATCAGAAAGAATGAGTTTTATTTGCATATGGGCGAGCTAGGGTGCGGGCGTATAAATACCAGGGGCACTCCGTCGTTGTTGCACATAAACGCTTGCATCCTGAGAACCTAGATTCGGTTCCAGCCTGCGACTCTCAGCATGAACGAGGACATCTCTCAGGCTGCTCCTCGCGGTGATTCGGCCCAAAAATTCGGCACACTTTCTTCAGATTCATGGTTGTAAACAATGTCGAAAGGGGCGTGTCAGGCAGTCGGAGCAGACGGGAACGATTCGCGCCACCGCAGTCAATTTTCCTTTGATTTTCCGAAATCAAACTTTTAACAGTTTTGAGCTCGCCATTCCGCGCTTTCAGGTCCGACAAAAAGTTTTTTCAAAACCGCACTTTGCTGCCGCAAAATTCGGCTAATTTAGGGTTTTGAAACCAGGTCGCAAAACACAGGTTTCCTGACTCTGAAGTCTAAGAGTTGCCAATACAACAAAATTTAAACCGCTATGGGTTCCTTTGCCATTTTCTCTTATAAACAAATATTCTGAATTATTTATTTTAAATTGTTCTTTTTATTATTATTTATAATTTTCTAAATGATAATTTATTCTATTTCAATGAAAATTTACATATATGTACAGTAATTTCTATGTTTCCCAGCCTGATTATTTTTGAACCCTCTGCCCCAACCCCCTCCACAGCACAGTACACCCATGCAAAAACAAAAACGCCAAATCAAAAACAACAAAACGAAACGAAATAAACTGGAGATTCCTGATGTGAGTCTGAAAAATTTTTGCTTTTTTATTATCACCCTTTTTAAATTAATAAAATAACTTCTTATTGTACGTATCTAATAACACTGTTGCAATTTCACTCAAAGCATTTTATTTTTTAATTACATACATATTTATTTTACATATTTATTTTGTGTTTTGTTTTTTATTTATTTGTCTTCGTTGAATTTAGGCAGTTTTTTTTTAATGACAACACATTTTTATTTAATTTTTCAGGAAAATTCTTGTCTAACATGTCGGAACCGTACGAGAACTTCCAAAAGTTGTTTACCGTCCGCGCCGAAAATTTTGGCAACGATGAGCAGTTCGTACTGGACACCAGAGACCTGGACTTACCGGTGCATATCAAGTGGAACTTCCTGGGCATCGTCTCGTTCCTGCTGAGCCATCCCTTGGATGAGAACACAGAGGCCATACTGGACCAATTGCTGGCCATGGGCAAAAGGGTCAACAACGAAATGGGCAACGTCCCGGCCCTGACAGCTCTGGCCCTTCAATCCCAAGATCAAAACCAAGCGCCCGTCATCAGCCGTATGACGAAAAAGCTGCTGGAAAAGCAAGCTGACCCATTGTTCATATCAAGAAAAACCTGCAGGTTGATTTTTTTTTTAAATAATCATAAATACAAAAAAAATCTAATAAATATTTTTATATTCAAGGTCTAAATATACCGTACCTGACGCTCTGGGAATGGCCGCTTTTTCTCGATGCGTGCCTATGCTGCGGCAGCTGTTGGCCTACTGGTGGCCAAGTCCGATTTACGTTCTCGACAGTTGGACGGGTCACATGCCACAGCAATTCAAATTCCTCTTCCCCATCCTAATGCAGTATGGCTGGCCCCATGGAACGCCTATTTGTGAGGACGTCGAGTATTTCATTGACAGTGTCATCGAACGCAATATCGAAGACGACATGACGGAGTGGAAAAACTTTAAAGTTCTAATGCGCAGCCAGCCAAGCTCGCTGAAGAAACTTTGTCGAATTGTGATCAGGAAGACCATCGGACTCGGAAAGCAGAATGGACACGAGTATTACCAGTGCATCGAGAAATTGGACAATTTGCCAACTGCGTTGATCAGCTTCTTGCTTCTTAAAGAACCTTGAAGATGTGCAAAGGCACAATTCTCATTTTTTTCTCTCTCACATTTCTGTGATATGGATGATTTAATTTAACTACACTTATATTACACCAGTGAACATTGGAGCTCTCTTGCAAGTATTTTGAATAAAAATTAAATGAAATTACAACATTACAAGTGCAATTTCTAATTTGATAATTTAAGTGAATAGAACAGGGCTTTTAAATTTAGACACACATAAATAATGATGTCATATTTGGCCTAAAGGCCATTTTATCACTTAAAATTAGCTAAGTGAATACTTTTTTTAACGCCCATCACGTAAGTTTATAATATTATAAATTTTAAATTAAAATTAATTATTTATTTATTAACATATTTTATTTTCATAAATAATATTTTTATTTCTAAATAACTATTTTAAAAATTATTTATATTTTAATTATTTTTTTTTTCAATTTTAAAATTGATAATTTTAGATTTTAATTGCAGTTTTCTGTTAAATTTCATGTAAAGCAAAACATATTATATATATAAACCTACTAAGCTTATAAGACATGCTAGTTAATTTTCAAGAAGATTAAATTTTTTCTGTTTGATCCCCATGTTCACAATTACAAACAAAACTATAATTAATAATTAAATAAATACTTTTTAATATGGTTCAAATCAGATGCATGTATTGTATAAAAGGAAATTGAATGCAAAAAAAATATCATAAAATTACATTATTTAATTAATACATTCAATAATTTTTAACAATTGATTATCATTATCAACACTCTAGAGCACAGTATTTTTGAGAAGCAGTTAGAATACGAATTTTATCGCGTCCGCTTTTATTTACAAGGCAAGGCATATATATAAAACCAGTGTAGGAAAATACGAAAAAAAAAATGATCTTGTCGCCAGTCGTCATAAAGAGCTTGGGCCATGCCCTGCAATAATGCTTGCAATTTTTATTGAGTGACAAATCTGATAATAATTTAATAATGCAGCAGGAACAAATGCATCAGACACAGCACCATGGTTTAGATCAAAGTGCCGCAATTAAAACAACAATCCACCATGATATAATACAAATGTAGTAAACTTGCAATCAGCTAGGGTGGCACTGAACATTTTATTACACTAAAAAGCCGATTTTTGATATATTTTCCAAGCAAGCCGGTTGTCATAAATGTGATTTTTTTATTAAGTCATCCCTGTCATTTTATTTAAGGACAATTAAAGGAACCCCCATATATTAAATGCTCACACCTTTGATATCCGTGGTGCCGACAAGGTGATTCAAAATGACAGGTTCAATATCGTAAAAAAAGGAGTTTATTCATTTTATGAATTCAGGGCTTTATATAAAAGGCATGCAGAAACTGTTGGTTCTCAGATAAGCAGAAGACAAAATGAAGAAATCACTCATTTTGGGTGCCGCTCTTGTGCTCACGGTCGCCTTAGCACCTGCAACTGCACAACAACAGAGTAAACCTATTAATTAATTTACGAATAATTAAATTGTGAATTATTTATATTTTTAGAGCGGGTTGTGTGCTATTTCAGTAGTTGGGCGTCTTATAGAAATGGTGATGGCAAATTTGAGGCCGAGAACATTGACCCGTTTTTGTGCACGCACGTTGTCTACGCGTTCGTCGGCACCAACCCCGACGGAACAGTCAGAATTTTGGATTCGTGGAATGACATCTCGTTGAGTGAGTCTGAAACTGAAATTTTCCTTTTTTTTTAGAATGCTAACGAAATAATTATGCGCCTATAGATGGTTTTAAGCGTTTCAACAATCTCCGTGTGACCAATCCTAATCTCAAGACCATGGTTGCCATTGGAGGGTGGAACGAGGGCTCAACTGGTTTTTCAAATTTGTGTCGAGATGCAACTCTCAGAGGAAGGTTCGTCACCAATTTGTACAACTTTGTCAAAACGCACGGATTCAGCGGACTTGAACTTGACTGGGAATATCCGGCACAACGAGGAGGAATTGCTGCCGATAAGGTTTATTATAATTTATTATTAAAAACTTTAAAATAAGTTATTAAAAAAAAGAAGAAATTTCTGAAAAAAATCTTAAATTTATTAGAATTGATTCAAAATTCTCAACAGGGAGAATTCAATAAAAGCTCTTCTAACAAAATAATTAAACGAGTAACATTAATTTAATTTTACAGGCCAATTTCGTGTCTTTGATCAGAGAGCTCAGAACCAGATTCAATCCCGAGGGATTGGTTTTGAGCGCTACAGTTTCTGCAGGAATTTGGACGGTCGGTGCTTCATACGACATCCCACAGCTCTCAGCGTAAGGGAAGGAGTTTTAAAATTAAAAGGTTTAATTATTTAAAAATTTCTCCAGCAATTTGGATTACATTAATTTGATGACCTACGATTACCACGGCTCGTACGAAGGACGAACGGGTGAAAACTCGCCCTTGTATGCCGCCGCTATAGATACGGACAGAACTTTGAACGTGGTATGTTCGAATACACATTGAATAAATTTATAATTGATGATTTGAATATAACAGAACGCAACAGTAAGCTATTGGGTGCAACAAGGTGCTGCCAGAAGCAAATTAAACCTGGGGGTGCCGCTTTATGGACGCACGTTTACTCTTTCTAATCCACGCAACACAGATCTTGGCGCACCGGCCTCAGCGCCTGGGTCTGTTGGACAGTATTCGCAAGAGTCCGGCTTCCTCATGTACAGCGAGGTCAGTTTTATTTCCTTCTCAATGATACTGTTTTTTAATTTCTCTAAAATATAATTTCAAGTATCAAAATATATTTTAATAAATCAAAAATTAATTACATCAAACACCAGATTCGTTCAGAAAAAAATAATGCTGAAAATCATGAATTATAAAAATTAGAATAATAAGGAATTGTCAGCATTTGATAGTTAAAAAAAAATTCATTTTGCAGATTTGCTATCTTCAAAGGACGCAGACAGGCTGGACCACGTGGTGGAACTCGGCTCAACAGGTTCCATACACTTACAGAGCCTATGAATGGATTGGATACGAAAATGTCGAGTCTGTCCAAATCAAGGTTGGTTCATTTTTCACTAAAAGTTTTCTTTAAAAATTGATTTCATTTCATTTCAAAGGGTCAATATGCCAAAGCGAACAATCTCGGAGGAGTCATGGTTTACGCCCTGGAGATGGACGATTTCCGTAATATTTGCGCTGGCGGCCGATACAGGCTTTTGAATTCACTCAGAAGTGCCTTTTTGTCACCTTAAATATTGTGATTTTTTTTTCATTAGGAGCATAATTTTTGATAAATATTTTACTAATTAAAGGAAATTAGATATTATCATTATTATGAAATGAAGAAATATGAATTTTTTGTGCATATTTTTGAAAATAAAAAACCTTCTTGGACCTCGAAATTTAAATATTTATTCAATTATATAAAAAATCACTATTTATCTATCTAAAGCGCTGTTGCAAAAATTACGTAAAAAACCGCAACTATTTTATTTGTGAGGAGCAAAGCAAAAGATAAGCACAGCTAAGTTCTGTGCTTTGTGGGCTAAATTATTATTATTTAATTATGGTAAAAACAATTACGTTGGCAGTTCAAAATTCGTCGTCACGTTCACAGTTCATGATTTGCAACAGCGCATTCGACATTACGTCTAGATTCGTCCAGTGATGCGTAATTGGACATTCATTAGCAACGTAGCGTCAGCGTGGTGACGAGAAAAGTGTGAAAATGAGATCACCAAAATTGCTGCCAAAACGCGTGAAAGGTGCAAAACAACTCAAAATTTGACCTAGTTTTAATCTATGTTGTTATGTTGGGTGAATTAAATTTTCTTCCCTAAATTAAAAGAGGCTTAAAATTTATTTTGAAAAATTACTGATTCAACTTAAAAATATCCCAAAAATTTTCTATAATTGCAAAAATTAAATTTTTTATACTTCCATATCATTAAAAAAAAAATATTAATAAATTAAATTAAGGTTAAATTAACTGTTAAATTGTTTGCTCACAGATAAAGGGAATGAATGGAGGTTTTATACACAAAGTGAAAAACGTGAAAATCAGGAGACCTTGTTACACTTACAAGCTTGTTGGAATTTTGCCGGTCAGAGCCTAGCTCTAGCAATTTTTCGCACCTTGATTTCGGCATGCACGAATTGTCTGCGCTCTGTAGTAACAGAAAAAAGCAGACAGATTGTTAACACAACATAAAGTAAACTGCACGTATGGTCGTGTTTCAATAATCTTTACTAGGTTCTCATTTAATTTTCTTATTAGGAGAGCAAAAATTTAAAGAAATGAATTCCAATTATACTTTTAGGTTAAATAATTATAAGTTATAATATGCTGGTTCAAAGAAATAATCCTTAAGAAGTAAAGAAAAAAAAAATGATGTAAAAATCTTAAAAATGAAAAGAAAAATTAATTGGTCTAAATTTTTTTTATTCACGCTAATTTTTGGTTCTTGACTGTATTTGACAAAGATCCCTTCTAAAGCGACTTTGCTATCCATGGGTATGTTAACATAACGTGAATTTTTTTAATTTATTTTGATATGCAACGATTTGTACAGAAGAATTTTGTGGTAGAATTTCTTTTTCAAAACATTTTTGGTTGATATGAATTTCCTATTTCCTGTGGTGATGAAATGAAAGAGAGTCATTTCCTGGTTTTCAGTCTAAAGAATAGTATGCCTGGGGTAGAAAATAAATAAAAAAGTTAAGAAAATTAGAAATTTCTTATAGAATTCTTCAAAGGATTTCCAAATTAAATTCATCGCTAATTTAGTAAACATAATAAAGCTAACTTTCCGCTAATTGCAAGTTATTGCATTGAACGAGTAAATAAAATTATTTTCTGAGGTGACGCTAAATGTTCAAAAGCACTTTGTATCATTTTCGGCGAAATTTTTTGCAAGTCTAAGGGTGACGAAACAATCTTAGAAGGGAGTGCCTTTTACACCACCAAGATAAGCACAATTTTTATAATAAGGTTCACTTTTGGCTCTTCCATTTGGAATCCACGAGTTGCGGTCGTGGGCCGATTAGAAATAGAAACAGGAGCCCGTTTGGTTTTGGCCGGCTCGCCAGCAGCACCCACACCTCTGCCAGGACACGACCAACGACAAACGGACAGCAAACAACGCGCGCGAATATAAAAAAAATACAGCACTCTTTCGCCGCCAGCCAGCCTGCCAGCATGAACAGCGAACTGCTGCACCTCGCCTTTTGCCTAGCCTACATTAGCACAGGTAATTTTGCGTAGTTCCTTAAGTAATTCAATTTTAGTTAAATTAGCAAACACTGACAACCGGCCTTTGCTTTTCATTGTATAATTTTGAATGCTTAATCATAAAAATAAAAATTGCTTTTATTTCATTTTATATTGTTGTTAAATTTTCATCTAAATTTTGTTAATAAATTTTCCTACTTTTTTTTGTAATTGTTTTAATTAAATTTTTTAACAATTTCAAATTTTGTGGCTTAATTTTCCGGGTTCATTGCTGGACACTGAGTTTCTCAGAACTTGATCGTCTTGCCCATTATTAGCTTTCTTTGGCGGTGCTGCCATATAACAAAGTCAACAAGGAAGTTCTCTTTGCGCATACTAAATGCCGAAAAGACCCAAATCAAATGGCAAACTCAGAACTGCTTATTAACATGCACGGGCGATGCTCAAATTCAAATAATGTCACTCTGGCGTGTGTCATTTTCACGTGCACACCATGAAGTGACTTTATAATTTGTTTGCGTCCCTAGATACGGCTACTGACCCGCTAACAGCCAAATAGACAAAATAATTATAATAATAATTGATAATAGCAAAACAGTTAGTGCTTAAATTAGTGGTCATGGAAATAAGCTGGATATTTTTGTTCCAAAACACTTTTCAAAAATTTCCTGCTCAAATTTTAACATTAAAGCTGATTGGATTTATAAATTTTTTATTTATATTTTTTTCAAACAAAATTTCCTAGAAAAATTTAGATATATTTTTTGATCTGGTTTTGTGTTGCCACAACCGATTGTTTCGCTCGACGCACAAATTCGAACTGACCCATTTAAAATGGTTTTGTTTGGCGCAAAATCGTGACTGATGATATTGACATCAGGCGGAATGGGATACAATTAACAAGCCAATAAATATGCCAAAAATGTTGGCGCGCCGCTCAGACACGAGCGAACTTCCCTGGCCATTATTCAGCATGAGCAGTTTTGCGTGCAATTGCAAACTGTTAATTTTCAAGGAAAATCTTGCAGCTATAAATACTTTTTTCCTGTGTGTTGCAGTTTTCGCAGACGAGGGACACGGATTTGGATACGATGGACTTTCAGGCAAGTGCACGGAAATTTATTTAAAAATTTAATTATATTTATTAAAAATAAATCTATATTAAATTTAACAAAGTTTATAAATAAATTAACCGAATCCATTAACTAATTTAAAAATAGAAGGCAAAATACTCCCTAATGAGTGTGACGGAAATTGGCCGGCGCCATAAAAATAATTGGCATGTGTCTGAAAAATTTGCGTGCCAAACAAGACGACTGTGACATCACAATCATGGGATGTTAATATTTGCCTGCTCAGTTAGGAAGACGCCATAAATTTTATTATAAGCTCAGGGATTGTCTTTATCTAATCTTTTCAAGGGCACGGTCGCATCCTTCTTAAATTACGCTGCGATCCCTTGAGAAAGTCATGAAACTCACCCGCAATTACCAGATGGATTGATTAAATAATAAATGAGCCGCCGAAAAATCCCATTATTGACTTTAATTAATGTAATAATTAATTCATCATCGCACACGATGAGAGCTTTTTGCGGTTTCGAGAGGGTTGATCACTAAATAATAATGTGAAAGTCGTCGCGTGTGTTTTTCGCGCTATCGCCGTAATGACAGGTTGCGTGCGGATTATTAAATTATCATGTCGCGCGCGGTGTGTGTGCGACGGGTCTCCTTCCTAACTATATATCTTGGAAACGCAACATCGAGAGGATGACTGACAGCCTGAGAAATTTATGGCGGTGAAGGGCTTCATGTTAATTGTGCAAAATAAATAGAGATAAATAAACACGTGGACATGTGCAATGCAATGAAAATAGGAAATTATTGCCAATGAAAATATAATAAATAAATTATAAAATAAAAGGAAATTATACAATTTTAACAAACTTTTTGTATTAATAATAAAATATCAGGTAATGATGAATAATAATTTATATCATTAGATTGTGTTTATCACCATTCAAGTGCTTGTCTTGAGCGATTAAAACAATCTTTTTTTTTGAGAACTTAAAACCCAAAGAAACCACTCGAAACGGGAAATAATTAAATTAGTACTGCCTTGACGTGGAATAACGTTCCGAGACAACGAGATATTTGAGACAAAGCCGGTGCAAAGAAAAATTCCTGTTGTGATAATAAACAATTTTAATTGAGGGCGAAAATTTCCCAACTTGTCTCAAATATCTCGTTGTCTCGGAACGTAATTCCACGTCAAGGCGATCAGTCACAGTACTAATTTAATCTTTATTTATTTAAATTATTATTATATTGCTTAAATTTAAAATTTATAATTAAAATGTCCGCAAAAGGGTATAAAATGAAAAAAATTATTCAATATATGGTTGTTTCTGATAACAAAACGTTTTCCAAAATAGAACTTTGCTTTTAATTGTTGCTACATTATGTATTATTATGCCAGTATTGAAAAATCAATCTACAGGAACAATTTTATTGCAAAATTTTAAAAATATTTGACATTTTATTTGCATGATTTTTTTTTTAATTAAAATTATTTTCTATCAGCTTGATTTACGATTTTTTTTCCACATACTATTTAAATTATTAATTGATTTAAAATATTTAAACTTTTAAATTTCAGGGCCTGAATTTTGGTCGAAAAGCTTCCAAACGTGCGCTGGCAAATATCAATCTCCGATCGACATCGAGGAGCACAAGGTGACCAAAGTCAGTATGAAACCCATGCGGTACCACGGTTTTGCAGACAAACCCCTCAGCTCAACGGTGTCCAACAATGGCCACACTGGTGAGTGAATACAAAAAAATCAGACCTCGTGGGAAAAGGAATGGCGGTCAAGTTGCAATTCTGAGCTGGAGAAAAAAAATTGCCACTTAAAACGTTAGCGGGCCGTGACAGTTTGTTTTTGTTCGAGAAAGTAAATATCTGCTGGTTTTCCCCAGTAATTTGTGTGAAAATGCAGTGAAAATTTCTCTTTATTATGAATTTATAATTTTTTTTTTTTTAAATTTCAGTGATGCTTCAGTTGAAAACTGAGGAGCCATTGGCAGTGTCTGGAGGACCCTTGCATGGCCACTACCTTTTCCAGCAACTGCATTTTCACTGGGGCCACAACGATTCCGTCGGCAGCGAAGACACCATAAATAATCACAGGTACAATTATAAATATTTTAATTAAAATGTGACTCCAATCTCGATAAATTTGATTTCTTCAGTTTTCCTATGGAACTGCACATGGTTTTTTACAATGAAAAGTACGGCGACTTCAACAATGCCCTGAACCACAAAGACGGCCTTACAGTTCTCGCTTTCTTCTACGAGGTAAAATTAAAAATTGAATTTTCAGTTGGAAGTGAAGAAAATGGGCTTCTTTGTCCTCATTGAAAAAGGTTTTGATTGAAAAAAAAAAGACATACAATTTTGGTCACAGACTGGAACCCTAAATCCTTTTTCACACAATATTACAAGCAAAAAAATCAAGTGAAATAAAAATAATCATTCAGAAATTAAAGCTATTCATAATAAAAAAAAAATATATTAAACTAATAGTAAACATTGTATTTATTTTCTAACAATGTGGATAAACAAGAAAAAAATCAAATTAAACATATAAATCATTTTAAAGTAATAAAATGTTAATTTAAATTAATTAAAGAAATAAATAAAACTACTTACTATAAGCAAAATTAAAAATATAACCCAATAATCATATTAAATTACATAAAGCAAAATAATATGTAATTACAACCGAACTTAATAATTATTTACAATTAGCATTTTTTTTTCATAAAAAGTAACTTTTTTTTTTAAATTTTGCCAACTGTGACCAAAGCTGGTGAAGGCGTTTGTATTATTAATTCAAAAAAAAATTATTTTTTAATCATTGCCTATGAGAAAATTAATTAATATAAAAAGAATATTTCATACATTTCATTCATTTTTAATAATAAATCTAGTATTTAATACAATTTTTATATCAATGAGGACAAATTCCTTTTATTTTAAATTTCTTTAATCTCTCCTTGATGAGTGTCAATTTCTTGAGTTAAATTTGACCAAAATTAATGAAAATTCCCAGGTGAGCTCGGACGACAACTTTGCTTACGC
This sequence comes from Neocloeon triangulifer, assembly GCF_031216515.1. Taxonomy (NCBI): domain Eukaryota; kingdom Metazoa; phylum Arthropoda; class Insecta; order Ephemeroptera; family Baetidae; genus Neocloeon; species Neocloeon triangulifer. The sequence continues at coordinate 3,441,397 of NW_026775555.1, read as the reverse complement.
TGAAATGGTTGAGCACCTGCCTACCGTGGTGCTGCCCCATTCCGAGGCCAGACTGGCCCGGCAACTGCCCCTCGAGTTGTTGCTGCCCCGCGACAAATCTCAATACTACACCTACAACGGCTCCCTAACCACGCCACCCTGTTCCGAAGTTGTCACCTGGATCGACTACAAAGAGTCAATTCCACTCTCCCACGAACAAGTATGAACAATTTTCATCTTAAAATTTATTTTTTAATTAAAATGTGGATCAGGTTGAGGAATTCCGGAGTTTGAAAAACACAGACGGCGACTTGTTGACGCACAACAACCGTCCGGTGCAGCCGGTCGGAGACAGAATTGTGTATTTTAACGAGAGAGAAGACTATGGAGACAGTGCAGCCGGTCCGATCAGTGCCACGCTGCCATTGGCACTCTTACTTGTGATAATTCTATCGATGGTTTAAATTAATTGCGTGTCGAACAAAAGGAAATAGACTGAATAGATGTGCAAAATCGCCTCGTGTAAATAATCGGGTTTGAAGTAAATTATAAACTCTTGCCTTTGCGGAAGAATTTATGAAATTTATGTAAAAAACAAAAATCATTTTGCATTTCTCGTCAATGCTTGTACCATTTGAAAATATAATATATGTACATAATAAAATGCTGGCCTTTTCTGCGTCCTTCAGTCCTCGTCCAGCTGCTGAGGCTGCACCATGGCCACGGCTTCGGCCAAGTCGCTCTGGCCCTCTCGTAATCGGTCTCTGATCAGCTCGGCAATCGCTCTTTGCGTCCGTCGCTCCAACTTGGCCAGTTTGTGGGCCACGTCCCTTTTCAGATCCCAGTCGGGCTTGCGAGGCGCCAACGTCGTCAAATCCTGATGAGAAAAATAAATATGAGAGAAAATCAATTTTATGCTGAAAGTTTAAAATAACAACATTTCGTAGATTCTTATTATTTAAGTTTATTATAAAAAAATTATTTTCTAACCAGCTCTTCAATTATGCCTCTGTTCTTGGCAGCCTCGAGCTGCTCTTTGACCTCTTCCTCGACATCACCCGGCTGTGCATCAGGAATAACTTTGTCTTGTAAAACTTCATCCTGCGGTCGGTAACTTCTGAATTTCGGCCTGTTTGGAAATTTTTATTTGTAAATTTTCTGCAAATATTTTAAATAACTTACTTCGGAAGTCCTTCCTCCTCTTGTTTGATTTCGTCCTCGGACTTTTCAGCACCTTCAGAGGTTTCCTCGCGTTTCCTCTTCAAAGCCAAAAGACGTTCTCTGCGTTTCAACGCGTCCGCTTCAAGTTGGCCCACCCCGTCTTCAGCCATCGATTTTCAAGTTTCAATTTCTTCTACGGTGGAAAATGTGTGCAATTAATTTACTTTCGCCTTTTCCTGAAGATATTTTAGCCGGTGTCTGTTGTCTTGTCTTTTTGTTTATTTTTTCCACACGTTGTTGGCATTTGCATTGCAAAACGACCGGTGCTGCGCCCGTGCGGCGAAATTTCGCATCATGCAGCGAAACGCTATCAAAAGGCGCCAAGAATGACGCGCAGCCCCAGCAGACAAAAAATTATCATCGAGTTATTTTTTTTTATTTGTCCAAATTGTTTGACTTAATTGTTTTTATTCAATTTTTGAAAACAGTTTATTTAAAATATTGTAATATAATTATAATTTTTTTATTATAAAATAAAGTAGACATAAACTAAATTTATTTTATTATTTATATTTAATATTATTTATAAATATATTAATTTTATAAAATTTAGAGGAGTTTTAATGGCCGGTACACAATTTGAATTCTATAACATTTTATATCTCGCTTATTTAATTTTTGCGACAAAATTAAAATATATTTTGCGCATAATGTCCATCATAATGTTTTCCTTATATTTTGACGATTGAAATATTTATTACATAGGAGAGAAGATGTTAGAAATTTTTTGTTCTACTCTGCATGAAAAACATGTTAAAAAGAAGTTATAATATGATAATTTGTTTTACCAGAGAGGTTCTAATTTTTAGGGCACAAATTTAGTGAATGTTCTAAGAGCAATAATAACTTGTGTTTTGGTATTACTGTGCTCGTTAATGATAATGACTGTATTTTTTTGATCAAATAAATGAATTAACATAATCTAATCTAAAAGCCAATAATATTATGTATGGGCAAAGAAGGCACAAATTATTTTTATTATTGTTAAATTATTCATTATGTGTATCACAAATTTTATTTACAGAGTATATTGCTATGTATTTCAATTGTTTGAGCATTTATAATAAAAATATTTCTAAATTTAAAAAAAAAATCTTCTTCTCGATATCTATAGCATGGCCCTTTTAAGTTCCTGTCGTGTTCTCTGTCATTTCCACTACAGAGCAGAATGCTTCGTTCACAATGCCTGATGGCGTAGCCGGAATTTCAGTCGGGTCATTACTGCTCCAGCAGACGATGACTGACGAAGGTGTTTTAAATTGCTATAATTTGCACATGATTATAAATTTAATTATTTAATTCTTCACTTGAAATTAAAGCAAAATAAAAGCAACTAAAGAACAAGAATCGCATGCAACACAAAATGAAGCAAATAATGGATTTTGTAACTTTTTGTTGACGTGGTCAGTTTTATTGATGGATTGTTTTACCAGTTGCACTTTTTTTTGCAGCCTGTTTGTACGAGACTGAGGAGAACCATGACATTAAAATCTCTTAGCTGACAGTGCTTAAATTAAGTGATTGTGGTGCGGATGAAAAATAACTTAAAAAAGAGAGCGCTGACGAGACAAAAACTTTTTTACACGTCTACAGCAAAAACAAAATATCTATTCTAATAGGCACAGTAAAAATGCATTTAAAATCAGTCACATGAGTAGTAAATCTTGTTCTAAGAAAGCAAAAAAGCCGTCTAGATTTTTTGCAAATTATCACACAATTGGCAGGAGCTCTGCGGGCTGCAGAAGTGGGGCGCTGACCTGAGTCATTTCTTGCTCCTTGGGCCGATTGTTGGCGAAAATGGTTGCGTTGTGGAGCAAACGAGATCCTGAAGGTAATGAGGGGCTTGTCTTTCTCGTCAAAAAACTAACCACCAGTCCCACGACCACCGTGCACACGGTGGCAATAAGTGAGTACCAAAGGAAGGAAATCCGAAGAAGAACATGAGCTTCCTGACGCAACTCGCTGAGGAAATGGAAAATTTTTTATTTAATGAGTTATAAGCTATATTATAATATAATAAATATACATTTGAGATGGGATGTAAAATTTAAGCATGTTATAAGATGCAAAATAAAATTAGATTATAGGATAGGATAAGAGCAGCATGAAAGGCCATATTAAATTTCTTGATAAAGCTAATAATGTTTTATTACTACTTAATTTTAATTAAATTTTTTTTTTAATTTATCTATATAACTCTCTTTGGCTTTACTTAATTGAAAAAAATTCATTCATTTAGTAACTTGAAAACCTATTTAAATAAATAATCATTTAAAAAATAATAATATAATTAAATGTATGTAAATTAAGATTTTATTAAAAAAATTAATTTAACAGATGAAATTATTATATTTTGTTTTAATTTTTTACAAACTATAAATTCATATTATTTCTTACCTTGCATGAGGTAGAAGGGCGGAGGTGAAGGTTGAGTTGTCGCATCCCTCAATACTGGTGGGAAGAGGTGTGAACAAAACTTGTCCACTCTCCGCCGCAATCTGTGATCCTACCGTCATTCCACCGACCAGAACTACCCCAGCTACCAGCCCAGTTCCTACGCCCTGGAAAAAGTCATTAATAATGTAATTTAATTTCATTTTAAAATCAGTCTTACCAATGAATTAGCCCAAGGGCAGTAGATACCGAGAAGAAACACGCCTAACAGAGCGCCTGAGAAGAAGCTCGAAAGTGAAACGGCAACCTTTAGAATTTCAGATATTAGTTTCTGAATTTAATTTAAATTGTTCACCAGACTTACAGGAACAAGTCCACCCATGTAGGGCACAAGGAAGACGAGGAAGAAGGAGGCAAGACCGAAGCCGAGGGCCAGAACCTTGACCACCACCGCGGCCCTTTTTTCGCTCATCTCGCTCTTGAGAAACACGCCGTTGATTTCCGACAGCCAGATTGCGGCCAGCGAGTTGACACCTGTTGACACGGTGCTGTGGGAGATTTCAATGAGCGCACTTTTAATACAAACTTTTCCTCAAATACTTGCCTCAGACCGGCACTGAAAATCCCGGCTACGAAGAGGCCCGGGAATCCCGGGACGGTGCCAAGAATGTCCATCACAAATAAGGGAAATAATTGGTCAGGTTTGGACACTCCCTGGGTGAAAAAAACCATAAATTAAATTAATTTAAAAATTCAGTTCCTTGAAGGTTGAACTTACGCCGGTGACTAGAGGGTCGCAGTCAAAATATTGGGCGAAAATCAACATTCCAGCGTAAACTGTGATTGCAACTACGAAGGTCCAGCCAAAAGCATTGATCCACAACATTCTAAAATAAAATTTTTTAAATTTCTGTTTTTAAGATTATTTAAATAACTAATAAAAATAATTTTAATAATAGTAAATTTCATTGAAGTAAAATTAAAAATTGAATTTTTACCTTCTTGCCGCTTCCACAGTCGGCACGGTGAGGTATCTTTGAACTTGGAGTTGGTTGACGCCGTAGACAGCGCAGTGAAGAAAAGCTGCGCCAACCAATGATCCCCAAAAGGTGTATCTCTCTGTCGGATCCATGTCGAAGCTGAAAATTATAAACAGATTTTATTTAATGCTCCTCCGGAAGCACGGCAATTTAAGTAATTGCTGCAAAATTCAATTGAAGCGATAATTTTTCAGAGCAATGGAGTGCGGAAATCTCGCCAAGGCCGCTCGAAATTACACCAGTGGATATTTTAGTATATCAAAGAAAAACAAAAGCTTTTATCCCTTTTTCTCCACCAGGATGTAACAAGTTTCTGGGTAAAAAAAATCAGCATTGCTTGAATGCTCCGTTGATTTTACTCACTCCTTTTTTGTTTCGTTTCTTTAAAAATGGAATATAAAGAACTAAAGAAATAACAGCTTACTTGAAGAATTGTGTCCGGTTTGCAGCGGCGTTGCGCTCCCAAACGACGCTGAATCCTCCAAGGTCCGCTGTGCCTTTGTACAGAATTGCTAGCATAGATGAGTAAAGGACCAATACTTGGAAAGTGTCCGTCCACACCACGGCTTTCATACCACCCTATTCAAATAATTTCGTCTAAATTAAAAAGAAAGACCAAAAGTACAAAAAGAACTTACAATAGTTGTGTACAGAATGCAAACGAGGTACATGACGGTGACCACAATCTCTGTATTTATACCAGTAACTGAAATAAATCAGAAAAAAAATAAATTAGCGCATTGATGCTGAAAGTTTATATAAAAAAAAACGCAGACAAAAATAGCCAAGAAAGTTTTAACCAAAGTATTTCATAAATTTTAGCGTTACCTTAATTATTTATTTTACTTGATAAAATAAAACGTTAAATTAATGAAAATTTATTTGGCCAAATTACAATTAAATTCAGCAAATAAATTAAAACTCAACTTCAAAAATCTTTAAAATACATAGAAGTAAATTTGTAGATAAAAAATAATCATCAAAATTAATTTATAGCAAAGAATAATTAAAACATTGAGCAAAATCTTTGCTATTAGTGGCGAATTTTTGTTCAAAAATGGTTTTTCTATACGCAATTTTTTTAAACATAAAATAAAATGTAAAAATATTCAAACTCACCTTGGTGTAGAGCCATGGCTGGTGCGTAAAGCACCAGGGCAAGGTAGATGACCATCTGAAGGGAGAAAAGGGTGGAGGTGAAGAGCTGCAGCCAGCGGTCGAAGCGCCTTCCGATGTATTCAAAGGCCGATGTGAGGCGCATTTCGCGGTACAAGGGAATGAGCACATATCCGGTTAAAGGAATAGCAGCGAAACTGGCCAAGCCAAAAATCCACAGCTGCGGCCCGAATAGATAAACTTCCGCCGGTTGACCCATCAGCGTGATTGAAGACAAGAAACTAAACAAACAATATTACAAAAATTTGAATATTATTTTTACAGTTAAATTTTATTAATAACAAAGTTTAAAAAATATATATAAAACAATTAATTTTTTTCTTCAAATTTGCCATTTAAAAAAAACAATAGCTCTGCCCAGTGTGTTGATTGCACTTAAATTACATGCAAATTTATTTTTTCAACTTTTCAACGCCAATTTACAAGCAATTATACTTCAATTGTATAATTATTTATTTTAAAACAATTTTTTTAACGACTTGTCAATTATGTAACAGTTATTTTAAGACGAAAAATAGCAGACGGACAGCATGGAATGCCATTGTTATAGTTCACAGTAGGGCAACGTCTGCTCTTTCTTGTTAGTTTGTTTGCATACAAAGGAAGCGCGCGATTATTGAGTTAAAAAGAACACTGAGCACGTGTTTAAGTGCAAATATAGCGCGGTGTGCGACGAACACTATCTTATCATAATGTTTCGTCAGTTAATTCAGCTCCTCGCCTGCATCCTCATAAAATAAATCACAGCAATTTATTCAAAATTGATCAAATTAATGATAAATTTTAATTGCAACTGACCTGGCGAGCATGCTGAGGGCGACCGGAATCGTGCCGAGCTGTCCGTTGCCGGTGAGGAACTCGGCCGACGATTGTCCGCGTCGTCGGCAGCCGTGGTAGAGGCCGATGGCCGCCGACACGGCCAGCATGCCGGCGAAAACGAGGTAGTCGCTCCAGTCGAAGAGTCGCTCGTCCGTCGTCTGCATTTTGTCTGTGCCGAATGCGCCTTCCGCAACGGGCGCGCCACCTTTTATTGCAGAAGTGGGAGGGAGTCGCGGCCGCCGCCGACACTCTCAGATAGACCTGAATGCATCTTGAGCCCAATTATATTGTACGAGTTTTTTGCTCTCACACCCTTTTTATATTTGCAAAGAGTTTTGTCTCGCCTCTTTCCTATCGTACATTATTATATTCTGCTTGTTTTTTTTAGTATCAAAATTCCCAAACCAATAATCTTCTTCTCTCCAACATAATAATGTTTATTTTCAGCATATTTCATTTTTTCATTACATTCGTGGTTTTTATTTTGATATTATTAACATTTAATGAAATTTTGAAAACGGAAGCAATTTTTTCATTATGATAAGGACACGATTTTAAATATTTTAATTCTGGTTTCCAAAATGAAATGTTAATAATTGAAAAGTATTTGCTTATCTTAATTTATCATTTAATATGAAATTAAAGAGATATATGCAACCAGTCATCTAATTTATATATAGTTCTATAATTAAACGTTTAAAAAATTTGCCTAAACCTTAAAATTTAATCATCAGTTTTACAAAAAAATCAATATTAAATTAATAATAAATTATTGTAGGATAACAAAAAGAATATTAAAACTAAAAATTGAAATAATAATTTAATAAATCAAATATTAAATTAATATTAATATTTATATTAAATTAATAGTATATAAGAATTAAATTATAATCTTATTATCATTAAAAATTACTTAAATTGTATTTTAATTTTTTATGCAATTCTCCGTTGAGCTGTAAACATTTGAAAAAAAATGTATTTGTTCATGCTGAATCATGCTAGTTATTCTCCTCGGTCGATTGGAGAATTTAAAAAATTGTAAAAAAGAGAAGAATGGCTTACAGATTAATTGCGAAAACTCAATACATAAAAGAGACCGGTTAATCCACGCAAATTATGACTATAAATAGAAATTTCTTTTCTTGGAAATGAAGATCTGCTCGAGTGTCAACTTCTAATTCAAACAATTTCTTTTCTTGCGACAATTTTTACAATCAAAACATTTTCTCATATTGTCGAGTTAGCATAAATAATTTTTACAGGAAACAAATTTTTATGTAAGTGCAACGTAGCAATGGGAAGAGCCGGAAATATTTAATAGTAAATAGTATATGAAAATCAAAGTTTTCCTCAATTAAAAAAGTAAACAGCTCAAAATACCCCACGCGGTATGTTAAAAAAGTTTTCCTCCTCACAATCGGATTTTGTTCTGGGATTCACAATATTAACACCATTTGCCGACGGCCGCTGGAAACAGGTTGACTGTTCTCGTGTTGGAGATTCCCAATGTCAAGGTCTTTTTTTTCGCGCTCACGCTACGGCCAAATTGTGCTCCGCTTAAATTACACTCGTCACTCAAGTGAGTGGTTTGCAGTTTTTACGATCGCTTTTTTTTGCAATTATTTTGGAACACTTTATCTCTTCAATCGTTTTTTAATTTCTTTAAAAATTACTTACGTGACGATATCCATAATTTTTTTCAATTTAAGAGTTAATAAAAGTTTTATATTCTCTCTTATGAGGAACATACTAATTACATAATATATCCTGTTCGAATCTCCGGCATTCTAATTGAAAACTACTGTTGCTAAAATTCTGCTGCACAGATAATTGCCGTGGAGCGTGACGTGGAAAAACAAAGCAAAAAATCAATCAGGAATTTCAAGCAGTTAAAAATAATATGCGGCATCGCAACGCTTCGCTGGCGGAATGACTTTTTCCTAAACACTCGAATTCACTGCCAGGGTCGGGGAGCAGATAAACGCAGGTAATCGAATGTGTACCTATACATTTTCACGTCATTATCTAATGGTTAAGGTCGGTCGTGCAAGCTTGGCCGGCCAAGCGATCCACGCAAATGCTGGCGAGCGCAATTGTCAATCCTTTGCTGCCTCCGTGTTTCGCTCGAACGAATAAACTGCACCTCTTTTTGTCATGCAAATCTCCTCTTCTTTTTTTTTAATTCCTGTGCATAAAAAAATTTGTAGTGCATAAATCTACACTTAAGACTTAAGTTAGATGATAGATAGTAACAAAATTGAAATAAAAAAATTATATTTAAAAAAACTTTTTCATATAAAACAAAATTTAATTTTTTATATTTTATTTACCTAATCAATTTTGAGTAAATAATGCTTATGAAAATTAGAGGTAGTTCAGTTTGCAGTTTTTTAAGCTGTTTCTTAAGTAAATAATTTTTAAGTTTCACGCTCTTAAAATAAAAAAATGATGAATTTGTTCAAATTTAAATATGATATTCCCACTTTTTTGTGTGAATTAAATACACTATATGAGGATGTGGACAAGGATGTGGATGAGTCAACAATCGCCACAAAAACAAAGAACTTCTATAGTATTTGACCTTTTAAATTGAGCATGAGCTAGGGTAATTTTTGATAAGATCTTGAACTTTATTAACTTTTAAAGATGTTTAATTGGAACAAAATCTAAATATTTTTACTTGCTCCTGTAATTTATTTGCAATTGACTTGATTAATTAAAAATATAGCTTTTAGGTAGGAAATTGAGCTTCACTTCCGGCAAATCAATCTTGCTTAGCAGGTGACAATTGGAATAAACAAAAGCGTTTAGTTCTGATTGAGAAGAGCTCTTGCTTCGTTCCGATGCTTGCACGAAGTTTTGCGACGTATGCAAATTCAGGGCCGCCTTTTCTTGATTCGAGGCCTTTGTATATAATTATCGGATGGCTGATTGCGTGGAAAACTCCTAAGAATCAAAATCCGATTTACTTCTTGATATGCACATTTTGAATTTTTTATTAATTGAATTGCTCCGAACAAGTACATAACACGATTTACACATCGGGAAAACGTAGAATGCACAAGTATATTTTATTACATGCAGTTCTCGTTGATCATTCAAGGCTTGATATGCACCGAAAACGTATAATAAAAAGTTCCTTCTTCTCGTCACCAACAAAAGATATTTCACAATCAGACCCATTTCGACAAAAAATCAGCACTTGTCCCTTATTCCAGACTAACATATCGAAATTATTACTACATTATCAAAGAGGTAGAGCAAAGGGTGGGCGGGAATCTCGTCTTCAGAGGCCTCAACGCGGTTAACAATTGTGATATGATACATTAATTAATTGCTGCACAAAAGTGATGATATGGATTTGAGCTACCCTATGAAAGTCAACGGCCAACAGTTAAAAACAATTTGATATGTGATGAGAGACCAAAATAAATACTTTTTACTATTTTCCTGAAATGTGGTCGGGCTTGAAAAAAACGCATATATTTTGCAGCAAATACACTTCTTCTTTTTTATGACGATTGTGTTACTTTGATACACACAGATCTCTAAAACATTCAGTCGGAGTAGCAGTGAGCGCTGAACAAGCTATCTACTTAATCTTTTTATATATTATTTATTTTAAACCTAGTCCAAGTTCTTTCGTGGCCGAACAGTATCTTAATCTAGAGAAAAATCTGCGAATAATTTTGGCATTTGCATGTCGCAGACTAGTTTGCTAATTTGACACCGAACGTTACATTTGAACAATTCACAGTTAACTCCGCGCACAAAGTACAAAGTGCCCCGCGCTCTGTCTATATGTTATAAGTATTGATGCTCATTTTAATATTTACATTGTTGTGCGTGTCGACTGATTATGGCGGTTTGTTGCACGTCCGTCCCGAGCGCATCACTCGCCCAGCAGTTTTTTTTTCGCACGCGAAAAGATTTTCAGTGTAGAATAAACGAAAGAGCAGCAGTTCGAGACTAAAATGCAGTGAGAAATAAATGCAACGTAATCAAAGTTAAAGATGATTTGAAGATAAGTAGTTGAAACAAAAAGAATCATACTTAAATTAAAAAAAATAATAATCTATCATTTCTTAATTCGTTGGAAAAAAAATAATACAAAATTTTGCAATGTAAGTACAAGCGTTTGTTGTAAAATTGTGATTTATTTAGAAATTCAAATTCTAATGTAATTGCGTTAACTAAAGAATATGAAAGCCTCTTTACTTTTAAATGAAAATATTAAGAAAATCACTAAATTAAAGTTAATTATTTTAAAGAATTACATATTGCTAAAAAAAGCAATGACTTTGAAGGTAATCAAAAAACTTTCAAAATTGTCTGAATTAAAATAAAAAAATAGAGTTGAATGATTTCTTATTACTGAAAACAGTAGTTTTCCATATTCCCTGAAATAAGATTTATAATATTCGTGAAAATAATTTTTTTAAAGACTGATTAATTAGATCTTGGCCTACGAAAATTTCCTTTGGTTGAATTTCAGCGGATCAATTTTTTGCAAACAAATAAGTGCCCTTCAATGAAATTTAACTAGAATGTGGAAAACTCTCATGTTTTGCGCAAATTATATTTATGTAACCTGAAATGACGACGAGTTGCGCGTGTTGCATAAATCACTGGCTAAGTCTCGAGCTGCAGCCGCCGGAAAATTTTCAACGATTTTAGTGCAAACGAAAGCGAAACAAATGCGCGCAGTCTTAGATGTGTTTTCGGTGGGCGGTCTGCTGGCTGGGCGCGGAAGGACCTACCTCTGGAAGAGCTGGTCGATCGTGATGGGCTTTTGCTCGACGTTTTGGATTTCGTCGTCCATCTCGGCCACCTTGGAGGTCTGCAGGACGACGGGCACGACGAGCACCTCGACGCGTTGCTCCTTGTCCGATGCGGAGGAAGTTCCGTGCACCGAGTGGAAAATGTTGTGCTGGTTGCGTTGGCCCTTGGTGCGGGCCTCGCGCGCCATCTCCAGCAGCCGTTTGCTGACCACGTTGCCGTCGCGGTGGTGGTGGCCGTGGTGGTGACGGTTGCGGTGCCGCCGCGGGTGGTGCTCCTCGGTGTTCTGCATGTCGACAACCTGCTCCTCCTCGGGCGTTTCGCCGGCCGCGCTCTGCCGCTCGGTGGACGGTTGCTCGATTATTTGCTGACGGCGCGAGTAGCCGATGATGATTCGGCGGAACTCTTCGCTGCTGCCGTTCGCGGTCAGGGGGTAGAACTTGTTGGGCACGTCGATCTCGATGGTGGGAATCTCGCTGGTGCACAAAGAGATCACGGGGAGCATATACGCGCGGAGGTGGTCAGGTGTAGAAACAGTGTTGTTGGCAAGGGCAACGTCAAAAAGGACGCTGGGAATGGGCTTGGTCTCGGCTGAAATTCGGAAACTGACATCAGCGGTATTGAGGTGGCGCCGGCCGCGGTTACATCGATATTGCGTCAGCGGAAGCGTTTTATTTTTTTGCGTTAAACTGAGATTCGGATAATTATTTACCAACAATCTAAAAGTTTAAGGTAGAAATAGAAAATGCATCAATGGCTCATTACAGAAGTTGCCTCTAATTAAATTAACGAAATTATCGCAAGGAAGTTGCTAAATATGTTTAATTTTTTTTTAATTTAGTTTATAAACAATTTTGATTATAAGTTTATAGTTAAATAAAATAGATTAAATAAACTTTAAATATAAAATAAATTTTTAAATATTAATATTAAGTACAATAAAAAAATGAAGTATAAATTCTAAACAATTTATATATTTTAATTTAAAATTTACTGTTATTTATTTTTAAATAAAAAACACAATAAAAAGAATCTCAATTTAAACACTTGGACAATCAATTATATGAGCGAAAGCATAAATAAAAAAAGTAAACTACTGTGGAGTGATTGAAGAAAATTTAGCGAGATCAATTTTTAAATAAGCCATGCCATAGAAATAAAGCCCAAGTGCCTGAAGTTGTTGTGTGATCCATAGTTTTTCGTGCAGAGTAGGAAAGTGTGTTGCGAGAATTTGTGTGATTTAGTTACCTGTTTCCTTTGAGCAATTCATTTCGCGGAAGTACTTTGACGCGGACAACTTCTTGCGCTCCAAGTCCTCCACTTCGACGAAGAGGCCAAAGTTGTTGGTCGAATTGCGCCAGTCGCGAACTGCGTTTGATACGTTGAATTCGACCCAGCCGTCGCCGCTCGTTGACACCATCTTGCTATCTAGGATGTTCCTAACCACTGTTGTAATAAAAAAAATGCATTAATATTATTAGTTTTATTCTACAGAAATTTTAAATTGGAAAAAAGAAGAAAGGGTTTACAACTAGCAAAATATTTATTAAAAAAATTTATATAAATTATTTATAAGGTAAATAATTTGAGGTCTTTTGATGAAGATCGGCTAATTTTTATTTCATCTTTTTATATAAATCATTCAATTAAACTAAAATCAAAGATCAGCAAGTTAGGCAACCGGCTAGACACACGTGCAAAAACTGCTGCCTAACTTGATCACAATACTTACATTTATTTGTCTTTTTGGCCTGGCGCACGAGATAGGAAATTGTAACCCTGACAAAGACCTCTTTAGGTTCCGGGAAGAGGCTAATCACGATGGGCAGAGATGAACTCGACGGTGGGCTGGAGGTGGTGCTTGTGCTTGCGACACTGGAAACGCTTGAAGCCTCTTCATCCACAAGCGCCGCCGAGGTTGTCGTCGAGCTTGACGTGGGCGGCGTGCTCTTCACCTGTTGCTTGGGCGGGATGCACGCGTCCTCACTTCTACTTTCATTTGACTATTCAACAAAAATTTCTCCCTTTAAAAAACAAACCAATGCGTAATAAAAAATATTACTTGAGCGACTCTGTAAAGGCGCAGTTTGGCGCTAATGATGTTAAGTTCGGTGCCCGCCAGTGGCATCGGGTACGTGAGATTGAACATCATGTACATGTCGTCGTTGTTTTTGGCCGCCTCAACCTTTTTGCTGTTCACCGGTGCACCTTAAAAAATAATAAAATAAAAATTTAAGCTTGAAGAAAACTCCTGAATTGTTGCCGACAACTCACAGACAGGGTGGAAGCTGGTGAACTTTTTCGGGGTGTCGTCGAGGGCCGTGACAGAGGGAATAATGCTGCTGACGAGACCGGACAGAATCTTGGAGGCGATGATGTTGTTTGGGCCCCCGAGCGAGGTGCCCTTGCCCGGTCGGGTTGTGTTGTAAATGTAGCCTTTGATCTCCTGGATTCGGCGCTCTTTGTCCCTGCCGAACAATAATAAAAAAAAAATCAAGATCATATAATTTCGATTAATTTCGACGAGTTTCACAATGACATTCCAGCACACGGCAATTTCCATGCAGCAAATTGAAAGGCCATTACGCTATTAGTAAGATCATTAGTGGTCTAGGAGAGACGGACACGATAGTAAAACGGGATGCTGGGTTGAAAGTTCACGTGACTGGATATGTAGCTCCGTCTAGACGTCTAGGATGGGCCGCTGATAAATGTGCTCTCTCGCCTGCTCATTTCCACCCTCGTCGCGCAACTCGGCAGACGCGGGGCAAATTGGCGCTAATTAATTTGCATTCAGTCGCTCTCGGGTCGCGAGAGAAAGAGAGCAGGTGGGGGAGTCTGGCGACCTTGAGACGTGAATCAAGCAAACCCCCTCCTGGTCGGCGTGCCGCCGAGCTATATGAATGAAACGGCCAGCAAGTGAGAGAGTAAAAAGATCTGGAGTGAGTGACAAGAGATCGAAGCCGCGCCGCGAACGTCGAGACATTGTTGCGCTGGCATTGTTTAAATAAAAAAAGAATAACGTGATGCATGTTTTTAGAATCTCAATCAGTTTGAATCAATATAATTAAAGTACAGGCTCCATTTTCCAATAAACAAAGATTGAGTTATGAATTATGATTTTCACATGATTTAGATTTGAAGCTCCAAAAAATATTTGTGTATAAATACACATAAGTTAAAATGATTTATTACTAGGCAAATAAGTTTAGAAAGTTACAAATTACAAAATTTAGTCAGTGACATAAAATTAAAAACTTAAAATAAAAAATTTAAAATAATAACTAAAATAAATATTACATTTAAAATTTAACTAATTGAAAAAATATGATAAATATTATGAATATTTTTAATTTTTAATATTGTAATTTTTTATAAACCAACTAGTTTAACGATTCTTTCAAGGAAATGAAAGAATTATTAGGTTTTTGTGTCTTTTAATAATTAAAAACAAATTAACTAACTATTATTACTATTATTTTTTTATTCTTAATTTAAATCAGTACGAACAATTATTATCTTACTGTTTTTACATTTTATCCAATACAATTTGATGAAATTAATTATTGTTTACTTGTTCGCATTGAGATGGGCTCGGAGCCAAGTTGCTTTGGATAAACCGCGTGCAAAGCAACATTGTTGGGCGGATCTGGCGGCTCTTGAAAATAGAAAGCGCTCCCTGCCTCACTCTCGACATTCCCTTTCCGCCTTTCGAGTATGCACTTTGAATCAAGGGCCAAAGCGGCGAGTGCATTAATACCAAGCGAGTAATTCAGAAATAATCGAACGCAAAAATAGAAGAGTTAAGCAAGCTTCAAAGGAAATCGACCGAACGCTGGAGAGATCAGCTTTAAGTCGCCGAGCTTGTACAAGTGATAGTGAAAACTGGCACGAAAAGTGGAGCTCTTTCCGATGCAAATGTACAAAAATCTGTGGGAAATAATCGAGTTAAATCGGATTAAGTGAGTCAGTGCGACGGAATCTGTAGCCAAGATGTCGAGAGAGACCGCGTGGCGCGGAGCAGGCGAATGCGGGGTGGACCCTCTATCTGAATTCGCATTTCTTTATCGGCACGTTGCCTGATCGAAAAACTTTCTTGCTCTCGCCAAGAAGGATTTTAACTGCGCAGCAAATTCTGGCAAGTTGGAAAAAAAATAACAAATTATAATTTAAATATAAATCAGACCGGCGTTGATTGAAAAAAAAATTAATTTCCAGAGTAAAAAATTGATTTAATCTATTTCATTTACATAAAAAATAAATTATTCAATTAATTTATTAGTGAAAAACACAAAACATTAAAATTATTAACGACATTTCAAAAGACTTTCACTCAACAGTCTGTTAGTTTTAATTTTTTTAATTTGGTGTTGAAAACAAAACAACAAAAACACGGCGGTGCGGCTTACCGTCCGTAAAAGAACTCTTCCTTTCTGCAAAAAGAGAGAAGCGAAAATTAGAGCAAGAGCGCGAGCAGGGGGTGGGTGAGTGGGTGGTCTGGCGGTCGGGCGGGCGGCGGCGGCACGGGTACGTTTGAAGGTGGAAGATAAGTCGCACACGTGGAGCACTTGTAACCTCCAATCCATACTCCTCCCCTATATTCGTCTCGCCTGATTCGCGTGTCTGCCGATTGAAAAATCTATAACCGCCGCCCGTCCGACCCACCGCCGCTTCCCGACCCGTAACTGCCGCCTAATTACTCTCGCGGATATATTTTGCACGCCGTTCGTCGTCGCCGCCGCCACGCCAAACTGCTCCAGACCGCAGTCTTTTGGGTTTGCGGCCGAGCCGACGTCTCTCACTCTCGCTCGCAATTGTCTCACGATTCATCCCAAAGCAAGCATAACTTAAAAAAATGGCCTAATTGAAGTTTTATTTTTAATAATAGGATCTGATTCAAACGCATAAAGATCATATTAGAAAATCCTATGCAGACCACAAAACATTGAAGTTTTCTCCTTCTGGCAAAAAATTGTTATTGAATTTTAATTGAATTGAATTGAAAATTAACACACTAAAATTGCTTGGAATTTAACAGTTTTAATTTTTTTTTACCAAACTTAAAATTTCAATGATAAACAGAAAATAATCACTACAATAATGTCCGCAGCAAAAATTTAAATCTGTCTTACCACGAGCTTAAGGACATAATTAAATACGGACAATTTTAGGCACTTTAATTACAATCGTTAAAAAATTCTCTGCAGTTTATCAAGTTTCAACTAATTTACTTCGACATTTAGGGAGCATAGAATTTTAAATTTTATTATTCTGCCTGTTGAGATGATTGTTCATTATTATTATTTTATTTCAATTCAAAGTAAGTTTGGAAAGATTTTGTAGGTTTAAACGTTTTAAAATTAATACGAAAACATTGTTAAATGTTTAGTTTAAAACATAAAATTAAATTTAGTTAAAGATATGAACTTTTATTGAAAAAATGTCGAAAATAAACTGGAAAAATCAATTAAATATTGTTACAAATGATCGAAAAATCGGTGAGAGAAGCAACAAATTCGTTCACCCTCTCCGACTCCGCGCGCAGCAGCAACAGTTTACGCCTTTCTTTCTACATAGCTGAGCGGAAAACTGCAACACTTGGCAATATACTATATATTTGATCTTCTTCCTACTTTATTAAAATCGTCAAAGCTACAAATTTACACTTCCGGTTATTTAAATAAGAAGCAGAATCAGGACAATATTTTATGACGCCCGATCTGGATGCAACCGGGAGAGCATCTGTGCGTTGCAGATCGTCTCCGGTCTACTTTCAGGAGATCCACTGCGTGCGCGCGCCTTTTCAACCTGTTTGTTCTCCTCTCGCTATTTTTAAGCTCATTTCGACTTGTGGAAGCTCGTCGAGTGCACCACAAGCTGCACCGACCGTGTGCATTATTAGCAAAGGAGTAAGAAGAAGTGCTCTCGAAACGTGACACAGGTGCTAATCTCAAGCCCTGCTCGACCACCATTGACATGATCAATCTCATCATTCACAAATTTAGAGACGAGATATAATTTACTACAAATATTTAATGAAATAAAATTTAGCTAATCAATCTAAAAGATAAAACTTAACTAGAATAATTTATTTTGAATAAGTTTTCGTAACTCGCAATAAAATTTATATAAACCTCTTCTCGTTAATTTCTAGAATCGCAAAAATTAATTAAAAATTTTCAAATTAAAGACTCTTGTTTAAATCCTTTTGCCTATTTTTCTCCCAACCCATTGATTATCCGACTTGTTCGGAGAAAAATAATGAATTGGAATTTAAAACTTACTTCATTTTGTTTATTCTGTTTGATTTTGAAACTCCCAAATTATTTGTATTCTTTAATATATTAAGAGAAAATTTTAAAGTGAAAATAAGGGAAGCCCGGAACCAAAATAAAGAAAGGATTCACTCACGAGTCGCGTTGCAGATTATCGACGGGGGTGGTCTCGTTGCCCTCGATGATCTCGGTGGAGGTGCTCGAGTCGGCCGTGATCGAGTTGTCCTCAAACTCGGCCGTCTGCCTGGCCGCGGCCACGATCGCCGATTCGCCGGCGGAAGGGGTTGGTGTCGTGGTGGACGACGAGGAGACGACGGTGGCCGTCGGCAGGGCGGCCGCGGAGGCGGCCACGATCGCCACCGTCAGGAGGAGCGACAGCGCGGCGGGCATGGTGCTGAATAATTGGTTCCGAAGAAGCTTCGGCGATAAAGAGACGATGAGGGGAGTTCGCGCCCCGCGAGAAGTCGGTCGGTGAGTAAGTAAGTAGTTGTGTTTCCCGGTCAGCCGATCGCGAGTGGAGCGCGCGAGAGAAATGCGAGTGTGATTCGGAGGCCGCATCTTTTTCTGCCAATTTATACCTTGGTGTCGCGCGGGTAGTGGGAGAGTCGGAGCGAGAGAGAGAGAGAGAATTCTCTCTCTCTTCTTCAAGCCTGAGCGTTCGAGTCGTGCGCCCGCCGCCCCCACATGAGGAGGGATGCTGAGGAGCATTTAAAGGACCCAAGAAAAAAATTATTTGCAAAATTTAGGCCGAAAATATTTGAAAATCGGACCACAATCAATAAATTGTTCAGAAAATCTTTTTTCTTAAAAAAAAACTTCAGCTGCAATAAGGTTAATTTGTTTTCAGTGTTCATAATTAAACTATATGTTTAATACAATTTGATTTAATCTTATGCTTTTACTTGAGTAAAATAATCAAAAAATTCTAATCACTGATAAATATTAAATAAATTGTAAAATGTTTTATGTGGATCTTTTGAGCATATTAAAAAAAATATTAGCGCTGTGAAAACACAAAATAAATAATTACATACATTATTAAATGCGTTAACTATCTCATTTAACAAAAATAATTAGTGCTCTTAAAAAGTTTAAATTCATTTATATATTTAATTATAATTTTTAATTTATTATTTTATAATTTATAAATTTTTAGATACTTATTATTGTTTTTATTTATTAATTCTAATTTAAAACAAATATAATAATTACACCAGTATAAATAATGTAAGCTTCACAAACAGAGTTAACTATGAGTTCAATAGGACAATATCAAATTCTTCGTATGGGGTGTACAGATATAGCATGATTATGACAATTAAATATAAGAAAAGCATCATTGAAATTTTAAGATAATTAATCTTGATTAAAAAACCAAAATATAATAGAAAATTAAGATCAACAAACAAAAATTTAAGAGTCAACAAGACTCATTGTCAGTTCTAGTTAACGGTTGCTGTCTTTTCCTCAACATAAAATTTTTAAGATTACTTTCGTTAATTAACAGCTTGATTATTTTCAATTTATCTTAAATTTTTTTATTATTATTGACAGCAAAATCATTTTGTGTGTAAGCTTAAAACATTTCATTTCAAAATAACGAGCACTTCAGAGTAAGCAGACTGGAATCCGGTCAATTATGCAGGAAAATGAAGTGCACGGCGTGTCACTGCTTTTCAGGCACGTGTTTTTTTTTCGTTAAATCGCGGATATATGTATGTGCGGCTGGTGCAAGACATCAAGTGCACGGTGAACGGCGTTTTACGGCTGATTATGCAGCAGTCGCGAGAGAGAGCCTCGGTCGGTCGGTTGGGGCGGCGAGACTCTGCAGACAGGTCAAGTACTTCATTCATATTTCATGCCTATTTACACATCTAGGGTACTGAAAATAAAAATGAATTTTCATATTAAAAATGTCTCGAGCTGTGCAAGTCGCCGCCGCCGCTTATTATTATAATGCTCGCCCACTCTATGCCACTTCTTGTCGCGAGTGCAGCACCAAGTGAGCGGAAATCTTGATTTAATGATAGGAGCAAAAACTCACCTATCTTCTGTTATAATTTAATGTTAATGGACATCAAAAGCTCGCAGGGAAATATCTATTTTTAAATCGATAAAATATGTTTACATCAAAGAAATGATGCACAATAATATAATAATGATAATTTTTATTAGTTTTCAAAATTCTTAGCATTATAAATCAGTTTTTAATATTTTTATTAAATGATAAATGTAAAAAAAATAAATTTATAAATAAAAAAATGAAATAAAAATGTTTTTTGTTTTATAAAATAATTATTTGAAAAATATGTTATATTATGTAAACTTTGTTATTTAGTTTTAATAAATGCTAGAGACTTTGAATTTACATTGTTTGCAAAGAAACAAAATATAAGAAAATCTCTTTAAAATTTTTAATATTTATCAAGTTTATTTTTAAATGCTCTTCGGTTTCTTTTTTTGTTATTTCTTACTTCAAATACACGATTGTGAGAATCATGTGAATCAAATCTCTGCAGAATCAGCCGCCGACCAAGACGTGCTTTTAAGAGCAAAAACATCTTTTACTTTTTCTTGTATGAAGCCATTGCAAATTTATATTCTTTCTTGCCACAAATATTCAGCTGCTATTTTTGTGCGTAAAATTGAAATTTCAGATAAATAGAAGTATGATCTTAATTATTCACTACAGTAAGAATTGAGGATGGGAAAAAAGAAAGACCCTTATTATAAATTTTGCCCTTTAAAAGCTAAATGCACAATGGAGCTTGTGTTTTTGATTTACATTATTTGATTTTAAAATATTTCAAAAGTTTTTAATTGTTGTTTTTTCTACATTTATTTTCAAGCCCAAATTCCCGGTTTTCAATCAAAATATTTTCACTGTACATTATTCTTTTGCTTATTTTTTTTACAAAAGACTTTTGTATTGCAACAAAAATTTCGTTCAAAAAAGCCTAAAAAAATATTACTAATATCTCAATTAATAATCATCAAAATAAACGCACTATATATTTTTTTTTTTTTTATAGGGTTAGGCCAAGACAAAGTCTTGTCGGCCTGTGCCCTTTTTAGTGGCGCAGAAGGCGCCACTCAATTTTGCCTTTTTTTATTATTTTACTTTGCGTTTGTCTTTATTAAAATCAAGCATCATTTATTTTCGCTGGCATAAACTTAGTTTAGCGGCGACTGATGATACTGAAAAAGACAAACTGAAAAGTAAAAAATTAGGAATTAGAAGTATAGGAAGTGGGATCTGGTTAAGATTTATTGATTATGATTAGGTGGGGATTTGTGCTGTAGTAGGTTTTTTTTTGTAATTTTAATTTTTTTTTTTTGCAGTTTATGAGTTTTATTTAATTATTTATTAGAAGAATTATTTAATAAGTAATAATTGAAATGAGCACTAAAATATAAAATTCAAATGCCCAAAGAACCTGCTTTTGAATTGAACTTGACTTTTATTGCGTCTGATTGTAAGCTGCAGTCTGCCGTGAAGAAACAATCGTAAAATATGTATCCAGTTCCATATTTTATTTAAAGAGCGGTCACTATTCTGAGAATTGCCAAAATTTCCTTTACAATGCTCGGCACACGTTAATTTCCTTGTTGCAAATTTATTCCGAGAAGTGAGCGCAAAGGCGTCTGCACCGCCTCAAGCTACGTAAAGATGTATTATAGAGAGACGTGCTAATCTGTTGCGCCTTAAAAATTGAAAGGAAACGACAAGTGGATAATCCATGGACGGTTTCTTGCGGAAATTTGCAAATAACACAATTGTTCAATTTCCTCTGCCATTCAATCCAATCGACCTGGAGCATTGTCCTAGTTCTAGAATGTCGACCCAATTGATTAAACGGCCCACGTGTGGAAGTTTCCAATGCAATCCTTGACGGCCGCATCTCTACTACGTCTCTTTAATTTCATTCAGTCGTATAGCGCAGCAGTGGAATGTGATCGTTTATTGTTTGCGTGCCGCGTGCGAGAGCATAGCGTGTGCAAGTTTACCAGGGAGCCCCTTATTGTCCTGAAATTTATTTCCCCAGAAGTTTTCCTCATTTTTCCTTAATTTCATTTCCCCTAAACTTTGTATCTTCAAAATGGTCCAACAAACGCTAGCTTTAGTTTAGAAAGAAAGATGGAAGAACTTGTTTGAAATAGATTAGTAGATAAGCAGCAATTTTATAAATAAAATTAATTAAATTAGCTGATTATTTGTATAAAAACTGAAATGTAAAAAAAGTGACTGTAAAGAAATTAATGTTTTTTTTTTTTTTTACTATTTGTATTTCCTGGTGATCAGATTGTGAATGCCAAGGATTTGAACAAGTGTCCAATTTCAGAGATGAAAAATGTTTAATTTTGTAGATTCGAATAATCTTTAAATTAAAAATATTCTGCTTTTAAAGGTTTGAAAATCCGATGAAATGACTCTTTTGCTGTATTGATATTCAATGGATAAAAACAAAGTGCCTATTGTGAAGAAAGCGGTTTTAAGGGAAATAAATTTAGGGACAATAACGGCGACTCGTTGACCAGGGTCAGAAGCGAGACCGTCCGACGCATACATCTTTCTTTATGATTTCTCTGCGATTCTGACGAGTGCGTCTCTCTTTCCTCATTAGCGCGAGACCGCGCCACACAGCTCTACGCACTTGCTAGGGTTCAATTGGTAGGGTCAGTCCTAGGAAAATAACAAGAAACTTATAATGTGAGAACAACATCATCATGCGCATTCCTTCCTTTTTTCTCTCGATCAATCGCGATATATTACATAATAATTTTAATTACTTCAAAATTAAAAGTAAGTAATAGTTCTTTATTATAAGTTTTTTAATATTTATAAATTAAAACATTACATTATAAATAGCTTTATATTTTTAATTTAATTTTATTACATTTTAATTTTATTTATTTATTTATTCTGTTTAAAGAGTTTTAATTTTTTTAAATATTTAATTTTATTTACTTTTTATTCACATTAGATTCCTATAAATGTAAATATAAGCTCAAATATTATCAAAACAGTAAATACAAGCGTGAAGCAAAATAGTCGATCATCCTGTGATACTCTCATATTACATGTAAAAGTGAAAAGAAATTTAAAATGTGTTAAAATTAATTTTAAGTTATTGAAATATAAATGGTCATGTTTCTTGTCAATTTGGTCAATTTTCATGGTTTTATTGATTTATTCTTGTGAAGTTAAGTAAATTTTTATGCCATTTATTACTTAAGACATAAAACCTAAATTAATATATAGAAAAAAGATTAATTTAACGCCATTTTTTTGTATTTGTATTTAGACTTATTCAGACTTCTGAAAAATATATAATGGATTGATTTTTTTTTGCACCAAAAATTGAAACAACAAATGTTTGCCACTGACAATGAAGATCACATAATATGCAATCAGAGTTGAAAAGTCGGTCAAGAAATAATCATAGGCTTTATATAATAAATTTATGTAAAATTATAGCACACCGCCGTCATAAAATTTCAGTCTGCGCTTTTCTCAGCGTGCGTTTTAGCTTATTTATCGTGTCTGGAACGAGACGTGAAATAGATCACTGCACGCATGCTGCTGCTGACATTTGTGTGATTTGCTGCTTTTCTCCCTTAAGTGGTTAGCCGCACTAAAGTTGACAGTTGGTCAGGAATTAACTTACGCTTGTTGCTATTAATATCAGAAAATGCTTACGGTTTTGCGGAGTGGGGCAGTTTCATTCATTAAAGCTTTTTGATAAAAAAAAAAAAGGAAAATATATAAAAATGGGAGCCACTTAGAGATTTGCAAGACTCCATCATATGAAGTTTTAGAATTACATTATTTCACTTAAATTTTGTCACACACCCTTTTTTAAAAACTATCTGAAGGATTAAATTTAAATTTGCCTTATTTAACCTCTTTAAAAAAGCATTTATTGCCAGCTTTAATCCTTTTTTAACTTTTCTTTCCCTTAGCAAAATTTGCCTTTAATTATTATTTTTTCCTCATTTTAAGGTACTGATGACCCAATAATAAATTATAATTTTTTCTCTCAAGCAAAATGGTGAGATTTACATTTTCTCACAATAAACTCAACATTTAATTGGTTAAAAATAGTACGCTTGAATTAATTTTATTGGGAAAAAAGGCCGAGACTTACGTCATGGCAGGGTGACACTTTGGCGTATAAATCGCGGCGGCCAAGCTTTGATAGAGAGGCACACGCGTTTAATTAAATTGATTAAGCAAAGAAGGCCGCGCTGCTTCTCTTCAGTAGGATATCACGTGAGCGTCGTGTCGGCGGGCGGGCCATATTCGCGCGGCCAGACAGACCAATAAAAAAGCAATAACTCGGCGGTGCGTATGTGTGAAATGAATAAACGCACTGGCGCACGCATCGTTTTCCTTGCTTTTCGGCCTTTTTCTTTCTTGCGGCGCGATTCATAAAAATGCTAATTGGTCAGTTGAACGCGCACCTGTCAAGCCGCTTTTTACCGCCGCCGCCTCTTTACGACCGACGCAATAAAAACTGCTTCATTGATAATAAAAAACAATCAAGCGACTTCGATTGATCAAAGTGCGCCAAGGCTATATGCGCGACCCAAGGCTGATGCTGCGCGCTGCTTGCGATGCATTAATGAGTCGCACACTTAATTAGAAATTCGTTCGAAATGATGCTGGGTGCGAGTATTGAGAGAGAAGATGAAAGAAAATGAGCCGATCGAGCACCAGATGTTTAATTTTGCGGACCAACGAAATGGTTCAGGTTGTGGATTTGAGTGGACCTCGACTATGTTTACTTCTCCGTTCAATTTGCCAGGAATATTTTTTATATTTAAAAATAATAAATAAATAAATGAAAATATTGAAAACTGTAGAGTAAATATTTTAAATTATTTTAAGTGATTCCAAATGTTTTTTGTTTAATTTGAGTAGAATGGTTAGGATTTAATATTTTCATTGGAAAAACACTAATTCCAAAATTTCCTTTGATAATTTTACTTTTGTTACATCGATCAGTAAAAAACTACAATTACTTTTAGATTTTATTCGAGGGCAATCATGACAAACCCAGTATTATTTAAGATTTTTAAATATTACAAATAGTAGAAATAAAAGCAAGAATCAAATCAAATCAAATGGTTTAATAATCTTTTTTCAGTAATTAAATTAAATCAACTTAGATATTTGATATTTTTAATATTTTTACTTTAATTATTAAATAATTTTTGTGTATATAATAACATTTTTAATTTGAATTTATTTCAATGTCCCTATTTTAAGTACTTCAAGCCCCTAGTGAAAAACACTTTTTTATAAATTTTGCAGTACAGCATGCGTATACTTTGCTTCTGGTGTTATAAGCACTCTCTTGTCACGATGATTTTTATTAATTGATCAAGCTGTATAATTATAACAAATAGACGAAAACTGATTTGAAAATGATGAATCTAATTATTAATATTTTGAGCAAAGGTGAGAAATTGTTGACTTTTGCAAAATTATGAGCGCCAAATGAAGTCGTTTGTAATCTAAGTTTTGTGATTTTTTTTACATAAAGGTAAATGAAATGTGATCCATCCATTTTTAAAAGTGTATATAACTGAAGCAAAAAAAGTTGGAACTAAAATGAAACGATAATTATTATAAATAATAAACATTGAAAGTAAGTTTCATGGTGGCTATGAGTGCCCTGGAAAGACCACCGGCGCAAGTTTGCTCGCAGGAAAAGTTAAATTTTATGGCCGCCGCTTGTGTCAAGAACGCGAAAGAAAAATTCCGACGCGCCTCCTTGAAAGCTGCTACTACCACCTTGTGAGAAAACCGCGGATGGATCACTCGCCGATCGGAATGGCTGAGCTTAATTATAAGGCTCGCGAGCCGCGCTTGTCGACAGCGAAATTGAGCAAAATGATTTACGCGATCAGCGAAAACCAACCTTGCCCTGCCCACTTGGTATAGCCCCGGGTGTGTAGACACAATAAACAATTCAATTGCATCATTCTTGACATTCCACACATGCCAGTTTATTCAAATGTATTAAAAAATTTTACAAAAATAAATATCCATCTCAATTAAATTTAGCAAACATTTTATTTTTGTCACAATTGCCGCTGATTCTTTATTAGAAATTTTATTAAATAGAGTGAATTGGAAATAAATAATAATTTATTTATAAATTATGAAATTACAAAGGAGAAAATTAAAACATTTTGCGAGAAATACTCGGAAATACTCAATAATAAAATCTAGAGTGAAATTTTTAACAGACTTGTTTAATTTAGAAGTGAAATTTTGGCCAAAATGCATTCACTCCTTATGCAGCAGACGTGCTGCGGTGTTTTTCACCTCTTGTCTGGAGCACGCAGATCGAAAATAATAATGCGTCCGATTCAGTGTTGCTTTCCCTAATCAGGAAAACGCGACCGCCGATTAATATGCGTTCTGCAAGTCGCTCGCGGATCATTTTGGGCAGGAGCAGTTTGTTGACCCAGCCGTCGGCAGATTGGTGAAGAAGTGTAAAATTATTATTGCAATTGTGGCACGCGTCCGGCATCAGTCATACATACGAAAAATGCAGGTGCGCTCGCCAAATTCAGTGCGATCTCAAGTCGGGCGCGCCAGGTGTTGCCGCAGACGGACGCGCGGCGACCGCACGCGACTTGCAGTGGCGGCTCAACCTTTACCCAGGCCCGGTTTTTTTTTTAAATTTAAACTTACTGCTAATTTTGATCTAATTCAAATTTACAAATTCCGCAAGCATATGTTCAAATAATTGTAAACGTTAAACTTTTTTTGATGCAATGAATTGGGGAACAAAAGGGTAAAAACTAAATTAATAATTTTTGTAAATTTCTTATCTAGTTTCAATATTTTCCTTACCTCTTGAATCTTTTTGAATAAAAAAACTATCTTGTCACTTGAAAGAAGCGCCCCTTTTCGAGCTTTCACATTTGAAGACACACGCCGCAGATTAATTCATTACGCACGCAATTTGCATCGTTAATGCAGAAGTTCAGACGCATCCGAAAGTAGCAAAAAAGAGGAAATCTCACACGCTTGATAAGATTATAAAGCAGATTGGCCCGATTAATACTTAGAACGTCTTTAACAAAATTTAAGTGCAGCTATTTTTTTGTCAGATGTCAAAAATATTAAATAAAATGCGTGTTTTTAATATAAATTGATGTATTAAATTTTTAAATTTTAATAATTAATTATTGAGCATTTAATTGAATACAAAAAAGATACAACTTTTTAGTGTACTAATTCTAGTAAAATGCAAAAATTATTTCTTCAAAATTTAATTTAAAAATTTTTTTGTCAAATTTATTAGTATAAAAAAATGTATTTTTATGTTTTAAACCTATAAATTGTAATTATTAATAACAATAGACAGTTAATTTTTAATTAAAATTACTTACTATAATTTTTAAAAATAAATAATTAACTTCATTTAATGTACGTTCTTTGTATTTATTTATTAATTTTTTTAGTACTACTTTACTTATAATATTACAATTTATTTATTTATTTCTATAAAATTTATTTATGTCAACTCATTACCGTGGATTGGAAAATTTGAAAATAAAACTTTGAACAGCTTATTGGGATGTATGGTTAAATCAATTAAGCTGTATTATTTTCTTTCATTATTAAAATTTGATACAAAGGAATGGTACAAATCATTAAAAAAAAATTACTCTTGCGCCTGTTGTGGTATTATTTAGAGCGCTGGCCCTGAATGAAATTCCGCCAAGTCCGGCATGGACGAGCCGCACACGCACATAAGAGACTGTTAATCTGCCGAGCTCGAATCCGTCTAGACGACAGCAAGATTTTTAATTTTCCAGTCTAGCGGCTGGCTGAGATTTTAATTGAAACACCTCGGCAAGCTTTCTCACTCTGTCGGCTGCAAAACCTGATCTCGGCTGCCGTCGGTGCAACAAAGTTGCGTGCACTCGCCACGTTTAATTAATTGAGCATGCACGCGTTTAAATTTTCTTTATCACCTCCTCGTCTGCATACCGGCGATGATCGACTTAATTAAATTCGAATCGTAAACTTCTGCAGGGAAATTTCATAATCCTGAAGTGTATCGCTTAACGGAAACGCCGCAACCCATTTCTCGTCCGTCTGACGGAGCTCTCGAGATATCTTGGATGTCTTTTCGGCGAATGTGATCGTTTTCATCTGGTTTTCATAAGGGTTGAGAGAATTTCAAGTTTAAAATTTAAAAAAAAAGCTTTTAAACACCTAACTGTAAATTCCTAGCATTTTTTCATTTTTAAATTATTTTATAATTTAAAATAATTGTAATTGATAATTTATTTATATAATTTAAGATGATTTGAGCTTTTATATCAATTAAATAAATGGAAAATGAAGCGCTACATAATAAATTTAAATTTTTTTAACTTCAAGAACAAATATATTGAGAACTCACCAACAGACAATAATTATTTCTTAAAGATACAAAAAACAGGTTAGAATAAAATTTGAGTTTGAAGTAAATTTTTCAATAAGAATGAAAATCGCGAATTTAATCAAAATAAAATAAATAAATTAGTAAACACAAAAAATATTCCAATAAGACGCAGAAATAAATAATATTTATTTAAAGAATTAAGTATACTATTTTTTAAGCTATAAACTTTTTTAACATACAATTTACAAGCAAACTATGATAAAAATAAACAGAGATTTCAAATTGGGAACCAAACAGTGCATAAGTTAATAAAGCAATAAATTTTTTTCTAAAAATAAAAATTAAATGTGCAGAATTAAACAGTTGTAATGCTATTTATGAATAACTTCTGAAGCTCTATTATTTTTACAATGTTTTAATATGTAATCCTAGGATGGTGCACTGCGAATGCCTAAATAATATTTTTTTTTACTTATGATTATAATTAAAAGCAAAATGTGTTTTTTTTCTTTGTAGGTTTCTCAAGAATTTTCTTTTGTGAAAATATTAAATAAAAACTTTGATTTTGAACTGAAACCAATAAAATTAAATTAAAAAATTCTCATCCTTAATTATTGAAGTTTCCAAACCCTAAAATATTTTCCGATCATTTTGCAAAACAAAAATTTATACAACAAACTTTTGTGTCAAAATGATATAAAACTTTTGAAATTCGAGGAGGAGCTTCGAGGAGAGCTGCTTTTTAACATATATATTTTAAATATAAGAAAAGCCATTAAAAGTGTCGGTGAACTCATTGTCAGATTAAGGACAGTGACGACAAAGCGCTGCAGTGTCTAGCTCTAGTCGGATTTCGCGAAGGCACGGCGCTGAGCGATATTGCTGAGAGCTGCTGATAATACGAAAGCGGCAAAAAGCGGCCAGCAATATCAGACGTCTAGACGCTTTGAAGAGGCATAATAATACTGATTTACTACCAAAATTACTTACTCTCAGGTTGTAATCTTGAGCTGCACGGTAAGCAGCTATTTCAAGCCGTCTCGCACACGCTGCATCTCATCCCTGCAGACACAGACGCGCCCACCCGCTCTCGTCATCGTGTTTGTCTAGACCCGCCAAGGGGGCCGACTCTGCTGACTTGAAATGCTCGAGTGTGCAGACCCAAGGATTTTTCAAATTAATACATATCAAACCTACTTTTTTATACCTTGAGCTTTGTAAAACAATGAGTTAATTGCATTTTGGAAAAGTATAATTCATTTTGATCGGTGCAATTATAAATAGAGAGAAAGTATAAAAAAATAAAAGCCAGTTTGATTGACAATTGACGTCAAGAGGTAGACGTGCTTGACGGAAATGGTTCACCTTTTGTAAAAAAAAAACATGCTAATATTTCTTTTTGAAATTTCCTGTTTTTCGATTATCTGGTGACATTCAATCGTTCCGTGGCCCTTGAAACACGAAATAAATTATTCAAATGGCAAATAATAGTTCAATCTTTGAGATTTTCCTGGTATGGGACGAAAAACTGCGTTTTATTTTGTGTGAATAACTTGTCAAGGTTTGCCTCGATTTTGGATGAGATATTCTTGACCTCGGTGAAAGTTTGATTAAAAAGAAACATGCAAAACCAGCTTTAAAAAGTATAATTTTTTTGTAAATTATGCAATTTGTCAGACAACCATGTCAAGAATGGTGCATATTTTCTGATGCTATGATCTTTGATCACTTGATGCGGAAGATCGAAGATCTATTTAAGAATTAGTTAAAACGACATTGGCACCTTATTTCCAGTATCAGAAATTGCGAAGAAAAGTAATTTTTCAATTGTAAATGCAAGTTAATTTAATATTTAAAAAAATATTGCAATTTACCTCTTTTTATATTCAGAATTATTGTTGTTTATTTGGCCATATTGTTTCAATGAATACATTGCTTACATTTAATTGTTGGAAATAATTTTTCTAAAAAAGAGGGATTGTTTTTGGACAAAGCCAATGAAAATCTCTATTGATATTGAAGAACAAAAATTTTACAAGACATTTCTTAAACGGAAATCTGCGGGCACTAGAGAAAACGATCATCAAGTAAAATGCAGTAAAATGTACTTGTCAAGATATTTTTTAAAAAAAAAATTGAAATTCCCGAAAAACTGAGGTTAACAATTTAACTGAAACGATTTTTTTTTTATACATCAAAACACTCGTTTAAATATTTTTTTTTTTTTTGTTTTTTTTTTGAAAACAATTTCTTCTTGATTATTTTAATGATCATTCAAATAATTTGAATAAAACAATTTTCAGATTGTGCAATAACCAATGATTATGGCTGTGCATTCAGGACATGCCGCCGCTGAACGAGATGGTGTAAGACATAATAAATGAGGATATACATTAAATAATGCAGCATGAAATCGTCTCTGCCCCTTCTCGGGAGCGGGTACGTGTCGTTGACCTGGTCGCGGTGGTCGTCACAGGTGGATGTAAATTGTGTGTCTATGATCGGCGACCGCGCTGCGCCATTTTTCCGCCTGTCTAATAATATTTAATGATCTTCTAATCTGGTCCGCCGACGATATCACGCCACATTCCTCTGGCCTGGCGGTCGCGGCCCGACGAGGAAAGCAATCGCGCGCGGCCAATTCAAAGCAGCGCGAGTCGTTTTTGCAATTTTAATCAAGCGGGCAAAATAGAAATCTGCGCGCCGAGAGAAAGAGACGCGCCAATGATATTTCACTGCGAAATCTAATCTGCTAGGTCAGTGCATTAACGAAAGTGGCGCATTTACGTCATTTGCGCCGCCGGGCCAACACGACACAAACAAACACACAGACCGGCCGGCCGGCCGGCTGCATCAATGAATGCGAAATGTGATCCGAGTGTTTCAGTGGCCATTGACTGGTGAACAACGAGACCAGTCAAAACAAAAGGCGGCCCCGAGAGGAGTTAAGGAGACACTTACGTCTCGCGCAAGCCAAACAAAATGATTAAATTTTGTGCTTGTTAAGAAACTAAATAATATATTAAAAAATTGTAAAATGCTTTTATTTGTTGACATTTGCAATAAAAAATTTAATTATCTTATTTTTATAGTTATTTTTTTTTTATATTTTTATATAATATACATTTTAAATGCCATATACTTCTTTTATGCAATAAATATTTCACAAAAGTAGAAACTTGTATTACTAACATTTAAAATTTCAATTCAAAATTGTATATGAAGCAGTGTCTCATTATTATGTTGAACCAATTATAAATATAAAATTGCTCTATGCTTCCTGTTGGTCACTTCTGATATTTTAGTTCAATGCGTTTACATTTTTGAACGAGGTTAGGGTTACATTATACACATTATTTTCCCATAGCAATTTAAAATGTGTTCAAAATTTCCAAAATTAGATGTTAATTATATTATAAATTTGTTTCATTTGAAAGGAGAATAAATAAGTTAAAAAATATACAAATGGCAATAAAGCAGATTTAGTGCTGCCTCCTCATCCATCTAATGTACTTTGTAAATTATAAGATGCGGAAATACAAAAAATTCTATCAAAAAATCATTCACAAATGAATTTTTGGAGTAGCAGTTTCCTTTTTTTCACTCAAATCGGTATTCAAAGCCCAGGAATCAATGTTTTTGTTTTCTTCAAAATTAACAAATCACTTGGCTATATTCTTAACATTACATTGTAAATCTCTATTTGAAATTTTCCTCATAAATAAATACATTTGAATTAAATTGAGAATCGACTACAACCTAGCTGACCATTTTCACGCATTTCATAAAATATTCATAACAATTTTAGGATAATTTTTTCTCCATCATATATTTGAGAACTTTGTGTAGCAAAATGGAAAAATATTCCAGTTTTTCGCCTAACAAACAGAGACTGACGCACCTGGGCCACTGATCGCACATGCAAATGGTTCGCGATCCAAATCGCGGCTCTGCTCATTTGCGAACCTCTGGGAAACACGCAGCGAAGGAGTTATTATAACAAGCAACGAGAGGATGAACGAGTGTGCCGATTAAAATTCCGACCTCCCGCCGCTCAGAATCAACATTATAACTCGCCGCGCTCTTGATTTGAGCACAAGTCTAGACTTTCTAGACGCTTCGCGGCTCAATCAATATATATTGTATTTTTTTTCTCAATCTCGCGTGGTGATAATTACAAGGCACTTGACTGCGTCTGCCAAAAGTGATGAATGGCCTAAGACTAATAATTAGAACGCCATCAAAGAATATGATTTTTCAAGCCTTTTTCATAATGACAGCAGAATGGTCGTTTTAAAAAGTTTCTACACATTTTAGCCCTAAACAAGACGAGTAAAATAATTCAAACCTGAGTGATTAGTAAAAATACTGACAGCTTAAGAATAGAGCCTTATTTTCAAATCAAAGCGCGTCTATCAAATTTTAGGTTTAAATAGACCCCTTATGTGTTTTACACATTTAGCCCTTAATAAGACTAGTAAAATATTTCAAACCTGAGTGATAAGGAAAAATATCGACAGCTTAAGAATAGAGCCATATTTTCAAATCAAAGTGTGTCTATCAAATTTTAGGTCTAAATAGACCCCTTATGTGTTTTACACTTTTAGCCCTTAATAAGACGAGTAAAATATTTCAAACCTGAGCGATAAGTAAAAATACCGACAGCTTAAGAATAGAGCCTTTTTTTCAAATCAAAGTGCGTCTATCAAATTTTAGGTCTAAATAGACCCCTTATGTGTTTTACACTTTTAGCCCTTAATTAGACGAGTAAAATATTTCAAACCTGAGCGATAAGAAAAATTTCGACGTCTTAAGAATAGAGCCTTTTTTTCAAATCAAAGTGCGTCTATCAAATTTTAGGTTTAAATAGACCCCTTATGTGTTTTACACTTTTAGCCCTTAATAAGACGAGTAAAATATTTCGAACCTGAGTGATTAGTAAAAATACCGAGAGCTTAAGAAGAAAGCCTTTTTTTCAAATAATAGTGCGTCTATCAAATTTTAGGTTTAAATAGACCCCTTATGTGTTTTACACTTTTAGCCCTTAACAAGACGTATAAAAGATTTCAAACCTGAACGATTTGTAAAAATACTGACAACTTCTAATTAGAGCTTTTTTTTAATCAAAGTGCGTCTATCAAATTTAAGGTTATTTCATTTATTTGTAGTGAATATAAAAATAGTTTTAAATTAATAAATCCAATTTAATTTGTTTAACATGTGAAAATACAGATGGTAAAGAAGTCATGAATAGAAATTAATTTATTAACGGATGAATATTGGTTTACAAAGCTTGGAATATATTTATTAGATATTTAGTTATTTTTAAAATGATTGATAAAAATATAGATCATATTTAAAAAAAAAACCTGAAAAATATAATTTAATCAAATAAATAAATAAATTGAAATATATATAATTTTAAAATATGAAGCAAAAATAAAATAAAAATAATCAAATAATAGATTCATTATAAGAGATTGACTTATTTAATTTTAATATTATTTTTTAAATTATAATATATATAAAACATTTTTCTACAACTCTATATCTTCAGACATTTTCATAATTTTCAAGTCTCTCAACTCGGCAGTTCGTTATTTTTATTCACCGCAGCCCTTTTGTCGTTTTTTTTTTCATGAATTTGTTCAATAATCCCGATCATCTATTTGGGTCCATTGGGTGTCTCTGCGTGGAATTCCGATAGAGCCACCTGTCCGAGCGAAGCGTGAGCTGCTGCGGTCACCGTCGCCGACGCGGCCAACGCGCGAGCAAAAAGCCAAGCGCGCCTCGACTCGAGATTTCACTCTTTTTGTACAGCCAGCGCGGCTATTCCTATCCCAAGCTGCTTTTTAGTCGGATATTCCGCGCCTGCCACCGACACATACACACCAGCGAGAGGGCAATAAACCGTTTGCAATGCACGACTGAATGAGAGAGAGACGAGGCTCTAATTTTAATACATATTATGTGTGGTCAGATTAGCCTATTTTGTTTGTACATCTAAATAACAGCGAGAACATTCCAGAGACCACCGTCATCGCATTAAAAAAAAAAATATTTGAAACATCTCGAAGCATTTTTGTCTCTACAACATCATAATTTTATTTAATTTATTTATTATTATTTTATTAAGAAATTTTCAAAAATAATTAGTAATTATGTTACTTTCTTCAGTATGACTCTAATGTTTTCAAACAAATTTGTTTCCATTTATTTATTTTACCACAAAAATCAGAGAGGCACAAAAAAAATTAATATTGTCAAGTCTTTTTAACAGTTTTGACTCGGTTAAGAATCACAAAAAAAAAAAAATATTAAAATTTTATTCTTTTTCAATAACTGCAAAAAAAAATAAAAATATTAGGTAACATACATACACTATCTGTAAGCATATTTGCTTATCCAATAAAATTTAATTCTTTATTTTATGTTTTTAATTGTTAAATTCAAAAAAGGATGATTGATTTTGATTAAATAATAAACAATTTCCATATCTGTATATAATTCACTGAACATATTTAAGTCTAATATTCGTTTGATAAATATCTAAATCCTAATTTGTGACGAAATAAATCTGCAATCTTTGCACCAAAATTGATTTTACAAAATAAATTTCAGATTGTGAGATTGAAAATAATAAATTTTTAATTTTTGATAATATATTTCATTTTAACAATGCTTTGATTGAAAATTAATTTGAATTATTTAAAAGAAAATTTTATTAAATATGTAATAAATTTTAAAAGTGTAAAAATCACGTGTAAACTATTTTTGATTTTATTATTAAATATTCTATTATGTAAGATTAAAAATGAAATATAATATTAAATAAATTTTTTATAATACATTTCATTTTATTTTAACAATGCTCTTGAATATTTATACATTTTAAAAGTGTGCAAATCACGTGCAAATCATTTCTACTGACTCTAAAATTTGCAGATGTGCCGCTTTTTCTCACCCCATCGATGAGCACCAGAAGCAGGGGTGCCATCTGTGCGCGGTGCAGGGTGGTTTTCGGCGAACGGCACCCCCGGCAGGTGGGGTTGGCTGGTTGCGCGGGGCGACTTCCCTCTTCGCCCCGCGGCGACGTCAACCGAGTGGAGCAGAGCAGAGGTCAGCGCGCCGCAGTAAAAGTGATATTATGACTGAAGGAGGCCAAAAAGAACCAAGTACTTCTCCGTGGGGGTGGAAGAAACAAAGGAGGCCGGCGCCGTCGCGCAGCAGGGAGGGGTCCGTCAGGTGAGCGAGGCTCGCGGCGCCCGCGGCGCCGCGCCACTTATTCTTACTTCGGCGCCGCCGCCACACGTCAGACAAAAAATATGTGCCGGCGACACGACCCGCGTCTCTGATTAGCGACGGCCTGTTATGAATCCGCCACCCCCTCGTCGTCGTGGAGCCATTTTGGCGTGGCAGGTGCTCGGGAGGGACCCCGAGGGCCCCGGACCGCGGCCCTCGGGCGATTCGAAATTAAGCGTATCGATTTCTACTGAAAGTGACGGGGCGCCTAATTATTTCACTGTGTCGGGCGCCGCGCGGGGGTGGGCGGCTTCGTTTGCTCTCTCTTCGCCGGAATCGATTAAAAATTCATAAACTATTTTTAGATGTTTAGCAGGGCTCTTCCGTCGTTCGGTGCCTCCTGCATGCGCCGGTCCTAATTAATATGGCGACGATTTATTGTCGGTTGGGCCGGCCGAAAGTAGACCCAACTGCGTGCCGGGTCGGTGCATAGCGTGAGTGCGGAGGACGCCGTGGCCTAATTTCCACAAAATGCTGCCGCTTTATTACGCAATTAGGAACATGTCGCAGTGTTACATGCAGTATAGAAGCGCGACTTGTGATGACATGCGTTTGTTATTTTAATTATTAATAACTGTAAATAAAAAATATTAAAGTTATTATTGATAGGGTTAGTTTACATTTAATTTTATTATAATATTTTTATGGTTTACCAATTATTTTTGAAATTTAAAATTTTCATAGTAATTTGAATTTTTAATGGTTTTTGCTAGTTTCAAACCTTCCTTTCTCAATTCTAACTAATTTTTTTTTATAATAATAAAAAAATGTAGAAAAAGTTTAAATATCAAGTCTGCTGATAACAATATATTTGTGATAAATTGTACGGTTTTTCCGACACGCCTATCGAGGCTTTATAATTATATTTTCATTATTACGGTAATATCATTAGTTAAGCTATTTCGTTACGCTATGAAAAATACATAAATATTCCTTCCCAAGTTCTGAATATGTGGAGTTTCACTGTCCATTCTTTCAGTCATGATAATAATCAGTAATTCTCGGCAGGGCTTTATTTCAAAATGTTCAATCAAGCAGCATCAAAAGTGCAGAAAAATTTTGGATTAGCAAAAAAGAGAAATTATTGTTGTTTAAAAGAAATGCTAATCATTTTTTCTTTCTTTTTATAGGACAAATTCTTTTTAGGCAAGGGGAGCGAAGAAAATTAATTTGGCGCATTCGGCTG
Organism: Neocloeon triangulifer; assembly: GCF_031216515.1. Classification (NCBI taxonomy): domain Eukaryota; kingdom Metazoa; phylum Arthropoda; class Insecta; order Ephemeroptera; family Baetidae; genus Neocloeon; species Neocloeon triangulifer. The sequence goes on along the minus strand of NW_026775555.1, from coordinate 3,404,808 downwards.
AGAGTGAAAATGAGTGCGACCGGCGAGAAGCAGTACTACTTGAAATGGAACAACTTTTCCGACAACATTGTGACGTCGCTGGAAACTCTGCGCGGCGACGAAGACTTTGTGGACGTGACCATCGCCTGCGAGGGCCACAGCCTCAAAGCGCACAAAGTCGTCCTTTCCGCGTGCAGCCAGTACATAAGAAAACTGCTAAAAGTACGCGTTCGGAAAAATTACACAAATAAAAAATTAATCAAACGCGGGGTTCGTTGTAGGAAAACCCGTGCGCACACCCGATTATCATTTTGAAAGACGTGGCGCTGGCCGAGTTGACTGCCCTTGTCTCTTTCATGTACAATGGACAGGTACTGAATTAAATTTTAACCAAAATAAATTTTAAAAACATATTAAATTGCAGGTGCTGGTGTCTGAGGACCAGATTCCGCAGCTCATCAAGACGGCCGAAATGCTGGAAATTCGAGGCCTTGCTGAGATCACCAAAGAAGCGCGGAGAACAGAAACGAAAATGGAGATCAAAGACGAAAATTATCCGACAGAGGCCAAACGGCCCTGCCCCTCGAACGGCCAGCACGAAGGCCAGCCCGCGCCCAGTGCGTGGTCGAAGGAGAAGAAACAGGAGAGAGAATTAATGGGCGAGTCCGAGGAGGACGATGACGAAGACGACAACGATTTTTGCGATGAGGACGACGAGGAAAACGGAGATTTTGAGGCGCAGAACCGCGAGATGCAGGTGGCCAGCGTCATCGAGACCCTCAACAACCAACACCGCATGCAGCAGCAGCTCCTCCAACATGAGCAAAGGAGTAAGTTTTTTTTTATTAGCAAAAAAAATAATTTATAATCAGTATTTAAAAAAAAAATAGTACTTTTAGCCAATATATGGAAACAAAACTTTTGCTTGAACAGAGGCAGCCGAATTTGGCGGCACCATCACAGACGAGGGAGGGGGAGGAGGCCAAACACAGAGCAGGGTAATGGCACTGCCAAGCAGCTCCCACCGACCTGTCGACATTGGTACGTTCGAATCAATCGACAATAAACCGTTTGTTTGGCCTGAGCCTCCGTATAAATAAATCACCCTTAAGAAAGACAAATTAGACGCGAGATTGAGCCATAAATATGGGATATAGAGGGATGAATATGTAAAGTAGGCAACTGGCGCGACATCCGTGAACGGCAAATTGCCTAGTCACTCTTTCACATTACGAAAGCATTAGATTAGGCCAGTCAAAACGTTGCCAGATTATTTCGAACTAAGATTAAGGGGTTGATATAGGGATGAAATTGTTTTTAATAATAATAATAATATTTTGAAAAATTTTCTCTCATGAAACTGATAAATAAGTGAAAATTTAATATTTATGATCGAATTCCTAAAATTCAGCAACGCGAGTTAGTCAAATGGAAGACGCGATGATGCCGGGCGACGTCCTGGTGATCGGCGAAACTCACATCACAACAGCACGGTGCGTGCCCTCGCGACCCTCCAAGCCACCGATTGGCGCCGCCTTGGAGTTTAAGGTGGCCGAAGAGCAACGCCTTTCGATGGAAATGAGCCTCCGGCTGCAAGTCCAACGGAAACTCGAGGCCGAAAGACTCAGGGCCATGGAAAGGCTGCGACACGCGGAAGCAGGTACATCTTAAAATTATTGCTATTAAAACGTATTTAATTTTTTTTTTTAATAACAAGGACTGATGAATGCCGGCCCAATGGATTGCTCAACTTATCCCAGTATGACGAATGGTGGTCACGAAATGAACGGTCACCATCACCACCACCACCATCGAGACGAAGGACTGAACCACCACCAGCCACCGGTGAGTTTGTTTGTTTGTTTCTTCTTTGATAAAATGTTTTTATTAATTTTTTTAATTTAAGCCGGTGGTGGCAGCGCCTGCTCCTCCGCAAATGACAGCGCCGGCGTTAAACCTGCCGCTGTCGCCGGACTTGCAACTGAAGATGCTCATGTGTAGGGACTTCAAAAAGTACACCAACATGCTGTTGGTCGCCGTCTTTGGCCGCGAAGTGCTCGCCACGCACTGTCTCAATGGTAGCAAGGGCAGTGCTAAGCCCAGGCTTGACACGGAAAAAGTCACCAGAGTGATAGGTAAATCAAGGGAAAAAAATTAAGATGCAAATTATTTGGATTAAGATTGTCACGGTTGCTTTTTAATTTGGATCTAACTAGATAAAAAGAGAAAGTAATAAATAATCTTATTGAAAATTTCTGACAACATTAAATACTATTTTTTAGTAAATAATGGGAAATAATATCGTTATTAATCTTATAATTTATTAAGAAAAATTGTAATTATCTCTCATGCAACACCCAACTAGTTACATTTTTTCCATTGAAACAAACAGCAAGGGGAAAAAATTAACATATTAACAAGAATTTTTTTTATTTGGTAATTCTTCTTCACTTAGGAAAACTATCAACTATCAAATTGATTCAGATCCAAAAAAAATTTTTTTTTTAAATCAATTAATTTGTTAAAAAAGTTGGAATATTTTGAAACTTTATAGGATTGGCTGAATTTCTCATCTAAAATTTGCTGAGTTAGGAGTTAAAAAAAACCTTTTTGTGCTTAATTTTAGCCACTGTGATGGAGAAGTTTGACGTTCCTGCCAGCACGGTCCGCGAGGCGATCCGAGTCAAGCTCAACAACGAGGACAAACTGAAGAAACGCTCGAAGCGCACGGCCAACTCGCTGATTTAGCTGTGGGCGACGCGCGGCGCGCAGAAACGAAAACGTCCTGCCATATAAAACTGAGAAACCAACGCAAAATAAGTATACTCGATCTCCCTCTATCTCTCGATCTATTACGATCTAAAAAATAAAATATATCTCTTTCCCTCTCACTCTCCTAAAAACTCTCACTTTGTCGGAAAAGTTGCTCGATATTTAGAAAAGCAAAAGTTTAAAACACCCCTCACTCACTTTTGGAAAGAGAAAAAAATATTTTATTCCCACGCCCAAATGTTTGGTGTTGACAAAAGGTGTAAAATATAGAAATTGCGCTCTCGTGGACAACTTAAACTTTCGATGAACTATAGAGACATTGGCGATCGAAGATTAAAAATATATCCCGAAGTTGTCCATTCTTTCAAAAATTGCGCTCGCTTCAATCGTTTTATCCACATAGCAACTTACAATTGCAAAGAGAAGAAGAGCTCGAAGTTTGAAATTTAAATGAGTTTAAAAAAAATGTTTAAGTTTGTATTTAAATAAATTTTGTTCAATTTAAATTGATTGATTAAACGATTTCAAAGCGAGCGCAATGTACGTGTTGCTTTCTAGCAAGATGTTTAGCAACAAACACGACTCACCCTTTTGGCGTATACTATGTCTTATAGACTTGGCAAAACGAACCGTAAATACCTCAACCGTTGTAGCGATATATTATTACATGGCTTTTTTGTATACTTAACAACGTTGAACGGATATATAACGAAAAAAATAACTGCGTTTGAAAAACACACTGACACGAAATTCACGATCGACACTTCTTCTTACACACCCACTTTAACGAAAAGTAAATTAAATTTCCACACACTCTTTCGAGACATTTAATGTTTTGTATAAAATATATAGCGACGAAAGGTACGCGTTTGAAAAATTATTATATATCTCAAGAAGAACACACAGACAAAAGATAATATCTCTAACAAAGTTCAACTCTTTCATCCTTATACAATGTATAAACAATGAAACTCAGGGTTATTGAAGTTAATACAACATCCCCTGCGATGTAAAACACGGTACAAAAAACCATACCAATTAAAACAACATTGACACACACACACATCTCATGATACAATTAATTCTTTACTCGCTAATTACAAATTTCAACTGGCAAAACGTCTTTAAAATTGTCAAACAAATAAATAATTTCAAATTCAAAATACTCATTTTAGAATCAAATAATTTTTAAAGCCAGTGCATATTTTAACTAGCGACGACGACTGTACCCCTCTAGATTTAAGTGGCAAAGTTAATTTTGTAACTCCCATATATATAAAGTAAAATAAAAACTCTCAGACAAACAATACATAAATAACACACAAACACTCACAAGCAGATTTCTACTCCAGCGCAGGGATTTAGCAAAACATTCACACGAAATATACGACATGTGCTATTTTTTAAGCGGTAGAAATAGACAGTCTTCCCATAGAAACCCAGCGATATCTGTACCTGCAGCGCATTATACCTTTTAAGCTCTTTTTTTACAGTGTAAGCATTTTTATATGCGAACAATTAAATAATCTAAGCTCGTTGGGCCCTTTGGAATCTTGCGCGCGGGGCCTTGGATTGGGCTCCAAAATATAGGGAGCAAATACGATATTTTTTACAAATCGCAAGGCTCCATCGGACCTAACGAGATCGTCAAAAGTTAACCAAACCGCAAAACCAGTATAAAAACCAATCCGTCAACGCGACAGCATTTGCGATTTTCTTCCAATTTTAGTGGAAGTTTAATTCCGTACGCTGGGCTGCGTTTGAGCAAAAAATGTATTTTTTACCAACGAGCTCACCCGAAATAATTCCACTCTATGAAACCAACAATTTAAAATGACGCAGTACAAACAGAAGGGCATTTTTAAATAATTCAAACAATCCTGTATGAAGACATCTGCTATCAGTTTTTACCCGAAATATACCTCAAGAAAATGGACTGTTTGTCAAATTTTAATTCAAATATGAAAGACAGAGTTTGGGTGTGACGCGGAGAAACCAAACATTAATTAAATTACAATGAAATGAACTTTTTCGTCAGCTAATGTAAAAGAAGTTTGAGAAGAATAATTTAATTTTTCTTTTTAATTAGTGGGAAAATATTTGACAACCATTCCGCCGCTCCACGCCCCTTTGTCCAATTACGTTTTGACATACCTCAAAGATGCATATATTACTTCTTAAGTATAACGAGATTATTGTGCGTATATTTAATTAATTGTGAAGCAAGAGGAGAGCCTACGTAAATGTATACCACGAGTCAAAAGTATAGACGCTTGATGTTTCGTGTTAATGGAAAAAGTCTCACGAGAAACCTCAAAAATTGCATTATTCTCTCGACATACGGAAGAAATAAAAATTTTGTTTTTGGACGACATTTTTCAAGCAAGCACAGTGTAAAACAATAGCGCCGACCATTATTACCTCCTCCAGTAGAGTACAAAATCTCGCAGATTTATTAAATAATTAATTACCACTCTCGCAGGTACAAACCAAATACGTCAAAAAAACTACTGAAAACACAAAGCAATAGACAAATTTTGTACTTTATATAATTTTGCAATTGTTGCGCCAACTTTTCAGAGGGTTGATAACGGAAAGTGAATCATGAGAAGGTGAACGTTGATGTAGTTTTTTTTATAGATTTATATTTACGCCTTAATTAAATTAAATTTGATTGGCTTCATCTGTGATTATGTGAGTGGCGTGTGCGTTTTTTGCAGCGGTGCCGTGCGAGACTCTCCGGTCTGGGCTAAGTTTGGTCAAAGCAGGGGCCTTAATTTTTGTATTCCACAGAACTTGGCTCACACCGGACTGCAGAGGCGCGGATCGCGATGGAAAATTTTCGGTCAGCGCGCACCACTTAAAACTCGAAATTGAAAATTTTAAACGAAAAATATACGCGTGAAAAAGAATTAATCAAAATAAGTGATGGAGCAAAAGTGTCTCAGAAAGAAACACTTCATAGCTGATTTATGTGATTGGAATTGGAAATGAATTGTGATTGACTAAAAAGTGATTTTATTATGATAAAGCGTTAACAATTTGGCAAGATCGGATAAAGAAATTGATTGCTGGTTTCGATTGATTGATATTTAATTACTCGGCTTTGGTCATGTAGATTTTAAGGAAGAAGCAGAACTGTTCAGGACACTTAAAAACTGTTATCGATTTGAAAAAAATTCAGATTTAAATTGTAATGAAACTCTGATTGTGAGGCAAAAATGCTTTCCAAAAAGAATTGTGGAAACTTTGAAGCGGACAAAAAAAAAACTACTAATCGTAAGGAAAAAACTCGTATTGAATGTTAATGGAAAGTTGTAATATTTATGACGATGGTGCTACCATAGCAGAGTTTGGACTTTGGGTGCAACTTTGCATTTCTATTATTGAAATTGAAATCTTCAGCTCTTTTTGCGTTTCTGATCCTCTTGTTATGGCACAGTCAAGTATAAAAGTGTATGAGATCTCTTAAGAACTGTAACTTTTGTTCAATAAAGACGATGCTGCTTGTAAAACTTGCCTTTTTATTTGGTAAATTAGGATTCATTGTTGGTTTAAAAAAATTTCAAATCAAATAAATTTTCAAGACTGTGTTAAAAAAACACCCTGGTAACTGCATGGAATTTTTACTAATCAAAATCATCAATGAGGTGGTTTAAAAACCCTCAAGTTAATGATTTTAAATTTCTGTGGACTTTTTTTGACCAAAGTTTTTCTTATTCTTGACAAAATTTTATCAGTGAAAATTGACCTATCGTAAGAATTATTGATAGGATTAACTTGCAATGACAATAATTCTATTTTTTTGTGTGTGCAAATTGCGCTTTTTATTTTGATGCTTAAATTTCATCCAAAAATTAATGAAAAATAAATAGTTGGACTTAAACAAGGAACATTAAAATTTTCAAAATAAAATTTAACTTGTTAAATTATTCACAGACTAGTCATGGGAATAAGTCAAAATGCAATAATGGAAAATGCATGTCTTCGATATGCTGACATTGAATGGCTCAGAGTTTGTACTCCTTCATCGGAGAGAGCTCAACGTACTGCGAGTGCAACCACAGGACCACATACTCACTATTTGAATAAACCTTTTCAAAGGGAATGGAACTCTGCAGGAAGAGGCGCGGACACAGAGGTGGCTGATGTCGGTTTTCCGGCTCCTCCACGTCCCACAAATCCACCATGGCACAGCCGGGCCTAAATTTTTGGAATTCGGATTAAAATGGAACAGTTTTATGTGAATATTTTTTTTTACCTGCTTTCTCTGAAGCACCAGCTTTCTTCGAGCACCACAAACTGCACCCTCATGTGCGAGAGAATCTTGTAAACCTCCTGCGGAGTCCTCCGGCTGAAGATGGTGTACACATTTTTTGTTCTTTCCCTATAATTTTAAATTAATTAATTATATTCACAAGAAGGAATTTGCAAAATTCCTACCTCAGTCCAGCGTCTTCGTAGTGAGGGTGGTTGACGATGGGCCGTCTCGTCGAGAGAAGCAAATTGGCCATTACGGGCATTGGTCCAGCAAAAACTGCATCCTTAGGGGTTTCCGCCTCAACCCACTCAAGAAGTTGTTCAAGAGCCACATTACTGTATTCTCCCATGATACTGCGCTGGTGACTGATATTTTGGAAACCTCGGACGCACATTCCGCTCAAAACAACAGCAACAATGGCCCAGTGGACAGTCTGAGATTTTATCACTTGAAAGAACTGAAAATTTTGTAAAATGAAGAAATAATTTGTAGGACTTTTTATTATCAGATAAAATTCATACTTTTCTTGATGCCAGCAATGAAGCCAAGATGCAGAGATTCGGCGTAAGAAAGAGTTTCAGCCGCATCACCATCAAGGCCATCACGGCAAACGCAATCGTTTGGATAAAAAAATAAAGGACCTCAGTGTCAAACAGTTGAATATTTTCCTGGCTGATTCTTGAATTATTTTGATCCTGCATTTGAAAAATATTAAATTTAGAAAAATTCAAGTATAGCATTGCAAACCTTGGTTTTTTCGTCAGACTTCCGGTCACTTCCTTGTAGGCGATTAAGATAATAAAGTTGGTAGACAGAAGTTATGCATTGGACAACCACGGCCAACAGAACGACGGAAACCGTGGGCATTAGCAAAGTTTCGCTGATTTTCTTGAAATACTCCAGAGGCAAAAAGTCAAACTCAGGAGAACATGTGTACAGCAGGGTGTGAAAGTCTTTGTAGCTGCCCAGTTTGGCCCTCAGGAGGTTGAGGATGTGGGCCTGTGATTTTTAAATTAGTTAGGTTATTTAATAAATTTCCATTCGCTTACATCGTCGTTGGAACTGAAGAGAGCCGACAATCGAGATCGAAGGAAGACGGCGAGTAGAGAGCAAACCACAAGGGTGAGAGCACCACGGATGAAGAGGGGCATGCGTCGAATGGCCGGTTCCAACAATAGAACAGCCAGAAGTGATGCAGCTAAAAGGCTGACCAAGAAAGACGAGGCCAGGAGCTCATTGCCAACCAGAAGAAGCAGACTATGGTGCACAGCAGCCTAAAACACAACTAACTTAATTATTTGAATTTGTTTAGGCTCAAATACTTACGGCCAAAAGAAGAAGGATGAGAAGGAGAATATGTTTTCTGACAATGCCAGCAGCAAAGAGAATTAATACCGCAACAACTTGGGTGGCCAAAACAAACTGCGAGAACTGCCAGGTGACCAAACTGCAGACGGTCATTGTGGCAAAAAGCAATCCCTGGAAAGTAAAATTAAAAATGATTTTGATATTTATGAGATTAATTCGACATTGCCTCTTTCCAACAAGTCCTGGCGTCTCTGAGCAACACACATATACTGAGCATTTGTGCCAGCAAAAATGGGTACGCAAAGCTCTCCCTCAAAGGTGGCGTCCACTGCACTCTGGTGCTCTGAATCGTCTCTTTAGTATTTTCAAACAATTTTACTTAAAAAATTACTTCTCCGTGGTTAAAGAAGAAACAAAGGATGGCGATAAGTCCACCCAGGGCGCTGCGGCTCAGGAATGTGCCGAAGATAAAGATGAGGGCTGCCGTGAGACCAGCGCAGATCCAGACGGCCTGAAGGTAGAAGTACATGGGGTCACCTATGCCCTCACAACTGAGGATAGGGGGAAGGCCACTGCCTCGCTCCACCTGCCAGCATTGCTTTGTTGGAATTTGCAGCCAGCCAGTCACTTCAGCAAAGAGTCGATATGCAGCACCAATCACAATCTTTTAAAACAAAAGTTAATTGAAAACTTTTTTTAATTCATAATTCCAAAATTACCTCAGGGTAGAGATTGAATCTTTTCAGAGTGTTGATTACTGAGGGGTATTCAGTGACGTTGTCGTTCAGAATCAGAACCAGTCCATCACTGAAGGTTGGAGCCTCGACTATTGTTTTGTAGTAAAAATAGTAAAGACCCTGGAAAATTTTAAAATGTTAATTTAATCAGATTTTTTAACTTTTGTTCGAAAACCATCTCTGTCCTGAAAGTCATTTCTCTCTCCAAGTTTGACAGGTGCGAAAAATGTCGATCGTTCTCAAACATCGTTGATACATGGTACATGTGCAGACTGGCAAAGCCGAATGCTACAAGAGAAAGAGATAGAAATTTAAACACAAATCAATAAAAAAAACAATTAATATGCATGACACAAATTTTTACAGGGTGCTCACCAATAAGGACGACAGCAATTACATAAAAGAAGGACCGATTCTGGTTGGCAGATTCAATTTTTCGGGCGAGAGAGTCTTTGGCCGAAAGTCTTTCGGTCTTACTACTTTTCGGCAATTTTTCTTTTTTCTGAGGCGAAATCACTGCGATCGGTTTTTTCTTCTCGGATGTTGGCAATCCTCCTGCTTGCTTCACCGCCATCCCGAAGCCTTGATTCAAGGAGAGGAGCGGCGACTCTCGCTGTTTAGCTGTCTACGAAAAGCAGCGGAGCACGAGGAGTTGACTCCTCCTCCGAAACATGCGGCGGGAAAAAGAGTCGCGGTCGCGACTACATGCTTTTGCTATATTCTATTTTCAGAATTCAGATTCATTTTAGAAATAACTGAAAATTTATTTCACTCTGTAGCAAGTGTCATGAAAAATTAATTGGCAACTTAATTTTATTAAGAGATGGATTATTTTTCCTACATCATTTACAGCAAAATAAGTTTGGCCGTATAATAATTAACTTAAATTTTTGTAAAAATTCTTATTTCCTATTTCCTTGCTTTTATTTTTTTAATTTTCCGTACGCCTCTAGTGCTTTTAAATGCACTCTTTCTTTCTTAATTTTAATTATGTATAAAATTTCCAAAATTTCTTTATTTTTATATGATTAAAATTATTTATATATGAGTTTTATTTGCATCACTTTTAAAAATTACAGAAGCCCAGAATTATTTATATGAACTTACCTTTTTTATCAATTTTAAGCATTAATTAAATAAAAATATTTGCGAGGATAGTAAAAAGAAAAAAAAATTTAGTCCAAAATTCATTATTTTTATATAATGACATTTAGCGGGTAAAAACATTTTGTCATTGTATTATTAAGAATTTTATTAATCAAAATTTTGTCTTCGATAAATTATTAGAAATTATTCTAAAATATTTGTTGATTTGCAACGAAAATTCCTGCTAATAAGGACGTTGGCAAAATTGCAAGGCGATGACTACGATGAGTGACGTAGCATATAAATTAAAAAAATTACCAAAAAAAAAAAAAAAATACTTATAATGTACTTTAACTTTATAATTATCTTCCTCTATAGACTGTAGACTTAATATTTCTGACCTTTTGCCCTACTTGGCATATTTTCTCGCTCAATACAGTTAAAACTCAAAAAGAATTGACAGGTCAAAAAGTTTTTACCAAAACGCACACGACGCCTCTTTTAGTTGCGGAAAAACACCCGGTATTTTGATTTAATTCAAGAAAATTTGGATTTGAAAGCTTTGAGATATCGCTGGATTATCCAGAAGTGCGCTAGGCAAAAACAAAACCAGACAAAATAATAATAAAGGTTATTTTAATTATTATTTTGGAACCTTCTTGCACCCACAGCTGATGGGAAAAATGTAAACAAACGTACTCTCTCGCTGACGTCACCACTGCCCAAATCTGATTGGCTATGGCGGAGCTCGTCCATGAAATATGATTGGCTTGATAAGTCACGTGACGGCGGCCATTTGTCCATAATATTATGGACAGAGCCAGCGCCACAGTCACAACAGTGGCGAGAGTCGCCGCTCCTCTCCTTGCCTTGATTTTGTTCCTTACAGTTCGGGTTGTCTATTCGCAAGCCTCACTTAAAAATCAACCCGTTTAATGAAGTTAAAGAAAGTTTTTTTGTTTTTTGATTCAAGCACCAAGCAACAGCAGACAAAAATTGGACAAAAACACGATCGAAGGTTAGTAAAAGGGGCCTATAGAAAGGATTACGATGTTTTAAAATTTCTATAGGAAAATGTATTTGAAATTTACGTAAATTATCCTTTATCATTTAATAATTAAGATAAATTTTATATATTTCCTTATTATATACATAATTACATTATGTACAATTAGAAAAAAAAAATATTAGTATGGTCGAAGTCTAGCTCCTATGTAAACTTCCTAGTCTCAACGCTTGAAAAAAGGGGCGTGCCTTCCTGCAGCCATCATAAATGAAAATTCCGAAAATTCTATAAACATGCCGATAAAACGCTGTTTTCGTGTTTAATTTTCATCTTTTTGGCCTTGTTTTCTTTAAATTCTGATCACCAACTAAATCATCTTGTTTCATACTGTAAGTGTCATTTTATAAAGTACTCAAAAGTCATGAAAGACAAAGAAAATTTCCACTCATTAGTCATAATTGGAAAATAACATTATTAACATTGTGTTAATTTTTTTAATTCAACATCTTATACTATTTAGCAAACGCTTGAACGATATTTAAAATTTGCAGAGAAATGAGTCAAATAAATAAATATTTGGCTCTGACCAACATTGCAACCGGCTATGCCAAGCGGATGACCAGGCTTCGAAACCGAATTTTCAATGAGCCCGTGCGAGCCATGGCCCCGAGGGACTCAAAGGTGATCTCCCTTCTGTCAGAGCTGCCCAGGCAAAAAGATCCCGAGTACACAAATTACTACCCACGGCACGTTGAGACGTGGCAATTTATGATGAAGCTTAGAGACTACGGCCTCTTCAGAGATGAGCACCAGGACTTCAAAGAAGAAATGGTCCGCTTGAGAATCCTCCGAGGCAAGGTGAAGCCCAAGAAAGGTGAAGGAAAACGCTCTAAGAAGAAGTAATTGACTCCTTTTGATTCTAGTTATCATGTATTCATGATAAAAATAAATTTGTTATTAATAACGATAAATCAAACTTCATTATTTTATAAAAGATTAAAATCCATCAAGGCTTTTATTTATTGCTTATTTAAGAATAAAATGAGCATCATCTGTCATGGTCCCTCAGTTAAAAGTTAAAACACATTGGTCCCTAAAAATACATCATGGCACCTAATCTACAAAAATAGCTCTTTCTACAACAATCCAAATTTACAATTTGACGGGGCGGTCGGCTTCATCTGCAGAGGTGAAGTCTCCGAGTACGTTGAAAGAGTCGACTTCACACTTGAGTTTCAACAGCACCTCATAATACTTGTCCTCCTTGCGTTTGAACTCTTCCGTGATGATTTTCTCCTTGCGTTCGTAGAAATCCTTGGCCTGCATAATGCGCTCCTTGTACTTTTCAGCCACCCTTCTCATCTTGACAGCCTCAGCCTCAACCTTCCGTTTCTCTTGCTTGAGCCTCTCAAGGTCGCCGTGGCTGCTCTTCTTGGCCAGCTCCTCTGTCAGACCCTCAATCTCCTGCTTCAGTGCACTTATATACTGTTCGTTTTGCTTCTCTCGCCCCTCGTGCAGACTCTTGGTGTATTCCAGCATGCGCTGCTTGAACTCTTCCATCTCTTTCTGCTTGGTGAACAGCAACTCCTGCAGTTCCATCAGCCGCTGCGAGTGGACCTTTTTAGACTCTTCCAGCTCCAGGCTCAACCGCTTCACGCACTCCTCCAATTCGATCCTCGTTTCTAAGTTGTTCAGTGAGTGAGTCTTGCGAATCGATGTGTCATTATCATTTCGTTTTCCGTCAACCTGATCTGACATGCGTTTGAATTTCATGTCTGACTGAAACTGGTCCATTCGCATCAGTTCTTCGTGGAACTGCGACCAGAGCCGATCTTCGAGCTGTTTCTTTTGCAATTTAGCCTCTTCGACTTGTTTCTCGAGCTGAGCCTTGAGTTTGTTGATTTCAAGTTCCAACTAGAATTATTTGAGGATTTAAAAAAAATCTAAAAAAAATTGTAAATTTTTAATACCTCTTGTCTTATTTCCAAATTGTCTGTTTTCTTCCACTGTGATTTAGCTTCATCTAGCGCTTTGTCAATTTTACTCTGTAGCTCCTTCTCGGCCTCAAGTTTGGCTTCCTGCATCAGAACGCCCTTCTCCTTAGCAATTTCCTCCAACATCTCTTTTTTAGCTGCATTAAAAAAATTAAATTATTAACTAAAAAAATGTTTTGAATTATAAAAATAATCACCATTCTCAATTTCTCTGCGCACTCTCTCCTCGTACACAGCAATATGCATTTCACCCAAATCATGCTTCGAGCTGCTGCTGGAGCCAACCTGGTTTTGCAGTTTGCCTAAGATCTTCCTCTGGCTTTCCATCTCATCAGTAATAGCATTCTTGGTTGTGACAAGATTGATATACGCCTGCTTTGCTTTGTCGGCGTCCTCCAGGGCAAATTCCAATTGAAGCCTAATTGCAAAAATATTACAATTTACTTCATTAGAATTATTGAATTTTCCAACCTGAGTTTCTGCATTTCCTTGTGCAATTTATCTTTTTCTTCTTGTCTGGCCCTGGCCAAGGCATCGTTGTGGAATCGGACATATTCCTTGCTGTGGTCATCAATGACCTTGAGTTTCTCTTCATCACAGATTCGTTGCAACTCGACTGATTGCTCGGCCAGCTGGGTATTTTGCTCCTGCAGGCGCGCGATGGCCTCCTCCAGGTGTGAGATCTTTTCTTGCAGATCAGCATTTTCTTTCCTGCAAGCAAAATATTTTTTAAAACAGAAAAATTTGAAGGGTACAAATAAAACATTAAATATACAAAATTGCAAATTTTCTAGCATTTAAAAGACAAATAATAGGTTTGAAAATTTTGAAGAATTAATAAGAAGGATTATTATAGCACTGGAGGCTAAACGTGGATATCGCGGTAATTTTTTTTTAAAAAGAGGGCGTGGCATGGTCAACAGACAGAACAGAAAACTTTGTAAACAGAGAATCGACACAAATTTTCGGAGTCCTTTTCTTTAATCGGATAAAAATCATGCCCAGGAAGAAGAAGAGGAAGGTCGGGGAGGGATTCATGGCCCTTGCCGATTTCAAATTAAAAAAGACAACGGCGATCATCACCAAAATGCGTTCAACCATCGACCATTCTGTTTGCGAGAAGCATCTTCCAAAAAACATCAAGCACAGAAGAAGGAGGAATAAAAGGTATTTTTTTTTCCTTTGAATTTCCAGACGTTAATATTAATTTTTCTAAATAGGTTTTCTGTGAGGTGCATTTGGGTGACGAATCTGCTTCTAAACAAAGGCTTCAAGGTGGACTTTGAACCGACCGACTCCGTCCGCAAGGTGAAGACTTACATCGAGTCGGCCACAGGAATCCCGTGGCAGAAGCAGATCCTTCTTCTGAGTGGCAAGGATGTTCTGCAGGACACGGACATGATGCAGGAGGTGCAAGTCTACAATGATAAGTGGCGCATCTCAGTGACTGTGCCTAACTCTTTTGACTACGTTTCCGTCAGGGACAAGTCGGACAAGACGCATTTTGTGATGGAAGTTAACTTCAACAAGAGGGTGTCGTCCATGTACAATCAAATTCGACCCAACTGCATCGAGAATAATGAGCCTGAGGTTCAGTTCAAGCGAATGCTCTTCTTCCACGGCAGAGTTTTGGAACCGGACCAGCCAATCAAGTATTACCACCTGAAAAGGGAAGATGAGGTGACCCTCGTTCGATACCCGAACACTTTCCCCCGACAGGTGTTCATTGAGACTGGTGGTCGTCACAAGGGAGGAGTGCGAGTCGGACCATTTTTCTGCGACCCCCAGACGAGCATTTACGACCTCAAGGTCAGGTTCATCAACACGACCTGCGCGCCCAAGGGTCACTACCGGATGTTCGCCGGAGGAGAAGAGGTGCAGAATCACTATGTGATGGCCGAACTTGGCATCCCGAACCACACCACCTTCAGACTTGAAATGGCCCATGACCAGCTGACCCACATGAAGCCAACCAACTACATTAGGCCTGTGAATTCCACTGCGACTGCTGAAGACGAGGAAGAGCCGCAGGCAGGACCCTCTTCTCAAGTTGTGCAGGGACAGATGTGAAAATTTTCTTGACTGATGCAATTCATACATTTTTTAATGTAAAGACTAATCTCAATAATATAATAATAAACAGACGTTGGACAAATAAATAAATGATAATAAATTGTGAACCTATTATCGAAAAAATAAAATTATCCACAGTACCTTATTTGAGATTCTTTTCCTTGGTCTCCACTTTTGGCCTTTTCCAACTCATTGGCAAGCTTGTCGCATTCAGCCTGTGAAACATTGTAAAATAAATTTTAATAAAAACATACAAAAATCTGAAATGGAAATGAAAGAAACGGGCTTTTCCTCAATGCAGGAAAAAATATCTACCAGTTCCACGGTCTGCAACCCTATTTCATGAATACTTAAATTGAAAAAATCAGCAAAATTTGAAAAAAAAAGACCGTGACCAAAACAGATAGAGCCGTTTGTTTTTAATTAAAAACAATTTTCGCAACAAGTAAAAGCCCAATCTCTTCATTTCCATGATCATCTCGAGTGTCAACTTCATCAAACAAAAAAGCTGAAAATTTAAAATGAAATTCCCTAATTATGATTAGAGACTGACCTTTAAGTTAAGCATCTCCGTCTTGTACTTTTCCTCCTGTTTCTGCCAGCCTTGAGCAGCAGCCTCTTTTTCCTGAATAACATACTGCAGCTGCTTTATTTCTGCCCTTCGTGCCTCATGATATCGAAGAGATTTAGCAAGCTCCTCTCTTAAGCTCTCAACAGAATCAAGTCCAGTTTTGTAGAATCCAGCACGGCCTTCCAGTGGTAAGGAGGACGAGTCCGAGGTCAAAACGCTGAGGCCGACCAACATCTCAAGTTGATCAACGTCTATTTTGTACTTTTCTATCAGGCCCTATTGAAAAAGACAGTAACTTTTTGATGTTCAAATAATTTTTCTAAATCAAACCTCCTGCTGCTTGATTTTATCTCTCAGTCGTTTGATTTCAACCGAAGCGTTGGTGTTATCGGCAGCCATCAATTCTTGGCAGTGCTGCTGACTTTCTGCCAAGGCTCTGGCAAGGCTATTGATCGAATCAGCTTTTTCAAGCATCATCATTTCTTGCTGCCTTGATAACTCCATGATCCTTCTCTCGTGGTTTCTTATACTGTCTGTCTGCAAATACAATTTAATATTATAAATACGGGAAAAAAGCAAAGGAGAGGTATTACTGAATTATTTAGCTTGTCCTTCAGCTCTTCAATTTGCACTTGGTAGGAAATTATTTCCTTGCGGTGTCTTTCCTCCAGAGATTTTACAATAAGATCAGCCTGACGAACACCCGATGCTTCATTTGAGATTTTCTCCATTGCCACCATCTTTGAGTTGAGGCTCTCAATATTTGCTCTCATTATGAGCCCATCTTGTTCCAGCTAAATTTCAAATTTAATAATTATTTTGTAATTAATATTAAAAAATAAAATGACAATACCTCATCTTTCAGATCCTCCAGTTCCTTATTTTGCTTTTTGAGGTACTCCACTTGCTTGAGCAATTCCTGAACTTGCTCCTTGGCAGACACTTTAATAAAATAATAAACATAAAGTGTCAAATAAAATACAAAAAATCTAACCCAAAAGAGCCTGGGACTGCGTCAGGGTGCTCTTTGTGGCCACTCGTTCAGCCTCCAGTAGCAAAATCTTTTGGTTGAGGCGCTCGACCTGATTAGAGGCGTCCCTCTTGTGGGCTTCAAGCACATCCTGAAGACGGACGATTTCCCTCATGCGCACTTCGTACAAAGTGGCCAAGTGCTCGGCATCGCCTCCAGCAGTTACTTTTGGCTTCACTGGGGTCGAGTTCACTGATGAGTCGGCGTACGCACCCTTGTTGTGGTAGCAGTGATTATAATGGCCCGAGAGCTGGCTCTCGGTGCCATCACCATTCCCGTTGGTCAGGTGGCCGTTTAAGTGACCATTGGTCAGCCGTTTTGGGCCGGTCGGAGTGTGAAGCTCATCGTCCGAAGACGCAGGACCACCTAAAAACATGAATAATTATGTAAACTTTTGGTTGAGTTGACTATTCTAGAGAAACCATAAAAAAGACCCGAGTGAAATTTGATACCTCAAGGTAGAGTTTCTATGAAATTTTTCCAAAAACGTACCAGGCAATGAAAAGTTGTTGAGATTTTTGCTGCTGGCAAAGCTAAGGTCAGCGTCATGATGAATGTCCAGGTCATCAAAAGCACCGTTCAGAAGGTTCCTCAACTGCGGGTTTTAAATTACATTCAGTGACTGCGGTTCCGAGTCGAAGGAAAAAAATTTAATTGCAGTACCTCGGCATTCTTGCGTTGTTCCTCCGCGGCATTCTCAGCTTCTTCCTCGTCAGGGTTGGTCTGATTCAACTGGAGTTCTGCACCTTGGAACAAACTCACACCTGGACCGTTCATTTTACGGCCGATATTTTCTGCCGACACATGCAATCGCTGAATATTTTGGCAGGAAACGTCAAACTCGAAAGAATTTCATGTCGTGTTTTGGCCGACATGTGATGCGCGCCAAAGTGAGCCGCGCTCTGATTGGTTCTCTCGAATTTGATTTGGCGCTAAATTCAAATTTTGGCACGTGCTCACCGGGTTGTCGTAATCCAATATAATAATATTTTCTGAAGTGTTTAGTGTTTTCGTGATTTTCTCCACTGTCTAGAATCTAATTTATTATAAATTTGCAGTTTCATTTTAGGTTTGATACATTAAAAGACTAGACAACTATTTTCATTGGTATTCTTTTTAAATTTTTTTAATATGTGAAAAATGTTTTTATGAGAATAATCACACAAAATCGAACGTGTTGTACATTTTACGAATAGCAGTGATAGATAAAAACATTGCATATTACACGAGATAATTCCGTAGAGGGCGCAATTAACCAGGTATGTTGGTTGTGTGTAACAGAGCAAAATACAGGTTCTAGTGAAACGAGAGATACGGACACATTAAAAAATTGGAATTACGTTTATAATAAAAAAGGATCGTCGTCTTTTTCAAAGTCAAGATATATAACAGGATTAGCAGAGGACGCAGTAGTTTCTCCAAAGTGAGTGTTAAAATATTATTATTTTGCACAAGAAGTCTTTTAAAAAAACGATTAATATTTTTTGTTTCAGTTTATAACGATAAATTACTTTCAACTTGATCACAGCGCGCGGAGCACAATGTCGTCCGCGGCAAAAGGCCACCGTTGACCTACAAATAACAGAAACACAGAGGATCACTTTTTTGAAAAGAGCACTTACGGTAGAATATTTTTAAGCAGAGAACTGTGCAGGAATTTGATAATTTAATAGCTGCAGTTGTTATTTAAGGAGCACCTCTATAAGGAGCGAATTAATATTGAAATAAAATATAAAAGAATAAAAGGATAAATTGTGTGAGAACAGAGAGCAGGTCGCTTAACACTAAAATCAATTTAGTAAATTTATTTAATTAACACTTGAACCAGCAAGTCCACTTGAAAATATAAAAGAAATCGATTTTAACTACAGAGATTGTTTGTAATTTTAAAAAGCAATTTTTTCATGAAAAATAATAAAAGTTCTCCTGAAGAATTTTGATTTAATCCAGCCTGGATGTACGATTTTAGGCCATTCAAATTTCTACACAAGATCCTCCTGCTTTTAATGAAAAGGCACCGCGTGAGTGTCCGAGAGTCGCAGCAGCAGCATCACTTTGTCTCCTCGTGCTGGTGCGTGTTGCCGACGAAATGGTCTTCGGGCGGTTTGAGCAAAGCGTTGGCCAGAACTTCCTTGATCACCTCCTTGGGCACGTGGACGCTCTCCGTCCGTTTCCTCGGCGGCGACGCCTGCGGCCACTCACTGTCCACCTCCACGTCGGTGGCCTGAATGTTGGGCATACTCCTGGTCAGCGCCACGGCGCCGACCGCACCTTTCTCAATTTCGGCGCCGCCGGTCACTGGGCCGATCATCTGGCGAAGCATGAAGGCAGTCGAGTGCTCAACGAGTGCATTCACACTCATGTCCGGCGAGGGCGGCGGCACGTCCGTCTGCTGCACGGCCCGCCACCGGACATTTTTCTTGGTCGAATTCGAGTGTTTCCTCTTGAGCAGGTACCGAAGTCGCGACCGCGCAGGTGGCACCGGCGCCGTCGCGCTGCACACGGATATTGTGTCCGGTTCTTCGGACATGACAGAACTTGAGCGGCGACTTAAGGACTCGCCTAAGAGGCTGGACGGGGGATAGGAAGGCACGCCGGAGTCCCGTCGCATTTGACGACCTCCTAATCGTTGTTGTCTGTCCACCTCGGACAGCATTGCGAACAGATCAGCTCCCAGCTCATTACAGCTTGTTTGCCCTCCGGCTTGTAACCTGAAAAAAGTAGAAAAAAATCGGTGAGGTTTTCTTTGGGAATTAAATATTTTTAAGGATTATCTGGGGAGGATGGAAAATGGTGAAGAAGGTGTTCTTTAAATTTATTTTAGCCAATTCAATATAATTTGAAAATTTTAATTTGTAATAACTCTTTTAAAATAAATATAAAATTTTTAATAGTCACCTTAAATTTATTAAATTAAATTTTTAAATATAGTAAAAGTATATTTTTTTAGCCCTTTTTATGTCATTTTCTTTAAAATTTATCTTTTTTATTATGTTATTATGTTGACTGATTAGAAAGTTCTCTTAAGGAGGGGAAAGGGTGTCGGTCTTACCGCCTGGTACCTGCGGAAGCGATTTCCGGGGTGGCTACATTTCCATTGCTGGAGTACGCCGCGTTCAGTCTCGGCTGCGGCGAAGGCGACGTCCGTTCGTTCCTCCTGCCAAAAGAGCCAGTCTCCTCATAGGGCGACAACGACTGGCCTGTTGAGCAAATTGCCAATTCACGATCAAAAGTGTTTATTTTCATAGAGAGCGCGAGTCACATGCCTGGAAAGAGGTTCATCATGGAGGTCCTCGGGGTGGCGCTTCTCGAAATGGCAAACTGACCCTCCTCCACGATCTCGGGCAGATACATGCCCTGCTTGCCCTCTGGTACCCTGCGACACACAGATGCATGCCAAGAAATAATTAAAACGCCCGCCAGCATTTTCGTGATTATGCAACTGGCGCGACCGGCTCGTGCAGCCGGTTGCATACACAGGCTGGGGATGCTACACAAGAAAGCGATTTCTCGCGCTGAAGCATTCATTACTCTCTCGGCGACCCGAAAATAGGACGAAAGCTCCGTAAATTTTTCAGCTGCGACTTTTTTCAAGCTTCATTAACGGCGACAGCGTTCTGCTCTCGCGCTGAATAAAGAAAAAAAATATGTATCTTGGAAATTCTTGTTTCCTGCTTTTTGCATAAAAAAAGCAGCAGGCGTCTGGTGTCATATTATATTAGGGCTAAAGAGCAGCGACCGGGCAGTATCACTCGACGTGTCAACAGAAACTCACATCATGTCGTGTACAGATCCGCGGTAGGTTTTCTTCTTGTAGGCTTGCGCGGCCTCCGTGTAGGGCAGCATCATATCGACGTCGTCGAAGTACATGTCTTTTACGAGCGGCGGCGACCGAGACATCAGGATGTCCACGCCGAGGTACGACACCTTGTCGGGGCAGAGGCCACTTTAGCACGTTATGAGGGCTCCAGTGAGTTTGTTTACCTTGGTGTGTCTGTCGATGAGCCAGTTCAGCTCAAAGTCCTCGTCGTCGTCACCGAATGGATTTATTAGTTGCTCCGCCACCTGCAATCCAACATCGCCAAAGATCAGTATTTTCACAGGGCTGGGCAAAAGTGCTGCATTTTTTTTTTTTAATTAAGGTTTTGAGCTCAGCTTTCAAAAACTTAGTGCAAATATATATATTTAAAAAGAAAAATTATGAAGTTAAAACTATTTTAATCTATTTTTACACCTATTTTTAATGATATTAAAATAAAATTTATTTTTTATTAATTTATATGAAGATTAATTTATTCAGAAATTTCTCCAATTCATAACTTTTAATAATGTGAAAATGAAAAGTGTCTTATTATGTACCACAAAATTGGGTTGAAGATCTTTGTCCATATTTATTTGAATAAAAAATATTCACCACCAAACAATTTCACTTTTATCCAGTTTCAAAACTCTTAGATTTCCAACAGATTTTAAATTTTTAATTTTTCTTGAGCAAAAGGGAAATTTTTTTACAAATAATTTATATTGAAGAAGACTGATGATTTGTTCCATATTAGCGCAGTGAGCTCTTTCGTGACCGTGATGAATTTACATCCGTTACAGTGAACACTCAATAACTCAACTTCGCGAGAAAGAATTCATTTTTCAGACTTGCCGTCATAATAAATTCACCTTGACCCACCAAAGAGACAGGCACAATGAAAAATAAAAAGATCATCTCTCGTCGATCGAGAGTAAGTGATGAAAACAGTAGAAAAACTCCTCGGCTATTTTCACGCCGCGACGCCTGTGCGCTCGTTTGATAAATGGAGCGAGCAAACTGCCGCCGCGATATATAAATTACACTCTCTTATTTCAGTTCCAGCGTTCACCATATTTTTTTAGATGCAAAAAAAAATTGGCAATGTTGTTTGCGTTTATTGAAATTAATCAGCAAGGTGAGTAGCATGATTGCGCTGCACATACAGACACGCACGTCTGGCGAGTATCGTGACAAGACATTAGACTTGGCACCGGCACGTCAAAATAACAGCGCGAGAGAATGTAGGTTGCCAGCTCACTCGGAGCTCGCAGTTCTTTTAGCGTAGACGGGAATCATCGCTTTCTTCTGTCTCCGTCGTCCATCGTCCGCGCAGGACACGCGAGCAAAAGGGACAAGAAACGCGCGCCAACGGCACTACCCATTTAAGGTGATATTGCAAATGATCAGATTTTGAATAAAGTCTGCAATCTAATTTGGCCTGAATATAAATGGAAAAAGACGAGTTTATGAAGACAGTAAATTGTAATTATTTATATTTATTCAAGCTTTACAATAAATTTAAAAAAGAGCCCTATAAGCTTTATTGAATGAAGTGAGCTTCTCTCAATAATTATTGAAACATATCCAGATAATTTATTCTGTTTATTAATTTACATTTATTTTTAAGTTCATTAAACGCCAGTGGCAAGCGACAGTTTACAAATACAGAATATTGCACATAGTTAAAATTTAAAATTAATACAAAAATTATAAAAATTAATTAAAATCAGTTTACCTCAAAATATTATTTTAAAGTGATATTTAATTTAAATTTATCAATCTTTTTAAATATAATTTTTTTAGTCATAACTAACTTTTTACTCATTTTAATACATTTTATGTGCTTGAAAGTGGATTTAATAAAAATACTCCTCTTTGACAAATTGGTAAAAATGACTTCAGTCGAACCTTCGGTAGTAAAATGCAGTAAAAATGTCACTAGAAGTTGAAAACGGGGCCATTCCGATAAATCACTGGATCCATGACGAATCAAACGCGGGCGTATGGCGCGCTCGTTAAATCGGGAGTTATTTTAATTGAAAGCTCGTCGGGGCCAATTAATCGCGGGACATTCGTTGCAAAACAAAGGAGAAATAGAGAGGCCGAAATGTCTCTCGCGGTGGGTCAGGAGCGCGCTTGAATGACTCGGCTCGGCGCGATGTGACACCGCGCGCCGAGAGTGGCCCAGGCGTTTTCTTCTTTCTCCGACTCTCGCGTCCACGAGATCAGAGTGTTGTTGTGAGCCTCGGACGGCCCATGTTGTTGGTCCGGCCGGCCGGCAGGCCGGCGGCCGCCCCTGACTCCTGAAATAGCTCGATCCGCGAGAGCTGACTCGCAAACCGGGAGCTCGCTTCGCCTGTACTCGTCGCGACAACAAAACGCGTCCGTGTCTCTCTCTTACCTTGAGCAGTCCCATGAAGAAGAAGAACTGCAGGATGGTGAAGACGGGAATGTAAGTGTCGATCTCCATTTGGAAGGGTTTGTTGGCGCCGGCCACGTACTGTCGGCCCACCAGCGCGGCCAGGAAGAACGAGTACGTCGCGATGGTCACCACCTGTCGGAATGGACAAACGATGTAATCGCTTTCGGATTTTCGTTCGGCTGCTATTTCGAGAGCCGAGTGCCGAGAGAGAAACAGAAATAATGAAAACCCTCAGGTGCAACGGCCGCGCAAGCAAGTAGTGTTGCCGCTGGCCAGCACCAGCTGTAGTAAATCATTTCTTGACAGTTTTTTAGAAGCGGCCTTTATAATTTAGGTTCAACGATCGTTATAATTTGTTGAGCTTACATAAACTTGCAAGCAAATGCTGAAGGAAGCTTCAAAATTTGAAATCAGATTTGTCAAAAATTAAGAAAAAAAAGTAATTTATTAAGAGGTGCAGAATTTATGATTTACGATAAACAAAGTTTAATTTTGTTAATTTGTTAGTGTGAGTGTGTTTTTTTTTTAAATTTTTAGTGTTGAGTTGTGTCGTGTTTGCGTTGTTAAGTGTATTTCAGTTTCTGTATTAAATTTTCAAAAGAATTTTAACGTGGATTCAATTTAATTTGTTTTCCGAGCATTGGTTTTCTCGCTCAGTTTCTGAATCCACGTTAAAATTCGTTTGAAAGTTTAATTTGTTTTTATCTCTCTCATTGCCAGTTAAAATGCATTATTTTTAGATTTTCTCTGTAAATTGATCAGGATTTTTGATCAGTAAAATTTCAAGTTAAGCATGCAAAAGTAAATTTTGAGATTTCAATTTTTTTTTTTTTAATTTTCAGAAGTTAAAATTTAATTTATACTAAAGAGTCCTTCAATTCAATCAATTTTTTCTACAAAAAGAAAAATTATCATTAAAATCTTTCAAATTCAAATTCAAAGCATAATTAATAATTATTAATTTTTTTCAATAATCTCTATAAGATTAAAAATTGATGTATTTTCCTAAACGGTCTGGCACAGTAAAGAATTTAATCCCATTCTTCCTAAAATTATGGGCAATAAATGTAACTCGTGCACCTGAATTTTAATCCTAATCTGTTAATTAAGAGACATCCCTTGCTAATTGCCCCGTCCGTAATTTAGGTTGAAAGTGCTCACCTGAGTATAAACTAGAGGTATGCTGACCCAGTCGTAGCTCCACAGCATCCCACACTTTGAGCGGAACTCGTTGAATTCCTGAAATCCATTTTCATTTGGTGAGTCAAAACGGGTCGTGATGAAACTCGAAAATTAACACCCAGCTTTAAAGTACTTAAAATTCGCGTCGGGACTCCAATTTCCCAGCGACAAAGCTCGCGTTACAATTTCCTCGTGCTAAGTGTTTCCACTGCGGCCCATACGAATGGCTTTTGATGAGGCTTTTGCACTCCATAAATAACACCGACTTGTCTGCGTTAAAAGACCAGCAGCTCGAGCGTCACGCCAGAGTTTTATGTGTTTTTTTCGCTGGGTCGCGCACACAAAAGTTTCTTTTGTGCAAATTTTTACGCGTTTCATGAAATCCAATCCGGTCGGGATTCTTTTTGAGCTCGACTCACCTCCATGATGATCTTCAGTCCCTGAGAGTCCATGATTCTGTTGGAGCGCTTGGCCTGCTTCAGCAGCGAGATGAACCACGTGCTGGGTATCCAGTATGTGTTGAATTCTTCGTTTGGAACGGCCACAAACATTTCTAACTCTATTCTGGTCATAAAACCTACAATGATGAAAATAAGGAAAGAGTAATTTTGAAAGTTAAAAGAGAAAATTTAACTGACTTTAAACTTGAATTAATTGAATTTATTAATTTTTTTGACCCATTTAAAAATAATTGGTAAAAATAAATAGATTGACCGTAGAAAATTAAGAATTTCAGTTCAAATTTAACACTAATGTATGTTTTAAAAATACCTTGTGCCCAACTAATTGTAAGTCTAAAAAAATAAATTTTCTTTACTTAAAATTGGGTTAATCTGTTAATTGATAAGCCTGTTAAAATATGTAGGTAATTTTATATAAATTTTACATTCATACAATTTTTATTTTATGAAAAGAATAAATTACTGATTTATTAAATTTACAAAATATAAAATTAATTATATTATTTTCATAAATTATTAGACTTATACTAAGTAAAGTTTAATTAATTATTCCAGTAAAGTTTAAAAAAAATTGTTAACTGTGTTGTGAATTTTATATAAATATAAAGCTCAAAATAATTACATTCAACAAATGAATAGTGATTGTCTATAGGCAACTCCACAATACTTTTCTTCTGCTTTTTTTTCAATTATTCCAAAGATATATCTTTTCTTATATATAAATTATGTAATCTTGAAAAGAATGTCATCAATAGCAATAAAAATCGAATCCAGAATTTGGACTTATCTATACCTTTATAGCTAGAAAATCTACAAAATACAAATCAGAAACTCTGAAAACCACAATTTAAGTTTCAGTTTCATCCGTCGAAATCTAAATAATAAAATATACAAATATTTAAAAATAATTGAAATCAAACCAATTTTGTAACTTGAAAAAAAATTGCATTTTTTGGAAAATATACTATATTGTGAGCATCAATTTTCAAAATTTGATAATCAGTCCAAAATTTGCAAAATTGATATCTACCGGACTCGACGACATGGTCCAGCGTGGGGAAGCGGCGTTTGACGGCCGAGCTGATGGACCTGAGCACCAGGATGAGCGACAGGTTGAGGTAGCGCATCAGGGAGCGGCGCAGCATTCGGCCGTACTCGTCGTCGCCCGTTACGTACAGCGCCACGCAGTGCATTATCCTGCGAAACGGTTTTCTCAGTTTACCAAAGAAATTTTTGCAGCGAGTTTAAAGGCCACGCTTGAGTTTGCTCTCGGCTGAACGGAAAAGTTTGCCAAGTAACTCGCCAAGTTTGTTCTCAGGCTGGACCGAGCTGAATAATTGAACGCACAAGAGGGACTTTAAGTTTCATTCAGCCAGTCTTTTGGATAAGAAAATTCTCATTGCTTTGGGATTTCAGTTTTAATATTAATCAATTTATAGATCAGGGATGAAGAGCCAAATTGAATATTATGTTGATTAAAAGTTTCAGTTACAAACTTGAAGTCTCACAAAGAAAATTTTTGTATATTTAATTCCTCAAAGTAAAGAAAAACTATTTAAACAATTAAATATTTTTAAATCCTAGTTTAATTTGGCTATAAATTATAATCAATAAATTGTAGATCATTATTTTATTATCCCTGAGCAAAACCAAAACTTACTTGTCGGGCCAAGGAATGGCCATATATTGTTGCCACCATCGTCCAGCGACGTAGGTCACATAAAAGCCAAGCACGAAAGACAAAGGAATGAGCGCGATGAACTTGTCACAGTAAACTACTACTTTCTCAAATAATCTGTCAACAAAAAGAAATGTAACAAAAATTAATTTAATGAAATTTAAAATAATATTTTTGCAATTAGAAATGTTCTTAAAAATAATTGTAATTTTTTGTTGGAACCAAATTCTATTCGTTTTAAAAGGAAAGTTGAAATAAAATTGAAAGTTAGATAGAATTATTTTTCTTTCCAATCATAACGATTTGCATTTTCTCGAGCAATGCATTTCACCGCAAGTTTCTTTTCATGCCAGCAAAGCCATCAAGTTTTATTTTCCTGCTGCCTTCAGCAGAAACAAAATAAGCGAGTTTCCTTCTGGGAATGAAATCGACCTTATTGCTGTAGCGAAAGACATTCAAAAAGTGTCGCTCTCTCTGGAGGGTTATCGATTGCACTTCTTATTCGTTTGCATTACAAGAGCTCAAAGCGATATCAGAATTCAAAAGAAAACAGAAATCAAAATCTCGAGTTTCTTATTGTCAAAGGTAGACTTGTTTAATTATTACGAGCGGCGCCGCGCGAGCGAATGGGCGACAGTGCGGATTTGGGTCAAGGTAAACGCATTTATTTCACACGCCACATGTGCAAGTGTGATGAGAGCGCGATTTCGCGACAAAAGTATATAGCTTGCTCCGAAATTCTGTCCTCGTCAGGCACACTTTTGAAATAGAGAGACACAACATGGCAAATTATAAATTCGCCAAAACGAATTTCCAAATCCATAATGCAAATAGCAAAAACTATGATTATACTTGATGAAAAAATTGCATTTGCTTTGTTGCCAAATTTTGATTTCTAGGATGTGTTTATAATTAAATTAAATGTTTAAATTATGTAACTAAATAAAAGTACCTTCTCGGTGGTGTGGTGGTACTTTTAAATAAACGTATTATTTCAAGTTATCCGCGCGGTTTCTTTTCATTGCCCTAGGAAAATGATGAAAAGAATAAATAATGGACGTCACTTTCAAAACATTAATAAAAATTAATGAAAAGCTCTACGACATTTATTTTTATTAATGTTTTGAGACTCTCATTAATAAAAATGAATCCATTTGTCTCGTTATAATTTATCCTCAGGCAATTAAAAGGAAACCACGCGGATTACCAATAGATGATTATTATTAAATTTTAAAATTGATAATATAAACCAACTGGCAAGAAATAACCATATATTTTATTAATATTTTTAAAATGATTTTACTGATGTAGCTTATTTGAAATAATTGTCTCCTTGAATTTATATTACAAAACATACTTTAATATGTATTTGTTAACTTTATTGAAATAAAACTTTGTGCCTTTTTAAAATGATATAATATAATAAAATAAACAAAAATTAAAACAAAGTGAGCAATATATATTTTTAAACAAGATGAATTTAAATAAAATAATTATGGTTATTAAATAATTTATTTTTGTTTAAGTGCATTACTATAAATTATTTTAAATTTAGATATATGGATTTGAAATGTGGAGAACGGAACGCATAGTTTGCCTAAAGTTATTTCTTTATTTGTTGAAACGTTTTCTGAATTGCCCACTCTCATCCGCGGCCGGTGTTTATTTACGCGGCCCGGCTCTTGGGAATATTATGATTATTTCCAGCGCGAGCAGCCCTTGGTGCAAACACGCATTACGGTGTCAACAGAAGCACATGCAAGTGATAAGGTGACGTCATATTTTTCTGGCTGCCTGCCGCGCTTGGCCACGTGCTCTGCCACTCTTTGGCGAGCCGCTCTTTGGAGGGCGGTTGCCTCTGGACTTTCGGTCGGACGTTGAGGAAGGCACGGCTCGCCTTACGTCTTTTCGCCCGGAAAAAGAGCTGTCAAACGGGAAAATATTGCAGACAGCGAGGCGTCAGATGAAAAAGGTTGTGGTGGAAAAAAAGAGACGGATTGGCGCCCGGAAAATGAAAAGCCGCGGCGTTTGTTTTGATTAAAATGTCAGCCGCTTTGAGGCATTTTTTTTCGACGACATACAAAAAGAAGTGTATGTATGTGTTATTGTGCACCGCGAGAGTGCAAAAGGGGTTTCCTTCTGGCGTATGGCAAAAGGCGAAATTCCGGCTGAAAGAGGCAACCCGCGTGACGGGTGAGGCGTGCGGGCGGCATAACGCACAAAAGTAGCAGGCGCGTTGACGGAGCAATGAATTGAAAAGGACGGCGAAAAAGAAAAAAAAGGGAAACTATAAAAAGGTCGCGGATATTGCCTCAGAATTCCTCTTTCTCGCTTTACGTGAGATCAAAAATTGGTGAAGCGCAAACAGATTTCTTCAAATTTAAAATTTGTTTTTAATTAAAAAAAAAATATATATATTGAAAAGAAAAGAGAACTGGAGGAGTTTTGTCAAAGTTCCTTAAAAGTTTTAACTGTTTATTTTTCACCAACGTTTCCTTGGGTGCCTTTTTATTGCCTAAAGAATGACAAACTCATAATATTGTTTATACAAAGTTTGTCAAATTATTGTTTATTCTGCCCAAATAATGACAAAAAACAACAAAGTATAGAACAATACGAGTAGAAAGGGTATCGTACTTAGCAGAGCTTTGTCAAAACGCCTGACTTAAAAAGTTTTTGTATTGTAATTTTACTTTTCTTTTCTTAAGTAATGGCTATGAGGGATCTCATTTGAAATAACAGATCGTCATTTAAAATATTATCTAGGCTAGAAGAACAATTAACTAAAGAATAACATCAAAATAATTTTTAACTTAGTGGATTTGATTAAATAAATTTTGATCAAACGTTTTAGATTTAATCAAAATTCATGTCATTCAGAATTGGAAAAATAATAGCAACAAGATATTTTGGATATAAAAATCAAAAGAAAATTAGGATTAAATATTTCAGAAAGTGATTTTATAAATTAAAAATCTCAAAGTCGTACGAGTTGAGTAAAGAATTTCAGTCGAGGAGCTTCAAAAGCATCTCTCGACATCAATCAGTTTCATCTTGCTCTGTTGTCAGGAAGTGCATCTTGAAATGCACCCTTTGACGGCAGCTGCAGTTTTCAATGATTGTCTCTCGAATAATGCATTACATAATTTTTCACTCGGAATCTGTGACCCAGATTGCGCGTCGCCAGCACAATACACGAGTGTGAACGAAGCTGTCAACAAAGGAAC
Source organism: Neocloeon triangulifer (assembly GCF_031216515.1). Taxonomy (NCBI): domain Eukaryota; kingdom Metazoa; phylum Arthropoda; class Insecta; order Ephemeroptera; family Baetidae; genus Neocloeon; species Neocloeon triangulifer. The sequence goes on along the minus strand of NW_026775555.1, from coordinate 3,375,219 downwards.
GAGGGAGGCGGGGTGAGAAAGATCAGACTCACAATTTCTGTTCGAGCGTGAAGAAGTTCCTGTAGGCGATGCTGAGGCAGCCGAAGGCGACCAGGAAGAGGAAGAGCTCCCTGTAGATGAGCTTGTAGAGACTGCCGCGCCATTTACAGAGGAGCCGGGTGAATCCACCGCTGGTGGAGGATGCCACCTCGTACTGGTAGCTGACAGTCATCTAGCCTCGCGGGTGCAGCATCGGGCAGCAGCACATACTTGCAGCACATTGCTGGCCTCGCACGACCTGATCCTCAGGTGCAGTCCACGCAATCCATCGCAAAATTCACGCCACGAGAACTCGTCTCGGCCGCTGCTCTCGGCCGCCGTTCGCTCGCTCGACTATACTAATTTTAGTCGCTCGCTCGCTCTCGGTCCTCCGGCTTGGCTTCTTCTTCGCGATTTTCACACTGGCCGCCGCCACTCGCTTTCTTTCTTCTTTCTCATTTAATTTTACATTGTCGCCCTCCGCGCTTTCGCTCTCGCCCGCCCGCCGCTCTCCCCCTGCTTTGTTTATTTACCCAATTAGTTTTTTCTCTCAAGTGCTCTTTCTTTTCCGCTGCTCTTTTTCCTCCAACCGCCGCTTTGATCTGCCGACGCCACGTGCTCATCATTCCCGCGATGATATTCGCACTTGCCGATTTATTGCGAAATAAAAGTGGCCGCTCAGCATTAAAACGGCCGTTTAATCCCACGCCGTGTGAGCGTCCAAGTGAAAACATTTCGCGTAAATCACACACCCCTTTGGCTCGATTGGTTAAAGTGTTTTTAAAGGATTTTTTTGTATTAAACGCTTTTGCGTACAACTAGGGTGCAATGCCTCAAGCTCTGGCTCATTTGAATCAAATACGCGTACTTTGCAATGAGTTAATTACATTCGCATTTAATCTATTATAAATATAGGTTGTTTAATTATATTAAAAACAAAAATTGAAAAATTTATTATACTGCTTGCTTCGTATAAAAAAATGCAGAGTTTGAATCAATTTTTTTTTTATCATTTTGAAACAATTTATTTTGCTGAAATTTTGAAACAGAAATGCTTTCACAAGGTGTAATTTTAATATATAGAAAATTCTACCTAAAAAAATAAACAAAAAAAATATGTAATTTAGGTTGGATTTCATGTTGACAAACTAAAGAACATTTTTAGTTTTTATTTGGGACAGGTTATTTGAGAGAAGAGGTGTGTGTTTGTAAAAGACATGCTTACAAAGGAAAAACAAACATTATCCTTTCACTTTGCTGGAAATTTCCTTAATTGAAATTCAGAACGCTACATATCATTTTGGTTAGCGATTTTATTTAATTATTTTCTCTTGTCTTGTGATAAAGGGGAACAGACCTTGACATGTTATAAATTATAAAAATAAAAAAAACTGCCTGTTAAATGTACTCCATTAACCGTATTATTTGAGAAAAATATTAAATGTTAAATTAAGTAAAATGGGTGTAACCTTTACAAATATGACTGAAGAACAACAATTAGGTTTTATGTAAATTTCCTATACAATGTTTATTAGGTTAACAATTATATATACATTTGTAAGAAACTATTATTATTTTGATATTACATCAATTTTTAAAATTTAGATTTTTTCAAACAGCAGAATCAATTTAATATCAACGTATTTAAAAAATTATCATATTATTTTAATATAAATAAAAATAATAAACTGAAAATGGTTAAAAAGTAAATAAAATTCATGTAAGATTAATTACTTTTAAATAATATTATTACTATTTGTAAGTTTAACTTTAAAATAGTATTCAAAAATGCTCTTAAATTAAAACATTTTCAATACAAAGCCTTGCATAAATGCATGCGCCACAAATTTATTCACCAAAAAAGCAACTATCAGTTTTACAATATAACAAATTATTTATTGTTGGCGGTGACAGTTTTCTTGCAAACAATCGTAAATTTCTTTTAGGTATTACAGAGCGTTATTTGCGGTTATTTGTGAGCCATGCACAGGAGCAATGCCTTCGCGCCGTGACAGTGAGTCACGCGTTTAAAAAGAATAGCTGCTGAGGCATTTGTATATTTGTGTGTACACACACATCTAGAACCGGCAAGCAATTGAAGAAAAAGGTGCACGCGGAGGAAAAGAAAGAATGGCAAAAGAAATCGACGTGAGAAGAACAGGCCGGCGGATTTTCTCGACTTTCATCGTCGGCCGGAGGAAACGACAAAGGCCTTTGCGAATCCTGGCGCGCGATCAAGAAGCCTGCGAAAAAATTCTGGCGACACTAAAACTCTCCGTCGGAGCAGAGTGAAAAAGACAATAAAAAAGAAAACGGGTAAATCCAGAAAGCATAATGTAATATTTACAGTGCAGTTTAGAGCATAAACCACGGATTGAAATTTTTATTTTGAAAAGGATTTATTTAAGCAGGGAAAAAAATCTCGAAATGCTCTTTGGTTTATACAACAACTTAGTCTTTCTTTGAAATAGAAATGACTTTTTTTCGCTCTGATAAAATGATTTCCCTCGAATTCGTTGGCTCGGCTGGCAGCAAAACGAGAGAAACTCACGACAAAGCGCGCGGTTTGTCGTAAAAGTAAAAAAGGCTTTGTAATCTCGTTCCGAATGGCCTATTTACGCTCACACACTGGCCGATTCAAGGGGAGTAAAAAATCAAACCATCAATTCACGCACTCGAAACGTTTTCAGGATTTTCTGGTCGGATTCGACCAAGTGCACAGATTAGCGCGACATATTAATTGCATTTGTTTCCAACTGCAAACACTCGCCGTGCCGACAGATTTATCGAACATTTGCTCACTGGAAAAATAAGTGTAATCTGGTCGTGCACAGCAGATACACTCAAAGAGTTGTAAAAACGGGTAGTAAATTATGAGAGAAGAGTCCTTGCTTTCAAAATGACCATGTGAGCTACTTTTTTGTCCTTCAAGGGACACGGGCGCGAGAAACGATATCTCTGATCAAGATATGCAGTAAAAAGAATAGAACTCGCGTCATGTGAACAGATTGAAGAAAGAACAATTAATTTAACATGCAAATTTTGGTCGATTGGCTATTTTTTCTGCTGCTCAATAACATCCAAAATCAATGATGAAATTAAATGCGAAAATTCAATGCACAATAATTAACATTAATTGAATTAAATATGATATAAACCAAAAATATATAATATTGAATCCTGAAATTTTGTATTTTTATTTTTTCTGGGATTCTCTTAATAAACATTTCAAAATTCTTTTTTTTCTGGCCTCGTAACACATGCGAATATTATTAAAAAATTGATTTTCGAGGAACTTCCCTTTAAAAATTTGCTCTAAATTGCCAAAAGTTGAATTTTTTTATTTTGTTTGTTTTAATTTGTTATTTTAAGATAAAGCAACTAAATTCACTCTTAAACTGGACATTAAATTATTTTTACAAAACGTGTTTGCCAACTTTTGCTTAAAATACACTGAAAGATCTCCATGTATCCGTTTTTTTTTATGTTTGGCTGGAAACAAGGCTGTCCGCAGAATGTCAAAGGCGTTTCGTTCTTTTTTCTTTCTTTTTTACGGTCGCGTTGGATTGTATAATAAAAAATCGTGTCGCGAAAAGTGGACTGTGCAGGAAGGCAGATAGATGGACGCGCGCTCGCGCCGGATCATAACAGGCCGCGCAATAATTGAGTGCCAGAGATACAAATCACGAGACTGCTCGCTCGAAGAACAGACGCGAGAGAAGCATTAAATATATAAAGGGCCGAGCGAGCAGGAGTTGCGTCACACAGCATCTCACGGACAGAAGCAGGCGTTTTAAGTGCGCTTCGATCCACCACGTGTGGCGTCGCCAAGGCGCGGCACACCCACGCGCTGCATTGTTGACGCCACCATCGTTCATTGTTGGCGGACGAAGACGAGCTTTTACCGCCGGGGTTGAAATAATACTTAAAAGTTTTTACCCCACGCCAATGAGATGCAAAAAGTGAAGTATTTTGTGAATACGAAAATGTGGTTATCATAACAAAATATCCCTTCAGAGTTTTCAAAAAGCGTTGATGATGATAAAAAAAAATTCAATAGATTATAATTTTATCTTAATTTATCTGACAAAACATCATCATTTTGCTTTTAATTTGAAATTATGCAACCTGACAAGCATCTATGTCTGTCAAGTTGCATACTTTGCATTGAAATTTAATTGGATGAAATTCAAAATCAAGAATTAATGTAGTTGAAATTTTTTCGGCATTATTGCCAACAATTAAAGCAATTGTAAAAATTCTACGTAATTCAAATACTTTCCGATGATATGTTCTTAAAATAATATACATTTTAAATTAAAGAATAATATTATTTATTTATTCAATCTTCATCAATTCAGTTCCAGCCGGGCTAGCAGAATAAACAGTCCGAGCGTCTCTTACTTAGGTGGTGCTGTTGCTTTTGACTCTTTTATTGTAGCCGGGGGTGATGGAAGTGGCCAAACACTCGCAGATCAAAATCAATCGACGCTTTCGCCATTTCTCCCTTGGTTAGCCGAAATGAGCTTCTACATCAACAAACATTCCAGCGCAGGCAAAACAATCGTTCTTTCTCTGCATCGCCAGTCTTTACTTCCACGAACAAGTCTATCTATGCATTAATTTGCTACATGCAAATTGGAAAAGTTTGCTAACTGAGTTGCAGCTGCAGCTTGCAAAGTGGCACTTACTTTGTAAGTAGCTCAAACGGATCCGCCCTCATCGAGCAGGATCGTTTTTATTTGATATGAGAAGGAATTATTTGCAGAACTGATGAGAAAAATTGCGATGATTTTGTTAAATGAAGGAAAATGCGGGTCGATAAAGTGCTCGCCTGTTTGTCAAACTGAGATGGATAAAATCAAATTTTCGCTGCGACGCCACTTTGTCTAAAGAAAACTTTGCAATTTGTTCAGCAAGATGGAAAGCGAAAACGAGTTTCTATGAGGATGCTACTTTGTAATTGCAAGAAGTTTTCTATTTATAAACTGCTTTTAATGGTTTGTGTATGGAAGGAAAGAAAATTTCAGTGCTTTTAACAATTTAAAATGATTTTTTTTTTAGTCATAATAAAGTTTTTTAAATAAAAACAAGTGGAAAGAAGAAAGTCGACAAGAGATTTGGCAACTTTCTAAAAGACAGATCAGTTCTGATAGACTCTTAATTTTTTGCTTCAGAGTTCTCAGAGATTCCACACGCTTACTTCAAGTGTTTTTATCATTTCGAAAGGTCAAAGTTGAGGTTGGCGGCATTGGTGATGCAGCAAAATCCATTTGCGAGGGCGTAAAACAAAGAGATCAATGGTGAAAGGAATTATGAAAACAAAATCGAAAGGGTTGCAGCGACACTTGACTACGGCTTCAGATGATATTTCATTAAATAAAAATTAAATTTCAGTCCTCCATTTCCATATTTTGTGACAAAGTCAATTTTTTCCGTGAAAAATTATTATTTATTATTTTAATCACAATAGAATACTGGGAAGTAAAAATGTCCCTTCGGCGAGTAATTCAATATTTTTAGAAAATTCCAATTCAATTAATTTAATGAAATTCACCTCATTATGTGACCCCAGTCGACGAAGAACAGCGCAGCGCCGTTCATTTTAATCAACTTGATGAAATCGACACCAGCATTGTTCCGCGACGAATTGATGCGTGTGGCCATTTTTATTGGAGCCGACAATCGGACGGGTGGTGGATTAACAGCGGTCGGCGGACAGAATTGATCGCCCAGGCGTCGTTGGCTAATGGCCAGAGAGAATTATCATTTCACGACGCGCGTCCGATTGAGATTTATCCTGCGTCGAATCCAACGCGACACTTAATTGCTGGAAACAATGAAAAGACTATCGAATGATCCGTGCGATAATCAATATGCTCTTTCTTGAATTATTCTGACGGACAATTTTATTTAACATTTATTCTGATCATTAATAAAATAATTATCTTGCTAAGAAATAATGAGACACATAATATGAGGTAAGTAAACCATGCCTTATGATTCAAGTAGTTACATTTAAATTAAAATACAACATTACTTTTAGGCGAATAACTTAAATTTTTTAGCTTTTAAATAATATATCTAAACACAATTTTTTTTATTAGGTTTGAGGTTAGACGGATTAAAAATTATTAATTAGTAGAAGGCAAAATAATATTTAAAATAATAAATTAAATAAAATACAAAAATTGTTAAATTTAATATAACTTATAAACCATAATTTTAATTCTGCTCAAAAATTGCCTGGTTTTTAAAATAATAAAGTACATTTAATTTATATCAAGATTAACGCATTCCAAGGTGGTATTAAAGGATTTATCTTGAATCAATTTAACATTTGAAAGATAGATTTTTTTAATTATAATTTTGCCTAAAGTTTGTCAAAAAATCTTATTATTTTGCTTCAGAAACCAATAGCAATAATCAAAATTTTTGTATAAAATAAAAAAAATTAATAATTGCTCATAAAAATGTATACAAAATTAAGTAAAACTCATTCTAATGATACAATCGAAGATAATTGTGTTTGTAATTGCCTGAAATTCAGGCAGCTATTGATCAATATTGATTTTCCCTAATTATTAATTATTAATTTAAACTTTCCCCCATGATTTAATTAAGTCTTGATCACACTGACAAATTTTTAGCTTTGTATTTTTTTAATACTTTTGACTTTTATTATTCTAGAAACAAAATTTTATTAATTTTACGTCACCTATTTTTCATACATTTCTATGGATTAAGAATTCAACGCTACAGTTGTGTAAAAATTTTCATGATTTTTAACAGAGTTTGATAATTTTTCAACCCTGTGACCATCTTAAAAAGGTCAACGCTGCAGAGATAGATATAATAAGACGATCTTTGCGCAGTGAATGGATCGTCTTGGCGTCCGTATTTCCATTCATACACCCCTTTCGTGGCGCCATTCCTCTTTAGGAAGCACCCCTAAACTCTGGGGGCGGCTCGCGAGGGGGCGCATGCGTGTCCCCTTCGCGTCCGATCGGCGTCCGACCGACTTTGTGAATGGCCCGTGACGTCGTCGGCGCGAAGTTCTGTCCCGTGTGTCTGCTGCTCCGCCCCGCCACCCACGCTGCACCCCTGCCCGGGCGACAGCGCTCGGCCCCCCGTTTTTCCAAAACGATATAAAGGGTCGACGAGGCGGCGAGGGCGTCGATTCTGCGCTTACCCCTGACAAAGGACGCGCCGCTGCTCCGCAGGCAGGCAACCCGCAACACACATCAACCACCGCTCACTCGCTTCTCTGCAGCCTCTCGAGCTCGTCGTCGCACTCGAAAAGACCCAAAAGCACTTCACATTAAGGTAGGCCCAGCATCAAATATATTTAAAAAAGATATAGAATTAATTTTAAATTCCTTCCTTTTCGATATTTCTAATTTTTTACTGGAAATTGGGATAAAATGTATTTAAAGTTGGTCATGACAAATACTCAGTACAATTTATCAAACAAAATATTTTCTTTAAGATTCTTCAAAAAGTTTTTCTTTGTGCAAACAAGTGTTTGAAAATAATTTTATACAGATTATTAAAATAGAGATTGTTTATGAAGTTTTCCATCGCTGAGAGATCTTTTCAGTTCAAAATTATAAAATTATCCAATCAAGAATGAATTGAATTTGAGATCTTCAAAAGAATTTTAAACGTGGATTCAGAAACTGAGCGAGAAAACCAATTTTTGGAAAACGAATTAAAATGTCCAAATTTCAACTTTTAATTGGAAATTTTAATTATTTTTAAAACAGATTAAAATTCACAATTAAAAGTTGAAACTTATACATTTTAATTCGTTTTCCGAGCATCGGTTTTCTCGCTCAGTTTCTGTATCCACGTTTAAAATTCTTCTCAAGATTTAAAACATAAACTGGAATGCACTTAACAACTAGAATTAGAGATATTCTTAAATTTTTCAATAATAGGAGGAATTTTTGTTTACTTTTCACTTTTACACAGAGTTATTTTGTAGTGAAATTTTTTAATTAAAGTATAAAAAGCAGAAAAAAAAGTTATTTTTTGTTTGTTTTGCCGCTTTATTTACAGGGGTCACTCCCGATGGCATCCTTAAAGATTTCCACTGGGACCTTAAACAAATATTTACTATCCGCCTTTGTAAAAACGACAATCTTAGCTTTAGATCATATATTATTACATTAAAATTGTCTAAATTCTGTTCCGTAAAACTTCCAATAAAAGAGATTTTCTGTGCTGGAATTAACACGCGGTTGTTGATGAACCAACAATAAAAAAAAACTTGAACTAATTGGAAACTTTCTTAAAGCTTCAAAAAATTTACTTTGAAAACTTATTAAAAAAAAAAAATATGCAAATCAGCTTACAATTAGAAACAACCTCTTTTATATAAAACTAATTTTTTTCTAATATACAATAAATAAAATTTGTATGGGACAGTTTTTTTTTATATAATTTTAATTTAACATACATTGTGAAATCCACATTGCCAAATTTCTGAAATTTTTATCAAGGTAGAGTCGAAAGAAATTTCAAACAATTTCAAGTTAAATCTATTTCAAATCCAGAAAGCTCAGCGCACATCTAGCAATTAAATTAGAAAAATATAGACAATGATATTGATAATAAAATATTTTGAAATACTTTTTTATAGGGAAAACTCGTTATCGCATTTTAGCTCTGCAAATAAATGGCGTTCTCATTCTTTCATGATTCATGACACTAATCTGTGCCTTCCAAGTGGATAATGCAATTTTACGCAAGGAGCGTCATATAAATTTAATTACATGCCAATTGATGCATGTGGCATCGCAAGTGGGCAGTTTCATTTTACGCCTCGGCTCATAGAATAGCAAAGTGCGAAAAACTTCTCGGCCAGCGTCACTTCTTGCTAATTCTGTTTGCTTCTACTTGCCAAATAGCATATTTGGGCAAGAGATGTGACCTTCGCTCTAGTGCGCCAAAACTGGCAAAATTAGTTTAGCAACGATTTATAATTCAACAGAAATGTTAGTTTTAGGAATTCCAACTTCTTTCAAAACTTATTTAAAACGTTTATATAAGAAAATGATTGATGCTCCAAAGCCCACGCGTTCGCGGCGACCAGGAAGATAAATTAAATTATAACGAGAGAACAAATTTAAGCAGCTCTCAACGAGCCAAAACGCAAAAGGAGCAACAAAATTGCCAGACGACTAGAAACTTGGCCGGCGTCCGCGTAAAATAAATTTCAAAGTGTAATCTCGGCGGTCGGGAAAAACGAGGAAAATAATTGTTTTCCCGCAGGACTAGTTTTATTCCACGATAACGCCCTGATTGTTTGCACTTTTATAACAAGATACAATAACGGTCGGGTTGAGCGAGCGCCCGTCGAATAGGCAACTTGCAGTGCAGCCGCGTCGCGCGGCGTGCATAAAACCCGCCGGCGCCGAGATATATTAATATTTAATTCGTTGGACAATAATTCACGCGCAGGGGCTGGAAATTTTCATCTCCGGTGCAATTCGTTCTCGTTAAATTCAACTCTCGTAACTAAGATTCATGCACTTTTCGGGTTTGGCCGTGTTCAAATTAATGGATGGGACGTTGTTTCCAATTAACTTTTCGCGCAAGAAGCGTCCTTGAGGTTCGCAACCCTTTCACCAGAGATGGTTCACCGCACCCGATTTGGCGAGGAGTGAATGCGTGTCGCACGCCAAAATCACGGGCGCGTCGAACTTTTGGCACCAAACGAGGTTGTCTTGTAATCTTTGTTGTCACATTTTAGAGGAACACGTTGAAAGAAAACCATTTTAATTGAAATAAATAACGTTAACTGCGAAGGCTATTTAATTGCGGTAAAAAGGTCGTTGAAATTTCAAATACAAAAGTGCAATTAAATTCTTATATCAAATTTAAATAATATAATTGTTTGTTTCTTTAGATTTGTTAAGATTTTGCGGGAAATATTGCATTAAACCTTTCAATTTAAAATGAGAAAAGAAAAATTGAACGATTGAATTGATATTATAGATATATATTTTACCTAAATAACAAAAAAACTTTACTGAATAAAATTATACAACTAATTTTTTAAATTTAAATAACATTAGGAATTATTTTGTATTTTTATTTATTTTGATTAATATTAATATTTATAATATTTGTGTTTGATTTTTTGTTGTAATTTTATAGTTTTCACTTAATTCTTAATGCGTAATTTAATCTAAAAAAAGTTGATAATAACAAATTATAAATAGTTCACTCATTTCATTACTAGATGTCAATTTACTTGTTCGTCAAGAACTATATGCGTTTCAAAGAAGGGAAATTTTAGACTTAATATTATAATTCGAATTTATAGCTTCATAATTTACATTTTTTCACTGATAATTTAAAAAGAAGACAATTTTAATTAATATTAATTATTTATTTCCATTATTGAAATTACACTTATGTTCCCATTTCAAGATGCAACCGGTGCTTTTTTCGGATGTCGCAAGCTCTTGTTTGCGTGCGCGGGAACAGTTGAATAAATCAAATTAATTGCCTCTTGTTTCGGGTCTGGGTTGGAAAGCAGTTGTCGGCTGGTTGCAGCATCCCTGGGCGGCGCGAAGTCGCATTTTTCATGCACACAGCGGAACTGCCGGCATGCAAACAATGGGCTCGCCGGGCCGTGTCTCGGAAGCGCCGGTCACAAGGACCAAATGAGCCTGCGAAATTGCGGCCGTAGACGTGCACGATGACGCGGCCCGGAAGAGCGATTCTTCCCACTCGGGCCGCTGACGCAACTTCCTTGCAAACTGCCCCGTGCGATGTCTTTCTTGCACCCCGGCCGCCCGTATCATTTCTCAGTGGTTTTTGTAGCATCAAAGGCGGCGGCTCGCCAACTTTTGTTGTCACCTTGCCAATAATCCGAGGCGAAAATTTGCTTCGACTTTTATTATTATCAAAAAGGAAAAAAAACAATTGATTTCCTTGCGGCCAGTTAAGAATATATGTAACTTTATCATAGACAATTTTTTAAGTTTAAGAATTAAATTTTTAGCATTATAATTATTTAAAAGACATTTTTATGAATTTCGGGCCATCTTAAGCAACTTTTTCAATCCTTGATCTATTGAACTTTTATTCAGAAGTTTTAAAGTTATTACATCGCTTCCCGATCCATTATATAATGCTGAGTTAATGATAAAAAAACTACCATTTTACATCAATTTTTGATTGCCAATTATTCCAATTTGAAATAAATGAGTAAAATTAATAAAAATTATCAAATTATATTTAAGTACAGCATATTTATTGAGAGATTTTCTTATTAGCTGACCAATTTTTAAATTACTTTTGACCCAATTTTTTTTCTTCTTATTCAGCCAAAAGTCGCTATTAAAATTATAAATCCTAATATTTGGATAAAAAATAGTTGCTTATAATTTATAATTTTTACTGAAACCCCCACTATTAAGTTTCAATTTTTTTTTCTTTAAATTCCCCAGCGACGGAACTTTTCCTTCCACGCACACGCATGCAGAAGATAAATGCTAATTTTTCTCCCACAGACAGTTCCTTTTGCTGCCCAGTAAATTAATAAAGTTCTTTCGTGTGAGAGTAATTGAAGTTAAGGAATTATATATTATTCGTCATGCCGAGAAAGTGTGCGTCGTTGCAATAAAATGCAAATTCACATTTGTTTCAAACGAGCACGGAGGTTAAGGTTTGAAGAACGGATGAAAACCGAGTTTGAATAAAATAGTAATTCCCAACGTTATAACTTATAAATTAGGCCATTAATATTCCAAGCGTGCCGGTCTTTCACACGGCGCCTGATTCATATTTTTCTTTGGCTACATAATTCATCCAATAGACATGTAAAACAATGACCGCTTTCATTTAATAACAAACACAATTAGGAATTCTTTCACAAGTGCTTCCTTGTTGAATATTAAAATTAACATATAATTTTACTCTCGGGAGCAGCAATATTTTTTTGCTAAGACGGAGGATTAAATTTGTTAATTAAATGCTTTTAGTGCGGCTGAACTTTAGGAACTTTTCATGGCTTGTTTTAATTATTTCAAATTAATATATGTCTTAATTATTTTGATACACACAAATTATTACGTATAAAATAGTTTTATTTTAGTTAGTATAACCTGGAGTATTATGAATTTAAATTATAAAATTAGTTCCAATTTTCTATACTTTTTTAAAAGTTTATAAAAAATTAAAATAATTTAACATGAATTCAATTATTTTTTATGCCTGAGAAATTTTAAATTTAAAAAAATTATTAATGCTCATAAGTTGCAGGGAACAAAAACAAAGTTTTATCGTAATTATCCTTGTTCAGTTTTCCTGGCATCATTTATTTTTTATTTTGAGACAAGCACTTATTTTGTAATGAAGAAGTCAGGGTTTTCCTTGTTGTAATTTTTTTTATTAAAACAAAAGAGCCATTTTTTTTTAATAAAAACAATTTTTACTACGAGGAAAAGCCCCAATTCTTCATTTCCATGATCATCTCTTCAAAAAATTTTATTTTATTTTATTATTTTAGAAGTTAATTTATCACATTTTCTCAATTATCGTATTTATTTTAGTCTAATTTAACCAATTTTTTCCAGACTAAATGGCTGGTTCGTGCTCGTCCCTTCGTAACATGCTGGTGGCCTGCGCCCTGTTGGCGGTGATCGCCGTTTTGCTGAGCCCTTCGGAGGCTCGCTACCTTCCAACCAGGGGCCAGGACGACCGTCTCGACAGACTCAGGGAGCTCCTCAAAGACGTAAGTCGATCGATTCCTGCTCTATATTCACACTTCGGAAACTGCAACTTTTTATCGAGGTTATCAAGTTGTAAATTTCTCTCCGGATATCGTTCTGCCGAGTTTAGGGGCGCATAATTCGAAAAGTTTCGGGATGTTTCCTTTGCCGACGGCTTTCCGGTTCCCTTTGAAAAACTGAAGAGCCGCGGGATCAGCACTTTCTCGGGATAATACGTTCAAATTGGCTGGCCAAATTTATTGGATACTTGATCGCCTGCACGTGACCTTACGACTCGGAACCGAAAAGTGGCCTTTTTACGCCTGCGAAAGTACGAAATAAATTGAGAGAGAGAAAGAAAGATGCACATAGAAAGCGGTTTATTCGCACATGCCGCAGCACATAAATTATTTTCTACGGCGTTCGGTTTCATTTTCCCGGACGCTTTGATGGATTGCAAGGTATGAACTTTATTATATGTCGATCGCTCTTTCTCAGGACGCGAGCAATTGATGAGTAAATCAAGTGCAACCTTTCTCTCAGGCGGCAAAGTCAGGGTCACGAGACCGCAGAAATGCAAGAAAATATCACTTTCGGCTGGTAATAAATTGTAAAAATAATATCCATTCACTAGCATTCATGATGTCAATTCTATCAAAAGAAATATTATAATTTCTACTAAAAATTCGTTGAAAATTGCCATTAATTATTTAATTTTTTAAATTCCAATTTCAAATTTGTATACATTTGCTCAGTTTTACTTCAGAATAAATTATAATTATTTTGATTATTTTGAAGATTAGAAATTATTTTCACTTTAAAATATTGATTATGTTTTGAAATGTTTTTTTATTATGATCGATCACTTATGTGAACACAGTAAAATTGTTGCTTACGCTTCCAGTCCTAATACATAATGATCGTCTCAACGCGATTCCCACGCAACTGAACGGAAGCTATAATTTGTATTAGAAGTCAAAAGCCGAAAATTGCAATCGTGAAAGCTAGCGGTGATTCAATAGACAAAGCCATACATCATCTGTGCAAGTTGACGACATCGTCACATAATTTCAACTGATGCAAGCCGAACGAGAAATTTCATACCATCAAAGTCTCTAAATTAATTGGAAAATTCAGGGAAAAAAATTACATCCAATAATTTCTTAAGTGGACAATTTAATAAAATTTCTTTCATTTTACAGAGAAATTTAAAAAAATACTTATGCATGATAAGCGAATTATAAACACAATAAAAATTCTTTTCGTTGAACATGCCAATTTTTTGCACTGTCGTCTGCTTCACAATCGTCTGGGAATCCCAAATCCTGAACGGTTATTTTTTAGACTTTTTTCGTCTGAAAAGAAAGCAGTGGTATTATTTAAGTCAAGGACACTGCAAATCCTCAGCAATTTGTCAAAAGGCTAAATCCGGTCACCGATGTGGTCAAAACAATTCAATTATTTTTAGCTATAGAGTCACATTTGCCTGCCATTCAGACGGAACTGTTCTTAAAAAAAATGCTAGGGAAATAGTTTTGGATTAAAATTTTTATTTTCATCAAACGCTGAAAACAATTGTATCAAAATTTCATCTTCCTCTCGCGCAGTCAAAAAAAGTAACGAATGACTTAACTTTTGAAACTTGATCCTCGTAGTTCCTAGATCTAATTTTGGACACCATCTCGTTCGACTTCCGCATTAAAAAGCGGCAGATGATTCTCTTCTTTCTTTGCTAAGTTAATTACGAGGAGAGAGAAAAGGTAGCCGAGAAAGAGGGAAAAAACGAATCTCGTTTTTTTTTTACCCGGCGGCCCGAGGGCGAGAGTTGGCGTCGTGCCCGCGCGCATGATTTAGACGGACGCGAGTATTATCGGGTGCCATCATCGAGAGCTCATTAAAATGACTGCTGCAGAGAGAGGCGTTAGAAAGCGACTTTTAATTCGCGCCCGACTGGTCAACAAATTAAACGCGAAATGACCTCTTGGCCGGGATTAGCGCCAAATAAGTCGCGCCGAGTGTGCGCCGCTCGTTACTTATTCACACACACGCGATGAGAGCGACTTTCCATCACCGCAGACGCTTTTGTACGCAAATCAAATCGCCGCGCGCGGATGGCGATGCAGGAAAAGAGATTCGAGCTTTGATTGCTCGGAATTAGCGGTTCTCTCGCCGGACCCATTCAACCTTCGTTGGTGCATCGTGTGTTGTGTGCGCTTTGATCTGGCGAGATTGCTTTTCTTTGTGTCTCGCGAATGAAATTTCGGACCCCTTTCAAAACTGTTTGCAGATCAAAGTTGATTGCAATTGTGCAAAATGATGGTGAGCTTTCTAATAAACGACAAAAAAATTGAATTTACAAAATTTTAGACTATTATAATAAATAGCATTAGTTTGTTGAGTGAATTGTCGATATTTCTAATATAAAGCATTTATTTTATTATTATTTTAATTTAATTTAAAAGTTTATAAATTTTATTTTCAAGCATTTTATATTCCCCATTCTATAAAGATAAAATATATTTAAAAGAAGACAAAATTAAAATAAGTTTAAATTGACGACGATATTTGTACTAATAAGCAAATATAGATATGTTTATTCTTCCGATGTTCTGTTGACAGTGTCTGTTTAGAGAGGCAGTAATATTTTCATGATATTAGTTGCAAATTGTGTTTATTAATGTACCATCGCCACCATCGGGCATTCTCTGCCCAAATACATCATCCATACATTCAATATTATAAATTACATTGATTACAAGAGAGACAAATTACATCAAAAAGTACAATGACAAAGATATTATGATATGAGTAATTGTAATTATTAGTGCATAATTATATCAATTGTTAACACTTTGAATTTTTCTTCTTTGTAAAGTGTTCTGTTAATTAATTAAATTTTGAATAGGGTAAATTATATTTTATATATTACCTACAAATTAAGAAAATTGTCATTTTCATCATCGGAAATTTATTAGACACTTTCGTGTACAACACACAGTATACATAATACCAGATATAATACAATATAATAAATTGTCATTTTCAATTTCAATTTCAAAAGGTTAACAATTTACAACTCTGTAAGATAAAGTTTGGAAGGATCATATTTTTAAGATGCCGCTGCATTTATATTATGTTTTGTTTTTCCATTTAGATTTTAAACGCATTGACATTATTATTCCCATTAATAACAAATTTTTTTTAAATAAAACAGATGAATAGTCAAAGCTTATCATTTTACCCTCCTCTGATTTAAAATAATATGGATGAATAAACTTTAATGAAAGTAAATTTCACAGCTGAAGTTAAGTTCAGGAAATGATCATATTTGATGTACTGAAGTAATATTGCGTGCAAAGTATTAATTAGCTTGAAGGTGACGCTACAAAGTGTGCAAACTTAATTTCCACGAGACATTGGTGGCCGTTTTAATAACACACCTTTCATGCTGGGTGAAAATTTAATCACCGGTCTCACTTTAATTAATGTTTTCACGGCAGTAAATCGATTTAAGAAGAAGTTCACGCACAGCAAGCGTTGAATGCGCGGTTTGACCGTTTTCACGCGCCAATGGTCACAAAAATCGCAGAGATAATAAAAATAAATATTTTCTTATTATTATTATTGCCATTAATCTCAAAAGTGGAGAGTAAAAAAAAAAAAAAATGCAGGCGTGCGATTTCCCAGAATAAAATAAATAAAACGAAAGTTTTTGGCATTTCACTCGGTGCTGTCGTTTGAATTGACGCACGTGCATATAATTCCATCAAATAATTAATTTCATGAATAAAAATCTCTTCCCACGAGTCGTCGCAATTCAACGAATCACGCTGAAAGGAATTTCAAAAGTGCACATGCAAGTCCTAATGCTAAAAATATAGTTGGCGAGAGATGCGGTCATATTTGAGCAAACAAAAACGTTGTGTTTGTACATTTTGTTATCACTTTCCCTCGCTGGCTGGACACCTCATTACCTTATACCGAGACGTGTGATTATTTTTACAAGAGCCAAGAATGCGTCGTGATGGCTCGCACATGAACGCGCGCGCGTTTGGAATTTAATTCACAAATAAAATGAAGGAGAAATTTTCTCCCCAAAGGACGATTCGCAAAACTATTTTGCACTATTGAAACTCGTGATTTAGGTTTATTTAGGATCCATTACGAACTTTTAATATTAATTAGTTTCTCCAAGGAACGTACTAACGCGAGCAAACAGACATTTCATGTATTTTTAAATTTGAATGTTATATCTCATTACTTCAATAACAATTAAGGTATATTTAATACAAAATTTTTAAAGTTTTAATTGAATAATTTATAAATCATTAGAAAAAATGAAAGATAATCACACTCAATCTTACTGAAATACTAAATATAAATTTTTAATAAAAACACTAAAATATATAAATTAAAAAAAATATTAAAATTTGTTATTAGCTAAAAAATATTAAAAAATAAATGTTAAAATAAAAAAAATGTAAATTATTTTATATTTTTAACACTTTTTAAATCTATTTCTTCGTGTCATTCGCACAATCCAATAAATAATTTCACTGCAAAGTGCAATTTTAAAATTAGTTCCATGCTCAATTATTCTGATTATTGGTCGCAAAAAAATTAAATTTTTTTTTTATATAAAAATTATTACTCAATAGTATATAATCAAATTGAAACGGCTACGCCTGCAACAAAAAGTTTTTATCCTCTCATTCTTAAATAAGAATAGCTCTATTTTTAAATTTATTGATATTTTTAAATCCAATTTCGATTTGCTTTTCTTCTAATGGATTGAATTTCAATCCTTTTCTCCAGATTGGATTGTAATTTAACAAATCCACCATAATGCGGATAAAACGCAGACAAATAAATCGCTGAATTAGCTGCGCAAATCGCACACTTGGCCGAACAAACGAGAGACATTAAGCGCCTAATCGTGAGATATCGCCTCTGGATCTCGTTTGACGTCACGCGGCGCATCTCGTGCAGAGATTTTCGGCGACGAGCAGCCCCTGGCCGACGTGCTGCACGCGAAAACTCTTTCTTTCTTTGTATATCAGTTTATTTTTTTTTTACATTTTATATATAATTCACTCTCTGGACCAAAGTGGTAGAAAAACAAAGAGACTCATTTTCGCCGAGATGATTTTAATTCCGCGGAAAGCCTCTTACTCTAATTGCAACTCCTTCTTTTCGCGCGCGCATTCCTGCAGCTTCTCCTCTGCTTTTTACGATCAACACTCGCATCGTTTGTTTCATTACGTGGATATAATAAAATCCTCCGGCGAGAGACCCGCGAAATCTAATTTCTGCCGAGAGTCTCATAACTCGCTTTCACTATCTCTCTGTCCGACGCTTTTTTCATCCCGTCCGTGCGAGGTCAGCTCTTAATGACACGATGGTCAGCAGCGGCATTTTTTTGCCCGCTCCTCTTACGTGTAGAAAGTCTCATTACGCGTGTGATGCATGGTACATTCCTTTGCCCGTACAATAATTCTCGCAGTTTAATATAAATTCAATTTGCATCACCTGACCAGTGTTGGATAAAAGTTGACAGGTGGTTTATGAAAGGTTGCGTGGAATAATCGTTACATGAATCGTTATTATTAACTGTTAATTTACGATCAACGGCTGATTCAAACGCTTGTCATTTGCGATTATAATGGTCATTATTTCATGACACGCTGAGTATCTTTATATTTAAATTCCTCAATTTTGAAAATCAATGTCCCTTTTTTATTTTTGATATGTAATTATGTTACAAAATCAACGATACAAAATTATTTATTATTAATTTTTTTTTTTAATATTTTAATAAAATTATTATTTTTTAATATCTTTGAAATAAGTCTCGCCGAAAATCTTTAATTCAATCATTTAACAATTTCAGAGCCACAGCCTACATAATTCAATAAAATGCCAACACTTGGGAATGAATCTCAACGGAGAACATTTATTGTTCATATAGAATAGAATAATAATTAACATAAATGGACATTGTCGGTTATATTTAAATATTTTAGTGGAATCAACAAAACATTTTCTTAATAAAAGATGATCAAAAGAGTTAAAATGATAATTTTTAAAAATGTAAAACAAATCAAAATTTAATAAAATAATTAAAAACATTTATATTAATAAAAATGTTATTGTAGTTATAAGTGCAATAAATTTGAGTTATAATCAAATATTTTATTTTAATTTTTTTTAAATTTTTCTAGTTAAAAGTAGTTTCGGTTCTGTATATTTTTAAAGCATGTAATATCACAAGAAAATAGGACTGCTTATAGTGCTTGTTACTAACATTTGTATAAACTTCTTTCAAAAGATAATCAATCAATTAATTAATATTCTCATTATGGATCGCATTTTTTCCATTTCATGATAGCAATTTGTTAATAATATCAAGAAAAAATATGCAGCTGCATCTCACGTTTCATGTTTAAAACTTGAAGTTCACAAAAGCGAATGAAATCAATATCCGACCAAGTGTTTTTTTCTTCTTCAGCGAGTACAGAACAAAGATATATTGACTCGGAACTCTTCACACGCCACGGGCGGTGCTTGTAAATCACAAGTGAGAGAAAAGCTATCGCCACCTTCAGTGACGAACAATAAAACTCGGGGCTTTGCTATCGCAACTAAACCTCTTTGCTACTAACAAATAAAAAAAGTGCTGCATCTTTTGTTTTAAAGCTTTTGTATTTTTAGTAATAATTTAAGGTTTTGACGAAAGACATAAATTTCTACTAGAATTCAAAGACTTGTTATAATTTAACAGAAAAATGAGAACAATGTAATATATTTTTTCAAATTTTAATTGAATTAATTAATCCAAATCAAAAGATTGAATGAATTTAAGAGGATAAAACACAGATTTTTCTTTTTAAATTAATAATGTGTTGTAACCAAGTAAACCAATTTACCTTAAAAGTTATATGATGACACAAATTTTTGTCTTTTGATGTGCCATGGGCCGCACATAAGTGACCTGTTCTTCATGTTTTTATCTCACTCAAGCACATGACACCGATATTGCCCTGAACGAGACGCTTTGAGTGCTTTTTCACTCACTCTCTCGCTTTGATTGCCCAAGAAGACCTGAAAGTGATTTTCGCGCAAATGCCAGTACCGAGAGCGTGAAAAAATGTTCAATTATTTTAAACGCAGCGATTTTTTCGAGCAGAATATATTTTAAGTTGCGTCTGAGAGAACTTTCGATTTAGGTTTATCCTGCAGTGAGACAGTCGTGCACACAGACTGTGGTCGTAAAACAGGCACTAAAATCATTGTTGTTGTTTCAACGCACTTTTGGCCGAACGCCAGTTAAAAAATCAATGTTTAAGGGAAGGATTAGCAAAGGATTGAGGCACATTTTGGGTCAAGTGTCAAAAGGCACCGATGCGTATCGAATTTCTCCTCCAAACTCTCATTAAAATCGTCAAATAAATTCGTCCGAGTCTCGGCGAAAGGTCTCAAGTCCTGACATGTGAAATGAAAACGAAAGTATATTAAATAACGTTTAATTAGTTCGTATAAATTCGCTTAAGCGAGGCGGAATGTTTGCGTTTTTAACGTTGCGTCACCTGATTTAATTAATTTGTCTTGAGTTATAGCGCAATTTGGCCGGTAAAGTGTGCGTTTGGATAACATTCGAGGCGTGGGATTGTGTTTTTAGTTACGACATAAATTCCGCTTGAATGAATTCAAACTGGCTGGAAATTATACGGTGACGCAAATTCCAATTCAAATTTTGGGCAAAAACTGTTTAAAAATTCCATTTTCGCAAAACCTTAAAATTTCATGGTCATTTACCATGCTAATGATCACCGCCAATCAACGGATAAAATTTGATTGGCCAAACGTGTAATTGTCGACGAGCTTAATGCGCAATTAAAAATCAATTTACCAGTTGGCAAATTCAAATCTCTTTTGCATACGGAGAGAGAAGATTTTACCTTCCCAACTTTCGCAATTGATTTATGGACTTCAGCAGTAGCTGGGTGGGTATTAATTTCTGCTTTTATTTATGCGTGTCCGTCTCTGCATTCTCAATTATATTTATTTACAAGAGACACGGCCCAGCAATTACATCTCGGAAACAATATCGCTTCGTGTCTCGAACGGGAGGAAATAACGAAGCAAATGATCGGATTCGATAATAATAATTCGTCCTCGCAGACTTGCCAAAGATAATTATCTACACAGCTTTTCGCCTTTGTTTGCTGATCGAATTGCTCCGATTGCTGATGAGCAACGTCAGCTTCCCGGTATTGTTTCCAGAGGCGTGCTGGGTCACGGCAGGCGTTTTTCTCATTACTTTCGATCGCTGAAAGAGCAGCAGTTTGCCCTTATGATAAATGGCCAAATTAAAGCTATTTATTTTTGCAAATGAAGAATTATGATGAGATATTTATAAAATATTAGGTTTTGTGAAAACCTGTTCAATGAATTAAAATTTTATTAAATTTTATTTTAGGAATGCAGTGAATTTATTAGAAGCTTCACCTCCTTAGTCATTGCAGTTTTTAGTTTCAATTATGTGGGCATTTTGATTTTTGTATTAACCCGCTTAATTTCAAAATTCAAATTAATTTTACGCGAGACAACCATACACTATTAATTTTAGTTAAATTATCAGTTATAGAAATACCTTCTGAAGCATTGAATTTATTTATTAAATAATATAAAATTTATTTGCTGTGATGTAATTTTTATTAACTAATTTATCACATCACATTTTTAAAATATAAACCATAATATATAAAATGAAAATAATAAAAAAATTAAAGAAAATTATTAATATTAAAAAATAAATAATAAATAAAACTTTTGTTTTATATCAATATTTTTTAATTCTCTAAAGAATATTACTAAATTTAAAAACAACTGTCATATTCAGTAGGCTTGATTGACGCGATGCAAAACAAAGCCCATTACCGATAATGATGCGCTGGAAATTGTTGCCTCAAGGAAGAAAGAAACGAGTAATGACTGTGGGGCGCATCGCAACGGCGTAATTACATTGGTTTGTTTTTTTGCTTACCCGTCACCGGTGTCGAGAGTGCATTAATGAATACAAATTAACGGAAGGATGCGCGTCTCTCTCGTGCACTTTCACCCAACGGAGCAGAGCATCGCGTGCACTTTTCTTTATATACGCGAGACGAGCCTGTTTACAACCACGTCATGAATGTTCCTTTTGCGCCTACGCAATTCTACCTGTTTTTCACGGGAAAATTTTAAACAAAACCTGCACATATTTGGAACTAAAAATTTGCTGGGTCTAATTTGAATTTAACCTGCGGCGTCGGACAATGTTTTGCGGCTCGAAACAAGCTTTATTACCTGGAGTTGCAAACATGATTTTCACCGTGTTGTGTTTTTGGAACGAGCAAAGCAGGGCCCATTTGTGTTCGGGCGCGCGCATAATCTGCGCCTTTGACGGTCTCTTGCGTATATAAAAGCGGCGGCCGCTTTATCGGTTTTATGCGAAATTTTATAGGAATTGCAATTTTCAGCGAGAGCTCTGGTGTGCATAAAGCGGCAACTAAATTATTATGCCGAGCTGCGTAGCTCACTTTTTGCGTCGCAAAACTTACGTGAGGGATGTAAATAATTGACTTAGCGCCGCGCGCGCCATAAAAGTTTTTACGAACTTCGGACATCAGAAATAAACTGCATGTTGGAACGTGTGGAAAGGAAATTGTACAGTTATTAAAGCATTTAATTTTATTTAATTCTTTAAAAATCCATTGGCAAAAGGTTTTTTGTCAAACATCTGATTTTTCAACTGACGTTTAATAAGAAAATTTAAAAAAATGCTAAAGAAATATTTTACTAGAGAGAGAAGTTCCTTTTTTAGTCAATTTTAATTCTAAGTCAATTGTCGAATTCCAACTCAAAGCAGATGGTGATAACTCAATTTTATATATATGAAATATGAGTAATAATTTTATTTAGATTGACTGAAGTTCTAATATATTTAATTCTTAAATAAATGATATACTTTTTAAGAATTAAGATGCCTTTTATTTATAATATTTTACTACAAGCATAGTTAAAACTATTTAAAAAAAATTAAGTTTAATGTTATTTAACTTTTCGTGAATTAAATTGCGCATGATAAAGTGTCATTAAATGCTTAAGAGAAATAATTATTTTGTAACAATAAGAAAGCGACAGATAACCTTTTTAACGCATAACATCTCGTACATGTTTGGGTTGTGAGACAGTTTTTGATTTTGAAAGCGACTCATTGCTGCAAGAAAACGAGAGCGATCTCAATTAACTCTTAGTCTCGTGCGCATCAGAATGAGGAAGCGCGACTGTATCTGAAAAAAAGTAAAGTGATCTCTCCTTGTTTGGGCAAACCCACTTTCCGATGTATTCAAATCCACTTTTGTTTAAAGAAATACAGCCGAAAATGGTCCATTTGAGAGTGAAAAGGCGACTAGGGAAATTAATTAGTTCTAATCTCATTAATTAAAGGTTCTTATACTTCCTTAGTCAGTCCCTCCGCCGGATTGCAATTATCTTCACCTTTTTATCGTATGGGAATTTAAAAAAGCCACACACAGCGTTGTTGCCACGAATTAGCTAATGTGAGAGAATTATTATTATTATTATTTATAAGCTAAGGTCGCACGCCGAGCCCATCCGCAAAGACAAACACATGCAATTTCTTTATTCAGAGGAAGCGCATTATAAATTTTACAATGAATTTCGCGTGGGGAATTCTCTCGCTCCCCGAACAAGTTTTGCAACACCTGCTGCTCAGGTTTTGACCCATTCCGAGCATCTGGCATTATTGTCGGGATGGAAGAGTAAAAAAAAAATGTAACACAGCAGAAACAGCGCTTCCGACTCTGCCTCGTTGAATAATGGTCGTTTGCATAAATATGCAAATTAATTGTGTGTGTGTATGACCGAAACGCATCTCGAGAGCGGTGAAAATAAGAACATACATGCTTGAGTGAGATGAACCCTTCATTATATGCCTGATGCAACAAAACGCTTTTTCTTCCGCAAGTTTAATTGATGTCAAACGAGCAGGATGTAATAAAAATTAGTTTTGATTACATACTTATGCTTACATTTTGTGTGTTGGTTTTATGCTCAAAAAATCTGAATGAAAACTAGAAACTTTAATGTTTGCTCAACATTTCTGCAGTTCCTAATGTTCAAGGTAAAAAATAAACAATAAAATAGATAATGATAATAATAGAAGTCGAAATCCATAAAATAAAATATGGATAATGAGCGACTAAAATGTAGATCATTAGTAAAATTTTTAAATATAAAATATTCCGCAACCAAGTTAGAATTTATTTTAAGTAAATTTTCTCTCTAATTAATTTAATTTTTATAAGCGAAATCATGATCCTAGTCGTGTTCAGGGTGTTGCCGGTTGTCTTAATTTTTGAGTTTTAAGTGGAAATGTTAATTATTTTAAAACGGAAATTTTAATCTGTTTTAAAAATAATTAAAATTTTCAATTAAAAGTTGAAATTTGGACATTTTAATTCGTTTTTCCGAGCATTGGTTTTCTCGCTCAGTTTCTGAATCCACGTTAAAATTCTTTTGAAAATTTAATTTTACTAAAAAAATGATTTTTAAATTTTCTTCTTTCTTTGAAGTTGCTTTTAACAACTCTTTCTTATTTATACTTTTTACTTGGATAAGAATTTACATGAAATTTCTAGATTATGTATTCACGTTTCACGCATTTTTATGCAGTAACAAGATGATTCAACTTGTTGAAAGCCGATTTTCAGCGTCTCGCATCCCCGTTGTTGTTGTTGTTCAGGCCATAATTGCCTCCTCTTAAGCTGATTAATTGTGCATGAAAATTAGCTAGGAAGCAACCAAGCGTGTGTTCGTGGTGCACCTTCCTTCTGTACGCAAATAGCTCTGGGTCGTAAACGAGAAAAGCGACGACGTGACGAACAGTGACTCACGGAATTCTTTTCTGATGCTTTAAAAGGCGCCCTGCTTGTTTATGGAAATAAGGAGCAAACACAAAGAGATTCACTTTCTACTAAAGTGGTACTAGACAAAGAATAGAAGCTAAAATTTTGGAAAAAGCTCAAATTTGTAAAAAAGAAAACATGGTTTACGAATGTTATAGCAGATCATTATTTAATTTAGAGAGTAAAAATTTCTCTGACAACTTTATTCATTTACGACTCGATATTTATGGAGTTTTAAAGTTGTTATTAATCTTTGTTGTATAATAATTCTTCAAATCTCCCCCAACGCCGGTTTTATGGCCCTCACCTCACGTCACTCTACAAGTTTATTTTACAGTCTAAATGCTTAGGAAAACAAATATCGACGGCGTCGTGCACCAGATCATCATCACGAGCACCGCGGCTAGGGAAAGTGTCAAATCACGATCGCATCTCATTTTATAGATTCCTCGCAGTGTAAATTTCGCGCCGCTTCCGCACTTAATTTAGCGTGGGTATTTCCCTCCTTCACGCGTTACATTATTTAATCGATGTGTGCCCTCAAGGCCATATATTCCGATAAGCAAACGCAAAATAAACATAGCGGACGCACATCCTTAAATGCACTCTCCGCTCGTTGGGCCGTTTCGACCCGAAACCGCAGCGAGTCGGCCTTTCACTTTTCAACTATTATCGCGTCTGAAGTCTGAATCGCTCTATTATGTGCGCCATTATATTTAATCTGCAGTGAAAAGAAGCAGAACCAAAATATGCTATTCTAAATAAAAATACAAAAAAAAAAACAGACTTCAGGAATATCAAATTTTATTTTCGGTCTGAATAAATACTAAAATTAAGTACAATACAGTAATGTGTCATTTGCGATAATAATGGGCATTATTTAAAGACATGCTGAGTATTTTTTATATGTAGATTCTCTCTATTGAAAGTCATAGTGTAGTTCTATCTTATTAATTCTATTAATTTGATAATTAGCATTGTGAGTTTAATTGGATTTTATCTTTGATAGAACATTTATTTATTTCACTTTTATCAAACTAATATTTTCATATGCAGTTTTCTCAGACAATTTTTTCCTCAATTATTTTATAGCTTTTAGC
This sequence comes from Neocloeon triangulifer, assembly GCF_031216515.1. NCBI lineage: Eukaryota > Metazoa > Arthropoda > Insecta > Ephemeroptera > Baetidae > Neocloeon > Neocloeon triangulifer. The sequence continues at coordinate 3,349,401 of NW_026775555.1, read as the reverse complement.
TACAATTTAATTTCATAATACCACGGGAAAAAACGATATGACAAGTTGAATTTTTCAAACATACACATAGATAGGAATAGTCATGGGCTGTGATTATAAATATTTAAAACACTATTAAACACGGTTAATAAATTAAATAATTAATATAGGAAAAATATAAAAACTAATAGAATTAATAATTTAATAATAATTAATAATGTAAAATTAATTTAATTTAAGATGATTTGCAAATTGAATTGTTTACAAGTTTTTTTAAATTTTTATTTATTTAAAATAATGTAATAATTTCTACATATTTTTTTTAATAAAATTTGAATTCACTTTAAGGGGTAAACGTATTTTAATTTTTGGTAATAACATAATATTCACAAGTAAATAACAAATTACCCATGAATTAAACTCTTTCTAGTTGTTTCAAAAAGTATTGATAATTAAAAATGTAATTTTATTTCATTATTTCTTTAAGATTCACTGCACTAATTGGATGTCTCTGGAGGTTTTATAATATTATAATAATATTTAATAATAAAAAATCCTATTTGCTTGGTAACTAAAATTTATAACAACTTGTCCATATAGCAAATTGGATAATGTGAAGGTTGCTCGAAGAGCCCCAATAGCTCTAACAGATTTAAAATTATCAACCGCTTCCATATTATTATCAAAAAATAAATGTGAGATACAGGAGAAGGTATGGAATCAGCTAAGCTAAAGGGACACGAAACAAAAAATTAATTATTACAGACGTATTTTTACTTAGAAATGAAGATATCGGGCTTTTTCCTCGTTGCAAATGCTGTTTTAATTCAAAATATTAATAGCTCTACCAGTGGAAATGAAGATTCGGGCTTTTCCTCGTTGCAAAAAATTGTTTTTTATTCAAAAACAAATGAGCCGTTTGTTTTTTAATGAAAAACAGTTTTTTGCAACGAGGAAAAGCCCGAATCTTCATTTCCATGATCATCTCCTCGAGTGTCAACTTCTTCAAACAAGCTCTACCAGTATTTTTACTTCTTTTTTTTTCTTTTCTTGAATTCAAACAAAAAGAAAGTTATTTTATTGATAAAAACTGTTTATTTTCTGATTTTAGCTGCTGGAGGGTGACATGGAGCGAGGCGTGAACCCGGCGCCCAACGCTTACGACAAGCGCTACTTCTTTAAACGGGAGGTCGGAGCCGCGGAGGGTCTCGTAGACAAACACTTTGACGACCAGAACTCCAAGGAACGACTCTTGATGCCTCATTAAAACGCGCCACTGTTAAATTTCAAACTGAACTCCGATCGATTCAAGTTCAAACTTTTCCAACCTTCAAGTGAGTCATTTTCGCCAACGTGCGAAAATTTTAATTCCAAAAACAATTAACAAAAAGTATTTTTATTTTATTGCTGAAAAAAAGTTTGAACTTGATTATCGGACGTGATTAAAATTTACGACTTCTCCTTCAACTCTTATCTCTCATTAAACAAACAGAAAATTTTTCTGTCCACCTAATAAACATTCCATGTGCAAAGAATATTAAATGTCTATATTTCGACGGAGGCAACTCTGAACCGATCGCTCCTCTCATATCAGTCGAAAGAAAACAGAATTACAACGGCGAAGATTCGCGTCCAAGTCAATGGCTGGAATCAAAAGCCGCGGAGGTTCAAAGTTGCTGCGCCCCTGATATTTTTCAGAATGAAAAAAAGTGCTGTGTCTTTTTCTGATAATTTCCAGCACTTGTCTTTTTTCTGGTAGTGGTGCCGCATCGCTCTCCAAATATATAGAAAATCCAACTGATGTGAGTGTTTCTTCCGCTTCTGTCCGATAAATAAACTCATTTTCTGCTGTATATAGCACCTTCAGAGTTTGGCATTTTTATTTCCACGCACCACACTCGATTTTTGAAGAAAGCAGCGAGTTGCGCAACGCGGCGTGCAGCAGCGATTTAAGGATGAAAAATTTCCCTCGGCGAGAAGTAAAAAAGCAGTAAAAGTGAAATTGTGTCCAGTAATGTTCGGTAATTAAGCATAAGTGTGAAAAGGCTGCGAAAGAAATGCAGCGATTGACGCTCGCCCGAGATCAGCACATTTTCTTAATGGATTTTAAAAGACCACGCGCTTATCCAACAGAACAGCACAGGCGCCGCTTTCAGAAGAGGAATTTTCGTAGTCTGCGCATGTCAAAAAAAAAAAATGTGAGAGGTCTTTCTTTTCTTGTTGAGAGGCTAAATTGTTTGGAAAACAATAGACTCAAAAAGATTTAAGTAAATATTTAAAACTGGTTGTTATTATTAAAAAAATAATTAAACTACTAATTAAAATTTTTTAATCTAAAAATATTTTATATTTTCAATAAAATTTATTTAATTTTTGTGTTTTTTTTTATATTTTTATAATTCTTTGGACATAAATAACATTATTGAAGGAAACATAATTTAAATGCATATTTTTAATTACATTATACAATTGGTCTAATTTATTTTATAAATATTGGGTGGTTTTAAAATTGTTATGACAGATATGAACATAAAATATTCAAGTTTTGTTATATCAAAATTGTAAATTCATCAACTTCATAATGTGCATATAAAAATCATAGATCGTTAATAATCTGAGATCTAAATTAAAAATTTAAGAATGCATTCCCGTCATGTTAAATCACGCAGTTTTCTGTTCCATACATTATGTGTTGTAAAAATTCAGCAGTATATATTATTGATCCTACTACACTGCATTTTGAAATCTGTCGTAAATGCGAATTCATCTTCTTTCTTTAACATGATATTTATGATGATAATCAAATAAAAAATTCAACAGTAAAATGTTTGCAGATTTTATGTGGCGTCCTCATTTCATTGCTCTAGTCCAGAAATATATTCTCAAGAAGAAAGTTAAAGTGCAGACAGAAAATTTTCCTCATAAAATCTCTGCTCCAAAAAGCAACAGAAGAATGCACTGGAAGATGGACAGATTGTTTCCAGGCACTTACATAAATTACTCATTTAAAACAGACTGCGAGCATATTTAATTGAAATGTATCAAGAATTATGCGCTAGCGAGCGAGATTAATTGTTGCAGATTGCGCTGCCTTTTAATACGCGTTGCACAAAGGGCGCGCGGGCATGACGTTTCAAAACCAAATTAGGCAGTTTCCTTTCTTGCAATTAGCGTCATCTCGTTTCGCCACTACAAATATTCTTTAAAAAAAAAAAAAAAAAAAAATCAAAATAAATAAAGTTGGTCTTTTGCATGGAACTTAAAAAGAAAAAAAAATCCAGCTCGAGGCAAAAACCAGGCGACAGTGTCGAGTGTGCAATTTTGCAAATGCAAATTTCGCTCACAACGCACACACACGGCTCCTGTAGTTTGTCAGCCGGACTCGGTCGTCCCAGAGAGCGAATCCAATTTCGTCTTGAGATGGAAAATGCGATGAACGGCGAAGCATAAATGCACTTCTTGCTCCTTTTTTTATTCTCTGCAATTTTACTCGAACGTTGCTTGAATGCAAAAGAGCGAAAAGATTCCATATTTCACGTTTTTCATTTAATAATTTCTTCTTCGCTCAAGAGAGATAAACATGAAATTTATATCTTTCTGGCTGTTTGGTAAGCGCACTTCCTATTAGACAAGAACGATATCGGACGGGCGCGACGATTATACAAGAATATGGGCCAAGGACATCACGTATACACTCTTCTTTTATTTCTTGCAAAAAGTAAATTTGCGCATGAGACTATTATTCAAATAGTCGTAAAAAGAAATCGTTTATCCTCGAACCATTAAATTCGTCAAGGAAATAAGAGTAAAAAGAAATTGAATCGTTCTTACTAGAAAAATTTTGTGTTTAATTTTGGAATGTGTGTCAATGCATTGGGAAGCAGGAAGCAATTAACAGTTAAGTGTTTGCGGCCACCTAATCACCTCCGTACTCTATAAATGCGCGGCGTTTGTTCAGTTCTCGCCCATAGTCATTTAGTGACCCGTTGTGACCTGAGCTAATCGACCTTCAGGCTCACGTCAGCACCTAATTGGAACTTCTAACATGAAGAGCGTGGTATGTTTGTGGCATTATTTTTCTATTTAGATTTAATAGAGCATTAAACAATTGTTAAAAAAAAGGATTATTATATAATTATTTTCCTTTTTGCTTCCATTATTTTTTTAATTTAATACATTAATAATTAAATTAAAAAAAAAATGATTTAGCCATGTAGATTTTTATATATTTTATTTAATATTAGCAGATCAATTCTTTATGGAAAGAACTGATATAAAAAAAAAAAATGAAAACACTTCTATAAATTATTTTGTGATCCTCTTTGCAATTAGGTTGAAGAACAGTAAAATTACTTATATCTTGTAGATCATATGGATTTTTCATTGTATATTGTCAAAAATTCTAAAAATAAACTAATAAAAATACTCATTTGAAAAGAATCTTTCGGAAATTAAATAATTTTTCACATGAAATTTACAATTAAAAAATACATGAGTCAGTTGATTGCAAATCGTAAACTTCCTTCACAAAAAAGTGATAATTATTTAACATTGCAAAAGAATTTACATTTTTCTCTTCGACACTTCAGAAATTTCTTTGTGATGCAAATTTCTACATACGAATTGTTTTATTTAGACAATTTGAGGAGTGTGTATGCGTACGAACTTGGCAGCGAGTTAGAAAGGTCGCGTTATTCTTTTAAGTGCATATTCATACGCGCTATCTCTGGTGTGCGACTCGCTTCGTTCGAGTGCACGTAACGAAATGGAAAATTGAATTTCTCTTCATCAAATTGCGACGCTCGTCTCTCGGCGTTCGTTTTCATTGTGGCGGCGCGCGTGTGATTTTTCATTATTGCTCTGCAAGGCCAATTTCTCTCTCTAATGCTTTTCAAATACATTTTTTTTTTATTGAAACAAGGAAGATGCCCGAAAATACGGCCAACCTTGTGCATAACTAGAAAAGTCCACAAAGAAATGCAAACAACTCACTCCAGCGGCTTGTTTGCCGAGCAAAAATAATATGTTTAAGAAGTCAGCTGCTTCCATACGCAATTTGTGTAAAAAAAAACGCAAACACCCGCGTGTGTCCTTAAAACGCTATTTGCGAACATGAAAGTGAGACTACTTATTAGCGCACTCCATTCCCCAGCGCGTGACGCAAACGGGCAAAACTCATCAATTTGGCAACTAGCGCTTCAAATTGAAGTGCTAAACTAGGTTTTGCAAAGTCAGACACACACGAGTTTAAATTAATTTAAATCCTTGAGCGTAATTAATGCAATTAAGAACGAGTTAAGCGTGCGAGCTTAAAGTTTAAGTAGACGGGAAATAAGTTGATTAAATGAAATTTAAATAATTTATGAAAGTTTTGAAATGGAAAATAAATTGAATCTTACTATTCCCGGAAGTTTATTTGAAATAACAAAAAAAAAATTTAAAAAAAGTTAATTTTCTGACAAGATAATTTGTTAAGGTTTAAATTAATTCTGGAATGTCGCATTTGTGAAAAAAACTTATTGAAAAATTTTCACTTCTGGTTTTTTTACAGCTTATTTTATAAATTTAATCAATTAACGCCTCCTTTATCAAGTAAATGATTTTTTTTTATGTTAAATAATGTTATTATTAATCAAGTATTATTTAAAAATATTTTCACTTTACTTATTTTTAGATGCTGGTGATGCTGCTGGCGTGCCAAACGCTGGCCGCCCCTTCGCCGACGGGACCTTTTGCTCTTGTTCGCGAAGCCGTGGCTGAATCTCTGCCCGCCCAGGCGCTAAAGGCCATCGGCGACTTCGTTCAACTGCCCTTCGGTGAAGACCACGAGGAAGAGGAGGCCACTCACGAGGAAGTGGGAGCCACGCACGAACTCATCTCGCTGTCCGAGTACCCCGTGTGGCGTCTGCACCACTACAACAAGCTCGAAATCCTGCCCGTGCCTTCCGAGGAATTGGCCAACAACCCCACGGCCCAGATGGTCCCTCATCAGGTCGCGGCCGAATACGCGCCTCCTCAGGAAGTGATGCCGGTCTACGAAAATCCTGCTGAGGCTTTTTACGGGGACAACGAGGAGGTCGATCAGGGCCGACTCGCCATGCTGACGCCCATCCTCGGAGTGGCCGAAGAAGTCAGGAAGGCCGTCAATTTTGTCACCAACATTCCTAAGAACATTCTGTCCTTCGTGGGATTCCCCGTAGGTGATGAAGAAGAGTCTGAAGAGGGTGAGATTTTTAATTAAAATTTTAAAATAAATATAACTACCAATTTTCTTGTTAAAAAATATTTTTGAAGCTATTGCTATTATTTTTTTGTCTACATCATTACAAATAATTTTTGGAAATTAATTTTTATTTTATAAGAAATATAAATTTTAAAGGCAATAATTTTTGTTAATTTGTTAGTGCGTGTGCTTTTTTGTAAATTTTAGTGTAGAGTTGTGTCATGTTTGCATTATTTAGTGTATTTCAGATCCTGTAATAAATTTTCAAAAGAACTTTGACGTTGATTCAGAAACTGAGCGAGAAAAACAATTAAAAGTTGAAATTTGGACATTTTAATTCGTTTTCCGAGCATTGGTTTTCTCGCTCAGTTTCTGAATCCACGTTAAAATTCTTTTGAAAAAGCAATAATGTTTACCTATTTTTATATGTTTTAAAATATTTCGTACTTTTTTCTGGGTACCTATTTTCCTCTCAACCGTTTTTATTTATTTTGTTTCAGTTATCCCAGAAGTGCCTGAAATTAAGGTCCCCCTCGTGACCAAGCTTCCAGTAAAGCTTCCCGTCCTGACTGCCGAGCACCGTAAACCACCCACCTACGTTGTCGTCAACAAACTCGTGCCTGAGAAAATCGTCAAAAAGCCCATTGCCCCGGTCAAGGTCGCCAAGATTGAAGTCAAAGTCCCCAAAGTGGTCGCCGTCGACATTCCCAAGAAGATCGTGCCTGAGAAGCCCAAGAAGGAGATCATCATTGGCAAGAAGAAGCCCTTCGTGAAGCCCATCTCGATCCCCAAACCCATCCTGTTGAAGAAGCCCTTGGACAGCAAGAGCGTCTTGGTACCAGCGAGCACCATCTTTGTGCAGGAAGCACCAAAACTGCCCGAATCCTACACCAACGCTGAACACGTCAACGCTGCTTTGGGAGCCTCGCAGGTCGGAATTAGCAATGTAAGAATAAAGAACTTTATTTTGAATAATTTAATTTGAAATAATAATTTTTGTGAAAATTTAAACAAAATAATTTAAGTACTAATAATTTGGGACAAGGCAATTAATTTAAGTATTTTATTTATATTAATTATTATTTTATTATTTAATTCAAATTTGAAATAGATTTTATTGTATAATAAAAAAATTCTATTTATTTTATAATTCATAAATTTAAATTTTTTAATCTTCTTGATGTAAATTTTAATAAATAAGTTCACTGGAAGCAACTTCAATTTTACTTAAATGATAAATCACAATTCGATAAATCGGTGGTTGGATTTCTACATAGTTATAAAATTGGCGTTAATTAAAAAATTAAACAAATGTGTAAAAAATATTATTTTTATTAGTATTTGTATTATTTAATTTTAACTAACCAAAAATTATTCCAGGGTGCCACTCGCGTCCCCAGTGACGTGCAGAACCTTCCTCGCTTGGTGCAGGCCTCAGTGCAAGCTTTGGGCAACGTCAATTCGATCGGAGAAGTGGCCGACGCCATCGAGACCTACAACGAGCTCGGAGGACTGATCAGCCGCAGCGACAGCGACTTCTTGCCCTCCTCTGGTTTCGCCACCAAGAAGATCGACCTGGACACCATTCGCCTCGCCCAGAAGCCGAAACCTGAGGAAGGTCACGTGGCCAAGAGCGAACCCCAGCGATCCAGCGCTCCGGCCGACTTCAAGCCCAGCCCCATTGACCCCATCGTGGTCCTCCCCGTGGGACAAACGACGACGACGACCCCTGCCACCACCGAGGCAACGACCGAGCAAATCGTTCCCGACGCCAGCCAGTGAAAATAAATTAATTTATTTATTGATGTAAATATAATGAAGATTAATAAATTATTGTCGTAATTTATTATGCAATTGCAAGAGAAAGAAGCAGTTTGAATGCGAATCACAAACACAAAGTTACAGATTACTCCATTTTGCCTGAAAAAATAACTATAAAATAAATTTCTATACCGGCGATTAGGGATGCAGCACACAAACGTAAACCTTCTTGGCCGGCGGTCAACAAATGAAAGTTTTTATATGCTTCGCGTGAAAATACGAAGCGTTTGTTTTTTCGTTTAACACAGACATTAGCATTCAGAGACAAAAGCTGAAATATGTAACACTCCAATAGAAATGCATATTATACTTTTTGACTTATGGCCGTGTACTTAAGGGCTTAATGATAGAGGCTCGCGAGCACGACGAGCACGAGTCGGTCGTCCGGCAATTTGCTCGCTCGTAAATCTGATGAGGCGAAAGGCAGCACCACTTGTCGAAACAATCCTGAAACTGGATCTCGTCTCTCTCTGAACAAACATTTGGCTTAACCGGACGCATATATTCATGTATGGTTTACCAATTATTTTCATCTGCTTTTCAAATATTTGCCCAAAGCATTATTTAATCCATCTTTGCGCGGGCGAGACGCGCATATTCACTCCTCTCAGTACTCGGCGTGTTTTCGTTGCGAGTGAAATAGCGAGATGTTTTTGTGTCTAGCGAGCGACCCAGTTTGCAAAGTGTTTTGCAGCGACGAGCTTTAAAAGCGCGCGCGGTAGAGATTTATGTGGCGTCGCGCGAGCAATATCGCCTCTTGCATAAAAAACAAAAAAATCGTAGCTCTAAAAAGTATAAAAACTCACTCTGATATGCAATTTGAAATTTTTGGTACTTAAAATTTGCAATTCTAATGCAAGCAGGTCCTTTTTTAATTATTCATTTTTTCAATTAATTTGGTTTATTATTTTTGCTGATAATTATATTTTTCTCATTATCATATTAACAAAAGAGGTCCACCAGTTTGACAATTTATTTTACTGTTGTTTGCAGACAGAAATCTAAACAAAAATTTAGTGGGATGAAAAAAGGAAAAAAATTAACATGCAGCTTATTTAAAAACCAAATTTGAGCAACCTAAGAGAAAAAATCGTTTTAAATTATGAATGTGTTTTGATTTGAGAATGGAAAAGCGAAAAAGTAAACATGATGTTTTTTATATGAATCAATTATAATTTAAATATTTGAAATAATGTAAAATTGTAAATTCTTTAAATTTCTCATTACCTCCTTGAATTTTTTCCAAATTTTTTTTTTAATAATTATTTCCTTAAAAATACTCACAATACTTGTTAATCCAAATTAAATATGATCTTTCCTTTTTTTGTTTGTTAATTTAAAGAACTGGATTAATTTTTACTTTTCGCCAGCAAAAGTCCTTGCAGTGCAGCCCCCTAACATTTCTTCTTCCCCTTGTCAGAATAGATCAGTGGCGAAAGTCAAACACGACCCCGACTTCAGCCGACTGTTGGCTCAGCGCGAACATCAACACACAAGTCGCTTTCGGTGACTCTCAAATCTCAGCGGATGCGAGAAAAGTTTCCGCTGCGCTACTGCATCATCACCCGCAACAAATCCTGCAGACCGCATTTCTCCAGGCAAAATTTGAACGTTCTCGTTATTTATTTATATGCTCCGGGCTAGAGTGTCGCCTCTTGAATGCGTAATTTGCTGCGCGGGAATGTGCATGTCACTGGCAAACGCCAACACTGCTGCGAAATAAAGAAAGAAATGAAAATTTTGTTGTTTATTTTACTTTTCACGAAGAAAATAGATATTTTATTTCATTTTATGCAAAATAATATTTGAATTATGAAAGAGTAATGATTTTTTTTTTAAGTATAGTTTAATTAAATTTGATGCATTTCTAAAATTTATAACTCGGATTAATTAAATTTATTTAATTCAAATAGAAAAAGGTTAATTTTTCTATGAAAATTACTTTTCTTTGTAAAAAGTTCTATAAAAACCGTTATTTCGTTGAACCTCCTCATGAATTTTAAATTGTTCTTAACTACATAATTATTTTTAGTCACTGACGGGGTAATTGAGAAATTGTTGCGTTTTTTTTTGGCTCGCACGTCGCGAAACATTAGCAATTGAGATTTTAAACCGCTCGATAAGGAGGTGATCTGGGTTAAACGCAGCCGGTCATTCCAGTGCCAAAAGCACATAATAACGCCTCTGTATATTGCACAAGCGGAGAAATTGAATTTAAACCAATTTTGGAAACTTGCTCGCGCATTCCCACGTGTCTTGCGTAATGAAAATTAATTGTAACGCACAGAGACATCATTAAATAGGTGCGGTTTTGCGAAGGCGCGGAAGGTCAGGAGCGCGTTTTTTTCTCTCTCTCGCCACTCGAGACTCGCATTTCAGCAGCGACGATGGAGGCAATAAACTGCGAGCAAAAGGTCTACGTAGTGACATCAGTGTTTCGAGGACACTAGACTAAACTAAAAAGGCGAATCACGTCTGAAATTCCATTCAATGTACGAGCAGTAAAAAAAAAATTTATAGAATTTCAGAATTTATTATAGATTGAGCTGCAAAAGATGAAGGTCGTGCTCAGAGATGTCCTTTTATAGATAATTAAGGTTATGCAGGAAGATTTTTAAGGTCTTTAACGTAAAAAATTAAAAACTTTAAATTAATTATTTAGCAAAATTTAGGAAAAGTAAGTTTGCGTGAGAAAGAAAATTATTAGCTTGTTTATGAAAACTAAACAACTGTAAATATACATGTAATTTTACGAGCAATTTACATACTTTCAAGTGGTTAATCGAGTAATTGCTTCTATTCTTACCCTTTAGTGCCAAGTCATACGGCGCAATTTTTCAACCTCGGCGCCGATTAGATGATTCAAACTCATTTCGCCGTGCAAACACGATAATTGCTGACAGAAAAAGTCCGACAAGTGAGTGAACCAAGATCGAGAGCAAAAGACTTTCTAGAACTCGTCAAATGACTGCGCATAAATCACTGCTCTCGCGGCCACACGGCACCTAACCCTTTTGCAAATCGCTCGCCGTGAACGACGCGCCGGGAAAAAGTGCGCGGCCGCCGCCGGCTTTGATTTATTCTCTAATTACGGTAGCGAGACAGCTATGATCACCGCCTCTTCCACTGAACGATGCTCCTATATCTTTTTCCCATAGCTCGTATATTTATTCCGAATAAAAAGTTATGCAGCGTATTTAATATACAATAAACAAGTTTTTCCATTATAATTATTACAATGTCTATAAGTAATACATAGATTACAATAATAGCATAATCTAATCAATGTTACCGCCAGAGTAGGCCAGAGCAAATAAAAAATAACCTTTAAATTTAAATTTTCTTATATACAATTTGCTAAAAAATATAAATAAATTTTTTAAATAAAAAGAATAATAAAAAAAAATAATTGTTGGTTTTCAACATAAGAAAAAGAAAATTATTATTATTATTATAAATTATTATTTTATTTTTAAAAAAAAATTAAAAATTATTTAAAATAATGTAATAACTTAATATATAAAAATTATATTATTTGTATTTATTTAATTTTTTAAAATAATACCTTATACGTTTCATAAAAATCTGAAATATTGGTTAATTGATTTTTCAATTTTTTATAAATAAATTGATGGCAAATATTTTTTTCCAATAAAATTATTCTTTGTTATGTAATCATCCTTGAGTTTTCAATTATTTAATGTGAGAAACGATAATATTTGACCTGCGCTTAGTCTATTAAAATCCAATGAATGGCAAACATCCTTGAGACTAGGTGATTTAATCTGCGTAAGAAAGTGACACCGCTGAAAAAATCTGGCCACTGCACAATAATTAAGCTCGGATGAATCAAAAGATGCTTCAGATGTGCTCGGAGGCCGCGCCACGAAAACCCAGTTTCGTCAGCGCCAAGGCGAAAATGCGCCTAGTCAGGGCCCTCGGTGGTGCTTTTTGTCCGAAAACAGATCCGTGCATTTTTTGCTGGAATTGGGAAAAGTAGAGAAGCGATCAAGGCATCTCGCTGAGTTATGAAACGCGACGACCACTTCTTGTTAGTCCGAGGTTTTCTTTAGACACTTTACCGCCGCAATCAATTAGAGAGAGTTTGCTCATCTTGACCACCTGCCTGCTGACCCGGTGTGATAATTAAAAGCCTATAAATTTCTACGTGTGTTTCTACAAATCTTGCCTCGGCCGAGTGCAGAGAGAGGTGATCTCATAAATAATTGGCTCGTCGAGGACTGCAGGTCGATTAAAAAAAGACTAAAAAGAACTCTTTTTGACCGACCCCAATTATAAGTCTGGCTGAGTAAATAAGGTGCGCCCGCTTGAAATTACGAAAGGCGTGATCATTATGAAAATTATATTCACTAAAAATTTGCTTTTGATTTCTACAGTGAGATAATCGACGATAATAATTTTCTCACACAGGAAACTTTCGAACACTTCATCATTGTTGTGTACCGAGAGTGAGTGGTCATGCAGTGTGATGTGTGCATAATTTTTTAGCGAAAGAATTTGTTTTTATCGCACTCTCGTGTCTCATTACGGCAGCTCGTGATGCCTCAATCGAGCAAGTGAAGCAAATTTCCCCTGAAATTATATAATTCCCGACCGGCAAAATAATAATTAACAAATTTCGCGTAAAAAGAACACATTTTAATTTATATAAATTACTTCTTTCCGCACAAATAATTAGTCGAGGCTATTTTAGCCTTTCCAAAATGTCCGAATTCAATTCCTCTCGAAAGTAAACAACCGATTTTGACCAAGGGCTGTTTGGGAATGAAGGGTAATTGCACAAGAAGCTTTACTGCAGACCGAGAAAGAAACCATTCATTCGCATGGTAGAGGGAAACTGAGAGTTCGGTCGGCGCACACATCAGCCCTACGGGGCTGCTCGCAAATAATCGCAATGGTCGAGGTTGACCGGCTGGAGGTTCATTAATTAACGCCGACTTCGGCGAATCGGTGAAGCAAGAAAATTGTGCTAATGTAAACTTCAACCACGTAATAAATTTTAATTACAACTAAAACCGGGACATATTTGCTTAATTTGTTTGCTTGTGAATTTAAATACTTTCAATTTTACGCACCAATATGAAGGTGTGATCCTTAAAATTAATATTTTTGAATGAATTTATACCTAAAATTAAATTAAACAATATGGGATTCATCAACATAGTTATTTAACAATACGAACCCATAAAGTCATTATATTCTGACATTATTTATAGAAATAGGAAAACTTTTGAATTTAAATTTATATGCTATGTGCATGTTATCAAAATATTATAAATGTAAATTGTAAATTGTAAAATTGAAATTACTATTAAAATAAAATATGAATAAGAAAATTTATTATATGATTAAAATATAAGAAATTATATGAATAAAATACCTATTTTTGTTAAATGGTTTTTTAAATTTTTGTTTTTTATCTTTAAGAAACAAAATTTTCTCAAGCTCAATCAGGAAACAAAATGTGCATAATCATCACATCCTGCTAGAGTTGCAAACTTTTTGCCTATTTATCACTCGGTGTGAACACAAGTCATATGAGTGTGTTTAATCCCGTCGCCTTTTTAGAGATTAAAATAATTATCGTCGTGCCGAGAGAAGCGAAAGGGACCGCTGGTGTTTTTGCGCGGCGGCCGGCAATGCGAATTACATACCCTATTTGACTAGCTTTTCTCACACACGGAGAGTGCGGTGCAAATTAAGTTTGTCCGGAGCAAAAGAAAAGAAGCCGTTTTCATCTTGCGAAATTCCTCGACATCAATCATAAACCTTTTTATTCTGAATAGCAAACATTATTCTATTGTGCTGCAACGATAATTAATAATGAGTTTGGCGTAACAATGAGCGCTCGGGAGGAAATTTTAAGGCGCCTCTCTCCTCTTTTTTTCGATTGAAAGCACATTTTACCGGACGCATATCGCACTTCTCCCGATTTTATCTTGATACAACCGGTGTAATTAGAGGATGTGTGCAGTTCTGTTTACAACACGCTCTTATAATTCTTCCTTTTTTTTATTTTCCGTTTCACTTTTTGCATACACGTGCTAAAATCTAATGAGAAAATCAAAATTGTGCAGCGAATTTCAAGACTCGGCAGAAAATAAATTCATGCAAAAAGCCTCTTAGCATCTCTTAATTGCAGGTTTCCAATTTGGTCGGCAGGATAAAAAAAATGGACCAAAAACCGGCAACTCATCCTTCACTTGATGAGAATATTTTTATTTTTAGAATCGAGCATGCGACCGGCTAAATTGCACCTTTTTTACAATTATGTGTCATTAGGTCTCTGTGGCGAAAAATAAGTAATCTGACAGGCAAAGTCTGCGTGGAAACAAAAGCGCGTCGCAATTATAGGCACGAAAGAAGTACGTCTACAATGCCCGAGTGCACTTTTGGGCTGCTGTCGAAAAGTTACATAAAAGTCGAGACACGCGAGTGAGGCATTAGCACGAGTGACAAAAGCGACAGGTGTCACTCACAATCGCTGCAAGAGAAGGGAAGCCACTTGATCTCCATTCTTTTTAATTTGTAATAATAAAAAATATAAAAAATTCTCAAAACATTTTTGATTTTAATTGACATTTTTTCATATTGATTTATCAGCAATGAAAAAAAAACTGGAATAAAATAATGAATTTATTGTTGGCATAATTTTTTAATAAATCATAGGTTGAAGTTTAAGATTAAAAATTTAGATAAGAACATATGCAATAATTAAGTATTTGTAATATTTTTAATTAATTTTTACAAAAAAGTTTTAATTATATTTTTATTATAATAAATGATAAAAAAAATCAATAAATTAAAATAAAAACCGACCATTCATTTTTGTCACCTTAGAATCAACAAAGTATGGTAAGTAAAAAAAAAAATTAGTGGACACACGCAAATTGCGATGATGGTTTGCGACCCTGATCGAGATCGGACAAACAGCCTACAATCACTTTTTGCGCGCGGACGAAAACACTTAACGCATTTCGCAACAAAGCCTAAATTATGCTAACTAGTAGGAAGGGTGTTTCAGGCAAGAGATGGACGCGCAAGTGCATGGCACCGGCGGCAGGGACGCGCGGACGGACGAGCCAAGGATGAACCAACGCGAGTGTTTTCTCCGCGGCCCCTTCTCCGCAGCGCCGCGTATAAAAGAAGGTGGCGGAGAAAGCAGCCGCATCAGTCAACCCGCTCTCAGCCTTACCCTGCTGAGCTGATCGTCCTGTGTTCAAACATGCGAGTTTTCGTGGTGAGTGCCTGCGACTTATTCACAAAGTGCAACCTTTCAACCCAGAGAAGCCGCTTATTTGGATTACTACTCAAAAAATTACGACCAGGAGTGTTTCGAATTCGACGGACGCACGGAAGAAAATTTGTGGATTTGGTTTTTCAAATCGTTTCTGCAACTGTTTTTCTTACTTGCAGCTGTCGAGTTATAAATTCAAAATTTTATAATTTAAATTTATAAAATCTAATATTAATTTTTCATTTCTAATTTTA
This sequence comes from Neocloeon triangulifer, assembly GCF_031216515.1. Classification (NCBI taxonomy): domain Eukaryota; kingdom Metazoa; phylum Arthropoda; class Insecta; order Ephemeroptera; family Baetidae; genus Neocloeon; species Neocloeon triangulifer. The sequence goes on along the minus strand of NW_026775555.1, from coordinate 3,333,866 downwards.
ATTGAATCTGTTTCAGGTGATGGCGAGCCTTATGGCTCTGGCTACGGCCGAACTGGGCTACCATGGCAACGGCTTCAGTAGCTCCTCGAGTGGATCCAGCAGCGGCTACTCGTCCGGCGGATTCGGATCGACCGGCTTCTCGGGCGGCGTCGACAGCTACGCGGCTCCTCAGCCCTCGTCGGGCGGTCCCTACCCCAGCTCGGGCTACGGAGCACCCCCTCAGGCCCCCGTGATCCACAAGCACGTGTACGTCCACGTTCCTCCCCCAGAGCCCGAGTACATCCGGCCCCAGAAGACCTACAACGTGCCCGCCCCGCAGAAGCACTACAAGATCGTGTTCATCAAGGCCCCCGCCCCTCCCGTGCCCACCGCGCCCGTCATCCCCGCCTTCCCCCAGGACGAGCAGAAGACCCTCATCTACGTGCTGGTCAAGAAGCCCGAGGAGCAGCCCGACATCGAGATCCCCACGCCCGCCCCCACCAAGCCCAGCAAGCCCGAGGTCTACTTCATCCGCTACAAGACCCAGAAGGAACAGGGCGCCAAGTACGGACCCCCGGCCGTCGCTCCCCCCTCCACCTACGGAGCCCCCTCGGGACCCTCCATCCCCGACACCACCTACAGAGGCCCCCTGCCCAGCACTGGACCCTCCTCCAGCTACGGACCCCCCCAGTAAGCAGCAGCCCCACTGTCCCCGGCCGCCAGAAAGGACCGCTCGAGCCCCTTGTAAATATTCGGCGCCCTTTCGACTCCACCGGTCGGGGAGTGCATTTTTTTCTAGTTGCAAACCGAAGCCATCACCCCTTTAACTCGCTCCTCACGGCAGCGACTAATTTTTTTGAATCGAATTCGACCCCACTTGCAGCAGCAGCATTGTTTTAGGTATTTTTTTTTTTTGCGATTGTCATGCGCACGAGAATGTTGTAGTTCTTAAGGCTTTCATGACTTCCCGAATCGTGTATCAACATCCTTACATGATATATTAATGTATATGCGCCGGCGTTACGCATTGCATGTTCCGATATAAAGAAAAAAAACGCCACCACGTGACTCGTTTAATTATAAGGATCCGTTTGTGTGTGTACATAGATGACATGAGAATATTATTGAACTTAATAATATGAGATGAAAATAAAAAGGAATTTTGTAGTAAAAAAATGCATTTCATTCAGACAATTGCACCAATTTAAAAATAAAAAATAATGAATTCATTGTTCTCCATCAGGACAATATATATCTTTAAGAAAGAGAAAAGAATTTCTCTTGATTTTTATTATTTATTTATAATTTTTTTCTCTCGCTATCCGTATAAAATATACTGCACTGAATCTCAGCGTGTAGCGCAAATAATGGGAATTCGCATCAATTTCCCACATGAATTCATTCACCTCTAGTTTGACTTTCTTTCATTCTTCTCACAGAATGATGAATTTTAATCTACGGTGTATGGAAATTTAATGGAAAAATATGCTGATACAGGCACTCTCACTTTTTGCAAATTAATGCTGGACTTTTTCGCAGAAATCAAGTTTTACAAGTCCTAAAAACTTAAAAATATTTCTTCCGGTGTCATCTCCCGTTGCTGGATAATTGTTTAACAAGCTGGAAGATTGGCCGTTGAAATATTAAATTTCCAAACAAACAAAAGCTTCTCATTTAATTCCATTTCGCTTTCTTCGGTTGTAAAACACCACGAATTAGCAAACAAATGAAGGCATTTCCGTAATTAAGCTCTCTCGCGTAACTGCCTGTAATGCAACGGGAATGAATTAATTTTGTTAAAAGGTGCGAAGTGCGTGCACGCGGCGCGAAGGAATGCTCTTCTCCTATAGCAGCTTAATTATATTAAGTCTTTTAATCGCGACCAGCATCTCGCGTGAGATTAAATCGCAAAAGCTGCACGCTCAAATGCAAACGGATGTTGAATAATCTTTGTTGTGCTTTGAATACGTTTCAAATAATGTTGTTTATTTTCAATTTAGCTCATTTTCGCTCTTGAACGCGCTTCTTAATAAATTAATTTTTGAAAAGAGTCCCAGGAATATTTAAAACATATTTTCTTATTTATATTTAAAAAAAAGCACCTATTTTATACTTTTTATAACCACTTAATAGTGATTTAAAATTTAAAAAATGCTCATGGAGCTCTAATAATATTTTCATCGTCAATTAAGAGTACATTTTTAAACAAAATTAAAAATTTCAAATTTTAAAAGTTAATAAGCAATAGGAATAAGCATTTTCAGACAGACTGGAATTATTCTGAATTCCTGGAACTATTATTGTTCTTATATAGATTTCAATTTGTGCAAAAAAGCTATAAATGGCTTTAAAAATATAAAAATGAGGATTTGTATGAAATGAATGAAGAGAATTTTCATTTTAATTATCAATTATTATATTTACCTCCTTTATTTTTACCCTCTACAATCCGATTGATTACTAAACTATGACTAAATTGAGGATGTAAGAGCAGGAAACTTTTAAATTTTGCAGTCTTTTTTAGTTTTATTTTATACACGGTATAAGAGAGCCATCTAACAACAGATTTGAAAACGGTATAAAAGGATATTTCATGTCTACATGGCGGTGCGATAAAAGAACATCCCATACCATTTCCCAGTACATGCTCTAATAATTATATCGCTCAACTTATATGACATAAGTTACCAATTATGAGAATAAAGTATTTTTTAATTAGATGATTACAAAATTTCAGTAAATTGCAAGTAAAATTTATAAATAAATATAAATAATTATTTATTCTTAGAAATTATTTCATTGTTCAATAAAATATCTTATTCGATATTAGCATATTTGAAATTTTAAATGACCGCGACAAAAATATAGCACAGATAAATTTTATCGTTTGAATGTTTTTCACTTCATTCATTTATTTTACTCTCAAAAAAGTAAGAACAATCAATTGTAAAATATTGGTTTTTGGAGAATAAAATTTGACTGATGGACACGCTCACAAGCAAAAAATGATTAAATATATATATAAAAAAATTAATATATTCCGGAAAATTCAATATGTTTGAAACATTATTTCAATTAAAATAATATTTTTCTCACAGCATAAGAGTGTCTACGGATAATAATTTTTTTATATAAAACGATCTGTACGAAATATTCCTTCAGTCTTCATGGATATTTCAAAGCAGCATTTGAGAGCCATCTAACAACAAACGTGAAAAGGCAATCGAGAATTTCACCTGCGGCGGTGCGATGCCGCGGGATGAGTCTGGTTTTGGTGGGAGAGAAAGTGGCTTTGAATTCATTATGCGAGCACTGGTGCTCATCACTCGTCATCTTACATAATGATTGCGGAGACGACCAACGTGTAATAACTCTTGCGCCCGCAGGCTGTCAACCAGACGCCCGGCAGGATGCATAACCATCAGGCGCTTTAAACACGTTATTATTGATTTTTTAGTGTGAATTGGAGGCGTCATGGACAAAACTAACATAATTACAGATTAAATTATTATATTTACATTCAGATTTTCAGATAGTTTTATTGTTACGTTTTAAATAAAACTTTTTCATTTATAATAAACAGATTAATTAAAAATTATGCACGATATTTCCTTTAAATTGGTAATCAAAATTATCTGGTAATATCACTTAATGTTTAAAGTACATTTCAAATTAAATTTGAAGGAACTAATAGTACTATTTGACAAATGATTAAAATAGTTTTTTATTATTATATTATTTAATTAATTTAAAAAAAAAATAAAGTTATTATTATTATTATTTATGAATGCATAAATGAAATAAAATTCATTTTACCTTAATAGTTAAGTTCCATTTTAAATTAAAGCAGATATTATTGTTATGTAAGAAGTAAATTAAAATAGCTTAAGTCTCTCATACATTCTTAAAATAAAGCTCTGATTGTGCCGCTTTGACCCAGTATGCTTCATGGAACTGTGACTTTATTTTATTATTGGCTGTATAGGTGCAGCTAAAAAGGTGAATTTTTTCTTGCAACATATATCCATTTAATTTCGTGTCGCAACCAAAACTCCTGACCTCTAACCCAAGCATTCTAAAAACCAGAGGGCATCACCGAGAGAGGGAGCTGCGATTGCGTTCTCCAAGTGTTCGCCAGGGTACTCACCTTTGAAGAAGTAGCAAGCTGCTGCCACCTGTCCAAGTCTCATGAAGAATTTTCTAGAACAATAAGAATTATAATATAGCGAAAAGTGTTATTTAAATTTAGACCAGAGCCTAATAAACATTTTAATTAGTAATTAAATATTTAAATTATATATCCGATAATAAATTATTTTCTAACGTAAGCAATTTATCACTCAATAAAGAATTTATTTAACTCCAATTTGACACTAACATAGTGTGTATTATGTTATTAATATTATTATTATTATTATTTTCTGCAAAAAATGAGGAAACCTGTGGAAATAATTGTAATTCCAGTTAACTCACGTTCTTCAACCACACTAAATTCAATAATTAAACAATAACAAATTTTATTCAAATTTATGAAAATGAAAAATTGGAGTCAATAATTTAGTAAGTTTTTTTTAAACACACACAGAGCGATATATTTTTGTAATTTTTTTACAGACAATCCTTAGTGTAGATGCCGGAGGCAGCAATGCGCTGCGCACTGAACAGTGAAAGGAAAATAAATAATTGAAGCACAGAGTGGGTAAAAGAACGATATACTTTAAAAAAATAAAATTGCACCGTCGAAATCTTTGAGGAAATGGTAGCTCTAATCTCGGTTTCTTGGTGTGGGTTGTGCAGAAAAAAGCCCACGAGAGTTTGTAACAAACAAGCAGATCGTGTACTCGCTCGGCTCATGAAGTATGAATAATGATGCATGTATAGGGCCAAGAAAAATTTCTCCCGCGCGCCAATTATTCTCGCAGCGAGGCAGCAGCACAACGCCTCATTGTCGGCTAATGTCTTCTGAACAAGAAATGACCCCTCATGAATATGTAAATTTATGTACACGAAAAGATTTTTTGAACTGCTATAAAAAGGTATATAAAGTGCATATTCACACTTTAATTTTATTAAATTTGCATAACTGCTTCTCACCTCACATTTTCTAAAATAAATTAAAAAAAAGAAAAAAAATTGCTTTTTAAGTTTTAAAAGGAGATTTTATGTGCTTACAATGAGCACTACAAAATAAGTTTAGTCAATTTATTGTATTGCCACTTGATGCTCCAATGTTGAGCCAATTTGTAATGATTTGTTGGCTCTCTTGAGTTCAAGTGTTGGAAGCGCGCAGGTTGGCATAAATCACGAAAAATTGCCATCATTACAGGAGAGTCAGCAATTTTTCTTCCAACGCTCACGACGGGTGCGAAGCAAATTGAAAACAATTGAAGACTTTATTAGCGAGTTTCGCAGAAATCTATTCTCGCGCAGAAGACGCTTTCCAGCACTTTGGCGGATTTCTCTCTCAAGAGCGCACAGGTGCATGTGAGTGTGTATTTATTTCTTTTTGTTAATCAACGTCTGAGAAGTCGGTCGCTGAATTAGCATGGGAGCCGCATAGGGCACCATGGGAGATGAGATCGCGGCGCCCGAGGCAAGAAAGTGAAATTCGCCTTTCTGCTGCGCTGCTGTGTCATCTCTGCTGTCGCGAGCGGCAGCCGGGCCAGAGGTCACGCCGAGGCTTTCTCGAATGCGAAAAGCGCAATTAATTGAGATGATGTCCTACATCGTGTTCGCTTCATTATGCCCGGCAGATACGTGATATGGAAATAAGCAGATGTGTTGCAAAAGGTAAACGCAGGACAAAGAGACAGATGTTTTTTTTTAGAACAATAAAATTTTTATTGCCTTTCATCATTTTATGCAAAAAGATGTTTTCTCTATGATACAAAAATATATTACAATTGTGGAGGACGTGCGTCGATTTCCACGCCGATGAGTCTCGACGAGACTCGTCAGTTGGAAGGGTCGGCCGGGGGGCACCGGCCTCAGTTTGGTACCCGTGGCGTCCCTCGCTAGGATCATTATCAGGTTGCGGGACATTTTTATTATTCAACTTAACGCGATTATTACATTCAAAACACACATGCTGCTGCTGCTTCTCATCATCAGGTGAACATTCAATTAGGTGATTAGTAAGGACCGGAGCCGGTCTGGGGAACTCCGTAGGAGGATGAGGGGGCAGAGGCGCCGAAGCCGCCGGAGCCGGAGGCGGCGAAGCTTCCGGAGCTGGAGGACGAGCCGTGGGAGCTACCGCCGGAGGCGTATCCGCCACCGATGGCCGAAGCTCCGCTGGTTGCGTAGCCACCGCCGATGGCAGCGCCTCCACCGATGGCCGCACCACCACCAATGGCAGCACCAGCCTCCTTCTGGGTCTTGTAACGGATGAAGTAGACCTCGGGCTTGCTGGGAGCGGTGGGGGTGACGGTGGGCAGGTTGATTTCGGGTGCGTCTTCGGGCTTCTTGACCAACACGTAGATGAGGGTCTTCTGCTCGTCCTGGGCGAAGGCGGGGATGACGGGGGCGGTGGGCACGGGAGGAGAGGGGGCCTTGATGAACACGATCTTGTAGTGCTTCCTGGGTGCAGGGGCGCTCACGGGACGCTGGGACTGGATGAATTCAGGCTCTGGGGGAGGAACGTGCACGTAGATGTGCTTCTGGATGATGGGGCCAGGGGCGAAGGAAGCGCCAGCAGAGGCACCAGAGAAGGAGCCAGATGAGGCACCGGAGAAGGAGCCAGACGAGGCGCCAGAAGACTGGAATCCGCCGCCGAATCCTCCCTGAGAGGCGCCACCGAAAGATCCACCGGAGCTGAAAGATCCGCCGGAGCTGAAAGATCCACCGGAAATGGCACCACCGCCAAATCCGCCACCGTGACCTCCAGAGCTGTGGCCGCCACCTCCTGAGCTGTGGCCACCGCCGAAGCTGCCACCGAAGCTACCGCCTCCGGAGGAAGGAGCTCCATAAGATGAGCTGGGGCGGCTAGGGGGGTTGTAAGAGTAGCCAGCCTCAGGGCGGGCAGCGGCAAGCGCCAGCAAAGACGCGACGATCTACAAAAAGCAAAAAATTTTATATCAGAAATTAATTAAACAAATAAAAGTGTTTTAAATAAATAAGTCTATAAAAATGCATTTAAAAAAATTGTGGTGGAGATTAATAAAAAATATTATTTTTAAAGTTATAAATATCTAAGAGTTAAATTATACTAATAATTGCTAAATAATTAGCTTTGCCGTTGACTGATTTGAGCGTTGGTAAAATTATCCACTGATAAAACTAAATAAAACCGCGCTGGTCACTTTGAAATTCGAATCGAAACTTGAGTTGCAGACTTACCACAAACACTTTCATGGCGGTCAGAAGATGTATCCACACAAAGGCAGATGACTTACTGATGTCTGGTCCTGGGAACCCCGCGCTTTTATACTCGTCCCCGGCCCTACCCTAGGAGTAGGGATGAAAGGAGGAAGATGCTGCTGCTGAAATTGTCTGCGCCGCGTTTGAAAAGCCGGGCGCACATAGGTGGTATACGCTTAGCTAGAGGAGCCTTTCCCATCGGCGTCTTACTGGTTTTTTTTTCGACTCCCCCACTCAAATACGAGTCTCATCGCGGCGGCTCTGAAATTGTTGAAATGGAAAGTTCCCAGCCTACGACGACGAGAGAACCCATATTCCACTCTGTACCATAATCACACACACATACACACACACACAAAACTCTTTCTTTCTCTCTGCCTCTCTCTCGCGCTCTTCCAAGGTGATCTCGCCGGGCGCATCTCTTTACTTTCTTCCAAGCGAGTAAACGGTCGATCGGTACGTGAGTTGATGTGGGTGCCCTCGAAGGTCTCGTCATTGCCACGGGCAAATCTCGGAAACGCTTCGAAAAAAGCATCCTTATCTGAATGGGACTAGAAAATTTTCTTTCACTCTCCGTCGAAACAAAAAACTATAAAACTGCTCTCTATCAATTTGAGGCAAATTAAGTTTTATGAGGAAAGATGTGCAAATGATTATATTTATAATGCTTGTGGAGAGCGTATATATTTTGATTCGCGTGTCACGGTCAATTTAATTACATCCTCAATTAAGGCTAGCTCAAAAAGTGCGCGCGCGGCACCTTTCTTAGTAAAAAGCATGATTGTGTGTATTTGATTTGAATCGTAATTAAACACGCCGGCGCACATTTCTACTTTATTATGCACGCAAAAGCAGGAAATTTCATAAGAAAGAATTTTTCAATAAGGAGAAGCGCTCGTAAAAAGCAAAGGAAACAATGTCAGTTGATTTTCGGCTAAAAGCTTTTCCGAGTGAAATGCAAAGAGAGTGTGCAAATGCAAATCTAGTAGGCGGAATGCGGAGTAAAAAGTAAAACAAGCGATAAACGTTGTATTTTTATTATTGGAGAAGAAAGTTCCGATCGCAAGCCGGCTTGCTGCTGGGGCAAGCAGAGGTCAAAAGACGAGAGAGAGACCAAACAGTCAGTCAGTCAGTCAGTCGGACACGCGAGAACGTCCGCGGCTGCTTATTTTATTTTATTGACCCCTTCGCTCGCGGAATTCCTCATTAAACAAGCGAAAATTTCCCTCCGTTTCAAGCATAAAAATATTTTAATGAAAAGGGACGAGATTGCTTTCCTAATGAATCGAGATAAATTTGTTCGTCCACTTGTTCATGATAAATGGAAACTAAAAAGTTTCTATGCGTCTGCTTATTCCATGTATAATTTATCTTGTTTCCCCGAATTAATCCGCTGGAGATTTTAATGCCAGCAGTTTGATTTACGCACAAAAAAAGTCAAACAAGTTCTCTAGCCGTAATCTCGGGCTGTGGATCAGATTTCTATTGGAAAAATATATAATAAAGTAATACACAATTGGATGGACCAAAGTTTGTTTTAGAAAGTGTAAATGTCAAGGGAGAAATAACTTGAGGACGGATTCAAAAGAAAAAAGAGAGATGCGCTTTTAATGGTGTGACGAGAGGAGGACGGCCACTTTTTTTCGCGAATTAGCATTTGATGTGAAGTGCGCGTGACCTTCGTTTAAAAGTACCGGCACTATGATGAATGGACCGCTATTATCCGTAACGGCTTTTGCTGTTATCAAGTCTGTAATTACCACCAACAACGAGCGCACGTGCCTAGATCATTAATTATCACATTATTCGCAAACCAATAAAATAAAAATCACTTAACAATTGAACACAATTTTTGCAAATTGAAGGTCACAAAGAATAAACTATGCAGCGTGCGAAAAAAAAGAGAGAGCAGAGAACAAATACAATTTGAATTAGCAAATCAATTTCGGTTGGACGTAAATCCTTGGCGCTTCATCATTAGCACCTGATCGTAGATGTTTGTTTTTACTGAAAATCCAAGGTAAGACCTTTCGTCACCTCATTGTCTCCAAAAGAGGTGTCAAATATGCAACTCTTACTAAAAATTATGCAAATATATATCTAGTCGGATCGCAAAACCAAGAAGCGTGAAAACGCCGTTTAAATGTAATGAATAGGACGACCTAGAAAAAGATATGCGGACAAATTGTCGGCACTTTAGTACAATGAGTTGCGACAAACACTTGGTTAGATTATCCGCGAGATTCATGCAAAAAGGAGGCGAGCGAGTGAAATTACAAGCTGGTGAATTTCGCAAAAATGCAGTCAAGTGACTTGGCTTCTTATAAAATTCCTCGCAGCAGTGTGTCAACAAGTGCAGGAGAGAGATGAAAGATTCGGTGACGACGAGAGCATCTCTTTTCTAAATATCTGACCTTTCTCTCTTGGATCTGTCTGGAGGGAAAATCTGTTGCATTTAATAAGCGCGCGGTCAATGACAATGATGCACTTCGGAGCCAAATAAATTATTCACCAGACATGTCCCCTCGAGTATATGCCGACGCGGCGCTTTATGATAAAATCGATTCCTTTCACTTCAGAAATATATTATATATGCCGTTCTAGCTGCGTATGTGTTTTAAGTAGGCTCTTTTTATTGTAATGTGGCGCAGGAAAGGAATTCAAAATGTTTTGTCCGCTCTCGCCGTGGCTTTAAAGGTTCTTCGACAAAAAGCAACTGGAATTACTTTTCAATTGCAGCTCTCGTTGGTACTCAAATTACAAGCAAAGTAATTACCACCAATTGTCGCAAACTCTCTCATTGTCAGATGTGCTTCCGTATGTTTATTTTTGTATCACTCTTGCGAAATCGGATGGCCAAGATGCCATCAAAGGGGATTCACGTTTTCTCTGGAAACTTGTGCACACAAAAAAAAGACAATCAAAGCAGCCGCCACAAAAATGTTCAGTAAATCAAGTCATAATAAATAGGTCAATTTCATATATTTCTTGGAATTTTTTGCAAGAAAAAATTAAAAAAGTAAGTTATTGCTAAACTTTTAGCTCTGAACAAAATTAAACATTAATCTTCTTTCTAAAACTGAAACAAAAAATAATTAATCATGAAAATAGTTTCAGAAAAATCCTTTCCGCCTTTCTAATGCATTTTCGCTTTTGAAAATGTTTTACAAAAAATGGGCCATATTGAAGGAAAAAAATGCATCTGGCGTGTGATCAAAGAGTGACAGATGAGCTCTCGCTTCAAACAACACACGTGCGCATTATTAACAAAGAGCATTGATGTGACGCACATCAACACTTCTCATCCATTCTTCACTTTGTATAATATCGCCTGCAGCAACGTTCATTCATATCGGCGTTCTGAGCGAAAATTATGCATAAAAAATTTTAACACGAAAAAAAATGCACATTCTCGATCCCTGATTTCATGATTTCTCTTCTGCGATTTACCTTGTGATGTAATAATTTTACATATATTGTGTTTTGTTGCTGATTGTGATGACTTCATTCAACGAAATGATCACGCAAGGACGGTTTTCGGAGATTCTGCGTCGGCGTGTGTTGTGCTAATGCATATAATTGGGACAGCGCCGACCAGACAGGCACTTTCATGTTTTAGGTTTGGCACAAAACACATCAATGCGAAACAAGTGCTCGATGAGATTATCCTGTCTGCCTTGGATATTAATTATTTTCAACTTTTTTCTTACAATTAGCGCAGTCATTTCTTTGGCCTGACAAAATCAGAGGTCAGTAAATATCAATGATTATGTTTTATGTTTAATTTAGTAATTTTTCTTTACAAGTGATGAAATTAATCAATCGATAATCGTAATAAAAAACTATGTAAAAAATTTTACTGTCATTTTTTCTAATAAATAATATTATATATTTTTTAATAATTTTTGTTAATTAAAAATATATTGTTTGATTTTTTTTTTAATATTATAATTTAATTAAATTTTGTTTTATTTTTATTGTATATAATAAATTAATTTGGCAGGTCATTTCATTTATCTGAGCTTAAAGTTTACAAAAACATCCGAATTTTTTGTTGCTTTCGATTAAGGCTAGGAAGAGGAAGTTCATGCATACGAAATCTTCATAAATATAAATATAGACCCCATTAAGATGAACCAAAGATGCAAATTTCATAATTAAGACTCTTTTAGATGCGAGAGAAAGAATTGTGAAATTCTCGGCGGGACCATTACCGAAATTGGCCGCACAATGGCTCCTGATGCAGAAGTTAATTTAGTCATAATTATCACGCGCCTTCTCTTTTGATTGTGCTGCTGCGATGCTTTTCTCATTCTTCTCGAGAGTTGATGGTGATTTATGAATTCAGCGCGAGTGGAATGACACAGAGCCTTTGGGCACCCACACGCGGAGAAAGGATTTTAATCTTTTTCGCAACTCGGGGCAAATTGAATTCAAATTACATCCCGACGAAGAGACGCTCTCGCCAGGTCAAAAACACACACAACGGCGAGAAAACTAAAAAAAAAAAAAACGCAATGCTTACGTCTTTGTTGCGTGTCTGATAATGATCCGCGCCTTCTTTTACATTTAAAGCCATTACTGCAAATTAGGGCTCTGGTCCATTTGGACCCGCTGGGCTTTCTGCTCTTACAATAATTTAAAACAAAAGAATTAACTAATGAATCAAGATAATTTGCAAATTACTGCACAAATATATTCAGATAATAATAATTATTATTATCATTAAATTGATTAAATGATTTGAATTAAATTTGCTCGAAAAACACTAATTCCACTTCAACCTAAACAGGAGACAACTTTTGAAACTGAAAAACTCTCTTGTTGTTTTCGTGAAATTTAATTTCAAATTGTTGCTCGTAATTATTTCAGTGAGAACATAAAAAGATTTAAGGTAGGTTGTAATTTTTTGCCGCATTCCGCAAATATTAATTGCTCTGGCAAATTTCTTTCTCAACACGTTTATTTACAAGGAAATGTGCCACGAGATGCTGCATGTTCGTCGGCGGCAATGATTTTCTCACACGCGCGTTTAACGGCTCGTGTTTCCAACTCCAGGATGCATTACACACAAAAAGGTACCGCCGAGAATTTTTATTGCGCGCATTGTTTGCGCATGTGCTTGTTTATTATTTTTCCTTCTGAACATTAGAAATGGCGAGTAACAATGACACACATTCGCAGGCGCGAGGAAATCACTCATTCTACGAATTTGCGAATTGAATTATGCAACGGCACACAATGGGCCGTTAAGGTGCTCGTTTGGTGGCCAATTTGGATATATCAGCGTTTGATTTTATTGTTCGGGCAACCCATCAATCACTAGCGAGCATTAGCATTTTATGACTTGTCTTTCACTTTATTGCGAATTCTTCCATCGTTGCGATTTTTAAGCAAATTCACGGAAGCAGTCAAAATCACCAAAACAAATAATAAATAAAAATTATGGACCAATCAAGTAAAAATTCACAAATTTTTCAACTTCGCATTAACAAGGGAAAGTCCAAAAGAACTCATAATTTTTAATTTCTTGTGCAATATACTTTCCGGCGGAAATTCATTTGGAAAATTGCGGAAGGAATATTTGAAAGCAAATTTTATGAAACATTACACAACGACAACAGTAACACATATAATTAACAACAACACCATCATAATAATGTTCAGGTATATTAAATAAGTTTAATTCGGATTTCAATGGAAAATATGATTTAAGAATAATTATAATTTATTAACACAAAATATTTTTAAACTATAAATATCTGTTCATTATTATATTGTTTTTTAAATTACTACTTAATTACTCACAATATAAGTATTAAAATTTTAAATATTATTGTTAATTTGTGTATATTGAAGCCACAAAAATGATTGAAAATTAGAGTTATGCCGTATTTTATTTTATTAAAGGTTATTTATAAGAACTTTTGCTACAGCAATGTGATGTATCAACTAAACCAGTGTTAATTATATTCATACCAGATGTAATCAGAAATGTAACACAATCGTAATATAAATATTATAATTATAATTAAATGCTATTTGAAATGAAAACAAAATATAATCATATCCTTAGCGTTAGATTGATACTCTATCAATTCATAATTCATTTTTTAATAATTTAGCTTTTTAAATTATTTGTTGTCCTCACATTTTTCCCTTATTTTAGCTTAATTTTTATAACAGTTTTTTATCGCTAGTGTTACTTTTTCAAAACTGGTTTTAAATTTAATATTTTTTTAACGTGATTACAAAAAATCAATATCAAAATAAGATCATTATGATCCACGAGCTTTCCGAAAAAGTTCTTACGTGTGTTTCTGTCTGGCATATATTTTTGATAGCACTTTGATTTCCTCTCACTTGGACTTGTGAGTCGAGTGAGACGAGACGTGCAGGCTGGTGCAACGCGTGCACAAATTAAGCATCTCGGCAATTATAGCCGCGTCGAGGAAGAAGAAGTGCAGAATTGCAGTGCGATCCTCGCCGTGATATACCGAGCGGATTTTCATGCGATGGACCCGCTCGGCCAGTCTAACATATTTTGACGTGCTTTCTCTGTGTGTGCGTAAATTATATTTTGTTGCACTTTCACCGCGTCGGGTCAAAATTCGAAGCGTCTCTTGTTGAGGGTCCAACGCAGTACTACTAAAATTTTATTTTAATTTATTTTTTTTTTACTGACAAAATAGATTGTTTCATTTTTGCATTTGACTCACTCAAGCTCCTCTCAAAAGTGCTTCTGATGAGCAACATCTTCTGAAGTGAATGTAAATTTAAAAAAAAAATTGCAAATCGTGGGCGTCCGTCAATTTTAAATCTTACTCACTGACGTCTCTTTACACGCAGAATAAATTTTAATGAACCGCCTGCTGTGCCTGAATTTAAATTTGACAAACCCTTTCGAATCTAATTTAAATATTTATTTTTGTGCAATCAAATTAATTAAGATGCGGAGGTTAAATGTACTTAATAAACCAATGCAGGTTATAAATTAAGAAATGTCCACGCCAGCATATAATTTATTAACTTCTGTGACCTTTTATCTTGATTTTGCTTCACACACTGCACAACTGTATATTATATGCGTGCGTATGTGCACTTATGAAAGTAAATCCCGCTTCGCCATTATTGCTTTCCAGCAGAAAGGCGGTTTAATTAATTGCTGCGAGAATGGGCGGATCTTGGAAATCACAGACACACTTGCTACATCGTCCCATTGACATTTTAAGACTGTTCAACGTTTAAGATATTGATCCATTTGCACGGAAAATTTTGCAAATAAAAATCAAGAATTTTGATTCTTATAATTAAATTTACACACAAACTTTGCTGTGGTCATTTGTGTCCAGTAATTCAATGATTTCTTGCCAACGATTAATTGTTTTTTCTTTAATTCAGTGTAAAATTTGTGTAGAAAGTTGAAATGGGTTGGTCTGTTGACTTTTGCGGTGCAATGTTAAGTACATTTTGCAAGAAAAAAAATAAAAATTTTCCTTTCCATGCATTTATTGAAATTCGTGGAGTTGAAGTTAAAAATTTGAACAAATAAAATAATAAAGAAATTATTCATTACAGTGTGAATATGCAAACCTTTGCTCAAATGAATTTAGCAATGTGCAAATGTAAAATATATTAGCAGATGTTCCAGTCCAAATTTGCCTAGTTGAGCAACTCTGAATGACAGCGTGAGCAAATAATCTCTGCTTCCTCATGCTCTTCTGAACATAAATATTTCATGCAAATCGTCAGCCCGTGGCTATAGAGATGATTCAGTTCATAATTCATGTCTCAAAAAGGTCCACTTTCCACCTGATCAAAAGACGATTCGCGAACAAGATTGGTGTCAGCATCAAAATAAATTGCATTTGACTTGCAGATTAACGAGTGCGTGCGAATGCCCAAGAAGAATACTGCGTGTGTCCGTTTTGTATTATGAAAGGAAGCTGCCGCGACTGGTCTCTCTAATTGAAAAGACACTCAGGTCAGCGACGGTCGAAGAAAGTGCGAGGTATTTACTGCGGCAGGAAGAAGAACTCGCCAGCATCAAATAAAGCAGATGCCCCGCTGGATAAAGATTTATGTCAGTGCGTGCTTGGCAGTAATTTTTTTTATAAAGAGCGTGCAAGCGTGGAATTATTCAGAACCGGAACTTACAATTAGTTAGATTAGTTTTCAGCTCAGTTGATTTAAAATTGTATTTATTTGAAGAGTTCTTCAAGCAAAGATGATGTATTATATTGGCATTGAAATATTTCTCTTAAATTTCTATTTTCAATTAAATAATTTGCAGGAAAAAATACTAAAAAATAGTTACAAAAAAACTTTCCAGAATATTCTGATGTTCCATTTCATTAAAACATTTTTGGGTGATTTTTGATTAATTTTATTTAACGTTCAGTATTTGTTTTTTTTTGTTTTTTTTATATATGCGTTTCCAAGCTTAAACTGTAATGTTTGTGAAGAGCTCCGCAGTTCAATTGATAGTGAATTATTCAGTTAACATTCCAACTCTTTAACGATCCGATGACTCACTATCCTGAAGCCATTTCTCGTTTCAAGTGCCAAGTAGCACTTTCAAAGCTCAGTGCAAATTTAACCAAATTAAATCTTTTACGCAACAAAATGTTGTCACATATTTTAATTTAATTACTACAAGTCCATTATTTGCACGCACACTTCCACATTCTAGAATTAAAAATGCTATTTTTAAGAGTTTTAAGAGAAACTCTCGCTGGTGTGTGTCGGGGGCGTCAATTGTCCCTAATTTGCGCCGCAGACACGCTCCCAGCTCATTTGCCTACTGCTCTGCATTGTCGAGCGTTTTTTTCTCACCGAGAGATACGAGGAAAGAAAAGTGCGTGGGAAATTTGCATTCAAAGAAAGAGAAGAGACGCCGCAGCCATTCTTATCGCCGACAGACGCGAGAAGCTGAAAATTTGACTTTTGGCACTGAATGCAAAGATACTTTTTGTGCCAGCAGAGCGAGCCATTTGCAAATGGAACCGAGCTGTTGGCCAAGTTATATGAACAAAAGAAGGATCAGAAATTTTCCAACTTGTTAAGACAATTTGCAAGTTTGCCAAGACACAACAAGTTTTATAAAAAAAGTAAAATTTCAGTGGTTTGAAAAAACACATTTGTCAAAACTCACTGACTTTTACTTGAATTTTTAGAAATTTAATCATTTTCGTTTTCATTAAAAGAATTTGTTTAAAATTAAATTTATTTTGGCCGCAACTCCAAATTTGAAAATTAAAAAAGCTTCGTTAATTTATATTTATATTTCATATAGTTTTACTTTTAAATTTTAAATTGATCTTTTATTTTAATGATCTTCATGAATACATTCATATTATTTCTGAGGTGTAAAAAGAAGGAAGCTCCGTTGTATTCATTAAGCCAGATTAAATATCACAGCTTTCAACATTTGTGCATATGAGCAATTTTTTTTTTTAAGCGACGGGCCAAACGAAAAGGAGAGTTTTCCTCTCACGCGGCCGCTAATTAATAATTCGCTCCACGCAGCAGCTTCTTTCATTGTCGGGATTTTCTCCCGAAATAAACATGTGATGCGCGCACGACAGGCTGCTATTATTTAATTCTGCGCCTAATCGTCCGTCGGTGGAAAAGAAGCATCACGCAGCATGCAAATGACTTTCTCTACTTCAAAACGGACGAGCTGAGACTTCCTTTCATTCTTTTTTT
Organism: Neocloeon triangulifer; assembly: GCF_031216515.1. Classification (NCBI taxonomy): domain Eukaryota; kingdom Metazoa; phylum Arthropoda; class Insecta; order Ephemeroptera; family Baetidae; genus Neocloeon; species Neocloeon triangulifer. The sequence continues at coordinate 3,316,823 of NW_026775555.1, read as the reverse complement.
CAGCGGCGAATTTGATATTTCCTCCATCCTGTGCCAGAGCGAGCGCCGTTTGATGGATTTATGGGCTGCTATTTGTAGCAACAAAAGAAAGCTAAAGTGATTTATATGTACGAGCTTTTTGTTATTTCTCTAAAAAAAAATGCCCTTTTTGCCAAGATTTGACGTTCCTTTGCAGCATCAGAAAGTGATTTGTGAGGGATATTGAAGCTTGTTGCCCAAATAATGGGGCTTTTTGAGTAGATTTACAGTTCAAAATTGTATCTATGAAGGGTAAGAAATGATTTCAATCTTCAGGAAAGGCAAAAATTATAACAATATTGAGTTGAGCTGCCAAAATATTTATCAAAATTCATAATTAATAAGATTTTCAATTATAATAATAATTAATTAGACGTTTCTGTTAAAATGCTCCCTGGTAAATTGTCAATGATTATGTAATGTGGTAAAAATAAAAACGAATTTATGTTCAAAAACTGCAGAAAATTTCCAAAAGTTGGAAAAAATAATTTCTTCACTTTAAACAACTGCATTATTTTACAATGAAGAAGTTTAAATTTATGTCCCGAGTTTTTATTTCATAAAATCTTTTTGGATTTCTCACCAACATAATTATTTATTTATTTATTCTGTATTTAGCAGCTTGAAATGAGAGCTAGAATATATTGCAAATATGTATTTAACATTGAGAGTGCAGTTCACGTTCATGCCCTGGATTCAAGTGCAAAATGCACAATGCACATCAAAAGCTCATGGGAACGGATTTTGCGATTAGAAAGAATTTGTTCTGCTTGGGAAGCTGACGAGCCTCTCTTTTCGCGAATAATTACTTTCCCGCGTCCGTCTCTCCGCATCTCACCTTGCGACCCTGACAAGTTCTCAATTGCAATAATTAGCCGAGAGACCATTTTTCAATCCGAAACCGATCATTAAACAAGTTTCCAGCTTTGCGAGCTAGTGTGCGGGTGTTTGAGACAAGTGCGTGCCGCCGACTTTCTCGCTAATGAACGCCGCGTTTTAATTTTTTTAGCCGAAAAGAGGATGAAAGTTTTTGGCTCTAATGCGCACTTATGCTGATTTTCCCCAAAATCAAGAGATGCTTTTTTATTGCGCATCGTAAAAACAATCATCGTTTCCTACACGGATCATTAGCGTGCCGAATAGGAAACGTGCGAGACCAAAAAAAGGATGCCGCTCTCCGTTTTCATTCTTAACTTTGGCGTGCATCACAAACAAAAACAGAGCAAAAGTTTAGCAATCCAGCAGACAGTGATTTATCATTTAACTTTTTATACTTTTTCAGAGCTCCTGCGCTTTTTATTCAGTTGGCTCAAAACGTTGGATGTAAAAATATAGAATTTTGCAAAATACTCAAAACGTTATGTAAAATAATTTTTAACTTACAAGTTAAAAACTTGTAGGCTTTCATAAAATAAATGTTAAAGACTTTTAAAAATATAAACTTATAACTGATAAATGATATGTATTTTAAAATTTATTTCCTTTTATTTATTTATAATTTCGTTTAATTATTTATTAAAAATTTTATTTTAAATAAAATTTATAAATCTCAAGCATCCCATAATCTTATAATGCAGTGGTATTTTCATGCAGAGATGTATCTCAATTCAAAGTTCCATTTATTTCTTTCAATTCGTATCAAGTTTAGCATCGCAATTATCAACGAATTTGAGAATAAACATAAATTGTTAAGCAAGTTACTTAAGAAAATGCAAAGAGAAGTTATTTATGTAAACGAATGGCGCCAAAAGAAACAGAAAGGGTGCTGAAGTGCATTCCTCTGTCCCTCTTTACCTTTGCGCTCATTGCTGACCAAAGTCGAAACAAGCCAAAGAAATTATTTGGTGCCATTCAAGGGACTGCTAAAAATAAAGTATATGCGGATGTTAAAAAAAAGGGGGGTTTTGGACTGAATTTGTTCGCTTTTTTTATTCTGCCTCATTTTTCATTATAAATCATTACATTTCTTTCTAACCTTAAATTATAATTCATTTTTATCAACTTGAGGAAACAGCGCTAATCACGGTTTATTTAAAATAATAAACCGGCTCTTTTCAAATCGAGAGAGTCTTTGAAAATACAATGAAAAAGCGGATCAGAAACTCCGCAACACCGATTATATTATTTTTAGATCTTCAGTCATCTTTTTCCTTTTTAAGAAAAAATTCGCGTGTGACGAAACTGACAAAAGTTCTTCCCTGGTTCTTCCTTTATCTCTCTGGGCAAGAATTACGCTTGAATTTTGAGCAAAATGAGCCGAGCTTATCGTTTGCTGTTTTTTTTTTTTTTTCAAAATTACTATATACCTCAACGCGTTTGAGCATTTTTTTTTGTTTGTTTTTTTTTAGTTGGGAAAAAAGTAAAAACAAATTATTTTTATGAAATTAATTTTTTTAAGATAGCAGCGTAAATTTTGAGAATTTATACAATTGCAAAGAAAGTTTATTGGCATATCACAGGGAATTCTCTACCAAAATGCAACACGCCTTACACTCAATTTAACATAATTAGCAAAAAATACAAGCTGAAACTAATTTTTATACCTTCACATGTTACAAGTTTATCTTTTAATGGCAGTAGTAGCAGAAGATTTAATACTTGTGTGAAAACGAAAGCCCTAGGCTTATAAATACACAAAATAATTATGCATTGAAACTTTTTTCGTGAGCAAAAATCGTACTTACTAAAAAAATCCAATTAACTTAATTACTTTTTAACTGGATAAAAATTCAAGCAGATTTATTATAAGGAATTCTATTCATTTGATCAAATATTTTAACTGTTTTTTACGAAATAATCAAGAGGTTCATGTCTAATAAAATTGAATTTGGCGCAATTAATTTGCGGGCAATAAATCGAATTGAAAAGGAAAGTTGATTGAGCGGCGCAGATATTGGTTTGTTATTTGGCGATGCTGCGATTGAATCTCTGCGCGATAAGAAGACGCACGACGCAGCCACGGCGGTCGTAAAATAAACAATTCGCGGCGCCTTTGCGATCGGAAACGGGAGAAAAGAAGTCACGAAGTCTCACACGCACCAAAATCCGATAATTGCGATTATTAGGAAACGACTTTTGGCTTTTTAATGGCCTCGCGGGCGAAAGTGATCCTTTGGCTTTGTGCGTTTCATCTGAAAGTCGAGATGATCAGTCAAGTCAACATAATTATTACAAACTTATATTTATCGGAGTTGCAGGTTGGAAATGAATCGTTCCTAAAAGCTTTGCTTGTTCAACACGCTCGTCTTTTAATTGCGACCACCACTTCTCGGATACATGTTGGGGACGATGACACATCTTGACTTTCACAAACTATGCTCGTTCGGTCGGTCTTTCAATAAATGCATTTCCTTGTGTTTGATACATTTAGACATATGTAAATTTCAATACTAATCGGCACAATCTTATTTAGAAGTTGAGCAGTGAGATTAACTCGATTCCCGCCTCTTTAGGGCAGCCAAAGACTTCCGCTCAAAAACTGGCCTCTTCTTATTTGAATTTAGAAAATCTGACATGCTTCGAGAGAATAAATTAATTGAATGATTCCTAATCATTTTTATATTTTATTTGTTTTTCTATTTATATACTTCAAATTTGTTTCACTTATTTTTATTCATATAATTAATTGAACTTTTAAAATTCCAAAGGCTTAAAAACTTCCAGTTACAGCATCCAATTTAATTTTCTATTATAGACAGTCAACAACAGTGAAGAGGTGTAATTTTTATACAAATTATGGTTTATTTTAAATCATCTTTGACAGTTCAATAGACTTCTTTCCCTCTGAGGCTAAATTTATAATATATAAAATAATAAAGGTATTACAAATAATATAAAATAAAAATTAAATCTTGTGAAATTATTAAAAATAAAATTAATAAAAATTTCATAATATATTAATTAAAATTAAAAGGACCAAAGAGAATTAATCAGGTCTATTTTGCACATCATGCCATTTCTGCTGTCCAGCGAGTCTTTGTTCACGGCTTCTTTTACTATCGCAATTTTCAGGTCAACCAACCGCAACATTATTATATATAAGATCTGCTCGCCGCTCACTCGCGCATTGCAATCAATTAAACAGCCCCGGGGCGCAGCGGCGGTTTCACATCGCAAAGGTCAGGGAGCAAATCGTCCGGCTGCTCTTTCTCGTCCAGCGTCGCAATTTTCTATCGATTCTAATAAAGAAGTCGGACGGACACTTTCGTTGAGCGACGCTAATGGGTGGTTGCTCCTCGCGAATTTCATCGGCAGAAAGTGAGCGCAACCTGCAATTATTGTCTCCGGATGATGCGGACTGAAATTTATGCACTACTGTGTGATTGGATCTTTATGGGGCCGAGCAAATCTTTCCAATCTCGCGCACTTTCGATCAGCAAAAATAAAATTTAACAAGTACTAGTAATTTTATAAGTCCCAAATGTTATTTGAATAATAAAAGTAAAAAATGGAATACTTAATAAGACCGAAAAGAGAAATTTCAACCAAATTATAAAGAAAAAAGTTCTATATAATTATTGCAATGAGAATCAGAATCAAAAATAAATTTAATTGCACTGTTATTCAAAGAAGAGAGAATTTATTGAAAGCGGACTTTAATTGATGTGACACTGCAAAAACGACGCATATTAAATTTGCCGATTGAAATTTTAACCATAGCATTGTGAATTGTGGTATTATTAAGGCTGTAAAAGGCACGCATGTTAACAATCAGAGCAAGTTTGGATTATTACAACTTTTCTTCTACCCAATCAAATCAAAGAGCTTGAAGAAACAATCTCATTGTTTCAATACATCACATCCTGAAAATCGGAATCATTCTAAATTTTACCAGAGAGCACTTATTAATATTAATTTTGAACCCCAAAGGCAATTATTATTTAAACTTATTGTAACGGTAAATCATGAAATTTAAAATTCCAGGTAAAATTAAAAAAAAAATTATTTAAACCAAAATTACCCAAAAAATTTATTAAAAAATCTAAGTTAAATTAATAATTTATATAAAATTTTAATACCAAAGTAAGGGTTTGAGTTTGAACCTAAAAATGCACTAAAAAATATAAAGCTAATTTGAGAAATCAATATGCCCGTTTTGCCCATTTTTCGATGAATAATGGGCATATTATTACCTTTTTAAGTGGATGTTTTTACAGAATAAATTTGTAGTACTTCATATTCTGTAAACACATGTCCACATAAAACAATATAATAAAACCATTCAAGCGGAGAACAGATCTCAACGCAAATATTACCATACTAATCAGCAACCATTAGTAAACTACATTTTCGTGAATATAAAATCTTCAAAATTCATTATTTCTCAATCGTTTAAGGTATTTTCTGTATTATTTAATATTTCCTTCCAAATTGTTCCAAATAATTAAGAAATGCGTGAGTAATATTTTAATGGCCTAACTCAGTAAATAATTTCAAAGCTCAAAATTTTGAAAATTTGAATAACCCAATTTCTTATCAGGAATGTAAATATTGAAATAAATGTTTGACTTTTCTTTGTATTTGAAAAAAATAATCACCATAATGGTCCACACATGGTGTTTTTGTCAAAGAAATTTACCAAAATTACTAACGAATTTGGTGCCAACCAACGGTTTTATACAAAACAAATTTGTTGTATTTTTGCACTGATTGTATAACCATGTCGTGCGTACGTGCCACTGGCAGTTTCCCCATATCCCACGATTGGGTGCCAAAACTGCTAACAACTTGTCAATCGCCTTTGTTTGACACGCGGCGCGAAGAGTGAAACGCCGAGCGCTTCATTTACACTCGCCAGGAGCCATTATTATATAATTTTACATCTGTTCAGGGCGTGGAGCGTCCTCGTGCGTGCGCCGCAGCCTCAGTCACAGACAAACACACATAAATTAATATTCATGAGCGCAGAGAAGTGTAACACAAGTATGGGCTTTTCTTTCTTCTCTGTCTGCAGAAGATTCGCCACTCCTGCTTCTTTTCTTACGCAACCGCAGCGAATAAAAAAGCGTCGTCACCTCTTGAGCGGCGGCACTTGGCCTGCTTTTGCGCTTTTCACCGCGAACAATATATATGCGCCAATCACTTTTCGCGGTGGCAGGGACAGTGTTTGTTTTTTCTAAAAATTTGAAGTTTACACATTTTTAAGTGGGACAGAGCCACAGATTGTGGAAATTCCCAAGTTGGTTAAAAAGTATTTAAGAATAATTTCAATGCACTAAGAATTGATGGTTTTAAGAAGAAAAATTCATAGAGAACTTCATTAAAAATGCCTTAAAATATTATATTTTATATAATATCGTTTACTAAAATTTCCTCCTGAATAAATATTTAATTTTTTTACAGATAAAAATTATTTAATTTTAAAAATTTGAAAGATTTGAAAAATTAAGTTTGATAATTTTAAATATAAACAACTAATAACAAAAGAAATCAATGAAGTAATAAAGTAATTTTTTTAATATTTATTCCTAATCAAGCAATCAATATTATGAGATTTTAAGCAAAAGATAAAACAAAGCTATACAGATAAATAAAATAATTATTAACTATTTTTCTAAGTCTGGAAAAACATTCAGAACACATTATTTTACAATCTTCACGATTATTTCAATAAATTGAAGCTCTATAAGTTCTACATTATAATATTATTTATGATTAAATTCACACCCATAATTAAGCAAATTTTCTTATTATCATATTTTTAAATTTATAAATTCACTTCCATAATTCTGTTGCAGCCCATCTCTTTAATTTTAAATACTTAAAATTTTTGCATTAGAAATAACTTAATATCTTCAAACCTTCAACTATGCATAAAAAAATATAAACAGCAACATATCTTTTATTGAGAGCAAAGATGATTTGCAAAATCTGATTTCTGAATGACTGTTCAACATCGAAAATTCATTACTCATTACTATTGGCCTGTCAATTGCGCAAGAGAATTGTTTTCTAATACAAGTTCCCACGAACAATTGCTCTCTTTCACTCTTCAAAAATCGCCCAACTCAATATCTTTTCTCTCAAATGAAGTGTTCATACCTCCGAAAGTCTGTCGGTCGGGCGGGCGGGGTTTGCCCGATCAATTACCGAGTGGAACCTTCGTTACATAAATCATCTTCGTTATGCACGAAAACTTTCACTTGTTCGGTTTTATCACCGCTGGTCACTCGGCGCGGACGAAAAGTCACATAACCTCGACCTTGACGTTTTTTACTCCAGTTCGTTCATCTCGAAAACAATTAGACCATTGTGCCCGTCAAGCGAGAGAAAGTCAATCAAGTGGAAATAAAAAAAGTGGTCATCATAGATAGGAAAAAAAAATACGGTGAGTGCATTCCTTTGGCGGTGACATTTTGGATGCGCTTCTACAGGAGGTCCACGTTAATTTGTTTTCTAATCTGTCTTCCACTCGAAGAAAGTTCTGGTGGATACAATTTTATAGTATTTTAATGGTGTTATTAAGGACCTTCGCGCTATGAAATATCAAACCTTGATAGTCAATTAAGCGGTTAAAAGTATCAATTGGGCTGTTTCGCTCATTAAAAGTGATAAAAGAAGGTGACCTTTCAGAAGTCAATAACTTTGTGCATCTCATTGTTTGTTTTTTTATAATTTTTAAATAAATTGTTGGATATTTTCATAATTTTTATTTCAATTAACTTTTAAAATGTATTAGTTAGAAATATTAAACTGATCACTTATTTGAAAAACGACATTGTAAATTTAAAAAAAAATTAAAATTATTATTTTAAATTTTTAATTTTAGTTTTTATTTTATATTTCTGTATTTTTTAGTATTTGAAGTATTTATAAATATTATCCATTTAAATAAATCATAGTATTAAATTAATTTTAAATTCCAGAAGGACCATTATTGGCAACAAAAAACAACAATATTAATATGAATGTCATGTTGTTTTTCTAGAGATGGTTTAATTAACTCTATAAATTATAAATATAACTCATTTTTTTCTTTTTTAGGATATTGATTGGCTCAGCAAAATTTCAATTAACTTTAATTATTTTCCTGGTGTTCCATCTACACAATAAGAGAAACTAAGAGCATTTATTTTGAAACAATTGCCAGTATATTCCAGATGCTCCCGAACTGCTTTTTACCTCCGTGCACATATTCAACATGCGCGAGGGCTGGTCCTATTGGAATGCAAGTCGCACCATAAGAAAAGCGAAAGCGCAATCACGTAATTCAGCATCGCATTTTTCTGGCTCCATTACATGCGTCTTGTTCTTTTTACAAACTCGTCCAACAGGACATGGACGGCAGTTGCGGCAACAATTTACCTTTTACTGTTGTGCCCAAAAATAATGCTGTGCGCTCGTCCTAAATTTTCCGACTTTTATTAACTGTTGAGACGATCAAATTTAAATGTCAAGTTTGCCGAATCACGCTAATTATTTTAGGAATATCTAACATAAAGTTGAGTAAATAATGCTCCTTGTTATTAATTGTGTCATATGATGAAAGTAGAAACTCGCCAAGGATGAACTGAAATTTCTAATTAAGCACTCATTTTTTATAAATTATTCAGAAATGTATGCTGGCCTAATTAGTGTGGAAAATTTGACGTATAAAAAAACACGTCTATGAGTTTTACAAATTTGCATTTGAATAAAAAGTGAAGACAAACCATTAGAAAACCTGACCACTGGGATGATTGCATAAAATAAAACATTTAAATAAACGTTTCAAATGTTTCAAAAATGGTCCTTAAAATTAATATATTTCATCATAATTAATTAATGTACCCTGAAAGTTGTTAATATTGTTTTTTCTCTCCTTAAATTTAACAATTTTATACTTTTTATTTTCCTTTGCGGAGATACTTTGATTTTAGTCATAGAAAAAAAACTAAATTAATAATTTCAGTTAATATTAAAACGAATTTTTATTCATTTTAACATTTCTGCTCTTGTATTTGCCTCTATTTTTAAATTTTTATGTACTTTAAATACTATAATTAAAATATTCATCTGCTTTTTGAGTTTCCATTAATTAAGTTAAGTAGCAAGTCTGTGTTAATTTTAGTATTTTGATTATTCTATTTGGTTAAAAATTAATCAGCTGATTGCTTCATCCCCAATAAAATACAAACACATTCGAAACAAAGCAATCGACGCCCCACACGAAGCAATCCAATTTGCGGTTCATGTTTGTTGTCAGCAATAAAACACGATCGCGCCTCATTGATCTGTTTAGAGCACCCAGGCGTCCGATCAGATAAAACTCGTCAGCTGTTCAATTAGCCAATTATTATGCACGAGAGAGCCTCGTCCATAAACAAGCACTTATTATACATGAGCAGCCTCTTTTCAATCGTCGGAGACCTTTGAACTTGCATCGCCGCCGTAAAAAAAAAACGAGCAAAGCGCACCTCTCTTTTCTCAGTCGTTTGCATAAATTCAAGCGACGAGTTTTGCCTTTTTGAGAAAATCGCTCAAGGCAAGTTACTTTTAAGTGTGCTGGATAATTTCTTATTTCCAACTTCATATTTCAGAGCGAAAGTAGAAAGATTAGAATTAAACTACGCGAATTTCAAAGATGATATTTCCTCAAAGACCAAAAATCACTTTTCCTTTCCATTGACGCGATTATTAGAGAGAATTTCTCTCCTTTTTTAAACGTGAGAAAACAAGCAGCCAATTGTTAATAATTTCCCAAGGTGCCGGCGGATGCTGCTGGTCATCGCCACTTGCATCACCGCGAAGATGCTGCGGCTTATTGATTATAACTTTTTCTTTTGCGGTCGAATTTTTATCATTATTACGCGATGTCGCCCGAGAGATGAGGAGATAAACGCACGCTAATTTCCCGCCGGTCATTAAGGTGTTGGAGAAAAGTGAAGGTGCCGGTCACTTTCGAGGCGAAAAAAATTATGCGTTGGAAACTGAGAGGAGAGGCTGAATCATCGTAAAAGTTGCAACGCGGAAAATATTGGTGTGGAAATGCAAAGATCTCATGTTTCGTCGCTTCGACCTCCGCACAACCGATGATCTCATAATTATTCAACACGCCTACTTTTTTATAAAAGCAGACCTTCTAAATTTCCAAATACTTAATTATATTCAAATTAAGATAAATTCTTAAGTAGTGTTTCTGGTCCGTATATTTTTCTTTATTCATTTCCATGTTTAATTAAATTGAGGAGGAGAAAATAATATATTTTTTTTTTAATTTATGAAAAATAAACTTTCAATCAACTCGAATTTCGGTTTTTCCTTCAAATTGTAATTATTTGTTCTCAAATTCAGCATGATCAAGATAATGGAAGTGTCAAAATGTCGACACCTTTCAGCTGAATTTGGAACTGCTGCAACGGACGACCAATTATCTATTCTTCAACTTTCTCACTTTTAATTAAGCTGTACATAACAGCATGCGTCAGTTTGAACAAGATGACAAAATAATGAGTCCTGTCCATCTGACAAAAATTAGAAAATGGTGCGCGTCCTGGCCTAAATAAGCCTCATGTCACTGAATAAAAAAAAACAAATGCAACTTTCTACCCTCCCGAAAAATTAAATTTTCCCTTTTCAGGTTGCGTAAAAGCTAATTTGTAGTTAAAAGCTCGGTGGGAAGCAACTGCGACGCCAGATTATATCACGGTCTAATTTATTATTTGGCACGTTTTCGTCCATTCGAGGGGCGCGCACGCATTTTTGTTTTAGAAAGGTGAACCGGCGCGGCTCATCTGGTCTGTTTGATCTCTCGTCGTTGGTGTAAAACACCGTGTGCGTGCGACTTGTGTATTTTATTCAAAAAGGAAAGCAGGTTCCTAAACAATAAATTAAAAAAAAAGAGAATGTAACAAATTAAGCATGGAAAATGTGCGAAATACTTTTTTGAGGTATTTTTTTTAACCCATCTTGTACTGACTTTGATGTAAGATATCGTGTTTTTCAATGTAGAATGTATTGAATGGAAAATTAATATAACAGCTCCAATCCATAGTCCATATGCTCAGCCGTCAAATATATACAATTTTGTAAACTAATACGTTTGTTGAGCTCAAGAAAATTTATTAATATCTTTTCAAAATAAGTACACTTAATTTTTACTAAGAAAATATCTCAATTAAATATGCAATAACGGTTTTTAAATTAATTTATGCAATTTAATGGCTGATAAAAATAAAATTTGTGATATAAATAACAACTGTTCAAAATAAATTAAATATTACCAAGAAAATAAAATTTAATATTATTATTATTTAATTTTTTAATCTAGTATGAATTTTCAAAAGCGGCAACATTTACGAAATAAAATCATTAACTTATTTATTAATTTTATTTCCCTTTAGTTAATTTATCTTTTATCGTAGCAACAGTTCTTAATTCTCATTTCGCACTCCCACATTTTAGATTAAATATGAATCATTGCTCTTGACAATAGAAACCTCTCTTTCTTTCTTTCGCAGGCAGAGAAATTGATCGAAGCGAAAACTGCTTTCCTAAATATAAAATGTGCCCATTAGTGTATCAGAAATGACACCCGCGCCGGAGTGTTTTGACGGGCAGTTAATTGGAAGCTGCGTTCCCTGGCAAACGAGTTGTTTCGCTCGCGATGCGCCACGTGCGAGTGTGTTTTGATTAATCCGCGCTGTCTATTAGAACTGCTATGATTTTCCCGCCCACTCCCTCGAGCACCAAAACACTTATTTATCAACTCGCAGAGAGGATGTTATCAACGCTCGAAAGGTTCAAATTATTCCAAATTAGATTGCAATCTGTGAAATTTTCGTGCATTTTATCAGCTATTGGCGCTCTTTCCGTTGCGTTTCGCGGGTGGACCTTTTTATTTAATAGAGAAATTCACTTTCTTCCGCATCTCTCGGAATTAAGTGTTTTTAGCTTATTTTCACGCTCCATTGGCGATTCGCAATTTTCTGGACGCCTAAGGCGAAGATCCATTCATGCGAAAACGTATCGCATTGGCATATAATTGGAACTTATTAACAGTAATTCTGAGACAGGAAAATCAAAAAGGTAAATCTGCCTTATATTTTCTAAACTATATTTTATAAAAATTTTGGGCTGAATTGTAAAACAATTTTTATTTTATAAAATAAGATTTGAAGTAAAAACTGTAAATGATCTGCAACCCAACGGAGAGTAAATTGTGAGCGGAGAAAGCCAAGTTCACGACTGAGGTCGTTGTGCTGAAAAAACCCCCCATCGTGAACTTGATTCACCAGCATTGCACCCATGAGATGCAGCATTAAGTGAGACGAGAAGGGTCGCCGAGGGTCACAAATCACGTTCGTTTTTTAATCACCTGAGCGCTTTTTATGTTGCATGCGATTAATTTTTAAAGCTTTCATTAGTTAGGATAATTTTATTATCTTCATTTGTAAGTACGTAGTGCGCAGCATCGAGTGTTTTTTGATCCATTACAAAATTGTTATAAGGCAAAAAACTTAAAATTTAGGCTCAAAAAAGTGTTTTTTTTTTTATTAAAAAAATTTCTTAAATGCCATGACGATGGCTGATAAGCACCCAAAAGATGCTCCTTAGTGTTCTTTGTTTAAAATCATGTTTAATAGCGAGGAAGACCGCATTGATTTTTATAACTAGCCCAAAAACTAAAAATTTAGGCTCAAAATAGTGATTTTTTTATTAAAAAAATTTCTTAAATGCCATGCCGATGGCTGATAAGCACCCAAAAGATGCTCCTTAGTGTTCTTTGTTTAAAATCATGTTTAATAGCGAGGAGGACTGCACTGATTTTTATAACTAGCCCAAAAACTTAAAATTTAGGCTCAAAATAGTGATTTTTTTATTAAAAAAATTTCTTAAATGCCATGCCGATGGCTGATAAGCACCCAAAAGATGCTCCTTAGTGTTCTTTGTTTAAAATCATGTTTAATAGCGAGGAGGACTGCATTGATTTTTATAACTAGCCAAATAACTTAAAATTTAGGCTCAAAATAGTGATTTTTTTATTAAAAAAATTTCTTAAATGCCATGCCGATGGCTGATAAGCACCCAAAAGATGCTCCTTAGTGTTCTTTGTTTAAAATCATGTTAAATAGCGAGGAGGACTGCATTGATTTTTATAACTAGCCCAAAAACTTAAAATTTAGGCTCAAAATAGTGATTTTTTTATTAAAAAAATTTCTTAAATGAAATGCCGATGGCTGATAAGCACCCAAAAGATGCTCCTTAGTGTTCTTTGTTTAAAATCATGTTAAATAGCGAGGAGGACCGCATTGATTTTTATAACCAGCCCAAAAACTTAAAATTTAGGCTCAAAATAGTGTTTTTTTATTAAAAAAATTTCTTAAATGAAATGCCGATGGCTGATAAGCACCCAAAAGATGCTCCTTAGTGTTCTTTGTTTAAAATCATGTTAAATAGCGAGGAGGACTGCATTGATTTTTATAACTAGCCCAAAAACTTAAAATTTAGGCTCAAAATAGTGATTTTTTTATTAAAAAAATTTCTTTAATGCCATGCCGATGGCTGATAAGCACTCAAATCGACTGCTGTCGACGAGCTACGAACTTCGAATTTTCTGGAAAATTTCAGAACAAAAGTTCTCTCCCATTATTGAGGACATTCAAATAAATGACGATATTATTTAATCTGTAAAAAAAAACACGATATATTTATAAATTGTTAATTCTGCTTCTAATCATCTCCCTTCACAATTATTAGTTTAACCCAATTTTTAATCAACCAATATGAATAACAAGCATTTTTTCCCCAATAATTTTAAGAGCAGAAACAAGTTGTTTGTATTTTGGCTAATTTTTTCACTGAAAGTGCAATTTTTGTGATGAAGGCATCGTTTGTTTGCAAGATATATGTACTTACGTGGGTAGAGTTAACGGAATAATAACAATTAATTCGTTCGTTTCTGAACTCTTCATGTAAACACTAAAAACAACAACGCGCGGCATGAAACGTGACCGGTGCTGCGACAGCTGATGATTTATATGTATTTTGCTTTTCATGATTTCTGTATGGCTGCTCAGAGCGGTTCAGAGCATCCCCTGGCGGCCGGCGGGAAATAAACCATTATTAAATATATTTTTTGTAACAATACAAATAATATAATAATTACCAAATAGATTTACCGTAATATTTTTTAATTATAACAATATATTTTTAAATTTATAGAAGTATATTTATTTTGCCATATACTTTTTTTATATCTATTAAAATATTATAATTTATAAAAATTTTAATATATTTTTTTCATAAATACACTCTTATACTAAATTAAGATTAAAGCTTTTTTTAATTGTTAAAAAAAAAATAATAATTAAAATATAACAAGGGGAGATACAATAGAATTTAATCACATTTCATCAAGATTAAGACACATTATTCCCTAAGTATTGTAAGAAAGATTCAAAAGATTAAATTATTTCGTTTCTGCTTTTACACAAACTGCAAACTGCGCAATTATAATTTCTTTCCTGGATGAATAAAAAAAATATATAATTAAAAGTATATCTCCATGAAAAAATTTTGACATGCCATTTTCATTTGGAAAAATGTTTGATCCCAGAGTGACCCGGCACAGCGAGTGCGGTGAAAGTGCATGTGATATACTCTGGCCAGCAGAGAAAGCATACATGGCGAGAAGCTGAATATTATTCCCATGCAGCACCTCGTAGCCCATAGCCAAATGCTGCAACGGCAAAGAGCCAACTTCCAGAATGTATTTTTATATTAATAAATAATATGCATTTATGGATAATACATGAACAAATAATACAGTTCTCAGAATGAATATTCAAACCAACATTTTATTCTTTTTGTTCACATAAAAGTATTTAAAATAATAATTCAACGCCACAAAGATATCCTCTAACAGGCGGCTTATGTTAGCTTTCGCTCCATTCTTTAGTACGATTATAAAAATATTGGTTAGGCTACACGCTACTCATCTCAAGATAGCTGGTTGCATATATTCCGTGCATTTCTGCAGAGATTTCTTTTACTAATGTTAATTATTATTTATTTTTCTCGGTTGATACAAAAAGTTTTAAAATGTGATAAGAAGAGGTAGAGTAATTTATATTTAGATGCAATTTCATTTATTATTGGGTTCAAACATTTCCAGAAAAGCAATGAAATAAAAATTTTAGGAAATTTAAAAATAAAAATTGATTTTTAAAATTATTACTTTAGCTGTCGAAAAATTATTAGTATTTTTGGATGAGTTTGTTTATTAGGCAAAGTGGCATGAATATCTACCAAAATTTCTTTTTCTTTTACAACTTAAGTTTAATTTTTGCCTGTTTAATTAATAATGTGCAGGTTTTAAACTAATAATTGAAAGTCAGTAAATTATAAGAAATATTTTATGCTTTATTTGTTTGATAATATAATAGCAATACTTCACTTAACAGATGCACAGTAGCTACTGAAAATAATTAATACAATATATATCAGCAATATCAGATTTGAATATCAGATCAGAGGTCATCACCGAACACATAAGATTTCTGCTTTTCAACTAATGATGACAGTATTGATAAAATAGATTATGTCATTTATACACAAATAATTAATATAAGATTCATTTCCAAGGCACAAAAGCAGACCTATCTCACTTGTGCGTTCAGGAGAATACAAATTATTCACAGGCACAGACATTTCTCAATTTTCTAAAATATGTATTTTATCTCCCACTTTTTCGCTGCAAAGAAAATCCTCGGCAGCCTCTCCTCGGTTAAAACCTAACATACAAAAAGCAAATGAGCTAACAAGAGCAAGATTGTGCGATTAAAATGGAATGAAATCGAAGAATGCTAATCAGGAACGAGAGTAATTTTCATTGTTTTTAAGTATTAAAGTTGGAATGATAAGTTGCGCTTTCAGCATTAACGGGTGCTTCTAGGAAACACGAAGTGTGATGATGGCTCTTGTTTTTCTCGTTAGTCGACTAGGTCAAAGGAGGCGGAGGAATTGGCCTCTTCAACAGAAAGGGGACAGGCACACACTCACATCTACAGTCACAATTTCGTGGTTGAGCTCTCATGGCAAAAGTCGGGACAGCACAAAATGTAGTCTTATGTCACAGATCTGTGGTTCGCACGGAGGACGCGTTTGTACTTCAAAAGTCTGCAACACTGAACTCCCCATACACAGACTGACCAGTGAACAAAAATCATGAATAAAATGAGAATAAAACCTGAGATTCTTCTAAATACTGTGGATGTACTGCGGATAATTTCATTAAAAATCTGGTCAGCCTGACAAACGAACCAATGAATTTTGACTTTGATTTATCGCTCGAGCGTCCTCTGAACTAACAGGGGCGTCACACCTGGACGTACGTTGCGTCCATGGTGGCGCCTGCCAGTTTGTGCTGCAGCTGGCCCGTGTCTTCGCTAACGAGGCACTTCTGCTTTTCGGCGCTCCTCCTTCTCGGTTTGCTCAGCTTGGGAGGCGATTCTCCCGGCCTGAACAATGAACTTGTCTCGCAAAGGGTGCCTGTCGAGTCTTCGTCGTCCTTGGAAGGCTCGGCCAAAGGTTTGGAGCTGAAATCGGCTTCGTCATAGCCGCTCTCGTCCGAGTCGGGACCTTCTTCGCAGCATAAACAGCCACCCTGGGGACAACCGCAGGGCATGACGTCCTCTCCTGCTGCTGGTGCAACCACCACGCCCGATTCGCTACTCAGGCTGCCCTCCTCTTCTTCAGGCTCTTCGATTATTGACAGGAACTCCTTGAAAAATGACAAGAGATGTCAATTTGAAATTAAAAGAAAACATGATCAATTTTCCTTAGTGTTGGATCAATTCTAATTCCTTAAAATCTCATTTTACTAAATAAAGGTGCATTATTTTCTACAATTTTTTTTTTAATATTCAATATGATTCATTAATTTATTTCGGTTGCATTTATGGTAAAAATTTGTGTGCTTCCTAGTGTAAGAACTTTAGCATTGAGAAATTAAGGAAAATGAAACTCAAATAGCTACAAATAGATTTTAAAGTATCACATTCTGAATGACACAGATTGCAAAATTTTACGGTCTTGCAAAAGTTCTGTTGATGTTATAAGACGGATTGAGCACGTCTGGAGAGCTTCTGCGATTCTGCAAAATGCTTCATTGGGTAAACATCTATCTTTATCTTTATTCAGCCTTTCTCAGAGAAACATGAGACTAACTCAGCAAGTTAAAATAGAATTGAACATCTTTCATAACTGCTTTTAATGAGATAGAAGCCCTATCTATTCTTGTGGAAGAAGTATCAAAGAGATCAAAAAAATAATGGGGGAATTATCTTCCTGCTAATACAGGCTTTTAACAGGGTAATCATGGAGAGAATATACCAGAATATGTCTGATATATCATGTTGAGAACACTGACAATAGTAAACCAGTCTGGAAAATTTGCTTAATTAAAAATGTTTAGCCCAAAATACTATGAATAAGAATTAAGTAAAAATTATTTTTTACTTTCAAGAAAATGAATTAATAGATGTGAAAATCACCAAATCAAAATTAAATCAGGAAAATTGCAACTTTCATTTCCCATCAAACTATTCAATAAAAAGTTTGTTTTAACCTCCATAATTCCCATTCTAGAATGTTTCATGTAAAAATCATTAATAATTGAAAGCAATTTCTTTCACCAAAGCAATTCAATGTAGAAATATAATAACTCTTTCATTAAAATAAATTCTAGATTGATAAAAAAAAAAAAAATTGAAACTCTGATATTCCTGCAAATTATCATGGTCACTGAACCACTCTTTTTGAACACATTTTTAATGAAATGATTAAGGAATTTTGTGCACACCTCTTCACATATTTCATCAATAGGACCAAGCTTAGGTGCAGATTTGGATCTCTCCAGGGGTGGCCGATAGTTGGTGGCGCCGGTGCTGAGCATGATGCGTCGCTTTGGCAGCGAGGGTTGCGCGTAGACGGCGTTGGCTAGGGAGAGTCGCGCCTGCTGTCGACACAGCTTGTCTCGTCGAAACTCCCTGAGCGCCTCGGCCAGCCGCGCCTGCAGTTGGGCAGCGATCGTCCGCGCCACACTCGCCTGAAAGAAATTCCAATTTAGATTTTGAATTATTTTTTTCAATTGATCGATGAAACCTTTGAGCAGAGGACGGCGTGGCAACGCAGCTCCTGCTTCAGTCTGCGTCCCTCGTGGCGGTAGACCCAGCAGAAGACCCTGGGAAAGGAAGGTGGCGCCGCGCAGTACGTGACCCGGTGGCTCCAGTACTCGGTGAGGCCGTGTTCCTTGGTGGTGGCGCGGAGTCCGGCAGCACCGATGGTCAGCGTCATCGCCACGTCCGACCGGCTGCTGCTGCAGTAGTTGCGCCAAAGAGTCCCAACCGGCTTCTCAGTGCAGCCTTCACCTTAATCAAACGGACAATGGGACTTGATTATTGATTTTATTCAATCAGTGACAAAAGTCAAAGGCCGTGGCATGAGATTCTCATGTAGCTTCAGTTAAATTCATAAATTTTAAAGTGATCTTATTATTTTAAAATTTCGTTTAATCTAGAATAAGAATAGCTTGAACCAAGGGCAAGACTTTCAAAAAACATTAATATAAAAACTGCCTTTTTTGTAACATTCAACATACAAATTTCAACTTTTGCACAAATTACTCCTTGAATTGTGAATTCTACAAAGTCTATTTTATTGAATTCACACATTCAAAACATACAAATTTTTTAGAACTCAAAATTATTTGTCTTTATTATATTGTAGAATAGCAAAAGTTTATAAAAATATAAATTCAAAGACAAAGATACAACTTTTCAGTAAAAAGTTTAAAGTAATAAGAAAAAAATCTAATAAAGTCGTTGAATATTTGCTGACAAAGTTGGAATACATATATTATTAAAACTTTATGAATACTTTGAATTTGAATTTTATCTTTCTCTATAATTTCAAATTCAAATATATTTATTGTTAAATAATTGAAAAAAAATATATTTTTCCATGAAATTTATTTTTAAATTGCATTTTACTTCTTCCATAGATGTTCAAGTGCCGTTTGTGTATTTTGTAGATTTTGCTCTTATTTGTGCAGAATAGTTTTTTTTTTTCAAAGCAGTTTCAGGGTTTAATTTTTTTAAGGGGTTTTCACTTGGTTTTACTGAAAATGTGTGATAAAAACTTTAAAAAAATAGAAACATCTCACAATTATGATATATAATCAAAAAAATTTATTAAAAAAACCCAGAAATTAAAGCTCGACGGTGGTTTTCCCCTTCCAATAAGTGAAGTGAAATAAATGCAGTTTCAATAAATTACTCTCATCGTCAGGCTTCTCTAACCATTTGAAACAAGACTGAAGTTAATAATTAAAATATTTCTATTTTTTCTCTTTCAAAACAAAGCAGAATCAGCTTTGAACCGACGGAATCTCAAATTCCAATATACATCCGGCAGCTTTGAAGAGTTTCCCTTGAATTGTCAAGTTTGTGGAAAGAAAATGGCAAGTATTTTCTTGCTCAACCGCCTGCCTATTTTCCTTTCAGTGTCACAATTTTCAAGAAAAACGACCACTCTCTGTGCTGCGGTTTTCAAGCCGGTCGCTCGGGTCGCTAATTACCCGAGCCGGCGGCCAAGCAGACAAGCACTCGTCACTCTCGTCATGTTCAAAAAGAGAGACGTTTTTGGCAACCTGCCAGTAAAAAAGTTGCACAACTCTGCAAACACTCAAGCGAATAAAGAAACACATAACACACGTGTAATTCCGCCTAACCTTAAAAAGTGAGAGTGCGCCAAAGAAGAAGAACGGAATTTCGAGGTTAAGACGAATCCAGTTTTCGTCTGAAAAAATACGTGATCTCCCATCGAATCATATAAAACTGTAAATGGCGTCTCTTCTTTTGTTTTGATTCTTCATTAAAAAGCCAGCGGGCAGCGTCCAATTTTCTCGTGCTCGCGACCGCAAACGCGACCCATTTGGCCACGGCGTATATAATTCGATTGTTGCCCCGTTTTTCCGCTACAAAATATACAATATTTGGCCGCGATGCTGCCGACGAGGCTGATTATTTGCATAGAAATCCGCGTCGCGCCCCAATAACGCGCGTGTTTTGTTATCTGATAGCTCTGCTGGCGTAACGAGAAAAATAATAAATGATTCCCTCGCTTGCTCGCCGCACCGAGTTGCGCAAGCGGGAATCAAGTCGCGGCGGAGACGATTCTTTTCTTTCGCAAGCAGATCGCCGGTCTCACGCGTAATTGCGGTTTTTCCGGACTTTCATTGTCGAGATTCGGTTAATTCGCACGAGGGATTTGCATCAAGAACGGAGAATTTGCATTCGGCCGATGAAATAATATTGAAAGTCGTTTCAAACTTGTGAATGGCAAGTTGAGCAACACAGCTATTTACTGCGTTTCTTTGAAGTAAACATCAATAATAATTAAAGAAATTGATCAAAATATAGGAGAAATAAATATTTATTAATTGATAAATTTAATATTGTTAATTTGTTAGTGTAGAGTTGTGTCGTGTTTGCGTTGTTGAGTGTATTCCAGTTTGCATTCTAAGTTTTCAAAAGAAATTTTACGTGGAATCAAAAACTGAGTGAACGAAAGCGAATGAAAATGGCCTAATTTCAACTTATAATTGGATAATATCTAAATTCTTTTCAAAAAGATTTAGATTTCTGTTTCCATAAAAAAAAATTCCCATTTCAGTGCTTCACTGTTTGTCTTGATTTTAGAGTTTTCAATGGATAAACTAATTTTTTGGAAACAGAACTCCAAATCTGTTTTTGACAAGAACTAAGATTTAAAATTAAAAGTGGAAATTTGGGCATTTTAGTGCATTTTTCAAGCATTAGTTTTCCATGTTAAATTTCTTTTAAATTTAATAATCTAATATTTTGGAATTCGTTTTATCGTTTCAAGATAATTTTAAGAAAAACAAATAATACTCATAAAATTATAATTTTAAAAAAAAAAATTAAAATTATATTTCATATTTTTTCCCCCAATTATGCAGTAGAATTTCATTGACATTTGAATTAATGGCTTTTCCTCGATGGGGTTTGTAACTTTGAACGGAAAATTGTTACTTTGAAAAAAAAAATCAATAAATAATAGATTTTTGTACTAATTCTTATGTCAAAATGATTTCAAAGCTCATGAATTATGGCCGCAGAAACATGTGGAGCAGGATATATTTTTTTTTTAGTTTTTCTTGAAATAAAAAACTTGCAAAACTCGCAAAATCCATCGAGGAAAAGCTGACTTTAAATTCTAATCAACGATGAATTTTTTCAAGTCCATATAAAGATTTGAATATCATTGAATGCAAAAGTTAGTCTCAATTTTTTTCCACGTAATGAAAACATTTAATAATTGACTTTTCAGGGACTAATAAAATTTACTTTAGACGGAATAAATTACTTAATTTTTTTCTCGGTCCGTCCAAACTGCATTGAAAAACCATGTAAGTGAATAGCCTTGACAATCTATTTATTTTTAGAAAACACAAGCGTCCATCAAGCTAACATGACATTCGCATCATATTGCATTCATTGCGCTAATTAGCAAGACCAACTAAGTTGGTACCAGTCTGCGGGAAGACCTTACACAGTGCCTAATTATTTCGGCTGCGCACTTGCTTTTTTGACCTGGATCACGAGCGATAAGGCTCAGGTATATCAAAGTGGAGCGAGCTTTGCAACTTGAGCAAACAAACCACCGCCGAATCGAAGCCCAATTAAAAAGGATGCGGAGAGGAAGACGATCATTTCCTACCGGCTTGCGCAAAAACCGCTAATGCTGAAGACGATGATATAAAAATTAAGAAATTTAGAAAGTAAAAATCGGCTCGCGTGCGTGCGTGCGTGTGCAGCAAAATCAGGTGCATTGTTTTGATAAATCGTTGTTAAAAACGAGGCTAACTAACTCGCAGTGAAAAATGCACCCAAGCATGTGTCATTAAAGATTAGCATAAAACAAGCCGAAATTTGCTCTCGTCCGTAACCGTTTCTTTGATAATTGTTCGGCACCACTAAACGCAGCCTTCCAGTTATGTTTTTTCTATTAAAAATATAAATGGAATATGATATATACAAAATTGCCAAGTCACCGCGCTTCAAAAATTTTTCCGCAACTTGATCTCGGCGCCGAGACAATTAGTCTGAATGCAAAACAAAACGAAGGTTTGCGTTGTGAAGGTTGAATGCAAAAATATACAATTTTGCTTTGTGTTGATGGGTGGAAGATTAAATCAAATTTGTGAAACACCTGCTTGCAATTAATCCGATTATATATGCATGAGAAACGAATTAATTAATTAATCCGGATAACGTTTGTTAATTTCTCAAGGAACAGGAACACCAATTTAAATGATGTCCACGTCTTCGAATTCAATTCAATTTTAATGCAAAAATATTGGCAATTTTTTTTTAACCATATGATTATTATTTTTGTCTAAATTGATGAATCACATTGTTTGCGTTCAATTTTTGAAAAGAATTGTTCGACAAAACAGCAAGAATTTTGCCAAAACTTCCGAGATAAAAAACCCCCATATGATATAATGTTATTTCAAAATATCATTTCTCTTAAATGTATGTCACAAATTAAAAACAGCCGGCTTGACACATTCAAGCGCGTGAATCAAATCGAGCATGTGGAATTTCGTCAGTGTATTTTTTTTCCGTCTGCCATCAAGGCCGAGTGGCAGAAGATTATTCACAAACGAAAACACAACAGACTGCGGAGGCAAAACAATCCGCCGTGCTTTTAGAATAATAATAATGTAACTTAATTCGCTTTTAAAATAGGGTGGGAAACGAATTGTGTGGTCGCAAAGAAAGGTCAGACCCACTTTTGAAGCAAATTAGGAGCACGAAGACAATTAATTAAAATTCAGTGTTGTTTTGATCGCTCGACGGATGCGATAGATAGACAATGAAAGAGGGAGTCAAATAAGTCGTGTGCGACTGAACTAGATTTCGTTCAACATTTAATTTATTGGAAAAAAAATTATTTATATCATTTCATGCGGCGGACGGGGTCTTTTGATCTTGGAAGTTTTAGCAAAATTCTTGCCGTTTTGTCCAACAATTCCTTTTTTATCAAATAAATTGTTTTCTGCAATTGAATGTAAAAAATTTGCATAAATGAAAAATAAGAATATTTAATCATTTTTTATAAAAGGCGTTTAAATGTACTTTAATTTGTTTAAAATACAAAATTATCCTAAATTTTTTCTATTTATAAAAAAAATTCCCATTACCTTTCGCCCATCCGGTGAGCACATTTCCGAGGTAGGCGACGCGGTAGGTGGGGTCGTAGTCTGTGATGGTGGCCGATTGCCGTCGCCAAAAGCGGCCGAGGCCCAGTTTGAGGGCCTTCAGCGAGCGCACCAACACCTCAGCCTGCTTTTTCGTGACGCTCTCCTCGCGCTCCTCGGCCAGCCCGGCCACCTCGTCCATCGCTACTGATGAATCTGCAAGAAAAATCAGAAAAAAAATCATGACCAAAAGAAAGAAATCTGGAGCAGGAATAATGCAAAGTCAGGCGTGTTCGAGTGGCACGAATAATATTCCACCGATTCTCGACGCTTTCAATAAAAATATGGTAATCCTGTCTGCAAGAAGTGTCGTCGACCGCGCGGGTATTTAGTGGAGAAGCTCAAATTAGGCTCGTAATCGTTGCAGAAAAGGAAAGTGCGACGCGCACGCAAAGGATCGTGCTCGATGCTTTGTCCCCGAGTGCGTTATGAAAGTTCGTTCGTTAATTCGGTGTGCTGATGAAAAATGCATTTTCTCGGCGGTCTTGACACGAGTTTCTAGCGCGATTGTCTTCGAGCCCGCCAGAAGAAGAAGAAGAGCGAATTTCACACATAACAATGAGCTTCGCGTAATTAATTAAATAATATTAATAATAAAAGAGAAGAAGAAACTCAAGTTAGATGCCAGCTGAAAGCTGAATTTATTTTTTGAGGATGAATCCATCATATTATCCAAAAATTAATAAATTAAAAATGTGGACAAAGAAGCATAAAATTAATATAAATTGTTTTTAAATTATAAAATTATTTTGAATACAGTTGATTTTTTTGTTTATTTGTTTACCATACGAAGACAAAATTCTGTAATGTGATAAAAAAAAATTAAAAATATACAAAAATTAATTTGAAAATTACCAAGATATTGAAAGTAATAAAAATTATAATCTTGAATGAATTTGGTATTTATTATATGTATTAATTTAATTAATTTTTAAATTTCAATTGTATACAAATTAAATATTATGAAACTTATGTGAAATTGTGTAACGCATCATTTTTTAAAACTTGCTTTAAATGGAACGGATATGAAGTTATGAAGAAACGCACCATTTTATTATTTTGTTCTGAATTTTAGAATTTTAGTATATGCTGGAAAAAACGCGGCGGAACTTGGAGTTGACAAAAGAGTTTGTTGACCACACCACAGCTGGGCCCAACCGCTCTTTACTGCGCAGGAAAAATCCTACAACTAGTTCAAATTACGGTGTTGTGACGTACCACATGCTGCAAATCGCAAATTGAATCCGGCGTTTTGCCGACTGCAGTTGGCGAGTGCGGGGTGCGAAACGCACGTGCTCGTTAGCGGGGGCCGCGAGTTGGTGCGCAATTCGCAGCACCAATTGATTTGACCCTTGCGCGAGATGACGATTCGCACCACAGACCACATTGCAGCGAAAATTAATTCCGAGCCAGAATAGATTTTTATGAGTCACGTACGCAGTTCAGTGTCTGATAGCGCGCTCGAGATTGGTGAACCGAGAGAGATGGTCGCTGCTGCGGTGTTTTCGTTTTGTTCGGTTTTCAGACCGGAAAGAGGCAAACAATGGCGCGTCTGCTCGCGCCTTTGTGTCCGCACATGGCGCCTTCGCTGCACCGCGATTGTATTCGCGAATCGGGTTGATAATGAAAGAATGCGCTTCGGATCGTAAGGAACGCGCGGAAGCGTGGAAAGCGACGCCGCCAAGAGTAATAAAATCAAGTCCACCGATGGACAGTTAACTCGTCCGAAAAGGCGCGAATTTTAGATATGGTTTTAGGAATATAAGAATTTTTCATTCAGCAACGGTTTTTTTATATTAATTCCAATTTGTTTGCCTGATGTTTTGTAAAGATTACTTTCAATATTGTACAGAACGACAATAAATTGTTGCTGTTAATTTGTCAAATTGTTATTAAATTTGAATTTATTTGAATTTAATTGAATTTTAAATTATTTTAAATACGGTTTTATGGAAGTGATGAAAACGGGCCTTTCTTTGTTGTAAAAAATTGATTTTGTTATGCAACAAAAAATAAAAACAATTCCTACGAGGAAAAAGCCCGTTTTTTCACTTCCATGATCATCTTGATGAGTGTGTCAATTTCTTCAATTAATTTTATTAGATAATTTATTTAATTGCCTTTAACTTGTTGAAAATTTGATCCAATACAATAGATTTTACAGAGTTTCAGCTCAGATTGTGAGAAAAATTATGAACTCTAAAATTGATTTATATTTTGTGGTTAGTTTGTTATAATCAATCGTGAGAAACACTTGTTGACAGCACAATAAAACATATTCTTACTCTATTGTATTTTCTAAAAATACAATTAAAATACCTTTTCTCGATAAAATCTCAGCGCCTCAACAATGGACAGGTGCAATGATTTAGAGAGAAAGTGAGAGTATTATTATTTTCATGACGATCAATGAGTCGTAAAAAACCTGAAGCCCTTTAAAATAACAAAGCAGGGGCTGTGTTTGCCGAACGCAAAAGCGAGACGCAATTAACAGATAAAAAGGCGCGAACCGAAAACAATCACGTTTATCTCGTCCGGGCCGCTGCAGTTTATGGTTTCAAAAGAAGACGACCGTGCGACCTCCACGCGGAGCCAAGTGCATCTCGGTGAAAGAGAATATAAATGGGAAACAATGAGGAATTGTCAAGAGCCTTTGCTCGAAATGGGAAAAACGAGCTGCACGCTTTCCTAGACTCTGATACAATGGAGACACCTTTCTGTTTACAAATTAATTGAATGAGCGCTAAAATCAAACAACTGCATTGGAGGAAAACAAAATAATAAATTTTATTTAAAAAAAAAACGAAGATTGTCTTTAAATTTATTTTTATTGAATGAAATCATTTTAACGAATATATTAGTTTATTTAGTTTCTATTTCATGACTGAAAATAATATTCAAATCATACAAAATAATTTTAATGTTTAAAAATACTAATAAAAATAATAAAATAATATAAATTATTGGAGCAGATAATCAGTTTTTTTTATTTTCAAATAAAATTCATAAAATACCAGATTGGACATTTAACGCGACGATGCATTATTGGTTGAGAAAATTGTTACAGTCTGGTCAGTCTGTGCGAAAATATAAAAGTGTTAAAACAATCAAAGAGAAATTATTACCGATTTTCAGCCGCAAACAGTCCTGGTTTCTCATTTAGAACGGTTCGACGCCCTCGTTGAAGATTGATTTGGAGAGAAAACGAGGCTCTTTCAATAATATAATAATTATATTTTATGAATTGAATGCGGTGCGCATTCCACAACGACCGCGAGTGTACGACTGCGGGTTTGTGTATTCTAGCAATTCTAGCAGTTGCGAGCTGGGCGGTGGAAAAAAAACCCAACGAACGTGCGCACCCGCCGTTTCCTCTCGAGAGACAGAGAGGAAGAATAATTCGAGCGATTTAATTGGAAGTACAAGAAGAGTATGATTTCATCGCGCTACTTGTCTTTCCACCGCCTCCAGATTGCAATCAGAAAAGCGACGACGGTGAAATTAGCGGTCGTTAATTAACGGGGGCGGGTGCAATCTGCGATCAAAAGTGAAAATCCAGATGCATTTTAATATAGTATTTAAATTTTCACTTTAGATAATTATCGCTTTTGTAAGCTTTGAGAGGCTTGAAAAATATAGAAATTATTTAATTAATTGTGATATTTCATGAGGATAAAAATGAAAGTAAATTCTTTTAATTCTTGGACAAAAAATAGGCAATTAATTTTTAATTTCATTGGCAAGTTAGTGGATTAATTTATATTTATTTAAATAATTGATAATAATTTACAACCACAGAAATTAATAAATGTTTGTTATAATTAAATTCTTTCCATTTTATTTCTATTTTTTTCATTGCAATGAGGTTTGCCCGGTTTCAATTTTTCATTTATTTATTTCACTTTAAGTATTATCCCAACTTTTACGAGCAAAAATTTAGTCCTGCGCTCCGAATTTCCTTATTCTTGCAAGATAACAAGAGCGGAAAAGCAATTATCACCCTAATTATGACGCACGCACGATTTCCTTTCTCTGACCAAACTTTCAGATCAGCATTCACGACAGCTTCTGTTGTTTGACTCGTTTCAATTAAAAGGTCCTCGAGTTCAATCTGCCGACGAATTGAAAATCGACGGCGCTGCGTGAGAAATTAAATCGGCGTCGGATTTGAGGTCTCCGCGCGAATAGATAAGGTGCGGAGGTCGATTAGCTAGTCTGCTATTATTTTTATCTGTGCGAATGGGGTCGCGTTTTTATGAGCACGTTTAATTGCAGCGTGTCGTCGATCATGGAGAGCCAATGCCAGGGACACCCTAGGTCGCCACGGTCGTTACGCCGCCCATACAGATAACACCGCGATTATTGCCGCGTAGAGAGCTTTTTTTTAGCAGATTTATATGTTCATTTCCGGCTTTAGCGTCCGTTTATTTGGTTTGGGTGCAAAACGGATTCGGCGAAAGAGATTTATTCCTGGTTCTGTTTACGTAGAGTAAAACTGGAATGAGAATAGCCTTAACCAAGGGCAAGACGCATCTCTTTCGAAAACCGAAAATAGAAAAACTGCCTTTTTTGTAATGCTCAATTATAAGATTCCAACCTCATTTAATTGTGAATTCTAAAAATTCTCTTTATTACATTCAAGTTTACTCGGAATTTTTAAATAAAATTTTAACTTCAATTAACTCGAAAATGATATGAATTTATGTTATTAAAGACATTTTTTAATTTAAATTTCTGGAATAGCAAATTATAATGAAAATTTTAATATAATTTCAAACAGAAAAATATAACTTTTCAGTCAAATTTTATTCTTGCTAGTGGTGGTGCCATTTCGTCCAACATTCCTTTTTTCAAATAAATTATTGTTTGCAACAATTGCATTTAAACTATGTATTGTAACAATGGTCAAATAAACAACAATGACAATAAAACTTTTAAGCAAGAAAAAAATTAAAAAAGTAGTTTTTTTTACAAAGTTTGAATTAATCCTAAATTATATAAACTCTCATTTATTGAAATTAACAATAACCTCAGTATTTGGAATAAACTTTTAACCCCATTCGTAATAAATTCGTACAAAATTGCGATAATTAACCTTTTTTTATATATTTAATTTTGTGATTTGAAACATGCAAGAAACTGGATCACCGCGCTGGAGGGCATCTCTTAATACACTGGTCAATTATACCCATTGCTTCGGTCCCGTCAGAGGTCAATCGGAATTATTTATGCACGCGATTGGCCTCCCCCTTCATAAGCAACTCTTTCCGTTTGCAGCGCGTGCTGCAAATTTTTCGCAAGGCTGTCGTCGCAAAAACCGACTAGGGTCGTGGGCGCGAAAAAAATAACGCATGACACGCAACTTGCAGGTGAAAGAAGGAATAGACGAACGACGCCCTCCAGTTTCACTTTTGACGGAGCTCACGATTTTGCAAACTACGACACCTGTGGATATTTCATTGATCCTCTCCGGCACATTTGCGCAATAAACAAAAGATGGTCGCTAATGGAAGATCATTATTCAAAAAAATTAAACAACAAAGACTGAAATATTTTGCGTTTTCAATAAAAAAAATAATAATAAAATTAGTAATAAATTTCATACTAATTAAATAATGCATGGATTCAAAATTGTATATTTACCTTTAACGCCGAATTTTTAACGGAGATTTAAACAAAAGTGGGAAATTTTAACTGCCTGAATTGATAATTAAGGAACAATTTTCCTGTTTGTACTTGAGAAAGATTTGAATCAAAGAATTTGGATCACAGAAATTGAATAAGGTCTAGCAAATTACGGCAATGAAAAAAGGATGTTGCCAAACCCTTTTTGAAGCATAAGATCCAAACAAAAATAAACTCTTTTCATCAGCAGCAATAATAATCTAACTTATTAAAAATAAAAACTTCCCTATTTCCTTGATATTACATCAATGATTCCTTAATTAAATCAATGACTATAAATTTCACAGGAAACTTTTTATAATTTAAACATTTTACTCACTGCAAGAAACCACTTTTTTATGAACTATTAAAAGTTGAATGATAAATTAAAAATTATGTTCAGATCATATCAAATTTAATAAAACAGTATGTCTCTTTTCAAGTGTATTTTCAGCTTTTTCTGTACCTTTATGTATAGTTTTTTTGATATGTATATTGACATTATGACTGTATATCGAATGGAGAATAAATAAATAAATAAATTATACAAAATAATACTAATTTGACGATTCCTTTTGGGGATATTTAGAATTCATGCCGTTTTTTTAACTTGATAAAGAATGTTCTCAGCTAATTTCATGTTCTCGTCAACAACCCTAGATAGCAAGCTTATCCTGCTCTATTTTTAAATTAAAATTATGCGCATTAACATTTTGGTGACACCACGGGTGTTGACCGCAAAAGTTTGTATCTTCGAAACTAGCAAATATTTCACTAAAAAAATAAGCTGTCAAACGACTGCTGCGTGTTGTGCGGAAATATATATTTTGTTCATCCAACTATCTTTTTCTAAAATTTTCCTCAAGCAAACGTCAATCACTTGCTATTTATGTTGATTTCTAAGGAAAACAAAAATAAAAAAATAACGAAATGCTCTAGAAAGAAGGAAAATTGTCCACTTTTTTCCAGTTTCAGCGTAATGTATATAAAATCTAATAATTTTCGCTGAACATTTAATTACATGGAATTTCATCGACGTCCACAATAAATTCCGAAACGGTTCAATGCAAATGCGCGTGATAAAAATGCGGATGTCGCCGCCACCGGTTGGGAAACGCGATGTGCGAAAAAGGCGCTCGCGGCCAATTGACATTCGATCGACGCAACCCCGCTGAATCTCTCTTTACGTAACGCGCACCTTGTCAAAGGTCACCCCCTAAACGGGCAGGTGCACCGCAATACAAGCAATTAATAAATCGAAAAAAAAAACGAGACACGCACGTAAATCACCCCGGGCGGATGAATGGCTCGGGGGCAGGTGACAAACAAAAGCACCTGCGCATCGCTTTTGTTAAAGAGACCCTGATCGGTTTTCAACGCCGAACGAACAAAACAGGTGCCCTTATAATCACGGCGACCCTGCGGAATCCGCCCTGCCAGCACCTGTTGCGCGTCTTTCGAATCATTTTCCGTTCATTTCCGCCACTGGTGGTCAGCGCGGTGGGCCCCGATCAGGGCCCCCGGGGGGCACAGGGCAGGCAGACTCACCTGAGGCGGGCGGGCGCAGGCGAAGTGGACCTCCAAGTCGCGGTTCGACTGCTTTACTCAAAGGGTAAAGTCAACGGATCGACCTGCTGGCCACTGTACAGCAATCGTCTGCCATGTTGTTGATCGAATCCAGTTCGGTTCACCTGTGCTCAGGGTGTTCCAAGGAGAGAGAGTCGCTGGTTCCACCTGACAGGTTTTTTCTACCTGCGCCTGCGATTGGACGATTGCGTGGCCGCAACTCGACTTGTCGACTAGCTTTTTCATAACTTGTGGTATGTGGGCGCGCCAGGCCATTGCCAACCTGACGCTAACTCCAATTTAATTAAGTATTTTGTAATTTTGCTAAATATACTGTAAATTGCAAAATTTATTTACATTTTAGGCATTTGAATAAATAAATTAAGCTTTAATACTGATAATTTAATGGAACAAGATTTTTTGGACACATTATAATTTTTTGTTATGTTTGCTAAAATAGTTTCAAAGTATTTGCTACAGAGGTCAGGCCAACCTTGGAAGTCACCTTTTGTGATTTGCGAGAGGATATTTTTATATAAAATTTTTACCCTTTGAAAACAATTAGATAAACATTTGATAAGTCATTTTATAAATGTATGCGATTTTATAAGGATAAATTAATTATAAAAATTAATCTGATTACGGAACCATATGAAACAAAATATGAAAAATAAATTTTAATCACATTTTGTATTAAGTGCTTGACGATTTTATTAATAAATTATGAATAACAATTTGTACAAACTGTATGTTCACAATTAATTTCACAAGATTTCATAACACACACAATATACCCCCCACAACTCAAATCTTTCATATAAACCTAACCTGTACTTCTCATTTTTTTTTTAATTATGATGTCCATTCAGCGCACCACAAAATCACAAATGAGGGGATATTAATTTCATTTTAAAACTTGGGCAAATAATAACATGTTTGTCTTTGAGGATCACTCTAGGCGTCCAAATCAAGGGCAACTAGAAAAAACTTTTCAGTTGAAGTGGAACTTGAACTGGAAGGGACTGTTGTGGAAATGTTGGAACGGGTTGAAGCCCTGCTGGCGTTGGCCTTCCGGGTCTAAAGGATCCTCCCCATTATCAAACTTTTGCCGTTTCTCTGCATTTAAAAAAAGCCATTTGAATACATTATTACAAAAATTAAGAATTTTAATTACCAGGATCAGTGAGAACTTCTTTGGCGGCAGCAATGTCGATGAATTTTTTCTCGGCCAACTTTTTCTCATTCTCGTCATTCTGAAAATTGTCTGGGTGCCACTGCTGAGCAGCTTTCCTAGATTGATAAAAAAATTTGAAGTTAAAATGGCATTTCGTTTTATTCTATAGCTTGCCTGTATGCCTTGATGATGTCTTTTTTTGTGGCGTGCCTTGATACGCCTAATATTTTATAATAATCTCTTCTCTCCGACTGCTTTTGCAATTTCTTGGCCCTTTCTATGCCCTCTCGGGCCCTCTGCATTCCTTCCTCTATCTCTAAAGCTGCGTGATAGTCGTGAATGGCTGAAATGTTGCATTGCACCACAAATAAGCAAATTTGTGTAAATAATAATAAAAGGCTTACCATCATCAAACATGTCAGAGTCAAGATAAGTTTCGGCTCGGTCGCACAACACAGACTGGAGTCTTTGGATTTTGAGCGCCTCACTGCAGCTTTCCAAACTTTCCGTCACATGTCCAAGACGACGTTCGCATCGGCACAGGGTCTCGTAGGCCAAGAACCTGACCAAAGCAACTCTGGGCTCGAACTTCAGTACTTTTCTTCCTTCGGACGCACATGTCTCGAAATCCTCGCCATTCTCTGCACTGGTCATGTCTCCCATTGCTTTTGCAACTTTCTTGACCAGTTTGTAGTGTGCAAAACATTCTTTGTGCTCTGAGTCAAGACGTAGGCACTCGCGAATCTCCCTGTTGAGGCAAGAAAAGATTATAAAAAAAACAATGCAAAAATTAGTTAAATTTTCAAAATATTTTTGGTAGAAATATTTTTGAACTCAGACCTGAGTGACTCTTCAGCCTCGCCAATATCGTAGTACATCATGGACAATCTCAAATACCCAGCAGTATTGTCGTTGCTCATTCTGGTGACACTCCTTATATCTGCAATGGCACCTCTTGCGTCACCAAGGGCCAGTCGACTCTCGGCCCGCATTTCCCTTAATGATGCGTCCCAAGGGATTGACTAAAATAATAGATTCCGCATTGAATTTACCAAGGTACAAGCACAAAAATTTTTACCTCGATGGCTGAGGTCAAAAGAGAATAGGCACTGGGGTGGTCCCCTTGAACCTGCAGAAGTCTAGCACTCTCGATAGTTTGTTTCAGTGGCTCGATTTTCTCAATGCCATGCATTGCTTCTTCATTTGAAGGTGCGATTGACAGCTGTGACAGTACAAAATAAATTTAGCAAAATTATTTGCAATAGGAAGCTTCTACGTACCACATCATAAAAGACCTGCTGGGCTGTGTCAAGGTCACCCTGCTTTAATATGACTTGTGCCATTTGCAGTCTCGCCTTGAAAATTTAATTTTGAGGGAATTAAATTAAATAATGTTATGCAATGTGATTATTTTTTCTTACAGCGGTAAAGTCGGGCTTTAGTTGGAGAACTCTTTCGAGATCTGCAAGGGCGGATTTGGCCTTCGCAAGGGCCAGATACACGGTGGCACGTTTGAAAAACGTCAAATAATTGTTTGGATCACCCTCTGAAGAAAGAAAAAATGATTAAAACAATGTTATTCCTTGATCTGTCAACATGTCGTTATTTTGAAAATATTAATTCGTACCGACGGCAGCATGATAATGTGTGAGAGCATCTTGGAGCTGGTTCCTAGCCAACATGAGTCGGCCCATTTCTAAGTGCTTTTCGACGTCGTTACTTTGATCACAGTGGTATTCTGAAAGCGCAAAAATTTCGATGAAAATCAATGTTTTGTTCTAGAATTCGGAGCGAGTGACATGCGAGAAAGAGGAAAATGTTTCTCACCGTCTAAGACTAAAAAGAAACCAAACAACGCGGCCAGCCACATCTTTAACTGCTTTCTGTGGTCCATTTTGATCTTCACGCTATGTCCAAAAGTGCCGATCTGACGAAAACTTCTCGCAAAATCATCTCAAAGCCATAATGTTCAGCAAACTTTATCAATGCAACGTCGAGTGCGCGGCGACAGCTGATTGCGTGCGGCTCATTCTGTACGCGGACTTCTCTGATTGGATGGACGATTAGCTGCTTTTCGCTGATTGGTTGTCTCAGTTATTTGGCGCGCAGATGTCAGCTGAAGCACAAGGGATCGTGTTTTGCCATCAAAGTCTTAAAAAATCGTCTGAATTTGAGGTAATTTTCTTTTGATTTGATCTCAATACAAAAAGAATAGGTTGTTAATGTTATAGAGTGTTTTTTACATAATTAAAAAAACTGTCATAGCTTTGAATTCCATTAACAAATGAGACCAAATTCATAACCAAATTAACATCAGTCATTGAAATCACTTTTAAAAGGTCTCAGCCAAAAGTTAAAAGGTTATCAATGAATGCATCGTCAAGTTATCTCGTCTCTCCATTTTTCATGAAAATGAAATCGTGCTAAATTTTTAAGACTGGATTTTAAATTTCAGATGTGCCATCATGTCTGACGAGGTGAACGCTGATTTCAATTCGGACGATGAAACGAAACTGTTTGGAAGCCGGCAAATTGCCGAGATTCCTTGCGGTGTTTTTGAATGCGTCACTCTTGCATCTTTTGGAATAGAACAGGTAGAAATTGCACCCTATAATGTCATTTATTATAATAATTACATACATTACGTTCCTTGTATAAACAGAGCGACTTCTTGCCAAAAGTATGCAGTGTGTCTGGTCCGAGTGCAACGTTTGTCAGCATCAACTCAAAAATATCGATCCTGACCTTCACTGATGAATTGTCCATCGAGAACCTTGTACTAGACGAGCTTGTCGACTGCCTTGGCTGTACCGAGGATGGATTGTACATGATAGCTGCTTTTGTCAATGGATTCATTATTATTTATGACCTGAAAAACAAAGAGGCCGTCTTTTCAGAGTACAATTATCATAAGATATTGGAAATAGTTGAATTTATTAAAACAAATTTTTAACTTGCAGTAAGGTGGATGTTGGTGTTAAGAATTCAGGCACCTTTTCTGCAATCTGCTGCTCTAGCTCTAATGAAAGCGGCAATACAATTTTCATTGCCTCAAGTGATGGCAGTATTGTTGTGTAAGTTTCTAAACTCTGCAATGCGGACAGATTTAAAACTTGATTTTTATCTCTTTTTTTTAGAATTGCAATTGCTGAAAATGGCAAGGTTGGCGCACAAGTTGTTCACCCTAAAGGTCTGGACCAAGTTTCCTGTGCTGCTCTTGTTTCACTCCCTCTGGGCAGCCCAAACATTGCGCTTGGTGGCAATCAAATCAACCTCTATTCGACAAGCGATTTTGAACTTGTGGCAGATTTTCCTTTCATCGAGGAAAATTTTTCTGCAAAGAGCCTCTGCTTCTGTCCAAAGATTGAGTACGGATTTATTGTTTTCTTAAACTCTTATTTTATCTTGCATAATTTTATACAGTTCCTTACTGGCGCTGTTTCAAAATGGCTGTGTTGGAGTTCTTTGTCCGAGAACTTTGTTGTGTTTCAACGTTGTGGAAGCTTCAGGATTTGTGAATGAGATCACACTTATGTCTTGCACCGATACCGACTCTGAAAAAATTGTGGTCTACACAAGTCTTGCAAATTCGAGATCAATATGCCTCATGGAAACAGAGAGTAGGAGCTGCTGAAATTGGACCATACAATTGACATTTCTTGTTGCAGGCTTTGCGGAAGTCTATTCGTTTAAGGTCGGGGAAAATGCTAAACTTGTAAACCACTTTGGCAATTCTGATGATGTGATGTTCTTGGAAATTGATGCTAGAGAGAGTGTGAAAAATCAGCTCTTACTGCGGACAATTGCTAAGAGCCAGCCGGAATTTCGGTTTGAAAATTCTTACTCATAGGCATAAGGATTTTTGAAATTTTTGTCATTTTAAAGGCTTATGAGGTTACTCAGGCAGCAGAAGTACGAGGAAGCAATTTCGTTTGCCACTAAGTACCAACTGGACGTACAACTGGTGCACAAAGCTGAAGTTGCACATTACGCAAATTCTGTGGCAACTGAGGATACCTTCACAAAGCTGAAGACTGCTCTTGAAAAGGTCGACGACTCTCAGTTTGCTGCTGAAAGCTGTTTGAAAGCCACAATGTTCACTTTGGCTGAGACCATGGAGCTGCTGCATTATGCCCAAATGAGAGTTGCGAGCACCGAAGACTGCTTTGATCTGCAGGAAAAACTTTTCCGCGCCCACCGGCGCCTGCAGACCTTCTGCCTTTTGTCGGACGACGCAAGCGGCTGGCTCGAGTTCTATACTGGAAATCTTCTGATTAACTTGGCTGGGTTTTTAGCTGCTGTAAATATGCTCTATAAATTTAATTAATTGTAATCACATTTGTATTTTAAAATTTCAGGGCAACAGCTCATTTGCTGGAATTTTGTGGCGCCAGCACGAAATTGAGATTTTGCAGCTTACAAAAGCAGAAAACATTCCAACTATGCTGAAAATAATACCAATGAATATAGAAATTAATTTACTCACATGTTGGCTAGAGTCGTACGTTCCCAGCGTGCTTAGATACATTCCTGAAACTTTAGCAGACATAGCCGAAATTCTGCATCAACGTGTCAGGTACTTAAATTATATAATTTCTTGATTGTTTTGTATGGATAAACCAGATAAACTCTAAAGAAAAAATATAATTGGATGATGCATTCTTCACTGCCATAAATAGTCTTTGTTAAACATATGTTTTGAATATTTTTCTTATAATTTAATAATTTTTTTCAGTGCCGTAGCTAACTTGGAGTCTGCAAATTGGCCTGCCGAAGCTTTGGAATTCTGCACAAAAGCTGTCAAAGTAGTTGAGCCCAATAGCTTGGACGAACTATCAGGCTGGTTGAAAGAGTGGCAGAACTTGAGCTCTATTCCCGATTCACCAATTCAAAAACTCAATTCTATGCACAAAGCTCTCTCTGATTTGCTGCTGATAAAAGGAAATATTGGCGTCCGACTCAATTTGGATGAGTATGAGCAGGTATGATTTTTTACACTTTTTAAGAAGATTTTATTTAACATCGATATTTAATTAAGCTGGGAAGCATTGAAGGAATCCACAACCTATTAAGAAAAGTCAGCACTTTTAAGCTACATGTCATATTCAACAACTTCAATGTGTTGATTCCGGGAAGCAGCAACATTGACTGTGAGGAAGTAATTTCTACATTTATTGAGGTAGATTATTTTAATATCCATACACTGTGCATAAAAAAATGAACCTATCTTTGCAGTTCCACGTCCATTCTTGCAGAAAATCCTTAAACTCGCAGATTTGGGAGGAAAAGGTCATTCTGCTAATTGATTTTCTGAACAGCCCAGAGGTATCTTTTGAAATTAACTGCCGTGTTTTTACAATTCATTGGTAATTGCGTAGAAAATCATCAGTTGCGTAAGCAGAATTCTTCATGATATGCCCGTCCCTTGGAGCAAGAACGTCTTGGCATTCGCTGACAGGGCAGAGCAGTTTTCCGAAGAATGTGCCCATGTGATCAGGAAGCAAAGGAAACTTGCTAAAATCAAGGAGACTCTAATAAAATACGAGCTGCTTCCCCTATTGAACAACGGCGATGCTCATCTTGATGTAAGATTTTCTTTCAGAAAAATTCTCTTATTTTTTTTTTCTTATTTTCTCTTAAATTTTTGGTGTCACAGATCAACTACGCATTATTGGCAATTTTTCACCACAAGTTGCCAAGTATGCTAGAGGATGCAATGTTTATTGCCTCTGATGACCCGAGGACCATCCTTGAGGTTCACACTATGTATATAGTGCACCTGTTAAATGGATTGTAAGAAAACTTTGCGTAAAATTTTGAATTTCTTACTTAGCTCATATCAACTTTTTTAGTCAAATGGGACGTGCTGTTGAGTATTTACAAGGCCTAAAAATCGACAGCCGAGAAAAATTGTGTGACAGGCTACTAGTGAAAGCGGAATGTCTTGTCTGCTTTGTAAGTGTTAACTAGATAATTTTATGGCATTTTTGATACAGAAATGCTTACACTTTTAGGAAATGTTTGAAGAAGCAGTTGAGGTTGTCGCTTTTCTTTTGGTGGTTTCGACGGAGCTCGTCAATATATGGAGGATCAACAAACTGTCAAAATCTGAGGTTGAGTGGCGCACTGCAGAACTAAACAAGAGGGTTGAGGCTGTTCAGAATAGACTGAAAGCTCAGGTATATTTTATTGCGAATTAAAACTAGCTAGAAAATAAAATACTTCTTTTAGGAAAAGTTTGGTGTTTCCGTTTTGCCCGATTCAAGATCAAATCAAGAAGATTTACTGAAACAAATAAGTGCGTCACAAATCACAGAAATATCTTGGGCTATTATTGATTTTGTTTTTCAGTCAAAGAAGAGCAAGATACCTCAGCATCTTGGAAAAAAACTGCTGGACTAGGGAAATTGAGTAGCGTCTCAGAGCGGAAAGTAAATTTGATATTTGCAATGGAGAAGTGGCTTCCTGAAAATGCAGATTTCCTAGGATCAATCTTTGAGTAATATTTAAACATAATATAAGTTAGATTTTGTGTAATTAAAATACAATTTTAGTCATAGTTTCAATCAACCAGTTTGTGACGAAGAAGTTGATTTGATTTTGGAACTTGCTAAACAAGGTGCGAGCAATGACGTAAACCTGAATAAACTGTTACACATAATAGCCTGTTCTGCTATCGCTACGTGCCCAGCTGGTAATTAGTAACTTTGACTTAAATCTTAATTTTTGTAAATAAATTTGCTGAACAGGCCGAATTACTGATTTGTTGGAGCTATCATGCAATTCTTCTGATATGTCAAATTTGTTGGCGCACACTGATCTAAGCATGGACATTTTTGGAGAGAATGACATCTTGGCAACAAAAGATCCTTTCACCTCGTGGACGTTCTCACCGATCTTCACTGATACACCAGTTAATGTAGCGTCAAGTTCGAAAACACTGAACATCATCCACAATATGGATAAAAAGGCAAGTTTTATTTCTTTTCACCTCAGCATATTCTTAATTAGTTTTGCAGCTCTCTGCTAGCAATCCAGATACAGTGGAAAGGTTTTTCTCAAACATAGACTTGCTTCAAATTGACCGCTGTGATTTGCTAGCATTTTGCATCATTTGCAAGTACATCACCACCAGCTCAAAGGATCCCAGTGTGGTAGAGAGGAGAAATATTGATTGATTATAATTGTTTAATAAAAATTTGTGTAGGCGAAAGAGTTGTCAAACGCCAAGAAGAAGAGTGTTCAATCTTTATTGAACAAAGTTCTGTTGGAGCGCAAAGCTGATCTGCAGCTGGCTTTGGGTTTGCTGTTCTCTTTTGATATTCATGATGCCCTTAACTGGCTGGAAAGTGCAATTTCAAGGTAAAAATATTTATTTGTACATTTGAGCGTTATTTTTATCTTCATTCTTTATGCAGAGTTCGTAAGGACTGCAACCATTTGTTCCGCATGGCCCAGCTAGGCATTGACTTCTCTGTGGTTTTGAAAAAGACTGATCAAGTTTCGAGGCTGGCTCGTCTACTCAAGATTTCAAGTTGGGGCAAAAGGGTGAAGAAATTGGGTCTTTCCACTCAAGGTATGCATTTATTTTTACCTTTTTGATCTCAACTTTACTATTTTTTTAGATATCATGAGCCAGCACACCACTGATTATGGGTTGATCCTGCAGCAGATGATGATTTCGAGTCCTGAAGAACCTCTTGAAACAATGTTTCAGTTTTGCACAGACTTTCAGCTAGACGTAAATTATGAAATCATCATTTTGGTTGAAACCCTGATTCTTAAATGGCAGCCAACACTGGAATACATAAGCTCAGAGCCAGGCCTTGAAAGTAATAGATTTTTTTTTAGCTATTTAAATAAAACTATATTTAATTGTATCTACAGAACTTGTCAGTTTGAGAGATGAGAATTTTGAAAAAAGACTTGCTCAGCTGGTCAGGAACTTGAATATAAATTATTTTCAATCTCTTGACAATCGACTGGATTCGATTTGGGACAAGGTTAGTTTTGTTTACCAAAAATCATTATTTTAATTTAAATTTTATTATTTTCAGCTAAACGTTTACCACTATGAGATGTTTGAGTGCTTGTTGAATTTGAGGAAATTTATGAACCCGGCATTTAAGAGTGTCCAGTCAGACGTACTGACTTTCCTTGAGCCATACAC
The DNA here is from genome assembly GCF_031216515.1 of Neocloeon triangulifer. Lineage (NCBI taxonomy): Eukaryota > Metazoa > Arthropoda > Insecta > Ephemeroptera > Baetidae > Neocloeon > Neocloeon triangulifer. The sequence goes on along the minus strand of NW_026775555.1, from coordinate 3,276,962 downwards.
AAGGAGCACGTAAGATTTGTAATGGCTCATGAAATATTTTATAATTATACCTCCTTCAAAGTGCGCCCCAAGCTGCTGAGATTGACAGGTGGATGCGAATCCACCCTGACGGTCGTGTGCTTCCTGAGCTTGCTAAAGTCCGTCTTCCGTTTCCGTCATTCCTGAAGGATGTTCACGACATCATAAGTAACTATGATCTTAATATTTAAATGTACATATATCAATTGTAAATCAAAATCAAGGAACTGAGGTGAATCTCAAGAATTATACTATCTGGATCAAGGCTCCGACTATGCTTGGTTTGGATCCTGATGAAATCTGCATTGCAGCCATCAAGAATTCAGTATGAACAGATTCAGAAATATTAAAACATCAGATTTATGATTTCCCAATGTTCATTAGATTGGCACTGAGGTACACCTAAGTGAAATGACCGAGTGGAATTCGCATTCGAGGGAAAAGCTTGTGGAGGAAGTCAGCGAATGTGTTTCTTACATTAAGGAGCTCTCCTCAGCGGCAGCCATCCTTGAGTACACTGCTAAGCGGATTCCATTGGGTCAAGACAGGATCACTTTGCTGGACTTGTGCCATCAACGGCTCCTAGCAGTGGAGGAAGAGAAAGAACCTGAAACCATGAGTAAAGTAGAGCATAAGGTAGGGCGATTGAAATACGTATAATAAAATTACAATTTAATGTCGTGTTAATTTAGATTTCGGACATGCTATTGCTGTATTGTGTGGTTCACGCACTCCATGAGGATAATCTTGCTCGACAAGAGTACCTGCAACTGGCCACAAAGCCCGATGAGCTCATCGATGCTCTTTATAGAGATCCGTCCATCATAGAAAGAGTGTGTGGAGGAGTCGGAAACTACCCTGGTAAATTATTTGTTGGAAGTAATAATACAATTCACTAATTTAAAAAAAAATACTCTAGACATTCATTCTGCTGTTGGAAAAATTGCTCACATTGCTTCACTTGACGTTGAGAAACTCCGATTTAATATTTTGGGCAGCCTCCTTTTCTCAGAGTCCATGGGCTCGGACGCACTGGACGAGTCCTTTGTCGATGTAACCAGAGCTTGGCAACAGTACGGGCAAGACTCTGCGTCAAGCACCTTGGAGACCAACATTAATCTGCTAAAGTAGGTTTCTACAATAAAAAGTATAATTTGAATATTTTGCAAGTTTTGTTAGGGCACGGTACATGCTTGAGGCGGGTGAAAAACAGGCGCACATGGACTACATCATCAGCATTATCAACAACGAGAACATATCGTGCAGCAACTGTGTGCACCTCAGGGCCTGGCGCCTTTTGAATTGGCTGGCACCATCACAGGCTGTGGTCGACGCTACTGGAATTCCCGAGGCTGACATTAAGTATGGAAAATGAATTATACTTTCCGATTTTTTTACATAAACTAAAATATTATTAGTGAGCATCTGACCAACTTATACTTTCTGAGTGAATTGGAAGTGTTGCAAGGCCGGGTCGATTTATCAATGCAGCAGTTCAAGGAGACAGAGAAGAAATCGTTTGTTGAGGGAATTTGGAGGAGCCACTCGTCCAACCCAAGGGCACTGATGCTGATGGCACGTGTTGCTGTTTATTACAAAATTCTGGGTAGAACCCTCTGGCAGAACATTCTCACCAAGATGATTCACTTGAAGATGGTAAAATTAAAATTTCTAAATTATTTTATTCAGTGGATTAAATTTTTCGATGTTAGGAAAATGAATTGTTGGAGCTCCTGCCCAAGCTAACCAGTTTTCCGAACTTATTTTCGCTACATCCTTTCAACCGAGCATGGAACAACACAATCTCAGCTCCATTTTCAAAAGGTTGCTTAAATTTTATTCAAAATTGGTGAATTATCTTGAAGTATGTAATTTTAATTTTTTGTATTAATTTCAGCGGACTCTCCTATGACAGCTATTCAGTATGATTCATGCAAATGCAGTCTTCTGCTTCTGCAGCGCTGCCCTGTTGGATCGGATATAGACATCGAGGGCATTTTTATACTCAGTCTCTCTAAAGGGAAACCTGAATTAGCTGCCGTTTTGCTTGCCCATGCTCGCCCTCACATGGTCAAACAAATGTCTATGGTAAGTACTAAAAAAAAAAACAATCAATCCTCTTGAAAAATAAATGTTTCTTTAGGAAATTCTTGCAAAAATTGGGTATGATGATCTGAAGCAGCGTCTTCTGCAGCTGAACTCTGAATCTCAAGGCTTTCCAGTTTATAAGGTAAATAATTATAATTTTGTTTTTAAAATTTTTAAAATATTTCCTATCTTTTCTTGTAGGCACTGCAAGCCATCAAGCAGTTAACTGAGAATGGAAATGCTTGAAATGTTTAAATTAATGACTGCATTTTTCTACTATTTTCTTTGTGGCCACTCTGGTCTTAAAAAGCACCATACTCATATAGATATCTCTTTAATTTTTCATTGCTGGAAATATTATTTGTAATGTGGAACCTTGTGCATAACATTAAAAAAACAATTTAATTTTTATTTAAATTACGAATCTTTCTTAACTCTGCTCCTGAAAATCGGCATATTGGGCTAGTTTAAAATTTTCCCTATAATTGATGATTTATTTTCAAGAATTTAAAAAAAAGTAAATTTATGACACCATTAAACTAATACTTAAGGTTAAAAAAAATCCCGCACCTATTTTTAAAGGGATATTTTTTGAAGGTCATGAAAATGTACATAACTGATTCTTTCAATCATCATATTTTGTTATTTATTTAATCAAACATTACTTGCTAACAGATAATGAAGCAGGTTTCTACACTGCGTTTGCTTTACATCAGTATATTGTCTAATGAAAATAATTTAGAAAAAAGTGAGAAAACATGAACTTAAACAATAGAAAAATGTCAAGTGTTCTCGTGCTACGTGCTTGGAGTTGGTAAGTAATTAATTTACGGCAAACAGGAGGGGGCTTGAATCGATTATGTCTTTCAGACAAAGCCAAAGTTTTTCGTTTTGATGGCCAGCAACAGTTTGTGGCGTAGCACGGCCCTGCTGCTGTAGAGGGGAATGTAAAGCCTGGAGATGCAGGTGTTGGCTGTGGGCAAGTGTGTGTCGTCGGCCGGCCTGATAGTCACGCTGGGCATTGGCTGGAAGCCCTCCTCGGACGCAGGCAGCGCTGGTGAACCAGTCCAGAAGTAAACCTGCATATATGGCTATTAATAAGAGAAATAAGTTTAAAAAAAATAACCAACCAAGTCTTGGCGTTCGGTGTGCGTCATGCGCTCCACGATCGCCCACAGCCAGCGTTTAAAACGCACCAGTCGATCACTGTCCTCGCCGGACTCATCGTTGAAGCTCGTGTATGAGATGAGTGTTGACACATTGATGTCGCCAACCCCATTCAGCAGCAACCGGAAATCTTCAGCAGTCAGGTTGTCAAGGGAGCCAGCTGGCAGAACATCAAATACGCCAGTCCGCAGTTCCTAATTGACAGAAGAAAATAATTAGTTTAGCAAAAACATATTTACACTTGTTCCATTACCTCCAAGGCTTTTTCTTGTGCTCTTAGCATTCTGAACTCTGCATAGCGCCTAACGTAGTCATACACGTTGGTAGAATTCACCTCAATGTCCCTGCCAGTGGGAATGAGGTCAGCAGAACCGCCACCTTCCTCGGGGCACAGGTCGATACTGAAATAATTTGTGTTAACCAGTTCAAAATAATTATGAAAAATAAGTCAAACCTGAAAGTTAGGTCAAGTGAGTTGAAGAAGGTGCCGTTGTCCTTAGACTCGGCGTCAACAACGAGCTGCCGGAGGCTCTCGTAAATCACAGGGTCAAAGAAGGCAAGGTCGTGGAAGCGAATCTGCCGGCCGAGGATGTACTTGATCACGTGCCGGTTGAAGAAGATCGGACACAGCTCATTCTGCAGCAAGCACAGACCCACCAGACGGCCCACATTGCGGAAGGCATTCAGTCGCTCAGGGGCCGCCTTGCCTTGCCTGGGCGAGTAAAAACCGCGCTTGCCAGGTGAGTAGAAAAGCGGCGCGTTGTCCTCAGGTGATTCATCTCCGGCCTCCTCCGAATCGACGCCGCGACCACTTTGAGATCCACGCTTGCTACGCTCAGACAGACTGAACACGTCCAAGTCTGAAAAAGTAATTAGGAAAAATTGGTAAGAATGATTTAATTCTTGAATTTGCAATTATTTAAGTTAAAAAGAAAAGATAAATACCAAGGAGAGCCTCTGAGGCCATATCGGACGAGTTGGCAACAAGGTCAACAGCTTCTTCCACCTTGGCCCTGAGCGCTTCCTCCGAAGCAAGAAGTACCAGCAGGTGTGAGGGACTCAATTCGAGCAGCATCCCTGTGATCTTGCTTGCCAGATGGGGACGCACAGCGTGCACTTTGTAGTAGAGACGTTCTCCCAATTGCTGCTGGTGAGGTGTTAGGTGGTCGTTGCTGCCACCGGGAGGTGCCAAAAGTTGCTGTTGGGCGTCACTACTGCTGCTGCCAGATGGGTAGAAAGGTCGCGCGTCTCCAGACAGAGTGCGGCGCATTTCTCGGCACCGCGGGCTTGCCGTCGAACGGGGAAGGGCATTTCTGCGACCAGACTCGCGAGGCCGAAGTCGATTCATTACGTTGTACTGCGGGTACTTGGAGCCAACCTTAAATAAAAATTTTAATAAATAAACATTCAAAGCTTTTTATTTTCATTAAAAAAATTTAAATATACTTTGGTACAAAAAAAGTTAATTACCTGAGCAGATTCAAGGTTTGGCAGTTTGTCGTTGCTCAGCAGAGCCTCTGCCAGGGCGGTGTAGTAACTTCTGGCAACACCAGAACCCTCGCCAGGCTCATCCCTGAACGTGACCTTGACCCTGTTGACTGCCAGGGGTGGTTGAGTGCCACTGCTGCGTCGGTTGTAGTTGTTGAACTGAGTGTTGAACTCTTTGAAAGTCATGAGCACCAGCTGGCCGCGGTTGCGCTCCATCTTGTTGAGCACCAAATCGCGCTGCTGGGCGTTGCGCACCTTTTCCATCTCGCGTCGGAACTTCGCCTCCTTGACAGGAAATCCGCCAAGCTCGGAAACGACCGAGCCCGGCTCCAGACCGACGTCCTCCATGAAGACGCGGCCAAAGAGATCCAGCGCCAGGCGCCACCTGCCAAGCAGCAGGTCGTGTGAAACTGACTGGCTGAGACTTAGCAGAGGCCTCTGCGGCACTTCTGCAGGTGGTGAAGTCTCAACGGTCACATGGGCTCCTGCTGACTCGGCCTCGGTCGTCCTGAGAGGCTCTGTGGGCACTACAAGCACGTCAGGAGTGGGTCCGACGCGAACAATCACACTTTTGACAGGAGAGCGGTTCAGTTCGTCAGTCGACTTGCGAGGCGACACAATGATGGGAGCCCTCTCAACCAGACCACCGTCCGTTTCCATGGCCTCTTCCTTGGGTTCTGCATCTTTGTTGCTGGGATCTGTGGACAGCCTACCAGACAGCCCAAGACGAGTGGGCAATTTCTCTAGAGGGTTAAAAGTGCCTTGGTTGCCACTGCTTGTTGAAGGGACTATGATGGACTGACGAGGGATGCCGAAGAGATCCTCTCGGCGGGCGTTAGGCTGCAGGAGCTGTGGCTGCTCCGCTAGTGGCATTGCTTCGGCAATGGGACTCTCAAATGGGTCAGGAGGGGGACAACCCAAACACAGAGTGGACTCTGAGCGTTGGAAGAAGGGGTGCTTGCGGCCCTTTGAGCCTTGAAGGAATGAGGGCTGCTGTGAAGATTGAAGTGGTGTTGGCGGCAATTCATCTTCGATGCTCTCCGTTTCCATGGCAACTGGTGGCTGAGAGAGCTCATCATCATTTTCCTCATTTTCATTTTCATCCTGTTTAAATGCACTCATTAAATTTTTACTGTTGTAAATGATTTGTAATTACCTGATTGTCCCAGGCGTCAGCAATGAAGCTGCTATCCCTGGACTCTGCAGCATTCGCTGAGGAGACACCCTGTCCACTACTAATTTGATGCGTAATATCTCCAGTGCTGGCGCGCATGAAGTAAATGAGCGTGTCAAAGACGTAGGCAACATGCTTGAGAGCAGATACATCAAGGACAGGAAGACTATCTCTGTGCTCGTTGTTGTGCGCCCGCATGAGGGAAAGACAGTAAGTGAGGAACTCTCGTCTAGCTGCATTCGGGTCCGATGCTAAATAATGAGACAAAAAATTTGAATATTAAAAATCCTACTTCGTAAAAAAATACAAATAGTAGCAAAATTCACTTGATTTAAAATTGAACCCTATTGCTTACCTTCTCTGTCCCTGCGACCATCAGAGAAAACAACCCTCGGCCTAGTGCCACTGAGCGACACAGTTGGTCTGCTGGTGGTGGCAGCGCCTCCGATTGGAGCATGAAGGGGATGTGAAGGGTGTGCTGGGTCACTTGTGCTTGTGAGTGAGGCGCCAAATCGCAGCTGTGCCTCTGTAGCATCCATAACTGTCAGAAGCCAGTCCCACGTTGGTTTCAATTGGAACTCCAAGTAATTCTAAAAATAAATATTCAAAATGAAAATTTTGAAAAATCAATTATTGTCGAACTGTTTGTGTACCTGAACAGCAGTGAAGTCCTGAGGAGAGACGTCAAGAATCCTGGGCAACTGAGGTGCATGATTGCGGTAGTCAGGGATCATTGCTACCAGGTCAGAAACCTGGCGAACGACAATTCCGAAAGCTCTGGCCAGGCAACTAGCAGTTGTGCTCATTGTGAGAGGCTCCTGGCTGACGCTGGCAGCAGCTGCTGCAGCAACAGCCGCTCCAGCAGTGGCAGAGCGACGCAGAGAACCAGGATCGATAAACACTAAACTTCCACCTAAGGGTTTAGAGAAAAGGACGTGAGCACAATTTATAGTTTCAAGACGTGGAAATCTGGGGAATGGGGTTTAGAGTCGAGAGGAAACGTCGAAGAAGCTATATACAGGAAGTATCTCACAAGTGATTACTGACTACAAATATGATTCAAGGGACAAAAACAAACTGCAATTCAGTCATAATTATTCACTACTGCATTTTTTATATTCACTTCTCCTCTCTCAAAATAAGAATTACTTTTTTATCTTTAACAAGTCTTATATCAGAAATAAAACAAATAATACTGATGAAATAAAAAACCCAAATATAGATAAATGATGCCATATTTTAAATTTAATTTGCATCGCTCAATTTTCAGAAGCATGGACAAACCTGGCAACTTTTGAGTTTTGAGGAATTTAAATCACTAAATTGATTATTAATCTCCAGGCATGCAAGTTTTTTTGAATTAATTTAGTATCGTTTAATAAAATTTTGCATTATTTTCAACCACTAAGGCATGCAAGAGGTTGGTTAGCTCAATGTAACAAAATACTGCTTCATTCACTCATCCCACATCCGATTCGTTCAGACACTAGAACATCTAAATTTGAGTCAACGTGATAGACGCCACCAGATGAGTGTGGGTGGTTTGCGGGAGGCGAGGGCTTTGGAACGCATCATATTACCTACTCGGGCGCCGGAACGGGTAGAGCTACTATGGAGGGTTGTGGCATTACCTACGCGAGTTCCGGCAGACCTGGGCGCCGATTCGCGCGACCTGATGGCCCACTGCATTGATTGCGGTGCCAAATTGCTCCGCTGGCCGTGGGTGCCGCTCGTCCTGCTTTGAAAAAATTATAAACAAAATCTTCCAGAAGTTTTAATATATATCATACCCTCCTCTTCTCTCGAGCTGTTCGTCACCAAGCTGCAGTTCATCAGCATCCAGCGGTTCCGTGTCAGCGTCCGAGTCATCATCGTCCTGCTGGCTAGAGTCACCCGAGTCCTCTTCATTGAACATAATCAGAGATCCTGCGTTATTGATCTGTGCATTACACCGACTGGCGTTTTCATTTTTATACGAACCAGCTCCTCCGACAGAATTTCCGCCGCCTTGGCCGCCTCCACCACCACGAGAGGCCTGCGCTCCCGAACTCTGGTGCTCGTGCTGACTTTGGTTGTCGTCAGAGTCCGACTCGGTCTCAGCCAAGAGATCAAGCTCTGCGTCACTTTCACCTTCACCACCTCCCACCTCGTCGGCACCGCTAGCTTCAGCATCACCAGCAACAGCTCGTTCAGATGAATCTCCTTGCTCACTTCCTTCGTTGTCTGTTAAGTAAAAAATTATTATTAATTTACTTGAAAATTATAATTGAATTCCAATTACCTTCAAACATGTCTTGATTTCTGGCGACTAGTCTCCTGGTGACTATGACTGGTGAAAGTTCCCTTTGTCCAGACTGCATGCCCCCAGCATCTTCAGCTGCACCAGCAACCCCGTCTGCGGAAATCTCGCCAGACAATTCTTCAGACATCAATGCAACAACATCAGCTGCCGGAGCTGATCCGGCAATGGCTAGACTGCGACTTGAAGTTGACAGTCCGAGCGATGAATGTGGCATCATGGGTTCAACTGAGAATAGCTCTTCACCGCCCTGAATGACGTCGTTGTGGTTAGTGGCCAGATGGAAAGGGGCCGTTGGTTTAGCGACACCAAGGCGGACTGGAGCAATCAGGGCGTCAGCAGTCTCACACAATTCCTCGACAGACACGCGAAGCAGACACTTGAAAACGCGCTTGCACTTAGCCAGCGGCTGTGACATTGTTGTGTTGACGCGCTTCTTGCCGCCTGAGGGCACCATCTCGATGCTGAAGACCACGAAGATGCGTGCGACTGAGCGCACGAAGCGACGAGCCACTTCTGTGGCTTGGTTGTTCTTGGCTGTAAAATGAGAAAAAGTTATAAATCGGGAAGATTTAGATAAAAATAAAATGTAGGCTATAAATTGAAAATACAACTAACCTGACATCTGTTCGCCGTTGAGTTCTCTTATAAGCGTCGAGAGCAAAAAGTCAAGCATCTCATTGCAGCATTTCACAATGAGGCAGTGTGTGAACTTGTCAAGTAGTGTGGTGCCTGTCTGGCTGGCCAGGTATGTCTGGTCTTCATTAGGGTCAGAGTTGCTTCCAGATCCACTCGCTACACCCGACATGATCATACTGCGTACAGCTGACCAATCTCCAAGCAACCGTTCCAATGCCCGACGACTGAACCTTGGAGGCTCCAAATCGTGGTCGGGCATGTCCGGCTCAACATCCGAAGAAGGCGTTTTTCTTGACGAAGTGGTTCGAGAGCGAGCGTTGCGGTTGTACTGGCGCTGCTCAACCAGCTGCCTGCCAACGGTCTGTGCCAAAAAGAGAAGGATGGATTCACCGCGGCCATTCGGCATACTGACCAGACCGCTGCACTCGGACACAAGACGATTGAGAAGTTCGTTTCTTGAAGGGGCGTGTCCGGCAATCAGGGTTTTGCACTTGCACTTTTCCCAGCAGTCGCAATAGGCTGTGGGCGAGGTTCGCTTCAACTTGCAGTCGTGGCCCTTGTGGCACACCCTTGCACACTCCGTACAGCAGCACAGAGAGCCAGTCAGGCCACACGTGCGGCACTCGAAGATGTCCTGGTTTATGTGCTCAGCGCCCGTCCATGTGAAGCTGCAAGTATCGTTGCAGCACAGCACATGAAGAGGATTGTCGTCAGGCGCCGAACCAGACGGGTAGACCATGCTGAGCATCTCCTGTTCATCTCTCGACACTCGTTGAACGGCATCCAAAATTGTCAAGGCCGCTTGATAGGCCCGCTGAGACACAGCCAGCATGAATGGGGTGTGGCCTTGAGCGTCCTTAGATGTCAGCAATGATTTGAGGTGAGGGGTCAAGGCTGCATGTTCACAGAGCAATTTCAGGATGGCGTGAGCATTGTTGCGGCGCTCTGTTGGATCCACAATGTAGTTTGATCCTGATGAACCTAGGAAAATAAAATAATAAGTAATTTTTTTATGTCGATGTCCATTAATTAATAAACTGTAATTATTTCAATTTTTCTCAGTTACTACTTACAAAATGTGTTATAATCAATAAATTATTTAAGAAAAGTTAACTAAGCTTATCATAAATTAAGTATGTGTCTTAAATATCCAAATTTTTAATTGCCAAATTGACTGTGATTCCTACCTGACGAAGTTCCAGCCAGTCCAGACTTGTTAGCTTGTGAGTTCAGCGAGCCAATCAGACTGTCCTCATCACCGCTGTTGGTCTCGAAGTTTTCTGGCGGCCAACTGAGCGTCGGAATGGGATCTTCGTTGGCGCCGGAAGACCCAGATGGATCTTGAAGGTACTCGCCCAGAGTGGCAGAACGGGTGGCTCTGCGCATCATGTCACGGAGGCTGACCGACTTGCTTGAGGTCAGTGCATTGGTTATGACATTTATTGGCTCTAGAGAGGCACCACCCTCACTGGTTGTGTCATCCTTGTTTGATGTGGGTGCACACATGGCCACGCAGGCTTGCAAAATGTTGCGGTTGCCATCGCAGCGCTCATGAACTATCAAGGCAGCTGATGCCTGGCTTGTGCTCGAGGACGACTTGGACTCCAGGTCCAAAGAGTCGAGTGCCAAAGTGACACCTTCAATGTCGCAGCGCAGCACACGAGACATCAAGATCTGCAGGAAATAGACAAAAATTTGTTTGTTATGGATTTAAAAAATCAAAAGTTTAGTATTAAATACACTAACCTGATTTTCCATAACTAGCACCATGACTGCAACTTGCGTCTTAGAGGATCCGCCTGAAGTTCCACTAGCACTTGCAGGGCCGCTTCCTGCTAGAGGATGCAGACCAGCAGCCAAACATTTGATGGGAGGCAAGTCAAGCCAATGTGGATCCCTTATGGCATCAAGAGAGTCTCTTGCCAAGGGATAGATCGTGCGGTTGCCGTCCCGAAGCACAAGGACGCTGTCGCCTTCACCAGTGCAAGTCAGACTGATGTTTGATGGGTCTTGACCTAAAAAGGCAGTCAAGTCTGATGGGAACAGATGTTCCTGCTCAACTCTGCCAGAGCTCAGGTTGAACATCGAGTAACTGAACTTGTTGCCAATACGAACAATTCCGTGGATGCCTGTGTACAAGAATGAAATTAAATTATTTAATTCAGCATTAAGCATTAACATACATTGGTTGTCAATAGCTACGGCTAAGATCTGACTACTGTCAGGAATGTTTATCTTTCGAGGAGTTTTCTGGAAACAGTCCGGCGACCTAGAGGTTGCACCTGGTTTCATGACCTAGAATGTATCCCATCAAAGTTAAAATTGTGTTGCAAATAATGACAATGATGATTTATACCTGCAACTCTTCGATTCTTAGCAATCGGCAATCTTGCAGAAGCAGGCCTGCGTCTTCAGAGCCGGTGCCAGACTCTTTCATGATCTCTTTGTCCCTAGTTGTGGGGAACTTGACAGCAGCAAAATCACCATCAACTTTCAAAACTTTTCCAACTGGTACGGTCTTCACATCCTCAACAAATATCACATCCTTGAGAGGCCACTCCTCTTCGTCCTTCTTTTCACTATCCTCACCTTTGGGTGCCATTTTCTTGTGTCTCTCTGTGTTTTGTAAAGAAAATAAATATTAGTTTTCAACTATTTGCAAATGATATCAAAAAACGTACTGTGAGAGTTGCTGGCAATGCTGCCAGTGTCTGAACAAGTTGACGACGCAGGCGATGGTGGAGGGGGCATGTCAAGTCGGTCCGCAGTCTCCTTACTGTTCTTGGTGCCAAGGAGCAGCAGCGAGTTGGCTACCGAGGCAGTGCTCGAGGTTGGCGATGGGGAGCCAGCAGGGGCAGGGCCATTATTAGCCGAGGCTGCGTTAACCATGGCTAGTAATTGAGAAGCCATGGACTCACTCGTCTTACCACTGCCGCTGCCAGAGGGAATTACCCCGGCCAGAGCCGAGGACAACGAGCTGGAGGGTGGTGGCTGTGGAGGCGGACTCTGGGGCAGCAGCTTGAAGCGACACACCTCGTTGAAGTTCCACGCAGAATGCAAAAGCTGGCCAACTTTGGGCACACCGCCAATCACAGTGAAGCCTACAATTATATATTATAAGAAATGTTTGAAAAATAAAGGTAAAAATTAATAAAAAAAAAAAAAAGGTTCCCTACATTTATATTTATTATCGATATAAAGTTTTGCAACTTTTGGACCTTTTTAATTGAGAAACTGAGAATCAAAACTGATTTGGTCGAATAAATTAGAAAAAAATTCTCCTTATTTATTTAAACCATTTTCTTGCAAATAGAAGTTGATTATAATTAAAATGATAATTACCTATGGCTCCAGCTTGGTACATGGGGCAGCTCTTCATGCAGACCTGGCTGCCGAGAATGATGTCTGTGGAATGGGATGAGGAACTAGATGACTTGCTCTTCTTGCTTTTGGCTCTGTGCCTGTCCCACAACTTCTTCCTCTGGTGGAAAGGCAACACTCCCCTAAAACATAACAGAATTTTCACTTTCGGTAAACTGAAAAGATCGATCGGTTCTTTCTTACCACCAGTAAAAGGCGCCAGTGTCAAGTCTGGCAACTGTGCACAGCGAGCACACATAGATCGAGTTGACCTTGTAGTCGGCTGGCAGCTCTCCAGGGAAATTGGTGGCGGCGTGCTCAAGCCTCAAGGCCACGCTGTGTCCGAGCGCCTCGTCCATCCAGCTGGCGATTCTACCAGATTCGGTGACCACAGTACACCTTGTTGAGCATGCAGACATTTGAGTGATGACCTCGCTATTCAGAGCCAAGCTGGTTGCTTTGGGGTGAAAAACATCTTTTCCGTTCTAAATAAAAAATTAAAAAATTAATAAAAATAAAAAATGGATTCTCGTGAATTGCAAGCTTGAAATTACCTCAACACATCTATAAGGCTCTGCGTCAGCCCAACGCCACTGGTGCAGCTGCCCAGTGAATTGGTTGACGGCGACAAGCTCGCTGTGCAAGGCAGCAATCATGGAGAAGCGGTGAGGCATTTCGCCACCGCGAGTGGGCCAGTAGTCAACCTCATCAGACACCCAGAGTGGACTTTGGGTCACACACTCTTTCTTTTTCACTTCAGCTGAAAATTAATTTACTTGATGAGTTGAAGAAAAACATAATATAATAATGAAAATTACTTCGAATGTGAAATTATTTTCATATTAGAAGCAAAAAAGCAATGAGAACAAACCGTGCACATTTTTACGCAAGGGTTTAAAGGCAGTGTTAAGCAAATTAATAAATATGTAAAATTAAAACGAAACAGGATTGATTAAGCTACAATTTTAAGGGTGAAATGAAATTTTATAACATTAGATAGTAAATTCTGAATGGAAAACCGAGGGTCCCTGGCATAGCAAGCAAGCCAAACAAACGTGCAGAGAGACCATGACCGGACTCACTCGTGTCCTTGTCGGCCCAGCCCGAGTCTCGAAGGGCAGACTCAAGCCACCGACGGCCGGGCCCAAAATACTGTCTGTCCCTCCAGCGGGAGAAACTGTCGCGATCACGGTCGGACGCGTCACCACGCTCGGTACCGCCAGAACGCTCACCTAAGGGTCGCCGGCCAGACTGGCCACCGCCGAGACCAACGGGCGCGCCACTGCGCGCACGCATCGTTGAGTAGTTGAACATGTCCTCGGAGAACATCGAGTCAGCGTCAATGATGACGCTCGAGTGGTCTCCGTGGATGCCACCGTCCAGCAAAGAGATCAGATCTTCGGGCACGTACGAGTCCTGCCCATCTTCGCCGTCTTCACCTTCGTCATCATCGCGCGACAGCAAATTGTTCACCGCCAGATTCACGTCGAGATTTGTTCTCTGCACAGACAATAAAGGAACATTGTTATAATTTTAATGGTTAAACAGTTTAAAAAGTCTTTTACATTTTATTATTTCTATCTATTTCAACCAAAATGTGCTGATGTTTCCACATAAATTTCAAGCAATTTACACGAAGATAAATTTGAATTAATAATTAAATTTGCTTCAAGAAATTGACAATTGAGGAGATGATCATGGAAATGGAGAGATTGAACTTAACTTTATTGAAAAAATTGTATTCAAGCTTTTGATTTTTATGTAAAAACATTGCGTTTTCTTTTTAATTTTGCTGATTTTTTGTATTTTACTTTTTCATGAACTAGGGTCGCAGCCGTTTTGTTTTTGAAACAAAAAAATTTTTTTTCCAACAATCGCTTCATTTCCATAATAATTAAATTTATATGATTGATCTTTCAAATAAAAATGTATCAATTATTTACTTCCGTTTTTCAAGTTTTCTTTGATTTGAAGTGTTTTTGCTGATGTGTTGATTAAGAACACCCCTCGATTGCATCAGCATTTGTAACAAATAGTAAGATGGTGCTCACATGGCCCATCTATTTCTTATCTAAAAGATTATGTAAGGAAAAAGTATTTGATTTTAAGATCAAATAAATAGAGTTATTAGCCAATCCTCTGAAATAATTGGCTGCTTCAAATTTTCAATAGAATTTTTTTCATTTTTTTATATCTCATGGGTTTGATTTTTGAGGTTGAATAAGGTGAGCGAGCGGCTGCTGCCTATGAATCTGAACTATGACCGTGAATTTCTGATGTAAACCGCAGAAAACACCGGACAACTTAGCCGAAATTTCGGACAAAATGCCTCAATTTTATTTAATTTTTTTTTACCTGCAATTCTCGAATGATGAGATTTCTGCTTTTGCCCTGAAGAACAACCTGGGCCTGCGAAACGAGCTCCTCGGGCACGTAGGTCGAGGGCACAACAGAACGGCTGCCGGTGCTGGCCATGATGACCCCACCGGTGCCCCTCCCTGTGCCTCTCAGCGCCGTCGTCCGCATGATGCGCGACCTCGTCCGCGTCAATTGCCTGCTGGCACTGCTGCTTGAGCTTGATTTATTGCTAAAGCAAAGAATTAAAATAACAATTTACTTGTATAAAATCTTTAAAAAATTTACGTTTTTCCGGGATCGTTGCGGCTCAGGTCGAGCCGGTCAGTGATGATGGAAAAGGCGATCCTGCAGACCCGGCCGTCCTCGAGCAGAAGGGCGACGTGCGAGGGTCCGACGACGCAGCTGCGGACGCCCACTTTGACGCTGCCCAAGGCGCCGGGCGTCGCTTGTCCGAAGCGGTTCATCTTCTCGGACACGTCCTTCAGCCTGCAAAAAACCGACAGCGTGACTCCATGGCGAAAAGATGGCGAGTTGACGCGAGAGTGTCGGTCGAATCACGAGGAGACCCCCGGCGCGACCGGAAGCGCCCTTCGGACGGCCGTCGACCGCGCTTCGGCCGCCGAAAGGACGTTCCCGGACGGAAAGGCGACTCGTTTCCGGCCGGAGACGCGATTTTCGGGAACATTCGCTGGTGGATTGCTGGGCAAGGGGGCGAACGAACCTTTCGTTGAGTTGGTCCTCGGTGCCCGGCAGCGGGTGCACCACCAGGTGGATCGACGACATCTCGCTGGATTTCGTCGCTCCGGTTTCTCGTGAATGATCTCTGAATCTTATCTCCGTCTTAGAAAGCGTTCATTTTATCTGGCAAAGGAAATGCTGTCGGGCGAACAAATTCCGCTCACTCAATCTACAGCCATGTTTTTTCCAGACAAAAAATTTAATTCGATGCGCCAATGCGCTGAGCGGCGAAATTAGGAACTGACCGTTTATAAAAAAGAGCGCCAGAGAAAAAGATCCAAATTGACTGTTTTCGAATAAAATAGAAAAATAAAAATATACGTGAACTTTTGTGCAAAAGATAAATTGCTAAAAAAATGCATTCTTTAAAAAAAGAACAACATTGTATTTAATTATTAATTATTGCCAAAAATTTCCAGAAATAATAGAGAATTGTCTTTAAATCAAATTGGGATAACTAATTAATTCAATATATTCAGCTGAGTCGCGAATCCACAATTCAATTATTTTGGACCCGGTCACGGCGTCTTCTTTCCAAACGTAGTCTTCCAGGCGGGGAAACTGGTGCTCCGAGAGGGCTCGGACGTGTTTTCCAAACGGGCGAGGCATTTTGGTGGCAGGAAAAGAAAATCTGGGATGCGAATTTTCAAACTGTGCCATGGAAGATTTCGAAACGATAGAAATTCGGTTACCCAACAATCGCTTTAAACTTGAATTGTTTATACAAATTCTGAAATTCTTTCATTTAAGGAGGCGGGGCTTATGATCGTTAAATTTGTTTCATTGTTGCAGATTTTTTGCGTATTTTACATGATTTAAAAATATGGCTTAAAAAAGGTGTAGCTTTTTAATTATAATAAGCCCCTTGATTTCTTGTCGCCATAATTTTCGCCACGTTTATTTTCTACACACAACTGTTTTAGCAGTAGTAACCAATCCCTGAAATTAATAAAAATTTTGATAGACCTTTCAAAATTATTTTGATTTTAAAAAAATGAACTGAGAACTGTAAAAGCTTTAAAGAAATAAATTTTCATTTTTAAAATAATTTAATGATAATAGTTTGAACCCAATAAACAAATTTCTGAAACTATTTTAACAGAAATTTAATTTAAATTTTACAGGAAAATGTTCAAATAAATAAAGAAAAAAATGTCAGTATTTGTTACAATTAAATTAAATTAGAAATCAATTTATTTATTAGCATTTATTTATATGTATTTAGAATTTTAACATTTATTATTTTAATTTTTTTTTTAGCTAGATGCGATATAAATATTTTTATTTTGTAAATTATTTATAAATTGTTTTTTTTTTAAATATTTTTTAATTTAAATTCATTTTGAGGATTTATTTTATAAAAAAATTTATTAATCCTGATTACATATTTCCATTTTCAAGAAAATTTCATTTAGAACAAATTAGATAAAACTAAATTCCATATCTTTGTATAAATTTTTAAAAGTATCTACCACGGTTATTTTCATTTCAAAAGTTATGTTTTGAAAATTCCCATTGTTAACTTTGCGTATTAACTATCTTATAAGCAGCTGTCGTAAATTCTGGTTTTCCAGGCTAGGGTGACGATTTTTTAAAGAAATTAATACTCGTCACATGCATAAGTCGTTGTAATATTATTTTATATTCAAACAGGGTTTTATTCAGTTGAAAGTAAATGCAAATTATATTATTTTTTGTTTATTTTTTATTTGTCAATGAATTAAAAGTAGAATCATACAGGGTTTTTATTTTCACTTTTTCTTGCATATTAATGAGTGCATACATACATTTTTCCCTTTCGTCATATTATATTAATTGTAATATTTGTTATACACATTTGTTCATTTTGTCTCAAACCCATATTGAATTATATATTTCCAGTTTACAGTATTATGGTCATGTTTGAGTGTAGAGTATGTCTCAAGTACACTATATTTATATTTACGCGCAGTAGAGGTTGTATAAAAATTCTCAACACCTTAAGCTATACAACACTTTGTTCTCCATACCTCGTCTCATATATTTATATAATTAATTCATAATATAGAATTATCTTGTAATATATTTTTCCAAATATAATAAAATTTTTAATCTCCCGTCGCGTTGGATACAATATAAAGAATTTATCTGTTCAAAAAAGGATTTGCGACCGTTCTGAGTTTCTTTCTACAATTTTTTTTATATATATTTGCAGAGAGCACAAAAAATATCAAAAAGTAAACATTACACAGAGAGAATGAAAGAGAGCGCGTGACATATTCAATCAAACCAATTCCAATCAAAACCAATTCAAAATATTTCGTAAACGATTATCGACGAACATATTTTCAGCACACAATCTTTGGTTGTTCTAGCCCTTTTTATGCGAACGCGCGGAATTGCACGAACATTACGTAGGATTCATTAAAATTATTCTCTATTTATAAAATCAATAAAATATCGGTAACCAAAACGAGAAAAACGTCGCTCGTTGTCTTTGATTGCACCTTCATGTCACGTGTGTACAGTTATAATTAATTTATGCATAGATGTGTATTTTAAACAATCGCATACAAAAATATATATAATTATCAACAATTATCATTAATTAGCAAAAATAAAATACACATACAAGTAAAGGTAAATAGCACGAAATCAATTGCATCGCACCCAAAAACGAACGAAAGCAATTAAATATTTCAGGTTGTTAATTTTTTTTTCTTTTTAAAACATTATTTTTGCTCGCGTATCATCTAATATAGACTTTTGGCGTGGAGATTCCCTAGAATTATAAGATTACGTAATTTTTATTTATCAAAAGAGAGGTAATTTCCGCCTGCCACGTGACTATTTAATTCTTTTACTTCCACGCTCATTATTTACACGACGGTTAATTTAGTTTTCAACGAAAGGACCCAGCGATTTTGGTCTCGTCTCGATTAAGCCTATACAAATCTATGTAATGTGTTTTAATTTAATATCACTCGCCTTGTGATTCATCGCGTGTGTGTTTCTTATCCGCATGCGTACCCACACTTAATTATAAATACATTTTATTCGTAATAAATTGTTACTTGTTAAGCTAATCTCCATACAAATCTCTATTTTGCGTCTCAACTGGAGGCGGCGGATTTGCTTCGATCCGCGCGCTTCCCGCAAATAAACTCTTCTCATATATCTCGTAACTAAAATCCTGTTAAATTTCTCTTTTTATTGTCGCGCCCAGTTTTTAAATTTATACAGAGTGGAATGTACTTGAGTGTGCATATTCGTTTTACTCTCAATTTGTCCATTTTTGTGTTTGGTTGTGAGAACAGTCGTTTATTTTTTTTTATACACAAATTTTGTGCCTGTAAAATTCTCTTTTTAAATATATTGTCTTCAAGAACACAGAGCTGCGCAGTTTTCGTCTGTTTCCGAATCGCAAGCCTTCCTGCTGTTACTTTTTTTTTGAAATTTTTGTCCACCTCGTCTAATATTTTAATCAGCTGGAAGCACTTTTCCGCTCTTCTCCGAACATGCTAACCGTACAGTATAAAATATTCAATTTTAAAAATATATACTTGTATAGGTTTCTCGTCACTTTTGGCAATCCTTCTTTTAATATAATTTTGAATTTGTAACAATTTTGGATTATAATGCTGAGAGTGCTTGTGTGTGTGTGTGTGAGACGCTGTACATAACAAGTGTGTGTGTTGAAATTTTTACTCCCGAGGATCCTGCTTTTTATATAATTCCACTTACATATATAATTAAAAATGATTAGATTTTCAAATGTCATGACTAAAAATTATGGCAACGATTTCTCTCCTGTTTGCTGTAGGCGGAAGACAACCGATTCAAATTTGTGTACGGATTTGGCACAAACATCAGTTTTAACGAAACCGACTAGAGCTCTCAATAATTAAAAACTTGACTAATTTGTCTCTATGAATTATATAATTATTGTTTGGCTGACAAGCTTTGGTTTTATGAATGGTTAAATAAATCTGTTTAAAAACGTGTGTCTTTGTACATATATTGATTTCGAGTTTCGTTGGCAAACCGACGACGAGTAGAAAAACGATTTTGCAATTTCTTATATTAAATAACACTAGAGAGAGAGAGACACCGAGTGCGGGATGAACTATAGAGAGGAGAAAATCGCTCTAAACGCGGACTACACGCTCCACTACTATAAATTATGCTACGGTTTTCCATAATAACGAGTGAAGAGATAGGAAGAAGCGGCTGCTAAAATTTGGCGCGCGCAGTTTATACAATTAATAGCAACTTTTTTTCTGTTCAACATTTACTTATAGCTGTGTGTGTTTTTCCTTTCTCGTTAGACATGGATGGATAAGAGGAATGATGCAAAAAGATTGTTTAAACATCTCTTAAGCTCAAAACGTCGTTTCCACGAATGAAAAATTTCCTGTCCTTTAAATCATGTATTTACACGGTGAGGAGAGGGTGAGGCGAGTCCGCGGTCTAGTCTCGGTACGGCTTGCAGTACGAGTAGCGGTGGTTCATGTGCTGGCTGTAGGAACCCGAGTGGGAAAAGCGTTTGAGGCACTTGGAACATTGGAACGGCTTCTCGCCGCTGTGCAGCCGCTTGTGCTCCGTCAGGTGGTGCTTGTGCTTGAACGCCTTGCTGCACACGTCGCATTTGTGCGGTCTTTGACCTGCGGGAAAAAAAAATTGTTGTTAGAAGAAGAAAAAAGTGCTGATGAAAGATTTTATTCTGATTATATTGGAATGTCTGGCATCCAGATAAATTTTGAAAATTTAGCAAAAGTGAAAAACAATGACCTCTAAGATTAATGCTCATTTATTGTTGGATATTCTTGACCAAAATCCAATTCATTGCCAAAATAATTCACTCGCTTCCAGTAAAAGTAGCAATAATGATTGAAGATAAAGGTGAATTTATTTAAGAAATAAGAGAAATTCTATAAAAATATCAGTTCTATGACATGATTGAGTTCTTTATCTGTGAAAAATTGTCCTAAGAATTCAAATTAAATGACTTATTTTAAAAGCTATCAATTCATACAATTTAAATTCTAATTTAAAGAACAAATTACCAGAATGCTCGTATTTGTGTCTGGCGAGAGAGCTTTGCTTGGAGAAGGACTTGTCGCACTGGTCGCAGCCGTACTGGCCTTCCTCTTCCTGTCCACTTTGGCTCAACTTCAGCGGAGTTGAATTGCCCGACTGGACCATCGTCGGACCGATCGGTGAAGGGATGTTGGGGGTGCGACGCTTCTTTCGAGTTGGGTCTTCTCCCATGCTAAGAGAATCTTCATCTGCTGTCTCGCCGTACTCGAGGAAGGACTGAAAGCGAATAAACAATTTTGTTAGTTTAATCTAAAATTTCATTCGATGAAAGGTCGGAGTAATAAAAAAATATTTCCTTTCTTTTGGGGTAGAATTTCACGTTTGTTTTAATTTAAAATTGGATTTTCCTTGATGGGTTTTGTGAGTTGATTAAATTATTTAAGAAAAAAAAATATCCTGCTCAATGTTTTGGCTTTGGGCTGCAGCTGTGCAATCATTTTTTTCGACAAATCTTTAGAAAAAAATATCATTCTTTCAGATTAATTAGGTTTGAAAGTTACAATTGTACACAAAACAATTTAACACAAATTTGACACTTGAATTAAAAAAATGTAGCTTCAGAGAATTATTCACACAAAAAATGTTAATTTAAAAGATTTTTTTTTTTTTAAGATTAATTTTCGCACTTATTCTTGTCAATAGAAAACCCATCGAGGAAAAGCTGATTTTAAATTCAAATCACCGAAAACAAAATATTGCCTCACCGGCTTCCACTGTCTCTTTGTAGGACTGCCGTGTCCATTCATGGCTGCGGCCAGCAATTCATTGCCGAAGAAGTTCCCAGGCGACGGTTGGCTCAGAATGGACTTGAGTCTGTTTCCGCTGAAGCTGACCAGGTCGGAACTGTTGGGCGAGGAAGCTGGCGCCGGACTGTGGTCTCTGGCGGCGTTGCGGAAAATAAGCGAGGGCACCACCGTGCTGTGGTGCGACAGCTGGTGGTCGAGCGCGTACGGTCGGAATGGCGTCGGCGAGGACTTCCTGCTCAGGTTGATGGCGCCGTTGTCGTCCGAGTCGGAAAGACCACCGCGCGGCGAGCTGCAGTGCGAGGACGCCGCGCTGGGAAAGTGCGGCTGCACCGGATGTTTCTTGGTCGACAGGTCCAGCGGCAGGTTGAAATCAGGCGGCGGAAGGGTCTTGTTGTTGTTCAGGGCCACCAGGGTGCCGTTGAGGTGCGGGTACTCGCCAAAGGTCGGATACGGACCCAGGAGACGACCTTCGCGACGGTCGCGGGCACGGGTATTCTGGAACCAAACCTGAAAGTAAAATGAAAAGTTTATAATCATGTCGCTCAAAACGACAACTTTTTTTTAATTTTAAATTTAAATTTTAATTACAAAGTTTCAATTTTCTTACCTGCACAACCCTTTCGGTGAAGCCGAGTTGCTCAGCAATGGCCGTCAATTCCTCCTTCTTGGGCTTGGGGTTCTTGTGGTAGTAGGCCTTGAGGACCGTCAACTGCTCCTCGCCAATCTGCGACCGCACCCTGACCTTCCTCTTGGCATTTCCCTCGTCGTCCGTAGCCCTCGCAGAGTCCTCGTTGTCGTCGCTGCAGCCGGACTCGCTCTTGAAGGCCATGCTGGCCTCCAACTTTGCGGCCAGGCCTTCCTCGCGGTCCTCGGCATGCTCGACGATGGGGGGAGGCGTGAGGCTTTGCATTCGGGCCTCCAACCGCTCTTTGGTCACCGAAGACCCGACGATTTGCACCAGGCTTTTCACAGGGTCCGGGTGCGACTCCTCCTCAAAGTCCTCGTCCTTTTCTTCCGAGGCGTAATCCCTTCTCTCAGGGACGTCGTCCATGTCCACCTCGTGATTTTCCTCCGCCTGATCGTTGTCATTTTCCACTTTAACCTCCTCTTTCATTTCTGTAAAAATTAAAATAATTTAGAATTTTTTCTTTATTTTTATAAAATTAAGGAAATTACCTGAAATGGTGACAGAAGGGCTTGCGCAGTGTCTGTCCTTGTCCTCATTTTCCTCCTCCTTGGTTTGGTTGTTGTTCCTGAGGTCAGGGTGGGTCAGGGCCGGCAGTCCTGAGAAGTAGCTGGGCACGCTGTCGGCGCCCTCGGCAGGTTGCTGCTGCCTCAGGTTCTGGAATATGCGGTCGAGCTGACCGGGGAACGTGGGCGAAAAGGCCGCCGGGTTGAAGGCGCCGCTGTGCAGCAGCTGCAGATACGCCTGGAAGGCGTTCGGGACTCCTGCGCTCGGGGGTGTCGGACACTGAGTCAGACCTGGGGTCAGCAGTGAGGGGAAAGGTGCCTGGCCGAGGGATGGGGCAACCGGAGGCGACGGACGCCGCTTGGGGCCCAGATTCGGTGAAGGGGCACTGGGGCTGCCCCTCGACGACTGCTGCTGCGACGCTTTCTCTGCAGGATTTGCACCGCGAGCACCTCGACCAACCTAGAATGATGGTTTAAATAATTAATTTAGTAAAAATAATAAATCATTGCGTCAAATATAATCATTATAATAATAATAATAAAATATAGAAAATAATAATAAAATAAATATTAATTAAATTAAATAAATAAGTAATAAAAATGTTGAAATAAGAATAATAAAATAAAAAATAATACTTAGGCACAATTCTTATTGTCTATTATTAACTAAAATTGAAATAATTAAAATAAGTAAAAATAAAAATTAACTTTCAGTTAGATTTTTTCTGTACCTTGAGGTTGACGACGAGGCATTTCTTGGAGGTCATGTGGCTGGAGTAGGAGCCGGAGTGGGAAAACCGCTTGCCGCAGTTCTGGCACTCGAAGGGCTTCTCGCCGCTGTGGATCCGGATGTGCTCCTAATTGGAAAAAAGCAGAGGCGTCTCGTGTGAGTGCAAATCAATCAACAACAACCTTGAGACTACACCTAATCAGGTTGGGGCTTATGCAACCGGTGGGACGACCTTGTTTGGCAGGTTGCGTCTGCCGTTGCGAAGGGGACGTAATTGAAAAAATGCTTTGAATGCGTTCTTAATAAATAATAGAAAAAGTTTTTGAAAAAGTGGAAATGTCCGGAGAAGATTTTCAATTAATGCAAATATGAAAAATGTACTTGAATGTGAATGGTTGCGCAAGGTACGTGGGGTGGAAAAGGAGGCCAGTATCGCTGCTGCACTGCTCTCATCAGATAAATGCATCCCGCAGATATGACACGCGTTGAATAAAAGATACAGAGAGAGACTCGTCCCTTGAATGGTGCACACAGGAGCGGTCCCGTGTGGAAATTGCAACGACTCGCACAATGTGTTTTAATAATATAACGTGTGTGCGAGTGCATGTTCTCATTTTGTGCAGCCGCGCAATAAATAATTATAATAACGGACGTGCGCGCGCGAAGAAGAAGCTCGACTGCAACTAATGATTAATTTCAAGGGTGCATCAGGCATTCCGCGGCGAGAGGACAAAAAGGGCGTGCATGGAAAATAGAAAAGAGAGGCAGCGAAACTCCTGGGAAATTCATTAATTACGGTCGGGGATTGCGACACAACGGAGGAGAAGCCATTTGCGTTGCACTAGATGATTAATTTTTAATTTCGAGTTGCCGTGGAAAAAATTTGGTTAAAAATTAAATTCAAATCATGGAAGTGAAGAGATCGGGCTTTTCCTCATTGTATAAAAATTGTTGTTATTAAAAAATTGACCATCAGTTTCGGTCTTGATCTGCGACTCTATTTCATGAGCAAGAAAAATACCAAATAATTAACAAAATTGAAAAATAAAAAACGCATTTTAACGAAAACATATTAAAATTTACAAATAATTCCAGCTCGAATCTCTTTTAATTTGTTAGTTAGTTTAAAGATTTGAATTTTCATGTAGAAATTTGCTTTTTCTTCAATTTTGCTGATTTTTGTATTTTTCTTGCTCATGAAATAGGATTGCAGACCGTGACCGAAACTTGTAGATCCTTTTTGTTTTTGAATAAAAACAATTTTTCGATGTGGAAAAGCCCGATCTCATCACTTCCATGATCATCTCTTCAAAAGCAAATTTATTCAAACTAATATGCAAATCCTTGAAAAAAAAAATTGAAATTTATAATTGTTTGAAGTAGTTGACACTCGAGGATATGATCATGAAAAAGCCAAATCCTTTCATTTCCATATGAAATTTATAAATTTAGTAAATTATTTAATTGTAAATAACCAAATTCCCAATAAAGTACATAAACGTTAAAGCAACCAAAATTTAAATCAAAACATTTCTAATTCGGTTTTTGAAAATAAACATTTACACAAAAAAAAAATAATAATTTCATGTTATAAAACTATTTATAAAAAAATTAATGATTTAAAATAGAAAAAAAATTGAATTTTTCAAAATTCGTTTTTCTAATTCAATTTTTTTATTTAATTTATTCTTATTTTGCACATATTTGTTTTGTAAAAAAAAATATATATATTTCAACACTACATTTTACAATAAAATTTCCAACGCGGTCGTAGTTTTTGCAGACAGTTTTAAAGCTACTTTTTAGATTTTAATATTAAATAAAAGGGGATTTTGTGTGCTAAAATTAAAAGAATTATTTCATACCTTGAGGTGGTGCTTGAACTTGAAAGCCTTGTCGCACTCCGGGCATTTGAATTTGCGAAGAACGGCGCTTTCGTCGTGGCTAATCATGTGCCTCTGCAGCCTGTAGACGTTGGCGAACTGCTTGTGGCACACCTTGCAAGACTGAAAAACAAACGAGAGAAAAAAAACATTAAAATTTCGAAACATAAAAAGAATTTTTTATTCTTTTAGGTGGGCGGATGGGGGAGCGAGCGTGAGACCTGCTGTTTAATTGTGCAACGCCATTAGCTGATGAGAATATGCTCTTCACATGTCACATGTCACGCCATTACACACTATTTAATAAGCCAGCGCAGATAAAGGCAGCAGCCGGCCTAATTTAAATGCGTCGCTGCTTTTTTTTTACGCTCGCCATCGCGGCCGAGGAGAGAAAATAAAACACACGTGATATCAAGGAGGATGGCTTTTTATCTGCAGCGGCGGTGCCAACATGTGTTCGGGATTCCTTTCTCACGAATCGAGAGAGCTGCCGAGAGGTGAACCAAACACACACTCATCTTTCTTTCCATCTACACAAACACACGCCAAAGGGTTGGATGGCCACTTGTGGATCGAAACTCGCGGCGCTGCTTTTAGTTACTATACAACTCTCGTGTGTGGGAACCGCCCACTTAAAATCAGGCCGTGATTGGGAGTTGGAAGCATTAAATCTGAGTGCACGCCAAAGTTGATGAACCCTGACAACTGCATCCACAAGTGCCGCGAACAAAAAATTAAATTAACGTAAATTAAACTCGATAAAATATAAAAGGTTAAATTAAAGGCAGAGAATAAATTATTTAATTTAATCAAAACCATGAAGCCGATGAAATTTAAGTAATGGCAAAGTTGTTCAGCTTAAAAAGTTACGTCTAGAAGTGAAAAGAGTACTTGAAATTTCTTATTAGAAACAAAGATATTCCATTTTTTGTTTTTTTTTTTTTACGGAAATCCGATTTCCCGGAAAAGCACATGAAATTTTCATCTGAAAATTTAGGGAGAGGTACCAACAACATATCTGAAAACCAAAATGGCATGTTTTCGTTTTCGGAATTCAGCAATTACCCTTAAAACTATAAAAAAAATGCCCATTTAAGGCTATTCACTTTTCTAAAAACACAAATTGAACAATTATTTAAAATAGAATTTAAAAACAAAAGTTAATAAACTTAAACTTTTTCCACTCAAATTAGCATAAAATAAAATAAAGTAAGTTGAATAAATAATAAATAAATAAATAAAATTTGAAAAAAAGTAAATAACATACAAAATTATTTAAATTAGTAAATATGTTTTGTTTTATTTAAAATTATTATTTTTAATAATATAGATTAAATAAATTACATATTTAAATATTTTTCAGTCGCTTTTAAGAATGACAGTAAATTTGATCTTGATTTATGTGCTTCGTCTGCCATAAACTCTCGGGAGAACAAACCGTCTCAGTATTTTTCTACTTCTCTATTTCCTCCGCACTTCGTTTGTGCATTGGTATTATTTTTTCCTTATTTCTGAAGTGTAAACTCATTAATTTGTAACTCATATGCAAGGGCGACTCATCTCATCGATGCAGCCGCGGCGATTAATTAATTCCGAGTGCAGCTGGATGCGACCGACGACGACACGGCGGCGCAGTTCCCACCGTCCGTTCCAATAACAAAACAGCGCAACAAAACGCGCAGCACATGTGTGCGCGCCTCTCTTTGGTTATCAATCTGAGCAGGCGGACAAAAAAATTGTTTAAATTCCCCCCTGGAGGAATAATAATAATAAAAAAAGCAGCGCACTTGCCGTTCGACACGTCCTTTTCTCTCTCTAGACAGGAATTCCACGTGGAGCGGAGACGACGAAATAATTTATGGAGCGCGTCGTAAAAAAAAATACGGGAAAAATATTTTGGAAGTTTATTATTTCGAATTTCATGCGTGGTGAAATTTTCGGTCCGAGCTAGCGGCGGTTCTAATTAGAAAATTCTTTACGCCCCACTAATTATTGCGTGTCGTTCGTCGACCCCGAACCGAAATCTTGGTGTGTCAGTGAAATTTATCGTCTCGTGCCGCAGAAGGACATTCCGGAATTGTTTTCTTTCACCAAAACATCTGAAACATCTGACGTCTGCGGGATTTTAATATCTGGTGGATTCATTTTTGAAAATCTACGACACGTGTTTTGAATCTAGAGATGAAGATCTTGGCACCGTGACAGATTTTTCTTAATTACGCTGCGTAGATTAGGTTTTAACTCGAGAAAGAAATTGAATTTACTAAACAAAAATGCATTTTACTTTTTAAATGAAGTTATTTTTTTTTAAATCTGAATTTCCAAAAATCAAACCCCAAACCCCAAACACTACATCCAAATCCTTTGTTTTTTCCTATTTATTTTTCAGCTTTTTCTTTAATTATTGAGTAAACCATCAATTAAGGAAATATCAGCAAAAAAAAGGATGATTTCCAAGAAATTTGGTTTAAAAAAATAATAATATAGAAAGTAGAACAATTTTTTTTCAACAATTGTATGGACATTTAGAAGCTTCATCGGTCAAAACGCCATTTTAAATTTCAAGACCCCAATTCAACAATCGGACCAAGAATCTGAAAATCTGATTGTTGACTCTGATTCTTGAATTGGGGTTTTGAAAAAATAAATGACAACTCCACCAATCCAAACTTCCAATTTCAAGCAATAATAATTTATGTTAATTTAATAAATTAATTTGAATTAATTTATAATTTTTAAAATTAATAAATAATAAGTTAACTGCGCAATTTATCACTTTTCTCCCAAACCAGCAGGAAACCCTTTGATATTATATTCTCTCATTTTTCCCTCGAAAACGGTGTGACAAGTGCGACGAAAATAATACAAAAATCCACCCCCGCGGAGAGGGAGATCAAGGCACCTGTTCCTCGAACAAGTCGCATTAGGAATTCCGTGGAGGAGGAAAACGCGAGTGTCATCTCTCGCGCCATTCGTCTTTGTCAACGCGCGCAGGAGGAAAAAAAATTAATTAAAAAAGAACAAAACGCATCGCGCGCGCGACGGCGCAGCTAATTAATCGCACTTTTATATCTCGGGGCCGACTGCAAGACGTCGCGCCAGTTAGCCTGCCTGCTCAATTAATTCGTTTTTCCGTGAAATTGGGTCCTCTTGTCGGCAGGCTGACGTCACGTTTTGACATCTGCCCAGCCCGCCCGCACCGTGGGAACGACGTGTGTCGTCATGGCAACTGCGCGAAGAAGAAGAAGAAGAAGTGGCGCCCGCGGGGCCCAACGAGACCCATCACCTGTCCCTCTTTGTCAGCGCGACTTACAAGTTCTCAAACACCTTGACTAATTTAAAATATTTAAAATTAATAAATATTAATTTCTTATCAATAAGAAAAAAAATGCTTCTTATATTATGTGACTTACAAAAAAAAATGATAATTTTAAAAAAAATATTGAAAAAGAAACTAGCAGAAGATTAAATGTGATTTTGCCAGACGAATCTTTGGGTTCATTGCTCTGGAGATTTCTGGCAAAGTCACAGTATGAAGCTGTTTACTGAATCCTTTACTTAATTAATATCTGCATTTTTTGTTTATTAAAATTAAAAAAAATTCTCCCCACTTTATTTTTAATTATTTTATCAATTCCTCCCACTTAGTTTTAGTTCGGATACGGCAAATCCACAGGTTTTAAAGCCGATGTTTTTAATTTTTGAATTTTTCTCTCTCGACCGGTTTTAATTTTTCATAAAAAGAAAACAATAAACAAGAAATCAAAATATTTGATTAAAATTTAAAGAGCACTTTTTATAATTGAAAGATTAATTCAAATAAAAATTTATCTTAATACTGCTCGATGGGTTTTTCTACCAAATTATTTAGTTATTCATAATTAAATTATTAATTGCAATGCACTCGGAATCAATTTTCAATGCAAGAATCACGTCCTAATCTATACCAGACAAAGAAATTATGGGCAGGGGCGTCTATCCACTTTCCTGTGCGTGCAAGATAACAGCTTCCTATGGCTCACAGAATTATCTCAGGAACAAGGGAAATATCACGGCCCAGAGAGCAAACGCACGTCAATCACAAGTCACAGGACTGCGCGGGCCGGAAGAGGAAAAAGCGCACGTACGCGTAAACGGTCTTCAATGCGTGGTTAGCGATAAGGTGTGTGTTATTTTTGTTTTGAATACAAAAAAAATCTTCCAAAATCTCAAGAGCATAAAGGTCTGGAAAGGTCCAAAGGAAATTGACTGTGATTGCAACTTATCATTTTGACTTTCTTCCGGTCTGTTATCTTGTTAAGAGAATAATTTTTGTGTATTTTTGTTCAGAAAAAAGATTAAAAAAATCAATAGTCTTAACTAGAGAAAGATGTTATAAATCTTTGTTTATAATTAAGATAAATTAATTTTCTAAATCAGTAAATTGTTAATCAACAAAATAAGTGATAAGAACAAAAATCAAGTGTCAATCGAGGCTCACCGGAGGGATGGGGTCATTTTGATCTTGGAAGTTTTAGCAAAATTCTTGCTAGTGTTGCGCGCTGTTTTGTCCAACAGTGGAATGTAAACAATGTTTTGTAACAATTTCGACAAATAAACAAACCAGTAAATAAAAACAAAATAACATAAAAGTAAATAATTTACACAATAAAACAAAAACAAGTAATTCAATTTAGGCAATCAGTTCATTCTTGAAGCTTTAATTAACGGATTAAATTGCTCATAAATTGTAAATTTGTTTCTTTTAAATTATAATTATTATCGAAGTAACAATAAATCGAAGAAAAATTGAAAAAGATACTCACGACTTGTGCGTTGGGCGAATGCATGAGCTCGTGCTTGTCGAGGTGTTCGCGCTGCGCGAACGCCAGGTTGCACTGCTGACACGCGTAGGCACCCCCGGGCGTCGGGGGCGGGTCGAGGGGTGAGCCGAGGCCTGGCGTCGGGGACGGAGATCCTGAGGTGGCGCCGTCGTGCGCCGACTGCATGTGCGCCTTGAGCGCCGCGAACCCTGGGAAGCTCTTCTGGCATTGCGAACACCTGATGTAGTCCAAGGAGGCTGGCGACGTTTCTGACTTGGGCAGCGAAACTGCTGGAACAAAAGAGGAAGCAAAAAAAAATGCATCAGAATAAGCAGATTTTGTTTTAAAATGAAATAAATAATCAATATTACCATCAATAACACACAAATTATATATAAATTTATTAATTTGTTATGTTTTAATGATTTAAAAATATAAAAATGTTTAAATTTAATAAATTTCATTTCTTCTCCCAATCTAAAATTGTATATTACTTTGAAATTATTATTGATTTAAGGGCAGTGATTGTCTCTTGTGAATTAAAATAATTGCTAAAAGTTTAAATTTTGACATTAAAAGTCTCTTTTTCTTCTCGTACAATTTTAGTAATCCAAGTAAATATCGATTTTAAAATATTCCATTTTCGTTCAAGTCAACAACTGTTGAGGATATATTTGAACATTTTTATTTTTGAATTCGTTTTGAAACATCTGCAAGTGCAGCAAATAAAAATGAATTGAACACTCTCCGGATTTAGAAAGTCCGGTGCTGAAAAATTATGCATCGCTTTCTCTCGGCAGTAAAATTTCGACGTGAGAAGCTTTATTTATTTTGGTCGGTTCCCCCGCGAGCTGCGGCGACGGCGGAATAATAGCTTTCCGAAGCAAAATATAAAAAAGGACGTAAAATAATTTACACCGAAAACATTATCTCGAACACTTTTATTGCCATTAAGAAAACAGCTCGCCGCGCCGATGCACTCATCAAGCCGGCCATAAAAATAAAATATAGACATCGGGATTTATGTACGTGTGTGTGTCCTTCGCTCGCTCCCCCAGCGCCGAAACCTTCGAGAGGAGATAAAAAAATCTGAATGTCAAACAACCCGTTCGTTGCGACTTCAAGGAGAGCGAGAAATTATGGCGGGTTGCGTAATATTGAGGAGGAAAGATGGCAAAAAAAAAGCTAGGCGCGTGATTGTTCGAAACCACCGATGACTCATCACCATGAATACATAGGTAGGCGTTCGCGCTTCCTGACTCACTTTTAGCTCCGACCTTTGCACTTATTTACAGCAAAGAGAGTAAAATAAATTTGCCAGTTTTGATCTGTCAGAATGACTCACACCTGTCCAGTCGAATTTTAATTTGCTGATAAAGCTTGAAGAGATGCAATGAAGTGAAATTCTAAAATAAACGCAAAAATATGTTTGATTTGAAATTTTAAAAATTATTATTGCTTTTAAACTAGGAAAACTTGAATATCTGCAAGTTTTTCAGACCAACGTTAAATTTTGTAAGAAATTTCACTTCAAAATTAGAGTTTAATAATATAATTCTAAATGATAATGATATAAGAATTAATTGAAATTGGCGTTTTCACAATGACAAGCAATATGACAGTTGATAGTAACATTATTGTATATGTAATCATGTTTCCTCTTCATGCGTTTTGAAATTTGTTTGCTTAAATTAAACAAATTCTGGCAGATTGATTAATTGAAAACATAAGCATAAAAATGGTTCGGTTTAATAATTTTGTTTTATTCTATAGAATTAAATGGATAAAATAAATAAATATATAAATACTCAAATATATAAATTAAAGACAAATTTATCTGTTTATATGTTTATTCAATAAATATATTTAATAAATTTAAAAACTATGATAGATTAGAAACTTATATTTTGCAGAAATAAAATCCGGCTTCCTCATGAAGAATTTTATTGTTTCTGTGTAATACAGAAAATCACTGCTCTATAACTAGTTTCAGTTGCAATCCTAATTCATGAGCTCCTTTCTCATCGGAAAACGAAACGAAAGTGATTTTATTTCATCAAAAAATGAACATATCAAGTGCCAAAAGGTTCCACAACAACAACTATTAAGAACCTATAAAGAAACATCAAATTTTGCAGTTTCCACATTTAAATTTTTTTTTCGCATTTGAAAGACAAATAATTAAATTCCAAAGTTTCTTTATTGATTAAATCCCTGGAACCAAACAAACTAATCAGTCTTTCACATTTCAATCAAAGTGCAAGTTTCGCAAGCTGTGTTTATTTATGCAAAGTGCACGTTATACGACTGTTGTGTGTATAATTTTGCAATGGCCGCCGGTGTGAGTCTTTTATATTCTCGTCGTCGTTATATATTATTTTGTATGTCTTTGCGCGGGGCGCGAGCCAGCAGCGGAGGAGCCGCCGCGAAGGGCGCGGAGCAAAGGCGGCCGATCGAGTCGCCGGCGGTGCCGCGCGTTCTCCGTTCTCCATTGGCCGCGAGCACCGTTAATGCAGAGTGTGCGCGCACCAATCGCCGACCCGGCCACCTGCCTGACGCACACCTGTCCCGACGGAACACACCTTTCCACGCCCACCAAAGTACAACAGGTGCCAACGGTGACGCCGCCCTGTATCATTAATATTATATCGCGGTTGGGAAAATTTAATTTAGAAACCCTATTAGCTAATTTTTTATAGGAGAAAAACATAAACTTTTAGGTAAATATTTCTTTAAAAGGTCTAACTTTTGAAATAATTTTTAAATCTGCAATTTTTTTAATCTAAACTGAATATAATTATTAGTGCGTTAAATTGCATTCAAATTTTGAGGGAAAATTGAACTCTACTTCTGAAAATGCTAAAACAAAACAACCAATCAATTTTTACGATGACTAATGAGATGCTTGTGAATTATGTTTACTATTAGCCATACATTTATTTCCAGCGAAAAATTTTAATGCTTCATTCATAATTTTTTTTATCTGGAAACCATGACTCTTTGATTGTGTATTTTTTTTCTTTTATCCACAAAACCAGCCGCGAAACCGATATTGAGGAAATCCTATTTCGGATTTTTTAAACCTTCTGACGTCATAACAAAACTACTTGACAGTTTTACAATCTAATGTGAATGAATTTTATGGTATTATAAGTTTTTAAAAGCATAATTTGTGGGGTTTTTTTTTCAAGAGAGTTGTTTTCTTTAATCCGCAAATCAGCCGCAAAACCATAAGCGAGGAAATCCTAGTTTAAATTTAAACTCTTTTACGTTATCAAATATATGCTTTTTTAAATTTTGTGTAATCGTACACGAATGCATTTAATGTTAATTTTTAAAGTAATTTTGAAAGATTATAACCTTAATGATTGTTCCTCAGAAACACTAAAATGTTTAAATGTTTAAAAAAACACAAAGATTATGATATTTATTTTATTATTGTCCATCGGGAATGAATAAATTTTGTTTTAGACATGAAATGAAACTATTACAAATTGAATTATTCAGCTTGATCCAATCATTAAAAATTTATCTTGACACAAATCAGAGTAAAGAATAATATAAATCTCGAGATTTTTTGGTCTTAATTGAACTGTTTCTCTTCTATTATCTCTCTTATGACATATGATTGATACAATTTGTAATAAATTGATTTTAGATATTAAATATTTGGGAAGAGAATGCCCGGTGATATATTTATAAACATTACTAATGAGAAATTAAATAAAAACCAAACGAGATATTTAAATTTTTAAAATGTTTACGTGGTTTTACTGAAAATGTGGGAGAAAAACTTCACTTGAAAGATTGGAGGCATACCAAAATTTTTACTTTTAGTTAAGAAATTCATTCTAAATAACTCAAAAATTATATCTTTAGTGTCACAAATAAATAAAACAGCAAAAAATACACGCACACTGACAACTATTTGAAGAATATTTTCAAACTTTCCCAATCAAATCTCGCATTACTTTCATCTAAATTCTAATTGAAGTATTTTGCGCCTATAGATTGCACTTAGAGTTCGCATCCGGGCGCTGTGGGTGCGCCAAAGGAAAGTGGTCGCGCCGTAAATTCGCATACTCTCGTGTGAGTGTCTTTGTGTGCACGCAATTATCTCGTCGGCATTGTCGGTCCGCGGCGCGGGCAGGACGCGGCGGCTAAAAGTGAGCTGACCTCATGCAGTAAATTAATGTGACATCATCTCAATATTAAAAGTGTCGGCGGTTTGCTGCTAAAAATAGCACGCGCGGTGCTCTGGCTTTCAATTTTCTCATTGCCGCATTCATTGATTGTTGGCGCTCATGTGCAACGTGCCGTATAATCAGCGGCTCTCGTTGCGCTAATTGCGGCTGTGCGTCGCTTCCAATTGCACACGCAATACTTAGAACAATTTAGGAGACACTTGCACCATAAGTGAATAATTGTGCATCAGTTGATAAAATTTGGTTCACTTCTAATTTAAAATTATTGAAAGATCATCACGTATACGCGACTTTGAATTTTATTTATTTACCGATTTGCCATTTCTGTGTATTGAACAGTATAAATAATTTTTGTTTTCTATTTTGCAAAATTAAGTTTGAAAACATATCTTAATTTAAAAAGAAAATTTTTATGCGCAATTCCTAAAAATTAACATAATTATTTTAAATGTATAAACAAAATTTTTTTATTTTAATAAATATAAGAAGAGATTAAATATAATTTGATAATAAACTAAAAATAAAGCTCAAAATTTTTAAAATTTGTTTTAAGTATAACAACTATTGATTTAGCCATTGTTTTATTTAATAATTTTTAATTTTAATTAGGTTTTACAGATAATCTAAAAGAAGATTATAATAATTTAACCGGCAACATTCAGTGTCAATTACTGCTAAGCAAGTAGGCCAGAAATAATGATGTTTACAGTTCGAAATTTATAATATTTTTTTTTCTAAATTTTTTTTAATTTAATATATCTTGCTTTTGTAAGATCAAACATTCCCAGCTAATTGTTAGTAAAGTATCTTATGCAATTCCATAAACCATCTAATTATTAATAGAATATCCATGCAAATATTTATCTATCTTTTATATTTCAAAAGATGATTTCCTATAAGGACTCCTTGCTTGCGTAATAAATTGAAGTTTTTACAAACAATGGTTTATAATTTTACCAATAATCGTAAAAAATGGCTTCTATTGTTAGATACACTAGATTTGCATGACTAATCCAATAATGAGTCCTTAAACTCTGAATCATATGTCCTAAGTCAAAGAAGATTTTAATTTCTTTACTTTTAATAAATAATCATTTATACATTTTTTTTAATCAGTGAGAAATAAAATCTTTACTAAATTTTTGCTTCAAAATATAAAGAATGGACTCGAAATAAATTGAGAAATTTCAGATTTTGGCCTCGTTGAACTGTCAACAATTCAGGTTGATTTGGGGACGTGAAATTCGCTACTCACAGTGGTAGTTGCTCCAGAAATTGGCGAGGCTCCACAGTCGGTACGAGTAGCTGCCGTAGCACCCGGGTCCGTACATATTACTCCTGGCGACCATGATACGCGCACATGGACCAGGCCGGCGAGGCGGCGGATTTGGATCGAGCGACTCGTCTGGTGCGCGTGGCTTCACGCACTGCACTCTCGTCCGTCGGCCGCCGCCGCCACCGCGCGCCAGAGACCCACCGAGCGCACCCCCTCCCTTCCACCGACACTCCCACTACGCAGGGGATGCGCCCGCGCCGTGCAAAGTCACCGACACAGTACAAAGTAGTGTAAACGAGCAGTGCGTCTTTCATTCTCCTTTGCGTTCTTTCCGCCGACGGCAACGAGGCACTCGCCACGTACTCACGCAAATAATAAAAATCGAAAAAAAAACCAAAAAGTTTGAAACCAAATTTAAAAATAATTTAATGTTTTCATGTAAAAATTAACCATTTTTATTAATATTAGATTTTTCCAGTTTATTTCTTGGTTTATTATTATTAATAAAATAATTATTTTGATAAAACTATCTCTTTTTTAAAAATGAAGCGCAGAAGTAATGAATGGGTTTGATTAATCATCCTTCATCGCTCATCGCATAATTTGTTTTCATCTTGTTTTGTAAATTTCATTACTCACACGTTTGCAAACATTTTAGGCTCATTTGCTGACAAACACCGCCGATTAAGAATTTTGAATTCTAAACAACCTCCGTGTCGATTCAAAGTCCAATTTCCGTGGCAAAACAATCCTTTCATTGCGTGAATGAGTCATCGAAAAGGCTCATGAAGTGCTTCTGACTGACAAACAAGTCAAAGGTGAGTCACGCGCCGGGGATGAGCAAGAAGCCCATTAGCGAGGATAGGCAATCTGGCGGGTACCGCTGACGAGCGGGTTGCCTACACCTGTTCTCACCTGTAAAACACCTGTTTGCTCAACAATCGGACTGAAAAACTTCATTGATTGTTGAAAACAGTAATTTATTTGGAAGAAAAGGAATATTTGGATAAAACTAGCAAAATGATGGTTGATTTCTTTTAATTTAAATATTTATGTCTTTTTTAAAATTATTTTATTGCTGTTTGATTTAAAAATAAAAATATTTGGTGATGCAAAAATGATTATTTTTAAAATATAACTTAGTAAAATTAACAATAAAATTACATTAGATCTTATAATTTAAATATTTAATTAAAAAAAAGGACGTTTATTTTAGGTGACATTTTGTGGCGAGATTGATTGTGCCCGAGTTGCCGTTTTCGCTTTCCCTCTCATGGCCGTCGTTTGTGGGTCGCGCACGCTTTTGTTTTCAATCACGCCTGCAACGCACCCATACACACGGCGCACCCCATCATCATCATTTCTCCCTCGCCATACCTACGCAGCGATATCACGTAGTTTTTGCGCCGCCACATCTGCCGCCACGTTTTTGCCGCCGCAACGGCCGCGTCGGATCATCAGTTAGTTTTATTAGAAAAGGTATTTGCTGCTGTGTTGTGCTGTGCGGGGGAGGTTTGATGTAAACACGCGCCGCCGGCAAAACGTCAAGGTGCACGCATGATTTATGACGCCCGAGAGCAACAAAGGAGAGGAGAACCGCAGCTATACAAGAGTCTCGCTAATTACCGCGTGTTATTCAAAATACCTTTGTGCAAAACATGTCAAGGAAACATGTTGAGGTTTGGAGATGAAAAGTTATCAAGATGGCAAAGTATTTATATGTAATAAAAATTATGTATAAATAAAGTAATAAAAATCAATAATTTGCAACTGACTAAAAAATAAATTGAAGTCATTTTTCAAAAAAAAAAAAAATAAACCTTCTATTTTTCTGTAAACGTTAGATCTAAAATTTGAAAAGAATAAGCTTGATGACGAAATGAAAATTTTAAATAAAATTTTTATTTTAATTATTGCAGTAAACTTCTTAAAACCTAGTTAAATTTTTTTTATGAAAACAATCAAGATTCGAAAACAGTGAAATAACTTTTTATTACAAAAGTTCATTTTCCTGTATATGAATACCAATTTGGGAGTTTTCGGAATTAAATTAATTTAAAAAAAAAATCCATTTAAATTTTTAACAGAGAATTGGAGAGAGAAAACTAATAATGAATTGCTTTATAATAAAATTGCATTTGACAAAAATATATCCTGAATTGTGGGATTTGTGGTGATCAATAACATTGGATAACCACTTTTTCCGGGTGCATCATTTTCGGTTGGTTTGAAAGAAAGTTTTCCACAAAACCAGCTATGCCTACAAAAGATTCAATTGCAACAGGAAAACCAATAAAAATTTGGGTTTTCAAATTTTTACATCCTATTCCACTTACGTCATACACAATTTTTGACCAAGGCAAACAAGCTAAAAATATCAAAATCGTCCTCATTAAATTAATCATGATTTGCGGCTTTCATGGAAATCTTTTATTGATATTTTAAAACAAAGTTCACATAATTTGGCTAAAAAATACCCCTTTTTTAAAAAAAATCTGCATGGACATAAATTACTTTACCTCTGCTTTTTAACTTCCAAAACAACTCCTCTGCTTTTTTGCAGTCCGCCCATCTGTCGTACTTTTTATCGTGCTGCGTGTTCTCGTCTTTTTATTTATTATTATTCCACGGCCGAGCGAGTGTGTGTTTTTTTTTATATTAAACCACCTTGGCACTTTGCACCACTATATGAAGTATTGCATGTTTTCGTGCCGCCCTATTACGATTTCAGTACTACTACTTGTGCTATAGATAAACAGACGCACACGGGACGCACTGCACGGTCGAGGGCTTTTAGGCGCTCTCTCGAGGGTTTTATTTAATAAAACGCGGGCGCGCTTTGGTGCAAACGAACACAGCGCAGGGGTCACCCCCGTAATAAAAAATATTACCCACCAAACGGCGTGGAAAAAATTTAATATCAGTCGTGGAAATTACTATTATTACACACGGCAGCCGCTCTCGTATACAACTCGAAAGCGGAGGGTCCAGATTTCTGCACGCTTTGATGCATTTCGTAGTACGTGTGCCATTAATTAATAAGTGGCGGTGACGGGAAATTTGTATCAGAAAATGGTTTGATATTATAACTACAATTCAATACCTTATTCATATAAATTGCATTCCTCAGTGGAAAAATATTAGCATTTTTCATTTTTACTTCGGTTAAATGCAAAGGATACCGGCCATAAAAATCCGGTTCTTGTTCGGCACATAAGTTTAATTTAGTTTCAAGAAGTAAAATAATTTTTGTAAAATTTCATCAGCAAGTCATCACTGAAAGGACCTTAATATACATAAGTTATAAATTTTTTTATTATTCTGTTTCTAACCAATTTAATAATACAAAAGACCAACATTTTCATCTTGAAGACATGCAGTGGTGCATTTCAAATTGTAGTTCACTTTCAAAGGTAACAACTTTATATATTTTAATTACAATAATTAAATACCTAAAATTAATCAGAGCAGTAACAAAAAGTAAGTATAATTAAAAATTAAGAAAACTAATAAAATTCAATTTAAAATAAATAAAAATTATTTAAATTTTAATAATAAAGTTTTAGTTACAATCAACATATTTGCAAAGTTAAAAATTAAATTAAAAAAAAAAAATAAATTTATCTTTATTATAAAAAATTACTATATTTTTTTTTGCTTCTTAGAGTGAAGAATTATCAAGCATCATTTCCCGCTCCAGATATTTTGTCTTTATTTAGTTTGATTTTTGATACCCAACACAAAAGATTTAAATGCTTTTCAATGTTTAATTTTATATAAATAAAGAATTCAGGTCCCGTTTCGGAAGCAGCAAAACAATGGGGAGGAACAAACAGGCAGTTCGTAATATCAGCAGACTCACGCGCGCGCCCGCTGATATATAACGCCAGCGAGCACTTTGCGGTTATTGCATTTACGCTGACAAAACCATGTAACACACCGGATAAAAAATAGGCTCGCACGCATATCATAGCAGCGGTGGCCGAGGTTGCTCTTGTTTTTTCGCTATTAAAATGAATTTTTATATAAGAGAAAGGGTGTGTGTTTTTTTTTTCGGTGTATATCTCTCTCACGTATTGCACGGGCGCGTGTTTGTGTTGCTGCTTGATAGCGCATAAGAGCGCACTTGACTAAATTATTTTATTGCCCCGGGCGCGAATTTTTTTCCGTCATGCATGGCCGAGGGGCCGCGCGAAAGGTGGGAATTCGCAAATTGGCCAAATCAGTATTAACGCGGCTGCAATTAATTCGAACACGCGTTGCTGGAAAAATTGCACACGAGCCGGTCATCAACCAAACACGCAGCGGGCGGATGCAAATCAAGCCATAATAATGATCATTCGGCCGCAGTTTTACGTGTTTAATTGCCGATTCGTGCTTTTAACTGAAAAACACAAACGCCAAAATATGTATATGTTTGCGTGAGTATTTATTTACAAAACGAGAGTCGGAGCGGCCGAAATTACGAATGCACAAGAGGCAATCGACCGGCCATCAAAAAGCCAGCCAAAGGGCTCAGTTTGTGGTGATGCGACTCGTAATCGTACAGAATTTTTATTATTATTTCAAATAAACTTCAAAATTTGTTTGAAGAAATTTACACTCAAGAAGATGATCATGGAAATGAAGAGTTCGCTTCGGGCAAAAAATTGTTTCTATTAAAGTAAAAAAAAATTCAAAACGTACACATCAATTTTTTTGCAAAGTGAGGAAAAGCTCGATCTTTTCTTTTCCAAACTTTAAAAACTTTGCATCAATTTTTTTTTGTAAAAAGTATTATTTATTTATTTTTTCTCTATAAAATACATTGAAATTAATTAAGTTAAAATTATTAATTAATTTATTTATGAATCACAGCAACAAAACCTCTCAAATATTATTTTCAAAGATCATTGATAGTTCACGATCTTTTCTGTTAATAATATTTATTTTATAATTTTGGTTTCCTTTATTTCAATCAAAATTAATTGAAAATTTTACTATAAATTTAATCAAATTTCAGGTTTTTTCCCTCTGAGCAATTACCAGAAGCTTAACCAAATGATTTTCAACTGATACGAGTCCCAAATTATTCATCGCAATTAAACAAAACGGCTCTGCCTCTCCTGCGTAATTTCATTTTCATTACGCGTTGGCGTTTTCTCTTTCATGTCCGACTTTGACGGAAACGCGAAAAATGCAAAGGTATTTATCCGCACCGCACGCAAAATAATAAAATTTAATCGCGTTCTCGCTGGGCTGCGCGTGCAATTTCCAGAGTTAATACACATGGCCGACCGCAGCGCGGCAAGCACGAGAGCAAGGTTTCGAGGTTTCATTTGCCGTCGGCGAAACTAAGAATGAAGAAGTTTTGGCTTTCAAATTGTTCGGAAACATTCTTCCGGGCTGAAGGGGTTATTAAGAAGCAGCGACGCTATTAAGCATGAAGCCAAATATTTCAAGTAATTCGACCAGCCAACCGGGCTGACCGACCCAGCACTCGCATTGTTTGTGCCGACGGCCAACCACAAAGTGCTCCGACTGCACAAATATCGCCTGCACCCCATCGCTAGACGCCCAAGCAAGGTAAATCAACCCTGGGAAGCTGAGGGAGCTAAACAGCACTTCTGTAATTTAATTTAATTAAAAGCTAATTATATTGAAAAAAAAAATCAAAATTTTCATATATTTAAGTCTAGCTGATATAATAGCTTGTTTATAATTAATTTAATTATCCATTTTTGAGGAAATTTGAAGCTTTGTTTTAATTTGAAATATAATTGAAATAAAACTAATACATGAACCGACCATTGGATGATAGTATTTTTAAAAACCTCTCAAATGAATGCATTTAGATAAGGAAAATAGCATTATTAGTAAATTTTTATATTTAATTTAACAATTCTTTTTTCGATTTGAAAGCAAAACAATTGAACCAAAAATGAATTTTCAACGCATGTAAATATTTATATATAAAAAAAAAATGAAACTAAAATGTCAATTAAAATGTGCAATGGCCTAAAAAAGACCATAAAATAAACAATAATAAATTTAAAATAAGTTAAGCTATTAAAATGTTATTAAAACATCTTAATTCTTTATCTTCTCTCATTGGCAATCACGAGCAGTTGATTGTCGCCTGCATTTCAAGACACTTTGAGTCTCCCGCGCGTTCTCCGGCGCTCAATTTGCTCAGGGCCGGGATTAATGCGATCCCCTGGGTTATTTATCGAGATTGCCCCACGCACACCTCCGTCTCTGGCGAAAGTGGCTGCCATCAGTGGCTAATTCCCCGTCTAATGTGGCGGCGTCGGAGTTTGTCGCTGCGGCAGGCAGGTGATTTCTCGCCCAAGCCAATCTACCTGCTTAATGAGCCGTGCAACACCTACACGCACGTCTGCTCCACGCGAGAGGGAGATAAATTTTAGTGTGCAAAGAGAGATTTAAGCAAGGAGCAAATCAACAACAAAGGCAGAATCTTTAGTTTTCGTTTACAAAATTTAAAAATCGGTAAGAATAAAAATTAATTTGAAGAAGTTGACACTCGAGGAGATGATTATGGAAATGAAGAAGTCGGGCTTGTCCTCGTTGTAAAAATTGTTTTTTATTCAAAACACAGTTTCGGTCACGGTCTGCGATCCTATTTCATGAGCAAGAAACACAAAAAATCAGCAAAATTGAAATTACACCACATTTAAAAATAAAAATCTTTTTTTAATTTTATGTTAAAATGTGGTGTATTTTCAATTTTGCTGATTTTTTGTGTTTGTCTTGCTCGTGAATTAGAAACACAGACCGTGACCGAAACTGGTAGAGCCGTTTTGGTTTTAAATAAACACTTTTTACAACGAGGACAAGCCCGAACCAAAATTTATAAATAAATAAGTGAATAAAAACTGTTCTCGTTTGAAACTTTAAAATCCTTGGAGCAAGTTTATTACTGACTAAGTTTTACTCGGTTTTCCTTACTTGAAAGGATAAAAAGTAATAATTGGCGACTCGCGGGTGACCAACAAGCAGAGACGTGAGAGACAAAGCTGCTGGACCGCACGGCTGATTGAGCTTTTCCTTCTTTCGTTACTTTACTTTTCTTCTTCTCGGACGCGCGTGTAAACTTTTGTTTGGTGTTCTCTGTCGTGTATAAAAAAGACCTTCGCGTCTCACTGCAGCCGCTGGGAAATAATAAGTAATCGCACAGTCAAGACGAACGGCCGGTTTTAAGTCTTTGTTTGTGCAGCTGATGTCTTTTCCGTCACCCTTTGGCGCGCGCGAAAGACAAAGCCGAGTTCTCACAAAGTCTGCTCACACCTTCGCTCTCGTGTTTTAATACGCAAATTTCCTTTTCTTCTTTCGGGAAAGCGGCTTAAAATGTAAACGGGCCAAGTTTAAACACTGCGCACTGAAAAGAATAAATTCACCTTTTGTCGGTGCCGCCATTTCTCTCGTCGTCGCGTGAAAGCGACAAAGTGCTTTTCTTTTGCTCTCGCACTCGGGTACCTGTTTTTGTTTTCCTAAGACCGTGTTGAATGAGCGAATGTATCGACAAGTGCTGGAAATAAAAAGGGTCGACGAGACGAATTTCCTGCTCCCCCTGTGCCCGGCCTCCGGTGCTGCTCACCGAGAAAGAAAAACTCTGCATTCCGCCCCGTGTTCGCGCATTTCTCTTCTTTGACAAGACACGGCACCGGGCGACGAGGGGACCTTTCGGCAGGTACCAAAAGAAGAGCGAGCGACACATTCATTGTTTTTGAAACAGAACAGGGGGAACGAAAAACCAGTTGATACTTGACTTTTAAGAATAATAAATGGAGAGGGGCACATTTTTCATTTGAAAGTCTAATTAAAAGGAGATAAAAAGAGGTGCAAAACAACTTTTTTCTGTTCTTAAAAAGAGTTTCCTCTAAATTAAATTGCATTTGTGTTTTTTAGTAAATGTTTTACAAACTTTATCAAAAATTTTATAGAAAATGGAAATATTTTAAATTTTCTCTTTTTTCCCAGATAAATTGAAATTTTCATGGTTTTTGTCCAGCAGTCACTGCAGGGGTTAAATTCTAAAATAAATCTTTTTATTGATTGATGATAAAACAATTAGCTATAAACAGTTAATTAACTATTTTAAATTTGTATTTTAATTATAATTAAATTGTGTTTTAACTTTAACAGTTTTTCTTTCTTTCGTCATCGAGTTTTTTTTCTTCTCTCTTTAGATCGCATTAAAACTCGTTTGCTCTGCAAAGGTTTTCATTTCTCTATACTTCTCTAGGGTTTCGTCATATATACGAAACGGCGATTATATTTAATTTTAGGGCTGAGAGAGCGAGAGCGTGGTGGTCATTGTGGAAGAATAATTCGGCCCTCGTTGTTTTGCGTGGCTGTGTTGCGGACGCGCGATACGTGCAGGCGGTTTATCTCGGGAGGAGCGGCGTCTCCACAGTGCAATTATCATATTGTGGCGCTACTTCTTTGTTTCGCCGGCTAAATAAAATTTTATTGATGCTGCTGGTTGCGCCGAGCATGACGCAGCTCCTTACTTGCTTAGCATAAGCCACAACTTTGTATGTATGGAGTGACCCCAAACACGGCTCCCGGCGATAAAAACAACCGCCGCCGCCGCTTTTACATGCGAAATCACCCGCCTTTCTGCAGTTGCAAAACAATTCGGAGAGTGCGGCTGCCGCTGGAGAAAATAGTTGGAATCTTCGAGAAAAGTGTCTTAAATTTAATAAGTAGTATAAAAAAAAAATGATAAATAAATCAAGGAATTAATTTGGGAAATGAAGAGATCGGGGGCTTTTTCCTCAATTTAAATTGTTTTTATCACAAATAAAACGGCTCTGCCAGTTTCGGTCACCGTCTGCGAACATGATGAGCAAGGAATATACAAAAAAATCAGCAAAATTAAAAAAAAAAACCATTTCAAGTACCAACCTTAAAATTTATGAGTGTTGCTGACTAATAACTTGCTCATTCTTGTATTAGTCAGCGAGCAGCGTATTTGCTCATAAAATTGGTTGTCATTTGAATTTGCTTGTTTTAAGATTTTTTTTAAATGCATTTTAACAAAGAAAGCTCGAAAAACCATGTTTTTTACACTTTGACCCTGAATAACTTTTTAACTAAAATAAATACTATCACCAATTTTTAATAACTTCTTCCCTACTAATATACGCAACGTTTGGCTATTTTGAAAATTAAAATATTGATGTACTAGATACTTCAGCTGCAAATTTAAAAATTAATTATGGCAAAAGTGACCTTGAACTTTGACTTACGACTTTGGGCAACACAGCAAAGTTTTTGGCCGTCTCAATTTCAACAACTTTGATTATTATACTTTTTAGCGTATCTCTAACAGAAACCGAGATATATTCGATTTTCAAAATCTCCTTTTAAAAAAAATGCCCAACTTTGAGCCCCTGTAAAGTAGGCATTTTGAGAATTTTTCTAAATCCTTTGAATCTAAAGGACACCTAAAGGAATCGGCCTGCCAAATTTTAACCAAATCGGTTGACCCAAGCTAAAAGTGGGTAAAAAAAAGAATACATGTATTCTTTTTCTTCTTCAAGTTTTCTGATTTTTTGCATTTTCTTACTCATGAATTAGGTTTGCACACCGTGACCAAAACTGGTAGAGCCGTTTTGTTTTTCAATATAAAAAATTTACTTGAGGAAAAAGCCCGATCTCTTCACTTCCTCGATTATCAATATCTTCAAGCAAATTATTTTTA
Organism: Neocloeon triangulifer; assembly: GCF_031216515.1. Classification (NCBI taxonomy): domain Eukaryota; kingdom Metazoa; phylum Arthropoda; class Insecta; order Ephemeroptera; family Baetidae; genus Neocloeon; species Neocloeon triangulifer. Next base: position 3,232,012 of record NW_026775555.1, on the reverse strand, counting down.
CAAGTAAAGTTTTCTCATTAAATAATTCATTTAAATTTGAATATCAGAATTTTTCTTTTAAAATTGTAAAAAAAGTTCCAAGCAAAATCTGCAAAAATCCAAATCTTTCAAAAAGTTTGTTACTTGTTTCGGCAAACAAGATTTGACCGGGGGATTTCTCTGATTTTGAGGAGCGAATCTTTGTGGCCGCGCGCGGCGGAGAAACTCGGAGGCGGAAGGGGCACCAGTCTGCTCTTGTAAACAAGTTTTGGGCAGTGCCCTCGAGGGCGAAACTTTAGAGTGAATACGAACGTTGCTTGCGACTGGCGTGCAGCGCGTTCTCGTCAAATTGCGAGAAAATAAAAGCGAGGGAAAAGGTTTAATTTGTCTTCTCGCTACTGCAGGCAAATGAGCGGCGGCGGCGGCGCCAGAGTGAACGAGGAGCAGATGAAGAAATAACAAAACATTATTCTCTCCTTTCTACTCTGCTCTCTCACTTATTTAACCGTGCCTGAGTCTGACTGCAGGCGTTCGAAAGTTAATTTCGCCAACGTCTTATAGAAGAGAGAGAGAGAAAGCGCGTCGGGCATATTTCCGCATGTCGGTGTGTCGGGAGGGGACGCCCTCAAAACACGCACAATACAGATAATTTTCATTTAAAAAATTAGAAAAAAAAAATTATTATCACAACTTATGCTTTCTTATAAATTAAAAGAGTTGAAAAATGATAAATCGTGATTTTTTATTAAATTTTTAAATAAAAGGGGTGGTGGACCCGGTTCGTAGAGACCAAATTTGCTCGCAACCGCACAAATTAGAACAATGGCGCGCGAACGACGAAAAGAAATATTATGATTATCTAGAATCGTCGAGACGCGAGCTAATTTCGCGGCTGCGGGAATGGAAACGACTGCCACTTTCTTACGCGCCAACTCAAGCGCGCGTTCTCGTGTTCTGCGTGCGCGGCGATGTTTGTTTAATGAAGCAATTACTAATTAGACGGAGCAGGTACTACAAACGTTGAAAGAGAATGAGAAGAGAGTGTAGAAGAAGGCCTGAGGGGAGCGAACGCTGCTGTGTTTGTTTCTTATTTCGACGAGAGTGTGTGTTATGCACGCGTTTTGTGGGGAGTTAATTTGAATAGAAGGGCGGAAGGGTATGAGATTCATAAAGACATTCGTATGAAAATTTGAATCTTGATTCAGGGAGTAAGAAACTCCTTGTGTGAGTGCATTATTTTCAGAATATATCTAACACTTGAAATAAGCCAAATATGCAAATTTTTTGTTTAATTTTCTTTTCAAGTTCTAAGGAAATTGGAAAGAAGTAGAAATTATTTAATGAAAATTAATACTAAATTTTAGTTTAAGATCGACATGTTTACTGTTAATATCGGTTAATATTTCTTGTCTATCAGAAAAACAAAGAAATTATTATTGTTTAATTATTATTTTTGTTGTTTATTTGTACAAATTGTTAAAACTTTATTTACATTTGATTGTTGAAAACAATTTATTTGAAGAAAAAAACGATCGTAAGACAAAACGGCAACACCACTAGCATGAATTTTGCTGAAACTTCAGAGATAAAAAAAACTTCTTCGGCCGCATTGAGCCTTGGTTGACTTGCTTATTTTTTATATCTTAACACAAATTTTACCATTTTTTTTTTTACTATTTTGCAACGAAAAAGCTATAATATTTTGATTTAATTAAGCCACTTTTCAAAATTGCCCCTAATTGGATCATTTTCCTTGATTGAGAGATTGACAATGATCGCACGAGCAAATTTAATGATAATTTACTCTTCCCCTTTCCGCCAAGAAAGCAGTAAAAAACGGTAGCTCGTGTCTCTCGCCATCGCAACCCTTCCTTTTGTGCTATGACGGGGCGGCGCGAGAAAAATAAATTCCTGCTTTCTCTATCAAATTAAAAACAAAGAGGTTTACCAGGCGACACAATTTTATTGTCTAGCGCGTCACACTCGACTTGCTCTCTTTCTTCTTCTTCTGTGCAGGCATACGCTGTGCTTGCTTTTAATACCACGGTGGTGCGCAGTGAGAAAGAAGAATCGTCGTCTCCAGAGCAGCAAGGAGGGCTTATTTATTCGCCCCTTCCTCTCTCTGCCACCCCTTTCTGCGGAATAAAAATTAAGCAGCAGCAACCGAGAGAGCGGGCGGGCGACGCTATTTTCGCCGGCGACTACATTAATTGTTTGACGCAATGCAATAATTCAACTTGACGACTTTCTTTTCTCTTCTTTTGTTTGCAAAATTGGACACGACGGCTACGAAAAGAAAAGAGAAAGGGTGAAGCGCGGCACCCCTTTATATTTTCTCCATCAAAGCCTTCGGCGTTTATCCATTAATTGATTCACCAGAGAGAAAGAGAATGAAATTCATATATGATAAAAAAAATCTCTAATAAAAAATTCATCGTGCCTCGGGGCTCAATTTTTGCACTTGTAATAAGGTGTGTGTACTCAGCAGCAGCAGCAAACAAACTCACCGTCTCTCAAGTCTCTTCTTCTCTTTCTCTCTCCGCCGGCTGGATAATTTAATTGATTGTAAAGTTTTCTTTAATCATGCGCCCGCTTCTTACGAGAATTCATTAAGAATTCTGCCGCCCGAGGCATTAGCGATGCACACAGATGAAATAGCGCGCTCTGCCAGCAAAGATACACATATCATTAATATTTCTCTCTATGCCGCGCTTCTCCTTCTTTGGATGGAGAGAATAACAAGTTGCTCTTCTCTCTCTCCTGCGCGTTTTGTGTGTATCTTTGTGAGTGAGTGCTCTGTCTGTGTGTAATGCACGCTCGCTTACTTTGCGTTTACAGCGGCATTCAATTATAAATTTGTAATTACATTAACTGTTATGTGTGTTTTCACGTCGTCGACAAGCAAAATAACACATCGCGCGAGCAAGGTGGAAAGAAAGTTGCAAAGTAATTCGGGACGAAAATTAAGCAGGCTTTTCAAAGTCTTTCCGACTTAAAAGCGCAGGTTTGTTTATTCACTGCTTTGAGTCAAAATCTCAGAGAGAGCTTCTCTAGATGTTGATTTACGGCTTCAAGTTATTTTTAATGATGGGTTAAAAGTTTTCATAGAAAAAATTTGCGTGGCAGAAATTATTGTTTGATTATTTTCTTCTCATGCTTGTGGTTCAATAAAATTGAATAAAAATAATTCTTATACCAAACTTCACAAGTAACCAGAAATAGACTTCCGCAAAAAATATCGATATCCAATATCGATACCGAAAAACACGATATATATCGATATTTTTCGGCCAAACCGATATTTTGGCCGATATTTTTTAAAAAACCGATTTTTTTTAAAAAATTTTCCATATCGTTCATAAAAAAAATTCCCCATTTCAGGAACCAAAAAAAAATTTTTTTTAGCGATTTCTTAATCACGGAAGACCATTTGGATCAATTCTAGCTACCTTTCCATTCCAATTTTAACCTACACCCCCTTGAACCCAGCTGACCCACCCTTTAGGCCAAGTCCGAACTATATAAATATAAAATTATATTTTTATATAATTTTATACATCTTCGACTGCAGAGTATTTGGATCGGTCTACTGATACTTTTACTACTACTACTACTACTACACTTCTTACTTAACACTTACCAACTACCCAGTATTTTACTACACCCGTTGTAAGTAGAGTCGCATAATGCATCGTTTAAATTTTGAATCGTTGGAGACGAATATTATATATTTATATTTATAATTTAATACTACCAATAAGGTGGCTGAAATGGATTAAATTAACAATATTTATTTATTGCTTCAATTCATTTTTATTTAAATGAATCCAAAACAATTTGAAATTAATTTTTTATAAATATTCTGTGTAAAAAATAATTAAGTTAAGTTCGGCTGCATGCTAAAAAGTTATTCAAATTACTGATAATATAAATTCCACCAATACAGCATTAGCATTTTAGTAAAATTTTCAATCAATTTAAGTGGCACAATTCAGTTTATATTATTCAATTTTCAATTCCTCTTAAATTTGAATTATACTTTGTTGACAAAAAGCCTTCTGTGAACAAGAGGTCTCCTGTCTAAGCGCGCATTGGTCAAAAGGCGGCCGTTCGTAAAAATTTTGTTTGAGAAAAACAGTCCCGCTACTAACAATAATTTTGCTAAAACGTCATAGATATAAAAATATTCCCCACCCCCCATCCGCCGTAGTGAGCCTTATTAAAGAAAATAAATAAATCACTTCTTTAATACGTTGTTTCAAAATTTAAAGTCCATAATACCTCATCCAGAAAACCTTAAAATGAATTTGAAAAAATGTTTAATACAAACATTGGATTGTGGGCTGGCAATGGAACATTTAATTGCCAATTATGTTTATTATTGTACTTCAAGGGAAACTCTGGCTATAAACGAAATTAATCTATTCATGATCTAAATATTCCAAAAATTATTGAATGAAAAAATAAATTGAGAGGAAAAAATACATAAATTGTGAAAAATCAATATTTTAAAAATTTCTTTAAAAATCCAAAATTTTAAATCTAAATTTGATTAACTTCAAAAATTAAGCAAATTTTATCATCATTAAAAAAAAGCACTTAACTCGCTAATTTTGTCTCTCGAGACTTTCTACTACCCTGATGTAAGAATAAAATTAATATTATTTGACTAATTTATTTCTTTTTTGATTAATTTCATTGAATTTTTATTATAAAAATTAAATAATTTAAAATTTCAATTTCCAAATGCTTCATCAATAATTGTTCTATATAATTATATTATGCGGAGTTCAAAATGAGGCAGCATACTATTGAATTGAGTATTCATTTCCGATAAAAAATATTTTTTAATCTTAATTAATAACATACATACACGCTCAACAATTTTGTGCTCGCGCTCGCAATCACTGGCAACAGTGCGCTCGCGCTCAAATTTTTGAAAAGTCTTGCGCTCACGCTTTGCGCTCAAAAATATTATAACCCAAGGAAAAAGTGCGACTTTTTAGACAATTTTTTAATATAAAAAAATCCATAGGCAATTGGAAATGATAAAGTTGAAGTTAAATTACCAAAATTGGGATCAGTTTTGAAGTTTTCGGTATAACAACACTGTTTTCCGTAACAATTTTTGATCAAATTCGGGAATTTTTGCTTTTGGTTTGAGCGCAAAATGAGCAAGATTGAGTGAGCGCTGTGCTCAGCGATCGACCAATGCGCTCGCGCTCACGATTTTGAAAATCGTGCGATCGCGCTCTGCCCATGTACGATTATAATAAATAAAAATATAGTACAGACATTGGAGCTATCAATAATTTGATTTCAATGATATGATAATAATTTTTTTTTCATTCATAATATTAAACAAATTGGGAATTTTTTTTATTAAAATCTAAATAAACTATTATCTATTACTATTTAGAATATATGTTTGAAGGATATAAATAAAAAATATAAAATGGAAAATAAAAGCCAATAAAAGTTTGAAAATTGGGGTAATTTGTTTTAATATGCCCAGTCAAAAAGACTTCTCATAAAAATTCCCGCTCTACTCTAGGCTTTTTTATCCAACGGCCATGCACAAAAGGCCAATTACTTTAAGGACTACCAATAAGGCAATAACTCTCGGGCCGCGCAGCAAGAATTAACTCTTAAAATATAATAAAGCGATAATTGATTAGGGACGTGTATTTTATGTAAAAAAAAATAGGATTTCAAGTTTCAACTTCAATCCTAAAAGGCCGCATCAGTTTTTCATTTGTTATTTTTTTTAACCAACCTAAAATTAAATATATAATTTGAAACAATAAAACCTCGTTAAAGCGAAAGCGAAATAGACTTAGGAGGCATTATTCAGAGTTACAGAAAAATTTCTCTGTTGGATTTTACTTTTACTGACAATATATTTTATAAGAAACAAAATATTCTATTTTTAATTATATTTTTTAAATTCATCAAATTTCAAAATAATCATTTTAACTTAAATTTATCATACAATCATTTAATTTACTTCGTCCAATTTCATCGTAGGTAGCATAAGGAAGAAAATTAAAAGTTTATATTTTCAATGCATGCCCAATTATTTGACTAGGGTCTAACTAAAAAAAAAAATGATTTTCACTAAGTGTTATGCAACTGCAACTTTTTTAACCGTCTTAAGTTTGCTAATGCTAACCCACTGAACGCTGCAAATTATCAGAAACTTTTTAGCATATATATAGCACTTAAAAAAGTGGCTTGTTTTAAAGCTCTTGGATAAGAAGGCTTGAATCCAAGTTGAGAGGTTTCTTGGCGAAAAGGCTTTATGACTGAACAGAAGGCTTTTTGATCAAGCAAGCAACGTTAATTTATTTATATTTAAAATTAAGGAATTATTGAAAATTTGATTTTACCCATTTTAAATTAGAACGGCTTTATTGACAATATATTGTCAGTTGAAACAACTTTATAACTTTGAAATATATATAGACAACCCAATTTTAAATTCTTTTTAGTACATTATTAGATTTTTTGAAAAAAAAATTAAATAAAAAAAATTTTAAATTACATTTAATCAATTTAAAAAAAATTATCGAAGTATAAATAAATACAAAATTAATATTTATTATTTAATAATCCATTTCCGCCTTAAATGCCCCTTGCCAGCCACCATAAATACTAATAATAATACAAATACTAATAATATTTATATATTAATTATATTAATAATAATAATATCAATTATAATATAATTATAATTAATAATAATAATTTAATAATAATAATAATAATAATTAACACTTCGATATTTAAAGTAATTTCGACTGATAGATATGCGATATCGTCAACACTTCTTCACACATCAGGTAGTATTAGTCCGTGGTACCTTAAATATCAGAATTTGAACAGTGATAAATATTTTTTGGCATCCATCTACAAATCTCAGACAGACTATTTAAATTATTTCTAACTGTTTTTTTTTTTGCAACTATTCCCTCACCCCTTAAACCCAAGTCCATACTACAAGCTTCAGGCAATTAAAAAAATAATAATAATAAAAATAAATTAATTGGCTACCATCTAAATTGATCTAAATATCTCTGACAGATCATTTGGATCATTTCTAGACACATTTCTGGCATTTTTTTAAAAATATACCAACCCCCAGAAACCACCGTAAACCAAGAAAAGGGTGTTTTTAAGCACTTTTTAAAAATCACGATATTTTTGGCGATATTTGATATCGATACCGAAAAACCGCCGAAATATCCGATATATATCGATATTAGGCCACGATTTTTATATCGATATATATCGATTTTCAAAAACATTTGCGGAACTCTAACCAGAAACCTTAAAGTTTTTAATTACTAACTTACAAACAATAGATTTATTTATAAATAAATTTTTATTTTATGGTAAAAAAAAACAAAGAAAATCTTAATAATTATATACTATTGCAAAAAATTGTATACCTAGACTATTTAATAAATAAATAATGTAACTTTAATTAAAAAATATTATATTAAATAAAATTATAACATTTCATAAAATCATATAAAATTATGTAAAATAAAATATATTTAATATTATTGTATTTAAAATTAATACATAATAATATTTTAACCCCTGAGCATTAGTGCTATGAACTTCTACGCGATGATTAGCGTGGGGTCCGCGCGGACCCCAAATTCCCTTTTTTGGCTCTCGGCCCTCCAGTTGTGCACGCAATGACCTGAAACTTTCAAGAATCAACCCATAATCATTTAGCATTAGGGTGGGCTGCATAATTTTCAACCACCACCCTTTCAACCCCTTTTACACCCCCTTGAAAATATTAAAACCTGCATTTTTAGTATTTATGCTACAGTACGAGCGCAGAGCTCCATGAATTAAGGGTGCTTGGCCAACTTAATGCAAAAAGGGATGACACATATGCAACCCCTTAACTTTTCAACCATTCAACCCCTAAAACAACCCCTAAAGCAACAAAATTCTTCCACTCTGTACTACGTCAATGTGTTTTTTCCTGAAAAAGAATAAAATACCCTTCTGTGATTCAGATTTTTGCAAGGTTTTCTGCCACACCCTCAAATCACCCCAAAACTACCCCTTGAATAAATGGCAGAATGTTTTGTTTGTTTTCCTTGCCTCGAATTTTATAATAGTTGTCAGTGAATGCGAATAAATTATAATTTTTGCAGCATATTACATTTGAGGCAAGGAAAATATACATAAACCTTTCTGCCATTTATTCAAGGGGTAGTTTTTGGGTGATATGGGGGTGTGACAGAAAAAAATGCAAAAATCTGAATCAAAGAAGGGAATTTTTATACTTTTTTTGTAAAACACGTTGACGCAATACAGAATGGAAGAAATTTATAATTTTCGGGGTAGTTTTGGGGTTAATTAGGGGTGTGACATCATATTTTGTCAAACGTAAGCCCCCACCATGTGATCAAGGTTATTTTATTGTAAATAACGAGGTGCCTCACTGATTGGAAGCAATTTATAGCAACTAAGGGTAGTTTTAGACGGTTGAAAGGTTGCATAAGTAACACCCCTTTACTCATATATTTGGCCAAAGCCCCTAAATTTTTTGTACACCCCTAAAAATATATGGTTCTGCGCTCAAGCTGCAGCATAAAAAGAAAAAATTAGTTTTTATTGATTTGAGGGGGTGAAAAAGGGGTTTCAAGGGTGGGGGTTGAAATTTCTGAAGCCCAACCAAATGCTAAATGGTTCAGGGTTGATTCCTGAAAGTTTCAGGTCATTACGTACACAACTGCAGTGTTGAAAGCAAAAAAAGTAACTTGGGGTCCATGCGGACCCCACGCTAATCCTCGCGTAGAAGTCCCGCTTTTTTTGAAAAAACTTAAAAATAAAAAAAACTAAAAAAAAATTTTGGTTTTTACGATTGGCTTTTAGTAAAGTATCACGAAAGAGTCAATTAGAATTTTTTTCAGATTTTTTAAAGCAGTTTTCAGGGAGTTAATTAAAAAATAACGCTTATGGGGTCCGCGCGGACCCCACGCTAGCTCTCAAGGGTTAATCATTTATTAAATAATTAATTAATTAAATAAATAATTAATTAAAATTTTGTTATCAAATTTTGCTTGTATAAATTTAAATATTGAAGAATTGTACTCTGATGAGGTATTTTCAATAAATTATATATAATATTTTAATCATTTAATACCACCCTAATTAATTACTTTTCCACCAAATTTCTTTCTGATCCATGTTTAGTTGGCCATCAGAAGACGCTCATTGCCGTTATTGCATCCCTCTTTCGCAGAATAGTTATTAGCCGTTGCATCATAAACTACGAGGCTCACTGCTTAAGCCCCCAAATTAATTTCCATGCGCAACCTCTGATCTCCTGATGCCGCTCGTGCGCTCCAATGAAGGCCGACCAAATAAAAAATCGTATGGCTTACACACTTCCGAGCTAATTAATGTCGGGGCCGACTTGGGTGTGCGTCGTCCCCAGAAATGACACATAAGTCGGCCGGAATAAAAGACACACGAGATATGACTCGCCGCGCTTTCTTTAATAAACCCGTACAGAGGGCGAAACGCCATTAGATCATAACAAAAATTAATGACCAATCTTGCAGCCCGTCACGGAGAGAGTTGACGGTGCACGGCTTTTTTAACTGCTCGCGCTAATCAACGCGGATGATTGGAGAGGTCGGATCTTGCGACATACGACCGCGTTGACCATCACAACTGATCAAACACGCGTCAATGAGTCTGTCTACCCTAAGAAATCGTTCGTTTTTCCATCACTGCAATCAAAAAAATTAGATCAACTTGAGAAAAACAGATATCATGGTGATAAATTTCCTCTATTTTCCTTAAAATATTTATTTCATTTCCCTTAATTTCATTTACACTAAAGTTACTTTTAAATTCTGTCCCCAAATGCCCATGTTAACTTTTATTATTGTTGTTTATTTGCCCAAATTGTTTACGTTCTATTGTAGAAAACAATTTATTTGAGATAAAAGGAAATGTTGGACAAAACGGCACCACCACTAGCAAGAATTTTTCTAAAACTTCCGAGATGTTTACTCTTTATTTTCAAAGGAAAGATCGCGCATTGAATTAATTAGTAGATAGTTTTCCGCAAGATTTTATATTATAACAATTAAAAAAAGCATGGATCACGATCAACTTGTGGCAGATTTGAAATGCGTTCAATATCCTTTTATAACGTACTTACAAATTAGTATTAAGTCAGGGCCAAAATTAAAATATTTATTATAGTTTTATCATTAATAACATTTACATATTTATAACTTAATATACATGATATATATTTAAACCCGCTTTATAACTTTTATTTACAATTAATTTAATTTTTATATTAATCATTTTTATTTTTATACAATATTTTATCTTTCTTTAATAAAAAAATTTCCTAATCAGGGAAGTGACTTTATTTTTCCACATTGTTTCTTTATTAATCATTAATAAACTATAAAAATTATACATCACATCCTGATCCATGTAAATACTTTAAAATCACAATTGATAATAGTTGGTTATGGTCAATTGATTGCTTACTAATGATATTTATTGATTCAAAATTATGCAAGTCCAGCCAAGCTCGAGGGTTTTATTTTCGAAGGAAGGAACGCGCATTGCATCAATTAGTAGGTAAAGCACCGCAAGATCTTATTATTATAAAATTTGTAAATAAATAAAATGTAATAATAAAGAAAATAAAAAAAGTATCGATCACGATCGACTTGTGTCAGATTTGAAATGCATTCAATAACCTATCATAGCTTAGTTCGTATAATGTCTGGGCAAAAATTATTATATTCATCGTGTTCGTTGTAACTAGTTTTATATTTTAGTTTCTAAAAATATCAAATAATATTAAATAACTTAAAATATAATATAACATAATTATATTATTTATACACTATTTTTTAACTTACTTACATTTCATCTATTTACTTTCTATTATTTAATTTCTTTCAATTAATAACTTTTATCATTTTTCACTACAAAATCTCTGAATCAGGGAAGTAACTTAAATTTTTTGATACGATAAAATTAAATATATTTTTATGATATCCCAATCAATATATTTATTCTAAAATCACAATTGATAATTTTATTGCTTTAAGTAGTGATTCTGAGTTCGTGATACTATATTATGCACATCGATTGTTTTACTAACTTTACTTTTATTTCCACATTTTCATCCAAAAGGAAAAAAACTTAATTTGATTTCTCGCCCCATTTCTAGGGATGGCAAATGTAGTTTCGCATTTTTATTTATAGTTTCGGCGCGCGGAAGTCGGTAAGAAAAACTGCATATTTCCTGCTGTTCTGCCGCAATAACCATAAAGAAACAATCAGCGCGGCCGGTCTAATGTCATTCGAGAGATTGCCGACGACTGAGGTGATAATAAAACTGCTCAGCATCAGGACCCGTGAATTTCATTCTGCGTCCTTTTCACATTCATCCCCCGCTTGAACTTTTTCTCTCGTCGCATCAACGATGTACAACGCAGATTAAAAAGTGTATCTTGCGCGCGTCCCATAACGGCAGAGACAGATGCTTTTGTATATTTAAGGAGGCGGGCAAAAAATTAATGACTTTGTAAATGCGAAAAATGTATGGAAGCCGAGCGCGCGCTTTTAGATATTTATTTTGCCATCATCATTTCTCGGCGTTTAACTTTTCCGGGCAAAAAAAGTCGTCGCCCCGTCGCGAATGAATTCATCGTGATAAATTGCACGACGCACCTTAAAGAAATTTTGTCTGCCCAGAGAAAGATGAAAAAGAGCCGACGACGTGCCGGGCTCTCGTGTTATTATTTGCCTCTCTCGGAAATTTCACCTCGAGCCCAAGTGCGCCGGGATATTTTTCTCTCTCTCGCTGCGTATATTATTTCCATCTCTGCGCGTTCTGCTCGGCAGCCGCTGCGAGAAATATTACACACGTAGGAGGAAAAATTAAAATTCTCTTCATACGCGCGCCATCACCTAAAAACAGGCGTATTTTAATATAAAAGAGCAGGGCGAAGGCACGTCGTCATGTGAGACGAAAAGAGAGCAGCCAAATATGAAATGGGAAAACGGCGGCTGTGTAGGTGCGCGAGCAGAAAAACGAATATAATGTTTTATGATGTGACGTAGGAAAGGGTCTTTCCACGATGATGGAACAGTTTGGACGGAGCATCCTTTCAAATGCCAGCGCCGAATGTAATTAAGGCAGGGATATTAAAATATTGTTCTTTGGACTTTAACAAAAACGTCTGGAATGAGAGAAGATCCGTGAGTTGAATAGCGAGATATATAGTTTTTGGTATACATATATTATGAACAACTGGAATTAGATTAACGAAGAAAATTTATAAAAAAAATGTACACGAAAGATGATGTTTGAATGGAATAATTTCCTACTTTAAATTTAATATTAGTTTGCAGTCTCAATATATTTGTTTTTTGTTTTATCTTAATTTCTTCTTTGCCCTCATAATTGTCAAAAATTACCAAGAATATCGCAACATTTTTATGAAAACTAAGATCATAAATTATTTAAAATAAAATAAAATATTATTAAATATTATTTTTAAATTTCTAACAATATGATAACAAGAAAAAATTGTTTTGCTTTATTTCAAAATAACACAAAATAAATATTAAATATTACATTCATTCTTACTGTATTAAAACACCAGCTAAGATCTTATGAAAAGAGAAAATTACTTCAATTTGGAATACAATCCACCTATAATTGCCGCTAGAATTGATTATGAAGAATTGTAAGTTATATTTTAGAAAATTGATTTAGTTTAATTTTTTATTTTTGCAGAAATAAAATCCGGCTTCCTAGGTGAAGATGAGCAACTTTATTTTTTCTGCAAGATACAGAAAATCCCTGCTCTTCTAGTTTCGCTTGTGGGTTGAAACCTTAATTAATTCATGAAATAAGCTATTTAAGCAATTTTTTGTACATTATAAAAAATTTAACGTGCCAGTAAGATTCAAAAAATGTTATCATAAATTACAATATTTTTCTTCTTAACTTTATAGTACAGAATATTGGAATTCGGAAGACGAGAAAAGAGGCAAGCACTTTTCACACATTTATCAATTTTTGTCCGTTTGTTAAATTCGCTTGGAAAAATTATTCTCTAGAAATTATTATTATTAATTTTTTACAGATATTTATTCAAATGAATTCCAATATTCTGTATTGTAAAATTAAGAAGAAAATAGTGTAATGTTCACATATTTTGAATCTTTTTTACATGTTGAATTTATCAAAATGTAAAAAACATTGATTAAATATGTTTAATTTCAGCTGATTTAATGAATTAAGGGTTGCAACCCGCAATCGAAACTAGTAGAGCAGGGATTTTCTGTATCATGCAGAAACAATAAAATTGCTCATCTTCACGGAGGAAGCCGGATTTTATTTCATCAAAAATGAACGCCTAAAGTGCCAAAAGGTTCCACAACAACAACTAAAGAGATTTGTTTTAATTATTTAAAAATTCAGATTCTTGGAAGAAAAATAGCGAATATTTTCACTGAAACAAAAGTCCTTTCATTTCATTACGATCCTTTGCTTTTGCTCAGTTCGACACAATATCAGTGTGCGGTGTCATTCTTCCGGCCGCGAGCAGCAGGAAAACGGAATGACTCAATTTTATTCTCAGTGCATGGTATCTCATCTGCCGGGCAGTTTTGTAGTGTTTCGTCGTCGAGAACGAGCAAAATAATAAAGCGGCCCGTGTTGTTATAAAACTGTCTTTATACCGCCGCGCTGCATGACTCGCCGTCATTCCCGTTAAGGTCGGAATAAAGATGCTATCGAAATCGCAGGAGACTCATCTCGCGTCGGCAGCCCTGCTTTGCGAGAATAAAAAGCCAACGGGAAATACATTCAATTTGCGGATTTTCCACTCGGCGGAGAGGCAAATCTCGCGGAAATCGGCGGCAACGGTTTCGCCGAAATTCGTTCCGCGCGAAAAAGAAGAAGCACCTGCCGCAAAAAGCGGCGCCCAGAGCCATCCAATTTTCTTTCTCTCCTGCTTTCCGCCGCATTAGAGGGCGACTTTTGTATGGAGATAAGCCAACTCTCTCACACACACACGCTCTCCTCTCTTTCTCTGTGTGTGTGTCTGACCAAAAAGAAGTAAAAGGAGACGACTCAATTACTTTTGATACTCGCTCCGTTCCATTATGCGCCGCGTTCAAAGCTCTCTTTCTCTTATCAGCGCCGGTGCAGTTCCAATAACACAGAGCGAGAGAGACGCGGACACTCGCACACCAAGAATATAAGCAAAGCTTGCATTCAAGTCTCCCGCGAGTTGCACGTCCCGAGATTAAAGTGCTACGTTGATTTGCGACAAAGTCGACCGCACAAAAGTTCGGTCAAACGCGTTTTATTCTCACTCGTCAGCATTTTGTACTCACAAATTTGAAGTTCAACTCAAAATTGAAATTTCTGTCCGATGACTCACCTGTGAACACAAATAAAAGATGATTAGAAACAAGAATTAAGGAAATGAGTTGCATCATATTTTATTTCTGTTAAAATTTAATAGTTTTAATTAAGTATTTTAATTAAAACTCAAGTACAAAAGTTTTTAATGTATTTCCACTTGTTTTCTAGCCGAACTTCAGTTTTGTAGAAGAAATTCGCAATCGATAGCGTGGATTCATACAAAATTGAATTCAAAGTCTCTCTTGTATTTCTCGACCTCATGAAAGCTCATTCAGTCCGTACCAACAACTGGATTTTCTATAGTGAAAAAAAATCGGTAGACTTAAAATATCCCAAAAGGAAAAGTATATTAAAATATGCATGGAATAGGTTTTTTTGTGGTTATTAGCTGTTAAAATTTATTTTGTCTCTTCAGATTAAACCACCAAAATTTTTTACACTTCCGTCCAATCGGTGGTTTTATAACATCATAAATTTGCAGGAAATGGTACAAAGCTGAAAGAAGACTTAAGTGGGTTAATATTTTAATCCGCTAACGTCTTCCGGGCACACCATTTTTGGGCATAATATGAGCCTTGAGATTTGAGGCCTCTAGATTTTAATCACAGGTTTCACGCTGTAACCATCAATGAAGCGTGAGTTTCAAATATAAATAGTTTTGATGTTAGATTAAATTCGATAAATATTTCTATTTTAAGCCTACAATTAAAACAAAAATGCGGGAAAAAATTGTTGGATATTTTGTGCTGCGTTGGACAAATAAACGTGAGTAATTTTACTATTTACTAAAATTAGATCAAATGATGTCAATAAACTTTTAAAGTTATGTTTTTTATAAGTTTAGTAATTGGATGTAATAATAAACATTTTAAAGACTTACATTTAATTTATTTTATTTTTAATTATTTTCACATTTATTTATATAATATTATATAAATTATAATTTATTACATGATCTAATTGAAACTAGAGCTTATAATGAGTTTTTACCGCACATTTGTTAATTTTTTTTTTAATATATAGTGTAGCGAATATCAGCAAGTTGTTAAATAATTAATGGAGAAAACTTGTGTTCCAGGAGGTTGATTGGTGGAGCCAGTTCGCGATATCATCTTTTTTTTTAATAATAAAACTCTTCCATATTGCGAGAGCAAATTGTGTATGAGAACTTAATGATGGAAAAGAAATTTTCCATTATCACCTCCTTCATTTATTGAAAAAAGTTGTTTCTATCTCAATATGCTAAACTGAATAAAGATTAAATTTAAAATTACATGTATAAGAGATTTCGACCAGCGAAACATTGCGATTTACACATTTTGTGTTTAAGAAAGGCAAAAACTATTATTTTATAAAAATACAAAAATCTGGACAAATCTTTTTTCTGGAACTGGAAGGAATAAGAACAAAATTGTGAGCGCTGCCATTATTTTGATCCGCATAATCGAATGACAAAAATGCGCTGATATACGTATGTATGAAAGTTTGAAAAATTCATGCGCTTGGTATATTATTCGGTGCGTGGCAATGATGCAGAGGCAGCAGCTCAATATCATTCACATACACTCTCGGCTTTTCCAGCACACTCGTGCGTTTTTCCCGGCAGTGGCACAATAAACAAGCCAGCCAGCCAGCGAGTCAAGAGAGTATGGTGGTGTGTTTCACAATGCTTAATCCCACCGCTCGTCTCCTTGTCATGTTTTATACACACACACTATGTATTTTTCGATGCATGAATATGAGGCCGCAACATCAGCGGCGCTGGCCAAAAACTGCCGGCATGAAAGTACAGTACACACGCAGAGAGAGCCAGAGGAACACGCAAAATCCAATAAAAGCAGACGGAGAGGGAACGAGAGAGCAATTTGGGGAGGTGCGGCCGGTGCCAAAACGCGTCTGCGATGGCCAGCCCAATTTTCCGTTGGCAAAAATGCCGATGGTAAATAAATAGCAATAGTTTGCCGAGTGTAACCAATTTGTTAGTAAAATTTTTGATCTAAAAGGATTGCCTGTTTATTCACTTATAACAATTTGTAATTTAAAACAATACAAATTATTCTTTATTTTTTTTTAATACCTTTAAAATCGAAATTAAGATAGATTAATAGTTAATGTTGATCCCAAAACGTAACTTTTAAATTATCTTAGAGATAATAATAATGTTTAATAAAAAAAAATTAATAAAAAAATAAATTATAAACTGCAGCAGATGGAGACTTTTCGATTTTGAAATTTTAGCAAGAGCAAGACTTGTTTTGTCCAACAATTCCTTTATTTTAAAATAAATAGTTTTCAAAACTTGAATGTTATTTAGCAATATGATGTAATGTAATAAGTAATAACTTGGACTAAAATACAACAATAATAATATGGTAAACCCCAGTATTCATTTTTTAATTCTGTTGATAACTGCAATTTAAAATTGGTTTTCTCTTGATGTTTTTCTCACAAAAAATTAAATGGCTCACGGATTTGAAATTCAAAATACTTATCAATCAACCCTAAAAGTAGCTGCAAGTTTAATTTTAAATCTATAGTAAGATGATAATTATTTAAGTAGAAATTTTAGTTTTTTTGTGGGTTGCACAGGAATGTGAAAATGGCCAATAATTTTTATTTTCTATAATTACGCAGGAGATAAGAGATGTTTTTTTTATTCCATCTCTTTTTTTCTCAAATTTGGAAAATTAATAATTGATTTGCAAGTGGGACCAGCGCATAATTGCATCACGGCGAAAGTCTTGAAAAATCCCGGAATGAATAATGGAAGGGTCGGCATAATGGGGTGCGAAATCATTAGAGTTTTTGGACCCTGCCTGCCTCTCTCTTTTCTTTTATTTATTCTCTCTCTCTCGCCATCACCCGCACCAAAAGCCAAAGGGTTCTCCCTTAAGAGGAAGAAAAAGAATTCATTAATTTTGATTAAGTATTCACTCGCGTAACACCTTTTTCATGTCGGCAACGAGAGTGGACGCCGCAGATCCCACGAGCCGCAAAGAAAGGAGAATTATAATATTTTCGCGCCGCAATTTACCAAAATATATATATTTCTAGTGAGAGTGAGCTTGTGTGAGAGAAAGAAAGGGGCCTGCGTGTGTCGTGCGGCGGCGGAGCCAAAAGCGCGGAGGAGGTAAAGGGGTCGGCGCGCTTATTCCGCTGCCGCCGCCGAGCCGCTCTTTTGTATAAAAAGAGAAGAATATGCAAATGAAATGGACCGCAGAGAATTGTTTTGTGTGCTCTCTTTCTCCGCTCGCGAGCACCCGTAATGGTAAAAATAACCTTGGAAATAAGCAGAGAGGAAAAAGATGTATAAAATATTTCCTGTTTATGGTCCTACGGCGCCTCTGCCGTGCCCGAGAAAACAATCCGCCGATGGCCGCGGAGAGAAAACGAAAGAAAAAAGAACGACTTGGTTGAAATTATAGTTTTTGAAAATATACAAGATTGCTCTTGTTTAATATATTTTACTACTAAAGACTAAATTATTTCAATAATATCCCCAAGAAAATATAGATGAAAATTTGTATTTTCCTCATATCAGAATTTAATTATTTAAAAACTGCAATTTCATTGCTTTTTCTACAAAATTTTCTTCAAAAATCCAATTACTGAAGTAGGTTTTTATTGGAAATGAAGAGATCGAGCTTTTCCTCCTTGTTTTTAGTAAAAAAAAATGTCTTTTCAATTAAAAATGTGTTTTTGTTTGTATTTTTCATATTTTTTTAATTTATCCAAAATTAAAAATCATGGTTTTTAAGAAAAGGAAATTGTTAGATAATCCAGTGTCACCACTGCAAAGTTAGATTTTCTAAATTTTAAAGATAGAAAATAATAGCCCATCGGATCTGACGTGGAATAAAATTTCAATTTCAACTTGCTAATTTTTGTAAATCATTTGTAAACTAGTTTACAAACTAATAAATATAAAATAAATCTAATCAAATCAACTCTGTTACTTAAAAATCTGACAAAATGAAAAAAAAATCTTCCTTCTGTAAAAAAATTTTGAAGAATAAGAACCACACGATCCAATTTTTATGTTTATTTATTCATAGGAAATTTTCATCTGGCCGAGCACGCCGGATCATAACTTTTGGGCTGATTAAAATGCAGCAGCAAAAACAATAAATCCATCTCTGTTGGGGCAAAAAACGAATTAGCATGTTGAAGGAGGCAAGTAAGCGCCTTGACCTCGGTGTATGCGTTCTAGGGGGCGGAGGGGCCGTTGTGCGCGAGGCCATCGTCATAACTCTCCAAAAACGCAATAATTCTTGCTGCAAATGGCCTGCGAGCGAGTCGATGCAGTGACGGCCGAGAGAGAGTCTCGAGAATTATGGCCGCGGATGACCACTTAGAGTAATTACTCGGCTCGGCGCAGATATAGAAAGAGTAGAAAACACATAATTAACCGAATATCTCACATGTGTGCGAGTGTTTTTACTCCACCTACCCTTACAAGTTGGGAATTGTTATTCGGCAGAGGTGTTAGGAGAGAGATTTGTGGCCCCGGTCGCAGGCAAAAAAGGTGCTCTCTCGGCCAACGACCATTTGCCTAATTAAAATCTTCGGTCACCCCCCTTAATTCCTCCTCCTTCTCCACTTGCGAGAAATAATTATCGTTTTTCCTTCTCTCTCGAATTCGCAGAGTTTAAACTCTCCGCTCTCGTTTTATGGAAACGAGCGGCGCGCGCGCAAGAGCCGAGTTAAGCTGTTTTAATTTAATTAAAACCACAAAATGTTTCAAGATGTTTCGCCGCCGCCTCCGCCGACACAGGAGGAGCACCTAAATTATACAGGCAGAAAGCTGTGCGTGCGTGTGTGTATATATAAATAAAAGGCTTTTTAACTCGCTCGCTCAGTTGATCTTTGCCGTGGCAAAACGACGACGAGCAGACTTAAAATCACAGCGGCAAAGGCTCTTTTATTATTATTCCACCAAAGGAATATAAAAGTAGCTTTGAGAGAAGAGAAAGCTGCTGCACTTGCAGGAGTCGAAATAAGGAAGGGTTATTAGCGCCGCGCTCTAATTCTTATTTCTCCTCCTGATGGGATTTTAATTAGCAATTATTTCACGGGGGGATGGATTTCGGTTTTATTGCGTCGTGAGCGAGCGAACTTCACAAGAAGCTGCAAAGAGGAAAGTTTTCTTAATGAAACTCTTAGACCTAGAGATGTTGTTTGAGTTTGAATATTAATTATTTAATCCAGCAAGGTTAAATAAATAGTTCTAATGAATGAGCTCTAATAATTGTATTAAATAGTTTTAATTAAATTCCAAATCCTTTAATTTTATTTTTAGCTGTACAAATATTATTTATTAAAATTAAATGGTATTTTTGTATTATTTTTTAATTAAAAGTCATTTAAAAGCTTCTTTTTAGTATTTATTAATAAATTATTTTATTTATTTTCAACAAATAAATTCCCACATCATATTAGTGTAAATTTAAATGCATTCACATACAAGTAAGACAAATACATTTTTAACATCCAGTCAGGTAGATTATGAATTAAATTACTTAATAGTTAATTAAATGCTTAGAGATGGCTGTCTTCATTAATTAAATGGTAGTCAAATAATCAAATTCGACGATTATTAGGAAATTTTGAAGCAATCCTCTGGCCGACCGCACTAATTTCGCACACGATAATGCAAAATAGCAGCGCAAATTACCTTTCTTCGTCTTTGGCCCCCGTTCCTTTTCATCTTCTCCTGCTCGTCGGCCCAATTACTTTCATTTGCGGCCACTCCCATTAGCCGTCTGGCATATTTACATAAATAACTGCTGCGGGCCCAAATGCAAATTGCCCGCTCGCGTCTTTTATGTGTGTGTGTGCGAGAGGAGCTGCGCCGGCCCTTTGGCTGCTTCTTTCTGCGAATGTCGTAAAGTCATTAATTGGTCCTCAAAATCTTTTCCACTCGGTACTTTTTGCCCCATTCCGGCCAAACTGCTGCCGCCGCTTTACTTTTTATTTCACCCGCCCGTTTCGTAAGTAGAAAGAGCGCCAGCTTCTTCTTTGGCTTTAATTAGTTCTAATTAAATTTTCCGCCGTAATTACGTTACATTTTTACCCCATTTAGCAATCTCGCTGCTCTTTCTCTCTTGTCGACGAGTATCTCGGGCCGCGCGTTTTCTCTTCCACTGCTGGCGTCAGTTTTTCTATATTGCTCCTGTATTATAATTTTAATAATAATAAAAAAGGATCTCCTCGTGCTGCTGCTGCAGAGTAAGTTGCCGCGCTGCTTGTTTCATCTCTTCCCTTTTTACGTTGAGCATTAATAACTCTTTGTATCTGCCGCGGCGGCTGCTGCTGCTTGTGTAGCTCCATCTTTACATAGCGGTAGATGGAAAATATTAAAGGAAAATCTGCTTTTATTGCCCGCTGCTGCTGCTTCTGCTAAGTTATGAAATTAAAATTCTTTCATTTCCACAAATAGAATCTACATATACGTATATGTGCATTTATTATTATATGGAGCAGGCTCCGAGTTTGTCTCGATGCAGCAGCAGAGCAAATCAAAGGAGTGGAAAAATGACGCCGTGTGAACGAGAGATAGAGCGAGGAAGGTTCAAAAGATGGAGGAAACGGTCGGTTGCACTTCGTAGTCATGGTGATTTTCCTCTGGCTACACTTTTTGAAAATTAAACCAAAGCAATTAAGTAAGAAAAAAATACTAATTTATTAAAATTTAAAATATTTTTGTCTCCCGTCGCATAAGAAAAATTAAGAAATAATATCGATGAAAAAAGTGCAGTGAGTTTTTCTAAATCACGGATCAAATATTTTGTCCCATATTAATAAGGTGGGATGTGAATTAATTAAAAAAAAAAATCATTTCCTCAATATAAAAATGATTCCCTGCTGATCAAACAAATCTCATGCAGAGCCTGAGCAGAAATTTTTGAATTCATTATAAGACTAACTTAGATTAACCCATGAATTTAAAGTTAAATTGACACAATAGAAAATTATAAAGCAATTAAAATTTAAAAAGTTTGGAATATATTATTAATCAAACAAATTAAAAAATTACAAAAATAAAAATAATATAGTTTTAAAAATTTATCTTATAAAGTTTTTTATATTTCGACGGTTTAAAAAGAATTTTATTTGCTTTAAATTTTAAATTAAAAGGTTTTTTTATTTTGAATGTACAAAGACCAACTTTGAGACTTCTCAAAACTGCATGTTTACAGAGGTTTCCCTCTTTCACAACCGACAGGTCATTCTGGACTTGGCAAAGTTCTGGTTTGAATGTGTAGGAGGCGTTTCGTTTATTAAAGAAACTTTGCGTGAAGAGGCGTCAAACAAGCACGTCGGCTGCTTGCAACCCTTTCTCTCATTTGCGACCCTCATTAAAAGGCACACG
This sequence comes from Neocloeon triangulifer, assembly GCF_031216515.1. Classification (NCBI taxonomy): domain Eukaryota; kingdom Metazoa; phylum Arthropoda; class Insecta; order Ephemeroptera; family Baetidae; genus Neocloeon; species Neocloeon triangulifer. The sequence goes on along the minus strand of NW_026775555.1, from coordinate 3,210,203 downwards.
GGAGGTATGCAGGCGCTATTTTCCGGTTATTATCCGAGCCGGCCGTGGTCCACCTCACCTTATTAGTTTTCTCGTCGAGAGAAGCTGAAGAAAACAAGCAATGTTAAATGGCGCGGCTAAAAATACAATCTGCGCTGCGCTGTTTTCTAATTACTCGTCGCGGGCCGAATTATTTATGTCTCCGGAGCGAAGCTGGATTCTTGGCGAAAAGTTTAGATAGAACAATTCCAAAGGCATTATCATCCAAACTATCCCGAAGAATTTCGGTGATTATGCTCGAGTGCCCCCGACGGGTGGACGGACGGGCGGTTCGCTCGTGTTTGCGTGCGCCTTGGAATGCCGAAAGGTCAGCAAGAAATAATTTTCCACTCTCCTGCCAAGATAAATTATAAGCGGTAGCGCAAGATTAACAACTCTAATTAAACTATCTGGCTCTCGCTTCTTGTCGTGTATGCACGTCTTGACTATGCCGGGTCAAGGAGCTGCATAAGTGCTTTCATCTTGTACACCGAGAGCAAGGCAAGGGCCACCGATATTAATCAGCGCGCATTCGAGCGTGGAGCACGTGGAATTTCCTTGCTCGCCGCTTTTCTTTCAAGTGCTGCTCCTTGCAAATTGGAACTGCCGCACACAATAGCCTAGTCAGTTAGACAATTTGCGGAGTTTGCACAAAATTTCAAACGGATTTGCTGCGGTTAGTGTAACATTTTTGTTTATTTATTCATATTCGCAAATTCCTTTTAAAAATTTGATTAATTTATTCTGAAAAAAGACGTAAACACAATTCAAACTGTTAATTTATAAATATTTTTCGTTTATTAGAATTAACAATCAAACAGTTGGTTAAAACTGAGTCTTAATTTGTAACTATTTTGCTAGAACTTTTATTTAAATTAGCATTTTTTCCTCACTAAATTATTTTAAAATCTATTTCTTAAGTTTTATTTTTAAATTTCAGTAAATTTACTGACATTTATGTTTGTTTAAATTATTGTCAAAAAGGACAGATACATAATTTAAGCCATTTATCTGAAAATATTTAGCATTTTTAAAATAAAAAGTCATGCACAGTCCAGTTAATTAATAAACAGCTTTAATTTTCTGGATCATTTTTTGAAAAAATCAATATAATTTAGAATTATTGTATTTGGTAACATAATTTTTTAATTTATTCTGGAAAAACAATACAAACTATTTCGGAAAATGTTTTGAAATGTTTTAAAATTTTGAACAAAAAGTTAAATAATTTAATTTCTCACTCAGAAACTATTCATGAAAATCAAAGCTGAATTTAACAGTTACGTTCAGTTTTAATTTTTCTTGAATACTATCTGAGAAATTATTGCCTTAATTCCAGCTTATTTTAGTTTTTTTTTATCAATCACATTTGGAAAAAAATCCTACATTTGATCCAAACAAACCAAAACTTTGCATTGTCACCAAAGAGCAGAGCACGAATTTTTTCACCAAAATTCATCCGGACAGCAAATTTTGAATAATTGGTTTTGAGTTTTCACCCTCACGCTGATGAACAGCCCCTCGATTTTTCTCTGCGGCTCGTGTGTTTACGCTGGGCGAAAAAAAAACGAGTATATACAGCAACGCGTTGTTTTTATGTCGTCGTTGCCAATTTGCCCGGCACCAAATTAATTAAATCATTTTTCTATGTGGCGCGCGAGCAATAATTTTTCTGTGTCACTCCCGCTAATGCACGCTACAAAGTATGTACGCGTTCACGAGAGAGCGGATTTTTCCACCCCAATAGTTGCACGTCAGTGCACGTACATATTAAAAATTATCATCGGCGGCCGCATCACGCGACGCGAAACGAGCGAAATCACGACGACAGGCAGACCGGCCCATGAGTGAGTGTGTCACGTATACATACTCGCTTTTTTTATGTGGTGCGCTCGGGAAAAATAACGAGAGCGACTCTGTGTTTATTCATCAAACCTATCAATTCGCATTAGGTGTGCGCGCGGCCGCCATTTTTATTCATACACCCGGCAAACGACACAAGTAATTAATGTTGGACGCGCCCGTGCTCCCGGTAATGACTTTTGCTGCGCGCGAGGAGAGGCGACACCATTAAACAGCTCGCGAGTTGTGCGGATTATATTTTGTGGAGACAAAAGTAAATGACGAAATGACAGAAACTCGTGATTTTGTAATTCATAATCTAAATAATGAATATTTAAAAATCCATCTTTAATTTTTAAAATTTGATAATATAACATGCTGTACATGTAATTGTTTTACATAAAATATAACCATATAATATTATAAATTTAACTATTATTTTATCATTTTTTTATAATATGTTAAAATATGTATTATAAAGAATTTTTTTGCCAAATTTTCAATATTCTCAAAATATTATATAGCTGAGGAATAAATTTTTTATTTTAAAAGTTATTTATTTCATTTTTTATTAAGTGAATCGAAGCATTGAAATTATAAGCAGTTAAACAACAAGTTTATAAATTGACCGATGCGAATCGTGTAGAGATTCAAATAATTCAGTATCATATAAATGACAAAATAATCGGTACAATATATGAATTTTGAAATACAATCCAAAGAGTATAACTAAAGAAGGGGTCCAGCTGAAATTGTATGTAATTCCAAAATCCAAATAAATAATATGTTTTCATATATATGTTGCATGAAAAATTTGAAATTAAGTATGGAAGAAACTAGGGATGGGATTTACTATCGAAACTGCTTTTTTGCTCCTAAAACATATTTTGCTTTGCGAATCTTGTAATTTTGAATGGAACGAACCAATTTTATAACTGATTTTTTTTCTGTTATTTTTATAAAAATCGATTCTTCCAGAGAAAATGATTTTTTTCTAAAAAAATTATTTCTAGTTTCAGGTGACCATTTAAAAATGTCGGATTCTGATCAAGAAACCAACCGTTTTTTTTTCTTTTCGTGTATTTATGTGAAAATCTTGTATCAAATTTCTTGGATAGACGAAACTGAAATTGAAATAAAGCAATTGCGACGAGTGCCAACGGAGCGGCGGCGTGACAATCGCCCGATATAATCCTCAGCGTGTCGGTCACGTCCAAAATGTGGCTCCAGAGCGTTTTGCCTGCTCCGTCAATTGGGCCAAAAGAAGAAGTGGAGAGGAGCAAAAAATTTATGCTCCAAGAGGTTGTTGTTGTTGTTGTTGTCGTGCGTTTTAAGAGCTGGGCTGTATATTATAGGTGCTGGTCGTCGCAAGCGCAGGAATATGCTTACCAAAGCAAATCCACTCTCCCGTTTAGCCTTGTTTGTCTCTGCTCGTTTTTTTTTTTTTTTATACAACTCTTTCGCTTGTAAAACGACTTGGCACTCGTTCTGTGTTGTGCGGGCGCTGATTTGACTCGATTTATCCTCGGAACACGTGAATGCAATTACCCTGCCGTCTTTCTTCCTTCAAATATCTTGAGATGAAGAAACGCGATCGCGAGGTGGTGCCGCTTTCCAATTTCTCTCGCGATGTTTGCTCATGAATAGATTGAGCGCGTCGCCCTGCTGATATTTATATATTCCCCCTAGCTCGAGACCTAGCCGAGGAATATGTTTCAGGCTTGTTTATTTTTCGTGTTCTTCAGCAAAAAATAATGCCGCAATTTACTTTCAGGTTCTCGTCGTTCAGATTTCGATCTAAATGGCTGCTTATCTTTCTCTGTATATTTATATATATTTATAATCCTTGTTATTTCTTTTTTGGCTTGGGCCTCGCTCTCTTCCGCGCGGTGGATTTTCACCCCGCCGCGCGAAATTACACTTGGCAAAGTGAAATGTCACCCCCGCGAGTTTGCATACACAAACAATTAATTTATTCCCGCCAACAGCTCTCGCGAGCGAGCACGCGAAAGCGATTGTTATGATTAATTTTGCGTGAAAGGCGCAATCGAGGAGGAAACACATGCGAGTGGAGATGCACTTTGCGTAATCTCGGTTGCACGCAGATTTATTCGATTTTAATGCGCCGCTTGCAATAAATATGGCCGAAAACTAGAAATTTCCCTCGAAATCCATTTTTCCGCCGAAACTCCTCGAGCGAGTTTTGTCGACGACAAGTTTTGATTGAAAATCCAATCTGGGAATTGATTCGCTCGACGGCTCCTTTTCGCCTCGCCTTCCTTCCCATCACCTACTCCAATATTAATTCAATAAATTCCTGCGCCACGTAATCTTGACGAGTCATTATTCGAGATTGCTTGCATGCAGATCCGACCACCTCTCTGCTGTGCCGATCGAGGCCTCTTTATACCGCGCGCCGATTGACGAGGCTCCCATCGCGCCAAGGAAGGTTCGACGCCCACACACACCAATGGAGCTCAAATTCTTATTCTAAAATGAACACTTTAATAAAAAAATTAATTTTTTCAATAAAAAATAATATTTTAGGAAAATACTTCATTTTGAGCCAAATTTTGATTTTTTTTTATTATTTGTGAGAAAATAGTTAGAATTGTATTCTTTTGCAAATGAAAATTAAAATATAATTAATTTATAAGTTCAAAAATGATTAATTTAAACCTAATTAATTAGCAATTTGTTGCTTTTTGTGATCACCTCTCGAGTCGAACGGCCCTGCTGCCCAGCTCGTCGGAGGCTCTTTGCAAGTAATTTGGAAATACCTTCAGCCAGCGGCTGGTGGAAATACCTGATGTGTCTGTCTTGGATGCTGCCCCCATATTCCACTCGACTGCCCTTCAATTCTCTGCTGTGCCGCCAACGCCGCCGCCCGTTCGTCTCGAGCAGACAAAGCGAAAGCTTTTTGGTCCCATCAAAGGAACGGCAGCCGGAGCGAGCGGCAGAGGTACAAAAATTTAATTGCTCCGCACTTTGCGGGTATGCAACCGGCACGTCCCGCTTGCGTTGCGGCGCAGCATCGGGAATTCCGACCGAAATGAGAGAGGAGGAAGGGTGCTTTATCGTCAAAATGAGAATTACTCAATTTCGGATTTCATCCAGTTGAGTTAGTTGAAATGGAATTTCAAGAAACTGACTATTGATGTAAAAAATTTTAATCTTATCTCCAAATTATTAAGTTAGTTAGTAAGAAATTTTAAAATCTTTTTAAAAAGTAAATTTAAAATCGTTGGATTAACGAAATATTTGGATTGGAATATCAAGAAAATTTCAAATGAGGAAAAAAATATACAATTACAAAAAAAAGTATTTAAATCTCACAATTATTGAGTTACTTGGATTACAATTTCAAAAGCGGTATTAAAAATTATAAATTCTTATAATCATTGAGTTAGTAGAATAAGAATTTCAAGAAAATTTAAAATCTTACTTCAAACAAATTAGAATCTCAATAATCTAGAAATCTAATTTAAGAAAATTTTTACAATACGAAATAATTTTTGTTGTCTCTTCTTCATTCGCCTCTCTGTTTTCTTTTCGCATCCGAGTTTTTTTTTTGGGTGCGAACATCGTCGTGTGTTCGCATATCTCGGCCGGCTTTGTTGTTTGATGTTTCCAGATTATCCCCTGCGTGCGCTGCCGAAAGAAAATCCGTCGACGGCGCGCGTGCATCGGCGCGCTGCAACCCTGCTTAGCTTTTCCCCCGAATTAGAACACTGCGGTAAAAGAGAGAAGCATTTGCATTAAGGTTATTAAACCTGCTCTCGAGACTTTCTCCGTCGCGCACTACTTTTGTTGCGCAATAAAATAAAAACGGCAAATCCGAACAGAGCTCCTGGCCGTTTGTGTTTTATCTGCTGGTCGGTCCATCAACGGCATCTTCTTTATAATAATAAATTGTCCTCCCCTCTCCCTAGTGGATATTATGCTTTTCCGCACACACACGAGCGCAGAGAGGTATAATATGTACGAATGGCGTTTATATTGCCTTTCCTTCTTTTTCTTCCCTCCTGCTCGCGACCGGCCATTCCGTCTTTTGTTTCTTTTATTGCTCGGCCATATCTTTATTGATACAATCTTGTTAAAAACAACTACGCTGTGGAAATATAATAAATAAATTCGTTCGATCTCGGTTTATAGGTGTTTTTATTGTGGCGCGGAGTGGATGGAATGGCCGGTTTTACGTGGAATTAAAACTAAACCTTATGCTTTGACGCACTCCATGAAAAGAACCAAGGAGAGGATCTGAGTAGATTAAGAATCGATTTTTTCCATTAACGGAATTCCATGTGATGCATTATTTTTGAAATAGCAATATTTATAGAAGTTTTTATGCTCCTGCATGTTCTCAGCTTTAATAAGTTTTAAAAATCTTAATAAAAGAAATAAAATTTTTTTAAATTTAACATATTTATAATTATACACAATATAATATCAATTTTAAGATGGTTATTATGAAATTACATTTTAAAAATTTATTAAATGTTTTTCTATAATAATTTTTCATTTTCTTATCCTTGTGGTTGAACAGATTTTAAAATATGCACAGCAGATATTAAATAATGCCACTTAACAAATTTCCTCAAAAATTTACAAAGATTTTGTTCACAGTGTGAGTTAAACATACTTCATATGGAAATTAAATATGTTTGGTCTCCGCAAGCTGTAACAGTTCTAACATTAATATTATATTAAAATTAACGTTTTACAATAACATACAGTAAAGGTATGTTGTGAACAAAGTCAAAATATTCAAACTGCAGAGATTAATTTTTGGTGGAGTGAGATTGGAAAACACCTATATTTATTACTGATGCGAGTGGCCCGAAAGTGGACTGTAAATCAACCAGCATCGTGCATGTTTTGCGGCAATAATTGTCCACCGAACGATAAGCCGACAACCGTTTTAGCATCGGTGCTGGGTTCGCATCATTTTTGCGCTGCATGTGATTACCAATTATTTGATAATGCAGCGGCATCAATGGCGCGCGCGCGATAATCGGCCCGGTGTGTAAAAACGAAACGGTTCGCAAACTCAATTAAAATTATCTGATAGCTCGTTTCACAGCGCATACCTAATAACAAGCTAAAAACTTTCATACTTTTATGGCCGCGCCCAATCGATAAATAATATAAAACACGACGAGCGCATTATTAGTGTGCGTCGCCGTCATTAAAAATCTCCGCGCGGTGATTTTATCCCTCCTCTCTTTTCGCATACGTGATTGTGATTGTTGTTGTTGCTTTGTTCTCCGAGCATGTGGGAAATAATGAACGACCGCGCGCGCGGATTATCAGCCGGGCCGTAATGGATAAAGGGATCATCTCACGTACACGCTCTTTTTTCACGTAATGTGTGCGACGCGTAATCGCTAATCTCCTCTTCGCTTTCGGGCCGCCAAGCCGCGGCAAATAAAAAGAACGAGCGTGTCGGAATATAAAAAAAATTAGAGCGCGGCCGGCGGAGGGAGGCGCGCGTGGAACGTGATGGAAATGAATAAATAATTTCGAAATAAATAAAAGGGAAAAGGAACGCGATGCGGATTCCGCGGGTGACGTGAAAATGTACGGGCGAAAAACCACTCGCTGATGAAAAGTTTCTAAACAGTGAGAGAAAGGAAAATTGTGCCAAATAAACAATGCTGATTTTATTGAAATTAAATAATTAAACACACGAAAGAATTTACCTATTTTTTGGTGATTTGCAATGAGGAAAAAAGGTGGTTCAACATCAGAAATTTTAGAGAGAGCAACAACAACAAAACTTAGAGGAAATGTTCATCAATTTGAATTTATCAGTGAAATTTCGCACAAAATCAGATTGTTCATTTCACTTTCAGTATGATATAATCTTATTTTGTTTCAAAAATTTGTAAATTTACAATATCAATTTTAATTTGTATGATAATTTTTATTAAATTGCAAAAAAAAAATGAAAAGTGAAAGATGCATTATCTTTTTAAAAGGTGTCAATTTACAAAGCTCTCGGATTAATCCTTAATTAGTGGTTTAGTAAAATTCTTTATCTATTTCTGAGACTTAGAAAAGGAGATTTACAATAAATTTGTAGTTTTAGGAAGCTCAAATTTATTTTTTAAGTATCCGCGACCAGAAAGTTATAATAAACTGATAGAATTTAAAAAAATTATATCTCATTTCTGCCATTAAATCCTAATTCATGTTACAAGTTAAAACCAATTTATTTTGTAATTAAAAAGTGCAAATTCGGTGCAATTTATTTTTATATCTTGTGAATTCACACATTGATCATTTCTCAAAAGAAGCGCCTGACTTTTTCCTCGACACTCGATTTTCTCATCTTTCTTTCTCTCTCGAGATGCAATATCGGCGCGGGATTCTGTTTATTGTCTGTCAATCTGCATCAACCCTCTTCGTTCGTTCGTTCGCTCGCTCGCGGCAGCAAATCGAATTCCGATCGGCGTGCACCACCTTTTCCTTTTCACACAAAAAACACACACACAAAGCCGAGCGCCGCAATCAGAGCGCATTAAATTAACCTTGGCGGAGAAACGGAGGCGCCCATAAAAAAAAATACATATATATCTGTGGGCGATGCAAAGCGAGAAGGGAAAAGGCGCCTTTTCGCTTTCACCTCGACCGTCCTTTTGTTTGCGCCGGCGAATCCTCTCGCACTCAATCACAATTCACGCGCGGCCGCCGTGCAATATACTCACGTAAAAACAATAAAGGCGGGTAAAATAAATTGGATTGACCGGAATATTGACGAGCGAGGAAAGGGATTGTCGACGGCGAAGACGTAAAACAACCTTTTCCCTCCGCACCTATTTTATTCTCCGAGAAAATAAAATTATTTTCCAAAGAATAAAGAGTTTTTGCCGACTATTAGCGCCGAAATCGAAATCCGATGGCGGCTCTAATTGGAGCTCCGACCGCACCGAGACGTATCAAACGGCTTTTCCTTCTTCTTCTTCTCTTTTTTTTTTTTACCAAATCGCCTTTTACTCGTAACATGTGTACACTTTCAACACATTTCTCTCCTCCTTCTTTCTTTCTTCCTCCGTTAAAAAACTTTTTCCGGCACACGAAAGTTCACCTGTTGCTGGGAAGAAAAAGAAGCAGCTTCTCAACTTTTGCCGATCAAACAAGCCGTTCGTTTTTTCTCCTCCCTCCTCTCTCGCTCGAACACGCTTCCTCGTCTTTTTTCTCACAGAGCCGACTGTCGATATCTCTGCACCCCAATTTCTTGTCACCTACTTTCCTCCTCTCGCTCTAACTGCGGCGGTGAATTCTTTTTTAAAACGGAGAGAAAAAGTAAATTGGATTTTCTCCTTTTCACGCGCTATCACCGCGCAGAGCAAACACGGCGGGAATTTAGCCACTTTTGCTCTCTCCGCCGGAGAAAAATGAGACTGATCCGCGCGCGACAACAAATTGCTCGGCGCCGGATCAGATGAGTTGAAATCAAAGTGACACTTCTCGCCGCGCTGACAAATTCAAAAGTAAACAGACACAAGAGACGGATAAATGAAAATACATCAGCAGCTTCCTTCTTTTATCCAAAATAAATTACCTTCCAGCAATCCGTCATTGCAGATCGGCAAATCTTTCATCCGTTCCCTTCTGTATTGAGATGAATTCGGGATCAATGAAATGACTGGGCGTTTATTGAACACACACGCAGGCGAGTAATGTTTACGGCTTTAATACAATTTGTCCCTTTCTTCAAAGTGCTACTACCTTTTGCGTCGCGATCAATAAGCCGAGGGCAATTTCTTGCCTTATTGAGTTTCGCCGGCGGCCTTTTTGCGCGCTTTTTTTCACCCGCCGGCGGCGACGGGAGACAATCGAGTTAAGACCGGCACAGAGGAAAAAGATGGAAACTCGTGTCAAGAGATTTATCGCCACTTTGGGTGTGAATTAATTGGCCCTGTCAGCAATGATCAAATTGAAAAATTGGTCCACCTTGTTGAAAATATAAAAGAAGTTCCAGGAAATTTGTAATGATAATAACCCAACCCAACATTTTTACATAAATTATTAACAGTGACATAAAAAAATACAAAGAATTGGCCAAAAAATAAAAAGGATTTAAAAGTTTGTTTGAAGAAATTGACATTCGAGAAGATGATCTTTGAAATGAAGAGATCGGGCTATTTCCTCGTTGTGAAAATTGTTATTATTCATAAACAAAAAGACTCTACCAGTTTCGGTCACGGTCTGCGACCCTATTTCTTTGATTAAAAATTGTTGTTTATTGTCCAAATATTTGCATCATACTTTTTACATTCAAGTTAATTTGTTTTAAAGTCTTTTTTATTGATTTTTTTTTTTTTTTTAATTTGGTTTCTCAATGTTGCCGATTTTTTTTATTTTTTCCCCCCATGAAATGAAATCGCAGAACGTGACCAAAACTGGTAGAGCCGTTTTGTTTTTTGAATAAAAATCATTTTTACAACAAGCTAGGAAAAGCCCAATCCCTTCCACGGATTCAAACATTAATCCCTGTTTCTAAAACATAAGTGCTTTAAATTTTTTAGAAAATTATCCACATTTGTAAGATCATGAATAAAATGGAAAAAAACGTGTAATTAATATGGTTTTTACTTTCAAAAATTGTCAGTTATTAATTAGCTTAGGTTTCCTGAGCGACAAGATTTTTGACTTTGTTGATGATTAAATTTTTCTCAAGTCTCTGAAACAAAAACAACGATACAAAAAGTAAACAAATCAAATAAGGACTTCGTTTTAAAAAACAAAAATTATATAAATTAATTTTAAGTGATAATTATAGTAATTTATTTTGAAATATTAATCAGCTTTAATAATTAAATCACTCAATTTTAAGTGGATTGAACACCTTTTAAAATAGAATTCATGCACCTCTTCTGATCAAAATCCAATTTGGTTGCCCACGCATCTTGTTCGTCTCTCTCACTCGTCCCGAATTTTCTTAATCCGCATCAGAGCGGGGCGGGATAATTGATCGCTCTGGTCGGGACGCGCTGTACGGCGCGGGGCGCTGAAGTGAACATCAACCGCACGGTCACTCCGGCCACTCCGTACAGCGCAGTGGACACAGAAAGTGAATTAGAAGGCCCGTAGACAAAAGACGTTTTCTGTGCAGTGCTTCCTTTTAGCGTCAGGATGTTGTAAATTCCTAACTCCTTGCATGCGGACGGACGGAAGAACGGCGAGAGGGATATCTTTTGATTGCGACCAACTCTACCGTGTCTTTGCACGGCCAAATCCCCGCCGAGCCTAATCTCTCCGACACGAGAAGGAGAGAGGGTCGCTCTCATTGGCCGATCGCCATTACTTATTCACAACAACAGGCCCGTTCCGCACCGCGTCAGGTGTTTTCCCGAGAAACTTTCGTCGACAATTTCGAGAATTAAATTTTAAAAGCGGTGGTGAAAGTAATTTGTGGTGCTGCGTGAAATAATGAGACGAGCAGGAAAAAGCGTGGGCGGGATTTTTTTCCCGTAATTACAAACCGCCGCAGAACAATAGAGGTGTATGATAATAATTACGCGACGTGCACTCTCTTAATTTTTCGTTCCCACTCGGCGCTAACGAGAAAAAGAGACAAAAAGAGAGAGCGCTTTTCGCACCCCCATCTCATCACCTGCAGGGAGCTGCCGCAATTAACGGTAAATGCAGAGAGAGAGCAGAGCATTGTTCCGCCGCCACCGCCGCCGGTCCGAAAGTGCCGCGCACATGCGAACGCAGTAGAAATGTATGCGCATAAATTAATTACGGGCAAGCAACACCACCGCGCGCCGAGAGTAATAAAGCAGCCGCTTGATGATTCAATTAAGCACGGGGCTCACTTGCAAATGTTACTCACTCAGCAATTTGTCCGCATTTTTCATTCTGCCTGCTCCATTTGCAACTTACCTGAAACAAACAAAAAATAAGTTTTAATTAATAAACATTTTATTAAAAAACTTTTATTTATATAATATTATTATTATTTTAAGCTTTTATTTTATAAAAAAGATTTTATAATATTTTTTTATATAATTTTTTTTTTTAATTTTATATTGATATTAATTTTGTATTTATAGGAATTTAGCAACTCATACGACTGGAACAATGTTTCTAAAATTTTTTAGCACATTTTAGTGCAATAACCATATATAAATAAGTATGTTTATGACTGATAATCAGAAAATTTAAGTGAATAATACATTCAAGGTCACATGTAATTCGCGTTCTCATTTAATTTATTATTAAACTGGTAATGACTATAAATTATAATACAACATAACAGATAAAATAATATTTGATCAGCTATCTGGATATTTTTGAATAAAATTAATTTATAATCTCGCAATGATTTGCACTGTGTAATTTTACGTTGCAAAAATAAATAAATAATATTCTAAACCATTGTATGCAATGTTGTGGAAAAAAATATATTATAAGTTAAATAAAAATAAATTATATTCCCCCACATTTAATTATCCATCTCTCTATTTGCTCCATTTGCAACTTACCTGAGACATAAAGAAAATTTAAACTTGACTTTATTTAAAAACTTTATTATTTTAATAGTAATTATTTTGAGGTTTCATTTAAGGTTTCTTTAATTTTTTATTAATAATATTATTGTTTTTTATATTATTAGTAGGAATTCGCCAACTTATATACATAACAATATGGCTCTTAAATTTTTAGAACCTTTTACTGTAAAATAAAAATATATTTTTCATGGCAGCATTTCACATTCATTGAAAATTAAAAAATGTATCTTAGGGTCACACGTATTTATTTAAATACACAACATTACTGATAATTTAATATTTGATGAGATAGCTAGGCAGCTAAAAATAAAATTAATATATAATTTCGCAATAATTTACTTCAAACTTATGATCTCTTATATGAGTTACAGAAAATAAAGAAAATAAGACTCTAAAACACTGAATGTAATGCACAAAATAATACAAAATTAATAAAATATGTGTCCCATTAAATTATCCAGCCTTTAATTTCAACCGATGAAAATTCGATTGCAACAACTATGATTATTTAGACAATGATAGGGCAGCCCTCGGTTGACGCGCGATGCAAACCTCGGCTGATTTCTCCCCGGAGAGGCATTATTGAAAAGCACACGAGCCACCGACAATTACATCCCGGCACAATTGCTGTCAGCACGCACAACCCTAAAGGGAGGCCAATATTTTAAGAACGCGTCCGTCTCTCGCGTGATGATTTGACGCAGACAAATTTGCGCTGCCACACGACCTGGCGGTCCTAGCGGCTCGATTCCTTCCCTCGGTGACACATGCACCACATTCCGATGTCACCGAGTCTTGTGTAATAATTTCATTACGATACGTGTGTATTTCTGACTGACTGATATTTAATAAAAATTACAATAATATGATAAAAGTTCATAGAAAGTCAAATTTGATTAATTTTAAACACTTTCAGAATTGAAATAATGCAAAGTAAAATAGGAAATTTATACAAATTCGTGTTGTTTTAATTGTGAGGACTGAAATAAGTCATCTGGGGCAAAAATATGCAGCCATAATTCATGAGATGTGAAATTAATTTGACATAATTTACACATAAATTAATTTTATAAAAAGTTTTCAATTGTTAAAAAATTATTTGTTGAAAAATTGTAACTGAAAACAAATTTTGAGTAAAAATTGATCATTTGATGAAAACAATTTGATAAAATTAATTTATTTACAAATTTTTGTCAAAATATTTTCACAGCTCATGAATATGGCTGCAGCTGAAACATATCAGAGCATAATATTGTTTTTTTTTTTATCCTTAAACAATGATCAACTCACAAATCCATTGAGAAAAAACCGACATTCAAATCAAATCACCATAATAAATATATATTAAATGAAATTAACTTATTCGTGCTTATTCTCAATTTACATTTCGAGATTCATTTTTGCTTTTAAATTTGCATTAGGTGGCCACAACAGGGAAATTTTGAGGGCCTGGAATTAATTAAAAAGCAATTTCGTTTTAAAGCGGCAGGAAAGAGGTCGTGGCGTTTCCTTTTTCCCGCTCATTTTCTCTGGAGCGACCGAAAGGGATTAAAAAGCTGGCGCTGCGGGAAAAAGCAGGGAAGGAACACACGGGCTGGCTTTTGGTTTGTGCGAGAGTGATTGGAAAAGCGGCGAGGGACGCAAATCCTTTAAAAAGAGTGCAGAAGCAACTTTCGGGAGAAGCTGCTCAATTAATTTATTTCTTCTTTCAGGTCGTGTTTCCTTGCGCGTTTTGAATTCGCGCAGAGAAGTCTTTGAGAGAGAGTTTGTCGACGGAGTTGGCCGGTGTGTGTGTGTTTGTATCGCTCGGCACTTTATTCAGACTTAAAAGCCACGGAATGGAGTGTACAAGAGAGAGGAGAGTATTTATCCGCAGAAAAGCCGCCCAGTTTAATTTACTAAAAAGTATACACTCGGCGGCACCGACCGAGTTGAGAAGCAGCAACCATCTTTTTAGAGGTGTTTAGAAATCCCTCTCTAAAAGGATTCCGGCAGCGGCGGCGGAATAAACCGCAAAAGTCCGTCGCTCTCTCGTATGAAAGACCATTAGAAGATGTTACATTACCAAGCAGATAAGTAACTAAAGCACTCGAGCATCAGTTTCTCCGCTCAAGTTGCTGAGCGGCGCTGTCTTTTTGAGCTCCTGCGGCGCAGCCACCGAAAGGGGCCGACACAAGAAGAGTCAAACTGTGTGCCAAAGACAGACTTGATCTTCGCTGCTTCAAGCACGTTGATTGACATTCATCGGATGTAATAAATTATAAAAATATAATGAATTATTCTAATCAACTTTTGAGATTTTTCTGCAACTATCAAATAATTTTCAAAAAATATAAACTGCATCATTTGAGAAAATATATATAATCTTTTTTGGGTCAAACACTGGAGAATCAAACCACAAGAGCATGTTTTTTTTTACTGTTAAATCAGCAACAATTTAGAAATACTTTTTTGCTGGCATTTCTTCATTTACTCGCAATGCTCTAATGAAGAAAAAAACGGGGATATTTTTAGCAAATATATTCTTGCTATTTTATTTGCTTTTCTTTATCATTCAATAATATTAGGCTATTTTTAGTTGATTAATTAATTCATATGATCAGCAAAAAATTGCATTTGACTTTGATGGATCAGAATTAGATTCCTTCACTAGCATATTTTGATGTATGAAGTAAATTATATTATTTAAAAAATATAACTCAATAAAATTATTTCATGGTTTAATTTACAACAATTTACTTATATAACTTAAAAAATCTATATATTTTACAAAATCTGTTAAAATGTGCAAATTTAAAAAAAAATACTTTTAAATTATTAAATTATTTTTATTTAAATTAAATAAAAATTACACTCTTTTATATTAAAAAGAATAATTATTGTGCTGACTATAATTTAAAATCTCTCTTCATCACCTCCGTAAGAATCTAGCAACAATTCTGGCTTGTCTCTCTAGCAAAGTGCATAATCGTTCCATGTCAAATAAATAATACTCGTGCTAGGGTCGCGCTACAGCAATAACGGCTCATAATAAAAACGAGAGCCGTGCGATGCCACCCGCGCACCTCCCACGGCACGAAATTTGCGTGCGCGCGCGCGACCGTCTGCACTGCTTGATTATCGCGCGGCGCGGCCGAATGACTTAATGACGCGTCCCCCGACCACCATCGCCATCATGTAATTCCTCCTGGGGGGCTCGTTGAAATTAAATTGCACGCGTCGACGACGACGGGCACTTAGAAAAAATGCCGAATTATCGTGTGGAATATAATTTGAATAATTCGACGCCAGGGAGAAAATAAAAGTTTGCGTCGATATCGGCCGGCGCGGGCAGGCGTCGCTGTGTTGGTGCCAACTGTTGCGGACCGCTGCTGACATATGGTGCTCCATTCGAACATGTGACCTCGCAACGATCGCGCGTGACCTCGGTGTGTTCATTTTGTGGTCACTGGCGACGCCCAAGGTAGGGTGGTGGCGTCGGTCGCATTATTTACCATCAAAAAACCACAAATTTAAATAATAGAATCCAGTTTAAATAAAAATTAATTTATAATAACATATTTTAATTTACGTGCTTCAAATATTTCACCAAAATCGGCTGTAAAGACTAAATAAAAAAAATGTAATTGAAAAAAAAATTATCATAATTTTTAATTTAGAGGATTTTTAACATTGGAACAGCCAAATTATCTAAATGATAATAATTGCAATTTAGAAAGTTAAATACTGAAATAAATTTAAATTGAACGAAATTACGAGTAAAGTCAGGGCTGCGACAATAAAAACCGAAATTATTTGTTTTATTTCTGTTTAAAATAGGTTTGATTTTATAATCTGAAAACTTAAACAAAATATTCTAAATAATAAAAAGTGCGGCAGATTTTCACGATCTTCATGGGTTGTTTCCTGGTGATTTGAATTTAATTGATTTTTTGAATAAAAAATTCAGATTCAAATGTCAAATTTTGTATAAAATTTATTTTTTTAAATAGTTATTTTTATCAAAAATTGTTTATTTGGAAGAAAAAATATTGATTTTTGAGCTAATTCTCGTCAAAATGATTTCACAGCTCATGAATTATGTCTGCAGCTGAAACAAGTAAGAGCTTTTTCTAAACAATATAAACAAGTTAATAAACACATCGAAGAAAAGCCGATTTTAAATTAAAATCAGCATAAAAATAGTGATTCTTGTAAATAAACTAAGAATGTTAACTTGTATAAAAAAATTAGAAATAATTTTAACACAATTAATGTAAAATCAAAATAGCTAAAATTACGATGGTTAAAAAGCAGACCGCATTCGATTTCATCGAATCATGGACGGCATCGGCTGGAAATCCGAAATCACTCCTGCAATTATAATTTCATGGGCCCAATAACAAGCGAAACGATTAAATTTAACGTGCATTGGCGCACTCAACAATCGCACTCTGCAATTAGCGAAAATCCAGCCCTGCCCGTGACACCCTCGCCGTTGCCGGCAACAAATAATAATAATTCGACGACACACAACTGTATAACCAACAATCTCTGATGTTACACATGCGTGTGAGCCATGATGGTGTAACGGGGCCATTTTCACGGGCATCAACTTGATTAACTCGAGTCCGTCAGCGTCAGATGAGCACAGAGAGCAGCACACATGGCTCAAATCAGCTGCAGCCGCGGCAAATATCGGAGTTAGTCAGTTATGAAAATTGACATGCACACGTACGGAACAGAAGTCGACGCATTTGCATCATTCGAGCTGGTGCGTGCGCGCGTGTTCAACCTGCTGTGGCACCGCAGCGCTCCATTGCTTAATTACAGATCGGCCTTGTCAAAGAACAGGGGTGGATTATTAATAAATTCAAGTTCAAACAACCAATTAATTAAATCGTTGAAATTAAATTAGACATTTAATGAAATTGTTTCATTGAAGGAGGGAAAACGGTTCGATTGATTTTGATGACAATTAAATCATTAAAATTATTAGCTTTGTTTTGTAGTCGATATCATAAGAAATATTTATACATTAGGAGATCTAAATTTTTGATAGTAAACATTTTTTTCCTAAGGGAAGTTTCTAAAATAAATTTTTTCTTTTCCCTAAAAATTAGCCCGATTAAAAATGATGAAATTTTTGATCAAACCAACTTTTTATCACTCTAAACATTCAGTTTCAGTAATAAAAACCAGAAGCAGCTCAACTTGAACATTTACAATCATACAATTTGAGGTTTAATTTCAGTTTAGAAGCTTCAAGCAAAGAAAAAATTAAATGAACCATTAAATTAGCATTTTATTAAATTTAAATTATTCCCCGTTTTGATCTGGATTGATTAAAATGAAAAATTTAAAATTATGTAGAAAGCTAAACTGGAGTTCAAAATTTATTTAAAGAATAAATAAATAGTAAAAGAAAAACTTGAATATTATTACCAAAGCTCACTTCATCCGATGAGATCTTTTTTACCTCAGAAGTTTAAGCAAAATTCTTGCCAGTGATTTGGCCGTTTTTATCAATAATAACCCTTTTTTTTTTTAAAGACCCACTCCGGTCATTTGTATTGCTCTTTATTCTGAAAGATTGCTAAATTTCGAGTATATCTTGTGAAAACATTATTTGAAAATTCCAAACCGTTGCGTCTCAATCAAAAGAAAACCTAAATAAGAGTGATTCGCGCGAAAAACATGTGAGAATTGAGTAGCCAATCCATCAGTTTTGTACAAAAACTATAGAATTTGGTCACATTGGCGCTGCGATCGCTGATTTTGCCAAGTTTTCTGCAGCGCCGTGGGGCATTAGTGGCAAAATCAGCGATTGCGGCGCCAATGTGATCAAATCCTGCAGTTTTTGTACAAAACTGATGGATCTGATTGGCTACTCAATTCTCACACGTTTTTCGCGCGAATCACTCGTATTTAGGTTTTCTTTTGATTGAGACGCAACGGATTGGAATTTTTAAATAGTGTTTTTACAAGATATACTCGAAATTTAGCAATCTTTCAGAATAGAGAGCAATACAAATGACCGGAGTGGGTCTTTAAATAAATTGTTTTCAAAAATTGAATGAAAACAATTAGTTATAACAATTTGGACAATTAAACAGAAATAATAATTATGCCATCAATTTCAAGCTTTTCAAGGAAACAAGAGCAATTGAATAACATTGAATAATAATTTATTTTGCAAACTGAATTGTGTGAGTCACTCCCTAGTTCCCTTGTCCATACACAAATGGGGATATACAACCCGTATCGTCACAATCAGCTTCCGTGCACAATCAGAGGAAACTCACCAGACTTTTGTCCGAATCATCTCTCCGGGAAAAATAATTATTGCAGGCCGACGGTCAATCAGCTCTAATCGATCTCGTAATCCATCACCCCTGTGCAGCGCGCAGTTAGGGGTGGCGTCGTCTTGTTTTTGTTGTTGCCAACGTAAGTAAGACGCTCGCCTCGAGATAATGTGCTCTTTCCAGTCAGGGGGTCGCACCGAGATTTATGCCGCCGGTCCACCTTTATCTCGGCAAATAATAACACGCCATATTTGCTGATGCCGGCATTTTTTTGTGGCCTTTCTTGCTTTAAAAGAATCGCAACTCTCGGGGGTCGTCATGCAGCCATAAATTCATTCTCACTTTGCTCTTGCGCGCGTAGGGGTGCCTCGACTTGTGTATTATACAGCGTGAGCAGTAAAATAAGAAGAGAGAGAGAGAGGCTGAAAATAATACAAAAACTTTGAGCGGCGCGCAATCATTCTTGTTTGAGTGCCAACCATTAAAATGCAAATGACGGTGAGTAGAGACGGCCTGCTAAATTATCGCTCGTCGTTTTGTGATATACGTGTAAGTCTTACCTCGACTTTGGGAGGCCGGAATTCCAGCTTTCGCTAATTTTGTCAAAGTATTAAATATTTTGTGTGTTGTTTTTTAATTTTTTGTTAGAGTTGTGTCGTGTTTGTCTCACCTGTTTGACTTGATTTTTAAGTTTTAAATGGAAAAATTAATTTTTTTGAAACAAAAAAATTGATTGATTGATTGTAAGGTGAAAAAAAATGAAGATTTCCAGCAACGAGTTGACATTTTGATTTCTAAAGAACGTTTTCCAAGCACTGGTTTTGTCGTCATTTCTTTTAGAATGTTTGAAAATAAATCATATAAATTATTAAAAGATTTTATATTGAATTTTAAAATATATAATTTTAACTAGTTTTATTGAGAATTAATTACTCTTGATCAACCTCTGGAACAAAAATTAGATTTAGATCGATTTTTATGTATTCATAGTTAATTCAATATTTCCAAAAAAATTTCTTTCAGCTAAAAATTTATTATTTTTCTTCACATTTTTCTCATTAGTTCTCAATTTAAGTAAAAAAAATCATAAATGAAATAATTATTTATAATATGTAAATGAATTTTAAAGATAATTACATTTTTAAAGAGAACAAAAAAGTTCCTCACAATTTCATGCTCAAATTCCTGTTTTCAAAGATGGTGAAATGTCGCCAAGTTCCGCTCTCTCGGCAGCCAACCCTTTTTCCTGCGAGAAGCACCGCGCACTTAATTTCGGGCAAATCCTCTTTTACAAGTCGACTCGGGTTAATTACCGCCAAATTATTCAAATATCTGCCGAGGTAAAGTACTGCTGCGCTCTTCTTTATTGCGAGTGGCTTCTCCTCCTCCGACCATACTTTGATGCCACTTTGAGAATCTCTGGACCGCCGCGGGCATTGTTATGCCAGCGAGAAGGAGTTATGATTTCTTTCTCGGCGGTGGTAATAATAATATATACGTGAGCACTCGCAGCGCAACC
Source organism: Neocloeon triangulifer (assembly GCF_031216515.1). Taxonomy (NCBI): domain Eukaryota; kingdom Metazoa; phylum Arthropoda; class Insecta; order Ephemeroptera; family Baetidae; genus Neocloeon; species Neocloeon triangulifer. The sequence continues at coordinate 3,190,017 of NW_026775555.1, read as the reverse complement.
ACCGCTCGATGGCAATAATAAAGCTGCGCGCCGCCGTGAAGATGAAATGTGAAAAGTGTATAAAAATTGCTGCCGGCAGATGAGCGAGCGAAGAGCGACGAGAGAGAGGCACGGGCCAGAGAGATACGTTATTAAAGCCCCTGGCTATTATACATGTACATTGTTATACTCCGTGCCCTTGTGCCGTGTACCTTCCTTGCAATCCCTGCTTTTTCTGGAGAAAATAAACCTGCCGATAAAAATTTTAATAAAATCGGCAATTTCGTCCTGTTTGTATTGAAAAGTTATTTTCCATATGAGATAATTTGATTGCATTTCTGTTTTAATTAAAAATAAATCACTTATTTTTAGATAGCGAAAACGAAGAGATGTTAGAATTTCAATTTCTTTGAAAATGTTGTTTCAGAACATCAATAATTCAAATAATGCAGTATTATATGTATTTTATTTTAATTAAAACTGTATAAATATTAAAAATAAATTGTTTTCAACGATTAAATGTAAAAATTTACTAATAAAAAATAACAATAGTAATATTAATAATTAAATAATAATAATAAAATAGCAAAAAAATTTCAATTAATATATTTTGTTTTCTTTAGTAGAATTTAAAGTATCATTTTAAGTAATAACGGTAAATATTGAAGCCTTTAATAATGTTATAAAAATTCTTTGAAATTTTTAAGCTTGAAAAACCAACATTTTAGTGAATAAACAATTCACAAAGTGCTCTCTGTGCATCAAGATTTGGTTTGAGAGTGAGTCACTTAGCTTCTGCCCGCCCGAGGGGTTGTTTCTCCATTTTCGTTGCAGGATAAGAGGCGAAGAGGTAAGTGGCCCCTCTGCGAGTTACAAATGACCACGCATTCGACTAGAGACATTACCTCTGTATTATGTGTTCAATTAAGTAAGAGGCACCCCCGCCGCCGGCATCAATTGCTTGCGGGCGCCGCTGATTTTCAGCACTGATACAAAATCCTCCCTCGAGAGGCCCGAAATCCGACGCATCTAAATAAGAATCTGTGCCGCAGACCCTTTCGGAAAAACTTTCCAGATCGATTTCTCTCACAATAAAATAAAACTCGCCAGGAAATTATCCAACTTGATATATAAACTGACGATTTTATAGAATAGTTTCGGAATTAAGCAGAAAAAAATTGCAGCAGCACAAAATTTGGCGCGGGAGGTGCGTTTCGGAAAATCCGGGCTCGGGCAAACCCCTCCGCCCACAATTCACACCAAAAACTTTCTCTCCTGGGTGATTTCTGGCGGGATAAAGCTGTTAAGCTTTTCGTGTGCCCGGCAATAATTTCTAATTTGGCAAAAGTTTGCCGCACAGCGCGGGAATACGTAAAACGTCGCAGGAAAAGGCGTGCAATTTTTTGCTCGCGGCAAAAAAAGACTGTCAATTTGCCAGCGGAATTTAATTTTTCGAAACGAAATATTTTATATGGCTGCTGGCCAAAAATCGCGAGACGAATACCTCCGCGGGAGAAACAAAAGATTTGTCTTTTGATGGCCGCTTTTGTATCGCTTGATGATAACTTTGAGAGATGCAGCGATTAAAAGCGAATAATGTGTCTCTCCGTCAAATGCATTCGCTCGTGGATGCCATTAACATTGTATAAGAGAGACACAAAAACGATTGCACTCTCGACGAAAGAAAGGAGGAAAATAACGATCCATTCACCTGATATGGTGTTCTGAATAGTCTCGTGGGGCAAATTTATCGCCAGTCTAGATGAATAAGTGTCATTAAAAGTTAGGGGATGAATATAGTTGTTTAAGAACTTTTAATGGAAAAAGCAAAAAGTAAATATAAACCATCAAATTTATTAAGCTCTGGTTGTAAAAATACAAATCAAAAACAACCTCTGTAAAATTAAATTAAGTTGCTTTTCTTTCCTAAATTTGCAATGAATTTTTTGGAACTTTGGTTCAATTTTTCCATGAATTGTAAATGGTTTAAAAAAATAAAGATGTATCTTCAGATAATTTAAAAAATTGTTTATATTCAAAAACGAAACGGCTCTACCAGTTTTGATAACGATTTGCGACCCTATTTGAAGAGAAAGGATAAATACAAAATAAATATCAAAAAGGAAAAACCACTTTTCTTTGTTTGATCAAAAAATTTGCAACTTTTTGAAGATTCCAAATTTTTTCTTCAATTTTTTCAATTTTGCTGATTTTTGTATTTTTTATTTATCATAAAATAGGGTCTCAGACCATGAGAAAATGTTTTAGAGGCATTTAAAACAATTTTTTTTTCATCAAGGATCACATTTTCTTCATTTAAAAATTTGCCTTCTTTTAAATTTCCCCCTCCATATTTAGTGAAATTACACGACTCATGATTATTTAGTTGAAAGTGAGTTTTTTTTGGTCATATTTCGCGTGTGCGACGAGCACCTCTTTAAGCAGCAAAATCTGCCCCAGGACACGCACCAGTGTGACGTGGCTCCATTTTTATTCGCTTCCTCTATCTCCGCGCGTCTTTTCCTCTCTCTATTTCTTTTCCGCCTGCCTTGCTTGCGCCTCGGCTAATGCAGCAGAGTTTAAAAAATTTGTAGCCGGGACGTCTGTGTCGTTTTTGCCGCCAGAAACGGTAGATATTAGCATAAACTACTTGTTTATTCGCGACTCCTTTTTATACATGCGTTGGATACATAGAGAGTGGTGTAATAATAAAGAATGGTGCTGGAGTGGTGCGGCTCCTCCGGCGGCGGCGCTTCTCGCTCACGTTGCGCCGCAGAAAAGAAAGCTGCTGAAAAATGGTAATGTCGGAAGGAGTTCTTCATTTGTCTTCAATCTCGTGACATTAGAGCGCGCGGAGGAAAATAAGCGAAAAAGGCAAAAAGCACAACACACGAGAGCAGGGTAAAAATATTTCCTGGCGTGTGTTGTTGGTTGCAGTGTCTGCTGCGGCGGTATTATGGATGGTGCCGGAGTTACTTAACAATGAATACCACTTCTGGGCCTCCTTCTTATTTATTGCATTGCGCCTCGCATCTCTCGCCCGCCGTTCCACCCTTTCTGCCCAAATAAATCTGCTCATTGGCGCAGAAGGACGCTAAAATGCTGGACCGACGAAATATAAGCAGACCTATGAAAATTTGTGTCACAATACTCCAGAAAAAAATGAGGTTCCATATTTATTAAATATAAAAAAAAAATTAATAAATAATTTGATAATCTCCAATTAAGAACTATAAATAACGGATGTTGTAAAAAAGTAGTTTAATTAATAAAGCGAGTAAAATGTTTGCTTTTTACATAAAAGAATGAACCTTTTAAAATTGGGAAAACTCTAGATTGTGAGTTTGACAAACTTTTTAATTGCCAAAGTTTTAGAAAAATATGAGAATAATATTTTCTTAATCAGCAATCTTTTTATTCTTCTATAAAATCCTGTTAATTTTTTTTTAAATTTAAAGATCTATCTTGATTGTTCCACTCATTTTAATTCGATTAAACATTTCAAGTGGAATTTTAATGTGTTAATTTTTCAAAAGTGGAAGAAGGAAAACATTTGCTCCACTTCTGCAGAGCAAATTCTAAGCCTCACTCACTCTAAGGTCTCACTTTCATCTCCCTCGCCACTTAATTTAAGCGCGCGTAATCTCTGCTCCGACATGATGAAGGGTTGCTCTGCCGACTTATTTAAAAATTTACACCCAAACTTTGGTAATATCGCGATGACACACACACACACTCACCTCGGCTCTATCATCTTTTCCGCTCTCTTTCGCACCACATTGAATATTGATCACGCCGGGCCGAAAAGTTTTAGGTCTCAATTTGCGCCGAGATTACCTTTTTATATTCAAATCCCCGCAGGCGGGCTGTGGAAATCATAAAGTGGCTCATTGCTAATTTATGCAACGCCGAGACCGATTCATTTGTTATACGAAAGCAAAAAAAAAAAAAAACTGCTTCCTGAGGGGCAGGAAAAGCCGAGGCGATCATCACTTTCTCCGCTCTTTGGCACACGCGGCCTTTTTATGCTCCGCGATCATTATGCGCTTTCGGCGGAGGAGGAGGAAAAAAAGCGCATTGTTGTGTTTGTTGGGTTTTAAATCACGGCAGGCGGCAGAAAAAGGGATAAACACGCTGCTGCTCGGCGTATATAATGAGATGCGAGAATCCAGCACACGCGACACGGCCCACTAAATAGCAGCGGAAGTTCGGCGGAAAAGCTACAAGGAGTTGCATATAAATTGGCGAAAAGATGCTCAAACGGCGGGGGAAACGCTTTTCCTCGGGCAGAAAAATTCTCTGAGTAGTTTCTTAATGTAAAACTTTTAGCTTCTAGTAATATTAACCAACAATAAAAATATACACAGAAATGGAATAAAGGCACAATAATTGTAAAATTAAAGTCTCTATAAATTATGCTAACCTACTGATCAATTAATTTGATATTTTTTATATAAAATTTATTATAATAATAAAAATATGGAAAATATGGACAAAATGTATTTGTTCAGAAGTTTATTTAAATTTGGTAATGTTTTAAAATAAATTTAATAAGTAACTTTTAAATATTAATGAATATATTTAAAGAAGTATACAAAATAAATTTATAAAATGATATTTTAAGAGAGATAATTTTATTTTAAAGTAACTAAAATTTCTTTATCAACATGCGTAAAGGATTTGTATTATAAAAAAATCGAATGCTCGAATATTTGGCTGGAAAATAAATTTAATTTGAAAATAAAGTACATACAAAGTTTCTGCAGAAGTGACGATTTAATTATTTGATTTCAATTTGTGAACTGGGCCAATGGAAGGAAATTTCAATTTATAAACAGAAATGTCAAGTGTTTGGTTTAGTTGAAGCAGAGCGTCTCAATTTTTTTCCTGCAGCTTCACCCTTTGCGTCCAAGTGCCCGTTTGCGGTCGGAGACAGTTGGAAAACAAGGCTCGTTTTCGCCCTGGTACTTGAAGAGCCGTTTCCACATGTGTTGCTGGCAAACAACCAGCCCGAGCGCGGCTCTTCCTTCTCTCACTCGCACACACACACTGCGGTAATTGAAACAAAAATTTATTGTAATTTTGTGGTATGCCCATTAGACGTGACGTCTCTAATTGTTTTCGGTCCCAGATAGAGTCGTGAGCAGCGCAGAGAGCTAACAAATCGACTTTAATCCCCATTAAACGCTCTGCGCTGAAATTATATAAGACGCTGGGGCTATTAAGAGGATGAAGTGCCTGCCGAGACCGTGGCTGCTGCGCTGCTGGACCAACCAACTAATGCAATATGCTCGGCGCAAAAATCGTAAAATTCCCATTCAATTAAGTGACCTCTCGAGCAAACAAACAACTCGCTTCCTCTCTTCGGCACATCCACCTCGAGGAATGAATAAATCTCTGGCCGCTCTCGGTGACAATTAAAACTGCCTTTTCCTGCTGCGCCCATGCACGACCAGGAGACCCGAGCAAGAAGAAGAAGAAGGAGAGACACATGATCTCGATAAATTATTGGAGACCGTTTGCCGAGTCGACGGGCAAGGGGACGTCGGGAGGAAGACGACGACATGGAAGGGCCAACAAGAAAGATTGCTGTAGTTTGTTCTCAGAAGGTTAAGATTTCAATTATTGCATAACAAAGACGAAAATTAAATGCTTATCTACCCATTCACAAAAGATTATTCTTAATAATCTCAAAAGTTATTATTATTGTGGTCAGTTGTATTAGATATGTATAAAAATTTATAAGTTTTAACTGTATAAGATGGATTTTGGCTTCCTAAAAAAAATTTAATGAAAAAAAATAAATAAAAATATATAATATAATAAAATTTAAACATTATTATAATAAAATAAAACAACAAAAAATAAAAAAATAAATAAATGGGTGATTTTTATTATAAGTTGGCTTTTTCTCTATGGGTTTTTGAATAGTTTATTGTTTAAGAGGTTTAAGAAAAAAATCGAAAAGGAGAATTTAAATTCAAATCACCATGAATCAACCCTCGATCGTGAAATCCTACCACAAAATTACATAAATCAATGATTTTTTTTAAATATTTTTTGAGAATTCTATGATAAAACTAGTCTTTGTGCAGATAAAATTAACTTGACAAGATTTTGAATTGCCTTGACCTCTTTTACACGCAATAATTCATTCAGATTTGCATCAATACGCAGGAACATTATCTTTGCGCCATTAAAATTTTGAGCGTTTAGAGGTGCCGCGACGGCACTGCGGGTGTGCGCATCCCTCAAGGGTAATTGCCGGGCAATAAAACCGCCCTTTAATTGCCGCGATGACGCACTTGTTATGACGAGGAGAGACGATTGCGCCTCTCTCGTCTTGAAAAATAAAACAAAGTTTGAATAATATAATGTACACGCATGAATATATCACAACGCAGATATATAATCCGCGTAAACGCCCCCTTGAGTATCACTTCTTGCAATAAACCCGCTCGCAAATTACACAAACGAGACGAATTTGAGCGAGACTTATCTGCGGCCGATTTTATTGCTCTGGACACGTGTGCGGCTTTTTTACTTTTCAGCAGCGCCCGCGGCCAGAGTGGAAAATGATGACCGCACCATCCCGCTCGAAAACACACACAGAGCTTTTTAATTTTGCAAAAAAACCGGCCTGGCCACCTCATTCTTTTTTTTTTTTTTATTTATCATTGTGTCGGGAAACCTCAGGGGTGGCTCGGCCGTCCCGAGAGTTTAATATCGCCGAGGAGGAAAATGAGTTGTGCGAGTTTTTTTTTATTAAATATCTTTTGCGCAGATTTTCCGAACTTTTCACCTGATTTATTCGCGAGAGCAACACAACTTTCACATCGTCTCGGCAGGAAGAGGATACGCAGGAAATTAAGACGCCTACTGATCTGGAAGCACGTGCGGCGATTAATTTGCTGACGTAGATTCCATTTCCGTATGTATGCGATATGATACGCCCTCGGTGTGCGAGACTTTGCGTAAGCAAAAGTGGGGTGCGATAAGGAGAAATTAACGGTTTTCAGCAGTTATGAAGTTTTTGAATTTTATCAATTATCAATTTAAGAATAGAAATATTAATTCTTTAATGTTCAGACTATCCAAGGACCGCTCAAACCCAGAGCTCAAATGATTAATTGAATATATTCATTTGCTCTGTTACTTGTACATGTGAACCAAGTATTTTTTATAAATAAATTGAAATAAATGTTGGGCAAAATTATTTTAATGAACGAAACGGTCAAACCGCTTTTTAATATCCAATGTTGCGGGATATTATTATTGCAAAAAATATTATAATTTAAGAAAATAACATAAGGCTAAAAAAGAAAATTATGATTAATAATTTTAACAAATTATCCTCAGGTTTTAAATATTGTTAAAAATAATTGTTAATCTTTTATCTTGTATAATGTGTGTTACATTCAATATTTATAATTTTTAGTATAATTGTTTAAGATACATTTCATATGTTTGATCTGTGAAATTTCTCTATACTTTATACTTTTTATAATATATTTATGATTTATTTGGACAGAGTCCGGTGATTTATCGAAAAATATTGATTCAAGTTGAAACTGCTTGAAATAAAACTGATTGAAGTTGAATGAAATTTTCAATTGTTAGATTAACTTCTTTGAAATAATAAGAAAAATTGAAATTACACGAGCAAGTAAAGCGGATAATGCGCGTGTATTAATCTGCGCTGATTAATTAATATTGGCTCAATTTTAGTCGGGGGGGTCTCGAAAATACCAGAGATTCGCATGTCGCCACTGTGTGGTATGACACGAAAAATTTAATATCGGTCGGCACACGTCGCGCACATGGATGTGTGTTTTATTAATTAACTTTTGCCTCTTTTGTGATCGAGCTGTCACGGGCACGTCGTGCGCTCGCGTTTAACATCATTTGACGGCCACCATGTTCCCTGCGCGAGCCGCAAAAATATATATTTACACAAAAACCGAACCAGAGGGAAAGGGAAAATTAAATGACGAATTTCGGAACTGCGGGAAAGCGGCGAAGAATGAATAAGACGGCAGCCATCGATGGGATTAAGATAATTAATTTGCTGTCGAATGCAGAAAACGCTCTCATCTTCTCTAGGCGCGAAAGGTGCTCAAGATTCTGCACCTGATGTCGCGGTTCATTGGTAAAACGACGATTCTTTAATTATTTACTGATTTATTCAATGAAAATATAGATTAACTTTAAAAATCAATAATTGTGAGCAGAGAAAAGTCTAAAAGTTTTCAAGCAGATGAAAAAAATTCATTTATTTTTTATTGCCATAATTTGTAAAAATTAATTTTCTTAGAACGGAAAATTTTAAAATCAAATTTAAAATTTTATTTTTACTATGAATTGAAGAAATCAAATTTGTCTCGATCAAAAATAGTTATCATCTTTAAAATTCTGTTTCAGTTTTTTTTTCACTCAAATTGTTTAGAGAGATTTTGTCCATAATTATTGCAATTAAATTGGAATAATTTTTACTATTAAATATAATATTAAATCCAATGAATTTTTTAACCTGAAAATATTACTCACCGACCGCAGTTGCAAAACAAATCACGGGCGCTTGTTTTATTGTGGCGGAAAAGAGGCTTACCTGCAACACAAGAGAACAAACATTAAATTGGATTCGGAACATCTGCCGCGCCCCGACGACGGCGCTGCTGGGGCGAGCGAAAACAGTGTTAAATATCAATAAATAAAATCGCAGGGCGCAATAACACACACACACTCCGCCCGCCGACGAGACATAAAATTCGCTTGCTCTCCTGCTGTTGTGCCGCCGCCGCTGCCGAGTTAAAAGATGACTTATGGCTGCATTATCATATGGGCCATTTACTTGCTGGAGATCTAATATATTTGGCTGCTCTCTGTGTGAAGTACACGCACTCATCCCCGCTCGCTCGGCAGGGGTGTGTGTGGACTGGGGTGAGCAAAGGGGATACGCGAGAGAGCGATGATTCTGCCGTTGTTTGTGAGTCACCTTTTCCTCCTTGGCCGATTGTTCTGTGCGTCAATTTCCAGGAGGCTGAATCCCGGTCGGACTTACCCCTGACCCACCCTCTCTGTGATTTTGTTTTTCACAAATGGATTGAGCACAAATAACCATAATCAATCTAAAAAATTAATAGAAATAACCGACTTCATATCGTCTGCAGCAAGTGATTTGATTATAAGTTATAAGAAATATATGTAGAAATGCAACATAAGTTAATTATTTAAATCATCTGATGAATATTCCACATTGTTTAGATTTAATGAGTGCATTTAAAATGCGAAATAACTACGTGCTTATTGAAATTAATATGTTTATCTCTTTCAATCTTCCTATTTTTCATTTGACCCGGTTGTAAATAAGTGGATTACGACGGAGATATAATATGTAATATCACTTATGACACAATAAAAGAGAAGGAATAAATAAATAAATAAATACTATATTTTTTAAGTAATAAAATAAATTTTAATATTTAAAGAAATTAATTTAAAAAAATATGTTGTAAAATATTGTAAATTTATGACCACTGTTAAATAAATTATTATGGATTTAAATTTAAAAAAAGGATATTCTTAAAATTTTAATATATGTCTTTGTTTTCATGTCAGCTCGACGATAATTTACAGAAAAAGAGTGACAAGCACATTTTAATCGCCGACTGATGAATTAATTAACAACAAGAGGGTCCTCGTCTCCTCCAAATTTTCCTTCCCTCCTGACTTAATCTGCCTTCGTCTTTCTCTTTCTCCAAACAGGATGATATAAATTACAAATTACGCGGCGCACGCATGAACGACAGCAACGCACGCGAAGGAGCCAAAGGGGCGCGCAATTAAAAATACGACCGAGAGCGAAAGTAATGACGATGGCGGCGGAGAAAAGAAAGGGTTTAAGGAGATTTATACTAATTATTTCAACTGCCGCTGCTCCTTTCGCGAGAGCGGCCGGGCAATTATATTTATGACGCGCGCCGGCGGTGGGAGAGCGACCGACCCACCCCGAGAGCTAATTTGGTTTTATTTTCCAGTCCGAAGCACCTTGTTCTGTTAATTTTTAAAGCCTGCCAGAGACTGCAACGAAAGAAAGAAATTGCGGAGCGGAATAATTAAAACAATAGACGCGCCACCGCTAATGCGCTTCCTGAGTCAGCGGTTTCGCGAAGAAAAACTAAAATTCAAGATATAATTTGATTATATTTTGTACACAATTACTCTCCCTTTTTAATAAAATATAATTATTTTTAGACATTATATAAATCAATGAGCATCCACCAAAATAATGAATTAGGTTTTATTTAAATTTAATATTAATCTCATAATTTTTTTACTTATTTAATGATTTATGTCAATTTGGAAGCAATTCTTGCAATTAAATAAATTATCTAATATCAAAACATATTTTTTTTATCTATGACATTTGTTAATCGGGGAAATATTACAATATCAGATTTTACTGAGTACAATCAATTAAATTTAAATAAGTAAAAGTGGACAGATCTATACTGATAAATAAAATTAAAATTTATTAACTCGCGTACATCTGAAATTGCCCCTTTTTTATTTATACTAACCAAATTCGAGTGTTATGCAAACCCTGTTAGCACAGGTGAGAAACAAGTTGCCTACCTTTGAAAGAAAAAAAGGCACTTCTTGATATTTTAAATGTAACTTTTATTTTCTCTCACTCTCTCTCTTGATATTTTTATTCTGTTGGTATTTTTTACGGATTTTGTTCATAAATTTAAAAAAGCTCCACACTCCATCCGAATGTAAAACACGCGCAGAGGTGCACATAAATAGCGGGCGAAGCAATCTTTGGCTTTATCCCCCGCGCGCTTACTTTTACCCGCGGCGCTTTTCTTTTTGCCGCTTACACACTTTTAACGAGCGTAAACAGCGCGAGAGCATTACAGCGGCTTTAAAAAAGGAAAAGACTCTCTCTCTCACTTTCGAGGAGAGTGCTTAACCGAGATAATTGGTCAACATTATGGTAATAAGACCTTCGCAAACCGCCTTCATCCCTTAATATTTTCGGCGAAATCTCTTTTGAATTATGAGAGGCACAACTTTGCTGCAAATCCCTGCGTTGTACCTTCTTCCTTGTTTACGCCTGACGACAAAAAAAAAGAAATAAGTTGGATTGATGCGAACACAGCTCGCTTTGCTCCTTTTCTTTCAGTCGCTATTAATCACGGTTTGTTTAAAAATCTCCGCGTCACCAGAGGTCGGTTTGACAGGCGGAGGGACGCACGGGTTTCCTGCGCCATTCATCAATTAGGTGCTATGACTAGTGTAATAATTACGAATTAAACAAATGAAGATATGTGAGACGCGGGCAGCCGCGGTGGCGCGCGATTATTTCACGCTCGCGTGTCTCCAGCTTGATCGCTCATTTCCTCTTAGAAAGCCAGGCACTTTGGGTGCGGGGGTGCGGTGAACCAAATTAGACGGCAATTTATGGCGGCGCACGGCAATTTGACATGTGTCTCGGGGAATTTGGACATCGCTGCGTAACAAATTGCTTTGATGTCCCAACGAATGATTGTGTGTTTGCTTTTTCAACTCTTGTTTTGACGCCGCTCCAATAATTAGACGCTTTAAATTGACAAGTTTTAACAAAAACTTTCATCGAGTAAGCAAAAATGTTTAAATATTTTATGGATGAGAGAGAGAAACATTTTTAAGAAAAAAGTATAGAGCAATTATTTAAATTTAAACTGTGCGGCAATATTTAATAAATTATATAAAAACCCTTTTTTTAATTAGCGGCAAATTATTTAGATTGACTTTTACCATTTAGTTAAATTTATAATATTTTTATTTTATTTTAAATGATATTATTTTTAAACCACTTTTATTATACATTTATTATTGTAATTTAAAAATTATAGAAAAGAAATATGAAATTGTATGAATTATTTTTTATAAAGTACTAATAAAATACAGTCCATATTGATATCATACTTGATTTTAAAATTATTGTAGGCTGTTTTCAAATCTTCTTTTATGCACTAATTACAACACGTTGTTATAATTCAGAATTAGAAAACAATTTAATTAAATTGAAACATGATATAATTCAACGCTGCTTACGCACATTAATTAAATGGTGATGGTACAAATACAGATATTATTGATTTAAAATATTACAAAATAAAAATTAAAATATTGAAATCAAAAAATCAAACGATTTATTTAAATATTAAAAAAAAATTAAACTAAGAAATTCACATGCACAAAGAGGGTGGTGCCGCGAAAACACCAGAAAAATTCCGCACTCGCTCCTCACCCTGAATTATATTTATTGTCGTGAGGCAGCCCCGCGTTTCTTTCTCTCTCCCTATCTCTGATTTGCAATGAATGTCGATTTAAGAATGGAAAATTTGCATACTAACAGTTTGATTTCACTCTCGATCAGCATTACATAAATTATCGTGTCTGAATTAATAAAATATTCAATGACTTTCCCGAGCAAGACTTTTTATAGCGCGCCGGTCTGGTTGCGCGATGGTGAATTTTAATGCGTTTAATTCGCCTTTTGTTTAATAAAAATTTATGTCTGCGACAAAGTCGTGGATTTATTGATAGAAGAAGTCTGCGCGGAATTGAGCAGGAGGTGGAAACTTTCCGTTCATGTAGGAGGAATTGGAAAGTCAATTGATATGGATCAATTTGTACAGACTTATTGGGGACATTTTTTTAGTTTTGTCTCAAAAACGAATTACACCGAATCCCATTCAAAATAATTTCCGGTGCCGTTAGCCTTATATTGAGAAAAATTTTCATTATTCTGTTTTTTTTTTTAAATTACAAAAACAAAAATGAAAATTATGAACATTTTATGCAAATAAAATTATCCTAAGAAATTTAACATCTTTAATTTTGGTTTGGTTTGAAAAAATTGACACTCGAGGAGATGATCATGGAAATGAAGAGATCAGACTTTTTTCGTTGAGAAAATTGTTTTCATTCGCAAACAAGTTTCGGTCACGGTCTGCGAGAAAATTGCAAAAAAAAAAGCAAAATTGGAAAACACCACATTTTAACATACAAATTTAAATCTTTTCAAAACTGGTAGAGCCTTTGTTTTTTTGAATAAAAACAATTTTCGCAATGAAATCATCATTTCTTTAATTTCGGTATTTATTTTGAAACTATTTGTCCAGTTTGACTCGTTTCTCTGCAGTGAGATGGACCAGACTGACCCTTAAAGGAAAAGAGAGCACGCAGTGGGCAGTGGGGGACGTGATGAGATGCAAAATATTCCTCGCTTCTCATATAAAACGTATGCGGGGAAATTGCTGCCGGCACACGTTGGTCATTCTGCATTATTGCCGGCCGGCGGCGGCGGCGGCAACGGGGTCTGAGAGATAAAATACCTTATTCCTTGGTCTCGGCTCATTCATTTGAAACGGTGCGTGCGTTTAAGTGGTCGGAGGAATTTCTAATATTAAACCTGCTTCTCCGGGGAAGACGGCGAAAATTTTCACGCCGCAGAAGAGAAACAAACGTTTTTATTGGAAGGCGCGGGGGCGATTTATTTGTGTTACCCTCGCTTTCGGCAGTTGGACCCCGAATTTTATTTGTTTATTTAAATCAAAGTGGCTCTCGCGCGCGCAGGGCGACGCGATGTTTGTGAATATAAAACATTTCGTGACTTAGGTAACAAACACATTTCGACAGCCGCCGCTTGACGTGTCTCCGAGTGGAAAAGGAATGTCGATAAATCTTTACGTTCCGTTTACGTTTTTACAAAATCGACACTTTGCCGCCGAGAGAGAGAAAGACCGAGTGACAATACACACGCCTGCAAAGAAAGATTTTCAATTGCTTGCATTCCTGCGTCGCTCCAATAACCTGCTGCTCGAGACACGCCGAGATGCCATGTGTGTGCAGCTTTGTAATTTAAATACACGAGAGAACAATGAGGACCCTCTTTTTCTCCGAGGAAATTCAAAAGGGAAACAGAAAGAAGAAGAGCGCTGCTTATTGTTTAGATAGAGAGGTGCGGCCAGATGCTGGGGCGGTTCGAGGAAATTGGCCGAGAGCGAGCGGCTGATGAAACGCATTCCGTTCCATCCTCGCTACTTAACTCTAAGAATTCCGACGAAATTTGTTTATTAAAAAAAACCTGAAATATAAGATGGCCTCAGAGTTTCAAACGGTTTCAATGAGAGGAAATTAAAGCGTCCGGCATCATATTTAAATTATTTAGGGATGGGAAAAATAGTTTAAAAAAAGAGGGTTACAAAAGAACCACATTCACATAGGTTAATTTTTTTATAATTAGAATGTCAGGGTAGTGCTCCCTTCTTGATGAAAAAGTTGATCACATTTAACGCCTTTTTGTTGGAAATGGACTAAAATTATGTATTAATGTAAGACACAATGAATCATTTTGTGTAAAAATTGGCAATTTATTCAACTAAAATCTCACGTATTCAATAAAAACGAACTCTCACTCAAAACGTAGATGTCAAGAGGATTTGAAGATTTACCCAAATTATTAACTGCTCATAGAAATTGACTATTATTTATTCAATTTATTCTTAAAATAATAGCCAGTTTACGAAATCATCTAAAATAACATATAAAAAGTAGTTAAATAATATAATTATAATAATTAAATAAAATTTAAAATAAAAATATTTATTAATATAATATAATAAAGCAATAAAATTAATAATTTAATATAAAAATATAAATATTTGTTAATTTTTTTTTTAAAAACAAAGTTATTGGGCTTTTTTTTCTTTTAACAAAAACAATTTTTGCAATGATCACAAGCCCGATCTGTTCATCCCCATGATCATCTCCTCAAATGTCAATTTCTTCAAACAAATTAATTTATTTACTTAAATGAACTATTTTCCTCAGGCCTAATTCAGTCAAAAAACTTCTTATTTTACACAAGTTTAATCTAATACAGTTTTGCTTTTGCATAACAACAATTTTAAAAACATTTTTTTTTTTTTTTTTTTATTAAATACAAGAAAACCATCTTTGTTGCTGACCATTTAATTAATAAATCTCCTTAAAGTTTCCCTTTCGGTTTGACGAGGAATGCGATGGGAAGACAGGAGAGTTGCCGGGGAGATGCACAAAGAATTTTAATAATAAAAATATCTTACGCATATACACGCGCGTCTATCGTTCCTTGACCGCCGTCGGAGAGCTTTATTAGAGAGGACCGCACGATGAAATAATAATAAACATGAGAGGGCCAAAGGGTGAATGCAAATATATTTAAAACTCATAACGCAAGAATTCGCCTCCCGCGCATTTATTAAAACAAAGTAAGTCGCCGGACGGACGAGAAGACTTTCGATAAATTTCATCAGCGCCGCCGCCGATTATTATAAATATGCGCAAAAAGAAGAAGCGATATTAAAAGCGGAGGGAAAAATTTGAGGAATGTTGGTTGCATAATAAGCGAAGAAGAAGTTCTTGGGCCACACCTCCGTCGAGTCGGGGCGGCGCTTGGTCGGTTTTAAAACACCTATGAATAAATTAAGTCGGCGGCGCGAACACGGAAAGGGAGGAGGCGGTTGGTTTTAATACCTTGACGTATAAGACGTCGACTCTCAAGAGAGTGCAGCCGCAACACGCACGCGATAAGGAAGGGTAATATCAGAAATTATATGTGCACGCGATTATTAGAGGAAGGAAAACGCATGCATGTGGAGTTGAGATCGTTTTAATAAAGCAAACCGGCTTATTAGCCGCGAACACACTGAAAAGTGCTGATACGCCGCTTTGCACTCGCACGGCGGGCCCCTCGAAAGGGTTAATGAGCCGCACGCGTAATTCTGCGGCTATTAGCGCCTTTTTAATTGGAAAACGTGCACGCATGCAAATTGCCCTCTTAAATTATAAAACACGCTTACCGACGTAAGGAAAAAGGAAATTGCCAGCAGACGTGGTCTCCTGATGATTACAAAATTAAAAGCAAAAACGATTTAGGAGTGGATTGTTCGATTAATTACCTGATGCGAGCTTAAATTAAAACTGCTTAAATCGATAATTTTGAATTATTCTTGTATTAATTTAAAAAGCAAAAAACTATATTACAAAAACCTTTTAATTGAATTCCAAGTAAGGAAAAATAAAAGGTCATTTGAATTTAATTTAATTAAGTTTCAAATTTTCTGAAAAAGTTTACTAATAATTTTTTCAGGGGAAATTTTAATTGGAAAGAAAAATAGATTATTTAATAATTTATAGTTTTTAACAAATTCTTGTCTAAATGATTTTACACAGCTCATTATATAATTATGGTAGCCGAAAAATGAAGAGCAGGATATTATTTTCCTTAAGCAATATAAAATCATCAAAACCGTCTAGGAAAAGCCGATTTTAAAATCAAATCACCGTGAAGCAACCCTCAATCGTTAAATTCTACTACAAATTTATAATTTTTCATAATCACATAATAAAGCTGGAAATTTTATATGAAAGCTAATGAGGCAGCAAGTCTATTAAGATTACTAATATGTTGTAAAGAAGAATTCACTTTGCAGTTTATATTTACTTTTGATTTATTTATAAAAAAAAATTAATTTAATATTATTAAATAAATAATAACATTAAATAATTGCAAAGGTTTACAATTATATAAAACAAAACAAAAAATTATATAAAAAATAATAAATATAAATTTTGTAAATAAAATGAAATAAGAATTTACAACATTATTTAATATTATTTTTTAATAATACAAAAAAGTTTATTTTTATTATTAAAACTGACCTGGCCTTTAACCCAAAATGCTGTACTAAAATTTTTGCCGGCCACATTATCATCGCAGATTTGCAAAACGCAATAAGCTTGAGAAAGAGAATGAATTAAATTGAAATTACGTACACTTTTCCCGATGAGAGGGAACAGAGATGAATCTGTGCTTTTTCTTATATTCTCTCCTCCGCCCGCGCGAAATGAAAAAGCACGAGTTTCGTTTGTTGTGTACACACTGTTGAATCAAAGTGGAGTTTAATTCGTGGCCTGCGCGCTTCCTTTCTGTATTATTATTTAATTTCCTCCTCGCCCTTATGCTGCGAGCAACCCTCTTTCTACCTCTGACTCCTTTTTATTCTTTCTCTCTCTTGTTTTATTTTCTCTTCAGCAGCCAACAAAGGAATTAAAAAGTTTCCTTTTCTGATGTTTTGTGTAATAAATTAAAGCAACCAAGGCGGAAGAGATCGAGGAAAAAAGCAAACTCGGAATGAAAAAGCCTCGAAAGCTCTTTCGGTTAATTAATGGCGCACGCAATTAGTGTCAAATTCCGTGTTTAAATAAACGTCACGTCTGTTTTGCCACGAGACGAATCGACACTTTTTTGCATTCCCATTTTTTTTTATGATTCCAGAGACGAGAAAAAAATTAAAAAGAGGTAAATCACGTTTTTTTTCCGCTTCCTCCAAATTGCTCGCGAATGTATTTAATGCATTTTTAATTCACCGACTCAAGGTGGGTGTGGTGGGCTGCGTGGGCATAAAAGGGTTGTTTTCTTGATGGGGCATTAAGGATGAAAGATAATGGAGCGCCGTCGTCGCGCGGCAACAAGGAAGTCGGTAATGGCCTCTGTGCATTATATCGTGCGCTGGTCACAAATGATGGACCAAGAAAGGAGCGGAAGCTGGGAAAGAGAGATGCGACCAAGATTTAAACCACACGTATGCAGAAAGGAGCAATTTTCTACTTTGGTCGCGCGCCCGCGCGGCGCACGCATTAAAATTCAATTAATGTAATGGCATGTGAAGAGGCCACGACGAAATGCAGCGAGGGAGAAACTCCGCCGCCGCTCTCGGTCACTTTAATGACTCTGCCAGGTTCGGACAGAAATCTTGCACGGCGGATTTATCGCCAAAGTTTATCGCTAAACACGCAAAGGCGAGGGCCGTGAGTGAACTTGGAATATTCCGAAACTATATAACAATAAGAAAACAACTTCGAATTTAACTCCAAAGGATTCATATTGACGGTGTATGTTGATATTTTGTTTGATAATCATTTTTTTTTTTTTTATTTATAGAAGATGCAAATATTCGTGATTTTATAATCAAGACACAAAATCTAGAACTCTCAAGTATATTACTGTATTAGTCATAATGACATATTATATTATTTTTTTTTATTGCATTTTAGTAATAATAATTGCAAATTTGGAATTTTATCAATATAATTATGATAAGAAAATTCAATATTAAGAAAAATAAGTTAAAAATAATTTAAAGAAAAAATTATCTAATTGAATAAAAGTTATTAAATAAAATATGTTTGGCGCTTATTTTCTTTTAAATTAATAATAACTATTTTTATTAGCTGACAAAAGAAACTTGTAATTAAAGCCCTAAGATTATATTGTAGTTTCATTTAATTTTCATTTTAGTTTATGCAGAAGATAAAAATTTTCACGATTATATAATAAAGAGTGAACAATTAACTAAAAATTTAGTATTTTAATATTTGCTTAGTACAATTTGTCAGCAACACGACATATTGTATATCATTTTTTCTATTGAAATTTGTTGATAATAATTGCAAATTTGTAATTTATAAATACAAGATGGAAAAAGTTTAAGATGAAGGAAAATAATTTAATAGAATTAAAAAAAAATCAATTATAAAAATATATAAAAGCTAAGTTTATTGTATTAAAATATTTTTTGTGCTTCTATTTAATTATAAAATATTCCTAATGTCGGGGTATTAAAAGAATTTTAAGTTTTTAAGTTATCGTTATAATAAAATTTGATTTGATTTATCATTTTAATTGATTCAGAAGATATAGTATGTTCGTGATTTCATAATGAAATTAAAATGAAATAAAAATTTAAGAAACCAAAGCCAGCAAGTATGAGTGCATGTATATCATTAATAATGTAAGTCATAAACTGGAACATAATATATATATATTATTTTCTATAATATAATATCATAAAATAATAATTTCAAATTTGAAATATATGAAAATAAGATAACTATAATAATTAAATTCAGAATTAAAAAAAATAACTATATAAAATGTACTTTAAAGCTCTATTTAATATTTAAAATTAAAATATGAGGCTTTTGTTATATAATTTAAATTTTTAATTATATATTAAGCTTTATGAGCTTTTAAGATCATTTTGATCTAAAATATTTTCTTAAACAAATTTCCTTTCCAATCATTGAATTGTAGAATAAAGTATAAAAACAAATAAAATACATTTTTATTTTGTTTTTATTCCACTTTCAAATATCGGTGCCCTTATTCTTGTCACTGCGAAAATGAAGTGCGCAAAACCCCAAAAGGAAGAAAATGTATATATTCAGTAGCAGAACGGCGCATAGCAGTTAATTGTGACGTCTGGAATGTGGACAGTTTGAGCGGAGAGCCGCGGCGGAGAACAAGTGGTTTCCAAAAGCATTCCATCAGATTCAAGATGACAAAATACCGCAGGCGATGCCGCGCGCGCTCTGGCTGCAAACTCGGGCTGCTCCTTTGCCCGCTGTTTGGACGGACATGTGTATACGTTATAGAATGGCAGCCGAGCTAGCGAGAGCAAGAAAAGATGACGGGGCAGAGAGTGCGGTGAGTGTACACTCGGAATAAGTTTCGCGCCGCACAGTTGAAAACTAAACTTTCAGAAGACGGAGCGAGCAGTGCGGTGTGGAGCGAAACAGAAGGCGGATCTTTTCAAAAGCATCTCTCTAACCCTTCCATTCAAATATACCTCGACTTGCAATGAACTGGCGTTTCACTCAAGGGCACATAATTCTTCTACCCTTGCACTGCTCACTTACTTACAAGCGCAGCCACAGTTTAAACCCTTCGGCGGGTGTACTTTGAGAATAAAAACTGCAGAGACGATCTCGATCTCCCGGAGGTCAATTCAAACCTCCAGATAAGAGGTTCAACATCGTGTCCTCCGTTGTGGATTCTCCAATGATCGCCTCCGAGATTTAGATTTGTAGGCAACCCGCACAATCAGTCTGTCAAGAAATTGCCTATTTTAAATTATTTTCAAAAATTTCTTTTCTTGACAGCAGACTTTGGAATAAATTCTAAAGCGAACACGGTTCAAATTTTGTTTGAATTAGTCTATTCAAGCCTGTTTGATCAATTTCATAAAAATCTGAGGATGCTGATTTGCTACTTTAACAACATAAAAAATTGATTGCAAAAGTCTTAAATTTTATTTTTAAATAATTGGTATAAGACAAACTTATTAGGATGAATTACTCATGTTGCTATTTTGTAAATTAAATAATTTCAGTCACCCGTATTCAAAATAAAAGTTTTAAATTATGTAATCGGGGAATATGCAATTATATAAAAATTCACAATGGTACAAAAAAATGCATATTATAAGTCAGTATGTTTTATTATTAGTAATTTATAGTTAAAATTTACGTTCAATATGATTTTAAAATATTATCTGATGTAATGAACCCTATTAGGGGAAGAACATTAGCTTTACAAATACTGTTAATATTTTTTAAGTCACGCAGAAATTTATATAATATTAAAATTTTGTCCTAGTCCAGCAGTTTTTTTTTTAAATTCAAGGCATACATGAAGTGCAACTGTAAAATGTATTTTAAGTTTATTTTTTTTGTTAACTTAATATAAAACTTTAAAATAAGTAAAGTAGTCGAAAAACTGAAAAGTTGAATAAATACTAAAATAATTAATTAAATAATATAATTATTTATTTCTTACTAAATATTTTTATGCTGTTTTGTAGTTTTTTTTCTTGAGCTAGCAGAGTTATTTGTCGGCTGCCGTCGCCCCTGGGAGCGTCGGTGTCCCCATTGCGCAATATAATTTTCGCGAATAATTTATCGCGAGAAGGTCGCGTCGGTGAGCGTCGGCCGACGCTAGAAGCCCCGCTGGGCTGTGCCGCAGAGCAAAGCACGCGAGCCAGCAGCGAGTTAAGTGCCAAACCTTACCAGGGGGTTCCTGTTCGCAACGACACAGCGGCAGTCGGTTTATCTATCGGAACTTCCATACCGTGTACGTTTCTCTCTCTCTTTCGTGCACACAACATAAATAAGAAGAGGATAAATAAGCTCATTGCAAATTGCGCGACAACGTGCAGTTTGCGTTTGATCTATATCTGCGCGTCGCTGGTTGGCCCCCATTTGGCAACTACCGAATTTCATCTTTATTCGCTCTCTCGTCCTCCTCGATTTTCTTTTTACGAAAAGCCTAAAAAGCAGCAGCGTTGGAATTGTTTTGCAGCTGCGATAATTTAATCTCTCCTCTACTCCTGGCCCTGACACTTTCCGTCCCGGCTGATTTAATATGTGATTTGCTTACTGCGTGAATTGCTTTATTTTAATTTGAGGTTGTTTTTGTTGATCTTTCACATTTCTAGATATTTCGATGCAAAAATAAAGCAAATTTAATGGAATTTCTCTCCGAATGTTTAAAACTATATTGATATCTTTGATTGGAAATAAAGATCTCATAAGATCAATGTAAATTTTTTATGTCGACTGACCTATTGAGTTTATTTTTCCATCTCAATTGGGTGATTCAAACGTGATTTGGTGAAATTTTTATCAATTTTTGTTAGGCTAAGTTTGACAAGAAAATTATATATTCATAAATTCATATAAGAATCATTTAAAAAAAAAATCAGTTTCACGCAATAAATTTTCAATTTTTCTTATTTATAAAAAACAAATTCTAATGTAGAGATAAATAAACATCAAAATTAATCGGGTTGTTTTGTTTTTGCAATAAAAAAATGATAAACAGTTCAATTGCGAAATAAATTTTCTCCGTAGCACTCCTGCAACATAAAACACGTTTATATTTGTCATCCTAATTTCATGCATGTTCTATGCGTCCATTTTCGCCATTTTTATGGCTCCACATTCACATACACATTTATATATTCCTCCACTTCGTACTTCGCGCACTGCATTTAGCGCAATAATAATAGTAACGGCGCCGAATACACACGGCCCGCGAATAAAAAATCATGGCTTAATAAAAAGTCACGTATATGGAGCCGAGAGTGTTATTATAATAATTCGCGTCTCCTCCTCCACTCCTCGCTGCTTCATATAAAAAGTAGGAAAATGAGTCATTGTGTCTGTGCACGCGGCTCTCGCTCTTATTATGCTCGTAAACTTGCGCCGAACAGTTAAAGTGAACTCACACGTGAAAATTATACAACAAACTGAAGAGCTTCCTCTTTTTCCATGCCAAAAAAATTTCTACTGCTGCGTCAAATAGAAATGAAAGCGGCTCCGGAGAGGAAAACGTAGTATTTACTTTTCTAAATTCGGCTCCCTTCGTCGAATCTGTCACCACAATCGTTTGGTGCGCGTGTTAATCCAAACGGTTAATGGCCTCGAGTCAGTCAGCCGACGCTTTTTTCCAAAGGTTCCTCTGTTTAACTCGTTAAAAATTATTATAGGACAGAGAGGCACTGTGTTTTTCTTGCCGCGAACGATAGATAGGTTGGCGACAAACAGGTTTTACACCGCAGAACACACACGCAGCGGCAGATGGAAAAGAAAGCGTGTCTTCACCTCGAACGTCCACAAATTTTACGAGGCGACGCTTGAATATTTATCCCTTTGATTAAGCGCGCGCCGAATTAGAATATTTAGAAGAGAAAGTTGGATGTTTGCTGCAATGAGTCTTTTTTTGTCGGTCGGGCCGGAACATGTGGAATAATCATTACACGTCCACGTCGGTGCGGCTGCTGATGGCTTTTGGTGAGAGAGCGGCGACGACGACGATTCGATTTGTGTATCACTCTGTGCGTTTTAAAAATGTGACTCATTTTTCATAATGGGTTCAACACGGGTCGAAGATGTCGTTCCTGTTTGGTAATGAGAGAGGCTGAACATTTATTTAAACTTCCTTACAAGCAGTATTGGAAAAAAGTCAAAGTTTTTACGTTTCATGTGTTATTTTTGTTTTTTAAAACATCAAATTTAATTCCCTGCAGCAATCAAGCAGTTTCCAAAGTTATTTATAAATAAATATTTATATTTAATTTAGAATTTCCTTAAAAGCATAAAGAGTGTTTCTACAAGTAAAAAAATTAAAATTAGAGAATTTCTGTAATTTTAAAATTGACATGGTAATTCAATTAAAGCGAATTTATAAGAATATTTCACTTGGTTTTATGAAACTGTTTGAGAAAAACTTGGCTTCGAAGAATGGAATGCATAACGCAATTTTGACTATCAATTAAGAAATTAAATTTAAATTATTCAAAATTTCATCTTTTTGTGTCACAAATATAAAAAGGCCAGTTATGTTGCTCTGTTTACCCTAATTTTCCGGGTTTTCATTGAATTTTTCGTGAAAAATATTAATTTTTGAGCCATTTTAAATATTATCTCAGTTAAAAGGCAAAATTTTGGTTTGTATTCCATTCTATAAAGCCAAGTTTTTCTCGCACAATTTCATTAAAATCACGTAAAAATCCCTTTTAAAAATTAAAATTAACTACTTTCACACTTAACTACTTAAACAAAGACACTAATTAAAACGGAAAACTAACATGCACAACTATTTGTCGAATTTATATTGTTTGATTCAACTGAAAACGCTGAAAACTAAAAAAAAAGAATTTATTTCTGTTTGCTTTTCCGTTTTCCTTTCTACAATGATCCAAATAAATTATAGTTAAGCCATTTTTTAGCATATAGTCTTATATTTTATATTCTCCATATTTTTTTCTCTAAGTCATTTTTAGGAAGAAAAAATAATTGGATAATAAATATTAATAAATAAATAAATATTTGCCAGTCTGTTTTTTATTACCACCGTTTAAAATTTAGAAAAGATATTAAATTTATAAATAATAGCCAGTATTTAAAACAGAGACGACTTTTTATACTTTTTTTTAAGAAAACTCAACCATCTCACCAAGTCTTTATCAAAACCTAATCTCCCTCTTTTGCACTGCACAATGGAGCATTTTACGTTCAATACGGTAGTGGCCATTTAGGCCTGCTTTTGCACAGCGGTGCAGTTTCGCGACAAAGTGCATCCCATTCATCCGCTCTCCCTTGGCAAGGATTCGAAAAAGTCACCTTGTGGCTTGTCTCGCGCTTATTTGCCGGCCCCGTCTCTAGCTGCTCTCTTATTTCTCCGCAGAAGCTTATTTCGTTTGCTGCTGCTTTGTGTGTTGTTTTGTATGTATTTTATTAAGCGGGGTATACGTGGTGGCGCCTAGTTGTCGCCAATTTCTCACCACGCCGCTGCCGCTGCTGCTGCTCTTCTTGTTCTCCGCCCGCCGCTCCCTTTGCACAAACACTGCGCGCGCTATTTTTTTTTATATGCCCCCTCGACGCACACATACCGACCGACTCGCTTCTTTTACATCGTGTTTTGGCCGACGAGAGCGGAGAAAAAAATTATATGTACCAGCCGAGAAAATGAGTGCAAAAAGTTTACGTGCGCAGAAGAGGCAAAGGGCGAAATTCGCCGTGGACGCTGCTTTTTGCATTGCACCTTGCGAAAATGAAAAGGCTCTTTTTATTCCGATGCGAAATTACCTCCCTTGGCAAACATTTGCTCTCGCTGGGATATTTTAATTGAAAAATTCGCTTCGAAGGAACAGAATATATGAAGAGTATAACAAAGATTAACAATAAAATTTTGTAAAAAAAAAAATTATAATAAATTGTTTATATTTTTCATTAAATTAAAATTCCTTAATAAACTATATTTCTATTGTAGTTTTTTATTGGTAATGTTATAGTACGCGCGACGTGTTTTTTCATAAGTTGGCAGCACTTATGCTCCCATGTAAAAGTATCACGTCGCGCGTTCGATAGTGGTTTTACGTCGCGCATACAATAATGGTTTTACGTCGCGCGTACAATACTGGTGGCGGTGTAATTTTTAAGGAAACCGATATTATTTCCCGATTACCACGGAAACCTCTATAGCACGCGCGACGCAATTCTTTTCCTACAATCTTAATTAAGGGGACTGCTAGGAAGAATAGGGGCCCTTGGGATGGGTTCAGAATGGGGCAAGACGACCTCTGGAGGGCCGTGCGCACCCTTATAGCAGGCGCGACGTATTACTATGGGACGCGCGACGGTCGAAAAGCGAACTCCGGAGGGCGCTTTTCACCATCGTCAGAGGCGCGACGCATGCTTATAGTACGCGCGACGCATGCTTATAGTACGCGCGACGCACGACTAATTAATTATTATAAAAGGTGTTGCACGCGGCCGGAGTTGTGGGCACCCCACGAACCGGCAACTCGGAGTAGGGCAACCCCCAAGATTAATTTTTGCAGAAGCCGCGAGCGAGGGGTGGAGGCGCAGCGAGGTCGAGGACGTGGGGAAGGCCGTGCGGAGGGCGAGGACAAAAGGGCGGCTGTGTTCGTGGGGGGGCTCCGCAGGAGCCCCCTCACGATCCCCGCCCTTTTGTCCCGCCCGGAGCCGGCCTTCACCACGTTCTCGGGTGAGCGCGCCTCCAGCCCGAAGCTCGCAAACCCACAACGGAGTTGCCCACAAAAGGTGTTGTCTGCAAAGGGAGTTGTGGGCACCACACTTTTTGCTTTCTAAGCCCTTTTTGCAGACAATTCCTTTTGTAAGCAACTCCGTTGTGGGTTTGCGAGCTTCGGGCTGGAGGCGCGCTCGCCCGAGAACGTGGTGAAGGCCGGCTCCGGGCGGGACAAAAGGGCGGGGATCGTGAGGGGGCTCCTGCGGAGCCCCCCCACGAACACAGCCGCCCTTTTGTCCTCGCCCTCCGCACGGCCTTCCCCACGTCCTCGACCTCGCTGCGCCTCCACCCCTCGCTCGCGGCTTCTGCAAAAATTAATCTTGGGGGTTGCCCTACTCCGAGTTGCCGGTTCGTGGGGTGCCCACAACTCCGGCCGCGTGCAACACCTTTTATAATAATTAATTAGTCGTGCGTCGCGCGTACTATAAGCATGCGTCGCGCGTACTATAAGCATGCGTCGCGCGTCCTATAACCATGCGTCGCGCCTCTGACGATGGTGAAAAGCGCCCTCCGGAGTTCGCTTTTCGACCGTCGCGCGTCTCATAGTGATACGTCGCGCCTACTATAAGGGTGCGCACGGCCCTCCAGAGGTCGTCTTGCCCCATTCTGAACCCATCCCAAGGGCCCCTATTCTTCCTAGCAGTCCCCTTAATTAAGATTGTAGGAAAAGAATTGCGTCGCGCGAATAATCGGTTTCCTTAACAATTTCACCGCCACCAGTATTGAGCGCGCGACGTAAAACCATTATTGTATGCGCGACGTAAAACCACTATTAAACGCGCGACGTAATGCAAGTGATGCCAACTGAAATCAGGGATTTTGGGAAACACGTCGCGCGTACTATAACATTACCTTTTTATTAAATAATAATTATTTTTATTGAAAGTTAATAAATGATTAACACACAAAAATGAAGCAAACTTGCATGCCAACTTACAAAATTTTTTAAACAAATATTTATAAATTATGGTAACTCTCAATGGTGGGTTTATGGAAAATTGGAAACCTTGCAATGTGGTGCGCATGTTTTCAATTTTTCATGCATAAATTATATAATAAATTTTTATGATTGAAGAAATTGACACTCGAGGAGATGATCATTGAAATGAAAGAGATGAAAGAGGCTTTTTCTCGTTGCGAAAATTGTTAAATGGTTAAATTTATTGAGTGTTACAGGAAAAAACGTACGGAAGCCAAAAAGCTGATTGAATTGGATTTTGAACTTGTCATGCAAGACATAAATAAAAAATTCTAAAATTATGAAAGAAACAGAAAAAATATAGTAGACAAAATATCATTTACATGCAAGTTTTCTGTTTTTTATGCTATTATTCCTTTTTTTTTTAATTATATAAATTTCATATTGCACCTCAAAGCGTATCAATTATAAATTTCAAACGGACATGCCGTGAACCGCAGCCAATTATCAAATTAATGCAAACACCCCGAAAGCAAGGAGCCTCCCCAGAGCGCAGGAGGCGAGGGTTGAAGCGGAGCAGAAGGGCGGAAGGCGCGCCGAGGGAGCAATAAATTAAGACGTAAGCGATTTTTAATTAAAAGAACAACATCTTATATTGTGTTGTTGGTGCGCCGACGAGAATTTCTTTCTCTCTCGCGACCAGATTTATAGATGATTTTATTTGCGGCGATAGCAGCTTTCGGGGCCGACGTATATAAAAGTAATTGGGCATGAATCTTGCAAAAGTCGAAATGCATCGCGGCCCACGCAGGAAGAAAGAAAGAAGCTGCGGAAAGAGAGAAACAATCAAGCGCGGCGGAAAAAAAATAACGGCAGTGGTGTTAAATGGTCTTTATTCGAAGCCGGCCGGCGATATAATTTTGTTACGACTACAAATTACCGCCGGAAAAGCGAACCGGGGCTCGGCTAACTTGCTGCGCGCCACTCGCTTCTTCCTCCGCTCTTTCATTCCGCTCAAATAAATTGGCGTTTAATCCGAGCCTTTTTACTCTCGCTTCTTTTTGGTGTGTGACGAGTGACCACTGGTCCATAACTGTGCCGCATAACGGCTGCGATCGCTAAAACGCCGATAAATCTGAGAGTGGAAAAAGAGAGAGGCGAAGACGCACCAACAACAGATCGCTCGTAAATTCACCTTTCAGCACCGAGGGTGGCGCGCGAAACGAGAGTAATGGAATGGACGGCGGCTAATGCAGTTATTGCGGATATTTTTGCTGCAGTTACGAGAATCAATACCAAAAAGAGTGAACAAAAGTTTTTAAATGCTAAATTAATCACTTGCAATTAATTGTGTTTTTCAGGCGAATGTATTTGTGAAATTATTGGTGGTCATGGAAGAATTGAATTTATTTATTATTTTGTACATTTTATTTATTAAGGGAATTATTATCATGCATCATAATGAAACTCCCTATATTTAAGGGCGATTTTTGGGTTAGACTTTAAAACTGAAAAAAATCTCATTCAAGCTTTTAACATATGATCTAGACCATAGCTTATATTTAATTTTTATAAAAATTGGCATGTATTAGTACGTTTTTATGAACAAAATTTAAAATGCAGCTTATTAAGAATAAATAATAATAACAATAAAAAGTACGAATATATTTAAAATATATAAATTGAAATTAAAATTAAAAAATTCTCTCGTTTTTAATCTTTGATAAAATAGCTTTTAATAATATTTAAGTAAATTTAATTTAAAAAACATTTTCTCCGCTGAGAAAAAATCCTCATTTTCTCTGGAATGTGTGGTCTTTCGCTATAGCGGTAGCAGCAAATTTGTCACCATCATAAACAAACGTCAAAGTGGCATTTCATTGTGGCAGCCGAGCCAACGCAACTGTGGCCGTCTCTCCGTCGTCGTCGTCGCCGCCGCCACCAGCAGCAGCTAATACAATTTTTTCCGTCCTCTTCTGCTTGTCTTTTCCTTTTCTCCCCTAATGACATTATTAACTGGTATAAAATTTTATTGTTTTAGCTGCTGCTGCTGCCGTCTTTTTTATTCCGCTCTTCTTCTTTATTGTGATCGCGTTTTAATTATATTTGCGGTCTGCTGAATAAACGAGTTAATTTGTAATGAATATCACGTAGAACGAACGAGAGACGCGAAATAAAGAAATTGGAATAATTAGCTCGCTTTTTTATATCCTCTGCGGCCGTGGATAGGAAGAGTGACTCCTCCAGATACTTTTCGAGCTACTCATTGAAAATTTACACTCGACCGAGAGCGAAGGAAAAGTTTGCCAGGAGAGATGGAGAGAGAGATGCGCTTGTTATGTATGCGCAATCAGCACCGCAAAACTTGCTGGCTTGTCTGCATGTCTTTCACTCGCAGTCGCTCCCACCGATAAACAAAGCTCTTCTCTCATTTTCGTTTGCCGACGATGAGAGCCACTTGCAGCCGCTTATTAGCCACATTTTCCCAAAAGAGAGAGAGACTTCAACTAGTGAGAGAAAATTTCCTGACATTCGGTGCAGGAATTTTAAATTTTTAAATTGATATTAAAAAGTTTGGAAAGGGAAAATTATTTAAACGTTTCAAATTTATATTAAATCGTAATTAATATTATTCATTCTCCTTTGAAAGTGCTTTCAATTTAAGGAAAATTTTAACAGAAGTTAGAAATTTCTTTTCTATCCTTAATTTTTTTTTTAAATATTGTACATAATTAATTATAGGTTTTAGCCAAAGTTTAAAATACACAATAATGCACAATTATAAATTTCAATAAAAATCTTAAATGATTTTAAAAAGTTAAAATATTCTTATCATTTGGGAATTACTTCCAAAGTGAGTTTTGATTTTGAAATTTATATTAAATTCATTTGAAAAGGAAAAAATTGAAATAAAAGGTTTCCAATTCATAATAATTAATCTTCAATCCTTTCCGTAAGTGCTCTCATTTGAAGAAAAATTAAAAAAAAAAAAAGGAAATTTGTTGATATCTTACATTTATTTATAAATATTCTTATTAATATTAAGTTTAAACCAAAGTATTATTTAATTTCCGTTAATTTCAATAAAAATTTTTCGGTTTTTTTATGTTAAAATGAATTCTTTTTACTTGAGTATTAATTCCGAAGTGAAATTTGATTTGATTAAAATAATTGCACTGACCGTTTTCAGATGTGCTGTTGGCGTCGACCGGCTCTGGAAAGATGACGGCCGTGTCGCTGCGTCCGAGGTACTCCCTGATCTTCTCGTCCTCGTCGTTCTGGTGTCCGTTGGTGAGCACCGGCTGCTCTTTGCCGTTGGCCAGCACGTTTTTGGAACTTTCGCTTCGATGGTTGTGGTTGTCGTCGGGACTCATCTGCGGCGCCGGCCGAGCGGGCGACCGACTTTCGGGGGCCTTGTCGGCGGCCAGCGGCGGCGACGGTGGCCCCGACGGACTCTCCTCCATCTCTAGCGGCGTCGCCGAATCGGAAAGCGGCCGCTCATCGTCACCGAGATCTTCTAAATCAACTGAAACAAGTAAAGCAAAAATGCAGTTTTAGCGCCGAGTTTAATTGACATAAAACTTATTTTAAGTTTTCTCAAAGAAGAAATTAAAAGAGGTATGATTATTGAAATTCAAAGCTATATTTGAAAATGCATCATTTTTAATTTATGTAACAAATTAGAAAAGCATTATTAATAGTGATACTGAATTATAGTGAAACTGAAATACCCAACAGATATCAAATATGTATTCAGACAATTCAATAAATTGAAACCACACATGTATAATTATATATTAAAAATAACAAACAATAAGAAATAATTAGTTCATATAATTTCAAAGCATAAAATTGAATAAAAACATTCAAGCTGATACAAATTGGATTTAAAATAAAATGTTAATAATAAAAAACAAATTCAAAAAAGTCTTAATATTAAAATGAATTAAATTTACTAAAAAATATTGAAAAAAAACTTCTACTTATTTACAATACTTTAAATTTAAATAAAATAAAAATATATTTTTTTATTCTAGTGGGATTTGATATCTGTTGTTATTAATCCAATCCAACAATTATTATTTAATTACATCCCACGGTCTTGCGCAGCAAGTAAGAGCTGAGACGGTGTGCCTCGATAATAATTAAATCCACCCCCAACATCATTGTCTCCGTATTCCTATAGGAGGCGAACATTGTTAATTTCACTTGCACGACGAGCCTTTTTAAATCATGGTTGTGTCTCTGCTCAATCTCGTGGGGCGTGACATAAATTGGTTTCTGATACACGAGCAGGAGAGAGAAAAAATTGCCGGCTGCTGCTTCTTTTTTTCCCAACGTCATCCGCGTGTTGTGTTGTTTAATCGAGAGACGTGGCTGCTTTCATCAAATATGCTAATTCGCCGGCCCGTCTCTCTAAATTGCTTTTCCCATATCGGCTGCCTCTGGCGAAACCATTATCCCGATCTTCTCTTTTTTTTTGCAGCTGATGTCACCGAATTAGTTTTAATTGCCATCCGAGTGCGTTTCGACGTCGCGCGAGCCAGCGAAACGTGCAATCAGGATTAGTCAGATTGATATGCAACGTGTGGCAAATGGAAATTAGGCACGGTCAAGTTCTCCGGCAGATTAAATCGTCCCGTGAGTGATACGTAGAGATGGAGAGAGAGAGACGAACTAGGCCATTGCCATTTGGCTCGCGAAACAATAATCCGAATTGCTGCCCCGAATACCTCAGCGCGTGCGGCATTAACATCGCAATCAATTAACCGCAGCTATCAACGGAATAATTTATTTATAACCGGCTAAGGTATCCCAGATATCTGAACTCAATTCTAACACAAGTGGCTTAAAACCATTTTGAAATAAATGGTAAAATAAGTAATTATTGAAGGGGAATTGTTTTAATTCTACATTTTTTAATTTAATGTGATCTCAGAATAATTTTACATTAGTTAATTAAAATTCAATAGGAATTTGAATCAGGTCTGCAATTTTTAAAAATTAAATTTTGATTGCTTTGAATGATTCTTTTCTTCATCATTTTCTTTTCACCTAGAAGCTTCTGCTAAAATTAATTTTAATGCAAATTTTTTTCAAACATTTGAAGTGGTTTTTACATGTCAATTCCAAGGAGACTTCATAGGAAAAATTGTATGCATTGAAATATAACTTTTTTTTAAAATTAGTTCTTTTTACTGCAAATCTATGCATAAATGTTTTTTTTTTTTTTTTAATAAAATTGAAACGATTTAAATTGATAAAAAAAATCATCAAATCACTTCAATGTCGTTGAACAAAATGGATAATAAAATGAAATCTACATCAAAAAAACAATATTTGATCTTAGAAAAAAATTTAATAATTCTTTAATTATTCGTCAAATATTCTTTTTTTAACTTAAAATTATTTATTCATGAGGCATATTAATTTAATTTATAATTATTTGTAAAAAAAAAAAATACCATTCGTTTTAGTTTTATTAAACAAAATCATTTTCTCAATAAATGGACTTCTGCTTTTCAGAAACCTTTGCGAAAGTGAAAAACTAGCCTGCGGATATATTGGCGAGGGAGCGAGGTCTCTGTCTTTTCGACTTCATTCAGTGTGTTAATGCACAATGCATACATAATATTTTCGTTCCTTGCCCGTACAGGAACAATAGATGATGTGCACGGACGTGCCGGCGCCGCGATATTAATGTGGCAACGCTCGAGGTGACAGCCGCGTGTCCACCGCGCGTTTTTCCGCCGCCGGCACCGCACATAAGAATGTGATTTTAACCCCTTCTCAAGGGGACGTGACAGCGGTGAAATATTATAATTCGCATTACACCGACCAGAGGCGACGGCGCGCTCTGCTGTAATTAGTGTGCAAAAATGGCGACGAGAGCGTCTGATGTTCCATTCATCCGCGCGCACCCCAAGCATCAGGCGAAAGAGTGAGAGAGACACGGAGACGTCAGCGCAGAGCATGAATGTGGACCGAAAAAGCGGGTCGCACCAAGTGTCACGTTGGCAATTCACGGAATTTCATGACAATCATGACTCTATTCATGGAGATTGTGAGAAATAATGAATAAAAATTTGTTTTATATAATTTTTTTTATTAATTTTAAAGACCCACTCCGGTCATTTGTATTGCTCTTTATTATAAAAGATTGCTAAATTTCGAGTATATCTTGTGAAAACATTATTTGAAAATTCCAAACCGTTGCGTCTCAATCAAAAGAAAACCTAAATACGAGTGATTCGCGCGAAAAACATGTGAGAATTGAGTAGCCAATCCATCAGTTTTGTACAAAAACTACAGAATTTGGTCACATTGGCGCTGCGATCGCTGATTTTGCCAAGTTTTCTGCAGCGCCGTGGGGCGATCGCAGCGCCAATGTGACCAAATTCTGTAGTTTTTGTACAAAACTGATGGATTGGCTACTCAATTCTCACATGTTTTTCGCGCGAATCACTCGTATTTAGGTTTTCTTTTGATTGAGACGCAACGGTTTGGAATTTTTAAATAGTGTTTTTACAAGATATACTCGAAATTTAGCAATCTTTCAGAATAAAGAGCAATACAAATGACCGGAGTGGGTCTTTAAACTTTTTCTAAATAATAAAAATAGGAATATGTTTTTTTGTATTGATTGTTTTTAACAGAATTTTGATCAAAATTATGCAAATATTTTCTTTCTCAGGCAGTTTGAAACTAGAAATTTAATTCTCCTCTCTCCACAATCACGATTCCATCTTTCTATTTCGATGGAAGATTAGACGACTAATTAGTGGAACTGGGCGCGGATATAGGAAGCGGCCGGCACCCCTTTTCCTGCCGGCAGCCCCACGATTAATTAAACATTCGGTCATCTTCTCGAAAAATTCGATCCCGGCTCGCTCAATTACGCGCGTTTCCTGCTTTCGACAAACGAACAGGAGCCGCTTTTGTCCGCGTCATCTGCATGAATAAAACTTTTCCTCCGCGCGAACATATACTTTGCTCGCACACAATGTGTAAGAAAAGTTTGCTCTTGCTTGATGATGGAAAAAGTAAGTCGTGCCCGCGGCCATGTGAACCGACCGAGCTTTGGAGAGGATAATGCTCGGTGACCGTCCTTTCGTCCGTCGTTTTTTTTCCTCCCTTGCCGAATGGTTAATTATCGTCATCTCACTCACTGTGTTGCTGCGAGCGCACTCAGCTCTCTCTCTCGTGAGTACGTTCTTGAGGCCGCGCCCATTTTTACGATTATGATATCTGCAGGAAGCGATGTCCAACTTTTATTACTCTGTCATATCGCATATGCCCCTCGTTATTCACACACACTTGAGGCCCCGGGCGAGTCACCGCTCGCATGTGCAGCTAATAATCATTTCACCCCGAGCGATCGGCAGCAAAGAGTTGCGATTCGCCCGAGACTCGTCGTTCTGGCAGCTCGGCCTCTATTAACCGGCCAGATTTCCTACGAGAAATAAAGAAATGACAGCGAATTTCCTAGAGGGCTTTTTTTGCTGATACGAAAAGGCTCAATGCTTTTCCAAAGGCCGAGGGGACAACTCAAATTTTAAGCAAATCAGTCCAAGAATATATTTAATTGTGGCTTGTCCAGAATATTTCCATAATTTCTAGATTTCGGCCGGAGTGAAATTGAGCAAGAAAGGATATTTTTTACTAGAAGTTCACAATCGAGGAATGAATTTAAATTCGGCTTTTCCTCGATGATTTTAAAGGTTACATTTTTTACACAAAACAATTTTTAACACAAAAATTTGACAATTTGAGTATAATTTTTTGAATTCTTAATATTTACATTATTATTATTATTATTGATCTTTATTGATTTTTATATTGTCAAATTTTTGTGTTTAATTTTGTGTGTGTAAAAAAGGAACTTTTAAATAATTTTTTCACGAAAAAGTGTTTATTTGAAACAAAATTTTTTTATTAAATTGTTTTTTGTACTAATTTTTGTCAAAACGTTTTCACAGCTCATGAGTTATGGCTGCAGCCGAAACATGTAGAGCAGGATATTGTTTTTCTTAAACAATAAAAAACCCATCAAAGAAAATCTCCGAATTTAAATTCAAATCACAATGAAAGGAAATAGCCAGAATTTGTTTGATTCAGAATGCTATTTGCTGGCAATAATTTATTGCATTTTTTTTCATCTTCATAAAAATATGCATCAAAAAGTTTAAATTGAACTATACAGTTTAATTTATTATTTATAACAAAACTAACTTTAGATTTTCGTTGTTGTTTTAAATGAATGCATAAAATTTTGCAATTATTTCATAACTCACAGAGCGCTAGGTGTGGTTTGACGCGCGAACTCTGGTCAAGAGGGCTGCACGCGAACCTGTGGCTTCAATTTAAATAATGAGGAATAAATGGTCGCCGGAGTCACGTAACTGGGCGTGCGGTTTGCGGGAGGCCATTAATGAACGGCCAGAAATACACGTCATCGGGCTCTCGTGCAAAGTACTTTTGGAAAAGGAAATCCATCCGCATCTCGGGATAAAGGTGAACGAATCAAAGAGCTCGGCTGCACAACACACACGCACCTATTGTTCGCACGGCCGGGATCACCATTAATCAAAGCAGCCTATCAGTCATCCGCGCGCACAAAAACAGCCCGAGCAACCCTTTGTTTGGCTTTACTTTGAGCACCTTAAAGTGGAACAATGCGCGCGTATAATCCTTTGTCTCTAGCCTGGCAGCAGCTTTTCGGCGCCAAAGCAGAGAGACAGAGTCTTTGATGCTCTGTTGCAATTATTCCGGCCGCGTGATTGATGGCGCAGAGTCACCTTTGCGGCGTGGATTATGTTTGATCAGCAGCGGGGGAGATAATTCAGCATCTTGGGCACGCTTTCGAACTTTTCGGTCGGGCTTCAGATGCCATGGCAACAAAGTGCAATCTTAATTGGATTAAACGCTTCAAGTTATTTTAAATTGGGATGGGAAAAATATGTGCTACCTTTTAGAATTGTTCGTGAAAAATTAAGAAATAAAATCTATTAATTAAGTCCAGATCAGCCAGATCAGCATTTAATTAGTTACAATTGAAGTTTAAAATTACACATGTTTTAATTGAATAATTTCATATTTAAACTGCGTTATTAGAAGAAAAAAAAACACTTATTTTAATTCATCTTCTTCACATTTTTTACCTAGAAAAGAATTAATGAAATATTTTTACTTAAGAACAGCCTAAAAGAAAAAAATTTGTTAATATCAAAATTTAATCACATTTTTTTATTTTTTTTTGTCACCCACCAAAATTCGAATTATTTTCGAAAGATTTATTTAATTCAATTTAATTTATTGTTGATTTCCATTCTTAGTTCATTTATGGATCAATTATTTTTGAAATGTTTAATGCATATAAAAAATTATTACCAACAAACTGTGGGTATGAGGATTAAATAAAAATTTATTTACTGTAGATTCCAATATCAATCTCAGAGGTGTGATTTATTGTTACAAATATTAGGAGTAAAAAATTGATGTCTAAGTTTTACATGAATTTACAGGTTCCTGAATGCAATTACAACAGAAAGTTTTAAATTATAAACAAATGAAAAAAAAAGTATAATAAAATAATATTAAGTTTAATGTAAAGCTAAGTATCGAAATATACTCGATCTCGTTATGTGTATGAGCTACTTGACGAAGACTTGTTTGTTTCTGACTTAAAAGAAAAATTTTCTCTTGCTAACTCTGTAATTTTTGAAAAATTTCAGGAAGAAAAACTTATGAATAAAATAAGTATAAGGAATGAGTTTTACACTGTGGAAACAATGCAGAACGTAGTTTGGAAAAATGCTCAATTTATGGATAGACATGTGTTTACGAGATATGCTTGTCACGGATTTCACCATTTATTTTGCACCAATAATAATTTTCATTTTGAGGCGAAAACTGACTGTACCTGTAAATTTTGCGGAGATCATTGTACACAATATCATATAAAAATTTGTTCGATGAAGAAAATGAGCTTGCGAGAAGCCGCAACTTTTCAAAAGAGTTAAGAAGAAGAATATGTAAAATGCATCATTATTGTACTTATTTTATCTTAATGTTGTACACCTACGGTGTTTAATAAATACTTCATTCATTAATGTAAAGCTAATAAAATATTATATTAAAATAAAATTTTATTTTCATATTTTTTATAAATAAAAAATAACTAACTAAAATCTTAATTCTATAATTTGCAGCCTGTATAAAGGAATCTGGAAGCCAATAAGAAATACGTGGGATTTTTTTATACCCTCTGCAGATGTTTGATTCCAGCTTTCGGCCCTTTACGTGGCGCGGTCGGAACGTTGGGAATCGTTTTGATTGTGCTGCGAGCAAGCGAGTGACCTGTTGGCGAAAGAGAGCACAGGTCTCCATTCCATGGGGCTGGAATGCAGGCATAGCGGACGAAACTTTGCCTGCAGCAGTGTGATGGGAAACTATGCCAACAGACATGCGAAATGCGGTGGAAAATTGACCCGGACAGCCACTTTGGAAAACGTCTGAAGCGCCGCTCTCGGTCTTTGCCTCACTGCAATTGTATCTGCAAATCATACATAAAATTTTTCTCGCGGTTGTTTGCTGCGGGGGCGGGGAAAATTTAATTAGCTAATGCATTGGTGTGGGCACCTCTTTTGCTCTGCCCCGGCTTTTTGGCAGCCGCCGCATAAAAAGTAAATACCTACTCTGGCAAAGGGTGAATAATTTTTAAGATGCTTTATGTAAATGGGCCGCGAGGAGTGTTTTTGAAATGTAAAATTCATAAATCCAGCGCTCTGTTTATTCAATACATCCACGGGCGGCGCAATATAAAGAAAAAAGGGCGGCACGGCCTGGTGATAAGAAAAGGTTTAGGGAATTCATATCATTATCAGCACGCACGCCTGCGAGGTCGTAAAAGTTCAATCATTGCGCGCGCGTTTTCTTTCCCAGCCGCACACATACGCGCGAAGAAAAGCGATCTTATTATTGGGAAAATTTTCATACGCGCGAGAACCGAACGAGATGTTATTATTATGCGCTCGTTATCCGTTTTCTTTCTCCCCGAGAGCTTTTTTATTATTAAAATGTCTCTTTCTCTTTCTATTAATGCGAGAAATGAATCCGACTAACAATTGAACAATTCTGATATTTTTTTTTCATTTTAAAATGTCGAGAATTTATTTAATTACTGTTACTTATTTAATTCGTACATCATAATTTAAATTTATTAATTGCAAAACTTTTGACCATGTTAAAATTGTGAACAACCTTTTATAACTGATATAACAAATCGTATAAGAAATATATATATAATTATTTTGATAATAATAATTAATACAATAACAATAATGATGATGATGATGATCACCAAGATAATAATAATAACATAAATAATTATAATGATATTAAGAAATAATAATATTGGTAAATAAAAATATTTATCATATTTATATTAATATAATTAAAATAAAATGAAACTAATAATAGTTCATTTAAAAAAGCAGCCAACACTACTTAAGCGTCAAAAATTTGCCTAAATTTCCAATATTTGGGATTTATTGGTGAGCCAAATCCAGCAACACTTTTGAAAGCTTTGGTTCACTGTAGAGATCGAGATATCCTCATGTAAATTAGAAAATTCGTGGGGCTTTTCTCTGCTTTTCTTGTCTCTCGCGCACTATTATTAGATACAAAGGTTAGGGGATGGAAATTATTGATTCGCGCGCTCATATCTCGCTGCGTGCCAAATGTGTGTAGCTCTTTTTGCTCGGCGCGAGTAAAACAGGATGAATCATAAAATTTTTTGCCTCCACGCAATTCGGCTCCTGCTGTTTTTTCTTTGCTTGTTTCGCGCACAATTTTATCAATTCCCTCTCTTTCTTCGTCTTCTTATTTTCCTGCTTAAAACGCACACTGTGATAAATTTATTTATTTCTCTCTCGTTTTCCTTCCCATTGCTGATTTTAATCTGAACCTCGCGTTCGCTCTCTCTCGGCTCTTCTATTTTATATATATTAAGCTTCGCCTGATAAAGCCATAAAATATCTCCTGCTGGGTGACACGACTGCTGCGTACAAACACAGACGATAAAATTTGATTTTCTCCTCTCGCGCTGATTAAATTTTTCAATTCCTGTCCCGGTTTCTGCTCTTCCAACTTCAGATGCAATTGATTCGACGCACGAACGCGCGCTCACGCGGAATAATTGGCTGCACTTAAGGCCGAGGCAAAAAGTGAGCGCGCGTTTAATTTGATTAAGACGCCGCGTGATTTATGGAGGGGTCACCGATTTTATGACAGTTTTGTTTCTGTTTTCGGACTCGCCCCAGCCCAGCGGCCGAGAAGTGCGTCCGCTCGAGTGACCGCGTCGTAATCCACTTTGCAGTCGCGCGGTACCTTTTGGTGCAGGGGCGTTTTTTGTGCACCTACACAAAGAGGCGACCCGTATGCTCGCAGATTGGATGCGAAAGGTCAAATTTATTGTTCTGAAGGGGACACGAGCGCTATGCAAAGCAAACTGGCTGCGTCTGATAACATAAAATATAAATTTTATGTTCATGGAGACGTCACTTTTTGCCCGAGCAGATGTCACAAAAAATTTTAACCAAAAACATGATCTATATTTTTCTAGAAAAATTAAATTGGTGAAACCCAAATCAATATTAAATAAAATTAAATTAAATTCAAAATATTTAAGCATTTTCAATTAGAATTTTTACTTAAATTGCAATATTTTGCAGATTTTGATACCAATAAATGAGGCTGAACAAAATACAGAATAAATTATTATAAAATTTATAATTTTTATCTAAATAGATAGATTCAATTATTTGATGACCCTATCTGATTTTGACTTTTGACGCATGATGATCAAAGTCAATTGCACTTCTTGTTCTTTCTAAATGTCACATCGCTTGACGCTCGCCCTTGCCCGGTCGTGCAATTATTTATTAACACCCGTCTGCGCCAACTGCTTCAGCGATTATGACAACGACTCCTCTTCTTTGTTTCTTTCTTTGCTTTGCGACGCGTCCGTCGCAGATCGCAAATGACCCTCGGCACGTATTCCGCCCTCTGCCGAAAAAGCGAGACGCGCGGAATTCTGCAGCTCGTTTTCCATGCTGTTGATTTTAATTCCGAACTCTCGGCAAAGGACGACGTCGTGTAAAAATTAAATGGAAGTATGCGTGAAGCGCGTATCGGTTCCGCTGCGGCGCCGTTGCTGCGATCGAGTCTAAGCGGGGTTATGCAACGAGCTCGACGTCCACGCGTTGCGTGTTGCATAACACCTGATTGATTTTTTTTTAATAAGAGATACAATTTTATTAATCACAATGCAAGTCCAAGGAGAATGGAAGGCAATCTTATTTATATCATCTAAGTCTAAGATAATTAGATTCAGGTGTAAAATATATTTTAAGTTGAAGGATAACTTTATTAATAAAAACAATAATTTTTTAGTGATTATTTTAAAAATTACATTACACAAAATGAAATAAAAAGTAAAATATTTAATAACTTAAAAATTGGTTAAAAATAAAGTATAATATTAAATATGTACTTCAAAATAATCGCTATTTTAAAATTATTAAGAAAATACTGAGTTTTATTTATGTTAAAGCAACTTATAAAAAGCAAGAGATTTAAATTTTATTTATCAATTTTGTTAGTCCAGTAAAAAATAATGCACTGTTGCCGTCATTTAATTGCTTCGAATCAAAATTTATCGTCCATCGGTCGCGCAAAAATAACACACGGGGAGATTACGGCTCACTTTTTATTACAAAGGGGAGCTCGCGCCGTTTGTTCACATGAGCGTCGTGTGCGAGGGGGTGGGAAATAAAAATTTTCACGGATGAGATGCTCGTTATCAAAGGCGAGTGTAACACGCGCGTGATTTATTAGAATAATGATGATGCGATTCCTGCCCTGCATACCTTGCACGTGGCCGTGGAATTAGAAAACTAATCTGGCGGCGCAGCCGCCCCCTCGGCGGCCACCCCCCGCACCTCGGAAGCACCCCTTTCCGCGTTCGACAAAAGCCGAACGGCCGCGCTCGTTCAAGTTCCTGCGGCAGACGTCCAGATTTATCCTGCGGAATAATTGGATTCTGCCGCCGCCGGTATAATCGAGTTTTAATTCGGCGTGTGCGTGCATCTGCCGAATTATAGACGAAAGAGAAAAGTGCATTTAATGTGTGAAAGGGGCGCCATTTAATGATGAATTCTTTTTCTCTCAGGGCTCAGATTTCAGACACTTTTATCACAGGTTCAGCTTGAATGCAATTCCTAAATTAAATTTAATTTTGAAATCCCAACAATCTGTAGATTGAAATAAATTTGATTAATTTATTTCAAATAATGAGAATATTTTAAATTTTCTTGTAACGATTTACAAAATGAGAAAATAACAGTCCTTGGCAAAAAAATGTCCGTCCTGTTTACGGATTCCACCTTTTAGAGCCACTCTGCGCGTTTTTCCCCTCGCGAGAGAGACGAATTAGGGTTGGTGCTGGTGCTGATGTAACAAGAGTGATGCCGCGCGCAAAGATTATCTCTTTTCTCGGCGCGGGAAATGACCGTGCGTTCTAATGAAGCTCCTTCCTGCTCTCGAGCTTCTCCTGCCGCCGCATTTCACCGAGACGCTGATGGACGCTTTTTGCTATTTTTATTATAATGCCCTCTCTCAAAATGATAAATCGTCCGCTTCCTATTCGCCGAAACGCACCTCGCTTTGCGCCGACACGAGATGCACTCTTGCAATTGAAAAGTGCATTCCGGCGCCGAATCGTTATTATACGCACTCGATCTGTCTCGGATGAGTTATTATCTTTTGGCGAGCATGTCAAGAGAGCGCGGGCAGAAATGCAAATTTGGATAGAGAGAGAGAGATGCGGAAATTTCACACTCGTAGCACAAAATGTGAGACAAGAAGAAGTGCTTCGTAATATGGTGGCAATTTTGGTTGGCCAACAACATTCATATTAGTAATGCATTCGAGTAATCAATCTTCCTCAGATGATGATAAAGAAAATGAGAATAATAAAATTCATGAAATCCACAAAAAGAGCGAAAATAATACATTTTATAAGAAATTTCTTTCAGAATTTAAATTTATATGAATCAAATAGGACAAATTTGATGTAAAAATCGCAAGGCTCACAGAATTCACAGATTTAAGGCTGTTGGCATTCATAAATATTCATAATTAAAATTTAAAACAAAATGGGATCTAATTTTATTATAACTGTGATGTTGATTGCAATGACGAGTAGGTACATAAATAATTTAAATTTAATTATTATTTAATTATTATTATTTATATTATTACTTATTGATAATTTTTGCAATTTTTTTCATTCAGTTTAATTGGGGAAAAAGGAATTGTTTGACAAAACGACAACACCACTATCAAGAATTTTAGTTCGTTTTTTTCTATTTATCGATTAGTTTTTGTCCTAAAATTTAGAATGAAGTTTTTTTCATCACACTTTACAATTATTAATTTAAAATATGAAATATAAAAAAAAAATATTTAAAGGAAAATCCTATCAAAGAAAAGATTTGATGTTAGAAAACAAACTGATTAATGAGGGTTTGTTGAATTTTTGGGTTATACGAAAAAAAATAAGTGTTAAAATTTACATGAACAGATTAAATCAATCAAGCGTGCATATAGATAATTAATCAATATTTCTATTAAATCAGAAACTTGGAAGGAAAAGCACATTAATAATTTAACCCTTCTTTCCCGGGATGTACCTCACGAGAGTCAGTGTTTATTTGCGTCGAGCCAGTTCAGGCTCATCCCTGCGTCCTCCATTATGCAAAAGAGCCTTGAAGCATTATTAATTACGAAGATTAATTATCGCCTCCGTGTCTAACAGCAATTTATTTATTCCGCGCGTCTTTCTTTCTTCCTGCTCGTTCGCTTTCCTCTCTCTCGTCTCTCGTAATATGTAAAACAGAATCGCATTATTCCAAATTAACATAACAAAAGGGCTTGTCGGCGGCGGCGAGTGACTCTCTCGCTGCCAGTTTCCCGCGACTAATTTATATTTTTCCATACACCCTCGCCGTGTGTGTAAGCAAAAATGGCGTCCGATTAGCAACACACGAATAGATAGAATAGGTGCTGAGTCAGTTGCAATCGGCAGAGAAAAAACGGCGGGGGTGGCGAATCGTCGCGCTCCCCCTGCACCTTGGCGCGCGCAATAAAAATGTGACCCAAGTTTGTGTAAAGGGTGCGAAATGAGACAGACGCGCGCATTAAGCGAATAAGAAAAAGTGCCAAGGTGCAGAGGGGGTGGATTTTTCGGGGTCCGCGTGCGTTCGGGGGGTGGCGCGGCACAATGCAAAGGAAACGCGGACGGGGGCTTCAAAGAGTGAGTGCGGCGCGCGAGAGGTAAAACGCACTCATGTGTGTGTGACATTTTGAGTAGTGAACGGTTGCATCGCATTATGGACACGAGACTGCGGCGGAGCGAAAGATGAATCATCCGAATGTATATACGCAGCGCGTTATTGTTACTTTTATGCAGCAGGGATCTTTTGTGACAGTTGATTTCTTTCCTGGCGGCGCCAAATGAGACGTGGCGGATCGGTTGCGCCCTTCACAGCCCAAAGTGGCTTTTGAGGGGATGCCATTCCATTTGAATTTTACTGATAAATTGATACACCATTTAATATTCCAATACTTTTCTTGTTCATTCTTCATTGTAGAAAAATAATATTGACAACTTTCTAACAGAAGAATTTATAGTTTCATATTTAAAATTGATATTTAAATAGTTCATTCATAATATATGTATATAAATTATATTTCAATCAAATATTCTTCATTCCATTTAATGCCACTTGAAAGGAGTACTTTTAAAAATTTACTTAATATATTTTATTAAATGCACAATAAATATATTGTAAAAATAATGAAAAATAAAAAGAAATAAAAATAAATAAATATGAATTAATAATATTAATAAAATGTTTAATAACATTAAAATATATTAAGTTATTTTACTGCGTATTCATGATTGTAGCAAATGGAGAATGGATAAATAATAATTTAATAAATATTTAGAGAAATAATCAAGAAATTTAAAATAAAGTATATTAATTGCAAACTACTGCGAACACTGAAAATCTTTGCCCATATGTAAAGGATAACATCAAGAATTCGAAAAATTTTACCATTTTAATCATTATAAATTAAATTATTAGCATTTTTTCATAGCAACATAGCCATAAATTTTATGCACCTATCATCCGTATTTTTAGATAAATATTGTTCATCTATTCATCTTAATTTAATAATGACATTTTATAACAACCATAAACATTTTAGGACTCACAACAATCCTCTCAACATTCTTTATATTTCCCGGGAGCAAACTGACTTAAAAACATTTTTTCGCTAAAAATAAACTAATTTAACTTAAATCGCTCATTTTGCTTTTGTGTTTCATTATAAATAAAGCTCTTTATAAAGTTTCATTTTGGATGGGATATTTTTTAAATCATTTTCTTCTTGGCATGTTTTTACTTTGATTATATGCTTTTTAATTACATTCAATCTGTATAATTTCTCCAACATATCTGTCGAATTGAAAATCTTTACCTAGATCATAAATAATAAAATAGATAAATTAATCAGACTTGAATTATAATTCTTGAAGATAACAGAATGACTTCTCATTAATAATATTTCTTTGTTTTTAAAAAAGGCAATCGTAATTGTGATTGGGTTTTGGTGTTTGTTGAGTTCGCAACTTTGTCATTCGGACTTTTAAGGATGCAAGGTGCACTTGAGTGCCGCGCAGAACATGTGGGGAGCCGTGAGAGAGCTGGTGTGGTCAAGGAGCTGGCGGCCTCGCACACTTGGGTGGCCGTAACGTGAAACCGCCGCCGCCGCGCCTCACAATCAGAGACGTACCCACTCGAAAGCCCACCCGCTCTTGGCACATAATCTAATA
The DNA here is from genome assembly GCF_031216515.1 of Neocloeon triangulifer. Taxonomy (NCBI): domain Eukaryota; kingdom Metazoa; phylum Arthropoda; class Insecta; order Ephemeroptera; family Baetidae; genus Neocloeon; species Neocloeon triangulifer. The sequence continues at coordinate 3,145,662 of NW_026775555.1, read as the reverse complement.
CTTTTCACTGGCAATAAACTTTATTGTACGTTCGGATAATTCGCCGATTCGTTTCTATCTCGATCTATCTCTGGCGCGAGAATTACGCCCTCAAAGTGGTTGTAAATCAATTCGCGCGCACCGTGCAAACTTATTCGACCGAACTTGTTGATCAAAAACCTGTTTCGGTCCAGCACGTTTTCCTCAGACAGCCTCGAAATTTGTTCCTCACCTAAAACAGAAGAATTTGAAAATTAAAATCAAGATACTAATGAACGGTTTAATTTTTTTAAATTTCTAAATTTACATCAATCAGACAGAAAACAGATTTGATAGAAGGTGAGTTTGTCTCAAGAGGCCTAAAAATTTCTCTCATTCCCATATCGGAACGCACAAGTGCGCGTATAATCTCCCGTCCGGGGCTCTCTCGCGCCGCATTTTTATAATTAACAGACCTTTGAAATATTACAAAGACGGGTTCTGTTTCGTGTTGGGAACAAATCAGGCCAGAACAAGAGCTGCCATTCATGATATGTGAGACGAACACACACTTCCATGATGTATAATATAAGCGGAGGTTTCCAAATAGACAGGAAATACGTTAGACGTGCGCGCCGAGAGCAAAAAACGCAGTCGACCATCAGGTTGGACGATGATCGCACCAAGGTTATCAGCCAACTTGACTCCGGCCGCTTTACGTTTCACTCCGCGGGGATATATCGGTGTCTGTTGTGTCCTTGGGGAGGGAAAAAAGATATGAGTGAGACCAGATTATCTCTTTTGAATAAAATTTAAAAATGAAGTTGATAAACGAAAGGGTTAGCCAATTATAAATGTTCATAATATAAAATCTATTTGATTCTGTGAATTTCTTAGAAATAAAATTGAATGAAAAATTCAAAATTGATATTCAATTTGTCATTCCTTCAGTAAATTTAAGCAATAATTTAAAAATTATTTATTAAAGTTTCATTAAGTTCCGGAATTACCTTTTCTGTGTAAAGAGAATTTACAATTGCGGAGTTCGTATTTTTAAAAAATGATCCCTTATTTTATGTTAAAAGTAATTTTGTTAAATTAATTTCCTAAACCCTATGAAGAGTGGATTTTAGTTTTTAATCTCATTTTATCAAATTTTTTTTTCTTCAAATTATTGTCGAAAGTTTATTCAAGATTCAAAGATGGAGAACCAATTCATCTTCTTTAAACAACTCAATTTTTCTGAAACTGACATTTTGAATTTAAGTGAAGTTTTAAAATTCAGTCTAAATATAGAATGTGAGTGAGAATGAGTTCCTTTAATTTCGTTTTTCGCATGGTGTGGAAGTATTATGGGTGCCCCGCCGAAATTCCGGCAGCTAATTCGCGGAACGTGTCGCGCCTCCAAATTTCCATAATTTCCCGAACGGCAGCTTTTTGGGCGTCGATGCTCGGTGCGGCGCTTTTTTGCCCCGGCGACGGTAATGACGCGCGCGCCGTTTTTACCTCGATATGGATGGCGAATTATGGGTGTTCGCCGCGCGCGCGACGCTATCGCTCTCTCGCCGTGCCGGCAGGACCGGATGATTGGCTCATTTAGCTCCGGTATCACGTGTTTGGATTTATCCTCTCGCTTTTTGCTGCGAGCGCGCCGCCCGTTTTTTCGGGGCCGATATGATTTATATTCTAATTAGTGCACGTGCAATTTGGCCGAACGGGCGCGCTGCCTGGAAAAAGTGGCTCGGTTGTAATGACGAAATATGTATGTTATTATATAATACGTTGCCTGGCTGCTGCACGGAGAAGAGGAAAAGTTTTTCAAGCCCGCAAGGAAATTTGCAGGCAGGGCAAAACGCGAGCGAGAAAGGCCGCGCGTCGATACTCGGCCGGTGCGCAAGCTCTCTCGGTCACGCCCACCTCTCACACCTGCACAGGTGAACCATTGGTGCTCAAGAAAAAAGGGCAGGAACCAACAACATTTGCAACATTTGCAAGCCAAAGTAAAGCTAATTGTGTTGTTCAAGTAGTTTATTTCAGTAAAAATGTTAAAATTTAATTTTTATTTACATTTTATATCGCAATTTTATCAAATAAAATTTCATTTTTTATATAAAAAAAAAAATTGTTGAAATAAAAAAATTGACTGATATCGATTTTCAAGGAATTTTAAATGGGTTTGAATTAATATCGGAAGATGAAAATAGAAAAAAAATCCAGGACAAATTGGCTTGAAATTCAATTATTTGTAAAATTATTGATGAAATATTTAAAATAACTTATTTTAATCTGTTTAAAACTTCAGCTGAACACAAATTAATAATATAAATTATCAATTTTTTATATGCATATATTCAGAATTTATGAGTTGGAGCTTCGGCACTGCTGCAGAGCTTGGTGAGCGAGCGCGGGATCGATATTTGCGCCCGCCCCCGTCGCGGCCTCTGCACCTGTGCAGGTAGGGCAGGTGTGCTCGAGCTCCAATTGGCCGGGCCGCACTTTTCACCACCGCAAAACCCTCCCCAATTGGCCACCCACGCGACGAGACGAACGCCAATCACGTAGGTACGAACACACCCTGTCCGACGAAAAAGAATTATTAAAAAAACTGCCCTCTTTTTTAAGCATATACAGGGAAAAAACTCCCCTTAGTTAAAAAATGCAACAAAAATTAACGTTTCGGAACACAGCTATTTTTTTTTAAACTGTGCTCATTCAAATCACCTTTCTATGAAATCGTTAAACAATTTAATTTTTATGATTAAATTTAATATGAATAATTTATTTTAAATTTATCATTATTGCAAATTTGACTTAAGTTTTGTTAAAAAAATCTTCAAATCTTGCTATATTGATAGAGCGATGCCAAAATTATTTTTTGCAGCTTTCACTACAAATGTGTTTCAAATTCAATCCACATTATGAACAAGCAAACTTAATTTTGATAAATTTAATTAAATATTTTTTCGCTTCGGATGTGCATGTTTTTGACCGTTCAGAGTGGGGCACCTAAAACTATAAGAAGGGGTCAATAATGAGGCCCTCTCAGATGGAGATTCATCCTATAGCTTGTGTCGCGATCAATTCTGCATTTATATTCGAATGTGCGTGTGACATTTGTGTCCAGTCAAGATAAGCGGCACGGTATTGTGAGTCACACCCTCCCCACCGAGCCACCCACCGACCGACGCAGAGGGTGCAGCGAAACCTAAAAGGTACGAGGAGGAAATCAAGCGGGGGGTGGGTGGCGGTCGGCCGGGAGGGTGGCACACGGCGACCGGGGGGAGGGATTAAATAATACGCGCATAAGGGCGAAAGGATTATCGGACTGCACGGTTTTCTCTCATGCAGGGATCTGACGAGAGAGAGAAAGAGAGATGAGATTGCCACCCCATCTGCAATCTGCGTCGCAAAGCGATCGGCGCCGCCGGTGCAAGCGTCAGATTTGATTTAAGGATCAGATCTGCAGATCGGGTTGCGGATGAATGGGGTGGATCAGAAAAGGTGTGGTTTCGCCTTTCAAAATAATTGGTTTGCAACTAAACTTATGGAATAATTTGCCACGGTTGAATGCCTAATTGAAAACTTGGATTGAAACTTTGGTTTAGTAAACTTGATCCTTTATAATTTTTAAAATTAGTTACGTCAATAAAACTGTAACAATGGAGAGTTCAAAACAAAAAAATTGGCATTAACCTTTGATAATTGTTTATCACATTTGTATTCGTAGCTTTGTTAAATGCTTCAAATTATGAATAATTTTTTTCATTTAAAATTAAATTAGTAAAACATTCAGACTGAAATACTGTTTTAATTAACTGTTAAACCCCAAATAAGTTCAGAGTAAGATCAGAAGGGTTCCGAAAGTTGGAGTTATGCAACCTGAGAAACATTTTTTGTAGGGCTGCTTTATCAGCTTATTTGTTAATATAGATTTTTATTTACTTAACATATTTAAATGTGTTATTTTACACACTCAAACAAATGCCATGATTCAATAAGATTTTAAATGATTTAAATTTCAATAAGATTATTTTGTTCAGCGGGTTGCGTCATATTTTCAAAAACAGACAATTTCAAAACCAGAATCTAAATTTTTATATCCTCAACCAAAGAACAAAAAGAGTCTGAACATTATGCAAATGAGGTGGGGCTTCGCCGCAGCGCACGCGTTTCGTTCGTCCTCGGCGAGAATGGCAACGATAATGAGAATTATGGTCGGACAGGGAAGAGAAAAATGACAGCCGCGCCGGCAACAATTCCCCGAGGCATTTAGTGCGCGCCGCCGTCGCTTTCCTTTTTATTTTGCGAGGTGAAGCCGCCGCTGTCGCCGCCACCCTTTGTCTTCGGCAGCAACTCGCGGGGAGGTGGTTGATGCTGCCGGTGGATTGACAGCAGGGATGAAAGAAAGGAGCAATAATCATCGAGCCAAGGGGGTGGCGATGCGGTGCGGGAGGGGGGCGACAAACAGGTTTTAAAAAACGAGAACAACAAGGACGACGACGAGAGAAACAATTCACACGGCACTCGAGGGATAAATTCTAAAAGTAAAAAAAAAAAACTTATGAACTTTAGTTGCTTAAATAAATAGGGTTAATTTAAAATGTTTAATATTAATATTAACTTTAAATACATTAATTGTTTAATAATTTTTGCAAATTAAAACAACTTAAATTTTTTTGTTTTATTTCTTATAGTTAAAACCAATTTTTTTAATCATTCTTAAAATGATATCCACTTATAAAATACGCCTGAAGTTTTTCATCGCATTTTAAAATTAATAAATGTTTATTTCAAGCGCGCAGATGCTTCAAGGAAAAATATTTAAATGCTCTAGAGTGATATGTGAAGTTGATAGTAAATAATTATTCTCCAAATAGATGGACTCATTAAAAATTTTATTGGGTTAATAATAACAAATTTTATAATGTAAGATCAACAATCTAGCCAATGATGTTAGGAAATAAAAACAGCTTTGCACACGATTCAATCTGTGGATTTGGATTAAAAAATGCGACTCCCTTTTTTATTTGAAAATTAATATGCCCAATTACGCATGCCAATATAAACAAAATGGAAGGAAGAAAGTTTTGCTGAGAGGAAGCAGACGTGACTGAAAGTTGATGTTTGCCGAATTTGAATGGCGCAAGAAGAATAACTTTGCTCGTTCGCACCCCTTTGGCGCACCGAGCCATCAAAAGTTATCCACAATAAAACTCGAGGGAGCATCATTTTATCATCATTATTGCGTCGCAAAGTCTTTCTTTCTTTGTTATTGCACGAGACGAACACATACCTTGGACGGATCTGCCATGGCGTGCACCTCGTAAAAATAGAGCGTCTCCTCTCTGGAAGGTGCACATAAAAAAGATAACAATAAAAGAAGTGAATGAATTTTATTCCGCAAAACATGGCCGTTCTCGCTTTTCAATGTCCGGCCGCGGAGGAAGCTGCAGAGACGAAAAACTTTTCTTCATAATATATATTTTTTTCCATTCTTTTCGTACAAAGGCAGGTACGCATCTCCCTCGCAAACACAATGTCGGGTCAATCCGGAAGTATGAATATAAGGTTGGAAACTTTTCCGACACTAAATTTAAACCTTTCACCAGAAAGAGAGAAGGGAGGATTTTTCACGTCAGAAAAATTCAAGCTTTTGCTGACGGTCAAGAGCTGAAGGGCATTATGTATTATTTTCTTGTCATTTATTTTTTTCTCTCTCCACCCTGCGAGGGTGCTACGGTTTTTGAAATCATTTCGAAACAACCCTCTTTTTCCTTCGCTCACGGCCAGGAGAGAATAATATAATGGTCTGTGTGTCAGTCAGATGACTCACGACTCCATTGTTGCGCCACAATGGTCGCTGCCGCTGCTGGCGAGGAATCGCCGACGGCTGCTGCCGGACGGAAGGAGGTGCAGCAAAACGCGCGCGCCAGAACAATGCACTTTTCATATTATTCGTCTTCTTTTTATTGCGTTAATTAGCGGCAGCTGCTCTTTCCGAGAGAGAAAGAAAAGACTCTTTTGGCCGCCGTTCGCCGTTTCGCCGGCCAAGAGGCGAACAATGAGTTGACTTTTTCCACCCTTTGGCAACGTGCAGGGAGATATTTCGCCGGTGGGAAAGGAAGAGTTTGTGTCATTAATCTCATAATTTCATTATGTGCAATTGTAAAGATTTCTGATTGATTGGAACTCTCAAGAGGAATAAGTGAATCAATCTAATGAATTTTTTTGTTTTTTATATTCATTCTTTAATTGTTTATTTGTCCAAATTGTTACTTCACGTTGTTGAAAACAATTGAGTTGAAAAGAAAGGAATTTTTGGACAACACGGCACCACCACTAGCAAGATTTTTGCTAAAACTTCCAAGTACGAAAAACCCAAATTCGCCAAAGTGTTTTTATTCCAGATCAGATTAAACTTTTTAAAAAAATTACAGATATAATTAAAATTAATATAGTTTCTTTACAATTGTAAAATCGAATTTCCTTAATTTCAATTTACATTGTTTTATTTAAAATTGTAAAGTTGACAATAATAAAAATTAAAATTCATTAAATTGTTTTTGTAAAATTAAAAACCAAAAGTACTGAACTGGAACAAGATTCATTTTTCTTATGGGACTAAAGTTGAATAAATAATAATAATAAAATTTGATCAAAAGGTCAAACTTCAGATAAATTGCAAGATTTGTTATGTTTTAACCCCTTAAATTACAACTCAAACAACATAAATTTAAATAAAATCCAAAGTTAAATGTTTTTATCAAAATTTATTAAACCTTCAATTTGTTGTTATTCCAATTAGTGAAGTTTCTTTGTTTGTGTTGTAAAGTGTGAAGCAATTTCAGAGTTTAATTTTAAGAAAATTTTACCTGGTTTTAATAAAACTGTGCAAGAAAAACTTGACTTTTTAGAGAATGGAACACAAACCAAATTTTTGACTTTTAATTTAGAAATTCATTTCAAATGACATAAAAATTGTACCTTGTCACAAAAAAAAAAATTTTCCCGGGTTCTAATTAAGTTTTTGATTTATTGTGACACAAACAGGCACAATTTTTTAATTTAAAATTAATTTCTTAATTTAAAGTCAAAATTTTGGCCTGTTTTCCATTCTTTCAAATTTTTCTCGCACAGTTTCAGTAAAAACCACGTGAAATAATTCTAAATTTTTTTCTATTTATTTGAATTCAAAATCGACATAAATCTGAGATCTATTGTATTTAATTTTGTTTACTTTTCTGCCTGACTAACAATTTTACGTTCCATCAAAGGCTGTTTATCGGCATCGATTTCCCTCCGGTCAGTGCATTGAGCCGAGTTTGAGCTCCAAAGCACCTGCACATGAGCATCAACGGCAATATTTTTCGCAACGCAGAGCAAAATGTGATACGCGATATCGCTTTTTATGATGTGCACACGGCGGCGGCGGCGAATATCATGTCAAACACGCCTGCATGGAGAAAAATAATAATATCATCGGTGCGCGGTGGATTTTGCAGAGAGAGAGAGGAAATCTCTCTCTTTCTCTCTCTCGCGCGCGCCGGGAATTTCACTCCCTAATAATTTTTTCATTTCATGCCACACACATGTCGTATATTTTCATACGTGCAACTCTCACATATAATGGTAGCGCTGGAGAATCTGTCAGGGCTCAATTTTTTCCCATAGCAGCGCGCGCGTGTGACATTTATCATTTCGAATGTACGAAACTGTGACTGCTGTTGCCGGGATTGAGGTAAAAAATCGGTGCTTTTTCGACGCGCAACTGGGACTGCGAACGCTGCTGAGGTGCTGTGAGTGCGGCGTGGATTGGTTTTGATGATAAAAAGCGAGAGTCCGAGCGGCGACGTGAAAAATATACTCGGAAAAGCGGCATCTGACCTCGATTTTTATAGGCACTGGGATTAACCTTTTGATCCGATCAAAAAGGGCAACAACTGGCGTGAATTCTCTTATAAAAGCAGATAAAAATAACACTTATTTATCAAAACTGTATTAAATATTATAATTTTCAATAATATTATATTTTTTATTATTTATTTTATTTTAAATAATTAACAATTATTAATTTTCTTAATATAATTTATTTCAATAATTTATTGTAAATTTATGATATATTGATTATGACATATTTTTAAATGTGTGAGAAATTATGTTAAAATTTTATTGTCAAAACAAAACATAATGATCAGATGGAACAATGATTTGAAGTCATGTTTAAAGAACTAGATAATCTCTGCGGAAACTCAGAATTCGACGAGAATCATATGCATTTTGATGTGTAATGCAAATATTAAATAACATATATGTATTAAAAAAAGTATCAAATATTAAATCAAGTATCGAGTATTAAATATTAAAGTATCAAGTATTAAATCATTTTGAAGATATACAAATATTACAAATGTTATAAAATTTAAAGATTAAAAAAGTAATATGAATAAATGAACGTATCAGGAAATTTTCCCAAAATAATTGAAGCAAGATTATTGAAAAGTGAATCTGTTTTTTTTTTCTTTCTAATTTATATCAAAAAAACCTCATGCATAATATTTGTGCAGCTCTTTTAATCTTATCATCTCTGTCAGCTGCGGCTTTTAATTTTTCTATGGTATTGACAAGAAATCAAGCAATTTCTATTTGCATTGCTTTTTCTGTTTTCCCGATGCAAATTCAAAACACAAGACAAAAAATTTTGAACACCTTAAAAGAGACAAAATATACACTTTGCAGTTGGATTTGTGTCTTTTGAAATGAATGCAGTTTCTCAATACCTGCGGTGATTCACACAAGCGCGCAAGTTGTAAAGAAAGAGCTGAGCGCGAACATTTGTTTGAGAAATCCCTTTGTTTTCTTTGGGGCCGTAAAATAATTTGCTCTTTGTGCGTCGCAACTAGTCTGTTGCTGCCACGGCCGAGTACCTTTTTTATTCATTCAATTCTCCGCGAAGCGCTTGTTTGTTATGCCATGGAGCTCGTTATTTGCATGAGAATGAGCAGCAGGACTCTTGATGATGGCGAGCGCGTCCTAAATAACGAAAAAGATGTTGCAAGTATCATTAACTCCGCGCGGCGAACCTTTTGTGTTCGGCACTTAAAAAATACCTAAAACCTTTTAGGCTTTTGTGATTTAAATTCTCGGAAATACGAGGTCGCTCTTTTTTTTACTCGTTGGGACTACAAGAGAGAAAAATCACCTTTTGTTCAATTTAAAAAATATCTGGAGCGTTCATCGAATCGACATGTCGGCGGCAATCGAGTATGAATATTAATAGCGGAAAGTGATTTCGGCCGACAGCGAAAAAAAATTACAAATCGCGCCGCACGGCGGCAACCTGCGCGCGCTCTTTGATTCTGAAAAATTACATCTGGGAGTTTCAGTCAGCCGGGTAATAAAAAGCGATTCATCTTGATGCTGAGTGTGTTTTGCTTTTTCCTTCCGCCGAGGAGGAAAAGAGAAAAATGACTTTTCCCAGCCATGACTGCAGCGCCAAGCGAGACAAATGAGCCGCGCTTTCCATGCCGATTGGCCGCCGATGAATTATCGCTGGCACTAATTTGTTGCACGTTTTGCTGCTGACGTGAGTAAAAATCAAATAGAGGTCATTGACCATCAAGTTTAAGTGAACTATTTCCTTTTTTTTAATTATTAACTTCCTTTTTTTCTCAAATAAATGATTTTAACAATTGTATGCAAACAATGTGATGTAAAAATTTGGACAAATTAACAACAATAATAATAAAAGTAATAATAATAATAATTAATAATTATTCAAACTACATCATCTGTCAAGGATCTAGCGTATCAGATAAGATTATATGTTTTTATTCATTCATTATTCATTTGAGATCAACAAAAAAAAGACCTGAAAAGGAGATTATCTTGTGTTAAGATGCTGAAGATTATATTAGGGCATGTCAACGAGGCATATAATTATGTAAAATTCTAATTGATTGACAATGAATAAATAACGCAAAATCAAGAGAAAAATTTAAAAGAAAAAAGCGAAAACAAATAGTTAAATTAATACAAAAAATGAAATAATCAAATTTATTTTAATAATATGTTTTCATATTAAAATATATACATATATAGTTAAAAGCATTGAAGTTTATATTAAAATAAATTTAAATCTTTAAATAAAATTTAATATTTTATAAACTTCATTATCTGGTATCTTCAATTGCAATTTAAATTAATTCAATAATCCACATTCAATCTGATTTCTTTTACTTTAAATTTAATTTGCGGAAACACACACACTTCTTTATACTTAGACGATACTTTTTTTCCAATTTTTAAAAATGATCTCTGTTTGAAATAATCGTAAATTTCAAAGGACTCTTTTTTGCTCTCTTTTTCCCGCTTTAACTTTCCAAAAAATCTTAGACGATACTTTTTTCCAATTTTCAAAAATGCCCTCTGTTTGAAATAATCGTAAATTTCAAAGGACTCTTCTTTGCTCTCTTTTTCTCGCTTTAATTTTCCAAAAAATCTAATTTTTCTGATGTTTTTTTTTCGCACCCACGCTCACTGCCGTCGCGACAAATGTAGCAAAAGGCGAAGGCGGTTGATCCCAATTATTAATACACTGTGCTTCCGCACGCCATTGTTATACCACACACACTCGCAGCGAGCGGAATGCAAATTTTCCGCCGAGTTGCTCAATTGTTGGCTTCTTCTTGTTCTTCTTCTTTCGTCAAGAGGCTGCCGCGCGCTCATATCAAGCTTCTGTCACCCACATGCAATAATACGTAATAACTCGGCAAGCCCGGCCTGATTCGCCTTTTGTGTGCCACTCACTCACTCTCATATATATGTATATAAATTTTCCCTTCTTTAAGTACATCACATGCGATTGTTTCCAGCTCGGCTGTTTGTCGACGTAGCACGCATGGAAATAATAATAAAGTAATAAGCCGCGCGCCATTGTGCGGCGCAGCATCTTTCCGCGTATACACGTTTGTCTCTTTCGAAGCGAGCGTAATGAACAAAGAATCTTCAAAGTACAAAGTAGGAATATTAAATGTATCCTCTGTCGAGAGACAGAGCATACAGCAAAATAATAATAACGTGTCGTTCCTGCTGCTTTTTCCGCCGTGGCTGACGACAGACGAGAAATAAAGGATGTTTGTTTGCACACGGAACACGACTCTCGAGAAAAGGAGAAAAGCAGAAAATAATAATCAAGCAGCCAATTTTCCGGCGAATTTCGTTACGAAAAGTTCGTCTCCGTCGCGGTTTCAAGAAATACATAAAAGATAATTTAGTTCCATTGAATAAGTCAGAGTAAACAAATTGTTGGAATTATGAATGGTATAAATTATTAATAAAAATTAACGGTCAGATCGAGCTACAATTTTAAATTAGATCCAATAAACGTGGGTCGTTTTTATTCCAAAGTTTAATTTCATCGCTCATAACTGATTCTTACAAAGAGAAAAAAAAGCATACAAAAATTTCAAAAGTAAATAATTATTGAAAAATTGAAACCGGGCGAACCTCGTTGCAAAGAAAAAATGAAAAAATATAAAGGACAACTGACCCCAAAGGCGACCTGCGGTCTGCTGGTACTTTAAAACCTAGGGTTTCTTGTGTCCGACTAAACCTAAGTGGGAGGAATTAATAAAAAAGTAAAAATAAAATGGGAGAATTTAATTTTAATAAACAAAAATTGCAGAAATTAATTAAGCAAATTTCTGCCAAAATCACAGTATGAAGCTGTTGACTGACTCTTTTGCTTAATTAATTTATGCAATTTTTGTTTATTAAAATTAAATTCTCCCATTTTATTTTTAATTTTTTATTAATTCCTCCCACTTAGGTTTAGTTGGACACAAGAAACCCTAGGTTTTAAAGTACCAGCAGACCGCAGGTCGCCTTTGGGGTCAGTTGTCCTTTATATTTTTTCATTTTTTCTTTGCAACGAGGTTCGCCCGGTTTCAATTTTTCATGAAATCCACCGCGAGTGTTACCATTCAATTTAAATAATTATTGTTGTGCTTTATTTTTGTCCAAATTGTTAAATCGCATTGTTTACGTTCAATTTTTGAAAACAATTTATTTGAAAAGAAAGGAATTGTTGGACAAAACGGCAAGAATTTTGTTAATACTTCCGAGATCCGCCAAAAAAAGTCAATGCAAAAATAATATAAAATTTTATCTGTCAGTTAATCATATTAAAACTGTGCGTAGAATGATAGAAATTTTTGACAAGAACATCAAATTGAAAAGAAAATATTGGAAGTTTCATTGAATATTGATGAAACTTTCAAATAAAAAATTTGTGAAAGCAAATGAAATATTTTATGGGGACTTTAATCATCATAGTAGTGCATAATTTTATTTTATTTTAGGAATGAAAATAAATTATCTAAATTGAAAAAGAATTAATTTAATAGCATCTTCTCTTTGATTGATGTTCTCACTTTTTCATCCAATTTCCGTTGAAAATCTTCACATGTATGTTCTGCTTTTAATTTAATTTCCTAAGAAGGAAAATAAAATCTGAGCCTGATGCGCTCGCTTTTATTTTTTTGCTGGTGTGGCTGATTTGTGAAAGAGAATGTGCACTTGAGCCTCTGCTCCACTCCCCAACCCATCTTTATCTTTCTCTCTCACACACATGCAAGGTAGAGAGAGCGAGCATGTGGAAATCCACTCCAGATGTTTCGAATCTGGCCGGGAACAAAAAATAAAAAGGAAGGCCTTGGGTAAGTGGATGGGCTGTTGCTGCGCCAAGAAAGGTGCTCTTTGTCCGCTCACAAAAAGTAGCGTTTCCTTTGGAAAAATTAACGACACGCATCTTTGAAAAATGAGCCAAACTTTTTCCACCTCCATTATTTACGTGAATTTTGTTTTTAATTCTGCTGCAAAAGCATTTCAACCATTTTAACGAATGCCGATCGTAGCCGTAAACGTGTCAGCGGCGCCGCCAGCAGGATGGAATAAAATTTTTATCGCTTTTCTCGCAGGAGAGCAAAAAGCGCGCATTAACGACGGCGAAACGCCAGGTGAGGCGCACGTGTGTCTCGACTTGTTTATGTATTTCGAGCGCGTTCACGGCCGGCAGCAAAAATCCATCCAATGATTTTCACCTCGGCGGTACTCCAGAGAGTGAGCGCGTGTTTTGCGCTAAAAATAATTCCCCGAGACGTGCTAAACAAGGGGGGCTCATTCACAATCGAGGCTCATTAACACCAACCAACATCAGCTAACCATTTTTAAATTGTAAATAAATGCTGGGAGCTTCACAATTCAGTATATTTTTAATTACTAAGTATCAAATTATTTAAATTAAACAGTTTCATATAAGCAAATCGTGGCAGCATTCCAATTAATCTATTGATTTTCTTCATTTCATAATTGTTTACCGTAATGAGATGTACAAATAATAAAAAAATGCGTCAGTAACAATTTAAATATTTGTTTATAATGTTATCAAAACAATTCAATTCAAGTGAAAAGAAAAAAATGTAAGAAAATTTAGTTTTAAAATAAGATTAAAATAATATTTAAAAAAATTTACGATGAAATGAATTATTAAAAAAAAAAGTAAGTATAAGTTTTAAATATTAAATTTTATTGTTAGGTTGTCAGTTTAAATATAAACGTTAACGTTAATGCAATAAGCATGCTTCCCGGCTCTAATATAAAGTTCATAATTTTATAAATTCAGCTTTCTAGTTTGATTTTATAAAATTTAGAAATCAAGCTGCACACAATAATAACCCTTTCGCATTTCAGATCCGAGTCATGACTACAGCGAAATTAATTAATCTGCTCCGCGGCGGGTTCGCCAACGAAATCCCGGCGGAAGAAAAATTTTCTGGCGCAGGAATTTAGGAGATAAGTGCATGTATAATGACATGTAGCAATTAGTGTTTAATTAGTTGTGAAATTACCTCTGAGCGGCGGAGCAGCCAAAGTTTCCGCGTTCGATGTTTTCATAGAAACTTTTCCTCCTCCTTATTCGCTCGTCCGCGAACCTTTTAAATTCTTTTCGGGTGGAGTTTTAGAGTGAAAAGTTTGCCGCTCGCTGCTTCATAAGCTAGCAGGAAATAACTTAATTAATAAAAGCAGCGGCAGTTGAAGGAGCAGCGCCGGAGAAATGGAATTTATATATATTCGCGTGCGGCGCACACAGCGAGGCTCGAGTATTATTATTATTATTTCTTATTCAACTTAAATACCGTTTGTGTATTCAAGAGATACAATCTTTAATGCAAAGATAATAACTCGGCGCGCTGTTTGTTCAGTTCGAAGAGAGTGGAGCGAGAGCGAAATTAATTATTGCAGTTGCGGAGCAGAGAGAGAGCTAAATAAATTCTTATCGCCGCCTCATCTGTTCTTACTTTCGCCGCCGAACGATTCGAGCGTTAATTACGTATAGTACGGGACGATAAGCAGTTGGATGCAAAGGTGATCTGATTTAATTATATGAATTATACGCCCGAGGAAGGAGAAGAGTGGAGGAGAGAGATGGGGTGCGCAGATCTGCGGAAGAAAAACGGCGGAGAGCAGGAAGAGGAAAGAGTTGAGCAACTCTTTAATTAAAACCGCTTAGTTGTGGCGGCGCAAGAGTGAGAGAGCGAGAGAGAGAATCGGCGGCAACTTCAGCTCTTTGCTCTCCAAAGTGCTATTTTTGTTTCAGCGATAGGCAAATAAGCCAGAAAGGTCTTATTAATTATAAATGTCTCGTGCTAAAGTGATTAATCATCAAATTATTAGAAATTTGATATTATTTAAGCTTTCATAATAATAAAAAGTGATCAACATTACAAGATTCGTAATTATATGTTATATAAATATAAAAAATTTGATGCAAAAGTCTGAAAATGATTTTTATATAAATATATAGAGCTTCAGTCAAATTATGATTTCATTTTAATGTTGATCTGCATATAAAGTTATAAAATGTTTACATAATTTGCACTTAATAAATAAAACAAAAATTTTAAATGAAATAAATATAAACGTTTAATAGGGATTAATAAAAAAATGAATTAAATTATTAAAACAATATCAATTATATTATTATTATATTATTTTTGTACTATGTTGCAAATGGGGCGCGTTGCAATGAGTAATTACATCGTGGCGACGCTTCATAAGTCAATAAAGATCAATAATAATAATAATAATAATAATAATAATAATAATAATAATAATAATAATAATAATAATAATAATAATACAAGTTAATTTGCATGTTTTCAATGTTTTTGTATATTTTTTTTCTTTGGCTGTGAATTATGTCAAATTTCAGTTCCTCTTTTAGTTAATTTGATGAAAAGCAGTGCTTTGCATGTACATATATTTCACCAGCCGCAAATATCGCGGGTGAGAAAATAATTAGCTTAATTCCCCCGACGACGTGGCAAACTCTGGCGGTGTAATTGAATTAAAAGCGGCAGAGCTCTCCGCGGAGGTGTAATAAACGACGGCGGCTCCGGTGATTATCGCGCGACGGCATAGGTGTTGCTCTGGATTTCGCAGCTGCAGCGCACACAACAGGCGTTAGTTAATGAAGTTTGTCGCGAATGAAGATAAATGAAGAGATGATTGGATTAACGCGCCGACGCTGGCGAAAATAAAGCGGCGGCGACGACGACGAGAGAGAAAAATGATATCGCACCTGCCATGGCGAAGGAAAACTGCGAAATTTTTCTCCGAATGCGGCTTAATCAAACGGAACGACTCATGCTGCTGACTTAACCCTTTTTTAATGGACCAAGGGGGACGGAAAAGAAACATTTGGCCGCGAGATAAAGGAGGAAAGGGAGAGTAATTATTTTAATGGCCGTGCGCGCGCGATGTGTAAGGAAAGAGAAAGAAAGGCGGAGTTTTCTTCTCTTTCTCATTGTTGCGCGCAGAGCAGAATTAAGCAATTTGCTCGGAACAGGTGAAGAAAACAGCCGGCGCCATTATTAATGCAAATGTGTTTTGTTCTCAACAATTAAGCCTCACTGAGAGTAATTTTCTTTAGAATGAGTGGCGAATGGTGTTTTTAAATGTCGCTTAAAAATATAATTCACGAAAAGCTACGTCAATTTCAGATGATGTATTTTCTGGAAAATTTAAACAGCAGTTTAAAACTTTCATTAGGATTAACAAATCTGGTTAAAACTTTCAAGTTTCTCTTTTCAAACGTGCTTTTCAGCACTTTGAACTCTAATAAATATATAAACAAATTATTTAACCCTTATATTACAATTTTTCTATACAAAATTACTTTTTTTCTTTCAATATCTTCTCATTTAAAATTTAGGAAAGAAACACAAAAAAATGACTTAAAAATTTGGTATAAATTTAAAAAAAAAAATTATTTTTGATTTTTGCAATAACCTTGAAATAAAATCATCTGATTGAATAGACATTTTAACTATTTTTTGATAACAAAAAAGTACATAAATCCTTTTAAAGACTCACCAAAGCACCAAAACGAGAGCAAGCAAAGATGTTGTCAACATACCTGAAACAAAATAAAAGCAAAATTTAACTAGAGTTTAACAGGAAAATTTCATTTTTGTTTTTATTTAACTTTTTTTATCTCGGGCTCAACCCCGAGCAATCAGAAGCGTTTGTTTCGAGCGGGCGGCGCGCGATATTACATTACACGAAAGCCTCTTGAGAAATAAGCGCGCAATAAAATTTTCGACGGCACACAATAAACGGGGAGATGAAAATCTTAAACACCCGCGTCGCTTGTATTACACTTAAACGGGGCGATTTTTTAATATAAAAATTTTATGCTACAACCGAGCTAGTGAGGGGAATTTTTTTTAAATGCAAATGCCCCTAACCGACGACGAGTGATAATGTCCTCGTGAATTCATTATGTAAATAATAAAATAAAAAAGTCTAAAGTTTATTCATGAAAATCCGCAAGATCATCATGAAAAACGGCCGAGGTTTTTTATTTCTACCTAATGCGCGAAATAAATTTCACGGGCGAACATTTTCATCTCTCCGGCAAGCTGTTGTCAAAAGTTTTGTTTCTCCGAGAAGTTTGTTTTGCCACGGCAGCTGCCGAGTCTGATTCTCTCTCGTTCAACCTGCGCGAAACCTTCAATTAAAATTTTATTAAAACTTGAGCAACTGCGCCGAGAGATAAACTTTTGCCCGTCGCTCGGCAAACAGCGCGGTTAAAAATCGTGTTAGCGCCGGCGAGCGAATTTATTCCGCTTCATCTTTATTCAACTTTCTCGGCGCGGATGGATGTTTGATGATGAATCCGCCGCCGCCGACGCCGCCGCCGACGCTCCGCACGCGAGTTTTAATTAAAACCATCAATTCGGTATGTATATGCATCAGACCACTCGCGGAAACTTTCACCTTTTTATACGTTCGCTCCGGCGCACGCGGAAAACAGGAAAGATAAATAAAAAATGCTGCGCTTCACCTTCTCCGCAGAGAGTAAATAAATCCGTCTGCCGAAATATGCGCAATTAAGACGAATGATTTGGACGAGCAAAAAAGCTGCGGTGAAAGTTTTACGCGGCTGACGAAACCTTCATTAAATTCGAGAGCGTCCGAAAAGTCGTCGTTCTTGACGGGAGGGAAATTTCAAGTGAATTATTAAATTTTAATTAGAGGTTTTGAAGAATAGAAGAAAAAAATTATAGCAAATAATTGCGAATTTTCATCTTTGAAAAATGTTTTTTATTTTCTATTAAAAAGCATTACGATTATTCCAGTTTCATGATAAAAAAAAAAAATACACAAAAATCAGCACAATTGAAAAACCAATATAAATTTTGTTGATTTTAGTATTTTTGCTCATGATCTGGTAGATTTGTTTTAGTTTAGTATAAATTTAATAAAAAAATTTTCAATAAGGACAAAGCCTGTTTTTTTCAATTCATCTCTTCGAATTCCAATTTCTTCAAGCAAAAAACTGTGAAAGTTAAGTTTATTTATTTAAATAAAATTGGCCAGTGATTATTCTAATATTTTTAGGGCCAGTTTATTATGCAAGAGACATAAAGGGTTATAAATTAAGGGGCACAGGTATGCAGCTTGCAGAGCACAGGTAAGAAGCGCGTTGCCTACCTGTCTCACCTGCCCGAAGCCACTTTGAAGAATATTATAAAAAATATTCTCTTTTCTTGTCCATTGAAAATTTCCTTGAATCATTTTAGAGTTTACGAAGAATTCGAGACTATTTTTCCGGCCGTTCCTTTTCCCGAAAATTTCCGCCGTTAAAAGCAAATTCATGCACGTGTGCCCTGGCGATAAAAATTCCGCACGGATATTGCAGCTGCGCGCGAGAAATCCTGCTTCGGTCGTGTGTTGTGTACCTTGTATGCTCACCGCTGCGGCCGCTATATTTTACGTGTTTATATTTTCTTGTTGATTCCCCGCACGTTTTGCTTTGCCAAACACCTTCAATATAAGCGTCCTTTTTTCCCTCTCTGGCTTTCTGTGTATCCCTCAAGTTTCTTCTCTGGCCAAAACTTCATGAGCATACACACTTCCTTTCGCCGCCCACCCCCACACATTGTGCAGCGCATATGCCCCGTGCTGCCGTAAACTTTACTTATAAAACGCGCACAACACATGGCTTGCAGGTATTTTTTGATATATCTTTGCGACGAGCACGACCGGCTTATTGTGCCTTTTTGCGTCCGTGCCACATTTTGGACCAACTTGGCCAAATAAAACACACCTTTTTCCTTCCCAATAACACTCCCAAGGCGAGGAGAAACGCTTTAAAAAGAGTGAATTTCATATTAATCACCTTGAAGGCATGTAAGAATGAATTGAAATAATTATTTGAGCTGATCTGATTGACTTAAAACTTAAATTCAGGTTGTGTATGTAATCATTACTTCCATTAATATTCAACTGAGATAAATGTCAATCATTTAAGAATTTCTTATTTAAAATAATATGTTCATTCGACATTATTATATAATTAAAATATTTATCTCTAATATTAAAATTCAGTTTAAACAACAGATAATGGAACAATTTAAATTTAGAGAAGACGTTAAAATTGACAATCAATTTAATGAGAAACAATTAAAAAATAAGAATAAAAATAAAATTTAAAATAAAAATTATAATAATAATAATAAGTTTTTAAAGAAAAAACAGTATGAAAATTATTTAAAGTAACAAAGACAAAAAAGAGCCTGCTTGAAATTTTCTTTTGCCATCCATGCCTTTGCTTGGTTTGCAGCATTTTTTTACTCCCTAAAATACAATAATTAATACAATCTTCAATTTGCTATCTCAAAATCGAAGAAAAATCTAAATAAGCAATTTCTCGTAACTCTCGCGTTGTTTATAAATTGCCCGACGAGCGGCGACTCCCAATTAGAGCGCGCCGGACGTAGAAGCGATGCAAATGCAGAGCAGATAAGATCAATTCGCGTTGCTGCTTTTACGAGGTATAAAAAGCAATCTCGGAATTGGCCACAGCGTCCTTTTATTGTTTTATTGCACCTATATCTGCAAGAAAAGCTCGCCGAGCGGGGTCTGACGCGAATATTTAATGAGCTTGACCTCGACGCGGTAACACAATAAAGCAGAGCAGGTTCCGGCGCCACCGAAATCGCCAAAGAAAATAATTTGCATATTCATCGGTGCGGCGGAAGTCGGAGAGATTTATCCCGGATTTATACCTTTTGGCGGGAAATTTATTTCGGCCGCTGCCCTCCAAGGTTTCACGCACTTAAAAAGGTGAAAGGCGTATAAATAAGCTCGGCGGATGTGCAGCTCGGTCAGAACTCGGAGCTGAAAGGACACCACATGTGCGCGCTCCTTTTTTGCCTTTCAAAGAAAAAAGTACTGCCTTCACAGTTCACACACCTAACGGGAGTCGAGAAGAATCAAAAGCAGCCGAAGCTGAGGGTGACAACAAAAGCAGGTATAAAGTTGAGGGCCTGGGAAAATCTCCCTCCGCTAAAATGTGTTCTTCCCCACTGAGTTCCAAAGGACTAAATCCAGTAAAAACGTTTTTAAATAGTTAAAAAAAATAAATAAAAAAATTAGCGTATTACTTGGGTTTAGAAATTGGATGAAATGACTCCCATGAATAATATCAGGCGTAATAATTTCCCACCAGGCCACATCGGATATACAAAAATTGTTATTATTATTTATGAATTAAATTTCTCACAATAAATTTTTTGTTTCCTTTAATATAAAATTTTTATTATTTCGTTTTTTTTAATGAAATTTATTATTTTTTTAAATTTAACTTTTGTAATTTTATACTATTAAATAATTTTATTCATTATTTTACTTATTATAATTTTATTAAATATTTCTATTGTGTCTTTGGAAGCAAATTCGCCGATCAGTTGACCCAAAAGTTACATAAGAGTGGTGTTGCTTCAATTCGCAAATAAAATGTTATAATTTTTTACGTACTAAATATTATAAAGTGCAATAATTAATTTATTTTAACTTAAATTTGCTTTTTATTTAATTTAAATTCTCCAGCTCTGTCGAAATCGTGCTGCGGCGTCCGTACTTATTCTCACTGCAGATTTTTGCGCTAATTGAAGAGATAAATTTGCGCCTTAGCCAAATTAAATAACCACAGCAAAGCGCACGGCGAGAGCAGCCAACCAGCCAGGAGCGAATTTCAAGCTGCCGCCGCCGCCGGATTTTTATTATTATTAAATTTAAGAGGTGGAGTTTCGTATAATTTTCTGCTGAACCTGCTCCGCACGTGTTCCAGCCCCGGCTAAAATGTACTTTCATATGCATAGAGAGGGTGCTGCTTGCGACGATAATCGCCACGAGCCGTGCAGAAATACACTTTTTATTTCAATATGCTGCCAATTACGAAACGGTTATGGCCTCCGATATATGCGCATATGAGCGGAGTCGATTTCTTCAAAGTGCCGCGGCGGCTTTTTAATATCGCCGGCGTCGTCAATTCAAGGCCTCGTCGATATTGCACTCGTAAAATTTCACGATTTGTTTTTATATCGAGTGGAAATTATCGTCGCGTTTCAAATTAATTAGCGAGACCAAATTGACGGCGGAAGAATAATTTTGATGGCCTTTTTCGGAGCATTTTTATGTCGACGGATGATAAAATTTAAAAACATTAAAGGATTGGAGGAGTGAGTTGTTTTAACGAGAAGGAGTCGAGAGCAACTTTTTCCAAACAAAAAAGAAGACGGAGGAGGAGGAAAAGCGGATGGTGGCGGCGAATACTAATTAATTAACACGGCATTATAGAAATCAGTCGGGCGGGACAATTCTGTCGTTTCTTGCATAAGTAATTCAAAAGGACTTTTGGCGAAACGGGCTCAACTTGTGGGGTGGACGTTGAAAAAAAAGCATTTGGAGAGCGGATTTGGCAGCAAATAAGAATGGAATAAAAGAAAATTATCGAGTCAAATTCGTTTTATCTCACAATAGACACAAGCTTGTGTCAATTTACAAAAATTTTGGTAATTTGCATATTAAGTCTGCATCAATCTGGGGTTTGGGAGTTGTTTATTGTCGATGAAAAAAAATATCCTGCTCTACATGTTTCAGCTGCATAATTCATGAGATGTGAAATTATTTTGACAAGAATTAGTGCAGAAACCAATTTTAAAATATTTTTTCACGAAAAAGTGTTAATTTGAAAGTAGAATTTATTTAATAAATTGGTTTTTGTAATAATTCTTGTCAAAATAATTTCACAGCTCATGAATTACGACTGCAGCCGAAACATGTAGAGCAGGATGTTGTTTTTCTTGAACAATAAACAACTCAAAACCCTTGAAGGAAAAGTCGACTTTATATTCAAATCACCACGAATAAACCCTCGGTCGTGAAATTCTACCACAAAATTATAAAAATTAGTTCAAAATTTGGAGAAAATATCCAATAATGTTAATTGGAAAATGAAAAATATTAAATTTATGTTTAAAAAAATTATTTCCTATTTTTTTACTAATCTTTTAGATTTAACAAGTTAGAAGATCAAAAGGTTGAATAATTTCAGAATCCGCTCTCAAAACTGAGCAGAAGAAACATCTAGCGACGAGCATTAATTCATTTCACAGTGGCAACTCTTTTATAATTAACTTTCCTAAAAGCTTTCTTTCTCACAAACTCTCTGCGCTTCTTCTCCGCTTTTACTTAAATTCGTGGTAATTAAACACAAAACAAGCGCTGTCATCTTCACGACTTTGTTAATTTTTCACGGCATGCGTGTGCAGTGAGCTTCGTTATCCAATTAGCGGTCGCATCACCACACACGTGTGTGCATGTGAATTGTTTGTGTTATATATATAAATTTAAATTTTCCGCATGGTGCGTTATTATTTTCACGGCTGCAGGAGCAGCGCAGTTCGTTTGTCATTCCTGCTCTCTGACGACGGCGGCGACGACGACGGGGGCAATCAAAACGGTCACGTTTGCGAAATTAATTCCGCACTTTGCTCAGCGGCCGACGTGACACATTTCAATTGCAGCGGCGAGCGCATCGCTGCTGCGATTGTCGGCCGCGTTTCAATTGAAACACAAAAACCGCACCCTTTTAAATTTGTTGAAATCATCTCGGGCGGAATCGAGTTCTGGGTAGTTTTGTTTGTCTGCCCTTCGGAGGGAAAAACTACTTAAACACTTCTTATTTTGAAAGCTCCGGAAATAATATCTTTCTTAATTGACGCCGCGGTTGTTAATGGACGCGGCAAACAATGATTTAATTGATTCGGACGCGCCGATGAGTTTGATAAAAACGGCGAAGAAAAGTTCTGAAAGCCGGGCGCGAGCACAATCACTCACTATGAAGAAGAAACAGTTAGTTTTTCCCGAGGATATTATGCGTGTATGAATGGAAAAGAGAGCGAGCCGGCGAGTAATTTCTAAATGATGAAGACCGACTAATGGAAAAGGTTATACATTGTTCAAGTGCCCGGCCAACTTACTGTATGGTTCGAGTGCCTCTTATCGAGCTGGAGAGGTTTTTTATTTTTAAATAAAGTGGTAAAAAGTGAGTTTTGCTTTTCCCAAAAACATACAAATATGTCAAATTCAATAATCATCAAACAATTTTTTTTAAATGATGTAATTTTTCATTGAATTTAAAATAATGACTAGAATTAGGTTAATTTTTCATCCATTTTATCAGGAAAAAATTATAATTTTGATTTCATCTTTACATAACATTTTATATTTGCAATAATAATTTTTAAAATTGTTGTTTATTTTAAGAAGTGAACAATTTTTTTACAAATTACAATTTCAATGCACTTAAAATTCAATTGGAAAAATATAATTAATACAATAAATTAATTTTATTTCATTAAATTTTATTTATCTATTTATCCATTTGAATTTTAAATTAACTGAAATTGAAATTTGTAAAAAATAATTGTTTACTTTTTAAAAATAAACAACAATAACTTTTGGATTCTACACGTCTTGTTCTTTTGCAGAATATTTGCTTTGATTTTTATTGACAAACGACAAGCGAGATCCGCACCCTTCTCGTCCCCGGCGTAATAAGCGCGAGCCGAGTCATTAGTACGAACTCTTTTAACCCTTTTGCAGTACACGTCGGGAAAAGAGAGAGAAAGGAGATTCGTTGGTAAGTGCGTATTCGTTCCATTCGAGATCAATTTGCGAAAGTGGGGTCGAAAGGTATGCGCGCGGGGCGGCGGAAAAGAAGGAGAAAAAGGGGCTTGTCAGGTCTGCAGGCGGATGATTGATAACTATTCGGAGCATCAATTAAGATTACTACTTTAGTCTTTGCAGAGGAGGAGCCGCCGCCGCCGGCAGCCCCTCTCGTCGCCGCTGATGAAGAGAAAGAGGCCATTATTATTACCTTCTTCCACTCGACATGATGATGCAAACGGTGCGAGACTTAACGGGAAAAGACAGAGCTTGAAAAGGAATAACCCGCGAGTGCTGGGGAGCAGCGAACGGCGTAAAGGCTCATAAATAATATCGTTAGTCCGAATGGGTGGAAGTAAATAATACGCCCCCGTGCATCGAAAGAACAAAATGCTATAACCGATAATGAATTAAAAGTATTGTCATAAATGCAATCTAATTTTATCTTCTTTAATTCTTTTAACAAGAATTAATAATTAAATTTATTAATTTTTTCTTTTTTAATCCTCCTAAATATCAATATTTCAGCTGCCCAGTGACGGTGATAATGCTTTTGATGTTTTTAAAGTGTTTTAATCGATCCCAGGTTTGAGACCTTTTTTCAATCAAGTTTAAGCTTTGATCTTCAGATTATTTTCAGAGACAAATTGATAAACAATTGTGTTTTTTTATATTAAAAAACAAAAAGAATTAAAATGAATTATTTTCTTTCACTTTTAAATAATTTAATTATTGAAAATTGTATTTACATTTTAGAAACAGAAAGATATTTGTCATGAACAGCTTGTTTGAAGAAGTTGACACTCGAGGAGATGATCATGGAAATGAAGAGATCGGGCTTTTCCTCGTTGCAAAAAATTGTTTTTATTCAAAAACAAACAGCTCTGCCAGTTTCGGTCACGGTCTGCGACCCTATTTCATGAGCAAACGCGTTTGCAACGAGGAAAAGCTTGTAACCCTTTCCTTGAATAAAATTAAGCATTTGATCTTTTAAATTATGAAATTTACTTTAAAAATTATTACTTTTCAATTAAAAAATATTAAATAGATATTTTTTAGCGCAAAAGGCTCACTGCGGCGGATGGGGTCTTTTTTATATCAAAGTTTTAGCAAAATTCTTGCCATTTTGCCCAACAATTCCTCTCTTTTCAAATAAATTGTATTCAAAAATTGAATGTAAACAATTTGATATAACAATTTGTAAAAATAACAATGATACTAATTTTTTATTTTTATATAAAAAAATTGATTTAATGAAAATTTTATTTACACTAGAAACAGAGAGTTATTTGTTATGAGCTCGTTTAGACCCTTTCTGTGAATGAAATTTAGCATTTGCATTTCAACAAAGGAAAAAAAATTCAATTTTCCCCCGAGTGGCGAAAAAGAGTGGCGGTGCAAACGTCTCTCGCGACTACTCATCTCGCGTGCGGCGCATCTTGTTTGCTCTGGCGCGCTTTTTGTGTTTGTTGTGTGTGTTGCAGGAGAGGGGAATCGCATCACTTGAAGCAAGAAATCAGCTCCTGAGTGCTGAGACGATGGTGCCGCGCTCGGCTCTCCTTGTAATTTTACAAATTGCACGTTTCAAGGCGCGCCGAGCGTGGCAATTTGCATGATCCTCGGCGTGCACGCGCGGCACAGGCAGTGACAAATTCATCGCGCGGGCACTTTATTTTATTGGAATGTTTTTATTACCGGGCCGGAGACGAGCATTTGTAATACACGCAACGAGCAAACGCGCGAGAGCTTTGTTTCGTCACCGCGATAAGCAAAAGCAGGGGACTAAAAGTATCATGTCGTGTCAACCAACTGCGAGAAATGCTCAGATATTCAATTTGATCCGCTTTTGTTGAAATTGAATTGAATTTTTAAAAATAGTAAAAATATTTCTGGTTAAAAAATAAAAATGATAAAAAATTTCTTGTAAAGATATACATTTTTTATAATTTTCATTGGTTTTCTTTTAAAATAATTCACATTGATAACAAATTTTTTTAATTATCCTCAAGATTTGCAATTAATTACGTATTAGTTGTGAGCCTGAAAGTTTCAAGGAGCGAATTCATCTCCGCGCGCCTCTCCAAACAGTTCGCGCTGCTCGTCGTGTCGATCTTGATGTTGTTTGCGCTAATTTTTGTTGCCGAGACGGAGCATGTTGCGAGCACAACAAGGTGCTCGACACACGCACCCGGCAGTAAACTTTGCTCCGCGCGCATCACCTTTTACAACTGCTGCTGTGCACACACAGTGCGAATACATAACATCAAGTGCGGTGCGTGCGCGGGAATAGAGAGCGCGCGAGGCTGTAATTTCTTGAGCAAATGTTGGCACGCCGGCTGATTATGTGCTTAATTAACCACGCTAAGGCCCTGCGTGTGTGCAAGGTGTGTGTGCGGATTTTGATTAATTAATCCGGCATGTTGCTGCCTGTGGGGCAAACCGTTTCAAATTAAGAGCGACCAAGTTTGTCTGGTTAAAAAAAGTATGAATATATTTTAACAAAATTTTTACTATAATATAAACTTGTATATTAAAAATATTTTATTTTTAATTTTAAAAGTTAATATTAACAATAAAATCAATTTTATTTTATTTTTTATGTTTAAATATTTATTATATTTCTCACTGACTGAAATTGAGAGCCATTTCTATTAAAAAGTGATTTAACAGATGGAATATAGATAATTGAAATAAATTTAAATGGTCTCAGATTAACTAGAATTATTGCAGAGAGTAATAACAATGATACTAGGGTATATAGGGCAATTATTACATTAATATTATATATCTTAAATTAATATATTGAAATATGAATAGTCAAAACAATACTGTTACATGAGATATCTTCTTGTTCTCACTAAATTAGAGTAAATTTATAAATTAATCCGCAATAAAAGATGAATTTAACTTTTTTTGGTTCAAATTTTACCATTGTGCTAAAACAGCAACTTTGGAGCAACTTATTTATATTTAATATTTCTGGTTCGATAAATTTTGAATTCCACCTCGTGAACTGCAAATTGTTTAATTGTTTCTGGTGCATTTCCAAGTGGACGGAGCGAGCGAAATCGCTACTTGGCTCGCACCAAATTAATAAAGCGAGGAGGTCTCGGTGCCGTGGTGTGTTTTGTTTATCAGATTTGGCCGGGGTTTTACAAGGCGCGGCAAAAAATCGCTCCCGCGCACAATCTCGGCCTCCATCCATCCTCATGGGTGTTCCTTTCTTTCTTTCTCTCTTTCCAAATCCGTGTGTATTTTTATTTTGTGCGTAAAAAAGCCTTTTTCAATCTGCCGTGGCTTCAAAAGAAAGAAAGTCAGTCAGTCACACGTCGTTTGAGCCGCAAAGTGCATGACGAGGTGCTCTTTAAATTGGACGTGTTTTACGGTCCCGTATAATTAATTGGCGCCGACGAAAGAAAGAAAGAAACCGCCGAGCGCTCTTTAATCAGATAATTAACAAGAGGATAATTTATTCGGCCGAGAGGACAACAACGACGACAAAGTGGACGACTTGATGTTTCTATTTGTTTCAAGAGTGCGGTGCTTCTTGTTCCTTGGCGGGCCGTGAGATGGCACAAAAGGAAAGGCGGAGGAGCAAAGTCATCGCGAAACGGCACCCCTGCTGCTTCCACGCATTAAACAATTAGGGGAGATGGAAAAAAATTGATATTAATTCTTTCGTTTTCTCACAAGAACGATACTTAAGGTTGTGTTTATTTTACTTTATTTTCGGAAAGAGTCAAACAAAGCAGCTTTGTGTGACCTGAGTGGCGCCGCCGAAATTTGTCGTGGCGCCACGGCGAGATGAAAGAGAGGAAAACTTCAAAGGCGACTCCGTTTTTTTTTCCTTTTTAATCCCAAACGAGGCGTTTATCGTACGGATCTGATGATGCTTTTCACTCTCTCAATATAGTAGAGTAAAAAATTAAAATTAAAATATTTAAAGAAGATGAAGCCACCAATCAAAATTTTTTCAAATTCTTTGAAATTGAATGGAATTCGATAATAAAACCTGCTTAATTTGTACCTCATTTTTAATTTTTTACCCTTTCGCACAGACCATTTGAATCGTTTGAACGCTATTTAAAATTCAAAACTATTCATTTAAGACCTTTGAAAATTTATATTCCGATGCCACATCTTTTGGCAATCTCAGATTTTTTCAGGTTGTCTATTTTAAAGGGACATAAAACTTGATATTTTGACCTTTGACCTAGAAACTTGGCAAATTTGAACTTTTTTTCATTAGTTGGGTATTGCAAGAATCAAATTATGAACTATCTCATCATATTTGATCATGGAAATTAATTAATTCCAAGCGCAGATGTTTTCGGAAACGAGAAAAATATAAAAATAACACGTTTTTCAACCTTCAATTTAACTTTTTTACGTGGTGGCTCCAAATTTTCTGGTGCCAAATCTATAGCAGGGTTATCAAGGAACATATCAGTCGCATAGCCTTGTCAAAACTAGTTTTATAGACTTAAAATTCAATCAAACGATTTTAGTGAAATTTTACATATAAGCAAGCCGTGTTAACTTCAAATACGATTTTCCCGCCAATTTTCAATTTCCTTGTTATTTAAACTAAAAGTTTTTCTTTTTTAGGTTTCATCTCCTCTTCAAGAAGTATTTTATTCTCAGTTTGTGATTCACACATGCACCATTATTCCCGAATGCACCTGTCAAATCGACCGAGATTGCTCTTCGAGTCCCCCGCTTGTTCTTTTTATCATGATATATTGGCGGCGGCACAAAAGGGACGCGAAATATCAGCACATAAAAATGAGCGACGACGACGTGCCGAGTATTTGGTGCTGTACCTTTTCCCTCTCGCTCTGTTGAACTGATACATCAATAGTTATGTCTTTGCTACCTCAAAAATCTCATTCCTCTTCTTGTTATATTCTCTGCTGCTCGAATCCATTTTCCTCCCCCGCTGAGTGCGCACGGCATAAAAAAAATGCCATATATTTCTCTCTCGAAGGAGAGTTATTTTTTACGTGGGTCAGCAGAAATCACAAACTTACAGGCACACCTGCTGACGTCTCTCGGAACCACTTTACCGTTTTTTCTTTTTATATATATATTTTCTCAATCCTCTTTCTCTCTTTTCTGGTGGCAGCAGCAGAGCGTGTGGATATTTTATATCAAATACATTTTCCCTTTTTCATATATGTATAAATTCGGCTCGACCTGATGGAGTTTTTCTCCTTCTTTTATTGCTCTGCGGAGAAGCGATATTTGCAGAATTAACATGTCACTTTACTCTTTATACAATTTATTCCGGGGGCTGTTTTATCGGTGCCGCTGATATTGGGGAATTAAAATTATTGCCGACGTTTATGCTGCATCATCAGCCGCCGGCGAATAATATAATTCGCCTGCTGCACGTGCAGCATAAATCGAAAAATCGTAAAACGGGCCGGCCCATCCGGTGCATATGAAAAAGAAACTTGCTGCGGAAAGAAAGTTTTAACAATAAGACACGCGGCGCGCGGCAGGGGAATAAATCGCGCGCGGTCAGTCGCTCGCACGATCGTAAAACATAAGGAATCGCGCCCGTTTGCATGCATCTCGGCCCGAGAGGTGACCCCGACGGTCTCGTTCCGCCCGCCGCAGCGACAGATGGCGAATCAATCTCGGCCGCCAATAACTCGATCGGCCCCGGAGGTGCGCGCCGCATTTTTATCAGGGGACCAATCACTTTTTGCAAGCAAACTATTCCGCCGACCGACAACCTGCCGCACCGGACTCGGCTCGTTTTTATGCACTTTTTGCACACCGACAACTTTTTTCATTTGTACAGTAAAAACCGTTTCAAAGTTTTTTATAGGATCACTTTATTTTCCTGCAGAGAAAATTCAGGAACTTTTGCCTTTTTGAAAGTAAAAATTGATTGACACGAATCAAATTATTCTAGTAGTTTTATCACATAATCAGTCCCTTGATTTTGGCTGTTTGAAAGAGAGAAAATATTTTAATATGAAAAGGCAAAATTTTAGTCATTAGTATAAACTCTTCTATTACATTAACATTTACTTAAAAAAATACTGCTTTGATTTGATTTAATTTAAACAAGAAATATGACCAATGAAGTTGCAAAAAATATATCATTGGCTAAAAATATTGTTTTCATAATTTTACTAAAAAATAACTTTCAGAACTGACTGAAGATTCTTCTCGGACTTTGATGCAACTGGGAAATTTTTTATGGAATCCAAGTAGTCCTTAAAAAGTTAGTTATTCAAATTTAAAAAATAAATAATTATCTTTGTTATAAACATTGATAGCCAAAAGGACTCATGACGAGATGTTCGACGGTTTCATTTCAAAAAATTTAAGACACAACAAATTAATATGTTCTGCAGGAGAGTCCATTTATTTATTTTCAAGTGTATTATTAATAAATTTTATAGAGAATGCACCGGGATGCACGATTGAAACTTAAATTTTTGACCAACTATTACACAAAAAACAATTAAAATAAAAACGAAAATTAAAATAAATAAATAAAAAGAAAATTTATTATTAAAATTTATTTAAAAGAAAATCTAATAGAAGTAAATAATTTATTATTAAATTTACAGTGTAATTTATTTTTGCTATCCTCTTAGAAATTAACATTTGAATAGCTTCTTTATTGGTCATCATGACTCATCATTGTTTATAAGAAACAGATAAGAAAAATAAAAATCATCATGTAGATAATAATATAACAAATTGAGACTGTTGA
Source organism: Neocloeon triangulifer (assembly GCF_031216515.1). NCBI lineage: Eukaryota > Metazoa > Arthropoda > Insecta > Ephemeroptera > Baetidae > Neocloeon > Neocloeon triangulifer. Next base: position 3,115,388 of record NW_026775555.1, on the reverse strand, counting down.
CCTATCAACGGTATTCATATTCTATATTCAAAAGTAAGAAAATGAAGAGGCAAAGGACGATTAATAACGCAAAAATTATTATTATTATTTATTATTATTATTTTTTAATTTGAATAGAAAGTGAGCCTTGGGAATAACAGGTGATTATAAAGGGCAAATTAGGTACCTACTTTTGCTGGTGTTTTTATTGTTAGATGAAAACAAACCAAAAAGGTGAAAAATAGGTAAATATTTCTTACATTTAAGATTTGTATTTTAAATCTAATTTAAAATAGGCTTTTTTGTAAAAATAAGTGATTTTAGAGGGAATTAAAGTAAAAAATGTTAATTATAAAAGTTTTAAAATCTATGAATGGGCAATTTCAGGTGAAAATTGCTTGATATTTGCTTAAATTAATAAAATATGAAAAATTGTTAATTTTTTTTCTTTTAAATTAGGTGATTTTAAGCATTTTAAGCGATTCTAAACCGTCAATTTGTACATTATAATTAAATACTTAGTCTTACTCACTGAATTAAATTACATTTCCTAAAATAGGTGTTAATATTGATCACCGATCTATTTTTTTATCAAATCATTATTATCTTCTTTAACAATAATTTGAGATAAAAATATTACCCGTTGTATCGCTATTATGAGAGAAAAGCACTTTTGCCATATTTTACTTTAAAACACAATGCAGTGCTGATGTAATTTTCCAGCTTAATTTTCGTGCCGGCTCATTAACAGCCATCTTAATAATGCCCTCGGAACACCTCCCCTGCAACGCATATCCAGCTTGACAAACAAACAGTTTGGGACACCAACTTGCCTCTCGCTTATGCGGAGGGTGTGCTGCGCCGGCGGCTAAATTGGACGCTAAAAATGCACCTCAGGTTACGCTAAGCAGATGCAGCCGCGAGAGCTGATTACACGCGCGAGAGCCGAATTATCATGCATAAAACAGCGGGAGAGCACCTTGGCTTTTGCTTGCTTCGGCGGCCGAGCAGCTGCCGCGGCTGTGTGATGATTATGATCATGACACTTCTCTGCCGCCGAGTACGTGAACGAACTGCGTAAAACTCTTAATTAAGTACAAGAGGAGATGAGACACCAAAGGCGCCGCTAAAAACATCACAACATCCAGGCCCCAAGGTAATTCTTGTTTTCCACCAACCAAGAACAAAATTCCTGCATTTTTCTTAAAAAAAAAAAAGAAATGGTAATCAAAGATTATGTAATAATTTGTTTGGTTGAATGAAACTCTTTTTAATTAAAAAACTTTGTTAATTTTTTTAAATAATTATATTGTCAGATTACAAAAAAGTGGTTCATGTTTGATATCATGCTTTGTAAGCTTACGATTAGAGACGAAATCAGTTTCGATTTATTTCTTTTAAGAGTTTGATTGTTAGTTATGAATGGGGGAGAAAATAAATAAATTAATAATTTAGTTGCAAATTGTGTTTATTGATATATCACAAAGGCAATTGCTGCCCATAACGGGATACATCATTCATACATTTACAATCTAATTTACATCTAATTGCAGATGAAAATTAAAAAAAATGTACCAGAAAATGTATGTTTACTATTTAAAAATATATAAATATGAATTTTATTTTATTTTAAAGAAGATAATAAAATATATCTAAAAAAAGTTTAATTTATATTCCTTATTTGTTAAAAAAATGGTTTTCATTTTGTAAGCAGTTTTTATTAAAATTAATTTTATTTATTTATAAGCTGGAAAATAACTCCTGGCCGTTCCGACTTTCAGAGACACCTCTCTGTAATCTCTACAGGATACACCAGACTTTTTATCGAAGTTGTGCCGCGAGCAGCATATCCTGTCTAGATGAAAGGCAAAGCACATGCACATATATATTATGATCGAAACGAGCAGGCGAGCGAGCGTGTGTGTGAATCGAGCTCTTTCCGAGCCGACTGCAGAATCTAATTGAAAATTTCCCCGTCGATTAAGGCGGAAAGCGCTGCACAATCAAAGCACGAGAGACGGATTCTTCGCGAATTCCGCCCTGAATGAAATTCCCGAGATGAAGAAAGAAAGGGTTGAATAAAAATAAATTAAAGACGCGAGAATGCTCTTCTTGTCGTCGTCGCGGCGCTGCAGGAGAAGGTGCTGACGCTCTTCCCAAATGCAGACAAAAGCGTTTGAAACAAAATCAAATGACGCTCTGGTGCCGCCGGATTCTCTTTCTGTCGCTTCTCTTTTTCGCCCTTCTTTTGCTTGAAATCACCGACACTAGATTCCATTATTTTCAATAAAAGGCACATTTCTCATCTCACATGGCATCGCCGCCGTTGCTGTATAACAAAAGGTTATATCAAAGAGTTAGAGACTCACACACGCTCCGGCAGCAGTCATGCCACGCTTGTTGCGCGCAAAACTCACTTCTATTAAATGTGCCTCAACACAAACCAAATTAGCAGCATAGCACAAGATTTTTCAAATTTAAATTTAAAAAATGAATAAAATAAGAATGCTTAAATAACACAAATTTATAGCTATCATAGTAATTTTCTAAGTATTTAATTAAGTTAATTGGGCTATCATATAAATTATATTAATTTTTTGTTCATTGTTAAAATTTTTGATGTAAATATTACATTTATGAGAAATATAAATATTGTAATAGCAAAATAATTAGCCTACCACGCAGATTAAAGTAAGAAATTAAATTTAAGTTTCATTTATATCAATGTAGTTAATAATTATAAATTAAATATCAACTGAAGTTAAAAAGAACTTATCACCTTAAGAGACAAACAAATTAATATTTTTCGAGTTTTTATATGTTAAGTTGAAGTTTTACTCTGGCGAAGTTTCAAAATAAAGACATTATTAAATTAATTCTCCCAATATTTTTGAACGTTTGAATTGAAAATTGTGTTTGTAGATTATAATTAAATAAGATGTTCTGAACAATATCTGGGTATTAATCAAAATAATGCCAAAACTAGGAGTTTTTTATTTCATATCTCGCAAGTTTTAGCAAAATTCATCCCGTTTTGTCCAACAATTCCTTTATTTTCAACAATAAAATGTAACAATTTGGACAAGTGAACAACAATTATTTGTAATATAATCATTCAGGGATTTTTCCTCTCGTTTTGCGCGGAACCAGACGCGGTCGAAAACGGCGAGCTGCAATATAATCTCGAGAGCACAATGAGCGCGAGGTGCCATCGAGCACAATAAAATAATATTTTTCATAGAAGAGCGACTCTATCCTTTTCTTTCTCTGGACTGCGCGTATGTATTTATATATAAAGAGGGAATCGGTATAAATGGGTGTGTGAGCCGTTGCGAAATTATTGTATTTATTCCGCCCACCTCCGCGCCAGCACCCTTTTTCTTTCTGCGTCTCTTTGACGGCGGAAAATGCGGTGCCTGTTTTGTGTTATTGAATTATTTGTCTCCGCGAGAGGAGATAATGTGACGTGCACGAGGTTTCCATTATATTTCTATTGCGAAAGCGCCCACTCAGCCGTGTGCACACGCCAATATATGTACAAAAAGCAAGCGACACACACAAAGAGCAGCGCGATGAATTCCGCAGAGGAGGGAAAAATAAATAAAATATAAAAATACGACGGCGATGCATCACCGTGAAATTGGCACGCCCGACAACAATCCGCGCCGTCACAAAATCTGATTCCACTTTGGCAAAGTTTTACTATTATTTTATATTAAATGTGGAAGAAGCATAAAGTGAACAAAGTCATTAATGATATAATTTTCATTTTTTTTTCATTCAAGTTTAATAAATCATTTTCAATTATAAAATAAAAATTTATATGACGATGAAAAGCAGATTGTCAAAATTCACATCAGGTTGCATAATATAATTTCGCCTGATTAATCTGTAATATTTATAGATATATTATTTCCTTAAAAACTAATAAACAATATTTACCATGTGCAACACAAAAATTAAACTTATATCTTACCAAAAACTTTATTTGTTAAAAAAACGGTTAAACGTTAAATTTTAGTAAAATTTAAAAAAAATATTATTTAAATTCTATTTAAAATGATCTTTAATTTTATAAAAATAAGAGTTAAATATTATTTTATTTATTTTATGCTCCTTGCTTCAAGCCGAACATTCATCCTTTGTTTCTCTGGACCGCCGAAGTCGAGAGAGATGAGATGCACCTGCTTCGGATTGAAATACGAGTGTCATCTTTTTTGTTGCCGCTGCTTGTTTTCATTATATGCTCGCGGCCGGCGACACTCGCTGGTGGAAATGCAAACGAAAATATACACGCGGCCGATGTAATCAGAAATGCCACACACCTTGCCCATCCGTCCGTCCGTCGAGCTGTAAATACAGGAAGGGAAAGTAATTTTTATATACGCGGCGGATAGATTATTTGTTCTGTATCGCGCGCGCGTCAGCCGGGCTCGCGCGACCTCTTTACGGCCGCGGCGCACAGAGAAAGGGTTAGGAACAATAAACAGGCGCCAGGTGCGTCCATCTGTCGCTGGCTGGCCAGGTTTGGCACCTCTCGCGCCGACCGACGCACTTGCGGCAAAAAGACGAGACTGGAATGCAGCCCGCCCCAATAATAGATTTCGCGGTGTCGCGCGCGCCGAAAGAGAAGAGAGAGCGGCACCTGATTATTTGAAAAAGGTGACGTGATTTATCGCTGCACTGCGCTAATTTGAGCCGCCGCGATCGAGTGCACAGACGGACCAAACCAGCCGCTAATTACGAGACGGCTAAAAGTCAAACACTTTCAAAGAGCTGAAAAATTCTGTGCAATCAAATATTTTTGCTAATTTTTGAAATTATTTTCTATCTCATGAAATTTCGCCTTGGAAATTACACAACAATGAAATGGATTGAAATTAAAATAAGAAAAATCTAACCAAATTTTTATGCAAAATTACAACCATATCAGAAGCTCAAATTTGGAATAAATACAAAGTTTGAAATTACAAAAATACATCAAAATCACATTTTTGCTAATATTTCTCTAATTTTAAATTCTGTTCATGATTAAAGTCAACAATATCCATCAATATGAAATATGGAATGCAAAAAATAAAAAATTCAGTCAGCAAGCTTTAGCGGAAAACAACAAAATAAATAATATTTGACAATAAAATAAACAACTATTTATTTAATATATTCTGTTATTAATTTTATTTTTCCTCTTTTATTAACTGTTTTGACCAGATAATAATTTTTATATTTTTTAAATTATATATTAAACATGCAATTTTTGTTAAGTTTAATGAGTTTTATGTGTAACAAAGCCTAAATAGTTAATAATTTATTTTTTTAGATATATTTATTCATTTTATGAGTACCTCACATTGACGTTTGGACAATATTATGTAATGATTTAAAAATCATTTCGCCAATGTTAACAAACTTGATGTTTCTAATAGAATCTAGATACCACAATTTGTGCGAGTAGGCTTAATTTAATTGATAATACTTTAGCTTTCAAATTAGGAACATGAGTTTAACAATTAATTTAAGTTGTTTACCAGAACTGGTTGCTAATTATCTCACAATGTGACTTTTACATATTTCTATGACTTGTTGCAAGAGAATAAATGAATTGGACAAAAACATCCTTTCTCTGTTAAAAAAAGCATAATTTTACTTTTCTTCCTTTTAGCTAAATAGTTATTTTTCAATTAATTTATAGAAATCTCTAAAAATAAAAACTTTTCCTTTTCCTCATCATCTTACTATTTATATTTTCTTTACTCATCCATTTTGCAAGTTTATTTCGAGGGCGCTGTTTTTCGGAGAACAATCAATGCTCTCAACAGCATATAATGAATCCGTCGTTGCTGACAAGCCAACAACGTAACCCGACCGCAAACATACATACAGAGGCGCAGAGCAGTCTACCTTGAGCTAGGCGAAGCGACACGTAATTAAAACAACACCTCAGCAAACAGACGCCGCCGAAAGCTGTCATCGGTGCGAATGATTGATTGACGTTTAATTGTGTGTTCGGCGGCGGCAGAGGGGATCGGCGGCGGCATAATTGCGGCGCGCAAAACCGATAGGTTAATGACTTTTTGAGGTGTGGTACATATGTCGGGCAGATTGCGCGCCGTGTCCTTTTCTCGTCCGCAAATCACAAATGAAAAAGGCCGCACCGCGCGTCGAACCGGCAGATGAATAATAAAAAAGTGGCCAGAGAGACACGCGGAGGGTCCCAGTTGAGCGTCCCTTTTTAATTGCGAGAGAGACCAGCACGTGAATGAATGAATGAAAAAAAAAGAGCTGTGGGGAAAAAACGCGGCGGGCAGGTTAAATGACGAGAAGAGAGACAAACCGGCGAGCAGGGAAAATAAGCGGAAAAAGCAGCAACGGTCTAATCGGGCTCGCATCACATGAGCTAGGACACCGATGGACCATTCACTGCGGGAGCAGATTTAAAGTTTCTATTGAAAATTGAAAGAACTTGACAACCAGCTTATTTTATTAATTACTTTTCACAACAGACAAAAATACGATTAAAATTTAAGCATTTCAAATGAAGTGAATTAAAAAAGCAAAGTGCGTCCATAAATGCTGGTTTTTAATTTGATTGGTTAAGATGTAAAACTTATAATGTGAAAATTTACCATTTTCTTGTATTTGAGAAATTTTATAAACTGGTTTTCCTCTCTTTATAGCAAATCGATTTCTTTACTTTTGAATATATGTGCAGTTTACACTCAGTTTATTATTATCCAAATTCTAATAATATAATGATTTATCCTATTTCAGAAACAACAAATTTCAATAAAGAAACCAATACATACTAACTAATTTAATTTAAATTAGTACTGCGACTAATCGCCTTAAGGAATTCTGAAATAATTTAATTTATTAAAGAACGAATGGTGTAAAGATGGCAGTACAGTTGTATAATATATGTTTTTTATATCAATTTATTTAAAGATATTATTTTAAAAAAATACATGCAGAATATACACAATTAAAAACTTTCGCTTTTGACAAATTATTACAGTAAAATATAAAAAAAAAATTAAATTATTTGCAAATATAAAGTAAATATGTATTTTAATATTAAAATCTGAATTAAATAAATACTTTATTATTAAATTTAAAAGATGTGTTATTTTTTTGCAATTTTCCTTTAAAGAAACAACTATATTTTAGTTTTACAAACATATTTTTGGTTTTAGAACATTCGTAACTCTAGCATTTATCGATGCTGCTGAAAATCCGCTCTCAAACACGGCACATGGGAAATATTAATTATTACAAAAAAAAATCAGAACAAAAGGCGCGTCCAGGAGAGCCGTCATGGCGGAAACGTATTTTTTTTTGTTCCCGTCAGCGTGTATGTTTTGAGCACACAGTGTCTGCAGCAATGTGCATGTTTTCGACCGCAGAATTCTCATTTCGAATTAAAACGTATGTTATACTTCGCCTCTCTGCGGGCCATGTCCATTGCGCGCGTATCATAATAACGCAGCAGCCAGCAGCACTTGTTGTTATTCCCCGCATGAATAAAGAGGAGCAAAAGTGCTGGAAAAATAATCGTACACGAAAACGTGCGCGCCGCAGCAACACATTTTGTATACGTGGATGTGTTCGCGGCCAGAGAAAAAAAGAATCCGCTGCTTTATCACGCAGCAGCAGAGAGAATGGCCTTTTAAAAATAAAAGCACTCGTGTCACATATTTATGTGTTGCATAACAGCTTTTATGAATTCGTTCGACGGATTGTTTTATTGAAAATTAAAATACGCGTCGGCCTGCTGTGTAATTGCTGCAATTGAATCCGAGGCACAGACAAGAGTAATAATAATTATTATTGCTGCCGGTCGCGTTTGTCAGAGAGCGATTGACTCCCAACATGCTGTCGGTTGATCGAATAATGAATGGCAAACACCAATTTATTTATTCACTCGACTCGATGACTGTCAATAATGTGGTGGTGACGCTGCTGCTGCTGCTGGAGAACAATGATTATTCAGACCGCGCGCGCCAAAAGTACATAAATTACACATCATCGTGTACATTCCAGAGTTATCAACAAATTTTAAGCAGTACCTCTTTCATTTTGTTTGTCAAATTCAATAATCATAAAATTTAACCAAAATAAAAATATTGTTCTTCAATTTTAATAAGAAATAATATTCCTCTTTTAAAATTACTAAATATTTTCCAAAATAAACATTTTTTTTTAATAAATTAAGGAATTTAAGATGAAAAGTTTTTAGTCAATCAGCAAAGTGAAGTAAATAATACACAATAGAGAATTTTCTGCTGCGGGGTGTGTGCGTGTCATTTAGCGCAATAAATAATTGCGCGGATCCGCACCAATGATAAATAATGCGAGCAAAAAGTGCGACGACAAAACCCGAAAAATGCGTCCGCACGCGATATAAATCTAGATCAGTCGCGCGGTGGCGAGAGAGTTAGTTACTTTCGTCCAGAGCACTATTTCACATAGAATAGGTCGCGAGCGAGCGAGCGCGCGTGCGGCGATAAATTTAATTGTCAGTTTTGTTTTATTCTCCGAACAAAAAGATGAAGCTCAAACGAGAGAAAACAAAAGCGAATGTTGTCGTGCCAAAGGCAAAAAGCAAGTAGAGATTCGGTAAATTTTAAATTTTTTTAGTGACCGAAACTGGTAGAGCCATTTGTTTTTGATAAAAACAATTTTTTACAATTAGGAAAACCCCGATCTCATCATTTCCTTCTTGATTTTACTTGAAGTAAAAATATTTGATTGATAAATTTTTTTATCATATAATTTCTTAATATTATAAAAAGATATGATTTGAGTTTTATAATTCCTAAAATTCTCCGCCTTCTGAACGAAATGGAAATGAATTTGTTTAAAAATAGACTTGATAATCTTTGATTTGCGATGTGTAAGTAATTGTAAATCACGAGGGTGGTGTCACAGTTCGCACGAGGGAAAATATGAAAGTGCCGAAAGCGACAGGCCAGAGTAAACATACACAGCTTTATGGCACCGCGAGTGATGCTTTATTAATTGTCCACTGCTGCTGAAATAGAATAGCGACGGCGTCGTTATTTTGAAAATAAATCTCGCAGGCGGAATGAGTTTTGTTTTAGCTGCGAACAGCACTGACGATTTATTTGAACGGCCCACAATGATATGCTATGTTTTTGAAAGTAGTGAATTGTCCATTAATTTCAATTCCGTATTAACATGGTTTTGTTATTTAATTTTTTTAATAGGTTTACTTAATTTTGTAAATATATTTACGAGGGAGTTTTTAGGTGAAATAAAATTTATATAAGTGTTTCTTTTTCTTCATTTAATTCCGGTTTTGCTTAATGGTTTTTTTAGTTGTCAAATATCTTGGGGAAAAAATTGTTATATCCTGAATTTACCTAGTCCCTGAGGATATATGCAACCGGTTCGTTACCTGTGCTCACCTGGCTTGCCTAACTTTCAAACTTTTCTTCCTGAACAATGTGAATAGATTTCCTCAGCTGCTCAAAACTTGACAGATTTTCGATCTGCCTCACATGGGGGTCACGCGCGTCCATCCAATTTTCTGCTGCTGGTATCAAAGGAGAAGAAGGGGACGAGCATAATTCACTCTCTTCGGCTTACCCCAGGTGGTGCGGGCGGACGGACGGAGCCGCGACCACGAACCGAATTTCCAAAGGATTTTCGCGCAGGTTGTTCTCGGCGCAAAAAAGCAGCCGAGCGAGCGAGGGCGAAATAAAATAAGGGTAATCTGTTTAAGCCGAGTCCACTTTGGAGAAAATGAATGTGGATGCGGTTTTAAGGATGCGGGCGCAATCAATTCACCTCTCTCGCGCCCCGTGTGTGCACAACCTAAGTACACACATGCATGAGAACACCATGCAGGGGACGAATTGAGTGAGAGAAGAATTCTTGCACACAGATATTATGCTGGCCGGTATTTGATAAAAATTTCATCATTTTATTATAAATCACATTGGTTTTTTTTTATCAATCTGAAGCTCCTTGAATGATGGATGCATTAAAATTACAATTAAAAATAATAAAGGACCCAAAAAAGAATAAAGGACCCAAAATATCCGATCTTTTATTTATAGGAATATGAAAATAACTAATTTTACACAACCATGAAACCCTCAATTATATATATTTTATATTTTTTAATAATCTAGCTACGAAATTATTTAACTTATCTTTCAAAAGCTTAATCTCAGCAATATATGGTTTTAATATTACTTAATATCGTAAAATACAAATTTAAAGAAATCAATAAATAATATTTAATCTCGTTTAAATGTCAATTAAAAAAAATTAAATAATTTTAATCAAATATAAACAGTAAGAGTAAAAATTACACTTCAAATAAATTATATAAATATGCAGAATTGTTCAAATTATGAATTTTCTGCTGCAATTCCATTTGAAAGTTTGTGCAGCAGCAGCAGGCATCGAAATCAAAGTGATTAAGATGCAAAAAGGGTTGAGAGTTGGACTCGGCGGCGGGATTATTAATTAAAACGAGCGACCCCGCACGACATCGCAGGAGTAACGAAGAATTAATCATCGCTCGCGCAGGCGGCGAAAGAAACAAAGCAAAGAGTTGAGCGACGTGCATCGCGCGAAAGATTTCTAATGCATATGCATGCGCCGGGATTAAATTTTATATAAATGCAGCAGGGTCTATTTGCATAAAGGTATTAAAAATAATGTATAAAGGAAAATGACGGTGCCCTGGCGTGTCAATTAGAATTTATTCCGCGTCACTGGCGCGGCGGCGTGTGTGTGTGTTATAGATTGTATGGCGTAATCGGATTACACGCGAAATTTGCTGCTTGTCGTGTAACAATATCAAAAGTTGCGTCGAGCCAACTAATTAAAACAAAACCTTATTTCGCCGGCGTCGACGCCATACCAAAATTAAAATAACAAAGCAAGAGAAATCAGGGTTGAAAGTTTATAAATCTCGCTCGACGCAATATTTATATATTTTCTTAGGAAATTTCCCTTCGAGAGTTCTCCTTGGAAAGAAAAATAGTTTTCGAGTGTTTAAAGTGGACAATAAAAGTAGAGAGCTTCGGACAAAGGAGAGAGAAAAATTGAAAAGCGCTGGAGTTTGTTTTTCGAGAGGGAAGAATGGTGAATGGGGACTTTGAGAGCACCTCCGAAAGATAAACACGAGCGACACGTCCAGGTGCCGTCGTTCCCAGATTGGCTTACGCGGGCGCCTCTCTTATTTGCATTCGCTATATTAATTGCTCGTCTTTTTAAATCCTGCGGTTCTGCGCCGAATAAGAACGAACGGAAGATTCGGCGCCAGGCGGATTCTCTCTCATTTCAAGCCAGCAAAAGTCATAAAGCAGCAAGAGCTGCTTCATATGTTATGTTCTTGTCGAGTGCTACGTTTTCGTTTCAGATTATTTCGCGGGTGTGTGTCGAAACATTAACGCCGCGCCGGAATCGAAACAATAAAACAGCATGGAATAATATATATACGTGTTTAATTCCCGCCGCGGTGCGATGGCGAAATGAGCACTGGAGTAGCGACCTCCATAAATCACACACAAATTCTCTTACTCGAGTTGCGACCGAAATTGCGTTGATTACAAATGAGAGAGAAAACAGGAAATTTGAAAACATCTGATTATTCGGAAATGCAAATCAGAATTAAAATCTCCTCTAAAACTCGATTTAGAAATCATATTTTACTCACAAAAGGGGAGAGATCTCGAATTAAGATGAAAATTCGTCCTTACCTGAAACAAAAACGTATCTAATTAGTTTTTTTTTAAACATTACAAGGCAGAATGACTAAAAAACTAAATTAAAACTTCTGGAATGTGGAAAAAATGGGAACTGAAAACTTCGGACAAAGTTGTGGAGAGTTTTAAGGTAGTTACGAGCAGAGCAGTTGTTGTTGGTCGAGGGAGGGGCGTGACTAATGCGTTTCCCGGCCGATCTTAATCAGAGGCCGGCACCTCGGCGGCGCAGATTCGCGCACCTGTGACTGCTTCCGCCCCAACTGCTTCTCCGATAATAGAGGAAAAGGGACGGAGAGAGCAAAATATACAGCAAAACATGTGCTGGCCGCAACTTTTCCAATAAAAGCAGGCGGAAAAAGAAGGCCTCTGCCGCACAAAAAAAAAATAACTTCTATTTTATATCAATTAACGCCGATCTTCAACCAATAGGTTAAAAAACATTTTTTTTTTTATTAATACCTAAAAAAATTAATTACAAATTTCAGGGGAGGAAAATATATGATCATCAAATATTTTGATTACCAAAAAAAATAGAAATGACATAAAAATAATTAATTTAAATATAATAATTATATTTAAAGATAAATAAATTATTTAAAAATACAGCAAAAAAGAAAACTAAAGAAAATACTTTGACGTGCGAGTTGCATAAGTCAAAGGGGATTTCCGATACATTATTTCTTATCATCGCCTCTGAGCTGATATTCACCGCATGAAAATAAACGAAATAAGTGCAGTGCAGCGTCCATCTCCCTCTGTTCAGTATTCCATTCTTAGCGAAATCTCATATTGAATTGCGTCCCAAGACACCCACAAAGGACGTATCGCGCCGCAAAAGCAAAAACCAAAAAAAGAGCAGCGTGTGCAGGGGGCGAATTTCTGCGGCGCGTTATCACTTTTTCGCGCCGATTATTTATATGTGCGCCTGGTCGGTCACTGCTTCAGGTTTAGGTGAATGCTTCGGCACTTTCCTCTCCAGGGACCGATAATTTCGGACCGAGTGATTGAAAAAATTTATGAATATATACTTTGGGTCGCAAAAGACCTATAAATTACGGAGAGATTGCGGCGGCACCGAGATGATGCGTTTCGGCGTTGTCAATTTCTGCAAAAGAGAGAGAAAGAAAGAAAGAGAAGAAAAGAGCAAAGTATCGAGCCACACACACGGGGCCTCTCGACCTACTTTGCATAATTGCGCTGATAAAAGCTGCCGCTACACACGTCGAGCGGGCAAAAATCTATACACAAGAGAAGCAGCACCTCGGAAAGTCCGGAAAAATCGAATATAAGAAAAGGAGAAAGATTTTGATAAAAACCATTATTTTTTTTAATAACATTTTGAATAGAATAAAATTCTTCGGTGGGCTGCATACGTGGCTTGGTTGGGAAGAAAGAGCGGCGATCGTTGGTTGCAAGACTAAAGGGTGATAAGGAGAGATGTCAGCACCGTGCAAGAACTTTCTCCCGCCGCGTGTTATGGATTCGCCCAGCTCTCGCAGGCGGAAATAGCCCAAAACTTTAATCGATAATCACAGGCAAACTAATTTCAGAAACAGCTGATGCTACAAAACTTTTCTTCTCATTAACCAAAATGAATTTATAAGCATAAAAAAATCAACAAATAATTTAAAAAGCTTGAAATTTCTTTTAAATATTTAACAAACAAAAAAGGGAAATTTTGTTACTATTTTTTTTGTAAATTTTGGGACCGATAGGTGCGTCGAGTGAAGTCTCCGTTCACCGTCACAGGTGAGTGCCTCCGGTGCGATTGGTTGGGTGCGCGGCTCCGCCTCCGCCGCTCTCTCGCACCTGCACAGGTGCAAAAGAGATCCAATCGCCGGCAGCCTGGCCAACGAAACCCCAACGAAAATCGAGGTTTGTTTTTTTTTACACGCTTCACGCGTGCATTGAAAGAAATCCCGTTTCTTGGGTCGCAATGGCGTGTGACAAAAGGAAATTTCGTGAAAAAGGTGCTTTCCGGCAGCCGGGCTTTTAGCAAACATTTGTTATGCCGTCGCACAAAACCTCTCTGCTGGGCACATATATAATAATAATAATAAGAACGAGAACGGCTGTGCAGCATGTGGCGAGGCGAAAGGCAAAAAGCACCTCACTTGAAAGAGGGAGGGAAGAAAAGACGCCCCAGCAGGTATAAAAATGGGGCTGCAGTAAATCACGTCGTCTCTGAAAAGGCAATTCTGTCTAAAATTTAGGCATTGAATTTCCCCAAGAACTAATTTTTCTCAGAAATCTTAGTTAAAATTATAATTAAATATGGTGATTTGGAATAATAAAAGGAAATTTGAAAAATAGTTGCAAAAATAATTGTTAAATTTTCAATAAAATTGTAACTGAAAAAAAATTAAATATTCGACGAAATCAACTATTCATAATATTTAGTCATTTTTGTCAAAATAATTTCACAGCTCATAACATGTAGAGCAGGATTTTGTTTTTCCACAAAACCCGTCGAGAAAAACTCGATTTTAAATTCAAATCACCAAGAATCAACCCTCGATTGAGAAAATTTCAATTCAATTTTGAATCCAGACAATTTTATGCTGTTATTTTTGGCTCCGGTTCCAAACGTCCATAATAATAACACCCTCTCTCCGCCTAAATAAAAAGCCTGAGCAGTAATAATGCTATCTTCACCTGTGCGCTATTTTCTCCCCAAGAACAATAACCCGCGCGTCTCTCTCGTGAGATTTTATTTTCACTCACGCCGTGTCTAGCTTTTTATGCTTTCCGAACCACCCATGAAGTTTTGGAGAGCGTGTTTGTTTTTCATACGCCATCATCATTCAAATACTCTCTAGAGTGATTTTTTTTTGTCCAAAGCAAAAAACACCAGAATGTACTCCTGCGCGCCTCGATTTATAAAAAATTGTCCCGCGTTTACGTAAAAATTTTTGGACGGTCATCGCAAAGGAAATGAAAAATATTTTGAAAGGGAAAGTGAGAGGTTGAAGCGTGGGTGGGTGGCAGTTTATTAACTATTAACAGTCTGTTTTCGGACGAGCAATGTAAATTATGGCGCAGGAGAACTGATATTTTCACGCAGAGCATCATGAGTGCCCCGCGTCAAATGGACACTAGCCAGAACACGCACACTGGCCCTTCTAATACGATATATTGAGTTTAAATGCTTGAAAGGAAAACCGGGTGATCAAATAGTAAAATACTGCATAAACAAAACACTTTCAAACGAATAGTTTTTCAAATACACTAGCTTAATTTTGCTAATAAGCGAATAAAAACATCTTTTGATTTTATTACTTCTTTTTTCCATTTTGGAAGCATAAATTGATGGAAAATTTGTTTAAAAAAGAAAAAAAATGACACATTAAATTCGAATATTCACGCGGAAACCAATCTAAATTTCCTTTCCCATGACACCTTTGGGTCTAATTATTGCAAATATTCAGTTAGAAAATAATTGAATTTAATATGTTTTATTTTTCTTGTTTAAACAAGTATTATCAAAATAAATTTAAAAGAATATAAAATTCCAAACACTTAATGTAAAAAATGACCAAAAAATTACAGTCGTAAATTAGAAAATGGGAGCTTTTCCCATCCAAAAGTTTTAGCAAAATTCTTGCTAATTGGTGGTGCCGTTTTGTTTAAAAATTCCTTTTCCTTCAAATGAATTGTTTTCAACAATTGAAATGTAAAAAAAAGTGATGTAACAATTTGGACAAATAGAAAACTTTGTTTCAACAATATTAATATAAATATTTTGAATTAAAACATTTTTCTAATTTTCTAAATGACCGAAATTGTTATTTATTTGCCTATTAAATTATTACATCACATTTTTATCATTGAAAATAGGGTAATTGTTGGAAAAAATGGCACCAAAACCTAATTTTAGCAAGAATTTTGGTAAAAATTCCAAGATATAAAAAGACCTCAATGCGCCGCAAGCTAAAAAGCTCCGAAATTCACTAAATACATCTGTATTTAAAAAATTGATCATTTTACAGTATTAATTTTTCACAGTAACGATTTCTTTCATGAAAAGCAACACGAAAACTTATCAACACCTTAATTTTTTTTTTTTTACCACTTCGTCGCATAGATTCGATTTTCAGTCAAACGCGCGCGTTGATGGCAATTCAATCAGCGCTGCTTTTAATGTGCAGCTGCCGTTTTCTCCCTTGTTTCCCGCATTGCCTGCGCCGGTCCATCTCGTTGGCGAGATGCAGCAGCCGAGCGCAGATCTTTCCATCCACGGCCATTGTTAGCCCTCTAGTAACAGTCGTAACAAACTACTCGGGGCGGCCAGCACCGCAGCCTCCGCCTCTCTATCTCGCTGCGTTATAAACAAATTATATATAAAATCCCCAGCAGCTCGTCTCGATTTCAAATTAATTATTCACGCCGTGGAAAAAGGCTGCTGATTACTGCCATTAATTTTAACTCCGCCGCCACATTTTTGCGCGCAGTAAATTTATTTACACCTCCGACGCCAATTTGTCTGCATTGAGAGAGCAGGATGAGGCCAAGATTACTTGGGGGATTTTCCACCGGAGCAAAACTGATGAAAAATCTCCTCGCCCCAGTGTAGGGTAATCTTGTCCATTTTTAATGCAGGAGAGACTAATCTTGCGGTCGTAAATGCAATTTTCCAACCAACAAAACTATCACCAGAAATTTAAAGGAGGAGTAAATTGAAATTATTTTTAGAATAATATGAAAATTTTCTGTATTTTAAAAGTGAAGAATTCGGGCCGGGGTTTTCCTTGTTGTTAATTTTTTTATTTTCGAAAACAAAATGTGTTAACAAAAAATGTTAGCGAAAATATTTGAACTACATGATTTATAGATTTTTTTTTATTTCCAAATATTAAGTTTATCAATAAAAATCTCTCTGTTTTGATAGAAAAAAAGTAGATGACACGTTTTTTATTGCAAATAACCGATGCATTTATAGTTTTACAGTATTTGAAGGAGTTTTCATTGAATCCAAACATTCAATTGGCATTATTGCAATTATTATTTGATGCTGCTGCGCTTGATTCAATCTGATAAGGTTATTCCAAAACCATATCTCGGAGCTCAACAATATTACATATTATCGCAATCTCTTATTATTTTGAATTTATAATTATTATGAATGCGGACATAAATAATTAAGACAGCCACAGTTTAAGAACCTCGGACACCTCGGTGAAGTAATTTTATCAATTAAGTGTGTGTGTGTTGATACCTGTCGTTATATTTAATTATTTGTAAAAATTTTATTTTTCTGCATTTTAAAACTATAAAAATAATAAACGCCTATTATCATAAAAGTAAGTGTATAAAACATTTTATATATAAAAATACAATAAAAATTTAATACTTCAAGAATTAAAATTGAATATAAGTTTTATTAAATCGTTATTTAATATTTATTTAATAACACAAAATGTTTACATAAATTTTTTAAGGTGTGTTAAATTTCTAAAGTTTACTTCTACTTAAAATTGTTTACGCTCATGACCTTGAGATTGCTGTTGATGAATGACTAATGGGAAAAATTTGTTGATGCTTTTCAAATTCGTCAGAAATTAAACAAAAAGGTAGTTCATCTTGTGCCGGATTCTTAAAACCTTTAGGTAGTTTTTAAGCTAAGACGGCTGCTGGGCAACGGCAAATGAAGGAATGAGATTGAGAAACAGGTCCAGAGCAGCGCAGGCATCACTTTCCGACAGCGCCGGCGCCGTAATTCAAATCGTGTTTGGTATGATGTCATCGAATAGACAACATGCTCGGCAGGAAAGACTTACAAAGAAGGGGCCCTGGTTTTAGGGCGAAGGTGGTGATTCGAATTCCTGAAGGGACGCGCGCGTCGGTGGGGGCGGGAGGGGCCACGTCTCGCGACAGGTAAGAAACGAAATTTGCATACCTAATGTGATGCGCTTGACGACACCCTTCTTTCTGCGGCCTGACATGGTCTATCGGCGGCGCCCTGACGGGGTCAAAGGGTCCGTGTTGGTGCGAGGAATGCACCGTGACACTGCACCACCGAGAAGCACACACGGGGTCCGTTCCACAAGCGCGAGCAAAACACCTCCGATCGCTGGCACACGGCAAGAGCGACTGATGAGAGGTGGGGAGGCCGCGATGGGGCTACGGCAGCACCCACATGGCCAGCACGCCGCACCAATAGGGGAAGCACAGCCTCCGCTCTTGCTCTCTCGCTTTACCTCTCCGGTTCGTTCCGTCCTCGTCGTTCCCGAATTGATTATTATTTGTTTCGAAAAAGGGGGTATCTGGGACACACACTCGCACTCGCCGAGGGGGCAGCCAACAAGTCGCGCGTGGGGGCGGCAAAGTCAATCGGCGAGGGACGCTTTTCCAAAAATATTATTCAGTCAACTAAAATATTAATAATGCTTTTCCAAGTTTAAATAGGAGGATATAGAAGGAAAAAATTCAAGATTAGTTTAAATTTGTTATCTACTTCCAAAAATTAATGCAGTTCGGGTTTGCCCACCACAAATAGGGGAAAGATTTTTTTATTTTAAATATGGATAATAAATCATTTCTGATTTCATTGCGAACAATAAAATATTGTCTCTTTTTCTTTTCATAAATTTATTGGGATTCAATAAAACCCGATTTGTTTTACAATCCATGAAAAGCTATTCAAATTGCGGAAGGCAGAAGCAAATCTAAAAAAGAAATACTTCATATATTTGAATTAAATCAAATAAGGTGCAATTCTGAAAATTCTGTTCACTCTTTTCTTTAAATTCTGCCATTTTACATTTTAATCGATTTTGATATCTGCCAATCCTTGAATTCCCTACAAAATTGCAATTTGTTTACCTCGATTGTTGATCGTTCATAAAATTTATAATAAATGTGCATGTGAAATGGTTTGCAGTTTTTTTAGCCAAGACTGAATGAATATTTATTGATTTAATTGACTGATTTATATGTTTTTAACTTTTTATACAATTCATACGGACAAAACCTAAGTGATAAGAACATAAAAACCAAGCCAACCGAAGCTCACTGCGCAGTGGTCAGAGTATTTTTGATCTGTTTTGATCTTGGAAGATTTTAGCAAAATTCATGTCGTTTCGTACAGCAATTCCTATCTTTTTAAATAAGTTGTTTTCAACAATTGAATGTTAACATTGAGATCTAACAATTTGGACTAAAAAACAAAAATAATAATTACATTTGTTGTGATCAAAACTTTTAAATGTTAAAATTGTCAAAGCGTTTTGGATTTTTTTTTTTTTTTAATAAAAATTTGGGAACTTTTCCGAATAACATTTAAAATTTGATATATTTGTCTCTTTTTAAATTTATTATTAGCTTCTTCTGTAATTTTTCAGTATTTTTTTTATGCTTTATTCGTGTCTGTGTATCTAATGGAGAATAAATAAATAAACAAACAATATAATTTGATTGTTTTGAAATTCAGACCAAATTTACAATCTTATTGAACTCCTTGCCTTTGTCCTGTCCACATATTTATATTCATCTAGAAATAATGATTCTTTATAAAGGTATGCAATGTCACCCAGCACTGTATATTATTTGATGTTTATTTCCAAATCAATAAGCTAATTGTGCGGCGCAGTCATATCGATGACAAACAGAGATGTATACAAATTATAGGTCCGAAGGGCGCCCCCTGACCGTCGCGGTTCCTGTGAATCCTGTGGCCTAGGACAACAATATCAACAAAGATTGTTCTTATCAGTATTGGTGCACACCGCGCGCATCAAAACAATTAAGAAACTTCTCGCTCGTAGCCATGACCTGTCCTCCGTTGATCCGAGTTCTCCGTGCAGGGTGACCGGAGGCGTATCATAGAGAGCAAACGGTGTCAATAACACTTACTTCTCTCTGTGTGTGGTGACAACAATATAATACGTGATGGTGCAGTGACGATGACTTCAACGCCGACATGTTTGCTTTCTTAAAATATTTGACCTTTGAAATTATACAACACCGGACAAGATCAATCTCGGACATCGTGATTTAATTGATGATAAAATTATAAAATTTAAAATAATAATGTTGAATTTCTTTGACACTTATAATATAATAATTTCTCATCACAATGAATTTTTAAGAAAATAATTAAAATAAATATTGAATTTAGCAAATTAAGGTTAAAGGGTTTTAGTTAATTTCTGGATTAAGATGATTCTTTATCTTTTTGTTTCAAAATTTGGATTTTTATTCCAATTCATATTGAAAATATACCGCTTTTCATGCAGTTTCTTTTCCTGTTCATGAGATGAAAAAACTTTCATGAAAATAACAGACAAAAATAAAAAATCCTTTACCACTTTTTTCTATTTATTTTTAATTATGCTTTTTTATCAAAACGTATTTATTATTCTTTGTGAGTTTTTATCTATGCAAGGCTTTTATAGTTGGAATTATTTTTTCATAATGGAATAATTTGAATTGTATATAACGAAATGGGCCAATTGTGCACCCTCGGCGAGTGTTGTGTGAGGGACTTAATGAGACGATGGTGGTGCAGATGAATATAATACAACGGCCCGGTATGATGCGATACTGGGTTGTGTGTCACGTGAAAGAGACGCGCAGCCAACTAACTAACTAACTATAAGGCTGTGAGAAGCTACTCGGCCGGACAAAGGCAGCATTGTGTCTTGATTAAGCCCCGAGAATAAGGTGAGTGTCCATCATCATAATACCGCGCGCAGCAGCCACAAGCAAAACCTATTGAGCTCGTTAAACCTGGCGGAATAATGAAATGAGATGCGAGACCAACGATGAGAACGCCGGCCAGAGTGGCCAGACCACCATCACCGTGTGCTCCAGACTCGGCAGATGATAAACGTTGATGGCCAAAGTCTCCACTTAATTAAAATGGAGACTTTTGAATAATGATTATGTATGAAAAGGACTATGACCCCTTTCGTATTTGAATTAAAGTTTGAGGTTCATCATGAAAAAACAAAAAAGTAACCAATATTAAAATGATACAAATTTAATGTCTTAAATATGCTTAACAAAATTAAAGAAAAAATTTATATAGAATTGAAAAAAAAAACTAATAAAAACAACGATTTTGCTATTGATTCGTAATAAATTCACCCAGATTTACCGAATTTGCCTTCAAAATTCAATTAAAAAAATGCACTGCTCAAAGTTTCGTTGCAATTAAATATTATTTTCAAATTAATTAAAATAATTGAATTTAAATTGTGATTTTGATGTTTCAGTCGAAAATTTCACTTCTTTTGAATTATTTTTATATTTTAGGGATTTAAGTTAATATTATTTTCATGTTAATCTTGCAATTTACTGCGCCAATTAAGCAATTATTTGTCCTCTATTTGATCAAACACGTACCACCATGCAGCACATGTGAGAATTACTAAAGTAAATTAACAAACAACACGGCGGCGCAAATTGATGCGGGCTCACGCGAGAAGGTGCTAGACAATAAAATTAGATCATCCGCGCAGCACCCCTGGTTCTTCTCTTCACATAATTGAAAAAAATTTAATGCAACCAGCAGTATGCCCTGCACACGACTTTTCTCTTCTTTTGTGGTAAAAATGCAGCCAGACGCACACGTGCCGTGCACATTTTCCCTGACAATATAAAGCAAAACAGGAAAGGGATTTTGTTCATCCTCAGGTTTGGGAGAAAAAAAGGAACTCCCAGGTAGAGAAGGCATGAAAGGAATTTCACCTTCTTCAGTCTCCATCCCTGTTATAAGTCCATGTCTGGCGCGACCCGACACAAGTTCGAACAAAAGGCCACTTTGTTCTTTTCTTTTCGCTCACCTCTGGGGCGATGTGTTTATTGACCTCCGTCTGGCTATTAAGATGGATGTGTTCGACCGCGGCGCACACACGTGCGCCAAATGTGCGCGGGATGCTTGCAAGCTTTTATTACACTTTGGGTGCATCACTTTTTTTGCGTTAACAACAAACTGTCGTTCATCCGCTTCTTATAACTTACAACAGGGGCAATAAAAATTAACAAAAAGTATCAAGCGGATGTAATTAATGCATCTTGTACAAAATTTTTAATGGAAGGGAATTTGTTTCAAAATTAAAAGTAAATATATAAATTTCTTCTTAAATTTTAGTTAAAAGAAGCGTAAATAGCAGATTTATTATAATTGTTAAAATTAATGGGCACATGATTCAAAATATACATGAGTCTATTTATTAATATTGTGGAATTTTAATTATTTTTGATGCATAAATAATTTCAATGAGAATTGATGAAAGCTCGCTTAGTTGATTTCCATTTTGTTGATTCTTAAGTTTTACATCATCACATGGTTGAACCCAAGAAGCCTTAATATTATGTCCTTTAAAGTCTCTTAACAAGATTTACTTCCTGTATCGACGATTTGAATTTATTATATATTATTGCAAACAAAAGATATTTTCTCAATAAAAAAAACATTAATTGAATAAATAAAACTTAAATAGACTGTAATAAAATAACAAAATGAGAAAAATATTTTATATAATAAATCAGTAAAAATATAATTATGTTATTTACCCTTAAAAATTACTTTTAATGTTTATATTGATCTATATATTTTGGTAGTTATTTAAATTAAAACTATACATCAAATTACATTTATTTGTTGCTCATACCGCCTTCACTTCCATAATGTATATCATAATTACATTCTATAGTTCCAAATTTATTTTCTTGATCTATTCGCAAAGGCAATTCTTTTATGCTGTGTTCATTTTATAATTTAATATTTCATCAACTGCGCGAATGAAATGAAACTTGCGGCTGATTATTGCGACGCGTTCCGAACTGGTTGCAAAATCGTAAAAACCGTGGTTGGTTGATTTGCAGGCGCGGCCACT
Organism: Neocloeon triangulifer; assembly: GCF_031216515.1. Lineage (NCBI taxonomy): Eukaryota > Metazoa > Arthropoda > Insecta > Ephemeroptera > Baetidae > Neocloeon > Neocloeon triangulifer. The sequence continues at coordinate 3,092,824 of NW_026775555.1, read as the reverse complement.
TGGCGCCGATAATCGTCGCCGCGACATCGCGCCTTCAGCATTTCTGTCGTCGCGCCCGTGAGAGCGCACGCAGGTAAATTTGTCTTTCGTCTGCAAGCCACATGTGCGTTTCTTAATCCTTGCTGTGAAGCGGCCCGTTCTTCGACCTTCGCGGATGTGAAACTGCGAAGTCAGCATAATTAAATTAAGAGAATGCACAAAATGAGCTGCTGAGAGATTAGCGCAGAAATTAAGTTTCCTGGAAAATGTGTCAAATTCTTCACGGATAACAAAATTCCATAAAATAATTTGTGGAATTTTTACTTACAATTAACTCTGAATCTATTTTGTATTATTTATTGAAATTATTACAATAAAAACTTATTTTTCGAGACAAAAATATCTTTGATCTTATTCTTGTAACTTGTGCGTTTCTCTCTTTTTTTCTGCGAAATTTAAGCAAAGCGTTTTTGTAAAAAGCGTGGTTGACTCATTACTGGATAAATTGGGTGTGGAAAACGGTGCGTGGCTTCACGTGAGTACACTCGCGCAGCTTTGCTCAACATAAATAATCTCGGACACGAACGAGCGTCACTCGGCGCAAAAAAATAACACACCGCGCGGCCACATCTCTTTGCTAAAACCTCGCGCGAGAGCTGATGAGAAAACCGCGCGAGAACGTTTTTAACACGCGTGCTCTCACAACCAATTTACACAAAGTTTATTTCGCGCAGTTGCTGACACATAACGCACGTGCGTCGAGCACCTCACGCGCCAAAAGAAAAGGTTATATTTTGTGCTGGCAGCGCAAAAACCTTTTTCAAATTGAGCTATTCGATTAAAATGAATATTTAAATTTATTTACAAAAAATTATATATAAGCCAATTTGATAGATTTTATTCCAGAATGAGATTCAAATTATTTATCATATACAAATTAAACAAGGATTTTGAAATTAATTTAAAATTTTGGTAAACACATTAATTATTTAAAATCAATTATCTAGATTATATTTTCATTTTTGCTACAAACTTTTGATGAACCGAGGTGATTTGAATTTAATTTAAATTTAGTGAAATTCTATTTTAAACGTTTAATGAACCGTTTGATAATTTTTTTTCTTTGTAGATGTGTTTTTTTCTAAAAATTTTAAATTTTATCCTTTTTATTGTGAAAAGTTGTGTATTTTTTTTTTTTTCACATGAAGGTTTAAATTAATGTAAAAATGTTAAATTATAATAAAACCTTTTAGGCTTTTATTAATTAATATTTTTTTATTCTTGAATAAATTAAGAATTTGCTTTTTGTGTCATCTGTTGTATTATTTTAATATTATTATTAATAATATTATTATTGCCAAAATTATAATAAAGGAGTACGAAAAGGAAACTAAACTAAATTTATTTCCTAGAAAAACAAATCTCAGCCTCACTGCAGAGTGCCCTTTTCGCGCCTCTACTTCTCTCCGGCCTTTCCCAAACCTTCCTTCCGTGCACCTCTCCGAGATATACGAGAGAGGGTTCTCGGTTCTCGTCTCTAAATTTACTCGTTTATAAGAAGGAAGAAGTATTAAGTGGCCCAGCGTTTCTCACTCTCGCTTACTTAATATAATATAAAGCAGGTGCTCGAGAAAGGTGTCACGGGCAGAGCGGCTCTAATAAATGAGCTAATTTCCACGCGGCTCTGCTCTTATTCCCTGCGTCGTCCCTCGGCTGCTAAATTACTCTCGTCGGCGGCAAAACAGGCCGAGAAACAAGCGACTATACTTTTGTCTTCTTCTTTGAATTATTTAAGCGGCTGCAGAGCGCGCAGCGTGGATTTATGGTCATTGGCGATGACAATGCACCACTGTCGGCTTGTTTACCTTGGCGGCTGCCAGACCGATAATTTCGTGATTTATTTTAATAATCTCTCGGACGACACACGAGAGGGCGGAGAGTGGCGATTGCTTTAGCGCCGGCGACCGCTCATTAGTGCAAATCATGGGTGTCAAGGGACACGCGATTCGGCTGCCGATTGATTTCGCATTATCTGTTGTTTGAACACTTGTGCCCCTTGACAATCGCCTAATGAATCACGAATATTGATCACGTCAATTTGACCAATAATTATAGTAAAATATGGAGAAAAATGCTCATCATTATCATACCGAAATTTAAAAAATCGGGCACATTTGATTAAAAAAAAAAAACGTAGTAAGAACAATTCTACAAAATATAATTTTTAAAAAATTACTCATCATTATCATCAGAAATTTTTAAAAATTCGTTAAAATAGAAAAGTAGTTAATTCAAACAAATATGTAGTTAAGAAAAATTAAAAATAAGTTATAAAAAGTTTTAGCATTTATTTAAATTTTAAGGAAAATTTAATTCCTTTATATTTGTGACTTTTTTACTATTCTTTAATTTTAATTTTACGAATTGAGTTAATTTTTATAATTTACAAATATTAAAATTAATATTAATTTTAATTTACTCCCAAGAATTTGATTTATAATTTCAGCGTGTAAAACATACATTTGTAAAATATAAATTTAAAAAAGCTTATCTTCAATACTGGTGTGATATCTACTAATAAATTCGAAAGACAATTTTTTGCGTCTAGGGAAGCAAGAGAGTAAAATTTATATAGATACAAATTAATTAAATTTATAATACTTTCAAATGTTAAAAAAAAAAAACAATGCTTCTCTGTATGGCCGTGCAACAAACTCATTACCGGTGTATATAGAGGGTGTTGCAACAACAATTGTACTTTAGCCCTTTATAATCTCTCTCGGTTGTTGGCTTAAGCGCGCAAAAAATTTACCCGCGAGCAACACGCACGCATTTTAACGGTTAATTTGGTAGCAATATCGCCGCTTCCCTCTAATCCGCGGCGATCTACCTTGTGCCGCCGTGGGGGATGAACAAGGGGGTGCGCTGCAGAATGGACTCTGTGTCTGGCTCAATTGTTCAGGTTAATCGCATTCACCAAGGTGCGGCATAGGCAGGGGTGCGCACGAGCTTCAATAATAATAATACACAGAGAAAATAAAATGCAAGGTTTACCTAGTTAGCTCAAATCCAACTAGGTTATAGTTAATTTAACTATGAAAATTAAGTTATTTTTACTAAGCGGATAGCAAAATCAACAAGTTCGTGCCTAGTAAAATTTTGGTGCAAGGTAACTTAGCGAACTTTACTAGGTAGCTCTGTTACGCTGAACAGCAACTATTTCTACCTTGTAAAATTAACAGAGTAACTGTGTAAAAAGCTCTAAATCATATCTGGTTCGTTTTACTAGGCAAAAGAATAGTTATTTTTACAACACGAAAATTGTAAAAACAACATATTTTGAGTAGTAAATATCACAGAGATATTTTCTTGGATCCGATTTAACATTCCAATACCTTGTGCTTTTATCAAACTCAGTCTTGTAGCTAAGATTTTTACAAGGTAAACTAGTAAAAGAAGCAAGCTTTCCTTGTTTATTTTGAATTTTGCAAGCGGGAACATTTTATGTTTTGTTGAATTTTTAAATAAAAATTTTATCCATGGTTTCTGAAATTAGCAAATCAAATGATATTTTGTTTTAATAAAAAAAAGCGAACGATAAAATCGTTTTACATTTATAGAACTTTTGTTTTCAACTTCGTTGAGGAGGAGGTTAAGAAAAGAAGTATATTTATAATAAATATTTTTGTGTATGTATCTAATAAATTTATTTTATGTTGTAATTTATAATGAATATCTCCGATATCATATAACTTGGGTATCGTTATTTATGTTTAATTAATATTTAATTTTTACCTTTGAAATATTTATTTTTTCAAATTGCAAAACTGCCTGGATTAAATTAAATTACATTTAAGTACTCAACATTGGTAAATTTAGATTTATAACTTGAAACCATATAAAAATTATTGTTGACAATATAGATTTAAGATTTATTTATATTGGTTAACAGTTATAAACTTTGAGAAAAAAAACTACACAAATCAATCTCGATCTCATTTCAAAAGCGTTTACATTCATATGAGGAATGCTTGGCTTGATATACACTTGTGATGTGCGGAAAGTTCGTTACAAATTTAGCAAAGCTACTTTGTTAAATCTACTAGGTGCTTTGTAACCTCAACAAATCTACCTAGTAGTGATGGCTTCTCTGACCAACGCGCCGAGATTCCGCGCACCTTTTTACTAGGTAGATTTGTTGAAATTACTAAATACCTTGTAATTTTAACAAATCTGCCTAGTAAAAAGATGCGCGGTGTCTCTGCGCGCTGGCTTGAGAAGCCATCATTTCCTTGGAAACCGAACCTCGTGTGGACGCTTGTGCGTCGATTTTAGGCTAATTGAAGTTTAATTGGCGTTTTGGATTGGATTCTGACTGCCTTGCGGAAAATTCAACATCCGACTATGCTCTGAAAGACAAAGGTAATTTTATTTATTTGATATTCCTCATATTTTATGTAGAAATCACTCTCATTTGTGTTAAGAAATCTTTTAGCTATAATCGCCACATGAATTCATTGTTGTATTTTCTAAATTACAGAAACCACCTTGATAAAGTCGCATAAAACGTCTACCGTTTAAGGAGTTTTGGAAATCATTGGATGAATATATCAGAGCCTGAGTACGCGCGAATGCAGGAAGATTTCAACTCAATTTAAGTGAAGGTAAAAAAATTGGAATTTGTTTATAAATATGATAATACAATTTTTCCTTAAATTTTTGTTTCAGGCCCTGGACTTATACTTGCGGCCTAAATTTATCCCAAAACTCGTCTCAAGAAATCACCGACTAAGATTCCACTGCATAGTACAACACACAGAGCCAACATCCCCGATCAGCCGTGATATGTGAGATAATCAAGTTTAAATAAAACTGGACTGCATCAGACTGGACATTACTGAACAACGGAAAGTGAAACGATGAACAAGTGCAACAAGATGTTGATAAGTACAAAAATCAGTTTAATATTACCTATTATTTTTTTAATCGTTTCGTTCAGTGATGATTAGATTTATTTGAGAGTTAAGTTATATATTGTTGCTTTGCTATAAACATATTATGTATTTCCTGTTGTATGTGTTATGTGAAAAATTGCAATAAAAAAATGGATCTTAACTAAATGTAACATATTTTTCTTTGTAACAAGAACATTCCTACCTTGTAAAAAATACTAAGCAAAGATAGTAAAAAGGAACAAATACAACCCAGTAAAAACAACTAGTATGGGATAGTGAATTCAACAAACCTACCTAGTAAAATTCAGCTCTTTGCTTGCCTAGTGAATTTAACAAGGCTCACTCAGTTAAAAGTACAAGGTAAATGAAGTACGCATCTAGCACTCAAATACCTAGTGAATTTTACTAGGTAACATAGTAAAAAATCATTTAACTATCCACTACCTAGTGAAAACAACTAGGTTCAGGACCTGAGGCAATTTTAACAAGTTAAATCTTGTAAATTTAACAGAGAGAATGCTAAAAATTTTCTGTGTGTAATAATCCCCTAGCTAGGTAGGTGCGCCGCCGGCAGCACAAAACAGATTCGGCGCTGCACACAATAATAATCGTAAGGCACACATGCAGCCAGCAGCGCACGGCCGATCTGCTCTGCATGCGGCAGATGGCAAGCATATCACGCTGCGGGAAGTGCCGAGGGTGCGTCGGGCGTCTGCGAGACAAAAGTGAAACGTGCGAAGCACAGATTTCGGAGAGAGGGCAGGAAGCACCTGAGGACCGGTTTCGGCCCCATTTCAAAGTCATTTGTCGAGTTCTGTTCTATTTTTGTGCAATTCTCATCTTCATATGTGCACTTTATGAGTTCACAATGTAATTTTGATGAAATATTATTATTATTGTTGTTTATTTGTCCAAATTGTTACATCACATTGTATACATACATTATTATTATTTGATAAAATATACTTTTTAAATATTTTACAAGTGCACAGCATGAGCAATTAGAAGAAAAATAATATAGATGAATTTATATTATAAATATTGAAAATATTCTTAATTAAAAATAAGAAATACAAATAAAAAAATGGAGAAAATTAAAAAAAAATACACAAAAAATCATTGATTAAAGGTATTTACACTTAAGGGGGATGATCATGCAGGAATTGCAAAGACTGGACTTTTTCCTTGTTGCAAATATTGTTTTTACTCACAAACAAAACGATTCCACCAGTTTCGGTCATGTTTTGCAACCTCTTTTCATGAGCATGATTAAAAAAAATTAGCAATTTGAAAAACTTCATTTTTTTTTTAAAAAAAATTAAGATCTTTAAGATTTTTTTAGTGGTTTTTCAATAAGCTGATTTTTTTCTTACTCATTTTAAAGGGTCACGGACCGTGACCAAAACTGCAGGTAGGGCTGTTTTTTTTTTAATAAAAATAATTTTTACGTAGGTAAAAAGCCCTATCATTACACTAATAATACCAATATAATCATTGAATTCATTATTATATAATTGAAATCAACTTAATGGAACATTTTAATTTTGCATGCAATCCTTTTTAAATTTGAAGTTAACGTTCAACGAAAAATCATTAATTATCTGTGAATCTTATTAAATTGAATAAAATGCAGCATAATTTGAATCTTGACATGAAATTATTCTGCATAAATTTCCTATGTATTAAAAAAAGGAAAATATTACTTCAATAATAAATCAATACCCTGTCAAAACACAAATAAGAGATTGATATTGAAATTTGCTCTCCAATCTCAACGGCATTCCATTCACAAAATCAGCTGCTTGACTCTCAACCGGTTCCGTTTTCGAAGAGGGGGCGTTTCGGAGAGATCCGGCCAGCAGGTGAGGCCAAAACAGGATCCGGAACTAATGTATCGCATTTGATACACCGATGCTCTTCATTTGACTCAGGGGGAGCGGTTTGACGTGCCGCCGTGTTCTAATTGTTATTCCAAAACGTTTAATCACGAAATTTATCTCCGTTTGCTCTGGGCAAACACAAAAGAACAAAAACCGTGCCGGCGATCAGCTGCTGTTGAAACACAAACTGTGAAATTCAAAACCTCGTTTTTTTTTCGTTGCTTATTTTTGATCTGAAAAGCAGGAAAAAAAGCTCAAAAGCTCCCCCTCGCAGAGAGATGGATCGGCCGAAATGCAATTATTTGAGAGCAGGCGCATTTTGAGCGATTCTACCTGGGATTTGGCTTCAAAATGGATTATTTGCGTCGACGTTGGCGCTGCAATAATGCTTCGTCAGCATCTCTGCGGAGATAAGACTAAAAGAGTGGTGCGCGCCCTTTCTTTTTTTTCCCAGCTTTTTCCAAGGTGCAGCGCGGCGAATGATAGATGGTCACCGGGGCCGGAATAAAAAATATCAAACGCGAAGGAATAAAGCGCGCGCAGGAGGAAGAAAGTGATTAATTATTTTTATACGTTTTTCCACCTTTCTCTCGGCGCCCCGCTTTCGGGCCGCGCGCAATAAATTGCGATGGAAGGTGAAATCATTTTTACCTCTCGCATCGCCCTATCCTGCGCTTTTTGCTGACTGCCTCGTTCAGCACAGAGAGAAAGGGAGAAAGTAAGTGACGCCAAAATGCTCCCGAGCTGACTTCCCAAAGGGCGCCCATTCATCACAACAGCACCAGCAGAAAACGAGAGAGAAAGAAAAGAGAGAGAGACTGTTTTTGCCAGCGGAAAAAGCAGTAAACCCTTTCAACCTTTACAAACCTTTGGATTTTTTCGCTATTTTATTATTGCACAAACTCTGGAATTAAATGTTATAAAAGATAACATCGGGAAATCAACTTTTTACTGTTATTATTTGCAATAAACTTAATTTATAACTTGAAATTAATAATTGAATATTATAAGTCTATTTTTCTTTTGAACACCGAGACTGACCTAACTTTAGTTCATAGTTTTAGTATTAAGTTATTATTGATATTATAATTCAAATGAAGCAATTAATTATAATAATTGCTTTGCAAAAATAGGTGACGATTTTAATGACTTTAAAAGAAAATGAATAACTTAAATATAATTAAGTTTGAATATAAATTATAAAATTATTTATAAATCAAATTTAAAACAAAATTATTAAGAAAAATTGTATTTATCACAACTTTATTTGCTTAAATACAAAATTCCTTAATAATAATTTTATTTTAATTTTTAACTTTTTAACCATGAAGGCTCACTTCGGTGCATGTAATCTTTTTTGATCTTAGAAGATTTAGCAAAATTCTTGCTAGTGTTGGCGCCGTTTTTTCCAACAATTCCTTTTTTCTCAAATAAATTGTTTTCAACAATTAAATGTAAGCAATTTGATGTAACAATTTTAACAAATAAACAACAATAATCTGAAATTTAGATCAATTCAGTTCAGGAAATGCATAAAAGTGTTCCAAAGAGAGAACAATGCCAAAACTTCCAATGTGCACTTTCGCCGGCGCACAAAAAGCAGCACGCGACATGCATTTTATGCAGTCTTGGCGTCCGGGGGGGTGGGAAAGCGAAACAGGGGCACAAAAAGGTAAAGGGGGTTGAGCATCAGGGGTGAGCAACGATCTAACGAGAGCTTTGTGCGGAACAAAAGGTGAATCCATTCACCAAATGTTTGTCCACGCTAAAATAAGCGTGTACGGGAGAGAAAAAATCAGTGCGCCGTTGGTTTGTGATTTAAATCAGCGGCGAGGCCGACGGACCGGCCGGGGGGTGAGGGGAGGAGATGCGGGGGTTGAAACTGTTGCCACGGCGGCAGTTGGCCCGCGAAAAAAATATTAGCGTATAATAAATAGTATTTCTCGCCGCAGCAGCTTTCACCTGAAACAATAAATGTTTTTCATTTCCTTTTGTGTTATCAGCCGAAAAGGGTTTGCACCAACAAAAAAAACTGCTCAAAAAATTTATAACTTTTTGCTTGACATGAAATTTGTGAAGCATTTTCGGCTCTTAATCAAAATCTGACCGTCACAGAGATTCATCGGCCCAAAATTCTGCGATGCGTGAAGTGAAACGGAAAAGTTTTCTAATATCGCGTTCATTGCATCTTTCGTCTGGCCCGGCATTGTTTTGGTCGGGGTGAAAGGAAAGGGTTGCCGCTCTCGGGGATGTGGATATTGATATATTATTCCCTCTTTGTCGAGTGTGTGTGTTGACTTTGGGCCATTCCGGCCTCCTTACCTTCCACTCAGTTAGCTCTGCTCTCCATTACCTGCAGCTTTCTCTTTCCATCAAGTCGATTTATTTAGTTTGCCGGAGAGCCACGTCAAAAGGGAGCCGCCGACCCTCGTCTCTCCCCCAAGGTGAGCGAAAAGATTCCGCTCGGCTTGCGCAAAAATTTACTACGTTCTTTTACGGCCGAATTTTATATCAAGAGACGCGCGCACGTGCATTGTTTCACCGGCCCTCGTTTGTTTTTTGATTGGGATTAAATTAATAAGATCAACGTTGCGAGAGAGCGCAGGGGCTCCGTTTTATGGCTGCAAAAAGTTTGAGGGAAAATTAAGTAAAAGTCTCATCGGCGGAAGAGGCTATAAATTTTTCTTGACAAAATCCCAAAAATAAAATATTCGGTAATTTTTATTCTCAAAACAAGTTTCATCATGAACTTATTTGTGAAAATTCTGAAATAATTTCTTTTTTATTTGCAGGAGCAAAACTTTCCAATTAATTGTTTTGAAAGTGCGGCGGGTTGCCTGGCATTAAAGCTGCCCGGGGCGGCAGTCGTGCAATTTCTTATTTCTTCATCCCTCTCTCTCTCGTTTCCCCGTCGGGGTCGCTTTGTTTCCGGCGCTGCATGATTTACGGCCGTTTTTTCGCACCTCTTTCTTTCTTTGCTCGGTTGGCACCGGCGCAGGTTGGCCCTCGGCGCAGAAATGATAATTATTATCTGCAGACCGAGAGCAGGGATGCAGGATGCGGCCCGGAAATTTGATGAAAAGTGGTCCGAGCAGACCGTTGGCAAATGGACGACGACTGCTGCTGCCGAGCTACCTTTTCGCCTTTCTACCTCGAAAGTTGCTGCTTGTTCGTCGGCCACATTGTACGCGGCGGCCCCGCAAGTTTAACCCCATGCATGGTTTCGCTCTTGCCCAGGGGCGTAATTGAAATACCTACCCTTAATAGTGCGCTGGACGCGGACGGCTATGATATACGTGAAGAGGGTTTCATTTATTTCACAATTTTGATTCCCTCTCTCCAAGAATTCTGTTTATTTTAATTTTTTTTGTCAAATAATTACATAATATTTAACACTACAAAAAATTTAGTTACTTAAGTTGATTGATTTAGCCGGATATAAATTTAAGGGAAAAGATAAATATGATAATTAATAAACATTATTTAATTAACTTGAATGGTGGATTTTACAAAAAATTTAAAAATTGAAACCTCGTTGCATAGGAAAAATGAAAAAAAAAATAAATAAATAAAGGTAAATGTTCCTAAAAGACGACCTGTGGTTTTTAAAAACCTAGAGTTTTGTCGTGTGTAACCTAAAACTAAGTGGGAGGAATTATCAAAAAAATTAAAAATAGAATAAGGAGAATTTAATTTTTAGAAACAAAAATTGTAAAAATTAATTAAGCAAAGCAGTCAGTCAGTAGCTTCAAGTGACTTTGCCTGAAATTTCCAAAACGAACCCAAAGATTTTTCTGGCCTGATATAAATATCAGTTGTTTTTATATAATTAAAATTATTTTCATTTCAATAAAACAGAACGTTAAATTTTGACTTCCCTTGTGACTTGTGAGGCAGAGGAGGGTGTTTAGGGCCCGTCGTCGTCAAGCTCCCTTTGCATTTCTGGCGTCAGCAACAACGGCGCGGGAGAGTGGATGCGACGAAGATGGCCGTGTGCAGTGTTTCGCCCGAATATTGAGTTACCTTGCCCCAGCTTATAAGCACCTTTATAAGCCAAGGTGACTGCGTCGGTCGGGGGTGTGTGTGTGCGAACGCGAGTGCCGGGGAGTTTCGAGAATTAGGGTGGAAGGAAATGGCAAAGTTATGTCACTAACACAGCTAACCGGATTAGCCAAGCCGGCTAAAGGACGGTGAAAAGCAGAATCCAGATCGAAGGAAAAAAAAAAACATGCAAGCGCTTTTACAAAAAGAATTTAGTTTTAGTTGATAAACACTATATAATTTTTTACTAAAAAAATTAATATTTTAAAATATTGATAAACTTTCTTTTTACATATTAATTAATATTAATTATTTTACTAAATAATTTTAACTTGTGACGACCCTTCTGTGCAGATATGACGGAAAATCGACCAATGTAAAAATTACTTCTATATCAATAATATTAATGATGAAATATAAAATTTTATTTATTTCGACAGTCGCCAACAAGAATCATTTATTAGATCCCTAACATAGGATGAAGATATCAACTTTGCATTCTAATGTCTTATAAATTTTTTGATTGAAAATTTAAATAATAAACTAATCAATATGATCTCAATGTATGTTTTAATTGTAAGAAATTTGCATTGTTAATAAAAATGAATTTAAATCACTAAATTTTAAATACAAAATAAATATCAACTACAATTTCATTTAAAATTTTGCTCTAAATATTTCAGGAAATTTTTGACTTTGTGACGGTTTCATATGTAATAATTGTAACAGCGTCAGCACCTCGTCGGCCTAAATTTTGATTATACGGCCAGCTTGCCTGCTCAATGTTTATTTCGATTAAGTCTGGCTGGAGGCGCGCTGGATTTATTTACCCCTTTGTTTGTCGTGCAAACGCACTACCTTGCTTGGCTCCTCGGTCGGCTGTGTTGCTGCTGCTGTGCATACAATTTACGGCCGAGTGTTAAGTAAGTAAATAAAGGACCTGCCGGACTAATTACCTTCCCTCTCCGCACGCACATTAAACGCAGCTCTCGCCGGATAAATCGTCGCAGCAAGGGCGAACGGACGGACGAGAGAGAGAGAGAGGGCGAAATTAGCCTCGGCACCCAAATCACGGCGCCGCCGGGCCCAACGCTTTAATACACCTCGCGCTTAACATAGGGATTAGGTAGAAAAATTAGCTGCCACCCCGTTTACGTTACATTTGGCTCATTATGGGGATGAAGGTGAAAAAAGTGGAGAGGTTGCAAGCGGACTTTTGGAACTTTCATTACTCATTACCTGGGGGAAATTAATTTTTGGAAAAAATAAGAAAGGTAAAGTTTTTTTTATATATAATTAATTTAATTTAAAATTGTTTCGGAAGAAAATAAAATCAACAAAATTAAAACAAAATTTTGCTGAACAAAAACTAGACTGATACTGCGGCAAATTGGGTCTTTTTTACCCCGGATTTTTTATAAAATTTTTGCTATTGGTGGTGCCGTTTTGTCCAACAATACTTTTTTCCAAATCAATTGTTTTCAATAATTGAATGTAAACAATGTGATGTGATTTGGTGGACAAATAAACAATAAAAATATATTAAATTAATATTTATACTCGTTTTTTAGAGTTCTTTTTAAATTTTAAAATGATAAATTAAGCTAAGATTGAAAATTTTCCCACTGATTTTAATTTAAATTTCATATTATTTTCAAACCTTTCGGATTCCCTAAATAAAAACGAGATTATGCAACGTGTCTTACAAGCATGTTTGGCAGGTTGCCTCGTGCTGGATTTGTTTAAAAACCTTTCTTAGCCGTTTTAAAACACTCTCAAAATAATGAATGATTGCCGATTCGACGAAAATTAAAGTCAAGGGAATTGTTCGACTCCGAGAAACAACAACGATTAATTATCTTTAGGCAAACACGCCGAACATTGGCGTCTCCTGTTACATGCACAGTTTAGCTTGCGATGATTTAGCGTTGTCGAAGATCCTCCCGATCGCGAACCTGGCCGCGTTTCACTCTCTCTGCGTCTCTAACTCGCTCGTCACTTCAAAGGGCTAATTTTTCTCTCCGAATCTCGGAATTTGGCAGCCGCGCTCAAAGGGTTAAATTTATATAGAAAGCCCGCACGCGGCGGCGGCACCGCCACTTGAGGCCGTGTTGCTTTTTGCCGGCTTGGCTGTTAAACATCCCCCTTGAGTGGTGCCATTAATTCATATCTCGGTCTCGCTCTCGCGTTTTTGCAGCCAAGGTGAAGCCGAGGGAGCGCCAAAAAGTGGCGGCGGCGCTAGGTGAGCTTATCGCGGTAAAATGGCCAAATTCTGAAGCCCTTGGCACGAGTGCCAGCAGGGGAGCCACTTTTAATTTCAAACTTTGTTTTCGGCCCAAAGGTTTAATGCACGTTTTGATTGAAATTAATTTAATTTAGCCGGAAATTCCAGTCATTTTGCCTGCGAACGCACTCTTGATAATAATAATAAGTAGGCATTTCTCGCGCATAATAATTTGGACTCCCCGGCTGTGGCGCCTTGTCTAACCAACTCATTAATCTCTCTCCGAGTGAAATTTGTCAGCCGCAACTACAGCAAGGTGAAAGCCTCTCTGAAAACTATTTACGCCCGCCGGAGTAACTTGTGCAGACCCTCGCCTTAATGAGAAATTTCCGATTCGGCAAAAAGTGGGGAGAAAAATCTGGCCAACTTTTTCGCATGTGCTGAGCGAGCGAGGCTAATTACCGGCGGCTTACCTTCCTTGTCAACGGGTCTTGCGCGCGACGACGGCCGCCTTTGTTTTCGCTCGACAACCTCAAGACAGATGAGTTGTTGCCTTTTGTTACCTGAATTAACGTTCGAGCAGATCCATCAGCGCCGTGGTTTTTGTGTTCGAGTGAGTAATGAGATGCCGAGCACTCAACTAAAAAGAGGCAACTCATTCTCAAGTGATGTTTTTATTAAGAGATATAATTTCAATCAGGTCTCAGCGAATCAATAGAAATTACAAATCGAAAACGAATTTTCGAAGTACCTAGATAATTTTTTGTAGAAAAGTGTCTTGAATATGATATGAAGTTTGATTTTATTTATAATAATTTATCCTGTATTTTATGATTGTGACATTTAGCTATGATAACTTATCATATAAAATCTGTATTATCTTATAATTTAGAGCAAATAAATCATCAAAAATTAAGTGTAATTATAATATTCAAATTAATAAAATTTTATTTTAAATTTAATAAAAAATTATGAAGCTACAGCTAAAAATTAAATAATATAAAATTATTAATTTTATTTTTAAATAAACTCATCATTGGAAAAAAGAATCGAGCTTTTCCTTCTTAAAATTTTTTTATACAAAAACAAATTGCTCCTTTTTTACCACTTTCGTTCACGTCCTGCGACCCTATTTCATAAGGAAGAAAAATTAAAAAAAAAAGTAAAATTTAAAAGACACCACATTTAAACATCAATTTGTTAGTTTTAAGAATTTAATTTTTGTGTGTGTCAAAATGTGGTATTTTTTCAATTTTGCTGATTTTTGTGTGTTTTACTTGCTCAATTAACTCGCAGACCGTGACCGAAACTGGTACAGCCATTTGTTTTTGAACAAAAACAATTTTTAACAATGAGGAAAAGCCCGATTCTTCCTTCATTTCCATGATCATTTTTTCACTTCTTCAAGCATGATTTTAATAGTTTTTTGAAAATATTTACAAGAGAATAAAAATATAATTACTAGAAATAAAAATATACTTAGGTTGAGAATAAGCGCTGCCGCCTGTATTTCCATCCTGGCTTTCATACGTATAATTTTTTTTGGTTTATTTTGGTCACCGTTTCATAAATTATTTAACGAAGGGAGAAATTCCACGCAGATTTATTCGTCGTCAATCTTCGGCGTGACAAATTCAAGCGTTTTTCGTTACGAAAATAAATATACACACGCACGGGGGCCGGGCAGCAGCACCTTAATGACTTTTCCGTGTTTTCGCCTGATGCTTTTCGTCTCGGATGAAAGTGGGTGCGCTTTTAAAGCTGTCGACGCGCACCTGGAATATCCCAGCACAAAAGCAAGCAAGCAAGCAAGCGGCGTATATAAACAGAAACGGGCATTTTTTCAATAAATTTCGACCTCCCGCCACGCTCTACAGCTATGCAAATAAACTCGCGCCAATCACCATAAATCCGGCTCTTTAATCTCGAGTAAAGAGCAAATTACACTCACGGCGGCAGCGAAACGGCGTCGATAGTAAACTTTTTGATTAAGCCTCCTCCTTCGGAGAAAAAAATTATCGCGATATTAACCTGTTCATTCCGTTCCCCGCGCCTCACGCTTTTCTGGGCCGCGCGTATATATTAAATCTATTTCGGGGCGTCTGCAGCGCTCTCACCGTTTTTACGTGAGCTTTTACCTCTGCTTCTCAGTCTCGGCCTAATGGTCTTTCCATACTGCTATATTTTTTACGCCGGTATTATAAAACACACACGCACGCACGCAGACGAGCGCGCCTTTCAAAAATTGATGAAGCTCTGCGCGGGTGAAAATAAATAAAAATAAAAACACACATCATACTAACTCTGGCTGCTTTTCAAAATATTCAATCGGCGCAGTCAAAAGAGCTGCGGGAGATGTCAAAAAACGAATAGAGAGGAAATGCTTTGAAATGATTTACAGCTGAGCAAATGGAAATAATAAATTATTATTTACAGCGTTCAGCCAAAAATTAAAATTTGAGAAATTGGTGGGACTTTTGAACCTTTATGTATTTCAATGATTTAAAATCAATTTACTGTCTACAAAAAAAATGATGATTGCGAGATTCCTGAAGTTTTATTTCTTTCTCGTCTATTTGCTAGTCCTTTTTTCAAAAAATTTTTAAGTATAAATAGAAGGCACGCGGCGAGATTTCATAAGTTTTATTTCTTGCTAAATTTTAATATCTTTTAATTTTCACAAACATATTTAAAAACTATTATAAAATTATTAATGTAATTTAAGAAAAAAAATAGAAAATATAAATAATTTTTTCCACTCTAATTCTTCTTAATTGGTCAAATAAATTTTAGTTTTCATATAAATAATATATTATTTTTTTATTTCATGTGTTGTTAATTTCCTCCTGGTTCATTCTAAATCTGTCGAAATATTTACTTTTCACAGAAACTGATTTGAACTTAATCGGGGAACTAAAATGCGAGTTTGCAGTAGTTTAAAACCCACCCCTAAGTAATCAGAGGGCGGACCATTTCACGGATTAATTTTGGTTCAAGCACAAACTCATTATGTCAAGTCCCCCTTGCGATTGTCTGTCTCTCAGGTGGATCGAGGCACGCTTTGGCTCTCTCATCGAATCGCCCCCAGGGCCGGAAAGAGTTTGGCGGCGGCCGCCGCGTGCTCTCAATAAAGGTGCAGCTTGCTCGAAACAGAGCCCCTCGAATATCTTTTGTCTACAAACGCGCTGCTGCTGGGCAAACTTTCATTCTCATTAGTGGACCGGCGAGCAATCAAAAGTTGCACAAGATCAGCAGCCCCTGCCTGCACGCCAAGCACTTTGCAGATCGTCATCATTGTATTAACCCTCAAGTATTAATTTTTACTCTCGCTCTTATTTACCTTCATTTTAGGCATGGATACGTTATTAAGTGCGTGCGTTTACCCACCGCGGATGTGAGGCCGGGGGTGAGCGCCCTTTTTGCTAATAAGACTCTCAAGTGGCCTCAACCGATCCGACCACTGCAGGTCGCCCCTCGATGAAATAAATGCGCGTTTCAGACTCACCTGGAACAGAACAGGAAATAAAAATTAGTTAAATGAAAGGAAATTAAATTATTCGGCTGCTGTATTATAATTTTAATTGGTCTTCCTCTATGGAAACGAAATTAAACATTGGAAATTGTTTCGTTCTGTATTAATATATATTTATATTTTTATTTATAAAGTGGTACTTTCGCAATTAGCGAGAATTTAGCATTAGCACATCCCATAGGATAAAATTCCCCATTTTTTTAAATTTTTTTTTTTTTTTAATTGTTTTTCAAACTTCTTACTTATTGATTGTTTTTTAAATTTTTTGGAGTCCATAATTTATGTATTTTAACGTGTTTCAACATAGTACCTTGCAGCTGTGTTGATCAACTAAATTGGTATTGTAATGAAATAAAAACATCTAAATTATTTGTTTACACTCCAGGAGATGATCATGGAAATGAAGAACTCGTGCTTTTTCCTTGGTGTAAAAAATTGATTTTATTCAAAACACAAATGGCTCCAATGGAGAATTTGAATAAAAACAAATTTTAACAACGAGGAAAAAACCCGAGTTCTTCATTTGTATTTGTTATTTAATTGGCAATTTTGATTTTTTTATTTTCAATGAGCAGATGAGAAAAATTTATAATATTTTGGGAACAACTAATTTTTGTATTAATATATAATTGCATTATTAACTGAAGAAGAGTATGATAATAATAAAAGTTAATTTAATATAACTCAGAATATATAGCGGGATGCCATCATATAACTTTAAATTTGTACTAGTGATGAAGAATTATTATTTAAATTAGATAAAAATAATTAATGTCAGTGAAATTGATAAAAAATTTAATATAAAAATTATATTTTTATTTAATTTAATAATTATATAAATCTAAATTCATTTAGCAAATTTTATAAATAAAATGTATTAAATGGTATTGTAAATTTTTTTAGTCAATTTTAACTGTAAATGTCTAAAAATTTCTGTAATAATAACAAATTTTATAGATGAGAAAGCATTTATATACTTTTCTCTGCGCTTTCTCACTTTTCCCATTTTGATATGAGGAGAAATTCGCTCAAGGGAGAATTTGTATTACATCAAACAGAACGCCCCACAGCACGCATTTATCCTGCACCTTTTCCTCCGAATCCCCTTCTCTCTGCTATAGCTGGGAATAACGCAGAAATTGCTCTGGTCGGCGGCTCACCTTGGCCCCGTATCGCAGGCAAAACACAGCACGAAGGAAATGGGAGGAAGGGCCGCTGGAGAAAACGCTTTAGCCGCCGCCGAGGGTCATCATGCGCGCGGAAAATTGCGTTCCGAAATGGCACCGCAGCCTCTTTTTCTCTTTCTTTGCACCACACCGATGACCCTCTCGGATCTTTTTGTCAACAAACACACACACGAGGCGTTAGGGGCTGAAGAAAATAAAGTGGAAAAGTAGCCAAATATGATGAATTCTGCAAATTTGCAAACGCCAGAGTCAACAAGAGAGTCTTTCTTTGCATGAACTGACGCCGCAAATCACATCTTGTGCATTGATTTTATTCCTCCACTTGGCACGGTCTTTTTTCCCTCTTAGATGTAATGTCGAAACACACTCGGAGAACGGATGAATTTTCCATGGACATAAAAAAACTCGGAACGATCTTGCATGTGTTGTACTACATTTATGTTACGAATCATTGCACTTTATAAAGAGAGACAAACACACACAGCATGTGTCACTTACGGTTCGCCTTTTTTTGCATGAACGACGCTGCAGAAGATGCTGCTGCAAAATAAGCGAGTATGCAAATAATCGAATTGAGGACGAAACTAGACAAGCTGCTGAAAAATATGTGCATTGCAAAAGTTTGACAGGTCTTGTAAGCGCATGATATGCAGAAAAATATTTGCGGAAATGGTGAAATAACATTATGTAATCGCCAACAGAGAAGTTCAAACATCGTCTACAAAAATCATACCTCCTCGTTTTTAAATTTCACTTCTATCTTTATTAATCGTCTACGGAGTAGCCCAAACTACCTCTACAAGAATCATACCTCCTCATTTTTAAATTTAACCTCAATCTTTTTTTATCGTCTACGGAGTAGCCCAAACTAACTCTACAAAAATCATACCTTCTCATTTTTAAATTTCACCTCAATCTTTTTTTATCGTCTACGGTGTAGCCCAAACTACCTCTACAAGAATCATACCTCCTCATTTTTAAATTTCACCTCAATCTTTTTTTAACGTCTACGGAGTAGCCCAAACTACCTCTACAAGAATCATACCTTCTCATTTTTAAATTTCACCTCAATCTTTTTTTATCGTCTACGGTGTAGCCCAAACTACCTCTACAAGAATCATACCTCCTCATTTTTAAATTTCACCTCAATCTTTTTTTATCGTCTACGGTGTAGCCCAAACTACCTCTACAAGAATCATACCTTCTCATTTTTAAATTTCACCTCAATCTTTTTTTAACGTCTACGGAGTAGCCCAAACTAACTCTACAAGAATCATACCTCCTCATTTTTAAATTTCACCTCAATCTTTTTTTAACGTCTACGGAGTAGCCCAAACTACCTCTACAAGAATCATACCTTCTCATTTTTAAATTTCACCTCAATCTTTTTTTATCGTCTACGGTGTAGCCCAAACTACCTCTACAAGAATCATACCTCCTCATTTTTAAATTTCACCTCAATCTTTTTTTATCGTCTACGGTGTAGCCCAAACTACCTCTACAAAAATCATACCTCCTGTTTTTTTAAATATCACTTTATATCTTATTAAATCGTCAACGGAGGAGTCCAAACCACAGCTGAAAAATCAAATATCTAAATTTTTAGATTTCACTATTATCTGTTATATTGTGTTTTTGTCTTCTGAATATCCCAGTTTATCGTGAATTTCTAGTTATTAATGCATATGTTGTGCTTATATTATTTTTTATTATGATATCAATCAAGTACTAACTATTTGTTGTTAATGTTTTTGTTTTCAAATGCAATAAAATTTCATTAAGGGGAACCAAAACAATTATATAAAAAATGAAAATGAGTCTAAATTCAAAATCCAAATTCTTCTACCCAACAGCAAAGAAATTTCATAATATTTGCTTAGCAACATAATTTCCCCTTTACCAGGGCCGGGAAATTGTAGACGTTTTTACTGAAAAAAGGAAAGAGAGAAAAGCTTGCACGGCAGTTAATTTTTTGGCATTGCAAGCTCGGTGTTTGTAGACTATTTTATTTTTCATAATGCGTGCCAACACCTGCGTTTAATTCGGCATCAACTTTTTACTGCACTCGGTTGTTTCCCGCACCGTGCTTTCTCCCTAATTGCTCCTTTACTCTCATTAAAAGCGTGCCCGAAAAAAGCGGGTGCGGCAGCGCGCGGCAATTGCAGATGAAAATAAAGAAGAAAGTCCGGCTGCGCGCGCGAGTGAGCGGACTTATTAAACAGAGTGGGGGCGTAAATTAAGGTGAAATTGTTGACAAAATTGATTGCCCCACCCACCCTTTCTTTCGTTCTTACTCAGACTAATTAAAAATACACTCGGCGAAAATCCACTTCCATTTTTACGATCTAATAAAAAAGTGGTGGCGCACACGCCGCTTTCTCTTTCTTTCTCTTTGGCGCCACGTTAATTGCATTAAAAACTTATTTTTAAGTGACTTTTTATGGGCATCAGGCGTGAGAGGAGTCGAATGAGGGCGGCTAAAGGGTGACGCTTTCACTTTTCGTTTCGCAGCTCGAGCAATTACCTTGATTGGTGTCGTCGCAGCGGCTGACCAGCAGGGCACATAAAACGGAATTAACCCGGCTGTTTATTTCGCACGCGCAAATGGAGACAAATAAAAGAGAGCGACGAGAGCGGCCCAATTCAATAAGCCGCCCGCCGCTATTTATTTGTACCATTCATAAATTGCCGGCCCAAGAGGCTCGTTTCCGCGCAGAGGTGGCCAAATGCTATTTTCACAGTTCGTCAGTTCATCGCTGACATGGACTCAATGATCACATTTTTGAGGATTTTATTTAGAAAGAAAAACAGATTTTATTTTTACTGCTATTTTTACCCTTAAAATGTACTGATTAAACGTATCAGAGATGAAATACATATAGGAAATCATTGTGAAAATATGGCTTTTAAATTATTATTGAAAGATATATAAAATTGCAAGTAAATAATATTAATAGCATTTATTAAATTATAAAAAATTGAACATTATTTTTATCAGTTTTATAATAATTAGGTTTATTTCAATTTAAAATTTAATTTGCATTAAAATATTAAAAAAAAAACATTGACAAATAATTGGTATTGTTTTAAAAAGGTTTTTAATTTCCATCGATGTAGATATTTCTCAATTTAATGCGTGCAAATATTTTCTAGATATTGATAAATTGTGCACGCATCTTGTTACTCATGTGAAGGAGACTTAACAGAAAATTTGTCGATTTTCAGCTTTAGCATTTTAAGCAACTTAATTAATGTATATATAGTAACAATTATTAAGAACATGAGATAAACCATTGGAAGTCATGTTATAGAAAAAGAAAAATCAATCCGTTTGATATTTGTGTCCAGCGGCTTCTCCCAGCTGCGAAGTAGGGCTAATTCAATTTTCCTCTCTCCTCAAAACCAAATTAAATTCGGTCTTTTCCTAATCCGCAACTCGACGACCAAGACTCAAGAGCACCGAATGCACTTTGTTTTACGACTTTTGCAGAGTCTCTGGGTTCCTCTTTGCCTAATTTTTAATAAGATTTGCGGTCGGCGTCAGGAGAGCCGAGGGTGCTGCAGGGTCGTGATAACCTGGCTCTGCTGTTCGAATGGCCCTAAAATTTTACTGGTGCAGATGATCATCAGCTAGGGTTCCATAAAAATAAAAAAAAGAGCCACTCTCGGGGTGCGGGCGCGGAAAGGGAGCGGACTCGGCGTCGTGTCGCATCCGAGGAAATCAGGATCTAGTGTATAAGAAGGTGCGCTGTTTGGCTGCTGCGGGCGATAAAATTTTATGAATCGCATTTTTATATCAACCTCAAAATACCTCCAATATATAAATAACATGAGAAAAGAGGCAGGAATAAAAGGACGCCGGGGATCGAGGGCGGCGCGCACCTGATTTGACGTTATCACGAATTATTGGCGGCGACCGCCGCTGGCGCAATATGCGTGAAATTGGATGGAGGACGCGCAAGGTGGGATATTGGCGATAAATTCCAGACACGGTTAACCAGCCACGCTGCAGCACACAAAAGTGTCACGTCACGCAGTATTTATCCGTCGAATTAATTTTTTTCTGAAGAAGCGCCTGGATTTTCTTTTGAACCACAGATTCAATACTTAAAAATTTTTTTCAACTGATCAGATTCATGATTTTTCCTGGTCTACAAAATAAATTTTATCGTTATTATCTTAGATTTCTTTGGCGTATTATTCAGTTTTACTTGATTTGCAAGAAAAAGCAGCAGTGCCAGTTAACAAATGCAACAATATTTTATGCAAATTTGTTTGCGATTTAAACTTTTTTGTGTATATGAAAGCAAAACACAAACATTAAGATTTACTGTTAAAGTTTAATAATAAGATTAATACCATATTGAGACTAACTACAAGCAGGACTCATTTAATAAAAGAAAAATAGAAAAAAAATATAAAATAATGCTTTGACCTAGCCCTAAGATTGTGATTATTTTCATATTTTTTCTTGTTCATTTATTGATTTTTTTATATATTCTTGTAATTAAAATGACTTACTGTATTAATTTATGAATGCAGACCTACAAATATTGCCAGCATAAAATTAGGTTCACCGCTTGAAAGTTTCATCTGAACATGCATGCATGGACAATATTTGATTATTAACGTTTACATTCTTAATTAAAAAAATTTAATCAAAGTATTTTGTTCCTTTTATTGATAAATTTATGAATAATATTCAATAATTAAATTAAATATACAAAATTAAAATTTAATACAAATAAAGTGTGCCGGTAAAATTTATTATCCTAATAAAATAAAATTAGAAATTATATTTTTTATTAATTATTTGTAGCAATATTAAAAAGGTTTACTTGTAAGCAGAGTGACTCTTGTAAAACTGGCAAATTGACCTCTGGTCGTCTTCCTTTTCTTCTTTTCCCTCGGGGCCGGAAATAATTGAGAGTCGGGAGAAAAATGCGGCGCACATGCAACCGACACAAGGTGTATTTTGGCTGCGAGAAGAAAAAAGTGAGCTACTATACCTTGTCCCCGGTGCTGCTTGCGTATTCCGCGAGCGCGCGGGCGGCCGGGCGGCCAGCAATATATGTGCGTGTGTGTGTGGAGTCGGTCGGTCGGACCTAAGAGGGTTGTTTGAATGGTCCAGACAACACCTGCCACCCTGCCTGTAGCAGCCAGCATCCCCGAGAGACGAGTTTGTGGCGAAAAGGGGAGTTTGCAATTGCTTTGGCTCGAGCTGTACCGCCGCGCCAAAACGCTATGGCGAATAAATATATGAGCAGGGAGCAAGCACAACGTGTGTGTCAAGTATTAAGAAAAAAAAAAGATGCGAATTACTGACTGAAGTAAAAAAAATAGTCGGAGCTCCATAAAGGGGCTGGGATTTTGCGAGTATTGCAGGGCAATGATCCAGATATCAAAGAGGAATTATTATAATTATATATATATGATTTGAAATCAATCTGCAGCAACTCATCGTGGAGGCGGAAAGGAATGGAATTTTTAACTATTCTCTTACATTTACCGCTGGCCCTGAGCTATTTATTTTATCATTTATGGAAAATTAGTTTATGTAGTTGCGTTGTTCTAAAATTCCTTGAAATGTTTTACTTTTTCTTAAAAAATCCAAAAAGGGCAAAATTTTTATGTTAAATTATAAATATATTATTTAATTAATTTTAATCTTTTATTAAATGTAAAAATTGTAATATATATAATTAACAAATAAAAAATAAATATAATTAATAAAGTTAAGTTTTGTTTTCACAACAAAAGTTGTCATGCCTAATTTAAAATATATTTTAAATGCTTGTCAGATTTTAGTTTTGTTTAATGCTTTATAAAATATGGTGAAAGAAGAAATTGTTTCCAAAACCACTCGCGTTTTGCTAATTTTAAATTCCGTTTTAAATTTGCTATGACGAATTGGACAAATCAGAAGCAGGTGAATAAAAAAGAGTAAAATTTATATTTGATTTGTTTTTTAATAAGTTAGTTAGCAGAGCATTTGCTCAAGAAGATCGTGACTGAAACTGGTTAGAGCGTTTTTTTTTTCAGAGGAGGAATTTTATTTCATTACCATGAACATTTCTTCTTCACACTGTCAACGTCAAATTACATTAAAATAAAAATTTCTAGGGAGGAAAAAATTGAGTTATTGCTTTAGCCATTAATTGAAGTTCTATGCAAAAAATTATGTTCAACAGCTTTAAAATTTGTCTAAAACAGCCTCAAAATTTTTGCGAACAAATTTAAAAGAAATAAAATAATATTAAATTTATCACTAAAATGTAAAACTTTTTGGCAAAATAGTAAAGCACTGCTCTGGCTTTTGAGTGCACAATCTGGGCGGTTATGATTGCCACGATTGTAAACGCGCTTTTGCTGCGAGTGTGTGTTCGTGTTTCTCGTTTGCGAAACAAGCGAAGCTGCAAAAGGGCCTGCGAGCATCAGGAGGCAGAAAGGTGTACGTGATATTTCAGCGATTCCCTGCGCCTGATGATGATTCCGTGGGATGTCCCCGGGGGGAGAGCCGACGTCGAGTGACGGGAGCAGTTTATAAGAGAGCCAGAGGTGCACAGCACACTCTGCTCTCCTCCCCACAGTGGTACAGCTTATATCGCAGAAATTGTGCTGAATATCATGACCTGTGCAAGCGACGCCGACAGCCAGCGGCGAATCTCGCACCCGCCGGCAGACGTGAGAGCACCTTTTTGACGCGCGCCGCACCGACCCACGCACACACACACGGCACGCTGAGCTTTAATTACACGCAGAACAACTTTTGATTTATTGCGAGGAGATGAGTTTCTGCCCGGATTGCGTTGGATTGGATGGCCTTTCTAATTGTTAGCATAAGCAAGGAATTTGCAAAATCTGAAACCATTTTGCAAATAATTTTTCCCCCAAAAAAGAATATTTGAAAAAAATCGTACATTATAGATTTGCTAGGGAAATAATTAATTAAAAGAAATATTTTACTCCTGGAATGAAATTTCTTTCACAATTTTTAGAAATATTTAAAATTTATAAAGAAATATTATTATTTTTTAAATTATTAGCTGATAAGAACAAAAACCGAGGCTCGCTGAGGAGGATTGGGTCTTTTTTCAACAATTTAATTCAATCAATGTGATGCAAGAAATTGGACTGATAAACAACAATAATAAAGTTAAAATTATAAAAATTGACATTCTAAATAAATATGCAAATGTTACCCAAAAAATTGCAGGATCTAATTAATTTAATTTTATCATAAAATATTTTCCATTAATTTATTTTGACAATCAACAAATTTCCAATTGAGATGAGTTTTTAAAAAATGGATTAAAAATAAATGACAAAGCTTTATTTAAAGTAATAGAACTTCGCATTAAATATTTAATTTTAAAATGTAATGGTCATTTACAATATAGAAAACCAACTCATATTCAATTCTCTCTGCACTCTCAGAAGTCAAGGACAGACAATTATGCCGACTGACCGAACCTGTTAGTCTCAGGTACGCAAAATTGAATTTTCGCGGCGGGCCGAGCGCGTCGGGACCGCAAACCCCAGCCGTGTTTCCCGTCGCACGGAGATGGCTTAATTGGAAGGGAAGCGTTTTGCGAGTCGAAAAATTGAAACCGGCGTGGCTTTGGCTCTCGCACGCGCACCTACACACCTACCCCGTGCAATGGTCCGACCGCACCATGATTATTTCAAGTGCGGCCGACATTACAAAGTCAGATGCGGTTTGGCCGGCCGGCCGGACGGGCGGAGAGAGCAACAAAAACAGGGGCGTGCTAATTGAATTCGGTCGGTGAATTATGCACCCGAATTAAAATTCACTTTGGCCCACCCTGGTGTCTATTTCATGCAAATGCGTTTCTAATGAGACGAGCGAATACGATTTTGTGTTTTCGTCGGTTTGGAAAACACAACTCACAGTCGTGGTTTCTATAAAATAATAATAAATTAAGTAATTTTATTTAAATAAAACAAAACTTATAAAATGTTTTGAACTCCATTTTTCCAAAAACAAAAAACATCTAAGTGTACAATAATTAGCAATTAGAATAGTTTAAAAGCTTCATTCGTGCACATGAAATTTCAATGGAGGATTTGTCTTTTCCCCTAAAATTTCTTTTTGATCTGAATTTAGGTTGATGAAAAAAGTGCGCATTAGTAGAACTACTTTG
This sequence comes from Neocloeon triangulifer, assembly GCF_031216515.1. Lineage (NCBI taxonomy): Eukaryota > Metazoa > Arthropoda > Insecta > Ephemeroptera > Baetidae > Neocloeon > Neocloeon triangulifer. Next base: position 3,066,861 of record NW_026775555.1, on the reverse strand, counting down.
CAATGATGCTTAGAAACTTTGAAATGTTATTTTATTTGATTTAATATTTGTATTAAAAGAATAAAGAAAACCACCATATGAGAAGCTCAAAGCATTGTTTTGAACCTTTACTGACTAGAATAGTCTGCTACCCGAAACTAAAAAATTAATCTTAACAAAACATTTATCGTCTCTGTTGAATATGTTTCTTTATTCCCTGCTCAAACTTAGTATTTCTAAAATTTATTTGTAAATAATAAACAAAAAGATATAAATTACTTTAATAAAGATATAATTTAAAAATATTAGTTTTATATTTTAAAATTATTAGAATAATAATAACATTAATATTCTTGGATATGAAAAAAAAGGATTTTCCTCAAAAGTTCGGTTTATTCATTTCCATGATCATTTCCTCAAGTGTCAACTTCTTCAAACAAATTAATTTTTTTTTTGTAAATAAAATATTTTTAACTGACGTAAATATTAATCATAAAAATTTTAAGCAATTTTTTGTTCCAGATCTGCCACTGTCTGTTGTCGCACCGGTGTGTTTTGACCGTAGAGTGACCTCAGCCACTCAAGTAACGCACCCACTCTCGCACAGACGACGAGGAATTAATTAACGAAACTGTGCGCAAAGCCCGGTAACAATATTTGGATATTACGGGGCATTCGGCATTGTTCCTCGTCAAGGGAGCAAAAAGCGCAACGCAGCCATTCAGGTGCTGCCGGCCGACCGCAAATTCGCGAATAATAATATTTTGTTATGCAAATGAACGCTGCTCCGAATGCAAATCGGCGCCCCCGAGAGGGTGTGGCGGCGGCCAAAAATCTCGCACTCTCGTTTCGGTTTGATTGAAATTAATTAATTAATTAGCGCGCGCGTTGCCAAACGAGAGAGAGAAAAAAAGAGCGACGCTCCCACGCTCGCGCGCGCATAATTGTGTTGCTAATTGTTTGACTTGTCATTCAAACGCTCTCGTCGGGCGCGGTGAATGGGCCCAGACGAAAATAGATTCAACCGCAGCGGAACGCGCCAAGTTGAGTGAGAGGGCAGAATCCAAACGGACGAAAGCTACAAAAGCCACGCTTCGTTGTTTTCCTTTGTTATTTTATTTGGCTTGGTGAAATTTATTAATCTTTTATAATTTTTTTATAAAACAAATATTTTACCAAACCATTAAAAGCATTTATTTTTATCTTTTTTGCTATAAATTTTTTTAAATACTGAATTATACTTCTTAAAGCTTATTTTAAAATTAAATAAAAATTTACTTTGATTGGGCTTTTTTGAGGACTTCAAAAACGAATTTAATTCCAATTTATTTAATGGAAAATTAAAAATTTTCTCACAATTATTTATTATTAATGTAACAATACAGTGCGTTACCATAGTTCACTAATTATCAAAATAAATTAAAGTGTTGAAATATGTATATCATAATAATAAATTGATAATATAATTATATTAATAATAAATAACATATCACGACAAAATAACTAAATCTGCGATCTTTTGCTATTTTTTGGTTATTAAGAAAATCTTTGAAGGTTACAATTAATTAAAATTTTATGAATGTTGTTATGGATGGTAAAATTACAACAAGAATATAAAATTCTAACGAAAAAAGCCCTGTTCTATTTTTCTCCTCGCCGGACTTCAGCAGCCTCGAATAGGGCAATTTCGCAAACTTTTATCCCCTGCGCCGACGGAGCCAATTTCGCCGAAGGAGCAATAACAACGTCCGTCCGACTGTTATTTATGCCAATTAAGGAAAATAATAATTGCATCATCCAAAATAATTATTTTTACGAGCAGCGTAAGAGGCTTAGCGGGGCGGCGGCGTCGTCGTTGTCGCTGATAAAAATACCTCCGCGCAGAGCAGGAGATTTTCTTTCGCCGCCCCGAGGTATAATGAGCAAAGTATTATTTTTTACGACTTAAGCTAAATTAGTGCTGCTGGTGAGGCTTTGCTCGGACCGGACAGGTCAGTTGTTGCGGCGAGAAAGAAGGAAGGACGCGTAAAGCACGTTTAACCCTCGCCTGCGGCCGCATTACTGCCCCGACCGCAAGAGCTGCTGCAGGTAAGAGCGTCCTTAAGAGAAAAATAAATTGCAGATAAAAGTTGCGACATAATCCGCCTTACGGCTGCGGCACCGTTCACGAGAAAAAAATAACGCGCTCCTCCGTCATTATTACCCCCGCAAAAGTGCTTGTTATACTGGAAAGAATTGCGCTGCGGCTCTCGGGAAATTGGACTTTAAGGTCAACAAGGTCTTTAAAAATTTTAACGTCGCCATGAATTTAATCCTGTTTCGCAATATTGAGAAATATTGACGTTCTGTATCAAATATTTTGTGCAGCAAAAAAATGAAATAGGAAACTTCTAAAATTATAAAAAAATTGTAAAAAAATGAATCAATTTCAATTTCCATTTAGAGTGGTAGAATTTGTTTTTATTTACTTAATAATAAGATTTTATGAAAACAGAAAAATATAAAACAAATTAATTGTTCTAACTTCTAAGGCTTATCTTTGTTGATTTCTGATTTTAGAAAATAAAAAAAAAGCTGCTGAATTCCTTTTGACTCTCAGCAACCTTATTTGTGCAAACAAAATTTGTCAAACTCGTGTTTTTTAATTTACTTGAAACTGATTGTGAGTGAAAATAATTTTATTATAAATTAAAATATCAAATAGATTAAAGAAAGTAGCTGCTCTCCCATTCATTTCACTAGTTATCAAAGACGGAACTTAAATTTTTATATATTTACATAATTTAGCAATGAAGTTACCAAATCCTGTATTTTTGAAATTTTCTAAAATTTTTTGCTGAAATAAATGACGTAACTGATTGCTAAAACTAGTTGATTGGTTGTAAAATTGTACACTAGTTAAAAATGAGTTATGGACTTTTATGTCTTTTATTCAATATAATTTATATACTAAAATTAGTAATTTTTAATATTTCATTCAAGACGTTTAGAGCAAAATATTTCACACAGCCATGAGCTCGCTTTCTTATTGTTAGCATCAGAATCTTTTAAATTAAAATCCGCTCAAGACAATTTTAACAGATTTTATTTAATAATAATTATTATAATAAATAGTAATTTAATGTTAATTTTTTCAATTGTCCCTAGAAAATTTCATAAGAAGCAGATGAATGAGCGGAGTAGTAATTTATATTTTCAAAATTCCCTTTTCTTCTTCCCTGTAGAGCCGAAAGCGAATCAGCGAAAGGTGTGTTTGCGCATCACCTTGGGTTTAATCAAACTTTTACTGCTATCGCGCGTTCCTACAATAACAATTTATTCCCCCTGTTTCTATTACTGCCGGGAAAATAAAGCTCGGCTCCTTTTTCGGAGAGAGTAAAAGAAAGAGAGGAAAAGGAATGAGATGTGATGAGAAAGAGAGGAGCAAGGGCTTGGCTGGCTCTTTCTCTCTCTCTCTTTGAGCGGCCAAAACAAACAATTTCTTTCTCTATCTCTAAAGGAGCAGAAGAGAAATAAAGGTGCGGGCGAGAATGAGAGAGAAATAGAGGATCGAGTGATGTGAATTCCACACACCTTTCTCTCGCTCTCGTCCCAATCAATTTCCTAGCAATCGCCACATGCTTACTCTTGGTCTCCGAAAATAAAAGCTTCCGAGGAGTAAATTAGCGCTCTTAAGTGGATTGGTGAGGAATGGCTCACGGACGTGATTTATTGGCCGAGGTGTCGCAATCCATATCGAGGCGTTGCGGTGGCCGCGTTTAATGGCGTCTGAAATTGTCGGATCGAGGAAAATAAATAACACGGGGCGGTGCCCAGTGGGAAGTGGGCAATCGAGACGAGTGCAAATCTATGCTCCCGAGTGAGTTATTGCCGTGAACAGAGAGGAATAAATGAAACTGCGTTTGAGCAATAAATTGTTTGGCAAAAAATTTGTATAGAAAAAAAATTAGTAAGTACGTTTTTCCAATTACTTAAATAATTTTAAGAGGTCTTCAATAAGGAAACCTATTTTTAACTGGACAGAGCGCTTAATTTTTCAGTTAATTTAAAAAAAAAAATCAAATTTTCTTATTTTTAAAAAATTGTTTGTTGTGCGGGTTGCAAACAACTTCTTGTTAGTGATTTTTTAGATTTTTTGCACAACTTTTGACTTAAATATTTCAAATATTTCTTCTAAAGAAATTTTGAAGATTCTCAACAAATGAATCAAATGCGATTCCTATTGTTTTCTCATTGTTTTATTTCCTTAATTGCATTAAAATTTCATAAATTTCCCTTCTTGACAGGGAAGCGATACGTAAAAATATTATAAATTAAATTGCATTTGAAAATAAACATCTTCCTAAAAGTAATCAAATAGTGTTGAGACGCCGAAAAGTTTAACTCAAATAAAACATGTTGTCGAGCAAGACCGGCACGTTTGGATCGTCGTCGTCGTACATCTCTCTTCTCTTCTCTGTTCCTTCTTTTGCCATTCATTCGACAAGCCGGAATTGCTAATATATTTCCGCTCCGCTACTTCCAATACCCAAGCAGCCTCCGTCGGAGCGCGCGCGACAAAAGGAATAAGAGAGAGGAAAAAGAGAGAAGAATTAAGCGACTCGTTCCAACTTTTTTACTGCCTGCTCGCCGCGAAATTGTCTACATTGTGTTTGTTGTAGGTGTCGGTGCTGCGGAGAGCGGCACATCTGCTCGGCGCAAGGTGCAGGTGCGTCGGCCGCAAATCGCTTTTTCTTTCCCGGCGAGCAGAATGATTGCGCTCCACTTTGTGTCTTGTACCTTGATACAATTTACATATTTATGGAGACACAAAACTTTTCCCTCAAGAACACGCGCCGCGAAATAAATGTAATTGCGGAGGAGAAAAGGAAAAAGTTTCTTCAAAGGTAAACACGAGTAATTTCGCTCCATTGTGATCCGAAAATTTATATTTTCCATGAGAATGCCGCGGTTCATTTTTTCTTCCACCCTCCGAAAAGAGTGACGGAGGAAAATTTGATACGCTGGCAGGTGTGCGGATTTGCGGAAATGTTGTTGCTTTTTTTACTTCGCATAGGAATAAAGTAGACGTGTGCGTGATCGAAATCAAATCATGTTTTTGTCTTGTCTCGTTTTGCCTGCGACGACAAGCAAGTGACGCTGGCACGCATTTGACGAGAAATCAATAACGCTCGTGCACAAAACACACACACACCTCTAGTCTCACTTGTCTCTCAAAGTGTCTAGGAGGAATACAAATGTGCTAGGGTGTCGACAGACGGGGAGAAAAATGGTGATTGCATATACACCTCTTTATGTGGTCTGCTGTCGGAGGAAATAGGAAAAATGCAAGAAATAAGAATTAATAATAAAAAACTCTAAAAATAATAATATTATTATTATTATTCCCTGCATTTGCCTTATTATTATTGTTTACTAATAAAAATAATGATAATAATTAATAATAACATAACAACAACAACAAAAATAATAATAATAATAAAATATTTATATAAAATATCAAAGAATTGTAAAAGTTTTAATTTAATTTCCATAAAATATGCAAAAAATCTTCAAAACTTCCGGAAAAATTAATTTTTTTATTCTAGTTTCTTTCTTTAAACGACTTTTATTTATTTTACAATAGTAATTTCTTCCCAATCTGGAGCTCCTTATAGAAAAAGTAGGATAAAATCCAGGCAGCCTACATAAGAATCTCATATTTGGGCGTGTCTATCTTCAGCCAGGGTTGTCAAGAGGTTATTTTTTGACCGGCGATCCAATTTGCTCGCGTTTACCTGTCCGAATTTTGAGCTGCGCTAATGGCCTCCGACGGCTAATATAGGATAACCGACTCAAGGTATAGGGAATAAACACACACACGGGCCACGTGCCAATATCTGGCGTCGACTTGTTAGCCTGACAAAACGCGGCGCGCGTGTTCGCACCTCACTCGAGCATTCATCTTTGTTCGTTCTCACCTGTGCGTGCGACATTAATAACCCTCTCGCGCTTTTTGGCACTCGCCGGCTTTCTCGGGGCCCAAATGAGTGCCCCATTAATCCACAGGCGCCGTCCGTTTCTATCTTGTGGCTTCTCATTTTTAATTAATTCGGATTCTGGCATTATTTCCTAATTTTGAGAATAAAAATTTTAACGTAAAATCTATCATGAGAATAAAATTTAAAATAAATTATTTAATTTAAATTTAATAAATTTTAAAATACACATATTGGTTTATTACAATTTGTATATGACAATTAGATACTGCTAAAAAAGATGAGAGATAGCTATATTCATTTATAAATATTAAAACATGACCCTCAATCACCGCATCGAAAAATTTATAATGATCTTTCCGATTATAATTCTCAATGTCGTTTCAAAATTTAATCACACACGATTCATTTCCCTTTTACTTGTTAAATGTTAATAATATGATATAATTTAAATAAAAATATTCAATTAATGACAAATAAACATACCAATTTAAAAAAATATTATATATATAAAATTTAAATTAAATTGAAGCAGCTTTAAAAAAAAAAATTAGTTGTACAACTATTTTAATTAATTTATAAATGTACTTTAATACGATACATTTTCAATGTTAGATTCACAATAATTTGGTCGGATTTTCCTCTCCCTGGAGAGCAGCGCAGCTTTTCCAACTAATTTGATCGTCAGCTCTCGCGGCGCCTGCTTTTACTTCAAAGACACAAAATCAATCGGAATCTTATTCGCGAATTCCGAAAGCGCTCATTCGTTTATGACGCGAGCGTTCCTTCGCTGCTCTCGCCGTTCGTGCTTTTGACGTTTTTAATTTTGTCCCTCTTTTTCCCTCGTTCGTTTTCTCACCTTCTATTACCGCGCTCCCGCGACGCTTTTTTTATTTCCTTTCCTTTGAAAATTAAATTCGTACTCGAGCGAGTTGAAGTAAAAAGGGGACGTCGCGGCGGCGGCGGCAGCAAAAAAGGAAGCGGCGCCAAAATTCGTCTGTATATAAAACAGGTACACGCGTTTGAATAAAACTGCAGGAATTTATTTCACGGCCGACGGGATTAGGGCTTTGTGTTTAAATGGAAATTTTCTTTTACCTGCGTGACAAGGCAAGGCGTCTCCGCGCCGAATTGAATTAGCGTCGGGCAAAAAACAGAGAAAGTCGTAAAAAGAAAGAAACTCGTCCGGGAGCAAATTGCACGGCGGGAGATGAGAAATTTCATTACAGGTGGAAATAAACGCGAGAGTTAAAAGCGCAGAAGGTGCGGATAGTGGAGCACCGGGATTTTATTTCAGCCAAGACGAGATACATCGCTTTCCAAAATAGATTGGCTTGTTGATGAGCGCGCCGAGAGTCTCGGTCCGGCGGCTCCGAAGGTTGATATTTCGAGAGGATCAAAAAGAGCAGCCGTGCGGAAAGATGGATTTTTAGGAACTCTTCTATACATATCGCTGAAGTGGGACACCTGACCGTCAAATTAGTTTGATTTGTGAAGTCTGTTGCATGCGAGAAAGGCCGAGTGTGCCGCCAAAAACTCTTCGCAACACTTTTTGAAACGAGAGGAACTTTATAAACACTTTTTCAACAGAGTTACAAGAATATTGGACAAGAAGAAAAAGAAAATTGTTAAAATTAAAACAATTTTATATTTAAAATTGTTTTATTTTAAGAAAACCGAGTAAAAATCCACAACTAAAAGAAAAAGACCATTAAATTTCTGATATTTTTTCTTGATGAAGTTTTTTTTTAAATATATATTTTAACTTTTTTAATTGTCAGTTAATTATAAAAAGTAATTATTTAATTCTTCAAATACTTTATTTTAAACAAATTGATCAACGATTTATACAATTATTCAACTTGTTTTCAGTTTTGTCTTCCTTTCTTTATTTTTATCGTTGTGAAGAGAAGCTTCAAATCATGTTTTATTATCACATAAAAATCATCCCCTGGGTGAAAGGTGAGAGTCAACCCCGAAATCTCTATTTGAAAGGGTGCAGTGGGTGCCTGGAAACAGGCGGACGAGAGGTGCTATTAGTGGCTGCGGAGGAGGAGGAGAGAATCCGTGACTGTGCAAATAAAATGCTCTCAATTCGGATGATGAATGCATGCATCGATCGCGGCGCGAGTATTAAATTGAGACGCACACGAGAATTAGTTATGGACCCCTCTACTTTTTCCATCTACCTAACTAGACGCGCACCGAGCACACAGCACGTACTGTATATTGGATTGAGTGCAGCGTGCATGACTCATTGCATCGCAGATGAAAATCTTCTTTCTCTCATCCACCACTTGCGTGTCCCCCTTTGGCGAAAACGCACATTCACCTTCTGTTGCTCCGCCGAGACTGCACCGAGAATAATTGTTCGCGTCAAGGACGACGGGGAAATCAAACCCTTTGGAGCCAATGCGACCGGCAAATTGCTTTCTTTGATAAATCCTTTGCTCAGCTGTTTGTCAAAATCGACCGAGAATAAGTAATTATGTGTTCGGTCGGTATAGAGATTCAATTTTAATTAAATTCCTGACCTTTAAGTAGTTTATTTTGGCAGCAGAAATGTATCCAAAGAAGCGTTTTATTCCTACCTGTGAACAAAATATTCATAATTAATTAGCATCTTCAAAAATCATGGAACATTCAATAACTTATGCAACTTAAAGAACTTTTAAAGAAAATGGTTTTAATTTATTTTTGTAAATGTTGTTTATTAGTCAAATTGTTTACATTTGATTTTTGATAATAAAATAATAATTGATTTGAGAAAAAGAAATTGTTAAACAAAACAGCTCCACCACTATTAAGAACATTCGAAATAAACAAGACCTTATCTGTTTTATTTATTTTAATTAAATTATTATTATAAATTTGTCCGTCACTTTATTTTATCTAAAAAAAAAAAACTCCAATTTATAATAGTGAATTTAACTTTTCTGAAACCAGGAGGCTATTTTCATAAAATAAAATGTAAAATTAACTCCGAATATTTCCAAATTAACAGTTCAGCATTTTCTTAAAGATTTTCTCAAGAAATTTCACTTTGATTTTAAATAAACCGCTTAAATTAGAATTGTTTATAGAATTAATGTTGTTAATATTATTGTTGTTTATCTGTCCAAATTATATCATATCAATCACATTGTTTGAATTCAATTTTTGAAAACGATTTATTTGAAAAGAAACGATTTTTTTTAGTAAAAATGGCACCACAACTAGCAAGATTTGTGCTAAAACTTCCTAATTAAAAAAATACTCCATCCGCCTCGGTTGACTTATTGTTAGTTTTTGTTCTTAACACATTTATTTTATTATTTTCATAAATTAGACAAATTCTTCATTTGATCTTAATCCACTTTTAAATAATTCTTTAAAATATTCAGGAACCGGCGGATTATTTTCATGATATAAAATTTAAAATTTACCCACAACATTTCCAAATTAACAGTAAAACATTTTGTATGATTTTCTCAAGAAATTTCAATTGATTTTAAACTAACCACTTTCGAAATGAGTGATTCAGTCGATTTTCCCCCAAAACCACCCCAGCCTTGCTCTTGACAAACAAAAAGCGAGATGAAATCAATTCGGGCAAACCGCGCTTATCCCCTGGAGGGGCCCAGTGGCTATAAGTGACGCCATTGTCTCCTGTGCTGCATGTGCGCCGCGTAAATGTATCAACTGCACAGATGGGCACTTAATTCAGCGAGCGCGCAGGTATTATTACAGCAACCTTGTTTGTCGTCGTGCAATGTGACGTGGCTCCATATGGTGTCCCGAATGCACCCCGCTTTTTCCCCGTATTATGCACCCCGAGCTGCTGGCAGCACACCGAGCTAGAGTGTATATTTTTCATTATACAGCAGGACACAGTGTGAGAGAATAACGACGAATAATATTATACCGCTGGCTGACGTGCAAAGGTCATTTTAATTAAAGCAGCCGACACACTGCGATATTATTTGTCATACACGCGCGGCGGCGACAGCAAATGTGCAATATCGCGCACTTGTTACAAACAGAAATCAGTGAAATGTTAATTGGGGTTAAAAAAATGAAGGTGATAAAAAATTTACGAGACTAATCCATTGAATTTATATTCTTTTAATTAAAGAATTGAGAATTAAATAAATTTTGTGGTAAAATTTCCCGATCGAGGTGATTTGAATTTAAAATTGGCTTTTCCTTGAAGGGTTTTGTGTGTCAAATCCGTGATAAAAATTGTTTTGTTAATTAATTTTCACAAAAAAATGGTTAATTTGAAATATTTTTTTTTTTAAAGATTGATTATTGTACTAATTTTTGTCAAAATAATTTCACAGCTCATTATGGCTGTAGCCGAAATATTTAGAGCATATAGTATTTTTTTATTAAACAATAAACAACTCACAAAACCCATAAATGAAAAGCCGATTTTAAATTCAAATCACCATAAATAAGATAGAGTAAATAAATAAAAATGAAATGAAACCAAGCGAACCACGTTGCAAAGAAAAATGGAAAAAAATAAAAGGACAACTGACCCCTTCTGCGGACTGCTGGTAATTTAAAAACCAAAAGTTTTGTCGTGTCTGAAGTGGGAGGAATTTATGAAATATAAGATATGAAATTGGGAGTTGCCTGCTGGGGTCAGTTGTCTTTTTATTTGTTCTTTGCCCGGTTTCAATTTTCCATGTAATCCACCTCGAGTGTTAGCGTTCAATTTATGTCAAATTGAACTTCAAGTAATTCCAAACTTCATAGAAGATTTGATGGATCTTTTCCAATCTTTTTGGAAGGTTTTGCGCCAAATAATATGGGCATGAGGCAAAAATGTGAATGAACGTGCTGACATATTTACTAATTAATTTAAATATCTTGAAAAAAAATAACTAAAAATTGTTATTAAAGTGCATTTCCCAATTTTCAAATTAATTAAAATTATTAATTATATGAATTATGATAAACCTGATTATGACACTAAATGACTCAACAAAAAAGAAAAATCTTCACAGATTGAGATCACATATAAATAATTGAGGAACCCAAAGACTATATAATTATGATTTGTTCAAAAAAACAAAAACAATTGAAAAATGTCACTATTAAATTTGACTTTTGAGCTGCCCAAAAATAAACAAAAATATTTAAAAATATAAAAATAAAAATACATTTATAACTATTTTACTCTACTTATTAAATTTTTAAATAAAATAAATAATGTTACTTTTAAATAAACAGTAATTTATACGTTTAAATTATTGTGTTTTGCGTTAAGAAAAAATATCGTTTATTTCAATCTTAAATCTAACAGCATTTTTTACTTTTTCGGTGAAGCAGGAAACACTTCCTGGTGCGCGAATTCGGCGAAGTGAGGCCCAACATCGTAATAAGCCGCGTACTAATTAGTTGTTCTAGAGAAGTTGGCACGGGCCTCGTTGGGCGCGCGAACGCAAATTAAGCGCGCGCAGGAAAAGACACACTTATTATTCAGCGCGCGGCGACTACTTCTTAATATCGCAGGCATTTTTGAGCGCGTTCTCGACTCGCGGCCGCAGATGAAAGAGATCGAGAGCGAGCGGGTTCACCGTCGGCGCGGCGCAGGGGAATTATTTTTAGGTACTCTGTCGGCCGACGTGTGTGTGTGTTTGTAAAGGTGTGCCAGCCGACGGTGCGTTTTATAAATTTATTGCTCTTCTTTTTCTTCGGCGATGCGCGCTCAGACCCCCCAATTAGGCTACCTGAGCGCGTTAAAAATAATCGCGTCCAAAAATAATTCCCAATAAATATAAAATTTCTCATCTCGCCCGTGAGATGAGACGAGCAGGCAGCACACATGTGTGTTTCTCAATTTGAGTTATAATCCCCGACCGACCAGACGTGTGCAGCGTGCAGGGCTAATAGGGTTAATTAATGGAGCACTTCCATCCTAAAATATGCACGAGTCTGGAGAAAGTAATTGAATTAAAATTTGAAACAGGAATTTTGTTTCGGGTCATTATTTTTCATCACCATGTAAAAAAAAAATTAATGCTCGAGATTAAAGGAAATACAAGAGCCAAAATTATATCTGCTTCAAACTTAAATGAATAAATAATTATTTCGTTATTTATTCAATTTTCTGCGCAGCTTAAAATCAAAAGGTTTTTTATTTTTGACCACCCTCAATAAAAAATAAGTCACATTTTTGTTATTGTGGAATAATGTGATTAAGAGAAGCTGTTCTTGGTAAATTGAAGCAGATTGGAGAGAAAAAAAGAAGCTAATATCTAGGAATTATTTTATTCTTAGATTATTTTCTTCAGTTAAATTCTAGAGTTGAATATATCATTCATTTTAATCAAGTTTTTGGTGCAATTTTGCGTTCTTATACCAATTATTAGGCAAATTATGATAGAAAATAAACCTGATTTATATAATTTGCGATATTTAGGGAATTGAAATTATAAAAGATTCCTAATTAAAACACAAATTTAATGAGAAATTACAAATATAAATTATTTATTGTCATTTTAATTAAGGTTTAATTAATTGAAGATGAATTTGAAGCGTCAATTTTAGTAAAAAATATTTTTGAATACAATTTATCATTTCAAATCAATTGAATGTTAACAATGTGATGTAACAATTCGGACACATAAACAATAATAATAATTTATCTGATCTAATTCAGAATTTTATTTACTCGAGATCTTTTAATTAAAGCGCAGATAAGGGTTTAAATAAATTGTTACAAAATTTTTTGAATTAATTTTTAAATTACTGATCTCGATATTAATTCCGCAGTTTAGATTATTTTCGTTTCAAATATAGGCCAAAAATTGCAAGTCTCATTCAAAAACCACCCTTTGTTCCCCACACACAGAATAAAAGTCGTCGCTCTCCTTTTCCCTTTGCTGCTGACAAATTGAATTTGCTCTCCTCTCTTCTCTCTCTCACCTCTCTCTCCCTTTTCCTTCTTATATTCTTTTTTAATTCTCTCTCCCTTTTCCTCCGGCGGCGGCAGCAGCAGGTATTATTATTATTTTCGCCGCTCCCGCATCTCATCAGAGCTTTTCATTACGATGTACAACACGCCGAGCGAAAAGCGAGCGGCGGGCGTCTTTCATCAAGCGCCTTTGTTTCGAGCCTTCATCTGCAGACAGCGTTTCGCACCTCGCGCGCCCCGAGAACGTGCTAATTCTTCTCGGCATTCACTTTTTCTCCCCCTGCGATGCCGTGCCTGCTTTTTTTCCCCAGCACTTGATTTAAACACACACACGCATCACAAAGAGAATAGAAAATTTCGCGCAGGCCGAAAATACACTCGTGCAAAAAATGTCGCCGATCTCCCTTTAAAAATCAAATTAGCTCGAGCTTTTAATTAGTGTTTAGTGCCCAGAAATATACAAAACTTTTAAAAATCCACAAACGCGGGCGGCGGAACGAGAAAGGCGGCCGTTAAAAAGATATTTATTTGATAAACATCCCGGCGAATGATTTTCAAGAGTGAGAAAATATATCGGTGAACGAAAATAACTTTTCATCTCTCGTGTGTATAGCCGAGAGATGTGTCGACGCGGGCAGGTCTCGTCCCTTAGCTGAAGAAAAAGCATATCGTGTCGCCCGCACAAGTGGTGCTCCTGCGGAATCAGCACAAAAATCCTTCGGCGCAGAATTCAATAAAGCCAGAGACTCGCACAAGCACGTCCATTTTTTGGAAGAGGCCAGAATATGTTTCACTTTTTGCATGCCAAAAGTCTGAAAAAGTTTTTCCATAAGATTCATTAAAAGGCGTGCAACAGAACTAATTTAAGATTAAAGATGAATATTTCCTGCCTAGTTTTGCAGAGCTGGATCATTTTCTTAGAGAATCTCTAGGTTGTCATTTTTCAAAGATGATTGGTTTTTTTGAATAAATTTCTGTCCATTGAATGAATTAATCAGAGGCAAGATAAAAACTGCTCATGAAAAATCATGTATCATAATCTATCCCATGAAAAGTTCCAAAATCCAACCCAAATTCATTTTATTACTTAAAAAAAAGAGAATAGTTCTATTAAGAAAATAATTAAAAGTGAACAGGTATGAAATATTTCCTGAAAATGTAGGATAATAATTTATATTTTGTCACGTCAAACATGTGAATTTATAGATAAATATTTTAATGAACTCTGATTTTCAAATAAATTTATTTTCTTTATTTATAATCAATTTACAATCAGTCATCTCAAAGTGATCAAGCTAGAACACAGGAAGAATATATACTACCACAATATGAGATATGCTGAGGTAATGAGCTCCGCAATTTATAAAGAAATCCATTTTGTTTTGTTCATTATTTTTAGAAGCATTTTATAGTACAAATAAAATTCGCATCAAATTAATAATATTAATTTATTATAAAATGTGAAAAAATATATTTAAATTATAAAAAATGTAGTTATATAAATTATTATTGATATTAATAATTAAATCACATTATAAAAAGTTTTTATAATACGCTTTTAAAGTTTAATGTAATTTGTCACACTTTTGTAGCGTGTGTGGCGCCTCAATACCTTTACGCTTTCGGCTGGAGCTCATTTCATAAGCTTGTTTGTTGGGATAAATTGGCCATTAATTCCGAGGAGGACGTGCCGCATTATTATTGCGCCTTGTGTTGATACACAAAACAATTTAAGGCGTCGGCTCTATTTCGCAGGCAGGCCCTGGTGCTGCTGCTGCTGCCGCACGCGCGCACCTTTCGAGCTAAACGTGCGTCCGATGGAGAGTAAATCTTTGAGTAAGAAGGTGTCGGAATCGTGCCGGGCATGGGAATTGCCCCTTAATGGCCTGCTAACACCGGCCCGCGCGCAGTCGATACAATTTCAATTAACTCGGCCGCTCGCCGCCTGAAAACAGAGCAGCCCCCGGCCGACGCTGCCAAGGTGCTACGGCAAAAGTTAAATAGCCTTCTTTCGAATATTATATACGCCGACGGAACGTGACCTCGAGTAATAAGGAGGACACACACACGCCGGGTGAAAATCGAATTCGCCCTCTGGGGGTTATTTCGAAAGGAACAACCGCTGGTGCCATATTGTTTCAAAACTGCAGCTTTTGCACACGAAAATTAAATATTTCGGTACAATTTAAAATTAAGACAAATAAACGACGAAAATTAAAATAAAAGCTGAAATTTTCTTGCCTTGCGCAAAAGAGCAATAACTTTGAATGGAGAATAAATAAATTTAAATAAAAAGGAAAAGCGGCAGTCAGAGTCTTTAAAATGCAATGTTTTTATTGAAAACCTTTATTTTTGTAATTCTTTATTGTGTAATGTTTAAATTTTGTGATTCTCAAAATTTTTAATTGTTGAAAATAACTTATATTTTCTTTTCTTCTCTTAATCAAATTGCATTGTTTACTCTGAAATGTTTTTATTGAAATTACAAACGGCTCAACCAGTTAATTCAGTTGCGATCTGCGCCCCCATTTCACGAGGAAGCAAAAAATTTAAAAAAAAAAAAAAAAGCAAAATTTAAAAACCACTTTTTTAAATTTAATTTCTTTATTTTAAAATCAATTTAATTCATGACCAAACCTAAATTTCATGAGCAAACGCGCTGCTTGCTGACTTGTACAATGATTTGATTTCTTTTTATAAATTTTTCAAACAAAAAAATTGTTTTTTCAATTTAGCTTTTTTTGTATTTCTCTGTTTGTATTTTGAATAATAAAACAATTTTTCAACAAGGAAAAGTCCGTTTTCTCCATTTCCAAGTTTTTTACCAGAATTTTCTTTTCTGTATTTACAATTAAATTATTGATCTCTTGGAACTGGAATTGTTTTTAAAATTTACTAAATATTCATTTATTGTAGCCTTATTGCATTAAGGAATTTGCTTGCTTTTGAAAACATTTCATTATTTTTTCAGAAATTTAAGCAGTCAATTAATCATTAAAAAAAATGTACTTTTCTGATCGATCGTTGCATCTTGCACCGTGTTCTTGGCAGTGGCAGAAAGTTGGGTGAAAATAAAGTGCTGGCTGCGGCACCTTTTCTAAGCTGCAGTTTGTTTTTGCCGGAACAAGGGTATAAAGCGAATTAATAGAGTCGGCGGATCCGGCAATATTTTTCTCCCTCTTCCTCTCACCTTCTTCCTTCTTTTTCTCTCTATGCTTGAGAGTGTATTTTCGCGACACGACACACACGCGGCCCCTTAATACCTTCCACCTATAAGCGGGCAATAAATTATATCAAAAGTTGCTCGCCCCAGCTCCGACCGAGCTACGTGCGAGTGTATAAGTTTTAATTGTGTGAAAAAGGGAAGTGCCGACCAATAACTCATGGAGCAAGCAGAACTCCTGCTCTATACCGGGAGAACCAAAGGTGAGTGTGTTTTCTTTTGACCCCAGAGAAAAACTTCAGGATATCTGGTGGATAAAATCGGTAAAAATTGGAGATAAATATATAGAAAAAACATTTATTCACCTTTTGAGTCAAGTAATTTTAACTTGCTTAATCTATAAAAAGGTGATTTTGCACTTCCTTGCATTTCTTTTTTAATTTCAAAAAGAAAAGAAAAAAACTTGTAATATTTTGCTGGTGAAAAAAAATTAAATGGCTTCTCCTAAAATTATTAATAATACTGATTTCTGAATCTGAAACAACAAAAAGTTTGGATTTAGATTCAAATTACCACGAATCAACCCTTTATCGAGAAAATCTACACAGAAATATAAAAATTTTGATGAAATTGTCCTCAAAATTAAATTTTTTGCACTCGCTTCAAAAAAATTATTTTTTATTTTTTACAAAATTTGAATGCTTACAACGGTCAAACCTGAATTTTTCAACAAATATTCATAATAATTTGATATAAACTTTAGGCACAAAAAATTACATGAAACTTAAAACTAATATGAAAATTTTGCTATTCAATTCTGAAATTAATGTCAAAAACACCGATTACGGTTGACGACCGATGCATATTTTGCATCCGGTGGAAATATAAAGCACGTTTTGAAATTAATGGGCAGCGATGGCGATGTAAATCAATAGAGGCGCGGCCCCATTTGGCGCGATAATGGCATTCTCATTACGGAAACATGCACCTATGTACATGGGACGCGGAAAAAGACGGCAGCGGTGCCGGGTGGTGCAGATAAGGTGCGGCGGAATATGTGCGCGCCTTTTCCTTTCCCACTTTGCGTCCCCGGAGGCGCATGAAAGATGATGAATGCCGAGACACCTCGACCAATTTCTCCTCTGTCGAGATTGTCAAGTAGCAGACAAAGGCGCGAAAGATGATGCAGCAGCAGCCGCCGCCGCCGCCGCCAGAGATGAACCGCACCTCTCTCTCGAGCTCCGTTCCCTCGCCGCCGACGCTGCAGGTAAACATGTCGCAGGAAAAATTGCCGCAAAACGGCGAGGCACTGCGAAATGAAAAAGGGGGACACTTTAATATCTCAGTGTCACCTTTTTAAACACGCGTTATGCGCCGACGAAATTGGATTAAAGAGCGAAATTTGCTGCGCGACGCGTACACACCCAACGACTTGCAAGGGAGCAATGCCAAAAATGAGATCTGCAGGCGAGAAAAAAATTTGATTTGGTTTTCGGAAGGACTTTTACTTGAGCCACCTGCTAAATTAAAAAATGCAAACAATCGTATGTTTGAAACTTTTTTCAGCAAAATAATATTTATAATTAAATAAACAAAAAATTTGTCATCAAGGATTGGAGTTTATTTGCATAAAAAAAACTTTGTCTCATTCAAAAATTATTATTAAAATGGTAAGTGATTGTACTGATTGTTCAAAAGCATAAATAAAGAGGTATAAAAATTATTATTTCTATAAATGTTGTTTTTAATTTGTGCAAATTTTTATTTTACATTGTTTTTACATTCAATTTTTGTAGACAATTTGTTTGATTTAAGCTATTTATTGACTTTATTTTTTATTTCAATTTACCACTGTAGGCAACCAAATTAAGCGCCAAACAATTGATTGGTTGGAAAATTAAATCAATTAATTTAATTACATTAATTATTTGAATTTTAATTAATTGCATATTTTCCCCTTCAAAATAATGAAATTCATTTTTGAAATCACTTTTTCCTTTTTAAATTGAAAACAAACTAAAATTCTTGCTATTGGTGGTGCCGTTTTGTCCAACAATTTATTTTTAAAAAAAATAAATGTTTATCCAAATTTTAAATTTATTTTAAAGATTTTGGAAGATAAAAACATATTTAAAAAAACGTTTGTGAACTCTTTCCCCTGGGAACACCCATAGAGCTTTTGCAATAGGAGGCTCGTACGTAATAAAATGCACAATCTGCCCAAGTTGGCACTTTGCGAGGATATTTCAAATAAAGTGCCTGCTGCTGTAAAAAGGCTATTTTTCACCTGCCGCTCTTTATGCAGCAGTCGAGGTGGCGCCGAACCGACACTTTTCTCTTGCCAACGACCGGATACCTGGTGCTCAAAGGACGGCCTGAAATCTGCCTCAAGCTGTAAATCGCAGCATGCGGGTGGTAAAACTTTACAGCAGCATCATTAAGGAGAGTGCATTGGTCGTCAATAAACCATCTCCAACAAGTCAAAACAGATTTAATGTAAAAATAATTATTATTTTAATATGAATAGTGTCATCTTAAGAATTATCTCAGCATTACTTATCAATAAATGTAGTAAAAATTAAACAAGAGAACAAAGTGTTCTTACCATGTCGCATTAGTGATTATGACATACATACACAGATTGGATCTTTAAATGTATTTAAAAAAAAAAATCAAATATTTAAAGATCAATTTTTGTTATAGTGCGGTTTGTAATTCAATTTAAATGTAAATAATATTTAATTTCATAATTAGAATAAATTAAAAATAAAAAGATCCAATAAAATAATATAATAATATTCAAATTAAAAGTATTCGCGGTAATAATAAAAACATATTTTTAGTTTTAAGGTTTTTTTTCACATGATTTTTTCCTTCTCTAGAGCAAAACTCGCCTGTCTGTCACTTTGCTACTTCCTTGCAGCTTTCGTGCTTGTAAAAAGAAGCGTGTCCGGGTCGACCCCGGCCGGCGACGTGGAGCGCAAGGTGCAGAGCTTTTTGGTCCACCTTGGCGAAGGGGTGCGCGTGCGACTGACAGCGCGCCAGCCAAAAACCAGGCAAATAGAAATAAGGTGTTGGTCTCCGGCTATAAAAAATAATGTATGGAAGCTGCTTTTGTTGTCTCGGAACGCTGTCGTTTTTTCCGCCCTCCTGTGCATGATGATACGCGAAAGCAGCCGAGAGGGGACCGGCCTAGGAAAACTACACGCTTGCCGTGGGCACGACTTTATGTATGCGTGCAAAAAGTAAAAAGCCATAGGCACAAAAAGGGACCAAGTTTCTTCTGGGGGACTTTCCACCTTATTTTCAAGAAATTTCCGGTGCAATTTGTTGAAACCTTGAATTCCTAAAGTAGATAAATTTACTTAATGATCTTTATTTTAAATAAAAATAAAGATTATTGAAAAGGTAAAATTGTACAAAACGTAAAAATTACAAAAATTTAAACCGTTTCATTAAAAATTTTGTATTTTAAATTGCTGATCTAAAAAGTTTCCGGTCAATAATGAAGTCTTATAATAATTCTTGCAAAATATCGGGCTTTTCCACGTTGCGAAAATTTTATTGTTCAAAAACCTCTGCAACTCTATTTCATGAGCAAAGATAATTAAAAAAAAATCAGCAAAATTGAAATAAACAAAAATTAAAATCTTAAAACCAACCAATTTTTTGAATTTTGCTAATTTTTTTGTATTTTTCTTGCTCACGAAATGCAGACCGTGACCGAAAATGGTAGAGTCGTTTTGTTTTTGAATAAAAACAATTTTCCAAATCTTCTCATTTCCATGATCCTCGAGTGTCAATTTCTTCAAAATTATAATAATAATTCCCCTAATTTTAGTCATCATAGGTAAATTTTGATTTGCAGCGTGAAACTTTTTCTATTTTCTAAATTCCAGAGTCTATACGGAAGTTTTCTTTGTTTTAGATTGATGATCTGTAGCCGATCCCCGCGTTCAAAGGTTTGAATTCCCACACGCATTGCAGGCTGCATACCCTCGACTTCTTTATGCTTGTTTTCCATTTTCGAATAAAAAACACGAAATTTTCGGCTGTTTACAACGGAAAAGCATCCTATTTACATAAGACGGGTCATCAATTCGGCCGCTCCCGTCGCAGCCGGCTGACGCTTTTCTATTTTGGATGCGCTGGGAAAATATTGTCACCTCGCGCAATGCAATTAATCACGTGCTGCGGGCCGCTGTTTATCCGGCCGAAGGTTCAAAGCTCACCGGAGGAGCTATTTCGGTAATTCGAGCGAAAGAAGAAGCCTTCTTTTAATGGTGATTGAGCGAGTTTAAATGAGAGCCTCCTTTCTTTGCCTTCTTCACACCTACGCCGGCGTTTATTTTTCTTTCTCGGCGCGCATCGATCGCCCGATAAACAAAAACTCGGCTTCCTTTTTTGTACCTGCTTTGTCGGGGGGCTTAGCGCCTCCTCTTTTCCTAATTCAATTAGAGTAATGCGTCGCTCGCAGCGAGACTCGTTTAATTGAAGTCGATGACGTGTGTGTTTGTGTGCGTCAAAGAGACGAATGAATGTTTCACAGCCATTTGTCCTTTTCTGCCCGTGCTCGATGGGGCAAAAGAGGGAAGTATTTCTCGCTCCTCCGTCCACGCCATTCACCGCGCTCATACTGCTGGAAGCAAATTGCCCTTTGTGCCGGCAAAAACGCCACACGGCCTTGCACTAAATCTGAATTTGCAAGAGAGAGAAGAAGGAAAATCACCAGAAACGGAGGAGTTTAATAAATTCGCAACTTTCAGAAATGGTGCATGGATTAAGTAAATTTTCAAACCATCTAGATCTGCAATATATTTCAATCCCACTTCATTTAGTAAATTAATTAGGGGCATCATTATAGTATCAAATAAATTATTAAGTAAGGAGCATCAGCAATAATTTACCTTTAACAAATTCATATTTATGATTTAACAATAAACTTCAAGCGAGAGTTTTTATTATAAATGAACAAAACAAAAGTAAAATTACATTTATTGAAGCTTAATGATCCATTTAAATTATTATTTAAATATTGAAAATAAAATAATATAATATATAATTAAATAAAATTAAAATAAAGTAAAAAAATCCATCATTTTTATTTGAAGTACCATTAAAGTAAAAAAAAATTAATTGCTCCTGCCAGATTCAGGTGTCAGGCAACGCGTCAGGTAGGCAGGTCGCGCAGGTTGCCTACCCCCCTTTCGTTCGCCCCGTCGTACATTTTCGTGAGATGGAGAGCGGATTTCAAAAGGCATAACTCTCTTAATTAAACTGCTCTTGAGGCGGCTTTGTCAGTCGGAAAGAGCAACTGCCTCTCTTACGGAGGGTGGAGGAGGCAATTGAAACATAATCAGCGCGCCGCCAAATTGACGCGCATCATCGAGCACACATTAAGGTAGCGCGCCGTGGTTTAATAATAGCGTCGTAATCTTACCTTTGTGTGGCGCGCGAACAAAGGCTCGGCGGCGGTGGCAGTGAAAGGCGTGCGCTGCATACATTTTGTGCTGAGCCCGCATCACTTAAACATATTGTAATCCTTGTACCTGCATGTTCCTTTGTCTCCCGCGGCTGCCTGCACGGACGGAGGTAAATCTCTCCACACAAAGGAGCGCCCTTACTTACTTAGAATCAATGAACCCGCCAGTTATTAAATTACCTGCCCGCTGCACACCGAATAAATCAGCGTTTTAAGTGCCTCTGGAAGACGTTTTGCTTTGTTTTATTTTTTTCCCTCGCTCCGACGGTGCTTGTGCTGTTTATTCTGCCTTCCTTTGCAGAGATTTATCGCCGGCGTATTGCATTATTGCCCCGGCTGCTCGCTGGTGGCCCGACGCCGTCGAGCCAAATTAGATTTTCAACTCGTCCTATTGCCAAATGCACGCTGAACAAATGGTCCAAATATATAATGTTTACGTTCGCAGGAGAAAAATAATACATTTAATTTAATATTTTAATTTTATAATTATTAACATTATAATATAAATTTATTTTAACCCAACAGTATTTTAGAGAGTAGATATAATTTTATTATAAATATTTTGTATGTTAATTTTATTTGTTAAAAAAATTTTAAATTTCATTTATTTTATATTTATTTTTACTGACTTACGCATAAATGGATTTTGGGTGGGTCCGAATATCAGAGAAACGATTCTAGAAACGATTCTTGAGAAACGTTTCTCGAGAAAAGATTCTCGCGCAATGATTCTCAAGGAACGATTCTTTAGTTGAGTTTTAAAGGCAGAAACGATCCTGGAGAATCTTTGCGCGAGAATCATTTCTCGAGAAACGTTTCTCCAGAATCTTTTCTCGAGAAACGTTTCTCAAGAATCGTTTCTAGAATCGTTTCTCTGATATTCGGACCCACCCTTTGTTTGCTCAATAAATAGATTGATTTAGTAAAAATATAAATAATGAAAAAATAAATACATCTCAATAACGTTGAAATCATATTATCGTCAAAAATAAACTAAGCACTGCTGCATCTTTCGAACTCGTATTGTAAATTTAATATTAATTATAAAATCAACAAAATAAATAAAGAAATACTAGTTCAACGATCATTTTTAGACAAATAATTTAAAATTATAATTCCATAGTCCATATAATTACACTTTAACGCTTCCAGAAGTTGTGTTTTATTTATAAATAATCTATACTTCTACTCACAATCACAAGTTGAAAAGTAAAACATGATTTTTCTTCTAACGTAAATTTGCTCCACCCGCGCAACGAGTGCGCCAATTTCGCCACTTTTCTTGGCGCCGACCGACTAATTAAGGTGTCACCTGCTTTGCAAGCGAACGACCCCGGGCCGACGGTATGTTCAAGGTAAGCGCGGCTTTGTTGCACAAAACTTGTTCGGCGGCGGCGTTTGTTATTGTTTATTCGCGAGAGTGCAGCGCGCGTTTAATTGCAGCTTTGTTGCTGCGCGTGCAACATTCTTGGTGCAACTTGGCAGCCGCTCGTGCCGGCCGTGCCGAACAAATAAACACCTCAGCTGTGTATAATTAGTAATTAGCGATGGCGGGAAAAGTGCACTGAATTTCAGATTTCATCAAGCAACGAAATAAATTCTGAATAAATTATAAATGTTACCGTCATAAAAGCAGGAATTTCTTTGAAGTGCTTTTAAACTTTCCACTAATTTTTTTCAAAATTTCAAGTTAATCCCTTCTTTGAGACGAAATAATAGAAAGTCGCCCTTGAGCGTAAATTAACGCGATGAATTGGCCACCGTCGTCGTCGTTGCTTCTTTGTGTGTCCGTGCATGTAGCTCAAAGTAAAGAGGTGCATGTGTTTTAATGTGTGTCGGGATCCAGTCCAAAAGACAGCCGCGCCATTTATCCCTGTTGGCCGCGAGCCGAGTTCGCCGCGCGTGGCTGTCACGCTCGATCCATCACGCGTTGAGCACCTCGCACTTATTAAGCACCGTCCGCCTCACCTTCGACCGAGCGGAGAAAAAGCAAAGACGAATGGCTCCGACACACAGAAACACGCCATTGACGTTGCAAATTGTATTGGTTTTGGCTCAAATTTCAATTATTTACGGAATTTCAATTGGACGAATGTTTTTGTTGGCTCGGAGAATGGAATTAATCTCTTTGATAATTGAAAATATAGAACGATGTTAAAATATTTAAATTTTTGCTTTGCAAGTTTTTCTTAGAAATTAAAAAAAAAAACTGCCAATACAAATTTTTACCTCAAAATTTAGTTTTACAAAATTGAAAAATCTTGGATCTTTATGAACATATTTTTGTTTGAAATTATTATAGAATTTTTGATCTAATGTTAATTCTGTTAATTAATATTGAATTTATTTAATTATGCTGTGGGGAATTTTAGCTCTACCTCAATTTTAAGTTTAAATTTCAACAATTTTAAAGTTTGTTTGAATAAATTGACACTCAAGGAGATGATCATGGAAATTAAGAGATCGGGCTATTTCCTCATTGCAGAAATAGTTTTTATTAAAAAACGAAACCAGCTCTTCCAGTTTCGGTCACGATCTGCGACCCTATTTCATGAGCAAAAAAAAAAAAATACGAAAATCAGCAAGATTGAAAAAACCATATTTTTCTCATGAAATAGGTTGGTACTTTAATTTGTTAGTTTTAAGATTTTAAATTTTATGTTTAAATGTGTTTTTTTTCTTGCTTATCAAATAAAATCGCAGACCGTGACGGAAACTGGTAGAGCAATTTGTTTTTGAATAAAAAATCTACAACGAGAAAAAGCCCGATCTCTTCATTTCCAATTTTAAACTTTTATGAATGAGATTTAATTATCATTTAAATTAAATATTTTAAAGTATTCATAAAATTCAAGCTTAAATGATGTCTTTAATAAGAAAATGCCTGTAAAAACCGTTTCAATTTTACAAAAAAATTGAACACTGACAAGATCAGTCAACGATCATCAAACAAAAGCGATTTGACTTTGAGATGACACGTCGCGCGGCCGCTCTCAAATATTGACTCGAACATATTGTGCGGGTGCTGTTTTACATAAAGTAATTTGATTTGGCTCGTCTCGTCGTCCGTCACTCACCGCGCGCGCGACGTGAAAAATGGATCTGGCCGTGCAAATTGTTTCACGCGCACGTCCGAAAGCTTTTATCCTCCTCGTCAGGCAGGTACGTATTTATGTGACGACGCAACCTGCACGCGTGTGGGGGCCACGCCGGATTTCAAAATAAGTTTATTTCACGCGGCCGACGCGGGGTTTTCCAGGACGCTAATGGCGCACGGACCAGTGGCGCTTAGCCATGTGGAGCCACGTGAATAAGCCGCAGTCTTGCGGCTCGACCTGCTGCTGCTCTGCTTGGGACAAAATTTATCGACACCAACACGCACACGCAACTCCGAATAAGTCCAAACGCCTGCATATGTGGCATGCAAGTGAGTCGTAAAAAAAGCGGTAAAATCTGTTGAAATTTGAATGTAGTTTAGGGTTAATTTGATTTTGTACTAGGAGGAGTCAAAATCAGCATTATATAAACTTTTTAATTTCAAAAAATTCAAGATAAACAAAAATCCATTTATTTTGAAACTTTTTTTTATTACTAAGATTGAAAAAATTTAAAATATTGATTTTAAATATATTTTAAAATTATTTTTATATTAATTTTTAATGTTTTAATATTTTATTTAAAAGATATTTAATTTGTTTGAGATTCGAATGTTTGCTAACCTTCAAAAATTTTAATTAAATGATATATAATTAAGAATTATTAATGTAACCCTCAATTGAAACAAATAGTAACTCAAATAATGAAAATTTCATGGCTAGAAAGGAACTCGTTTGTTCTTATGTTTCAATTGATAATATAAACATCATCCTACACTTAATTCCCGAATTGAATTCAATCTATTTTCAACACCTAATCGAAAAATGTGCTAGAAATTCAAGACACTGCTTCCATAACGCAAAACGACCCCAGTTTGATTTGATTTTCCACAGCAAGGAAAGGAGTTCATGATTTGGCAAGTGGTCTCCGCGGTCCCTTCACCATGCGCAGTGTATCGCGCTGCAATCAAATAGCACGGCGGGCTGGGAGCGAGTCCGTCCGGCCGGCGTGGTTTTATCATAAAAGGAGCAGTCGGGGCTAAAGTCTATTTAACTTTGGGGTTATCTGCTGGCTGGTCGGAGGGCGGAAGCGCTTTAAAGGTGTATATCTCGCAGTCACAGCCACGCACACGTAGGTACGGCCGAAAAGGTCCCACGTGGAAACTCGACAGCAAATTGCTCTTGCGCCTATAAACCCCCGCGCGCCGCACTCACTGGACCAGAAAGGTGATAAGGAAACTGGATGAAGAGCGAGAGCGAGTGGGAGAGAGAATCGTACACACACACGCAAAGGTGAGCACCGCGGCATGAAATATTGCTTTATTGGTGGAAATCAGACGCAGATAAACTGACTCTCACTCTATGCGGCGCCCAAGGGAATTCAAAAGTATAAAAAAAGAGGGAGAAAAAATAAGAAAATCCGTGTTTTGGTGAGGATTTGTGCAGCTCGGTGGATGAATTGCGGTAAAATTTATATTAAATCAACAAGGAGCTTGAATGGTAATTACAAAGGAAAAAATTTAAAAAGTTTCCTAGAAGATCAATGTAAATTTTGAAGTTGAGATACTTTTTTATTTTAATTTGCAAATTTATTAGGTGAGTTTAGGTGTCTTTTTTTTATCAAATTTAATCTGGCCAATTGGGAGAAAAAAATTAATGATAGAAAAATCCTATATAGTAAACAATCATAATTTTAAAAACTCTTAACAAAATTTTTTTATATTAATTCTTATTAGTGACTAAAAATTATTAAAAATAAGAATTTTCTGAAATTTACCAGGATTACAAAAGGCGAAATTTGGAATCAATTTAATAGATTTAATGCAAATTTTCTTTAAAAGCAATTAAATTATAACAGACAAGGGAAGACAAGGAGGGGAAAGGTTAAAGATTAAAATGAAAAAAAATACGGGGTTACTTTAAAGTAAGTCATTCTCATAATTTTTTGCTATTGGTGATGCCGGTTTGTCCAAAAATTTCTTTCTTTTCAACTAATTTGTTTTCAACAATTGAATGTAAACAATTTGGAGAAATAAATTACAATAATAATTATTTCAATTAATAATTTAAACAATACTGTCATTGAGCATAGAAGATAAAATCATTAAATGCTAAAAATTTTCATGATAATTCAACACTTCTTAATTAAATTAAGAATTGAGAGATTTCCGAGAACAAATTTTGAAAGTGCCGAGAGCTCGTAAATCTGCGAGAAGCGACGAAAACAATTCCCATTTGGCTTCCTGTTGAGTTGGTCGTTCACGTTCTTCAACAAAGTCGGTCGTAAACTTTGCGGCCGGCGAATTTCGCGCGTCGGGAAAAAGCATCAGGTAAAAGTGAGTGAGTGAGCGAGATAGTGCGGTCCTGCAGCTGCAAAAGTTTTATTAGAGGCGACCAGCATCTCCCCCTTTTGCTCCGTCTTCGCAGGCGCGTCTAACGTTATTACCAGATACGAGTTTTTCCACCTTTGCTTTCCACCGGGAGCGGAGGCTTTTATTTTCCGGCGCACTATCTTGCGCTCGGCTCCTCCTGCGTGATGCCTCATATTTATTGTTCTTGGTAGATAATCTGCGGCTCCTTGTACAGCGTATATAATACCCGGCAGCAGCGAGCCGAGCCGTGGCGCGCTGATACCTATCTTTAGATTAAAAAATGACTTATTATGTTCTGGGGATGGGAAAAATAGCGAACGCCGCGAAATTGGAATTTTTCCACCGCGCCGCTCTCGCCGAGCCGGATTTTACCGCGGGGAGCCCTCCGACGTGCAATTTAATCTCGCGCCATACACTTTCCCAACTCCTTAAGGTGCGCGTGAGAAAAACGCCTGCTTACTTTCAGACCCATTCCCTTAGTTTGGAACCATCAAGGAAGGCGCCAAATTGCTTCAGAGAACGAAAATGGACAAAATTTGAAACGTTACAAAAATGTATGGTATTAGTAAGCATAAATTTTGTCAAAATGAAAAGATATTTAAATGTAGGTTTGCCGGAATTGTAATTTTTAACATTCACGGTAGATTTTCTTATGAAAGAAAAGAATGTTAAAAAGATTAAAATCAAATTATAATAGAATTATGTGTTGAATTGAATCTACTCCTAATTTCAAAGATTTAAAAGGATAAAATTTAAAAACATAAATATTTCGCACTGGATTAAATTTTTCTTTAAAATTTTACCAAAACAAAAATTCATTCAAAGATTTTGTCTATAAAAATGAAAAGTTTGATTGTGCCTCAGGCCTCAAACAAACTTTCTAAACTAATTGAAAATTACTGAAACAACGAATCCAATTACCATATTTAGAATTGACGTTGATGAGAATAAAGAGATGGCTTGAGAGTTTCAGCAAAATAAACAAACCATTCATAAATTCACGCAATTCTCTTTCTCGGCATTATCTTCCAACACCTTTCCGTTTCAATCTACACGAGCAGCCGCGGGAGAAAAGGAGCCGCCGAGCATACGTATATTGCAAATCCCGTAAGGAATGAGTTTTCCAGGCGCGTGGCACACAAAGCCGCCGACACTTCATCACCAACCACCCACCGAGTTTTCTTTCTTCTTCCCTCATATTCTTTTCAATTCGCGGTGCCAGCGTCTTACCTACCTTTTTGATAAACACACAAAGAGAATGAAAGAGCTCGCGACGAAAGAGAATTAATTCTCATCCAGCATTGCGCAGTAGAAGGAGAGAAAGAGAAAGACGCTCTCAAAGATCGAAGTAAATAATAAAATAATAACAAATGGATGAGGGGGAGAAAGTGAATTTGATTTGCATTGCTAAATTTGAGATTTTGAGAGGATGAAGAGAAATTGAAATTTAATCCCAAAGTAAAAAAAGTGACACTTGTAATTTAATTGAACACTAATTCCATTGGAAATGAAGAAGTTGGGCTTGTCCTCGTTATAAAAACTATTTTTATTTCAAAAAACAAAACGGCTCTAGCAGTTTCGGTCACGGTCTGCGACCCTATTTCATGAGCAAGAAAAATTAAAAAAAAAAAATAATAAAAAAAACGGCAAAATGAAGGAAAAAAACCCAATATTATCATAAAAATTAAAATCAATTTGCTAATTTTTTTGTAATTTTCTTGCTCATGAAAAAGGGTGAGCCGTTTTGTTTTTGAAATAAAAACAATTTTTACAAGGACAAGCCCGACTTCTTTATTTCCATGATCATCTCCTTGAGTGTAAACTTCTTCAAACTAATTCAATTATTTATTATTTTAGCTAAAACTTAACTATTTTTTTATTTTATAAGTTCAAAAACATTTTGTTAATACGGTTTGTTGGAAACTTTGGATATGAAATTTCGCAAGTCATTACTTGAGTGAGTTGAGTGAGATACGGTATTAAATTTGTATTGAACTCGTGCAGGTCTCCCCCTTTCGCAAATTCAACCCCTTGAAAGCCTATCTCTGCGTTTAAACACCTCACTTGATGGACCAATTAAGCAGATTCTGCAACAAAATTATGGCTCCGAGCAAAGGTGCCTCTCTCGTAAAAGACAAAATGATTATACGCACACCGGCTTGGGCTGGATTGCGAAACTTGGCGATATGGGACACTCCGTATGCGTAATGAAATAAGCGTCACTCCGCAGAGTGGATTAATTAATCGTTCGCCTAAGTACGCAGGACAGGTGTATTTAATTTCGACCTCTCGGGGCGCCGCTCTAATTGAGATTAAACTGCATGTGAAGATGATATTAACTGCCTCGGCAGCTGCACAATTGTCCTCCGCCTGGTAATTGCCTCGACACACACACACAAGGTGTTCTGTTTCAGCCAGACTATGAGGAAGAGAGAGAAAGGGGGAGTAAAGCAAGAAAGGCTCCACCTGCGAGGGGCTGCTGCTGCTGCCAGATTAGGAGACGCCGGCAGCGCGCACGGTGAGATTAATCTTCAAGGACTGATTGTCATCCAGAAGAATTAAGGATCAAGACGTCACAAAGGGCGGCCGAATTGCGCCACACGGCGACTGCTGCTGCTGGCTCAAAAAGTTATCACAGACGAACATCGCAGGGAAGGATTATTTTGGCCCTTGTTTCAGCTGGGGTGGAGAATTATTTTGCAGCAAAATAGGGAACCATCCCCAACATAGCAAAACAAAGAATAAGTTAGCCTGTTTAGTTTTAAATAAAAGTTAACTATGTTTTCAAAATAGATTATTTTGTTAACAATTAATAACTACTATTCTTCTCATATTATTTTATATTATTAAAAAATTATATTGTTAAATTTTTTAATTTTTTAAATGGAATTTAAGATTTTATTAATTAATCATTATTTGGCATGCATTATTGCATTTAACTACCCAAAAACTACACGTAACATAATTTTTAAATTCCACCTCCTTTCCGATTGGAAAAATAAATTAATTAGTAATAATAATCAAAAGAAGTGAAAATTAAGTTTACCGCTTTAATTATTTTTTTAATTGATAAAATAATAACTAATTTTATCTTAAATCCTGCGGTTTTTTTCTGTTTACTCACAGCTGCGATTTACGAAAGATCAAGCATTATGCATAATTCAGCAGCACTTGCGACGAGTTTCAAATAAGCAAATGAGATTAAGAGAAATGTCGGAAAAGCGCAGCGGGAGCGAAAGAGTTTTATTTTTTCTTTTCCTTTTTGTTTTTCCGCCCTGCTGCGACCCACGGTGCAGCGAAGCAGGTGATTTTTTCCATCTGCTTTCGCTCCTTCTCTCTCTCGCGCAGCAAACTTTTGAATTAAACATTTCCCGTTATTGTTTTTTATTTTGCTCTGGCTCTCATCTCTCGCTGATTATGCGAATCAAGCAAAAGAAATAACGCAATAAGGAAGGAAAGGGGCAGGCGAAATATGGTCGGAGCAAAGTTTTGCCTGAATAATTCACTCGCAAATTAATCCAAACTCACTCGCTCGCTACCAGAGAGAACGTTTACACAAAAAAAGCTTCTCTCGTTAAGCAGGGCTGCTTTTGATAAATCGATCAGGCGAGGTAGAAGGAAGGTGTGTGTGTGTGCGTCCGACTTTCTTCCGCTTCTTATATCAACTTCCATTATTTTGCATTAATTCCGCGTAATTAGCTCTGTCATGCTCGATTTTCGAGGCGGAGAGAGGCACCTTGAGCGAGCGAGGCAGCCTCTTTCATTGATTATCAGCGCAAAGTTCTCCCGCGAGCCGCCCACCTCTTACCTTGCGCGCGAGATTCTTATCGCTTCGAGCGCGACGAATGAACTTTCCTCGGGCGCTTTTGGCTCTCAATTGATGCAGCCATGATTGCTAAAAAGTTGCGGTGGCGGGTCGTTAGCGGCCGCGTAACGGCTTCCATTAACTCTAGAAAGTGCTTTCGTGTCTCACTTTATGTACTGCAAAAATTCAAACGATAAAATCTCCATTTTCTTTGATTCACATTAAATTATGTTGGCAATAATGGACATAAAATATTATTTTATTGTTTCATCAACTTTTTTCTGAAAAACCAACATTAAAAAGATGTATTTTACTATTTTTAATTCCCCCTTGGGAAATAGAATAGAGCCATAAAATATTAAAATAAAAAAATACTTATATTTTATTTTACTGCAAAATATTTTTGTTGTATAGTTGGCTGCCCTGCAAACTCTTAAATTAACGTAACTCACAATCAGAACTCTATATCATTTCTTATGTTTGAAAATTGAATTTTTTTTCAATAATTGAATTTTAAGTAATCATTTTTAATTTTTCGTTCCGTTGCCTGCCCTGAGTGCTTAGACACGCCCAGACAATTCAATATCGCCCGCGAAATCACTTTCGCAGCACTTTAGCGCACCTGCGGGTTGAATCGATATCAATTTCAATGGCAGCCGCCGTTTTTGCCTTTCCCCCGAGGGCTTTTTGCCTCTCTGCACAATGGCTTGGAGGAATCCAATTAATTTTTCGTACCACCTTCCTTTGTAATTTATACCTTGGTCTGCGAAATGCCATTATTGCTGCTGATGACAGTCGCATCTCCCGTTGATTCCCTTACTTTTCCCTCTCTGCTCTCTCGCTGAGCGCACCCCATCAAGCCGCCGCCGTCGTCAACCAACCACCACCGCACACCACCCCCTGCGCTTTCTTTCTTCGGCTCTTACCTTTATTCTTTTCCCTGGCTGAGAACGTTTCGGATCGCAATATATATATATATTTTATATATTATACGAGCGCGACTTCCATCAATTGTTCGTTCGTCTTCTTTTCCTCCGCGCAGAGAGCACAAGCCATCAAAATCTTTATTGGAATTTACCACTCGGCGGCAGTGACGACGGTACCTCAATGTCAATATACGCATGAAAAATATGACGAGAGAGAGAGAAATGAAATTGAAATGAAGAAGGCGGAAGAATGAAAGAAAGAAAGTCTCCTCTCGCGTAATGCTATAGATTGGGCACCAATAATGACTGTGGCCGCGTGTAGATTGATGCACTGACAGCATCCACCGATAGAGGAGCCCACTGGCATTTCCACCAAATGGGCGAAGAATGTGGGGGACCGATTGGCTTTTTGCAGATGACGAGCAATCAATCAATAAGAGAAGATGATATCAATGCCCAAAGTGGCTAGAAACGGGCTAGCAATCTCACTTCGTATTTTCAAACTTCTCCAATGCTTTTTTAATTGCCATTTTTTAATAAAATTAGAAAAAAGTGAAATTTTTATTTGCTATTTTTCTTATTGAAATAAAATCAAGCAAAAAATTATTTTATAATTAATTTCAGATGCAGTTGTACAAGAAAAAATGTTAAAAATAATAATAAATAAATATAAAAAAACAGTAAACTTCATTTTTCCCTTGTTCAGAAATTGCGAAAAATTAATCTTTTTTAATTAATTAATTTTACAAAGTGAAATTTATTATAAATAAATCCTGATTCCTATATTAAAGAGTCTCCAACGAAAGCCTTTTCAAATTATACTCACGGAAATAATTACTGACAGATCGTTTTGACAAAACTTGTCGTGCCCATTCAACTTCACCTCTCTTTGCTCCTCTTCAGCATCCCTTTCCTGTTTTGATGATTCGGCGTGGGCGATGAAAACTAATTAGCCGCGCCGGTGGTCAATAAAAGAGGAGAGCCATAGGGCGTCAGGTAGACGAAAGCCGGCCTAATGAGAAATATCCTCATCAACGGCCGAGGGAACGATGCCATCGCCAGTCGTAAAGTCCAGCAGCGCGTCTCGAGGGAGTTTTGCACACTCACCGTGAGACCGACAGAGACTTTCTTGACAGCAGAAGAGAAGAGCGAGCCAAAGAAGCTCGGCCGGGGGGGCGAACACAACTGCTGGAGTTACGTTGGTTGTCCGACATGAAAGATCTAATTAATGAGAATGTCGGCTATAGGCAGATGGTGGAATGTGGACTTGGAATAATCATCTCCGAAACCAGTAGGACTCAAAACATAATTAGTTTAGACGGATTTATTTTAAAATTTAAAAAAAAAGTGAGCCAATTGAAACACATTTTTATTACAAAATTCTTATTTAATCCAAATTGAATTTATTTTATTATTTATTAAATAATTTTTTGTAAATAATT
This sequence comes from Neocloeon triangulifer, assembly GCF_031216515.1. Classification (NCBI taxonomy): domain Eukaryota; kingdom Metazoa; phylum Arthropoda; class Insecta; order Ephemeroptera; family Baetidae; genus Neocloeon; species Neocloeon triangulifer. The sequence goes on along the minus strand of NW_026775555.1, from coordinate 3,033,712 downwards.
TTTCATTTATGGAGATATTTGAAAATAAAACGTTAATTAAGATAAAAATTTGTGAGGATAGAATAAAATTTTTTTAAATACGTAAATAATTCTCATTGTGGCCGATGGGGCCTATTTGATGTTGGAAGTTTTAGCTTAATTCTTGATAGAATTTGTTAAAAAACGTTCTGCATTTTTTTTACTTTTCATTTTGAAAATTTAATTTCGTTAAAACAGAAATTCTCAACTCTCAAAACTTCATTTGAAACGACCGACCGCTTAGGCCTTGTGAATTGAAGCTGTCGAAACTCGCCTGTCATTTGCCACGAAAGTGGTCGTAAATTTGGCCGACGAAATCATTTGCTCGGACAAACACGCTTTTTGCATAAATTTAATTAAATTCTCGGCGACAGCGGTGATAATGAGCGAAAATAAATCCACCTCTCTGCAACAAATGGAGAGCCGATGAAATAATTCTAATCCGCACACGCACGCATTCGAAAGGGAAAGCGGCGCGCTGCGCAGAGTGTATTATATTAAATTATTTAGTCAGTCACACACAACGTGGAGCGCGTTTCTCTCTTTGTGCTGCGTGTCGGGGGCCATAAATTTGCATAGTTTTAACCCTCGACGGGATTCATCGGACAAATATATCAAGGTATGTGCCAGCGAGCTATGCATTATGCGCGGGAAAACAGCCTCCGCAGCCGCCGACACGTCAATTGTGAAAACCTTTAATGAATAGGTGATAAATTTCTCCCCGCTGCATTCGCACGACCAACATGTTGGTTTAATTTATCGACTCGCCCGCCGCTATTATTCGCGAATTTATATATTCGACGCGAACGGCCAACGAGCGCGGACAGGTACATTTTTATTATCATACTCGGCGCCGCTGCTCTCTCATCATTTATCGAATTACAAGCTGCTGCAGAGTTGAGGTTAGTTCATATCGGATGTCACCGCCCGACCATTGAGTGCGTGAAAAGGGTTTCATTTCCCAGATGATTCGACCCGACTGTCACAATGCTGATTTATAACGGGCCTGATTAACAGCCGTAATTAATTTATCACGCTCGCTGCTCCATGCATATATTGTTTCACGCAAACTGATTTTTCGACTTTAATTATTTCCAGAATTTGAATGCAATATGAATATAAATGTAATAAAATACACAAAAAATTACTTGAAATTTGGAGAAATATGAAAACAAAATCGTGTGAAATCAAATTAAAAAATGTAATACTGTTGTGGACTTGATTTTCAAAACTGTCTGTAGTAGTAATAATAACTAGATTATAAAATTTAAAATAATTATACTATATACTATATTTTTTATAAAACGTAATATTTGCAACTTTTATTTTCTATTAATTAATAAATAATTTTTTATGTAATTTTTCTTTAATTTATCATTTCTTAATATTGTGTCTAAAAATTAACCTTATTATCTTGAAATTTTTAAAATAAAGTCCTGGTAAAATTATTATATAAATGATGATTTTGCATCACTAATCCTAAGCTGTATTAAACAATGATTTTACTGCTTGAATTCTTGAACTCATTCCACGTCAATGAAACATTCAGATCATTATTTTATATTTTGAAACTTGAAATTGCGATTTAATATGAGTCCAAATAAACTTCAAAAATAAATTTGTCCAAATTGTTACATCACATTGTTTACATACAAATTGTTGAAAACATTTATTTTGAAAAAAGAAATTGTTGGACAAAACGGCACCACCACTAGTAAAAATTTTGCTAAAACTTTCTTCAAACAAGTAAAACAAAAATATATTTTTTTTTGTCTTCGCAACATGGGCATGGAGTTTGAATTAATATTTGAAAAATTGTGAGAAACCAAGTGTTTCTTTTTTTCAGCTGCTAAGTGTTATATTCTCTGGAAATTTGCTACAAAATTTTACTTTTAGTGCGTCCTGTAGCAAGAAATTTAACAAGTCTCTTGCGGTATGTCTGATAATCCACCTCTCATTTCCAATTTCATATATCCGCTCCACTTTTTTTTTCCAGCGGCACTAACTCAAACCTAATTGACACTTCATTAGTTTAACAATCATCAGCGAAACTCGAAACCGCTCACAAGGGAAAGAGTGGCGCGCCAAGGTAAACGACGCTCGCTCGACACCTGATATTGCGCGCGCCAAAAAATAATTGAGCACCGCGTGCGGCAAGGGAGGAGAGTCTTCGCTTCTCATATTTTTATTTATGACGGCCATAAATAAAACTCGTGTGGGAGGAAACGTCGTTTGACGGCAGAATTATCACCTTGCAGATCATCGCACCTCAAAAACATCAAGAAAAAAATATATATAATAAAATAATCCCCTTTTTTATCTCTAAGAAAAATAATTATTAATTTAAAACTAAAAGGTTAAAATCAACTGCGAAATGCAGCCGGATTTTGCGCCTGAATTCATACGGCAGGCGGCGGCAGTGTTGGAAGTGTTGGAATGCGAGACGAATTCGCACTACTGCGTGGTAATGACGAGAGAGATGACAAGATAATAGTCAACACGCGGCGTCAAATTGCTCGCTCGCAGCACGGCTGATTAGCAGGCGGGCCGGGTTGTGTTTTGTGCGCCAGACAAATGGCTAATTAATTTGGTGTTAAAGTGCCTGATGGTAGCTGCAAATGTGGAGAGAACGTGGTTTGATACGAAGGCAAATGTACTTAAATTAAACATTTAATTTAAATTTTATTGTATAAGAAAAATGTTTATTTAAAGCTCGGCGAAAATTCGTGAAAGGTACAATGCGTTGGCAAGGGTCATGCGATCTTTACAAGATTTTAGGACCTGAAAGACCATGCAAGCAGGTTTTCAAAAATATATAGTTTTACCCCAATATCTCAAAATTTACGGGTTTTACGGGACGTTCAAAATTGGGTTTTTGGAATTTTCAAACGGCTGTATCTCGGCTTTCCGTAATCGTACAACAAAAATCCGGGTACGGCTGAGTTCCTCTCGTCACCCTCTACAACTTTGCCGTTGAACGCAAAATTGTAGGTCACAGGTCAAGGTCACTTTTGGTGACCTCGTGACCTTTGGCCTCAAATTTGACAACTTGGCACAAACTTTTTTCAAATTCTGAAATAGCCATTGTGTAGAACGTCAAATTTTACATAAAAAACGTTCTTAAAAAAAGTGGTATGTATCACAGATTTTTTATTTAAAAAATAAGAAAGTCAAAAAACGTGGTTTTCCGAGCTCCGGAGGATGAAAATTAGCTTTGAACCTATGTAACTTTTTTCCTGCTAGATTTAGAACAATATGTATAATGACAAAAAGTGATGCCCTTGACTTGTTCTTTTAGGTCATGTATCGCACATAGTGACCAGGTCACAAAAGGTCATTGACCCTGGTGACCTTTGACCTTACCACGATATATTTTGCAAGTGTGGCACACGGTTTGAAAGAACATATGAAGAGGAACATTTTGGTTCCTAGAACTTTGTTGTAGCTATACTAGGAGCAGAGTTATTGCAGTTTAAATATAAATTATTCTTAAAAATTTCATAATTTACCACGAAAAAATGCGATAACTCTGCTCCTAGTATAGCTACAACAAAGTTCTGGGAACCAAAATGTTCCTCTTCATATGCTCTTTCAAACCGTGTGCCACACTTGCAAAATATATCGTGGTAAGGTCAAAGGTCACCAGGGTCAATGACCTTTTGTGACCTGGTCACTATGTGCGATACATGACCTAAAAGAACAAGTCAAGTGCATCACTTTTTGTCATTATACATATTGTCCTAAATCTAGCAGGAAAAAAGTTACATAGGTTCAAAGCTAATTTTCATCCTCCGGAGCTCGGAAAACCACGTTTTTTGACTTTCTTATTTTTTAAATAAAAAATCTGTGATACATACCACTTTTTTTAAGAACGTTTTTTATGTAAAATTTGACGTTCTACACAATGGCTATTTCAGAATTTGAAAAAAGTTTGTGCCAAGTTGTCAAATTTGAGGCCAAAGGTCACGAGGTCACCAAAAGTGACCTTGACCTGTGACCTACAATTTTGCGTTCAACGGCAAAGTTGTAGAGGGTGACGAGAGGAACTCAGCCGTACCCGGATTTTTGTTGTACGATCACGGAAAGCCGAGATACAGCCGTTTGAAAATTCCAAAAACCCAATTTTGAACGTCCCGTAAAACCCGTAAATTTTGAGATATTGGGGTAAAACTATATATTTTTGAAAACCTGCTTGCATGGTCTTTCAGGTCCTAAAATCTTGTAAAGATCGCATGACCCTTGCCAACGCATTGTACCTTTCACGAATTTTCGCCGAGCTATATTTATTAAAAATTAATTGAGTTTTACTAAATAAACTTTTGTGATATTATAATTTATTTTATTTTTAATAATTTTTTAATAAAATTTTATTGAATAAAAATAATTAATTCATAATCCTTGTTTATTTTACATTGACATTTTTTTTACAAAATAATTTACCTCAATATTTAATCAAAGATTTAATAAATAAGTTTGGAAAGCAAAAGCAAAATATAATAATTCAATAATATAACTTACATTAAATGGACTACTCTTCCCCCTAAGACTTTTGATACATTATAAAAAAAATTCCATAAAATTATAAAAAATTCAGCATAACAGTTTACGGGCTTACGTTGTGTTGAAAACATTTTCATTAGATCGGAGCAAATAATCTGCAGAGAATGGCGGTCGGATGCCCACTTTCCATTGGAGAGGAGTTGCTTGGTCGGTACCGCTTTGCATTAATTACAAATTAATTTCCATGACCGTTATTTAAAAGAGAGAAGAGATTTTTAAAAGCACACATGTATTCGCATAAAAATGCACCCCTTTTACCTCGTTACCAGTGCGCGGAGAGGCTGCTCGACTCATTTCTCTCCTTTCACTCGCCGCCCCGTTGCTGCAAAACGCGCGCGCCGAGAGCAGCACTAAATTATTCTCTTTTATGTACGTACACCCCGCGAGCACATAAATCTGATGAGATTTTATAAAACAGGAATAGGTAGATTAATTCCCCTTCCCTCCTTTTTGTACCTCGCGTTCTCTCTCTCTCTGGCACAATCAATTTGCTAAAACACGGAGCTGAATTCCAAATGGGCTTCCAATTCACTTTATATATTATTTCGGCCTTTTCAAGCTGCTGGTCTTTCACCCGGTCTAAATATTATTAAATTAATTTATATCCAGGCCGTGTCGTTAATATCATCGGCCACACATAAATACACCATTTAACGGGCGATAAATTCCGCCTTGTTTCGTGTATCGTGTCACGTGTGTAAATACGGCCGGTGCGATGATGATAATGTGAAAGTGGCGTAAATTCTGAATGCGTGATGCATTTCCGAGGGTCCTTCACCGAGGCCTGCGGTTGTTAATCTCTGCCCACCGCGGTGCCTTTGATCGCCACGCGGATTTATGTTTAACTTGTTTCGAAACACGATGTCCCAAGTAAAAGAGAAATCCGCTAATTTATCTCCTTGAAATTGCAAAAAGAAAAAAATCATTTAAGTACTTTCGAGGGAAATATATTTCTTCTTTTTTTTCAATATACAATTTTATTTGAATCTGCTGGATTCTGCGGTTCTTCTAATTAACTCGCGTTTCTCGTCGAATAAATCAGCATAATTAACGGCGAGATTTTCCCTCGTTTCAAACGCGAAGCCGATCCGATGAGTCGTTCGCGCGCGCGAATTCCGCGAATCTCTCGTTCTTTTTTGCATTAAGTGGCCGCGAATCGGCCTGAAATAATCTCGGCGTGGCGCGCCGTTCCGTGTGTTTACCCAACAGCAGTGAAAGTGCTCGCGAATAAATCTCGTCGACTTTTGATTCTAGGAATAAATAAATCGTAAGTCAATCCGCCGCCGTGTGATTCACACCAGCGGTCGACGGCTCGTGTCCAAGTTCGCCCTCTTTCTGCCATAAGTTAATCACATAAGCACGTGGTTGATCGGCAATTACTAGGCACGAGAGAATAATCATATTCCTTCAAACGATTGGAATCTTTCTCCATTTTCTAAACTTCATTTACTTTATTTTTTATTGTGTCCAAAAATTCATATCATAATAGTTAAACATTAATTTGAATTTTAATAGGATTTTCAATTGTTAATTTTATACATATTTCTTTGGATGAAAATCATAAAGAAAATTATAAAAAAATTGCAAATTTAAATAAAAATCTTTTTAATTCATTCATGTTAAACTCATTGTAATAATATCGCTTTTTTAATTTACAAAATAATGAATTGCATCATAATTTTTACTCTATGATCAGGGAGAGCGTGATTGCAAAATTATTCACTCAGATAATTGAGGTGAGCAGGTGGATAATTTTCAAATGAATCCTGCGATAAAATCAACAGTAGAAGGCTGGAACTTATTTAATTTTAAGTCTTTTCTCCAGGTTATTTGCAAAAATCATATTTGTCAATAAAATTCCGAATCCTTTCGTGACTGAGTACCGGAGGTATTCAGAGAGAAAGCCACTCTGGCGCCAACCCAACCGGAGCAGGTGAAAAATTGCTTTTTTACAGCATGCGCCGCTCAGCAGAAAGGCAATTTATTTGACAGATATCCTAGCGCAAAGTGCCAACTCGGATTGACTGCGGGGTTTATTATATAAAAGCTTGAAAAGGTGTGAGGAAAATTGAGGAAATAAATATCGCAGAAAAGAGTAAAAACGTATACGGAACGTTTCAATATATAAAAATATAACTTTTTAGGCAAGTTTAAATTTAAATTGAATGCTAACAGTCGAGGTAATTTATTATTAGCAAATTCTTCAAACGGCTTTAATAATTCAAATACGCTGGGTTTTTTTAAAATTAAATTGGCACGAATTATTAATATTCGTTTGGTAAATAATTAAATTTGGTTTTAACTCACACTTGCCACTTTCGCAGTTAAGACGCTGTTGTTCTATAAGGACATGGATATTTTCTTTACCTGAAACAAAAATAAATCACCAAATTAATATAAAATTAATTATAAATTTACAAAAAAAATACAATGAGAAATATGTTAAATATTTTCAACAATTTTAAACATTTTTCCACAAGAAAATTTGATAATTTCAATTAAGTTTCGTTCATTTTGCGATTTGAAATGCCTTGAAAGATCCAAATCGTGGAACCTTCAAGTTTTCCCCCGCAAACGAGCAATTCCGTGGACCATTTTGCCGGCACAGGAGCATTTTGTCTGCGCGCTTTGAATTCCGCAGGGTGGCAGATAATAATAATAATTTTATTTGGTGGGCCTGGCAGGTGAGTTGTGCCGGAATTGCATCAGAAGAGCGGCACGTCGCGATAAGAAGCAGAAGCAGGGGGGATGATGGCGTTCGAGGGCTAATTTTATTCGCACGTAAATGCAATTGAGAGAGAGCAGGGAGCAGAAGGAAGAAGGTGGCATTTAAATATAAAAAGGCGCGCGCGGGAGAGTTAGTTTTATTACGGCTCTCGCGCATTATACATAAAAAAGCAGCTTTGAATAATGCCGCCGCCGCCGAGTTAACTCTCTCGCACACTCTCTTTTATATGGTGTAATTTTTAAAAGCTGTTAGTTTAGAATGAGGTGTGTGTCGCGCCGCCGTGCAGGGAGAATAAAGAAAGCGCGCACTTTTTTTCCGGCACAGGCATGATGGCATTTTTATGTCTCGCGAAGGTGGCTGCGTTTAAAGGGGCTTTTATGGACCCTTACGTGATGAATATTACTTAATACGCAATTCCAAACGCGAAATTAAATTCTGGCCGAAACAAAACTGCGTCTATCGCGCAATTACCGTTTTCTGCACAGCTTCCTCGTTCTTTTCTTTCTTTTTCATTCTCATTTAACTTAAGTGGGTCGCACCGGCAGATAAGGTAGTAATCTGTGAATTTTAAGCTTCTCTTCTCACTTTTGAATGCTCCTTGCCAAATTAAGGACGCGCGGCTCTTATTCGAACGATTAACTTCTGAGAACGGTATAAGTATATGCAGAGCCGTAAAAGTAAAGGATTATTCTTCTCAGCGACCAATTTGAAACCGGAGACAAATTTTTCTCAAATTTTTATCAAAACGCTGGGTTTATGGGGGATTTTTTTTTGTATTTATTTCACGGAGCGAGCGAGCAAGCCAGAGCGCCACAGAGCGGTTTGTTGTAATTTCACTTGATTTCCCAGGTGGGGGCCGATGGAACGTTTTATAAACGTGCGCACCGCTCTGCCGCACGCATTATGATAAGCACGCAAGTGGGTGTTATAATTTTTGAAATAAATAAACTCTCCTCAGCCAGGCGGAGAATGGAAACGCCACCGATTTACCTCTCCCAAGGTAGTGGAAAATTCAGACGAGCAAGAAAATGTTTTAAAAATTTTTACTTCAAATAATAATCCACTCAAATAGACTATTTTTCCAACAACTTTGTCTCTTAACTTAAAAATACTTATTGTTGTGCTTAATTTGGGTTTACATAATTATAAAAAGAATACTGAATACTGAAAAACTACAAGAAAAAAAATTGGGTGCTTTCTGCACCAATAATAAAGGGCACAGGCCGACAAGACTGTCTAGGCCTGACCAAAATAAAAATAAAATAAATAATTGTGAATGTTTCATTAAAATACTTCAGTACCTATTATTCAGTGAAGGGGAATTTCGAGTTAAATACAGTTAATCAATGTGAGAAAACGCGGCGCATGGAAACAGTTGTCAAAATCTTCTATGATATTATCATACATTCATTATGATAGAAAATTTTGCTTGCTTCAAGAATTTATTAATTTTAAAATTTATATTTAATATAGACAACAGATTGACTTATTAAGATTTTATTTGATTAATTGTTTGTTTTTAATTTAAATACCAATGTTAAAACGGTTAAAACTAAGAAATAATAATTAATAATAATAATATCAATCATATATTTAATAAATAAATTTTTATTACTAAATATTATTATTATTTAAATAACAATTTTATTTTAAATAAAGTTATACTTTGTTTTATTTACAGTTCCAAAAGTACTTTATAATATTATGTAATTCTTTCGTTTTTCACAAACTGCAGACCAATGGAATGTTAAAAACACGTGCACACGTATTATGATAAGTATGAAATGCACGCATGGTAGTGATATGAAATTTTCGAAATAAATAAACACGTCTCTGGCCGAGCGGAGAATGGAAAATCCACCGAATTACCTCTCGCAAGGTAGCAAAAAGTGTAGTGGAAAATTGAGAAGAGCAAAAAAATGTTATACATTAATTTATACTTCTATACAAACTTTCTAATATTAATAAAAAAAATGGCCAAAGTGTCTTTACTTAAAAATACTATTTACCGTGATGCATGATGTGGATGTAATAAAGTAAAAAGAAAAATGATACTATAGGAAGAAGTCTCAATTTGAAGACATTATATAAGTTTTTGTAATATATTTGCATATTTTTTATTTATTCTGTAGGAATTGCCATTTCCACTAAGAAGAAACGGATGATTGTATATGTTAACAATACTAACTCTGTGGACAATACCATCTAAGAGAGTGTGCAAAAAAGATAGTAACTTTACGAGAAGCGTCCCAAGCTAAATAGTGAATTTTTGCAACACTTTGCCAATAAATTGTGCTGTACGCCTGAGGCATTTGCTTATAATTTATGTAATATAAAAAGAATACTTCATTTATGTTCAATTGTTCAATAATTATTATTAATTTTGAATGTTTCATTAGAATAATTAGAATACTTTATTATTAAATGAATGTGTGCTTTCAGTTCAATGAAGAAAACACATGGAGCGAATATTATTGTCATATATAATATTATGTTGGAATCATTTACTTTGCTTGGTTTATTAATTAATATTAAAATTGATATTAGTAAAACAATAGGCAGACTTAATAGGTTTTTTGTTAATCTACTATAATGATTAATAATTTTATTTATTTGATATAAAAAATACACATATACAAAAAAAATAACTTAACTTTGTTTGTCCTACTGTAATTGCATTAAAATAAAATTAAATTTTAAGTAAAGATTTCTTTTGCTGTATATTAAAGTGGATAGTGATCTTAAGGATTTTTCCAAACTGCAGACATGAAACTTGCCCCGGCTGCATTCATGCGGCATTTTCATCTCGGCACGTTTTTGCTGTAATGCATCGGCAGGCAGGCAGGCAGGTGTAGTCAAACTGCGCGACAGGCGCGCCCAGCTGGTTGCATACGTACCGGCCGCAAATATTCAAATTGCGAAATTGGAGGCGCCGAGTGTCTGTTGTGGGTCTCGCGGGAGCCGCACCACACAACAGCAGCACAAAGGTAGGCGTGCGAATGCGAGGCACGTTCGCCCACTTGGCACCTGCTTGCCACTCCATAGGGTACAAAAAAAAATCCGAAAACAACTGAATATCAGCATCGGCTCGTGATTTATTCAAAAAGCTCTCGGGGGCCGCGCGCGCTGCAGCAGCGAGGGCCCCCGGGCGTTTTGCACACTTGCTTTGTTTCTCTCTTTCTTTTGGTAGAGAAAAAAAGAGAGAAAGAGCGCAGCAGGAAACAAACCACCTGAGACACACGCAGACGCCAGCAGCAGGCACCTTTTATTTTAAAATCAGCGCCTCTAAATATTTAATGGGCGAGAGCGTAAAATTTTATCCCCTCGGTGGAAAACAGCGCGAGGGCATGATACGAATCTGAAATTGCGCCATCCACAAGCACGGCTTGCAGATATTTATGTACATTCTGGTAATTTATTTATATTTAAAATTGATGGTTTTTTCCTGTGGCATAATTATTAATTTGAAATTAAATGGAGGTGAGGTTTATGTAAATATACGTGCAAATCGTTTATAGTTTAAATCATATTTATTAAACCAAACCATGGCTTTTTGGATTTTAAATTAATGTCTTCAATTATAATAAAATGTTTTAAAATTAGATACTTGTAATAATAGTACAGCGCAAGAGTTAAGGTCCTCTATTGAGATTTGCATTTTATGACACATGGAGCGGTCAATATTTAATAAAATTTTGATTAATAAATTCTCACAATAACATTAATTATAAATATTGATAAAGTTATAACAAATAAAATAAAAGATGAAAACTCTAGACATTAATGAAATTAACGTAAATTACCATAAAAATATTAAATTTATATTAAATATTATAATTATAGAATAGTAAAAATCAAAATATAAAACTTATTTTATATATTAGTATAACATAAAGATCGTGCTATTTTCTTTAATGATATTTAAAGGTTAAAATATAAATCTCATTGTTGCATAATTATATAAAAAGGATTGTAGCCATCCTTTCTCCTTCTCCTATCTCTCGGAAACGCGTTGCTTTTTTAATTTGCAGTTTCGCGTTAGCCAACAGAATTAAGCAAGAGAGAGCTAGTTAGTTATTACACCTTAAGATAAATGCTGCCTATTAGGCTAATTAGGTAAACGAGACTCGGAGGAGTTTCTTTTTCTTTTGTTATGGAGCCGCCCCCGCGCGGGCGCGCGACATTAGCGAAATGAAATAAAGTGAGAGCGCGGCTTATTTTTTATACATTCTCTCCCCTCTTATCTCTCGTTTTTCCCCAAGTGCTCCTTTGCATTTCTTAATTTTTATTTCCTTTGACAATTTAAACGCGGCCTCGGCTGTCTCTGAAAAAATTAGGTGCAACGTCGTTGCGAGACGAGACCCCTTTCTTCCTCGGCCGTTACAATAAAGCTAATTGCAACTCAGGAAAGGTCATTCTTAATCATAATTAATCTTGATAAGAAAAGAAAGAAAGAAAGGGAACGATAATTTTCCTCCTGGAGTTTTTTAATAATACATTCCCTCGTGCGCTTGATTTATCGCTGACTCGCGGGATAATTTTTCTAATTGCGTTACCATTTTAATTAAGCCTGTCATTGTGAGTGATGAGGGAGAATTTCGAATTGTCTCCCAGTAGCGATCGATAATGAAGATGCTTTGAAATCAAATAAGTAAGAATTAACTAATTCAGATTAGGATTCAATTCATTCTTTTCTTGCCAGAAAAGTAAAAAAATTAATTGATTGGTCAATTAATTTTTAAACTTGGAATTAAGTGAAGTAAAACATACTTTTTTCTAGTTAATTACATATAAAACGGCTCAGCAAGAAAAAACGCAAAAAAATTAGTAAAATTGAAAAAGAATTTAACTAAAAATTTAAAAGATTTGTTAGTTTCAAGATTTCAAAATTTTTTCCTCATTAACTTTTAAATAAAAGGTTGATTTTTCTCATTACCAGATTTATACTATTTTATGTATGTTTTTTTCTTGCTTATGAAATAGGAATGCATTCCGTGAGCAAAACAGGAAGAGCATTTATTCGTTTTATTAATATTTTTTTTTCAACAAAAAATAATTCTTCAACTAGGAAAAAGGCCCAATTAATCTCATTTCCATGAAAGTCTCCTTGGATGCCAATTTTATTCAATAATAAAAATGTTAGTTTTTTATATTTGTATTATTTTAATAATTTCATAGCATTCCTTAGCTTATTGTTAGAACCAAATTGAAATAAATTTCCATTATTATATTTTCAAAATATTTTATATGAAGTTTTCAGACTAGCAAACCAAGAACCATGAATTGCAATTCAAAGCAAACCGACAAATTTTGCAATTTGTGAGATTTATCGTGTCATGTGATAACGGGCGTCGCCAACTGATTACGAGGTGCATTAATATGGGTGACCAGCTCGTCGTTGCTTCGCTCATGTGAGTCGTGATTAAAAGCAGCGGTGTTATCAACGTAAGTAGGATATCCTCCTCACCCAGGGCAGGACGCCCGTGCAGAGGCAGCCAGTCGGGCACACCGACGACGAGTTCCTTCCTGCGCTGGCAAACGCCAAACCCCAAGGTGTGCGAGCCAATTTGAATAATTCGACTGATTTATAGATTTAGAGAGCGGCATTATTTATTTTATTACGGGTCACAATGTAATGGGTTTATTGAATTTATCGTTCGACTCCATTACGTGGAGCCAACATTTATTTTATCAGCAATGGGAAATAATGACCGCAAAAGTGCACACGTGTAATAATAACAACTCATGTTGCTTGCTGGTGACACAAATAGCTCAGTTTTTACTAATTAACCACGTTCCAAGTGCTTATCAAGGTTCAATTTCCTCCTCTGACTGAGTTAAAAATTTAACTGTTAAAAAAGCATTTAATTTCTAACAATTTTTTTAAAATATTTAAATGAATGAGAATATTTGGCTGGAAAAAAAATATTTCAAAATATACAGGATTAATTTGAAAAGACAAACAATTTTACACTAAATTTTTGTCGGCACAATATTGGCCGGTTCTTGTAGTTATGTTTGCAGAACCTTTTGGAACTCGAGGTGTTCATTTTTCGGAAAAAAAAATAAATAAAATCCAGCTTCCTCAGTGAAGATGAGCAACTTTGTTCCTGCATGATTTCTGTATCACGCAGAGAGGAAAATAATTCAAATAGTCAATCCCCGAGTTCTTTTTGAATTATTTTATATTCGAATGTAAAAAATTATCATGGAAATTGTATTTACTTATGGAAATTTTTCCGTAAAAATGAGTTCTCTTTACGTTTTATTTAACAAATTTAATAAATAAAAAAATTAGAAAATTTAGAAATATAGTAAGTATGTTTTCAAAATTATTAAAATTTCAGAAGATTTTCTTATCATAAAAAATTACAAGAAAGTTAAAAGCTAGAAATTTTTAAAATCAAACATATTATTCCTTTTTTTGTTTGTTTAATATTACCGTATTAAATTTATTCCTCTGTAATATGCGTCTGCATTTGTCAATAAAAATCACTCCACCGGGTTTGCTTTTGCTCCGGGTCGCCACACTAAAATATCGTTTTTCTCCATTCGGTGCCCGGCGCTGGGTTTATTGATTCCCAGCTCGCCGAGCTATTTCTTAAATATATAAAAAGGGGAGCACCGCGTCGTCGGCAGAGCACATTAAAATACATTAGAGTCAATGCAGTGCGGGTTATCTATATAACACATGTCTCTGGGCCGCACCTTTCCTTACCTTGTCACATGAATTTTCCCTGCCTGCTCTTTCTCGTTTCCCTCTTTTATCCACACACAAACGGCGCCGCTTTTGAAAACCACTAAAACCTTTTCCGCCGCCGCCGTCGTTTTTACTCAGCCACTCTCTGCGTCTTGAAATGTATATAAACTTTGAGCAGCATTTTTCTGTCGCTGCACACCTTTTCGGCAGGCGGAGATGTTCTTTTTTCAAACGGCTTAGGGCTTTTTCCACCGCGTGCAGAAAAAGAGAAACTCGAACAACAATACGGTTTCAATTTAAACGCGGGTGCAGAAAGGGAGGGAGTCTCTGAGAGTGGAGGATTTTTTGCTTTTTATCGTCGGCAAACAGGAGAAGAAATGATGTGAAGAGAGGAGGAACAGGTGATTTTGAATTCATTTCAAATACCCTAAAAATATTTAAATATTTACAAAACATGCATTTCATTCTGAATTTACAAAAAAAAAATGTACTTGAGCGGTAAAATTGTTTATAAATGTTAATAATTTTTAAAATAAAAATAATCAATGTAATGAAATGTCTCAAATGTACTTAAATTCAAGTGAAATCAATAAAAGTACTGAGCTTTAAATTCAGATGATGACGTATTATAAATTTTATCAATCCCAAATTTATGATGTTTATATGTTCAATGGATTAATTTATTAAATTTTTAAAAATAACTTACATTTTTCTTTATTTTCAGTAAGGTTGTCAATTAGATCATAGCGTGTTGCGATTCATTTTAGGATTTGTTTTAAAAAAAACTCGTAAATTTCTTACAAGTTGAAAATATAAACTAAAATAAAAATATTGGAATTAAATTTTAAATATAAATTTTATAATAAAATACTGCGCTTTTAGATTTTAAAGCTTCTGTTGAAGTTTCATGAAAAGCATTTTGATCAGCTTTTGAACTGACTTTGGATTTGCTCTAAATAGCTGTATGAATGAGTTTTGATGTTGTACCGGCCCGTTTCCGCCTGTGCCGCCGCGCTTTGTTCGCCTCTGGCATATTGATATGAATTACACACGCGCGCATTCACATCTCATCAAAAGTCAGGCCGCGTATATATATTTCGGCCCTGCACAACAATAAATGCCGTGAAATATTCCTTTGTTTCACACGAGACAGATGTTTGTTTATCAATGGGGCGCGTAGGTAATAAAATAGCTCGTCGAATTATATGCGTTCGCTACGTTTATACAAAGGTATGGGGGAGCAGCGCAGCGGCGCTCGCTCCGGCGTCGCAAACACGTTCCTTCCGCAGAGCAGAAAAAGCTGCACGATTATATTTTACGAGCGAAACGGCAGCAGGGAAAGGTGTTTGGCGCTTCGATTGCAACAAACAATATGATCGCTCTGCCGAATGACTGAGCATTCGCGTAAAAGCTACGGAAGCAAGCACAGATTTTTTCAATACCAATAAGCATTGATTTTACAAATTGCTATTCATATTTGATTAAAATACATTATTTGGAAACAATAATGAATCTTGTTAGTTTAAAAAAAAAAATTCCTTTTAACAACCTGATTAAACTAATTAATGGAATATAAACAATGTGATGTAATAATTGGTCAAATATAAAAACAAAAATAATAGTCTAATTGTACAGAATATTCATACAATTTTTGTCATAGGGAATTGATAAGTGTTATTAATAATCCGTTTTAGAAGCGAGCTAGAAATTTTGAATTTTCTTCAATGAATGCGAACCAAACAGTAAAATAAGCTATTTTTAAGCTGATAAAGTAACTATTGTTGTAAACAACATGTTCATTTTTCTAAATTACATCAAATAATATCAGAACTTTAGAAATTTATACCTTTAAACGATACATGTAGTTTTATTTTGGATCGTGAGATTTAAAAAAACCGATCATATTGGTTGATCACTCTATAGAGTTAAATATTAAGCTAATGTTCATTACTGAAACTTGTGGTGCTATTATAATTAAAAAATAAACGTAATAGTTGTTAAAATAGTGTTCTTTACTTCTAAATTGCTAATGTAAAAAACGTATAAATTTTAAGGTAAATTATTTTAGGAAAATATTAATTTAAATTTGAAATAAATATTAAAATAGGGAAAAAACACTAAAATTAACTGTAAGTTTGATTTTATTAAGCGTTTTGATTTCAATTTTGTGTAAAAAATTTCGTTTCGATCGTAACTTTTCACCTTCTTGTAATTCTGTGAAGCTTTGCGTGCAAGAGTTTGCATCTGAGCGACCGAAATTAATTAATTAAATTTATTTATACAAGAAAAATCAATTTTTTTAATTCCTCTAACAGCAGAAGGTTGAAAAATTTATGTACCTTTCTTTTAAAAAATCGACATTTATGTAGTTGCAAATTCAAAAACGAAACCCAAAACCAACGGTTGCTCTTTTCCAAGTTCTCGTCGCATTGTCTCGTGTCGCGCGGGCCGTTGGGTCGAGGGTGTATAGGGGATGAATATGTACATTTTGAAAAGGGCTGGAGAGCGAGGGACGGTGCGCCGTGTTGCCCCTGGGGGAGCACTCAGGTTACATTAACCTAGCGACTCTCTGGGGCTGTCTCAAGTTAAACGACTCAGGTGCGTTCATTCAGGCAGGCGCGGCGAATGCGACGCTCATTTGCGGAGCGGCACCTCCGGGATTTGACGGCCGGCGAAATTGCACCTTTCGCCGGCGCGGAGACTAGAGTATATATATGTGGTGCCCCTGCACGATTTCCCATCCCGGCACATGTTATTTGATATCCACTTTTATCGCCGAGAGTTAACCTCGTCCGCTGTAATTACGCACGGTCGCTCAGATACAAACTCTTGCACGCAAATCGTCACAAGGATGAAAATTTATATTTATTTGAAATTATAATTTCTCTACGCTATTTAAATGGTTTAAAGTAAGTTTAAAATTATTATAAAAATGCTTAAATTAAATAAAATTTCTACAGTTATTTTAGTGTTTTTGTCGTGTTAAATTTTTAATTATAAATTTAAAATATTATTTAATAATAAATGATTTAAATTAAAATTTATTTAGATTTTTTTTTTTTTTAGATTATAACAGAGCAGATATTTGATACAACACACCACATTTAAAAATATATAACTGATGGTTATGCCTAAGTGAAAGAAACAAATAAACAATATCTGTAACCTGAACTATGTGTCCAATGTTCGATTTCAATAAAATTATTCTAATAATATTTCATTAATATCAACCAATATTAAGGGTACCAATAATTTCATTTATCAAATTCCGATTCAAGTTAACTGTCTAATTCAACCAAAAATGTGTAACCCTTTCTTCCAAAAGCTGAAGCACCCACAACCAATTGTTTTCTAATTACCGATTGAGGGGCCCGCGGAATGAATTGAAAGAGGAAATTAATCGAAAGCCACCGCACGGAGGATGGGATTGAAAATGAGAGCGCACGTGAGCATCAGACGAGGGCTAATTTTTCGGCGCAACCTAATCCGTTTTAAAGCACGGCGATTTCGGGCGAGCAGCGAGAGAGGGTGCGTTAAGTGCTTTATTATTCAGCCGCCGCCGAGGGGACAAAGAGAGGATAAAGAGAGAGAGAAGTGAATATACCTGGTCGGCAGATGACGAGTTACCTCTGCTGCTGCTCGACGGGGGTGCTGCGACATGCGCGAGGGGTTGCAAATAAAGGGTGCAGCAATCAATTTGGAAAAAATTATTAGTTTTCTGATGCGGGGACGCGAAATGCGTGGAATTCGATTTTGGATTGAGAGAGAGAAAGTGTGAAGTGGAATGCGCAAGGGGTGGTTTTTGCGAATTGTTGAGTTCGAATCGGTTCTCTATTAAAACGGTTGGATTGGCAGCTGCTTTCTAAAAAGCGTGGCACACCTGGCGACAGTGGAAATTGTTGTCAGCTGATTGAACTGAATAATGAATTGTCATTTTGAATGAATGAGAAACTACAAAAATCAATAATAATAAATTTCTTTCTATTTTATTTTTTTCTATTATTCTTAAATTTTCATATAATTTTATTATTGTATTTTTTAGTACAAAGCTTAACAATCATAGATTTTAATCAATATCGCTTTCATATATCTGTTACTTTTAATTATCAAAATATTGTCAATATTGTTATTATAAAATTAAACAAATTTTCAACCATATTTTTCATTAAACGTTTTCAGCTTAAATGAAAATTTTGATATAAATTCAAAAATAATTTTTTTTATTAATAATAAAAATGAATATTCTGTATAATTTAGTTATTTTAGCGATTAAAACTCATAAAAAAAGTAAATTTTTATAAAAATTGACTTTTCAGGTAATTAGGTTAATTTTGTCCTTATTTCTTTTTCCATTCATGATTTGTCAATCTATAATGATCTTATCAAATTAAATGTCTATTTTAACTGGCCAGTCTTAGCTCACCGTGTGAAATGTTATTAATATAAAGTTCAATGCGCAGCTCAATTCAAGCGTTTATCCAATCAGCGACGGCAGCGACACCAATTGATGCGAACCTCACAAACAATTAAATCAACTCTGCGTCCACGCTGACACATGTTTCTACAAAACAACTCCACTTGGATCAAATTACAAAAAGTTCAATGTAAGTTGATGATTAAATAAAAATTTTAAGTTTAGAATTTTGGAAAATGCATTAAAATTAAAAAAAAAATCAAAATGGGGTGGTTTATAGAACATTTTTATGGTATTTAAAATGCTCAAAATTTGATTTAAAAATCAGTATTTTGAAAAAGTTTTGCAAATTTGCGTCTTCAAATAAATAAATCTTTTAAATAAAATAAATTGGAATTTAACCTTGGAATAAATAAAAGTATTAATTAACCTATTAAATTAACTAGTAGTTTATTAATTTTAATGATTCCTTCAAAATAATTATCCTTTGTCCAAAAGAAAATAGTTTGTCTCGCCTCCCAATCTGCTTATTTCATATGAAGTTTCTCATGGATGCATTAATTCAGGTCATTGTCCCCAAGGTGAATATTCAACATGTCTGGAGACACAAGTCAAGAAGTGGCCACGGCGTCGACGGTGAATTTATTAATCCTGCGGTGCGGCTGAGGCTCTGCTCCTCGGATGACCCCGTCCGGCAGCAATTCGTTCGCCCCATCAGGTATGACGTCAGCCCCACACACACAAACTGCCGATGCTTATTATTTTTCTAAACAAGGTCTAAGTGGTTAACGACCGGTATGATAGAGGTAGAGAGAGCAGATGCCGCTGCTGCGCGTTATTAGTCACTTAACTAAGCAAGTTCCAAGTCGAGAGCCGCGCCAATTGAGCAGACACGCAGCGATGACGAAATCCAGCTCGATCTGCCTCCTCCTGCGCGGGGGAATTTCGTGTTCTTTTTCTCTGCGCTGCGTTTATATCATGAGGGTGGAAATTATCGTCGTGTCTTCAACATGTGTCTGCCGCGCGCGCAATTCATGCTGGTATTTACTCCGTCTCACGGGATCGATTGTGCAGCGCATTATTTAAACAGTGCACCAAGCGTCAGCTGACTTTGCACACGCAATGCACAATAAAATAAAATAATGTGACAATGCTCTCATTACAATTTAGAAATGTGTATGCTATGGAAGCAGCAAAATTTTAAACTGCTCAAATTTGTTGAAATTTCAATGATAAAGCTGCAAAAAAGATGATTTAAATTTAGAAAACTGGAAAAGTTCTACGTGATTTCCTCAGTTAATTGGATTTAGTAAAAAATTAATTGAATCATACAATTGTCGGGGTAAAACCGGCACTTCCTCGCGCGACCACTGATGGTGCTTGCTGCACCATTCGTGGCCGCAGCTGAGAGACAGACAGGGCATCAGGTGACAGAGCAGCAACATTGATGAGAAGAGTCGTTTATGAGTAGCCAAGTGACACAGTTGCGTTTTGTAATATGTGCAAAGAATAAGGCCAAATAATTACATCAAACCTTTGAAAGTAAGTAAAAATTGTGTCTATTAATTCTATTTACCCCAACCAAAATGATTATGAATTAAATAACCAATCTTAGCATCCGGGACAGATTCGTTTCCCGACAAATGGCGCCCAACTAACAGCCCACCCCCCCGCCCCATGATGTAGTTATCTTCATCCCCCGTGACCCATGCTGTAGATTTTTCATCCCCCACAACCCCGCTGATCGGATGCATTTTATCCGTTCACCCCGCGACGCGCGTGAACCCCCATCATCCGCCGAATAGTCCCCATTTAGCCCATCAGCCAGACGCCCAAGCGTCGGTCATTTGACGCCCCTGTTTGCATGTGCAATGTGAGCCGTACTTGCAACGGTTTTTCTGCTGCACAATGCCACCGAATAAGACAACGATACCCCTGCTCCCCGATAATTTCCATGGCACTCCACATGAAAATGCTCGCGGTCATGTCAGTATGTTCAAAAAATGCCGAAACATAGCTGAGTGGTCCGACCGTAAAGCTCTTGCGTATTTCCTGTTCACACTTCGTGACGATGCTGGCGATTGGGCCGATTTCCATTTGGCCAACGCTGCCAATGCAAACAAAACTTTAGACGAAATTTACGCCGATTTTATTGCGCGTTTTTCACTCACTTCAAAATTGCACGCAGAGCACTACCTGTCGAACCGCAAACATCAGCCAGACGAACGCCCGGAATTTTACATCCATGACATGGTCCGCTACGCTCAGAAAATTGACCCGAATTTCCCCGAATCTGCCTTGGTCCTGCGAATAATTCACAATTTGCAACCAAGTCTCCTCCGCCAACTTGGCGCTCCACTCCCGAAAACAATTACCGAATTGCTTGACCGAACCACAACTATTCATGGCTTAAATCAATTGGCCAATGGCACATTCGGCAATCCCAACAAGAAAAAGGTTCACTTTCAACACGAGCCGTGCGAGCCGGTGGAACCCGACCCCGTCGAGAAAAAGCGAGCCCGTTGCTCCCACAACGCGCAGCTCTCTTCAGTAGCTCTGGATGACACTTCTTTAAATTCGTCACAAAAATCAGAAACTCAGACGAATGAATTTTCGGCTCAACTTTCCACTTTAACTCAACAAGTGACAAGTCTCCAAAATTTGCTCCAGGTCCAGAGCAGCCAAAACTTTCAGCTTTGCGCCTTCTGCGCCCAATTCGGACACACTGAAGAGCACTGCTTTTCTCAAAAATTTGCAGCAATGCAAGACGAAAATAAAAAGCTGCACGCGATGTTGGAAAACTGATAAGGAGGTCTGCCGATCAACCCCCAACGACAGACCTCCCAAATCAGCAGCCCTCTCCGATCATGACTTCAACTCAACCCGTCACACCCTCTTTTCTTACCCCTGACGATTCTGTGGGTAAAAAACTCCTCTACCTATCCCCATCCCCTTCTCCAACCCCTTTCCTTGCCGATGATGCTGTAAACCCCGCTGCGACGAGTTTAAAATCCGGACCCCAGACACCTCAATTTGGCCAAAAATGTCTGGTATCTCCGTCACAAACTCCTCGCCGTATGGTTAACCGTCCGAACGCAACCACCCAATACCAATACCCTAAATCATCAAAAATCAACCGATCAATTTTTGGGCATCAATCTGGACCCCTGGCAGCTGAAAATTGCCATGTATCTCCAGCCAATACAGCCCTAAATTGTGTTTCACCTCCTATCAACATTTCCCAAACTTCCATACCAAAAATTGACCACCTGAATGATCCTCTCACAAATGAAACTCCGCAGCGCACAATACCGCGTTTCTTTGAGGCGACCGATAGGCCTCCCCCCTCCGCCAACAAAACCCCCAAAATTTTGACTCCAAGTGCACATCTCATTGACCTCCGCAATAAAAAAGACTCTTACGCGTTCCCGGCCACTGATAAGCCATCTCCACGCATACTTGAGACAAGTGCACTTCCAATTTCACAACAAACAACAACCGCGATCTTAATGAATGACATACTGAAAAATGATTACTGCTCCACTCAAGCTTCCAGCGCCTCTGATGCGCGCTTGCCGTGGCCGTTTTGTGCCACTGATCGACCACCACCTTCTCCTCACGAGAATGCAAGAAGAAAATAAATGCTGGATTTATTTCCAATTAGAATAGTGGGAATTTTATTGCTGCGCCTGAGAATTAATCAGTCAATTTTCAATAATAAAATCAGTAACAAATCAATCCTAGAAAAAAAAAATTAAAGGAACACAAAAAACAAAAACTCCATGCAATCAAATGATTTTAAAAAAAAAAAAAAAAAAAACTTTTAACTGATGTTCTCCGCAGTTACCATTATAGTCCCGGGAGTAGAAAATTTAGGTTAAAAATAATCTTTCTTCCTTATCCAAAATTTCCCCAAGAAAAAAATTACGTTGTTGCTAATCGAATTTTCATTACAGAATTTTGCCCATTGCCAATGACGTTGTATGACTGTGACCCTTCGACAGAGACGTCCGCACGCAATACCGCACTGGCGTGCATTTAATAAAAAAAATCTAACTTTCAGCCTCAATAGCGCCTTATGCGCCCACGGCTCCCTCTGAGCTCCCCCTAAATTAAACGTCTTAATGTCTGAGGGTTATGAGCACTTTAAATCCCTTTTTTTTTAGATTTAAACACATTATATTTTAAGTTTAAACCAATCACACAAAACACAATGAAACACAAAACCATCAATCAAAATTCACGAACAAACTGTACTTTCGGCAAATCAAAAAATTAAAATGTAACACAACACAAACAAGTGCATGAAACAAATTTATTTTCAACTCGCTCAAATCATTGCTTTGCGCAAAAAATTGGAGTTCAGTCCTTCTCAATTTTGGTTCTCAAAACCACATTTCATCCCTCCACTACAAAAAAAAAAAAAAAATGCATCTCCAACTCGTAGGTATATCTGCTTCTGTTGTCCCGGGGGGGAAAAGCCAGTTTGCTATGGGACCTTGTCCACCCCATTTAAGCAATGCCTGCCCTGGGTAGCAGCGGAAGTAGAGAAAACTGCTGAGAAACAACTCCTATTTCTTGCGCAACGCACCCCAAGAATTCGACAATTAAAATTTTAAATTCACAAACCAATTAAATTGTACAACAAAAAAAATTAACTTCTCAAATTAATTCGACACAAATACCCTCCAGTGCTCAATTGGAAAAATGTATCTTTAATTTTAAGTTTTGCTCAATTGAAAATGTATCTTTCAATTTATGTGTTCTATTGAAAATGTGTATCTTTAAAAAATTAAATTGTTGTCCTCATGTCACCGATGATCTTGTCTCCTCTCAGCCGGGGAGGTGTCGGGGTAAAACCGGCACTTCCTCGCGCGACCACTGATGGTGCTTGCTGCACCATTCGTGGCCGCAGCTGAGAGACAGACAGGGCATCAGGTGACAGAGCAGCAACATTGATGAGAAGAGTCGTTTATGAGTAGCCAAGTGACACAGTTGCGTTTTGTAATATGTGCAAAGAATAAGGCCAAATAATTACATCAAACCTTTGAAAGTAAGTAAAAATTGTGTCTATTAATTCTATTTACCCCAACCAAAATGATTATGAATTAAATAACCAATCTTAGCATCCGGGACAGATTCGTTTCCCGACACAATTTACTTTGAAGGATGGTCAGGGGCCACACACATATATTTATTATTTCTATTGGTTGTCAGCAAAGGTACAGGAATAGCCATAAAACTTAAATACAATTTTATATTCAACAATTATTACATTTTGAAAAAACATGTACTGCAGCTTAAGATTTCTCGTCCCCGTTTTGACGGTCCTGGTTTCGCAAAAAAACATAAATTATTTAAATAAATTAAACGATTTAAAATTTTAAAAGAATTTTAATCATTACAATAACTATCACTTTATAAATTCAATAATGCTTAAATAATATATTTTACTAACATTTATAATTGACATAAAAAATAATGACCGTAAAAAAACTATAAATTTTCTCTCAAAATATCAAGCACGAGCCAATATTCTCCTTTCCTGAAGTTAGCGTTTTTATTTAAAAGTCTGCACAGAGCAAACTATTCCAACGCCGATCGAAAATGGACGAGGTATGCAACCCGCTCGCTTTCACTGCAGCGGTGGTTGCTTTCCTCATTTCTGCGACTGCTCTGGGCTGCTGCAATCGTGCAGTCTTGACCCTTTTTCCCAGCGTTTTGTTTCGGACGAATGCACTCGATTTCCATTATCAGCGCCGGCAAATCTGAAACTTCTCACTGCAGCGCGCGGTTCGCAGAGCTCAAGTTCAGTGGACCTCTCGTTCTTAAAGGGGATGTTCCGTTCCGACATCATCGTGTATTTAAGTGAGTGAGTCACTGACTTCGAGAGTTGTAAAAGAAATAATCCAGCATGGTATGATCTATTTTTATAATTCGATATGAAACCTCGTTTATTTCCAATATTCAAACCTTGTCATTTTCAATTTCAAATTAATTCAAATTTTAACTATTTTCGAATTAATTAGTAATTTTTGTGTGGCCATTTTTGAATTGGTGCGTCAAGGTGACCCGAGAGCGTGTTTTTTGGGGCAAGTTGCAGGGATCTCGCTTCCAGCACACGGGGCAGGTGGGCGTGGATTCGCTGGAGCCGATACCTGCGCGTGGGGCTCGGTGGGCGCGGCCTGGCACCTGCTGCCGCGTCGCTCTCGCTACCTGCTAGCGCCGCATCGGATCCTGCTCCGCGGCGCTCTCGAATGTTCACGTCAGACCCTCGAGATGTCTCAAAAACATTCTCTCTCTAATAAACACCTTGGCTGCTTCACCTGCCCCGCCGAGAGAGACACGGACGCCGACGAATATAATGTAATTGCAATTATTCGTATATATCATTCCGTCATTCACCTGCGTGTGTCTACCTGGGCGCACCTCGGCGCCGCTACCTCTTGGTGCCTGATCACACCTTGGTCGGCGTACCTGTGCAAATGTAAGGTATGCGGCTATCTACGCATGAGTGAACACGGAGCCCACGAGCATCGCGACTCGGTGCTTTCCGCCGCGGCAATGACGCTCTCGCTCGCCCGCGCTCGCTCCGACGCCCGGCGCCGCCGAGCCGCACGCGTGCGCCCACCCTCGGATCAATAAATGCTCGCGAATGCTCACACACACCTTTACCTTGGCTGGCGCACCCCAACCCCTCGGCCAATCGCCACTCGACGCGCAAATTTCAATTGCGGAAAGTGCGCAGCTCCCAAAATTTCTGTCATACTTTTCAAAGTTTTATTGCCTTGAAGATCATTTTTTACATCTAATAGTAAACAGGGATTATTAGAAAGCTAAAACACCAAAATTACTTGTCCGAGAAAACAATCCTTTTCCCAAGGATTATTTGAAATAATATTTTCGTTTTTCATGTAGCAAGCGATGTGTGTAATTGACGGACTCGAATAAACAATAATAATATAATAATTCAACTTAGTTTTTCTTTTATAAATAATGGCATTTGTATCAAAAATTAATTGTAAGAAGCCATATTTTGCGTATTTTAATATTTAAAGATTTAATTTTTTGCAATATAAAATCATTAAATAGCGGTAAACGCAAAAACCGTCAACAATTTTTCCTCATCTTTACGGAGGAAAATATAATTATGAACTTGTATTACTTACGCTTCAGATCAAATAACTTCTAAAACATGTTCCATTTCATAGTATACTCGTTAATTTTGAAATTATTGAATGCCTTATAATTTAAATATTTCATATTTTATATTAAAGACATAACAAACGGTATACAAAATTTCTTATTAAAAGTGTTGAAAATGTTTATAACTTTTCATTTAATTTAAAGTTTTATAATAAAAATAACATTTGTTCAAGAATTAATACCTAATAATTTTACTTTTAAAATATATTATAATTTTTTGCTATTATAGATAGTTTTAAGTTATATTTAAACCGATAATTTTTTATTTCCAAAAATTAATGAATATTATATTAAATCTATTTTTTATTTTGGCGGATTAGAGTTTATAATGTGAAACCTGGGCTGTATTTCAAAGAATTCTCATAGTCAAATGAGGAGTTTGTCATTGGTTGTAGAATTTTTTCATGTTCATATAAGACTAATTCAAAATTTCTTAAGAAAACTCAAATATTTTAAGGGGGTGTTGATGTACATCACATGCAAATGTATAGCGAGCTGTGCAAAATATTCTCAGCGCCACGCCCAAGTTGGGCTCTTTTGCCGAGGTGCGCACCCCGTAGCTGGGAAAAAGACATCCCCGTGAGCGTCGTGCAGAGTGTTTGAAGGTGTGTGTGGGGCTGTGGGCACCGTGCGCGCGGTGGAAAGTGCTGTTCTCCATTGGATGAGTGGCTGAGAGTTTGCACAGGTGTGGGTCGGGCTTGCGATAGAAAAGGGCAGGTGCTTCCCCACCCCACCTCAAGCAGAGTGATTGAGTGCTGCACCAACAAGGGTGTTTTCCACCCCAAACACAAATAAAGACAAAAATTATTAAAGATAAACTTAAAATAAATAAAAAATCATTCATTATTTCAATTTTATTTTGTCACGCACCACATTACAAATTCATGCTTTCTAAAATTTTCTGAGTTAACTTCAGGTTGTTTTCAAATGATTTTGAAATAAAAGGATTGACAAAAGCAAAAAATAAATAAAAGATTAACTATTTAAAAAAAATTATTGAATAAAATTTTGAAAAAAAAAAAAAAATGTGGAATATTGATAAAAACAACCACAATGGAGGACCTTTCACTTTAGGTTCTATCAAAAATCGCCTCCGGTTATCTGCGCGGAGCCATACTTTGGCAGCTTTTTGCCCGTCTGTGAGGAAGATGCTTTGCGACGGCCGACTGATATCCATTAGGCTATCACAATACATCGCGATGCGAACGATATGGCATTGTGCGTGTATGTGTGTTCTTATTGTGAGCGCGCCGAGCTAGCGACGGACAATCCATTAAGGTTCGCCCCCGCAAGCTCGCTTAAAGTGCTCCGAAAGCATTTTGCCTTCTTCTTTAAAGCATCTCGGAGAGAGTTTGATGCTGTGTGCAGGGGTTGGACCAGAGCATCAACAACCACAAGCAAAATTGCTTTGATTGACGTCAAATCTCAACCGGAGATTACTGTCATCAAATCCAGAAAGTATTCTTTAAAAGAAACAAAATCATTTATTTATTATTTTCACTATATAATTTTTTTAACAGTTGGATGAACAGCTTTGTTAAAAAATTTGTTGATATTTTTAAATTATTATATTTTTGCAACCCAAATTAATTTTTTCCTTTTTACGATTTTTGTTGGACTTCATAGTAATTATGTTTGAAATTTGAATGAAATCAAAAATTAAAAACCATGAATTTTGGTTTAAAGAAAAAATTAAATCAAAAAATAAAATATTCATTTAATGCATATTCGCGGATTCTCAAGAGGACGCATTATTTTTTTTCTCTCGTTCTCGTGACTTGAACTCTGAATCGATTTTGCTTCGCAGCAGTTTGATTTCGCCCTAAACAGCACAAGCAAGAGTGCACATGTACAGTTTTTTGTGTTCGCTCCGAGTGGTTTGTTTGCGAGCGAGAGCGCCGCTTGTCTTGTAAATCGTCTGAAAGAAGTGCCGCTATAAAACAAACCAAAAGCAAATGTCCTCGAATAATAAAAAAATATATATACCTTTTCTCTTTCTCTCTCTTTCTTTCTTTCGCTGCGCCAGAAATGGGGTGGGCGAAAGAAACGCTGCCCCTTTCCAGCAGCAGCTACTTTTCAAACTATTTCTCTTTTTATTTTTGGCCGATTGCAGAGGGGGACTTTTTATGTGTCCCTTACCTTTAACTCTCTCTCTAAGCTTTCGCCACATTATTCATTGACTTTACGGCAAATACATTCGACCAAATTATTGCCGCTGCAGAATAAGAGTCTTCGAACAAGGGGCTGTGTGACTTTTGCCTTTATCCCCCGCGCTCCCCCACGCACAGAAAGGACAATTTGGTTCATTTAACAAAAGAATAAATCTCTAACAAGAGGACAATTTCGTGCCGTCCATTATTTATGATTTTTTTTGTCCGCTTCGCCATGAGAAATAAAAACTCTTTAATTACGAGAGAGACGCAAATTAATTTGCATATTCCGGGGAAGTCAAATGTCGGGCACGATTTTGAACCAAAGCACCTGCGTGTTACGCAAAGATAACAAACAACTTCTCGGCAGCAGCACTGCTGCTGAGGTGTTTGTACGGAGAGCAGAGGAATATTAATTGCTCTTTCGGCGTTGCCAGGCAAATCTAGGAGGGAGAAAAGCCCCTTTGCATATCACCTCAGTGCCTCACAGTCACTTAGCTCAAAACAAACAACGGACAGCACGTGGATGCAAATTTGGAGCGCGCAGTCACCTAGGTAGAAAACATCCCGCAGAGGAAGTGAAAACATAATATGCTCTTGTGAGGGAACATCCTCAAGGATTAGGGGAGCAGGAAAACTGCGCAATGAAATTATTTTCTCACACAAGTTTATAAATTATTTCGAATGTTTAGAAGTGGAAAAGTCTAAAAATAAAACATTTGCATACTTATTTTATAATAATTATAAATAATAATTTAAAATTAAATATTAATTAAATATTATTATTTTATATTTTATAATATTTAATCATTTAAACATATTTAATACTGTTTACGTTATTAAAACGTTTAATTTTCATTTATTTTCTTTATTATTTGAATTTAGCGCATAGCAATTTATTTTCAAATAATTTTCATTCAGAAAATGAGTTACTCTAAGGAACGGATTTTTTAAGTTATCTTATAACTTTCCAACATTATTTTATTGTATTTTGCTTCAAAATTATAATTATTGTAAACAATTGTAGTAATCTACTATTTAATTGAAAAACATCATATTTTTATTTTGATCTCAATTTTCTTTTCACTTTAATTCTTCTGATTTCCATCAAAATGATTATAAACAAAAGCCAAAATCCGATTGACCAAAATGATCAAAGTGGATTAGAAATGCACCCCTATTAAATTTTCCGGAAATTGAGCTTTCGCGCCAACCTCTGCGGGACAAATTTTGCGGGCGTCGTCTATTAAAATGGAAAGCGACATCATTTATCACACCTACGCAGCCTTGTGTGCGCACGTGTCTGCTGATTTCTGAAGCTATACCTCTGCGTACGTGAGTGCTACCGTGCTAATGACGTGTTAATTAGCCCTTAAGGGATGCCGCCGGGCGAGGCTGCAGCAGCTTTAATTTATAAAGCAGCGCAAACGCTGCAGCTCAGAGAGAAAGGGGTGCTGTTGTATAGGTTAAGGTGCGGTGTGTGCGACTAAGAGTTTACAACCGGTTGACTAATTAATGAACAAGGCAAACTGCGGTGCGAGCAGAGAGAGCGAAGCAACCCCGCCGGCCGTAAAGCGAAGGCACTTGTTTTGTCATCAAAATAATATCTATCATCTCGGCTCTTGCAAACAAAAAGCAGCAACAGAGCCAATTTGCCGCGTCAAAAGTGCGTGCTTGATATGTTACCAAGGGGAGCAGACCCATCGAGTATAAAAAGGAAATAATTTTTGGATAATTTAAAAAGTCAATTTGTTGGTGATTTGCAAATTATTAGACCAATTATTATAAATTTTCAATTTAAGAATGTTTTTATCCAATCAAAAACTCAATTTGAACTTCTAGAGAGATTAATTTCCGATTCTCTATTAATAAACATAAAAAGTTTGCAATTTTTGATGAAATTATGAAATTATAATTTCAATCATTCTTAATTTATATGGTTATATTTTTGAGATTATATTTAAATTACATCATTTAACCATCTAGAATCTTAGGTAACCGTGTTTGAATTACGTGAAGCTTCACCGAGGACAAAAATATTTTCACACCTTTCCGTTCCGAGAAAAGCTGCGTACATAGAAATGTGATCTTTGGTGCTCTGATTACCTTGAGAGACACCTTGCTGCGTCACCATAAATCCATCCAAGCCTGAGTTTGTTCATTCTTTAGAGTCAAGTGTGATTTCCATTTAGATTTGGAAAATAAATTTTAAAAAAATGTTCGATCACATTTTTTATTTCAATTAATCTTCGAGAAAAAAATATATTTTCTTTCAATAAAATATCTTGATTAATTAATTCAAATAATCTGTATTTAATTATTTATTATTAATCATCCTTTCATTTGAAATTTGTGTAAATTAGATTTTGAACAGCAAAAAAGAATCAATTTATAAATCCTTATGTACTTCTTTTAATAGAACCCAAACTTCTGGTCTTCTGGAGGAACTTTTTCATTCAGCCGATAGAAAGATTGCTCATGCACCGAATAAATTTGTCTCTGGCCGTGTGTGCACTTTTTGATAACTTTCGGCTCGCGCGAGGCATGACGGGAATACGCAAACGAAGAAACAAACAACCCCAGCTAGTCTGCGAGACAAACAACCTGGATTTTCTCCGCGCGCCGAGAAGGTAGAGCGAGAGATGAATTTGTAGTCGTTATGCGTGCGCTTGTGTTGTTGATATTAGAGTTGCTTTTTCTTGCCAAGTCCGTATATATGAAATAATAAATTTCTGCTCGCTCCCTACCTTGTGAAAAATAACTCTCCCCTCGTCGCCGTCACGAAGACAAAAAGCTTCGTTAGTCTCGTGTCGGCCAAAAGGATATATAAAAGGCGGAAGACGCAGCAACACTCACCTGAAACACAAGAAAACAAGATATTAAATTATGCTTGAGTAAAATAAACATGGAAGCTTTGGGAACGAAATTATTCAAATCGGAACGTGAGAAAATGGAATGTTTATGAGATGAACTCGGCGCAGGAATATTATCTTGCAGGTTTTGCGCGGGGATAAAAGTTTTTTCCCAGAGGAACGCGGATGAGGCAGTTTGAGTGAATTATTGAAATTGGGAAACCACCTGTAACGCCGCTGAACGGTATCAGTTTGTAAGGAAGTAAAATTATCATGACAAAAGCCTCACGCTTGACTGCGGTTTCAGATTAAGAAATACTCAAAAGGCAATATCAGCATTATTTATGGAGTTCACTTTGCTCCAATTGCCTCGAAATTTCTAGAAAACATTCCAATTTTAATTCCATATTCATTTTAAATAAAAGTTATATATTTGTTTTCCTACCACTTAACAAAACAATAATCAACATATTATAAAAACAAATTAGTTTTTATAATCAGCATTTTTACTGGTATAAAATGTTAGTTTTAAATTAAAACTTCTAAATATGACAATAAGGGGCTTCAACAATGGAAATTAAATTTTTACAGTTTGTACGATTATGATTAATAACTTTTTTTTAAATTAAAAACTTATTAATTAATCAGATAAATATTTCTTGAAGTGTATTTTTTTTTTAATCTAGCCAAAGCAAAATCCTTTAATCTTGCCACGGCCATTGAAGCAATTTGAATTTTAAATTATTTATAACGGCATGTAAATAATTTTTAATAAAGCTTTTAAAATATTGATCAATTTTTTTTAATTTGATCATATATTTTATAATTAAATTTCCCTTCAACTTATAAAGTATATGAGGCCCAGCGATATCAGGAAGTGACTTGGCCGCTCTAGCTGGTCGTTACTTCCAACTTGATAAGATTATCAAGGCACGCAAAAAGGGACACATGACGGATGGAATGAGCTTGCGACGCGTCGGTCTCAGGTGCGCTGAGGAATGAGCCGCACGTCACGGGTCTTGGTTTCATCAGATTAATCCTGGGACTCGTCTCCGAATTCGCTCTCGGCCCCTTTCCTTTGTCGCTGTCTCTCGCACCTTGTGACAAAGTATTCTCCGCAGCCCCGGCTTCTTATTATCTGCCCGATGCTCGCAGAGAAACGTGGACCAGACCGACAACTAGGGAAAGAAGCGAGTCTCTCTCTAAATGGCTCACGCTGCGCTGACCCCTGACAGACGAATTGCCTCCCAAACAGCTGGACACACCAAAATGGGTTAATGAGACCAGCACTACTTGATTTTCTGTTGAAGATGCGCTGCCTTTTGTGAATGAATGGTGCTTAATTTATATTATTTTTTATTTCATAAATAAAAAAAATTATTTATTTACACAGCATAACGTATTCCCCTCTAAAAAATTTTACAAGAAAAGAAAGTGTTTTAGATTAATATTTTTTTTACTGACACTCAAGTATTATTAATGTGGATTGCCTTTTGTGATGATAATTAAAAACTAAAAATTTAGAGCTTAAAATTTCAAATCAGTTATAATTTAATTCTTCTCCATACTTCATTTCCTAAGGGAATCCGAACAAATTGCATGCACAGTCATTATTTAAATTTAACATCTTGTGATAAAACTGTAGACAACCCATCAAAATATACTATAATAAGTAAAAAGGATCATAATATAGTCTGAAGTCCTTAAATATTTTAAACGAAACATATTATTTAATACAAAATTAAATAAAAAAATTAATAAATATATAATTATTTAAAATATTTAAATTACTGTTAAAAATAAGCATTTTTAGTTTTTTTATTAAAAGATTCTTAAAGTTTGAAATAAGTTTCTTTTTTCTAATGAGAAATAATTATAGATAAAGTTTTAATTTTAATGTAAACTAAATCGGTGGTACATTATGGCGATGAAATATGGGCATATTGCAAAGCAAATCAAGCACCGCGAGCACTTTGCGTCGTTTGACTGCCGCTGATGGCCTCACCCTTTGCTCCCTTTATTTGCACACTCGCCGTTTCAACCATTAGCCATTTATTTATTGCTCTGCTTCGACACAAGGCTAAAAAGTGGTGCTGGTAATGGCGTGTTTCACTTGTCGCGCCGCATCTCTGATCAAAAGTGACACACGCCTGCATTGCGACTCGGAAATTTTATTATCAAATCGCTTGTGTGGATTTTGAAAAGAGCAGCAAATATAATCAATTTTGTTTGCGGACAATATTCCGAGATTGGAGGGCGCTTTGTTGTAACCGAGGAGATCACACAAGGATACCCATTGAGGTATGCAATTTTCATTAGCCACGTCTTTATCCGACCCACGCGCACGTGCTCCATTATCTCGTGGAGCGCGCGGATTTCGACTTCAAAAGGCATTGCTTAACGAAGCCTAATTGCGGCTCATTCAAATTAGCCGCCGCCAACATCAAGGTAGGACGCAGCGTGCGACGCCGTAATGACACAGCAGCCGAGCAGCCAGCGTGAAATGTATGCTCTTTGATACGCTCACTTATCCCAGCAGCACCTATGCTGTGTGTTTTGATACGTGCGTTCGCTTCAATTAAGTGGCTATAATGCCACCCCCGTCCGCCCACCGACAAACCACCCTCTCGTCACCAGACGAGATTGCGGCACACACTCGAGAGCAGCACAGAGACGAGCTTTTCGTCACCTACATAGATATATAGTACGAGGGTCTTCGTTGTCAATTACAATTAGGCGTTCTCAATCAGGGTCTTGAAGAAGATCAGATTTCGTTTCGAAAAAATTTCTTTTCAAAGTCAAATTAATTCCAAAATGTACATCAGTTTAAAAAAAAAATTCACACCCCTAGATGAAAAGCATCATAGAATTAAGCGTATAACATTATATCATAGAATGTATTTAAAGAAAGGAAAATTAGCTTCATTAGCTCGCGAGAGGCGTCTCAAATGAAAAAAAATGCTGAATATTGTGGAGATATTTTGCTATGGAGTAAATCAACTGGAAAATATAGTTTTAAATTAAAAAAAATCACAATTCATTTTCATTTTCAATGATTGATGCGCTTAAAACAATGAAGAAAATCATAAAAATCTTCAAATTTAATTCATATATTTCCTCCGTCTAAGTAAAATGAGAAGCATTTACTTTAACAGTAACGTCTTCTTTCAAAATTAGGATCCGAATTCGCTGTAAATTAAATTTATTGTTTAATTACCAAACAATTTTAATAAATAATATTTCTTTATTATAATTGTTTGATAGAAATTAAAGATCAATTTTATTTACAGGGATTTTAGACCCTACTTGGAAAAATATTCTTAGGACGTTATTCTAAATGAAAAGCTTTTCATATTATTGAGTTTTTTTTTTAAGATTGACCCAATTTCTGTTGTTATAATTATTATTTATTCCAAATTATTCCCCTGTCGGTACAATAATTTTATAAAAAAAAAGAATTGTTTATAGCGCCTCAATCATTGAAAATTTAAATAAAATGTATATTTTTTATAATTTCAAATTATAACATGATTAATATTTCTGTCGTAAGAAACTGTAAATTCTGTTTTGATAAATTCACTCTCACATTTCTATAGGTTGCAGGGAGCACGTGTTCGTTGTGCAGAAAAGATAATCTGCGCACTCTTGCTACCGCTTTCAGTGCGAGGGATGCGCATTAGCAGGCTCCGAAGTTATTAAAATGATGGTAATGTGCTGGAGCAGGTGAGGAGTAAATCGTCATCATCATCATCGTCGTCTTAAACAGGATGGCGACGACGCCTCGATGAATACTTCAACTTTATTACGGCAGCAAATGCTATGGAGATAAAGCCGCCGAAATAGCTGCCGGGGTGGCTTTCAATTAAGCATTATAAGGTCTCTCGAGAAGACACGAGTTTCCAGCCAGCCGCTCTCGAAAGCAAGGAGAAGGAGAGCCGAATTATATTAATTTATCATCATCGCCATCAAGGTTTTGATGTAAAATACTGATTTCAGGTACAACAAATAATGCAAGAAAAGTGCGGTGGAATAGTATCCTATATTTTTTTTTATCAATATTATGTTTTTCATGAAGCTTATTAACATTTCTTTATTATTTGCACAAAACTTGGAAAAAAATATCAATGTGTCCGTTTCTTCTATTTTTTCTTCAATTTAAAAATTTTGTATCAAGAAGAATAAATGATGATAATAATAATTAATGTGAAAGTTAATTTTGTTTAGAACAACAAAATGAAACGCTTAATTTGGAGCAATTTAGAGGAAATAATATTAACATTATCATAGTTGTAAATAAATTTAAAATTAATAATTTTAGTTATTATATTTATCTTATATATTTCGTTATTTTTGGTATTTAAATTAAAGCTACTTATTTCATTTAATTAATATTTTTAGTTCATATTAATTTAAATTATTCACTGACAAATTGTTCAAGATAAATATATTTGTCGTTGCAATGTTTAAATGAAATTTAGGTTTATTCTTTAAATTTAATAAATGCTTGAATGTTTCCCAAGACTCTTCTATATCAATTAGAAATTTAAATTAGATTGATTGCAAAATTCATGCGTCTTATTTAATGTAGAAAAAAATTACTACAACCATCAAATATACAATAATAATAATAATAATATCGAAGAGAAAAATAAAATCTTGCATGATTGCGATCAACTATGGAATATTATTTAAATACGATTCAATTTCTATCGCAAATGGTGCCTCACAGACGTTTTTAGTCACACTCATTAAATTCGCACGCGGGCGCAAATCTCGCGTCCGTCCGCTCTAATCCCGATGCAAACTGAAATCGCGTCGAGCTGCCGGCGAGAGAGCCATAGTTCCGTGTCGGTGCGGCATCCACCGATTGATTTATTACGACATTGATTGATTAAAGCGCTTGAGCGGCGGCCCACCTTAGCTCTCATCCGGCCGCTCTGCTCTCTAATAACAGGGCAGCAACTTGAAAAGCTTTCGCGCAGCAAGAAAGGTATATTCAGGATCGCTTTATGCGAATGCAGGCGTATAAAATCCATATTACGCGTCGGGGGCAGAGCAAGCAAGTGCTACTCTTTCACGACCGCATCAAAACTATGGAGATGGATAGGCTTAAAAGCTCAGTCAGCTCTCTCTGGGCCGGGGATGAAGCACTTTATGCACCCATTTGACCCTTAATGTGCGCGCGCGGCTACAATTGAAACCTATTCGGTGTGCGATGCATAGGCAAGGTGCAATGCACGCGCGAGACCACCCTTCTCCGGAGTAATTCAACGTGAAATAGGCGCCCCCGACGACGATGTCCGAGTGATGGATGGATTGCGCGATGAGGAGCAACGACTCGTGATTAATTAACGTCGAGCGAAATTATAATGCAAGTCCAACAACTCATTTAACTGTGTTTGCATTCAAATTTCGGTGTTGTCAAGCCTGATGAAAATTTTTGTGCTTATTTTGTCCAAACAAAACAAAGAGAATGCATCGCAATACACAAATCAAGAAGTGAAATTTGTTTGAAGAAATCGACACTCTAGATTATCATGGAAGTGAAGAACTCGGGCTTTTTCCTCGTTGTTAAAAAAAAAATTATTTTATTCAAAAACAAATGGCTCTTTCCAGCGGATAAAACCTGCATAGTCTATTTTATATGTGCAATTATGTGACCAGAATTAGAACCAAATGTGCCAATTCAATCGGCTTTTATTGAGAACTGAGACCATGAATTGAAAGATAAATCAGGGCCGAGACCTGTACATTCCGATATACGCACTCAATTTTAGTTGGAAATGAGTTCAAATTTAAAAAAAATAAAATTATATAATATGGAAATGAAGAGATCGGGCTTTTCCTCGTTGCAGAAAAATTTTTTTTTATTCAAAAACAAATGGCTCTACCTAAAATCTCTAGTATGAAATTGCAAATTATTTCAATTGATTACTTTGTTCATTATTTTTTAATTCAATAAAATATAAATTTAAAATTTCTCTCTTATTTAACAAAATAATACCTTTGGTAGAAAACTGCAATTCCGCTTGAAGGAATTGCAAATGTTGAACGAAATCCCCTTCTAATGTGAGCTACCATGAAGTGTGAATAAACGATTGAAAATTGTGAAGCGCCACGGGCACTTGCGTTATTTTCCATCCCTTTTTCCATGTTGAGGAGGCTTTGGCAAATCTTTATTAATAGCCCTGTAAGCTCTCCTCTCTTTTCCCGTGCGTGCGTGTCTGATATTGCTAAGCTCCGGTACACACTCTCCTCCACTTTGAACAAAGTGCCCGACGCCCGCACCGGTATTAATATTGCCTCGGGCATGTTAATTACCGTGTACAACTACCTGATATTCGCCACCTAATCCCTCGCTGATAAAATTTATGAACACAAAAGCGTCGGGGAGGGAAAGCGGTGTGGGGTGCACGAGCAGGTAGTTTATTACAGAGTCGGAAAGTCGCCTCTGGGCCACTTTTGATGATCAAGTGGCCGCTTCTCTGCAAAATCTAATTTCTAAATGTGAAATTTGGTCCGAGTCGATTTTTTACCGTGGAAGGAACAGTTTTTTTTATTTTATTTCACGAGTACTGCCGGCCAAATTGCGCAAATAGAGCCTGGCAAAAAGCGACGGCAACCTGTTTTTCGGCAAGTTGGCCCGCCGCCCATCATCATCGCCATCATCATCTCTCTGCTGATATCTATTCTGCGCGGCGGGCGAGTTTGAGATTTATTGTTGGCCGGTTAGATGGCGAGCATCAAGCGTTTGGCTTTATTTGTGTTTGCCACTCGTTTCATTTCGCTCTCGCCAACGAGGTGACGTCACTCTTAATAAATTGATAAGTAAGGTCAGCGAGTTGGCAAGATGGAAAAGATAGAAAGAGTTGTGCGTGCGTGCTCAGAGCTAGACGTTGGATGAAGAGAGAAACTTGTAAGCGCACAAAAATGAAAGGAAAACAACCCTAAGAAGGTTTTTGTAGGAAATAATTACATTTGTTATTATTTTTGTTCTTTTTTCGTCCAAATTGCTACATCATATTGTTTAAATCCCATTGCTGCAAACAATTTATTTGAAAGTAAAATAATTTTTGGGAAAAAAAACGCCACCAACACCAGCAAGAATTTTGCTGAAACTTCCGAGATCTTAAAGACGCCATCTAGTGTTTTAATAAATTATATGTCATGTTTCTCAAATTGATGAAAATTTTCTTAAAATTGAATGAAAGTTGATCAGGAACATGAGATTATTTTTGTTTCGTTGTGTTCTTTGAAAAATGTCTTAAAATTGCAAATTTAAATTAAATGCAGAAAACTATTTAAGATATTTGTAGCTTTAAAATAAATTTAATAATATTCTCTATGCTCATGAATATACAGAAATATTTTAGCAAATGGAAAAATATTTGTGTTTAAAGAAAAGAAATTGACACTAGAGATGATCATGAAAGTGAAGAACTTGGGCTTTTCCTCGTCAAAGAATTGTTTTTATTCAAAAACAATTGGTTCTACCAGTTTCTGTCACGGTCTGCGACACAATTTTATGATCAAGAAAAACTTAAAAAATCAGCAAATTGAAAAACCTCATTTTTAAAGAAAAATTCAAAAAAATTTATTTTCCAATTTGCTGATTTTTAAAGTTTTCTTGCTCATGAAATAGACAGAACCATTTAGTTTTTTGATAAAAAAAAAAATAAATAAATAAAAATCCCGAGTTTTTCACTTTCAATGAGAAAATAAACTCTAATTAATTTATCTGATTTTATCCTTTTATATAATTAAGCAATTTTTCCAATTGAATCGATTGTACTGTTTTTATTTTTGCCAGAGTCAAATTTCTTGCGACATGTATCGAATAACCTGCTGGCCAAAGTGGATTTGCTCTCAAGGAGTCTGTTATGTGTGTGTGCCTGTCCATTAGCGTGCCGTATGTGAGTCAGCCAGCTCGGCAAGAAGAGAGCACTGCACACATAAGCTTTCGCAGATTGCACGACTCTCTGGGCCCGTCCGTCGGTCCGTCCGTCGGCTGCTTGGTTCACTTTACGACCGCATTTGGCTCCAAGAGTGCGAGACTTAATTAAATACACGCCGGCAAACCTGACGCCTCCGCCGCATTCGCATTACCTGCTCGACCCCTTTCGTCCGCAATGTACGTTCGTACATATGCGCGAGCAAATAACAGAGCAAGAGAGAGACGACGTCGAGCAAGGATGCTCAATTAGAGCAAAACACACGGCGTTTTATTTATACCGGCCGACGAATATTATTATTTGCACGACTTGATTTGATGGGCGTGTTGCTCAGCAATCGCACCTTTGAATGTGGACTTCTGGTCAGCTTACATTTGATTAATAATATCTTTTCTCACACATTTTCCTGAGATGTGAATTTTATAAAAAGGATTTTATGAAGCTCACAACTATCTTCAATTAAATTAATCAAATAATGTAATTGAGAAAAGTATTCAATCATCTGAGAAAGATGTCGAGTGAAATATATTTTCATATTTTGGCTAATGAGGACAATTGGCACATATTTATATTATTATTTATGAAGTAGAATATAATTCAAAATAAATAAGCTTTAGTGTAAAAAAATCATAATAATCAATTAATAACAATTAAAAAAATATGCTTTAAAAAAAATAATAATAAAATATAATCATTTAAATGTATGTTAGATTTATATAATTATTTAATATTGTTAGAATTATTTGCTAATTTTTCAAATTT
The DNA here is from genome assembly GCF_031216515.1 of Neocloeon triangulifer. Classification (NCBI taxonomy): domain Eukaryota; kingdom Metazoa; phylum Arthropoda; class Insecta; order Ephemeroptera; family Baetidae; genus Neocloeon; species Neocloeon triangulifer. Next base: position 2,994,370 of record NW_026775555.1, on the reverse strand, counting down.
GTTTGGCTTTATTATTTTTATATATTTATGATATACATATATCAATTTGCAAGTTAAGTTTCTTTTAATAAAAAAATTAATATCCAACACTGTATGCAATTTTTGTGCACATTTTCAATAAGTAATTAGCCAGATTAGAAAATAAAAATTTCCGCCATGTGAATGATTGGCCTCATTAGGAGGTTTCAGAGACGAATCTAGATCGTTAAAGCACCATGTGACTTTAATTTGGACGTATGGTGTTTTTATTTCCATGCAGCTAGGACAAAAAGCGGACGGTCTGGGCGGTGCCGGCTGCGTTGGTTAATTTTACGGCCCCTGGACTCGAGGGTCACATGAAAGCGAGGTTATACACCTCCTTATCTGGCCATCATCACTCCTCATTAGCGCGTGATTGGTTGCAGAGAGCGTTCGAATTAGCTTTATTGCGGCCACATTGCTCGGCACCGAAAACAACAAAACAATAGCGCTCGCTTCATCGCGCCTTTCTCGGAACCTGCAGCGACGTAAATAATTTTCACCACGTCCATTATCGACGCTAATCAATCGCAATTGGTGTCCGCGCGCGAAATATAAATTTCACCTCTCGCTTTTTAATAAACGGCCGGACGCGCGCGCACCGGGTGGAATTTTCAATTAAAAACGTCGGCCTCGCGTTTAAAAAACACGCCGGCGAATGTGACACGCCGCTAATTAGCCTTCAATGTAAAAGCTTTTCGGCCACCGACATGCACCGCGCCACCGAAAATATAAAATAAAATGCAATTTGCATATTGAATAGGTGGAGAGTTAATCACTTTTTGCACGTCGGCCATCAGCGCGATTCGATCAATTGAAAAAGTGTAGTGCGGTCTCACTTGTACACAAAAGCAGGTTGGTGAATTATTTTCCACCACAAATAGTTTTATTGAAAAGTGGAAAATTATTATTTTTATAATAATAATATTTGTATCTGTGTTTCTCGTAATTTTAAGTAAAGAATTAAGAAAGAAAGTAGTGTAATAAAAGTATAATTTTGATTGATAGTTTATTCGTTAAAGTATTTTTTTCCATATGGTCAATAAAGTTGAAATTTCTTATTATTTAATGTTTTATATTTGTAATTGAAAGTAAAGGAAATAAGATTTTAAAGAAATTTGTAGAAACTATTGTCTAGAAGAAAGATTAATAGAGCCTATATTTCTCACATTAAAAAAAATATTTATAAAAATCGGAGTCTAACAATAAAAGCCTCAAAATAGTTCAAAATTCTAAAGAAGTATATTTTCTGAAAAAAACTGAAGGCATATTAAGTCTCAAATAATTTTTTCAGAATAAATTTTGAAGCAATTATAACACTTGAATGGATGAAATTCAATTTTTTTTTCTCAAATGATGTTGCGTGATTTTCAGGCGATAATAAATTTTCTGTTAGGACATTTCCAATTCTTAATTTTAGGGCATTTCCTTCAGGACATTGTGAGGCATCCCTGGAAGGACTCCGTGAATTTGCTGAAACGTATTTATTCTATTATAATTTCTTTTTATTATTATCAATTATTATTGTTTTTATTTGCCCAAATTGTTACATCACAATATTAACATTCAATTGTCGAAAACAATTTATTTGAGAAGAAAGGGATTTATTTGATTATAAAAAATAGAGGCTCAATTATTTAAATAAGAAAAAATCCTTCCATGTTGCGCGTTATCTATAAAATGCACAACGATAAGAATCGTGCTTTATCATTTATACTTTAGAAACACGTGCGACTGGATTTTCCCGTATTTGTCCATGGCCAGGCAAACACGTCTAATGATTGGCGATGATGCGTGTCCGAAAGGCCATAAAACTACACTACTAACTGCAGCACCGTTGTCGAAATTTGGCGCACAGCACAGGTCACTCGCTCTTTCCCCGCCGCTCATAAATGCTCCATACGAATTTCCGTCGGCGGCGAGCCGGGGCGATAAAATGCGTGTTCTGGTCAGTCATCAATCATTTGATCATGTTGTGCGCCGCGTTTATTGGTCGGCCGATATTTTATCTAATAAAAAAGGCCGAGTTTTGTAGGTATTTTTTCATATGGTCCGCTCGTTATATTCGAATGAATGCCGGAAAAAATGCAGGTGCCCTGATATCGCCGCCCCGGCTTATAAATAAAGCGCGCGGTGGACAAACAGGCTTGATAAGCACCAACAGTTCCCCCAAAGCGACGGTGTTTTGCAACTCTTGCTGTTTTCCAATGTGACGTGTTAAAGTAAAAGTGGACAGTGGCACGAGGGTTTTTTTTTAGGTTGGTTAGAATATTGCGTTTGAATTCTGAAACATTTCAAATCAAACAGCAATTTCAAAAACTTTGATGGGAAAAGAAAATTGAGACCTATTGTTAGGTTAAATTATATAGAATTTTAAAATATTATCAAATATTATAAAGTAATCTCTCAATTTCGCTACTATATTATAATAAGACAAAACTCTTCTTCTTCCAAATTTTTAGTGATAAATTATAAATGCAAGGCTAGCACGCGTTATGGAAATATACATATTTTATGAATTATTTAAGACAAAAACTAAAAATAAACTTAAAATGGCACAAAAAAGTATTAAAATAGAAGTTTTAATGAAATAAAATTCTAATTTGATAAAAAATAAAAAAAATTAGATAATATTTAATACTTATAAATGGATAAATTGTGTAAAATGAAATATATAATTTTTTGGTATCATATTTTATTGTTATTTAAATTTAAATATATTACAAATAGAGATGATGCTATTGAATAATATTGAAATATTAATTAATTATAGCAACTCAAGTGCAGTGCAACCTATACAAAAGTCAAAATTTCCTCTTCAAATCACCAACTGGGCGAAATATCTTTCCTACCTCACGGCTGACTTTCTTTCTCCTGTCGTTTTATCAAACAGCGGCGCGATAGAACGCCGGGCGAATTTGCATTTCCTGATTTATATTTCCCTGCATAATAATTAGCAGCAGGCACCTTTTACCATATTTATCAGCGCACACGAGCGAATAATAAGAAACGGAGAGAGAGACAAGACGGAGGAAATAATGGGGCGCAGAGGAGGGTCTGCTCTCTTTTAAAGGACAGGTACTTGAACGAAGCCACTTAGGTAGGCAAATGAATTAAGCGGGAGTATTGCGCTCTCGAAACCTCATCCCTTTTAACACGGGCGCGCGCCGAGGGTTGTACTTCTCTAATTAACTACACAAGAAGAACACGAAACGACGACGACATGATCTTTCTTCGTCTCCGCCGCCGCGCACTTTTTAGCATGTAAATTACTCGACGGCTCCCTCGTTTCCGAGCGGAGACTCGCCTTCACCTGATCAACTTTTCCATCTAAAAGCGGATTAGCAGGAGAATTCCGGTCGATTGCAGACAGACAGTTTCATCAAAGAGATAAGAATAAAAAGGTTTATCTGGAATATCTTTTTACTAAATTAAACCCAAGCTCTGCTCGAAGTTTTTACTTGTCTTTTCAATTTAATTCCTCAATATCTCGGATTTTTTTGTATAAATTAAATATTAAATAAAATAAGCAAAGAAAAAAATAAATGATTAGTTAAATTTCAAATATTTAGATTTAAACCATGTTATCCGAGGCTTGCTGCGGAGGATGGGGTCTTTTTTATCTCAAAAGTTTTAGCAAAATTCTTGCTAGTGGTGGTGCTATTTTGTCCAATAATTCCTTTATTATTAAAAAAAAAATAGCATTAAAAAATTTAATGTAAACAATTTGATGTAACAATTTGGACAAACAACAAACAATAATAATAATAATGATCAATATTTTTTATTTTATTTATTATCTCAATAAATTTACGTGCAGCATAATATTTCCAGTCGACCCTGCTTCCAGACAGCACTTCATTAATTTTTCACTCATTTAGTCGGCACGACAAGATTTACAGCGTCGAACACCTTGTAGAAACTTTTTTAATACCAGCTAACCACAAAAGTTCGCGTCCCGCGGGGGAAATCGGGCCCATCAAAATTCATAAAGCCGCGGGTTAGTTTGTTCGTTACCACCTGAGAACCCTTGTCGAGATTGTTGTCGCGAGGGAGGAGCCTTAGGAAAACAGGCGTGCAACGTGTGTTGACATTCAAAATGTATGAGATGCATGAATAATGCAGCCGAGATGGAGATGGAGCGGGAGCGCGGGCAGAGTGCGGAGCAGGATAATACGCCTTCAATTAGGGAGATGGATGAGCTCAACTGTTTTCGCGGCTGCTCGTAAAACCCCAGCCAGCTCTCGAGAGTCGCCAGCAACAACACCGAGTGAGAGAGAGAGAGATGCTTTGAAAACACATCCTCCTCCGCTGCTGGACGCAAAAGTGGCAAAGTGCGTCCGCCAGCAGCAGCAGCAGCACCTTTGTGTGCGCGGATCTAGGCCACGTCGCATGCAAACAACGCCCGGCTTGAAAGCCCTCACTCCGCCGCCAACTTCTTTTCCCTCGACGCAAATTGAATTCCGAGTTCACGGGAACAATATTTCTCCCTCTTTTGTGCACAGATTTCTTCACAATTGAATGGCAATTGTGGAGGAGAAATGTTAAAAGCGAGTTTCGTAATGTCAAAATTTTGTCCCTGCTTAAATCACAGCAAAATACACTGCTGGATTAATATTATTTCTCAATAAAATAGAATGAGGAGTTAAAATTGGGTTGCAAAAATATTAAAACTTCTTAGAAACTCAAGAAGTAGATAATCAAATTAACTCGTCAAAGAAAGCAAATAATATTTAAAAAAAAAAATTAAAACATAATTCTTATCATATTCAAATTAAGAAGTTTTTTAGTAATTTTATTTAATTTAAAATTAAATCAGCATAATTTTTTTTATTTTCTCTTTGCTTTTCAATATTTTGTTTATTTTAATTTTAATTCAAATATTTCAAATTTTCAAATAGGAGCAAAATAACTTCATAAAAAATTTGAATTTGCAGCTCTGACAGAATAGTTTCGTGATTTAAATATTGCTGGTTTTAAAATCATTGCAAGTAATCCAACCTCCGAAAATTATATAAATTTATTTCATCAATTCAGATAAATTTTATAAATTTTTTTTAATCAACTTCTTTATTAAAACGATTCAAACCAACATATACAGCAAATGGATTTAACTATCATGATTTTTTTACAAAAATCCCTATTATCGCCGCTGATTTAATTTAATTTATAAATAAGCAATTAAAAATAAAATTAATTTTCCTTAATCTGACATTCAGCGTAACGATTAATTAAAAGACACTAGCGATAAAATTCCGTTTTATTTAACAAGAAATTTGCTGATTTTGTTAAATATTTTCAGCTGCCTGACAGAAAACATCACCTGAGCTCAGGTACTACCAGGTTATGCAACCCGCACATCCGGCACACGAATCAGGTTGCATACGAAATCCCCCTCAAATCAGGACCCATCCTTTGAAACTTCCCAGCGCATTTTCACGTTGAAAAGACGGCGCAATTCATTGTCGCCGTTTTATCTGGCAAGTGGCTCATTACTTATTGAACGTTTACGGCCTGTTGGGAGTTGGCGACACGCACCGAGGGATGATCCACCCCAGCCGAAGAAAGAACAACTCGCGGCGCACCGCTGGGAATGCTGAGATTTGGCCAAAGCGGATTTTTTCCCTCCCCAACGTGTATGAATTTGCGATTCGGGCGCACCTGTCAATTTTTTTCGGAAAATTCCATCGTCGGCTGCACAAACTCCTCTAAAGTCAAGTGCTCGCGTAAATAATTAATTAGGAAGGAGCTCTCGAACGGCGGAATGCAATTATATATATATTTATGTATGCAGGATGTAAAGTTAGTTAAAAGTTACCTTTCAGCGGCGTTTTCGAGCGGATTCCCTTGAAGATTTTTCGAGTGCCTCTCGTTGAGTCGAGAGTCTCCGGAACGAGAGGGAGGCGGACGGAATTTTCAGCATAAAAACGTGGCTGCTTAATTAGCGCTCGCTTTTTAAACGCGGGCAAATTGTCTCTCTCGTGTCTTCGTCATCGTGCGCAATTATGCAGCCCTTTCGCAGCGCTCGGCACATGAGATGCTCGTTAAGCGTCGCTCTTTATGAAGCAGCATCAAAACTACTCGACGGACAGAGAGCTTGGTGTACTTTCAGAAAATCTGTTGCTAACTTGAACAGCTCGTATTATCAATTTTCATCAGTAAATAATTGTTAGTTGAAATGATAAATTTCTAATCCTGATTTATTTATTTATCTCTAAATAAATGACTTATGATAATTATTTTATTAATATCTCTGTCAGTTTTTAGTTAAAAATAAGGGAATATTTTTTTTTCAAAATGTTGAATCTTGAAACTAAAAACATTAATAAAAAAAGTTATTTATTATTGTATCTACAAACTTCAATTTCTCATTTCAGTTATATAAATCATTTCTTTTTCGTAGTAGAAATTCACGATCGAAGGTTGATTTTTGGTGATTTGAATTTAAAATCGGCTTTTTCTCGATGGGTTTAGTGAGTTGTTTATTGTTTAAGAAAAACTAAGTTCCTGCTCTACATGTTTCGGCTTTTTACAGAATTAACAACTCACAAAGCCCATCTAGGAAAAGCCAACATTCAAATCACCATTATTATATCTTTATATATAAAAATATATTAATAATAAACAAGTTCAAAATAGGCCAAATCACGAATTATTTTTCCTTTTTTTTTAATTTTTAGTTCAATTTACACTTATATTTTCTATTTCTTTAAATAAAATGTGTATTTCATTCAAATAAATCTGCTATTTTTCTACAAATTTTGTTGAGCAAGTGCTGATTTTGTTTATAATTTTATTACCCTATTGAACTTTGCTCCAGTGCTCACTGAAAGTCTTATCCATCTCTATAACCTTGGGAAACGTAGTAAGTGTGCAGCTCATCAACATAAATTTCCCCGTTCGGAGGCTGTGATTATCAGTGATACGTCGTTTCTTTTTTGTACTTTTTCCTCTACACACGGTGCTGGCATATCAGTTTCTACATCGCGCGTGTCAAAGGTTGCTGTCTTCTGTTGTGCCGTATGATTTATATCGTCGAGAGAGCTAAATTCTTTATCGCCGCTTAATTATGTGCCCACTCCGGTTTTATTGGAGCACGTGTGGTAGAAAAAATTTAAAAAAAAAGAGGATAGCCCCGAAGATAAATCGAAAAGTTTCTTCACCTTTGAGCGAAACGCGCCGCCTTTCGCAATTCGCGACCGACTTGTTTTGCACAAAAGCGGCGATTGTTTCTTTCTTTCTTCCTCTCTCGCAATTAAGAGACGCAAACATGCTGCGTTCGCACTCTGCCACCGCTGTGTCGCTGCTGACGCCACTTGATCAACTTTTTATCTCGGCAGACAGGTTGTTTTTTTCAACCGTTTCGTTTTATGCTTATTTTTTCCCCGGCGGCGCGGTGCTGCAATCCAAGATGGCCGAGAGGTGCACGCCGACCTTTGGAGCGCTTGATTGGCCCGGCATCCTGCTTTCCGTCGCAGGTTTTATTACGCCGAGCCACGAAAGAGGTTATCGCGGATTGTGACCTTTATTTTATACACACACGCCACAGCCCTATCAGCTCGTTCGACGCCGGGATCGTGTTATATTATTTATGTCACTCGCCACTGCAGAGTTGTTCTTTCATTCGAGAAAATAAAAGAATAAGTAGACTTTATCAACACGAGGAAATAAAATTTTGTTAAATTTTTTCCCAATTTAATGCTTTTTACTAGTTTATGGTCAAATCAATCTTTTAAGGAAATACAAAATTTATCTGAAAGATAATTTTATATTAATTCTAACAAAAAACTTGTTTTGCAAGTTGATTTAATTTATTTCCATGCTCTTTCTAATGAATCAAAAAAGATCGTTCTGTAAACAGAGATCAACACTAATTGCAAATCTAGACTGCCATTTTTCATAACTCACGGCGACGCGCCCTGAGAAAGATGCTAATTAGTCATTCAATGCAGACGCGTCTCTGCCCTTGTCGCGTTCTGCTCTGTGAAATTAGAAAAGCAGGACTGCGCGAGTGAGTAATTGTGCGACGACGATTTCGCACGGGGGGATATATAAAAATTTTCATCTTGCCATTTGCAAGGACCGCCGCCGTCGCGTGTCAGAATGAAATATGACGCCGCTGCGAGTGTCAACACCTTATATATATTAAAAATATAAAAAAAAATAAACGATGATGGGCGGGGGTGCATATATTTGGCAGGCGAGGAAAAAATCGGAGCTAATTCCTCAGACTCCCCATTGCAAATATACCTGTGCTCGTTGCACCCCCGTTTTGTTGACGGGGGAAGGCGAAAAATGACAAATTTGGCCAAATGCACCAGGCAGCTCTCGCTTTCTCTCGTTGTTTATTTTGTTGAAGACAAAAAAAAATGGAGTGAAAAATTGCAGGACGCAGATTTCCGTACTTTTTTTCCTCACAAACGCGTATTTTATACAAATCATCCATTCTTGACATAAAAGTCATAAAATGTGCCGATCTGTAAGGAGATTCAACAAAAGGGGGCTCGAAAATTCACAATGCAACTTGTTTTTATGGAGTTTTTCATTCCCTTCTGCTCACTGCTCTTTGTCAGTTCATTACTTATTTATTTTTGTAAATTCATTGAAACTGTTTTCCTATAACTTTACTTATTCTTATAAAATAAAATAAATGCAACAAATAAACAGTTAAAAGGTGATTATTTTTAATTAAAAAAGTAAATTGTAAATGATGCTTATAAATTAAATGTGAAAAACGAAATTATAGAGCAGAAGTTTTTCGCGGACAATAAGCGTCAAAAAGTGTCACACCTGCTCTTCCCCTGTTGTTGCGTTCTTGGGCGCAAAATTAATTGCTCTAATTGGACCAACTCGTACGAAACAGCGCTCGTAAACGCGTCGGTGGCAATAAAAGCGACTGTAATTTCGTTTGTGTGTCACTCGTGATGCGACGCAAGCAGCCGCAATTCCATCTGCACGTGTATAAAGTGTACAGTGGGTAGATTGTCTACGAATGGTAGTTTTTACAACTGTTATTAAGGGCGTCGCCACCGTGACGTACGGAATTAAAATCGAATTTACTTGGGTGACATATTTTTAAAGGTAAAATTACAAAACTTGAATAAATAAAGGTCAAATTTTGATTAATTTTAATTATTATTTATTTAAATTACACGTATTTACTTTTAAAAAAAAAACTGCAAATGGATTCTTTACTCAGCCCCTCCTAGCCGTATATATAGATATATTTTTTTTTTTTTTTTTTTTTATTGGGGATAAATAGTGAATTTATTCAATTTTTCCTAATCGTGAATATTGCGAGTTTTATATGCGATTTTATCCTATAAGCTAACTCAACACGCGAATATTCTCACTTCTTTTTGATTATTATTTATTTTATTTAAATTTCAATTCAAATTTAAATAACACTATACAAATCAAGATTTACAAGATGAGAATTGCATTATTTGTAAATTCTGTGCATCTAACTGTGCGAAATAATTTATGATTTGAAAAATCCTTTTTTAACCATAGATATTACACTGCCAATGAGACAAGTAGAAGCAAATTTCCAATCATTACAACTATATTTTATCAAAATAAATTAAAATCTATAAAATGATTTTTTCACACGCTAAAAATTCATTAAAATATTTAATAAAATTAATATATAGAAAATAATAAATTTAAAAACTGTTATTAAATGTTACTTTCTCAATAAGTTCTTGCTGCAACCAGAGTCATTGTTTTATTTTGTTATTTTCATCATCAACCACCGCGTTGGCACTTTTTTATATGAAAATGAGCCTAGATGGATTTTTCGCTTCACCTCGGCGGGTAGCCCGCGATTGTGCTCCCGCTGCGACTCACTTTACATCTCTCGACGGCAGCCCCGTGTTGCACTCATGCCTTTTTTAGGTCTCTCTGTTTCTTCCTCTTGCACAGCAGCTATTATAACCCGACTCCGCTTGCAACCTGTGCTGCTGCTGCGAATAAACATACCGCCAGCTTTTAACCTTTTAATGCTCTAGCTCCTGTATAAAATATATATAAAAATATACCAGTTCACTATGTATATAAAAGGAGATGTTTTCCATCAGCACAGAGCCACGCAGCATTCGCACGTAGGCGCCGTAAATATGGATGCGAAAAACGCGCACACGTTGCGACACGGAGAGCGCGATTTCTGCGTCAGTAATAACACGTGCGATCAGAAAAGCAGATGTGAAATGAGGTCGAGCGAAATTCCTAATGTACTAGTTAAAATCATCTTTGTTGAAATGGAAATTTTGTCAAAAAATTCCTTTTTTTATTAATATCGATATAAATTGCATAAATTGAGACCATATTATTCTCATGATGGAATGAAAAATCGAAACTATTAAACATGGACCATGGATTTTTGGATATTTGAAAGCAGTTGTGTGTAAACAGTTTTATCATGATTTAAAATAAAAGATTTTACTTGTGTTTAAAGGAAACTCTTATATACTTTTACACAAATTATATAATTTCAGATAATAATATTTTTGAATGGAAACTATAAAATGATTTTTAATTTCTACTAGTTTGTTTTTTAATGGTATGTGGGATGGGTTTTTTTTTACCTCGGAAGTTTTAGCTAAATTCTTGCTATTTGTGGTGCCGTTTTGTCCAAAAATTCCTGTCTTTCAAATAATTGTTTTCAACCATTGAATGTTAACACTGTGATGAAACAAATTAGATAAAAAAGCAAAAACAATCAAATGTATATTCATTTTTTAACTCTCACCTTTTTACTGTTCCTGATGAAGTTTTCACACAATCTATATATATGAATAAACTTTCTTTGAAGCTTGAAAGAGCGTTTTTACGTGTGAAATTTTGTTGAATTTTTGCACTAAAATTTGCGAAACGTGAATCTTTTTGCTACGTGGAGACCTTGAACAAAGTCTCTCACTGTGTATTTTCACTCCTTTTTATAATTTACACTCATTCCGTGCCATTTGAAACGTTGCAGCTTTTGAAATCATAACAACACCAAAACGAAAACAAAGGCATTCCTTGTTGCGCGTGAAATGACACATATATTTTATTTCGGTAGAGCTTTGCATACAACTAACGTGACCTCATGCGAGAAGAATGAGCCAATCACCTTGTAGCAAAAGAGATGATTGAAACGAGAACCGAGAGAGAGCAACTACTACTCTCGTCTCAACAGATGTCCTGAGATCCAATTGCTCTCGTTCTTTTTATCTGCGCTGAACGCGAGCCAAAGTGCATCATCTCGATAGAAAAAAAAAGAAACGAATATATGTAGTTTCGAGCTTTTCGCACACCTCCATCGGCAGCAGCACGTCCACGCGCGGTGAAATAACTTTCGCGTCCCCCTCTGCAAAGGAGGGTGCATCATTCATACATCATCAGCAGGCACGCGGCGAGCGATATTGATTGAACAGATTTATGCGCAACAATAAAAAATATCAAAAATGTATACGGAGCAGGCGAACGAAAAGTAGTGCACCCCTCGAAATGCGACATCCAATATGTAAGAAAATGCGGTTCCGCGCAAACGATCTGATTATATCAAGATGAAGTTTCATTTCAAAACACATTTTTATCATTTCATTTCCAACTTCTAATAATATGAATGAAACATGCATTTTTCAGTTTAATTTAGATAATGTATAGGGTTATTTATTTCAACAAATTCCTATTGTGATTTAAATAAATTTCTTTTAAGTGGAGAGTAAATAAGAATTTTGTATAATTTTAATATTATTATTACTTCAATCATTTCCTAGTGTTAAAATTCATTCATCTCACATGTATTTTATTTATTCCAAACTTTTAAATTTCATTTTTTTTTACGTTCAATGATTGTGCGGACCCACAGTTGGACCGAAACCATTCAAAACCACCCGCACTTTGGCACTTCTTTATCTCTTGATTTGCGTCTGAAAGGTGTGTGTCATATTCGACTGGTTGTGCGGCACATTGTTGATGCATGAACGTCCCATTATTACAACAATAAAAAGACGCGCGTGCCGTGCATGCTTTACGACGCGGCCGTCGATGATGATGATGAGGTACGAGCGAAAATCTATGCCCATATGTGAGAGTCGTGCGATTGCAGAGTTCAAAAGGGAAGAAGAGGGGCTTTTGCTCGGCAGTGCGCGCGCGAACAAACGACCCCTCAATGTGGGAATTAACGGTGCCGAGAGAGAGTCGCGCGCCCCATAATGTGTGCTACTGGGGCAATGAGCAAACGAATGAGGGTGTAAAAGTACAGGCGTGTGATAAACTTGCCTCGGATTTGAAAAGATTTGTGCAAATCCTTGCAAAAATATCAATTCTGTAATAATGTTTTTACGCTATTTAAATTAAATCAATGGATAAAACTCAAATCAATGTTATTATTTATTTGCTGTTTGTTTTTCCTTTTGTATGAGCCATTCAATATGGATTTTGATCAAATTTTAAATTTTAAACTTTTTTTTGCAATGCATGTAAGCCAAAGAAAGCTTCAATAGATTTACATCAATGATTTTAAATTCCTTGTGAATTGTCAAGACTTTAAATTTAATTTAATAATAATAAGGTATTACATTGTGACATATTTTCAGTGGAACATTAAAATTTGTGACAAAATAAATATATATATCATTAAAGTTTAAAAAAAAATTAATAAATAAAATATTAGTATTAATTAAAATAAGTTTATAATATATTAAATTATAGCTTATATAGTTCATCTTAATATATTAAATAAAATTATAAATGTCAAACTAACTTTAAAAATTATTAAATTTATTTGTCGTAGATGGCAATCGTCCGCCGCACTGAAAGTTCGCCCGCGATCTAAATCTGCGGACCAGTAAAAAAGCAATTAAGTTCCCATCACAAAGAGGGACGTGCGTTTTGTCAAAAGGTGCGCTCGTGGGGGGTTTCGTTTCATTTCGCCTCATCAAAGGGGATGGCGAGGGGGTGGCGTTTTCAAATCACAAAGGTGCATTATATTGTGTGCGATTAACATCTTCATTGTGATGCTAAAAGCCCGGCGGCTGCTGCTTGTTCAACGCATATTATGTACCTCGATTTTCAGTCAGATGCACTCGCCGGCGTGAGAAATAAAGAGAGCGCCGTGTGCATGCAATTTATTGACGAATTTGAAGGCTTATCGATGCGGTCTCGGTGAATGGCGGCGGCGTCGGTTGCATTGTTGGCTTTGTAATTAGTCCACTCGGCCGTGAAAACAAAAGCGAAAACCGGATTTGCCGCTGCGCGCACCTTTTGTTTACCATACCTTGGGTAAATATTTTTCTTGTCTTGGCAAAACTTTTCCATGCGATTTCATTCAAATGACTGTATTGTGCAAAAGCTGCGATAGTATAAAAGCCACATTTACTTTAAACCGTCAACTAGTAAATTATTTTTAATTTAATAAATGACAATTTCAAAGTAGAATATTATTGTAGTAGAATTTCACGATCAAGCTGTGAAATCATTTTAACAAGAATTAGAACAAAAAGTAATCTAAAGAAAATATTTTTCTTTGAACTTAAATATTAATTAATTTGTTAAAAAAAATATTGAATTCAATAGTCAAGTTAAAAATAGTTTTGTGTAAAAATAAATTTAAATAATTTGTCACGAAAAAATGTAAATTTGAAGAAAAATATTTTTTAAAAGATTGATTTTTGTATTGATTCTTGCCAAAATGATTTCACAGCTCATGAATATTGGCTGCAGCCGAAACATGTAGGCAGGATATTGTTTTTCTTAAACAACTCAAAACAACTATTGAGGAAAAGCCGATTTTAAATTCAAATCACTAGAAATTATTAAATTGATTTGTTATTTCTTTCATTTTTTTAGTTTTTGTTCACAATGATCGCCTCAAAATCATTAAATCCTTTTTATCTCATTTCTCCTGGTCCAGAATTTAAAAAAATCCAACTTATAAAGTTTCACTACAGGCGGATTTCTTATTAGTTGAAATGCCCTTGATTTGAGATGATTAGGAGGAAACTTCGTCCTACCCGGTGGAGTTTTTAGCCTTGGAATTTGCTGCTGACTCTCTCACACCTTAAGAGAGAGAAATCAGATGTGAGAGCAGAAGAAAAGAGGACGAGGAGTGCGGGCAGGAAATTGGTGGAAAAATAAAAAAGAAAACGTTTGGAGGGAGGAAGAGAACGAGATGGGGAAAATCCGGCGCTTTGGCGCCGCAAGTGCGTTTCTTAACCACCTTGAAATTATGCAGATCTCTCTCGTTTTATGAGATTTCCAAAGGCTTTCTCATGCAAATTCTCCACTTGACGAAGATTTCCAGCTTTCTCGCTGATTTGCTTTACTTTTCAGTCGTATTTTGTTGAAATTTCTATTCCAAAAATAGACTTTATTGGGGGTAAAAAAAGGTGTGCTTACTTAAAGTCCCCTTTCTGCTTCTCAAAACAACCCCTAATGCAGACTCCGGTCTAGGGGGCAGCTCGGAACACATAGGTATGCGTGGAGAAGAGCTTTTGGCTGCAGAGGTATATATTGCGCGTCTAGGGTTTCATATTTCTCGATCCCCTCCGGCTGCTCTTGTGCGGGAGACAGGAAGAGGTAAAAAGTGAGAGAGAGAGAGAGAGAGAGAGATGGAGTGAGGTGCGCGCTAGATTTCCACCCCCGTGCAGCGCCGGCACCTGGAAACCATTAACAATAACTGTCTCATCCATCCATCCAGCATTCGGCCCCGAGATTGTTTTCGAGATGAACAACGGCGCCGCCCGCTTTCGGATCGATAAATGTACTTTTCGGATAAATTACTTTGTCGATATGAAAGAGCTGCATGATGGGGCGTTTGATTAATTCGGGGCGATTCCGGGGGCAGCCATAAAGGCACAAACGCACTTACGACTAGAGAAATGGAAACGATGACGTAGAAATTTGCAGGCACCCTTCAGTGCAAAATTCTCCATGAGCAATTAACTTGAAAATATGTCATTTTTATAACATAAATTTGCTAAAATATTAATTTATCCTCCCGGAGTGTGCATTTTTTTTAATGTGATTGAAATATACTATTTATTATTGTTGTTTATTTCTTCAACTTGTGTATTTAATTTATTTATTTGAATAAATTTATTTGAAAAAAGGAAATTGTTTGAAAAAACAGCACCATCACTGGCAAGAATTTTGCTAAAACTTCCGAGATCAAAAAGACCCTCTGCAGTTGACTTAGTTTTTGTTCTTATCACTTAGTCATTGTCGTCCAATAAAACTCCTCAATACAACAGATAATTTATTTAATCAGAAAAGCAAAAAATTATCAGATTTCAAATTATAGAATAAACTTACTGCAAAAATTAATTTTTTTCGTGTCAAACTTACTATTTTAGGAAAAGAAACCCGAAGCTATAATGGTTTTGAGTTGAAAAAGATAACAAATGACATGATTTGGTACATTTCAAACTATGCTTATTCGGAACCCCCACCCCTCCTGCCTAATTATAGTTCAAGGACTTCTTGCTCTCCACAATCAGCAATTTATCACGCTTGTTTATCTTTCAAAGGAAAACTCTGGTGCTTCACGCTAGGACAAAAAATAACTATATTTTTTTCCACACGACTTTGCCTCTTCACCTCGCTCTCCGTCCTCTCGTTTGGAATAATTAATTTCAATTTCGGGAAATTGGACAAGAGACACGCCATAAATTAGGCCCCGTTGTATACGAATCGAACCGAAATAACCTCAAAAGATATCGCGCGGGCAAATTGGCTGACGAATGAACTGGAGTAATAGTCAAAACGAGCGGAACACGTGCTCTCCGACTAGAGGAGATTCCTAATCTGTTGCCATGCGCGGGAAAAGTATTAATGCTGCGTCGGCTGATATGTTAACGAGGATTTCGGTCATTATTCTGCGTCAACTTTTCGGAAACTTGTGACGACCATATTATTACTGTAAATAAAGAATAATATTGTTTTGTATTCATGTAATATATGTTATCCCACTCCTCCTGTATTTCCCCTCAAATCAGAGCAGGCGACACCTCGGTGCCGCACAATAAAAATAATAGTGTTTGCTTGGCTCGCAGAGCATAAAGTCTGGTTTTTATTTGTTAATTCCTAGAATAGAAATATAGTGATTTTAAAGAAGTCTTTGGGAACCACAACACTCCCGGCGGGCTGTGTCCTTGGACAGGAGGTCTTCAGGGTGAGCCGAAGGCATAGAGGGTGAGGGTCAGTCAGTTGAAAATAAAGAGTAAAGTGTAAACTAATTTAATAAGTAATGCATTAATAGATTTATTCAAGGCGATAATCGAATAAGCTTTAGTCACCGTGCACTCAACGTGCCGAACCACGGAGGTTGGTTCCATGACCCGGCACCAGCTATTAAGTAGTTAATAGCTGGGTAATAAGCTGTGCAATTCGCACCCTGGTCCAGTTCCCTAGACTGGACCCAAAAGGTTGTCGCAATTGGGGGCTCGCTAATACGAATAATCTATTGAAAAAATGCTACACTTAAAAAGAAAATAAATGAAACATAGTTTTTGCCCACAAAAGTGGAATTAAAATCAAGGACTGACCCTCAGGCCAAAATGAGCCGGTCCTCGAATTGGTCCCGAAGTTGCCAAGGTCGTGACCGTGCGCAAGGTCACTTCCAAAGTGACTTTGGAGGACAGCAGCCAGACACTGCTGGAATGTACGGAATTCAAAACTCTCAGAGTTTTGGTGCATCTTCAGCAGCTTCCGCTGCACAATTTGAGTCGCAACGTGCCGACTTGCAACAAACCAGAGCATTAGCGGGTTTAAGACAAGACGCACTTGCAAGCGTGCCGCGGCGTTCCAGCAACGCGAGTGGCATGTATGCGCCCACGAGGCAGCACGGACGGCCAGAGAACACATTGAGTTCACCTTGATGGGTCCTCCTCTGGCAACGAGTTTGGCGAACACCGGTCCAAAATGGGTCGGAATAAATGTTCCCAGAAACCTGACCGGAAGGACTGGACATATAGTCTGGGAAAACTTAAATGAGAGCGCCCGACTCTCATGGGAAAATTAATTTTCGAACCGAAGAGTTCAATAGGAATGTGGGCACCTTTGCCCAGAGTTGAGATTTATTTGGCGGCTGGAGCAAGCTTTGAATTTAAATTTAATGCTCTATTGGCAGTAAAACCGGCCAATTTTTTTTAATTGTCAGAAAACTAAATGGAAATTTTTATTTTTAATAATTGAGGAAATTTTATATATATAAAAAAAATGGTTTGCTTCACAAGTCTGGCAATGTTCGGCATGCAGGCAGCGAATGCAGAAAGTCGCGGCGGGCCAGCAGTGACTGCATGAGTCACGGCGCAGCATGCAGACAAAATCTGACGCAAATATTCGACCGGCAATTCAATCTAGATGGTGCGCTCGCTATTCATTCCAGAGTGAATAAATTCACGTGAGCAAGAGCATTGATAATTTTTCTCATTCTTTTTTTTTCTTTTTGATTTATTTATTATTTGCTCCAATTCTCCAAATTGAGGGTTAGAAATTAAAAAAAAATTAAATAATACCCGGAGTTCAATCTATTTTTCTTTTTTTTCAGGTTTTTTGGTTTTTGTTTTTAAGGGGGGAGAATGTGACGACCATATTATTACTGTAAATAAAGAATAATATTATTTTGTATTCATGTAATATATGTTATCCCACTCCTCCTGTATTTCCCCTCAAATCAGAGCAGGCGACACCTCGGTGCCGCACAATAAAAATAATAGTGTTTGCTTGGCTCGCAGAGCATAAAGTCTGGTTTTTATTTGTTAATTCCTAGAATAGAAATATAGTGATTTTAAAGAAGTCTTTGGGAACCACAACACTCCCGGCGGGCTGTGTCCTTGGACAGGAGGTCTTCAGGGTGAGCCGAAGGCATAGAGGGTGAGGGTCAGTCAGTTGAAAATAAAGAGTAAAGTGTAAACTAATTTAATAAGTAATGCATTAATAGATTTATTCAAGGCGATAATCGAATAAGCTTTAGTCACCGTGCACTCAACGTGCCGAACCACGGAGGTTGGTTCCATGACCCGGCACCAGCTATTAAGTAGTTAATAGCTGGGTAATAAGCTGTGCAATTCGCACCCTGGTCCAGTTCCCTAGACTGGACCCAAAAGGTTGTCGCAAACTCGAGATGAGAACGGAGAGATTTCGAGCTGAATCCATTTATCAGAGATGGAAATCATAAATTATCTGTAAACAAAGTAGTTTTTTTCCTAAAAAAAATTAATAATATTTTTCGTTGTTATTTTTACAGGCGTCCAAATTTCAATTACATTCTGGCGAAACTGCGGCATTAGTGCCGCTCGTCCCCCCGTTTAATGAGTGAGCAAAAATGCCCTCTGTGCATTGACTTTGGCCGCGGTCCAAAGCGGCGAATCTCTTTTTCTTTCTCTCGACTAATATGTAAAGCGGACACAGCACATCCTCTTATGGGCTCTGTGCCCTTTCTGCCGCCCTATTTCGCTTTACACACGCGTATGTATGGAAGTTATTTCGGAGGAAAAAAGACGACGCTCTTTTTTTTTTTTTTTGATGCAGCAACAACTAGCATGGGTCGTCGGTTTGTAACAACAGCGCGCGCAAAACGGAAGATTGCGATCCTAAAAATAAAACCCAAGCCAGAGAGAATGACACGACGACGGCCGTATAGAGGAGCAAAGAACGACGCGGCACAATGACACTCGTCGCGAGCACGAATTATTATTATTTCAATTCCGAGAGCCGAAGTGGTAACGACCACAATGGTAAAGAGGAAACTCGCTTGTCTCTGGTTTTTATTTGTTTTTACAGTGCCATGAATGCATAAATGCATAAAAAAAAATTGTTATTATTTAATATGTTGATAATTATATTTTAATTAATAAAATTTATTTTATTTTTTTAATGAAATCATTAAATAAAACCAATTAAAGGAAATATTTTGATAAAATAAATTATTTGACAACAAAATTACTTTAAAGCAAGGCAACCTTTAAAATTTATGAACTTGGTTAAAAAACCTTAAATATCATAATTTCTTTTTTGAAGCTCACGGCGGCAGATAAGGTCTTTTTGATCGCGGGAGTTTCAGCAAAATTCTTGCAGTTTTGTCCAAAAATACCTTATTTCAAATAAATTTTGTGCAAAAATTAAATGTTAACAATTTGATTTAACATTTTAGAGTAATAAACAACAATAATAAAAAAGGATTAAATAATTTTAATAAATTTTACTCGAAGAAGTGATTTCAGTATAATAATTAATCATGATTCATTGACGCCGTGGGTGCGAGTCATCACACGTTGGATTGCTGCGGTGTTTGTCGACGCTTTTGCACAGAGAAAAGCAATTCTGTCTTGCTGAGGTGCACCTCTTGCTAGAAATAAATCGAGGGAAAAGGCCCGTAGTGTGTGCATGTGTAATGTTTTCGCTGGTGCAATTAACGAGAAGAGCCGCCGTGTGCGCGCATACAGCTCTCAATATTTTGCTTTTGAGGCAGGCGGCGAAGCGCATCGTGCGTTGTTTTGCAACCGGGGAAAAAAACAAAAGCCGCAATTTGCATCTATAAATAATATCTCGCTGAGAGTTGCTCGAAAAGCGACACCTGCAGCGAAGGAATTTATAAAATTAAGATTTTTTTACAAGAATCAAAAGCTATTAAAAAAATAGATTCATTTTTAATTCCATTTAAATCTATTGAAAGATTGTATTTTTTATACTTTAAATAGTAAAGAAATTAATTTAAATCAAGTTTAGATTCATTTTCAATTCACGAACAAATTTTTGTTTTGAATTTTTCCAGTGAATGTTTCGCAGAAGATGGATGCTTTTGCAACAATAAGCGGACAAGGGTCGCTTTGTGCGGCTGATTCAGCGAAATGCTCTTCGCACACATCCATCTATTTTTACTCTCCATTAAAGGTACGTGGGGCAATAAATCGCGCAAGCGGGCGGGTTGCTCGCTTCTCTCTCACACGCCACCGGCGCAGCATATGAGGAAGAAGTGATAGATTTTCCTAATATTGCGCCGCCGGTGCTCGCTACCAAATATGTCCAACTTTTTCCATACGCGGGGGAGCGAAAATATTTTTGTTTGGCGAGAGTGCAGGAGGAAAAGTTGGCGACGAACGACCCGACCGGCCAGTGTGTATTTATTGAGCCGACTTCCTTCCGACAGGTGAAACAATATTTTCGATTCGCACATTTTCCACAAAACTTTCTTTTTTTACTTTCGTACTCTTTCATTCTTCGGCTCTGTTGATTTATCAGGCCTTTTATATTTATTGCGAATAAATCACCCTCGCCGCTGCTATTTTTTTCATCCCCTTTATCCTCTCTTTTGCGCGCTCTCAATTGACACTCTCTATACTCCGAGCGTTGTGTACTAAAAGGCGTGTGTATATTTGAATATGTGTGCGATTGGACGGACGTTTCGCTGCCGCTTTGTACGTTCGGTGATTTATTTTCATTTGGGTTTAATTGCACGACTCACAATCAGTGCGGCCTTTGTGACACCTACTCAGCGATTTTACAGTCTAATTTCAACTTTGTGCAGTAATTTAAGAATTAATTATATTTTATTATAAAATTTATAAATTAGAATTAAATAAAGCAAAATAAAAAAATTTAATTTAAATAAAATTAAATTGAATAAAACATAATAACATAAAATAAATTGTAATAAAATGAATTGAAATATGGAAAACAATTAAATTTTAATATTCGACTGTATTTGACACAATTTTAAATTAAAATCCAAAAGCATAAAATAAACATTTCTTTAGCTGAAACAGTTGATTACCCTTTTAAATTTTATCTAAAAGCATTTGATTTAATTTATAAATTTCTTATGTAAAGAAATCGTATTATGAGTCAATTTTTACATTCAAAAGAATTTATAAATTTTTCTCTTAATTTATCATAAATTTGGAAATGTCCGAAATGTCGAAAAAAAAATAAAGATATTGTGTTATTATTGAAATTTAAGAAGTTGTTTTTTGACACTATCATTTGCCATCTGAAATTTATTTTCAAGAATTTGATAATATTAAATATTTTATTCCTTTCTCACAAAATTACACCTATTTTTATCTAACTTCTGCTCTTGTCATCTTATGATGACGTAGAAGTTGTTGGTGAGCAGCTTTCGGCCGCTCTCCTCGGCGGCCAAGTGGTCAGAAAAGCATCCGCGGACATAAATCACCTGTTTATTTACCAGCATTATTTCGTCCTATATAACATCGATGATGGCCCCTCTCGTTCGCCGTGCGCGGTACATACATCATCATCAGCATTGAGTTATACAACGGGCCATGGCACACCGGCGGCAGAGCGCGGGGGAATCTTTTTATCTGTTTTTTAGTCTCATCTCCACCTCCCGACCGTCCCACCCACCCACCCACAAACATCATGGCCGCCACATCATCAGACAGATGCAGAGAGCAGAGAAAACGAATGAACAGGAGATTGCTGGTGCGGGACCCACTTTTTTCCTTGTGAATCATCGGAATCATATCAGCTTTTTTGATAACAGTTTTTGGGATTTTGAAAACAAATTAAATGTTTTCTAACTGTAATTTGTTATTATAAAATTCTGACCAGCAATAATTCATTTATGCTTTTATTTATTTCAGAAACTAATAAAAAAAAATTTTATTTTTATTTTCTATCTGTTTTCTATATTAATGCTTTGATTTTTTTTTATTATCACAATTATTTTGGGATTCAAAATGATGTAACACTTAATTATACAATATAATATTGTAATATCATAGAGATAAATAATTTTAGAAAAAATAAAAATTTTCAATAAAATTAACCGCTTCCCTGATCAAAATTTTAAGCACAGTGCAAATCAGTGCGAATATACCAACAAAATAATAAATTATACTTATCAGCCTTATAAAATTTAGTTTTGTTAAAGTCGAATGAATGATTTATTTTTCATAATTTTCCAATCAAAAATAGCCCTACAGTAAAAGCAATAAAAATTTAATTTGATGTTCTTAAAAACTTTCTAGGTGGTGACACGTTTTCTGTGTTGTCACAGCTGATGCATTTTGCACAGAGTAAATTGTGTCAAGTTTAGAATCACAATTCGCAATTGCTGTGTTTTTGTTTAACGTTTTCGGGCTCAAGGAAGCGCTTTATAATCGCAAACACAATTTTCATACAGCTTACGTCTGCAGGTAGCCAAAACTTAAAAATTGTTTTCAAACTCGCAAGGTCGCGAGGAGTGACGAAAACTGAGAAGATTAAATCGTGAGGTTTATATATTAAAAGAGTCATCAACTCCATGTTTAAATGAAAATTTAAAACTTATTTGAAAAAATAAATTATATTTTCCACTGCCTTAAAAAATTCAATGACAATTTAGTGTGTTTAATTATTTTTATGACTTAAGACTACTTTTGCAGATCTGTTAAAAAAATTTAATTTCCGGCATTTCGAACCATCTGTAAATTTTTGCTCCGAAGAAAGCTCGACTCCGGAGTTGTTCTCCGCGTGGGTGGACGCGACCGCGACACCCGTCAAACGCGCTCTCAACATCTTCGAGCACCAATCACAGTCACTAATTGGCTCGACGGGCCAAAAATAACAGTGAATTACAAAATTTCCCGCAAAACGTGCAACATTCTTTTTATTTAAATATTAATAATTTGAATAACTTAAAGAATTTAATTTAGAGAAAAAAAAATTTCGGAATAAATTGTTTAATTGTTTTTTTACAATATATTTGAAAAGAATGTTTTATCTGCGGACTGATAAGGAGTGTGTTTCCGTTCCTGCTTTGTCGGTGAAAAAATAAATACATAAGAAAATATTAATTCACCTTTTTTCCTCTGCGGTTTGGCCTGCTTCCTGCGGCACCTCGCGGCCTCGTTGCTCGCCATTGCGCTTCGAGTTCGTCCTGCCAGGGTCTGTCGTCACGGGTAAAAAGTGTCCGACATGGGTCTCCACACTGGCAGGTGTCACACACGTGTCGCCGCCGACCGACGTCGACGGTGGCGGCGGCGCCGAAAACGCGGGCGCTGTCACTCGGCGGCGCGTCGACGCGGCAGACGTCCCGATGCCGACCGTCGATTCTCCAACTGTCCGAACGTGCGAAACTGCCGAATTCGGGGCCCAATTCGCCGACGAGAGGCACACACAAGCAGCACGGGCTGGCGCCGAACCAGAGCACCGAGTGTGCTTTGCCTCTCTTTGTTGTCGCCGGCGGCGGTTCGCGCCAGCCTCACCAGAGGTCAGCACTGCACGCCAGTGGAAAATCGACTATGCGCGAGGGCTACATTTTTGCAACAAAATTTTGTAACAAATTTTAGCTGACCTTGGTGCAATCTTGTAATAAGTATTGGACGATTTTAGCATCTCTTAGAAATTTTAAAATGTATCATCTAACAAATATAAGTTTACTAATTAGTAATGATTGAGTAATTGCAGGTGCTTATAACAGGTTATTGCTGCTTTTTAAAGTATGTAGAAATTAGTGCGCGTAATTTGATGCCTTTGCCGTCCATTGCCGCGCGTTTTCACGCTGGTTTTCTGCTAAGACACGCATGAACTTGTTTTTTGTCGTTCGTTAGAATCGTATGTATTCACTTTCCGGTACTTCCCCTGATTTTCGACAGCATGCAGCACACTTTCTTCTTTCTCCGTTTATGCAGAATACATATTTTCTGGTAAAATGGCTCACTAATGTGTACATAATTCTTATAATTTATGTAATAATTAATTAACGTCCTCGACATTTGTCCAATATTAATGCATGTTATGTGGCCACTGTGTCCATTACGCATATGTTCACTCACAAGTCCACACAGTCATGTTTTCATTCATGTGTTATGTGTTTGAGTCTGCGTAGTTTTTATTATTAATGTATTTTCATTTTCAGCAGCTTCGTAACTCGCAGCAACTGAAAATATGCAGCAACCAAAATTCGGCAACGCGAACCTGCTGAACAAAAACAGAATGGACAGATTGTGTAGACAATCAAACAACGGAATGAAACTAGAGGATAACATGGACATAAATAAGAAAGTCAATCGATTCGGACCGCAAGGGACAGGACAAGTAACTACATTTCAATCTCGAGGTATTTTTATTATACATATACTTTTTCATTTTATGTATATATACCTGAAATTGTAAGATAATAATTGGAAATTTTCTGTTACATAAATCTAGAAAATTTCTGGAGTAGAGGGCCAGCCAGCAAAAGATCGACTTCTCCCGCACTGTCTGTAGTGTCAGTGGCCTCTTCTGCTGACTCTTGGTGCAAAAAGTATGAAAAGAAGAGATCTACGCCTAATGACAAATTGAAGAATGTTAACGTCCGGCATACATGGAGAGCAAGCAGACCCACAGATATCAAGTCTGATTTCTCGGATGACTCTGATGACGAAGGAAAAGCCCGATTTGAAGTCAAGAAAGGGCCCAAGGACTGTCAAAACTATAAAAGAGCAGACTTAACCCAGTTGAAAGATATCACTTTTTCTACCTTTGAGACAGCAACTACAGATCTGGGGAGGAATGTGAGGTGGAGTTTAGAACGAAAAGACTTTTTCGGACTCAGCGAAGGTGTCTTTTGTGGAAATCGTGTTGCCACTAAGTATCTTCATCTGCCTAAAGACCCTTCAAATGTAAACCTAGATTTGAACATCATGCAACCTGAAGACTTGCGCAATTTTCCAGTCAACATAAATGAGAATATTAATGAGATCACCATGTGGGTCATGGATAATTTCCCAAAACCAACAAGTTTTGAGCATGCCTAGTAAGATTTATACTCTATTTAGGCTTATTGTTTGAATTGAAACGAATTGAATTTTTTGCATATTTTTCAACAGCCCCGAAGTTGGTTTTGTGTGCTCTAGATTAGAACTTGACCACATCATGAGCATACCCTACTTGCACGACAAAACTTTTGACTTTGAACACAGCTTCGGCTTCATCATTTCGGCTGTAAAAGTGAAGGGGAAGATTTACCTCTCTACGTTTTACACGGACGAAGAGAAGAGCATAAGAGCAGAGACAAAAGAGTTCAAGGGTGCATATTTGCCTTTGAACAGTAGCACTGCTGGATTTATGTTTCTAAAGCATGTCCTGTCGAGTATGTATTTGATTTATTTATTTATATTTTATAATGCACATAATTCAAAATTATTATCAATTTTTTAATTCTTATAATAGATGGACCGAATGAGCTGCCAAAATTGGATGTACCTTTCAATAGAAGAGAGTCTGAGCTATACAGTGTGGACAAAGTAACTGTAGGGGATCATGTCCTGCTGGTGCAAAACAAATTCAAAGCCATTCGTTCAGAGGAAGAACTAGAAGAGTTCAGCAAATACAAGATGTTCGAACTAAAGACGGCTACTAAACCATATAAACTGTAGGTTAAGAAATTAAATAGTACTTAAATTTGTTATATTTTGAAAACTAGCAGGTTTTATTTTTGTATTTATTACTTTTTTCCAGGAGGAACATGTTCCCAAAATTACTTCGGTGTTTGGCAGGGAATATTAGCAGTACCATTATTGGGGTGAGAAGCAACAACTGCAAGAAAATTGAGAAGATCGAGGAATTATCACAAGAAGAACTTCTCCAAATCTGTCAAGTATGTCTTTCAATAATTCCTTAAAAGTTTTTATTTTGACTATAAAACTTTATTTCCATAGCAACTCTTCAAAGAGAGCCACCCTGATAGTACCGTTGTGCATCCGAGGATCGAGGTGTGTCTGCAAGCTGTATCTAAGTTTCTCAACTCTATCAAGAAGATCATCACTGAAGATACACCTAAAGATACAGTTTACACATTTAAGTACTCTCCAGCTTGCAAGGGTAAGATGACTTGCACCAAAAGAGTGGGAAGACAAAACGTCAGGCACTTTCAGTTCATCACTAGTGACTTTTTTAACTGGGTGAAATAGTGTATAGGATAAAATTTGTGTGCTCCAAAGCTAAACTTCTACTTATGATGATATGTGTTGAGAAATTGATACTTGAAAACTAGTGAGCACTAGAGTGTGCTAATTTAAGTTGAATACTCTTATATGTTCCCATTGACTTATATTTATATTCACTAATTAATAATGTATGTGCTATATAAGCAACTTGAGCTTGATTTAAAATTTAAATTAGAATATATGGTCTGAATCATAACCCCAAAGATTATTTTTTAACGCATTACCAATCTTTATATGCTGCGCTCTGTACAATTTAGCAAAGTTTCTGTAAAGAGGTAGCAATTTTAAGTAATATTAAAGTGAGAAAATTTTCTCATAAAAACTAGTGTGTTCTCCTTTTCGCAGCTCATACATAATCTGTTATTTTTTATTTAATTAACAGAAGTGATGTGTGTAGATAAAGAGATATTGCGCTTCGTTTTAATGATTTCTGTCATTCTCTCCCTTGCACGTGCTCTTTAATGACATACATAATTAATAACCATAATTAATTGGAAATTTGTTTATATGTGCATTGATACTTTTTGTGTTCTGTAAATGTACAAGACGATCAAAATAAAATAAAAACTATAAAAAAAATTTCTCATTTGACTAAAAAAAAACTTGCTAGAGCCCATAAAATGTGCAATTTCCATAATTAACTGTTTTCTGCTTAAAATTTTATGTTATTTCAATTGAGTCATGGTATCAACTATCAGCCCACACAAAATCGGCGACCTTTTTGCATTAATTTAAAAAAAAATGGCACCATTCTCCTGAAGTAAACCCTTTGTTTATCTTTTATGTCTCAGGCGTCACAGAAAATTAGAAAAATTTAATCCACTGATTTCATCAAAACGGTCATGTCAAAGAATTCTCAAGATTTTATTTTATAAAATTTCATTCATTTGAAATTATTTTTCAATTTATTTTGTTCGGATCTAATCTGTGGCCCACCTCGCGATCAACCAAACCAAATCGCCAAGGAAAATCGCAGTAGTTTTCGATTTTGTTTGTCTCTATTGGTTGATTCACCGTGGGTGACGTCATTGCGAAATTTGTTCGGTTGGCACTTGATGCCGGCGGCCGCCATTTTGTTGTTCCCCACGGTTTCTGTTTCTGCAAAGCATTCTGGTTGTCAAAATAATGTTGACAATTTCAAATCGCATTTTCGTCAGTCCTTTAAGAGGTAATTTGTTTTTAGCTATGTTTAAACTGTTCCTTAATTTCCAATATTCAACTTGATGCATTTTTTATACATGTTGCTTTAGATTTAGGGTGTTAATTTTCCATCCAGAAAATTGAAACTCAAAAGAATTTTCATAAGATCGTTCGATTCATATGTTTTCTAAATTTTCTTATGCAATTTTAACTTTTTCTGCAGTTTGAAATTAAAGAATAAATTGTTTCTGCTGTCCTGCAAACATTCCCATGACTGATTTTGTTTATTCTTTCAGACTATCTGATGCGTACGTGTGTCTTGACTTGACCCTGGCGAGCACTCGCGCAGGAAGAGCTGGTCCGTTTCCGTACCTGCTGATGCTGATCAACTACATATTCATAGGTTCGTTCCGAATCGAAAAAAATGTCGAAATCGCCCGGTTTCTTCGCGCGGCCCCCAAACTTTCGTCACCTCTGAACCCACCCGCGGCGCCGCGTTCGGCGCCGCCGGCCCCTCTAAGTTTGCCGCCTTTTGGCCGCTTCCTATCGGACCGGTGAAACCTTACGGGAAGGGCCTCGGATGACGCGGCACTGCGCCTCCCACGAATACCTAGACGGCGGCGCCGACCCGCCGGCCCGGGTCGGCGCCGCGGCCCCGAAACCGCCGGTTTTAGCACTTTTTTCCGCACCTTCTCCTCGCCAAACGTAACTCGTCCGCCGCTACGGGTGCGCCGTTCGGTTTGACGGCATCGGCGTGTTGGCAGTGAAATTGCGCGTCGACCCTAATCACCGGATTTACAGATTTCGTTCCGGTTAGGCCGCAGAAAACGCGTCCCGAGGCCGTACGGGCCGAACGGTGCTGCGCGCCGGCGATACGAAGAGTCCGGGGGTGTCAGCGAGGGCGCCCCCTCCGAAGGGTCGGGCCGCCGGGTCGCGCCCGCCGACGGGGTGACGTGATATTCGCCGGGGTGTGTTTACTGTGTTTCGATGCGAAAATAATAGTGCTGGACGGGAGAGGTAAAACGTGCCGGCGCGCCCCTGCTATTATGCAACCGGCGTTTGGCCTTCGCACGGCCATGCGAGGAGATGCCTACCACTGGGCGCGGATCGATCTTTCATTTTTTTAATTGAATTTTTTTTCTCAATGTGCAAACTTATAAATTCCGAGCACTTTTCTTTTTCACCTTTAGAAATACTATCTTTGGTAGCATTTGTAAATATTCATAAATATATTCAGTATTAACATTTTTAATATTTGTAATTCAATTATTTCCGCAGTATTTTTGTTTTCAGTTTTTTTTTTTTTTTTTTTGAAATTTGGTCGTAATTAAATTTCTTATTTTAATGACCTGGTATAATTTTTTTTAATTAAAAAAAGGAAAAAAATTAAAAAAAATAAAAGTGAGCGTATGGAATTATATAAAACTTAACCGGGGGGGTGGGGGGTGGGGGATGTTCAGTGCAATATAACTACACACATTCAACACGTAGGCTAGGCAAAAGTCAATATCTAGGGATCTACGCTGCAGCCATGGGTTTCGTTCATTTCATTTTCTAAATGATTTATTCTTAACTTTTCATTCTCAAGCGTGTTCTATTATATTCTCACTATAGTTTTGATGCACTATCAGTTTCCAAGTTTCCTGCTTCGCTTTAGTATATAATTTGGTATTTATTTCTGTCTTATTTTTTTTAATTTAGTCTTGTAAAACTCATGACTTTTTTTAACCAAATTATACTATTCTCTGTAATTCGATGCCTTTCAAGCCACACAGCACTTGCAGTCGGTCGGTTGGCGAGGGGTTGCGGATTTCTCTACTTATTTTCTGGTGCACAAAGTACATATAATTTTATGGACTTTGCCGTGGATAAAGCTTGAAAAATTAATAAAATCTTTCCCGGAAAAAACGTAACCTGTAGTTCCAACTTTCAACTTTAAAAATTAATGCTTCTCGGGATTTATTTGAGCTTAAGAATGCAAGAACCATTCGCAAATCTTAACTTACACTCAGAAAAACGTGCAAAATTGAGAAGAGTTACTGTAACAAATTGTTTTCCATTATTGCCGTCCAAATATGATATTGGAAAGGAACACAAGAAAATTATTCAGAAATCAATTTGCAAGTACAGATATTTGGTAAAGCTTAACTAATTCTTTTTTTCTGAACCATATATATTTTTTCCCAGTACACAATTGACGTTAACTGTTAATTTAAAAATTTCCTCACGAGTGGATTGTGCAAGCATAAAAACATTTGGTTCATTACTGTCAGTACAATAATTAATTACTATATTAGTATAGAGTGGTACACGTGGAAAATATTTTAAAATGTAAATGTGCCGATCAAACAGGGAATCCTGCTGCAAATATTATCTATTATTATGTTATTATATTATTATTTATTACGTTCTGAATAGCCCTGTAAATATGTTAATTTTTAATTTATCAATCCCGTGAAAATTTTTATCTCTCTGGCCGTTAAAGCGGTCCTCTAGTACTACATTCGAGATGGGGTTTACACTCCCGGGACCCGGGACCGGCCCTCACCCAGGGTGTTTTGGGGATGGCCAGGTCGGCCATCCTGAGGTTGAGGAGTGCCGAAGGTAGTGCGTCGATGTCCGCCATAAACTGAGGGTTGAAGTGCGAGAGAAAATATAACACGTCTGGTTCTTTTAAAAGTCTCGAGCGTTGTGTTACTTTATTTCAACACCATTGATACAGAACAGAGCGCTGCAGTCGTCACTGCGCGAGCTCTTAGTTTTGAATCCGGCGCCTTCTACTAGTCGCGCCGGCGCTATGCACATTTAATAATAAATAATTAATACTAATTAAACCTGCTCTAACGCGCACCACAGTGCCATATCTAAGGAGTCCTGCTAGTCTTTTATCAAACTCATTATAGACCGGCTGGATTAATATCACGCGAATATTAGTCCTCCTGGTGTGATATCACGCGCAATGGGGTCGTTTTGGCCTTTTTAAAGTCTAATATGAGACCAGCACGTCTATTAATAACAAAATTGGTTTAATTGCCATGAAAATTTTCAAAAATGACGACTTTTTCCTCTAATTTTTACCAGGTTTTCGATCATTGTCGACCAAAGCATAACAGTCGTGTATTTTAAAAATTTCAAGCGACATTTTACCAAAGGATACGTGAAGGTTTTTAATCGCAAGTATGTGAGACCACTCGGTCTAACATGAAATGCTTGCGAGTCCTGCAGGTCTTTTTTCTCTGTGATATGAGTCCTGCTGGTCTTTTATCAAACTGATTATAGACCGGCTGGATTAATATCACGCGAATATTAGTCCTCCTGGTGTGATATCACGCGCAATGGGGTCGTTTTGGCCTTTTTAAAGTCTAATATGAGACCAGCACGTCTATTAATAACAAAATTGGTTTAATTGCCATGAAAATTTTCAAAAACGACGAATATTTTCCTCTAATTTTAACCAGGTTTTCGATCATTGTCGACCAAAGCATAACAGTCGTGTATTTTAAAATTTTCAAGCGACATTTAACTAAAGGAGGCGTGCAGGTTTTTAATCACAAGTATGTGAGACCAGTCGGTCTAACATGAAATGCTTGCGAGTCCTGCAGGTCTTTTTTCTCGGTGATATGGTTCTTGTTTTAACTCAAAGCCATAGTTTAATAAAAAAAAACGATACGAATTATACTTCACAAAAATCTTGTTTTAAATATAACACACATTTTTTAATGTTACAGAAATCATGGCCATCCCGAAAACCCTCCTTAGAAGAAACCTGAAACTCATCAAGATGTCGTCGAAGGCGGAAATTCAGACTTCTGCAGATTTCGACTCGCTCGTCTTCGGCGGAAAGGTAGTCCTTTCCCGAGATCTTCAAGGTCCACTCGAGCAGCTGATGGAAAGACTGGACTTGGAAGATGAAGCCAACTCCATCGCGCTCAAGATTAAGATCAATGGCAAAATGATTGTCGCAGGCATGGGTGGATACATGACAGACCAGGCTCCAGAGGACACTCTGCTGGTCCCCGATTGGTTCTTCGAGAGCCTGGATGTCCTGCCAGACGCTCAGGCGGATGTCTTTCTTCTGCCTTCGAAGCCGAAGGAGGCAGTGAACTTGTTTTTCAGCAGTAATTTCCCCCGCGAAGATTACTTGCTTCAATTGCTGAAGGAGCGCCTGGCCAGCCTCGTCTACATAAGTATTGGGGATAAGATTCCCTTTGACTTCCAAGGAAGGGATGCCTTTGCCACGCTTGAACACTCATATCCTATTAGGAAATCCCTAACTATTGCAAAGGGTGTCAACAACCAGGTCAATGGGGACATTATCATCGATTAGACTTGAGTTTTCCTTTTCTTGATAGTTAAATTATTTTGCCTTATTTCAGTTAAATTAAAGTAAATACACCTAAAGATACAGTTTACACTTTTAAGTACTCTCCAGCTTGCAAGGGTAAGATGACTTGCACCAAAAGAGTGGGAAGTGGGAAGACAAAACATCAGGCACTTTCAATTTATCACTAGTGACTTTTTTAACTGGGTGAAATAGTGTAGGATAAATTTGTGTTCTCCAAAGCTAAACTTCTACTTATGATGATATGTGTTCAAGTACATTGACTTGAATTGATACTTGAAAACTAGTGAGCACTAGAATGTGCTAATTTAAGTTAAATATGCCCTTATATGTTTCCATTGGCTTATCTTTATTTGCACTAATTAATAATTTATGTGCTATGTAAGCAACTTAAGCTTGATTTAAATGAGAATATGGTCTGAATCTCCCATAACCCCAAAGATTATTTTTTAACGCATTGCCGATCTTTGATCTTTAATGCTGCCCTCAGTACAATTTAGCAAAGTTTCTTGTAAAGAGATAGCGAGTAATATTAACGTGAGAAAAGTTTCTCATCATACTGCAGTTATTGAACTGGTGTGTTTTCCTTTTTGCAGCTCATACATAATCTGTAAATTCTGTTATTTTTTATTTAACAGTAGATGTGTGTAGATAAGCGCTCTTTAATGACATTATATTTTAAAATTAACCAAAATTAACTGGAAGTGGGTGTGTATGTGCATTGATTCTTTCTGTGTTCTGTAAATTTATAAGATGTTGGAAAGAGAATAAAAAACTTTAAAAGCATAAATTTTGCTTAAAAAAAACCAATGAGTTTAATATGTTTGATGATCCTATATTGCTAGAGCCCATAAAATGTGCAATTTCCATATTAAACATTTCTGTTTAAATTAATGTTATTTAATCGATTATGGCATCAGCCCCAGAACGGAATCTGCAACTTCTTTGCATTTGGTTTTGGCTGATTTGGCATAATATATTATTCTAATCTAATTAACCTTATCCTCTATAACTTGGCATCAAAAATTTAAAATTAAACCATGCCATAAATTATAAGATGCTCATCTATATTTTTTCTCATTTTAAATTTTGAAAATGAAATCAATAAATCAGATGTAGACGCAGACATAATTATCATGATATTTAAGTAAAAAATTTCAATAAGTTCGAAGATTTTGAAATAATGCTGAAAATAGTAGAAAATAGATTGTTTCCATTTTGTAGGTTGACAATTAAGAAACATCAAAATTCGTGCAAAATGCCTATTATCATTTTTATAATATTTCTTTTTACATAATTATTTCCTTAATAAAATACGGCGACGGTGCGTGTTTGACACTGATCACGTTGCTTTGGCGCTAAAAATATTTAAAAAATAAATACGATCATCGCGTTGGCCGAGAAGTGGGCGTGGTGAACCACTTTTTGTTGTTTTGGTGGCTGAGCAGCATTGAAATTTGAAAATAAACACGGCCAGGCTTCAGAGCTTGTTGCTTCAGAGAGTTCAGACAGACGGCTAAAATTTTATATTTTCAAAAATAAGTGTGTTTAAAGTTGCAAATTTAAACACAGTTAGGTCCATTTATGTTTAGTTTTTTACGAGTTGCATGCGCACACACCAGACACACCAGTGTTAATCGCTAATCGGAGGAAAAAATGCCTGACATCAAAGTCACGCCGCTTGGTAACTTAAGACTTATTCTACAATTTAAAAAAATGTTACATTTTCAACGGAATTTTGTCTTCAGGTGCCGGGCAAGATGTGGGTAGAAGCTGCATTTTGCTCTCGATCGGAGGGAAAAACGTAATGCTTGACTGTGGCATGCACATGGGCTTTAACGATGAAGTATGAATAAAAATTTTCAAATCATGTTTTAAAGAAACCTCTTTTTTCCAGCGCCGATTCCCTGATTTCACTTACCTGGCGCCTGAAGGGCCTCTTGACAATCACCTCGACTGCGTCATCATCTCACACTTCCACCTGGACCACTGTGGTGCTCTGCCCTTCCTAACAGAAATGTTTGGCTACTCTGGACCAATTTACATGACACATCCAACCAAGGCCATCTGTCCCATTCTTTTGGTAAATTTCTTCTATTAAAACAAGCAGACTAAAATTTATTTTCACTTGAAGGAGGATATGAGGAAAGTTGCAGTCGAACGGAAAGGCGAAAGCAACTTTTTCACCTCGCAAAACATCAAAGACTGCATGAAGAAAGTCACTGCTGTGACTTTGCACCAGAGCGTCATGGTGGACAAAGACCTTGAGATTAAGGCCTACTATGCAGGCCACGTCCTCGGCGCTGGCATGTTCAGGGTCACCGTTGGATCTCAGTCGGTCGTCTACACAGTAAAATTATTTATTCTAATATTTTTTCTCTGTAATTTTTTATAATTCCAAACCAGGGTGACTACAACATGACTCCAGACAGGCATTTGGGTGCTGCGTGGATCGACAAGTGCAGACCTGATCTGCTTATCACAGAATCTACCTATGCCACCACCATTCGAGACTCAAAAAGATGCAGGTCATTATTTATATTCTTGAAATATTTAATTATTTGCTTTGAACCCATTTTTTAAATTTCTTGCTAATTTTTAACTATTTTTTATTAAAACAATAACACAATTATTTTCTTTTCAGAGAAAGAGATTTCCTCAAAAAGGTGCATGAGTGTGTTGAACGAGGCGGCAAAGTTCTGATTCCAGTTTTTGCTCTTGGACGAGCGCAAGAACTTTGCATTCTTCTCGAAACCTACTGGGAAAGAATGAATCTCAAGTCTCCGATCTACTTTGCTCTTGGTCTGACAGAGAAGGCGAACAATTACTACAAAATGTTCATCACATGGACAAATCAGAAGATCAGAAAGACCTTTGTGCAGCGTAACATGTTCGACTTCAAGCACATAAAACCGTTTGACAAGTCCTACATCGACAATCCAGGGCCCATGGTAGTGTTTGCCACGCCTGGAATGTTGCACGCCGGCCTCTCTCTGGCCATCTTCAAAAAGTGGGCACCAAATGAAAACAACATGGTACATATTTTTTCAACTTGTTTGATACATTATCAACTTGTCATTTTTTAGGTGATCATGCCTGGTTACTGTGTAGCTGGAACAGTTGGACATAAAATTTTGAATGGAGCCAAAAGAGTTGAATTCGAAAACAGGCAGTTTGTTGAAGTAAAAATGTCCGTAGAGGTAACAAAAAGGCTTGATTTAAAAAATGTAAATTTTTATTTCTACATTATGTATTTCAGTACATGTCATTCTCAGCGCACGCTGATGCGAAGGGCATTATGCAGTTGATTCAGTACTGTGAGCCTAAGAATGTGATGCTGGTTCACGGGGAAGGCGGCAAAATGACCTTTTTAAAGGACAAAATTGAACAGGTGCAAAGATCATTTTGATTTCAACCAAATTATGGAACAAAATATTGTTTTTTTTTCGTCAGGAATTTGGCGTCAATTGCTACACACCAGCAAATGGAGAAACAAGCACAATTTCCACAATTCCCTCAATCTCGGTGGACGTTTCCCTCCCCCTCTTGAAATCGGAAGCCAAAACGTACAATGGACAGCCACCTGACCCTAAGAAGCAGCGTATCTTGCATGGAGTTCTCGTCATGAAGGACAATGTACATCACTCGAGTTTGATATCAGAGCTGAAATAAAGTGTATTGTTATTTTGCAGGCCCACTCCATGTGTCTAATGGACGTAGAACAGGCATGCAGAGAAGCAGGCATCGCTCGACATGTGCTCAGATTTTCTTCCACTATCACAGTCGATGACGCAGGACCGTCAAATAAAACTGCAGAGAAACTCCACCAAATGATCAAGAGGTAAAACAAAGTTTGCAGTGTAATAATTTTTTACAATTGCTTCCTTTAGTCGGTTGGAAGATTGGAATGTGCAGCTTACCGATGGCGCAGTATCTGTAGAGTCAGTAATTGTGAATGTCGACAGTTCCGAGAATGACAAGAAAAACATTCTTGTTTCTTGGACAAATGAGGTCAGATTTAAATCTGATTGTTTTCAACTTAATCTCAATAAGATTTTTAATTGCAGGATGAGGAACTGGGAAGTTTTATTCTGAAATTGCTGCAAACTCTGAGTAGGTAGGAAAAACGAAAAAATCATGTAAGCTAAGGATAATAAATTGGCGAGGAAAAAATAATAAAGTGGCATTTTTCTTACCTAGGATTTATTAGTGGTAAACATCAATATCTCAATAACTTATAAGATTCTCCAAGCAAACGAGATGAGAACAGTATTTAAAGGTCTCACAAAGTTCATTTTATTTTAATAATATCGTATCAATTGATTTTTTTTAACAGCACTCGTATTATGCCAAATTTTAATAATTTCCAAAGGCAAGCAGCCTATTTTATTTTTCTATCCGCTGCTAAAATTCAAGGCAGGTGCTTGGCAAATAGGATTATTTTCCATTCTGAACCACATGTATATTGTATCTCCTGTTGAACAGTAATTTCATCAAGTGTGTGCTCTAACAGTGGTCGTCAATTCGTTCCATTCATTAATAAAAAGCAATTAGCGCTGATAATCTTATTGCTTGTATGCAGATGTAATTTTTCAAAAAATAAATGCAGTTAGTCTTGAGGCGAGACGAAGAGTATTAAAACACTGACAGATAAAATCATAATAGTAGTTGTACATATTATACATAGTTGTTGTAAAATATAGGACAATTAGCTTGGTACATGCATATAGCTGCGTGCTTGATCCGGTGATTTGTTTCAAAATTTAGCAATGAACCAGACACGACGGCTTTTGTTCCACAAACAGGTAAAAGCAGGTGAACGAAAAGATGAGTTATTGTGATGAGGGTGGCGGGAAATGCGCCTCGGTCTTCTTCAAAATGCACCTTTTTTTGTACCGTGAGAATATTGGCAAGAGCACCATGTTACAAGAATTTGAGGCGAAGAAGAGGGCACTTTTCCCGTCACTAATGAGGCGACAGATGAAACATTATGAAAGAGTGCTGCGGGGCTGCGTCAAGTTTGATCAGTTCTCTAAAAATTGTGTGCTGCCTCAGTCGTCCAGTTGTTGGCAATGCAAAGTCACCTCGAGTCCCAAGCACCGGGCGACACAAATTTTGGCATGCGCTCGTCGACGTTGAATGCTTTCTTCACAGCAGTGGCAGGCGTGCAGTCCGTAAAGTAATTACACATGGAGGAGAGTGTGGTGGCATCAGGGGTGTTGCTTCTGCTGCTGCGGACCTGCTCGGTGCATTTACTACCACGTTAGAAAGAAAGAGAGCGAGACGGTGGATCGTTAAAATTACAAATTATTCCTAGATTTACTCATGCAATACCTCTGGCTGCTTTTTGGTCTCGCCTGGATCCTCGTCAATGTACTGCAGCTCCTGGTCCGCTATGCTCGGGATCTCCATGCCGTCGGACTTCTTTTCCGAGGCGTCCTTTTCATCACCTTTGCCATCCTTGGGCGGGTCTTTGCCCTGAAACCAGATAGAAACATTAGAAACAATTATTAATTTTTTTTAACATTAAAATTAATAATAAATGAAAATGAAGAGATCAGGCTTTTCCTCATTGCGAAAAAATTTGTTTTTATTCCAAATCAAAACAGTTCAACCAGTTTCCGTCACGGTCCGCGACCCTATTTCATTTGTTTTTCAATTTTGCTGTGAATTTTTTATGTTTTTTCTAGCTCGTAAAATAGGGTCGCAAACCGTGACCGAAACTGTGTTTTTGAACAAATAAATAAATATCAACCAAATAAAAGCCTGATCTATTAATTTCCATAATCAGCTCCTCGAGTGCCAATTCTTCAAACTAATTAATAAATTAAAGTTTAATAACTCGACATTTATTTTATTAAAATTTTTTTTTACATATTAATGCACTGAAAAATAAAAGCCCTATCACTCATGGATAAAATTTAAACCCCACTTCATTTTGTACAAAGTGAAGCGGGCCCGTGGAAAGCAATTAAAAAAGATAGCAAACACGAAAACGCTTTTTGACAGCGTCACTTCCGAGGTACTCTGAAAACATAAAGTCCTTGCTTTAGAAGTTTTTAAAAGAGGCAAGCAACCGCCTTGTCAAATGCTTCCAAAATTGAGTAACAGACGTTTGAAAAGAGTGTTTGTTGTGTTTATCAGTTTTGCGGTTTGCACGATTTTATTTAGCCATGTTCTTTTGGATGTGAACCAAACAATCAAATTTAGAAGTAAGACGATTATTTTCTAAATGAAGAAGAAAATTACAACCATAAAATAACTTTGGGAAATTGAAATTTTAATGCTGCCTAATAATTTTAGTCATGAACATATTTGAAGAGAAACTGCGATTGGACCAATTCAATATTACACCACAGTTAATTATAGAAGGGGTGAGTAGGAAATTTTCTTGTTTCCAGCAAAAAAAAAAATCTAAAAAAAAAATGATTCAATTTTTTCTGCATAATTTCAAAATTTCAGGTCAAGCGCACCAATCCAAATCTGCCCATGACCTTCCACTGGCAAAAAGACGTTCCTCAGTTTAACAATTCTTGCGCCCGTTACGTCAAGCCATTGGACATCAGATTCAATAATATTCACTGGCAAGTTCAAGCCTCGGAGAATGAGACTTATTATCTGTACGGCGCCTATTACGACAACCGCACCTGGCCCAATAAGTTTGCGCCGATGGTTCGAGTGCTGACCATAATCGACAAAGTTGGCCTCAACATTTCCAGACAGGTTTACTGCCAGCTTTGGTTCGCCAACATCACCAGACCCATTATTGTCAGGGTAAATTTTTAATTTTTCTACCAAATAAATTTTGAAAAATATTCAAGTGTAAAAATTGGACAGGTTTTCCACTTTCAATACCTGCTGAAGGCCGAGTGGGGCTACCTGCACATTCCACTGCGGCCCTACCTCCTCAGCTGCATGGTGCCCACTAAATTTGGGACGGTGCCGGACTCGGTGTCGATAGTGCAAGAGCCGTGCGAAAATGCAACGAACAACCTACGAGTCATCGACAACCGTCTGCAGGGAGAAAAGCAAGATTTCGCGGTGTGCGTGAAGAGCTTGAACTTCAATAACCATCCCCAAATGGCCGTCAGATTGGTGGAGTGGATCGAGTTGCTGAGGATTTTGGGCGCAAACAGAATAATTTTCTATCAACTGCAGGTATAAAAAAATTTTAATGCGTCAGAAAATTTGTATTAAAATAAGTTTAAATTTATAGGTGCACCCAAATATCTCAAAGGTTTTGGAATATTATTCAAAAACAAGGAACGTGGACGTTGTATCGATGACGATGCCAGGAAACTACCCAAATGTGCCTGAATTGATGAACCAATTAATGGGCGAAAACGGAATGTACCAGTGGATCCAGGATTTGATCGATTACAATGACTGCTTTTACAAATACTACAACTCTTTCCGCTACATTGTTTTGATTGACGTGGACGAGGTACCTATTTTATAAAAAAAAAATTTAATTTCAAAAACTCAATTATCATCAAAATATCATTTTCATCGCTTTAATGAGGTCCCTGTGAGAATTTGATGAACAAAAATTTCGTTCCACAGGTGATTATACCTTTGAACGGTGTGGACACCTGGCACGACCTGATATTTAAAATGGCGATTCCAAAAGCAAAGGCAATCAAGAATGTCACGTACTCCAACTTTGTGGCGCGCAACGTTTATTTCATGGACATTTCAAGCGAAACTCGATGGTCGCCCTCTCCGGACATTCCTCCCTACATGCACATTTTGCAGAACGTGGTGCGCAGGGTGGACCCGTCGCCACCTGGCTACTACGTCAAGTCGTTCCACTCGACGGAAACGGTCTTCGCGCTGCACAACCACTACAGCAGATCCTATTTGGCTGAGTCTGGGTCTGCGGTCGACTGGGGCGAATATTACGAGTTTGGACTGCACGAAGCGCAATTGCAGCACTACTGCGTGCGAAAACTCAAGCCCGACTGCCAAGTGCAACCGGCAAACCAGACCGCGGACACCTCTGCGTTGAAGTACCAAGATAGATTGATCGCGGCAACGAGAAGAGCTTTGAGGAACGTTGGAATTTTGTGACAATAGAGAGAATTAAAATTTTGTTAATTTTCTGTGTAGAATTGTGTCTCGATTGCATTTTTAAAAGTGGATTCCAGTTTCTGTTTTAATTTTCAAAAGAGAGTTAACGTGGATTCAGAAATTGAGTAAAAAAACAATGCTTGGATATTTTAAATATAAAAATTTTAACTTTTAAATGGAAATTTTAAATTTAGCAAAACTGTGCAAAACAATAGGATTTTCCTATTTTCAAAAAAATTATCCTCTAAAAAGTTTTAAAATTTTTTTCTTCCAAAATTAACTATTTGAAAATTTTCCAACAAGAATAAATTAGCATAAATTTTACTGTGATCGACAATGATAATCTTATTATTTTAAAGCACAATTCCAACGACTCTTAATTTTTTTCTATGCTTGTACTAAACAATTCTCTTCAATAAATTAGAGGGATTCGTTGAATTTGAATAAAAGATTTGAATGGCTAAAGGGGAACAATTTTCCACCTGGGCGCGTGAGATCGGAGGCAGAGAGGCAGAAAACGAGGCGGAGAGGAATGAGGGCGCGTATTGAATGTCACCCGTCGCGCACGATTTGCACGGGAGCGCTAAAAAAATACGCAAACGAAGCGCTGCAAAAACAAGAGCCGCGGGGTGCAGCGATTTGTTTCAAGCGACTTTGGAATCGAGACACAAATATTGACGGCGGCTGTTGATTTAGCAGGCCAAACAGAAATAGCCGCGAGAAAGAGATACCGCGAGCGAGCAAGAGGATCAGCCGCGGTTCAAGGCTCTTTCGCTTTCCATCCCGAGCATTTACGGCTATAAATAGAGACATGACACTCTCTGCAATATGCACACGTCGGGTGGAGCGGCGGGTGGATCTAATTCGCGGCAGATGTTGATGGAAAGATTGTCAGACCATCGCGATTGTCACTGGCTTTGCTCCATTTGACTTTAATTGGACGTGACCGCCAAATAATAACAGAAAGTTAATCAAAAGACACATTGCAAACTAAATTGGTCGGGTGTTTAAAAAAATTAAAGAATTTAATTGCTTCTTTGACCATCGTTAGAATAGAATCATAAATAATTAAAACTAAAATTTAAAACACAATAAAATATTATTTTGCAATTAAAAATGTATTAATATTTTATATAACAATTTAATGGAAAAAATTAAAGAACTAACTGAATGAGATAGTCAGAGTCTTCAAAAGCAAAGAATTTATATTGCGATTAGAAATATTCTTAAAATCTCATAATAAATTTCCGTGACTCAAGAAATTTATTCAATAATTACACTAATTTAACTCAAATAATATCAAAGGATAACGCCCTGAATATGATTAAGTTCATTGTTATTGAAAAAAACCTCAACCTTTCAAAGTAAAAAATTAACGACATTGAAATGAGTTTGTCAAAGTGGTCTTAATTAACTTTCAAATTAAAAAGTCTCAATTCATAAAAAATTATTCATGGCATTTTCAAGAATGAAACAAACTTCTTATCTAACCTGATTTCTAATTCGGCACTTGGAATTAACACTGAAGATGTGGATTTGAAAAAATCCATGATTTCAAATTGAATGTGTTCTGAAATTATTCAGGAAAATTTTAATTAATTAACATAAGTTGCAAACAATTAAATTTTAATTTTAATTAAAGACATCTAGAATTGCTTTCGAGGAAAGAATTCGCGCTTCGTTAGTCTTTGCACGACCCAAGCCTAAAAAAATTCGTTCCAAATTGGTTATCGCCTTGCCAAACCGCATAAACTAACCGTTTTAAAACCACAACTTGACGTTTCAACACTCGGACTATGAGTACTGTTACCAAGTAACGCAATCACAGCAGACTGCACCTATTTTTGTATCACTTTTTGGATTTTTATGAATTTATTTATAAAAGACACAATTTGATAATTTCTCGTCTTTTCGTGACATAGCTGGGTCAAATTATTTCAGAGGCTCGGAAAGGGTCAGTTCGCGACCCCTGAACTCTCAGACCCGCCCCCGCGACTAACAAAGAGACAAAAGCGCAGGGCGGTCGCACCCTTTTCGCCTCGGAATTCGGCTTCCAGCGTCGAACCGGAGGCCGATCGCGTTCCACTCTGTGATTTTAACAAGTCCAAGGCTCAAAAATGCGGCCGGTGGTTTGGCGGCGCGCCAGAATTCTCGACAAACGTATCGGGAATGCAACAGGGCGGAGTAGTTGGGCCCGCCACTTAATTGCAAGTCGTTCGCGTCGGGTCGCGGCCCGATTTGCCCGACGAATAGCTCGGAAAAGAGGTTAACGTGCGAGATGGAAGGTTGCCCGAGCCGAATTCGGCCCAAATCATACCTGCTTTTTGCAGCACGAGCACAAGTTGCCCATCACAGCTCTCCGAATTTGATGGCTCGCGGACTAAAATTTGTGTCACCCAAATGAAGATCGAAAAATAATGATGAGTCGAGCGGCAGAGTTGCCAGATGGCGCGCAAAGGGGGCGTGGCTCCGGGATCTCATTATAGCGATCAGATTGCATGACCTTGTAATGTTATTCTTATATTCAAGGTCAACGTCAAATGGTGCTGTAATGAATGGTTGGTTTCTTGTTGGGTTGGTAGCGTTGGTTTTACGACCTGCGCCTGCGTGCGTACTACGGGTGTTTGGTGCCCTTTTGCCTAAAAAAAGCCGCACGTGTTGGAAGTTGGAAATCATCGGCTGCTCGGCGATTTTACAGAATTTCGACCTGACTTTCTTTGATTGAAGATGCTTCTGAGATACTACCTGAACGAGAAGGGCGAACGCGTCTACACGCTCAACGTATGTATATCTTCGTTTTCGATTAGATTCTGTTTTCAATTTTTAAAATCACGCATGTGTTGTCAGAGCATTCCATTTTTTCATGTTTTCAATTTGATTTTCAGCAAACTGTGACCATTAGTGGTGAAGTGACTCCCACCTTCTCAGCCCATCCTGGTAAATTTGTTCATTAACACGCATACAAAGTCACAAGTTTCATTTTCGCAGCTCGTTTCACCCCTGAAGACAAGTATTCTGAACAGAGGATTTTGATCAAGAAACGCTTCGGCATCCTGCCCACGCAGAGCAAGCCACAGGCCTACTAACTAGACCGCATCCTCTCACACTTCATTTGTACATTTGTTTCCTTCTCATCTTTAATATAAGCAAAATGATCCAAGCAGAGGGAAAGGCCTTCTATTTTGAAACTGGTACATTCTACGATTATAACTTTAGTGTAAGCTTATAATTTTTGTATTGCAGAAATCCAGAGGATGATGTACGCGAGTGGGGACAGTCGCAGCCCATTGCTTGAAACGGCCCATTTGATCGAGGAGGTTGTGCACAAGCAGATGGTGCTTCTGCTGCAGAAGGCCCAGGAAGTTGCAGAATTGAGAGAAGCCAAGTACATCCGACCAGAGGACATGCTCTTTCTGATGCGAAAGGATCGCTACAAGCTGCGCAGAGCCATCAAGTTTTTGTGTAAGTCGTTTGTTACAAATTGCATTTTCTCTCCTATAATTTGTTTGTTCGAATAGGCTTCAGTGACACCAAAAGCAGCATATACACTGATCTCGTCGGCAATGTGGAGAAGAAGGTGGCATCGTCAGGCAAGCGACGCAATCTGTGCAAAGACTTTCTGCTCTCGATGGACTTCACTGGCCAGTTGATGGCCTGGGTGGACAATGATCTGGTCGTGGATCACATCAAGGAGGAGCGATTGCGCCGGGCTGATGAGATGTCCATTGCCATGAGTGCAGACGAGTACATCAACTTTTCACATGCCAGAGGAGTGACCTTCACCCAGAGCAACAACAACAACACCCTCAAGCTCAGAGAGTGGATCTTCAAGGATGGCAACTTCCTTGGCGATGCATCGTAATTTAAATGAAATTGTATACTTTGATTAAATGCTAATAATTTCCGTTAAAAACCAGTCAACCACAACTTCCGCTTGGTCATGGAATTCACATGGAGCTGCTCGGCTACCTTGCCCACGAGACCTTGTGCCAGTTGGTGGACTTTGCTCTGCAAGTGAGGCGGGACTGCAACGCGTCCATCACAAATCCTATGAACAGACTTCTGCCACCCTCACTTTACGTTCCAATGACCATCTTCAAACCTCATGTAAGAATTGGAAAAAATAATAATAATCATTAGTGTTCATTTCTAAATTTTTATC
Organism: Neocloeon triangulifer; assembly: GCF_031216515.1. Classification (NCBI taxonomy): domain Eukaryota; kingdom Metazoa; phylum Arthropoda; class Insecta; order Ephemeroptera; family Baetidae; genus Neocloeon; species Neocloeon triangulifer. The sequence continues at coordinate 2,950,713 of NW_026775555.1, read as the reverse complement.
GACAGGATCCCAGATATGACGCTCCTTCCGGCAAAGTGGAGTTCGTCCAGCCTCTGACCCCTCACGACGTCAGAGAGGCCGTCCGTAGATTCACAAATCCTGTTACCCCCTTCAACAGATTCTCGAGAGGATTCAAAGTTCCTGTTGACCAAGTTCTCTTCTGCTGCTAGCTTTGTGCTTTTTCATTTTATTTTTCAATAATAATAAAAATTTCATAGAAAGACGGATTTTTTGTGCTGCAGACATAACTTTAATATATATATAGATTATCATAATTAACATTTTATGCGATATATAATTTTCATTGTATTGTTAAACAATACACCCTGAAAACTCATCAGTGCTGATGACGCGCTCTTGTACTGACACATTACATAATAACGGAGGGGGAAATTGAACAAAATGAGAGAGGAATGCTGCAAAAGCACTGATGGTTAATTTTCAGCAATAGACACAGTAGTATATTTTCTATTAAGCACGCGTTTTCATTTCTCTTTTAATTTGATTGGAATGAAAACACGTTTATAAATTCTCCCACAAAAATATGTCGAGGTACAGGCAAAAATAATAGACCTGCCACAGTCTTTTTTTGTCAGTTTCATGTCTGATTCGTGCATACACTTGATGCACTAATTTGAATTTACCACTCATTCATTTCCCTGGATAATCAAATTTTGCAATCAACTCTTTCCTGTTGCTATATAAGTACAATAAACACACAAAACAGTACAAGATAACTCATCTTAAGACATAATTTTTTTGATCACAATAATAGCAGCTGGAACACAACCGTGACGGAGTAAATTAACATATCAAAATTTAATAACGCTGTGATTTTTGTTGCTCTATGATATGAGAGGAGACATCGAGGTGATTTTAAACATTTTATCCCATTTGGGACTCGGTTGTCAGGAGGGTTTCATCTTCAGACATCGGTATGCGACGGTAGCCAAAATTGGAGACGACGTAGATCACAACGGCGGCAAAGATTACCAGCACCACGCCTATGAAGTTCATCAGCAGTCCTTCTCCTTCCATTCTTTGGTAGGCAGGCCTGTGCAAAAAGTTATTGAAATTTTGTGAGAATTTCTACTAAATGCAAAACTTACACTGATGTAAAAATGGCCTTTTCGAGAAGGCCCATCAGGGCTGCGGCGATGGAGAGGACAAAGCCCAGCATTCCAAAGTACCGGTGCACAGGCATCAGAGCCGCTCGGAGGGACTGCTTGGCACCCGGGAAGAGGAACGTCGAGAATCCGACGACAAACTGAAGAAGATTTAAAATGTAAATTAAAATACCTTCTGAGTTTAAAAAACAAAATCAAACCTGGCAGCAAAAGAGGATGACTGCTGTGAGACCAATCCAGCTGTGTAATGTGTAGAGATTGGGAATCGGTGGGATGGCAAGGTTGTGCGAATCAAAAGCGGCACACAGGGCAATCACGGTCACCAGGAAGGTCAGTGTGTGGCAGGTGGCATGAAAAACTTTCAGTTGGCGCTTGCGATGGTAACGCATGTATCGGAACAGCATCATTCCTACAAATAAAAATTATAATTTATGTAGGAAATAAAATAAGTATTTCCAAAAAAATTATATAAAAAATGTTATATAAGAGCTTAAATAAATATTTACAGATAAAAATGCATAACAAGCAGTGCTGCTCTGCTTTTGAGTCTTCCAATGTTTGAAGAATTGATAACAAAAGTATTAAATTTGATTAAAGAGCAAACAAAAAGATAATTTGTCACTCCTCCTCATACCATTAGCGTACATGAAGATCATGCCAATGGTCATAAGCATGGGGTGCCAGTTGAACTCAAGCTTGGGGTCAGAGCTCCATGCAAAGCCGCCACGATAATGGGTTGTCCAAATGCCGACGAGCACCACCAAGAGAACACCTAGGCCCTGGGCGAGCCAGTAGAAGAAGGTGAAGCCCTCCAGGTCTCTCGGATCAGTACCGATGGTTGAATCCATTGTTCGTCGTCGTCTGTCGATGCTCGACACCTCAATCTCTTCCTCGTCGTCCTCCGACTGGTTGACCTTTAAAGAAATTTTCAAAATGAGTTGATTGTTAATAAACAACGGCATAAAAGTATAGGAACCAGAAGGGGTTGCTGGTGCTCGTCGTCCAGCATGTAATCTACGGTGTCGCCCATTCCACCGCTTAATTTTATGCTAATATATTTAAATAAATTTCCAACGAGCACCCATGGTTTAAAGATAAATACTGTCCGTATTTTTAAAAATGTAAGAGAAGCGAAAAAAATTGGTCAGAATGTTTCTGTTTGGAGTAAAAGTCGCACCGGCCACGGCGGCCAGCTGGCAAAACATCAACACATTAAGAGCGCCCACTGCCGGGCGATGTAGGCAACCTGTTAGCCTCCCAGGCCTCCCTTTTTTTTAATGGAGCGAATTATTATTGGATTTTTTTGTTTTAAAACAGTATTTTTTATAAATCGAGGAAAACTTTTGCCTCACATCATTAATTCAATTTTATGACCTGCACTTATAGATCCTTAAATAATTTAGATAATTTATAATTATTTAATATTTTGCTATTAATAATGGCAAATAAATTGAAATAATTAAAAAATAAACTTTTGCCAAATAGCGTAATTTACTTACTTTTTTACATGTTGACAAAAAAATTGCACTACTTTTGTTGGTTATATAATGTTCTTCCAAATAATTAATTAGATCGATAAAAATATAATATTATGCGATTGTGAAAAAATAAAAATTTTACAAAATAAACACGCTAAGCATAATTATGGTATAGCATAATATTTAACTTTCAATTTAACTTGCATTGCTTACAAAAAAACACAAACCCTAGTATAACTTTACCGTTTGTGTTTTTTTGAGTAAAAAGAATCTCTAAATAATCGAATCTAATGCGATTGTTGCGTAACGGAAATTTTCATTCGCCTTTTTCTATTGTTGCTAGATTTAAACGTTAAATTCTTGTTGTTGAAGCAAAATTCAGAGATGGCACCTCCGAGGGGTAAACTTTTGAAAGCCGAATTCCTGGACAAAAATCCGATCTTCATGGAAATGGGATGGTTTGAAAGTGCCATGCAAGGCCTCAACGTGGTCCACGGCTTCGAATTGCAACCCTACGTGCTCGCCGAGATGAAGAAGCTCGGGATCGAGTCCGTTTGAAATCACCGACGAACTCAACGGCCAATCCGTCATCACCGGCCTTGACAGATTCTCCCGAGCTGTCACCAAGAGCGTCGTCCTTCGTCCTTCCGCCGAGGGTTTGCGGGAAACTCGCCATTGCCGATGCCAACACGAAGGGTCAAACTCCAAGTTATTCACCTGCCGATCGCCTCGTCCGTCTCACCTTTGGGACGACCGACGCATTCAATCAAGCCGAAAAATGCGAGGTCAAAAACAAGCTGCAAGATCTGCTCGCTGCATCTGTGGGCGAGGTTATTGAGTTGAGAATGACAGACGGCCGCGTTGCCCAGCTGGAAATCCTCCGTGTTGAGCCCAAGACCGTGAGCGTCCGGCTCAGCAACGCCACAAGGCTGCTAGTGACCACCACGCCAACTGAAGATCTGGCCGCCGAGGATACAGACAAGAGCTTTGTGGCAAGCGCCTCAGCGTGCGGCACGCAGGACGAGACGCAGGACGACAGTCCAATTGGCAGCGAGCGGGTCGGCGATTCCGAGCGTCCGAATGAACAGCTTAGTTTGGAGACTTGGAGAGGGATTTAAGAGCAGAGAAGAGGAAGAGAGGCAGTGCCCTCGCACCAACAAGAGACCTTGCAAGAGACCGCGCGGCTCCTGAAGCAGATGAACATCCTCAACTGTGGATTCAAGAGCTCTGAAGAGGCTGAGAAGGCTGGGTGTGCAGAACAAGAACGGAGAGGGGACATCGTCGAAGTGAGACTCAAGCTGGATCAAGAAATTCATTTATTTATTTATTTATTCTCTATTCAATAAATAAATCAACATCATCCAGTTTTGACTGAAATTAAACTTGGTTTTTTTACCACTTAATTCTCCCTAATTAATTCAGATACTGTTTATTTTTTCAAGTTAATGATTCGTCATAATTTAAAATGATTCTTTTAAAGAAATAACAAAAAACAAATTTAGATTAATTAAAAATATGCAAAAAAAAAAAAATGGTTCATGGCCAAATAGCATAATTGATGAATTTTTATTTTAGATGTGGACAAAAAAAATGCACTTATGTTTGTTTCCTCAAATTATTAATTCCAATTTGATAACATTATAATATAATGTGATTTTGAAAAATTAAAATTTTTACAAAATAAAAACGCTAAGCTTATTATTATAGTATTGAATTATATAACTTTCAAATCAACTTGCACTGCTTGCAATATGCATCAGATATTTGTTTTAAACAAATATATAACATTTTATTTGATATTCAAGCAAATAATAACAATGGCCCTACGACATGCTAGAGTTGATAATTTTAGAAAAGTAAATAATAATCTGGTGTTAAAGCTCAACTAATAAACCGTCGTCTGTATGCTCTTGAGTGTAAGGATAAATATTCATCATGGTCCCTTGTTATATGAGACTGGTATATTGGAATGGCGTGCTCAGATTTTTTTATGCATGAAAAGATAAAACGTTTTTGTGCTGGCCCTGAGCATAATTGCAGGAGCGGCCCACAAATCGTTTTTTCAAGCGTTCATATGTGTTATATAACATGCTTGTCCGCTACAGGAGAATTTTACTGCTTGAATAAATCATATTAAATTGTTAAACCTGAATTGCTAGCTTGTTGTTTTGAATATGAGGGTTTTTATTGAAGTAGAGTTAAAAATTAGAAAACATTTCTGAGAAACATGAATGTGAAATTAATTTTCTCAGTTTACATTTTATTTTGCTATTAAAAATGTACTTTTCTTAATTATTTATGCTATTTAATCTCAACTAAAGTCTTCAAATTTAGCGATTTATCTCAAATTTGAGCATTCAAAAAAGTCAAGACTCACTGATAGGACAATACTTGGTTAATATTTTTATCACGCTCGTGACTTTCTGGAAAAAAACAGTCTGGCAAGTTAAGTGAAAACTCGTCTGGAACCAGCAACTTTTTGCCAATTTGTGGTACATGCGGAGCGATTGAAGAGGGAGGACGGAAATCGAGTAGGCGCTAAAATTCGCAAGCGGCGCAACTAAAAAAGCACGTGATCCTGCAGGAGCGCTCGATGTCGAGAAAGGTAATTTTTTTTGCAGGTCATTAATATTATAGAAACTCGTGAGAGAGAATGGAATGTGTGTTATATAATCAGCCTGCAGAGCAAATTGCGAGTTGCATTTAAACGGAATTCGACGAGAGTGCAACAAATGTGAAGGAAGAGGAAAGTGACGGCGCATTGTTTAATTTGGAACAGCGCGCCGGGCAATCGCCGATTTTTTAAAACTAAATTCGCGCTTCAGCAGTTTTTACTGCTTGCATGGATTTTATTGCACTTCATTTAAGTGAAAGTGATTTCCTCTAACAATGGTAAAATTTCCTGCATTTACTTCAATTACACCCATTGAAAATTTCCTTCAACCTCTTTTTATGATAGAATTATTGAGAAATGAATTGCTAAATTATCGTTTTAGAAACTTTGCCGACCAAATAAAAAATTAATTAACTATTCATTTTTAGCCAAACAATGTGTATCTTTCTAAAAAGAAAAGTAATTGTAAAATAATCGAAAGCAACTGATAAATTAACAAATTTAAAATTTTTTGTGATTGTACAAGATTCGGAAAGAATTTCGGGCATTTGTCAATGTGCCGGTTCGGTTATGCAATCTGGTATTTTTTTAAGTTTCCAATAGACATTCAAAGCAAATTTTATCAAATAGTTCCAATTCGTATGCCGCAGCCGCGCACCTTTCTTGACATTCCCCGAAATCCCAAACTCAATATCCTTTCAAAACGTCACAATGGGGGTTAATTAGTTTAAAAAAAGGAAAATAAAATCCTTTTCAAATTTAAGAGAGTTCTTTATCTTGTTGCTTGTTGCTATTTAAAAAAATGCACAATACTTTTTAATATAATAATAAATAAAATAATTGATGAATTTACTTCTCTTTCATATAATTTGTGACATTCTTATTTGACGTTAAAAAAAATCATGAGAAGGCGCAAAACAATTCATTTTATTGTTCTTATAAAAAATTAAACCGTTTCGTGGACATCCGACCATGACTTGCGAAGCGTGTGTTTGTGTGTGGAAAAAATATTCAGGTCATTGCGATAGGAAACAGAGCTGCAGCCTCAGTGTGCATCATTTTGCTCTTTGTCTGCCTATAATTTTTTGCAAATTATGCACGACGAGTAGCGCGATTTGATTTTCAAATAAATATTGAGGTTTTAGGTTAAAAAATTAAATATTTAATCACACAAAATTATAAAAATATTGTAAATATGTAAAATTATTATTCTTCTTTATTTTCAAAAAGTTATTATTTTCTTTCAAGTATTTTATTTTATAATTGTTTTTTCCGTTGGAAAGAAATGAACCTCTCCTATCTGAGGATTGGGATTTATTGAACGCGCAGTAAAAGCAAAACCCCCATTATCATCACTCTCTGGTGTGAGTGACTGAAATCTCATAAAACAGCGAAAAGCCGGAAACTCGTGGAAAATTGATACGGCAGCGTTTTGGGAAAGTCGAGGGCAGCTCACCTGTCAGACGTCCGGATCTTCTCGGGAGCTTGGCCGGCGGACACCTGTGGCAGCTGAGAGTCTCCCTGGTACAGGCCGCAGAGCCTCCCGCCCGCAGTTGATCTCTTGCAAGCAGGAACAGAGCGAGCACCTCCGCGTCGATCGGTTCTCCACTGTGCGCTGCTCCGAGAAAGGCAAAGGGCGCACGCCTGTCGCGGTCACGTGGCACTTTGTTTGGTGCGCGCGGCGCATATTGATCCGCAGGACGCGCCGCCGTTGACGTCAAGTTATACAAATGCATGAACCAAAATGCGAGAGCACACCACCCTCTAAACGCCCCCGCAAGACGAGGGTAGGCAACCCGCTGCACAGATGGCACTCACATCTGTAGATCAGGGATGAAAATTTTACCCCCGATGTATAAGTTGGAGAAAGAGTGAGAAATAAACGTTCGTTCTTTATTATACCATAGAAGGATATTTTTTACTTTTTGCAGTTTTTTATTTGGTTTTTATTATCAAATTAACAATTTCTTAAATATTTTTAATTCAATTTTAAGCACAGAGAATGCACGAAAATGATTAACAGCAAAATTTTAATCATAGTGCAAATTACTTAATGGGAAAATTTTAATCGAGATGACCTTTTTGTCTTCTATTTTTTTCCATTTTGCAATCGTTTTAGAAAAATTATCATTTGTTACGATTTGGTTGCACTTATTTTTTTAGTTCACCTTTAGGCTAAAAGTTTTTTACAACTTTAAATTCTTTTATATTTCAAATTTGTAATTATCTTTCATTTTTATTTTCACATTCCAGTGATTTGGTTAATGTTGATTATCAACATTTTGGCTTCATCTATTATACAAAACAATGTCTCTCTAAACTAGATTTGTATTTTTAATAAAAACGGAGCAAATTGATATATTATTTTGTTTGGGGTGGGCGGCTCAATTAGAGCAATATGCAACCCCTCATTATACTAACTGTCACGCGTGAAATCAGCCTTTGAGGGGGCGCGAACTCGTCACTCTCTGCGCTCTTCGGAACGAATTCTCCCGCAGTGGAAAATCTCTATTCAGCGCGCGTTATGTATATCATTTCATTTATGCTCCCCATTTTTTTTTTCACTTGCCAACAAGCGACGCGGCACTTCATTGTTGATATGAGTCGCGTGTGGGCACTTCGGATTAAAATTATTAAGCGGCGGCGGCTTTGAAATTGACTCTCGTGAGAGCAACAAAGTTAATTTTTTAATCTGCACTCCCTGCTTGTTTACATGTTAAGTCCCGCTTTGCGTTTTGGATTGAAAAAAAAGCATGGTAAAGACCGTAGGAAACTTTGCAATAAGAATACATAATTAAGAATGATTAATTTCTTTTTTGCAAGAACAAAGCGTACAAGACAATCACATATTACTTTGTTTTTGCCAATTATTATTTTTTTAATTGAGCCCATACTGTTATTTTTATGATTATTACCTATCATTTTATTCTCCCACGCGGATCAAATTGCAAGTATTTTGTTCGAATCCTATTAATTATTTGCATTGCTAAAAAAAGACTTACTTGTGTGGAAAAGAGAAACAAAAAATAGGAATAACCGATAAACACGGAAACTTTACAATAATTAAGAAATAAAGAGAGGAACCAATGCAAGTGCATTTTTATAAAATTCACTTTGATATAACTTTGCGTAATTTATAATTAAAAAACTCTGTTATATTCTTAATTTTTAAAACAGAAATAAAATTAATGACGATAATGACTGAAATTTTCTTTTTTCATATTAACTCTTCATCACTAACATTTTTCAAAATAATATTTAACCTGGTAAACAATTCAGAAGATTAAAATTTTTATTAGAATTGCAATAACACAGTAAAGAAAACATGAAAGGGCATGAAAAAATATCATATTTAATTAAGACACACATAAGTTTCACAGATTTTCAGAAGTGTTTGGAAATTTTTTCTCAAAATACAGCAGAGTTTCGGACAAAACAGCAAGTGAATTGATTCTGATTGCGAGGGAAAAATTCTGCACCTGCAACGATGCAGCTGCTCATAAGTCGGCAAACGCAAATCTGGGTCAAAAAGGGGTCCTCGTCTGATCGTCGTTTTGGCCGCGCCGAATTTGACTTAATTACACGCGGTCGGAGTGAATTATGGAAATGAAGCGGCCGATCAAAAGGAGAGAGAGGAGCTACTTTCCCTCGTGAGTGACATTTAATATCTAGTCTCACTCTCTGCAGCTGCAGCTGCACTCGCGTGCAATATGCCTACTGCGACAATGCGCCTTTTCACGCCGATTAGCGCATTAAATACAACAATATTTTGACTCTCGGGGGCAAAGCTTGTTTGGAGGCGCATTTCCATTTTCCGCTCGAACGTGGGGAAACCGAGCAGAATCCGCGCCCTTTTATTTCCCAATCTGCGGAACTAATTTTGATTTAACTATAATGGGTCGACGCCGCAGTATTTGATTGATTTACTCAAAGTTATTAAATCTCTGGATCTGACGATGATATGTATAATGACCAAAACAAATTGGAAATTAATTTTTTTACTCCGATAAAACCTCTTTTTGCACTAATTTTACTTATAAGCATAGTAAGGCTTTAAAAGCGACATTCACAATTCATCGAGGGATTTTGATGATGGATTAAGCAAAAAAACGTTTTAATAAAAATTGTTCATTGAATTTTATAAAAGATTTAAAAAAGGTTTTAAAAATTCAATTAAATAACTATATAACAGTTATCGCTTTTTATTTTGCAGTATTTTGTTTATTAACAAAATATTCTTGGTCGTTTTATTAATTTTTTTATTAATTAAATAATATTTTAAATATTTTCAATGCCATAATGAACATTTTGAACTATTGATTTTGCACGATTCACAGCCAAAATTACATCCCTTGCAAAAATATCGAGCCCGCACCCCGTCGGCGAGGCCACGGCGATGACACCTGCAGCGGCCGTGATTGGCCGGGGTGGCACCCTCTGTCTCCAATGGAGAAAGCCACCCCTTGTGAATCGCCACACCCCTGGCTCGGCAAGGGTGTCTTCGGCCGCGCGCACTTGTCCCGTTGCCAAATCAACCTGCGCCTCCAGCTTGTTTGGCCGCATAGGAAACCTTCTTTCAGGGTAAGTTTTTTATAATTAATTTTATTTATTTTTGCTCACTGAATTTTATTCTTTTCAAAAGTTTTTTATTTTTTAATTTGTTCTAATTAATTAACGCCGACGACAAAGAAAATGTACTTATTTTCACTTTAATTTGTCACCTTACAAAGATTTTACTTATTTAATTCACATTTTTAATGAAAATAATAATTGAAAGGAAATCAAAGTCATATATTAGTATTTTATATATGACTTCAAGAAGGATAAAAGATGAGAATTTGAATGTGTCACACTCAACAGATGAATTTTTCCTCACTTATTCACATTTAAAATTAAATGTTCAATCAGAGTGAAGTGAAAAAAATCAGAGTTAAAATGAAAAAAATCAACTCATTATTTTGAATGCACAACTTTATGTCATTATGGCTTTTGGAACGTTGTTTTGAATAATGCTTCTTGCACTCCATTTGCAGACAACCATTTAATTCCTTTTCAAATTAACTTTTAAGAATAAATTTAGGTATAGAAAATAGGGAAGGTGATACAATCTAAGTAAAACAATAAGAACAATTTGGGTGCACAGATTAAGTCTGTGTTTGGGTCTTAATTATTAAAAATTATAATCCACTAGCAATGGTAAATTTACAATAAATACAACACTTTTTTTAAGTATAACTTTCGCATTTAATTTTTGTTTGAATTTCGATTTGAAGGGAAATTTTAAAATTTGTGTATCTATAAAACATTTTTATTGATGCAAATAAATAATTTTTCAACAGGGCCATTCCAAAAATACTGAAATGTCAGGCGTCGTTCAGCAAGCGGCCGCCGACTCGCTTTGGGAACTCAATTCCGAGCTAAATTACGCCGAGCAGCTCGCTTACCACGGCGCTGTCGCGGCCGCTGCGGCTGCCGCGGCGGCGATTTCTGCGCCTGGCGACGCCGCCAACTCGACCCCCTCAGGTAAGAAAATAGAACCTTTCAAAATTATTTTGAATTCATTTTTAAATATATTTTGTTTCGAAAAAGGAAGCAACCCGCCTCCGTATGGGAGTAGCGTTTGGGGCGACTCGCTACAAATGGCGCACCCTCACCACCAATTTCACCATCAACCCCCGCACCCCGGACTGCACGGCCTACCTTGCGACATTTGGGGTCGAGCAGTGAACCCCCCTCCGCCACCAAGGTAAGTCTTTATATACAATACACCAAAATTAATAATCTTCAATAATTTAAATCATTTTTTGCTTCCGAGTTATTTCTATTTTCTCATGATAATGCGCAGTACAACATTCAGGATTTTTGCGCTATTTCATCCCCAAAAATCTTGTTTCTCTTTGAACTGCTGAAAATATTTTAAGTGAGCCTTATATCGACCTTTGTAATGGATTTAATGATATGATAACATATAATTTTAATTGCAAATTTTTAGTATCTTCAGAATTTTAAAAAAAAAAAATGTTTTAGCAGAGAAATTTGTGATTCCCATCATTGTGGTTTAAAAAGAGAAAAAAGTAAAAGGGAGACGGCAGTAAAAAAGACAGATTTTGACAATTGGGTCTTTGGATGAGCAAAAAAAGTCAAACTCATTAATATTTTTTTTTAAGAGGTTTTTCCTTGGATTTACTGAAACTGTGCGAGAAACACTTGGCTTTAAAGAATGAAATATACAAACCAAAATTTTGACTTTTCATTGAAAAATTAATTTTTTAAAAATGTCTCAAAAAAGTATTTGTTTGATTTTGTATAAGTAAAATAATTTTAAATAAACGGTCTCTCCACACGTCTCTTGTTCTTCTTATTTTTTTAATTATTATCAACTTTTCTTTTGATCCTGAGTATTATTTTTCCACATACTATTCTAATCATGGAGAATGAATAATTTAAAAATTTCAAACAGACAACTAAATAGAAGTTTTCAATGGTGAAAAATATCACGTCCAGCGCAGAGAATCTCACTTTAGTCATCTTTCATGTTTCCTATAGTCACTTTTTATTCTCATTCTTATTTAGCCTCAGTTTAGCCTTATTTATTTTATCGCATTTTACTACTTGAGTTTAAAGATTTCATTATTTTATATTAGATTACTAATGAATTTAAAATAAATATGCGATTTTGCTTATTTAATTTTCAGATACGGTGGTCGCTCGTGCGGTGGTTCAAGTTCGTCAAATCCCTCAGCGTCATCAAACCCAGGTGGCAACTCTCACTCGTCCAAAAAAACGCGACGGCGCGTGGCCACGATGGCACAACGTCGAGCTGCCAATATCCGCGAGAGGCGACGCATGTTTAACCTGAACGAAGCGTTCGACAAACTGCGCCGAAAGGTTCCGACGTTTGCATACGAGAAACGTCTTTCTCGCATTGAAACTCTCCGACTCGCCATAACATACATCTCGTTCATGGCTGAGCTACTGGCTGGTAAAACGACCGGCTCAGATAGTGTCTCGTCCGCCTCTGGGCCACCAGGTCCTTCACTCCTCGGACATGCTGGATCACTGCACTGCCCCGAGTACATTCCGTACAGTTTGCCACCACTTGGATCATCATAATCCAGCATGCAAAAGAAATATCTAGTCTTCCAATCTTAATTTGATTTCAAGAAAAATTACTTTAATTTTAAATGTACACCAAGTAAAAAAATTATAATTTTCCTTAAGTGCAATCACTTTTAACTAATAAGAATTAATTGTAAGTGAGCGAAAATAAACTCATCAACTGTGGTCAACTTATTTTTAATCAATTTAGATATAATTCACACCCGATTCACACGATGTTTATTATACAATCCAGTCACAGAATTTTTAAGACGTTAAAAGTTTTCTGAGGTTTTTTCTCTTTGCATTTCATTATTTATTTAAAATACTTCTTTTCGATAAAAAATAATCAAGTTTCGTATTGCCAATGTTTGGCATTATCCTCTTCTAAACAAATTAGATGAAAACCAGTTTCACCTACCGCCTTATCTCCTTGCGTTTGCGGCTTCCCTCATCCCTGTACTTGTGCTTTTTACTCTTGTCATGATGCTTGTATCGGTCGTAAGAGCGCGACCGAGACCTGTCACGGCGGTCCCTTGAGCGAGATCGTGACCTGTACCGTTGCTTGTCCCTGAAGATGAAGTAAAATTTTAGAGAAAAATTCAAACTTCAAATTTATTTGTAACCAACCTTGTCTTATGGCTTCTCTTGTAATCCTGGGATGTGGGCGATGCCGGGGAAAGGCTTCTGTTCCGGCTTTTCAGCTTCTTACGATTGCGGTCTCTGGAACGCGATCGCGACCTTGATGGGGAGGTCGAGCTATGCCTGTGTTTTTTGTTGCTCTTTGACTTGTGTTTGTGAGGACTCGGAGACTCGCTCCTGCGTGTTTCCTTCGACCTAGAGATAAGCCAATCAAAATGAAGAAAATTTCTCCTGCTGGTGTGTTGGATGTACCTCGGAGAAACCTCAGGCAGTGGCTTCTTTATTGCGGGCGTCGACGGACTTAAGCTGTTTTGAGCTGGAGTGTTGTTGGCGGAGTTGAGCAGACCGGCCTGGCGTGCTCTGTTCCTGGTCTCCTGGTATTTTGTTTGAAGGTCCAAAACGATTTTCTCCAGCTGGTCTGGAATAGCCTGGAAAAAGATTATGTAGAATTATTTAAGACAAATAAAAAACAACAACAAACCTTTGGTCGTCTGTAGAGCCTCAAAATTGAGTAGCAAATGTCGAGCAAGTCATCCTCCTTGACACCGAATATACCATACCATGGTGGGTCTTTGCTCATAGGAATTTTCAGCTTCCTGGCTGACAAGTATATGCAGGCGCAGGCTATTGCCTCTGGGTCGTAACGCACAAAAACGTTAGTCCTCAATGAATCATTCATGTAGTTCCTGTTGGAGAAATCAATTTAGACAGTGAAAATTTGGCGATGAAAAATCAATTACCAAGAATACTGCATGAATTCCTCATTCTTCTCAAATCCCAGCATCTGAAGATTTATCACAATAATCTGTGAAAAACAAAAACTGTAAGTACAGAACTTAGTTTAAAAAATCGGACTTACCTTATGAGGATGTTTGACATGAACGCAAAAACCAAGTTCCTTCAAAACCCTCCTCTCAGCCTTAATAACTTGAATTTTCAAATTGCTGTAGATCTGGTCCAGCACCACTGGCGCAATGGGTCTGCAACAAACAGATTTAGGGTCAAACACCCACCCCTGACACTTTTGCAGTTCTTAAAACCTATCGAGACCTAAATGAAAAAAAGCCACCCCTCTTTTAATCCCTCAAACAAAAGCCCATTTTGCTTATAGAATTCAAGCGGCAAAAGAAGAAGTGTCTTCAGCCGGTGCTCCGCTGTGCGCTCCTCGACCAAAAAATCACTCTAACCAAAGCACCACTCTATGTCCATCTTTGTTGGCCGAGCCTGCCTGCCTATAATAGGATCTGAAACGAAGCTCAGACTGGCATTAGCAAGCCGACTGTCTCGAAGCAAAATACCGTTTTTGGGTTGGACGGGGCAGGGGATGGGAGGTCACTACAACCAAAATTTAGGGCTGCGGAATGAGGCTGGCATTAACTTTAAAGAAGTGCTTGTTATTTTACTACTATTAAATTAAAACCTGATCTTCGTGAAAATTACATTTAGATAAATGTCGAAAATCATTGTTAAAAAAAATTTGAAAAATCGTTTATCATTAAAAGGTTTCATACAGATCCCGAACCACAAGATACAGTGAGAAAACACGAAATTTAGATAATTTTGCAGTCTAAAAAAAGGACTAGGATTTTTTTTATGATTTTTTTAAGGAGAAATTCCTCATTTACTGATCAGAGTTAAGACATGGCAGAATCACAAAATACTCATGTTACAATAAAAGCAAGAACAACTCTCTTCTACAATAATACCACCATTTTATCTGGCACTTTGAAAAATAAAACGCCTGCCTACAATAATAAAAGACTAATTTGACTTTGCTTTTACTGTACATAGTTTGTGATTTTTTTTTAACATTTGAAATTATTTTTTGAGATAAAATATAACACAATAAATTGCCATTGCTTTGTTTTATACACTGATTTATACACATAAGCTTCCACAATGCCTCGGGGACGTTTCAGGGTCCATCATCTCCTTCTAAATTACTCACCGCAGTGGGACGCACTTTGCCAGCCTCGTAATGCACGCTTATAACAATCAGAAATGAGTAGAAAGTGACCAACCAATGGACCGACCGCAGCCATTTTCCCTTAAGAAAGCAACTGCGGCAGTCGATTTTACCTTGAGCAACTCTTAACATACGGTTCTTTTGGTTGTAGTGATTGTAGGAAGGTTAAGGGGCTCGGGGGACCGAACCGTGAAATGCGGGCGGCTGCACCTTCACACGCTAGTGGTGAGCGGTGAGAGGAGGAGGCTAAACACCCACCCACTGAATGTGTGGTTGCTGTTTGTTGGTGGTGGTCTGGGAGGACACACACACAGAATCTGATGGTGCTTGGCAGGTGGGGCTCGTGGCCCACGACCTTTCACATTCAATAGAGGGGCCATCTGTGGAGAGTAAGTAAAACGGCTTTGAGCAAGAATTCTATGAGAGCTTTCAATTTGAGGGCTTGTCAGAGTTGGAGGTGCCAAATTAGAGTTTTCGCTTCTCTCTCTGATTTCATGAACAGACAATGGCACGACCATCTCTGGCAAGGATTCTGTGTTGGGGAGCTAAAATTGCGAGAAGATTTGGTTATTAGTAGAAAAAGAAGATGATATAAAATATATAATAAAAGAAGTCAGTCATGAACTGGAGTACTCCTCCTTACCACATTACTTAAATTGTGTCAAAATTTTAAGACCTTTAGCTTTATCGAGTCCAAACTTTGATTTGATAACAGCAAAACTATGATGTAGACAATTAAGTTTCTTAAGTCACAATAATAGGTCAAGCAGGAGAGCTATAGGTCACTGGCCTGCTGGATCAAGACCAAAATAATTTTCAACTTGAAAGATTTCCAGACGGCCGTGATCCGATAACTCTCCAAGTGGGACTGAATTTGAGCAATAACTTACTTTCCAGCGTCGACTTGTTTTATGTGGCTGAATACGTTGATGACGTCTCGCACCCTTCGAGGCGCCTCCTCAATTTTGGACGCCAGGCAGAGGCAGCCCATGGCAAAAATCTCCATAGGATGGCGCACAAACGATTTGGAGTAGTAAAAGCGCTGAAACAAAACCTGCGCCGTGGCCATCGCGACCTGAAAAATGACGGTTATTTCAGATCTAGACTTTCAATATTGAGCAAGGAAGTTATGATGTAAATGATTGCAAAATTTCATATGTACCTGTGGAAGTTTCAGCAGCATTCCTGCGGTCTGGATGAGTTCGCAGCCCAGGATTCGCAGGTCGATTTCAACCTCTTTGTCCAGGCCATCTTGCTCGGACGGTGTTGGCGAAAGCTTTTCCTCTGGCAAAAGGCAGTTGGTGAGTTGCAGGGAAATTTTGCCATAGATTGGCGGCTGCTGTTGTTGCTGAGCGCCGGACTGCGGTGCGCCCATCATGGGCGTAGAGCCGTTCAATTCGACCACCGTCGTCGTCATTGTCCAGGCGAATGGTCGATCTACAAATCCATCGGACAATGGGACAACCAGGAAGAAGAATTTCTGCAGAGAATCGAAGAAAATGTGGAGCGAAGTAAGATGGATGCTTCTTTTCCTCGTTCTGATAATTAAAGATGGCGTTGAAATGTGACGTCATCAAAAACGTTGCCAAATCGAATTGAATGAATTGATGATGCATTTAGCGGCAAATTCAAATGTAAAAAAAAAATAATATTAAAATCCAACACATTCATAATCCAACACATGATATCTATTAATTAAAAAATAATTTGTAGCTAATATTCTGACGCGTTGCCTCACTAGAGTTTTCTCGATAATTAATTATTACATTTATATTTTTTTTTTCAATTGAAAAAAGGTATTTTTCATTGGTATCTTTCATAAATTTACTTGAATTTACTCAGCATCCATAATTCATTTACATACAGTCATGTACATACACAATAGATTAATTTTACAAATACATGAACCTTGAAATCTAACAATGTAAAGTGAAATTATGTTATGAAGCGGCTTTTTACTTCTAGTGGAACAAATGTTGTGGAAAATTTTCACTTCCTCTTACGTCTACGATCGACAGAAGAGTCGGATGATGATGACGATGAACTGGAACTGGATGAAGAAGATCGCTTGCGACGCCTTGGTGGAGACGGCTTCTTGCGGTTTGGGGATCTTTTGCGTTTAGGCGACCGTGACCTACGAGCCCGATAGCTCTTTTTGTCACCAGAGAGCTTCCTCTCCGACTTATTCCTGCTCCTTTGCGAATCTTTTTTCTCATCATCTTCGCGCAACTCTCCTTCTTCCTTCTCATCGTCAAATGATTTCTTTTCAGGCCTAAATAGTAAATTATTTATGTTGCAATTAGACTACAAATTTATTAAAGCTGAAATGAGTCCTTACACTTGATTTTGAGTTTGCAAAGGCGGTCTTTTATCCTTTTCAGCGTGACGTTTACGCCTTTCTTCTTCTCGTCTGCGTATTTCATCTTCACGCTGCTTCTTGATTTTCTCGATTTCCTAATATCAAAAATAATCATTGTGATGACTTTTAAAATGAAAAAAACTTTTAAAGCCAAACCTCAAATTTCTTGTAAGAAATCTTTTTGCTTTGTTCCTGACGCCAGTGAGGAGGAGTGACACTTCTAGATCTTGAGCGTGATGGAGTACGGTAGCGCTAAAAGTTATATTCTTTAGATAAAAACAAATTTAAATAAAAACCTGATTACCAAATTGCCTCTTCCCTTGACTGTCCTGCCGCTTTTAGTGCGACCTCGTATGTTTGTGGCCTTGCTTTCCATGTTTGTTTTCACTTCCGGATTGCGGCCGACAAGACGCGACAGAAATCTGTTGGATGGCACGCTCGGAATTTCATCCTTCTTTATGTTGAAGGTGGTGACCAAGGGGTGGGGTACACCTGCCTCATCTCTGAATGCAGAATCTTCCTCAGGATCACTCCTTGCACTGCGGAAGTCAAAATGAGTGCCATTTCTTACAAATTATAATTGATCACACACCTCTTGCGTCTTTCTTTCTTTTTCTTCTTACTGACAGTCTCCTTCTCAGAATCGCTGCTTTCACTGCTGCTGCTGCTGACCTTCTTCTCTTTCTTCTTTTTTGGTCTGAGTATCAACTCGCCGCTTTTGG
The DNA here is from genome assembly GCF_031216515.1 of Neocloeon triangulifer. Taxonomy (NCBI): domain Eukaryota; kingdom Metazoa; phylum Arthropoda; class Insecta; order Ephemeroptera; family Baetidae; genus Neocloeon; species Neocloeon triangulifer. Next base: position 2,932,707 of record NW_026775555.1, on the reverse strand, counting down.
TAACCTTGATGTCTTGCAACGGTCTGAATATGTTGTCAACCGGCAGATTATTGATTTTCTCAATCACTTCATGACCAGATACAACATGACCGAAGATTGTATGAATACCATCTAAATGTGGTGCCGGTCCTGTTAATCTATGATTTGGTTTAATGATAAGATCGTTATGTACAAAATAATCTTAATGAAGCTTACATGAAAAACTGGGAGCCATTGGTGTTTCTTCCTCTGTTGGCCATGCTCACCAAGTACTTCCTGTCATGTTTTCCCGTCAAATCCTCGTCTGATTTTGGAGGATCATTTTAATATAAATACTGAAATTGTCCAATCAAAGTGCGTTTCATACCTTCGAAAGTGCCACCGTAAATCGACTCGCCACCAGAGCCATCACCCTCGGTGAAATCGCCACCCTGCACGACAAAATCCTTGATGACCCTGTGGAAAATGGTGCCTTCATATTGCATCGGCTTGCCCAAGCTGCCAATGCCTTTTTCGCCTGTGCACAAACTGCGAAAATTTTCCACCGTTCGTGGACATCGATCCGAGAACAGCTCAAAGACAATTCGGCCTGTGTCCAGGCCAGCGATGCAGATATCCATGAAGCATCGTGGACGTACACCGACCGTTGACGAAACAACGTTTTCGCCGTCAGCGGACCTAAAAGAAAAGAGCTTTTCAAAACAAATTTAGGGCCCATTGGTCGGCACTTACATGTCGCTGAACTCCTCACTCGAAGAATTCCGATTAAAACAGTATGTTTTTTAAAAGCGATCAAAAAACGCAGAGAAACCGGCGAAGTTTCAGACGGTTTCAGAGCTTTAATTTTGAGAAGAAAACATTTTGCCAGCTACTTCAGGTTTACCAACAAAAAACAGCCACGCCTCCTTCTTTGTGCGTTGTTTGTACGCAAGTTTGGCGCTAGTTGTCCAACGGGGAGAGGGGAAACCGGTGAAACGCAGAAGGGGAATGGATTTTGTACACAAAGGAGTTAAAACGATCTGAGATTTTTGTGCAATGAAAGTATTTATTCTGAAGGAAAAAGTAAGATAATGAACAAATTTAATATTTTTTTTTTGTATTTCATACTTTTTTACATTTTGTGAAAATAGTCTGGAAGAAAAGTATGGTGTCTTACTTTTTGTATGTGACTCCTTTTTGAGACCGCCTGCAAGGAGCTTTTGGCCACCCACCCTTTGTTAAATTTCTCCAAATCTTTCTGGAAATTCGTCACTTTTTAAAAGCATTCTGGTCCGAATTTGTAGTTTGCTGAGCTCATTGCACTGAAATAAGGCAACGACGGTCTGAGAGAGTGTGTTCGTAAATCGCTAATTCCTCCTCAATTTCAGACCGGTGACCGAGAGTTGCAGTCGTGAGCCGACAAGACGAATAAGCTAAAGTCAGCCTGTCAGCGAGCGTTCATATTACATCCTCTGGCTCTCTTGTTCCGCCGCAATCTCGTTAAAATCACACCCCACAAGAATCTGCACACAACCATTTAATTGGTTTTAGACTTATACACGTAAGCTGCACCCCCAGATCGGCGACGCACCCTGCTATGCATTTCATTGACCCCCGCATTGATGTGTGATTCTCGTTGCAGGCCATCGTCAAAAACACGCTGCGACTATGTGTTCCTTGCCTCGTCGCATCATCAAGGAAACGCAGCGGCTCATGCAGGAGCCCGTGCCCGGGATCAGTGCTGTGCCAGATGAAAGCAATGCTCGCTACTTTCACGTTATAGTGACCGGGCCAGAAGACTCTCCCTTTGAGGGTGGCCTTTTCAAGCTGGAACTCTTCCTGCCGGAAGACTACCCAATGTCTGCCCCTAAAGTTCGCTTCATTACAAAGATCTACCACCCCAACATTGACCGACTTGGCCGCATCTGCCTGGACATTCTCAAAGACAAGTGGAGTCCCGCCCTGCAGATCAGGACGGTGTTGTTGTCCATCCAGGCTTTGCTGAGCGCGCCAAATCCGGACGACCCCCTTGCAAATGATGTTGCCGAGCTGTGGAAAGTCAATGAGGCTGAAGCTATCAGGAATGCCAAGGAGTGGACACGCAGATATGCTATGGACAGTTAGTGGGACTGGCACACTGTGAAGTTTTTACTTTATTTCACTTCTTGATGCAAAAATCAATGCCTTTTGCGCATTACTATATGCCAGACGATCCCCTCTACTGTTTCAGTTTGAACTTCCACTGCAATGATTTACTCAATTAATTGAATGCCAGGGTAACTTTGTTTAAGCTTGTATGTATTTTTGCACATGTGGACTAGTGGCACTGCTGGCATCGGTGGTTTTCAATAGCGGTAAATAATATTCCCCCCATTTAAGTAGTTATTCTGCAAATTATCTTGTGAGAGCTGGACAAATTGCTCTTGCGCTCAAGTTATTTTGAAAATTATTATTTATTTATTCAAGAGTAAACAAAAATTATTTCCGCCAAAATTTTTATGATTAATCCCAAATCCATAAGCATGCAATTCCTAAAACCTGCAGCTTGAAATATCATTGAAAACATAATTTCCTGATGTAAAGAAATGCCTTGGGAAAAATAATTTCCCTGCATAAGATTAAGTCACTCTTGCTCGTCAGATTTCGATTATGCTTTTCGTTTGTCTGCCTCTCTCAAGCAAAAACAACTAATTGTATTATTTAATTATCTTGCATGCATGAATGATCCAATATGGAAGGAGAATTGGTGAAATATGCATAGTGAAATTTTCTCTCAATAGGCATCAATGATTATTTTTGAAAGTGAGGATAGATGCATATGTACACTTCGATGCGGAGATCAACTAATTTAGCCGTAATGTAAAATCTTTTTCAGTAGCGTTATTATCTTCTCTATCTTGTGCTTTAAAATAAAGGATATAATAAAACAATGAATTCGGTTCTGGATTTTTCTGCACGCCACCTTTCTTAAATTTTGGTATCCTGTTCAGATCTTTTATCATTATCTTGTTATTTGAAATTTTTATTTACTTATTAAGGTTAAAATGAAATTATAATCAAAATGTTTTATAATTTTAAACATTTTATTTATATGTAATGGCATAATATTCAGAAAGCTTAGAATTCCCTTCATTGCGATTACAATATTATCAGCTTGAGGCTATAGTATTTTCCTATTGTTTAATCTTGGCCATCTCTGCATCCTTGCAGTATAGTTTTATATAACAATAAAATTTAACCAATATGCAACAACTGTATAACAATTTTTTAATATAAAATTTGAGTATTTAGCTTTTCTTGATAATAATAAATTGGAGTAATCAACAAATCCTCTACCGAATGACATGCAAAATTGTAGTCATGTTTTTTGCCATCCTAGGAAGTATGAGTTCCTCCAGGTTAGGGTTGACCTCAAGCCAAGTGTATTTGTCTATCAATCCAACCTAAATCAATATGCATCTTAGCTTTCCTTAATTTAAATGACTTGTGAGTGTTTCAAACCTCTTCTAAAGGCTGCCTGATGGAAATGAGCAAAGTCAAGCAAAATCCGTCACCTTCCACCTCAACATTCCTAGTCGGGGAATGCTCCACACTCAAAACACCATGAGGTCTGTGCTGCGGAAGCTCTGCTCCAAATATTTCCTGAAAGAGTAAAATAGTTTGATTAAAACCAAATTTTAAATTAACTAACCACTGATTTCTGATAAATTTACCGTCATATATTTTTTTAGTGTAGAATGCAAGCTTCTCCTGGGGTTAATTTCACAAGTGGGAATGTGCGCTTCTGTCTTTTCTGACAGCAAGATGTGAACTCGATTTCTGAATTTTATGTTCATTAGAGCAATGAATAAAAAAGGGAAACTTTTTTAAATCCTTACGTGTCTTTCTTTCGAACGCAAATTAGCAGTCTTAGAAGCAATTTAGTATGGTGCCTGGCAACAGGCAAAATCTCAGGATGCCACTGTTGTTTTTCTTTTATGGCTCTCCAGTACTGACGTCCGCAAGCTACAAGAGGCTCCACGTCGGATGCGCGAAGACTCAACTCGTTGATGTCCGAAATCCACTTGGCTTGCAACGATTCAGAATCCGCCTCAGCAGGTGTCTTTAAACGTCCTGAATTTAAATAGATTAGAAAGTTAATGTTGAGCTTTTTGCTGTTGGATCAAAATACCTGCTGCATTGCCAGTGAAAACGAACCTGACCCAACATCCCTCCGCAGACTGAACCATTATTAAAGTGGTGCTTTGCATTGTTAATCCTGTCTCCTCCAAAACCTGAATTAAAAAAAGTAATTAGTTTCAGGTAATAAGGAATTCTAAACATTTAATTTGTTTCAGGCTAGGTTGCGAATATAAAGCGATTACTGATTTTGAGACAAAAGTTTTGAAATTAAAAGATAACTTTAAATCATTTAACTTCCTCTACAGTAAAAAACAATAATAATATTAATGTCATGCCTCTCTTTCAACAGCCTGTTGAATTGTCTCGCCAGCTTCGATATGTCCGGCTGGCAGGTACCACTGTCCGGCACAAGATCTTTTAGCTTCCTGCATCATTAGCACTTCTCCAGAATCGTTAATCAGTACAGCAGCAACGATGTAGCAAACATTTTTGTTCAATTGTGGAATGTAGTCGGAGGGAGCGGCTGGAGCTACGCCCTTGGCAACTAGAAAAAATAGAAAAACATTATTGAACTTCATTTATATGGAACACATTCGAATTGGTTGACTTTAAATTTTAAAAGGGAACTGGACAAAAAAAGATGAAATTAAATATTTTTAAAAATCCGTACCTGTCGCTTCATTTTGCGCCTCGAGGGTGAAGTCACAAAACTCCTGCGACTCCTTCAGGGCATCCCCATTCAGGAGTCTCTTCACGTTATCTTCAATCCTGTCCATTCCACCGTAGTTCAGGCAAAAGACTCCTCAGCGGCCACGCAGACAAATTTAGGCGGCTCCTGCAAATGCATAAACACCTTCACGGATTTGGTTCGGTAGGTGACTTGGAACGTCGTTTCTGTTATGTTTGTATGTACATACACAGAAACACACGCATACCTGAGCTTCAAGAAATGGGATAGGTGCGTATCGGTGATATCGACCCTGACGCAAGCGGGGGACCTTCGCGGAGAGGTCTATCACCTCTCGGGACGTTCAAAAATGCGTGTCGTGCATGCTGGTTGGTCGGCCGGACGGAGAAGGGACTAGGGCAACGACAGGGGAGCGCCAGCGCCCACTTTTCCCAAACACCTTCAGATAATTTGAAAAACGCGCCGAACTTCGCGACAACGAAAACAATCTGATTGGTCGAGCTGGGCTTTCTCGCGATCGCTGATTGGTTGCATTGTCTTTGCTCGTCTTTGATTGGCCCTCGCTCCCGGTCTGCGGCAGTGCTACGCCCTCCTCATCTTTGGCTCACAAAGTTAGTCGAATGGTTTTGACAGTCAACAACAACAACTACTTGTTTCTGCTCGCCCCAAGGTGTTCCGGCACCCGTGCGGCTTTGTAGAAACTTTTGCAAGTGCACCAGGTACCCTAGCTGCGGTTTCCTTCGACGAATTCGGCCGTCCGTCGGCGGTATTCGGTGAAGGAATGGCTGCGAAAGTCAGGTGGAAGGTGTCAGCGACTTTCCTGGCAATGCAGATTTTCTTCTACGGCTCGGCAATTGCATTATTTGAACACAGAACGTGCAGTCATGTGCCCCCCAAAGACGAAGAGGTGAGAAATATAATCCTATATCTAATTATTACATTTATTTGAATTTAAATCTTGCAAAGTATCCAATTAAAATCTGAAGGCCACAGCTATGTAATTGTGTATGTAACATGCTAAAAATAATAATTATTTTTTAACGTTTTACATAATAGCATTTGGTTGTATGTATTTTTGATCATTTTAATTTTTAACAACTTTTTTAGTATTTTATTTATTTTTCTCATCTAAAAACTTCTTACTTTGTAAAGCCTAGATCAATTTACTGCATGCAAGGACGTATTTGATTGGCTCGAGATAATTGGCGTGTGCCACAGACTAATTAACTGCTGCAATATTTTCTGGCACAAACGTTATTTACATCAATTTAGACGTTTTTGCAAGATTCACTCCATAATTATGGCTACTTATGAAAAGCAATATAAACCTGAAAATTTTAATTATGAAAATTATGAGCAAAATTATTGAGAAAAATATTATTCAGGTGCTGAATTTAGCCGTAGCTCTTAAAGCTAAATTTGTAATATTAAAATTGTTATTATCAATCACGTCATGTTATTGAATATTTTAAAAAGGTGATTTTTTTAAAGATATTTATTTATTAATTATATTACACTTCCAGCCAATTTCTGAGGAAATGATCGTTTAACATAATTAGCATAATTTCTTTCTTTTTGACTTGTTTTGCAAAAGTTTTATACCGTAAAATGCATAAATTAGCTTAAATCAAAATCAAATAAACTGCAAAAAACTTACTTCTTTCATTATAAGATATCAGAATAATTAGAAAAACTCCAGATTTACGAATTTAAAAAAATAAAATATATTTTTGAAAAAAAAAAATATTGTTTAATTCTCAGCTTCCATTATTATTTCTTCTTGCACATAATGCGACAATAAGTGGAATAGGACAAAAGAAGAAAGAGCGATCCATTGTTTTTTGGCAATTTTTTTTAATCTTGTGAAAAAGCCAAGTCTAGAAATTATTCCACATCTATTGTTAAAAAAAAGTGTTTTCTTCTTCTTTGGTTTACATTTTAAATATTTTCCTTTTCCTTAAATACTTTTTAATTGGGTTTAATTTATTTTTTCTATAAAATATAAATCAAATGCGTGATTGAATTGTTATTGATTACAATTTTCCGAACAACTTTTGATAATTTTTGAAAGTACTCTCTCACCTTCTTTGTGGCGCTCATGAAAAATTCAAATGCATTAACTCAAGTCACCCTGCTGGCAACTCCAAAGTATAACTGCACTTTCTCCCAGTTTCGAGTTTCGTGGGCGATCAGCTGGCAAGGCAGTGTGTGTCTTTAAATCGCGATAAATTACAACTTTGCGGTGACATTTTGCTTCCCAAATCGCAAAGGTGAAGAAGAAACGTCTCCGAACTTTCCAATTCACAAGAAATTCTTGCGGGCCCAAAAGTTAATCCTGCGTTGAAATGCTCGAGTGCACACTCAATAAAAATAAAAATGCTCAAATTTTTTCTGCTTCTGTCCGACTCATCACGTTTTGCAGCTGACGCGCTCTGAATGCCGCGCTGATTAATACACTTTGTGAATATTCAGGCGAAATATACAGTTTTTGGCCCGCAGGAGAGATTTGCCCGTTGGCTAGTCAATTTTTGCTATTAACCCTATTTACGAATGACTGCAGCGAGTAAAATCTTGGCTGTGCTTTTTTTAATATCATAATTTTTCTCAAAATTATCACATTATTTTAGTGCTGAATTATTTATAGTTTAGGACTCAATTAATTCTGTAACATTACTTAAATCAATATTCTAATTTTTTTCATAAAATTGAATTAATTATTTATTTGTTTGTTGGAAGAAATTGACACTTGATCATGGAAGTGAAAAACTCGGGCCTTTGTCTCGTTGTAAAAAAATTGTTTTTATTAAAAAACAAAACGGCTCTACCAGTTTCGGTCACGGTTAGCTATTTCGTAAGCAAGAAAAATAAAAAAAATAAAATCAGAAAATTTAAAAACTACACTTTTTATATAGCAAAACACTCAAAATTAAAACTAATAAATTGTATTTTTCTTTCTCATTAAATAGGGTCGCAGATTGTGACTGAAACTGGTAGAGCCGTTTTGTTTTTTGATAAAAACATTTTTTTACAATAAAATTCCGTTTAATTATCTATTTTCAATTAAGATATATTAAAATAACAAAACATCCTAAAATTAACGTAGACTAGCTTTTGCATCTGTTTTGCTTGTTGATTTCTACTCGTGCTCCACTTCCGTTTTTTTCCAAACACCGCGCAGTGGTCAAAAAGAGGACACTATTTTTATACTCCTTTGTCATTTTGTTTACATTAGCTTTCCAATTTTTTCTTCTCAAAGACCATTGCAATTCTCAATAAATTTTGTTTTGTAATAAAAATTCATCAAATTACGAAAACTGCTTGTAATAATTATTAGTGAATTATGAAAAACTAAATACAACATTTGGGCGTTTTTGCAGGTTGTTCGTGGAGTGCACTTGGAGGAGAGTCACATAATTAGGAAAAGAAGTCTGGACCAGCCTCTGAGGATACTTTTGTACTACGACGAGAGCGTTTACAGGTATGAACGGTAGTAATTTTGCTCGTGTTTTTACAACAAAGAAACTGGCACGCGTTATAGCGGCGATCGCAATAAAATGACGCGGACGTGTCAGTCGGATAAAGTGGGTTTGTGAGAGAGAGAAAAGTGCTGGTCATGGACTGCTGATACTAATGCAGCTCTTTTTCTTTTAGAAAATCATATATTATGTAGATAAATAGAAAATTATTTTTAAATCATTTTCATTTTTATTTAATGAGTTTTGTGAGTTTTTTATTGTTTTAGAAAAACAATATCCTACTCTTCAAGTTTTGGCTGCCATAATTCTTGAGTTGTGAAATTTTTTTGACAAAAATTATCACAAAAATTAATTTTAGCAAGTTTTGTCATCAAAATAATAATTTTTTTCTTTTAGTAAAATTGTTTTTGGTTACAATTGTTTTTACAAAAATAATTTTTTCAATTTGAAAACGAAAAATAATTCAGTCTTCTCTCGACCTCCACTAAGAAAGTTCGCTCAAAACACACGTTCCTATAATCTGACCAAAATTAAAATTAAATTTGTAAAAAAAAATATCCAAATTATATAATTGTCAGAATATTTTTGAAAAAATTATTTGTTGAAAAAATAAGAACTAAAAAGAAATTTTCTAAAAATTTCACCAACATATTTTCATGTAAATTTTGATCGTGATGATGAAAATAGTCATGCTTCATTATTTCACGATTACAAAACGGAAAAAATTGATCTTTGGCTCTGCCTGATTTACGCTCACCCAGTAAATTGAATGAGAAGGATCGTGAAGAACAATTCACGTGTGACAAACTCCGGCAATTTCATTGTTCACAGACGAAATTTTCATTATCACGATTACAGCGGATTATCTCTTTCTATAATCCTTGGCCTATTGTGATTACGAAATCTACTTCCAGTCTAGCCTTTGTCTCGTCAAATTGTTCAATCTTTTTCTTCCAGTAACAAAAATAAAACAATTGAGTTATAAATTGAATTGCTAAATAAAAGAATTACACATGATTTGTACTAAATGAACATTTAACAACTGTTTCCGCAATTATGCAAAAGTCCCAGTCGGTATATCAAACGAGGCTTTTCTTATGTCAGATTACGAAGGCAGTTTCACGGTTGGACGTGTGGAGCACGGAAACAATGAAGTGGAGCCGCGCTCTCGTTGGCCGCTGGGAAGTGGAAAGCGAGCGAATTAATTTGGCTTTCTCACTGCACTGTGAATATAAGGTTGAAAGTTCTTTACTCCCGTGCCAAATCACTTTCTATTCTCTATAGCGGCTCCTCGATGAAAAAAAAATAAATCGTAGCAATGAGATGAGATCAGAGTGGAATCTTTTTATCCTCACGATCTCACGACGCTGATTCAGAAATGTCTCGTTCACACAGCAGCTTTATATAAGGCTCCGTCAATTTTAATCGCACAACCATGACTCGAAATTCAATTGGGTCACAAATTTAATTTACTTTTATATATTTTACATGTTATTATTGTTTATTTGTCCGAAATTTTTATTGAGAACTTGTCAAGCTTGTTGATTGCCCTGAATTATTGAAAATAATTATGGGTCAGATAATTATAAAACAATAAAAATGCAAAAAATGAACAATTAGAAAAATATTTAATTAGAAATAATAAACCAAATAATGCATACAATTTTTATACATTTTCACTATCAATGAAAAAATTTAAATAAAGAACGTTAAAACCGGTTAAAACTTGTATTATAGCGAATAAAATTAAAGATAATTTTGTATTCTTTTCTTGTGATCTTTTTTCCTTTGATAAATTTAAAAAAAAATCTTTTTTATTGTTGTTTTGGAATTTTATTAAGATAAAATCGTTATATTTTTCCTGTCGTAGAGCTAGAATTTTTTTAAGATTATTTTCATTATTTCGATTCTGCTTTTGATTCCTAAGTGAAAGAAAATCTATTTTTTATTATACGCTGTGAGACCGTGTGATTCTGATTGTGAGCCAAACCTCAATTGTAATTGAATCACGAATCGCGGCACCCACTTGCCATTTAAATTTCTCCAGAGGTGATGCGCGCTCCTTTCAAAGGGCACTTTTGTTATTATTTTGATGATCTTTCTTTCGGTAGGTGCAAAACAACAACTATTGCGCATCCAGAGATGTGCACGAATTCTCATTTCGTTGCGAAACCGCCTGCATAAAATATAATGAATGGAAGCATGAAAACGTTTTCTCTCTCGCTTTTTATTTCCTGATGAAAAGAAGAAATTGCGTTCACCGGTGTTACAGATTTTTTTTTGCTTCGGCGTGACTTAAATTCTTATTTTTTACTGCTCTTGAGCCGAATCCATCGTCTGCGTTAAATGGAGCCTGAAATGTCTTGCCTTGCCGCTTCTGATCATTTCCGATATTGGCAGTTCTTCATTTATCTCTCCGCCAATTATCTCGTTTTATGCCAATGCCGGTGCAATAAAGTTGAAAGAAATTGAACGAACGAGGCGGTCGTAAATTGGGCTTGCCAATTTTCACTAATTTGCCAACCTTGAAGTATTTTTCACTTGAAATCATTAGATTATATTACTCAATTATTTATTCTGCTGGAAAGTTATTTTAGCTCATAGTTTAAATAATGCACGTAGAAAAAAACTTAATAAATTAATTAATATAAACTTTTAAAATGAGGCTGTAGCAAAAAACGGCCTGATTAATTTTGATAATAAATTTAAAATTGGTTTTATTTTATATCATTTCCAAGGAGACAAAAAGTAGTAAAAAAAAATTGAATTTATTGCAAGAACTGAATTTTAGAAACATTGTTTCTTATGGGAATTTTCTAAAATATATATTTTTTTTTTATCAAAATTAGCCAATACTAACAATAATATATGTCATAATTTTCAAGATATAATTAATTATTTTTTATTTGAAGTTAAAATTGAAAGTAATAAAGATGTTAATATTATTCGCTCCGACAGATTTGATTTCCGGGAGCGCCACCTCCAATCTTTCCTCGAATCTATAAAAACGCCGCAAAAGTATTTTCGAAACTCTCTCACAAGACACTTAGCAAGATTATGCACAAACGTCGCCCGTCGTCGAAAGGAGAAGCTCATAAATTTGTTTAACCTCAGGGGCTATCTTGGAGAGTTTTAATAGCCTCAAATTCTCACTATTCAAGTCAAGTGAAACTGTTTCTGCTGAACAAAGAAAATCTCCAAGTGTTTCCATGAATGACCGCTTCGTAATAATTATTAATTATGCAAGTTTTCTTTGCACCAGTGAAATTAAGTTTTTCCTCATTTCTCTTCATTTTTTTATACCCTTTGAAATTAATTTTGTTCCATTCCTGTGTTGCAGACTTGATCGAGAGAAATTCGAGTTAATTAATGTGAGTATTTTTAAACCAGAAAATTATTTATTGTATTAAAACGCATTTTTTCTGTCCAACAGAATACAATATTACCAGAGGCTGTTCACTTTTGGGAACAGGCGCTCATGGTGAGGAAGACTGCCAATGTAATTAGACTAAACAGGTGAGTCAAAATGTGCTAAATCTCGCCTACAGTCTCTGATATTTTGTGTCCACAACCTTCACAGAAAGTGCGAAAACAACCAAGTTTTCTTCAGGAAAGGCGAGCCGCATGTTTACTGCAAAAACGCCTGCGAGTCGAGAACCATGTGTGGCGAAGTGCAAGTGCCCGAGTCGCACCTCGACGTGAGCACAAATTTCCCTTTTATGTGCTTAAAAAATTTACGATCTTCCGCAGGTTTGTCGCGCGTGCAACGCCACAGGGCAAAAGTGTGGAGAGGTCGCTGGCAGTACGGCAGGTCCAGGAATCGCCAATGCCGACTTTGTTTTCTACGTTTCCGCGATGGAGACGGAAAGGTGTCACAAGGGAATGACCGTGGCCTACGCGGCTCATTGCCAACAGGAGGCCGCACTCGACAGGTGAAATTTTGAATTTCTGCCAAATTTGAGGACCTAATTCATCTTTTGATCTCAATTGTTTTCAGGCCAATTGCCGGTCATGCCAACCTGTGTCCGGACAGCATTAGCACAAAACCCCAAGAACTGGAGATTTTGCTGTCGACGGTCAAACACGAAATTCTCCATGCTCTCGGCTTCTCGAGTAGTTTGTACGCATTTTATCGAGATTCGGACGGAAATCCATTAACTCCAAGAATTGACAACGGCAAACCAGTATTAAATGAAAAGTGCGTATTTTTTACATATCAGTTGGAAAATATTTTAATTAATCTATATTAACAGGCTTCAGACAAGACAGTGGAGTGAAAAGGTCATCAGGACGTTGATGAGGAAGGATTGGAAAGTGAGAGGAGGGAATATTACGAGAATGGTGCAGATGGTCGTTCTACCGAAAGTTGTGGAGGAAGTCCGAAGGCACTTTGGCTGTGACAGTTTGGAAGGAGCTGAACTGGAGGACCAGGGTGAGGAAGGTACCGCAATGACCCATTGGGAGAAAAGAGTCTTCGAGGTGATTGCAGCAGCTTGTGTGGACGAAAAAAAATATTTACTCTTGTTTTAAACAGAACGAAGCCATGACTGGGACTCATACTCAAAATCCAGTCTATTCGCGCATAACTCTTGCGTTGATGGAGGACACGGGCTGGTATCGAGCCAATTATTCCATGGCCCAAGTGCTGAGTTGGGGCAAAGACTTGGGCTGCGACTTTGCACAGAAGTCTTGCAAAGAGTGGATGGACAAGAGAGTGAAGCTGTAAGTCTATCAAAAAGACGGCCGTGCAAAATTAAAATGATTATTTCTGCAGTGGACTTTCGATCCACCCGTACTGCAATAAAGTGAAAAAAGACCCTCTTGAAACTGAATGCACGGATGACCGGAGTTCTGTTGCCCTCTGCAATTTGGTTGAGCACTCGGGGTATTTACCGACAAAATACCAGGTTTGTTTCGAATAAATTCCTATGCTTCAATAACATAATTTTTTTCTCAGAATTTCGACGCAATTCCTCACATAAGTCAAGGGTCCGAAGGGAAATACGGAGGCTCCGTAGCTTTGGCTGATTACTGTCCTTACATTCAGGAGTTTTCGTGGCGCGCGAAAAATGTGGTCGTCCGAGGATCCCATTGTTACTTTGAGGAAAATAATCCCCGTAAGATAACTCTAAAATAAGAAACTTTCTGCTTAAATTGTATTTTTAGAGCCGGAAAAGAACTTTGCCCTTGAAAGCTACGGTGAAGGGTCTCGTTGTTTCGATCACACAGGGTCAATGTGGGAGGAGCGCACCTGTCGGCAGGTCCGACTGTGGCAGCACTGGGGCTCCGGTTGCTACAAATACAATTGCCACGGAGGTCGCATCAACGTCATTGTGGCCAATTACACCTACACCTGCTACCACAAGGGCCAAGAAATTCCGATCAAAATAATGGCAGACGAATGGCTGCACGTTGGAGCCCTCGTGTGCCCAAGCTGCGAGGAGCTGTGCGAAGTAAGCCAATTTAAATTATCTTGCATCACAATGTAGGAATTTTATTATATAATTAAGCATTTTTTTTAAAACATTTATTTATAAATTAAATTTCTGCACAGGATGAACTCCAGAGTGTCGGCGCCAGCTGCAAGCCTCCGATCAATTCGTTATCAAAATACCAAACTCAACAGGATGAATTGACGTGTTCTGCAACCGGTCCTGGCGATTCAAGGTTGCTCATCACTCTTCTCGTTATTCTTATTCTTCGGCTGGTTCCCTAATGACTTTTGCTCAAATGTGGGTTGCCATGCAAGAAATGTTAATGTGATTGTTACCTGTGCTGACATTACGCACTACTCAGTTAGCTTATGTGTTTAGTGGGCAAATTAGATTATTCTGGTTAATATTATTTTTATAATAAGTCTGCCTGACAAACTGCTCAGAATTTTATTTTACGACAGATATTCTACTTAATTAAATTCAACGAGGATGAATCACCCTCGAGGTTTTTAAGTTTTCCGCATCAATTATTCTGCATTTGAAGTGATTATAGCTTTTTAAATTATGATCTCAGTAAGAACGACCTGTCATTTGTCAAAGTGTATAAGATCCTCATATCAGGCGAGGTCTTAAGATTAATCAGATGTTTCAATGTGATCATGTACATCATCGACGAGTAATTTTAACGAAGATTCAATTAAATATTACTTAAAACTTGACATTTCTGGTTGGAATTTTCATTTCTCCAAATAAAAATGACGCCTGGTTTTTTTTTGAAAACAATAATTAGATTTATTGATCATACAAAAAAATCATCCCACGCACTCGGCCCATACATCAACGTCGTTGAACGCCCTTCAGATTTTCGGAATTCTTTCGAGTTTTCAGTACAGCAGCTTGTTCCTGAAGGTGTAGGCACAATACCAGACCACCACGGCCAGGGCAGCGGCCATGAACTCTGAATTGACCCAAGGGCCCTGATAGGAGCCAGGGTGGTTCAGCAGGACGCTCACGAGGGGCTTCACCAAGCCCAGATCGTCTCCGCTGCGAATGGCCTTGCGCAGGGCAGCATAGCCTTCTTCGTCGAAAAGATTGATGTTGAAGTTGCCACTGCGGGCCTTCTTCACCTCTTCAGTCCAGCTCACCTGAAGAAAAATGTCAAATTGTAAATTAATATTTTAATTTTCCCATTCAAAAAAATTTGTTAAATTATTTTTCTATTAATTTTTTTTAACAAAAACGTTTCTTAGAAATGGAAGAAAATTTCAGTTTTTTTTTTTAATTCAATTTCAAAAGTGAAGGGGGGATTTTGTGAATGGTTTTGAAGACTTTTATAAGATAAACTGGAACAATTTTTCAATAAATTTAATAAAATTCATTTTCCCTGATGACGGAAGGTGGTACCTGATAGTGGTTGTCGTCGCTGGTCCTGGCAGCGGGCAGAATCTTGCCGTTGACCTCGGCGTACAGGGGCAGACCCTTGATGGCGTTTGAGCATTTCAGCGAGAATTCGGCCACGTAGGCGATATTGGTGAGCACGGTCGCGTCCTGCGTCGTGTACGAAGTGGCCGACACCTCGGGTTTGCCGCAGGAGTCGGCACTCGCCCAGGAAACGGCGCACACGGCCAGCAGGACTGACAGAAGGCTTCTTGCACCGGCCATTTTTCGTCCAACGTGGAAACAGGCGGTGGACAACTCGAAAGAAAGAAAGAAAGTCGAAGAAGTGCCAACATGATAAAAATAATTCAATTTCATTTCATTCAAAACTGATGTTTAATGCTAATTTTAATTTTATCTTCTACTAATTAATGCTAAAAATATAAAAATTAAGTCATTTAGCATGTATAATTAAATTAGTTTAGTTAAAACGAAATTTTTGTATTTCCTCCTTTCACCCGACAGATGGCAGCACTAATTTCACTTTGATTTTTTTTATTTTCCTGCGGCGCGCACAATCTTTTGCCTTTTCGCTGTCACTGCCAGATTGCCACTGTGCCGCAGAACAGATGCGCTGATTACGACGGGATCCTGGTCCAGCTCCATCGCTGCTGGATTTTGATGCTGTTCTCTCTTCTTTCGAGTTCATTCCCGAGATACAGAGTCCATGCAAACATATAACTCTTTATCTCGTAAAAAGCGGTCGTACCTTTTACACAACTTTAAATGAGAAAATTTAAATTGTCTAAAAAGTGAGTTTAAAGAGACGAACATGAAGACCAAAGGATTGCTGAAGGTACACTTTAATATAATTTTTTATTTCTATTGAATTTCTTGTGTTCTTTTATTACCAAAATAATTGCTTTTCAAATCAATCGGATCGTTTAATTTTTTTAATTCTCAAATTGAAAGATTTTCAAATTCTTTTGATCAATTTATTTGTAAAAATTGTCTGTGGTTATCCTTTCTGTACACAAAAAGAGTATGCCGCAGATTAAACGAGCTTGAAAGGCCCGCAAAAAAATGGGCTAATAAAAGCCGTCCATAAATTATTCGATGCATGTGTGGTTTTGATATAATTTATTACTCACGCCAGCACCGAAACAGAGAATTTTTTTTCGTCGGGCGCGCGAACAAAAAAGAAAAGCAGAGGCGGCTTATTCAGATAGACAAACACTCGAAGCCTTTTTTCTCTCCACTCGCGCCCATCAACATTATAATATAAAATAGCAGCGCAGTCATACAGCGTCGCTCCGACGAGCAGTAATAATACAATGGAAGGCCTTTTGCAGGTGCTGGTGCTTTTTGGTCTGCTTTTGGGCAGAGCCGCCGCCGAAATTCGCACGAGCACCGCTTCACCTTTGGTCAGCAGGAGCACCGCCGCCGTCGTGCCCTCGACCGTCGCCAGCAACACCCAAATCAACGACGCCCTGTCCAGCTCCCTCAGAGATGTTAATAGTGAGTTTTGAAAGTTCCACCAGAATTTTTCTTTCAATTAAAAAAAACAATTATTTTTTATTTGAATTTTGTTTTTATTTTTTAAACACAAGCGATAAGAAGATTTAAAGGTAAAAAAGACCGATTGTGAAAGTGAAAATTTAACAATAAGATTATCTTACTTAGCCATTTTAAGGTTTTACAATTAAGAGTAAATTGGGTTCAAATTTGCAAGGCTGCAATATTTTTACTGTTTCAAAACGTTTTAAAACTAGTCGAGCGGCTCTTTAGTGTGTTTATTTATCCAAACTTCCAATCGTTACATACATGAATTCTTTTTGTGCCAGGATTTTATTGCTCATCTCTCCGCACCAAGAGTCGAAATTATATACAAACAAATTTAATATTGCGCCGACATTTTTATTGATCATTGCATAGATTAAACCTAGTTCAAAGGCGCGTATAGAAACGTGCTGCGTTTCAAACTTCTTAAGAAATTATTTACGCAAACAAAGGTTTTTTTAAATATAAAAAACATATTTATTATTAATATTCATTAACGCATTAAAAACCTCTCAAAACTACTAAAACGAATCAAAATTATCTCAAATGCCTACAATTAAAAACTGCAAACTTCTGTGGCTGATTTTTACCTAATTAACATGCATTATGCGAATTTAATAGTAATTTTTTTGCGTTCGGCGGGGGCAGACGGAGTGAAAGCGCGCTGAGAACTAACAAGCAAACGAACTCTTCTGCTTTAAAAAAGAACTGCCGTCGGTCCATTCGATAACGTAAACACGCTCGCGCCTTGCAAAAACATTCGCGCAGAAAAAACAGTTTCAAGCAGGTTTGGCTCACCAGATTATTATTTTGCACACACACACTATTTTCCTTTCTATTTTCGTCCTCGGCTATAAAATCGAGCGACTTTGAGCACAAATTACATGAAAATTTAAGATTCAGATTTGCCATTACAAAATTTAAGGCCGTCTTGTAAATTTTTATGCATCTCTTATGTTGTAGCGCTTGCATAATTTTATTTCAAAAATTTTATCATTTTTCTATTTTTGTATAATCTTTTACGTGCTATTTATGCACAGCCCTCCGGCCGACGTCTCCAACGAGTTTTTTATTATTTTAATTTTTTTCCGAGTTGAAATCCTCTATCAAGGGTTGATTCACCATAATTTGAAAGTTAAAACTAAATTAAAGCAAAGAGTATAGAGCTCAAGCCTGAAATGTTTCTTTAGTCTAAACCATACCGCTATTTGCTATTCATAAAAATTCAAATTGTTTCTTTAGCGGCACGATATTTTTTTTAATGCAGAGAGGTCAAAGAGAGTGACATCATCGTTGCTCATATTCAATTTCGCACACAGCGAAAATCAGAGGCAGTTTTTTATACACTCCTTTCTCATCTTTATTTATTTGACAATGAAATGAGCATTCAAATAAAAAACTAATGAATTCTCATTGTCTTTATTTGCACACTCAATATAATTATTATTATTTTCTTTCTTCTCAGTTCAGCTCGAGAAATTCAACTCGTTGTATTTGGGAAAGTTGGAATCAAAGATTCTTGCGATTGCGACGCTCATGGGTCACATTGACAGCAACGTCAAGCATCTTCAAGTAAGCGAATTTTGCTTATAAATTTTCATTTTTCTTTAAATTCGTATTGTTTTAATTTGGTGCAGGAGAGAGCACACGTTTGGGACACATTTCAGCTGCACGTGTCCGCCTGGAACGAACAAATCAAAGCCTTGGATCGCAAAGTCGATTTCATCAGCAGGTGAAAGCACCGCCAATTTTGTGTGATGAAATTTAATCAAATTAATTTTAAAGAGGTCAGGAAAGGTTTGAAGTTTTTGACGCCAAGATGAACCAGATGCTGGGCGCGCAGGAGGAGCAGCTGCAGCGTGTGTCCGGCCGGCTGGACGAGATCGACTCTCGCTTGGGCGGCATCGCCAAGAACATCGACGACAACGCTGCCGGCGCCAATAACGAGCCATCGACACCTCTCCTGGGCGAGTTTGCGACCAGAGGAGTCCTCAGCACTCTCAAGGTATAAATTTTATTAATTCGAATTATCCTTTTCTCATTTCAAGCTTTTTTTTAATTATTGATAATATCTTTGCATGAAACAGACTCATTTTAAAATATATAATTAAATTTTTTTGCTGATTTTCATCTCGTGAATATTAAAAAATAAAATATATAGATCCAAGCAATCTTTCCCTTGCAAATCGTCTAGGCAAGATTCCTTTTTAGGGAGCACAACCTTTTGCCTGTACACGCCAATTTTTCACGCAAGCTGTGCGCGTGGGTTTTTTGCAAACAAGGAAATTTGCATATCTGATTGTTCTTATTTTTCTCCTATAAATGTTTTTCTTGAATAAGATAGATTTAACGTTTGTTGGCGAAGCAAGTCAGAGATTTTGCGTGAAAAAACATATAAACGTGCAAAAATTCCATTAAAATCCGACTTTTTAATAAAAAATAAAATACATCTAAGCCGCCGCTGATTTTTTCACTTCAATAAAGTTACTTTTTAGCGTCTTGAGCTAGATTTCATGTTTGATAGCGATGCGACTAACCAAGCTTTTTTATAAGTAAAAATAAACGTGAAAAATGTAAAAGCAAAAATAAAAAAGCCAATATTCTTATTAATACTTTAAAAGCGTCCAATGCAACTGATAATCACCTCAAAATTACTATATAGCGTCCTGAGCTAGATTTCATGTAGTTAGCCATGCAGCTAACTTGGATTGTTTATATTTGGAAAAATAAACTCGGAGAAAAAATCCTTTTTCAATCAAAATATATACTTCAAAGCCTCCATTCATACCTAAAAGTTACTTTTTAGCGTTCTTAAAATAGATATCCCTTCAAGATTTTTGTGTCAAGCGCGCACACATTTGATTTGTAATAATTTAAACTTTCATTTTGCCATTATTAGGGAATCGAGAGAAAAGTTGACAAATTAATCGCGCAAATAAAAGCAGACGAAAAGTCTCACGCGACGGCAGAAAAGGCAGCGTCGAAGTGTCAAGCGCCTTCGTCCGTACTCGAAGCTCTATTGCAAGACGTGGCCTCCAAGGTTGACGTCATATTCGACCGTTTACCTGAAGAAGTGAGTTTAAATATATATAATAAAAAAATACTCATTGCGCCCGTTTACTTTTAAAGGGTGAGGTGGAAATCCGCGGTATGGACAGCAGGGCCTGGCGCCGCATGGCCTCTCCTTTGAGGAGGACGTGGCGTGCTTTGGAGAGTGTCGAGAAGGCAGTCAAAAGTTCAGAGGAAACGACTGCTCAGCTCAAGAGGGGCCAAGAACACCTCCTGAAGCTTGCCAACCACACGCTGCGACATTCTGTTCAAGTTGGATGATTTTATTTTTATTTTTTATTTTAGTCTAATAACTTCCTAAAAATTGTAGGGGTCCGAATGCTGCCGAAAGCACCGAGATGAAAATCAAAACTTGACCGTTCGAGCAACAAACTCGTGCATCTCAGCCGTCTCAGAAAGTACGGAATTGACGCTGCGAAACATGCGTGACCTGCTGACCAACACCAGTCACGAAATCGAGCACTTGGAGGATCTAATTTTAGACCACATCGCTTACAACAATACCTGTCCTTTTGAAAATAATGTAAGATTCGAAATATATATTCTTGAAAATATTTAATTAATTAAATTTCAATCCAGTCAATGTCAAACGAAGACGAATCAGATTTAATGTCTCCAAGCTTACTTGACTCTGACTATGAGGACGTAAGCACCAAAACGCCTCACCAGGTCCATTCAAGCTCAGCAGGTAAATCGAAAAAATTCCATCAGTGGTCCTGCAGTGACATCAACGGCAACAGTGGAATCACAAGTCTGCTTGGAGAGGACGTGGCTGTTGGACACAAAGTCGAGGCCAACGGCGCCCAAAACTGGCTCTACTGCGACCAGGACACGGACGGCGGTGGATGGACGGTGGTGCAACGACGAGGCCATTACGGAAAACTTGAAAACTTCACGCGCCCCTGGGAGGACTACAAAATTGGCTTCGGGGACTTGAGGAAAGAATTTTGGGCTGGCAACGACTTTCTGCACCACGCAACGTCCGGCGAGAGACCAGTCAAGCTCCGAATCGAGTTGAGAGACTTCGAAGGCAATTTTACGTTAGTAAAAAAATAAGTGAAATAAGAAATTGATATAATTTTAATTTTATTCATGCAGTTATGCCGAGTACTCATTATTCAGAGTTGGGTCTGAGAAAACAAATTTTAGACTCACCGTGGCCGGCTATTCAGGAAATGCGTCCGACTCCTTCAGCTCGCACAATGGAACGCCGTTTAGCACAATCGACAAAACAAACGACGAATCACCTGCATGTTGTCCATGTGCTAAAACATATGCAAGCGGATGGTGGTTCCATAGGTACTAAATTCCTAAAATATATTTAATAAATTTAATAATTAATTGAGCAGCTGTTTTGAGGCCAACCTGAATGGCGAGTACTTCATGGACCCCGAGGGCAACAACGATTTCCAAGGAATCATCTGGGAGAAGTGGAGAGATGATTACAGCTTGGCACACACGGAAATGAAAATTCGACCCCTCGACTTTGAGGGAGGCAGTACTTAATATAAAAATCAATTAAATTGATTGTGTAATGTTGCAATTTTTGAACATGAAACAAAAACTATAATTTATTAAATAAATACTTTAAGACATGAAAGATTAAGATTAATTTTTCTGACGTTTTCAATTTATTTTTCAAAACAGGTGCGCCCGTCTTGCTGCAGGGCCTCGTGGCTTTATTAATGTGGTGACCTACTAGAATAATCTTGATATATAAATGAATGTCAGTTTTGGTGAAAGTTTTATTAAGTATCCGTGCTAGTTTTATTAATCGTGAAAAACTGGATAAACCGCAAACCTAATACGTTAATTTTTTTGAGACATTTGAACGGAAATAATTGACAGAGATTAACCTAATATAATGCCATTTTTTTTCAATATATTGGCAATATTATTATTATTATTGAATTATGCAAATTGTCTAGTTTGATTAAATTCTATTTATTTAATTAACGTTTAAATCGTATCTTCAACAGTAGAGATTCCCTTATTTTATCATGTGTTTTGTGTATAATTAACACGTGGAGAGTTCGCGGGCACTTTTTTCGCGCGCAATCCCCACAAATATGGCCACCGTGCGCACCCATCTGCCGACCTCAAAACAAAACCTCTCGTCAGGTGCAAAATTTCTTCTGCTGCTCTCGCAATTCTTCAAGTCTCTGTCCGAAAACAATGAATTAATTTCGGCTCTTTTTAGAGGCAAATCGCTGCCAACTCTTTTAAAAAACCTTCATTTGTATTCCAAGTGAGTGCTTTATTTTTTCCAGCGCACCAAATTCATTCATTTGAGCGAGAATATTGTTAAAATCATGCACGCATTGTCAATCGAGCGGGCATATTTTTGTCAACAAACGATTAGTCTTGACAATTTAATTGTGTATTCATGGCTTATGTTTAGTTTCGTTCAACAAGTTCAAAAATTGTTTGATATTTATTAACTCGAGCACAAATGTTCGCAGAATAATCTGACTGGAGACATGCCCATGACTCTTGTGATTTTGCTCTAAAATATAGTCCCAGAGGTTTGTAATTTTTATTACTTTTTATTCTATTCTGACAAATTTTTGTCCAGGCGCCTCTCTCTTAACATGGACGAAGACCAGCACTCCTCTCCTGGAAAGGACCACTCGCTGACCTCGAGTTCGCGCGAGTCGGTCTTTCCGTCGTGGTCCGAAATCTTCTCTGAAGTTTGTGAACTGCGAAGGCAGCTGTCCTCGTTAGCTAGCATGTTGCCCAGTTCGTTGGCCTTCAGGAATATCCCGAGCACTGGCAAAACCAGGATCTACTTTTTGGGCGCGCCGCCCAGCACTGCCTGGGAGTCGACTCTGCTCGCCACAGACATACCCGCCCTTGGAGAAGCAGAGTCGAACCGAAGGTTTATTTTTTTCCCACAAACCCGTTCGATTAAGTAAAACTCTGAATTTTTCAGTCTTCTGCACTGGCACCCCGTTTTAGAGGCCAATTTCCAGTCACTGACCAGTGGTGGTCGGCTGTCCAGAGAGGAACAGCTGCTTTGGGAGAGAAAGCGCCTCGCCACCTGGGGCCTCACTTCTTACGAACTGCACGCCGAGAGTGGCCGAATTGTCTTTCCTGTCGCTAGCAGACTCTACCAATGTTTGGATATCGCACAAAATGTCAGAAGATTAATAAAATTATTCTTTATTTAATGAATTTTTAACCCATTTTCCAGGTGGGCGCACTTTGCCCGAGTGAACTGGACCCAAATATGAATCAAACAAAAATGAGCCCGCAGATCTGTCCCTCAAACCCCGACTTAGTTGCTTTTGTGTGCAACAATGACATTTGGGTCACTCACAGCTTGACAGGTGCTTAAACCTTTACTTTTTATTCCTTTTGCATATCAAAGAAGAAAAAATTCATGTGAATGAATTGAATTATTTTCAGGGAGCTCGATGCGTCTTACAAACTTTCACAAAGGCCCACCATATAACTTGATTGACGACCCCTTGAGTGCAGGTTCTCCAAGCTACGTGATGCAGGAGGAGTTCAATCGATATCAAGGCTACTGGTGGCAACCGAAGCAAACGTCACCTGGTTTTTACCGCCTCTTGTTTGAGCTAGTTGACGAGTCCGAGGTGGAGATCTGCTGTTTTCCTACCACGGGTGCAGTTGAAGAGCTGCGATTTCCTCGTGCAGGCACGGCCAACGCCAAGTCTGAGCTTAAAATGCTCCAATTCAAACTAGGCACCAACTTGATGCCGACTGAAGTGAAAGTCCTTAGTCTCACTCGCAGTCTAAACTGCCTCTTTCCTTACTACGAGTATTTGGTTCGAGCGGGATGGATTCCGGACGGAACGCAGTGAGTTTTCTGCATAAAATGAAAATCAGTATAATGATTAGAAATTATTTTGAAATTCAGAGTTTGGTGTCAACTGCTGGACAGAAGACAACAAAAACTTGACGTTGTGTTGGTGTCTGTCGACTCTTTTGGGCTTGAGGAAGACGAAGACCACAATCACTCTCCCCACTGTTTGCCTCCAGTCAGTGTCAACTTGCTCTACTCCGAGTCGACTGAAGTTTGGATTAATGTCCATGACATTTTGCACTTCCTCCATTCAGACGACAAAGGCAAAATGACCTTTTTATGGGCCAGCGAAGAAACTGGATTTCGGCACCTATATCTTATTACTGTAGCACTTACAGTGCAACTGATTAACTGTGTTGACGAAGCAGTTCCTCTTGACGGTATTTTATGATAACAATTTCAAAGAATGCAAAAAAAAATTAAATTTCAACAGGTTTGCAAAGAGCAAAGGTTTTGAAAAGAACCGCATTAACGTCGGGCGATTGGGAAGTTCTACCCAGATCGGTTTGGGTTGACGAAGAGCACGACTTGGTCTACTTCATGGGCATGAGAGAGTCGCCCCTGGAAAAACACCTTTATGTTGTTTCACTGCTCAGACCTGGCGAAATCAGATTGCTCACCAGACCTGGATACTCCTACAGTATTGAGATGAACAAGGTTTTTTTTTAAATTATTAATTTCACGCCATTGAAATATAATTTATTGTTCCAAACAGGAATGCACTTTGGTGGTCGGCGTGTACAGCAACATTCGCCAGCTGCCTGCCTGCCAAGTATTTAGGGTAGTTCTGTCCGACTGGACTGTTGACGGTGTTAATTTGAGTCCTGTCGGCTATTTGCTTGAGCCCTCATGTGAGTTGAAATTTGTAATTTAAGTGAGTATAATTGAAACTGATCTTAAGTTCCTGATGTCGACTGTCACTGTCCTGAAATCCTGACGCACCAGCTGAAGTCTGGAGAGACTTTGTATGCCATGGTTTTCAAGCCGAGCGGTTTTGAGCCTGACAAGCAGTATCCTACTGTGCTGAACGTTTACGGCGGCCCCGAAGTACAATTAGTTTCAAACTCGTTCAAAGGAATGCGACACCTGCGGATGCACATGTTGGCAGCAAGGGGCTATTGTGTCCTTGCCATTGACTCCCGAGGCTCCCTCCACAGAGGAATCAAGTTTGAAAGTCACCTTCACCACAGAATGGTAAATCGAAGCCAATTTATTGATCTTGCCTCTAAATTATTATAATTCAGGGAACCGTTGAATTGGCCGATCAAGTGGAAGTGCTCCGAGGTCTAGCAAATGTTCTTGGATTCATTGACATGGACAGAGTGGCAATTCATGGCTGGTCATATGGGGGCTATATGAGTCTCCTAGGCCTTGCTCTCTACCCAGACGTTTTTAAGGTTGCCGTCCAATCCTGACCATTTTAAAGCCAATATTCTTAATTATTGTTAAAATCAGGTTTCAATTGCTGGCGCCCCAGTGACTTCGTGGAGTTTCTACGACACCGGCTACACAGAAAGGTACATGAGTCTTCCCGAGAGCAACGTACTTGGCTACAGGTCCGGATGCGTTCTCCATTACATCAATCAATTTCCCGATGAGTAAGTAAAGAGAATTAATTCTTTCCAAAGAGATTTCATTGAGAATATATTACAGGGAAGATCGACTGCTTATAATCCATGGACTGCTGGACGAGAATGTCCATTTTCAACACACGAGCATGCTCATAAATGCTCTGGTGAAAGCCGGAAAGCCATATCAGCTGCAGGTGAGCTGGGATGATTTTAAATTAGGAATATACTGAATCAATTGAATTTTAGGTTTATCCCAATGAGAGGCACAGTCTAAGGAGTGTGGACGCGAGCAAGCACTACGAAACTAAGCTGCTGGCGTTCCTGAACAAGAATCTTTGAGTCGTTGTCACAGCACTCCTCCCTCAGTCGCCATCCCCCAAAAGGGTGAGTGTAAAAGTAACCCTTGTGATCAAAATAAGCTAAAATCCGATGGGATTAGAATACTTTATGTGTCAGACAGCAATCGATTAATTTTTTGCATGCATACATCGCATAAGAAAAGGCTGTGTAATATCCCAGTTTAGCCTGAATAGTATTATTACTTTATCAATAATAAGGTATAATTATTGATTAACTCAGATTAACTGTGTAGAAAATTGTGGTGGAAAGGATCGGTCTGTTTAGAGGAACAATCAAATCAATGTTTTTTAACAGAATCAAACATTTTAAGTGTCCCCTCGTGCAGCACACTCTTATCAAAGAGGTAAAACTTATCGTGAATATTCATGAAAGCGAATATTTTCAGTTGTAAAGTATCAGTTGATATTGAATAAGTCTTGTTTTGCGCAAGTCGTCAGCAGAATGTGAGCAGTATTTGTTCTGTGAATGTGTGTTGTCGGTTCGCTAACAATTTTTTTAAAGCTAAAAATGTTTTATAATCAAAATAGGGTGAAAACAGGAAACTGTTTTGATTCTAGCAGGACGGTTAAATTACTCTGTGTGTAGCAATTAAGCAAATAAATATTAACAGAAAACTTCATTCAACAATTTTTAATTTCAACACATTTCCAACTCAAATGCAAATATGCTAACAATAAGGTTTTCGGATAAGTAAAAATAATTTAATTTGTATATTAACCAGATTTTATTATGAAAACCTGCAGATGTGAAATGCATTTATGAAACAAAATAATTCATGTATGGTACAAAAATCTATTCACTAATAATTTCAACTTTGGAATAGTTTAAAGAAGACTTCTCAATGTAAATATGTGATGAACTTTCTTCAAAGTTAAGTAACAATACAATTGATAATTTCATTTGGATGCTTTTTGGTTAAGCCTTATTATAAAGGCTGTACTGAAAGGCCCTCTGTAGGCCACGGTGGAGTTTCTCAGGTTGTGACGTCACGCAAAGGCGGCAGTAGTAAACAGGAGGCTTTCTCTTTTTCTTACGAGCAGAAAGAAACTTGCGGCGGAGTGGCAGGTTAGTAGCACCTGAGAGGGCTCGGAGCACATCTGCCGTGAGGAAGCGATGCACCGACTTTTGCACACCTGAAAAACGGATACAGCGTGAGAGCGCAAGAAATATTTTTTTTATAAGGATTTGTGTTTCCTCGTGAAGTGGTGCCGAACAGTGACCGTATCATTGATAATTTTTGCAAACGCGTGTTAAATGCATTTCGGCCTTTTCACTTGACTTTAGAAGAAAAGACCAAAATGCGGCGGTCATCGAGCAGTTTAGTGCTTTTTGTGATACTGGCGGTGTTTGCGACACCCACATTCCAGCAACAAGGTGAGTGACCACGCGACCAGCCAACCTTATTTTTGATATTTGTGCTTTTTTCCTTGTTAATCCGCTCAGGTAGAGCTCTTAAGAAACAGACACATTTTGAGCTCGGCGATGGTATGTGAAAGAGAAAATAATCCGGCACGATTGCATATGACGAGCGCAGGTTTTGTGGCCTTTATGAAGAGAGGGGCGAAATGTCAAATCTAATATTCAAGGCACGATCAAAAAGTACCCTTTTCCTATCGAGTGTGAGCGATAAAATTAGATGGATTTTATTTCACAAAGAGTATACATTTCTGGAAAAAAAATTTTTTTTTATATTAAGTCTATAAAAGCATGGAAAATAAGACATTTGTTTATAACCTTAAGACTCATTATTGACATTGATAGACAATTGAAATTGCAAATAATTGCAAAAAAATGGCTCCTATTGTTGTAAAAACTTGAGTTGACTGTGCCAAAATAAGAGTATTTTTTTTTCAAAACAAATTGAAGAATATCTTTTTTTTCCCATTATTTTTTATTCGTGCAATCAATATTCAATTAGTGAAAAATCTATTTAAAATAAAAGAAATTGTTGGGCCAAACTGGCAAGAATTAAATTTAAATTTTGGGATCAAAACGACCGTATCTGCCTCCGTTGAATTTTATAATTTAATATGAATTCAATGTAAAAAATAATATTTTTAAAACGAATTTGAACGCATTAATAATTTATTTCCGCATGGCAGTAAAATTGATTCAAGTGAATGCTTCTCAGCTTGCAAAACACAAAAGTTTGTGCATTCGAGAACTGCCCAATAAGCGGTGTTTGCTCAACATCCGGCACTATAGCTCAATCAATACAATAGGTATGTGCTGATGCAATTCACGAGAATTCCCTAGCCATGTAACATCCAGCGGTGAGGAAATAAAACTTATTTAAAGGGAGTCTTTATGAGCCAATTGGGGTACGTTGGACTAAGCTCATTACGCACTCAAAAGAAAAAACTAATTGCTAAAAAGAAAAAATTTTTGTATCGAAAATTATTGATTCTGAAAAAAATTATTTTTACTTTTTTTGGAATAATTTTTTATTCTACTTATTTGATAAACAGTTTAATTAATTATAAATATAAGCATAATTTTTGTTAACCTTTTTCTTCCGTAAGATTAAAAATAAGGAATTACTTACAAATTATAATATGCTTCCTGTATTTCTCACGCGATAAATGAATGAAAATAAAATTTAATACAATAAAACTGGAAAAGTGAGGTGCAGTAATTACAAGTTGCATAATTATTGCCCACGGACACGCTTTGTTTGCTCGCAATCCGGCATCTAGTTGTGAACGCATTATAAAAGCTCTCTGCGGCCACCTTTCCCCAAAGGCCTATACACTTCTCAAATAAGCGCAACGCACGTGTATGAAATAAATTTCTCTCCGGCGTGCCCGACATCGGAAGCGATTGGCACAGGCTGTAAACGCGCGCGCTCATATTAATACAAATTATCACAGCCGGCCGGGCACACACTTGATTTAAAGAGAGCAACGAGAGTTTCTAAAGCACAGTGAGATCTAATTGTGTGTGGAGAAGCTTCTACAAGTAGGTACAATTTGAAGCGTAATTACAAATCGTGATCCGGCAAATATGCTTGAATGACGGGCACAGCGATAATTTATCCGCTCCGATTTAAATCAAACCTCTCACTTAATTTTGATTTTCACCTCTGTAGAAAATACACATCCAAGTTCCCCACCAATTATTTAGCGATATTTAAAAATAAAATTTATTTAAAATGAATAATAAAATTAAAAAAATCGATTCCATCAATAATTCAGCTTTTTCATTATGACCGCAAGTGGGATGTCCTTGACACGCGGCTCTGATTGTGAGTCGACGCTTGACGATGGAAAGTAAAAACTGGATGTATTTGACGTGAAGATGCTGCGAGGAAGAAAGTAGGCAAACAAGCCTGCGGATGAGTGTCTCGCTCGAGAGATGAATTGGCTTGTTCGCGCCGCACCAAAAACGTAGAAATATAAAAATACGGTCCCAAAATGTGATGTTGAATGCAAACGTTTTTCTCCAACTTTCAATTGAAATATTTCAAGCGAGCTGCAGTCATGGGAAAATTTCCGAGAAAATAAAAGCAACACCAGGGAAAGCAAGGACCTTGGATTTTCGAGGTACAAATAATAGAAATAATGATATACCTATCGTAATCGCTGCGGCTCAAGAGCTCCAATTATATGTCCAATAAGAAAAAAACGAAAGAGAAAAAAGCACCGTTTTTTCAATTTATTTAGTGATCTTTCTCTGTTCATCTTTTCTTGCTTCGGATGTTTTATGCAAAAGCGAAACAAAACAACTTTTCGCCTGGATTAACATGACTCTTTAAAAAGACTGCATCCTCACGACTGCATTTCAGCTTGGTTGCTTCTGAATAAGTTGATCGCTTTTTATCTTTTTTATCCACATCATTGCTACCGGTGCGCATTTTTAATTTTATTTCCATAACAATGAAGTAGAAAGTTATGCACGTGTATAACAATAAAAGTCTGAAAGCGAAATCCGATCTGGAGTGCGTGAAATCATTAATGAAACTGCAGTCGAGCCTCGGGTGTTTGGGCGCGATAATTAGACCGCTCTCTTATTTGGCTAGTGCGAGGTCGAATTTTCCTCATCAGTGGCCAGCGTGGATCACGAAAAAATGCAATAGTTTGCAAGCCGCGGCCCAGTTTCTCTCTTTGTTTTGATCCGAGTAATTCAAAAAGCCAGCAAATGACCCTGGCTGTGGTAAATGCCGAGACTTATGCTCGCGCGCAACACGTTATTTCTCCTCGAGAACGGAAACGGCGCCAAGTAAAATAATATGCTACAGGAAGGAAGGAAGGTCTAAAAGGTCGCGTTTCTCTTGAAATTCACCTCATTAGCATAAACCTAACAATGCAATCTTTAACCAAAAACTAGAGGAAACCTTCATTATTTTCTTTCCTATTTTACTATTTACCAGTTTTAAAAGTTTTTAGAGGCTAAATGAGAAATACCTTTAATTGAACGTAAGATGAGAAGCAGCAGCTGCTTGACCAGCAACACTGCTGCCCACGTAAGAGCCCAAGTGCGAAATTGGAGAGTTTACTCGCATCTCCATGATGATGCGCATGATGTCGGCATCCTCTTCATTTGCCACAAGTTTTTCAGGTGAATCGGGCTGTTTTTCCACTTGCTCTTCGGTTTCGACTTGATCAAGCGCTTCCTTAAGCGTATCCCCGAGCGCCTCCTCAAGGAGTTTTGCACAGTTTCTGGTTTCATTTTCAGCCATCCACTCTTCCAAGCTCTCGTTATCACTGATGTGAAAATCCAAATCGAAGCCATCTTCATTACCCTCTTCAGTCGGCTCAGTCGTCGCCACGAGTTGTTCAGGATTGCTATTTTTACAAAGAAATTAAAGGAAAAAATAATATTATATTTAAATACAAACCCAATATGAGGATTAATGGGATTAGATGGGAATCCGATTTTTGGCTCAAAAGTGGCTGGCACCCTGTTGTGCTCCACATGATATGGAGTGGCCACCAAAGGGTCAATCAGAGAGTATGGAATGTGACTCGTGGGGCCGATCAAGTGGTTTGACTTGTGGAAATGCAAGTGGAGGTTATAGAAGCTGCCCCTGTAATTTTTAATTTAATAATTGACTGGAGGAATAAATTTGAAGACTTAAAAATACCCCCGGAGGTTTGTGTCTGTGGTGTCATGTTCGAGTAGACGGGCCACACCCTCGATGGGGATCAGTTGCAAAATGTAGCTGCCGGGCTCCAGTTCCGTCAGCTCGCTAAAAACATGGTGCAAAGTGGCCGCTCGGAAGTTGATGTGCATTCCACGAGATTTGCACTCTTGCTTCAGCGCCTTCATTCTCATTTTCTGCACCTGAATTACTTGCAGTGTCTTGGCATCCACGCGCACTGAAATCCAATTATTGATTATTTATTTAATACAATATATAAATAATTTATATAATAATAAAAAAAATTAATTGACACATTATTTTCCAAAACAGCCTTGCCATAAATATTTAAAAAGAAGTGGGTGGTCACATAGTTTGTTATTTTTTTGATGTAAAAAAATATGCAATTAAAGAGACTGGTCGCACCTCTGCATAGCATTGATCCTTTGCGCAGCGACAAGGCCATCCACTCTCGAGAAACTTCGCTGATCGTCGTGCACTGAGCGCCGTATTCGGGCTGCTCCTCTAACTTCACAGAGAAATGCAAATAATTTTTCTCATCGCTGCCACTTTTGATCTACAAAATAATAATCATGTTTTGCTTCATTATTTAAAAACAGAAGCAAGTTATTACTTCATAGGCGTGGTAACTAGACCTTACTACAAGGTTAATTGGGCGGACACTGTGTCCGCGTTCTTCGATGCTGTACAATCCGTAAACAATATTTGCATTTGGTGGTGGCATTAAGGGGAAATCTTCCTCCTGTGCATTCTGAATTTCTTCATCATCCGATGCTTCTTCTTCTTCTTCTCCTTTGTCTTTCTCTTTCTCTTTGTTCAGCTCAATTTCATCAAGGTTTGAAAAGCTACAGAGAAGTTTTTAAATGCAAAAAATATATATTTTGTGTGCTTGTCATACTTATAAGCTTTGATGTCACTTGCTGCAAAAAGTTCTCTGACCGCTCTTTTGCAAGCCCAAACCTTTTTGTCGTAAGTGGTCATTTCCAATGGAGGGAGAGCCTTGTCCAAAAAGACCACTTTCTTCTGAGAGCCATCAGGCACTGATTAAATTATATTTATTAAATTTAAAACTGCTTTTTATGCAAGAACTTACAGTCAAGCATCTTGACTATGACGGGAATGTCCCTTCTAGTTGCCGAGTTTTGCAGACTGTATGGATGAATATCCACCAGAAGCTCCATGACGCTCGAGCAAGTCACAATTTCAGCTTCAGTCTCGGCGCCAAAGTATAAAGCGTTTGGATCACAGCTAACTGCAAATTTAAAGTTTCAATTTGTTTTACATTTTCTGCACAAATGAATAAATTACTTGGAGTTTTGTAAATGCACGGTCCATCCTGTTTTCTGGCCTTGTACCCCAAGGAGTTGTCCGAGGGCACCAGAAACTCCATTTCTTCAGCCATTCTCTCCAAAGAGAGTCCCTTGTAGAATTTGCACTCTGTATCAGTAAATGGAACCTGGCCCTGCATTTGGATCGCATTAATATTTACATTAACTGCAGAATTTACAAGGATATTTTACAAGGGCCATCAGCATCCTGCTAGGCTTGAAACCAAAGTTTTTGAGTGTTAACTTGTTCATGTCGATGACAGAGTGCAAATGGTAAAAGGCTTCATACTCGAGAGGAGTTGATTGTTGCCGATGCTATTAGGAAAAATAAGAATATGACAAAATGAATAATAATTAGGAACACATTAACTTACAAAGAGTGAGCGCTCAATGTAATTGATGAGGCCTGGCAGCACTCTTTCGTAATCAATGGGCCTCGAGTATTTTGCCTGATTCTGGCAAAAGGAGAGGTAATCTCTTTGCTCACTGTGCACAACCCTACAAAGGGTCTGTTGGGAATAGAAAAAAAATGAATATTTCTTATGTATAAACAAACTTGGGTTAAAAATTACTTGAAAAATAGCATCTTTTTCAGCATCACGAGAATTCAGTCCTTTGTACTTGGCCTTCAGTCTGAGGTACATTTTTTGCTTGCCAGCTGACAAGATTGAACAGCGTGGCAGCTCCTTTAAAGCTAGCTCTGCGGCACTTTTCACAGGTTGAATTTCATCATTCAAATATCTTTTTAGATAGGAATGGAACTCGAAAGTCTCCTGTAAAATTTAAGAATCAATAATTTGAAAAGAAAAAAGAATTCTAACCCTCTTTTGCTCAAGTGCCCTGTAGAATAGCTGGTATTTAGAGGCGCTGTACTTTTGGTCGTTGTCGAATTCATCTTTGTATCCAGCAAAGGTGAAGTTTCGCTTCAATCTCTTAGGTTTTGGTTCCAAACCGAGCTCATTGTCCTTGAGGTTAGAATGCGAAATGACGATGGTCTCCACATTCGGAAGCGAATCCGTCACGTTCATTTCCTCCGACAATTTGTAATTTTTACGCACTCTTGCGATTTGTTGTCTAAAAAAAAAAATTAATCAACAAATATTGCAGAAATTAAAAATATGCAGTGACAAACCTTCCAGAGTTATTTTCAAAGAGGATTGCGTCTAATTCGTCGAAGGGGACGGTGACCGGAACCACACGTCTTTTTGGCACAGACGAATCCATAATGATGCGTATGTAGATATCGCAAAATTATGGGAGACAAGCTGCTGAGATTTGAAAGCAAGACGATTAATATTTTCGAATTTAGAAGAAAAAAGCAACGAAAAGTTGACGGGCGTTTAAAATTTCCTTTCAGTCAAAGTTGACGAAAAGTTCCCAACTTAATTCATACATATTCTCACCTAATTTGCCTCCATTCGTCTGCTTGTTTTCTCTTTGATCTAGAGAAAGATTCAAACGTGACAATCTTAAGTTTAAAATTCGCAACGGACGCGAAAATTGAAACGAAAACTAATGAAAAACGATGAAAGATGAAAGCACGCCGCGAACGCAGTGCCAAAAATGAAAGACGCGCAGACAAAAACGGCTAAAGCGAATTCCGCACACGAGCAAACAAGAACGGGGTTGCAGGGCAGGAATTTTCTTGCACGACTTTGTTTTTACTCTTCCACTCACTGCCTCCCAACTCCCTCCCTCCAACAAGTTGGTGGCGAAAAAGACAGACAGAGCCGTGAGAGGGGAGGGGGAGTGGGACGGGGTTGATTTGGTAAGTGTTCTATTTTTGAGGCTGATGGCTGATTTCTGAGTGATGATTGAGTGGATAATGATCATGTTTATGTTCATTCGCGACTCAAATGACTTAATTTAATGACTGATTTAATACTTTTTCTGGAATCTGGACATCCTGAGAGGTAAAAAACGACGAAACATCTCAAAAACTTTTGTTTTTCCTTTAAGCACGGAACGTTTTAAAACTACAAACTCTCATCAAAGGTCAGCAAATCACTTTTTATTTTTAATTTTATACTTAAAAATTGTCCGTTCCTGCTAGGGAAGCTTGCAACTGTTCAACCGCAAGTGTCATAAAATATTATTTATTATGAAAAATTTATTTCTTTGTCTGCAAACAAAAAGCATGGGATTTAATTTTATTACGCAGTCCGGCTATCACTTTACACTTCCTTGTTGCAAACTCCAGTGGCGAGAGATCGAGCGCGAGAAGAAATGAGAAAATTCTCACTCGTTTTTCGCACGCTCAATTGCGTTGCCTGGTAAAACTTTCAAAATTGCAGTTTTATCGACGAGACACGGGTGCTCTCTTTATTGCTCAAATTATCCTGCACATTTGGCAAGAGAACTACTTAATCTATCTCGTATTATAAAAAGACAGGTTGTGCTGAAATTAGTTCTCACAATGATATGCATGTAAAACACACACCAATTTCGTAAAATCAGATGTTTGTTTACCTCATTTAATTATTCTCACTATAAATTTTTTATATAATATTATTTATATAAATTTATTCAAAAGTTAACTTTAGTTAAAATAAAATATCATATAAAATTTGATCTGATATTAAATCAATTTGTTATTTATTAAATTTATATTTATTTTAATTACATTTTTTAAATAAAAAATCAAATTATTATTATTATTATTATTGATGTTAAATAAAATTTCATTTTTATTATTGTTATGGAAATTTAAACTTTTATTTTTGAATTGAAATTAGGCATGAAGAGTAAAATTTAAAATAATGAATATTAAATAAAGTTAAAATATATAGGAGTACGGACGAGAAAAGTGAAATTTTATAAAATTTTACATTTTAATTAGGAAATGATTTTTCTTTTTAAATAACACGAATTTTTCTGCAATTTCGTAATTTATTTTTCAAGTGAATTTTAATATACACTTTTATCTGAAATTGTATCGAGAAGCTTGAACAATTTATGTAAATTTTGTACGTAGGTGGGCACTGCGTGTTATTTATTTTTAGAGGTCGTTGCTATTGAATTTGAAGAGCATGAATTGTTTGATTTTACGGCATTGAATTCTTCCTTCCCGTCTTTATTCTCTCTTCTAGTCGCGCATTTTCACTTTTCGAGTTGTTCCTCAAGCGCGGCATCGCGGCCCACTTCGCCCACTTTCCTCTGCGCGCCGATAAAACTAAAAGATGAATTATTCCTCTTCTTATCTCTATTTATTGCTCCTTATTTTTTACTGCCACAAGTCACAATTGACCGGCAATGAAGAAATGGTAATTTTTCTTTCTCGAACGCTTGGCTGGGAAAGAAACTTTAAGCAAATAGAAGGTCACGGCCGACTTTCGGTGCGGATTCGCGGTGCATTCAAATTACACTATCAAGCCATATCGTCGGCACCGGAACTTTAATTTAATATGGCAGGAGCTGAAAAGTAAGCGAGATGCACTTTCCACGACGGCGAGTGAATTTTAATTCAAACGCAGGCGGATCTTGATTTGCATAAAATGTCACTTTTTGCACTGCTCAAGGGTTTGAACAAGGCCAAAGAAAATTGTCCACCTACTTGTGGGTTTTATTTTTTCATAATTCACTCAATCTTGGCATAAATCAAGGGATTTCAATCCAACCGCGACCTTATTTTGCATCATTTTTTTCTTTTATTTAAATTATTTCAATAAAATGTGGCAAAATGAAAGTTTTATTTAAAATTTAATTTCTTTCATCTTGTTTAATATAAATTTACATGGGAGGGATAATTTGAAAAAAGGTTTCTATGAATTAACAAGGATCTTCACTGTAAATAAAACTTCTCAAAATTTTCCCATAAGATCAATGTAAATTTGTGATGTCAACTGACCTATCGATTTAATTTTTTCATCTTAATTGGGGTGATATTGAACGTGATTTGGTGAAATTATTATCAATTTTGGTCGAGCCAATTTTGAAAACTAAATTATTTTAGAAAATTCCCTTAAGAAAAAACAATTTTAAATTTTAAAACTTCAGTTATTCCAATTTTCTAATTAATGCTTATGTAGAAAAAATTGAAATCAAAATTAATCAGGCCGTATTTTTGCAAAAGCACTTCTTTAAAATATTACAAAAAACCTTAGAAAATTAACCATTAAGTTTTTGCTCTTGATTCCTTTCAATTTTAACCATTTTTTTCAATTCTTTCTTTGATGCTTATTACTATTTACGATTCTTTTGGCCCATTTTGGCCTCAATCTATCCTATAATTTATTTTTGGCCTGTGAAATTCCAAACACCACCTTCTGCTTTTACTTTCCCGTCTGATTTATTATTATTGAAATTATCCGATAAATCAAAAGCAATTTAACAATTATTTTCGACTGCACGCTGCGATCAGTGACCCCGCAAGTGTTTTTTCTTCTTTCATTTTTATTTCCTTCGCTTTCGACCGCTCCTAATATGGTAGATTGCCAATTACTGTTTTTTCGTTTCACTGACGCGCCTGCGGAGGTGTTCATCGCCTCTGCTAAACACAATGTCGAGAAGACGAGCAAACGTCTTCGCCAATAACTCGAGGCGCACTGACGAGAACAATCGGCGTGACTCACTCATGACATTCGCACGCACACAATAGCAAAAAGGAACCGTCTGCGAACCAAATTAATCGTCCAAGCAATTAATTTCTGGCAGTTTTAAATTTTAAATTTGAATCAATTAAAAATGTGTTCATTAATTTTGTAAATTTAGCTTCCATTCCAATCTAAAATTATTTCAATTAAAATATTTGCAAACGTTCATCTCATTACGAAATATTAATTTAAGTTTTTAATAATAAAGAACAATCACTGCGGCGGATGGGGTAATTTTAATCTTTCAATTTTAAGCAAATTTCTTTACTATTTCCAAGCAATTCAATACATTGGCGAGCATTTAAAATGATAAAAATTGAGGTAATTATTAAACAATTTATGCTTTTTCAATTATCTTTCATTTAATTAAATGAATAATTTTTAGAAAAGTTTTAAAATATCTTATTTAATGCGTAGCCAATTTTTATGCTTTGGGAGAGAAATCCTGCAACAAATTCTTCTTTACATTTAGTTTATGTTCATTTATTGTTAATTTTGGTGAAAATTATTAATCCAGTTAAATTATGTCCCGTTTAAATAGCTTTAATTGTTTAATAACTCCATTCTTTTTCTTTGGTAACAATTTGGGAAAATAAACAACAAATAATAATTTAATTCACAATATTTCACTTATAGACGAAAGAAAATAAATATTAAATTAACCAAATATATTCCAATGCCAATAATCCAGCTGCGGTTTATAGGATTAGAAAAAGTTCGTCCTCAAAAGGCACAGGATGGAAAGTTTCGTTTTTATACAATAAAATAATAATCTCCATCCACAAGTTCCGAGATTATTCTTTTTTTTTAATGGTTGAGTGCGAAAACCGCAGAAGGCGCGCGCCTCATTAGCCTGTCGAGAGAAGCAGGAAACCGCCGCATTTGGCAAGAGGAAGTGAGCCGACTTTTTGGATATATGAATTTTTTGAAAGTGCATAATTGATCAATATATCCGCGAATTTCTCCCACATTGACGCGTGCTTCCTGTTTTTATACTTTTATATTTGTCGGTAAACAAAATAATTACGCCTTTCGTGATTCACGAGGTGACAGAAGGAGGCGGTCCATTGTTTTAAGAAAGCCAAGATCAAGGCGTGGGTCGATTTTCCAGCACTTAAGCTGCACCCAAAATGCGCAAAAAAGGAAATATGGGCGCAGAGAGAATTTTTATTAATATACGTGCGAAAGTTCTACAATTTTATAAAAAAGTGATTTTCAGTTGGGCATTCTGTAGAAAGGCCGATGCTAAGATTATTGAACGAGATGCATTTGTTGGGTGTGTTGAATTGAATTTTATTACAATTCACCTTCTCGCGTCTCATTAGCAGCTTTTCTCTCTCGTGTGCATGACACTGCGGAAAGCAAAAGCAGGCTTTTACTTTCGTCCGTGAGAGGAACGTGGTCGATTCCAATGCTGCTGGAATGCACCGCAGAAACGCCTTTATCCGTTAATTTGTCGCGCGTTGGATAAAAATGTGATTACGAAAGACGAAGAAAGTCGATAACTCGTGAGATGGGCGACACGGCAAGTTGCATACCTTTGGCTGAACAAAAAGACCAATCAACGGAATAAAATACAGCTAAAATATTCAGTTATTTTCAACGAGATAAATCAACATGTTCTTACTGTCAAATAAAAACGTGCTCACTCAGAACTCTCGTTTCCATAATTACGTCATTTTAATTTTTGGGATTGTGAATAAGACTCTAAATCTTTGTACATTTTATACTTTTTGCGGTTTCCACTCTTCCAACAAGATCAACGCAAATATTGAAGTTCCGTCTACGACGCAATTTTACCTTAACAAACTTCAAACATTGTATTTAAAATTTCTGATTTTTTTTACATATTATCCAGTCAATTTAGGATAACTTTTAAAATGAATAAAATTTGAACAATACAATTTTACTCAAAAAATTAAAAATTCATGCATTGTGATAAAATTGTTTTTTGTTATAAAGCTAATTATTGTTATTATTGTTGTTTATTTGTCCAAATTCTTTACATTGCTTACATTCAATTATTGAAAAGAAAGGAATCGTCGTTGGACAAAATGGCAAAAATTTTGCTAAAGATCAAAAAGACTCCATCTGCCGCCAGTAGAATATTTTTAATGAATTAAAATTGAAACCTATTGTAATTTTACACCAAAAATTCATGCATTATATCCTTAACGTGCTTATTGCTGCCTTCTAAAAAAATTTAACTATTATGACGCAAAATTTGATATTATTATTATTGAGGCTGAAGATAATTTAATTTTTAATTTAAAACATCTGAAAACATAACAACGCACTGATTATTAACAACAAAAACGAGTTATTTTGTAAGTATGCGTTTATATATAAAAAGATTAAGAGCAACACTCACAAAAGAAAGCTTTTTATATATTATATTATACCTCGTCGCGTTACGAAATACTCATGCACGGTACTTTAACATTTCAACAACTCGCCTCTCCGCGCTGACACTCCCGGTGTAAGCTCCTAAAACACTTCTTGTGTAATTGAGTCGTCGCGCAGAACAAAAATAAAAATAAATAAATAAGCAATGAAATGCAGTTTATGAAGGAACGCCCGACCTGTTTTTGCTGCAATGATAAAATAATTGAATTTTATATTAAAATCTTGAAAATAAATTTTTAATATTTGAGTAATATTTAGTATATGGAATCGTTGGACAAAACGGCACCACTGCTAGCAACAATTTTGCTAAAACTTCCGAGAACAAAAAGACTTCATCTGTTGCAGTGAGCATATTTTTTTTTAATTAAAGTTCTTTTTTTTTATTTATAATAATTTCTCTCAAAATAATGGATTTTGCTCTGATAATTTCCATTATAGCGTTATTAAATTTCAAATATGCATCTACGAGAAAAAGCAACCGACAAAAAACTCCTTCGTCATTATCACCAGCAGAAAGTGTGCATCAATGCAATTATCTGAACAAATAGTCCATTCAGAGCAGACAAAAAAGAGATCAGCATTTTTTACACCTATCATTCATTTACTTACGGTTTTCATAACAAAATGCGTCCTTGTCAAAATTAAAAAGATGAGAGAAAGTGCTCTCTCGCTGATTGAACTTCTTACTTTTTCGGCACCAACTGACACAACGTCTCGTGTCGTTCGCGGACCGACCAGCTGACCTTAAAATGCAAAGTCAGTTATGCTTTCAGCTCTTGTACTTTTTTGTTTGCCCTGTGCCTAATGAGGAACGCGTTTTATGCACTGTTAAGTGAGTGATGAGCCGCCGGCCGGACAAAATTAAGAGTGACCTCGATTTGCTGCGCCGTCTGTTTTCGTACATTTCACTCTCTAATTCGAAAGAGCGCTGCAGTTTGTGAATGAATGAAAAAAAATTTCTCGGCAAGCCTTACATGGTTGATAAGAGGCCATCGGCAAACAAATTAGTCGCACTCGCATGTCTCTGAAAATGAAAAATTGAGCGTAAACCTTGTTATTTTCAACTTCTCAAGGTTCACCATTATAAAATTTTCTTTATTAATTCGGTGAAACTTGGAAATTACATTTGCCATAGCTAAATGCATCATTTGTGAGGAATTAGTCACACGTCTTTTGAGAGTAGTTTTGTATCCTTAAGAAGTGACAGATGGGAAATCAGAAGGTTAAAACTCAGAATTTTTATCATTCTGAAAATCTACGTAAGAAATTTTCCTCTTATTAGTGTTTCCTCCACAATCATGCAAAATGATTCATATTTTCTCTTTGAATTCAAAGAGTTGCTAAAAATAAAATCAGAGCAATATAAAATATATGAAAGTCGCCAAGCTTGTTTTCAGAGATGAGATTGCTTGGTAATTTTACTGATTGCGAGAGAGGCAAATTATTCAGGCGAAGTCTTTCTTAAACTCTCTCTCAGCAGGGAGGAGATTGTCTCTCGATTTGCTCCATTTGATTGGGATGCTTGCTTAGTTAATTGAGCAGCCGAGTATGTATAAATTTCGAGATTTGCGCCATAAGTATTCATGAAAGTAATGCAAATTGCGTTATCGAGAATATAATTAACGCGGCAAATTATTCGGTCACGAGAACGCGTTGCATGGCAGAGCGGAATTTGCTGAACGCATGCATGCAATTCTACAAACCATTGTCCCATTCAATGAAGAGCGACCTTGGCGCGAATTGATGCTCGGGGATCACCGCACGTCGAAACCGGTATTGTCTATTTCGTTCCCATAAAAGAGCTCTAGGAGAAATGCCAATTACTGCTAATTGCAAATAGAACAATATATATAAAATAATGAATAGTTACACACAGAGAACTCAGTGCCTATTTGACCCAGCCGTTCTGGGTCTAACTGCCGCACTTTGCCTAACAGGCAAACTGGGGCAATCAGACCCACCTCGGGCTCGGCCGCTCGTTCTGGTCACGTGACCTGCCGCATTTTGCCTCCGAAGGGCAAAGTGGGGCAATCAGACCCACCTCGGGCTCGGCCGCTTCGTTGTGGTCACGTGACCTGCCGCATTTTGCCTGACGGGCAAAGTGGGGCAATCAGACCCATCTTGGGCTCCGCTGCTTTGCTATTGTCACGTGAGCGTCTCTGCCCTGCGGAAAACGATGTAATATTTAAATTGGATAAAATTATTATTTATAATAATTTATAAATATAATATAATATATTTATTATTATTTATTTATATAACAATTTATAAGTTAATCTTTTGGCAAATAATTGAACCATGTCGTAAAAGTTGAATATATTTCTCACTTCAGTATCATTAGATCAGGGCCAAGCTAAAGTCTCTCGGATAAAAAAATTTTTATTTTTAATTTGCCGGTATAATTCAGTCACAAGATTATTCTAGCTTTTTATTATTTTTCTCTGATTTCTATTTTTAGTGTATCTTAATATAAAAAATAAAGTCAAAAATAAATTTTGACAATCAGAATTTTGCAACATGAATTAGTTTAGCCGTGATACTTCATAAATAAAATAATTTAATGATCCTAAATTTAGCTCAATTTAAAGTTTCCTACAATTTGATCTTGAAAGAAAAAATACTTTTAATAATATACTGCACATAAATTTAATTAATTGAAATGATAAATTAAAAAAATTAAAAAAAAATCAAACAAATTAATCGTAGAGTAAATGTGTATATATTCTTTTTCTGATAAAATAATATAATTTTTCGTGGTTCTTGATATATGAATTGGCTTTGTAGATTTTTATACTTTAAGTCAGAACGACTAAAATGGACTATTTTTTTTCATTAGAATAGAAAAATTTTCAAATAAACGTTTTTGAAAATTGTTGCAAATTGGAATTTTAATAATTTAAATTACATTAATGTGCAGTTTATTATTAAAAGTATTTTCTTTTTAATATGAAGTTGCAGGAAATTTGAAAATGAGCCAAATTTAGGATCATGAAATTATTTTCATTTATTAAGTACCACAGCAAAATTAAATCAGCAAAAATCTGACTGTGAAAATATATTTTTGTGAAGACTTTTAATTTTTTATAAAAGATACACAAACAAAAAATTCAGAGATAAATAATGAGAGGCTTTTGGATAATCTTGTGGCTGAAGACTGAAGATGCCAGCAAACTAAAAACTAACATTTTTGATCACATGATACCAAAGTGGGAAAATTATTGTTCTTTTACGAAAATGGTTATGTAATAAATAAATTTATTATAATTATAATTAATAATTTTCGAAAAAATTTATTATTTATTAATTTATAAATTAAACTTTTGGCGAATAATTGAATTTAATCTTTAATAATAAAGAGTAGATTACAAAATTATAGATTA
The DNA here is from genome assembly GCF_031216515.1 of Neocloeon triangulifer. Lineage (NCBI taxonomy): Eukaryota > Metazoa > Arthropoda > Insecta > Ephemeroptera > Baetidae > Neocloeon > Neocloeon triangulifer. Next base: position 2,890,455 of record NW_026775555.1, on the reverse strand, counting down.
AATGTTTTCCAATTAAAATTTATAATTATTATAAATTTATTTATTACATAACCGTTTCGTAAAAGAAGAATAAATTTCCCACTGCAGTATCATGAGATCGGGGCCTTCTAGGATAAAAAATATTTATTATTAGTTTGCTGGTATCTTCAGTCTTCAGTCAAAAGATTATCCAAGCTTTTCATTATTTATCTCTGAATTTTTAGTTAGTGAATCATTTATAAAAATTTAAAGTCTTCACAAATATATATTTTCACAATCAGATTTTTGCTGCGATTTAGTTTTGCCGTGATACTTCATGAAGATAATTTCGTGATCCTAAATTTGCCTCATTTTAAAATTTCCGCCAACTTCATATTAAAAAGAAAATACTTTTAATAATAAACTGCACATTAATGTAATTTAAATTATTAAAATTCTAATTAGCAACAATTTTCAAAAACGTTTATTTGAAAATTTTTCTATTCTAATGATAAAAAATAGTCCATCATGGTCGTTCTAACTTAAAGTATAAAAATCTACAAAGCCAATTCATATATCAAGAACCACGAAAAATTATATTATTTTATCAGAAAAAGAATATTAAGCAATTACTCTACGATTAATTTGTTTGATTTTATTTTAATTTTTTTAATTTATCATTTCAATTAATTAAATTTATGTGCAGTATATTATTAAAAGTATTTTTTCTTTCAAGATCAAATTGTAGGAAACTTTAAATTGAGCTAAATTTAGGATCATTAAATTATTTTATTTATGAAGTATCACGGCTAAACTAATTCATGTTGCAAAATTCTGATTGTCAAAATTTATTTTTGACTTTATTTTTTATATTAAGATACACTAAAAATAGAAATCAGAGAAAAATAATAAAAAGCTAGAATAATCTTGTGACTGAATTATACCGGCAAATTAAAAATAAAAATTTTTTTATCCGAGAGACTTTAGCTTGGCCCTGATCTAATGATACTGAAGTGAGAAATATATTCAACTTTTACGACATGGTTCAATTATTTGCCAAAAGATTAACTTATAAATTGTTATATAAATAAATAATAATAAATATATTATATTATATTTATAAATTATTATAAATAATAATTTTATCCAATTTAAATATTACATCGTTTTCCGCAGGGCAGAGACGCTCACGTGACAATAGCAAAGCAGCGGAGCCCAAGATGGGTCTGATTGCCCCACTTTGCCCGTCAGGCAAAATGCGGCAGGTCACGTGACCACAACGAAGCGGCCGAGCCCGAGGTGGGTCTGATTGCCCCACTTTGCCCTTCGGAGGCAAAATGCGGCAGGTCACGTGACCAGAACGAGCGGCCGAGCCCGAGGTGGGTCTGATTGCCCCAGTTTGCCTGTTAGGCAAAGTGCGGCAGTTAGACCCAGAACGGCTGGGTCAAATAGGCACTGAGTTCTCTGCGTGTACGCAACCTGAAGAATGGCGTCTCACGGGCAACTTGCAATCAGATCAAATTAAGGACAATTTCTTATAATTATCTGTTTATTTAAATACTATTCAGTCAACAATGTTTCTTTAAAGAAGCCTTGAAGATTATTTTTCAATCCTCAATTCTTCAGACATCAGTGAATTCAAAAAGATTATGCAATAAGTTTGTAGTTAAAAAATGCTTAGGGAGAGTATTTAGCAAAAAATTGGCCTGATTTGTTTGTTGATGGTAATTTTTTTGTCTCTACATTAGCATATGTATTGGTTTGTCGATGTCATTTCTCAGGAAAAAATTATAAGAAAAATTGAATTTATTGAACTGAATTTTTTAAATTTAACATTGTTCTTATGGGAATTTTCTATAATTATTTTTTTTTTCTCAAAATGGGTCAGATCAAAATTGATAAAAATTTCAGCAAATCACGTTCATATCAACCGAATTAAAATAAAAAAATAAAATCATTAGGTCAATTTACTTATAAAAATTTACATTGATCTTATAGAAAAAGATTGAGAAGTTTTATTTACAGTGCAGATTTCAGAAGCTCCTCGTTATAAAAATGGAAATTTTAAAGGTATTTACAGAAGATTATTTAAAAATTATTAGAATCTCTAAATTTATTACTGCTCATTTACTCCTTTTATTGATACAGCCAAATCAAGTCTTTAAATAACACACGTTGTATAAATCCGTATTAATTAAAAAATATATATATTTTGAATAAATTACAACAAAAGCTTAAATTTCCAATTCTTTGTCACTAATTAGGAAAAATAGCTCCTATTGTTCTTAATTTGACTTTTATCAATCAATAAGAAATCCATTAATTCACTATGGATTTTTTCCAACAGCATTTTAAAGCTTAAGCGCCTGAAGAAAATAAGTTTATTCCACTCTTGAACTATCTCAACTTGGAACACGTTGAATTGTAATCAAATGCATAACCTATTAAAAGCGTGAGACCAGCGTCTAATTATGTTTAATATGGTTTGTAGACAGATTATACGATTTTTATAGCGGCCGAACCTTTCTCGCTCGCAGCGAAATGTCTTTCCAATGACCTACTGCCAGATAACCGAAAACACACGCCGGTAATTGCATATGAATTGTGTGTGCAGTTACTTTTTTACGGCACGCTCGTGTCTCTCTCCCCTTCCGAAACGTTGAAAAAACATCATGCAGCGCTTCTGATGTGACCTTTCCAGAGAATATACAAACCTTAAAAAGCCGCGATAGAGGAGCGTGTGTGTTATTAAGTAAAACTTATGAAACGAGCGGCTGATTGTTCCTGGGGATTGAATATAAATGAGCCGCGCTTGCCTAACTAACAATCGTGAAATAATAATCATATTCCGCTACCAAATTAAATGGTAAAAGTTTAAGAAAAATCGATTTCCGTAAAACTTTGTTTTAAATTAAGCAAATAATGCACTTTCTACACAAGGTTGCCTTTTTTACTGGCAATAAAATCTTTATATTAATTCACTATCGACGGCCTTTGACCCTGTTAGCAAGTTTATTGGAGTAATCAACATTCGCAAAAAGGTCGAATTTTTTAATGAGGAGAAAATTAGTGGTGATTTGCATTCCGTAAATGCGGCGCATATCAAACGAATTTGTGCTCATCATTGGAAAATAATTTTACGCTGGAGACATTTACAAATAAATGGCCTTTTAGATTTAGCTGTTGTGAAGAAAGTTGTTTGTCAATATTCTGCCGTAGGATGGTCAAGTTTATTGCATAGCGCGTTGCATAGTGAGTCGCGGCTGTGGCGAAAAACGTTGAAATTAATATGATGGCCTCAAGACGCGGCAATTATTGTGCGATTCACGTTCGGTTTGGGTGACGTAATTGTAAATAACAATTTATTCCTCGCAAATATAGGGAAAGACCCGAAATGAGTCACTTCCAATGAGAAGGTCTTTGCAAATCTATTGTGCTTTCTCTTTCGCAAAAAATGTAAATTTAATACAAATTTGATATACTATCAACCTATTAAATTTCCTATTTTTTTAAAACAACTTTATGAATTGGATATTCATTTATTTAAATTTGAGGCTTAATTAAAAAGTGCTAAAAAGTATGATAAACACAAAAATATTTATCCAACATTTTCTCATAATTACTTAGGACTTTTTTTTATTTAATTAAGAGATATTTACATTTCAATTATAGAACGAAATCAAGAACTTATCTTGTCTGCTAATATGACTGAATTCACACGTCGCTCAACAATGAGAAGGAATTCAATCGCAACGAGAAATGATCGAGAGTGAAAGGGAAACTCGGCAGCTCTATATGTATCGAGAGCTGCGCTCGATCTGCAATCTCGCAGAGACTTGAATGATTCGTGTGTTCACAACAGTCCCAAGTAGGCCACGGCGTGATCGCCTTTACATATAGCGGTGTACAAATTATAATACCTCTAAAATCTTCATTCTATGGCGTTGGTGAGCTCATCTCTCTCATTAGCTTTACTCAAGCGGACCAACATTGTCTTACGCAATTCAAAAGCGTTTTGACCTGGAATTTTCTCCAAAGTTATAAAATAAAGCAAACAGAAGCGTTAATACAAACCAAAAAGAGCGTTTAAGTAGTTTATTTTCAACGTCACTCGCACTTTTTTAACAAAGGAGTTGAAGTTGAAAAAAAACTGGACAAAGCAGCTATTGTAGGTAGAAGAGTTGATTTATTCATCAGCAGGTATTACATAATGTATGCCATTGAGAAGAGATCTAAAGTTGATTCCCTCCATTGAATGCACGTAAATTATGGTAACTAATGGTCGTTTTAGCCAAGCTAGAGATGACGTTAATTTTTACTCACGTAACCAGGATGTCACGCTCGCCGAGGCGAAGAAGAAAAACCATCTCGCGCTTGCTGCATGAGTGTGACATTTTACGTGCACAAAGAGCGTGAAATAAAACGTCGCTTAATCTCAAAAGCAACCTCGGTTACTGTTACCTCTATTCAAAATTTAAATAGTAATGTTGGCCCAGGATTTAAGCCGTGAATCGGACAATTAACGGAAGTGGAGCTTTTGTCACTGCGGAGTGACTGACCGCTTAAAAAATTTAAACCATGACAGACCAAAAGAATTAGAATTAACAAAAATTTTTTATAGCGATTATATTATTTATTAAATTTTTTTTTCTTTGTTTCAGGCCAACCGATTTTCTTTGGAAGTCCGGCTGCGTTTCAATACCAGCAGACGTTCCCTTCGTCCAACTTCGCTCCGAACGCAGCACCCTCGGCTTTCATCCCGTTCCAATCGCGGCAGTCGAGCACCTCGCACACACGCGACTTCTTCGGACAGGAAGTTCTGCCACCCAATGTCTTCCAGCCGTCCAGCCACTTCAACACCTACCAACCGCAAGACCGGCTGGCGTCGCAGCAGCGCGGTAATTTTTTCCAGCCGACGCAACAGCAGCAGCGCCGACCGCCGCCGTCCGCGCCGTCCGCCGTGTCCGAGGTGAGCTTCACGCAAAACAGGGCGCGCTTCGAGACGCCGACGGGACGCAAACTCAGTTCCCAGACGGACACCTCGTTCAACAGCTTTCCCCGCGCGCCCGAAATCCCGCAACCCGTCGAGGAGAACATCTACGAGGCGCACGATTTTCACCCCACCCGAAGCCGATACCAAACGACGGAGCGTCCGAGCACTACCTCGAAGCAGCCGTCCGGCTTGCGCCGCTTCAAACCCGGCACCAGGTCTCAGCCCGGATCGAAAAACAACGTCCTGACTGTGCCGAAGGGCGCCCCCGTCGATGGCACCTCCACCCCTATTCCGTCCAGGGTGCGAAATTCGGGAGATTCAAGCAGGGGTAAATACCGCGGTGGTATTCCTCAGCGTTACAAGACGCGACCCTCTGCCGTCGACGAGCCACCCTTTGAGGTTGAACAACCCTCGAGCACTCGACCACCCTTTGACTTTACAAGGCGCTTCCAACCCACCATCCCTGTGCACTCAACCACCTCTGAAATCGTCCCGTCGATTGAATATGAGGTCTCTGGTGTCCCCGAGACTGATTTTTCAGCGCCTTCGGGCCCTTCAGGTCCCTCTGGGCCGTCAGGGCCTTCAGCGTTTGAGGAAAATCACGGTCCTGCTACCTCGCCCGAATATGCCCAGTACGATTACGAGTCTGCAGATGTGAGTGGGCCTCAGAAAAATGATACCTACGAGGTAATCACGATGAAACCTCGCCTGCCTGCAGAGGCTGAAGAGAATTTCAAGAGTTTCGTGGACAGCGTGCTGATCGACTCCTCCCCTCCCCCTGCAAAGGAAGAAGAGCAGGAATCGGTGACCGAAGCTTCTGGCACTGGCGTGTCCGTGTCCGTGCACACCGCCGTCTCCACCGAGCCAAAAGTGACCACCCCTATTCCGGAAGTGGTCGAGGTGCAGAGCAAGGCCAACAACTTGGAAGCTCCTCCCACCGGAGAACCGGAGGTCAGCGTGACCAATTCGACCGAGAGCTGGGTGGTCGTCGCGTCGGTGCAGACGAGCCGGAGCGTGTCCGGCGCCCGTTTCATCCCCTTCCACACGGGAATCAAGCAGGACGAGAAAGTCCTGCCCTCCCTGCAGACGAGCAAACTCGAGTCCACGACGGTCTCCTCCACCACCACCTCAACCACCGAGATGACGCGCCCCATCAGTGAAGAGCCGACGTCCTCTTCAACCACAACAACCACCACCGAAGCGTCCGAGCAACCCTTGTTCGAAAGGAAATTCTCGCCGGCCCCGAGACCACAAAAGAGCAAGGCGCGCATCCCCCAGAGCATTCTGGAAAGCATCCAGTTTGACGACCTTGGCCCTAGTCTGCTGCCACCAGGGTTCAAACCCCGCCAAGGTCAAAGCAGCTTCCGCAATCGCCCGATTACGACGACCGAAGGACCCTCTTCCTCAGAAGCGCCTCCTAGTTCAACCACAACAACTACCACTGAAAAACCTGCCATAATTAAATTTGACTCCATCGATCCGGCTCTCCTGCCCCCTGGCTTCAAAATTGACCCCAACAGCGCACCCCCTAGCGAGGAGGTCGAGTCGACCACGCGCCGCTCGACCGGCTTCAAGCCCAAGAGCAAGCAGAACGCCACCGCCACATCTCTGAGGCCCTTTGGCGGCAAAAGCCTGAACGGCACAACCAAGGACAACGACCTGGTCACCAAGCAGAAGAGCGACGACCTCTTGTCCGCCCTGCTGCCCCCTGGTTTCAACAAGGGCAGCGCGGCCAAGATCAGCGAGGACGTGCCAGCTTTCCTTTTGCCCCCCGGATTCAAACCAGTGGAGGCCTCGAGCGAATCGCCAGTTCTGCTCGCTGATATTCTCAGCAAGGCCAAGCCGGCCGACGTGGCCTCTCTGCTGCCCCCGGGTTTTAAACCCGAAACGTCCACGGCCAGTCCGACGACAAAATCGCACTTGCCGCACCTGCCGAAACCGGGCTCGGGAACAAGAAAACCGTTCGGCAGCTTCAGATTTACTAGTCCCAAGCCTGACGGTGAAGAAGCAGGCGGCGATGACCATCATAATGGGGAGTCCGGTCTGTCCTCACCCAAGATTCACAAGGGATGGCCTACCAGGTAAAAAAAAATGATGTTTTAAACAATAAAAATTGAAAAATTTGTAGGTAGATTTTTAGGTAAATTAAAAAAGTTATTTATATTTTTTTAATCTTTATCAAAATATTTAATATTAATTTAAATCTTTACTTACATATTTAATATTATTTAAATTTTCATTTATATTTAATAATATGTAAATTTTACATTTAAAAAAATAAATTCAATGAAAAGGAAGAACTCAGGCTTTTTATCATCTCCTGTTCATCTGGATTTTCAATTTCTTTAAAAAATATTAATTCTTTCTGTTACTTTTTAGTAAAATTCTGGTGATTTGATTTTGTTGTTAATACAACCGATTTAATCTCTAATATTAAAAAGTAAATGAATAGCAATAAATTTTTTACCATTTTTTTTTATTCGAACCTTTTATTATATTTCTATATTTAGTTATTTAAATTGTCAAAAAAAAAACAAAAAAAAAAAACAAAAAACAAAGATCCTTTTGGTTGTTTTAATGGAAAATTTGGTGAGCTACGTTTTTTTTGCAGTTCAATCAAATAATCTTGAAATAAAAATTATAAACCTCTTCGTTATTTAGAATTTCAATTCTTATTATTTTTCACTACCTTTGCATCCTGCGGTGAAATAAAGTTTTTCTCCGCAGTGCGCCGTTGGCCGTTCACAATAATTTTATTTATTCTAATTGCATTTAATTAAACGCCCCCTCATTCTCCTCAACATCTCCATGTTTGCAGAGCGACCACGGAATTCACAGGGTGGCCGACTCCACCTACGACGCCTTTGAGCGCTGAAAAAATCCTGGAACTGGCCGCTCGCTCGACGACAACCACCTCCACGACGACCACCACCGAGGCGACCACGACCACCACCAGCACGACGACGACCCCGCGGCCAACCACCCCTGGCGTTTGTACGCGCGAGTGCCAATTGGTCGGCACCATCAGGTTAACGGACGGCGCGCACTGGGTGCCTGAACTGATGGACCGCAACACGGCCGAGTACAAGGCGCTGGCGGCCAACATCACCACCGAGGTGAGTCACTTCTTCTTCTGCCTCCGCCGCTTGCTGCATTACATAAAGCACGCACGCAACCGGAGAACAATCGTGGGCGCTTTATTACACTTTTCTTCCATCTCTGGTCTCGCGGTACAGCTGCGCAACAATAAATTTCAGCAGTAAACATAAATGAAGTGGCCGTAAATTGCGCTTGCAAAGTGGCCACTGGATTTGCTCTGATTGTATTAAAACAAGAAAGATGTGTTATACCATTAAAATGCGCCTTTTCTTCTTGCAGCTCAAGGCGGTCTATGAAAAGTCCGACGCGCTGAATAAGCTGTTCAGGAATGTGTGGATCGACGGTTTCAAGTAAGTTCTTTTTTTTTAAATAGAGTTAAAAAATAATTTTTTTTTTAAATACTAAGTATTTTGTTTCTTAAATTGAATGGTAACACTCGAGGCGGATTTGATGAAAAATTGAAAATTTATTAAACTTAAATTCTCTCCGTTTATTTTTTTTTAATTTTTTATTAATTCATCCCACTAAGTTTTTGTTTGGACACGAAAAAACCTAGGTTTTTAAAGTACCAGCAGATCGCAGGTCCCCAGTTGTCCTTTTTTCTTTGCAACGAGGTTTTGCCCGGTTCCAATTTTTCATTTTGTTTCTTTTTTGTAATATTTATATAATGCGAATTTTTCTTGTTTTTATAGCAAGGGCAGTGTATTGGTGGATTATATTGTGCAGCTGGAGGCACAGGCGAAAGAACTGAACACTCTGCAGCTGAAGAAAATGTTCCACGAGAGCTTGAACGAGCCATACCAAAAGCAGAGCAGCCCTCCCGAGGAAGAGGAAGCGGCCGACGTGAAAACCACCCGAGCTTTGCAACTCGGCAGATTTGAAATCGATCCCGACTTCACAGACTTTATTGGTAAGTTCCTATCAAATTTCCCCCTTTTTTTAGCCACAGATAGAAAATAGATGCAGCGAAGAGCGTGAATAATTTTTGTTTATTCTCAAATGCACCGTTAAGATAAATTTTGAACCTGTATCCAATTATTTAATAAAAACAATCGAGACAAAGCCACCTTTTTATATAGCGTGCGGTCAGACTGGCGGCAGAAAAACAACGACGAGGGCACACCCAACGCTATTGAACGTGAACGACCTTCATCATTTTTATTTTTTTATTTATTACAAACGCCGTAGAAAAATTGCAGCAGCTGCAGCTCGTCGAAGCCGAAGGAACCGACGCGTCCCGGAATAACTAATAATCAAATCGAGCAGAACCAAAAGACCTCCAAGGTCGGCGGCGAATCTCGGCGTCGGCTAGGGCGGGTCCCTCTCTCGGAGACTTGAACGCCCGCAATATATATTTTGGCTTTTGCAGACGACCTTGCTACAGTTGCGCCCGCCGGGCAGGGCGTTTTTTTCACTCCTACCACTTTTTGCCGGCCAGTTATTCTGCGTGTAAAAAATAAGACATGCACACTTTTGCACTCTAAGCGAACCGGTATTGCATTATAGGCGGGTGCCAATAAAAAGATAAATGTACACGACGAGAGTGAAACGCCAACACGCTCGTGTTCTGGGTGAATTTCTGTTCACTTCCTAGTTTTCAGTTCAACGACATGTGTTGCAGCAGCTCTTGTAGTACCAATCAGACGGCGGAATGTAAATTAATCAAAGTTAATTATCTGCACACATGTCGCTAGAAATTGCAAGGATTCATAAAAATGATGGATAGTTAAATGTTGAGAAATTTTAAGAAACGCATTTCTTAAGTCCATAGATTATTTATATTTTTATATATTAATTACTGTTGCTTATTTTATGTTTCCAAATTGTTTACATTTAAATGTTGTAAACAACTATTTGAAAAGAAAAGGAATTGTTGGCCAAAACGGCACCACCACTAGCAAGAATTTTGTCAAAACTTCCGAGATAAAAAAACCCCATCCTCCTCAGTGAGCCTCAGTTGACTTGGTTTTTTTTATGAATTTAATTTCCACGGGATTATTTTAAATCAAGTGCTCTTGTACTCTGGAATTAATAAATCATTTTATATGCAATTACGTTTGGATGTACTCAGCGATGTAAGAGAGGTTTTGCCTTGAAAAGTTAATTGCGTTCTCGTGCTAAATTATTAGATCTTTATTTACAGGCCCGATCGATGGTCTGTTTATTGCACGGCGCGTCCACTTCTTTTAGCTCATCTGCCATTAGACTCGTAAAATATATACCTGTCTCGCGCTTTTTTTTTGTATAATTATGCCCCACTCGTCTTGAGACGGCGGCGCGTTACTCAATTAAACACACACACGAGTTCGCAAAGGCTGTGGCCAGCAGCAAAACGCTGAAGAGTGAAAGTTACTTGGCAAAGCAGCCTCCATGCGAACTGCTCTGGATGCTCGATTTTTTTTTTAGCCAACTCTTGATATATTATACACGTTTAAATTCAAACATGGCGAGGAGCAGAGCGACCATCAAGGTGAGCAGGCAAGAAACTCGGTTGACATTCCGTCCGTGCGACTCCCTGCCTATGCTCCGAAGCGAGATCTCGGGACGAGAATAACACACTGCTCGAGACTTCTCTTTCCATTGAAAGCCAGTTTTTTTCGCACATCCTTTGAAAATGCAAATGACCTGAATTTTACTTACTTAGTTTCACTCTCAGCGAATTTGTAAATAATTAAAAATTTCTTTTCTTATATAATATATTTCGAAGAAAAATTTTTAAAACAAAATCATGTTTATTGTTCAAGTTTCAGAAATATTCTTGCTAGTGGTGGTGCCGTTTTGTCCAAAAATTCCTCAATCGTATGAAAAAAATGTGATCTTAAAATTTGCACAAATGAACAACAATAATTATTTATTTAAAAATCCATCAGAGACAAGAATTTGGAAATTAATTTATAAAGGATTTGGCCATTATTCCATTTTATTAATTACTAAATCAGTTAGCAATATTAAAATAATAAATCTTTACTTTCTTTCTCTGTTTTATTTTTATTTTATACATATTAAGAAGTAATTAAAGCCAACGGTCTGATAGGACTTTCTGAATGGCACTGAAATTTTAGAATAATTGAGTGTGACGCTTGACATAATTACCTTGTTAATTTAAATTTTCTACATTGTCAAAAAATAATGCCGCTCAGCATGAAATGCCTTTTTCGTCGGCCTTGCATACTTGGCGTGCACATCTGCAATATTTTATTCTTTACAATTGTATGCATGTTCTAAATGTACGCTCTGGAATTTCATGTTCACGATCGCACTCCAATTCGTCCTTTAAAATGCGTCGCCTTTCCCTCGGAGTGTCGTGTTCGCCGCGAGTAATCACAAAATGTAATGGTTCCGAAGACACGAGCAAGGTTAGGCCGGGAACGAACTTATAAAAGCGAACAACAAGTCGAAAAAGTGAACGCGCGCGCCCGTGCTTCGAGGATGAAAGTTGCAAAATGAAGCCATCAAAAGTTTTTTCTCCTTTTTTATAGATGCTAATGGCTTGTGTTTTTGCAGTGGTGCCTCCGAGCGAAGATTCGACCCCTCTGCCCACAAAGGAGGAAGAGGGCTTGCCACAGTGGGCCATTGCAGTGATTGTCATCGGTCTTGCATCGCTGCTCTTTGTCATCATATTCGGCGTTTCGGTGGTAATTATTGGCCTCTCCTATTTGACCTTAATTAAAATAAAAATTAAGCTAGTAAAAATAATTTCAAATCTGCTTTGAATATTAATTTTCAAAAGGTATTATTATTATTACGCAACTTGCAGTGCACAAGCGCTTTACGTGCTGCATAACCTTTGCTCTGCGCAGGGGCTAAATCTAAAATATTTAAAATTCAAAAACAGTTTTTTTTAAATCTTCTCAATCAATTCATTAAAAGTTAATTGGTCAATTATGAAATTTGAAATTATTTCTGCGTTTTTATTTACAAAAAAAAAAAATGTATTTTTCTTTTTGCAGCTCATCAACAGACAACAGGCGCAGCAGTCAAAGCAGCCGGTCATTCTGTCCGACGCTATGCTCAGTGAGCTGAGCAAGGACCACATGGGCGGCTATGATAACATGGCAGCCGTCGATGACCACTACGGGCTCGACGGATGGGACAACAGACCTAGAGAACCTGAACCTCGATATGCTTCAAAGGTATGATAATATTGATCATGTTTTTTATATTTGAATTTTAGTTTTAATTATTTATAAATATAAAATATATTATAAATTATACTATTATTTTAAAAATTATTTTTAGATTTTGGAATTTTATTGTTTAATTATTTAACAAATATTTATAAATTTTTAATATAAATGGAAAACTTATTAAATTGGAGTCTTTGAAATAAGGAAAAAAGATTTTATTTTTTTAAATCAGATTTATTACATAATGCAATGCATCATTTTGTAGCAAAAAAAAAAAAAAAACTAGATTTGTATTCTTCCGTGCATATCAAACTTGCGCTATTATACTTTTGATGATTCGATCCCGCTCTTTGAATATTGTTTTAATTCCTACAATTAAAAAAGTGCGAGAGAGCGCCAAGACATTTTGTGAGAATGCAAATTACGATCTAAATATTCACGAGACGCGGGTCAAACGAGAGTGAACTCTAAAATCTCTAAAGTGCGACGCCTCTCGTGAACTTAAGCCTCTTTTGTGATTGTGAGAGATCAAGCCGTCAAAATGTATATTCCTCTGCCTGTTTTTCACACGCATTTACCAAAGCAACAAAGGAAAGTAAAAGTGGCAAAAGAAGATCAGCACCTGCGAGAACCGCTCCTTTTGTCGTCGACGCCACGAGCACTTTCTTTTCGCGTCATTTGCTCTATTCCGCCCATAACTCTTCAGCACGCTCCTGTGTGAAAGGCAGATCAAAAGTATATAAAGTGCGCGCGTAAATATGCACGTGCTCTCCATTACACGCCTTACGTGTTTAGTGACGCGAGAAGAAATTCTATCTGTTTTCTAGAAAATTATTTCTTCGGATGGAAAAAGCAAATATTGAAAATGATGCTTTGAAAGGAATACTAAGAAATTTACATGGCCAAGTCCATCGACGACCTTTATTTTTGTCAAACGCCTTCGAAATTTGATTTGGCAACAATTTTGTGAGGCCATCTCAACAGCCAAATTTATTGTATGATCTGCTTCCGAGGCCGAATCATGTCCATCGTTGATACCCTTTGGCCGTCGGCCACAAACCTTTACAAGTTACGCGACCGACTTTGAAGCGCGGGAATTACCTGATGGCCGTGAGCTGCGAAATTGAATCTCGGCTTTATTACTCTCATGCTAGTTAATTAACATTTATTACCAGAACTATTGTGAATATTAATAATTTCCAAACTCATTAAATTTGAAACAATTTTCCTAAAATTTTATTCTTAATTATTGTTGTTTATTTTTCCAAATTGTCACAATCACATGTTTTACATTTTACATTAAATTGTTGAAAAAAATTTATTTGATTGTAGGAAAAAAGGCACCAGTTTTAGCAAGAATTTTGCTAAAACTTCCGAGATCAAAAAGACCCCATCTGCCTCTCAGTGATATATAACTAATGAAGTTTTTTTTTTGTCTTTTTTCAGAGAGGAAAGTCGGCAAACCCTGGTATGGGTTTCGACAGCTGGAGGTCTGACTGGAATAATTATTACTACGGCGGCTCGGCCAACGGCGGCTACTACAGCAGAGGGCCCGGCAGCCACTCGAGCGGCGGCCGCAGGTCCAGGATGCCAGACTACGACACCAACTTCTGATCGGCCAATTGAACTGCACCCTCTATTTATTGACACTGCATTTTAATTTATAAGAAACTCTAGAGAAGACGTCGAGTGATTGCATTTTAATGGGCAGTTTATAAAAAAATGTCGTGTGTGTTACGTCTTTTTATACGGTTACGACGAAGCCGCTCAGCCTTTATTTCATAACTAGTTTTTAATATATCATAATATGTCAGATGAGAGTCTATATTTTAATGTTTATGAAATTAATTAATTTGTGGCCAATATATGATGCCGTCTGCATTGCAATACTTCGTGGAATGTGAATATATTATATAATTTACGCTTAAATTCTATTTACGTTGCCATCTTCCATGACATGATTTTTTTTTGTATACCCATTTTATACTGTAAGCGCGTATATATGTTGATGAATATCAATTAGAGAATTTATAAGTAACGCTCGGTGAATGTGACTAATGTGCATCAGGACTTTTTTACTGTACATATACATTTAGATGAAAGATCAAGGTGATATATTAGTGATTGGGAGATGATTGATTCATATTTGATTTTAATTTTGTAACTGCGCATCTAAGGTGACTTTTTACATGTACCCTGCATGTATTAATAAAAACTCTAAGAAATGTATTACCTTGCTATTATTATTTTTTTTTTTAAAGAAATTGACACTCTAGGAGATGTTTTTGGAAGTGATGAGAGAAGAAACAAGGAAAAAGCCTGATCTTTTCATTTCCATGATCTGACTCTACCTCGTTGCAAAAATTGTTTTTGTTCAAAAAGCAAAATGGCTTTACCAGTTTTATGGCGACACTATTTCATGAGCAAGAAAAGTAAAAAAAAAAAAAAAAATCAGCAAATTTGAAAAGAATATCACATTTTGAAACAAAAATTTTAATCTTTAAATAAAAAAAATTCAGAAATAGGTTAATATTATTATTGTATAAATTTATTTTTATTTTAAATATTTTAAACTTAAGCAAGTAAATCAAATTAAACTAACAATCTAACAAGTAAAATTGTGTATGGTTAAATTTGAAAATAATATTAATTAAAAAATATTGTTAAATATAACTTTTAAGTTTGCCAGAGCAATCATATACAATAAAAAAACAATGACCTTTTCTATTTTAAAATTTTAAATGAAAATGACAGTTTTATTTTCATTACAAGAAAAGTTGCATTGAAATTTTATATGCCATCTATCTTGCCATCCAATTTTTTACTAACTTTGATTATCGGCATTTTCACACAGCCTTGGCCAAGTAAATCTCTCTGCATTATTTCCCTGAGGGCATCAGGCACAACAACATGTATTTTCCGATTTTGGTTGTTCTCAACCAGAGCCATCAAGGTTCTGGGAACAGCCAGGGCCGTCCCATTCACTGTGTGCACAAACTGTCCAGTTTCAGCAACTCGAATGTTCAGTCGGCGGCTCTGGAAGTCGGTGCAGTCGGAGCACGAACACAACTCGCCCCACATTTGCCTTCCCAGCATCCACGCCTCCAGATCGACCTTCCTCAGGGCAGGGTTGCCGAGTTCGTTGGACGCCATGTCCAGCACTCTGAAGTGCAAATTCAGCGATTCGAAAAAATCAGTCTGCAATTCGATGAATTCGTTCTGCACGGCCTGTGAACTTTGGAGATTGCCTTCGGTCAGGGCGAACATCTCCACCTTGGTAAATTGGTGCACCCTGAATATATTAAAAGGGTAAAAAAATTGCAAAATTAATGATTTTGAAATCATTCACCTGTACAGTCCTCGTTCCTCAACTAAGTTAGAAGTTTCCGCTCGGAAACACCGACTGATCGCAGCCACTTTGTACGGAAGTTTTTCTTGAGGAATTTTCTTGTCCATAAATCGAGCACCCAATCCCATTTCTGCAGTTCCGGATAGGCAGAGGTTAGGTCCATGCTGCTCATTTAAGCGAAAGACCTGGAATCATGGAACAAATTTTTTTCCTTCCAATCAAGGTTTTTTTTTTCGATAATTACTTGGTTTCTTTGTCCAGTCGTTGGCATTCCACAGCTCTCGATAGCTTCTGCTGGCAAAATGTCTGGGACACTGACCAAGTGAAAATTATGACTCAAAAGTTTTTGCACGGCCAGCTCAATCAAGGCTTGCTCGAGTTCGACGAGTTCTCCGAAGAAATAGTAGCTACGAGGTCCACAGAAGTTTCCCAAGTTCTCCGTTCGACACCAGTTGTATTTATTGGCGATGTCAGCGAACTTGCTGAATTTATGGCCCATCCTAGCCTCACCAACAATCTGGAAATGAGTAAAATGAATAATTTTTCAAATTTTTAGGTGAGGAAAAACCTTAATTTGCTTGTTTTCTGGTCTATGTTCCAGAGTCCGATTCGGTATTTTGATGGCCTCTGACATGAACTTGCTCCAAGCCTTGTCACTTTTTGATGACTGAAAGTCTTGGTAGAGTTGCTGGACAAATCGGATGTCGCCCAAAGCGTCTCTTCGCTTCACATTGTCTTCAATTTCTGCCAGGTTGTCCGGGTTGCACAAATACGCCGTGTCTAATTCGGTTCCGGGGCGAACGTAGGACATCGTCCGGCCTGCGGGTTTCCGAAAGAGGAACTTCGTCGCGAGCCAGTCGGTCAGTTGTTTGTAGCGGCACATGATTCTTGTTGAATTCATTATCATTTTTTACTAAAAATAATTAAAAATTGCACAGGAAGAAGCGCAGCAAGAAGGTTGGTTGCTGGTTAGTTGACTTGCAGTGCAAGTTTTAATGTTGAAGATTTTCATCGAACCTAAAACGACAATTAAGTCTTTAATTATCACAACAAAATTTATCAGAATTTACAATTATTTTACCATTAAAATGGTCACAAAAGTCATTCCTCACTAGTGTAAGTAGTGTATTTTGATTTTGGAGCGCGCAGCTGTGCCATGTGCCACGCCCACCTCTTGCCAAACAGCTGAGTTGGAAAACAAAACGGAATGAGTTGAGACAAAACAAGCAGATTTTGAGGGATTAAAAAAGCAGAATGTAACTTATTTGGAGTGAGTTAAGCCCAAAATTAATCAGAAGAGGTAATGGAGCTTCTCATAATTATCATAAATTGAATTTTATGCGCATTTTTCATTCTAAAATACTTTAAAAATTTCGCCTAATTTTTTTATGTCCATTAATCTTACTTTTTTATTTCATTCAATGACCCGTGTCCGTAAATTTGGAAAGTTCATTATTTTAGTTCTTAGTTTATTTTATATCCTCCATTTGAGGAATAATGAATGAAATATTTATTACATTTGCAGCTTAAAAAATAATATAATTATCCTAAATTGACCCAGTTTACAAGCAATAAACGTTTTTTTTTGCAGCTGATTAAAATCTTGATGAAGTCTCAAAAATGATGTCCAACATTTTGGAGAAAACCCTGGGCTCTGTCTTCACAGGCAGCAACACTGACCAGTTTGCGGGGCTGAAATCGCTGTACCAAAAATGTCTCTCCGCAAGAACGAAAAAAGTATTGAAATTTTAAAACATATTCAGAATTTAATTTTTTCACTTTATTTAGGAGGAAAATCAAATAATAAGAGAGTTGCTGGCCACGGTAAAATTGCGCCTCAGCAACCCCAGCACGCGACCCCTTTTGGCCGGACACTGCTTGGCCTTTGCAATTTTTGCTGAACTAATGGGATTCAATGTCGAATTCGCTCACATCCACGCCATCAACTTGGCCCAACAGTCTTCCATTGTAGAAAAGAAAATGGGTAAAATCATTTGCAACAAAAATTTTAATTTTTTATTAAAAATTTATTAATTTAGGTTATGTTGCTTGTTGTTGTCTTTTGAACGAGACAAACGAACTGAACCTGCTTTTGGTGAACACTTTGGTGAGAGACCTGGCGAGCAAAAACGTGGCCATCGTCGGTCTTGCCCTGTGCGCCCTTTGCTCAGCCCCGTTGCCCACAGAGGTCATTCCGTCAATTCTTCCTGCAGTCCTTGACAGGCTAAACCACTCCACGGTTAAAAAATTTAATACTTTAATTTCTATTATAATGAAAGATATAAATTTATTAAATTCAGGCTTACATTCGTTGCCGGGCGGTCATTGCTGTGCATCATATTTTGCGGAGGCACCCGGAGCATTGCGAGCAGATGGTGTGCAAAGTGGTTGCCCTCTTGGGGGACAGCGACCCCCACGTTGTTCACAGAGCCTTGGGCTGCTTGCCTGACATTATTCAAGTAAAAAATATTACTTTTGCAGTGATTTTTTTTTATATATTTGTTCTGAATATTTCCAGGTTTGATATTTATTATTTTAAAATTTCTTTTAAATTTTTTCCATTTTTATCCAAACATTTTTCCAAAAGACATTCAAATTATTCAAACATTTATCAAAACGTTTAAAATTTGTTCCACATTTCTTTTACAATCATTTTAAAACATAATTTTTTCTATAAGCCTAATTTTGAGGGATGAAATTAATGAAAAATGTTTACCTCCAGAAATATCCTGAGTTGGTTGCTGGCCTCGTGCAACCGCTGGTGGCAATTCAAAGGCAAATTCTAAATGGAAAACTTCCTGCGCAGCTGAACTACCGAGGAATTCCGGCACCGTGGATGCAAATGTCTATTTTAAAGTACGAAGTTATTATCATTTTAGAGACCTTTAATTATTTAAATTTTATTTAAAGATGTTTGCCTGAGCTTTGTTTGACGGAAGAAGAAGAATTTGCTTGCAAAGAGGTTCTCCTGGAAACAATCAAAATTATCTCGACCAAAAACATTGCCATCAGTGAACCTCCGATTAGAAGTGCCATTATCGCTCAAGCTCTGACCGTCCTGCTCAGCCTTGAGGAGACTAATGAGGCTAGCAGGATAAGAATCATGAATTATATCGGCCTGATGCTCCAGTCCGAAAACTGCGACGTCAAGTAAATAATTTAAAAAAAAAAATCACATTGAAATAATTTAATAATAATGATAACTTAGAAATGAGGGCCTTCTTTTGCTTGAAAACGCCCTTGTCAAGTATCAGATGACCTTGACTGAGGAGCAGAATTCTGTCGTCAAGTCCAGTTTAGACCACCCGGATTTGTCAATCAAGAGACGTTGCCTCGGATTGTTGACTGCTGGGGCGACGGAAAATGACGTCCAGTCGGTTTGCGGGCAGCTTTTCACCCATGCTGCTAAATCAGAAGGTTTTTATAAACATTTAAAGTGAAAATATTAAAGAAACTTTTTGTCCCAGACGAGAGTTTGAAACACTGGTTGCTGGAGCAGGCTTTGCTTTTATTGGATAGATTTGAAAGCGCTGTATCTGAAGACTGGAAACTGAGCGCTCTGATCAAATTAATGCCATTGGCCGAGGACACCAAAATCAACGAGAATATTTACAAGAGAGCTCGAGGAATCCTTGTAAAAGGTGATTTACATAATTTTTTATTATAAAATCTTGAACTTTTACCTCCGGTTTAATTACCATAGGAACTTTGAAAGATGAGACGTGGTCAAAAATGCTAGCCGTTTTAACCACCCACGGAGAAGCAAAAAGTGCGCCGACAAATTTGCTCATGTTGTACATTTGGACTCTAGGAAACTTGCCCCACTTGTGTTCAGCGGGTACCCAAGAAGCACTTACTAAAATCATTGTTCTTGGAAACAAGGTGGCCATTTCAAATTCAAATTGTGAGCTTTTTTATTAAAATTTCTGACATTTTGCAGCTACTTAATAATGCTAAGAGTGAACCTTCAGCTCGGGACCTGTTGCTGCAGATTTTGTGTTCAATTAGAAAGATAAGCGAGAAAGAAGATTTCACGAAACCTGACAACCTGGATGATTTTCTGAAAGAGGCAAAATAAGCTAAATTTCTATTTAAATGCAATACTAATTGCTTTTTTAGGTGTCAGAGTTATCGGCTGTGCATTTAGTCGAAGCCTCCGATTTACTGAAAACCTTGGAAAACCTCGAGAAAATCAGGAAATGCCTTCAACTCGAATATGAATTTGATTTTTCCCTGAGTGCCTTGGACAATTTTCTGTTGGAGTCTATTCAGACAGGAAATAAAAAAGTTTATCAACCTCATGTGGCCATGCTAGTGCTCCAGCCAAAGCCCATCAGGTCGCCTGAGTTGGCTCATTTGTTGCCCGTTGAACTGCCGTCAATTGTTATGCAAACCTCCCATGACTCTGCAAAAGCCTCTATGGAATCGTCTTCAAGCAAGAGGTTTGAAATAATGAAATAAAAAAGCAGTTAAACTAATTTAACTATTTGAAGCAGCCAAGTTGCCGAACCCACAAGCCCAAATCAGGCGCCAGCAACATTGTGGACAAAAGAGGGAAGGATCAAGAACACTTCCGAAGAGCAGACGACACTTGCTGATTCTGACCCTCTTACAAATGCCCTTGGACTTTCTCAACAGGTAGAAATTTAAAAAAATAAATAATTAAATATTAATTTTTTGTTTGTTAAGATTTCCAAAAATGCACAAAACGCAGAGCCTGAGGACCCATTGGGAGACCTTCTGAGATGACTGATCTTTTTTACTGGAAATCAATTGCGGAATGATAAATGTTGTTGTTGTGTTTCTGTCATAAATTGATGTTAATTTAATATGAACTAATAATTTTTTGAACAAATACTGTTTTTTGTTTGTTACAAATACCATATACATCAGTTAAATCTTTGCATTGTTCGTAGTTTAAAACTAGGCAAGATCCGCAGTAAAAATATATTAAAGCAGCTCATCGTCTGCCCGATAAAAAGGCACTTGGGAATTATCACAAGCGATGGTCGAGTGACCATCACAGATTGCATGCACCACAGAGTTCAATGTCAGCAAAATCCTGGGTTTGTGTGCTCGATGACGCAGCGCCGGCAGTACTTCTTGACCGCTCTGTACCCTTCGAGAGACACACCAGCACAGTCCTGAATGTTCAACTGCTGAAGACCGCGGCAGTAGAAGGCGATTTGCCGAATGCCCTCGTCGGAAACCAGCTCGCAGCTCTTCACACTCAGCTTCTTCAAATTCGGGCAAGATCGCGCTAAAAGTCTCAGCGAGTGATCCGTGACGTCACATTTACCTGCATTTGAAATTTTTTTTTAGCAACCTGAAGACAGGAAAACAATCAAATAATACCTAAGTCAAGTGCTCTCAACCTAGGGCAAGAACGAGCCAGGGCGGCTACACTGTCGTCACCAACGGCTTCGCACCCTCGACTGTTTAGATACCTAAAAAATTCAAAAATTTGTCTTAATTTGAAAATTCTTGCAAAAATAATTAATTTAATACCTTAATCTGTGGCAGTACCGCGCTACTTGTTTGATGCCAGCATCCGAGACTTGGTCGCACTTGGCCACAGAGAGGTACCGAAGACTGGCGCCCAGCTTGGCCACCTCGTAGACACCGAAGTCAGTCACTTGAGTGCAGTCGGAGACGCTCAATTCTCTCAGCTGGGTGCAGTAACTGGGAATATACTTAATTCCAGCATCTGAAATGGAATTAATTAATTTAAAAATAAATTTTGAATTATTTAAAAATTACCCGATATCATCACACATCGTCTTAGGTACAGAAAGTTGAGTGCTGGGCAGGCCTGGACAACTGTGTGCAGACCCTGGTCGCTGAGTCCCACACAGTCGGTCAGGTCGAGGTACTGAATGGACAAGTGTCTTGCAGGCGCCTCAACACTCATGCAGGTCACGCTGCTGCAGCCTGTTTTGTATAAAAAAAAATATTTTTTTTTTATCTCGACTTTTAAAACATTCAATTATTTTCCATACCGGCCAAATCAAGGTGGAGGAGCTTGGGACACCTGGTCACAAGTTCGACGACCCCCGCATTGGAAATGCTGATCATTCCCGAGCCGCCGACGATTCTGAGGTGGGACAGGTTCGGACACTTTCTACCCAGCAACAGGAGCGACCTGGATTGAGACGAAGGTAGTAAAAATAAAAAACCATTTTGGAAGAAAAAAATTCATACTTGTCGGAGAGGCCTGGCCCAGAAAGAGCAACTCTCTCGACGGCATCGCAAACCGAGTTTTCTCCGGCCAGTCTCTTGAGCAGTCCCCTCAAAGGCCTGTCGCCGCCGGACACGGCGACTGACCTCCACAGTCTCGGCTCCCACGCCAAGTTGTGCCATCTGCAAGGTCAAAGAAAATTGACTTGAATAAAATCGTATTTAGAATTTATAAAAATTGTATCCTCAAATCACTCTGAACTGAATAAATAATTTTTTTTTTTAATTGCATGGATGTATTTACAAGTGATTTTCAGAATTTTCATTTAAAATCTTATGAATTTTATATATTTTCTTGGCCATGATATCTTTTATGTATTAATTAATAATTAATCGTTTGAAATTATTGGTCAATTTTTTAATGATTTCAAAATATTATTTTCCTTATGACTTCAGTATAATTTCGTGTTAAATCGATTTTAATTTTTATTCTTAAATAAATAATTATTTATATAAAATCAATAAAAAAAAAAACAAGAAATAGTTTTTTAAATAATTGAAAAAAAATTAATAATACTATTTAATTTTATAGCTACATTATTAAAAATTGTTACCTTCTGCAGACTCTGGCACAACTGCAGAGCTCTTTGGTCGTCAAGTGTGAGAAAATTCGCACCAGGACATCGTCCGGGACGAGGTCGAAGGGCGACTCGGAGTACGGGGCGCCCCACGAGGCCTGCGGACTGGGCGCTACGAGCGTGTGGTAGCCCTGGTCGGCGCCAGGAGAGCCCGTTCGCAGGGGCAGGTAGGTGGTGCGGTAGCCGTGGTACTCGGGGGTCGGGGGCGGCGGCGGCTCTGCCTCCAGCCGGTAGGACGAGTGCGGGTGCGACGGGTACGGGTAGAACTGGCGGGGGAAGTCGCTGATCGAGGCGTATTCGTTGGGCGGCAGTCGAGGGTAGGGCGAGGAGCGGGTCAGTGGACATGGGGTGACGAAGGTGGGCGCTCGGGGTGGCGGCGGAGGTCGCGAGTGGCGCGGCAGATCGGGCGACGACGACGAGCACGTCGCGCCGCCTGTCATTGAGGCCGAGGAGCGGGACGACAGCTCTGAACAAAAAAAAATACAAATTAACGATAAACTAAAAATTTTTATATATAAAATGTTTATGAATCCTATAATTAAAAGTTCAAAAATCAATTTAAAATTTATGGAAATTGGTAAAATGTCAATTAAAAATATAACAAATCCCTGTTTTATAATCAGAGAAATAACGATAATATGTCAAATTTTTATTATAATTCAATATATGACTAACATATTGTGGGTTACATTAAACAGAATTAATATTTCATTTATAAAAAAATTAATGAGAATATGAATGAATAATAAATCTAAATAGATATAAATAAAAAAATAAATTATGTTTCTTTCTTAAATAATTTCAAATAATATTTTAATAACAAATATATTTATTTAACCGTTTTTATATATTAAACTTATTATTTTACTGTTCAATACTAAACACTGATCTGCAATTATAAATTATAATTAATTTTTATATTGTTCTCAATATTTTGACAAACTGCTTTTTAAATGAAATGGGAACAGGTCAGCATATTCTTCATAAATTCCTGCGTGAGAGATGCAAAGCCCCGAAAAGTTTTCTCTGCTCTCGGAGAACTCGCGATTACTGTGAAAAAATGGCTCTCGTTGTGATGCCCGCCGGCTGCAGCGATTATTGACTGTGAGAACGATTGATGATGATAATGGTGTGTGTGCTGTTTAGCATAGGGAGAGGCGCCGTGTCGTGACACAAGGTCACTCACAAATATTTGTGCACCATCATCTTTCTCTCACAGTAGCGTTTCTTTCGAAATCAACCAAATTTGAATCAAACTGTTTTTTTCTGCCTATTATTTGATATCAGAAAGAGAGTGAAAAAAAACTGTGTTTCTTATAATTCTTGAACACATTTTTTTTCCCTTCCAAATTCTAAGAATTTATCCACTTTTCAGTGGAATCAGTCATCGTTCTTTGGCAAATAAAATATGTAAACATTTTGTTTTGACGTCGTAAAAGGGCAGATAGGATTGTCATGAGACGGCAAGAGTTTGGCAGGTAAAATTCTTGATGGTCGAAATACATATCACCACCTGTTGCGCACTAACTAGCTATGAAGCGACCTGACAGCTCACTAACCTTTCAAAATTAAACAAGACAAGCTTTTGTTCCACGTCTCTGGCTGATAAAGAGCGTTTAATGTTTTCTAATGCATTATAAAAAAAAAATTGTCTAAATAGCATTCTTTAACGTGTGTCAAAGGTTAAGAAAAATTTGGATTTTTGATTTATATTCAAATTGTTTCTTATAATAACATGAAGGAGTGAAATTATTATTATATTTTAAAGGGTGCTCTCACCATGAAAGGAGACGTTTTTCCTGGTGCTCAGGGGCGACAGGGAGCTCAGGTTGGAGGCGATCACGCTGGCGGACTCGGTGCAGGTGCTCGCTGCTGGCGACGCCGATGAGGAGTGCGAAAGGTCTGCACAGTCAAAAGGTTCAAAATCATTTTTAAAGATGAAACAGTTTAAAAAGTATAAAATAATAATATTATATAAAATTTTAAAATAATAATACTTTTTAAACGTTGGCTTTTTTTATGAGTAGAAAAATAATATATTAAAAAAATGCAGATGAAATGCAAAAAAATGTAAAATTGTATATCTGAAAAAAATATCCGGTAAAAAAGAGTTAATAATTTAAAGTTATTTAGTGCAATTTGTTGCAATTTTTCTCAATTTCCGCAGAAGAATTAAACGTCGCGCACTTGAAATAAAAAGGGAGTCGATCAAAAAGGCAGGGGTAATTAAAAGACGCAGACGTGTTTTTGCGCCGATTCTGCAGCGCAATTCGACGGGCAAGATGACAAGTTCAGTGCAAAACGTATTTGTTAATATTGGGCAGTGCGTTTCTTTCAAAGCGATCGAGGCTGACATGCAGCAGGTTTGTCGGTTCGCGGAATCCAAAGGAAGCCCCGCGCAGGAATGTCATTTCTTACCAAAAGGGATAATAACGCGACGGACTAAAAATCACCAAAGAATCCATCAGAATGATTGGATTTGGAAAAAAAGAAAGCTCCAAAAAAATTTTGAATTTTGGAAAAAAAATATACTTACTCTCTGAGTCGGGCATTCGTCCATTCACTGTTCCCATGCCTCCAGGAATTTTTCCAATTAAAAACTACCGTCTTTGCGACCTGAAATAATGGAAATTTAATTGTATTATTAAATTAAAATCATCTAAAAGATTACAATAAGTTAAATTACAAAAATATATTAATTTTATCCTATTTTTTTAACTTTATACTTGATTTTATTTAAATTTTAAGTTTTGTTTTGTTTAAAATTTTTTTTAATAAATAAATTTTAGTAATAAAATTTTCAGTGTTAATAAATTTAAAAATTTCAAAATAAAATGTTTAAATATTATATTAATAATTTTTTTTTTAAAATCATATTATATAAAGCTTTCATTGCAGAAGCCCAGAATAAATGCGAATATGTTTGCTTAAATTATGTATTTCATGTAGTGGAATGGATTCAATTGTACTCTATTGTATAATGCATGGAAATTAAATAAAAAAATTAAGAGTTTTTAATTTCTTTAATTTCACCAAATGAAAAATAAATAAAAAAGGCAATCTACAATTCTTACGGTTGGAATATCATGAATTTTTAAAATCAGTAAAAAAATTTTGACCCGAGACAAAATAATATTATGGAATTTTTTGATGCCATTGATTTTAAGCAGGCGGATCTTTTCTTTCGCATGGCGCAGCTGTAGCAAAACACAAAATAAGCGAGTGCGCATTAACCCTTTAAATCCCATAGTGTTCAGGTCACTATTGTTCACCTGTGAATTCACTCGAAAGGGCTTTCGGGGGCAAACGAAAGAGCAGAAAACTGGTCGAGCAGCGCAGGGGATTTGAATGCAGGGAATAACAAAAGGCCCGATTTGACACGTTTGAGCCGAGATGGCTGCTCCGCTCTCGCGAGTGCTGCGCCAGGTTCGAATTCCGCAGGGTCGAGCAAGAAAAAGGTCGGGCACCTGCGTCAGGGCGAACTCACCTGGGCAACATGGTCGTCGGGGTGCTCGGGTCGGGGGAGCGTTTGGCGTCCCTGGACAGGGCACGGATCGACGCGAAGAGCAAAGCGCTCAGGGCAAAGAACCTTGATTTCAGGTGAGGCGAGCTACTGATCCTCCCGAGCACTCGCACCTCGCACAGGTAAGCTTCTCGCTGTTGTCAGATGTGCCTGCCACGATGCCAGGTTTCAACTCGCGACGGCCCACTTGCGACGTCGATCTCGTTGCCGCGGGTGCATTTTTATCGAGAGCGCAGAACTTCTTTTATACATTGTTGACCCATCTTCGCTATGAAATCGTCAAATTTACTGCTGCACCTTAAATCTTGTGATCTCTGATTCAACATAAATTAATTCGGTCCAATTATGTCAATAAAGTTGTGGAGAATAAATAAATAAATAAATGAGCTAGTATTATTATGTATTTCATTGAATTAATTTTGTATTCGCTTTCATGTAAATACTATAAAATTACAAGGACATACAGCAAAAACCCATTTACTCATTGAGTCAATTATTATCTTTACATCCTTAGATACAGGAAACAGGTTTATAAAACTTAAATAAAACATTTAATAAATAAAATAAATACCAACAAAGGAAAGGAGAATGAAATAAAATAATTTAACTATATTTAATTTTAATAAATAATATAAAGTAGTAAATAAATAAATCAACATTAAATATATTTACTTAAAAAAAGTTTCAATAAACAGATTAAAATAAAAATAAGTTTGAGTTATTATTGATATATTTAGTTAATTTTGCTACATTATTTTGAAGGAGAATAACAAAAAAATTAGCAAAGAAAATTAGATTTATGGGCTGAAGAAATAATAATTATTGTTCAAATTGATTGAAAACAATATGATAGAAATATGAACTTAATCTTTTGATCACTGTAAGAAACACACTACTTCTATATAATTATGTAGAATTCCGCTTTTCAGAAATCTTTAATACGCAGATCTAAAATAAGCTGATTGTATGACATTATTATTGCCAAACATATGCATACGATTTTTTTATAGTTTTCATCAATTTTAAAATTCTGTCTTCGTAGAAAAGCGTTTTGCAATGCTTCTTTAAAAAAAGTATAAATTAAAAAAGTATAACTTTTATTTGTAATTATTTATTTTTGATATTTTTGGATTGAATTAATGAAAAACGTACACTTTTTAATCTGATATACACCGTTTTTAATGTCTCTTTCCTCATTCATAAATAGCGTCATCTTTTCGTTTATTTTTTTTTCATTAATTATTAATTTTCGATTTCTTTCACTTATATTTATTTACAAGTGACGAACATGAAACCGACGATCTCGAACCGTCTTTCGCGCGCGCACTGCACCGTCCGTATTTAAACTGCTTCTCTATTAAATTCTCATTAAAGTCCCTCGATCAGCGTCCGGCGCTCTCTCGCTCTTCTCACAGATTAAAAATCTAATTTCGTGTCACAGTTGGGCGAAATATTTTAAATTTTTTTTAAACTCTCTCTTTCTCTTTGAAAATATATATATACGCTGCTCTGCTTACTTCGATTTTTTTTTCTTTCTATTACTTGGTGGCACTCGGCACGGTGATCTCCGAGTAGATCTCGTCGTGCTTGCAGTCGTCGAGGTTGGTGACGGCGTCGAAGGCCGCGTGGTGGTGCGGCGCCTTCAGCTCGGGCACCGCGCACAAGATGATGCCCTCCTCTTGGTGGTGGCTGCTGCTGCTCGGCGTCGACGCGCCGCCCCCGACCTTGCCGGGCGTTTTTTCGCACTTGAGCTTCTTCCAGAGGAACGGCCGCCGGTCGCCCGGGGGGCCGCCGGGGCCCCCGGGTCCGGCCGCCCCCGCCTCGGACGCGTTGTAGTTGGGGTTGGCGAACGTCAGCACGTTGCGTCCGGTGTAGAGGTTGTGTTTGTAGCGGCGCCTGACCATCGCCATTATCAGCAGAGAACCCAAAATGAGAAGGACGAACGAACACGCTATGAGCACGACGCCCAGTGAACTCAAAGATTCGGGTCCGTTGAGGCCGTTGCGCTTGGAAAAGCCGCCGGGGGTGTCTTCGGAACCGAACTCCTCGCCCGCGTCGTCGTCCTCCTCCAGAGTCTCGTCCCGCGGCGCCACCACTGCACTCGGCTCTGCAACAAAAGTTATAATTATTATTTTAATTATTCTCATTAATTTTACTAATTATTTGAGAATTTTACCTAGAAATGGAATTTTCCGAAAAAGTCATCAAGTTTTTATTTAATTTAAATTTGTTTTCTATTTTTTTTTGCATTGAAATTGATTTTGAAAATAAAAATCGTTTATTTTTTATTATAAATATAAAATTAATTGTTAAAGTAAATTCTCAAAAATCAAGCACTTTTATATATAATATTTTAAATTATATTTTTAATCCAATTGGTTAAAAATAAAATTATTTAAAATAAATGTTTAAAGTTGTAAAATTTTTATTCAAATTATTTTTATAAGATAAAATTTAAATATGGATATTTAATATAATTTAAATTTAGTGTTATAAAAACAATTAAAATCAAATATGTTTGAAGAAGTGGACACTCGAGGAGATGATCACGGAAATGAAGCGATCGGGCTTTTCCTCGTTGCAGAAAGTGAATGAAAACAATTTTCTGCAACAAAAAAAGCCCGATTGCTTCATTTCTAAAATAAAATAATTGCAACTTTTTTAATTTTTATACTAAATAAAATATTTCAATTTTGACTGATACATTTTAAAAAGCACAATTTTAAAATTTAAACGAATAATTTTGCTTGATCGATGATAATTTAATTGTACAGCTTATTTTAAATGTAGGAAAACTCCACGTTTTTTAAATGTTACTTATTGACAACCTATTTTAAGAAAAATTGAAACCTCGTTGCAAAGTAAAAAATTAAAAAGTGTTCGCCTGGTTTAAATTTTTCCTGAAATCCACCTCAAGTGTAACAATTCAATTCAACCTATTTTAAATAAGAGATTTTTTGATTATATGTTAAATTTAGTAATTTTTAACTTGAATTAAATTTTTAATATAAATAAGTAAAGCTACTTACTGGTAGAGCAGGGTCGTTTGTCGGACACATCAGGACACTGGCAAATGTAGCCCTGCGGCCGGTGGAAGCAGAGATGCGAGCAGTAGCCATTCTCTTCGGCGCACGGCGTCCAGCCCTGCTGCTGATCAGCCGCGACGGCCCTGATTTCCATCACGCCGTTCAAGTTTGTCCGAATCGCCGTTCGTTCCGAGCCACTCAACTTGTCCGCCCGTTCTACCGACTTTTTGTACCAGTCCGTCCAGTACACGTGAGGACCAAACTAAAAAAAAATTATTGTTACAAAAAATACAAATAAAACACATTTTTTATAAATAATTTTCTTTAATAATTATGAATTAATTAAATCATTTTTATTATTATAAAATTTATATTTATTCTCATTTTTTATTAATAATTTTGGAAAATATTACCAAAAATAAAAGAATTCAACCATTTTTTACCTGCGTTAAACCAATGGGGTGAGTGGCCTCGGGCACAAGTTGAATCCTTCCTCTGCCGTGCAAATCTGAGGTTTCTATTCGATCCCTCAGAGCGTCGGCCCAGAAGAGCCTGTTGGCCGTGTAGTCGAGCGCCAGGCCGTTGGGAAACCCGAGTTCGGTGCCGATGATGACTCGCCGCGCCGAGCCGTCCAAGTAGGCGCGCTCGATCTTGGGACTGTCTCCCCATTCCGTCCAGTAGAGAAACCCTTTGCGTGGGAAAACTGCCAGGGCGCGCGGGTCCTCCACCTTGTCGTGGATCAGCAGCTTCCGACACGATCCGTCCAGACGAGAAACTTCCAACACCTTTCGCGAAGTGTCCGTCCAGTACAGGTTGTTGGCGATCCAGTCGACTGCGACGCCGGTCGGCGTCGACAAATTGGTGTGAATGATGTCCTCGAAGTTGGAAAAGTTATTCATGTCCACTTGCCTGGAATGAAAAAAAATTCAAATATATGTAAAATATTTGCTTCAAAAATTAATTAATTAAGTTAAAAATTATGTTTTTGAAGTGTATATTTTTATTTTATTCATTGAAAAAAAGGAAGGATTTGGTTTTTGTTAATTTTTTAGGTGGTCGAATTTCAAAATAGAGCAATTCTTTTGCCCCCCAAATTTAATGAAATTTTCGTGGCTTAATCTTCATGACTTGAAAGCAAACTCCATAAATTTTTATCGAAAAATTTTCAAAATTGCGGGTTTTACGGGATATTTTGAAAAAATAAAAAAAACCTAATTATCTCGGCTACCCGTGGTCGTATAATAAAAATCTGGATATTTTTGGATTCGTCTCATCAATATCTACAAAAATAAATTAATTTAAAGGTCATAAATCAAAGGTCAAGGTCATTTATTTCAAATTCAAAATTTCAAACTCAAATTTGAAGATGTGCCTCTCGCTAAAAGTTAAATTTGACATCGTCATTTAATTTCTCGTAAAATTTTACATAATGTGTGTCAAAATTGCGATGTGGTTATTTTTAGTTAAATTTAAAATAAAATTAAAAGATTAAAAAACGTGGTTTTTTGCCCCTCGGTGTGCAGAGTTTCTTAGATTATCATTAATTACTCGATTTGTGTTGATTTTAGACATATATTGACAAAAATTGACTTTCTGAACTAGACCAATCGAATGGTGTTCATATCAATGACCTTTGGTGAACTTGGGTCAAAGGTCACCGTGACCCATGACCTTGAGTGACCTGACCGATATGTGTGATAAGTAGTTGGAAAGATCTCGCTAAGGAGATAATTTTTGTCCCAGAGTTTTAAAAAAAAAAAAAACTAATTTTAGTTTTTTTTTTACAAATTGGCTCTTGTTTTGCATTTTCATTTAATTTTTACAAATAAAGAAGTTATGATTTAGATGTGAATCGTAAACATTTGAGTATATTACTTAAAAATCAAGTTGAAATTTTTGGTTTTTGAATTAATTTACCTGATAATGTCGAGTTGAATGTCCGTGTAAATGATGATTTGCTTTTCCCAGTGGAAGTCGACGGCGACGGCGGTGTGGACGCCAGGGATGGGCAGCGTCACGTCCCACAGTTCCTCCGTGTCCAGGGAGACCCTGGCCAGCGCAGACCTGGTGGCGAACAGCAAATACGCTTGCGGCGTGTTGTTGCAGGTGCGTCCGTCCGGGCCCATTTGGATTCCGGTCGGACAGGCGCACTCGAAGCCGTCCGGCCGACGCAGGCAGAGGTGCGAGCAGCCGCCGTTGGTGTGTCCGCACGCGTTCTCCGCAATGTTGTCCGCCTGCACCGACCTGCTTTGAACACAAATTTGAGCACGTCAAAGTCAAACTTCCCGAATCGAAATCAGACCTGATGGTCATGAGGCCTTGCAGACGGTCGCGGATGACGACGCGTTCGGCGCCGGTGTCCTTGTCCGCGCGGTGCAGAGCCTCCGTCTGCCAGTCCGTCCAGTACAGGTGCGATCCGACCACCACGAGGCCGTACGGGTGCGGAATGTCGCTCAGAATCATCCTGCGGTCGGTGCCGTCCAACGTGCAGCTCTCGATTGTCTTCATTTTGCCGTCGTTCCAGTACAAGCGGCCGGCGGGACGGTCAATCGCCAGTCCGTTCGGCCAACTCACGTGCTCGTGGACAATCACCGTTCTGAAATTTTAATAAAAATTGGTGAAATTTAAAGAAATTTTTAAACTGACCAGGTCAAAAAAGGTCATTGACCCCGGTGACCTGTGACCTTTCCAAAAATTATTGCTGGAAATGTTTCACCTCAATGAAAAGAAACATTGGAGTATCTGAAAGTCAGTTTTGCACTTGCAAGGTCACAGGTCACCGGGGTCAATGACCTTTTGTGACCTGGTCACCATGTGCGATACACGGTTTGAAAGAACAGGTCAAGGCAATCATTTTTTGTTATTATACATTTTTGCGTAACTTTAGCAGGAAAAAAGTTACGGACGGTTAAATGTTGATTTGTGTAGGAAAATGCTCGGAAAACCACGTTTTTTGCCATTCGACCTGAAATATCTCCAAAACGAAAAAAATAAGTCTCAAAAATTTTTAATATGTTGTTGACTACCAACTAGAGCAACTTTTGGCTATAATGGAATAAAAAATTTGTATGTACTAGGTACTTTGGTGGCGCATCAAAAAATTCAAATTTAAAAAGTTGACTCTGAACTTTGACCTATGACCTTGGTCACTATTGCAAAGTTGTAGGGCGTCTAATTTCCTACAACTTTGTTTATATACACACATGCGCTATCTGCAGCAGGAGCTGAGATATGTTTGATTTTCGAAAACTCCTTTTTTTTAAATCCCCATCTTTGAGCCCCTGTAAAATAGGCAATTTTGAGAATTTTCAAAAATCCTTTTAAATTAATTGTCTACACCCTAAGGGCAACCAAACTAAGAATTTTCAACAAGATCCGCCGACCCCATGCCAAAAGTGGGTCCCGTTAAAAAAAAATAATGCCTTAAGTGTTTTATGAAATGAAATTTACCGATTGCTACCGTCCATGAAGGCGCGTTCGATGCTTGGTTTTTTGCCCCAACTGCTCCAAAACATGAGACCGCGGTGGTAGTGCAGAGTGATGGCCCTTGGACTGTCCAGATTTTTCGAAATCAGCACCTTCCGGTGACTTCCGTCCAGTTCAGCCACTTCAATACTGTGCCTTCCACCATCAGTCCAATAAATCTGATGAAATATAATTGAAATTTAGTTCAAAATAATGTGGAAAATGTTAAACTGGGCTTTATTATAACAAAACACTTAACTAATTTTTAATAATTAAAATTTTATAAATTAAAAAAAAAATATTTAATTTAGTAATTAAAATAAAATATTATTAAAAATTACCTGATTTTTAATTAAATTAATTACCATTAATTTATTTTTTATTTTTCTAATGATTATAAGCCTAGTTTTTTTTTATTATGAAATCCAACTTTAGTGCAAATATTCTATTTAAAATAATTTTATATTTTTTTTTTACCTTTCTGCCCGTCGAATCTACAACGATGCCTTCAACATTGTCCAGTCCGTCTATAACAACGTCCCGAACGTCACTGCCATTATCCTTTCCGCGCCTAATGACGTCCTCGACCGTGTCACTCCAATAAATGTCCCCTTTTTCACCATTGAAAAATTAACTTTCTTTACAATTATTTTCCATACCAGTTTTCCGGTCGACATCGACGGCGACTGCATTGTGCATCGGCGGCAGGGGAAGCACCACGTCTATCACGTACGGCACGTCCAGAGAAATGCGCCTGATGTCAACTCGGTGCGCAAAGATCAGCGAATTCACCGGGCCGTCCGCGCACTTCTTGCCGTCCTCCTGAATGAATTCATTTAAAAATCAATCAAATTAAAACAATGGAGACGCACCATGATTTTGATGCCGATCGGGCAGGCGCAGGCGAATTTTTTCGGCGCCGGCGCCAACAGACACAGGTGCGAGCAGCCGCCGTTCTTGAAGTGGCACTCGGAACGAACCATTTTTCGCTCGCGGTGGAAAACCTGCACGTCCATTAGACCAGTGATTCCCGACCTGAAGAAAAATAAAAAACAGGAATTTATGCAAATATTAAAACATATTAATTTCTACTCAAATTCGGATATTATGAAAAATAAATATAAAATACTTTTTTATTTGAAATTTTCTTTCTTATTGTGATTTGTGAGTTTCCCCAGAGTTTCCGAAAGAAATTAACAAAGTTAAAAAAATTTCCAAAAATTATTTGTGCAAATTTTTTCATTCATCAAACTTGAAGTGTAATTTAATCAAAATCTAAAGTAATTTATTAAAATTGATCACAAAATTCTTCTGATATCAAACCAAATATTTTAAATTATTAATTTTTTTTTATTAAAATATAAGAGAAACACTCACTTTAAGACAGTAATGTTCTTGCCACTCAGCTTGTCCGCTTTGTGAATGCTCGTTGTGTCCCAATCGGTCCAGTAAACGCTCTCCTTGTACACAGTAAGACCAAACGGATACGGCAAACTATTACCTATTTTATTTTTACTATAAAATCCGAGCCCTCCAGATAATTTTTTTAAATTACCAATCAAAATTCTCCTGCCAGAGCCGTCAAAGTTGCAGTACTCGATAGTTTTGGTTCCACCGTCCGCCCAGTAGAGACGCCGCGTTTCCTGGTCGACCGCAAGTCCGGCGGGCCAGGTCATGTTGGTCGAAATGAGCACTTTGCGCGCCGAGCCGTCCATGCCCGATTTCTCGATGCGCGCCGTGTCACCCCAGTCGCTCCAATACATGAATCCATCTAAAATTTCAAATAAAACTCTTTGAAAAATCTGCATGGGTAATTTAAAAAAACAAAATCGGTACCATTGGGGTTGACAACGATGTCTCTGAGCTTTTTGACATCTTCCCACACCAAAAGTGCGCGCATCGTGCCGTCAAGATTGGACACTTCGATGCGACAAGTGTCTGCATCCGTCCAGTACAGCTTTTTGGCCACCCAATCAACGGCAATTCCTGCTGGCGATTCTGTAAAAAAAATTGTAATTCTTTAAAAGTTATTTTATTAATTTTGTTAAATCTTTTTCTATTTAATTTTTTGTTAATTTTGTTAGTATGTGTTTTTGTTGTTGTAATTTTTAATGTACAGTTGTGTTGTGTAGGCGTTGTTAAGTATATTCCAGTTTCCGTTTTAATTTCTCAAAGAAATCTTATCGTGGATTCGGAAATTGAGCGACAAATCCAATGCTTGGAAAATGATTTAAAACGTAAAATTTCAAGTTTTTATTGGAAATTTTTATTCTTTTCAAAACACATAGCATTTGTGTTTCCAAAAAAATTAATTTTTTCACTTAAAATTCTAAAATTAAGACCTACGGCAACAGTTTTAAATGCAAAAATAAAAAATAATTTTGTTAGAAACAGATCCGAATCTGTTTTGAAAAGATTTAAAATTTCCAATTAAAAGTTAAAATTTTGACGTTTCAACTCGTTTTCCCAGCATTAGTTTTTTTTTGCGCTCAGTTTCTGAATCCACGTTAAGATTTCTTTGAATGAAATTTTAAATTTTGAACTGAATTAAAAGCTAGATTGACAGATTGTAAATATTTAAATTAAATAAAAAATTAATAAAAAATCTCACCAAGGTTGGAGCTGACGACGGTTCTCTGGTTGCTGCCGTTCAGTGCCGCGCGGCTGATGGTGTTGGCCTCGGCGTCGGCCCAAAAGATATTGTCGGTCGCGCTGTCCCAGTCGAGAGCAGTGGCCGACTGGACGTCGTCCACAGGTATGACCATGTCCACCTGCGGTTCGACGCCGTCCAGCAGATGGATGCGCAAATCGCGGTTGCGTGCGAACAGGAGCAGCTTCTCAGGCGCCTTCTCGCACGATTTCCTGTCCGTCCGAAGTCGCTGTCCGAGCGGACACACGCACGTGAAGGAGGTTCGGTTGGGCAGGCATAGGTGCGAGCAGCCGCCGTTGGTGCCGAGGCAGCGGTTCGGGTAGTTTGGTTGTCGCTGGGGGTGGTAGCTGTGGATGTCCATGGGGAAGTGCAGACCCGAGTGGACTGTCCGGAAGCTGCTGCCGGTCACTTTGTTGGCGGACGAGATGCTCTTCGTGTGCCAGTCCGTCCAGTAAACGTGGTCTTCAAACACGGTCAGAGCAAATGGGTGGGGCAAACCTTTGCTGATGACCTGGGGAAACATTGGGAACAAATTGAATTTTGTAAAAATATAAAAAATTTAAAAAGAAATATATTAGTAAAAAGGCTTTTAATATGGACAGTTTGATAGATTTTTAAATCGTTCTCAAAAATAATGAATTGAATATTATAATTGTTTATTTTCCCAAATTGTTATTATTTAAAAATTATATTTTGTTTAAAATTAAAAAAAACCATAAAAGAAATGAAATAAAATAAAATATCATAGAATAGAAAAAACTTTATAAAAAATAAATATAATAAAATAATACTAAAATAAAAATATAATAAAAAGATTTCACAAAAAGCAAGAAAAAATAACCTATTTTATATATTATATTATTATATTATATTTTATTATATTAAATAAATTATAATAAAATAAAAAAGGATACAAAATTAGATAAAATAAAATGAAATATGTTTTAAATGACAAATTTTTTACAAAAGTAATTATGAAAAAAAGAAAAATGAATAAATACCTTTTTCCTGTCGCTCCCATCAAAAGCTGCGTTCTCGATGACGTGGTGTTTTGCGTCCGCCCAGT
Organism: Neocloeon triangulifer; assembly: GCF_031216515.1. Taxonomy (NCBI): domain Eukaryota; kingdom Metazoa; phylum Arthropoda; class Insecta; order Ephemeroptera; family Baetidae; genus Neocloeon; species Neocloeon triangulifer. The sequence goes on along the minus strand of NW_026775555.1, from coordinate 2,854,384 downwards.
AGATGCGGTCAACAGCAAAGTCGATGGTCAGTCCGTTGGGCCAAAAGACGGACTCGGTGACAATGGATCGACGGCCACTGCCGTCCATTTGGCACGACTCGATCTTCGGGTTCGGCCCCCAGTCCGTCCAGAAAACAAGAGCCTCTCCTGGGTGGACGGCGATGGCTCGCGGTTTGTCCAGGTCACTGGCGGCGAGAACGGCTCGGACGCTGCCGTCCAGCGAGGCCACCTCGACCCGCCGAGTGCCTGAGTCCGTCCAGAAGAGCAAATTGTGAACCCAGTCGAGCGCCACTCCCGACGGCGCCTCCAAACCCCACCTTATTACATCTGTAAAAAATAAATGAAAATTGTTTTAATATAATAATGAAATATCCAATTTACTTGTACAAAAATATTGAGCAGTTAATAGAAAATTTAAAAAAAATAAAGATTCTCTCCGGTCAAGTGTTTTGCTCTCTATTCTGAAAGATTGCTAAATTTTGAGTATATCTTGTGAAAACACTATTTGAAAATTCCAAACCGTTGCGTTTCAATCAAAAGAAAACCTAAATACGAGTGATTCGCGCGAAAAACGTGTGAGATTTGAGTAGCCAATCAGATCCATCAGTTTCTTCCAAAAACTACAGAATTTGGCCACATTGGCGCTGCGATCGCTGATTTTGGCAAGTTTTCTACAGCGCCGTGGGGCATTAGTGGCAAAATCAGCGATCGCAGCGCCAATGTGACCAAATTCTGTAGTTTTTGGAACAAACTGATGGATCTGATTGGCTACTCAATTCTCACACGTTTTTCGCGCGAATCACTCGTATTTAGGTTTTCTTTTGATTGAGACGCAACGGTTTGGAATTTTCAATTAGTGTTTTCACAAGATATACTCAAAATTTAGCAATCTTTCAGAAGAAAGAGAAATACAAATGACCGGAGTGGGTCTTTAATTTGAATTTTACCTTCAGGCTCTGAACCATTGATGTGCGCTCTCCTGATCATGTCCAAGGAAACGTCAGACCAGTAGACGAGACCCATGTGATAATGGTAGTCGAGGGCAATTGCGTTGTGCAGCCCCTTTAGGATGGCCGTATACTTGACATTGTTCAGACTCATCTGTTTAAAAATTTAATCAATAAAAACCACTAAAAAAAATGTATCTACACGCACTTGTCTAATATCGACCCTGTTTGCGAACAACAAAATAGCGGGCGGGCCAAGCGCCTTGCACGAGCGGCCGTTCGAACGCAAAATGTAGCCCTCCTTGCAAGAACAGGTGAACGAGCCGATCGTGTTCACGCACGTCTGGCTGCACGGCGGTGCCAGTTTGGTTGAACACTCGTCTATATCACGGCAGCTGAGAGAATAGAAAAAAGTTGCAAAATTTTGCAAATCATTATTAAAAATTGGCTCTACCTGTAGCCATTGGGGTGCAGAGAGTAGCCGAAGCGACAGGCGCAGCCTTCTTTGCCGTCGACCGTGGTCACGCAAAGCTGATCGCACCTTTTTGAGTTGGCGCCGCACTCCTTTTTTGTAGGACAATCTTTTTCATCTAGAACAGAGAGGCACAAAAATTAACTTTGAAAAACCAAGCAAGAAAAATTTAGTTTAAAAAAAGACTGCTTCTTTGTTGAATATATATTACTATAAATTATCAGCAAAATTCTGCAAAAAATTTTAATTTGAGTTTTTCTATGATTTGGTTAGATTAATTTTTTCCTTTAAAAAGCTTTAATTAGAACTTAACAAAATTTTCCCTTAAGATCAATAATATGTAAATTTTTAATGTCAACTGACCTATTGATTTTATTTTTCCTTCTTAATTGGGGTAATATTGAATGTAATTTGTTGAAATTTTAATCAATTTTAGTAGTGCAAATTACGAGCAAAAAATTATTTCAGAAAATCCCGTAAGAAACAATATAAAATTTAAAAAAATCAGTTCTCCCAATAAATTCAATTCTTCTTAATTTGTCTCCTTAGGACTGACACGAAAAAAAAACAATGGTAATTAATGTAGTGAAAAATTAAAATGAAAATTAATCGGGCCGTTTTCAGGCAAAAGCCTCTCCTTAAGAAATTAAATTAATTTCATGGTGATAAATATTTTTGAAATTTGAATTTACTTAGTATTTTAAGTAATTTTTTGCGCTTACCTTCACCATTAGTGCAGTCTTTCTTGCCATCACACATGTGTTTTCTGCTAATACAAGACGTGGAACTATTACTACAGGCGAACTGCGTCTCCTCGCATGACGGCGTGCATTGCTGCTCGTCCTCTCCCTTCGGACAATCCTCTACTCCATCGCACAGCCAAGATTTCTGTTATTCAAAGAGAGAAAAATGAAAACTGAACAATTTTCCAATCTCCGCGATCCGACCAAAATGCAGTTTCCGTGGCTGCAGGAAAACTCGTCCGGGCCGCAGGTGCGCGGCTTCTTCTTCTCGCAATTCTCCTCGTCCTCCCCGCTATCACAATCGGACTCGTCGTCGCACAACCACCGCTCGGGGATGCATTTGCCGCTGTTGCACCTGCGAACCGACCCTTCACTCAGGGCACCGTGAATATACCTTCGAAACTCACTTGTATTCGCCGGCGCGGCAGCTGCGGTACGGCTGACTCGGACAGTTTTCTTCGTCACTCCAGTCGCCGCAATCGTCGTTGCCGTCGCACCTGAAGTTTTCGTTCACGCACCGCGGGTACGAACACTGGAACTCGTCCTCCTGACACACCGGCTGCTGAAAATCTGCAAAAAGGACACCAAAATTTTGAATCTTTATTCAATTTCCAATAATTTATTATGAAAATTAATGATAAAATTGCAAAGTTTGATTAAAAATATTATATAAATTGATGAAATAAGACATTTTAGTTCAAAAATCGTTTTTATATTTGAAAACAAAAGAGCAATTTTTAATTTCGACGATTCCAGTTCTTGTTTAGTAAGGATTTGATTTTTTTTTTTTTTTTAATTTCCTCTCCAAACTGACAAAAATTGATACACAATCCATTGATTTACCGCAGTCGGCTTCGTCCGAGTTGTCCAAGCAGTCGGACTCGGAGTCGCACCGCCAGTTCTCGGAAATGCACGTGCCGTCGCCGCAGCGAAACTCGTTTGCCGCGCACTTGCTGCAATACGAACCGGCGAGAATTTCAATAAGAAAGGACGCAAAAAAACAAGAGTGAAAATTTCACAGCACCTATTTGCTGTACAGTTGGATTCGTCTGAAAAGTCTTTGCAGTCATTGTCGCCGTCGCAAACCCAGTTCTGCTGAACGCACAAACCATTCTCGCACTGAAATTCTTCCGCCGTGCAGTTCATATCGAAACCTGAATAATGACATAAAAAATTACAAACTTAAGTTGTGAAGAGTAAACAATATTAATAATATTGATGTAAAAAATAAAGGTTTTTACGTAATAAAGTTTGTTTCTGATTAGACACAAAATCTCAAAATAATAATTGTAAATTACTTATGCTTTGATCATTGATTCAAATGTTACAAAATTTGTAGAAATACATAGGAAAAAATTAAATTGCTAATTACTTGGCTAATTTCCTTCAAAATAAGTAGATTATTTTTACAATAAAGAATCCAGAAATGATTTAGTTCACAAAATAATACGATTTTTAACTCACCGCAACTGGCCTCGTCCCAGAAATCTCCGCAATCGTCGTCGCCGTCGCAGAGCCACTCGCGCGAAATGCAGCGGCCGTTGGAGTGACAACGGAGGCCTCGGCACTCGGGCTCGGGCTCCGTGGGCCTCTCGTGACCCACGTCTGAAGGGCCTTCCCACATGGTGCCGCCGCCGCCCCCGGAGCGGTGCACGCCAGGCACGTCGCACTGCTCGTCCTCGCCGTGCTGACAGTCGGCGTCGCCATCGCACCGCCACTCCTGCGGCACACATATGCACGACCTTTGGCACGCGAACAGGTCGTCCGGACACACGCACGTCGACTTCTCGTGCTGCAAAAATTCAAGTCCAACAATTCAATCAACGCATCGAAAAGATTAAAAAAAATGACATTTAATCGAAATAGGCAACCTGCTCGACATCGGTGTCTGGCAGGTTGCGTTATTTTAAAATCAGTGAACTAGAAAATTAACGAACAAAAAACTGGAAAACTGGTGATTTTTTTGTTTAAATTTTTTATACTAGCAGCTAATTCGACTTGCGGAGTAAAATTCATCGGAAAAATGTAATTTCTGTATGAAAATAAGTTGCAAATTGTGTTTATTGGCGAGTCCGTTTTGTGTGAACCTTGAGTGTTTTTATTTCCTGCATCAGCAGCATCACCTGTATAATTATTAAGCCAATTTGGATTAACAAGCATCTCCGGTTTAACAATTGCATTGCCTATCAACAAGCCAGAACGCCGAATTTTACACGACACTCCCTTTTCTTTGGCATTTTTTGCCGCGGCAACTATAATGCTTGGTCCTCGGGAGTTAACTCATCAGCAATAGTAACACCTGTTCCTTTAAGACAATTTAGCTTAGACATAATTTCACTTTTATCAATTTGGGACTTAAGTTTTACTAATATAGGCCGCTTTGGCGCATCAGCTCGTCCAACTCTGGTACTTCTGGGAGTTTTAGCAAACTTATCATGACAGATTCAAAAGCAGTATTAATATTTTTATTTGATTGCTCTCCAAAGATAAGGATATTATTCGCACGATTCGCCCTCTCCAACTGCGTCAGCCTGTTTTTCAGCTGCTTATTGTTTTCCTCCTGCAATTCTCCAATTAAGACCTGCTGCTTCGCCGCATTATCTTTCACTCCTTTAATTTCATTTAACATCCCATCCATTTTTTCGTGTAAACGATCAATTTTGTCTTTGAATTTGGCATCTAATCTTCCATCAAAGGTTGTTGCAATTGCATCTTCCTGTGTTAAAGGGCCGGGGTTTAGTTCAATATCGGAACTGCACAATACAATACAATCAGCAAATACGCGCCACTTCCGAACACTGTCCTAAAACTCATTCTCATTACAACTCTCTCAAAGAGATGTCGCTTGGCAAACATTATCAGCAAAGGCGAGTAATCAGATCTGAAAAACGATGTGGCAGCAGCAGGTGAAAAGAAGACCCACGCACAAGCGCCGGCACCATGACCGCATCATATGAAAAATCAAGCTTGGGACATTCAAATACCTTTTGGTTAATCGCTCTGTTTGGCTGGATCTCCAATGCTGTGAATATTGTCAATAAAAGCAGCACCGACCGCACTGCCGCAGCCGAGTGTTTTGCCATCTTCCCCTCTTATATAATTATAAAAAAATCTTACCTCCGAAAGTTCTCCGTCGAAGGGGTCAAAGTCTGAATGATGATGGTGCGACGGGTCATCCACCTCAAGCGGGTGTTGCTGCTCTTTGCCCTCGTGCAGCGGACCCGCCAACTTCTTCACATTCACAGCCACGCCTGCAACACGAAAAGCTCCACGTTCTCAATAAATTTTAAATTTCTTGTATAAAAATTAATAATAATTAATAATGTCTACAAGAAATTTTATTTTCTATTTAATTCTATTAATTGTTTGTTAACATTTTAAGATATATTTAAAATATATTTTAAAGGTAATTAATGGAATTGGCAACTCTTGTGAATGACCGAAAATTATTTATAAATAAACAACAAGCCAGCCTTTGGTGAGTAAGAAATAGAAATTTTATTTTTATCCAACAAATTGGCTTTCGGAAAAACCGGCCTGGCTAAATTTGATTCCAATCATCCCCTAATCCAAATAAATCCCTCTCCGCGTCTCTAATTCGGTTCCAAATTTATTTCCACGGATTTAGCTCTCGCTATTTTAAGGGTGCAGCGGCCTCAGGTCCGCCGCCGCGAATCCACCCCCGGTCGGTGATGAGGGCGAAAATAGACCGGGCAGTTGTCGGTTTCGGGGAAAATCGCGCGCCGCCGAAATTGGCGATCAGCAGCGAGCGAAAATATTTCGCGTGGAGATGCTGTTGCTCCGGGGGTGGCGGCGGCGGAGGGCGGCAGCCTGGGCCGCCCAGCCAGCCTCAGCTCTGCGCTGTGCCGATCAATAATTGAGAGAGACCGAAACTCTCTCTCGTTTGGGCGCCCCGGCCTATCTTTTGGGCTCGCGCCCGACGCCCTCATCTCGACCCTTTTGATTTCACTCTCATTTTGATCAAATCGGAGCAGGGAAATTTTTCATTTTGGAAGCGAGGGGTTTCGAGGACCCCGGAAAAGTCGAGAGGAGCACGTGGGCGGATTTACTGACAGCGCCGCCCGCGCACAGCAAAACTTTCTTCCCGTGTCAGCACATCTTTCTCCCTCGCCCGCCTGCCCGCCGCCTTCCGAGGTCAAAGGCAAGAAGAGAGATTTCTGGCAGGAAATTGAGGTTCAGGGGATGTGACGCCAGCAGCAACCACTTTGACTCGATCTTTAGCCCGACACTTAATACAAAAGAGAAAAATAATATGGAGCAATCCGAGCAGTTTGTTTAAAAATCATGAAATCCACATGAAGTTCTTAATTTTCAATGTATTTTAATTGTTTTATTATTTTCAAATAAATTATATTTTGCTCTACTTTTGGTTTCACTAAAGAGAACAGTAGTAATATCTTATTTTTTATCAAAATTTATGAGGAATTACTAATTACTTTTTAACAATTTTTGCATAATTTTGTTAATAATTGAAAAAAATAAGACAGCATAGTCAAAAGTTGATAAATATTAAAATTTTCATAGTTTTGAAGTAAAAAATAGTGATCAGGGATCCTTATGTAATTACTTCCTCTGTCTTTGGGTTGTAAGAATATAAATGAATTTTAAAAACTGATTGAATTATTTATTGAATAAAGAAAGTAAAATAATTAATGTTTTGTTGTAATATATAAAATATAAAAATTTGTAAACTAACTATGAAGGAAATTTTTTTAAATTAATTTAAATTAACTGACTTTTTATTGATAATATTTTTAATATTATTTTTAATTATAAAATATAGTGCAATATTTTATAAATAATAATAAAAATATTTTCAAATATTTAATAATTAAATAATAGACATAATTTTTATTCATTTTATTTATAATTTAATCTGTTTTGAATTATTTTAACTCAACTATTAAACATATTAAATTAATTTTCCAGCATTTTTGGAAGTGTAAATTTGATTAACTGCGATGATATGTCTAATTTTAATGAAAGAAAATAATCAGCAATATTACGAAATGACTTTTTGCAAGTAAATCTCATAAATTTCAAGGCAAATCGAACTTTTTATATATTTTATGACAATTTTGAGGAACAATCCCGCAATTTCAACCTTTTTTCTTTTCGCAGAGCCCCTTTTCAATCGATTCGAGGTGTTATTATTACGCAAAAATAAAAAGGAAGTGCGCGGGAGGTGCGGGAAATTGTGGGGTCGGTGGCGCGTGTCGGCGCGGGGTTGGGGCCAAGCCAGAAAATTTCATTGAGCAATCGGCCGGGTCGGTCTCGGTCGGTCTCTCTGCGTGCAGGTGCAGGCGTCCTCAGGCGGGCAGGTCACATGGTCTCTCTCGTCGTGCCAGTCAATACCGGCGAGCGGGCGTAGTGAATGAAAAACATTTGCGCAGCCTCGCGAGTTCCTCTCAATGGACCCGAAGCAGCAGCGCCGGCCGCCGCCGCCGCCGCCGCACCAAAACAGCGCTCGTTCGCTCGCAAGCTGGGGGCCCTCGTCAATACGCGCGCACCAGCCGCCCCCGTCCCTCGCCGCACCACCCCCGCGCTCTCCCTTTCTTGACCTGATCTGTCTCTCTATTTCTCTCTCATCAGACGCGCACAACGCCGAATGAAACTATAAACTGAAACCGACACGGCCAGCAACCAAAAGATCCGACTGCGAATCACAAATTGGAGAAAAAAATTAGTTTTAAATTTTGGCTCTTTATAATCAATAATTTCTTCTTAATTTTGATATTTTGAGAGAAAATTTGATGTCATCTCCAAAATTTAAATATTCAAAGAATCGTCATAAGCATTTTAAATCTTCTTCTGCGGTCTTTAAAATAATAATTGTAATTTTTAGCAAATAAATATTTTTAAATTAAAAAAAATAGCAATAATTTGATTTTTTTTTTAAATATGAGTTTTGTGTTTGAATAAATTGATACTCAAGGAAATGAAGAGGTTGGAATTTTCCTCGTTGCAAAAATGGTTTTTATTAAAAAAACAAAACGGCTTATTGAATAAAAACAATTTTAGCAACGAGGAAAAGTCCCATTTTTTCATTTCCATGAGGTTTTTTGGTTGAAATTTTGAAACACAATTTAATAAAATCTGCAGAAAAAAAGTGTATTTTGTGTTCAAATCAATTGAGCAATCATTGCGAATGTTACAAGTTGAAAATCAATGCTTAAAAAACAAAACAGGTGCTAATTTATTTATTTTAAGTGTGAACAACTCATTGAACTCCTGATAAATATAACTTAGAGTTTTTGTCACATTATCAGAAAAAAAGAAGTAGAAAAAAATGATATAAATCTCAACATAAATTATTTACCAAATAAAAGTCATTGCGTTTTAATTAGTTAGTTTCTGTTTGGTACAATTTTAGAAAAATTTTATTCTCAATAAGTTTAGAGAATTTTTGTTATTCCAAAAACTTTGGTTTCAAACGATGAAATTGCCCGTCGTTTATTGATTGGCGTCGGCCAAATTTACATTTTTGTGAGATTTTATTCCATTTATTTCAAATGTGTATTAATAATAATAAGGGTGCTCGACTACGGCAAGAGACCGACCTAATAGCCTAATAAGCTCACGGGTGCCATAAGCAAAAAAAAAAAAAAAAAAAAAAAAAAAAAAAAATAATAATAATAAATTGAAAACGTGTTCCACAATCGGCGCTCTCTTTCGACAAACTTGCGGATGCAATAAAATAATTGTCAGTAATAAAAACTAAAACTGAATAAAACATTGTTGCGGTCGCCATGCAATATTGATTCTAAATTTGAATTTTGACCTAAATGAATAATGCTCTGATTTTATAAAACAAGATAAATTTAGAAAAGATATTTATATTTATCTCATTAATCTCATTATGTAATATGATTTTAATTTGGTATAAATTAGGTTACGCAGACTGTAGCCTCACTACAAATAATAATTGTTTGAGAATGGTTTGCGAAAGTTTTGGAAAATTGAAAGATTAAAAAGAAGACTGAAATTTCCTAGTTTTCAAGTTAAAATGGACGCCGTTTTTCAAAATTTCACGGGAACTTTGAAATTTATAAAAAACAGCACGCCCAATAATCAATCATTTAAAATGCGTTTCAATTTCGCAAATCGTTGGGTCGAGTTTTACACGTTTTTAAATATAAAAAATATAGGAAGCTGAAAAATCTTTTGTTGAACTTTTCTCAAATTAGAAGGACGAGGAGCAAAATTGAGTGGCTCGGTGTGTTGATTACGGTGCGAAAATCAACGGGGAGATCAATAAGCAGCGAGAGCATCAAGAGCAAGGTGCAATCTTATATCGGGGCGCAGAAAGAGAAGGACCGAGTCACGCCTACACACACGGGGTGCACACAGCATCCCTAGCTATCTTTACGCGGGGACGGAATCTGCTGTCGGCATCTCTGCGGGCGAAAGAGGCCGTGGGTGTCATTCTTTTGTACACACGGCACTCGGCGCTGCGTGGGCCGCCCCCGCGAACATACACCGAGGGGTTGCTTTTCCTTTGTTTCTCTCGAGACGCGGGGAGGAAAAAACCTGCACCCACGCGAGATTCGCAATTATTAAAGCAGCGAAATTTATTCAGCGAGGGTTGCATAAGCATTGATCGCCGCGGGGTGTGCGTTTCGCTCTCACCTGCCGAGGTGCAGACGAGCAGGGCGCACACGGCCCACAGAAGCGCCATCGCCGCCGCTCTCGAGCAATTAATTCTCGCTGGGGTGTCTTCGGCGGTGCTTCTGCAGAAGGGGCTGCTGCTGCTGCTGCTGCTGCTCGGCCGTCGCGGGACGCAGGGGGCAGGACATCGTCGAAGCCGCAGAAATACGCACTCGAGAGACGCTCGCACCGACAAGCGCCCGCACAGGAACTGCCCTTTTCCACTGCTTTTCCGCCCCCGTCGCCCTCCTCCCTGCCGTGCCCCGCCGCCCGAGCACGCGCCCTGCACTCCGGACCGCGCGGAAAACGAGTCACGCTGGTGCCACCTCGAAGGGAAAAACGGGAAGCATTTTTGCTTTACCTCTAAAATCAGATTTTTCAAAACGCGTTTGAAACAAAACTCTTTTGTCTTTTCTGACATTAATAATTTGTCAATTGTATTTAAACAACGTTGTTTTTTTTACGATTTTGAAATTTGCACTAAACCCAAAATCATCAAAGCTATAAAAACACAAGCTTTGTCAACCGAGGCTGACGTTTTTTGACCTCAGAAGTTTTAGCGAAATTCTCAATAGTGGTGGTGCAGTTTTGTCCATCAATTCCTTTCTTCCTTTTTAAATCCCCAAATCAGTTTCGTTTCGTCTTTCCGACGAGAAAAGAGGTGCGCAATTTTTCACAATTTTGTCAGTTTGTTTTGAAATTTTATTCTTTAAATTGAATTAATTCCAATATACTGTATTTTAAAATTCAGGAGAAAAATGTTGTAATTTAATTTTAATTTTATTTTGTATATAATTTGCATGTTAATTTTTCAAAATGTTTTTAAAATTGGTAAAATGTCAGCTTATTTCTCATTTCAACAACTCATGAATTAGCGTTGCAACCCGCAACTGAAACTAGTAGAGCAGGGATTTTCTGTACCATGCAGAAACAACAAAGTTGCTCATCTTCACCGAGGAAGCCGGTTTTTATTTCATCAAAAATTCCTTTCTTTTCTAATAAATTGTTTTCTTCCATTGAATGTAAACAAAATGGACATAAAAACAAAAATAATTATGGGATCGAATTTAAGGAACTGCTAAAAAATGGCTTTCATGATCAATTTATCTCAAAATTGCTTGGTTTGCATAGAAAAATGCGGTGAAAATTATGGAAAAGACAAAATCGGGACCTTTTTTGACCCATTAAAACTATGTAAAAGATCTCATTGACTCCAGAGTACAACAATCGGCAACAATCAAAGAATGTACCAATTTGACTATTTCAGATGCATCTGCTTGAAAATTTTATTTGAAATGTTTTTTGTTTTATGATAATTTTATGATGATTAAAATGTCCAAATTTCAACTTTTAATTGGAAATTTGAATTATTTTTAAAACAGATTAAAATTTCTGTTTTAAAAATAATTAAAATTTCCAATTAAAAGTTGAAATTTGGACATTTTAATTCGTTTTTCCGAGCATTGGTTTTCTCGCTCAGTTTCTGAATCCACGTTAAAATTCTTTTGAAACTCGAAATATGATGTTCAATAATTCAAATAAAAAAAATGGTTTTTTCACAATTCACAATTATAAAAAAATCATATAAATTTTCACATGTAACTCCGCTTGAAGTCTGAAGTGGCTTGAAGTTGGCTGGACTCGAAACATATTATAAAAAAATCCCTCAATTAAAAAAAAATCACCGATGTGTTGCATACCTATAAGGAGATTGCGCTAGATCGTATATCTTAAATGCCGCCGCGTTCCTCGTCAATTTTCCCCGCTTTCTTCAGCAGATCACAGATGGCGCCTGCAAGTTTGTTTGAACTTGTGTCATAAATTTTTTTTGCCTGTCAAGTGCCAGCTGGCTGCGGGGGCGACTGGACAACAGAGATAGCGAAAATGGGCAACACGGACACTAAATTGAACTTTCGCAAGGCCGTCGTACAACTCACATCAAAAACTCAGGTGCGTATTCAAAGATTTGAAAATAAAAAATGAAATAAAACACCCGAATCGACGGAATTCTCATTCAAAACAAGAAATATTTAGCCGTAAAAATGTTGTTTATAAATCCACGTCTCTGTTCTTTTTAAGTATCTTTTTTTTTAATCTTATTTACTTAAATGATTTTCAAATGAATTTTTGATTAAAATAACTCAATTTTCTTGAGCCTGTAATGAAAATTATTAAGATTTCAAATTCCCTTTTATATTTTAAAATGAAGTTTAGTTTTTGTGTGTGTGCCGAAATATTTGTATCAATTACATAATTTTAAAATTTAATTGCAGCCGATTGAAGCGTCGGACGATTCGTTCTGGAACCAGTTCTGGAGCGAGAACCTGAACAGCGTGCAGGACGTTTTCACCCTGGTGCCGGCGGCCGAGATCCGAGCGTTGCGGGAAGAGGCGCCGCAGAATTTGGCCACCCTTTGCTACAAGGCCGTGGAGCGACTGATCGGCGCCGTCGACTCGAGCTGCCGCACCCAGAAGGACCACGAAACCGTTCTCAACTGCGTCCGCCTGCTGACGCGCATCCTGCCGTACATCTTCGAGGACCCGGACTGGCGCGGCTTCTTCTGGACCAGCCTGCCCTCGGACAAGGGCCCAAACTACGAAAACGAACATGCCACCCCCTTGGCGCACTCCCTTCTCAACGCTATTTGTGTAAAAATTTAATAAACAATATTTAAGCTTTTTTATAAAAAAAAATGTTCTTTTAGGATTTGCAATTTTGTCCGGACTTCACGGTGTCGGCCAGCAGAAAATCCGGTCCAGTACGTTGGCAAAATAAATTTAATAATCAAATTAATTTCTTCATTTCTGGGATTTTTAGGACAAGGCGGAGGATTTGAATGCCATCGACAGCTGCGAATTCATTTGGGAAAGTGGCGTCGGGGCGGCGCTGTCGCTTCCGCACAACCCGACTCACGACTCGCACCGGACCGAGCTTCTCAAACTTCTGCTCACTTGCTTCAGTGAGACCATGTATTACGAGCCTTCAGGTATCAATTTTGAGTCCATCTGGTTCATTATATGAAATAAATTTGCTCGGAAAATATGTTTTAAAACAAAATTTGGAGCTCGTGCATATTTAGGTGTTTAGGGGTCTAAATTATTTTGAGTTGATTTTTATCTGGTTTTTACCAAAAAAGTCGGTGTTAGTTGATTTTTTTTTTCAATTGTTTGGGATTTTTATGTATTTTGAAATCTCAATTAAGAGAAATCAACTAAAACCAGCCAAAAATCAACTAACACAAACCATTTTTTAGTTGATTTTTTTAGCTGGTGTTTGCCAAAATAGTCAGTTTTAGTTGTTCTTTTTCTTCAAATCTCCATTATTTTTTTATGCATAAAATAAAATTTAATCACCAATTTTTCATTATTTTTAAAATTCCTTTTTTAAACAAGTGCTTTGTTTGATATTTTGGAAAATATTCTTTATTTTTAAAAATGTAATTGATTTTGTTCTAAAGAAGCTCAAAATATAAATATATTATTTTTTAATTATATGGAATATTATTAATATTTTACATTGATCGATATTGTATTCCTTCTTTGTGATCTGAAAAAAACCTAATTTTTATTTTTACTTAGAAAAAAAAAATGGAAAAGTCTGTCATTTTAGTCTTTTTTAGTCGGAAATTGAAGAAATAGTCGGACTTAGTGGATATAAACTTGGTGACAATTGCAATAACATCACTTGAATAGTGCAGAAAATACATTTTTGAAACGTACCAAATGACATAGAAAAAAAATAACCGAAAATCACTTTCATTTAATATCATCCCAATTAGCGTGGAAAAAATCAATAGGTCAGTCGTCATACAAAATTTAGATTGGTCTGATGGGAAAATTTTGAGAAATTTTATACAGTGTAGATAATAAAATCTCCTCCTCATTAAATTTGCAGACAGTGGCACAGGCCAAGTGAATCGCTGGGTTTCGCACTTCACATCTCCCGAGAACCGACACGCCCTGCCGATCTTCACCTCGCTGCTGAACGTTTGCTGCAGCTACGATCCAGTCGGCCTGGGTCTGGTTCCGTACAACCACCTCATATTCACGGACTCGCGTGAGCCGCTGGTCGAGACGGCGCTCCAAATCCTGATTGCCACCCTGGACCACGAAGGCTTGCCCAACTCGAGCGCCAATGCTGACGTGAGCAGACTCGATTAGCTTTTTTAAATCGGTATCAAATTTATAATTATTAGCCGTCCCAGCAGAACGTCAGCCAGGACAACTTGTTCATCAACTATTTGTCGCGCATCCACCGTGACGAGGACTTCGGCTTTGTCCTCCGCGGCTTCACTCGGCTGCTCAACAACCCGCTGGCGCAGACTTACTTGCCCAACTCGACCAAGAAGGTTTCTTTCCATCAAGAGCTGCTCATCTTTTTCTGGAAATTCTGCGACTACAACAAGGTAATCTTAATTTTTAGGAAATTTATTTTAAATTTTTAATTTTTTCCTTTGCAGAAATTCCTTTACTTTGTCCTTAAAAGCAGCGACGTTCTGGAAATTCTGGTGCCCATTTTGTTCCACCTGAATGATTCCAGGGCTGACCAATGTAAGATCCTTTTTTAATTTAAAACTTGAATTAAATTGATCCTTTATTAGCTCGAGTCGGTCTCATGCACATCGGAGTTTTTATTCTGCTCCTTTTGAGTGGCGAAAGGAATTTTGGAGTCAGGCTGAATAAACCGTACACGGCGACCATCCCAATGGACATTCCAGTATTCACAGGTGCGAGTTATTATCAACTTTTTTACTTAGAATTACAGTTTTGTTTTTATTCAAGGCACTCACGCTGATCTCCTGATCACGGTTTTCCACAAGATCATCACCACCGGCCATCAGAGGCTCCAGCCACTTTTCGATTGTCTTTTGACAATTCTCGTAAACGGTAAAAACCTTGACTAATTTATATTCTTTTTAATTATGCCTATTTGAATTAGTTTCTCCATATCTGAAGACCTTGTCAATGGTGGCCAGCACAAAATTGCTGCACCTTTTGGAGGCTTTCAGCACCCCCTGGTTCTTATTTTCCGCCCCGACGAACCACCACCTGGTCTTCTTTCTGTTGGAAATTTTCAACAACATAATCCAGTACCAATTTGACGGTAATTTTTTTGTATTAATTCAATATCCAGACTTAGTTAAATTTAAAAAAAAAATCAGGCAATTCGAACCTGGTCTACACCATCATTCGCAAGCGGCAGGTTTTCCACTCGCTGGCCAATCTTCCGTCAGACTACGGCACCATCAGCCGCTCACTCACCAGGCGCTCGATGCATGGCAAGTCGAGACCCACGGCCAGCAGCCGCCCGACGACACCAACCTTGCCCACGCCTCCGCCAATCCCGCCCGAGGACAAAGCGAGTTCCTCTGCCGAAGCCGACCAGGTGCGGGCGGAGGAGGAAGAGGCCATGGAAGGCTCTCGTCCAGCCATGCCGGCCGAGCCGGGCACTCTGAAGGCCACCTTGCCAGCCATTCCAGGTTTGAATATCAGTAAACGCACAAAATTGCAAGGATTTTGGCTGACCTGAATTTTAGCAATCGACAAAATCACCGAACGCGAGTCCGCACATCCCTCTTCTCGCCAGCTCAACGAACTTACGATTGGCTCGTTGACCAGTCCCGAAAGCGAGGTGGCTTCGTCACTGAGCAGGGCTGCTGCTGAAACCGCCCTCCTTCAAATCAAAGTAAACAATTGAAAAAATAAATTTTGGGCAATAAAATAAAAATTGATTAGGAGGAAGACGAGGGTGAGGCTCCTTCTCTGCAGCGAACCAGAAAAACTAGTCCCACAAGCAGCGAGGCTGGCTCGTCCACCAGCTTGAAGAGAGCCCAGTCCTTGGTAAATCCAATAAAATCGCTTCGAGCTTATTTCATGTCCTAGTTGCTCTTTTGCTCTATTTGCATGACTTAACCATTCTCGCTTTTGTGTGTGTGCAGCGGCGCAGCTTGCAACTGACTGAAGGCAGTTCTTCTCCAACACAGGGTTCTTCTTCTTCTTCTTCTTCGCAGCAACAGCAACAGTGGATTCCGACTTCGGACTGGGTGCAGAGCTGGAAGGGCAAATTGCCTCTGCAGACCATCATGCGCCTGCTGCAGGTGCTCGTTCCGCAGGTCGAGAAAATTTGCATCGACAAGTGCGTTTTCAAATTTCTGGTTGGATATTTTTGACAATAAAATGCGCTGCTTTTCAAAGGGGTTTGACCGACGAGAGCGAGATTCTCAAGTTCTTGCAGCACGGCACGTTGGTTGGTTTGCTTCCGGTGCCTCACCCCATCCTGATCAGAAAGTATCAGGCTAATTTGGGCACAACCAGCTGGTTCCGCACTTACATGTGGGGCGTCATTTATCTGAGGTAAAATTATAATAAATCTTATCTAATTTCAATCTAATTTTGATTTTTCTTCAACAGGAACGTCGACCCGCCTATTTGGTACAACACCGACGTCAAGCTATTTGAAATACAGAGAGTGTAGATTGCAAATATTATTCAAAAGTAATTATTAAAATAATCAAAGTAGGTGACAAATATTCTATTTATTTACACTTAAAACTGTTAGAGTTAGTTAGAAGATCGACGTTGTGTGTGATACTCTGTGACTTAATTATCATTTCCGTGACAATATTAACAAAAAACTATTCATTCTGCATACTGCATTTATATATCATTTTGGGTTTGTGCATTAAAAATCGGATCTCTGTGTGATTTTAATTTATGTAAATATATTAAATTTTGTTGACCAAAAATATATCATGCTTATGACTATGAGAAATAAATCTGAGATATTTTCATTTAAACTGAATTTCCCTCTAAAAAAATATAATTAAATATTGATTCAAGAAATTTGTGAAGCAAAGGATGAAATATTCACACGGCGGTGGGGACTAGAAACGGTGCTCATTTGAGTAGAAGGGGAACGTGGGGCCCGATGCACTTCTTCTCGGCGCAGGCGGTGCGCACCCAACACACCTCTCTCTTCTCAAACACGACGCAAAACGCACGAGCCCCAGTACTTTGTTTGGCGTTGTTGAGATAAGACATTTATCGCGTGCTCAGCTCATTGTTGTCTTATCACACGTGTGTGCGCAGATATTCATCAAATTTTACACCCGTCCGAGACTTCATCTCAAAACAGTTGTAATGCCGCCCGTGTCCAACGCAGTCATGGATCTTGCAGACGATCAACGTTTTGCCCTCATGAAGGTATTAAATTTTAATAAAATTATAAATTATAAGCTAAAAAGCTTCTAAATATAAAATTTTTTCAAATGAATTAAGACTAAAATAAACATAACTGGAAATATTAGTAAAAAATATCAATAATAATAATTAATTAATTTTAATTAATAGTTTTAATATAAAGAAGACAAAACTAAAATTAATTTAGTAAATTTTATTCTAAAATTAAAAAAATAAAATAAAAATTTAATTGAAAAATAAATTATAATATACCATAAAAAAGTAATAATATTTATTTTAATTAATTTAATTTTTATTTTAATTTGGTATGTATTTTTAATACAAAAATTTAATAAACTGTTTTCATTTTTACTCCTCTTTTTTTTAATTTAAAATTTTATTGCGCTAAAAAAAACACACGTTCACATATTTACCAACAAACTGTGTTGACAAGCACGCTTGGCTAAATCTCGTTTTTTGGCTTGCAGCTAGAATAAAATAAAAGCTAGATTATTATTATTTGTATAATGTTCTTGTTTGCCTCTTTTAAATTGACAACAAAACTTCATTTTATTGCTCCTGTGATCTCAAGGTTACAATTGAAGCCGTGAAACATATTTTTGTAAAATTAAAACCGCAGCGACTTTCCTCTACTTTCAATCCTGACGAGCTTAAATTTTTTTTTCGTGATATTTTAATTTTATCCTTTTTTTTATTTATATCTGGTTGAAACAAAAATGTAATAAAATAAACCACTGAAACCAGGAAAAATGCAAACCGTATTGCGGAACGAAGGCCGCGGTCCTGCTTAAAAAATCAGTGCCGTGTCCAAGGAAGGTCAGATGAATTAAAATTGTTCCGACGAAAATGAAATGGGATTTCTGCAAATTTCACCTTGCTGAGTCACGTGGCCAGTTTTGTCATGTTGTAGCTTTACGGCTTTTATTAATTATGTCCTGATCAATTGACCCTGCAAAACTAAATATAGGCCACAAAAAATGAATTCCTTATTGTTAATTTGTATCGCAAATATGAAAGTAAAATTGTAAATTGAATTAAAAAAATTCATAGTATGTTTTGGGCGTACGTGCTGGGAAGACCGCAGATAATTTGTTTACTAATCTTATCACTTTTTAACCAACAATGTGCAGCAAAAACACACAATCAATTTATCACACTTATCATATTTTCAAAAGGATATTTTTGAAATTAATTGAATATAAAACTAAACAGGGGAATAATAAAATTTATAGAATTAAAGAGAAGCAAATGAAGAAATATAATTCAATATTATATAAAAAAAATTATAAAAAATAAAATAAACCCTAATTTATATTATTATAAATTATTTATTTATATTAGGCAATAATTAGACCGACGGGTGAGTCAATTGCGGCTTCGTTTCATAATTGCGCAGGTCAATTGTAATCACTGCGATTATTGAAACGCATAGAAAAGAAACTGTGTCGTTTTGAAATGCGATTGTGACTGACACAGGCGTCGAACGGGGCATTGGCCGGTCCGCAGCCGCCGCCGCCGCCGTCGCGTGAAAGTGCAAGTGCATCTCGAGCGTAAGCTCAATTATTACGGCACAACAACATACCCGTCGGGCAAGCAAAAGCAGCAGCGTAATTAGCCTTGAACGATCAAGGCCGACCGCTCGGACACCAACTACGATGCATTTACGCGTAACAATTATATTGGCGCACTAGATGACAACCAGGACGCGGAATTTCGTAGAAAATGAAACAGGTCTAGCATGTTTGTATAATTTTTAATTGAAAAAGGAGAATAACCAAGTCATTAAGTGAATAATATGCTAACAACTCATTCTTTGGTAAAATAAACACAATTGAAATACATAATTGTAATTGTTAATAAGAAGTTTCCTTATAGCTCAAACTATGAAATAAATTCAGTTTGAAAATTTTCTTAAAAGCCTCCATTTATTTTAGTGAAGAAATTATTGGCGCCCGAGAAGGCAAATTGGGAGATTTGGAAGTGAAGAAAACAAGTTTTATCCGGTTTTATCATAGATGAAAGAAAATTGTTTTTTTTTCTTAAATTTAAAAAAAAAACCATAATAAAAAACAATTTTTTTGAGGACAAAGTCTGATTTAAATACAGTAAAAAGAATTATGTATGCATATTGTAGAGTGAAAAGCAGATATGCGCACATAAAATAATAAAATATTTGTTATTAAAAAATTTTATTATATTTAAACCAATTATATTAAATATGATATGTATATAAATTTAACACATTATTTAATAGTTAAATATTAATAAAAAATAATAATAATAATTTATATTAATTAAAAAATTTAATTAAATTAAAATAACAACAAAATTTCATCACACAAAAACTTTTGCTAAAATTTTTAATTAAAAGTTTAAATATAATAAATAATTTTTTTAATGCAAACAAAATAAAATTTAATTTAAATAATATATTAATGCTCGTTTTTCGTGTCATTATTTAAAAATGATGAATTTCATTAGAGATCCCCAAATTTTTTTGAAAATCGATTTATCGTAAATCGATTTTGGAAAAAAGAAATCGAGCCTAGCATGTGTGCAGTGGAGGGGGGTCGATTTTGGCGGGAAAATCGATTTAAATCGTCCTCTTTGCAAATCGATTTGCAAAATCGATTTTTTTTGGAGATCTCTAAATTTCATCTCTTGTAAATGTAAATAAACAATTATTTGACGAATAAAGGTATTTGAAAAATACATAAAAAATAACACGCAATTTAAGCTCTACATATAGTCAGTAATTTTTAGCTGCAAGCTCATTTCCGTTGGACTTAGCAAGTCTTTTCTATGATGACAGTGCTTTTTTGTCATTTTTCTTTAAAGTTCAAGCACATGCATTTTTTTTTACTCAGCGCTTTTTTTTTAAATACTTAAGGGTAGGGAATAAATAAACTTGTTGAGTTCACGATAGACATTTGAATCTATCAATTTTTAATGGATAAAAGGAGATTTCCTTTAATCCATTTTATATAAATTTCTTTTATTTCACGCATCGCAAATTTTTGTTTGTCTTAAAAAAGCCACTCAGATCTGAAATCAGAGCTTCAGTTTTGCCAATTCCGTTCACTTTTCGCTCCAATTTGCCAACTCGGAGAAGTATTCAAAAGTTTACGCTCTAAAAGCTACTCGCTTTTCACAACGCCAAAAGCTCACGCGATTCGCGGTAATGACATGCAAGAAAGCTGCTGACAATCCTCACGCTACAATTCCTTTCTTCGTAACTCACAAATCTGTCGATTCACGGGTCTTTTTTTCTGCAAAATTCGAAATTTATCAATAGACGATGATTCGAATGTTGAAAACTTTTTCTTAATATGAACAAATCAAGCAAGTATATAGAAATTAAGTAATCGCGAACGAGTTTGGTATTTAATTATTTCCCACACCAAAGTTGCACATTTTCATATTATTCCTGTTTGTGACGTTGCAAAGTGTGATTTATTATTTATTTTGCAACGAGAATAAAAAAAGATGATTTACTTGTCGCAACCTTTTTATCACATCTTTTTTTTATATACAAAGTGCGACTTTCTCATAGGGGTACGTGTTAAATGGACTGTCACCTTGGCTCGAAAAATAGCGATAGGGACGGCATCAGAAAGTGCACGCGGAGTGTTATTATAATTTATAATTTATGTGAATTGCGCGGGAGAGGCTCTACTCCTTTTGTGTGTTAATTTCTTCTCTCTTGTGACACACAATGCAGTGCAATGCAGCGCCGGCCAAGTTGACACTTTCGCGACAGAGCCCTCAATAATAATCCAAGGCGTTAATAAAAAGAAACTCTCAACCGCAGTGCGAGTTTGAAATTTTTAATTAACACCAATATCGGTGAAAAGTTCCGCACGTCACGGGGTGTGCTAAAAAAAAGAAACGTCTTTGTGCAAAAAAATTGATTTGTTAAGAAAAAGGTGTGTGTATTTTTATCCACGATCAAGATTAATTTTTAATTGTTAAAAATTGATTGAAACAATAGCCGGGAAGTAGAACGACGCTTCCGTTGTTTGAAATCGGCTCCGATTCAGGTGAATGAAAAGCTTTTGGGAGTGACTTGGCGAATTTTCGCTTGAGTGTTCCCAGAGTTCAAACAACCACTCAAGAGGTTTGCTTTTCTCTAGGAAATTTATGGTTCGATATTGAGTTTTATTTGAATTTGAAAAATCTCTTCTATTAAGATGTGGCTAGACGAAAGTATGAGCTAATATTTATTTATTTCTATTGTAAATAATGACGCCAATTTAAATATTGGCAAAATCGGTAATTTTTAGCAAAACAAATCAGCAGATTTTGAAGACTTCTCTCTATTATTAATTAAAAATATACAAAAACAGGAAAATGTGAACACATAATTTTTATTAGTTTTATCGTTTGCAAAATATCTTTATAATTACCATTTATTTCTTGTAAGAAACAAAAATTTTACTTGATTATATATAATTGTTTTTTAATTTTGTTTACATCACAAATTTACGCCTGTTTTTAAAAATGAAAAGTGAAAATTGCGTCTGGTGAGTCTGGCGGAGAGCATAGATCGCCGGCACATCGAGGTCAGTGTTTTTTTCTCAAATAGGCCGCTTACGACATTTTAACTAACCGGTGCCGAGCTGGAGAACCTGCTGCAGAGGTAAAGTCGAAGAGGCTGTTTGGTTGAACGAACGCCGCGCGCACACACGTAATCGAGGCTCAATGCCAGAGGACAAGCGACTGGCGAAAGATTGCATAGCGTGCGTTTCAATTGCAAAACATAAACACGGCTAACCGCATTAGAAATAAAACTAGATAAATCAGAACATATTTGAAATAATAAATTTTTAGGAACAGTGTATTTGAATTTTGTCGTTTTTCCGATACAAAAATTAAAAATTTTATTAAAAAATAACATGAATTTAGGGGAAGGTTCTTAATTACAATAAATGTTATTTAATTAATGGAAATAAAATTGTTTTCAATATAATTTAATAAGGAATTTTAATTTTATTTAAAACTGCTTAGAAAAATTTATTTTTATATTTTACATTATTATAAAATAAAACTAAATATTAATTTTCAGGAAAAATGTTTGAATGTTTTACATACAAACTTAAGTATTATTAAAAAATAACATTAATTCATGGAAAGTTTTTTGATCAAAATTATTGTTTAATTCGTTTAATTATGAGTAATAATTGTAATATAATTTAATAAAATATTTTATTTTATTTCTAACTGAATGAATAAAATTTATTTTAATATTAAGAAATATTAAAAATAAAACATCAAATAAAATTATAGTAAATTTAAATCAATAATCTTATTTTACGTAGTTATATAAAATAAATTATTTTTAATTTCATATACAAAATTATAATAAAAATTGTTATCTTCAAAATTATTATTTTAATTATTTTCTTACAGTTAGGAAATTGAGCCGTTTTCAGCAGCTCACAGTTTTTTTCCTTTACAAAAGCTAATTAAAATTTGATAACAATCAAACTGATTCGATTTTAGCACACGTACCTGTCTGAAAATGTACTCGAGCCATAAACAAGGAAATATATTTTACTTGTTCCATTAAACGTGTTGCACTTTTCCCTTTCAATTTAATTTCTCTCTCTCGTTATATAGAACAATGCAGGTGCAACCAATCGAAGAAAGCTTAGCACCAACACTCAATATACTCTCGTTCACCTTTAAGGACAAAACGCCAATTAACCGTTGAATAGCGATTGTGCAGCATCATCCCTTTTTCCGCGCACTTGTTGCACTTTCAAAGTTCGTCGGTGACACCTGAGATGGTACTTTTGTGCTTACGAAGTCGTTGCAACAGAACGAGAGACCGCACAAAAAAGAATTATTTCACTTTCTCAATCGCGCGCTGATCGATACGGCAAAAAAATCCAATGCTGCGCAAATGCATCAAACTTCTCATCTTCGCTCTGAGCTTTGAAAAAGAAAAACTGAAAAACAGGCGCTCACAATATCCAACTAGCAAATGTGGATTTCTTATTGTACTTTTCTTTTACTTTGTTTGTGGTTAATTAAAAGGTTTTTGTGTGTTTCAGTTTCGCCGCAGCGTTTCAGACTGTCTGAAGCCAGGGCAAGGCGATCCGTATCTGCTGCGATGGCTCAAAGGTATGCGTGGCGCGAGAAAGTCCTCAATTATTTCTTGCAAAAAGCAATATAATCGCGAAATATTTTTTGCCGCCAAGGAAAATCCGGCGCTGCAATTATAATTATAGTTGTTTACGAGACCGCAAAACTTTGTGCAACCGCGACTGAAAGAACAAAAACTTTCAACCACACAATTAAATTTACAGAATTTTTATTTATTTTCAGCGAGAAATTTTGATCCCGAAGCCGCCGAAAAAATGCTTCGCGAGGTTTGTAATTTGCTAATCAAATTATTCTCTTTGTAAAAATCGATTTAAATATTCGCAGTCGCTTCAGTGGCGCACGCGGTGGGACGTGGACCGTCTTTTGACCCACTGGGAGCCACCCCTGGTGCTCAAGCAGTTTTTCCCAAGTGGAATTTGCGGTACAGACAAGGAAGGTGTTCCTGGTAATTTTTAAAAATTGAAAAGGTTTTTTGTTATTTAAAAAACTTTGCTAAACAGTTATTATGCTGCCATTCAGCGGTCTGGACATTTGGGGGTTGCTGCACTCGGTCTCAAAGGCCGACTTCATCAGAATGACGGCGATGAGCTTAGAAAAATACTTGGGCGAATCCACGGCGAATTTGGAAAAAGCTGGAAAACCTTCGTGTGCACCGACCCTGATCGCTATCATGGACATGGAACATTTTTCCATCAAACCTTATACCTGGAGGCCAGGTTGGCATTATTTTTATTCAAAGAATTAATATTCTCAGATAATTTTTAGTGTGCGTGTGTTTTTTTCTGTTCAAATTAGTGTAGAGTAGTGTTTTGTTTGTGTTGTAAAATGTATAGCATTTTCAGGGGTTAATTTTTTAAGAGATTTTTTCCGTGGATTTACTGAAACTGTGCGAGAAACACTTGGCTTTAAAAAGAATGGAATATACAAACAAAAATTTTGACTTTAATTGAAAAATTAATTTTGAAAAATGTCTCAAAAAGTAATCACAAAAAATCAAAATTTCAATTAAAACTCGGAAAATTAGGGTACACAGAGCAACACAACTGGTCTGGATCGCGATTTCGCCCAATTCCAGTGCAGGGCTCATCAGCAGACCTGAATGTTTCAACTGAGACATTTTTAAAAATTAATTTTTTAATTTTTAAAGTCAAAATTTTGGTTTGTATATCCCATTCTTTAAAGCCAAGTGTTTCTCGCACAGTTTCAGTAAATCCACGGAAAAAACCTCTTAAAAAATTAATATTTTATTTATTTAATTTCTATTTTATTCAATTATGTTGATCTGTTTTTAAATTGTACTTTAATTGAAATATAATATTTTATTAAAAAACAATTAAATTTATGGAAATGAAGCGATCGGGCTTTTCCTCTGCAACGAGGAAAAGCCCGATCGCTTCATTTCCATGACCATCTCCTCGAGTGTCAACTTCTTCAAACAAATTAAATTTATTCCTGGAAATTCTCACTCTCTTTAAAACAAAAGATGATAATAAATTATTATTTACAGCTGGAGAAGTTGTTCTCAGTCTAATTCACATGTATGAGGCGAACTACCCTGAAATCCTCAAGGCCTGCTACATTATCAATGGTAGGATTTGAAACTTTTCTCATAAAGTGTTTATCAATTAAAATTTTCGAATTTCCGAGCAGCGCCGAGCATTTTTTCAATGGCTTTTTCAATCGTGCGGCCGTTCCTGCACGAGAACACGGTGCAGAAAATCCACATCTTCAGCAGCAACACGCGCAAGTGGAAGGCCGCCCTGCTTGAGCACATCAACACCGACCAGCTACCAGCGCATTACGGTGGCACCCAGGTCGGACCTGACGGAGACACCAAATGCACTCACAAGGTACTTCAAAATAACCTAGCATGAATTAATTATTGTTTTTTATAATTTTGTTGGTTCATTTTCTTATTAATAATTTTATGTATCTTCATTAAATAAAAAATATTATTTATATTAAATTAAATTACAGGTGCACCAAGGTGGAAAAGTTCCCAAATCCATGTACCAGAAGGCGGAAGACCTGAAGGACGACATTGGCGGCGAGTGGTTGTCGGCCACTGTTAAAAAAGGCGACCGACTTCAGCTGCATTACGATGTTGCAGAAAAAGGATCGTTTTTAAGGTATAATTTTTTTTAAGAAAACAATTTTTTTTCATTTCAATAATTTATTTTGAATTCAAGTCGTAATTAAATTATCAGAGATCTTTATGGGTTGGGGGGACAGTTAATTTGGTCAACTGGGAGGTACTTTTCACTGGCCAGTCCGTTGGCAGCGACAACGCTGTCGATGGCGGCAAGAGTAGCTGCGCTCGGCTCGATCTCGCGGGTCAAAATCCACGAAAATTCTAAATTTTTAATTTAAACTTTTGATCTAAAGCAAGGAAAAAAATTTAACTTACGAACGGATTGATCTCCGGATGTGGAGCAAGACCAGACGACAGAGTATTTGTCATAGTCGGTGTCAAGAATCCAATAATCTCCGTCTTAAAAAAAAATTAATAATTTTTAGAACTTTTTAGACAATGGGAAAAATTATCTATAGTTGACAAAAAATTTAAACTGACCTGATCCAGCTGTGGGGAAGGTGACAATCAATTTTCCCTCATCGGTGTCGCTGTTTTGGCTCGCATAGCCAACAATGACGTCGGACACATTGGTGCTTTAAAATTTTCTTTATAAGTACAAAAATTCTGTGTCGCTTTTAATTAGAACTTACTTAGAATCAACTTGGTAGTTTCTGACTTCGATGGTACCGTTCAGGTTGTCCGAGTAAGTGGCGGTCACGCACTTTCCATTCAGTTCGAAGAAAGTGAAGAAACGTCTGTATTCGTACCAACGGCCCAAGTACTGCAAAATGCACTTTTTTTTCTAACGAATGAAAATTAAATAATTACAATTAAATACCCTGGGAAGGTCGAAATTCTGCTCAATGGTCACATTTTGGCAGGGCGAATTGATAATGACTTGAGAGTTGACTGCGGCTAAAAAGCACACGCATAAGCTGACAAAAACGGAGGATCTTTTCATTTTACCTCTAAACACAGTTATGTATAATTTATGCTTTGTAAATTATGCAATTTTTTTTTTAACTTACTGCTTTAGTTGCTTTGTTGAAACTAACTCCTCCTCTCCATTTGGCAGAGCTTTTTATACAAAAACTCTGCTTTTTACGTAACCAAAATTCACGCATCTTTCCGATAGCTATGCACTTGACGCACAAAGAGATAAGCTGCGGCAAAGTTGGTCAACATATATTTTACAGATACCGTTAAAATTTGTGAAATTTGTACACAAAAAGCCTGACATCCTTATTAGTTTTAACCATAAAAAGAATTTAATTATAAAATAAAAATAATTTTTATTTTATAATAAATAAAACTAAAGAAAATTACTGTTTGAAATATAGAATTTAGATTATGGTAATTACGCAACTCGAATTATATAATCACAAAATTCAAAACCTTAATTTTCATTAATTTAATTTGATTGGTTACCCTTTTTGTCACAATGGCTTTCAACAATTTTTCCCGTTTAAAAAGTATTGTAGTTTTACCCCCAAAAACGCGGTTTTTATAATTCTGCAACAAATCAAGCTGTGGGCCAGCATGTAATGTCCTAGCTAAGAATTATTCCTCATAATTAAGCTCAAAGTCTCTTTGAGATCTGATCGCCTATTGGTGTCATTAACAAAACAAAAAAAAAATGTTCGTCGTTAAAAAATTTAAATCTAATGTCATTGATTAAAAAAGTTATTTTTATATTTTTTAACCCTAACTTTTCCTTTATAAGAGACATAAGAGCTACTTATAAATTATATAATTTTGATCGCAGGTGGGAATTCAGAACGGAGCAGCACGATATTCAGTTCGCCGTGTACAAGTGCGGCGACGATGGGTCGCGCCAAGCGGTCGTCGAACCGCGCAAGGTCAGCTGCCAGGACAAGGGAGCCCCTGAGGTCGGAGTTCACAACTGCACAGAAGCCCCTGCGAAATGTATCTCGATTTTTGTTTTACGACTAAAATTTAACTAAATTGAGAAAAATTTCAACTTTCAGATATGATTGAATTTGACAATTCGCACAGTATGTTGCGCACCAAGAAGCTGCACTACCAGATTTTGGTTGCGCCTCCACTGCTGGCCAACGCTGACAGCTTGACCGACAGTCTTGCGGCCATCGTCGTCAGTTAAGTCAATTTAAAGCATCGATCCCTCCGAGAAATCCACGTTTTGAGGGTTATTCACATTAAAATTTAACCTAAATTGGCATTACTCGCCATGGAGAATTTTTTTAAACTTTTGATTGGTTGTGGCTGAGAGTGAATAACCCTCCAGAACTGTACTTTATAAACAAGACTTATGCTAAATCATGAAGAACATTGGTATTTTTTTACTCTGTGATATATATTGTAGGTATAATATGTGTTGAGAAAAAATAATCAATATTATTGGAAGCACAAAACTGCGAGTTTTGGACAATTTTGTATTTTACTGTAATATTTACAATAAAAAGGGAGTTTTATTATAAACGAGTTTATATTCCAATATTTTAAAAGGGTAAAGTACTCAATGAAGGAATAATTAAAAAGTTGCACCTCCAAAAATGTGTTTTAAATAATTTTTATTTAAAATACAAAATGACTATAAACGTAAAAATGAGATCTTCAGGGGTCGAGTGGGCAGTTGGTCTGGTCTGTTAAAAGGAAGTTGCCCTTGAGCCCGTTGGCGTCAATGATGACTTGAGCTGCGCTAAGAGTTTCATTGCTAGGCACTCTCTCACGGGTCAGCAACCAAGCGAGTTCTATTGAATTAATTTTTTTAAGACATGAATTTTTGTTTTTTTTGGCGAATGGTGAAAATTGAGAAACTTACGCAAGGATTGGCCTCCGACGTTAGAGCAGGACCAGACAACGGAGTATGAAGAGTAGTCGGTGCCTAAAACCCAGTAGTCTCCGTCCTCTGTAATATTTAAAAATGATCAAAACTAAGCTCAATTATTGAGTTTCCTGGACACCAGTCTCAAAATTCACTGATTAGGCAACCCGCACAGCTCTTGTGCGAAGAAGTTGCCTATAATTTACAAAGGTGTCCGAGGAACCCGAATTTATAATAAAGTTACAATTCCTATGGAAGTGTCGCAATGTTCTGTTCAAATGCAATAACTGACCTTGACCGGTAGTGGGGAAGTTGATCAGCAAAGTTCCTTCGTCAGTGTCGCTACTCTGGTATCCATAGCCAAGAATGATTTCCACCTCACTGGTACTTTTGGTAAAATAAAAAAATAAATAAAAATTGGTAAAGTCTGTTATGTTGATCAGCACTCACTTTGCGTTTACAAGGTAGTTCCTGATCTCAAAGAAGGTTCCGTTAATATTTGTGTAGGTCGCGGACACGCACTTGCCATCAGGTTGGAAGAAAGTGAAGTAGCGCTGGTACTCGTACCAACGGCCCAGGTACTGCAAAGGGATTTTTCTAAAAATTTGTAATTAATAGAGAAATATTTACGGCAGGTGTGTCGAAATTCTGCTCAACAGTCACATTTTGGCACTTTCCTGGGACGATAATTTGAGCGCTAATTGTGGCAAAAAAGCTCACGGCCAAAATTGAGAGGACGGCGAACTTTTCCATTTTTTTCTAAAAAAAAAAAAAAAATGTAATTAAAATTTATGTAAAATTTTTTGTATTTTTACAACTTACTGCTGTACTTGTGCTGTCAAAACTAGCATCTCTTATCCTTCGAGTGACGCTTTTTATACGTATGGCCCCCGCTTATTTTTTATATAATCAAAATTCACCTGACGCATTTAAGATAAGCTATTGGTCAATATGGTACTTGAAGGCGCATATTAATATTTTAATAATTTTGGAAAATACTATGTTATTTTCAATAGTTGTACATTCTTGGCAAAATTTTTATGCTACAAAAGTGAAGATGATTTTTTTTTAATTATTTTTAATTTGCAGAGGAATATCAAAATCAGAGAGGAAAAAATTATGAAACTTATGTAATAGATTGATAGAATTAATTTTGACATTTGTACCCTCGTCATAGTTTGCTATCTTGAAATCGATGTTTGCTCCTAAAATATTGAGATCATCCGATAATAGATAAAAATGTAGAGGACACTATAAGAAGTTACTAAATCTTGCTAATTAAGGGCCAAGCGCAATTAATTATTTCATTTTCCCACAGGGGCCAGTGAATAACCCTCCAGAACTGTACTTTATAAACAAGACTTATGCTAAATCATGAAGAACATTGGTATTTTTTTACTCTGTGATATATATTGTAGGTATAATATGTGTTGAGAAAAAATAATCAATATTATTGGAAGCACAAAACTGCGAGTTTTGGACAATTTTGTATTTTACTGTAATATATACCATATTTTTACAATAAAAAGGGTGTTTTAATATAAATAAATACGAATTTTTATTCCAGTATTTTAAAAGGGTAAAGTACTCAATGAAGGAATAATTAAAAAGTCACACCTCCAAAAATGTGTTTTTAATAATTTTTATTTAAAATACAAAATGACTACAAAAGTTAAAAATGCTGAAATCTTCAGGGGTCGCGGGGGCAGCCGGTCTGGTCTGTTACAAGGAAGTTGCCCTTGAGCCCGTTGGCGTCAATGATGACTTGAGCTGCGCTAAGGGTTTCATTGCTAGGCACTCTCTCACGGGTCAGCAAC
This sequence comes from Neocloeon triangulifer, assembly GCF_031216515.1. Classification (NCBI taxonomy): domain Eukaryota; kingdom Metazoa; phylum Arthropoda; class Insecta; order Ephemeroptera; family Baetidae; genus Neocloeon; species Neocloeon triangulifer. The sequence continues at coordinate 2,824,550 of NW_026775555.1, read as the reverse complement.
CAAGCGAGTTCTATTGAATTCAGTTATTTATGGAATTTTGGTTTCTTTCAACATGCGCGCGGTGAAAATTGAAACTAACGCAAGGATTGGCCTCCAGCGTTCGAGCAGGACCAGACAACGGAGTATGAAGAGTAGTCGGTGCCTAAAACCCAGTAGTCTCCGTCCTCTGTAATATTTAAAAATGATCAAAACTGTGCTCAATTATTGAGTTTCCTGGACACCAGTCTCAAAAGTCACTGATTAGGCAACCCGCACAGCTCTTGTGCGAAGAAATTGCCTACAATTTACAACGGGAACCCGAAATTTAAAGTAACGTCCCTAGCAAGTAGTGTCGCAATTTTTTAGTTCAAATGCAATAACTGACCTTCACCGGTAGTGGGGAAGTTGATCCGCAAAGTTCCTTCGTCAGTGTCGCTACTCTGGTATCCATAGCCGAGAAGGATTTCCTTCTCCTTGGAAAAAAGTAAAAAATTGGCAAAGTCTATATATTGATAAACTCACTTTGCGTTTACAAGGTAGTTTCTGATCTCAAAGAAGGTTTCGTTAATATTTGTGTAGGTCGCGGACACGCACTTGCCATCAGGTTGGAAGAAAGAGAAGTAGCGCTGATACTCGTACCAACGGCCCAGGTACTGCAAAGGGATTTTTATAAAAAATTGTAATTAATAGAAAATTTATATATTTACGGAAGGTGTGTCAAAATTCTGCTGAACAGCCACATTTTGGCACTTTCCTGGGACGATAAATTGAGCGCTAATCGTGGCAAAAAAGCTCACGGCCATAATTGAGAAGACGGCGAACTTTTCTAAAAAAAATGTAATTAAAATTTATGTAAAATTTTTTGTATTTTTTCAACTTACTGCTGCTGTACTTGTGCTGTCAAAACTAACATTACTTATCCTTTGATTGAGGCTATTTATACCAATGGCTTCCGCTTATTTTTTAAATAATCAAAATTCGCAAAATTCAACTGACGCATTTACGATAAGCTTTTGGTCAATATGGTACTTGAAGGCGCATATTAATATTTTAATAATTTTGGAAAATACGCTGTTATTTTCAATAGTTGTACATTTTTGGCAAAACTTTTATGCTGTAAATGTGAATTTATTAATTATTCTTAATTTGCAAAGGAATATCAAAATCAGAGAGGAAAAAATTATGAAACTTATGTAATAATTAATTAATAATTAATTTTGACATTTGTACCCTCGTCATATTTTGCTATCTTCAAATCGAAGTTTGCTCCTAAAATATTGAAATCATCCGATAGATAACAATCTAGAGGACACTATAAGAAGTTACTAAATCTTGCTAATTATGGGCCAAGCGCAATTAATGATTTCATTTTCCCACAGGGGCCATTTTCAATATTTCTTAGCACAATATATAATTTTCTGTGCATATGGCTCAAGATTTGTAACCTGAATAGGAATAAATTATTAACTCAGTCGAATGGAGTGAGGCAAGGTGGCTGCACCTCCCCGCTATTTTTCAATATTTCTATTGCAGATATCCAAAAGCTGGTTAAAAAGTATCCAAACATAAAAGCAATTTTTTATGCAGATGATATTGTTTTTACGTGTATTAATTTAGTAGATTTAAAATCACTCCTGGCAGATTTAAAAATGTACCTCATGGAGCGCGGCCTTGAATTAAAAAATGTCGGAAAATGCAAAATTATGAAGTTTAGAAATGGAGGAAAAGGGAGGTTAAAGAAAGGCGACTCTTTGTTGTTTCAAAATGAGGAAATTGAATTTGTTAATGAGTTTACTTATTTAGGAGTAATTTTTCAGCCCTCAGGGGTGACTTTTAAAAACATATCGAAAAGCGAGTGAGAGCGGCGTTACTCTCAATGTATAGCGTAGAAGAATTGCGGATGCTTTCGATTGACACAGCATTGAAATTATTTGAGCTGAAATTTGCTCCTATGGCCTCGTATGGTATTGAAGCGATTTGGAAGTATTTAAAAAAGGAAGATTTTGTGAAACTGGAATGTGTAAAGAGTAGGTACTTGAAAAAAGTACTAGGTATGTCAAAATACACGAAATCTCGCTTTGTGTATGAGCTTGTCGATACCGATTTATTTATTTCTGATTTAAAAGAAAAATTTGACCTTCCAGTGAAGAATGCATTTGAAACTTTTTGTTATGAACAATTGCTGAAGAAATTGAATATTTGTGATGAATTTCATGGTACGGAGACGATGATTAAAGAAAACTGGAAGGCGGCGCAATTTAAGGATAGACATGTTTTCACCAGATACGCGTGTCATGGTTTTCACTTTTTGTTTTGTACAAACAGTACATATCACTGTGAAGCATTGGAAAATTGTATCTGTAAATTTTGTGGTGGAGTTTGTTCACAGTATCATATAATAGATTGTGTAAAAAACAAAATGCGAATCTGCGAGAAGCAGCAAAATGTAAAGCCAAGTGAATTGGGAGGTTATATTGTTAGAGTTAATTTGTGGCACGCCTACGGCGTTCATTTCAATAAATTACAATAGGAATAATTTTTTTAATTTTATTTTGATCAATCTGAAAAACAGAGGGGCAAAAAAACAAGCTTTATTTGTAAAAGGTTAATCTTTAATTATAAATTATTGACAAAAAAAGATTTTTTACATGATGTCAAATATCAATTTTTATTTTAATATTTCAAAAACAATTTAGACAATTTGCAGATACATAGAGCTGGAGCAATAAAAGTGTATGTTTCAAGCTCTCCAAAACATTATCTTTGCAAGATCAAACCAAGCAATTTTATTTAATCAAATAAATGCTTAACAATCACAAAATCACAGAGCATCGAGTCCTTCTAGTGCAATGCGAATTGTCGTTTCACTGCCACCCTCTTGATGCGAGACCGTCACATATTGGATGGACGGGTCTACGTCTTCCGTGTGAGTGCCCATATGTTTTTGAAGAGTCAGTTTAGTAGTGAACTGCTTGTCACAGTAATGACACACCAAATCACTGGCTGTAAGCTTGGTGTGAACTACAGCTTTATGTTGCGCCAACTTACGGCTTGTGTTGAACATTGCGTCACACGATGGGCATCTGAAATGAAATTTGAATCAAGTTATTTTACAAATTCATTACAGAATAAAATAAATAAAAATTCTACGGGAAAAAAATATAATAACCGTTCCTTTTAGGAATTGTTAAAAAGTTTAAAACTTACTGGAACTCGCGTATGATGTGATGGACCTTGACCTCATGTTGTCGAAGAAGTCCTTCGTAGGTGTAGTGTCTGTTTGGGCAGATGTCGCAAGAGAACTTCTGCAAGTTGTGCACACTCTCCTTGTGCAGGGCCAGGTCAGCATTGGTAGGGAAAACCATGTCGCACTCACGGCAAATGTGGCGACGTTTAGCCCTCGTCTCTGCAAAGATGAGCAAAAATTAGCTTTTCAGAATTAAATAATTTGGCTTTAGGTTGATTAAAACAAAAATTATTTTTACTTTTAATTTTGGGCACCCCATCTTCGCTCTTCAACTTCTTAGTTTTGCCTTTGTTCACCCTGTGGTTGTTGTAAACATGACGATCTCGCACCACCTCACTGCCAAACTCTCTGTTGCAGAAGTTGCAAACGGCGTGCGAAAGGCGCTGCACCTTGATTTCAGCGTTCGGATGAGACTCGTTGCAGTGCACCGTGATGTCGTCCAGGGTGCTGTGCTCCTTGCCACACTCGAGGCATTTGTAGTACCACGTTGACAGGTGGTGCGACTTGATGTGCACGATCAGGTACTTTTTGCTCTGGAAGGTCTTGGTGCAGTGCGCACAGTGGAGCAGCTCGCGGCTCTCGTCGTGCAGTCGCAGGTGATTCAGATACGACGCCTTGTTGGAGAAAAGTTTGCCGCACGACGCGCACTGGTGGTCCTGCAATTTAATTTTTTTGAAAATAAACAATTATAATACAATTAGGAAAAGAAAAATACATTTGAGGCTAAATGAAGATGCATGTGCGCTTTGAGTTTGCTCGTAGAGAAGAACAGCCTGTTGCAGACAGGGCACGTGAAGGTGCTTTGGTTCAAGTGGAAGGCCTTCGTGTGATTCTCCAGGGTGATAACGCTGCGGAAAACTTCGTCACACTCGTTGCAGGCCACTGCGTACTGGTCGTGCAGCATCGGAATGTGTTCTTCGAGCGCCGATCTCTCGTCGAAAGACTCTTTGCACTTGTCACAAAAGTACTTGTTGTGCTTCTCGCGGTGGTGCTTCACTAAGTGCAGCAGACTCTGAGACTTCTCTTCACAGATCCGACAAACCAGATCATAGTTGTTTGTTTGCCTGAAGAAAATTTAACAATTTTAATTGCGGATATTTCTATTTTGAGCATTACCTAATTTTAAGTCCGGCTTGTTCACACTCTTTTTCCAGTTCTTCCTTCTCTTTAACCCTGCAAATAAATGAAAAATAAAAAAAAATGTAAGCAAAATTTTTTCCTGTTGCAAATATTACGTTGTTAGCTTGCTTATGGACATGTACTTCGGACCCTGCTTTTCAACTATTTCCTGCAGATGCACAGTGCAGAGGTGCTCTTGAAGCTCCTTCTTATTGTGGAAAGTCTCTTTGCAGAACTGGCACGGCACAAACTTCATGCCGGGTGTCTTGCAAATTTCGTGTGACCTTAAGTGCAATTCGTAGCCCTTCTGCGTCTCAAATGAGCTAAATCATCAACATTTTAATCCGATTAAGAAAATCAATAATGACAGATTTTACCATGAGCAATACTCGCAGGACCTGAGATGTCTGGCTTCCATGTGTTCTGCCAGGTCATCTTTGTTGGCAAAGGCGTCGTTGCAGATGCGGCAGAGGAACTCGCTGTGGAAAACTACGTTGTGCTTCCGCAAATCAACGATGTTATCCTCCTTGCAAAGCCAGCAAGTGGATCCAAGGGGCACCTTTTCTCTCTCCTCCTTGTAAAGCATGTTGAAGATCTTTTTGTGCGGATCCTCTTTTTTCTGTCGATGCCAAATAAGAGTTTAGTAATTCACGCACCAACTTTATATTTACAACTTGGAATTTGATTCCTTGCTTATCAGCCATTTCACGGAGTCTTTCCTGAGTCCGCATTGCCATAATGAAGGTGTCGTAGGCGAGATTCAGGTTAACAATGCATGATGCACACAACTTCATAGGTAGCTTGTCATCATCGGCAATCTAGGTAAATATCATAAAATTATTTATTTAAAAATAGTTAAATTTGCTGAAAAATTTCAAACTGACAATTATAATGGTTTATTAAAATGTTTTCCAGCTTACATTTTTTGAGAGAAGCCATTCGAGTTTGAATTTAAGGTCCCGGTGAGTGCCGTCAAAACCAAGGATCAGGGTCATTTTTTCGGAGACTTCACCACACATTCGGCAGTGCTGACTGAGAGTTGGATTGGAGCTTTTTTTAGAAGTTGCTTTCTGGATCGACTTCTTCGAATAAGCCTACAAAACACAATTTGATAAAGTAATAATGTGAAAAAAAAAACAGATTTTGTAAATTATTACTTTGGGAATTGAGTCTGGAAGGGTGAGCTTGTTGTTGATTGGAAGCATGAGGCGGTACTTTGACGTGGGTTTCAACACCCCAGTGGCAATTTCCTCGCGGTCGAGACTCTTGAAAGGCACCAAAACCTCTCGCAATTTGACGCCGTTGAACTCTTTGATGGTGGCTGCTGGTTCCTCCTTGCGTTTCTTACGTTGGGTCACGGAGGCAGGACAGAAGGCCGCGTGACAGTTGATGGTGTTGACAAGGACACCGTCAAAGTCCGTGGCCACCATGCAGCGGCAGTCCGCGGACGACGCACAGGCCCACATGATGTAGCTGGTGTCATCGACCAAAGCGAAAAACTTGTACTCGCTGGTGTCGTTTGTGATGATTTTCATCTTTGACAACTTGCTGTGGTACTTTTCCTCGGATGCGATTTCACGCAACGTCAAGGTTGCTGCACTTCCTGCAGCAGGCGCAGCCGTCATCGTGTTGAAGGGTATTTCCAGACTTCAGAATATGCGAAACACTGGAAAAATCAAATAAAATTAATATTTGTAAAAAAAATCAATGAATTTCAAAACGATTTATAAATAATTTAGGTCTCCAGATTTTCCTTCTTTAATTTTCGGACGATTCTGAGAAAAAGGAAAATTATTTATTATATTTTAAGTAATTACTATATGTATTGTAATTAATTATATTGAATTATGGCAAATATTTTTAAATTTTAATAATTACAAAATAAAAATAAAATTCATAAAAATTTTTATTCATAATTTCCTTCCGTAATTTATGTAATTTTCAAATTTTTGTTTAACTTTCCTTAATTAAAAAAAAAAAACAATTTCATGTATTATTATTTTCTTTATATATACAGATCTATACGGTGATCAAATTGATTGATAATTTTTTTCTGGTACATACATAAATGATCGACTGCACTGCAGCTAGTGCAGCCATACATAATTATGTTCGCAGCATGATAAAAATAATAAAATTAATACAATTATGGTTTTTAATGGCGTATAAATACCATAAAGAACTTCTAATTGAGATAGTATGTCTTCATCTTTTTTTTTCTGGGTAAAAATGCTGAATTATATTTTAAATTTAATATTCATCCAAGGAATGCGACAACGGAAAAATGTGTGTCTTCGCGCTTATATGACTTTTAGCGGGTAATCTGATGCAAATCTTCGACGCAACAATTCGCGCACTATTTGTTAAAAGAGAGCAAAATATTTTACCACTCAACGATAATCCAGAGCTTCAAATTTCTGCAACAAATCTAGACAGCTACAAAAGGGCGGCCGTGTACATCCGACATTTTCAACAAGCAAAGTTGTTAAAAATAAAAAAGGTAGAGTATCGACGCCATCTTATTATTGCGCTTGCGCGCGAATCGCTGATGTTGCGGCGGGCAAACAAAATTGCAGATGGCCGTCACTCGGATTTCTCCTCTTTTGACTCAACAAGCTCGACCCCTTTGTCCTTCGATTTGTAAACATTGGAAGAGCGCTCAAATTTAAATTGCTCTCTCTACCTCGGGAGAGAATACACAATTTTAATTAGGAGATTATTTGTGTTGTCTTGACCCTTAAGATTGACATTAAAATAAGCTCTAACAATGCCCTCAATTGACGAAGATGTTGAAGACTCCGAGTACCAGTTGGTTTTTCGCATGGACAACGTAAAAAACATCTACCATCTCCTGAAGGCTATAAATTTCCATCCGGTTTTTACTTCCATCATTAAAATCTCTACTGGATAATAACAACTTTACCCTCTAATTTCTAGAAAGCAACCTGTTTTGCCACAGAAAGTGGATTGAGGGTGTCCGTCGAGTCCGGGAAATGCAGTCAGGCCAACGCATTTATCCAGTCGGAGATCTTTCAGGTTCAAACCAAAAAAAGCTATAAAATCCAGTAGTATAATAATAATAAGATTTTCTTTCTCACTTCTCAGGAGTATCAATATGATAAAGAAGAGGAGAGTGTCAACTTTAGTCTTGACTTGAGCGTCCTGCTGGAGTGTCTCGACATTTTCGGGGACGCGACAAGCTCTTCCTCCTCAACAGCATTGAAACTCAGATACAAGGGCCATGGAAATCCAGTCCAGCTCCTGTATGAATCAACTGAAGCCCATATAAAGGAAATTGACACTTACCAAATATTTAATTATTCTAGATTGGAGGAGGAAGATGTGTTGACGGACTGCTCAATCCGAACTATGGAGGTGGACGAACTTTCCAACTTTGAGTTCACCTCAGACAATGTGATAAACAAGATTATCCTGCGCTCTGAACCTCTGAAAGAAATCTTGAACTCTGTTGATCCCAGCACAGATTCCATTGAACTGGTTCTCCTCTCCAGTGAGCCTGTGGTGAAAATCAAAACTCTCGGGTATATGGGTGAATGCGAGGTACATTTTTCAGCATTTTATGTTATTGGTGTGAAAATAAAAATTTTAAATTCCAGATTGTATTTAACAAGGAAAGTGATATGATTGAGCTTTTCCAATGCGAGTCTGATTCTTCCTCTAAGTAATTATTTTCTGTATTTTTTCCAAAGTTTTAAGAAGTGTTCTCTTGATTCCAGGTACAAGTTCGCACATTTCAAGCCAGCTTTAAAAGCTCTGAACATTTCTCAAAAGGTCTCAATTAGGACAGATGATAGAGGGCTTCTTTGTATGCAGTTCATGATTAAAAATGATGATGGCCATATCTGCTTCATTGAATTTTATGTTAGTATTTATTATAATTTATCTGGATAATTAATTGAATAATTATTTTATTTCAGAGTTTACCAGTATCCGAAGAGGATGACTGAATAAAAGGCAACTTTTTACAAATACGGATTCAAATCTTGCATTTTCTTTATTAGTTTAATATAAAAATACGACATTTTTGTTATTTGGGATGTCTCCCATCCCACTTTGCACAACAGACGCATTACCACGAATTGGTAACAAAAAATATTCATAAACCTATGAACTATATTGTCATGTCGTCTTCAAACAATAAATTAAAAGCCGACCTCCCATGCAAACTGTAACATAGGAAGCGGCTGAGACATTTTAATTGGCACCCCAGTAGCTGGGGCAGCAATACATTTCAATTTTACATTAGTAAATAGTTTGTGTGCCAAAAAACTGTTCGTAGTGATATAAATAATTTACAAATAACATCTAATACGGTCGGAGGTACTCTTGAGTTTTACTTTCTATATTGAGTGAGGAGAGAGAAAGAGATGCAAGTGAGTTGTAGTAAATAGCAACAAATGGTGGTCTGCAACAAACAGACAACACAGGCGATGAGGCACGTGATGTATCACAGACCATACGCTCTTGCTCCGAGCGAGAGTTGTCATTTGACTGCTATCGACGGTCGTAATCTCTTCCTCAGGGGCACACTGCTGGAGCGAAGCTCTCTCTGCACTAGTGGCAGCGACTTTGTACCTTTTTCCGGCCGCCCTCTGTTCTCACCCTGAAATTATGTTTGAAATTTAGAACAAATAGCATGAAAATAATTTTGAGCACTTACAAGGCCTAGCCTCCTTTTAGCAGGAACTGAATCAGCTGGATGGAGGTGACGCTTTTTGGCTTTGCCGTCCTCAGGCAAGACAGCACCCCGGACAGTTTTGCTAGGAAGGGGTTCCTTCGAATTCAGAAGGGGCACCGTTGTGTTTGTGAGAACTGCAGACTCCTGATTTGGAGGAGCAGCCTCTGGAGTTAGAGGTGGGGAATCTAAAGGGCTGTCTTGCAAGACGTCCAGGTCCTCAGCACTTTCCTCTGGGTCTTCCATCAGAGTGTTTCTGTCCCTCCTGTGGGCTGGACTCGTTGTTGCCAATCTGCCTTTTTGCTGTCTCACCTACATTCGAATTTTTGCATAAATTTAGAACAAAATGTTGCAACGGTAAAATACCTGAAATCTAGGAGGGCCAGGTGGATCGAGCATCAAAGTAACAACGCTTGTGTTATCCGCCCTCATTCTCAAATTTGCCCACTGCTGCAAGGCTCTCTCGACCAAGCAGTGAGAAGGATTTATCCAAGATTCCTGCGACTGATGAAAATATTTGTAAAGAATATGGAATATGGAGTCATTTCAATGAAAATTACCTCTTCGTAGCAAGACTCGTTGAAACGTTCAGTTTGCTGGACAATCTGCACAGCTTGTTGAGGCGTCATTACGTTCCAGAGACCATCAGTGCCGAGGACCAGGCAACGGTGCTTGCTGGCATCAGCTGCCAGGACATGCACATCAGGCACAGGTGAAACCACAAATGAGTCCTGCTCCTGGTTGTGACTCCAGAGATCACCTACGTACAATCAACAAAGGTTTAGCAATACCTTTAGATAAAACGTAAAATAGTACCAAGGGCGCGTGCAACGGCCAGGAAAGGAACCTCGTCAAAGGGTGTTGAGCGGCGAATGGGACCTTTGTGCCCAGGCTTCGGCCGATTCCATACCACTCGAGGTACTCCCATTTTATTCACAACTTTGCCTCCAGCATCGTGAATTCTTCTTGACTCCTTTTCACATTCAGGCTTGTGGTCGTTTGTCAAAGGCATTGCCTTCCACTCTTCTTCCCCTACAAAGTTTTGATAGCAGATATATTATTTTTCTTTAAAAAAATCAAATACTGAAATAAAATATTCTGCTATTGCACAATGTTATGTAACAATATATAGCTATAGTAAAAACAATTTCAAGATAATATTTTTTTATCTATACTTAATTTAATTTAAAATTTTTAAATTTATTTCCACTTACGATCATCAGAACAGCCGAGAACAATTCCCGAGTCACCAACATGACCTATATAGATGCGACCCCTTCTGATGAAGGCGACACTGGCTGTCGTTCCAGACGTACTTGGCAGCCCACTTGACGTTTTGGGCCACGTTTCTGCAATGGAAACATTAATTGAGTGCAAAGTTAGATTCGAATTTAATGAATGCCATGTGTGATCATGGAATTCAATTGTGTTATTATTGTGACATTCGTACCAACTACGCTCCACATAGCGTTGTGGGTGGCAACAAAGCCGTCAGTGATGGCACGCAGGACGTCTTCATCGCGGTCCGACCAAAAGTTTTTTTGTTTCACAATCAAGTCCATCAAGTGGTCCTTGGCATACTGGGCCGCCTCACGACCACCGTGGCCGTCGAAGATGCCAAAGAAGGCGTACTCGAGGTCCTTCTCGTCAGCCGTTGACTGGTAGGCCACGGAAAAAATGTCTTCCATGTACTTTCGGCCGCCTTGGTGGCTGTGACCAGTTACCCGAAGGTTCACGCCGATGCTAGGCGACATTCTTGAAACTTTTCTAAGTCACCAAATGCGTCAGAAATCACTGAAATTGCAGACAAAAACAAAGTCCACTTGAGAGACAACACAGCAATGACGCCATGACACTTTTCGACCGACCTCCAGTTCCCTCCTTTGCGCTGATTGGTCCGTTTCGGTTCGAACCGTTAACGGGGGTTTTTGAACTCTGATTATTATTTGCCAACTTAAATCTATAGAGTTGAAACTTTTCTGTCTTTGATTTATCTAAAAATATTATTGTCGCTATAAGTGCTGATTTTGTTACTTGTGCGTTTAAAATAATTTTTAGGAGTAACATACATGCAAATCAAGACTTATTGAAACTTTTATCTACCAGTGAAATTTTATTTTGTTGGTCACCCTAGGGCCAGTAATTTTGCTGCGTATTTTCTTGACGATTTAATTTGGTTCAAGTTACAGTATTGCTAATTTTTCTAATTCCATTTTCTTTATAATGAATAACCATCACTTTTGATTTAAAAATATCCTTTGAATATATTTCTTCAATTTTTTGCTTCATTGAAAGCATCGAAAAGCTTAAAATTATTCAATATTGATTTTTATTCTAACCGGTAAGTTTATCTTAACCGGTTTTGATTGCCTGACACCGGTTTAAATGTTTTTGTTTTGATTTTCGTCGACTTTCCTGTCAAATGTCGTAAAGATAAAAGATAAATTACAAAGATTTGGAAATACATAATATCCTAGCACCAGTCATCATAATTGACGTTATTGAAAACAATCAATAAGCAACTTGCAAAATGTACAGCAACTTTCAATCTGCAGAACCGGATTTGAGTGCAGGGATGGGCCTTCTTGCTCACCTGAATGTTGACGAACTTAAGGACATCGTAAACAACGACGGCAAATTTGAGGATCTGCTTAAAGACTTGAAACAGGTTTGTAGCAGAGAGAAGTTGTCTATAGTTTTTGCCTTAAAAACTCTTCGCAGGCAAAATTTAAATATTTTATAAAAATAATTTAAAACTTCAATTTAAACACTAATAAACAATTTTTTTTAGAACAAATCACATGAATCAGAGAAGGAGCTTTTACTGGCCAGCAATCGCTCACTTGCTGATTATAACCTGACCTACGAACCAAAGTTGCGAGAGGGCAAGGAACGATTCTTGAAGTTATCTGAACGGGCACAGGAGCTTTGTCAGAGCGTACAGGCCAAGTCTGCAGAGTTAGGTAAAAATTTGGCAGCATATTTATTGAAATTTTCAACTACATAAATTCCATTTTTTAAATACAGCTCAAAAGTCAGGAAACATGTCTTTGGACTCGGCTCTGGACATCTTAAAAGCAGCCGCAGCTGAGAGTGAAGAGGAGTCTGACGTATGAATGATTAAAAAAACTATTCTTAAGGAAACAAAAAAAACTCTAAATTAAATCTATAGGCGCTTGCAGAGCAGTACATGTCATCGGAGATTGAATTGGACCCTTTTATTGACCAGTTCTTGGTTCAGCGCAAGCAGATGCATCTCCGAAGGGTCAAGGCTGATAAAATGGCCGAAATTTTGGCATCGCCTTTGGAATCGAATCCTCCACCAATACCAGCGAGACTTCCTTATCCACTGCAATCCACACCTTATCCGGTTTCCAACAATAACATGCCTTATCCCCCTTTTTAAAATTTTAGGAATATCAAAATTATTCCATCATGTATAATTATAATTGTTTTTGAATTATAATTTTATTAAGAATTAATATTGTATAAATTATTAAACTATAAATTTGTTCTATGGAAATTGTAGTTTGCGTTCAAGTTATATATTTTTGCTTGATTTTCAAGGGAAAAATTATTTATACAATTTTAATTTTTATAAATTTGTTCTTGTATTAAGCAGATTTGCAGAAATTCAGTTTTTTATTTTGTTCCTGCCAGAGAAGAGCTAAGAAAAACTTCTTTTTCTGTTCTAATCATTGTTAGTTTTCTCTTGAGACAGAAAAAATCAGAAAAAATGGCAAAACGATACAGTTTATGTATCATACCAAAAAAAGTACTGATGAATTTCTTGGTTGGTAGAACTGACTCATTAATGCTACCAACCTCATTCACTCGATGAAAACAAAAAATTATTTCAAAACAAAGTTTTGAGAAAGGGGTCAACAGTTTTTCTCCACCTTCAGGGCAACTCAGGGTTTGCTAGATAATACAACATTATGTTCCTGGCGAGGCTGCTTGCCCATCCACGAGTGGCGGGCGCGGTCCGCGCGTTACCATTGCAGGAGGGTCTTGTTCTGCGAACGGTGTATATGAGCAACAATTTGGAGGTACCTGCACATTATGAAGGTGCCTCAGAACACCTATCCCATGTCCTCGGGTGCTCCAAGCAAGAAAGCTGCGCCATCCTCATGGAGTTCCCTGAGATCAAGAAGCTCAACACCAAGCACCTCAAAAACACCTGCCAGTACCTGACCAAAGATCTTGGCCTTGAGCCAAGGACGGTCCTCGACTTCCCTTGGCTGCTTCAGTACAGTAAACGTAAGGCTAAATTAATAAAACCCTGAAAATTTGTAATATGGCAATAATCTGAATTTTAGAGATGCTGAAGTCTCGGATGGATGTGCTGCTTGTGAAGACGCAGCGCACAGTGTCATCCATGGTGCCTCTGTTGCGGTTGGATGCAGAAATGCTGAAAAAGATGTTTGCCAAGTCTCAAAAGCTGGATGAAATTCAAGGCGTGGACAAAGAGAATCAAGACAGGATCACTTTCCTTAGTCGGAAACTTAAAGTATGTTTTCTGCCACTATATCAAATATATATTGTATTAATGAGAATAAATTTCAGTGCTCTGAGCTTGAAGCGTGCGACATTATTTCAAAAAATCATTATCTTCTAAACACTCCACTGGCCAGGATGGAAAAAGTCTTTGAAGTTTTATATGGTTTGTGTTTAACGCATTTCAAATTGTGTCGGAAGGTATATAACTAAATATTAAATTCTATTTTTAGAATATCAAATAGATCCCATTGATGTCATGAAAGATCCATGGATCCTTAGATACAATCCGGAGCAGATACGGAGTAGATTGGAAATCATAAAGTCTGTTGGAATGGACAAAGCTAAGCCTTGGCTTGCGAGGTCTTCTCACGTAGTTTTTAAAAGGTTTAATTTAAAACATATTTTTTATTTTCTTTCAAATTTTAACATAATATTTGCAGGAGTCTTGAAAAGTACAAGAGGAACGAGGAACTATTGGGTAAGTCCATGACAAAACTGGACTTCGTACAGAAGGTTTTCCAACTAAGCTCAAAGGAAGATGCTGTTGAAATGGCTCGGAAGTATCCTGTTCTGCTTAGATTGAGTGCAGTGAAGCTGAATTCTGGCATCGAGACACTGTTAAAAGCTGGCATTACTAGGCAAGAAATAGTAGCCGCACCAAGAGTACTTGCGTACAGCAGCAAATTGGTCATCAAGCGGCATGAACTGCTGCGTTCAAAATACAATGTAGAAAATCCAAACCTGAATGTCCTTGTCAGAAGCAGTTCGATGTTCCACGACTATCTGAAAAAGCTTGATGCTCAGATGGCAGAGAAAGAGCCGGATGATTTATAATTTACTTCAACTCGTGTCATCCTCCTTATTTAATTCAAATTATCCCAGATCTGAGCACGTGGGTTGTACATAAATATCTTATAAATACCGTGAAAACTTTGTGATTGTAAGAAATAAAATTGCCTCATTGTCAATTCTTTGTTTGTAACTTTGTATTCATCAGGGCAAGCATGAAATGATGAGTTGGAAATTATTAATAGTAGCAACAGATAACTTTTATTTCATGGCTTCAGTACAACTCACTTTTTGGTGTCCACTAGATTGATGAAAATAACAGCGTACAAGAATTGATTCATTGATCAACTGAAATCGGTTTCTGTAAATAGGTGTTTTGTTGGTTGCTTCTTTTTAACAATTTGCACACTACAAAGGCTTCGTTTATAACTTACTTGACAAGTCTTCATCCTTAATACTTAATTTTTTGCTTAACAAACAATCACTTTTAGCAGCAATAAAGCCGATAAACGAGCGAGCAAACATAATGAGACAAGAAGCATCTGGCTGATTAGGTAAGTACTGCTGATGAGAAACAAAATCGAGGAACAGCGACTGGTTACACGCTTGGAATTTTGCAGTTATCACACTGGAAATTATTTACACAGCACCCACTCATAAATTCAGAGAGAGATTAACAGTTAAAAATTCTTCATTCACTTAACAAATTTAATGATCATATAATATAATCTGAAAGTATCTGGAAACGATCGATATAGAGTTATTGAAGGAGATAAATATTATTATACTTGGCTGATAATTGGATCTAAATCTACACTCGGCTGGTTGATTATGTGGTTACAGGTGATTGTTCTTGAGTCGACGACAGAAAACAAAAAGTAAACAAAATAACACAATTGTCCGCTTGCATTCTAGAAAAAGTGTCCGAGACAAAAATATTCTCTATGGCTTGAACATAAAAAAGCTGTTTGATCTTGGTGACTGCTAGTAGATGTTGGGGCACTTGGACCAGTCTTGCTTTTCCTTGCACTCCCAGTACTTGCCCTGGTACATGTATCCGACCACACCGGTCACCTTTTCTGTCTCCTGCTTGAACCAAATCGGTTCGTACGGAGGGTATGGTCGACCTAAAAAATATATCAAGTTACAATCTGGACTTTAAATCAGCTGAAACTAAGAAGCAGAGTGCTTACTTGGACGTTCCGATTCTTTGCAAAAAGAAAAAAAGAACATTAAAGCAATCAGTATCAGTAAGCAAGATTCAAGAGCCTAAATACCTTCAGCAGTGGCTTTCTCAGCCTCAGCCTCCCGTTGCCTTCGAACACCTCGTTGCTTCTCCTCTAAGCGCAACTTGACAGAGTTTGCTTCGTCCCACTGACCGTCTTCCATAAGTCGCTGATCTGGACGCAGCCGACTGTCTGTTGGTGCGACACCTTCCTCAGGTTCGTTCAGTTGGCATGCTAGTTCCGTAAAGTTATAGTACTTTTCAGCATCAGGCCTAAGTAAAAGAGAATTAGATTAAAATCAACGTACGAAAAATAAATAAAACTTATGCTACACAGCTAATACATTCCATGCAATTGAATAAACTAAAATTCCCGGGTAAAAAATATTCAGTATTTTTTTTTTAAATAGTACCAAAGAAAACTTACGCAAGAGGTCTTCGTTTCCATGCCACCTTGTACGGCCCCGTCTTGAAGACAGGGTTTTCCGAGTTGCCTTGTGAACTAATAACCTCTGCAATCTCAATTTTGTTGTCCCAGGTGCCTTGAACGACCCATTTGACACTGCCGTTCTTGTCCATAACACAGCCTTTCACCTGAGAATAATTTTAAGTTACAAATTTCAGAATAAATGCAACTCAATAAACTGACCTTTCGCTGAACGTCTCTCGTGAAATAACTATAAGGAATATACTTGAGGTGACACTTGTCGCCAGTCTTGTGATTCACAATGTCCATGTCCCCGTGCTGGTCCACCCACAGTTTACCAACAATTATATTGTGCACTGTTGTCGTCACTTTCCGCCATGTATAGTGGTTGCCTGAGAAAAAAATATTACTCTTTGCATTGAAATTTCATTTTATTTTTAACATACCAGAACTGAGGAACTCGAGATGGGCAGTGCCGAGAGGCACAACCTGCAGGTATTTGCCACGGAACTTGGAAGCCATGGTGAATTCCTGCCAGCAGCGCCAGCCGAGGCCTTCCCCGTACTGAGCCACCATGGGCGGATGGTGCGACACCTGCTCGCAAACTGTGCGCCAGCCAAGGTCGGCCGTCCGGTCGCATTCGTAGGTTTCGCCCAGCAAGGGATTGAACGGTTTGCCTGTGCGGCAGCTGGTGGTGGCGTAGCTGGACACGGTGAACGCAGCCACCATGGCTAGCTGCTCACAGGAGTCGCTGCATTTGGCCGCCTTGTGCAGAATGTCTGCATACTCGTAATCTTCGGCTAGGCGTTGCAGCATAGACAGCGGTTCGGAAAAGTTCACCTGGAAAAAAAATTATATAGATGAAAATAAATTAACACTTCTAAGAGTTTTTAGAGGAAAATTGATAATTTATCACTAAAATTTATATTAATGTACAAAATTTAACCAACTTTGATAAGATTAATACACGGAAAAGAAACCAAACACAAGAAATTATCGATTTGTTGAAGAATTATAATTTGATGCCAACTTTACACTTACAGGCATTGGGATTTTGGTCAGCTCCTTGCCGATGCAGTTCTTCATGATGGACCACAGGTTGAGCGGGTAGTTGGGTTTTTCAGGCACTCTGGTGCGGCGAATCCGTTTTGGCGTGTGGCTTCCCATCTTTTGCACCAAAGAAGTGGGCGTGCTTGGCGCGCTGTCGATAACCTCGTCGCCACTTCCCTTCAGGCCACTCTGATGACCCTGACCGCCGGCCGACGCCTGTTGAAATATGAATAAAAAAACGTAAACAACCAATTTCGTCAGCAGTCGGCCCCGTTTTAACAGATATTTGTAAACAACGGAAAGATATTTCTGACAAAACTTTGGAGATTTCGTGCAAAAAATTGTTCAGCACAAAAAAAATGAGAAGCAACGTCAAGGTTTGCGATCGGGATTAAGTGAATAGGCCTAGTCGGAGGTCATTCCAATGAAGCTGAGCTGCAGCTATTTTTCGATTGCGATTTAAATCACGACACACAGCTGTTAGCGAGAATGAACTCAAGAAAGTAGTTTGCGTACAGACCACCGAGAAGGTCGTTTGCTGCAACACCTGCACCTAGTGATATTACTTCTTTTTATGTGTTTATCGACTGCGCTTGAAACAAAGTGCAATTTACAAACATTTAGGACTAGATAAGAATTTGAGGCAAACAACCTGCAAATGGCAGTTTCAAAATCAATGATTTTTATAGAACTAGGCCAAATAAAATAAAAATGACTAACTTCTTCAGAAATATTATGGAATTTTCCATTAATTAAAAAAAATAATAATTATATAAAATCTACCGACAAAAAATTTGCCTTTTAATGTTTCTGGCCAATTTTTTGATAGTTTGAAGCTGGTTTGAAGAAAATTTTACTTTTTAATTTTTTAATTGATGATGTTTAGAATTGATGCAAAAATGAACATCAATAATAGATTAGCAGTGGTCAATCAAATAACATGAAACGACGAGCACAATTTGATGGAAAAACCAAATAAAATTTTTGACAAAGCACATGGCGGAAGTAATGAAATCTTGATACATACTGAGGTGTTGCTTTTGTCACTGGTGATGACACAGACCGTGGTCTCGGCAGCCTCGTCCACTTCAGAGCTCGAGCCGGAGCCTTCGTCGTGATTGTCGCCGCCGACGCCGTGGCCCTCGGAGTTCTGAAAGCGCGATTGACAATGTTTGTGAGTTGCAACAACGGACACACGTGCCACGCGTCTCCGATAAACCGACTAACTGACGATCAGCGAAAACTGAGAGGTGTGTTCGCGAGTCCACCTTATCTGCGAAAAAACGACTGCTGTGCTCGATAATGGGAGACACGACGGAGCACCGAGCGCAAGTGACTGAGCCAGCGACCACGCCATCCTGCTCTGTTCACCATCACATCACGTGACCAGTAAGTATAAAGTGAATGATTCATCGCGCGCTTACTTCGGGCACGCAGTCGAATTTGTAGGGATTCTTTCTCGCAAAGAGAAACCAAAACTGTAATAATTGGGAACGTTCAATTCGGGATCAATTAAAATTTCATTGTCACAAACGGGACTGAAATTGAAGCATTATTTTCCTCTCAATTTTAGTCGGAATTTAAAATTTAATGTTTATTTAAAATTGATCTTTACCTGCGATCCAGCTGAAGAGGGTCGCCGGTGCCCTAGTGGAATTTTCAGTATGAAATTGGGCTGCACCGTGTCCTCCATTGCGTCATAAAATTCATTCTCCTCGTCTTCGTCTGATGGCGACAGGTTCGGATCTGCAACCACAAGTAAAAAATATTATAACTTTGCAACCTGCTTCTAATGAGGCATGTTTTTATTTTTGAATTCTGACTCAAGAAGTGTAGTTGCATCTTCGCAAGAATGGTGTGTAGTGAACGAGGAAAAGGGTCAAACGTGTTTGATCGATTATGTGACTCTTCAAAGATTGATAATTATATGTTTAGCAGATCGATAGGCCCAGGGCCATCTTTGGTGTTGCGTGAGCAAATCAATATTGATTTGTCTTAGGTCAATGATACAAAAATCAATGGATTCCACGGATTACATTTTAATTAGAATAGGTATTAATTTGAAATTCAACTACTTTCATTTGTGAAGAAAAAAAAACAGATTTTAACTATAAAAAAATAATGAAATATTTATAAAATTTGTTGCTTAAAGTGATCAAAAAATTGTAAAAATTTACAATATTTATATAAATCATTAACTATTAATAAACAATTTTGTTCTTTATTAACCTTGAATAATGATAAAAAAAAATTAAATTACTCTTACTTCTGCCAGGCGTTTGATTGCTGACTGCGTTGGCCGTTTGATTTTGCGATCCAGCGGTGTTTGTGGCTGGAGGCCGATTTGAGTTGGCCTCTTTGGCCGCTTGTTCGAGGCTCGAGTGTTGTCTGGCAAGTGTCTCGACCATTTCCTCCAGCTGCTGCCGCTGCTCCCGTTCGTGCTGCAGCAGCCGCTGCCAACGCTTGCCCTGTGCCTGCGCCGTGTCCAGGTACTCGGAGCAAGTGTTGATCATGGCGTTGGACGCGATTCGGAACAGGGTGGCCTTTTCCCCGATGGCCTTGAGCTTGGAGCCGGCCGCGGCGGCAGCCTCCGAGCCCTCCGAGGTTTCCAGCTCGGAAAGGGCGCGCTGCAGGGCGGCGCCGTGTTTGGCCATCAGGTCGCTGCACGTCTGCATGTCCTCGAGACGACTCGTCAGCGTTTTCAACACCGTCTGCAACTCTTCCTTTTCCGACACGGCATTGTTGCTCTCAAACTCCTCTTCCTCCTCTGCAACAATGCGTGAATGGGGATTAGAATTGATTGATTTGTGGACAAAACTTAAGGGTCGGCAGAATTTTCGCTACAAATATTTATTGAAACTTTTTTGATTTTGGAAATAAGGCACAGCTAAATCTTGAAGTCCATGTTTTTAAGGCATTTTGAATAAAAATAAATAAAAAATAAATAAATATTTTATTTCAATAATAAATAATAATAAAAAATGTAAATAAATAACTAAATATAAATAAGAATAAATAGGAATTATAATTAAATAATAGATTTAAAACAGCTCAACAATAGGAATTATTAATGGTTTACTAACATTATAATTATATAAAACTAACTAAGTGATAAGAACAAAAAACCAAGTCAACCGAGGCTCACTGCGGCGGATAGGGTCTTTTTGATCTCGGAAGTTTTAGAAAAATTCTTGCTAGTGGTGGTGCCGTTTTGTCAAAAAATTCCTTAATTTTCAAATAAGTTTTTCTCAATAATTGAATGAAAACAATTTAGACAAATAAACAACAATAATAATAAATGACCTTTCTGATCTGCATTAAATATGCAATTAATACGGAAGACTAAAATAATTGATATTGAGTTTCTTGAACAATGGTCTCGCCAAGTTTGCAAAAGGCCCACTTTGAGGACGCCTGAAGCGATATAATTAATGTAATTGCACAATTAGACACAGTGATTGCTTTGCCAAGCAAAAGCGTCAATTTTAAATTACGAAAATAGAGGAAAAAAATAAAATTTGAGTGGAGACTATTTAAATTTTAAATAAACTTCTACGAGAAAAGTAAAAGTTTTTGCAAAAAAATTCAAACTTGGCCTAGAGTTTAATAATTTTTTATTTTATCATTAGCAGTGTCAAGCAAAACGAAGACTCACCGCGGAAGCAAGACGAACACCAACCGAGCCATTTGGTCGAGTCGCCCTGCTCTCCAGACCTGCAGAAGGCCGTGGACAGCAGGGAACAGAAATTGACCATTGTTTTCGCTACATTTTGCTGCCAAATCCGCGCGAAACCACTTCTTGGATGGTACAATTAGCACCGACTGACTAATGGAGGCGCGAGTAATTTATTTTTACTGCTGGGCGGCGGGGAAGAGGCGCTGCGAATTGTTTACATGCTTGTTTGCGAACTTGCATTGCCCTGATAAAAGTGGCCTAGAACGGCACTCATTTAGATAAATTCCGGCCCTCAAGAACTCTAAAATAGTTGGTTTGGCCCTCGACATTAAATGACGTATTGTAGTTGTTATGAAACATCAGAAATTACAAAATTTAAAAAAATTGAAAATTCCAAAAATGAAATTCGTGATAACGAAAATAGTCTCAACTTAAGTTTGATTGATGGTTTTTTTATAATAATTAAATAATTGACAGCAAAATAAACCTATTTATATTGCACATTCTGAAAATGAAATTCATCTGTGAAATATTGAGCGAACGTAAAAAGTCTTGATTCAAGTTTGGTTGTTGAATTTTTTATATAATAATTAAATAATTGGCAATCCAATATAAATAAATTACCAGAAAGTAAAAATTTAAAATTAAAATTTCAAACCTTCCTTGGGTTTAAGTAGCTAATTTGTGCCTCCTGCAATTTCCGGTCGAAACAAAAATAAAATTTGAACCGCAATTATTCCGCACCTCAAGTGATGCAACGTTTGCGGCTCTACCTCGCAATGTTTTTTTCTTTTACCTTTGATGCAAGGCAGTTTGAAAGGGTTGCAGGACTCACCTGACTCCATTGCCCTGATGGCCTTGGCTTTGGCCAGCTCGAGGGTGGTGACCCAGCGTTGTCGCTCGACCTCGTTGGCCGCTTTGATGTGGAACGTCTGGGTGCTGCCGTTCGAGATGACAAACGTGCACGAGTCCTCCGTGTGGATGATGGCGCCGTGCAGGCTGATCGTGCCCCGACACGTGTGCACCATCTCCGCCTGGTTCCTGTCGAGCACCAATCAGAACAGACACCCATGCCAAGTCAGTGAAAATATTTTCACAAATTCTCTTAATTTTTCTTCACTACACAATTTTGAAGGCAGCTTCATGTCATTAATGTTTAAAAAAAAAACTATTATTTATACTAAAAAATTTGGAGAAATTTTTTGAATCACTTGAAAGCCATATACAAATATTTGTATTAAAAAAAATTCTGTTGAAAATTTTGATTCATTTTAAATCAAATATTACAAATATTTTAAAATAAAAATCGTTGAAATTTAATACTGAATAAATATAAATTTATCTAAAAAAAATCCGGGGAAAATTTTAAATATTTGATTCATTTTAGATCCATATAAGAATATTTATTAAAAATTATATTAAAATAAATCTGGAGAAAAATTTTGATTCATTTTAAATCCATGTATGAATATTTATATTAAAAAAAACTATTCAGGGAAAAATTGTACAAACTTGCGCATGAAACTGCCTGCAGTACACATTTTTGAAAGGCGTTGCAGAAAATTAATGAAATTAATAAGAATGTTGATGTTATATTTTGATGCGGAAACAATGTTATGAATTGCAAAAAGAAAAAAGCACTCTGTTAATGCAAATCAGGCCAAAAACCACCAACTTTGGCAAAGCACAACTCATCTCGAAATTGAAAATTGGTTGCTCAGATTTGCTCATTTTTCCGCGTGTGACATGCAAACCCTGCTGAGTTAAAAAAGGTGCACAAATTTGATAAAAAGCCAGCTTTTTTGCATACTGTGTCAACTATAAATTGCAAAATATTGAGAAAGTCTCTCCAAATTCTCAAATCGATCTTCAAAAATGAATTTTATTTCGTATGTTCTGAAAAAAAAAAGAATTTCTTTTTATTAAAATTAAAAAAAAATCCATGAAAACTTAATACGCAACCCGCGCAACACATAAAATTAAATTTTGTCCAGTTTTTTTTTTTAAATTGAAATATTTCTTTTATGGCCGCGAGTTTTGCATTCAGGTCGATTTGCAATTCCATTTCCTATTTTGAAATCCAAAATCGGTTCAGCATTTCCCGTGGTTTGCGGCTTTTTAGATTTTGTCACGCGGGCTGCATATCCAAATCTTCAAAGCAAACCACCCCGGGAAATACAGAACCGATTTTGGATTTCAAAATAGGAAATGGAATTGTAAGTCGACCTGAATGTAAAACTCATTGGTATAAAAGAAGATTTTTAAAATTAAAAAAGCTATGGACAAAATTCAATTTTTTGTGTTGCGCGGGTTGGATAATCGAATCTATTTTGAATGGATTAATAGACGAATTTTAAAGATCTTGATGAATTTGAAGAGTGAATTTCATCTAAGGTGGTGAAACTGCGTGTACTTTGAATTCATAAAAAGATATTTGATTGGTTTGTTTAGACAGAGGTACTCACTCGACGTCTACGGTTGCGGCTCTACTCAATCTGCGGCGCCTCCTCATTGAGAGTCTGTTAGTCGGCCCTGATGAGGAGGAGGGTTCCGCCCTATCACACCACACACCGTCTCATTACAACACAACGCACACCAACAACGGGTTGCTTCTTTATTTATTTCATTTAATAATAATTGTTCAGCTCCGGACTACAGAGTCGAGTCTACGTCTGGCCAAGAAGCGTCTCGCTCATTTTCTAATTAATTAAGTGCTCAATTTGCTTTCCTCTAAAAATAATGCTCTAGCATATAATCTGAAGATCATTGAAATCAAAATAGGCCGAACATCCATAAGCAGCATGCTACGCAGCAAGGAAAGTGTGCGATGAAAAAAGTGTCTAGTTCTAATTTGTTTCAAGCAAACTTTGAGTTTTCAACATTAGAAATTTAATTAAAAAAAAAACAATTTTCATTTAAAAAAGATTAAAATTAAAATTTTAAATTCAATTATTAGGACGGATTTAGAAAATTTTTAAAATCTAAAAATACGAATCCTAAATTGAAGGTCGAATAAATTCATTTCTCACTTTTTAAGTCGTTTTAACCTGGAAGAAACATGAAAGATTTGCTTTAGGAAAACGATTTAGAATTTTGTTTTAAATGACAACACGGAAAAGCGTGATTACGACAAAAACCACGAGCAGTGAGAGCAGAATTCAGTTTGCAGGACGAAAGGATCAAAATGTATTTATATTTGGGGCAAACAAAGCCATCGGAACTGGACGCACGAATTCGCAACAGCCGGCTGCTTTTTTTTATTGGCGTCGTAAAACGAGTCGATAAAACAACAAGACTTTCACCGGCGCATGTTTTCGCAAACCAACGCGAATTAGAATTAAGTCTTTTTAAATTAAAACTGAGAAGAGGGTGTAATTTTTACTTTTATCTTTGGTTGTTTATAAATTTTATTGTTGTTTATTTTTCCATATTGTTTACAGGGAATTGTTGGACAAAACGGCACCACCACTAGCAAGAATTTGGCTAGAACTTCCAAGATCAAAAATACCCCATCCGCCGCAGTAAGCCTCAAATAAAAAAGAACATCATAGAATTATGACTGAATTAAATGAGTTTAATTTTTAGATTATACAAAATTGAAAATAATTCCATATTGGTTACTGAAAGTCCGTTTTCATTGAATCCATTTCTCTTTTTTTCTGCTAATTCAAAATTGATTAAACCGTCTGCATTATTTTCGAAATCAACATCCTGAGTTTTGTAAAAAATGAAACAGCAAAATTCCCATAATTTTTAAAAGGAATTATGTAACCTTAACAGTTTAATTGCGTCTTTGAGGTGAATTTTATTCTAATCATTAGGTCATCATCTCATTTTTTTTTTCATTTTTTTATTCTCTTGGAAACACGTTTTGGAAAAACCCAAGCTTTTGAAGAAAAATGCGATGCACAGCACGTTTATGCTTTTTATTCATTTATTTTTTTGTGTGTGCAACAACTTGCAGTTTTTTGCAGGCATTTAAAATGTCCACATTTTCAAATATATCACATCAAAAAAATAGCGTTAACAACTATCATTGACTATCATGATCATGAAGAGAAATAAAGCAATGTGCCTATTTTCAACTCAAAAAGAAGGAAAAAATCCCGAGAAAATTAAAAAAAATGCGGATTTTTCCCGGAAGCAAAAAAACCCGCAAATTACCAGTCAAAAAACCAGTGACGGTTTTTTGCGGGTGAATAATTCTGGGAACCATCACAGGCATAAATAAATAAATGACAATAATTAAACACAAAAAAATGTTGATTTTTCTATTAAATAAGTTCTATTCTTATATTTTTATATAAGAATATATTTATATTTTATCTAATTATAAGTTTCTTATCAAAAACTTCACCATAGGCGGTTTTCTAGAGAATTTTTCCTGTTTAATATCATTTTTAATATGATTTTGAATTTATTATGTAGAAAAATAGAGACGGCTGATTAAATTTCTACGGCGGACGGGTTCTTTTTGATCTCGGAAGTTTTAGCAAAATTCTTGCTAGTGGTGGTGAGGTTTTTACCAAAATTTCCTTTATTTTCTAATAAATTTTTTTCAAAAATTTAATGTAAACAATGGGATGTATTAATTTGGACAAAAAACAATAATATTAATAAATAATAAATTTCAGGTCAAGATTCATAGTTATATTAGGAAGAAGAAAAAAGAAAACCATTTGATATGAATTTCCTTAATTTTGTTAGAAATAACTCAAATTATTGAGCAGAAATTTTTTTGATTATAAAATAAAAATTTTGAATTAAGAATGTAAAAGGACTGTTCCTTTCTTGGATTAAAATATAAATTTCTTTCTTCTTTTAAGTTTGATACAGTTTGATAGTAAATCTCTTGATTTACTGAATGATTGATCTGCTTGAAAGAAAATTTGGTGGAGATTATTTCTCTAGTGATTTCGTTCATAAATATTTTTGCAGACTTGCAAGCTCGTTTCGGATCAACAAAGACGACCATTATGCAAATTAGAGCAGAAAAAGTGCCAGTTCGCGTGATTTTTTTTCCCCACTGCGTCATCTCGGAACTGCTCCACATGCAATTTCTCGTTTTGGCGTCGGACCATTGTCGGAAAATTACGTCCGAGCAGTGAAAAAAAAAGAGGGACTGCGACAAACGGGAGCCGAGTTTGCGCAGGTCATGGAGCCGAAATTAATGCACGCTGGGCTAGCTGTGGTGTGTGCGTGAGAAAGTCAAAGCAAGCCGCGCTCTCATTAAGCCGCAATTAAACGCGAATCGATCGCGAGGGGTCAACTGAAATAAATTATAAATAAAAGCGGCCGCGGAGTGAAAAATGAGCCGTCGAGTGAGAGGACAAAACGGTGCGCTTTGCTGAACAAGTGAAACGCGAGATGTTTTTAAGTGATAATGACAGGAGGATAAAAAAAGAGTTAAATGAAGACGAACCGTCCTTGAGTAAAGACTTAAAGACCGTGTAATCGGTGACGATCAACTTCTTGACGTCAAATTAAAGGAGATTAGAATTTTTTTTAATAATTTTGTGTTAGTTTTCAGAAGCGGATTTTCAAAAGCTTTCAACGATTCTCGCAAAGCAGAGTGCATTTTGATCAAGCGGAAACTATCAAAAATGAAGAAAATAAACAAAGACACAAAAAAAAAAACCAGAGAAAAACTTACAAACAAGAACAGCAGTTAAAAAGTAGAGTTTCCGCGTCAAAATTTCGCAAAAATCCCATGCTTCCCTCGTGAGAAACAGAACAAAAAAATTGAAAATTTCAGCAGGCAGTGAGAGACAAAATTAAAAGAAAAATTCGGGTGCGGTAAAAACAAACACGTCAAAGTCCACGTACACATGCAAAGAGAGATTCTAGAGAAAATTCGGACGGACCTGTAGTAGGACAAGGTGCCGTTCTGGAGAACGAACCAGCGTCGTTGGTAGCCCTTCAAGTAGTTGGTCCACTTGAAGAGCCAGCCCTTCATCTCGGGCTCGTTGCTGTGGCCCTTGGCGTCCGTCATTGTTCCTCCTCGACTTCTTCCTTCGGTCAAATCATTTCGCTGCCCGAAAATAATAATGCGACACGCGAAACAGCTGGCGCCTCCAAAATGGCCGCGCCACCACCTTTAAGGCGAGAATTTGCAGTCGTGGCAAGTTTGCCGGGGGCGGGCGGCTTGGAGGCCGTTGCGCGGGGGCCTGCGGACGGCGGCGGCACTCGGGGCGCGGTCTCTGTCCGCCTCGAATCGCTTCGGACGGTGTTCGAATGGGACGGGCGCAGCGAGCTGTCACCCTTCGTGTTTCGTTGCCACTAGTTGACGTTTGGTGGCAGCACCGGCGCTGCCACCGCAGCGGCCTGAATTTGAATGTCGGCGGCAAAGAGGCGTGCAAATGAGCTGAATGCTGATTGATATGAACTGGAGTGAACTTCCAATTTCAAAATGAATTAATTCGAAAATGGATAAAAATTGATGGATTTCATTTTTTTCTACAGTAAATAAATCTAGATTTTATTAAATCAAGTGTTTACCGTTTTTTCATGGTTTTCACTTCTCGAGATCGATAAAAAAATTTAAATTTGGATAAAAAACATAAGAAATGGTTAACAACTAGCAGATGTCTGCGAAAACACCAGTGATGAAAAAAGGCTCACCACCCACTTTATATACCATTTCATTATAAAAAAATTGTTTGAGGATTGCAAGTTATTTGATTTTATTTATTTTTTCCTATGCTGTATTATGTAAAATACACAAATATAATAATACAATGGGAATGGAAAATAAATTTAAAATTTTAATTTACTGCCGTACTTATGATGGCTAACAATAATAATCGATAATAATATCATGTTGTAAATAAATTTAACTTGGAAATTAATTCTTTTGCATTTTTTCCATATATTTATTGAGCAAAAGGTTTACAAATACTCCAAACAAATAACTGATTTGATAGGACCAGATTGCAATAAGATGAAAAAAGATGGAATAAAAATAAAAACTTGAACAAACACAGAAAGCTCCTGCCAAGCTCCTTAATCCTTGTTTCTGTTGCGGTACTGATTGACAAAGTAAGCGACCAAGGCGATGACGACAACAGCACCGAGAACGGCGCCAACGACGATAGGAACTGTTTGGTCTACGGGTTCCGTCGGAGGGTCTTCCTGGGCTCCAACCAGAGGCTGAGGCTGGGAAACTTCAGGAACGGGCGCCAAGAAATCAAACAAGGGCTTGAAGTATTCAAGAAGAGCGGTGCCGCTCAGCTGAGTCTCGCCTGTCAGCTGCTGAAGCGTCTCGGTCCAAAGAAGTGAGCCACCAAGCGCCAGTCCGTTTCTACACAGATTGAATAAAAAAATTAAATTTTAACAAAATAAATTAATATAATTTGATGAACAGTTGATATTTATTTTTTTTTTCAATCGTCAGCAATTAAAAGTTTTATTTTTCAGGAAATGAAATGCAAATTTTAATTGAATTTGCTAAAATATTTAAAGAATTTTCAAAGCCAATTTTGCTGAATTTTTGATAAAAGTAAACAGATTGGCAGATTGCTTAAATTTTCTCATTATTTTTTGGAAAACTTGAATCAATCTTCCCCTTTTTTCTCACCTGAGCTTGGTGCCGGCGGCAGTTGACCTGTAGATATCGCAGGTGTGCAGTGGCTTGACGTCCGGGTTAGCAGGGTCGTATTGTCCGGCCTCGATACACAGAGCGCGTTGCAGCTGGAACTGCAGGATGTGCGCAATGAAGTAGCTAAAGAAACAAATATTTATGGAAAATAAGGAAAAACAGGAGAATTTTTTTTCTTCATAATTACGAGATGTATTGAGAGTTTCCAGGAACGTGGTATTTTGCGCCAGGGTCAAAGTGTTGCTCAGTTCGCGGAACAGGGGCAGAAACCAGCTGCAGCTCTTCTCTACATCACAAAGTTTAAATTTTAGAAAAAACTTTATTAATTTTTTTTTTTTTATAAATTAAATGTAACAAAGCTGTAATTAGAATATTGAATAAAACCTTCTCATAGCTATATATCATAAAATTTAAAACCATGAACATTTATTAGAATAAATATATTAAAACAAAATCACCTGAGCTGCCACCAGCGCGTGTTCCAATTGGCTTCAGGTGTGGCTCCAGAGAAAACCTCCCAACGCCAGCTGTCAATGAGCACGGCAAATGGCAAGAAAGCAACCTTGGACAGGGCAAAGCGCAGCAGCGTGTTGATGGAATTTTCATACGAGTCTGTGTATTCGGGAAGCAGGCCGATGGTCGCGTAATGCTGAGGGTTTTTCACAGACAAGGCGATGACATCACCAACCGCCTCATGGAATCCTTATTTAAAATTAATAATAATAATAATAATAATATTACCTGATGAACTATGAATTTTTGATAATGTTATAGTACGCACGACATGTTTTTTTATAAGTTGGCAGCACTTATGCTCCCATGTAAAAGTATCACGTCGCGCGTTCAATAGTGGTTTTACGCGACGCAAATCTTTTCCTACAATCTTATATTGTAGGGGACTGCTAGGAAGAATAGAGGCCCTTGGGATAGGTTCAGAATGGGCCAAGACGACCGACGACCTCCGGTCACTCACTCACTCACTCACTCACTCACTCACTCACTCACTCACTCACTCACTCACTCACTCACTCACTCACTCACTCACTCACTCACTCACTCACTCACTCACTCACTCACTCACTCACTCACTCACTCACTCACTCACTCACTCACTCACTCACTCACTCACTCACTCACTCACTCACTCACTCACTCACTCACTCACTCACTCACTCACTCACTCACTCACTCACTCACTCACTCACTCACTCACTCACTCACTCACTCACTCACTCACTCACTCACTCACTCACTCACTCACTCACTCACTCACTCACTCACTCACTCACTCACTCACTCACTCACTCACTCACTCACTCACTCACTCACTCACTCACTCACTCACTCACTCACTCACTCACTCACTCACTCACTCACTCACTCACTCACTCACTCACTCACTCACTCACTCACTCACTCACTCACTCACTCACTCACTCACTCACTCACTCACTCACTCACTCACTCACTCACTCACTCACTCACTCACTCACTCACTCACTCACTCACTCACTCACTCACTCACTCACTCACTCACTCACTCACTCACTCACTCACTCACTCACTCACTCACTCACTCACTCACTCACTCACTCACTCACTCACTCACTCACTCACTCACTCACTCACTCACTCACTCACTCACTCACTCACTCACTCACTCACTCACTCACTCACTCACTCACTCACTCACTCACTCACTCACTCACTCACTCACTCACTCACTCACTCACTCACTCACTCACTCACTCACTCACTCACTCACTCACTCACTCACTCACTCACTCACTCACTCACTCACTCACTCACTCACTCACTCACTCACTCACTCACTCACTCACTCACTCACTCACTCACTCACTCACTCACTCACTCACTCACTCACTCACTCACTCACTCACTCACTCACTCACTCACTCACTCACTCACTCACTCACTCACTCACTCACTCACTCACTCACTCACTCACTCACTCACTCACTCACTCACTCACTCACTCACTCACTCACTCACTCACTCACTCACTCACTCACTCACTCACTCACTCACTCACTCACTCACTCACTCACTCACTCACTCACTCACTCACTCACTCACTCACTCACTCACTCACTCACTCACTCACTCACTCACTCACTCACTCACTCACTCACTCACTCACTCACTCACTCACTCACTCACTCACTCACTCACTCACTCACTCACTCACTCACTCACTCACTCACTCACTCACTCACTCACTCACTCACTCACTCACTCACTCACTCACTCACTCACTCACTCACTCACTCACTCACTCACTCACTCACTCACTCACTCACTCACTCACTCACTCACTCACTCACTCACTCACTCACTCACTCACTCACTCACTCACGCACTCACGCACTCACGCACTCACGCACGCACGCACGCACGCACGCACGCACGCACGCACGCACGCACGCACGCACGCACGCACGCACGCACGCACGCACGCACGCACGCACGCACGCACGCACGCACGCACGCACGCACGCACGCACGCACGCACGCACGCACGCACGCACGCACGCACGCACGCACGCACGCACGCACGCACGCACGCACGCACGCACGCACGCACGCACGCACGCACGCACGCACGCACGCACGCACGCACGCACGCACGCACGCACGCACGCACGCACGCACGCACGCACGCACGCACTCACTCACTCACGCACTCACGCACGCACGCACGCACGCACGCACGCACGCACGCACGCACTCACTCACTCACTCACGCACGCACGCACGCACGCACGCACGCACGCACGCACGCACCCACTCACTCACTCACTCACTCACTCACTCACTCACTCACTCACGCACGCACGCACTCACTCACTCACTCACTCACTCACTCACTCACTCACTCACGCACGCACACTCACGCACGCACTCACTCACTCACTCACTCACTCACGCACGCACGCACGCACGCACGCACGCACTCACTCACTCACTCACTCACTCACGCACTCACGCACTCACTCACTCACTCACTCACTCACTCACTCACTCACTCACTCACTCACTCACTCACTCACTCACTCACTCACTCACTCACTCACTCACACACTCACTCACTCACTCACTCACTCACTCACTCACTCACTCACTCACTCACTCACTCACTCACTCACTCACTCACTCACTCACTCACTCACTCACTCACTCACTCACTCACTCACTCACTCACTCACTCACTCACTCACTCACTCACTCACTCACTCACTCACTCACTCACTCACTCACTCACTCACTCACTCACTCACTCACTCACTCACTCACTCACTCACTCACTCACTCACTCACTCACTCACTCACTCACTCACTCACTCACTCACTCACTCACTCACTCACTCACTCACTCACTCACTCACTCACTCACTCACTCACTCACGCACTCACGCACTCACGCACTCACGCACGCACGCACGCACGCACGCACGCACGCACGCACGCACGCACGCACGCACGCACGCACGCACGCACGCACGCACGCACGCACGCACGCACGCACGCACGCACGCACGCACGCACGCACGCACGCACGCACGCACGCACGCACGCACGCACGCACGCACGCACGCACGCACGCACGCACGCACGCA
Source organism: Neocloeon triangulifer (assembly GCF_031216515.1). Taxonomy (NCBI): domain Eukaryota; kingdom Metazoa; phylum Arthropoda; class Insecta; order Ephemeroptera; family Baetidae; genus Neocloeon; species Neocloeon triangulifer. The sequence goes on along the minus strand of NW_026775555.1, from coordinate 2,792,607 downwards.
CGCACGCACGCACGCACGCACGCACGCACGCACGCACGCACGCACGCACGCACGCACGCACGCACGCACGCACGCACGCACGCACGCACGCACGCACTCACTCACTCACGCACTCACGCACGCACGCACGCACGCACGCACGCACGCACGCACGCACTCACTCACTCACGCACGCACGCACGCACGCACGCACGCACGCACGCACGCACCCACTCACTCACTCACTCACTCACTCACTCACTCACTCACTCACGCACGCACGCACTCACTCACTCACTCACTCACTCACTCACTCACTCACTCACGCACGCACACTCACGCACGCACTCACTCACTCACTCACTCACTCACGCACGCACGCACGCACGCACGCACGCACTCACTCACTCACTCACTCACTCACGCACTCACGCACTCACTCACTCACTCACTCACTCACTCACTCACTCACTCACTCACTCACTCACTCACTCACTCACTCACTCACTCACTCACTCACTCACACACTCACTCACTCACTCACTCACTCACTCACTCACTCACTCACTCACTCACTCACTCACTCACTCACTCACTCACTCACTCACTCACTCACTCACTCACTCACTCACTCACTCACTCACACACTCACTCACTCACTCACTCACTCACTCACTCACTCACTCACTCACTCACTCACTCACTCACTCACTCACTCACGCACGCACTCACTCACTCACTCACTCACTCACTCACTCACTCACTCACTCACTCACTCACTCACTCACTCACTCACTCACTCACTCACTCACTCACTCACTCACTCACTCACTCACGCACGCACGCACGTACTCACTCACTCACTCACTCACTCACTCACTCACGCACTCACTCACTCACTCACTCACTCACTCACTCACTCACTCACTCACTCACTCACTCACTCACTCTCGAGCGAGCGAAACAATTGTACGCGCGACATAAAACCATTATTGTATGCGCGACGTAAAACCACTATTGAACGCGCGATGTGATACTTTTACATGGGAGCATAAGTGCTTCCAACTTATGAAGAAACACGTCGCGCTTACTATAACATGACCATTTTTTGTAAATACGCACCAGGATTGGCACCCTTGCGGAAGGTGATAGGCTGGTCTTTGTATAGAAGGTAGTACTCGATGTGGCCGAGTTCATGATGGACAGTGATAAAATCTTCTTCGTCCACATTGGTGCACATCTTAATTCTTTTTTAAGTATATAATTTTTTTATTTTACTCGATTGACTCGATTTTTTTAAAACACTATCCTACCTGAAGTCTTGTCCATCGCAGAAGTCCCAGGCAGAAGCGTGGCAGACAATATCGCGGTCATCGGGCTGCTCAATGATGGCCAGGTCACCATATGACATTTCCATCGGTTCCAAACCAAGAGAGGTGTAAAATTCGTTGGCCACCGCAAACATGCGGGGCACATCATAGCCCTGAAAATGTGATAATTTAATATTTCTGAGAACAAAAATTAATATTTCACGCACCTGATCAATCATGGCCTGGGTAATATCAATTTTGGTCGCGTTCGGGAAAGGTTCAAGAATGTCGTAAATGTTGTCCCAAGACTGAGCCCACATGTTTCCTGAAAACAATTATTAAAATAAAATTATTTTTTCGATCAATCGCAAGCGTTAAAATTACCAAGAATGTGCGCCGGAATAAAAGGTCCGTCGGGGATCTGCGCACCGTAGACCTCCCTGAGCTTGGCCAGGGCGTAGGTATGCAACCTGTCGTACAGTGGCTTGACCTCGAGCCACAGGCGCTGTATGTCGGCCTGGAAGTTGGGCGTCTCAAAGTCGGCACGCCACATCTCACCCATGTCAGCGTAACCTGATGGAAAAAATCTAGCTCGGATTTTATTTCTTAAGAAAATTATTAAATTAACCATTAGCCTGGGCAGCCTGGTTGCTCAAGGTGACGTAGTTTTGATAGTTGGTGCGCATTTTGGCGCCGGACGCGTCACGCCACTGCGACCACACGTACTTGAGCTCCTCATAGTCTCGCGATCCCGAAATGACAGTCTCCATATCTACATGACGAGATTTAAATTTCCTTTTATTTTTTATTTAATTTAAATTCAAACCCGGTTCAAGACGGATGCCTTCTGTGGCGATGTCGCAGTTTTGATTTGTGTATGGACAAATACGAGCCGCGCCGTAAATGCCAGTCATCGTGGTAATCTCTTTGTTATACTAAAACATGATTTTATATAATTTTTTTTATTAACTTTTTATAAGCAGCCCTTCTTTTATATTTAAACTTTTCATCAAATACAAAAATTCATGATATTTGGAATACGCAAATTAAATTAAGAAACTCATTTGCTTTTTCACGGCAAATAAAAGAAATGCCAACAGTTGTAGAAATAATTGTACTTGATAAGAGTGATTGAGCACTATTTAAAGTCTTTTCCTTGGGATGAAATTTTAGATTATATCAAACTTTTTACCTGCTCAAGTGCTACAGGGTCAAGAGCGGCGGTGCCCAGGACGGAGAGGAACATGGCCTGACGCTTGACGTCCGCTTGCTCGTAAGTTTCCCAATTGGCGTCGCGGAAGTACGTTTCCCACTGCTGCTGGGAGAACGCGGCGAACCTCAGCGTCTCGTTGAGCTGAAGAAAAAAATTAATTTTCAATATTTAATTAAAATATTAGTTTACTCCTATTTGGATTTTTAGTTAGATTTCATTAATTAATTAATTTTTCTAAAATAAAAATTAAAAAACGAACCAGAGCTTCTTCAGCGGCCGGGTTGTTGATGTCCGTCGAGTAGCCCCAGTCGGCAAGTACGAATTGGTTGCACAAGGCGGTGGCCTCGGTCTCGTAGGGCCCATTGAGATGCTCGGTGAGGGCCTGTTCCTCAGGTCCGGGGACCCTGAGGTCTCTGGTCAGCGACTTGGGTGCCCGGCGCAGGGGCTTGATCTTCATCACCCTCGGCACGGCGGCCTCGGTGGCCAGCACGAGGGCCAGCAGGAGCAGCGCGCGAGCGGCCATTTGTGCTCGGGTGGCTGAGTGGAATGACGACCTGGGCAAATTGAATACGGATCAAAATATAAGATTAGATTAGATAACGTGAGAGAGAGAGAGAGATGAGGATAGCCTTGCGCTCTCCTCTTGGGATTGTTTTTGTTCACTAATTAGCCTTCGCTACCTGCGCTTTTTGATTATGTTTTATGGCATGACTGATGGGCACACGCATCAGGCGCTTATTTCGCGCGCAACCGATCTCTTATCTTTTTATGACTGTCAAAAAATGGCAAAATGAATCGCATAGAATAAACACACTTAAATTACTAGTTGAAAATTATTGAATTTCTTATTTAATCAGAAAAATTCAATATATTGAATGCTATTTAAAATTATGCTTGCGGCTATTGAAGGAATTTATAATTATTTAATGTGCATAGACAAATAGTTGACGTCAACGGCGCAAAATTATTATCCTCCTTCAATATACGAATCGAAGTAATATAAACCGATTGGCCATCGATTTCCATTTTTGAACGAATGCTTTTAATGTTTTATTCACTTAATTTTCCTAAGGAATTATTGTTTAAGCGCAGTGCCTCTGCAACCGAGAAGATGCAAGCACGGAAAAGTTTTCGGCCGTTATTTCTTTTCCTCAAGCTGAACGGATTGCTGACTTGCAATATAGACAATGGTTTTGCTCCAGTTTTGTGGTTAAAAGTGTTTTCTATTTCAATACACGGAGCTTTGCAGCTTTGCAACTTGTATATGATCTGTAGACATGTATACCTCATGATTTTATTCCGTGGATTATCGCAGAGTCCTTTAGTTGTAAACGCTTTTAAAACTCATACATTACTTCTCCCAAATGCAGTATGCGTATTTTTCATTCACGCCTGGGTGCTGAAACACATTTGGAAAAACACCTTTGCGAATCTGCTTTTAAAAACGACGTCTTTTCTTGAACTGATCGACGGCCAACTTCATGTTCGAAAATCAATTCAACACATTGAACGCAGAATCATTCTCAAATTTTCCATGGTGACATCTCTTGCTATTTTAACTGCAGTCGAGTTCAAAGATTTATATGTTGTGTTGATGAGCTTCATTCCAGTTTATTTAACAAGTGCGCTCGAAACAACATTTTCGGTCATTTGCCAACAATTAGCCGCCCGGTTAAGGCAGATTGAAAAACAAAGTCTGGCCCAAAAACATAATTGGGAATCTGTCAGGGCTGCAAGAATAGCATTGCTCTCAGCGTACCAGGTAAAGGTACTTCTCGAGCGTAAGTGGCGGGCATTCCTAATGCTCAGCCTTATTTACTATTTCGGCACAATTCTCTCAGCTGGTCTTGCTACCATCTTCTTTACGAGCACTTTAAAAAACTCATCCATCGCCGTCAGCTTGGCGTTCACCATTGAAGAGTGTTTAGATTTTGCCAGAAGTGCCGATATTGTTAAACAAGAAGCAGAAAAGATTAAATATTCCAGCTACAAATTAATTTTGAAGAAAAATGAGGAAAATATAGAATTGAAAAAGGAGGTAAATATATTTAAAATAATTATATTTTTTGTTAAAATTTTGTAATTCACACAGGTGAGAATTTTCGTTGAATGCGCGGTCGCAACAAATTGGCAAATATCTGTCCTTGGTTTTATGAACTTTGATTTGCAAACAATTTTTTCGGTGAGTATGAAAGAGAATTAAATGTTCAGTATTTAGTAAAATTAAATACACAATTTCTAGGCATTGATTGCAGTCACAAATTACATGGCGGTTGTCTATCAAATGGAAATATAATACAAATTCTAATTAATATAATATAATTTAACATAATGTTGTGATATTAACATGCGCCAGTTTTCCATCTTCTAATTTTCCGTCCACATGCAACTCACACTGCAAAGAGGCGTGTGAAAAGCTTCTTAAATTATAATAATTTTGCGTTATTTATTAATGTAAGTGGAAAACTTTTATCAGCATTTTAATATGTTGTGAAAGTGCGTCAATTAATGTTTCGTGACACAAATTGCTTTGGGTCATTATCTAGTCGATAATGGTGCCCATAATAGAAGTTTGTGAAACAATAATTCCACTCTGCTGATTGTAAAAGCCATCTTTTGTTAGCTAAACGTCTTCCACGTTTAGTCAAAGTCATCAGTTTGTGCGCAAAATGTCAACTTGCAGGTCCCTGCGGCCTATTATGGTGTTTTTAAAACTGATAGGAATTTTACCTTTTTCAAAAGCCCCAAAGTTCTATGTTAGCTTTTGGATTAAAGTCGTTTCCCTTTTTGTGCACGCTGTTATACTGAGCTTGCACATTAAAATGTTTGCGAAGAGTATCAAGACAATGTACATTAATGACAATTATTATGAGATTAAGATTTACGTCTTGATGCTTTTGGACTCGGTTGTTTATATTTTCATCTATTTTTGGATATATTTTTGCATTTGCTTTAACTTCTTCCTTTCACAGTTCTTCAGAAAATTTTGTTTTCTGTTGGACTCGACAAAATTAAACTATCGACAAGCTGGCAGAATTAAAGTGCGCCTATTAATGGAGGTTTTGGCGTTTCTTGTAATGTACATTGGAAGCATTTTGGACATTAGCACACCGACAGATGCAATTGTTTATTACGCTCCACGCAACATCGCTGCAATTCTCGATACCACTTTTTCCACCCTGTGTCTTGAACTGACGGCCCGGCTGAAAATTGTTTCTCAGAAGATCGATTCAATTAATAAATGCAATGATTTTGCGCTCAAATTGGAAGAACTAAAAGACGCGAAGATGGCTTTGGTAAAAATTCAGGAGGCAAAGGTGTTGCTTGAACAGCAATGGCAGAAGTTCTTTTTTCTCTACCTCTTGCGCCAATTCTGCTCGATCCTCTTCATCGGAATAATTGCTATTGCCATGATTTCTAAAAATAATTTCACCGTAGCGGGTTTCTATCTGTTTGTCACCCTTGTAAGATGCATTGACCTGGCTAAAAGTGCAGATCGACTAAGTTTAGAAGTGATTGTAGAATAAAAGAAATAAATTCCGATTGATTTCAGCTTTTATAATTTTCAGGGAGAGAAAGTGCGTGCTAAATGCTTTTCTTTGGTTTCACGGAAAAACTTGGATAACCAGATTTTCAGCAATGAGGTATAAAATCAATCAAAAAGCAAAATCAAAGATTATCAACTTAATTATTGAAATATTAAAAGGTTATAATGCTGGTTGAGTGCGCAAAAACACAAAATTGGAGATTTTCCGTATTCGGATTTATGTACATGGATCTACAAAACATGTTTATGGCAAGTTTTCCAGATATAAGATTGCTGCGTAGTAAAATAATCTCAAATTTTAACTTTCAGGCAATGGCAGGCGTCACAAATTACTTATTTGTAATCTATCAACTTAAATAAACTGGGCAATTGCTAATTAAAAGAAGAACAAATAAATGAATTCTTGTTTAAATTTTATGTTCAAGCAAACATAATTATTTATTATTTGGCTAAGGAACAAAAAAAAAAGATATAATTATAGGTGTGTGAAAAACTTGTCATTTTATTTTATTATTATTTTACTAATTGACACTAAAATCAATTAATTAAATATTGTTTGAATTTGTAAAAAATAATAAATTAATCGTCAGATCGGTTGTGTCATTAAACTCATTAACATAAAAGCATATGATAGAATTGATATCAATAATTTTGCTATCTACTTGTAATGAAATAATCAATATTTTCTGAGGAGTGCTCTCAAAATAAACTTTTTGGTAATTTGAAATAGTAATAAATTTATGAAATTTATCTAATTAGAATGATAAATATAAACCTCAAATATTTACTTTAGTTTGGTAATAATATTAAATTTTTATATTTCAATTCATTTTTTCAAGTGATGGTTCACTTGTTATATAATATGGAGGTAGTTTATGAACTGGAAATATTAAACAAGTTCTTTTTACCTCAAATTTATGTGCAGCCACTTTTTACCTCTACACTTCTCGACCACATATGCAATCCGTGCCGCATGTGCGAAAGGCGTACGTTAAGCAGTTTAATAATGGTCAAATAACATTTCATTTAAAATAAAAAATAATGAAAAACAAATCCTCTCCTCTTTCTGGCAATATGTGCAGTTATTGAAATTATATTTTTATTATATTTATTTAGAATACTTTTGTCGGGCATATTAAAATGATGATGGAAGTGCCCCACATATTAAGTGGCTTTTGATAAAAATAGCTTTGGGTTCATTACCCAATCGATGGTATATGCTGCTGTTGTCCGATGGAAGTCTGCGAAACTATATTGCACTCGAGTTGATTGTTAAACCATTAGCTTTTTATACTTCTTATACGTTTATTCATCATCACACCAGTTTGTGCTCAAAATGTCATCATTCAAGTCACTGCGGCCCATGATGGTGTTTTTGAAACTTATTGGAATTTTACCTTATTCAAAGCTCCCGAAGATCGAGATAAGCTTTTGGACCAAAGTCGTTTCTCTCTTGGTCCATGCTGTTGTGCAGTGCATGCATATTCGAATAGCTGTGAAGAGCGTCAAGGACATGGAGGGCTTTGACAATTTTTCGTTTAAAATTTACATTTTAATGTTGCTGAACTCGGTTGTCTACATTTTAAGCTATATTTGGATATATTATTGCATATGCGTTAACTTGCTTTCACGATTTTTAAGAAAATTTTGTTTTTACTTGGATTCGACCAAACTAGAGCATTGTCAAGCAAGCAGAATTAAAACGCGATTGCTAATGGAGATTTTGGCATTTATTGTATTGTACGTTGGAAGCATTTTGGACATGAGCTCGCCAATTGATGCAATTGCTTATTACGCTCCACGCAACATCACTGCAATTCTTGATGCCTTTTTTTCCACTCTGTGTTTCGAACTTACGGTTAGACTGAAAATTCTTTCCCAGAAGATAGATTCAATCAATAATTGTGATGATTTTGCCCTTAAATTGAAAGAAATAAGGGACGTGAAAATGGCTTTGGTCAGAATCCAGCAGGCCAAGCAGTTACTCGAGCAACAATGGCAGAAGTTCTTTTTTCTTGATCTCCTGCGCCAATTCTGCTCAATCCTGTTCATCGGAATAATTTCAATAGTCATGCTTTCTAACAAAAATTTCTCCGTTGCTTTCTTCTATCTGTTTTTCACCCTTGTAAGGTGCATCGACCTCGCTCAAAGTGCAGATCGACTCAAAGTAGAAGTGATTGCAGACTTTGATAAAAATTATTCTGAAATTAATTAAAACTTTTATCTTGAAAATTTCAGGGGGAGAAAGTACGTGCAAAATGCTTTTCCTTGGTGTTGCGCAAAAACTTGGATAACAAGATTTACAGCAACGAGGTAAAATGAATTAATCGCAAAGCAAAAAGCAGCCGCTAATACAATTTTTTGAAGGCTCTCACGTTGGTCGAGCATGCAAAAACACAGAACTGGCGATTTTCCGTCTTCAGATTTGTACACTTGGATCTTAACAATATATTTATGGTAAGTATAATAACATCAGAAAACTCATATACGTAATAAAAGTAACATTACTATTTACAAAATAATTTTTCAGGCAATGGCGGGTGTCACCAATTATTTGCTTGTAATTTATCAACTGAAATAAACTAGAAATTTTAAGCACTGCTCACTTATTTAAAAAAAAAATAATAATATGGACTATTTTTAAATTTTTCTTTTCAGCTGACGTTGCACATAATTAATGATCTGGCAAAATTATCAAGAAAAAAAAACATAAAAATCTGTAATTTGTAACCTTTTAATATATTAATCATTGTCATTTTTACTTTAAACTTTGTGTTAAAATATGTCATCATGTGATTGGTTGTGTCATTAACTTAAAAGGTGGCTCTCTCTTATGAAATTGCAATCAATAATTTTCCAATTTAAGTGTTGCATGCATTACAATATAAAATCTATACTATCGCATTTCATGATGTATCAGTGTTATAATGATAACTTTATTGCGGGATATTCAACCTGTGTAATTTTTATAAAGCTGGCTTTTTTAACGTCTTCGATGCTGAGCGGAACTTAATTGTGGCTATGGAAGTTGGCTCCATTCAAGTAAATCAGCAACCAAAGAGGAAATTAAATTAATTAATAAGTCAACAAAAATTTTCAAATTGTTCTCATATCTACAGTTTGAAGCACTCATGACCGTGTCAATGCAAAAAGGCTGTTTTCAATTTTCGGCCCGGGGCCTCTTCGTCTTGGACCTGCAACTCTTCTTCGTTGTAATAATTTTATTGACCCGCCGCCGACCTCGGCCAATTTATTTTGAATTTTATATCAATTTTGCTTGCAGCACCAACTTCATGGTGATTGTGATCCAGTTCAAATAAAATGCAACTTTTGATCTGTGGACTGCGCTCTTTGTGGGTGCAGCTGCTCTTATCGCTTTAAGATAAGATTGAAAACACTCATCGCTGAATTCCCTCGAATGTTTCACAAAACGGATCGATAGCACGGAGCGACCGAGTGAATGTATGTCGTGTACCTGCCAGATTTCATTTCCAACCCGTTCAATTTGCATGAGAGAAGGATTAAGATTTAATTTCCATCGGCATACACGCGGAGCTGTGTGCGGATTTTCGCTCTCGTCGGGCCAAATTGAGCGACGTGATTTGCAATTTCACTGTGGATAAATCGAGTTTTAAATTAAAAACTAAAAAATGTTTAATTTCTTAAAATAAACAAATCATATTTTGATTATTTCTTCCTAATATCTATAGACTTTTTAGTTCAATAAATATATAAAAATTAGAAAATAATAAGTAATAATACTTAATATTCTTTAAATTTTTAAATTTTATTTTAACTCTTAATTACTTCTCTTGAAAATATTTGCTGTTTGAAAGTGCTTGATGTAATTTTATTCAGGAAACTCGAACAAGATATACCTGAAACAGCATTCTTTTGTTGTAAGCCGTGCAGCCCCAAAATAGTCTACCGGAAGTGCAAAGTCCCGTGACACCCCCTCTGGTCGTCATGTCCGAGCACTCGGGTAATGATTGACGAGCGGATGTCGGCCAAAGGCGCGCGACAAATTCGTTGCCCGTCCGTCAGCTGAGCGCCGCGCCGCGAGTGGAGGGGCCACTTGGCGTCGAGCACCGCCGAGTCAATGTTTCAGATTCAGTCTTGGTGAGCAAGTGCTAGTGTGTGGAGGTGCCGAAGGTTTTGCGCCACACCAGCCGACATGAAGGGCCGCGTGCTGCTTTTGGTGGTCGGCGCCGTGGTGTTTATTAGTGCCGGCGCCGCGTTCGGCGCCTCCCTGTTCTCGCTGGACGACGAACGCAAAGCGGCGCAGAAACTCGAGCTGCTCGACTGGGACCTCGAAGCCGAGGAGGACGGGTGCGACAATGTGCAGACCACCCTTTGGTCTTTTCTGACAAAGCCAGATGATGACGCGATTGCTAAAGAAAGAGTAAGATTATAGCAAATAATATAATATTTAATTTAAATTTAGCTCTCTTTATCAACTTAAATCAAATTTAAAATTATTTTTCTTTATCTTTCATAAAAATATCTGTTTATTAAATGTTTTTTCTTTTAATTTCATGTTTAACTTTTTAAATGTGTTGATAATACAATTTTACAAAAAGTACAATATTTTACTGATTTAATTATATTATTATTTATTATATTTCAAAAAAATTTAATATAAATTAATACTATTTTACAAATTATGATGATAATTTTTTTATATTATTATTTATTTATTAATTTACCCTTTTATTATGATTATACAGATCACAACACTTTAAATGATGAATTCATATATTTTCAAATATTTTCATAAGTATGTAATTGTTATATATAAGAATTGTGTTAAATTATTTTTAGTAAACAGGTGCCCTTTAAAAATAATAATCATATTTACTTTTTGCCTTTTTGTATCTTGCATTATAGATATCTTATTACCGTTTCATGACTAATTAATTGTCATAATATTGAATTTTATTAACTTGACGATTCAATTTGATGTTAAAAAAATCAGGAGTAAGTGATGGAAGAATATTTATGTAATTCTTCACTTCATAAAAATTTTAGTCGTAAAATATTGTTGAAAGACCGTCGGACGTTTAACTCGTGTCGTATACCTTTAGCCTGGAGCGCAACAGGTTACTTTATTAAACCGCAGTAAAATTAACCTGCACGCTTACCATCGAATTTCTACAGTTTAATCACACGGAAGCGATGCAAATTCCTTTAAAGGGCCGGTCTTGCTGAATGTAATTGAGGAACTACAAAATTTACTTATCACATGTGCACAATTATAAATTCTTCTGGTTTCGTTGAGCAGGAAAAGGCACTTTCTTTTGCTCGGTTATCTTTCAGAGAAGTCGTGCTGGATGACGAACTCATCTATGCTTTTTTAGTATATCTCTGTGGCGCGCTGAGAGAGCAGAGAGATCAATAAAGGTGCGGGGCCAAAAGCTAATCCATTACCGGCATTAAACGCGCACACCGACTTCGGACACATTTCTTTCTTCCTCCCACGTCTCGCCGAGTGAAATATAAAATAATCTTTGACTCGTCTGAGGGCCGGGCATAAACGTATCAGCCAAGGAATTTTTCTTTCTTTTTCGTGTGTGTGCAGAGCGCTTATTGTTTCTCCCGATTGAAGCAAAATTTCGGAAGTAGGTCACGGCTTGTCGGTGAAGTACTAAACTCCTTTAATTGCAACGTGTATATACTAAAAATGCCAGAGTCATAATGAAATCTTGGTTTTAATTCAATCGCTGCAGGCAACCGCGCGATTTCTGCGAAAGGACATTTTTATAAATCTTGCAAAATTTTACAAGGCGACACTCCATTAATTTATTTCGATGGTTATTGAATTTACATTATTATCTGATACAAGTTTCGAAAGTTTTTTTTAACAATACTGTGACGCAGACTGACGTGATAGCGAAAACCAACATTCATTTCAGTCTTATTTTTCATTTTAACTCTTTTACTTTTTTAAATTAATATTTATTTAACTAAATTTGATTAATTTTCCTCCAAAAAAAGTTGGTGTGCGAAATGTTCATCATTTATTCTCTGACTAATCGAAATTCCCCAGAATTGCGAGCCAAAATTGTCACATCCCTCTCGACACTCCCTTGCTCTGCTATGAGTGGTGTTTGCAGATTGCTAAGGGATTTCGCGGAATCCGGATCAATAGCGTCACTAGGCGTGGATTTTCCCTTTATTAAGCAGACTTCCTTTTCCTCCTCTCTCTCTAAACAAAGAGAGTCACCGCGTGCAGCTGTCTTTTCGCAAAAGGTGATCTGACCAAGGCAGGAAAAAAAACGGCTCATCGCGCATTACAAAGCAATTTGAATAGAATTGGATATTAAAATGCATAATGGAAAGTGCGTCAATGCATTTTATGTGCAGTCATTCTGCATTAATTTAATAAAATTTAGAACGATTTAAAAGAAACGTGTTTTTAAACGGTCTAAATAAAAATAACCGTCCGTTTATTCAGTTAAAATTCTATTGATAGAGAGATTATTGAGCTCTGGCTAAAGACGCTGTTCCTCATTTTCTGACCACATTGTATTGTTGTGAAGCTGCATTTAGAGCGGCAAACTCGTTACGAAGCCAAGCAAAGTGCATTCAAATCGAACACAGTCCATCTCAGCTGGCGTTGAGTCAGATGATAATTGCGTCGGCCGTCGTTTTATTGCATCGCAGCGAGTGAATCAAACAAGTGCCTTAAGCGTCGTATCTGTGTAATGACGATGGGCCCGGTGCGTGTGTACTTTTCGGTTGCGTCACGAGCACAGCAGGCGAGCCGCGTGGAGATGGATGCAGATACGAGACCGGCCGATGCTGCACGCAAAGTATATATATTAGGAGAAAAAAAAACAGGCTTCGGCGCTAGATAAGGAAAATAATGTGCGTGAAAAACAACAGACGAAAAAAAAGAGCTGAAACGGAAATAGAGCGATTGTTGTCAGATTATCAAGCGGTCAAGTTCTTGAGCAAGGCTTAAAAAATAATGGCCTATAAAAATATTACATAAAAAAATAATACTAGAATTATAAATTTTAAGACTGATTTTTACGTCGATTACTGAAACCGTGCAAAAACAATTTCGTGATCAGAATTTTGTTGCCAAAATTTGAACTTTAAATTAAAAATCTGTTCCCTGCCAGCAGAAAATGTCTTCTGCTTTCAGAAAATCAAAACTTTCATTACAAAAAAAGTCCACAAAAACAAAAAAGACACATGCCCACTTAAACACGAATTTTACCATTAAAATTATAAAATTTAAATAATTTATTGTTAATTAAGTTGAATTATTTAATTTTTTTTTTTAAGTAATGAACTCGGGCTTATCGGGCTATTTCCTCTTTGTAAAAAATTGACAAGTGGCTTTACCAGTTTGGGTCATGGTCTGAGATTCTATTTCAAGAGCAAGAAAAAATATCAGCAAATTGAAAAACCACATTTAAAAAAGTCAAATTTTTAAATTTAAAAAATTTGTTATTAGTTTTTGAGATTTTATGAATTTATTAATATGGTTGCAGACCGTGATCGAAACTAATAGAGCCGCCTTGTTATTGAATACATTTTTCATGGTGATTTGAATTTAAAATCGGCTTTTCCTCGATGGGTTTTTGTGAGTTGTTTATTGTTTCAGAAAAACAATATCCTGCTCTACATATTTCGGCTGCGGGCTGCAGCCATAATTCATGAGCTGCGAAAACATTTTGACGAAAATTAGTATAAAAAATTAATCTTTTTTCATAAATTGTTTTTCTTTCAAATTGAAAATTTTCCGCGAAAAATTATTTAACTTAACATTTCTTCACAAAATAATTTTTAACACAAAATTTGATATTTAATTCAAAAATATTAAAAAAAATTATATAATAATAATTTTGGTCAGAATATTTAAACGTGTGTTTTGAGCTTACCTTTCTCGGCGGTGGTCGAGAGAAGACTAAATTATTTTTCGGGTTAAAGATATGTTTTGGGATTGCATTCTGAAACAATAAATAATAACAAAAACCCATCGAGGAAAAGCCGATTTTAAATTCAAATCACCATGAATCAACCCTGATCGATCGTGAAATTCCACAACATTAAATAATTTATTTACTTCTTCTCCATTCAATGCAGTCAATTCAATTAAATTAAAAATAAAATTTATTCCAAGTTTAAAACACTAATTGTTAAATTTCTTCAAATAATAAATTTATTCCTCGTTTTCTTTTAAATCGCGGCGCCGATCAGCGAATTTAGGCCAATGTACTTAGGTTTATAAGTTTTAAGCTCGACCAACCCACATATTCATTTCCCATTGACTGCACTCTCGGATTGTTGGCGCTCAACAATCCACTCCTGCACATGCCACCTGCCTCTTTCAATATTTCCATAATCCCCACGTGCATTCTTCACCGCGTCATCTCTCCTGCGCGGCTGCATTCGGCGTTTTTTTTTTTATTTTAAGCTCGAGCTGCAGTGGAGCGGGACTCACCTGACACACTCGTTATATACCTTTCTCGACACGTAACACAATTCCTGCAGCAGCAGGTTACGTTTGTTTGCCTCCAAGGTCACTTTCATCAACCGCCCGCCCGATCATTATCGCGCTAATTTCGCTGCTGCAACGCCGCCCTGCCTTTTGTCTTTGAAGAGATGCGCGTCGAAATTGATAATTAATTGTGTTCATAGAAACATTTTTTAATTAAAACCGAGAAGAAGAGAAAGTGGAATTATTCAGCTTGCACATGTATGAAAATTTAATTCTGGCCTCGGAACCCTGATAATTTTTATCCTTGGTGAGTCAAAGTCGGAGTTCTTTTGATTTATTTTTTTGAAATTATTATTTTACGATCGTTGGTTAATTTTCATTTCGTAAAACCACAAATAGTAATTTAAAACCACAACTGCTCAAGTGTGATGAAATTTAATAAAATTTATCTTAGGAAAGTCTGATTGTGACCAAACCACACCTGGTTAGGCAGGGGTTTGGAGAAATTAGCACTTCTTTGTTAATCTCGCAAACTGGGCCAAAGTTAAAATTTCTTTGAATATAGAAGGAGCCCTTTCTGTCGCGTCACCAGTGTCTTTTTGTCCGAGAAGTGCGGCGTCACGGTTGCACGCGGCTCGCCTTGCAGGAGCGAAACTCTGAGCTGCTTTTTGTGTGTTTGACCCAGAGAGAGGATAGGAGGAACGTGACGCCGAGACCAAAACTAGTACCGCACTTATTTTCCACCGAGTAAACACACAACGAGAGAGCGACGATTTCGTCAAAACATTAAAAACACACGAGCCATGAATTGCGAAAATCGGCATTGCAATTCCGCCGCGCTCGGAGAGAAGAAGGAAAGTTTCCAAACGGCGATTCTAACACCAAAGACGGAACGAATCGTGTCGCGAATTCACTATGGTGCGCGTCAATTTGGCTCAATTAGCACATTTGTTTGCAAGAGACCATGTTAGGCGCATTTAATTAATATTACACACTAAAGATTATTTGAAGAAATTGGCATTTGAGAGGAGTCAATTGTGAGGAAATGAAAATGCCGGGCCTATCTTTAAATGAAAGTTCTTAATTAAAACAAAAATTTGATGGTTAAATTTTAAAATAAATTGCAATTATCTCTTATTTCAAGATTTCCTACAGAGTTTAATGTTAATTTTAACAAGATTCTATATAAATGTTATTGATTTTACGCAACAGATGTGTAATTTTGTAACAATATTTAATTAAAAAAAAAATTAAACTTTACATTTATTCCACTTAACGTAATTGTTTTAAAAATTATTTTATGTAAATATTAAAATTTAATAAATTCTACCAATTTATCTTCACATGGAGAAATTTACAATGAATAAACAATTTTTTTAATTAAAATAAATTTATTTTTATGTACGTAAATATTCTAAGCAGTCATTTAAACTGTCAATTTTAGTCCAAAAATTATTACATGTTGGCTAAGAAACTTGGTTCTATTATTTAATATTTTAAATTTCTTATCTAAATAGCACAAGAATTAAAATTTTTATTTTTAAATATTAAGTCTTCATTGTTGAAATGCAAATCTATTTTACTTACGTGCCAGCAATTTGTGCAAAAATTTATGATCTTATTGTTAGCAGTAAATTGTCAAATTACATTATCCTTGAAATATATTAAGTAAGATCAAATAGCAATTTTTTTTCGCTTGCCCTTTCCCTGCTATCGATCGTTCTGAATTATGCAATGTTTTATTTTCCCATCATTTTATGCTGCCCGCGGGCCAAATTGAGATCGATGAAGCAAAAATACATAAACGCGCCACCGCACGCGCGTAAATAATGGAACAGCTTTTTGCGGAGGCGGCGAAGCACTTCGCGATGAATAATTTAACCGTCCGGCGCGCATTGTTTTTTAAGTGTGAATTATTGACGCAGGTGGAGGCGATGGTGAGGTCGGCGGCACACCAGAAGGGGGTCGCCGTCGAAACACGACCCTATATCGGACGCGAGTTCCGCTCTGCAGAACCCAGACGACGCGCGGACATCATGGGACATCCTGGCGCGGCGCTTTTATCAGAAGGAGATATCAGAATGGTCAGTTTAAAAATTTATTTTAATTTTCTACTTCACAACTTTTATCTGAAAAAAAAAAATAGCCAAGGTTGCAAAAATTTCCAATATATATTGATTGTTTTTTTTGTGTTAAATTTTGATTGAATATTTTTCTTGCATTATTAATTGATTGAATTTTGATACGTACAGTTTTATTTGAATGCGTTTTTAATTCTTGACATTTTATACAAAATTTGTTTTTAGGTTCAAGAAATGTTTATTGGGTTCGAATTTTTTATTATTTTGCAAATCACAAGATTTCGTCACGAGTCTTTGTGTACCTACGAGCAAAGGTCAAATCAGAAATTCCATTTTTCATTAATAATGCAATGACGCGAGGAAACACAAGAAAGTTCTATCGATGCAATTTCAAATGCAAAATGATCATCATCATTCTCGCCAATCGTTTTAACATATAATTTCCATTCAAAGGGCGCCGAGTTCATTGTCGCTGCCGAGCAGAAGCAAAAGTCTCTGTCGAGTATGTGTTTTTTCCTCTAATTATCCGCACGCATCATTTTCTAATTAACCCATCAATCACGCAACAGATTATTCGAGCGCTTTCGCGTCAATCAAGGACGAGACGCAGCTCGAGAGTTTGTGGACCGAGTGGCAGCAACAATTGCAGCCGGACGAGGACGATGACTATTCAAACTTTTTGCGCCTCACCGAACAAACTGCGTCTTTGAATAGTAAAAAAAATTCAGAAAATTTTCGCGTGCAACGGTTTTTACAAGGTTTTTTTTCTAACAGGGGAGCGGAATCTGGAGAACTTGTGGGAAATGCAGACCGAGTGGTCCGACGGATATGCCAAGGCTAAACGCCTGTGGGCAGAGATCGAGCCGCTCTACCTCAAGTTCCACGATTACGTACGCAGAAGACTGCAGAAAATTTATCCTGATGTACCGGAAAACATTCCAGTGCACCTGCTAGGTACATAATCAGATTTAAGAAAAATTAATGCCTAATTAATTAAAATTGATTCTTTAAAATTTTTATCAAAATTTTCACGATAGATTTTACTCAAATTGGCCAAAAAATGACCTATCTTGATTTTCACAAATGTTGTTGGGCTGGTGAGGTAAAATTTCATCACTCGAAAATTTCGGGTACTTTTCCGAGAAATCAGATTTCCGAAAAATGCGATAAGAAACAGAAAATATTGAATATCTTTGCTTATATTTTGAAATTAAGTAAGTTCTCTTCGGTGCTACACGTAAAATTTAACGCCCAACAACTTTTCTGTTGACAACTTTTGTGTAGGTCAAAGGTCAAGGTCACTAAATTGCAAATTTCACTTTCTGATGCAATTTTCGCAAAGATGCACCCCTCAAATATTTTGCGGGGTATAGGAAAAAATGTTGCCCCAAGTGTGTAGAACAAAACCCGTGATTTTCAAAATGGGATTGTATTTAGTTTTTGAGATATTTTTAAATGAATTTTAAAAAGCAGTCAGATAATAGCTTTTTTGCATTGAAAAACTCTACTTTTTAAATTCATTTATAAATATCTCAAAAACAAAAAAATAACCGCATTTTGAAAATCAAGGGTATTGTTCTACACACTTGGGGCTACATTTTTTCCTATACCCCCAAAACTATCTGAGTGGAGCATCTTTGCGAAAATTGCGTTAAAAAATGAAATTTGCAATTTAGTGACCTTGACCTTTGACCTACACAAAAGTTTTTAACAGAAAAGTTGTCGGGCGTAAAAAGTTACATCTATATGTAGATAGAGCAAATTTAATTTCTAAATAGAAGCAAAGATATTCAATATTTTCTATTTTTTTTTTTTGGAAATTTGATTTCCCGGAAAAGCGCCCAAAATTTACAAGTGAAATTTTAGGGAGCACAGCGTCTTTCTACCCCTAAAACATATGTGAAAATCGGGATGGGGTTCTTTCATGAAAATTTTAGCCAATTGGATTTAAATCTATCGTGAAACCACCTTATTGTTTATTATTATAAATATTTTTTTTAATATTGATAATAATTTTATTTTTATTACTCGCAATGTAAAATTAAACAAATTTCCACGTATTGATTAAAAATTATTATGTTCTTTGCCTTTGAAGGTTCTCCAGAGGGAGTCGATTGGACTTTCATTGCCAAGGAAACGCTCTTGCAGGAGGAGCTGATCAAAAGTCTGGAATCTGCTATATCACAGCAGGTTGCCAAATTTTAATATAAATCCCTTTCAGCATATTCTAACCCACTCCTTTATCCTTCCTCAAACAGAATAAAGAGCAGCTTTATCGACGGGCCCAGCAAATGAGTCACGACTTCGGTCTGCCAGATTTGGGTCGCAGTTTTTGGGAGCAGTCGGAATTCGCCGGGCGCTGCCCTTCCGAGGTCATTTCCGCCTGCAGTGACGAAGGCGTCAGGTGCGAATCAAACTCTAATAAGATCTATTTTTCGCTCATTTATTATTATTTTTTTTTAATTATAGGGTGGTCACGTGCAACTCGTCGTCACGTTGGGCGGACTATTTGGAAGCAAATGAAAACATCTTCCGCGGGTCGTACTTTAATTTGGCCGCACGATCAAACTCGTACGTCTTCCGACACGGCAACCGCTTCTCCGGTAAGTTAATTTGTTTTCATTCAAAGCTCTCGACCGAAGTTCAATTTTATTGCATCTCTGGAGACGCGTCTTATCGCACAAGAGCCGCACTTGTGACGTCGACAAACAAAAGCGGTCTGAATTGTATTCTTTTCAAGGAGATACTCATATAAGCGCCCTTGGAACGGATCTTTCAGGATTTACAAAGTTCAATCTGACCCAATTAATAATAAAATTATTCTGCGATAGGCTCGGAAAGGCTTAATTAAAATGTTGCTTTCAATCAACGCATGTGCAGATAAAAAAAAATGTTTAGATTATTTTTAAATCAATTAAATTGCATATCAAAATGTATAAAGATAAGTACTGGCTTTCCATTGCTGAAGCAGTTATTAGATATTAAAGGGTAATTTAAATTTAATTTTAATAAAATATTTCATTACAATAATTGTTTTAAGATATCCACAAAGGCGATGATTTTATTTGTAAAACTTAATTAATTGGACGTTTTCTGTAAATAATTTTTATTTTAATTATATTAAATTTTAAATATAAAAACTTCCAACATTGTTTTTTTCAATTTAAAAGTTTTAAATTTGAAAAAATAGATGAAAATTAAATACTTTGAAGATACTTGGATAAAGCCCAAAAAATATAATAGAAAAACTTTGTTCAAGCCTAGTTTAATAGTTTATTAGAAAATATTTCTTATCAGATTAAAAGCAGAAGGCAAGAAAATTTCGATTAAAAATATTCTATTTTCTATTTTTATATTAATATGTGTGAAAAATTAAGTGTTCATGAAGAGCATTACCTGATTTCCAGCTATACCAGAAGCCGTGTCCAGTCTGGGTGGTCTGTTGGCTGCAGCTAGCTCGGTGGACTCGGAGGGTTTGGTGTCTCGAGATCCGTCCGACCCTCTTGGCCAAGCAGTCAATCTGAGGCTGCTGGTTGCTCTGAGGACGCTGCCCCGTCTGCCAGCTCTGCTCGCCGCCGACCTCTGCCGCATCCGCGACGCCCCCTTTCCCTCGCGCCCTCTGCCACCCTCTTGTTGGCAGGACAGGTACGTTCTGTCTCCACCAATCAAATTAACTTGCAAACACGACACCCCTGATATTATTGCCTGTCGACGGATATTTGATCTACGACGCCGCCGCCACTGATCAACAATTTCAACACTACTTGCGGCTTTGCAATTTATGTCTCGTTGTCAGGCATTATTCCTTTAGGTGTCTGGCAGAAGAGCAATTAATTAAATTTGTAAAGATAAAAAAAAATGATTTATTGAATTTCATGCTGAAGTTAATAATAATTAATTTTCTATTTTTCAAATTACAGAACAAAAATGCAAAAAGTGGCGCCACCAAGTTCCTTGAGTGGCAAGGACGTTTTTGATCTCTTTGCTGACAGGGCAGTCACCGCAAACGCTCCTCATCTAAGGTAGAAAAGATTTTATTTTATTTCCAAATGAAATTTGTTTGAAGAAGTTGACACTCGAGGAGATGATCATGAAAATAAAGAGATCAGGCTTTTCCTCGTTGCAAAAAATTTGTTTTTATTCAAAAACAAACGTTTTTATTAAAAAACAAAACGTTTTTATTCAAAAACAAACGTTTTTATTAAAAAACAAAACGTTTTTATTCAAAAACAAACGTTTTTATTCAAAAACAAACGTTTTAATTCAAAAACTAACGTTTTTATTCAAAAACAAACGTTTTTATTAAAAAAACAAACGCTTTTATTCAAAAACAAACGTTTTTATCCAAAAACAAAGGTTTTTTTTTAAACAAAATGTTTTTATTAAAAAACAAAACGTTTTTATTCAAAAACAAACGTTTTTATTTCTTGAGCAAGAAATATAAAAAAAATTCGCAATTGAAAAAAAACCACATTTTAACATAAAAATAAAAATCTTAAAACTAACAAAAAGGTTGGTACTTGAATTTGCTAGTTTTAAGATTTTTATTTTTATGTTTAAATGTATTTTTTTATTTCAATTTTGCTAATTTTTTGTAATTTTCTTGCTCATGAAATAGGGTTGCAGACCGTGACCGAAACTGGTAGAGCCGTTTGCTTTTGAATAAAAGCAGATTTTTTGCAACGAGGAAAAGCCCGATCTCTTCATTTCCAAATGAAATATTAATCATTTTAATGGAATTTGGATTTTCAGTGAATTTGCTGGGACGATTCTTCAGTTCCAACTTTATGAATATCTGACCAAGAGTTCTGGCTTGTCCAGGAGGGACTTGTTCAAAATCGGCATTCAGAAATTGCAGGCTGATGATAATTTTAGGTTTGTTTTGTTTTTATTTTCAATCATTAATTTTTAATATAATTGATTAAAAAATTGTTTAAACAGGAGTTTGCTGAGGGGTGGATTGGCACTTCCGTGGCCAAAACTGTTAGAGGAGCATCTGAACATTACCGAAATCAGCACGGCGCCCCTGCTCAAGTTCTTCAAACCCCTTTTGCCGGTGTTCGATGACATGTCGCCCGTGGACGAAATCCCAGACTACGACGCCAACACCGAATACCCTCCGGAGGTGTCGTCATCCTCACCGTCACCCCCACCACCGCCCTCCCCAACCCCCAGAATAAGAGAGGTGAAATCGTCAACTCTCAGTCCCAAACCGGAAGTAGTGGAAGTTAGCACCTCTGAAACGGAAACGGATGTTCCGACCGAGTCGAACCTTGCGCAGGACGAGGTCTCCACGTCGCAGCCAACGACCTACATCGCCATCGGGGGAATCCTCCTTGGGGTGGTCATTGTTGTGGCGGCCATTTTCATCGTCAATCGGCGCCGGAAGAAGCGTCCGGAAATACGCAAGTCGAGCAACGGCGCCACCTACGAAGCCGTGATCCGTCGCAGCGCCGGTCGTCCTGCTTCCTTCTCTCCGGTCGTCGCTAAGCGACTTTCCGAGAACGGAAATGAACCCCCCTTACCCCTGTTTTCAACGTTTTCCAGCTCAACCGAGTCACCGACGGAAAGCATACCTCTCGAGGAAACCAACGGAAAGTTGAGTAATTGATTTTTTTTCCTCAAAGAAGGAGGAAGACTTTGTTATGCGTATATTTATTAACTGCAAGAAGTGTGTGTTGATCAGAAGATGATTTTTATGTTATGATGTTCATTGTTAATTAATGCTTAGCATTAATTGTAAGTAGCATCCAAATAATTAATTAGGCTAATCTAAAATTGAGGCCAATTGTAAATTTATAAGTTTCTAAATCAATTGTATAATTTTTACAATAATTTTTCTCGTCAAAAATTATCGCGAATCCAACGTCTCATGTTATTTGTTACCCAGTTTGTGTGTTTCCGAACGGCCAAAATCTGTGAGACTTCAGTCCGCCCTATTACGCTACACTTTGTGATATTAGACGTAACCTTCGTGTGCGTGAGTCCTAGGAGAGTAAGTGCGTTTTCTCATTCTACTTGCTAATGACGTTGCAAAGTTACCATATGAGAGGCAAAAGCAAGCAGAGTGGCGTCCAAGTATTCCTATTTTTGGAAGAAGTTCTTTTTTGCGACGATATATGTTTTTATAATTGTCTTATAAAGAAAACTAAGAGTTTCTTTTAAATAAAAATCTTCCTGAAATTCCCTTAAAAGTTCCATATAATATATATATTTTGTTGTAAATAAACAGACAAATTTCAAAATTTTTTATTTTAATGTCCCCACCTTTTCCTTAATTGGTACACAAATTTTGGTGGTGGAAAATTGGAAGTTTTTTTTTAAAATTACGTTACTGCTCAAGAAGGGGTTCTTCAGGGAGCATTTCAAGCACGGCGATTGCCTCTGGTGGCACCAGAGCTCTCAACTTCTCGTTTTCGATCTTGATCAATTCCACCTTCTGCTCGTATTTGCTCTTGAGGTCTTGGAAGATGCGCAGCTGGTTTTCGTACTCGTTCTTAAGCTCTGCGTTCAACTTCACTGCCGTCTCCATTTTCGACAAAACGGCGCTACGACGCTCCTTCTCGGCCAGCGCGTGATCCTCCAACAATTTAATCGTTGTCTGGAAATTAGAAATAAATTAAAAATTATTAAAATAAATCAATAAAATTCATAAAACATTTTATAATTTGGATGGCAAATAAATAGAAAATTTTGATCTGTTTAATTTATTCTAATGAAATTAATGCAAAATTTAAACAGCTTAAAAAAACTCTTTCAAAAAAAGGTCATTGCACACATATTTTTTGTTGTTCCAAAAATTAGATTATAGAACTATTATTAGATGGTAGTACACTGAATTTTTAATTTTTATTATTAAATGAAAATGAAAACTTCCAAACTAAGCTGCTTTTTAATTTGTTTTTAACCAAAAATGTTTAATGAGAACAATCCCAGTTATGCTCATTTTACTCTAGAGAAATTTTTTACTCTTCATTTTAAAATTTTTCTGCAAGTTATTTTTAAAAAAAATGTTCCTCAACTTAAAAATAAATAATAAATTATTTGAGAATTTAAATAATACCTTAAGTTGGTCTGTTTCAAGCCCCCTGATGTTAAGAAGTTCCTTGTGAACGGCCACGACCTCTTTCAGCGCCTTCACCTGACTCTGCAGCTGCGTGTTTTGCCTTTGGAAACTTTCGGTCTGTATGGTTGATGATTTCAGGGTGTCCGTCATATTGTCTAAAGTTTCCTGTTCAAATGTAAATTGAAGAATATGAAAATTTATTTAAAAAAAGCTCAAACTTTAATTGTTGCTCTTTCATTATCGGTCAGCGCCTCAGAGCCTTTTTTCGCCGCGTCCAATTCCGCCTCCAACTCGGTTATCCGTTTCTCGGCCAACTGAAGTTTATTCTTGTAGTTTTCGCGGTCCTCAGTGCGAATCTGCAGCTCCTGCTCCAGTCGCTGCACCTTGGACGTCAAGTTTTCCTCCGCAGTCCCGTTGGTCTGTTTCTGCTCTTGGCTCAGCGTCTCGGCCAGTTTGTGGTTTTCACTCTCAGCCTGCAACGCGACGCACGAAAATAAATTTGAGATAAGAGAAGAGAGACACGGTCAGACCTCCTTCTGTAGGTTTAAGAGCTGCTGAATCTGCTCCTGGAGGGTGGCCACTTCTTTGGCCGCCGTCTCGACGTCACCCAAAGTTGGGACGGGTGCTGTGTCTGTCCCGTTCTCCATAGTCCCTTCTGACTCCCCACCTTCTGGATTTCCTGCAGATTTCAACCAGTGATGGAGAATGATTTAAATTTCTGTTAAATGTTATGAAACAATTATGATATTTGATGTAATTTTAAGTTTCATTTTATGTTTTATTTATAAATTCATAATGAAATTTTAAAAAAATATAAAAACTCAAAAGCAGCCGAGCTTGTTTTCCATTTTAAAGAGATTTTTCTAAAAATAGCATCAAGTCATTAATAAACGTAAAACAAGCTTTTAGAATTTCACAGTTTCCCCTTTCAAACTTGACTTATTATGACTTTTCATCAAACTGATTTGCGATTACTTACCCGCCGCGTTACCTATTCTGCCAGCCGGAGAGGAATTCTCGTCAAGGGAGGAGGATGAAACTACGGAGTTCGGTGCTGATGGCGAGTGCCCCTAAGTCTCTGAATCGTTCCTAGTGCGCAGGAAGTCACCGCCTGTGCCGCCAGACTGGCCAACTCATAAACGAAACAACTCATAATTCTAATTTCGCTGCTCTTGCCAATCTTCAACTAATATCACTGAAACCATTTTTTAACTTTTTCGCAGTAAAAATTTCATTCAAATTGGAATAAAATATCAATTTGTTTATTTGAAGTATTTGGAATAGAGTTTGTTGGCACCGCTTTTTGCTTTCTCCGTCTTATAAACATAGAACACGCTATTTCAGGCTGGTGCTATTAATAGCGTACACACGGCGCTCTCCGTGCCTCCTCCGCCGTTCATCTGGCTCCCCCCGCAGAGCTTCTCTAGATTTTACGTCGAAAACAACTCTTACTGAAAAATAATTTCGCAGAAACTCTAAAATTCGCCATTAACTGTTGCCGAAAAAGGACTTGGTAGTTTATTCCAGTTTTTGGCGCTCTTTTATTAGGGGTGGCTTTTTGGTTTGCAGGGGTGTTGCCAGATGTCTCTCTGGCGGGTCGGGTCGGAGCTTTTCTCCACAGAGAGCGCGAGAATTGACTCCTGAAAGCAATAAGTATGCAACCGGCTCGGCGTAGTTGCCCTTGGTGTTGCGTAACACTCGCAATTGCAGGCGCTACTCACTGTCTGAAGTCTGAATCCTTATGAAATTGATAATTTTTTTTTATTCTTTTGTTAAAAAGATATGTAAAAATATAAATATCAATAACATAAACACGTAATTATTTTAAATTGTTATATTATTTTCTTATTTGATGTATTTTTTAATATTATAATTTAAATTAAAATAATATTAAATAATTATTAAAATTATTTAGATGTATTTCTAAATTTTTATTATTTTTAATAAAAAAGCGTAAATAATATTGCTTCTTGTCTGTAATTTTATATAATGACATTTTTTATATTATAAATTAATAAATAAAGAATCTGCATGTGCCACTATTTCATTTCACTATTATTTATAAATAAATTGGAATTCTCAATTTCTGTGTTCTAATTCCATCTGAGAAGATACGCAGATTATCTCACCCGAAAGTCCCTCCTCCAAGTCGTTATCATTTTAATACCTGGCGCTCATTCGTCTTGGCCGGGGGTGTTCTTATATTTTTTCCGCCTCCATTAGCTTAATGACGTGTGTGTTCCCTCGCCGGCAATTTATTGCGCCTTGTTTTTTATCTTTCGGAGGTGCGCGCAATAAATTAGCAACCGAGAAATAAATTAAGAAAAGCCGCCGGTTGTTTCCGCACGGCTGCATATCTCGCAGGCGTTCGGGTAAATATACAACCAGGGCGGAGAGACTTCTTGCTTATTTACAGCCGGCTCTCGTCTGATAGGTTGCTTTGGGCGAGAATTATTTGTTGCTAAACCCTGCTTGACTGGAAGACTAGAAAAACCCTTTAAAATTGTAGAAATTTTAATTCAGGAGAGAAAATTTTTTTAATTTGTTTCGTTTTAATTTTCTGTATTAATTTAAAGGTTTTGTACCGAATTAAAGCCAACCCTTTTCCTTTTCCCAAAATTTATCTCATTCCGTGGGCGGACAGCGGTGGACAGAATCTGGAGACCATAATTCAATTTGCAGGTCCCACTGGTTTTCGTTCCCCGGCCGATTTATCTCGTTTATCCGGTGCGATATTCGATTCATTTTCGTTGCTGCCGCGAAAAAGGGCTGCGGTGTGAAGTGCAGGAGGGCCAACGAGGTTAATCCGCGCGTTCGGCCCGACTTAATCATTGTTTATGGCGCAGTTATGCCTCTGGTGTGTCAATAGCTATAAGCGGAAAACGGCCCTTTTATGTCCTCTCGTAAAGAAACGAACGTCACGAGAGTGCGCGCCAAACAAACAAACAAACATAAATATCGCGAGTGCGTATTAACGCCAGTCGCAATTTTTTTTCGCCCTAGCAAAAAAATATTTTCACAACTCTCTTGTGCACATTCACAATCCTCATATTTCAGGTATGCGTTTTCGGGCGATAAATCCAAGACGTGCCAACCCTAATCTCGGCCGTCCTTTTTCACCGTGGCTGGAGATATGATAAGTGGAGAGTTTTTTCCTGCTGAGAAGAGAATTCGCGGTTTTATACGACTTCACTTCGCTTGGCCCTTGTTCTTGAGTGAAAAAAAAATACCTGTTTCTGTATGAAACTTGCTGCGAATAATAAAAGTTTGATAATATTTCGTTGAATTCTGAGTTTTTTCAGTAAAAAATAATCTAATTTACATTAATCAGTTGACACATAGTATCGGAATATTTAAATTTAGCATTTTGCATATTTGTTTAATTATAGTGTGATAAGTTAATGAAGAAAAAGAACAATCAAGGAGATGGTATAGTTTATACAATTTGAAGTAAATGCGCTTAGAAAACACTTACTAAATTAGAAAAATTAATATTAATGGAAAATATATTAATGAGTTTTAAAGCGATTCATTTAAGAAATTCAATAAATACTTTGCAGTATATATTTTAATATATTTATATTATAAAAACGATAAAAACATAAATTGTTTTAAAAATAACTATTTTATTATATGAAATAGGTAATAATTATTATGTAATTTTATCAATGAAGCTATTTTTCTATCAAGTGGTTCCTCTTTTGGAGTGAAAAACAATGTTTTTGAACGACGGATGTCCCGAACGCTCTTCACCACTTTTTATATTTTCGCTCCCTCGTCTTCCTTTTCCGTTCGGAAGGTCGTTCCAAGAAGTAGGGAGCGGTGAAATCAGCAAAATCAGCGCGCATTAATCCGTCGGCGATATTCTATGAGGGCGCCCCTGCCCCGTCTCTGATATTGGAGAATCGGCAAATTTCACCCCAACGTGTGCCGTGCGGGTTGCCGCACAACCCTTTCCACCACACAGATCAAACAAACGGTCTCTGATTGGAAACCTTTCAAACCTTAATTACGACGGCGTCCGTCCGAAAAAAAGGAATAAATTTCTCCTTTTTTTTTGTCAGCAGAGGGGACATAAAAATGAATGATGCAGCGGAGACTTGTGCATAATGCCGCGAGAGTTTGGTATTCAAGACGTGGCGCGGCTGCCGCTCCGCTCTTATTGAGATTTATGAACTGCTCTTATTACACACACCGCCTTTTCTTTTCAGCTGGGAAAAATGTCACGGCGCAATTTCCCGGATTAATTTTTCCCGGGTCGTTTATATTCCTGAATCCAGCTGATCAGCACGTTTTTTTTATTCGGCAGGAAGGAGGGCCAAAGTTTTTAATGTATTCAAAGCGGAAGGTGTCACTGCTTGCCTAAGGAAAATACTTTTCCATCTCTCTCTCGGTGCCGAGCAAAATATATCGCGCAGTCGTGTCGATTCGCAACTCGTGTGCGTTTCCTGTTTGCCCCGAAGTTCTTCTCGAAACTTTTGTCAGCTAGGCAGAAAAACTATATAAAAAGTTTGGACGCGCCCTTATATTCTCGACTCTTTTTCTCTTCGATCCGACAGAGACGCGCCTGCAGGAGATGCACCGAGCGCGTGGCAAAAAATTCCCTCTTTTTTTGCGCGTGGAGAACAAAAGTGGCCGTGTATTGTGTGTTGCATTTCCAGTTAATGATACCGAGGCTCCCTGCGGGCAGATGTACGCACGCATTTTGTAATGATTCGTCCGCTTTTGTTCGGTGGAGGCAAAAGCGCGAGGGAAATCAAACCGCGAGCTGATGTTATTGAAAAGACGAATGCGTGCGTTTCCCAAGTGGATCAATTGAACAGGGACAAGATGGACCACAATTGATGGAAGCTGAATTGTGTATATAGCAATGTGCCTAAAAATTAAACATTTTTTCAAGAGTCTAAAAAGAACTAAGTAAAAAATTAAAAATTTCAATAATTGCTGTTTCTTTTTTACTGCTTATTTGTTCAAAGTTAGAATGAAACGTCTTTTTGGAGAATAATAATTAGTAAAAATACCGAAAATCCATTAAGTACTAAATATCTATAAATGTTTTGTTTTGTCTTTTGACGAGAAAAGAGCTCATGAATTAGGGTTGCAAACCCGCAACTGAAATTGGAAAGAGCACCGGGATTTGCTGTATCATGCAGAAACTATAAAGTTGCTCATCTTCACCGAGGAAGCCGGATTTTATTTCATTAAAAAAAGTACTAAATATCATCAAATGGTAAAAATGCATAGAATGAACCTTTTGAGGCTAAAAGCTGGGTTAGTCTGGTTAATTCCTTAATTTCATTTGACTTAAATTTGCATTGATTTCATAAATATGTAATATTAGATAGAAATGGAAAAACGTTTGAGGCTACCAAGTGTTAGGTTTAACTGGGATTTATTATATTAAATATGTGTTCGGAAATATTTTATATAGATTTATACTATGATGCACTATGCATTATAATTAAACGCTCAAGTTTTTCTCTAGCTTATATACATACAACGCATTTACATTATGATCCAAAAGACTTGAATAATAAAATGTATTATAATTAGCAATAAATGATAACAATTGTAAAAATCGATAGTTTAAATTAATAAATATTGGAAAACTTTAAATTTTATTATATATTAAATTATTTTGCAAACTCTTTTTCTAGAATTTCATTTCATTTATTCTCTCTCAACAAGTCAAACAAAAATTGAAAAATCACATTGGGAGAGAATTGGCAGCCAGCTCTGGTAAACAACTTACTAAAACTCATAGGCTCAATTTGGAAGCAAAAGTGTTTCCAACTTAAACCTACTCGCCGAACTGGAGCCGTAAACGGGAAAAAGATTTATCAAAGGGTTACATATATTTTGCATATATTTATTTTAGATTTATGAGCCAAAGAAACTGGTTTTTTGGAATTTAATTAAAAAAATTTGTCGCTTCTGAATCTTAAAATTGAGATAGGGAAAAGTGCCATGGCGCGGTTCCGTATAAAATACAGCAGCAGGGAAAATTTAGCAAGTTCGCTTATCACATCGTGCTGCTTGTTGTTGTTTTCCTGCTGCTTTTTCCATTACTCGGCGGGCACGGAACTAACTCACTGCTGTGCCCGGAGATAGTTCTCGTTGATCCTTCATAAGACACCAAATGGAAGAGCCTCTTGGGCGGATAGCATCACGTATTCCAGGAGGCCCATGATTAAAACACGACCATCCATTACGGCTGCGTTTTACACCGACTCTCGCGAAAAAGAAAGAGAGAAAGAAAAGTTGGAAGAAGACGAAGAAGGGCGAAACTCATTATGGCGCTTATCAAAGACTAGGAGAAGATCTTTCGGAATGAAAAACGCACCGAGGCTCCACTGATATATGTAGGCTGCCCTAATGGAACGAATGTGTCACTTAATTAAGTTATCTAACCGTGAAGATGGAGGAGAAAAAGCAGGAGGAAGATGAAATAAGGTCTTCTAAGACAGAAAGGGAAAGATTTTATTTTGGAATTTTTTTTTTTAAACTATAAAATAGCAACTTTGTTCAAAAACAAAAATTCATTTTGATTATTTTCAAAAGAAATGTTGGACTCATATAAAATTTACGACCGAACGAGAATGAGCGCCAGAGCCGAAAAACTCTGCAAGGAAGAGTTGAAGGCATAAAATCAGAGTGCGGCCCGGGTAGTTTGCGCCGCGCGGGTGTGAAATTACAACCAAAAAGAATACAAGTTGTCCACCGTCGGTGAAATAACAATAATATTGCGAGTGGCGAAAGAAACCTTTATCTTTTTTACGGCCTAACTTTAACACTGGCGCGCAGGTCTCCATCTCTATCAACGCGCACAGGCGACAAATCTCGCTGCAAAAGCATTAAATAGTAAAAAGTGGCGCCGTCAAGAAACCCCTTCATTTTATTTTATATCGACTCCTTTACTGTCGTAAATATGACGCTCTATTGCTTCTATTTATAGAACTTCTTCGATGTCCCCAATAACTCTGCCATAACCTATAATCATCAAATTGACTCAAAGTTATTGGGATTTGAAATTACAAAGACTGGAAGTTTCATTGTTATTTTATTATTGCTTTTTATTTGTTCAATAAATTTTATTGAATTTTTGTTTTTAAAACAGCAAGATTTTCCTAAAACTTTTTAAATAAAAAAATGTTTGCAAAAAATTATTTTGATATTCTTGAAACTCATTGTAGCCAATCACATTTTTGATCACAGGTACTTCTAATTGACTTGTATAGGTTTTTTCATTGCCCTTCAAATTTTAAATTCCGATTTAATTGTTAAACATATTTTTATAAATTTTAAACCAAATGCAACAAAATGAACTGCAGAACAGTTAAATAAAAAATAAAAACCATGTACATAAGAAAAAAATCCATTTTATTTATGGAACTCTATGGAATTTTTTAACTTTCTGAATTGGCATAGAATGCAGAAATGAGTATGAAAATTAATTGAAATTATTTTCAACAGAACGAGATAAACCTCTTGGTTAACAATCTAACTAAAAAGACCAAAATTTTGCAGCTCAACTAAAAAAAAAAACATAGCATTTAGTCTGATCTAATTCATTTTTTTATCATCATTTTTATACCTGCAAAAATGAAAAAAGGATCAAAAAGTACAAAACATTATTTATTATAAATTCCATTTTCAGAAGTAGGCTTTTTGCATGTTTGTTTTTGGCTTGTCCTATTTCGCTTTTCTTCTTTGCACAGCTGAGCCGCCAGTTTTTTCTTCCCTCGCTGCTTTGCGCTCGTCGTCTCGTGAACCTAATTTATCTCGGGCCGGCCAGATTTAAGGGCGACCCTTCCTGCGCGCCTTGTTTATTTTAGGGCTCAACTGCGTGTTGTGCTTCTCGCAGGTCTTCCGCTCTCTCTCAGGGCGCTGCAGAAATTAACGTGCGTGTTTTACTATCAGGCCGGGAGCCTTAATGCAACTTTGCACTTACTCGTCGGTATCCCCTCGGCGGCCGTTTCCTCCTTAAGACTCTCGCCGCCGCCGCCGCCGAGCTGCTCATTAACATATGTATTCTCGGCCCGTCTTCGGCCGTAAGTCATTTCGTAACGCCCCGGATTTATGGGCACAAGAAGCAGCGAGAGCACCAGCAAATTGCCGCGCACAGCTCACTCTCGACAACGGTGCGGCGGCGGCGGCGGATTTGCTAAGAGCTTTGTGCACTGGTTTTTTCTTGAGCCTGTTGCATCACTTCTTCTTGCTTGCATATTTCCGCTTTTCCGACAAAATGGCAAAGTTTATGGATTCGTCCGGACGTCAGAACGACGAAAGAAGGAAAAAAATCCTCAAATTGAAGACTTTAATCAAAACTTTTGTTAAACATGGAAATGAAGAGATCGGGCTTTTCCTCGTTGCAAAAAATTTTTGGTTTTTATTAAAAAACAAACGGCTCTACCAGTTTCGGTCACGGTCTGCGACCCTATTTCATGAGCAAGACAAATCAGCAAAATTGAAAAAAAAGACCACATTTCAGTTAAGCAGAGGACATTGATTAAGAACCTAACTCTTCTTTTTCTGATATTTTCATGAAAAGTTACAAAAAACTGATATGAAAATGCGAAGAGAAATCAACCAATTCGTGGTTTAAAAGGGATATGAAATTAAACCAAATCAACTTTTGAAATCACTCACGAAATCAACTACAAATTTAATTATTCGCTGCTACTTCCCTCTCTATTTAGTCAGTTCTTAATTATATTGAAACTGAAGCAACTTGTAGAGTAACTTTTTTTCTTACCATCCAAAATTATTGCAAGTAATTTCCAAGGCAAAATTTCAATTCTCCAAAAGAATATTGAGCCAGAATTTGTACAAACAATTGGTTAGTCCATAAGATTTCTAGTAGAAATCAAGAAAAAAAATCTACTTATTTAAATTTTGGCAAATTTTTTCATTTAATGGATACACTCGAGGTGGATTTCATGAAAAATTGAAACCGGGCGAACCTAGTTGCAAAGAAAATATGGAAAAATAAAGGAAAACTGACCCCAAAGGCGACCTGCTGGTACTTTAAAAACCTTGGGGTTTGTCGTGCCCGAACTAAACCTAAGTGGGAGGAAATCATAAAAAGTTAAAAATAAAATAGGGATAAATTTTAATAAACACAAATTGCAGAATTTAATTTAGCAAAAAAAGCTTTGGTTTAGTTCGGACACGACAAACCCCTAGGTTTTAAAGTACCAGCAGACCGAACGTCGCCTTTGGGGTCAGTTGTCCTTTATTTTTTCATTTTTTCTTTGCAACAATGTTCGCCCGGTTTCAATATTTCAAATATTTTCATCTTTTTTTGTCATTTATAAATTTTAAGTATTTTTACTGAAACTTTAAACGAAGCACATATAAAGGAACGTGCATTTGCTCAATCTAGATTTATTGAAAAATTGAAACCGGGCGAACCTCGTTGCAAAGAAAAAATTCAATCTAGATTTATTATTATTATTTTTTTACAAAATCATTTTTTTTTTCTTTAAACTTTTCCTTTAAATTTTTATGCAAACAACAGCTCACAATGGAACCCTCCGAAAGTCTTCATTTCAGAGCCTAGGGTCTCATTGTAATGACCGCACTGACCATGTACTTTGTCTCTGGCTGAGAGTGGAGAACTCACGAGAGTTCCTCTCTTGCAACTCCGACTCGTTCTCGCTCGCACCCACGATATTGCATAATTACTACACACGACGACATGATTCTGGCTGCCTTGGATTCGGCGGGTGCGCAATAATGAATGCTAATTACACGCCGGCCTAATGACTGCTTAGACACCATCTCGCGTGGAGAGCGCACAGCCGTCGAAATAGGAAGGAAATTGCATAATAAGAATTCGCTGCATATTCATGTTCGCAGTACCGAGAGAGCCCCTCTCACATGTGCCGAACGTGCATACCATGCATGGAAAATGCTTATGGTGAATGGGCATTTGTTCGGCCCCAATATTCAAATTTCCACTAAAATATTCTTTTTTTTTTTTAAATTATCTTTGGTTTAATTTATTAAATAATAAGGAAAATTTTCATTCAAAATTGGAAATTGATTAGTTCAAACTATTACAAATTATTGCTAATAACTAGTGTTGAGTAGGGGAAGTAAATTTATATTTAATAATTTTGGAGTAAATTAAATTTAATTCTATTGATTATGGTTCATCACCTTATTTTACTGATTAATTACAAAATAAAAAGTATTAAAAATAATTATAACATACATATATAAAAAATAGAGAAGAAAATTAAAATAATAATTATTATTTCCGAGTGAGATTGAGGGGGCTTTGGACAAAAAAAATTACCATATCTTATTTTAACATATGTCAAAGTGGGTGTCTGGAGGGGCCTCCTCGCCAATTTTGAGACCTCAAAAAAGGGGCGTTGCCCAAAATTTTGGGGGTTGAAAAATGACCCGAGATTTTTTTGATTGTCCATAACTTTGGAACGGTTTGGGTTAGAACAATGATCTAAACTGTTCCTAACCTAACTTTTTACGCTGAACAACTTTGCCGTTGACATAAAAGTCGTAGACTTTAGGGTAATGTCACTTTTCGGAGATTTTTATATAAAAGTAAAATTTTGACGATGATAGCCCCCTCCAATTTTTTTGGTGATATAGGAAAAAATGTAGCCCATGAAATTTTACGTCGGCCCTGTAATTTTCAGAATGGCCATTTTTTCCGTTTTTGAGAAAATACAGGCTAAATAATGAAAAACGTGCTTTTCCGAGGCATATTTTTGGATAAAAATTTTTAAAAACCTGAAAAATCAATCAAAACCACGATATATCCTAAATTTTAGTTATTTTGACTGTAAGAAACATAAATTATTTCATATTTATTAATTTTTAAGATTTTTAAATTTTTTTTATCCAAAAATAAGCCTCGGAAAAGCACGTTTTTCATTATTTAGCCTGTATTTTCTCAAAAACGGAAAAAATGGCCATTCTGAAAATTACAGGGCCGACGTAAAATTTCATGGGCTACATTTGTTCCTATATCACCAAAAAAATTGGAGGGGGCTATCATCGTCAAAATTTTACTTTTAAATAAAAATCTCCGAAAAGTGACATTACCCTTAAATCTACGACTTTTATGTCAACAGCAAAGTTGTTCAGCGTAAAAAGTTAGGTCAGGAACAGTTTAGATCATTGTTCTAACCCAAACCGTTCCAAAGTTATGGACAATCAAAAAAATCTCAGGTCATTTTTCAACCCCCAAAATTTTGGGCAACGCCCCTTTTTTGAGGTCTCAAAATTGGCGAGGAGGCCCCTCCAGACACCCACTTTGACATATGTTAAAATAAGATATGGTAATTTTTTTTGTCCAAAGCCCCCTCAATCTTACTCGGAAATGCTCATAATTTTTAAGATATGTTGTTAAATATTTTAAAAAAAATTAATTAAATTAAAGATTTGTAGATAAATTTAATTTTTATTTTTATTTTACAGTTAATTTATGTAGTTACTCAAATCAAAGTTAAATGCGGATATCACGTTCAATTAGAAGCATCACCGTAAAAACAAAAATGCTTAAATGTCCGTGAAGCTAGGAAATAAAAATAATTTAATTACTTATAATAACTGTAAAGCTGCAAAACTTTGAAGAGAAATTTTTACGTATAATTTTGAAATAATGTGGATTATAATAATTTTCGGAAACTTATTTTATTGAGATTCACGAGTAAGGCGTTCTGACCATACGAATTTGCAATCAGTCGGTACCGAGAGGGTATTTTGCATAGTTGTCAAAACGGTCTCGGCTTCTCGAACACGCCATCTCGCAACTTTTCCTGCTCGCAAATTTTCTTCCTGTCCGTCCGCGCTTGTCCTTCTTCTTATATTTTGAGTGTGCGTGCTTTTCGAGAGGGTCGATCGATCATCGACGAAAGTCCAGCAGAAGTTTATTTAAATTCGCACGTCTTCTCTCATGTTTATTAATTATCGGCACAAGGTGCTAATGTGCGGGGCCGCTGCGGTGAAATATACATTCGAGGAGAAGAGACTAGTGCAGTCCTTTGTAAGTGGCTTAACCCTTGCGAGCGCGACCAGCAGGGCCGCGCATGCATAATGCAAAGCCCGAGAACGTAAACAGACACGAGAGAAGAGCGAATTAACTCTCGAGCTGCATTAACATGCCGGCGCGCCTATTTATAATTAAACACCAACACACGCGTCATGCACGCACCGGCCGGCAAACGGAATAAATTTCCTGCAACTTGCGAATGCCGACTGCAACAATGGCGAATAAATTTCGGAGAGGTGAATCAGCTAAAGTGCTCCGCGATAATGCTCTTTGCGGTTTTCCACCCGACAATTTGATGAAATTTCTACATTTCTGAAGGGGTCAATAATGTTGTTCTCAGAATTGCCTCGAAAGTTTGTGTTGAATTTATTAGTTTAATAATTACCGGTTTTTGTTTATATTTATAATTTATATTGTTTTTATGATTAAATTTTTTAACAATAATAAATTTATTTAAATTATGGTAAACATGCTTAAAAAGTTTAGTACAAAATCTACAATTCTTTTTATCAAACAGAACTGCAAAGCTTAGATGATGATTTTAGCAAAATATTATAGCTGTTTATTATTTTTTTATTTATGCTTTTATTCATGATATTTTAGACAATTTAGTAAATTTAATTTATTTTATTTAATCAATTAATTCATTTATTTTCTATTTATTGTACATTACCTTGCAAAGAGAGAACAATCTACTAAAAAGGAGAATAATGGTGTAGAAAAAGCATTGTTATCAATAAAAAAATGTATAAATTAACGCGGAAAACCAACTATATAATAATTATGATTGTTGAAGATGTTTAAATAAAGGATCTTGCAGTTTGCTTAGTTTGGAAATTAGATATTTATTAATATAATATTTTAATAAAGCAATTAATAATATCATATAATAAAATATATCACAAAATTATCATTAATCTGAAGAATCAGATATTCAAAATAAAATTATTTATTTCGAATTTATGTATGCAGGAATTTGAACAAAAACTTGTTTACAATTTTTATTATTGTTGCTTATTTGTCCAAATTGTTACATCACATTGTTTACATACAAATTGTTTAAATTTTTAAATTAAATTAAAATTTTACCCTCATGCAATTTTAAATTTGAGGAGAAATCCTTTGTATTGTTATTGTTGTGACTTATTAACAGTCAAATTAAAGCAATTAAAGAGAATTGGCCTTTGAGCCGAAATTCAATTTCTCCGTCAGTTTGTTGTCAAAACGAACGAGTGCGAGAAGCTGTTTCATGGATGAATTATGAATTTGCGAGAGCGACGAGAGTGCTCGGCGCATTTCCATCAGCTATGCTGTGCTGTGCGGAATTACGACGCGGTTTCTGCATTAGCGGTCGCGCCAATAAAATTTATGTCTCGCGGCGTAAACAGCAAAAGTGTGCACGAGTGCGGCAAGAGATGTATTTATTTTACGACTGGAAATATACGAGAGTCGCGTTTGATTAGTTTCTCCATCGCTTTCCGATAGATTGGGAGAGAGACAGAATGGAAAATGTGAAATGTGTGTGTGTGTATTGGACACTTGATCGAAAATGATAAATTTCAATTGGTGGGCGATTTTATAATAATTTTATTTTTATGTTCAAAATTTATGAGGAAACAAACTTTTCAGCAGCGCATCATGTTAAGAATGGTGAATAAAATTGATATATAAAATGTATTGAATTTAAAAAAGTCAATTTCTTTTCCCGTTTTAATTCCCTCTAAACTTTTAAATGTGCCCCTGACATCAAAATATACCAAAAATTTATAATTAGGAAAATTATTTCAAGTAAATAAAAGAAATGGAAATAATGAAGAGATCGGGCTTTTCCTTGTTGCAGAGAAATTGTTTTTTAATAACTCCAATTTTCTGCACCGAGGAAAAGCCCGATCTCTTCGTTTCCATGATCATCTCCTCGAGTGTCAACTTCTTCAAAAAAACAAAAGAAATTCTAGAATTTATCAAAATTGTTAAAATGAAATGATTTTGCTTGTTTTGGAACAATTCAAATATGCTAAATTTAGAATCTATCATAATTAAATGAGTTTTAAAACAAATATTGCTTCCATTTGAATAACGAGAAAGCAAAATAGTGCAAAAAAAATTAATGCACTGCGGCAGAATGCAAATGAGGCACTTGGACGATTGTTGCACTTCTTCTCTTCTGCATCTGGCTCATGAGAAACGCATCATGTTTGCGTTTGGAAGTAACGAGACCATTCAGCAGAAAGTGCATATTACATTGTTATCGAGGCCAGCAAGTAAACAGACTTCACGCTACGATTGGCATCTGAATGCATATTCGCGAGAGAGATGCGTTGTGACGAGACGTACGGCGAACAACAAACAAATTTGCATCTCACTCTCGACTGAGTCAGCAGCAGCTTAAACCGACTGACTCGGCGAGCAAATAATAATAGATGAGTTGGGCGAATTATTATCATCGCAGCGAGTGAACGCGCGGCGGGTGAAGCGAGCCAT
Source organism: Neocloeon triangulifer (assembly GCF_031216515.1). Classification (NCBI taxonomy): domain Eukaryota; kingdom Metazoa; phylum Arthropoda; class Insecta; order Ephemeroptera; family Baetidae; genus Neocloeon; species Neocloeon triangulifer. Next base: position 2,754,453 of record NW_026775555.1, on the reverse strand, counting down.
GAGCGGCTGATTGCATTGTTCGCCTGTATGCGTTGGCAGCGATAAATCGCACGCCCAAGTGCGCCGCGCAAACACCACCTTGGCAAACGCAGAGGGGTGCACACGATCAGGTGCATCGCGATCAATTTATTTGCCCGTCCTACAAAATCGATGATTTAGTCAAATTGTTAGTTTGCAAACGGAACACTATTTATTTAGTATTATTTTCAATAAAATGTTTTTTTTTATGAAGCAATCATTTTTCCATTCATAAAGCAACAAACTGCAAAACATGACTGTCAAAATATTTTTTTGAATAGGCGATCAAATTTACGTTCCGTTTAAATCAATGATATTTATTTATTTCTAAAATTATGTTCACTATAAAATAACTAATTAAGGTTCGCAGTCCACAGATTCCACCACTTCATTTGTAAAGACAAAACCTTCCATACGGCCCGAGAAGGATGCAAATTATGCGACAAAATCTGCGACCAATACCACCTCGAGAAATGTGAAAACCGAGTGCTTTCCATCAACGACTACGCCCGTATGGGAAAAGACAAAACATGACTTTACAATATGTTATTAAAATTTATAAATTGTTAAAAATATTAATTAAAAATAATTTTAATTTTTAAATTAATTAAAATTTTAATTGATATCAAATTTCGCTTTTATTAATTTAAATACTGAAGAATTGTTCTATGATGAGGTATTTTCAATAAAATATATTTTTGAATTTTGAATAGTTTTGTAAACATCTAAAATCATGTTTGATTATGCATCAGGCTTGTTATTACTTTGTTAATTTATCTTTTATTACGGTTTTAAATATGTGTGCAGTGGCAATTTTCAGTTTTTCGCACCGATTGCAGGAGGAAGGAGACGACGCTCGAAAAATCCGATTCAGCAAAGTTTTCTACCTAGAGTGCCTACACCGAGTTTTCAATTTCATTTATTTTATGCCACCTCGCGAGCTGCTCACAGTTATCAGTTGACTCGTTTAGTTCGCCATGGATTTAATGGTATTTACTTGAATTTTTTTCTTTATATTTCTATAATTTACTTAGTTCACAATCTTCTCACATGAAGAAGCCAGGCGAATCGGTGCTGGTCATTTTGCAACCGACTGAGCAGCGAAAAATACAAAATTCGAAAAAATGGATCCAGAGGAGTGAAGTTCTTGTCCTGCTGATGACCGTCAATCTCGCCTTCTCAGCTGGACTCTTTTTCCAATCGGTGAGATATTTTCATGAAAATATAAATATTTTTGGTTTTAATAATGACGTCAGATGGCCGAGCGAATCGTGTTTTCTAGAGAGGTGGTGAAAGCGATGAAAAAAGTGGATAGACTTGAAAACGAATTGGTCAACGCCACTAGCATGCAAGATCAACAAATTGAAAAGGTGAGAAATAAAAATTGTCCATAATAAAATGATATTTCAGAAAATAAAACCTCAAAGTGCGATGAAATTCAATTTCATTTGAATTTTTTCAGCTAAAAAACGACCTTCTCTGCACCAAAGTCCGTGAGTTTATCATTTTTCACCAATTTCTAATTTAATTCACATAAATCTCTCAATTTGAAAAAAATATATTTCATGGATAATAATAGTACATTCGCCGAACGTTTGTGCGTACTTCGTTAATTGCCTGAAAAATTTCTATCATTAATAAATTTGAACTTTTCAGGTACGGAGAACAAACTCACAACAATGAAAAGCGGAAATTCTTACTACTTTCATAACGATTCTATGGTGAGTCATCATTATTATTTGCTTATATTTCAAAAATTTAATTAACGAATTCAATTAGGTCAACTGGACAGAGGCTAAGAAATATTGCGAGCATAGCGGAATGCACCTGGCCACGATCGAAGATGAAAATGAGCTCCAAAGCTTCTGGACTATAGGTATAACTATTTGTGATCAGCTCAAGTAAAATTTTAAGTGCAAATTTAAAAAAAAATATACTGATCTCAAAGCAAAATAACTGATATATAATATAATTTAATTATTTGCTCTGCTGCACAGACTATTTTTGGTTGTCGGCGTCTGATATGGGGCAATCAGCCGGGCACTTTCTGTGGGGTGACGGATCTGAACTGGAGCACATCAGCCGTTGGTGGAAAGATGGAGAGCCGAATGCATTTGGCGCCGAAAGAGAGGCTTGCGTTTCAATCTACAAGTCAAAACTCTTTGACCAGCCATGCAGTTATAAAGCTTTTTTCGTCTGCCAACTTCCTGACTCGTGCAAATAACATAATTTTATTTTAATCATAAAAAAAAATTTAGATTGGTAAATTAAATTTAAATTAACTTGTTTTTAACTAAATTTATAAAAATAATCAAATAAAATTTTAACTTATAATTAACAAAATCATTACTTTTCTTTTTAATTTAACATTATTTTATTTAGAAATATAAAATTATTAAATTTTATTTTTAATACTTTTAATTCATAAAATAAAATTTAATAAAATAAGAATTGAATTAATTGAATTTTTAAAATTATTAATATGTCAGTGGCATATATTTAGTTTCATGTTGATTGAAAAACGCAAATTCTGACAATCTCTTCATTTTATCTGATCGGTTGTGTATAATTATCACTAATTAAATCCAGTCATTGTCTATAAAATGAATAATCAAGTTTGCTTTAATGTATCAAATGCCCAATAAATATGAATTTGAAATGTTATTATATAAAACTCATAGGCACAAATAAATGACTGACTTTGGAATTAGGATTTTGTTTATTTTTCCTTGTGAGTCACGTTTGCCATTATCATAAATACATATATGTATAAACGTTGGACGCTAATACTTTAAACCGAGAATTGGACCCTCATTATAATGCAGAGAGCCGTCCAGCTGAACACTTGAAGCACATCTGCATCATGGAATTGTCAATGCCTTCAAGAGTGCCTCCATGGCTCTCTTTCTCGCTGCTCGTCATCCTCGCCCTGGCAAATCTCGGCACCCTTTCTGCTATTCTCTATAAAATGGTAAGAAAAAGCATCAAATTGACTTTTAAATTTTCATCTCGTTTTTTATTTTGACAGAAATACAAAGATCACAGCTGCAATGATGGAAATGAAATCGCGCTTGGAATGCTAAAGGTAAAAAAACCTGTGGAAATTTTAATCAAAATTATTGAAATATTTTCTCAGAGTGACGTGAGCAAAGTAGTTTCGGATGAAATTGAAAAAGCGGCTCAAAAAGTTGAAATGCGGCTACAGACAATTTTGATTGAAATTTCGAAAGGAGAAAAAGAGAGATTTGATCTCTTAATCCATCAGGTCTTTGATTTATTTTTAATGTTGCATTAATAAAATATTAATGTTAAATTAATTTATGTTAGGTGTCAACGCTGCCGATTTTGGACCAGATTGACAAGTTTCAAATGAAATTAGAGCAAATGGAAAAATACATAAAAAATAATGTGTTTTTTTAAAAATAAAATTAAAAAAAAGTAAACTGTAAAATTTCTTTACTTTCAGCTGGAAAGTCAAACCTTTTGCAAAAAATCACGTGAGTTTCATTCAAAACACAATATCATAAATCAACTCCTGCATTTCTTTCTCAGGGCCCCAGCTCGATTTGATTAAATTATCGAACGGGAAAAATTATTTCTTTGGCCAAGATTCAGTCGTAAGTTAAATCCTAAATTTTAAAATCCTAAATTTAAAAATAATAATAATTAAACAACAGATGGAATGGAAAGAGGCGCGGAAATTCTGTGAAGAAAACGACATGAATTTGGCGACAATCAAAACTGACGAGGAAATGAAATTAATTTCAGAACAGGCGGAAAAAATCCATCCAGGCGGTACAGATTTTTTAAATTTAATTAGAACAATATTTTAAATTTTTTCTTCCAGTTCAGTGGTGGTTGTCGGCGTCTGATATCGGACTGAAGGCTGGACGCTTTTCTTGGCTGGACGGAAGTGAATTAGGGGCGGAAAGTGAGTTGTGGGACGAGGGCGATCCGAGCTCCTTTGGTGATGATCATGAGACGTGCGTTTTTCTGCAGAAAGGAAAATTGTCAGATTTTCGCTGCCAAAACGCAAATTTTTTCTTCATTTGCCAATCTAAATAATATTGATGAGAAATAATGTAAAAAATATCTACTACATTTTCATGAAAATTTTGTAATTTTTAGCTTATAAAAGTTTTAACTTTAAATTAAAAATTAAATCTAATTATTCATTATTTTCAAAAAATCATTTTTGGTCAAGCTGGAATATTAATTTTAATTATTTTTGTCAACTGAATAATCAAAATTTAAGCTATCAAATTTATTATTATTGTAATGAACACTTTCCAAACTAAAATAAATTTGTGAAATTTCAATATTGCAATGAAAACCGCAACAATTTATGTCTGCATCGGCAACAGGGGAGAGTTAATTATTCCGCAACAATGTCTATGAAAAGACGAGTTTCTCGCCCAACTTTTAATTCGTTTTTTGATTTAATGCACAATGCAATCGGATTAAAATCGAACGCCCTCGATCAAAACAGACATTTGTTTTGTTCGCTCTCGTTCCGTTGTCGGCGGCGGGTTTTAATTTCATTATTTGCGATGCAAATTATGTTAGAGCGGCGCCGCGCTTGTGTGTGCTCGCGTATAAACTATTTAGCAAAAAGCACATAAATTTTCCTACCAAAACGGATTATACGAGCCAACGACGGCCGGCGTGGAAAATTTCCCCCGTAAATCATACCTGCCGTGAATCTCTCGTTTTTTTCGCGGTGCATTTTATTCGCGATTCCTTTTTTATTTCCACGCGCCGCCGAGCCGGGGACCGAAATTTATGTTCCTTCTTTCTTTAGCGGCCGCTTTAATTCCGTTTATTCGCAACCAGGCAGCCGGAGACGAGATAAAAGCAAACACGAAAAATAAATAATATAATAAAAATTTATGCACCTGCTTGTTGGGCGTGTCTCGACTCGCAGCCGCAAAACAAAGCGATTTGTTTCAATTTTGTGAGTGTCGAGGGTGCCTCGGTGGCGCCCTTTTTATTACACGGCTGTCAATCCATTTCAACTTTGGCCGCAACTTTTAATTATTGTCGCGGCGCTTCGCTTTTATTATCGGCTCAATCGTCCCTCCGATTTCGGTTTGAGAGCGGAAAATTAGCTGATGGGGGAAAAGCTAATTTAAATTTCGGTTTATTGACGCTATTTTTCAAAATAAATTCGTTCTTTGTGTTGATTTAGATCTTTTATCTGGAATTCGGAAAAATAGTTATATTGAAGGGCAAAATCGGCGCCTATTGAGCTAAAATAGATGAAAAATAGGTGAAACTATGCAAATATTATTGTAACAAAATGATATTTTTAAGTGTTTTCAGGTCATTTTTTTAAACAGATTTTTAAATTGGTAATTTTAGGTGACATTTTAAAAACAAAAATAGGTGATAAAAGGAAAAAATCTACAAATAGGTGATTGAAGGTGAAAACAGGTTATTATTTAGTTCCAAAATATAAATGAAAACCTTTTTATTTTTAATTTGCAGTACAAATAAAAATAAAAATAGACGTAATTATTGAAACAAAAAATTATGCAGTAAATCCTTAACAATAATAAAATATCAAAATCTGACCTTCCCCTACCCCAACCAAATCCACATCCTTTCTTAATCTTTTTTTTCTCTTTTAGTTTTTAGCTTTGTTTGTCATCATCACGTGGACCAAAATTAAGGATATGCCAGTAAAAAATGATGATTTTTTAAATAAAGTTGAACAAAAAAAATAATAAAAAAAAAAAATAATTGGGTGGTGCCTTCTGTACCACCAATAAAGGGCACAGGCCGACAAGACGTTGTCTTGGCCTGACCCTTAAAAAAAAAACAAAAAAAAATTTGTGATTTTTCATCAATTCTGAGTGAATCGTACATTTGACACAAAATTGACCTATTTTTATTTGTGCATTTAAGTTCTCATTTCTTTTTATTTTTGTTGTTTATTCGTATAAAATTGTTACATCACATTGTTGAAAACAATTTAATTTATTTATTTTGCTAGAGATGTTTCCGTTTTGTCCAAAAATTCCTTTCTTTTCAATTAAATTTTTTTCAACAATTGAATGTAAACAATGTGATGTAACAATTTGGACAAATAAAAAACAATAATGAGAGAAAATTTATCGGAATTAATAAAAATTTAATTAAAAAACCTTACTTAAAAATAATTTTCCTTTTCTTTAAGTTTCAAATCTTAATTTTGTACATTATGTACAAAATTTTGTGTTAAAATTCCGCGCTCTCGCGCGTGTAGCGACGGAAAAATCGGCGTGGGCGACAAAATATTTGTAATTGCGGCTCTAGCTGGCTGTGGACACTTTTTGCCAATGCGCACTCTTGCTCACTTTTTGCTCCTCGGTGTCCGCAGTAGTGAGAGCGTGTCGGCGGCGCAATGGTCTCGTCGCTCTGCTGCTTTGATTGCCTGCAATTCCATCGGTGCTTTATGACAGTTTTAAAATTGCTTTCGCTCTCCTCGTCTCTTTTTTACGCTGGCGCGCCGTGCAGGCCGCGGCGCTATTACGCGAATTACTCGCCGCACCTCTCGCTGCAGCCCCGAAAAACTTTTTGCCCCCGCTCGGCGGCTTTTATTAATACGGATAGGTGTCATTTTTCAGCTGCACGACGGCCGCCGCGTGCGCCGCGATGTAGTAACTTTTCATTTGATGGCCGCTTTTTGTTCCGGCTGCGGCGCCGCACCCCTCGTGTGTGTGTGAAAGAGAGATTCACAAATTTAGTGGAAGCGCCCCGTGATTTGTCGAAATGGCTCAAAAGCATAATCGGTGGAAAATTTCCTGCTGAAGTCTACTTATCGTAATTTGGATATAAGTATTCTAAGATTTCATAGCTCTGGGTTGAGACAAAGTAATTAAATAATCCTGCAAAAATAATTTTATATTTCAGATACTTTAAATTGGTTGTTTTTCTGGAAGTAGATTAAGATTAAATATTACTAAAAAAAAAACGAAAAGGAAAATAATACTTCTGAAATAATAAATAAAATTTTACCTCATCGTAATATTAAAACTACAGTTTGAGTGTGGAGACCTTGAAAAGCTCCTTCTCGAGAAATATCGCGCCATCATTGATATTATAGTTGTTAATAGAGTCAAACCTAAAATGAGTAAATTCATAGTTTAAAATTAAACCACTCAACTAAACCTGAAACTAGAATAAAGGCGCCTGATATTACTAATTGTAAAATATAAAAATTCGAAATTTTCATGAAATACGTCTTGAGTCTCATCTTTAAAATTATTCACGAACCTTATTTTATATTGTGAATCTTTTTTACACTGTTAATTTCCTTGATTTTTTTTCTAAATAATTCAAGATTCAAGAAATTCACAATCAATATATTAATATGGTTTCTAATAATTAAATTTTTTGTATCCTGTAATGAGATGTACTAAATGGAATGGTATCTCAAAAGGACCTAATTGCTACGAATTTGCTTTATCAACGAAATTTTGATTTCAACGTACTTCTGACAGCATTTGATAATATTATTTTTATACTTTTTATCGTTTTTATATTTCTTTCTGTATTTGTATTTAAATTTTAAAAAAAAAATCATAAAACATAGTTTAAAAAAGCATAAAAAAATATTTTTTTTTTGGAAGTATTATAAAATTTATCAATATTATTTAAAAAAATAAAAATATAATAGTAAATAAACGGTAAAATAATTTAATATTTAAATTTAATTATCAATTTATACACAAACAAAATTTAATTTTTAAGTTTGTAACTGTTTAATTTTTATACACAACAAAAAATTAAATTAATTTGCAAAATGTAATTATGTGCATAGATTCCTATGAATGCAGAGCTTTGCTATATAGAATTGTATGAAATTAGCAACATAATTTTTAAACCTTTTTTCACGTTTCGAAATAAAAATGAATTTCTCGTTAACAAGTCGACTTGATGCTTTCACAGCAACAGAGCAGCCGCGCTCACCGCTCTCTGCTGCGCCCTGGCGCCGTGTTTGTCGAACTAACCCTTCATCTCCCTTCGATAAATAACGTTTTCATCTCCTTTCCAAGCCAATTTTTCCATTTTTTGCTACTTTTAAAGCGACCGAGCGCACCTTGGGTAAAATCCAATCAACCAGGCCGATTGTTTCTTCATCCGAGGCCCGACCGTGTTTCGTTTTACGGCCACTCTTTCTCCTTCATTGTTGGCCATAAATCTCGTGCGCTTTATCAAAATTTTTGCTGAATATATAAATCAAAGTCGTAAAGCAGCACGCGGCGGCACATGCAGCCAGCAAAAGTGCATTCTACCTCCCTTCGCCGGCGATATTTTTTCCATTTTCCGGCACCACTCGCAGCGAAAAATTGCCACGCTCTGCAGCCGCTTGTGAAAATTGCATGCACTTTGTAACAACGTACGTAGCTTCGGTCTGTTCTTGTTAGGAAAATTCAGAGTGCAAATTGATGTCGTGCCTGGCATATGTATGGATCATGTTTTTTTGAGCCCACTTTTTTAATCAAAAGTGTAAAATAAAATGACATCAGAAAATTAAACCTATGTTTAAAAAAAAAGGAACAAAGACATTAAAGTAGGTTAAGTGTGTTTGTTAAAATTGTTTCTGAACAAGAAATTGCAATGAAATTTTGTCTCTCTGAAGCAATATTCAATTTTTTTAGTGTATTGCTCTCTTTTCTGAAAGATTGCTAAATTTTTAGTATATCTCGTGAAAACACTATTTGAAAATTCCAAACCGTTGCGTCTCAATAAAAAAACCTAAATACAAGTGATTCGCGCGAAAAACGTATCAGATCCATCAGTTTGTTCCAAAAACTACAGAATTTGGTCACATTGGCGCTGCGATCGGTGATTTTGCCACTAATGCCCCACGGCGCTGCAGAAAACTTGCCAAAATCAGCGATCGCAGCGCCAATGTGACCAAATTCTGTAGTTTTTGGAACAAACTGATGGATCTGATTGGCTACTCAATTCTCACACGTTTTTCGCGCGAATCACTCGTTTTTTTTATTGAGACGCAATGGTTTGGAATTTTCAATTAGTGTTTTCACAAGATATACTCGGTAATTTTCAAAATAAAGAGCAATATTTATGACTGGAGTGGATCTTTAATTATCAAGTATAATCGCCCATTTCAGATTATTCAGAAAAAATAATGAGTAATTAAAAGAAAAAATCAAAATGTTTTCATTTTGCTCATTGAGGATTAAATTTTCCTACAAAAGCATAGCTTAACTTAAATTTGATTTCCTTTTTTGCTTTTGGATATTTTTTAATCTGATATTTTAAATCATTCTTCATAAATACAAATTTTTGCAAGAAATTATTAAAAAATGAAACTATTTAATGTAGCTTTTTTTTTAATTCAACACAAATTTTAATAATTTCTTTAAAAGGAAAATTACTTAAATGTTTAAATTAATCTCTTTTCCAAATTATCAGACACTATTTTAAATCTTATATATAACTTACCTCAATTGAATAAAATTTGATTGAAACTAGACAAAAATAATAATCCTTTTGATGCATACATGAAAAAAAAACTCTTTCTGCTTCTTTTCTCTGGCTGTTCGTCTCGACGCTGAATTGACCGCGCGCGCAAATAGCCATTCATTATTGAGCCGCTGAAAAAAGGGCAGAAAGAGATTACGAGGCTCTCGAGTGGTCGGTCGGTGCATTTCAACTGGTCAGCAGGCCTTTTCTTTATTTCTTTCTTTCTCGTTCTTTGAAGGCCTCTTTTAAGCGCTGTTTAATTATTTTCAACCGTCTCTCGCTCTGAATGCACTCGACTTTGCTAGCAACAACTTTTATCCATTTCTCCACGTGAAAAGATCCGGCACTGCTTTGACTCGTCGGCTAAATGGATTTGTCGGATCGCTTTGAAATTGATTTGAAACCCTCTCTGCGACTGACTGACTTACTGACTGGAGAGGAGATTGCAGAATGTAGAGAGAGAGAGTCACTTGAAACGAACGAACGACGCACATAAGGCCCTCCTGCTTCCAACGGAATTTTCATTCGGAATTAAGTAAGTTGAGAGAGCGAGAGAGGCTGCCTAGCCCACCGAATACCACTATCAATGACTAAAGCTTCAAACTTTTCATTCGATAAGAAAATTTGCAGAATTTTTCCATCTGTTTACATATATTTTATGAAACCATTTAAGATGATTTAACAATTTTGTCAAGCAACGAACAAAAATAATAATAATTCATTTTGTTTGCATTTAGAGTGAAAGTGAAACAATTTATCGTTTTTTTAGTTTCAAATTATTATAAAATTTAATTTTTTTGCAAAATATATTATTTTCTGTAATTTTTTAATTTTCAACCATTTTCATTTCAAGTCGACATTGCAAGAATTGATTTAGTCTTTTTGAACATTTTGAAAGTCGCAAGATATGTACATTTTGATATTATGCAGGAAAATTGAAAAAAAAAATTATACTTCAATAGCAATGATATAAAACTTTTTAAAAATTATATTATATTTTCATTTATTTATTAATAATTAAACTGAACAGTATTTTAAATCTCTATTATAAATTTAATATTTTAATCAAATTTACTTGTATTATATTGATTTGATTTAATGTATTATTATGATTTTTATGAAGTCTTTTTATTCCTGTTTCCTAAATAAACATTTATAAAATTGACAGCTCAATTTTAATCATTCATATTATAGGAGATACATAAATTGTACATATCAACAACTAGATCATCGTCAATTGTGTAGGAATTTTTACTTTTCTTTTGACTCTCAACTAATTAAATTCTTATTATTAATAGATTAGTTATGTGAATAAAACCAAAGTCTTTTGCTTACCCTAGAAGATTGAGTAACACTTTATTACTTTAATTAATTTGAAATTGACTACACAAATTAAGTGACAACAATTACAATTATAACTGGCAGAGAGGAGAACAGAATTGAGGCCTGTGAGGTTGTCCTGTGCCCTTGCATTACAAAGTCCGACATCCCTGTGGTTCATGGTGATTTGAATTTAAAATCGGCTTTTCCTCGATGGGTTTTTGTGAGTTGTTTATTGTTTGAATTAAATGTCAAATTTTGTGTTAAAATTGTTATTTGGAAGAAAAAAATGTTCATTAATCATTACAATAATTTTTTTCACAGAAAATTGTCAATTTGAGAGCAAAATAATTTTTGAAAAAATAATTATTTTTGTTCTAATTTTTTTCTCAAAATGTTTACACGGCTCATGAATTATGGCTGCAGCCCGCAGCCAAAACATGTAGAGCAGGATATTGTTTTTCTGAAACAATAAACAACTCACAAAAACTCATTGAGGAAAAGCCGATTTTAAATTCAAATCACCAGGAATCAACCCTCGATCGTGCAATTCTAGAACAAAATCCCTGTGGTTGTTTTTACTTCATTTCAGCACCATTTCCTTTGCACTTGAAACAACCCACAATGTCATTGTTACCGCTTATTATTAATTTATTTAATTGCGTGTTTAAATAAATTGATATGGTCAAATGTTTTTTATAATTTGATCATTTATAATGTTAACAATTGCATTGCCTTTTTACAATTTTTGTAATAGAATTGATCGAAATTCTTGCCAACCAGAAATGAATGAAGGCCCTGAATTTTAGTAAAATTACGTCATACCTTGATTAGTGGAGAATAAATAACAATGAAAATAAAACTTTTTAACATCAAAAACATAATTCAATGTATGTGATTTAGAATTCATCATTGATTTATTCACAGAAAAGAATGACGAGAAGAATAAATAATAAAGAAAAAATTGTATTATTTTGTTGCCCGCGTGCAACATATGCAATAATTAGACAAAAATTTTAAAGTCTAAAAATATGTTAAATATTTCGAGTCCAAATCACTTTGAAGCAAATAGAAATAAACAATTTCGCCGAGCTTAACCTAATTTTAAATCACAGCAGCACGCTTTTAAAACCGACAATAACTGTGTTTTACGTTGGATCACCATAGTTCAGAATTAATTTCGCCGGCGCGCGAGTTTTGCCGTGTTAATAATTCGCGACGTCATAACCGAAATGATGATCGCACGTATCCCATTAGCCGCGCACATGCAGCTCTGCTCGCGCGCGCGTCGCGTTGCAAATATAAATTAGAGTTTCACCGAGGCAGTGTGTGTAATTACTCGGCTCCCACTCAGCAGCGGACAATGAGCATAAATACGCCGGTGTTGCATTCTACTGTAATAATGTATAATTCAAGCGGGTGCGGCCGGCGCGCATAAATCTCTGCCCTCACCAGTCACGTGCTCCAGACCAGAGGTGCTCGAGTTGCTTTCGACTTTGAACACGAAGCTATAAATTAAACCTTGGCTGCGCTCGCAAGATAATTGAATTTTGATAAAATTTTAGTGCACCGAGAGCAGCGCAGTCAATTTTAGCGCTTAAAGTTAATTCGCTTTGTTTGGCCAAATTGGCTGTAAAATTTATGCACCTGCAGCGATATCAATCAAGAGTCGATACATTGATTGAAAGATTGGAAGTGAGTGACATATTAAAACTGATTAGATTGCACACATTAAATACAGAGTTAAAATATCATTTAATTTTAATTTTGTTTACAGACAAATAAATTATATTTTTTGTGCACAATTTTTATAAACTCTTTTTAGTCGGAATTTAGTTATCTAAATAAATTGAGAGATCCTCAAATAGGAGCAGGTCTTTTATTTGTTCATACTTCGTCTTAAATGTTATACTAATATAATTTGTAAAATTATTCGTTGAGCAAAGAATCGCGAATAAGTAAAAAATTATGTTTTAATAAAAATGTACAGCAAACCATTCACATATTATTTTGATAATGATTACATAAAATATTGTTTGCAAAATTAAAGCAATTAATGTAAAAAAATTATCATTTTATTTCTCACAATTTAAGTTACCGTTTTAAGAAATTGAGGCATTTAATTACTAATAAAGCATTGTCCTGCAGTGAGAGTGCTTTTCTTAATTGAATGATGATATCACGACTGGCTGATTTTTCACATGTCAACCGCAGCACTTCCGCTTTTCGGTACCCTTTGTCTGTCTGCGGGACAAGTGATGGATGGGAACGATTATTAATTTGAGCAGAGTGGAAACGCTCACGTGGCAATTGGTTGGAAAGATAAAATAATTGATTCCGCTAGGCCCCATACAATTTTAATAAGTCTTGAATAATGCAAATATTCCAAGATTGGTTAAAATTTGAAAAATAATTTATTTTATTAGTATTAAATATGAAATTATTATATTAATTAATTCGCTGGATTTCACTACCCGACTGGATGAAAACTCGCTGAAATTGTTGTTAATTCTTTGATACGTAAGGGACTTTTTATTTATACGAATTATTTTCACAATTTAAAGTTTTATAATTAAGAAATCTAATTAAGTGAAAAATTTGAAAATGCGCTTAATATAATAAATTTATTTATATGATATAATTATTAAATATAAATTCTACTCTTTATTTTTTCTTATAATATTTAAATAATTTGTTAAAATGAGTGTGATTTTTATTGATTTTTATAATAAACGTTTTAAGATCAACATTTTTTTTAACTATTTTAGTTCTGTTCTGCAAAAAAGCATCTCATTTTCCATTTCGCTGGGCAGAAAGTGCAAAATCAAAGATGGTGCTGTTTTTTGCGGTGAAGCGTTTTTCTGCGTGATCAATCTTGGCGAAGCGTCGGCGTCAAATTTAAAATTCAATCTTTCAGCGAAAATTCGGTGGCGGCGTGAGCGATGTGGGTAAACAAGAGTTTGGGCGGATAATGCAAAGGGCTGTTGCTTTTCCACCTGCGCGCGCGAAATATGAGCAGGCGATAAAATTGTTTGATGGAAGCTGCGATGCTGATGGGGCGCCGCCGTCAAATCTGTGACGCTCTAGCTCGGCGGCGCATAAAACGCGCGCGGCGCGTTTCTCGTCGTAAAAAAACAAACTACCACGCCTCGTCGTCCAAATGATATGCAAATTTTTAGAAATGCTCTCTCTCTCTCGTATAATATCGCGCACGTATATAAATTCCGCCTCGTCAGGCAGTTTGCACGGGCAAAAGTAGCAGCACGTATGGGCAAAGAGGGCCTTTTCCATCATTTTGACGCCTTTCTCGCTGCGCTGATGGATAATTAAAAGCAGCGCGAAGCTTCTGAATTTCGCCTAATGGGCCATATTACGTTAAAAGCAAAGCCAGCTTTCCACCCGCCTTTAAGATGAGGTAAATTAATCATTAAAATGCGACTAAAAATTATAATACAAATATTAGAGTGTCTTCAATATTAAAACAATAAAACAAGCATCAAATTGATTAAAAATTAAATGAAATTGTGTTTAAATTTAAAAACTAACAATTAATAAGTTCCTACTATGGCCCAGTTTGAGATTGGGGAATGGGAATTGAGCTGGAGTGTTAAAAAGCATAATTATTTGCCTGATTGTCTCATTATAAATAATTTATTTTAAAATTTTATAACTATTTTTTAAAAGCGCTACCTTAGAAAATTAAAAAGTCTTTGTGTTTTAAAGTTTTTATAACAGTTGTAAATTTTAAAATTAAATCCCACCTTTCCAAATGTTTTTTCAACTAGTCCATAAATAGACAGGCAAACATTATGTTTTTTTCTGTATACGTGAAATGAGCGCCTATCAGTCATGCCATAAAACTTAATCTAAAAGCGCAGGTAGAAAAAGCTAATTAGTGAACAGAACAATCCCAAGAGGAGAGCGCAAGGCTATCCTCATCTCTCTCTCACGTTATCTAATCTAATCTTATATTTTGATTCGTATTCAATTTGCCCAGGTCGTCATTCCACTCAGCCACCCGAGCACAAATGGCCGCTCGCGCGCTGCTCCTGCTGGCCCTCGTGCTGGCCACCGAGGCCGCCGTGCCGAGGGTGATGAAGATCAAGCCCCTGGGCAGGGCACCCAAGTCGCTGACCAGAGACCTCAGGGTCCCCGGACCTGAGGAACAGGCCCTCACCGAGCATCTCACTGGACCCTACGAGACCGAGGCCACCTCCTTGTGCAACCAATTCGTACTTGCCGACTGGGGCTACTCGACGGACATCAACAACCCGGCCGCTGAAGAAGCTCTGGTTCGTTTTTTAATTTTTATTTTAGAAAAATTAATTAATTAATGAAATCTAACTAAAAATCCAAATAGGAGAAACTAATATTTTAATTCAGTCTTGTAAATTAATTTTTTTTCTTCAGCTCAACGAGACGCTGAGGTTCGCCGCGTTCTCCCAGCAGCAGTGGGAAACGTACTTCCGCGACGCCAATTGGGAAACTTACGAGCAAGCGGACGTCAAGCGTCAGGCCATGTTCCTCTCCGTCCTGGGCACCGCCGCTCTTGACCCTGCAGCACTTGAGCAGGTAAAATTTGATATAATCTGACATTTGTAGCATTTTATCTCACTCGAAAACATGTACACACTCGAAAACATGTACACTCTTATCAATTCTAAAACTTCTGCAACTGTCGGTATGTCTTTTTTGTTTGCTGATAACAAAAAGCTCGAGGGTATTACCCAGGGACACTTATTTATTCAATCTTGGGTTTTGAGATAAGGAGTTTTGAATATTCACGCAAAGTTTAGTAAAATATAAAAATAAAACTAGAATAAAAATAATGATTTCAATGAAAAAAAAATGTTTTAGTACAACAAAGAGATTACCACGATGACTGGCATTTACGGCGCGGCTCGTATCTGTCCATACACAAACCAAAACTGCGACATCGCCACAGAAGGCATCCGTCTTGAACCGGGTTTGAATTTAAAATAAACTTCTTTTATAAATATAAAAGAAAATTTAAATCTCGTCATGCATAGATATGGAGACTGTCATTTCGGGATCGCGAGACTATGAGGAGCTCAAGTACGTGTGGTCGCAGTGGCGTGACGCGTCCGGCGCCAAGATGCGCACCAACTATCAAAACTACGTCACCTTGAGCAACCAGGCAGCCCAGGCTAATGGTTAATTTAATAATTTTTCTTATAAATAAAGGTCAAGCTAGAAATTTTCCATCAGGTTACGCTGACATGGGTGAGATGTGGCGTGCCGACTTCGAGACGCCCAACTTCCAGGCCGACATACAGCGCCTGTGGCTCGAGGTCAAGCCCCTGTACGACAGGTTGCATACCTACGCCCTGGCCAAGCTCAGGGAGGTCTACGGTGCGCAGATCCCCGACGGACCTTTTATTCCGGCGCACATTCTTGGTAATTTTAACGCTGGCGATTAATCGAAAAAATTATTTTATTTTAATAATTGTTCCCAGGAAACATGTGGGCTCAGTCTTGGGACAACATTTACGACATTCTTGAACCTTTCCCGAACGCGACCAAAATTGATATTACCCAGGCCATGATTGATCAGGTGCGTGAAGTATTAATTTTTGTTCTCAGAAATATTAAATTATCACATTTTCAGGGCTATGATGTGCCCCGAATGTTTGCGGTGGCCAACGAGTTTTACACGTCTCTTGGTTTGGAACCGATGGAAATGTCATACGGTGACCTGGCCATCATTGAGCAGCCCGATGACCGCGATATTGTCTGCCACGCTTCTGCCTGGGACTTCTGTGATGGACAAGACTTCAGGTAGGATATTTTTAAATATAAAATAAATATTTAGAATAAAGATGTGCACCAATGTGGATGAAGAAGATTTTATCACCGTCCATCATGAGCTTGGCCACATCGAGTACTTCATTCTCTACAAAGACCAGCCTATCACCTTCCGCAAGGGTGCCAATCCTGGTGCGTATTTAAAGAAAATGGTAATGATATAGTACGCGCGACGAGTTTATTCATAAGTTGGCAGACCACTTAAGCTCCCGAGTGAGTGAGTGAGTGAGTGAGTGAGTGAGTGAGTGAGTGAGTGAGTGAGTGAGTGAGTGAGTGGAGTGAGTGAGTGAGTGAGTGAGTGAGTGAGTGAGTGAGTGAGTGAGTGAGTGAGTGAGTGAGTGAGTGAGTGAGTGAGTGAGTGAGTGAGTGAGTGAGTGAGTGAGTGAGTGAGTGAGTGAGTGAGTGAGTGAGTGAGTGAGTGAGTGAGTGAGTGAGTGAGTGAGTGAGTGAGTGAGTGAGTGAGTGAGTGAGTGAGTGAGTGAGTGAGTGAGTGAGTGAGTGAGTGAGTGGAGTGAGTGAGTGAGTGGAGTGAGTGAGTGAGTGGAGTGAGTGAGTGGAGTGAGTGAGTGAGTGAGTGAGTGAGTGAGTGAGTGAGTGAGTGAGTGAGTGAGTGAGTGAGTGAGTGAGTGAGTGAGTGAGTGAGTGAGTGAGTGAGTGAGTGGAGTGAGTGAGTGAGTGGAGTGAGTGAGTGAGTGGAGTGAGTGAGTGAGTGGAGTGAGTGAGTGAGTGGAGTGAGTGAGTGAGTGGAGTGAGTGAGTGAGTGTGAGTGAGTGGAGTGAGTGAGTGAGTGGAGTGAGTGAGTGAGTGGAGTGAGTGAGTGAGTGGAGTGAGTGAGTGAGTGGAGTGAGTGAGTGAGTGGAGTGAGTGGAGTGAGTGAGTGAGTGAGTGAGTGAGTGAGTGAGTGAGTGGAGTGAGTGAGTGAGTGGAGGGAGTGAGTGAGTGAGTGGAGTGAGTGAGTGAGTGGAGTGAGTGAGTGAGTGAGTGAGTGACCGGAGGTCGTCTTGCCCCATTCTGAACCCATCCCGAGGGCCCCTATTCTTACCAGCAGTCCCCTACAATAAAATTGTAGGCAAAGAATTGCGTCGCGCGTGCTATACATATTGCCGAGGAATATTTGATGAAATATTCGGTTTTCTTAACAATTATACCGTCACCAGTATTGTACGCGCGACGTAAAACCATTATTGTATGCGCTACGTAAAACCGCTTTTGAACGCGCGACCTGATACTTTTAAATGGGAGCATAAGTGCTGCCAACTTATGAAAAAACACGTCGCGCGTACTATAACATTACTAAAAATTCTTAGTTCATAGGTAATTTTATTATTATTATTATTTTTAAATAAGGATTCCATGAGGCGGTTGGTGACGTCATCGCCTTGTCTGTGAAAAACCCTCAGCATTACGCGACCATCGGCCTGCTCCCCGAATACACAGACTCGTATGAAAATTCCATCAACACGCTGCTGCGCTTTGCCCTGTCCAAGGTTGCTTTCTTGCCATTTGCGGTGCTCATTGACAGCTGGCGTTGGGAGGTCTTCTCTGGAGCCACACCTGAAGCCAATTGGAACACGCGCTGGTGGCAGCTCAGGTGATTGTATAGACATATTTATATAAAATTTAATCCCATTTATTAGAATTTGTATCTATTCAAAATTTGATTCAATTTCTGCTTACACTTTTGTATATATATTAAAATTATATATATTTAGGATTTTATAAATATGAGCAATTAAAATTTATTATAATATAATTTTTTAATTTAATTTCACATTTGATTTTACTTACACAATATATCCTCAAGCTAATTTTATTGTTATTAGGGAAGAGTTGCAGCTGGTTTCTTCACCTGTTCCACGCACTGAGCAACACTTTGACCCTGGCGCAAAGTTCCACGTTCCTGGAAACTCTCAATACATCTCGTAATAAGGGAAAAATCCACCCGTTTTCTTTATATTTCATGCAAATTAATGCCCTTAGCTACTTCATTGCGCACATTCTGCAGTTCCAGCTGCACCGCGCTCTGTGTATCGAGGCCGGACAATACGACCCTGCTAACCCGGACGTCAAGCCGCTGCACACCTGCGATATCTACAGGTCGACTGCCGCCGGCACCAAGCTCAGGTGAGAAAAAAGGGGAAGATTGATTCAAGTTTTCCAAAAAATAATGAGAAAATTTAAGCAATCTGCCACTCTGTTTACTTTTATCAAAAATTCAGCAAAATTAAATAGGATTTGAAAATTCTTTAAATATTTTAGCAAATTCAATTAATATTTGCATTTCATTTCCTGAAAAATAAAACTTTTAATTGCTGACGATAAAAAAAAAATTAAATATCAACTGTTCATCAAATTATATTTATTTATTTGGTTAAAATTTAATTTTTGACTTTTATGATCCGTGTAGAAACGGACTGGCGCTCGGTGGCTCTCTTCTTTGGACCGAGACGCTTCAGCAGCTGACAGGCGAGACTCAGCTGAGCGGCACCGCTCTTCTTGAATACTTCAAGCCCTTGTTTGATTTCTTGGCGCCCATTCCTGAAGTTTCCCAGCCTCAGCCTCTGGTTGGAGCCCAGGAAGACCCTCCGACGGAACCTGTTGACCAAACAGTTCCTATCGTCGTTGGCGCCGTTCTCGGTGCTGTTGTCGTCATCGCCTTGGTCGCTTACTTTGTCAATCAGTACCGCAACAGAAACAAGGATTAAGGAGCTCTCTATGCTTTTTTTTAAGATAAAAAATTTTTGCATGGTGTTGCAATATGGTTTGATCAAATCAAAGTTCTTCGTTCGGAGTATTTGTAAACCTTTTGCTCAATAAATAAAAAATTTACACAAGCTTAATAAATCTTGATAATTTTTATTTCTATTGGCATTGATTAAGTAAGGACGACCACTGAAAAAAAATTCAGAAAATATCCACAAAGAACCTTGGTCGATATTAATTAATGCTTTGTTTTCGTTCCGGTGGCTTATCATCATCGGCTGGATGTGTTGCTGGGAATAATAGATTAGACCGAGGATTAATTTCTCCTGATCACGAGATCCGCCTTATCACCTTTGTGTGCCTGCTGCCTTTGATATAGATTTCTATTTTCCAAACGCAATTACCAAGCAACAATAATAAAAAAAAACCATATCCTTTGAAAGGAGTTTTAAAGAAAAGTGTCAACGTGGCGAGCAATTCGATTGCTCCGATCGATCGCTTTTTGTAACCTTTGATTCCCATCCGCTCATCCGAGGCTCTCTCGCTCCCGCGCGCGCCACCCCGATGACGTTTTATTGAATCCAATCGTCCCCCGGGAGGTGGAGAAGCAAGCCCAGTGTGTGTTGAAGAGGTATCGGAAGTAATTGCATTGTTCTTTTTTTAAACTCCCTTCGGTGCATCCGAAAAATAGCAGCGGCAGTAAAACGAATTGCAGAGGAAGAAGAAGCGCGATAAATCAATATTTTTTTTAGTGTGTTTATGCGTATGGAAAAATGTAAGGGATGCGAACAGGAAAAATTATGTTGCTACATAAAGGGGACGTGGAATAAATTCGAAGGGAGGCTGAAATTCAATTTTCATATTTCTCACTTCCAAAATTTCCCTAAGGTGATGAAATCATATATTTTTCTATAGAATAGAATAAAATGTTCTATTCTCTTGGCTGTCTTTGATGACAATTAAATTTTTTTAATTTTTATTTAAAAAAAACGTTTGTTAGAAACAAATTAAGACCTTTAAAATATTCACGCATCAAACAAAAATTGATAAAATATTTTGTTATACAGAAAGTTTTTAAAATCTGTAAAAAAAAGTTGGCATTTAAAGAGGGAATGAAATCGATTAAAAAGCTGGTACTTTTTGATAATTATAGTAAAAAAAATGCTTGAGGAGTCACACAATAGGCTCTGAATAGTGGTGGGAGCAATAAAATTGTGACATTTGTTTTAACATTTTTAAATTTTAATTGAGATAAGCCCTTGTTCTTATTCAATCTTGAAAATACATTCTATTATAATATAAAATTTAAATTTGGTCCAATTTTTCAGCTCATTCTCCATTATGTCATCGCTTCTGCATTATTACAATAGACCTTTTGAATGTTGGGTTAACATTTTCAACTTCAGACAAGCTTCCTTGTTCTAAATACGCACATTTCATATTTAGTGTCGGGGTGGCCTTAAGCACGTGTGCACAAGTGGATCGGGAATAAAGTGCTGTCGAGAATTATGAGGCAGAACGTGAGACTATGGCAGGGAATCGCGTTTCCAGCGTGCCATTTGCTCGGGATTTAGTCCGGCATTAGCAGAAATGCGCGCCCCGCCATAAATTATGCAAACCGAGGAGCAACACACGTGCTTCTGTTTTGTTTGCGATCTCTTTCTCTTTTAAGACGGCCGGGGCGGCCGGCAATGGGGGATCACGTGTGCATTTATATTTCATTTGAATTCCTCTCGTGGCCCCGACCGGCCGCTCTTCTATCGAGTCAGGGCACGTTTGTTTGGCTTTCGGGAAAATACAATAAGCTGCTTCTGATTCCGACCAAAATCCAAACAAATCTATTTCACTCCATAGAAACGCTGAGACCGAATCTCAAGGGAGTTGAAAAAGAGCGGAAAAAAGGGAAGGATTTGTGGGTAAAAATTTGCATGGGGTGAACAAATATAAAATTAACAAATTATTTTTATATTGAAATCATGTGCCACTTATAAATTATGCTTAAATGAATTTGTAAATATTTAACAAGTGAAAGTGAAAGAATGTAACAAAAATCAATATATTAATTATTTTAGCAGACTGAAATTTGCATGAAAAATGAATCAATCAACTCTTGATTGTTCCATTTTGAGCTCCTCCCCCAATCAAATTTGCGTTTCAAGTGAGGGGCGATCTCGTTTTATTAAAATCGGCTGCATCTCTGTCGTTTTGTTGCGCGAGAAGGTGACGAGGCAGGATATTAAAAAGACTTTGCGGAAGGGTGTGCTCGTCGTGCATGCAGCACATGAAAGGAAAGCGCGCCGGCGAAATGCGCTCTCATAATGGCATCTATCTCTGTGCTCGTCACATCAGCAGCCCGAGGTGCAACACACGAGATATTTTTTGCTCATCCGATGCAAACACGGCGTGACGCGCCCTCGATCACCTCTGACACTCGGGTTCAACAAACGCTAAATATTGCATTAACAGAGAGTTTCCTGATAATTGCGATTATTATTTTTTGCTAGCCATATGAAATGAACAAGTAAAATATGAACTGTAATTTATAATAGTAAATATCTATAATTTTTTCTTCCTTATAATCAGATTATAAAGCTATATATGCGATCTGGTGTTAACAATGTGGGGAAATTGGCCGATCGGCGTTTTTTAAAATTTTCAAGAGAACCATAAAACAAATTATCTGCTCCAATTTTCATAATCCACTTATTCCAGATTCCAATTTTTGAACATAAGTTTAGCATTTTATTGTGGCTTTTATGTGAGAATAAATTGTGTAAACCTCAATCTTGCGCCATTGCAAACAATTAATAGGATGACTTTGCTATTGCACGCAAAAACGTACAATAAAATGAAACCGCTTGTGTGGTTTTTTAGTTAATTTATAATTCAATTTAAATAAATAAAAGTAAAATTAACGTTTTAAACAGAATATACATTTATTTAATTTTTATTGTAAAATATATTATTATTAATTTTTTATTTTTAAATTATTTAATTTTTTTATTTTCAATTAGAACAAATTTTTACAATACTTACTATTATTATTGTAGTTTTATTTAATTATAAAATAAAATAGTAACAAATTTAAATATTATCCATGCGACCACGATCATGCACATACAATGTAGTCAAAAGAAAAATTTCTTGATTATAAATTTTATATTAACTTTAATTTTCAGACTACTAGCACTAAGATTTTTTCCAGAAATTACAGTGTTTAAAACAAATAAAATATACCTCTGCCCCCAAACCAAAGATTGTTTCAGGCATTCCAGGCCTTTTGTCAGAAAAAAAAATAAATAATGAAGGAAAAGTTGTTAGTATTTTAAACAATAAATAATTAATTGTTTAATAGAGAAAAAAATTAATTTCAATTTCTACGTTTATAATATAAGTATTTTATGAATTGAGAATAATTTTTGAGTATTGAAATTTTTAGTAACGTTGGATTTAAAAAAAAAAATCATCTATTTTTGATATGGTTTCGGAAATTATACATGTACACATATAAAATGATTTTAGTAGGGAAGGTTGCAAAATTTTTATTGGTGCAAGCTTATTTAAAGATTTATATAAAAATGAAATGTGGATATTTATTTCAGGGGCTGGTGACGTCGACAAATAATTTTAGAAATTTCATCCAATTACCGGCGTGTGTGTGTCAACAGCACACAGCGGGTCAACCCAAGTCCAATTCGCGACCGACGCCGATAAATCACGCGGTTTAATAAAACAAAAATCAGGGTTGACAGTCGGAATGGGCCATTAAGATGACTATCGCCGACCGGAGCGAAAAAACACACACACATTCTTTTTCAACGTGCATTTATGTGCGCGCTCGGCTGCTCGTCGAGTTATAAATCAAGAGAGGCGCATTAAGTTATTTCCTGCTCCTTTTATGGAATTATAGAAAAATTCATTCATTTCGCATGAGCAGACAGAAAGGATGGTCATTATTCTAATGCACCTCGGCCACCGGTAGCAGGAAACGCGCCCGAGAGCAGAGACCCACCCTCGATCTGCATTTTCACTCTTCGAACGCACGCGAACTTTATTCACTCAGATATCTATCGAAGGAAAAAACCACCCACACTCGGCTGCTAATCCATAATGCATAAACTTAACAGCTGCAAAGAACTGCGAACCCCGGCACGCTCTCCGACGAGTCCGACTGTCTGTTTTGACTCGTGGAATATTTAACAAAAAGCGAGAGGGAGAAAAACGCTGACAAGCACCCTTGGGTCTGCACACACGTCTGGAATTTTTAAAAGCCATAATCAAGTTTTAAAACTATTATCCATTCTGGAAAGTGGATACACAAAATTATTTTTGATTTCACCATGGCAGATGGGGCTGTTTTGATCTTGGACGTTTTAGCTCAATTCTTCCTGTAGTGGTGTTGCCGATTTTTTCCTTCCAAAAATTCACCTTTTTTGATAAAAAATTTTTATAATTATGCATTTTAAAGTAAATTAAAGGCAAGGATATTAATAATAAAAAGAAATTTTAGTTACAATTTTTTTACAATTTTTTGAGAGCCATGAGTAGTCCAATTCTGTTATAAATAGTCTGAAATCACCTTTCAGTTGCTTATGTTTCCTTACGCAATCTGAAAGTGTTCAAAATGAATTGCATAATTATATAATAATTAAAAATTGAAGGTTGCAGATTGTACTAAAGATTGAATCATTAATCTTATAAATTTGTTTGAAAAAGTTGACACTCGAGGAGATGATCAAGGAAATGAAGCGATCGGGCTTTTCCTCGTTGCAGAAAATTGTTTTGAGATTCAAAAAACAAATGGCTCTACTCATTGCAGAAAATGGAGCCATTTGTTTTTTGAATAAAAACAATTTGCTGCAACAAGGTAAAGCCCGATCGCTTCATTTCCATCTTTTAAATTATTTAGTTGTATATTTTATTTTTTGCATCTTGCCCAATAAGATCTCAGGTAAAAATCTCAGGTTTCAAATTACAAAAAAAAAGATCAAATTTCTAAGGCATGGACACAAAATATCATAATTGATTTGCTTCTTTTTTTAAAAGATTAATTCAATATTCATCTAATTGTAAAAAGTGTTATTTTGTCTTATTATTTTTTTTTTATGAATTTAGCTTTTATTTTATTATTTCAATTTAACTTTATCTTCGCCGATCGCGTTTCAATGTTTTAACGTAAGCAGCTCTCGCATTTCAAGGTGTAAGTCTAGATAAATCTATTTGCGGAGAGAAAAACGCAGCCGCCGGAGTCCGGACGGACGGACAGGCGGACGGACGGACGTGCAGATGAGCGTGATGCGTGCCGCGAGCACATTAGAACGAGGCCCCGTGCGCGCATTTTAATGACCCAACACGCGCATGTACAAGAGCAGAACAACTTTCATATATAATTTCTAACTGAAATAAAAAAAAAATAATAAAATATAAACTGCCTGGTCGACAGACAAAGCGAATGTATGGAGTGCGGCCGCTAATGCGAGTCTATTGTGAAAGTAATCGTCCGTGCTGCGCCTGCAAGTAATGGGCGCGCTTTGTTTTTGATTGACCCCGGCACGGATTGTTGTTTGTTTGCGATTTGAGCAATTGATTTTTCCATTTAGTGAACGCAATCAAGTTGATGACGAGCCGATTTCTATCTTTGATTTATCAGGGTTGATGGAATTGCAGGACGGTAGCTGGTGAAAAATGGAAAAGAATTAGCATAACGTGGGATTGACCTTTTTTGAATATTTCTTAGCTAAAAAAACTCTTCTGTTTGTTTGTTGCCACTAAAAATAAAATAAAATAAATAAATGTTTGTTTATGGATAAGTTTTCAACCTATAATTTCAACTTATAATTATTATCTTAGCACTTAAGGCAACAAAATGTCATTAAATAACGCTTGAAATTTCCGTCTACAATAAATTTGTTTTATATATTTCTACAGTTTCATCAGAATATAAGTCTATTGGTAGATTGAAATATTGAAAGTCCACCAAAATCTTTGGGAAACTAAAGGATCTTAGAATAAATTAAATTATTTTGAAAAAGAAAAACCCATTAATCATAAGAGATGCAAATTTTTGTCTGTGTATGTTATAATTTATAACCAATGTAAATTTGATTTAATTTAGCTCATTCCAAATAGCCAGGGCATTTTATTCGGATTATTATAATTATTATCATTCTTTATAGACTTATTATTATCATTTTTATTTTTAGGATTAAAAAATTCGACCATTTTTAGTTGATTTTTTTAGTAATTCGGTCTCCTTTCTAGCTGGTTTTGCCAAGACAGTAGGTTTTAATGAATTTTTTAATTGGTATTTATTGTTATAAAATGCACGAAATTAATATATAAGATTTTAATTGATTTTTTTTCCTTATAAATTTTCGTTTATAAATGTGCGCTTAAACAATTTTGACATTTCCAGCAGCGTATTATTTTTAATGAGTGTTGTTTGATTTTGGGAGCAAAATTTATAACTTTTAAAATTTTAATACTTGGAAAAAGCGCATATCATATTTTTCTATTAATTAGAATATATTTTTCATCTATGGATAATATTCTATTCCTTGTTTTCAATAAAAGAAAACATGAAAAATGGCTTTATTTTTCTTGTATCTGTAGCTTAAAATAAAAAACAAAAAACTGTATGAAAATAATTACTGTTTAAAATACATAATGACATTAATGTATGTTAATTAATTAATTTTTTCTACATAGTGTGTTACGAAATTTCGTGGAAATTTGGTTTGAAAGTCAGGAATAACCTACTAATTCTTTTAAAAAAAGTCTGTCATTTTATTTTCAGACGCATTGAGTCGGAAATTGAAGAAATAGTCGTTTTTAAATAGGTGGCAATCGTCATGAAATCACTTGAGTCCTATTCGTAATGTTCCGAGCGACATAAAAAAAGATGATCGACTAAAATGCACGAGGGATCCACAGATGTTGTTATGCAGAAACAAAATAATGTCAATTAAAATTTTGTATGCAAACAAGACTGAATAACGCTCAAAAACTTATTAATTTAAATTAGAAACTCAAAATATTCTTCATTTTTTTAGTGTTCATAAAAAAGCTTATGGAATATTTAAAAATTTTGCCTATGAATTGGACAGGAACATAAAAGCCTGTGACAAATATTCATGTGTGACATAATGAAAATCATAGCATTTGTTCATCCCATTAAAATTGTAGCCTGTTACTGTTGAGACCATTAAACACTGAATGACCAGAGCACTCTTAAGCACTGCAATTTTTCTGCGAATGCATTAGCAGCAGAGATCAATTTATATTTGTCGTGTGTGTATGCAACGCTGATCTCTCGTCACTCACTCTCTTCGGCGGCTCTCGCAGCCGCAGAGTCGATGGCAGCTGTTACAAACAAAATTACACACCAGCACTATAGCAGCAATAATAATCGTTCGCTCGCCCCAATCATGCATGTTGTTTGATAAATTGTGTGATTTATGATGGTTATCGGACTGTCCGTCGGCCGCGTGCAGCACCTCGATCGCCGCGGCGCGACCGCACTTTCACGCCTCGACAAATTGCCGGCGCCGAAACAGCCCAGCACTCGCTCATTAAAGCACGCGTCGTTTGCCGTTTATAAATAATTGCCTTTACACTGTGTGAATTTCGATTTTACTGCCAGATCCTGCGCGAATTTCAATTTCGATTATTTATTGCCCAAATAAAAGACATAAGCAATTTAATCAAAAAAATATTTGAAGAACAAAAAATTATTTATAAAATATTATCATAAACTTTTCATCTTAAAATTGAAATTTCCATAATTTTGTGAGTCATCCATCGATATAGAATTGATTTTTTACTCTGCTAACTGATGCATGGCAAATGGGACGGCTGAATTGTTTGGACAGAGAGCAGCTGGCCTTGCCGCTGCAGGACGCGCGTTTAATTTAATTATTTGTTTGCCAAGTTAAATCGATGCGTCAGCCGAGTTAAAAGGACGGCGCGAGTAGCCTGCCGGACAAATGTGTCCATTGTGCGACGCATCGATCTTCATTTGGCGCTCAAAGGGCTCATCTGTTTAGTCTTTGCTCTTAATTGCCGTCTTTTCTTGTTCAAAATATGTCTCCACACAGTTTTCATTTCATAATTTCTTGTTTTTCATACGAAAGAGTTGAATTGTTGGGACTTCATTAAAAATTTATTTGATTTAAAAAATTCATTTCAAATAAATGTCCCCTTAAACCAGGATATTTGTTTTTATATTACGCTATAGTTGGAAAGTTCGGAAGATTTGAATTTATCTTTATCAAAAATTATTTAATCTTAAATGAATATTAGATCTTTTTAATTTTTATTTATAGCGACCATAAATTAATTTTGTCATGTCGTTGGCTGCGCGGACAAATGGCCATTCTGGGGTGGCGCCCCTACCGTCTATTGCATGGAACTAAATGGGATGAAGTGGAGGGGATAGTGGCCATTTGGCCGCGTAGCCGACGATGTATTATTATTTAAAGTAATTTAACAAATTTCATAATTTTTTAATTCAATATTTACATATTAAGTTTAATTTAAAATTTTTTAATTAAATACGTAGAATTTTGATTTATTCAATAGGTTTATTGATTTGATCATAAGTCGCTAAGAAACGAAAAACTTAATTAACTTAATTTTTCTTTAATTATTTACAATCTCAAGGCGCAAATTTCTTTAATATTTATTTATTATATTTTTTTAATGAAATTGAACGAAATATTGATAAATCAGAATTCTTTATGGCTCTGTTGATTTTCCCATTTCACTTATCCATTTATTTTTTTTTATATATAATTTCTAATCAATGTTTTAAGTGTTTCAGAACTGGGAACTTCCCATAAAAATGACCGCCAATTTAAAATTTGGTCTCTTCTCTCTTTTCCAGCGTCGTCAATTCAAATAAGTGGCTGCGGTCGCCTATTGCTGTGCGAGCAAATAGCCCTCTGATTACTTTTCGTGTTTTGTTTACCATGGTGCGGTGCACTCGCCCCCAGAGCTACTCGTCCCATTTCGCCGCGCCTGGAGTCTAGACCGACCGACGGACGCACACAGCACATATTATATTCGGGCATAGGGATGAAATGCACCCGACGTGCATTATTGTGCGCAGGGGTCCGTCTCTCCCCCGCCTGCCGAGGTTCGATTTATCTCTCTGCGCGTCTCGGTGTGAGCGAAACTCCATCAATTACAAACTACTACGTACGGCGACCGGCCATAGAAAGTCGCCCTTGCAGACGCGGCGCGGCCGACTTGAAAAATAACGCAACTTAACACTCGCTCTTCCAGATTGATCTTGTGAAAGAAACCAGAAAAGTAAACTAAAACCGATGGGAATTTTTCGGTAGGATGTCAAGGTCAAAGATGATATTAAAAATTGATATTTAAAAAGGAAAAATGATTAAAAAAATTAAACATAAAATTTATTTGCAAATTTTAACATTTAACATCTAAATTCACCCATTTATTTTCATTTTTGTAAAATTTTGGAGAAATTTCATCTTTGTAGTGAAAAAAGCTTCAGAAAAATGACTGCTAAAAATTCGCAATTGAAAATTTGAAAAATTTTGATGCAGTCATTTTTAGTTTTTTAATTAATTATTTTCGGTATAATTAGAGTACAAAATAATTATATATTAATTTTATCTTTGTTATTTTTCATAAATAAGATGTTATGTCATTGTATTTTTTATCCTTTTTTTGTTTTTCTTACAAAATATAAATCAACGACAAACAAATTACACCTGTTTAATTAAATGATGAACAAAAATCCTCTTAAAGATCCTCTCCGGTCATTTGCATTGCTCTCGATTCTGAAAGATTGCTAAATTTCGAGTATATCTTGTGAAAACACTATTTGAAAATTCCAAACCGTTGCGTCTCAATCAAAAGAAAACCTAAATACGAGAGATTCGCGCGAAAAACGTGTGAGAATTGAGTAGCCAATCAGATCCATCAGTTTGTTCCAAAAACTACAGAATTTGGCCACATTGGCGCTGCGATCGCTGATTTTGCCAAGTTTTCTGCATCGCCGTGGGGCATTAGTGGCAAAATCAGCGATCGCAGCGCCAATGTGACCAAATCCTGCAGTTTTTGGACTTAACTGATGGATCTGATTTTCTGATTGGAAACTCAATTCTCACATGTTTTTCGCGCGAATCACTCGGTATTTAGGTTTTCTTTTGATTGCAAAGTAACGGTTTGGAATTTTCACACAGTGTTTTCACAAGATATGCTCGAAATTTATCAAACTTTCAGTATAGAGAACAAAACAAATGATTGGAGAGGATCTTTAAAATAATTAGCAGTTTTTCATGAATATGTAAATTTCAAGATTGATTTGGTTATTTCTGTTATTTTATATTTCTCTGTTTCTGAATCAAATATATGTAGCATCAAATTTTTTTTACAAATTAGTCAAAAGTAGTTTTTTTTTTTACTGTCAGTATTTTCCCTACAGTGAGACAATTTTTATGCAAGCCCAATGATTAAGGTCAAACCAACCGTGCTCTAATATAATTAAGGGTGATTATATTATTATTTCCCTTGTGCGCCAACAAAGGACAAAAAGCGCTCGTGATTTTAATGAAACGCTGCAGCGCGAAACGATCACTCAAAGCGGACGCTCAGGTGTGAGCGACATCGCAAGTGACACGCAAGACATGACGCGCTGCACAAAATAATTAATCACGAGAGATCGACCCCCGCTTGCACCCCTTCCACAGCACCATCCCTCTCTCGCGCTGATGAGTTCAATTTGAAATTTTTATCAGCGGCGCATTTTTAATTCGATCTCTCGCATTGTTTGCTACTCTGCATACAACATGCCCCCACCCACCCCTTGTCATACACATGCACACGGCATAGCTCGAGGGTGGGTGGCTCAAGGGGTGCGTGCGCGCGGCCGAATGCATGAGTCAGCCGCCGCCGCTACTGACTAAAAATATATAAGAGGAGCGAGATGAATTCGCCGCGTGCACTTGCTCTCGTTGTTCCGCGTGGTTATTTATTTATTTTTGTCGGCTAAAAAATGCGCGCGAGAATGGGGGTTGGGCGGGAGAAGGGTTGCGAATTTAAGGGGAGTATTGTATGTATAAAGCTCAATCATGTACGCAAATTTTTCACAAAGCGGATGCTCATCTACAGCCGCCAATACAAACCTAATTTTATGACTATTGAAATGGAAAGAATCTTTTTTTTAAACCAAAAATTTATGTTTATATTTTTGTTTATTTTTCGAAATTTTTATGTTACATTGTTTAGTTGCAAATTAAGTTTATTGGTGTGCCACAAGGCAATCTCTGCCTCTCGAGATACATCATCCAAATATTCAAAAATTATAAATGAAAAAACTACAAGATTTGAGAAGAGAGAAAAACAAAATAATATAACATAACAAGCTTTTCTTTTCAGAAAAAAAAAATTTCTTTCAATCGTTATTGTAATTAATTTATAACTCTTTTTGTTATGCTCCTGCTCAGTTATTAATTACATATTTTGATATTATTATTTATCATATTATTACATACAGTTTTTATTATGTATATCATACCGAGTATCAACAATCAGCAGTATAAATATTGATTCTGATTTATCAATTTCATTGTTAAAAAAGGGGCGTCTGCAACTATAAATGCTATATAAATTTAAATTACATGTTTATGTCCTACATATTTATTGAAGTAGCGTAAAAATAGCTTTAATTACATTAAAAAAATATTAAAATTAATCTTTAAAATATATAATTTATAATAAAAAAATAAATAAGAATTAAAAATGTATTTTATTAAATTATTTTAATATAAATTATTATTTTTATAAATAAAGTTTTATTTTTGATTTAATATTTTAGTTAAAATTTCAGTAAAAATATCTAATCGCAAACAAAGACATACATTTTTTTTTTAACTTTTTTAATTTTAACTCTACCTAAAAATAGGGACTTGTGTAATGCACATATTTAAATGTTAAAGTTTCACAAAATTAATTTGTTATGAACTTTCACAGACAGAAGGGCTACGGGCAACAGTCATCATTCAAGAAATCGTCAATTAACAGATTTTTAAATTAAAGCACTTACATTAAATGATAAATGCTCGTGAAAGGGGTTATAAAGAGTGTCGCTTGAGACATTTGAAAGGCGCTCCTAATTCCAAACAGCCCCTTGGCGCGCGCCTATAGCTCTTGAGCATTACAATATTTTGCTCGTGCACGGGATTTGGGAAATGCATTCGCTTCCCCTCGATGACTATTTTCTTTCCACCCATCTATCTAGATATTAAAGTCCCTCTATATCTCCACCCTCCCCCCGTTACGTCCCCCGCTAATGCCTGCCGAGCGAGTCTATACTTTCGTTTTTACCCCCTTGCGACGGCGGTGCACTTGCACAGTACTCTAGTTACACTGCCCCCGCCAGTGCACGCGGACGCACGTTCCCACCGCTCTCCTGAATCCGCAAGACTGATTTTTTCCTACAACTCTCGCGTGTTTTTGTGTGTTTGTGTGTTTTTTCCACCGAAGACTGAATCCGGATTCTAGAGTGTTTTCCGAAGTGCGTCCGAAAGTTTCCACGATGTTGGTGTCCAACATGACGGTGCACCCGCACCACCAGTCCCAAGCTGCGGGTCACGTGTACCCTGAAGAGATGACCTTCAGCCTGTCGCCACCCATGCACCTGCCGCCACCCTTGAATATGCCACCCCTGCACCAAATCCACCACGCTCAGGTGCAGCAGCAGCAGCAGCAGGTGCAGGTCGTGTACCCGATGGTGCCGAAACAACCGGCGACGCCGCCGTCGGACAAGGACGGCGACGCCATCAAACTGTTCGTGGGGCAGATTCCGAAAAACATGGAAGAGGACGATTTGCGTCCTATGTTCGAGGAGTTTGGCAAGATCTTCGAGCTCACCGTGCTCAGGGACAGAACTACTGGATGGCACAAAGGTAGGAAAACTTCACAAAAGCAAAGTTATATAATTTCGGGAAATTCATAAAAATCTATTTACTTTGAATGTTTATTGATCCTAATTTTTCTGCCATGAATAAGTAAATTATGAAATATTTTTTTAGAAACAGGATAGCAATAAATAATATAATTTCATTTTATGTAGTTTGATTGAACCTTAAAAAAAATTAAATTTACATTTCAAAACATTTTTTGTTTTAATTAATTGTAAAACAGTTTAGACTTTTAACAAGCTTTATATTTTAAAATCTTTAAATATAAAAATTAAACGTTTAATTATACAATTTATAATAAAATTGTTATTAAACATAATTATTTTTAATTTTGTAAATTATTGAAACGTATTTTTTTTATACAAAAATCAAATGTCAGTAACGTTGATCCTAATTGTATGAAGATAGCCAAACAGAGAGTAAAAATCGGTAAAATTTATATTATTAAACATAATTATTTTTAATTTTGTAAATTATTGAAACGTATTTTTTTTATACAAAAATCAAATGTCAGTAAAGTTGATCCTATTTGTATGAAGATAGCCAAACAGAGAGTAAAAATCGGTAAAATTTATATATTCGTGAAAACCACAATCCAAGGTTATATACCATAACTTTTCCTCTCTGCTATGACTTGGGATACTATTTAATTCAGAAATTAATTGGATATTAAAGATTGATTTAAATTTAGAAATTATTTGTCATGCGTCCTGCATGATATACATTACATTTTGTATAAATTATTTAATATTTGAAATTCAGTTCCAATTTTTTTATTATTGTAAATTTTTATTATATAAAAGAAACGTGGAATCGATCGGGACACGCTTTTTCACCAATGAACCGGCTCAGAAATAATTTCCACTTGAGAAGCACTTCTCTCTGCTTCTTCTTCTTCTCTTCCGCTCGCGAATATTTTACATTTCGAGGCCGAAAACGCGCGCGCTCGCTCTTGGCCCTCTGCACGCCGCTTTGTTTACAATCGAAAGCACGCTCGGCTCGGCTCCCCCTCCTGAGAAAATGGTTGTTAGGCAACCTGTGCGACAAAAGAGCCGTGCGCGATGCATACTCTCTCTTTCTACTCGGCCTCCCTTCGGCACTCTTGCCTTCTATCATGGCTGCCGAGGGGAGCGAAACTCGAAAGAGAATGAGGCCCTCTCGCGCACACAGTTGCAATCCAATTTCGTGACGTGGAAAAGAAAAGTTTTCGAGTGGCGGGTTATCACGAGAGAGATTCAACAAATTAAACTGGGAGAGCCAAGTCATTTATTTATTTGTTTATGATAGCAAGTGACGGCAGTTGCGATTAAGAACGCCGGTTTGAAAAACTTTTCTCATATTGTAATACGTACGTCGGGGGAAACCCGAGTTTTGTTGCTCAGACTTATAATTTACGACCCGTAAAGAGGAAGTGAATCTGATTAAATTTTTCAAATAAATTAAGGTTCTCATTTATTTTTAATATTTAACTTTATTATTGTCCAAATTGTTGAAAAAAAATTATTTGAAAAGTAAAGAAATTGTTAGAAAAAACGGCACCACTGCTAGATAATTTTTTCTAAAACTTCCGAGTTAAAAAAACCCATTCGCCGCAGTAACTTGACTTGGTTTTTATCCTTATCACTTTATCACAAATTTTGCCGATCTTTCAACTATTTTATGAACTTGTAATTATTTATTTGAAAATTAAATTTGCTCGTGTTATTAAATATGAATATTTTAATGAACTTGATCATAAATCACTAATATTTTTTGCTGTCCGACTTAATTTAATAGTAAAAGTTTTGATGCAGGCTGCATGCAGCAAATGCAGTGCGGAAGTTGTTAAAAAAAACTGCACCAACTCTGATCATAATTTTCACGCAAATCCTCGAGCGTGTATTTGATTAGCGCGCCGGGCACGAAGAAAAAAGGCCAAGCAAACAAAACGAGATTAAAACTTTGGTCCACTAAGTGTGATGCATTGCAGTTCGCGCCAAGTTTACGTGTTTTTCCTCGAGTCCATTACACGGCTTTAATTCAGAACCAAAAGCTCTGCAAAATGATAAATGAAAATAATTGCTGGAAATTTCCACGCTTCGGTATAGTTAATTTTTAAACTTGGCCACTTCTTCATTTCAACACATTATGTATTATTTCCTTGTGCTAGTGAGAGGCACCCTTGAGGACACGTCATCGTGGGCGCCCCCCTCCCTCCCCGCGCGGTCACCCCCGCTCACGCACACTCTCACTCACTCACCCCAGCAGCGGAGACACGCACGCCTCCTTTGTCAAGAATGCAACCCTCGGACAAAAATGATTTTTCTCGGCGCTCGCGTCTTCCTCTAATTTTTCTTCCCTTTTTGCCCGCGTGTCCTTTCTTTTTCTTGCCTGCTTTTATCTCGCGGGAGAGCAGAGAGCCGAGTGAGTAAGACACAAAAAAGAGCCGGCACGCGAAAATCCATACTTTACAGCGAGAGAAGGAAGAAAAAAAAGCGAAAGAGAGAGATGCGTGCGCCAAATTTAAATTAGAGACTGACAAGCACTCACCAGAACTGCTAATGGCGGAGGAAACACGTGATTTCGTGCCAACGTTTGCCTCAATTAGTTCCTATTCAATCGAAACAATTCTTATTTAACTAAGTGGGGAGAATTTCAAATTAATCAAGGGAGAGTGTCTTTTGAGTAAATCAATTAACGAGCTGCAATATTTTTATTTCATCTCGAGTGCTTTGAAAATTCATATTTGGTTTGAAAGTTTGCCAACAAAGTTCTCTCGAAAAGTTGCAAATGAGGCTGATTAGCCGGAAATTGGCGTTTTCGACACTATTTTAAACGAATCAAACAGCCCTCGCGTGGGCCGATCGTAAAAAGTGGCAGGCAGCATTGTTTGTTTGCCGTAAGGGCAGGAAAAAGAGAAAGTAGTTGGGCTTACGTGCGCACCCGGCTGACATGCAATCGCGTTTTGCAGTCTCGGAGAGAAAGAAAAATCGCGAATTTTCAGCAAGGCAATAATCGCGTCGGCGTTTTTGTCGGGCCAGAAAAGTAGTTGTTTGTCTTGGAGCAAAAAGCAGGTCAGCAAAAGAGACGGAACTTGGTGTGCAAAAAATAATGTTATAGCCCAAAATGGGATTAATTTTGGACATTGTTGCGGCTACAAAAAAATTAAGCATGCATGAAAATTCACCGTGAACGTCGTCAAAACGACGAAATAAAAGCGGCTGTTTGAACCCTGCTGGGGTGGAATTTCACCAGCGGATTTAGTCCAACTGGCCAATGATGTGCGAAAATCCACGCTGCTTTGCATCGCATGCGAGCCTGATACCGTTGGGACGTGGTTTTCCGCCTTTGACGCGACGGTCTTGTTGCGAAAGTAAACAAATGGGCGACGAGAGGAAATTTTATCGTGGAATAACTGAGAGAAGGAGATAGAAAATATTTATGATTATTTCAATTCGATGCTTATTGTTTAAGAAAAATAATATACTGCTCTGCATGTTTTGGCTGCGGGCTGCAGCCATAATTCATAAGCTGCTGTGCAATTATTTTTACAAGAATTGGTACAAAAATCGATCTTGAAAAATATTTATCTCTTAAATTTACAACTATTGGGGAAAACTATTCAAACTTATATTTTCACACTAAACAATTTTTATACAAAATTTGACAATTAAACCAGAAATTTTTCAAATCAATCAATTTTTTATTATTCTTGTCAAAATTGTGAAACTTGTGTTTTGAGCGTACCTTTCTAATCTTTGAATTGTTTTTAACGAAAAAGTTTTGGTTTAAAAGAACAATATTTATTTTAAGATATTGATTTTTGTATTTATTCTTGTCAAAATGTTTTCACAGCTCAATAATTATGACTGCAGCCCATATACATGTAGAGCAGGATATTGATTTTTCTTGAACAATAAATAACTCACAAAACTGTTGAGGAAAAGCAGATTTTAAATTAAAATCACCATGAATCAAATCTGGATCATAAAATTCTAGCTCATCGAATATTTTTAACACAAAAAGTACTTTTACCTTCATTTTTTTACAGAAAACGTGATATTTTCCAGGATTAGTTTTTAATTATAGCAGCTGGAGATCGAAAAAAGAATTTTTATAAATCGGTTTGCAGTGTCAGAGTAAAAAGTGTTTAAATGATCAATTTTATCATCCAAATTATTGTCGCTCCCAAATTTTAAAATTCTGAACAAGTTAGAAATTCACCTAAAATCGGATATTTCAATCATAATTTTACCGTCAATAAAGTTATATTTATTTATAAAATAATAGCTGAATCGATTCAACAATTAATTTATTAATTAAATTGAATCTTTAAAAAATTGTTCAGAAAGGTCCAGTTCAGTTATATTGTGAGTGTTAATAAATTTTTACAAAAACGTTTATTTGATTGCAAAGTACAATTAAAATAATTAGGAGAAAATTTCAGTTTATTTTTTGCATTTTTTTTTCATAATTTTTATTATATTTTTATTTTTGGATCAGGCCAAGAGTCTTCTTCTTGGCCTGTGCATTTCTAACCGCAATCTTATAACTATTTTGGTATTTTTAGCATTTATTTTTTTAATTTTTCCATAATAATATTAATAATAATTCATAATTAATTTTAATATCATCAAAAACCGTTTTATGACTAAGAAATCTGTCGCCATTTCGTTGTAAGCTAAAGATTTTTATCGACAAAAAGTTCACTCATACCACGACTTGAGCCTACAACCTGCGTATCTCTGATATGCATCTGCAAAAATTCCATCAAATTCCAACAGCTTTTAACAAGTTTCTCACAAATTAAATGAATTTTCTGACAAGTGAACAATAAAAACATTTTTACTGAAAAATTTCAAAGAAAAATTTCGCATTGAAAAATCAAGCACTTTTGATGAGAGAAGGAACAGCGAATGAATGTGTCGATAAATCATTTCGAGATGTGTCATCGTTATTTCGACTGGTGACTGGCGAAGGTCACGATTTTCGACCTTGAGTGAAAAGCGCGTGGCGTGCTCGGGTCGAACAGCATCCGGCGTTTGGGCACGTAGGCCCGGTATGGGTTGTGAGGGAGGGCGGCGTGGGTGCCGGCGTCGGTCGGAGGCGGCCGCGGGGGTGCTGGCGTGAGGCGGCGGGGGCGCACAGGCGCACGAGGTGGTGCCGGTGAGCGGCGGGCGCGTTCCGCACTCCCACACTCCGCCCGCGCGAGAGACGTGATGGCCGCGCCGCGTTCCAGCAGAGACAATGTAAATAGAGATGGGACACTCAATGTTAAATTTCTTTGACAATACTTTATCCGCTAGAGGCGCAGCGATCGAGCTCTCATCCAATCAGAATCAAGGCGTGCTTGTGGATTGTACTTTTGCGGCGGTAAAAATCAACAATAAAAATAATGTGTGGTCTTGCTCAACAAGGTCTTGCTCCAGCGGTCAACGCACAAAACAAATATTATTTATTGGCAGTCATACGCGGAAAAATAAATTAACGGGTTACATTTCGTATGTATGGCCGCATAGCAAGTGTTTTTTAATAGAAATAATAATGATTAAAAATATTCTCTTAATTCCAGACAGGTATCCGTTTGAAAAAATTAAAAGTAAATAATGTAATATTTAGAATACTTCTTTTTACTCCTCAAAGTTTCTTTGGCGTACCAATGCACTGCACATTTAAAAATATATTGAAATAATATTTGAAGAAATTGTTCAGAATGACGTGAACAACCAAACTCACATGAAGCATCATTCAAAACCTTGTCATATATATGTCTGAATACATCTTTTGGCATACTCTGTTTAGTATGGAGCTCTGACTTAATTCTCCTCAGTTTTGAACAAACAAAGTTTGCGAAATTGTCGCTAACGTACAGCAGTTTGGACTGATTATCGCGATACTCTCTAAACATGGTATAGACCTGGCTGGGCAGTGTTTCACTGGATGTCGCAGATTCAATGCACATAGCACAATGCAAAACATTGTCCACCTTTTTCAATGCGACTCCTCCAAAATACGAATCACTTTGGCTCTGCAAGTCAATGAGTTCATCGTCCGCATCTTGAGACTCCTCATCAGATGTACTGTCTTCGCATGGTTCAGGCTCCAAAGGCAAGGTGGGGTTTTGTTGTACCTTATGGAAAGAATTTCATTACTTTTTCATTCTTAATTTTTTAAATGTACCTTTCTAAAAAATGCATCAAAAATATAAGGTGCCAGCTCACGGCAGCTTAATCCATCGTCCTCACAATTTTTCTTTTCATTGTGGAGTTTTAGATACATTAAAAGGTTAAAAAAAGCTCCAACCAAGCAAGCGCAGAAAGTCAAAACTGTGGGGGAATGTCCGCTACCACATTGCTCTCGTATTTCCCCGTTGAAATTCTCTAGAGGGTCCTGCTGAATTCTTCTTGTTAAGAGAAACTCAAACCCTCTTGCACGCATCATCGGAAAAAATAGTTTCATTGATCGAATCAGCCAAACAAGAGAGTGTATGGATGGCGTCCAGACTGTTGTCCCATCTTTTTTTCTGAACTTCCATTTCCCCACAAATAATTCAGCTTTATTCCAAAAATCCCAGTGGGCAGAGGATTCATGCAGCCTAAAAAATTGAAAATTATGATACCTATTATTTAAACCTCTCTGGCTTAATAATAATAATTCCAAGACATTATTTAACTTGGCTCCGATCAATAGCCAAATGCATGAGCTCAGTTGTCAAAGACAAATTCAATCAAATTCGTCTAGAAAATCATGATGATACTAACCGGCCTTTCAAAGGTTTTGCATGCGAATACGAGCTTCCATTAAACGAGTCGACCAAGTTGTCCATGAATTGTATAAATTCTACGGTATGACACGCTTCAGACGGGAGGAGACCTACAAAAATTTTGTTACTAATATATATTCCATGAAAATCATAATACTTGAACACGTAACAGAGGCGGCGTGGTGAATTTTCGCCCCTGGAGAATTAACATTCCGTGCCTTATTATTATTGTTAATAATTTTTTTTTATCGTCGAATGGAAAATATCAGATGCAGAAACGACCAAATTTTACTTTGGAAATTAAAATTAATTGATTATAATCGCCATGGACTCAAATATTCTATTTAAAAGGGAGACATATACATTTCGATTTGATAGCCAGAAACATTAACTCCTCAAAGGGTGAGCCAGGGTTCTAAGGGTGAAGTGTGGGAAAACAATTTGACAAAAAAGTTGGCTAGAAATAGTCGAAATGCATGGTCATAATTATCATATATAATTTTTTTAATTCATATTAGAATAATTTTTTTAAATTACACACACACCAATTTTAATTATTTGTTAAAATAGAATATATTATTTTATAACTTGTATTTTATATATTGAAAACAATTGAAAAGTACTATATACTATTTAATAATTTATTAAAATATCATCAATTTTAATTTCAATTACAAAAAAATTTAAAATTAATTAAAAATTTCAAATAATTGAAGACGAAATAACATTGAATTTTAAATTTACTAATTTTCAGTGTAATTTTTTTATTACCTTTTAAATAAAATTAAAACATACTTTTTTATTGTTATTTAAAATTTTAAAAATTTGATATCTATTTCAATTAAAATAAATTAAATATAATTTCTGAAGTTTCTATCCTCGGAGGTCACTAATAATAATTTTGTATTTGGGTGGATCCAGGAATGATTTGGGTGTGATTGTTGATGAAAAGTTACCTTTTTAACTGAATATTATAAAAACT
Organism: Neocloeon triangulifer; assembly: GCF_031216515.1. Lineage (NCBI taxonomy): Eukaryota > Metazoa > Arthropoda > Insecta > Ephemeroptera > Baetidae > Neocloeon > Neocloeon triangulifer. The sequence continues at coordinate 2,714,432 of NW_026775555.1, read as the reverse complement.
GAATAATTGGTTTCCCGCAATAGAAATTAATTTTCAACCAGCGATAACTCTATTTCTGTTACAGAAACGACAAAATGTGTAATGACAAAAAAAGTGAATTTTGACATTCTGCATTCAATCAATATCACAGCTCGGCGAAAATTCGTGAAAGGTACAATGCGTTGGCAAGGGTCGTGCGATCTTTACAAAATTTTAGGACCTGAAAGACCATGCAAGGAGATTTTCAAAAATATATAGTTTTACCCAGTCTTACCCCAATATCTATAAATTTACGGGTTCTACGGGACGTTCAAAATTGGGTTTTTGAAAATTTCAAACGGCTGTATCTCGGCTTTCCGTGATCGCACAACAAAAATCCGGGTATGGCTGAATTCCTCTTTTCACTTTCTACAACTTTGCCGTTGAAAGCAAAATCCTAGGTAAAAGGTCAAGGTCACTTCCGATGACCTTGTGTCATTCAAACTGGAATTTGAGCATTAAATGCAAACATTTTTGAAATTCTGAGATAGCCATTCGATTCTTCGTGAAATTTTACATACAATGTGTGAAAATGGCGAAGTAGTTTTTTCTCTTTAAATTTATATTTAAAAAAAAGGATAAAAAACGTGGTTTTTTGGTGCTCGGATCAGCGATTTTTAAGAAAAACTTTAATAACTCGTTTTCTGTGCGTCTGAGGCAAAAAATGATTATGATCAAAATTGATCCCCATTAAAAGTTCTATCTAAATATGTAAAGGTCATTGACCTTTTGAAAACTTGGGTCAAAGGTCACCTTGACCCTTATCCTTCAGTGAAAAGACCCTAATGTGTGATACATGGTTGGAAAAGTCTTATCACTAGGATACCAATGGTCACCATATTTTTGTCTCCGGCTTCATTTTCGACCTAGTTATGATGGTTTTATTGTGAAAAAAGCGCATTTTCTTTCATTATATATTAAATAATCAGCTTACATTGGTGGAAAATAAAGCCAGAGACAAAAATATGGTGACCATTGTTATTTTAGTGATAAAACCTTTCCAACCATGTATCACACATTAGGGTCTTTTCACTGAAGGACAAGGGTCAAGGTGACCTTTGACCCAAGTTTACAAAAGGTCAATGACCTTTGCATATTTAGATAGAACTTTTAATGGGGATCAATTTTGAACATAATCATTTTTTGCCTCAGACGCACAGAAAACGAGCTATTTTCGATTTTCTTAAAAATCGCTGATCCGAGCACCAAAAAACCACGTTTTTTAATCTTTTTATTTTAATATAAATTAGAGAAAAAACCACTTCGCCATTTTCACACATTGTATGTAAAATTTCACGAAGAATTGAATGGCCATCTCAGAATTTCAAAAATGTTTGCATTTGATGCTCAAATTCCAGTTTGAATGAAACAAGGTCATCGGAAGTGACCTTGACCTTTGACCTATGATTTTGCAATCAACAGCAAAGTTGTAGAATTTAATGAGACGAGTTCAACCATACCCGGATGTTGGTTCTCCGACCAAGAGAAGCCGAGATAATTGAAGTTTTTGGTTTTTTCAAAATGTCCCGTAAAATCCGCTATTTTGAAAATATTTTGATAAAAATTTAGGGATGTTCCCTTCAAGTAATGGAGATTTTAGGGATGTTCCCTTCAAGTAATGGAGATTAAGTTGTGAAACTCTCAGATCTCTATCATCAACTTTGGGCGCGGTACGCGGTGTGTGAGAATGCTAAGAACGGAACCGCAAACGAAATTAATTTTCAAACAGCGATAACTCTGTTTCTGTTAGAGATACGCAAAAACATGTAATAATGAAAAAAGTGTTTATATGACCTCACCTATCGAACCATGCAACGCTCATGCAGGTCAATTCACTTAAGGTCATTGACCTCAGTGACCATGAAAATCGATTTTGCAATAATAAAATGATGATGAAATTAAAAATAACATTTTATTTTCAATTAATGAAAGTTAAATGGTATTTTATCCTTGTTAATAAAAAAAAATTAAATAACATTTTTTATAAAATTTTAAATTAAATTAAAATTTGAAAAGATGATAACCTATTAAATTGTGAAGAAAAAAATTCTCTTAAGTGATATGATTTTGATGCATGTAATATATTACAATTAATTATTTAACAGTTATTTACGAAGTATTTTAAGTTATTGTAGTTAGATAAATGATAATTGTGTAAATTATATAAGCTCTTTTTATTTAAAAATAAAAATAATGAAATTAAATATATACTTGATATTAAGTTTATAAAACACATTTTAATTTTTTTACTTTTAATATATGACCATTAAAAGGATTTTTTTTTTGACCTCTTCCTTGTTTTTTAGGTCAGGGAAAAAATCACGACACTGGAAATCAAAATTTTGTGATGCGGGCTCTGCCGGAAAAATCTACCTGTTTCCAAAAACTGAAGATCCACCCTGTGAACTAATCTATATTGTTGACTTACCTTGCGCAATTAACGTATTGAGAGAAGCCGCAACACTGGAGCTGACCAACTGGAATGCCAGTTTCACTTTCATGGCCTGTTTGTCTCTTGCATAAATATGCGCAGCCGTTAGTTTCGGTGCTAATGTTGTTCCGATGAGCTTGCCTTTTAAACTTAAAAGTTCCTCTACGTGCTTAATTTTGGCATATCGTCCAGGTCCAATTTCCAGGTCATACTTTCTGAACATGCTTACTATACATTTTCCTATATGCACGAAATCCGGGCCACAGCAAATTTCTTCCCCTAAATTAAAGTATTTGTTTTATCACTTAATAAAGTTAAAGAAATATTTCACCATCTATTAGAAAATAAGGTTTGTTTGCGCAAGCCTTCAATATTTCCAGGGCCTTTAAATTTGTCGGCGCCTGGTCGCAAGTGCAAAATTTTATTTTTACTCCGAAAGTTTTCAACCTCCTAATATTTTTTTCAATCAAATTTGCTAAGACTGATGAAGGCGTGGTTCCTGTAGAAAAATAGTAAGAGACTGGGAACTGAAATTTAGAACCACAATGAAAAACAATATAAATAAAAAGAAAAATTAACCAACCTTGACCTTCTTGTTTCTGAGCAGAACAACGAAAAAAATAAGTGCGTGATCCGCCAATTCTTTGGTGGTCTCCTCTCCTGGCCCATAATCGCTAAATCCTTGAAATTTTTTCCACTTTGAGGACCACATCAAAAACTCATCAATGGATAATTCATCCCACAAGAGAACTGCGTAACAGTCCCTTTCATCCTCTAAATCTGATGTAAAATCTCCAACACCCTCCAATATAGGCTCAATTATTCCTGGTTCGATGCTTAGCCCTTGCGTGAAACGAAGAAGAGTTTTTTTTGATGGAAGAATGAACATGTCACTGACAGCCGCTCTTGCTCTTCGTCCCCCTTTCTGAAGACCCATGGTGAGTATAAGGTCTTGTCGATCATATCTTCGACCTTGTGGCTTCACCTATTGAGATTAAGTTATTATTTCATTAAAACATCATTATTATATGAAATCTTACTTTCTGAAGCTTGATTTGTCGATCAATAAAATCGACGCATTTTGTAGGCAGGTGTTTTCGTAAATAGAGTATGGCAGCTTCCTTCGAAGCAGGGTTGGTGGCTTTTCTTTTAAGCCTCATCTTTTTCAACCTCTTGACCTCTTTGTTCTTCTTCTTTGCAAATGCAATCAAACTCTTTCTGTCAAGCTTTTCAAATAGTGTTTTCTTGGCTGGAAAAAGAAAAGATAATATTTAATAAAGCGTATGGTCCTCCGTAATTTTTTTTTTTTTTAATATCTTTTTATGTTACATGGATTTGCTGGTAGTTGTTTTTGACGTGGAGGTTGCTGTTCTTGTGCATGACGTGGTGGTGATGGTGATTCTTGTTGAGGTGATGCTACTTGTGGTTGTTGAGGCGGTGATAGAGGCGGTTGTGTTGGAGTTTGCTCGTTCTCAGATGCTGCTACCTGTTGTTCATGTGGTGGCTGTGGTTGCTGCAGGGTAGCGGTTACTTGCGGCAAAGTCCGAGGTGGGTACGCATGTCCGGATCGTGGTGGAGGTGGTAGTATTTGTCGTACTTGTGGCTGTTGAGGTGGTGTTGGACGAGGTTGTTCTTGTGGTGGTGTCGTAGGTGTATCGTTCTCGAATGGCGGTGCTACCTGTTGTTCATGCGGTGGCTGTGGTTGCTGCAGGGTAGCGGTTACTTGCGGCAAAGTCCGAGGTGGGCACGCATGTCCGGATCGTGGTGGAGGTGGTAGTATTTGTCGTACTTGTGGCTGTTGAGGTGGTGTTGGACGAGGTTGTTCTTGTGGTGGTGTCGTAGGTGTATCGTTCTCGGATGGCGGTGCTACCTGTTGTTCATGCGGTGGCTGTGGTTGCTGCAGAGTAGTGGTTACTTGCGGCAAAGTCTGAGGTGGGTACGTAGGTGGTGGAGGTGGTAGTTCTTGTTGAGATGGTGTTTGTTGATGCTGCGGTAATGATTGTCTATGTTGTTCGTCTGTTGGTTTCCGACCAAAAGGCTTCGACCGATTTAAAGGCAGATGAGGCAAAACATATTGTTTCACCACTTCTGCCTTGAGATTCTTCTTGGACGAAGGGCACCCTTGAAGCAGATTGTATGCTGTAGATCCACCAAAGCTGGAACTATTCAGTCTCTGAATTTTTTTTCTTGGTTTGTATGGAGACCCTGGAGAAGTTGCAGGCTCCAGCTCAGAGTTATCATTCAAAAATCGATAATTGTCTGCTTGCGAAGAAATTTGCAGCTTTCTTGTTCTTGGGCCTCTGGCTGGCAGATAGGGTGATGAAGGCGTTTCTTGCTGAAATTGTGGTGAAGCCTGACAGTTTTCTCCTATCAGACCACAGCTGGAATCCGAGTTCAATGGGCGAAGTGGTGTACGAGGAGAACTTCTAACTGGTAGCCTTGGTGATGAAGATGGTGTCCATGACTGCAGCATCTGAGGCGAAAGGTTTTGATTCTCGACGGTTCGAGGGTTGTTCATTGGTGTTCTATTACCTACATTGAAAATAAAATTAATTATTGTACGAAGCTTCAAAATAATCATAACAAATCATGTAAGATCATATTTCTTAATGCTTTATTAGCTTTCTGTGCATAATTATTTTTCTTACATGATGATTGAAAGTGTTCAAAAGAAGTATCAGAATCAGAAGTGGTTCTCTCATAAAATAATATGTAACCTGTGTCACTTTTCTGGCTGTCACCATCCAGTACAGTGAAGGAGGACACCTGCAGGGAAATGTACTGATAAAATTGTAAGATATGTGAATTTCGCTTACTTTCGAATCGTTGTAAATATTGATCGTACCATCTTGCATTAGACTTTGACAAATATAGTGTCCTTTGCTCAAATCACCTTCATGATGGATGATGGCTTTGCAAAAAAATGACACCTCCTCAGTTCCATTTTTTTTTATAATTTGGCCATCTTTTAACGCAAAGATACTCTGCTTCAACGTCAAACCATAGTCCAAGACAATTTCACCAGAGTCTTTCAAAAGCTGGTTGGCCTGGTTGCTGAACCTAAATTTTTATTATTGAAGTTGAATAGAGAATAATTTAGTATGAATATAATATCACTTATTCAATCCATACCAGATCCCGTATTAATTAATTCTTTGAAATGAACACACCACCTGATGAGGCACATCAACACAAAACCACAGACATCACTTTTTCAACACCACCAATAACATTCCTTCACCCATGTACCTACAAAATGAAATCACAAAGTAAAATGTTCTTTTTTTAACTCTAAAACTTCCCTGATAACAAATAAAAATAACGCTTGCAAAAAAAACAAGACGAGTTGAAAAAATAAAAGTTATGTTCTTCTCAGTTTTGTTAGTCACATAATGGGTCTGCACATTTTCATTTGGATTGCTGGAAACAGAAACAAAATTAATTACAGAGTAAATAATAATAAATTGAAAAAATAATAAAAAACATAAATTAAATAAATCCCCGTTACACAACGCTCATCAAAATTTGAATCAAAATCACCTTTTCAGTTGAATTACCAAAACTTTTGGAAGCTCCTGAAAATAAATTATTTCCTTTTGTGGAGTTCCTCTGTGGCAATGTGAGCAATACGGCTCATGAACGCAGCTATCGTCACTGTTCATGTAAATACGCAGAGCTTCCTTCAAATCAGATGCCATGGGTAGGCAAAGGTCGTACATGGGCTGACTTAAATACCGGGTTTTGCCGCACACTAAACATTGACCTGCATATTGTTTTGGAGGATATTGATGCAATGTAATTCTAAATATATATTTTAATCTTACGCTCAAAAACTTCTTTGCCCTCGAAAACTTCACTCACTCCCTTCTTATCCAACGACTCAATCTTTTCGAGTAACATTCTGTGCAATTCCATGGAGTCCTGCTGTAAACCTTCGTCAAAATCTTTTGTGCCTATAAGAATAATAGTCTAATCCAATAAGGTTCAAATGTTACTTTTTTAACTTACTCCAAATTTGTGTAAGCAAGTCCAAGGGTGTGAAAGGCTCAGCACAAGTTTTTGTTACCTCACGACCAACTTCTTTCAGCAAGCAAATAATGCAACTTTTAGACTTCAAGAGTTGGCAACTTTCTTCTTTGTGATTATTAAGCAGCATCCAAATCCAGCTGCATGCAAACCAAGCCTAAAACAAATAACCATGGAAATAATAGCAGCCAATTGTAGCCTCTGTGAAATACATTGACAAAGTACTTCTTATTTTTTTTATATACCTGGCAAAGTGAATTTATATAGCATGAGTTCCCCATATTCACCAATCCTCGCAATGGACCGTCAACAGCATCAAATGTTTTTCGTATTGAACAATCCAAAGACTCCCCAATTGGATTGACATCTTCCACATCTGGATCTAGATTTCTCGTCGGTAAAGCTGGCATCTGATAGTATTACACATTATTTTCATAAAACTTCAATGCATAGCAATCTCTTATACTCAAGTTTCTTACCCATGGCTTAGGTACTGCATCTTTGATCAGTTTACCATTTCCGTAAAAAAATTTTATGTCAAAGTGTTTGACACAACATCGAATATCTGTTCGCTCATCATCAGCAGGCAAGCCCATGTTTATCAACCATTGTCTTCTACGCCTATAAAAATTGCTCTTATTAGTATGTAATTTTGAATTGAAGGAAAATTGCAAACTCACTAAATTAATAAAATCTGAATAAAATCATAAATACGGACACACATTATATGGATACAATAATAGTTATAAAAAATATATCGAATTCTTAGTATTAATAATATTCAAAAATTAATTTTTGTAATAATGTTACTCACTCAGCATTATTTATACTTGAAGCCTTTGGAGCACATTTAAGATCAATTCCATTTAATGAAGTGCTATCACAATCAATGTAATGGCACTTCCTAACTTGAACGTTTAGATGAGATCTTCCCGTCTTATTAACTGTTTCAACTTCCACCGATGGCATTTTTCTTTTCCCTTCATCATCATTCTTGGATACAGCCAAAATCATCCCTGGTACAATTTGAAATCAATTGGGTGAGACTTTTCGGTATTCTGCAAATGAATCAATAAATAATAAAAAGTATGTAATTCAATTCTGTCGAGAGTGCCGAGCCGAGTAGCTGCGACTAAAAACAATTATGCAATATTTATGTACATTTCTACATTTAAAAAAAGCCAATTAGAGCTGAAAAACAATAAATCATTAATGATTTATATTTTAATTCCACTCCAAAGTAATTCTATTTTAACTTACGAACAGTCTGAGAATTTAGCTTGTTAGAACTTGATAAATAACAAATCAATCAAAACAATCCCATGAGGTATTATTTTATGTACTTTCAATCGTTTTCCGCCTTCTAGCGCCATCTATTGGAAAACGAAATAATGATAACAACCAATGAAACGGTCACGTGACCAGCCAGTTCACAAGTATGAACAGTGGTACAAACCTGCGCATAGGAGTGAACAGGCCGTGCGTTCCAGTTAGTTGGTGGCCGGCTCTGGTGGCTTTACTACTCCAGCTCGTCCGCACGCTCGTCTCCCTTCAGCCGCCGCCGACGACGATGCGCGCCGCCGACAGGTGATCTTCAGCCAGCTCTTCTATCTATTCCTTCTGCGCCGACGACTCCGGTCCAGTGACAGACAAACAGTACCACATTCTTTGTGCAGTGCGACCGATTGACACACGTACGACTGTCCTCACTCCCGAGAGACACGCACGGGCACGACTCCAGCAGCACCGCCGGACACATTCTTCAAGGTAGGACAGACACACACGTGGTTGTGCTTCGAACGGTTCCGAAATTGAATCGATCGCGGACGGTTTTCACGAGATTCAACCGAAATTTAAATTTTGAGGGGTAAAAATTGGGATTTAATTAGTTTGAAGAAATTTTCACTCGAGGAGGTGATCGTGGAAGTAAAAGATTCAAATTTGATGGATTCAATGGAATGTTTGGAATGTCAAAAATAACTGGAAGTTTCATAGAAAGGAAATAATGTGATCAAAGTTTTGTTAAAAAATTCCATTTATGCAAAAGAAAATTTCTAGTTGAGAATTATTTAATGGAAGAAATTTTTATTAATCATAATTTACATAATAAGTAAACATTTTTTTTTTAAATTCTTTGAAATATTATTTTTTTTTATAAATAACTGTATTTTAATAGTTTTATTTTTTTTTATTTTTTACAAACAGTTTTATACTTAAACTATTGTTGTTAAGAAGTTTGAATGATTTAAAATTTTTGATGTTAAATTCTATACTATTAATATTAATTCAGCATTCAAAAACAATTAGTAATCAAGTAATATAAATATTCATTTGTCATTTTATTTTGTGATGTTCTAATTAAATGTGCATCTTATTTTATACAATTTGAATAATTTCACTGCAATCTCTTACTGGAATTTTGAAATTAAATATAATATTATCCCCTCATGAAAGATTTCTTCTTCACTAAATTACAGTTTTCTATTCTAACGAAATAGTAAAAATAATTTTTCTTTTCAACTTATAATAGTTTTTTATCAAAGTAATATTAGCCAGAAATTATCTTAATATATATTTTTCAAACGCACATTGAAGATCAGTTTTGGGTTTTAAAGTTTTTGTATTCCGTCTTGCATACGAAGGTCAGTTTGGGAATTTTCGTTGTTCCACTCGGTTTGCTCCTCGCTTGGCTGGCACACGCGAATTGACGAGAGAAAAAAGGCGCTGCTGCGGCCGCGACCTAGAGCAACAATCTCCTGCTCTCATAATCCTGACGTCACGCATATAAAAACACGATTACCGCCGCGCGCACAGATTTTTCTCTCTTTCTCGTCTAGACTCTCGCTCAGGGCAGGTGTGCGTTCAACTCTTAGGTCGTAAAAATAGACCCTAGAAAAATTGGATTGGATGTGTGCGTTGTTGCGCTGGGATCAATAGTTCTTGATACAGGCTCGTGTGCATTTTACTCCTTAGAACGTTACGAAAATGCATTTTCTGCACGAATCAAGTGATCATTGTGACAATTATTTTTAAAATCGAATGAAACCGACTTTTTCATCAATGTTGTTCTAAAGCGGTTAAGAAAGAACAAAATGACAGACTTTTCCAAGTTTTTTAAGTAAAAAGAAGGTTTTTCCAGATTGTTCCAGACTTTGAAACAAAATTTCCACGAAAATTCGTAGGAAAAATATTTTGAAAATTGAGAAAAACTTCATAAAATTTAAAAAATTATTTTCATACAAATTTTAACCATTTGTGTTTATCTTTTCTTTTGTAATAATAAAAAAGGAATAGAATATCGATGAATGAAAAATATAATATTGAAATTAGCAGGAAAAAAATATTCTTCAGCTATTGCAAAAATTATCATTATTATAAGGATTACGGTTTTAAAACAAAATAACAATTTTATTTCCAAACATCAAACAAAAACACTCAGTTAATTTAATTTCTTGTAATGTCTACAAAATATCTGAAATAAGATAAAAAAAACTCAATTGTTCCAGTTATCCTTTCTAAAAAGTATCATAGAAGTTCTGCTTAATTGTTAGTTAAGTTCAGAATTAGGAAAATTTGAGTGACAAAATATTGCTTAAGCTTCTAAAAGCGCAGATTTTTTAATAAAAAAAAAATTGTTAAAATCTTAATTTTGATTATGTTGCACAATAAAAAAGCGACTAAAAATAGCAAACCTTTTTACCCCTAAAAACCGATTAAGATGGGGTAACAAGTATAGAAGAGAGAAATCGAATTGAAAAATGGCCTGTGAAGAAAAATGCAGCAGTTCGTTAGTGGCGAAACATAAACATGCACTTGATGCCGGGTTAGTTGGTGCTGAGATCGATCGGTTCGCGCCCTTCTCTGTCTCCGCAGATGTGTGATTGATGCAAAAAGCAGCACCCTCTCTCCACTTTGGTGCCGATTGCACCCGCCGCTCGCTCTCTCGCTCCCCACGGGCACCGAACATACATTCCGATAATTACGTATCCAGCGAATGCGACTCGAAAATGGAAAAGTGACTCTTGCAGAGACAATCGAAGGCAACGTTTTGCACGTTCATGCCGTGGGAAGAATATTCCGATTATCGAGCTCTATTTTTCGCATGTTAGATTCCAAAATCTTCAAAAGACGTAAATTTATATAAAATTTGAAGCTTCAGATTTTCTCATTATCTGGATTAAATTGGTGTTTTTGAGTGAATTTAAATAAATCGGGCATTTGTTCCATAATTAATGAAGTCAGATTTTTGCACAACAGTGGCTATCGATCGGATGCAAAACACAGATTTCAGGCAGGAAAGTAGATCTGTGTCAAGACCATTAGGATGTTCAACTCGAGACTAATGTGAAGCCCATTTTTATTACAATTTCTGATATTTAGTCCGTAATGGATTATTGTATTTTGCAATTGTGTTGCTAATGCCCTTAATTTCCACCTAAAACTGAAATGAAAAAACAATAAATTTAATTTTGTTAAACAATAAAAACTCACAAAAAACCTTTGAGGAAAAGCCGAATTTAAATTCAAATCACCATGAATAAATTTAACTTTAATTTTAATTCTAATCTGAAATTACGATGCCTTTCTTTTTTCTGGGTTGATCAAATTTTTACATAATAATAATTCATAATTGTAAAAAGTTTTGCCATGTAATATTAACATTTCCAAACTTAATAGAACAATTTACTTGCGATTATTTTTATACAGCACCTTATTTTTTCATTCTTACTTAACCATTTCATCAAAAACAATTCTCCTTTTGCATGATTTTGATTTTTGTGTAATTTCACAACCTGCTGTTCACAATTTTGAAATCAATTAAAATAATAACAATATTATATAAAAATTCTTGATACCAACGCAGATGTCATTTTTAATCTAAAAAAATTGTCTTAATCATGAAGGATATAAAAAAAATTGATTTCTTGATTTAATAGTTTACAATATTTGTATAAATTTCATTTTTAGTTGTAGTGCTGGAATATTTTCTATTATTATAATTATTAAAATTAATCTATATCCATTCATTAAATAATCCAATAATGCTTATGAAATGGCAAAGGTCAAATGTTCCTCATTCCACATTCATACAAAAAAAAAAAAATGAAATCGACCTCCTACGCAATCGTCACCGCATAAAAACTCGGCGATTGCGAAAACTGCGGCGCGCACACGACAGGCTGTAAAAAATGGCAAATCCGGCGGCGAATGCATGTGTAACGACTCTGATTTTTTTTTTTTTTTTTTGAGCACGTGACGACGAGTGAGTGGTGGAGGGCGGCGGGAGGGCGCGCGGGCGGATCAATTTCGGGGCGTAATGAGCAAAACACGGTGCAGAGCAAAAGCGAGCGGCGGGCAGATTTTTCGAGTCTTGCTTGCACTGCACACGAGAGAGCGCGCGTCCCTCCTGGCAGCACACGGACGAAGCTCTGCTTTTCCATCACGACGACTCGCCCGCGAGAGAGGAGCAGAGCGAGAGGGAAGCTCACGTTCCAGATTAAAGGAGAACGATCAAACCACTTTCACTGCCGGCTCGGCCGCCCCAGCGCCGCGCCGATCGGCAAATCCAACTTTGCACGTAAAAAAAGGGAGCTTCCGGCTGAAATAAGAATTTCTCAGGTAGAAATCCATACCCAAGCCTGGAAGGTTTTCTTCAGGAAAGAATCTACTTGAATGATCTTGAAACAAATATAATTTATAAAATCTGAGAAATTTTTATAAAAAATGTTAGAAATCATTCTAAACCGGTTACTGAATTCAAAGGAATTTTTTATGATTTGAAAATTTATTTGGAAATCTCAGTCTTACAGTACAAAAGACATCAATAAACTTATTATTTTCTTTCTTGCTACAGCAATCCAAATTACAATTAATCTTTATTCATTGTCAGACTTATTATTAAGTAAAATCGATCTGATAATGCTCAAATCAGGAATAGCATCACAAGTTCAAATTTTTTTGAAGGCTGTAAAAATTAATAACATAATAACTATAAAATCTATCCTGTACAGAATTATGTCCACCATATCATATTTCTCTGATTTAATTCAGAATAAAAATCAAAATATTAAGGAATCCTTAAAATTTGGCGTTCGAAAAAGTCATCAATCAAACTTTCTTTTGAACTCTGATGTCAGAAGCTGAGTTTTTCAGCATAAGCGTTACGTCCAAAACAGCATATTAACTTATTCCGTTCCTAACAGATATGATTCGTCAAAAACATTTGTCCATACTCATTAAAATCCGGAAAATTTGGGAAAATTTGATGTCTATTAAAAAGTCATAAATAGACAGAAAATCGTCTTGGCATCCCCTTTTAAAATTTGCATAAAAAATTTATGTTCATTGAATGAGTACTGAACACATTTGATCTTTTATATATAATTAAAAAAGCGCAATTAATGTACAAAATTATTGTTTTTTTTAGTTAAGTTTGAACCTGTTAGTTTTAAGATTTTATTTTTTTTATTAATATGTGATTTTTTTTTCAATTTTACTGATTTTTTTTTGTCATTTACTTGCTCTTGAAATAGGATCGCTGACCCTGACTGGAAGTGCTGTTTTTTTTTTTAATAAAAATAATTTTCGTATCGAGGAAAAGTCTAATCTCTGCATATCCATGATCATCTCCAGTGTCAATTTCTTCAAACAAAAGTTTTTTTTAGTTTTATTTTGAAGAATACAAAATTTCCATTTTACTGATTAATTGAAAATCAGGTCCACGTCGGCCTTGAATAAATCATCCCCCGTTGCCTTGTTTTCCCGAGTTATAGCCTAGGATGAATATCGATTGATTTTTATTTCTGCGCTCGTCAGCACCAACTCTTGCATCTCGCGCAACAGCCGAGCGAAATTCCACGTCGGCCGCGCGACGAATGCAAAAGTGATTAGCGCCCTGTTGCAAATCACAGCTGCCGGAACAATTCGATGCTAACTACTCTTCTTCCGCAAATCCCGGCCCGAAGAGACACACCACACACAATTCAGTTCAGGTGCCGCGCGCAATAAAACGGCCATTACGGCGCGCCGAATTAATTTCGCTCTCTCGGAATAAACATTAAATTGCGCTTTATCCGCGTAATGGATGTGGCGCCGTTTGCAATTTATTCCTATAGGTAAAGTGATTATTGTTATATTTCTGGCCGTTAAGCCTGCGCTCGAATTGACCCGCTCGGGCTTAAATCGCACTAATATACACACGGCCGAGGCGGCGCATAATAATTTATCTGACCGCACACCTACACAAATTCGTTTGTTTGCAGCGCAAACGCTCGTAAAACACACACGACTTTGGTCAAGATATCGCCCGGGGCGGCCAGTGTTTCGCCAACGTCTGCACTCTCCAAGGGATTTCATTCCGTTCCACCCCCAAAGGGACCTTGGATTTGGGTTGACAAAATGAGAATAAATTAGATTCAGTCTCATTATAATTGTGTAATCTATATTCATTAAAATTTAGTGTAGTGTTTGTAGAAAAGATGACAAATTTCATTTGTCGTGACCTGCCATCTGGTTAATTTTTGTTTTTAATATTTTAATTCCTGACAAAGCCTTAGCAAATGGCATTGGCAGATAAAATGAAAATTGAGCGGTGATACTTGTAAAATGTTAATACTTACAAAAATTTTATAATAAATAATTATTTAAAAGGCTAAATTAAAATAAATTTATTGCTTTTTTTATGTTAAATGGTATATTTTAGCATTTATTATTAAATTTTTGTATTTAAATTATCAAGATATAATTGAGCTCATATAATATTTTACAGATTCTTATATTATGTAAAAGTGCTATTTTATTTCTTGTAATTATTACGTATTTATTGTCTCAACCGACAAATAGGATCATTAGCAGATGTGGATAAATTTGGTTGCATATGTGTTTCTTGGAAGTCATCTTTATTTTTAATTTCAAATGGCATATTTTTCAGTATTTATAATTATAAATTGAAACAGGAGATGCAAGTCTAGGCTGGGCTGAGCTAATTAAGCCTGCCTTTAAGTAAGCCTGGGCCAGGTTATCCTTTTTGGATCGTCTTCATTGTATTTAAATTTTAATTCATTCTAAAAAAATCCTAATTTTATAAACATTTGATTGAAGAAATTGGCACTCGAGGAGACGATCATGGAAGTGAAGAAAACATTTTTAATGAAACGCTAATACGCAATTTCAAAATAGAATAAAATCTGGAATTCACGTGCTTAACCGTTTAACATGAAAGTCTAAAAATGACTCAACCATTCAACGAAACTGCAAATTCAAAAGATTCCCGAGAACAAGGGCGCAAATTTGGCCCGACGGGGTGCAAAGTCCTGAGCAAATCTCAGCCCGTGTCGTTTGCTCTGCGATTTCAAAAGTTAATCGGGCTGAAAAATCGGGGTCAGCAGCCAGTTAGTTGCGAGGCTGACGATAAGACGGAGCGCGGCGACTTTATTAAGCGAATAAGGCAAATTTTCCGCCGCTTCGACTTTTACAACCCTTTTTACTCGCGTGCAGGGATCTCTCTGCTACTCACGCCCACCAGTTCGCATTATGCAAAGTGCAGAAGCAGCAGTGCATCTCGGTGCACTACAACACACGACACGGTCTTTTTTCAACCCGCGACACAGCCAGAGCAGTGTGTGCGCTGTTATCTTTTAATTATTTCGCGCTCATTAGCATTGAGAGAGATGCAAAACGCGCGCTCTCTCTCTCTCTCTAGCGTCGGAATAATTAAGCCCGCCTGCGCCACGGTTGCTGCCGAGGGTGATAAAAATAATAAGCACCTCGAACGAAAATTAGATCACTTGATGCAAAATGCTCCTTTTGCAAGCACCAAGACGGTGTGAGAGGAGAAAAATCGCAATGAAAAATACAAAGATTGAGAAACGAAATAAAACTTTACTTGTCAAAGTTGCTTTTTCCGTGAAGAGTTTAATAGTTTAATAAAGTCAATTTTAAAACATTTGAGAGCAAAAGTTTTTGCTGAAATTCATATTTTTGTTTCACTTTTTCTAGAATTTCCATATCAAACTATAAGAATTAAACATTCAAAGGTGCAAAATTCTAATTATTTTTTTTTCTAAACAATTGAATAAAAAATTTGAATTTTTTGAACTGGGTAATTCATTTATGGTTAGTCGAAATTATTCAAAGTGAGCATCAGCGCGGTTGAACTCTTGACCCGTGACATTTACCGCCCCATCCCGCTCTCATGTCCTCTCTCTTTCTCGCTCTGTCGTGGAAACAATCGGCTCAAAAAGCGCGCGTCCGCTCTCACTGACAATTATTTTCGCCTCTTTTCCTCCTTTCACCCAAAATCAAAGCTTGGAAAATACCAACGCACGGTCTGCATTCTGTGACAAAAAAAAACCGAAAGTTTTCCATTGTGCGGGCATTTTTAGTTGGGTAAATTTCAACAAAATTACAGTATAAAAGTTCCCAATGCCATATAGTTGATAATTATAGATAATAATATTCATATTTATCAACCCTTCCGGGTACAAGATCTTTATTTCGGAGGAGTTAATTGCGGTTACAAAATATGGAAAATATGATCGTTTAGAAGGTGTAAATATTAAATATACTAAAATTTATCAATTTTTCTAACATTTATTTATTCATGCGTGGTAATTAATAATAAATTTAAGTTATAAAATGTCAAAATTTATTCAATTTTTATTTAATTAAATAAATGCAATAAATATTAATAATAAAATTAATAATACTTAAATAAAGTGAATAAGTAAAAATAACCAAGTATATATTGTTTTTAACGTTTTTAATAACAAATTAATTCTATATCAAATTATTATTTATAAATTTTTTTGTTAAAATAAATTTTATTTATAAAAATGATAAAATTTAAAAAAATATTTTATACAGTAAAATTAAGGAAGTATCAACAATTATTTTTTTAACTCTGATTAAATTTATTATTTTAATAATTTTATTTGCAAATGTTAACCTTAAAGTAACCTACACGAGAATTGGAGTTAAAAAAGCCGCAAAATTGCAGGGGCTGATGTTGTGTTCAGTTTATTATTTGCTGTAATTGGTCGTGTGTGCAGCGCTCGGCGGCTCTCAAATTTCAATTGCACGGCAAACAATTTGCGATTCCCTTTGCGGAGTGTTCACTTTTTTGCCCTCCGCACACACGTACATAAACACACACACACACTCATTAACGAAATGTAAACAAAACCCGGGCACTCGTCGTCGTGACATTTTTTTGAAAGAGCCTCTTTCCCTCTCTCTCTGCTCCGCGTTTTTTTTTTCATGCGAAGCCCCGCTAGCTGGAAATCCTTCCCGTGCATGCATGTTTTGTCTCTCTAGAATGCATGCGTGCGGGGATTTGCTCGGCAGAAGCCTCTCTAATAAGTCGCTCTCTTTAAACAAAAGGTCACGCCGGACAACCTGCAACGACAAAACACACCACACCAGCAGTTTCCTTTAAACCCGCCGTGGAAAACTCTCTTTGTGTTAATTCTATGCTTTTCAGCTAGTTGGATCTCTCGTTTTTTTCCTGCGCATTTAATGGAAAATTATAATCTCCATTACTATTGTGTAATTATCATCCGAGCAACCAACATTCATACTCACACATACACACACGCTCTCCCGCCGTATAATGCGAATATTCTGTATCCCATTAGCGCGGAGTATATTTTGCAGCCACGCGCGGAAATATAATTACACCGGCGAGAGAAAAAGAGAGACAGTGTCGGTTAACGGGCTAATTACGCGAAAATGAGCGGACCGGATGCGAATTTTTTATTATATAATGCATAAAATTCTCATGGCATTTCGTTTCGCCTGAAAAGTGAAACGATGTTGGGCAGTAAAATTCCAACACCACACAATTTTACAAAGCCTGCAGTTTACAAATTAAAAACAAGTTTTGCAAATTCTAGCTAAAAATTAGTAATTTTTTTTATTTTAGGGTCAGGCCAAGACAAGGTCTTGCCGGCCCTTTTTAATGGCGCAGAAGGTGCCACTCAATTTTGTCTTTTTTTAATTTTATTGTGTTTTTGGGTTTGTCTTTATTGAAATCAAGCATCATTTATTATCACTGGCATAAACTTACAATTAGTTTAGCGGCGACTTGATGATGCTGAAAAAGACAAACTGAAAAGAAAAAGATTAGGAATTAGAAGCATGGGAAGTGGGATCTGGTTAAGATTGATTGATTTTGATCGGTCTTGCTCTAAAACCCGCTAAAATCAGTTAAAATCTTAAGCTTTTATTTGGAGATGTGATTTTACTTTGATTAGGTTTTGATTTGGACTTATTTCTAGGTTTAGCTAATGCTTTTTTATCTTAAAATCGAGAATTTTGACAAATATAGAATTGAAATTTCACCAAAATATCTCAAACATAACAACTTTATTATACTGTAATATCAAAAATTTCAAGTATTTATATATTATGTACTTTTTTGGTTTTTATTAACAAATAACTAAAAATACATTTATTTTCTAACCATGTTTCTGATTTGACTCAAAGTTAATATTTAATGTACCAATAAATTAAATAAAATTTTCTTGAACTCGACTTCTTTTATGAGATTTTTTTAAAAAAAAAATATATCATTTCCATCTGAAACAAAAAGCACCGAGTGGGCAAACAAATTCGAGTCTGTTTTAAAGGGCGGTTGACCCCAGATAAAGCGCCTTGGCCAAAGCGCTGCGTTCTCTCGCCCGAAAGCGGCGCTAATCTGCCGCGTGTTATCAGAGATGCGCCTGATAAGCCCTTGAGCCGGCACGGGCACGACAGGTGGAAAAAAGCTGCCGCTTTTCGGAACGTAATATTCTACTGCAGTGCACCAAATTATTAGCATCATCTTTCTCGTCTGCTTCTCTGTGTACTCTGCTCTGGCTGCTCTCGCTCGCTCGCTTCCTTCCTTACACACCAGCAGCCGGGTGCGTGCAGTGTTTGTAGCGGTGGGTAATTTTACATGGGCCGCACCGAGCACTGAGAGAGAGAGAGAGAGAGAGAGAGAGACCGGGGTGCTGAATAAATACATATCTCCATTAGACGTTGGTTGGTTGGCATACAAGGCAGTATTAGGCTCTTCTTGCGCACTTAAAATTCAACTCGGCGCCGCTTATCATGCTGAGCACCACGATTTTTGCAACAGTTCGCCCACCAAGAAGCCGCCTGACCAGCTGCTTCTCCTTGAAAGGCCAAAAAGAGAAACAGAGATGCTATTGGGTTGGTCTCGAACCGGAATTGAATTAATTTAAATCAGCTGGACAATTTTAAAATGAATTTATATTTTCCTTGTAAGGAAAATAAAGGAGCAATTCGATGAAGTTGAATCAATTGTATTTATTATTATTGTTGTTTATTTGTCCAAATTGTTACGTCACATTGAAAGTAAATAGTTGATGGACAAAATAGCACCACAACTAGCGAGAATTTTGCTATAAACCGAGATCAATACCCTATAATATGGGCAGTGGACATTTTTTGAAACTTATACTTACAAGACGGATTATTATTTGTGTAGCCTGCGAATTGCTTCAAATTTTTAAAACATAATCTCAAAACACGCCAATTAGGCCTACGGTAAATAATTAATTATTTTTCCGTGGAAGTGGCGTCATTTTAGGTGATTTTTTTTTCAGCTTAAACACGGAATTTTGTGCGAAATTTAAATATTTTTACATCAAAAATATATATTATGTTTAAAAAAATTGAAAATCTATTTAGCTTTTTCTCAAAACTAGGTAAATTTAGCAGAAAATAAGTTTTCAGAGGTGGATTTTCTGAAACTGTGCGAGAAACACTTGGCTTTAAAGAATCGAATTTTTTTGAGCCATTTTGAAATTTAATTTCTCAATAAAAAGTAAACATTTTGGTTTGTTTTCCACTCTTTTAAGTGTTTCTCGCACAGTTTCAGAATATCCTCTTAAAAATTAAACCCTGAAACTGCTTTACACTTTACAGCACGAACAAAACACTACTCTACACTAATTAGAACAGAAAAACACACGCACAATTATTTGAAAATGAAAATAAGTTGTTCAATACCCACATAGGCGTAATAAAAGGTAATTTTTAGTCAAGAATGTGACCTGGCAGATTTTAAATCGACAATTTTTACATAAAAAAGCTATTATATTGTTTATTAGTACATTTTTGTTCATTTCCAACATAATAGTAAAAAATGTGATCACTTATATTTCCCCCAATTTTAATTATAGCCTTTTCACGTTTAAATTTAAAACCTCATATAGTTTTGTGTTTTGTCAGTTTCAATATTAAAATTGCATCCCCTCATGGGTGAGAAAGAAGAAACAAAACTTAAAATAGAAGTTAATAATTTTAATCTTCAAGCTTTAATTTTTTAATGCTGTGTTTGTTAAGGATTGCAACAAATTAACTTAAATAACGATTAAAAATTACATATTTTTGAAAATAGAATAAATTTTATGTTAGAATTCAAAATAAACAATCATGTAAATCTATAGAATGCTGCTAGAATAGAAAAAAAAACAGGCACAAAAGTTTACAGTTGCCAATTTGCATGAAACTATTAAGAAACATTTGAGCTGATTTGTCTTATTTTTTAATAGATTTTATATCAAATATTTGTCATTGTGCAGATTCCAAGAACAAATCTCTCATTTTTTTTGCGGACAGACCACATAAATTTATTTGCTTCTCTTACTTTAATTTACAAAATTGAATTGTACAGAATGGGCTGGATTATTTCAACTTTACCAACGCCTGCCCACTTATCACTCTCCACTCTTGGCGCTTTTCGAATTTCCATTTTCACCCACCTCACTCTCTAACTCGGCGCATAACGGCCCGATAATCTCGCTCTCCATTCTCTGACTGATATTTCACATAAAACTGCTGCTTTTTTTCCCTTTCGCACACACGGCCCGAGAGCAGATTAAACTCGCGCGGTTTCGGCCCTCTTTGGCCGGTGGGAAGAAAGAAAGAGCCAAGGAAAGAAAGAAAGAAAGAAAGCTCGGCGCGTGTATATGTAATGCACCCGCCGCGCACGTTATTTCTTTCTCACTCTTTCCGGCCGCACGCGTTCTCTCGGGTGGAGCCGAAATCGATTCCTTTTACCATCGGAACATACACACAGCACTCGCGGCCATCGATTATAATTTTTTACTTTCACCCACGCCCGCTTTGCCTGCCGCATTTTTTTTTCTCCTTTTCACTCAACTTTTTCCGATATTCGACTTTCTTTCAAAATTCCTTTTCGGCCGCACGTTTTTCTCCGTCTCTCCGCAAGCAAATCGTTTCGGCGGGCCAGAAAAAAAGAGAGAGAGAAAGAGGACCCAACCGAGAGCGCGACAGAAAACAAATGACGTGTTTTGCATGCAAATCTGCCACATGCGTACGAGCGGAGAACGACGCCGACGACGATGTTAGTATTTGCCAAATTACTTATTCACGCATTAGTCGGAGAAAAAGTTTGCTTGAGTCGGAATTCGTCTTCAAAACCGGTTGCTATCATTTTAATTACCTACATAATATTCTTATTTAAAAATATAATTTTATATATCATTTTTTTAAAGTGCTATTATTACAAATTAAAACTGTTTTAAAACATATTTATTGACTTTTAATATAATTTTTCATATTTAAAATTTTGAACTTTATTGTACATATTGTTGAGCTATTTTAAAAAAAAGAAAATGTTAAAAATGTATATAAATCAGTTTTATCCCAATATTATTATTCATTAATATTGCGCTTAAATTAACATTAATTTATTTTTCCTTCACTGGTATCATCGCATCGTAGTACTTTGCAATTTTGAAATTATTAATGACAATTATTATTGTTTATTTGCCCAAATTGTTTCATCACATTGTTCAAATTCAATTTGTTGAATTCTTATAAAAATCAACCCAATTTAAATTGATCTAATTTATTAACAAACACCGAAAGTCAGCATCTTTTGAAATTTCACGGAACATTGTTCTTTTTCAACTGATAATAAGAAAAAAATTATTCGTATTTTGTCCAGTGAAATTCGAATAATTGTGATTCAATTTCAAAAAAGAATTCATCGTGCTTTGTAAATTTTTTTTGAATATATAATTTGGGGCTGAAATGTGAAATCCAAGTTATCTTGACGAAAATTTCATCTGAAAAAGCAATTTCCTCTCTAATCAAGATAATGCGCCGCAACCCTAATTGCTGATGTCGTAAAAAATTCGAGTCTTATTTCGGACCGGAGAGATCTGTGCGTGGCAATTCGGACGAGATAAAAAGCTGAATTTCCGCTCCCCACGCTCATCATTTTTTACGCGGCCGGTCTGCAGGGAAGGAAAATATGACAGCAGCAGCTCTGCCAGGTTATCTGTCTCTCTGTTAAGCCCCGGCCGACATGCAAAGAGGGTGCAGCCGCGCTGCTGGATGTGTTTTCCCTCCTCTCGCCGAACCGGGCCGAGCCATAATGCTCTGTGCTGTACACGGTCGTAAACGAAAATTTTTCTCTCGAGATGCTAATGTATGTGCTTTTGACACCTGCTGGCCCCTCGCCCCTGATAAGATAAAGCGCCGCCGCTCGACGCACAAATCGCGCTTGGTAATTACGCGGCGCAGGGCCATGTGTGTGTGTGCGTGTCAGTGTGTAACGCGAAAGCAAACAATATCAACGACGGCCACTTTTTGCTGGGAAACGCCCCCTTTTATGCCTGAATAATCATTATTAGGGGTAGAACACGAACGTTTCTTTTCGGGTGGATTATCATGGGAAATAAGTAGAGAAAATTTCTTGTTTCGACAAGTTCGCGTTTTGGGTTTTCGGTATTTTAAAGAAAATTATAAATTAATATCAAAATATCCTATATTAAGATAATTCTGTTGGACATCCTTTATAATCAATTAATTTTAACTGGTAATATTTAAAAATATGCTAATTTTTTTAAGATCCTCATTTGCATTTTGTTTTCTCATTTACAGTAAACAAAAGAATCTCTACGTCTTTGTCAAAATTCACATTTTTATCAAACCTTTTCGGGGAAAATCTTAGATTTTTTTTTAATAATTCGACTTCTTAATTAAAATTCAAACAATTTCTCATTTAATTAAATAATTTTATTAAAAAATTCAATTATTTAAAAAAAAACGTTCCAATTAAAAGAATTTTCATCTACATGTTAATTTCATCAAATGGATATTATCCTCTTTTATCTGCAATATTTAATTTTGAAAGTGTATCTAGTATTTTTAACTGAGCGGCGGATGCGGCTTGATCTCAGAAATTTTAGCAAAATTCTTGCTAGTGGAGGTGCCGTTTTATCCAATAATTCTTTTTCTTTTCAAATTATATAATTGTTAATTGTTTTCCACAATCGATAAAAATTGTGATTTAACAATTAATTTGGTCACATTTAAACGATAATGCATGTCAAAAACTTTGATCTATACAGTTGATTTTGTGAGAATTCATCAAAAGAAACTAATTTGAACATTTATCTGTGCATCCGTAACTTTTTTCCCTAGAGAAAATAAAAATATTATCCTGCATTTAAAGTCTTATGAGTGTTAATTTTTCAAAATTATTTTCATATTTTTCTTTTTTTAATGTTAAATTTGGAATCGTAACTAATTAGCAGCGCGGCAAGTATTCAGTGTCCTTTTTTGTTTCGTCGAGAATTTATCATTTTATTAACATTTAATTTGACGTGTTTATCTTGTTAAGCACGGCATTCTAAAAACAAGTGACCAAATTCGGATGCAATTCCGAAATCAGGAGCAATTTGCAAACCAGCACTTTCATTTAAATTTGGTGCCACTCACGCAGAACAGGGTCCAGATAGCGCCGAATTTGCATAGTTTTGCATCGGCCGCTCATTAAAATGTGTCGACGCGCGCGCTCAAAATTCAATTTGGCAGCTTCATCTGGCTCACTCGTCGTCGTCGGCCAGAAAATATAATGTCGGTGTGTATGTATGTATTAAATGCGGCGCGCGCGCGTGTAATTAAAAAGTAATTAAATATGCAGCCGGCTCTCTCTCTCTTTCGTATAATTAAAAGCGATGCTCGTTTTTTATTTCGGCAACGCGAGGGAAAGACGCGTAAATAATAATCGCATCAGCAGCGAATTTCGTCTCTTTTTCTTCCTCTTCGGCTCGCGGCTGCATTAAAGATGAGGACCTTAAGGATGGATGTGCGCGTTTACGGTCTCGACCGCAGAGCCGCGTGTCCGTCCAATGCAACTCGCGTGCGCCGCATCAAAAATTCAACGCCTTCCAGAAATAGAACCGACCCGGCCCGCTCTAGGTAAGAGGGCAAGAACGGAGGAAAACATGTACACGATTTATAATAAATTCGACCCGAACCCTTCACTCATAATCGGGTCAGATTCCAAGTAATTGAAATTTCAGCAAGTTCGCTTGAATGGGCATGTTTTATAGACGACCTTTTCTTCCATATGGATATGATTAGATTACATTATTAATGTCTGGAATCGCCTTTGCTTCCATAGCAAGTTTCTTTCAATAATATATCAACAGCTACACTGCATTTGAGTCAAATTAAATTATTTTGTTTTGATGGGTATTTAATATGTCGTTCGGTGTGGAATATTTAAATTTTTTATTTTTGTTATAAAAACAATTTTTATTAAAAAAAACTCAATTTTAAATTAAACCTTATGTAAACAAAACTGTAACAATTTCAAAATTAAAATAAATAATAAAATTGAAATAAAATACTTATATTATTAAATCTTCTATTAATTATACCAAATTAAAGGCACTAAATATTTTTTTGTTTTAAATAATAATTTTTTAAAAATTTTTTATAATATTATACTTAATTCATGTTTGATCTTTTTGGTGACCGTCGCTTTCAGTGTCACTGACGTTTCGCCAGCTGTAATTGAATATTCGCCTCTCTCTGCTTGTTCGCTTTTGTCCGGCCGCTTAATGAATTAGTTTTGACATGTTCGACTCATAATTCTCTCCCTCGCGCTCTATCCGGCCGACAAGGTAATTAGGCCAGAGCTCTCGTCGCTCTTCTCGCACAGGACTTTGCAATTACCATTTGTTGACTGATTATCGCCAATCAGCAGAGCGGTGGATTAACATAATTGCAGCAGTCGCTGTGAGGATCATTTTAATTCGTCAATGTACGCAGGTTGCAAATTAATTTTTGGAGGCGAAAATTACATGCGGCGGAAATGAGTGGATGCGCGCGCCGCTGTTTTATGTATGATGAGAGAGTTATTTTGATGGAGTTGGAAAGTGGATAATGAGAAGTTGCCGCGGCTTTTCCACGATGGTGCAGTTCATGTGAAAAGCTAACAGAATTGCAAATTGGAATTGCAAAAACAATTCTATTTATAAACAATCGCACGGATTTCAAGTACAAACATGGATCAAATTAAAACTGGATAATTGCTTTTTATTTATGTATTAAATTGTGATTGGAAAATTTTCTGTCAGTAATCTTGATAAATTATAGTTTAGATATAAAATTGGAAATCAAAATCGTTAGTAATATCAACTTTGATAGCTTAAAAATATTAAAAATTTAAAAGACCTACTTTTAAATTAAATGATAATTACGATTGAACAGTTAAAGATCCACTCCAGTCATTTGTATTGCTCTTTATTCAGAAAGATTGCTAAATTTAGAGTATATCTGATGAGTACACTATTTGAAAATTCCAAACCGTTGCGTCTCAATCAAAAGAAAAACTAAATACGAGAGATTCGCGCGAAAAACGTTTGAGAATTGAGAAGCCAATCAGATCCATCAGTTTGTTCCAAAAACTGCAGAATTTGGCCACATTGGCGCTGCGATCGCTGATTTTGCCAAGTTTTCTGCAGCGCCGTGGGGCATTAGTGGCAAAATCAGCGATCGCAGCGCCAATGTGGCCAAATTCTGTAGTTTTTGGAACAAACTGATGGATCTGATTGGCTACTCAATTCTCACACGTTTTTTGCGCGAATCACTCGTATTTAGGTTTGCTTTTGATTGAGACGCAACGGTTTGGAATTTTCAATTAGTGTTTTGACAAGATATACTCGAAATTTAGCAATCTTTCAAAATAGAGAACAATACACTTTACCGGAGATGATCTTTAAATCTATAAGTTTCAAATGCAGTTTATTTAGTTTTCCTTGAGGAAATCTCGGCCTATATTGAGATAAATCATACAAGAAATAATCAAAAACTTGTTAAAAACCTAACAAATCTTGTTTATTTCACCCTTTTCATTTGACACTCCAATGTTTTTTTGCAAATCACGATCAGCGATTTATTCAAATTTGCGAACTTTGAGCTGTGATGAATGACCACACGAATGTGTTCGGCGGAGCAGACCGACCTTTCAAACGACTCTCGTGTGAATCAAAAAGTTCATCACCATCATGTCGTTGCACAACCAAAACACAAAGCTCGTCGTTCTGCAAACGTCCAATGTGCGTGTCGACAATTAGCGCGCCGTTTTTCTTGCCGGGCGCGCGAAAAATGGGTGCTCGTTGTCACAGGGCAAAAACGCACTCTTTGTCCTTTGCGCTTTCAAAAGCCGTGCACGGGCATGTGCACTTTCTACGCCGCGTTGTCTATAAATTAATTCATAAAAGCCGTATGGCTGGCGCGCGTAATTAGTTTATTCTGCGCGCGTGTTTGCATTGCGCGCGCGATAACAATAATACGGCTGGAAACGCAAAACACCGCGACTACGACGAGAGAGGATATATATAAATTTTTATTAAAAGAGGAGAATAGTTTGTTTCCATTTGGGGAGGAAAAATCGTGCGGCGATCGCGTGAGTTGGTGGTGACCGCGGCGAGCAGGTTATCGCAGCGCGCGGATGGCCAAGTGCAATAAAAAGGCGAGGGGGTGCTCGCGGGACGAAAAAAGCACCCGACGACACTTAACGTAATTATTGTTTTGGAACCGTTTTGGCCTGATGTTTCGACCTTTTAACAAATTACAAACGGGAATCCGCCACTCCGAGAGGGGGACAGCAATCGGCATTGATTCGGGGACAGACACGAAACGGAAACGTAAAGTGGGTCAGCAATAAAAGAGGAAATTGAAAGAGAATCTCTAAAGTATAAATGACACAGGCGCGGCTACATAACTTTTAAGGTCGTTTTACAATTTTGAGACGGAAATAAAGCCGAGTGTCATTCACTGAAAGCTCAAGGAAAGTGTTCGATTTAAGTTAGGATTGAATATTTAATTGACGATTTTTTTTTTAATATGGAGATGCGCATGTTTTTTTATTCAATTATGAACTTTGCTGTTGAGGAAAACATGAAAATGATTTAATTTTTGAATTTTATCTTCCTTAACATCAAATGCAATGACTGAAAAATATTATATTTATGGTACTACTCAAGAATTTATTACTTATTTTCAGGAGAGAAATTCTTAAAAGTGAAGTGAACTGTTTTGTTTTATTATTATCAAAGGCCGCGCATCAGCTCTATTATGTTGGCCAAAAAAAGATGTCTTCCGCCCGAGCCATAAGGCCCCATGGCTCTGACGGCAGCCGTGTACCAACATAATTTTGGGATGCGCAGCCTTTGATTATTATATTATATAATTGTTATTAATTAAAAAGTTTAAACACAGACTGTATCACATATCAATTATCAAATTCTGTTTTTTAACTTGCACAACTTCACCGGGGTCTCGATCCAATCTGCTTGTCAGACATGTCCTCTGTGGGCACCAGCAGGGGGAGTGGCAGTGTTTTCATGATAAACGGGACCGAATAAGTTTAGACGCAATTTTAATAAATGTTTTAAAAAATCAAGGAAATATTCACACACCTGGGGCGAGTCAATAAGTGCGGCGGCACTTCCGAGTGGTCGGCGCGGCGAGAAAATCCATCATTCGCTTTATTTTGGTGAGATATGGGCTGATTGCTGATATTTATGCCCGATTCGCCATTTTTCCACCAGCGAGGAAGTTTCCAGAGACGCCGGTGCATGGGCAGTCGGCGAGAGAAAAGGAAATGAGGGAGGGTTGGGAGGGAGCGCTACCTGCCCAATGCAGCAGCATTGGAATGCGCTCCCACCAACACTCTCTCTTTCTCTTATCACTCGCCGCTGCCGTTGTGCCCAACTTGTCCTTGGAAGAAGGAAAATGGCGAGAAAGGTGAAAATTTTCATGAATCGCCACCGTATCTCATCGAATTGAGGCGAATGGGGAATTTTCTCATTCAGCCGACCACTTGGAAGAGGCGCCGCACTCATAAACTGGTCCCAGGTATGTGAATTTTGCTATTATTTGTACAAATTAATGCTTTCCCGTTGATTTTATTTATTTATGTCACTTTCACACGCTGCTGAAAATTTGAAATTTGCGCCACCGAAAACCAACAGCCAATCAAAAGTGGTGCCTACAGCGGCCTATAGAGCCATGATGCATGCGCGACCGTTTCAAAAGATTTTCATGATCGAGACCCCGGTGCACAACTTTATATATTAGCTCAATTGCATGATTTTATTTATAAGCACATAATTTAGATTGTTGTTTATTTGTCTACATTGTTACAAATACATTGTTTGAATTCAATTGCTAAAAACATTTTATCAAATATTAATAATTTAAAATAAATTAAAGTAAATAAAAATAATGGTAAATTATACAGAAAATAAACTTTATAAAATATATACAAAAATAAATTACAATTGTATATAAAAGTAATTAAAATATATTTTAATGAAAATACAATTCTGCATGTAAAATTCTTAGTTTTGAACCTAACTTCTTCTTAAAAAGTTTCTTAATAGTTTTCTCAGAATACCATTTAAAATTATATGGATAAAAACTAATTTACATTAAAGGAATAATTTGAAATAGTTTTTTTTTTATTGAAATTAATTACGGTCATGAAATTGAAGAACTTGGGCTTTTTCCTCGTTGTAAAAAATTATTTTTAATAAAAAACAAGTTTCGGTCGTGGTCTGCGACCGTATTTCATGAACAAACGCGCTGCTCGCTGACTAAATACAAAAATCCAAGCAGACCGTGACTGAAAAAAAACCCGAGTTCTTCACTTCCAATGTGAAATTTGAAATCGAGTCAATTATTTCTGAAATGAGCAATTGAATATATTTATCATTAAGTTTTAAATGTACGTTTTCGTCAAGAAAATGTAAATATTGAGGTAGACATTAAATTCAATCCATTTGAGGCGAGTGTAATTGCTGAGCAAATTTGCCAGTTGCGCACAATCGAATTTCTCTCTCTCTCTTTCTTTCACTCTTCCTTCTCGCGGACCATTTGGCAGTTGCGTGATTAATCGCCCGATCACAATTATGATGGATCACCGCTCTTCCTCTCTGCTTCTTCTTTTGCCGTGGTGCAATAATTATCGAGAACATTCGCGAAAAAAGAGCGCGGATTTATTTATGGGCGCAACTTTCTTCCTTCCACTTTTTTTATTTTTTTTTTTTTTATTATTCGCTTGATTTATGTCTCGAATCTGAACAGCCTCTCCACGGAGTTCCTCTCCTCGACGGATTCGGCGTGTAAAATTAAAAAAAGCGCTTGCATTGCAATTTCTGGATCTGCTCTCTCCATATAATGTGAAGAGACTGCTGGGGTCGAAAGTGCCGCGGTTGGAGGAGAGCGCAGGTCGTTAAGAATCGTCTCGTTCTTGATTTATTAACGAGGAGCCGCTTATCGGTCGGTGTTTCGGAAACGCGCCTCGATTTCCACTGCATGCTGCAGGAAAATCCTGCCCGCTGATCACACGCGCGCGCCCCCTGGCTTGCAGCGCGGGGGAGAGATCATTTGCCAACTGGGCAAATTGCCCTTGCACCCCACAAATCCGCTTCGCGCCCTGCGAGAGAGCACTTCCCGCACACGCACTCATCGAAATTATTCCAACGTATCGGCACGGGCCGGCAAAAAGTTTTCCAGAAAAACGCCAAGAGGAAGTTGGCCTCGTAATTTTTCCATCGGAAAATCTCCCAACGCCACTTTATGGACTGAAAACGAGATCGAGATTCCTGGCCGAGCAGTGCAATTAGTTTTTTATGGCACACTCAGTCAGCATGAAATTACTCCCAATAATTTTTACTGTTACAAAATATTTTAAAATTACAAACGGTCAATTAGAATAGAATCAGATTCGGCTGTTGGCCACGGCAAAAATATTCAAATATCTTTGCAACTTTTTTTAAATGGAGCAAAATGATTAAATTTCAATTTCAATGATTAATAAGAATTAAGAATTTTGTAGTAGAATTTCACAAATGATTCATGGGGATCTGATTTAAAATCGACTTTTCCTTGATGGATTTTGTGAGTTGTTTATTGTTTTTGTTTTACTTAAACAATAAACAACTCACAAAACCCATCGAGGGAAAGCCGATTTTAAATTCAAATCACCAAGAAATAAGAACTTCCTTTTCTCTCTAAAAACCTTTGCGATATTTATTCCTCTGTTCATGTTTTGCTGGTTTAATAGCAATTTTTTTATCACTATTTCTCAATTGATGCATCTTAATTAAAATGGGAAGAAATCTGCCTTGTAGTTCACTAATTAAATTCATTTGAAATGGATTTAAATTAGGGAAGAAATTGCTGTGGATGAAGTGCAAATTACTAACGAAATCTGATTTTTTTTTTCAGTAATACTTCTACTTCTATATTAAGATTTTTTTGGCTAACAAATTATGTGCAAAATTTATTTATTAAATTTATTTTTATTTATTTAATGAATAAAACCGTACAAATTTTTGTAATTATTTATAGAGTAACAAATTAAACTCTTCTTGTTAATCAATTGAATTTGAATGAAATATGCAACAGACTGGCGATTATTGTTAGTCATTTTCAATAAAACAGGTACTATACTGAAAGAGCTGAAAAGTGAATTAGATGCAACGGAGCAGGTGTTTCTGTTTGTTTTGTTTTCGCGGCGCACTAAATTTTCCCCATTAGTCTCTCTTTCCCGTTTTATTTAGCGGCGCATCGAGTCGCGGAAATTTATCGCTCGCCACTATAACGCTGTGCACTGAAATCTGGAGCAATTAATTAACGTTTGCATTTTACGAGCACTTTGTTTTGTACGGGGAAAAAAGCAATGCGCGTGATCCTCGGACGTTTGGTCGCGCCGGGGAGCGAGAGGGAGAAAAAGCAGCCGGGAAAAAGAGAGAATCGTCGTCATTAATCCGCAGCCGCAGCACGGAACGGATCGCCGCATTCACTTTTTATCTCTCGGCCAAATAATTTCAACTGCCGCCTGAATTATTCAGTCGCGCGGCTCAAGACTCGAGGGCAGCGGTGAAAATTGATCGGCACTTTCTACCCTCACTGGGACAAGCAGGAAAAAATAACTCCCATATCAAATATTTAAATTTTTAATTAAAAAGGATACTAATAAATGAAATAACTTTGAATTATAAATTAAGTTTTTTTTATAATATTTAAAGAAATATATTTTTAAATTTTGTTACTTTATTAAATTATATTTTAAGATTTATAAATAAGTGTTTGTATCTTTTTCAAGGGAAATGTTTAATATAATTTATCAGTAAAGTATATATTGAGAACTATGTCTTGATACCATATTGGATTTTCTAAAGATTCTTAAGTCAATTGTAAGGGACTCTTTTCATAATTGGTATATTCGAATTGAATCATAATATATTTTAATACTCAATTATATGTTATATAGGCCATAAGCAGCCATAAGAAACCTTGAATTTTTATTTAGTGTCCGTTCGTCCCTTCCAATAGTTTAAAATCAAACGATCGATGGAGAAAATAATTAAATTAGATCTTTTTTCTAATATGTTCTGATTCAAAATTTTCAAATCATTTTAAAAATTTTAGGGAAACCTTAAATTAGGAACAAGTTTTTTTTCAGGAAAATTGGACTAAATGTATGGAATTGCATTTAGAATTAAGTTGTTGTTGAAATTATTGTCGATTTGATCATTTTGCATTTGGGTAACGTGCGGCGTCCCCGAAATCCCGAATGGGCGCGCAGAGTATTAAAGAGCATTTTTCCGGCGCGTTATCAGCGCGCGCGGCCATAGAGCAGAGCCGGGGCTGGCGGCCCGAGAGTGGTCCCAGGTGCAATGCATCGTTTGGAAACCATTTTCCAGCCATCTACATTCATTCCGCCTTGCGAACCGCCGCCCTTTCGCTATTCAATACCGGCGGCACCGCCAGCCAGCAGCGGCCATTATAGTAAATGAAATTTTTCATCTGGGCTTAGGATATTATCCTTCGGGGAGAGCGAATTTTTCCTCGCTTCTTCAGACGCGGCGGCTATTTTGATTATGTAAGCGAGCGAGGAGGGCACCGATGAATATTTCACTCGTAATTCTTGATTAAAAAGAGGCAAACGGCCGATTCGGATGAAAAATTCAACGGGTCGATTATATAATTGATGTGAAATGCTTGTTTTTTTCCTTTTCCCCGAGTCTAATCTTGTGCAATTTGTTTGTTCTAGGTAAGGACATGCGACGATAATCAAGCGTCACTCAAAGCGGCTCAGAGGTCTCTCTTTGTATTCGGTTTGTAGAAATATTTTTTGCTCCGAGTGAAAAGGACGAACAAAAGATGAGAGAGAAGTTTGCATTTCAAAGGCGAAGAAAACAAAGTTGGTTTGCGCTGCACACAAGAGGGGGACAAAACAAAGAGCAATAATCTCAACTTATTTAAACAATTTAACCAAACTTCCGTCAGAAATTTTACAAACAAAATCGCTATGTATTTTCTCATTCTTGAAAGCTCATTAGAATTAACGCGACCCCCCCTTTTCCGCCGCGCAAAACAACTCGATCGACTGCTTATTTGGCTGCTTAATTGGACACGACGGAAATTGCTCCGTGAAAAACGACCCTCCTTAAGCGCGGAGGAAAATTCGGCGGCAAAAACACGCCGCGTATTTGTCACTGCCGGCTTGCGTCGCGCGCGTGCTTATGCAACCGGCACGACTCGGAATTCAAATTGAAACGAATTTATTGGCAAAAGCGGTTCGTCTCTCTTTTATAGGCGAACGCATTAGATGGCCTGCGGGTGCGTAACGACGACGACGACGAGCACCAGCAACAGACTCGGTCGGCTCTTGAATAAGTTTCGGGCTAGAAGAGGC
Source organism: Neocloeon triangulifer (assembly GCF_031216515.1). Classification (NCBI taxonomy): domain Eukaryota; kingdom Metazoa; phylum Arthropoda; class Insecta; order Ephemeroptera; family Baetidae; genus Neocloeon; species Neocloeon triangulifer. Next base: position 2,681,910 of record NW_026775555.1, on the reverse strand, counting down.
CAATAAGTGGCCCCGCTTAATTCAGCAAGCAATCGGCCAAGACACACCAAATTGCCTGCTCGCTCGGCAATCTCTGATGGCGAGGCAAAATGATTAATTTTAATCCAGAAATTACAATTTATTATTTGTGACATTATGGATTTTATTATTCCTCTCCACATTTTGACAATTAAATGAAGCGTAATCCAGAAGGGAAAATTAATTGATGAAATAAAATTAAGGTTAAAAACTATACAATAACAATTTAAATACAATTTAATAACAAAAACTTTTTATTTATGCTTTAAAGATTTATCAGTAGATGTATTTTATTATCATAACAATTAAAATTCAAAATATTACAAAATAATAAAATTAAAAAAATAATAATATTAAAAATCTCATTAATTGATTATTAAAAATTAAATATATTAAAAATATTGTTTTTAAGGCAATTATTTAATTATTTTTAAATTTATTTTCAATTTTTATAATTTCTGAATTTCTTTCCATTCCATTAATACAGTATTTTTATAGATGTCAGCAGCCTTTCTATTTTTAGAATCCCACCAAGTGTGCCGAAGTGTGTGTTTTTGCGATAACGGTCGAAACTTTCACAAATGTAGCGAAATAATCCGCAAACTCGTGAGAATGCTTTCGGCCCTTCCAAGGTATAACTCATCGCTCGAGCAGGGGCGTTTTTTTTTTTTTACTCTCGCTTTCTCTCGCCCTCACTCTCCCATGTCAGACACGCTCATTATTTTGGCTCGGCACATTTTTACATCCCTTCTTCACACCCACGAGTCGGCCGAGACCGAGAGAGAGTGCGAGAAAAATCGGCGGTTTACGAGCGGCCCGATTTTCATACACGAGCCGCTTTTTCTCTTTTCAGAAGGAGAGAGACGGGGCGTCGGCGGAACCGTTCTCGGTTTTTTTTGCGCTCGCACACACACCAGACCAGGAATTTAATTTATAACTTTTTGAAAGTTTCCTCCTTAAATGCATGCCACGACACACTCGCTCTCGCTAGATTAAAAAATTTGCTCTCGCAGTTTTTTTTCACTCTTCTGGAGAGAGAAAGAAAGAGAGCAGACGGGACTGACGTGCCGCTGAGCGCTGCAAAGAAATTAAAACTAAACCAACACACGGCCGCTTTCTTTTCGGCCGGCCAACTTTCCTTTCGCGAAATATTAAATGTTTTATTAAAACTGCTGCTCAGTCGAGGGAAATTTTTAGATGAGAAATATGGCCCATCAAAACCGAATTACGGCCGCAAACAAAAAGGCGCTGACTCGAATTCACGCAGATGGATTTCGGCTCCGGAGTGGAAAAGTTGGTTTTTTCGAACAAGTTTCGACGAAAAATCAGGAAAGCGCAGACCAATAATAAATTCTCAAGTGGAGAAAACGACAGAAAATTCAAATACAAATCATGTTTACAAAAATTATTTGTTTTTTCTAAAAACAAGTTTTGCGGAATAAAATTGTGCATTTTTATCAGTAAATATTTTTATTGTTAGAATTAAATGGCTTTTTTTATTATTCTGATCTTGCCTTGAATGAAAAGTTTGAATTGTTAGAGTTGAAACTGTTGAAAGAGGAAATAAATGTAAATTTAATAAGTTCTCTTCTAAAGGAAAACACGTCATTTGAAGTTATTTTCCTAAAATTTGCACAACCTGGATGAGAGCCAGTTTTTTTTCCACTCCGCAAAAGTTTCTGTGGGAAACAGAATTTTAATCATTACATCACTTTTACAACCGTTTGAATTGCTTCACATACACGGCATATTATTATTATTATTGCAGTGTATTATCGAGGAGTTTCGTATTTTATTGGTTGTCGAGTACGAGAAGAACTTTCTTGGTATACATTTTTCCCACTGGCTGTCCTCGGCGGCAGTAAAATGTAAAGCAGAAACAAACACGTGCATAACGTGTGTGTTCATAGCGAAGGTTTCCCTTTAAAGAAAGGCGCTTTTAATCGAAGGCGATCGTGAGCTGGAAATCAAACTAGCTGGAATATTTACGTCTCAAGAGCCATTTTATTCCCGGCCAATAAAAGTAGTGTTTTATGGGCTTTTGGAGAAAGAGCGCTGGAGGCGCAATTAAAAAATTCAGGTGAGCGAAAGAGGAAGCAAGTATAAGTGGAGCCGTGCCAGAAAGTGGAGCGACCGCAAGACATCTTGATAATCCACCGAATATTGCGCCAAAATGTGCCAGAGAAAATTGGCAACTTTTGCACAGCACGAAAAATACGTACTTTCTCCGCAGCTCCTTGTGATTCAAATTCTGGAAACTGCCTTAATTGACAGGGTCGCTTCCCTCTTGCGATCGAGAATGGGTTCGTCCTGTCGTCGAAGAGCGCAATATCCGCCGTTTTCGAACGCAATAACAATAATCATAGATAATAACAGCGGCGCTTCTCCTTTTTTTCCCTTCATTCTTTCCGACGCCATTAACGCACACACAGGCGGCCTGCCGGTATTAAATATCGATTCCGCCCAAAAATATGTATTTATTGGCCAACTTTTTATGGCCACCGACACACAACAATAAAAAAATGCGCCTCGTTGGAGGAAAACGACGCCGACCACCACCAGCAGCAGCTTCGATTTTATATTTCCCTCCGATGTTTGATTGATGAGAAAAAAGTGGCACTGCCGGCATTTGGAGCTGCTGCTGCCGCTGGAGAGGACGAGTTGCCCCTCTTGAGCCTACGTGCACAGCCAACACCTCGTGACACGTCCATTACTTTTTGCCATCGACTCAAATTTTGCCCTCGGCAGATTCACCTCTCATGAGAGACCCCCCCAGATTTGAATTCTGGTTTGTTTATTTCGGTGCTTTAAACCTGGGCCAAAAGGGGAAAAAAAGATGAAAAAATTTCTACATTTTATTATTAAATTATACAAATTTTCTAATTTCTATGTTCAATATCCACATAATAATAAAAATAAGTCATAAAAAATGTTATTTTCCATCAGATTGTTGTTAAAAAAGAACATTTATACCACGCAAAGATACTCAATCTATCATTTTACAATTATAATTTTATCACAGGATGAAAGAATAACGCTCTGGGTAGTTCAGATTTCTTATTATTATTAATTTTTGTTCTATTTACATTTCTGTGAAACAATTCATTTTTTATATACCCTTTTGTCCTATCGTTTTAATCTATTTTGTCCTAAATTTTTTTCTTTTGCCTTTTTTATTTATTTTTGTAAATTTTTAAATACATTTTCCTTATATTTTCGCTAATTGTTTTGCATCTTTTCTGGAAATCAATAAAAAACCTTCATGCAGTTAGTATCAAAAAAGAAAAATGAAATTCCTCATCCTAGGAAGAGCATGTTCTTTAATTTAATTTTAATTTTTAACACATTCAAAACAAAGTGATAAGAACAAAAGATAAGTCAACCAAAGCTCACTGCGGCGGATGGGGTCTTTTTGATCTCGGAAGTTTTAGCAAAATTCGTGCCGTTTTGTCCAACAATTAATTTCTTTTCAAATAAATTGTTTTCAACAATTGAATGTAAACAATTTGGACAAATAAACAACAATAAAAAGAATTTTTTTTCAAAATTAACACAAATTAAACTGCTAAAGTGCTTAATTAATTTACTTTTCTGCTACGAAGTTACGTCCATCAGTTTTTGTGTTAAGAAAATAAATTATTTTAAATACAATTGATAGTGGTTTTGACCAAAATTACTGAAGCTGGGTGAGCATCCAGCTCGGCCTGCGGCATTTTAAGTGCAAAATCCTCCGTCTCTGGCCTAATTTCCACCTGTGCCCGATTCTCACTTGTACATAACAGTGCACATTACACACGATCTCTTCCACTCAGCAGCGCCGTTGTCGGTTTCCTTTGCTTTTGCTGGCGCCGCGGCCGCTTTCAGGCGATGATTCATTCATTAAGAGAAACCGCATTTTACTACACAGATGAAGAGCGAGTTTCGAATTCAGTCCGCGTAAAAAGGCCGACACACGAAACCGCCGCGCTCGCACACGGAATTAGAGAAGCAACACGGACGTGCGAGAGGCCGAAATAAAACACTTTTCCGAATTAAATTTTAATGAGATTAAAAACGCCTCTACCTGCTCCGTCGGTCTGGCCGGCCAGCCGCTCGGTCCGGCTCTTGCACGTTTTATTTCTCTCCTTACTTCTCTCGCTCCTCTTTTAACTCTTATATACGGGCCAATTTAAAAGCTTTTACTTTTTCCGCAGCTGCCCCCTTGCGCGCGTTCTATACCTTTCGCGTAATAAAAGTTTCAGACGTTTTAATGGCGCTAATGTTTGTGTATTATTTAATATGCTCGATGGGAGTTGCAAAAGGGGAGCAAGAGAATTAAAATTATTTACTACTGCCGTCGCCGCCGAGTCGTTTCCATTTCCGCAAAACGGGCGCGTGCGGATTTTTAATTCTTGAGCGCTGCAACAAGAAAGAGAAAAAACCCTTTGTTCGTCTTGTGAGCCGCAAACCGTAATAGAAACTTATTTCACTTTAGTCTTGGCTTTAATTTAAATGAAAAAATTTTTATTCCTTCAAATTCCAACTACAGATCCTTATTTAAGGAATTCAGCAAATTTAAATAATTTATTCTCATATTTCTTGGACAAATTTTTAAATTACATCATATGTTTAAGTTAAACCCTTGCCATTGTCCAGCAACGATGAAGTCAATTTAGATCAAGACATTTTAAGGATCAACGAAAGTAATTTATCTTTGAATAATTTCCTTTTTTCCTTCAATAATTCAAGTAATTAATAATATTATAGAAGGTTAAATTCTTTGTAAAAAAAAAAACACAAAAATTAATGTAATTAAAAATAAAACTTTTAAATATTTTTAAATTAATATTTAATAATTATAAATATAATTGACGTGTAGAAAATAAAATACATACGATCTAGCAAAAAAGCACATATTATAAATACTTTCATGTGTCTTTTGTCCTTTTAGCGGCGCGATTTGCACACAAAAATATCCATATCTGTCTCTCTCTGCTTTTCCGCTGTCCGTTGAAGCGGACACATAAAAATAATACTACATCTGCTTTCATTTCGAAATAACACGCCGCGGCCTCCATTGTTCTTGCCGCCGAGGCTTTTTTTATCAGCACACGAGGTGTTTTTTTCCAGCGCTCTCTCTGCCCGTTCAGGCGTGAAAAGCTGACGAATGCAGCTCCTGCCGAACCAAGATTAAAAACTCGCGCGCGGAATTAACGAGCAGTTGAAAGGGAGAAGAGAGACCAGAAATTTTTGAAATCCTTTGATATATATGCAACAACCGACAAAAGCAGCCACAGGCAAAATGGAACAAAAAAAAGTTGCATATGGATGGAGAATGATTTGGTATTTTTTTCTCGTTTGATGGTAAATTCTATCTTTTAAGTTTTTATTTAAAATAATTTATGAGGTTAGTATTTTAATGAAGCCCTAGGCGAGCAAAACGTTGATAAGCAATTATTGCGCGCTCACGGAAAGTTTTAATTACCAGCCGACTGCGCGCGTTTTACTGCGATGGATTCGTTTTATGCAGCGTTCTCGTCCCGTCTAATTGAACTGTTCTCCGACCCAAGTACTTATACTGCACTGTGATGTACACATACACACAGTTCCGTCTCGTCAATCGTGGCGCAGTCTCGTAAAATTTATGTTCGTTTATACTTGGGCGGTTGTTGTACCTCACCATGCACTTACTCAAGAGTGTAACAAGAGCGGAGGCGGAATGCATTTCAGCTGCCCCCGTCCGTAAAGCAGCAGCAGCCAGTTAATTAAATTATATACGTATCTCTTAGCGACTCGGAGCGCAGCGTCTTTTCCACTTTGCTAAACAATATCCCAAAGTCAAAAGTCAACAAGCAAAACATTGTAAGGAGGGAAACTTTTGAAAATTAATAGAAACTTACAAGTTGAGTCAGTTATCAAATTTGTTCAAATACTTTATTTAAAATTTTGATGTATTTCAACAAAGAGTTACTTAAATTTTTCATGAGCATAGAGTACTTATCTTATTTTTTTATGATTAAATTGGACTTTTAATTAAGGTCCCTGTTTAGTTGAGTATTTTTCATTTTTTGTTAATATATTGAAAAATTACTGTCAAGCAATTTTAGAATTATTTAGTATAATGATATAATTATGTTTTTTAATAATGTAATGTTATTATAAGTTTCATAATAATTATCGTTGATGAATTTAAAATGCCTTCAAATACATAGATAAATTAAGATCCAAAAATTAAGCTCTTTAAAATCCGTTTCCAATTTCTAATTACTAATTATGGTCATCTAAGCAAATTTATAAAAAAAATTAACGACTACTAATTTGTATGGCTGGTTTATTTCACAATTAAAATGGTTGCTAGAGTTTCTTTAAATAATAACTCTATTAAATACATAAAATTTATGAAATTATAAAAATTGCATTTATAAATAGATTAAAAAAATAATAAGAAATTATAATTATAAAATAAGTTGATAACAAAAAGAAAAGCTTTACCTGTTTGTAGAAATTGTAGCAAATTAATTATTAAAAATTTAAAGTTGCTTTCAAGGATTAAAATGAATCCTACATGTTTGTATGTATTTCGTTCTTGCCTGACGTAACGTGTGTAACGCGGCGAGTTGCAAATCCACAGAGCGGAGTGTGTTAGCGGATGTTGTAAGCGTTCCCTTTGCATGTGTGTGTGTGCAAACTTAGGACAAATCTCATTGTTGCTGCACTCGGCGAGTGTATGTTATTATTTATTGTAAGACGCGCGTGTAATCCTGCAAGTTGTGCGGCTGCATGTATAAATAAGAAGAGCGCGGCCGGGGCTTCACATTGTTCCCCGACTCAACATACGTATATATTATTATTACGACGCGCTGAGACGATTATTATGCTCTCGGCGGCAGAATTCGCATTGTGTGCATTAACGGCCGCGCACTGACTTAAGAGCCCAAATGGCGACGGAATGTGTTCTGTGCCGCCGGGAGATGTACGAGTATATTTTAAGGTCCCTGCTTTTTGGAAACGAGATAAGAGGGAGAAAGCAACACGCCATGCTCGCAGATTACGCGCGCCGGCCGGGGTAATGAAATTTTACTCGAGAGACTTTTATGGAAAAGTTGTAAAAATTTAAAACTCGTTCAGAGATATACGCGCTCGCTCGCTCGCTCGCGGCGGCGGCCGGCGAAATTCATTCCGCACCCGTTACGATGATGAAGGGGAATAATGACACGATACGAGCCCCAAGATGAGAAATAAAAGTCGCGGCGAATGATATACCATAATAGATAACGAGAAGGCACTTTGGGCACAAAGTCCGTAAAGACTGCACTTCCGGATATAATGCAAAGAGAAAATAATGCTCAAAAAGAATATTTCGGATAAAATAATATTGTGTTGCACTCTGGCTTTATTCCCATATTAATGTGAAGATTAAAAACGCAATTAAATAGTTTTTCTTATCGAAATTTAGCTTTCGTAATAAAAAAATGTCATTCATATGACTTTTCGAAAATGGCTTAATTTAATTCTTCTTTTCAATGTTTTTGATCAAACCACGTTATTATAATTTATTGTTTTAATTAGTTTAGAGTTTTTTTTAAGGAAATTGCCACTCGAGCTAGCAGATGATCATGGAAATACAGAGGCAAAAATTGTTTTAATTAAAAAACAAATGGCTCTTTGTTTTTTTAATAAAAATAATTTTCGCAACGAGAACAAGTCTTATCTCTTCATTTCCATTAGTTATGAGCTTAAAGTATATCAAATTTTAATACATCTCCAAAGTTTCAACAAAATTCTTGCCATTGGTGGTGCCATTTTGTCTAAAAATCCTTTTTTCAATTAAATTTTTTTCAAAAATTGAGTGTAAAATATTGGATCTAACAAATGGACAATTAAATAATTAAGAATATTTACAGTTTTAATTGGAATATATAATATCATCTAATTATTTTCTTCTAGACTGTCTAATTGAATTTGCAACTAAAGCTTGAGATTAAAGAAACAAAAATAAGGAGCCACTTATTTATTTATTTGTTTATTTATTCTCCATTCAATACAAGTAATGAATGCGCAACAATAAAACTATACATAAAAGTACAGAAAAAGCTGAAATAATTTATTTTTACTTGGCAATAATTTAAATTTTAGTATAATATGAAATAGTGCTCAAACATTTATATGACTTACGCTGGGGTTAAATATTTTATAAAATTATGAAGCGGATCTCCCCTGGCCTCTTTTCCTCAGTTTACGATCGCAAATCGCTTTGCAGATTTATCGAGCTAGGGCGTTCAGCTGGTGTGCATTCGCAAGTAGTGCACTCTGCTTAAATGCAGGTCCCGCGGGGCCCGCCGAACGAAAACTTTCGAGTATAAATTGGAGCTCGCGAGCAAGCGGGATTAAAAACTTAATTACGAGCATAAAGTTATTATTACAGCCAGGGCTACGTGCACATTGTAAATTTCATCCGCTCGCCCGCGCGGTGTGTGTATGTACATAATAAAAATGGCCGCCGAGCCATTAAACGTACGTTTGCATATAATAGCTGAGAGCACCCGTCGCGCGAGCGCGCGTTATTATTGTGTAGTAAATAAGGAGAGAGCGCGAGAGAGAGAGAGAGAAAGAGCTTTCGGTAATTATCGTCGCAATTACTCTCTCGTCTAGCGGCCGTGCCACCGACAAGTTAAATATGCTGAATGAAATTGTGAAGTGCAATTACTGCATTAAACTATTTGCTCGGTGATTTTATATTTGGCCTAGACTTAGCTTAAAAAAGTGGGAAAATACAAATCAAATCAGATATTATTATTCATTAACAATAAAATAAATGCTAATAAAAGCAATTTAAAAAAAAAAATGATAATATAAATTTATTCAAATCTGGTTTCCTAATCAAAATATAAGAAATTTGTGGTGATTTGAATTCAAAATTGGGTTTTCCTCGATGTTTTTTGTGAGTTGTTTATTGCTTAAGAAAAACAATGTTCTGCTCTACAAGTTTCATCTGCGGGCTGCAGCCATAATTCATGAGCTGTGAAATATTTTTGACAAGAATTAGTACAAAAATTATATCCTTTTTTTATATATATATCTCTTTCAAATTAACAATTTTTCGTGAAAAATTATTTTACGATAACACATTTACACGAATAAATTTTAACTAAAAATTTGACAATTGAATTAAAAAATGTTTTTAATTAAAAAGAATATATAAGAAGTTGATTGTTTTCTCATCTTTTATTGCCTGAAGACATCATTGATGAGCTTGCTTGAAATTAACTTTTAAAAATGCATAAACTTCATTAAATGCCTACAGAATTTTTAAATTTAATGAATAGATACGTTTCTCATTGAAATTAAACGAAAAATAAAAATTGTATTGGATCGTGTCGTCCGCATAACTTTATAAAAGCAATTTTATTTAAACAGATTATATTCTGCGCATTATTATTTTTTCAAATTTTGGCTCAGCTGCGGTGAGGCGGATTTAGTGCGATCTGAAATAAATTCGCGAAGTGGGTCCGTCCGGCCGGCGAAAAGCCGAAAAGCAGCTTGCGCGCCCAACCAAAGCCGCTTTGGCGCTGGTGGGAGTGCGAGGAGTGCAGAATGTGCGAAGCATTGGGCGAACGATCTTACAAGTACTTGGCGCACGCGTTACTTACTAACAAGATGGCTCGTCGGCTACATTACAAGAAGTAATCAAGAGCTTAAGCCGGCCGAGGACACTGGTACTTTCGCTCTAATAAGAGACCGCAGACATACACTCTGCCTAGGATTACCAAATCTGCCGTCAGCCTGCGCGCGCGAGAGCCGCACACACGGCCAGGGAAACCTGTTTTTAATGCGTCCTGGGACGCACGCCGGCTGTATGAATAATAATCAGTTGTGGAATCGGCACGAGCACCGAATTCCAGCACCAGAGACGATTTGCATGATGCCCATATGCGGTTTCTAGCTCTCTATGAAAGGGTTATTTCACGAAAGGCTGCTCAATTCGATAGCCATGTAGAATTTGAAGCGGAGTTAAATTAGAATCCAAAGTTTTCAATTTTAAGACAGTTAATTTGAAGTCAATTGAGGCAAATAAAAGCTATTTGCCAATTTCCAGGTTTTGCAGTCATTTTGAAGCTTTTAATGTTTTTTTTTCTAACTATATTTAAATGATTATGTTTCAAAATCTAATGTTAAAAAAAGACTATAAATTAGTTGTGTGAAAAAATTTGCTCGTGAGCCTTGGCTTAAAAATACTGTCATTCGTCTGAAAGACCGAGAAAATTAAATCTTCTTTAATTTGTTAAATTTGATTTTATATTTTAAAAATTGACCAAAAAATATGCATATGATTCATAAATGGAGACAAAATATTAATCAGTGAACAAAAATGAAAATAAATTCTAAATAAATATATCCATTGACATTGCAAACTTTGCTTCTCTGAAGCGCAGAAAATCATGACTCACAAAGATAAATCAGATGCCTCGTCATTTTTCAACTACAAATCTGAATTTTTTTTACCTTCTTCATATTTTTCATCAGCGTATGGAAATATGACAATGTTTAAGAGCATCTTTGAATAAAATAGTTAATCGTGCAAATTTACTTTTAAAGACTGCGCTTTTTATTGCTCTAGAATGAAAGTTTTTACTCTTTAAATTCATGTAAATTGCCTCGCTTTCTTTCTCTACATCCATCCAAGTGAGTCAACTTTGAGGATTCTCGAGATTTTCCCTTATATGTGTTTGGCAAAAGGAGCGCTTTTCCTTTCTTGGCCTCTCTTTCTCTTTCTCTCTGGCATTCAGTGGGCAAAAAGACCCCTTCGGGAGCTGACAGAAGCAAAATCAATTGATTACGACACACAAAGCGCGACAAATTAATAGCAGCGCGCGTGCCGGGGCGAGGAAGAAGTGCCGAGGCGGCACTTTTTGCGCGTGCAGCGATGACCCGAAATGCATCCCTTGTTGATCGGGCGCGCACGCGGCGGCGGCCAAGTGCGCGTCCGACGAGTCGAGTGGATGAGGCCTGCAGGCTCTCGACGCGCACCCATCAAGTGCAAGTTAAATAAAGGGCCTTTGCGTGCTATTTCTTGGCACCGCGCCACACAGAAAGGTGGTGCACGGCTCTGCTGCGCGGCACCTGAACAGCCCGGCAACGAAAAACGCCGCTTACAACAATCCCAGCTTCGAGTTCTCGTGCCAAAACCGAGCCGCGTTTTAATCGATCTATCGACCTTCTTGGAAACTGCAGGCATTTTTGTATCAGCAAGAATCGATGCATTCCAATTCTGCCTGAAGCTCTGGAAGATTAAAAAACCTGAAATTTATTTCGTTTAAAATGAAGATATCGGGCTTTTCCTCGTTGCAAAAATTGTTTTTATTAAGAAAAAAGTGGCTCTACCTGTTTCGGTCACCGTCTGCGACCCTATTTCATGAGCAAGAAATATACAAACAATTTTTATTTAATTTATTTTTATTTTTTCTCCCTCTGGAATATTAAAATTCTTTTAGAAAAAAAATTGATTGTTGCTGCTTTATTGCTATTTATTTTTTAATAAGTCATTTTAATTATCGCACTACATGTTTCAATCTTAAAAAATAAGAAAATCAATAAAATTATTTGACATAAAAAACCAAAATTCCCCCTGAACGTATTGAATTGGTCAAAATGCAGCCAATATCATTGGCATTCAGATCGTTCCTCTAGCAATTTTTGACTTTCACAATTTTCATTTATTAATTGGAACAACTTTGAACCCAATTAATTCTTTTGAAATAATATTCAACAAATTTTATTTTTTAAAAATTGAAAAATCTTTCCACAATTTACTAATTTATTCTTTTGATCGTATATGTATGTTCAAGTACTTTTAAATTAAATGATCAAATTCTCTCTGAATAATTTTGCAGTCGGATTTGTTTTGGGCGTGATTGTGCGTCTCTGGAGGTCACAAAGCGCCGCGAGTGAGAAGCTCCCAGGGCGGTCTCACCTGTCCGTCCGTCTGCATGGCTATTGATTGGCCGCTTCTCTCTTTTTCTCTCTCGCGCACTAAGAGCGGCGTGTGTGTGTGTTTTTGTCTGATGCTGCTGTTTGGCCAAATAAAGCTCTCGGCTGGCCTACATTTTTGCGAGCTGCACGCGGATTTGGCGGAAAAGCAGCCGAGCCGCCGGCGGACGAGGAATACAAAAAAAAAATAATACAAAACAAATAAATGCAAATAAACACGCTTGCGACGATCGATAAATGAGAGAAGGGAAACACAGACCTTGCCATTGTTTCGGGGAGAGAGCGGAAAGCGCCGGTCGTAAACACACGGGGGCGAATATATACAGAGCCCCTCTCTATAACGACCCTATTAAACTCCACTATTGAATCTTCCGTTAATAAACGATTTTACGGGCGGACCTCTAAATCCGGGCAGGTGAATTGGGCCATTATTGCAGTTTTATTATTGCCAAATTTCACTGCGAGACTTTTGGAAATTCCGCTTTTCTCACCTGATTAACCAAATGGACGGTGGCGCAAAGACGGACGTGTACCTGTTGAGGTGTAATCGAGGGCAATCGACGCTTAATTAATAACCGGGAGGCTCCCTCGGGGGGCATCGACGACGACGACGACTGACGGACGGATGGATTTGCGCCCGCTAATTGTTACCGAATGAAATTGCTGGTGTTCCGCCCGAGAGTGCCGCGCAGGCAATTTGCCGGGCACCTCTGCTCTGCCGGTTGCCTAACCGGCCAATCAGCAAGGCGCCATTGTCCAGATGATTCGGATCCCCACATAGTTGGTCCGACATCCAATTTGAAAGTGAATCGTCCTCCTCTAGGCGTAGTTTCGATGATTGGTCTCATCTTGGGATTCATTTGATGAATTAAAAAAGCCTGCGAGGAATTCAAAATTTGTGTAAAGAGAAATTAATTCGTTAGTTTAAAGAAGGAATTTCGATTGTTCTATTTAAATATTATAAAAAAAAATTTGTAATTAATGCTTTTGTAGTATGTAATTATATTTTTATTTGAAATTTACAACCAAATCCATAAACCGAGTCATTCGCCAAGTTTAGAACTGCAATTCGTATGTGAATTGAGCTTGTCTGAATGTTTATCGTTGGAGCAGAAATGCGCTCGTTCTGTTTGTTGCATTCCTCTCGCTGGCTCGCTCGCACACTGATGCAATTTCTAAGCAAACCCTCGTGGAATTCTCTCTTGTGTCGGTTCGGCCGGAGGAGAGAGGAGAATTTCGAGCTCCCTCGCGATTGCCGCCGCGAACTGCATCGCGATTCCCCGACGGCGCATTAAAAATGCAATTTCCTCTTATCAGCAGACAGACCGGCTCTGTTGCATCGCTGAAAAGAGCAAACTCCCCGTTTCCTGCAATGCCAACTTTGCCGCGTTCACACTCCAGACCGGTAAATAAGACTATTTTTTGACACACATTTCGCTTTGAAATTTCACCGTTTTGTTTTTCATTGGCTGCCGCTGGTGTGCGGTCGGTGGGCGCAGCACGCCTCAGCGACTCCGTGGGTAGTCAACCTGCAATGCACACGCTCGGAAAGTTTGAAATCATAATTTGCCAGCGATCGTTATATTGTTGTTTTAAAGCCGAACTGAGAGCGAGACGTGCAAAAATAAACGACTTTGGTAAATTATTGCGATTGGAAAGGAGAATGTCTCCCGGGGATAAGGAAAGAAAGTTTCGCGGCCACAAATCTGCCGGCGTTGCTGAAATACGGCTTCCTCTCTTGTTGTGTAGGGCAGTAATTTGAAATCGTAAAACTTTCACTTTACCCCGCGTAAATTTCATTGCACAGATTTGACGGCACAAAAGGAAACAAAACTGCCATCGACGGAAACAGAAATGTCGCTTTTATTAATCGGCGTGACTCAGCACAGTAGGAAAAAACCAAGGGTTAAAAATAGTTATAAGCGGAATTTATTTAAAAATTGTGACTCGGCACCTTTGCTGTCTTTTTCTTTCATTGTCCGCAAAAGGGCGGCTCAATTTTTCCCCAACAAGGGCGTTGTATTCAAATGCACACAAGAAGCAAAGCAGGTATTGCGTAACAAGAATTAATCATTCTCAGCGCGAGATTCTCGCCCACTGACAACCATTGTGTCCTGAGGCTGTTTTGAAATACACTTTAGGCAGCGGCGCAGCCTTTTGCGGTCCGGCAACTCGCCCCCCGCGATGCTCGAGTGCTCTGAGCTCGAGACCTTTTCACTTTGAATGCAGCTTCAAAAGAAAGAAGAAAAGAAAGGTTGTGCAAATTTAATGGGTTCAACATAATGACCTTTTCAAAGTTGAAAAAAAGTTTTAAAATGGCATATTCATAATTCAATTTAGCAAAAAGTTTAAAATTCGAGTGCGAGAGACGCGGTAGGCATAAGTACCTTCCAATGAGGTGTGATATTTTTTACTTTTTTCAATTCTAACTTACGAATTTAATTTTCTTTTTAAATTGCCGTTTTTCCACTGATCTTTTCTTCTATTTTCAAATACCAATTCAAGATAATTTTGTTTCTTACATGAATCTGAGGATCATTTTTAATTAAATAATTGTGGACACTAGAATATAATTAATTCGCTGCAACTATGTGCTTGACAACCAGTAAAGTATTTCTTTCATCACCATTATCCTGCTTAATCACTGTTGCATAGCTTATATTTTTATGTTTTAAATAAAGTCTTAATTGATAGTAAAAAGTATAAAACATAAATATACTTGTAATATCCTTTTAATTAAAATTTAACTGTGTAACTCAAAAATATCAAAAAATAAATTAAATTTTTACAATTTTTTAATAAAATATATGAAAAATTAGAAACAAATTTTTACGTTTAAACGATAAATTTTATAAAATAAATTTAACAAAAGGTTATTGCACTATTAAACGTGCTTTTATAAACTTGCATTTGAACTTACTTAATTTTTACATGCTGCAGTTTCTTAAAATAATATTTCTGCTTCAAGTACTTTCATATTTTCTTAAATTATCTATTACTATTTCCTGGTTTGGTTTTAACGACATATGAACTGAAGGATAAAATACTTTAATTGGAATCTTCCTACTTATGAAGTGAGTATTCTTGTATCATATTATCAAGATGCTGACTGATGGTTGGTAAATTTGTTCTTAAACAGAAGTTTAAAAATTTGCCTGCCTTGTAACTTGGAAGGAAACCGGATCCTTGATTCTGGTGCCTCAGAATGTGTCGCTCGTCGTCGTTTTTCGCTTGGACAGAATTACAGAGGACCGGCTTTAGCTTGTGTTTGTCCCGAGCGCGCCGGTAACAAAATACACCGCCGTAATTCTATCAGCAGCGGCTCGACTTCAAAGCAGCAGGATCTTTTTTGCCCTCTTCCTCGCTCGTGTCGCCGACGACATGCTAATTCGTCTCATTGTAATAAATTTTCCCATTCTCTCTGCAGTCGCATATATACATATTCTTTCTCGCTCCCTTTTTTTTATATTCACTCGCTCGATGGCTCTCGTCGTCATCTCCATTATCCGCGGCGAGGAGCAAAAGTGCCGGGCAAATTATCCACAAGTAATTACACACACATCAGCCCCGGCGGCGGTAACAAGTCAAAAGCAGCGCCGAGCGCGCGCGGTACTAATTGCCCTCCACCATCATTGTTGTCGCCCACCGACCAGCCGCCGACCGACCGGCACTCAGACAAATTGAAAAGCCAAATCGACCTCTGGCTGCTGCTGCTGTTCGGTGGCGAACCGCCTCGCAGATGGATCATCAGCCAGCGCGTTTGATGATGCGAATTTGCACTTGCTTGATTGGCCCGCGGAGCTGCTTGATGGCGATTCCATGCAAAAGGGTTTGATTGACTCCCGATCTGCGCCAGAAATTTCGGCTCTCAATCGAAATGGAAAGTGAATCGCCACGAGGCCTTGGACTTTTAACCTAAAAGCTCTCAACTGCACCAGATGTTCACGGCGTAATTTAACAACTTTATATGAACCAATTTATAATTTTTTTATTATGAAAAATTGTTCTGCAAAATTTACACGAGTTGAAATTGATAACGATTTGTACATTTTATCAAAGATATTGAATTTAAAGGTCTAGTTCAAGAATAAAATGAGAATCTTCACATTTAAATTGAAATAATTTTTTATCATGATCGTTTATTTCTCCTGCCCAAACAAATTTTGAGCTTGTTTCGCCTCTCTCCTAATTTTATAATTTTGTTTGTTTAATTTCGGATTTCTTTCAAGAAATAACGGCAGTCAAATATTAATAAAATAAAACTGATTATGATCTATGAAATTTCCAAGTTTCTAGTAGAGCCGATTTGTTTTGGAATAAAATCAATTTTTAACAAAGAGGACAAGCCCGACTTTCTTAATTTCCATGATCATCTCCTCGAGTGTCAAATTCTTCAAACAAATTTTCAAGTTGCTATCATTAATCTGACAAATCATCAGCATTACATGAAGCAAGTCAGAAAATTACAATTAACTCGTAGGAAACCAAACAATTATTACAGCTTTGAAATCATAAAGATTACCCACACCACATCTTTTTTAATTTTAATTAATTATTATTATTTCCTAAAATTGTATTTATTTGTAAATTTACTCACACAAAACTCCAATTGAGTTGCTTATTAATTCAACGTTCTGAAAATCCAATTCTGATTGTGGAATATTTTTCAACTGCAACACTGGAAAAATACGTATATTTCATTTTATCAGTTTGCTTCTCACATTTTATGGTGCACAGAATTTTTCTTTCAATTTCCACTTATTGCGGATTCAAGAAAGTGCAGGAGATTGGAGGCCATGGAGACGTTGTATTCTATTTATTCACTTCCTCTATCCGCAGCTTCTTCTTCTTGGTTTTTTTTTTCCAGTTCTCGGTGCCGCACTCGATGATCGGAGTCGCATTTTTTCCCTTGCTATTTTCCTAGCCGTCACCACGGCGCTGAATAAAATTCAACTTGCTTTCTTTCCGGCGTTAGTCACCAACAGCAGCCCGAGTGCAATTTTCGCCGTCTCTATATGCGAGCGAGGCAGCTTGTTATTGAATGTCAATACGTCAAATAAGCAGCAGCAGCAGCCGAGACGCCGCCACCGCCGCGTCGTTAAAAATGAAATAAGCAAGGGAGGATTTTTTTTGTGCATGTCGTTTGTTTCGTTTTCTCCGCGTGACGTTTGTCAAGGAATGAAAAAGGGAGAGCCTGAAAATTGCTTTCCAAAAGTTAAACCAAATCCGGTTTGATGATATTTCTAACGAGCAGCTTCGGCTCTCAACATCCACTCAAGGATGATGATGTGCATCTCTAATTACCAATGCAGATTCCTCTGCCGCGGAGTTGAAAAATCAGACGCCTCGTTAGCGCTTCGTCTTCGTCGTTATTCACTTACTCCGCTGGCAGTAAGTTGCATTTTCATGCAAATTAAGGTCAAGTCGATTATATTCAGCTCCGGAGGAACAAGTGGAGAAGAAAATGTCTGCTGGACCGACAGCTGCGAAATGCGAATAATTTATGGCAAAGTGTTCTTCAACCGTTCAAATATGGAAATTACATGGAAAAGAAATGTATTTGCAAGTAAATTTAGGAGAAATTGATTATATTAAAGATCCTCTCCGGTAAAGTGTATTGCTCTCTAATCTTAAAGATTGCTAAATTTTGATCATATCTGGTGAAAACACTGTTTGAAAATTCTAAACGGTTGCGTCTCAGTCAAATGAAAACCTAAATACGAGTGATTCGCGCGAAAAACGTGTGGGAATTGAGTAGCCAATCAGATCCATCAGTTTGTTCCAATAACTGCAGAATTTGGTCACATTGGCGCTGCGATCGCTGATTTTGCCACTAACGCCCCACGGCGCTGAAGAAAACTTGGCAAAATCAGCGATTGCAGCGCCAATGTGACCAAATTCTGTAGTTTTTGGAACTGAAGGATCTGATTGGCTACTCATCTTGTATTGGCGAATCACTCGTATTTAGGTTTTACTTTTGATTGAGACGCAACGGTTTGGAATTTTCAAATAGTGTTTTCACCAGATATACTCGAAATTTAGCAATCTTTCATAATAAAGAGCAATACAAATGACCGGAGAGGATCTTTAAGATGCTATTTTTCATTTTTGAACTTTTTTCTAATTTCTTAGTGGCGAACAAACGCCTTCCGACCATACACAATCTTAGCCGCGCAAATATTTTAGCATATCGGTCGGCAAGATGGATCGAAAGTGGGTTAATGCGAGATTAATTTCCCTCCGTTTGTTCCTCCGGTCGTCTCTCTTTCTCCACTACTTTTTAAGCCGGCGAGCTACTCGACTCCACTAGTACACTCATCGCTCGGGTAGAGATGAAGTAGGCGAGTGCTTTAATATAATGGCACACAGAGTCTTCTTCCTCCTCTCCCTCCAGACCGGCTCGCTCTCCATCGTCCTCGCCAATATTGCTCCCCAAGAACACAGCAGTGGCGGCGGCTGAGAGGCCATGTTTGACCCCACAGGGGGCAATTAATTCCCATCAACCTTGGAGCGACCGCCGAGAAACTTGGAATTAGTTGCCGGATATATCGTGGGCGGATAGAAAATTTGGAGAAAGTGTCCAAAACTCTTTCTCGAATGTCTGTTTAAAATGCATAAATATTAATAATTAACGGAGAAATTAATATCCAAGTATTAAAATGTATTATTAGTAATGTTGGCTGACATTAATAAAAAGACAAAATATACACTTAAATTACAGTAGAAGGGCACCAACTGATGATATTAATTTATTAATTTTATTTTAGACCTCTCTTGTCTTTGTAAAATATGTAACATCTGATTCCTGCAATTAAATCCAATACAATAAAATCAATAACCACCTTGTGTAAATTTGTTTCAGTAAAATACTAAAATAATCGTTTAAAATTTAAATTAATTATAAACGTTTAAAATAAATGTCGAAAAATATTTGAAAATATTCACAAATATATTCATTTCATCGAGTTTAAAAATAATTAAATTAATAAAATTTGCATCTGTACACCTTTAGAAATTGCGTTCGTCTATGTATTGTAGGCGAATAAAAAATCTAGAGGAAGTGTCTAGCGAATCACAAGTCAGTGGAAATTTTTTATATTTGTAATTATTTGAGTAATTACAAGCAGAACTTTAATAATAATTATATTTCTTAACTCGTATAAAATTTAATTAATTTTTATCAAATTTAATACGAACAATCTCAGACATCAACAATGATGATGTGCATCAGTTTATGAGTTGAAAGTGATTGAAATCTATGCTGTAATTTATAATATTTCATTTAAAAGCTAAACAAACAAATCGATCAAATCACCTTAAAATCATGAATTTTAAGGGTGGCTTAATTCTTTTATTGTTAAATAAAAATAATTTTAAAATTTAAAATGTTAAAAATTAAATTATTTATGTCATAAAATAATAATCATTTAATAATAAGAGTTTAAATACGCTTTCAATTTTACAATATTTTTTAATTGCTTACACAATTTGTAACGCAGATGAATTGCATGTGCATACTTTTGATAGTGCGTTTGTCTGCACGCACATTATTATGCACTACGCCGTGGGTTGGCAACCACCACGACCGCACGCTCACCGTCGCTCGCTGTTGGGTGTAATAATATTACAACTCCATAACGAGAAACGGAGCCGTTTTGTACGCACTGCAGCAATGCCAATAAAAGAGAGCGCGAGAATATTTAGCAGCTCTGTGTGTTTTTGTTTGCTCGCTTCGAAGGCGAATGAAAAAAAAAAGGAAAATATGAAACGAGGAGCTGCATCGTTATTAAAAATTGTGTCACATACAGAGAGGAAAAGAGAGTCTCGTGCGCGCGACAGCATTATTGTTATTATTTCCATCGGCGAACGGGACGACGAACGCCGACCGAGAATGGAATACAAGCAAAGGCAGTTCCGTGCGTTTCGAATGGGCCAGAAATATGAAAAATTGGAAATGGGGGGAGAATAATGCAACAGTGGCCATAACAGTTCAAATCAAAAGCATAAGAAATCATTGCGCCATAAATTTATAGCTTGAAATATATAATAATGTTTGTTTCAGCAGCAACATTTTTGCAAAAAACCCAATCTTTATTTTTTATTTATTTAATCGAGGCCAGAAATATTGGAATATGATCTAAGAATTATAAAAATTTTGTAACTTTTAATTAATTTTAATTTTCCAAATATTTCAAATTATTGCTTGAATTAAAATCTTTCTATTCATTATCAAGTTTTAATGAACAGCAGTTTAATTCCACTTGAAAAATGTGCAAAAATTTCAACTTTTGATCATTTTAGAAAAAAACATTAAAATTTGTCAAAATTTATTCGTTAATTTATGTGATTAGGAAATGTAAAAACTAGTTTGTGAAAGATTTAAAATATTTACTCGGAGTGAAATATCAATTAAAGCTGTACGATATAAATTTTCAAATCTAACATTCAATTGAATATGAATTTACTTTGTTGTTTATATTTGTCCAAATTGTTGCATCACATCATTTACTTTCAATTGTGGAAAACAATTTAATTGAAAAAATGAAATGAGTAATTGTTTATGAAAATTTCATATATTTGCGATTTCTGTAACTTAAAGTTTTACAATTGCTACATTTTTTTAAACTAATCTTGCTTTTGGTTGGGAAATGAATTTTTACGTGAAAAACTAAACTAGAAAAAATATTTATATTAAATTATTATTAGATCATACTCATTACCTTAAAAATCGTTTCTTTACTGCCTAAATATGAACAAAACTTTTTTGCTCTACATTTCTGTCATTAAATTAATGAATCTTTAAATCTTCTTTTAATGTAAAAATTCCTAAGCATACTTTTTTTTATAAAACAGGATAGAATCAATTTAAAATTGTGTTGTTTCCACTGACCATGAATTCAATGGTTCGCACCGTTTGATAGTTTTTACCGATTCGGAACCGGTTGTGCAGAAAAAAATACACACGTGGTTGCGATTTTGCATGGGCGTGACACGGTGAGTGGCGCACGCAGTAAATCAAGTCGTCGGCCGGTTGGGCCGTTGGGTCGGGGGGCGCGCGCGGGCGGCATCAGCAAATTGCGAAAGTGGAATTTTACAGCCCTAATGGGGCTTATTGATTGCGAGAGAGAGCGAGAGTGGCTCTCGCTCGCTGGCTCGCTGGCTCTCTCGGCGCGTGTTGTGCTGCTCTCGGCGCGGCTCTATATTTATCCGGCTTGCATTTTAACCGAGTGCGCGGCGCGGGCGGATCGATGGCCGCGCGCGCGGGGGATGCTGTGCGCGCCCAGAGAGCGACTCCGCGGGTGCGTTTTCTGGTACACGAGAGAGCGAGAGAGATCCATACTCCGCACGCCACGTGCACAGCACCACCGCCACGCCACACCAACGCCCTTCCATGCCCAGAGAGAGTCACGTGATTAGCAGTGGAATGGAAAATCCAAACTGCTGCCGAGAATTTCAAACATTTTCCCTTCGATTAATGAACTTCATTAAGAAAATTAAAAAAAAGCTATTTTGAATTTTTAAAGTAAATTTTGATTTCAAATATTGATTTACTTGATTGGAATCACTCCTTGTAAAAATTGTTTTTAGTCAAAAACAAAACAGCTCTACCAGTTTCAGTCACGGTCTGCGACCCTATTTCATAAGCAAGAAAAATACAAAAAAAAATCAGCAAATTAAAAATAAAAAAAACGAAAAAATCAGCAAATTAAAAATAAAAAAAAAACGAAAAAATCATAAGTCCTTAAACTAACAAATTCAAGTGGTTAGTTGTTAGTTTTAAGATTTTAGTTTCCAGAAAAAAAGTATCTGAAAATTTTTCCACTTTTAAATGGCAATTAATTGTTTTAATTCTTATATAACCAAGAAGCATAATATTGTTTTATAAAATTGGCCACTTCACAATATGCATAATTATATGGACACTAAATTACTTGAATTGAGCATGCAAGCAGATAAATTTTGAATTATTTAAAGTGAGATAACTTCATAAAACCTGAATGATACATCTTTATGTTTATTTAAAAATAAACTAGACATCCCAGTCGCAAATTTATAATTTTATTCTATGTTTGATTATGAAAGACTTTGATTTGCTGTTTGCTATTTATAATTTTTGTTATCTAAACTGAGCAGGAGATTCTTTTTAAAATAGTGTTTATTTCATTCTTTATTGGTCAATAATAAAAACAAAATTTCACTAAAAAAAATAAATAAAGTAATTATAAAATTTAAAAATTGTTGTTTAAAAAATTATAAAAATAAAATTTTAAAATAGTGATTACACAAAATTATAAAACATTTTTAGTAAAAACATTATAATTATAAATTATTTGTTAATTAAAACATGACATTAAAATAATTCAAAATTACTTTACACAGTTACAATTGCATATCCCGTGATATGCCAATTTTGATAAAACCAATTCAAGAGATTATAAAAAGATAAATAATGATGTCAATCAAGTGCCTTACATTACTAAAAAAATCACTCAGATGAAATTAGATTTTCCTTATTATCTCTCTCAATTTCATTTCTCGGAAGAAAATTAAACTGCGAAGTTGCACGGAGCAACATGGCCATAAACAAAGTCGGAATCGTATATAAAACGTGGGGAGAGAGAGAGAGAGACAAACTCTCAGCACTTTCTTTCCTTTCTCTCTCTCTTAACTGTTGGTCTGCTGCGTCGTAAAATCCGAGCCGTGCGAATGCTTTTTTTGCGTGTGTGCGACTAAATCAGGGGCGTTCTGCTTGCGAGAGTTGTGATTATCTTGCTGCCGAGAGTGTGTGTCTGTGTCTCGTGTAATCATCGTAATATTCCAGTCCGTAACCGTTACTTTTTATACGCGCTCAGCTCTCCCTTCAGAAACGCGATGATTTTTTCTCGCCTTGTGTGTATAAAAAATAATTTCCTCCTTCGCCTCGGAAGGGAATGAAAAGGTGTGCGTGAGTGATTCCAGTTTTTAAAAATTAAAACCGAAACGACTGTTGTTGTGTTGTCGGCCGGTCGGCGGTCTTTGCACTTTAGTGCGCGCGGAAAAGAGACAATTTATGATCTTCGCGCCGCTTTTTCTAGTTTCCTTCTCGTGGGGTTGGGCCATTAATAATTCGCCCACCCTCTTCTCGCGTGTGTTGCGCAAACAAACCGAAAAACACATTTCCGACGCTGTGCTATTAGCACCGAGAGCTCCAATTCTGGAAATGAAAAAACTTGATCGTTCAGAATATGATCTCGTTGAAAGCTTTTTGGAATAGCACAGCAGAAGGGGTTGAAAATGTCAAAGTTTTATTAACACTCTGGACTCCTGGATCGATTTTCTGGTTCAAAACTTATTATTCAGATCACGTATTGTGCTAATTTCGGCAAAAATTTCAGCTAATTGTCTTGAAAATCAATAAACAAAATCAAATTTTACTTCCAAACCGACAAAAGTGACTTTTGTAATTTTTAAAAATAAAAATAAAACTGAATAGAATGGAATGAAAAAAATAATGATGACTTAAATTCTCTTACCTCAGCAGAAAAGGAAAAATTTCATGACCCTAGAAATAAATCTGTTTAAAAAGAGGAATTTTGAGACAGGGATTTTTTTAGTTATGCTAATGGACCCAAGCCATTGAATATAAAAATCGTTTTAAAAATGAAAACGTTGTTGGAAAAAGCTCTATAATTGGAATTCTCACAATGGGCCTGAGAAGAAAAATGGCAGAAGATTACCCTGTTTATGTATGACACATTCTCGGCGTATAAATTACGGAATTTACGCAATAAAATCTACATTTCTGCCCGGAATGGGCCGCCACGCCATCACTTTGCATTTAATGCGGCTCTAAGGTCTGAAATATGCTCATCTCCCTTTTATTGTCTGTTCGCAGGTAAGGACTTGGCAGCCGAATGGGCTTCGCTCCGCAGAAATCCGCAGCACTTTGAGCGCTTTATTTCTATTTTGGCACGGTAATGGCGTCTTGAGAGCCGCTGCGAGCGGCCCAAATTTCCAATAAAACCGGATCATTTCGGAACCGGTATGGAAATCGCCCCATTAGAATACGAGACGAGCGCGCGCTCGTTTCCCGAATCTCTCCCATATACATATACAACACATTACGATTCCAGCTAGAGAGATGAATTATTATTATTTAAATCAAGCGCCGCCGACGAGAGAGAGAGAGAGAAGCCGACCGGTGGCATTTAAATTCAACGCGCACGTGTTATTCCAGAAGCAGCAGCAGCAGCAGCAGTAGCAACTCATTATTATTAAACTGGCTGGTGGTTTGTCTGTTAAGAAGAGAGTTGGGGCGATTGCGCGCACGAAACGGTGCCCGGTCTAATTTATACTCGCGGCCAGAGCCTCTCACACATTGCACCAATTGATCTAACCTAAAATAAAAATAAAAAACAGCAAGAAGTAAGAGTGAAAGAAGTAAAGAATCAAAGAAATTGAGAAATTAGAGTAAGATAAAGCAAGATTTTTAAAATTGAAATGTTATTTATTAATGTTAAATAACTGATCTTAAATTATTTACTGAATTCATTTTATTTTATATTTGAACCAATTTTATACTTATAAATTTATGATTTAGAATTGCAAAAATTTTCAGTTATTATGCTTTTTTTAAATAAGTTTTTGTTATAAAACTCTTTTATAATTTTATATTTTTCGCTGTTGATAAATCTCATGTGACTTCATGTAATCATATATTGTAACCAATCTTGATTGTGTATTGCAGGAATTTTACCATGTTGATTTAGATTGATTCAAATGGTTAATAAGTTAAAAATCGTGAAGAAGAGTTTGATATTACTCCTGAAAGAGAATATTTTAAAAATTACAATAATGTTATTGAGCAATCAAGTATTCACTCGCTTAGAAAATTTTGATTAATTTTTTTTATATAAAATGCAATATATTATTGTCAAACAACTAGTACTTAGGAGATCGTCTCACTATGTATTTATTTTGAACTCATTGAAAAAGCAAAGAATCTCATACGATTCATACGATGTAGTGGGAAAGAAATAATGTCATTGTCATCATTTGAAACAAATAAAAATTAATCAAGTTTCCCTTGCTGCAGGCTCAAATTTAAAGTAACTTGCTACATACATAAAGTTTTTAAATAAGTTTGAAGTAATTATTGCAAGTATCTGCCAAGAAACTTAAAAATATTTCACACATAATTTACTTTTACTAATTATAAAATAACTGTTTTTTTAATAATTGACAAAATATTTTTTACTTTATATTTTTATTTTTTTAAATGATTTATTTTATTAAACAAATTTATGATTGAAGGTAAAATAAAAAAATTTCGGTAATGATTATGTTTTTTTAAACTTTTTATTATTGTATATTCTTTATTACTTATAAAATCTTAATATGACTTCATTTTGTCTATTTATTGAAACCAATCTTACGAATGGCTGGGTTATCGTCTATCGTTGATTTAATTTTTATTCAAATTTCAAATGCTTAATAATTTCTAATATTAGTGAAGAATACTTTGAATTAACTCCTGAGTGGGGATATTTTAAGAAAAATAACAACATTTTTAAGCAATCTATGACAAAATGCTACTGAAATTTTTATATAAAAAGCAATATACTTCTAATTATAACAAACAATTCGTAGTTAGTAGATCTCACTAAACTATTTATTTATTTCAAACTTAAAAAAAAAAAAACGCAAAAAGAATCTCGTACGATTTAGTGGAAAAAAATTAAATCCATTTTGTCATCATTTTAAAACTAAAACAAAAATCAAATGTCCCTTGAACGTTCAAATTTTCAACAAAACTTTTTGCGTAATAAAAAGTTTTTAAACAATATTCTGGAGTAATTCTTGGAATCGCCCGTTAAGAGTCTTAAAATGTAATTTACTTTTATAAGTACTTAAAATTTTTCAATTAAACGTGAATTTTGGAGTTCCGGCGTCTGAATATAATCGCGAAATGCTCTTTTATCGTGAGGCTTGTCACAAAACTGCGGCACAAAAGAGTCTCTTACTTAACAGTCGAGGACAATAAGTTTCCATTTATAATGGCTGGGTGTCGTTGTGTCGGGCGAAGTGGGTCAAAATTTCAAATTAAACAAGAGCGCGCGCGACAAAAGTGTCATGTTCATCTTCCGGCTGAGCTCGCGCGCGCCGCTCCTACATATACATGTTGTTGCAAAAAGCGGCGGCTCCGGCTCCATTTACATGAAAAGGTAGCCGTGTAATTTTTCTTATTGCACTTACCCGCGTCTCGCGACAAGTTTGTTGAATATATACACTCTCTGTGTTTTATCGCTCAAACATTCACGTGAAGATGTGAGTCGGGGGAGAAAAACAGCGGAGCGAGAAACAGATCCTTATATATATTTCTTATTCTTTCATTTTCTGTGTATGCACGTCTCCGGTGGCGCGCGAATAAGGGGATGATTTTGTCGTTAATCTCGTCGCGTTTCCTGCTGCAGCTGCGATTCACTCGGCTGCACACATGACACGCCGGAGATGCTCGATCTCGGCGCTTTTTGATAAATTCCAGCAGCATCCAGCATGTCCGAAGGGAAAATTGGAGCGGCAGAATTAAATAATAGTAGAGTCATTTCGTTCCGCTCTGCCAATTTTAGAAAATTACTCATTAGAGAATATTCATGTTACTTTAAATTAATCTGCAATTTAATTAATTCAATTAACTTGCATCGGGTTGCAAGTCGTTTTGATTTAAATTTTATGGTTGAACAGAATCTGCAGAATTTGTTTGTTAAATTATAAATTGTTTTCATTTTGTGAAATTTTGAGGAAGATTGTTACTATGTTTTATAAACAAACCAAACAAACAAAATTTATAAATTATTTTTTTATTTTGTGGTAGAATTTCACGATCGAGGGTTGATTCATGGTGATTTGAATTTAAAATCGGCTTTTCCTCGAAGGGTTTTTGTGAGTTGTTTATTGTTTCAGAAAAATCAATATCCTGCTCTACATGTTTCGGCTGCGGGCTGCAGCCATAATTCATGAGCTGCGAAAACATTTTGACTAAAAAAAAAAATGACAGAAATGTTAATTTAACTAATTTTTCACGGAAAATTGTCAATTTGAAAGAAAAATAATTTTTGAAAAAAGATATATTTTTGTACTAATTTTTGTCAAAATGTTTTCGCAGCTCATGAATTATGGCTGCAGCCCGCAGCCGAAACATGTAGAGCAGGATGTTGTTTTTTCTGAAACAACAACTCACAAAAACCCATCGAGGAAAAGCCGATTTTAAATTCAAATCACCATTTTTTTAATATTCAATTGACGCATTTATTAGAGGGAAATTATTTGAAGCGAAAAAATTTATTAGCTCAAATTTTAAATCAGTTGATTTTTGGCTCAAAAATATATTAAAGAATAAATTTAGTTTTTTATCATCGATATTGCAATTTTTGACTAAACGGAACGTTTTTTTAGATTTTACATCAAACCTTGAGAAATTAATTCACTAAATATTTTATTTTTCCATCCTTTCTAATTTCATTTGCTTATCACAACTCACCTTGTACATAATTTTTATAAACATCAACATCAGTGAAAAAATTTGAGATTAAAAAAAAATTAGCTCTCATTTATTTTTCAACAATTGAGTGTGTTGAAAAATTCCCAAAACTGTTGAAATTGGTGAGGAATTCAAAGAACGCTGGGGATGTATAATCAATTCATCAGAAAGCGGCCGAGAAGAGGTCGTAAAAAAGCCTCAGGCTGATTTGTTTACCCAAGCGAGCCTTTGGCGTGCGTGGAAATTATTTTTAAAGCGTGTGTGCGCCGTTTTACTGCTGCACTGGCCGAGGCGATGAAAATAATTTCAAATCCACACGCGCTCTCAGTACCTCTTGCGCCGATGATTCCAGCAGCCCAACGGGTCGCTGCCCTTCTAAATTTAGCGTCCGTCTGCGCGCGGCACGAACAAGAGAGACCAACTACTATTCCAGCGATATTATGTACCATGCAAATAAATGCTCGCAGCGGCTTTATTTTCACTTCTTTTCGCTCCAGATAAGAGGCTTTGCCGCCGACGCTCTAATAATAGCAGTGCACCTGCTTGCCTGCCCAGAAGCGAAAGGTCAGGTCAGCTCTTTGTTCAGCCCGCCACGATATATGCGGAACGACGTGAGAGAAAATAGAGTTCAATATCAAATGTCAGTCTGAAAGCTGGAACAGCTAAAGAGCTGCCAGAGTTTGATGAAAAATAAGAAAAATTGGAGAAAAATAGTTCAAAAAATTTTTTAAATATATTTTTTTGAGATATAATTTTTAAAACGATTAATTTTTTTAATTTTAACTAGTTTTATTCCTTAAAAATTATTTTGTTAGTTAAAATTGTTTAATTATAAAGAATTATGGATTAAAACGTTTGCTTCTCATGTTTGTAATAACTGGCCATAGTTAAAATTTCAGAATTTTGTTTACATTTAAACAAGAAAACCATTAACATCAAACGTAGCTTCAACAATAAATTTTGGTCTCTGGACGGCATTTTTATTTTTACATGATAATATTGGAAAATTAAAAAAAAAAAGTGTATTTCTCCCTGAATTTGCAGTGGTGAGAAATTATCGATCACAGCAGCCGAGCTCGGCGCTAATTTGCCGTGCAAACATCAGTTAAACACAGAAATCATTTGCATTTTGATTGCTCAAATTGCAGCCCTGACGAGTGAGTATGCCGACTTTTTTTCCTCTGTAATTTGGTTAGAGAGAAGCGCTGCTTTTCATGCGCTAATGGAGCGCGTGGGAGCTCTGCCTGCTGCTTTACGGACGGGAATAGCAACGAGAGCAAATTGAAAACTCAATTCTTTCCAAATCAGCATATTTTGTATCAAAAATTCAGAAAAGACGATATCTTTCGAATTGCAATTGACTTGATTTTAATCAATATTTTGCCCGCTTCCTTTTATAAATTGATATGAGCATTTTTCAGGGTTTTAAAACCCTGAAAAATCTACTATTATGAAATAATTTATGTTTTTTGTAATCAAAATAGCTAAAATAGAGGATATATCGTGGTTTTGATTGATTTTTCTAGTTTTTAAATTTTTTTATCTAAAAATATGCCTCGGAAAAGCACGTTTGATTATTTAACCTGTAATTTCTCAAAAACGGGATAAATGGCTAATCTGAAAATTACTGGTACGACGTAAAATTTCACGGCCTACATTTTTTTCCTTTACCACCAAAAAAGTCGTCAAAATTTTATAAAAAAAACCCTCCAAAAAGTGACATTTCCCTCAAGCATACGACATGTCAGCAGCAAAGTTGTTCAGCGTAAAAAATTTGACTAGGACCACTTTAGATTATTCTAACCCAAACTGTTCCAAAGTCATGGGAAATCAAAAAAATCTCGCGTTAGTTTTCAAGCCCCAAAATTTTGGGCAACGCCCCTTTTTTGAGGTCTCAAATTTGGCGAGGAGGCCCCTCTAGACACCCAATTTGACATATGTTAAAATAAGATAAGGTAATTTTTTTTCCAATACCCCCTCAATCTCACTCGGAAATGCTCATATTTATTTTTTTATTAAAACCCATCTGGGTACAACTTTTGATAAATATTACAAAAAATTAATATAAATTTGTTCAAAAGAAATTCAATTGAAAACTCAAATTATTATAAAGTTATCCAAAAAAATTTAAAAAATCAATAATTTTATGCTTTTATAGAAGTTTGCAGAGACGCTGTTAAAAATTGAATAAATGTGTCCTTTTTTTAAGTTAATCAGAGTCCCTCTTCCCTCTGCCAGGACCGATGGACGGTCTCTCTCTGTGCGAACGTGATTGCGGTCAGTCACCTTACTTGGTCCCGTCGTGGATGTTCCGGTACGTGGCGGCGCGCCTGCCCTATCGGTCCTTTGGTCGGTCGAGTGGTCGGTTGCAGAGCAAATGCATCCCGAGCAGCACGTCCGGAGTGATTTGTTGCGACGCCGCATCACGTTGCTTTTTCTCGGTCGTATTATAGACCGATGAGTTTTAACGCCGCGCACTGCCAGGTATACGCGTTATTTATCTGTGCTCGTCGGGTATAGAAAGATTCGGCTGCGGAGGAAAAGGCCCCAAAGAGTCTCGAGGGTCGCTGCATGCCAAGTCGAGCCCGACCGACGGAGGTGAAGCGTGCGATCGACCTACACCAGTAGTCCGTAAGCAAATTTTCTGCCTTTTACGATCGACGAAGGAAGACGCACCGCACTTTGCAGCGAGATTCGTGATAAATCGGCCTATCAGAAATTTCGACTTTGATTTTCTTGGGTTGATCCCTGTTTAATAATAAATAAATGACCACAGAATTCAGCCAAAATATTTCCATTCTGATGATATTTTTTTATAAAGCAGAAATAATACAATTTTTCAGCTAGAATCAGTAGATTTAAAAAAATACTTTATTTTTATGATAAATTACATTTTGTTTCAATAACAGAAATTGGCAATATTGATTATTTTGTTTAATTTTCATTCCTGCTCAATTTCCATAAAGATCAATGAAAGTGAAATGCCCCCTTTTTTAATTGCAAAATTGTTTTCAAATATACCAACTGAAGAATGAATTATGAATAACTACAAGCAGGAAAAACATGTCGCATTTGACTCTGAACTTACATTTTTATCTTCATTGCAAGCTTTTATAAATAATATTTTTGAATTCGTTGAAAGTTTTCATTATTTATCCCAAAAAGCCAGTTTCTAATTCTCTAAAATAAGTTTGCCTTATTACTTCTCTTCCTATACTGTATTTAAATAAAATGAAATTAAATGATTTGCTTTTATTCAGATAAAAATAAACAAACAAAAATGATATAAACTTTATAATTGTATATCATAAGTAAAAAATTAGCAAGGAATATTTTTTTTCAACAATATCATGCATTTTATTATTAGTGTTGTTTTTGTCTTTCTTCTTGTCTCTTGTTTGGTTTTATGTTGCAAATAGAGCGCGTCGCAATGAGTGGTGACGTCTCATAAGTCAATAAACATCAATAATACTAACAAATATTTATTTTGTTTTCAACAGTAAAAATTATGGCGATAAAGTGATTATTTTATTAAATTCAAATTCCTGCGTCAATTCCCAAAACGACCAATAAATTTGGAAATGCTCACTTTTTTAATTGCAAAATTGTTTGCAAATATCAGCCGAAGAACTAATTATGAATTTGTAAAGCAGGGAAAAATGGCGCATCTGGAAAATTAATTTTTATGGGGCCAATTTTTTATCTTAAATATAAATGTTTATTTGCAGGTTTTTTATCTTTTTTGTGCACGATGATTAAATATAGTAATTATCTCCGTTAATCTAGTTTCCATAACTCTTTAAAATGTTTTCCTCAATTTCTCTATTAATTTTTTAAAATCAATAATTAATTCTAATTTAGATACGGAAAAAAAAATGTTCTTCAAAAGATCAATTTTATATTTCTTGAATTTTTTTTGAAAATATCAATCAGTCTTTGGTTGTTTATTTTTTTATTTTTAGAAATTCGAGTAAGATATTATTTTTTTCGTACGCCGATGAACTGGTTTGTGTTAAGTTGTGAAAAAAAATTATGTAATCGTTCTCGTTTCATTACTCCGCATTTCGCGTGTGCTGTAGCGTGCGGCGCGCATATAATTTGATAAACCGCCCCTGCTTCTCGTCGTCTGGCCGTCGGCTTGATTGCAGTGGACGCGCGTTTTTGTGTGTTTTGCTCTTTTTCCCGGCAGCCGCCGTGTCTGCTGGAGATACATTCGAAATGAGTCGGCCACAAATTCCAACTTAATAATATAGAGTTTATTAAGCCACACATAATTTCTCAATTTAAGGCACACACGCGAAGGGCCAACAGCTGCCAAGAAATTATCATTCGACACAAAATTTCGGGTCGCACTCATTCAATAATAAATATGAGTCGAGGCATAAAAAATTATCACGTCGCTCTAACTTGTTGCCCGCCGCGTTGCTGCTCTCTCTGTTTATGCCAAAAAGCAGCCAGCGAGAGAGCACATTTTTACGACTCCCAACAAAGTCCTTATTGCGTGCGCGCTTCTTTTTACGGCGCAGAGACACACACACAATATTGCTCTTTCGTCTTGTGCGAGATGATTAAACGCACGATGAGCTCCCGCTGCTTATTTCATTCGCGACCGCAGAGAAAATAATGAAAAAAAGACACTCATTTCGTCTTGTACGACGAAAGAACAAAATTAAAAACCTTCATTAAGTAACAAGAAACTTTCTCCAAAATTAACTGTTTTAATTAAGCTTAAAGTGATAAAATGCAAAATAATTTTAAATTAAACAAATTTAAAATTCTTAAATGCCATTTTACATCAAAGTTATTAATTATAATCCAAGAAAGGAACAATTACCTGACGACCTGACATACTTAGTTGAAAAAGAACTACATAATTAACACTTTCAGGAGTGAATTGCAAAACAGCACATCAGACCGTGGCTAATCAGTTGTGAATTATTTTCATAGTTATGAAGTTTGCTTATA
Organism: Neocloeon triangulifer; assembly: GCF_031216515.1. Taxonomy (NCBI): domain Eukaryota; kingdom Metazoa; phylum Arthropoda; class Insecta; order Ephemeroptera; family Baetidae; genus Neocloeon; species Neocloeon triangulifer. Next base: position 2,649,440 of record NW_026775555.1, on the reverse strand, counting down.
AATTGCACAATATTTTGTATAGAACCAGGAATTTGCTTCATTGGCACTGCCTTCATTTAATTGTTGGATTCTGATGTTGTTGGAAAATTTATGTGTATTTTATGCCAATATTGGAATTATTGGTAATTAGGAAATCATCATTGTAATTATTATTGTTTTGTATGGGGTCTAAAGTCTAAATATGTATATTTTCCGATAAAGACTCTAGTCGTATGAAGCGTAAAATATTTTGAATCAGGATAAATTTTGAAGCAAAATTACTTGAAAGGATGAAATTAAATTTTTTTGCACTTGACACATGACTTGTCATAATTTTCAGGCGTTTAGGATATTTTCTGTTAGGATATTTTCAATTCTTAATTTTAGGGCATTTTCTTTAGGATATTTTCTGTAGGACATTTTCTGTTAGGACATTGTGAGGCACCCCAATATTAAACTTCCACAACATCTTGGTTGTATTTTATTTGTTATTTATTTAATTTCGGAAGTAGAATTTCACGATTGAGGATAGTGATTTTAATTTTAATTCGGCTTTTCCTCGATGGGTTTTATGAGTTGTTAATTGTTTAAGAAAAACAATATTCTATTCTACATGACATGTTTCGGCTGCAGCCATAATTCATGAGCTGTAAAATTATTTTGACAAAAATTAGTACATAAATTAATTTTATAGAAGTGTTTTCAAAAAATAATCAATTTTTTCACAAAAATTACAAAGTTACAATTTTTTATGCTAAATAATTTTCTTTTTCAAAGATTTGACAATCATTGCTGGAAAAATCTTGGTTGTATGCAAAAGATTGAGATTGCGAATTTGTTTCAAAGTGTCTTTATTGAAATATCATTAGACAATAACTGCCCAATTCCATCATACATTTTTAATTTAAATCATTAATTTTGAATTAATATTCACTTAAAGAATTTAAAATATTTTTACATTAACTTCGTGTAAACAAAAATTTTTCCCTTTGGAAAGAGCTTTAACTAAATATTAGAAAAAATAAAATTTTGGCTCAACTAACACATGGAGTGGCATTTATATAACTTTAAGAGGGACAATTAAATTTTGGAGGGGTGGAATGGCCAACTTTAAGTGGAAATTCACCTGTTCCTCGGCAGCTTGTGCCGTTTTTGGGTCGTTCCCCGAAAGCCCTCGGCTTATTCGGCTCTAATTACGGGCTCGTGTGCACGTATTGCGTGCGCACGCGGTTTTAACAGGTGTGAAAATATTTAAGCGGCGGTCGTACTGAGAGAGAGCGGCGATGTAAATTAATTAGAACGCCGGCCCGGCTGCCGCTTCTTCGTTTTTGCATAAAACCATTAAATTATTATGTTGCCGCTCTTTCTCTCTCTCACACACACACACACGTCGCTCGTCGGCGCACAAAGAGTCTTTACGTCCCTTTTTACGGCGGCGGCCCTTTTCATTCATGAATAAAAGCGGCAGTTGAATTGGGGCCGCCGCCGACGCGCGCCTGGATAATAAATTATGAACGGAAAGAGCGGAGAAGAAGCGGCGCGCGAGCGCGAATTCGCACATGTAAATGAATTTATGAGTGGTCCTTTGCACTAGGAACCTTTTCAGAAACAAGAAGTGTGTGAATAGAATGGGACGACCATTAATTTTCCAGAGAATTTCCGCCGGAGAACAAGTCCACGTATTATAATACCTACTTAACATTTTTTATATTTAAATGGCGCATTACTTTATATTTAAGTAAAAAGTTTTCGGCCAAAAATTTAATTTCAAGAACCACTCCGGTCATTTGTATTGCTATCTATTCTGAAAGATTGCTAAATTTCGAGTATATCTGGTGAAAAAACTATTTGAAAATTCCAAACCGTTGCTTCTCAATCAAAAGAAAAACTAAATACGAGAGATTCGCGCGAAAAACGTGTGCGAATTGAGTAGCCAATCAGATCCATCAGTTTGTTCCAAAAACTACAGAATTGGGTCACATTGGCGCTGCGATCGCTGATTTTGCCACTAATGCCCCACGGGGCTGCAGGAAACTTGGCAAAATCAGCGATCGCAGCGCCAATGTGACCAAATGCTGCAGTTTTTTATAAAAACTGATGGATCTGATTAGCTACACAATTCTCACATGTTTTTCGCGCGAATCACTCGGTATTTAGGTTTTCTTTTGATTGCGAAGTAACGGTTTGGAATTTTCAAATAGTGTTTTCACAAGATTTACTTGAAATTTAGCAATCTTTCAGATTAGAGAGCAATACACTTTACCGGAGAGGATCTTTGAGGATCTTTATGCAATAAAAAAAAAAGTTATTTGTGTATTTATTGTATTATTTGTATGCATATTTTTTTTTTGTTAGTTTATTTATTTTATTTATTTAATTACAAGTCCAGCCAATTTCCGAAGAAATTATCGGCTGGTGCTTATCAGACTAATTGCTTCACGTAGAAGCTCTTAGTTCTTTCACATTATAATTTTTACAGTGCATTTCATTCTACATTATCATTTTGCTTTAACATCCATATTTTCAATTTAGTTTTCACTTCATTTTTATTTTGCAAGCTTTTTAACTCTGGTGGCAATTTATTCCACAAGCGTGGCAATATACATTCAGATGTTCTATTGAAATATTTGTTTTCTTTCATTGGTTCTATAACTGGCTCTAATTGTATTGTTCTCGTGTTGTAAGGATGGATTCGAGGTACTCCGTGATTTTCATCAAAATACTTCAGACACAATAAATTTAATTCAAATATTTTTTCAACAGATAGTACATTCCAAAACTCAAACTGATTTTCAATAGTCGATTTATGCCTTCTGGTGCACATTTTATACAAAACTCGTTCTTGCAAATTTTTTAATGAGGATAGATTTACTGATCCCCATGCTGTTACACCATAATTCAAATAAGAGTGAGCTAATGAAAAATACATGATTCATCTTACATGATATGGCAAATTCGCTTTCATATAATTAAACTCGCAAATTATTTTTCTTAAATTTTTTGCAATATGTTGAATATGTATTTTCCAGTCAAAATTTTGATCAACATACAAACCAAGATACTTATTAGTAACTTCGACTTGTTTTAACAAGGCGCAAGTGCAGCCAATACAAAAATTATGAAGGCATGTCGTATCATGACACACAACTCTAAGACTCAGATCTCTCCGCAAACCTGGCTTGCAAAAGTGCATACAAACCGTTTTTTTTTGTATTTATTAAAAATCCGTTATCATGGCACCATTCAACTAAAATGTCAAACTCAATCTGAATTGTTTTCTGACAAACATTGAATTTTTCATGTGCAAATAATATAACAATATCATCCGCAAATATAAATATTTTGCACTCTTTCAAGAGTAAAAACAAATCATTCATAAACAGAATAAACAAGATAGGGCCAAGTATGGAGCCTTGAGGTACTCCACAATTGGCACTAAATTCTTCACTATATTCATCGCAGAGTTTTATCACAAATTTTCTATTATTCAAGTAGCTTTTTATTAATTTCAACACTGGTCCTCTGATTCCAATTTTTTCTAGTTTTATTTATAGTTTCTCATAGTTTAATACGTCAAAGGCTTTCCTCATGTCAATAAAAATTGCAGCTACGTGTTTATTATCTTTGAGCGCATGATTGACAAAATCAGAAAAAGTATTAAAAAGCTCATTAACACATTTCCCTCTCTGATATGCAAATTGACGCTTATCAATTATATTAAATTCCTTTAAGTACTGCATTAAGTGAAATTCAATATACTTTTCGAATATTTTGTCGACAACAGGAAGAATGGAAATGGGTCTGTAATTTTCAAACTTGTCATGGGCTGAGTCTTTATAAATTGGGCGAATTATTGCTGTTTTTAAAAATTGTGGAAATTCAGTTCTTTTTATTGATTCATTGATTGCCGAGCAGAGTAAATGCACGAATGCGTTTCCTCCACTCAGAACATCACCAACAGAGATTTTGTCAACTCCGGGACCTTTGTTTTTATTTAAGTGCGCAATAATGTGTGAGATGTGTACTTGGGAAGCGAGAGGCAGCCGCATACTCTGCAAAGCTGACTCTTGCTGCTCATTTATTCGAAGTGCTTGAAAGTTGCATGTGTGAGAGTTGTTTGCGGGTGCGTTTTCAAAATATTTTCCAAATCCACTTAGTATTTCAGGCAACTGCATTTTACGAGACATGTAACGAGTTATTAGCTTGTCCAGTGAATTTACTGTTTTGCCAAGCAGCAAATTTAAATTCTTCCACGTCCGTTTTACATCACCTTGGCAAGATTTAAATAATTTGAAATTGAAATTTTGTTCAGCTTGCTTTAATTTTTGATTAAGTTTATTCCGGAAAACAGTGTATGTTTTTCTGTACAATTTGTTTGATTTGTTACTTTTAGATTTACGAAATAATTTATCACGTTCTTTTATAAGCAGCTTTAATTCAGGCGTTAACCAATCCTTTTCCACTCGCTTGTTTATTGTGTATGTTACTTTGTGTTTGTTGGTATTTTTTACATTTTCTATATATCTAGCGCAGTTTTCAAGTGTTTCATTTGTGTTTTCATGGAAGCAACGAGACCAGTCATAAGTGAATAAGTCTTGGTTAACCGCCTTAAAGTCTATTTTTTTCCGCGTGATTGTGTCAATTTGCTGAGTTTGTGTGAATAATAGTGTACTGACAGCGTAGTGGTCGGCAATTTTGTAAGATATCACAGCAGAAATTTGTTGGAATGAATGTGTTTTTGCAAATATATGATCAATTAGTGTTGACGAAAATTTATTACCAGAAAACTCCTCGCGAGTAGGCAAGGTAATTAATTTCGCTAATCCTAATTCTGCCATTATATTTTCATATTTCTCGACTGTTGCATCATTTATATTGAGCAGGTTAATATTAATATCTCCACAAAAGATAAAATCGTTGACTTTGCTGTGCTTTTTTAAAACGTTTTGAATCTCAGTTAAAAATAATGCTTTGCTATCCGACGGCTTTCTATATATTGCCAGCAGTGTAATTTGTGAATTAATTTTGAGCATTAAACTTTCTGCTGATTTTAATTCGGAATGTAAGACTTGGCAGGGAAAGGCGCTCCTGACGTAAATAAAAAGACCCCCTCCTCTACCAACTTCTCTCGTTTTTTCGTGCATATTGAAACCGTTAAGTTTAAATTTGTGTATGTCATGCGGTTTGCAGTTAATTTCTGATAAAATTAAAATGTCAATATGCTGTAACTCGTTAGCCAAGGTTGATTGTAGTGAGCGAAAATTGGCAAATATTGATCGAATGTTTATGTGTACAATATTGTAATTGATATATGATTTATTTTGTATGTAAACATTTTTTGATTCAAACAAAAACTCGGATATATTTCGGCAATTCAGGCATTTTGAACTAGCCATTTTTAAAATTAAAATTAAAAACTTTTTTTCCACCTGAGGATTAAGATGTGGGTTGTCGCGACGTTAACACCCATCCTGGTGCGAATGTCGTCCTTGATGACATCCAGAGATGCCTTTTCAATATATTGTCATTCCATAATAAGTTATTTTATATAAATATTATTTTAATGCCTTTGGAATTCTGGAAATGTCAACAGTTTTTATATAATTTCTATATTAATTATCTTTTTCTAAATAAACACTATCTAATAAGTTGTACCGAAGTGCTTTTAAACTAGGCAACGCATATGATTATACCGATCAACGCAAATAATACATAACAAAAAAATTCAATTATATTTTTGTTTAAGTTCATCTAATTTGGTGTTTTTTCAAGGGAATGATACAAAAATTAAAATGTATTTTAAATTTTATTAAATCAATAAATAAAATAAAGTATATATATAAGAATTTCTTAAGAAAAATTTAAATAAAAAATGCTTAAAATTAATTTTTCAACTATTTACTAAGCATAATTTATTAATATAGGGTTTTTTTATTTTAAAATATTGTTTTAATTTAAATTTTTTTTTCATTTTGTGTTTAATTTCATTGCATGTATGTTTGCGAGATGGAGTTACACAAAGCATAAACGCTATAATTCGGAGAGGATTCTCTCGCGCCGCCGAGCGCAAGTCGCCGCGATGTAGGTCAATTAATTTAAGCCAAGAAAATCTAATTACAAGATGCAGCGCAGCACGCCACCGCGACGAGAATGACCTCTCGGCACTGTAAATACATAGCACCCCGGCGCTATATCTATCTGCTGGCGAATGCATTCGGACGAATGTAATGGTGCATATGCATGCAACTGCGAGTGGGTGGTGTTTTCCTTGTATGCAAATAATAATGTCAGTGCTGCGCGCGCGGGGAATTACGCTCTCGTGCATCAAGCGAATGCAACAGAGAGCGAACGAGGCACCGTAAACAACAACAGATATGCACATTTACATACGGAGAACACTTTGTGCAAATATATCCGTGTTTGCAGTGACGCTGACGGCCAAATTGAATAAAAATGAACAAAAGGCAATTCTTCACTAACAGCAATAATAATTATAAAGTCTCAGTCAAAGTATTATCAAACAATTAAAATAAAGAAAAAAAATTGTAAGTGCATCAAGATAATTGCTATAAGAAATAATTAATGCATATTTACATTTTGTTGACTAATATTTATTGCTTTCATAGAAACAAATTTGAATTTCCATTAAAAACAAAATTATTTCATTACTGTCGCGACTTTTCTCGATTTTTTCAAAACTTTTATATTAATTATTTAAAAAAAAATGGTCAATTGTTGAGAGAAAAGTACTGAATTGTTGGACTAAAAGGCGTCTTAAGTAATCATTATATAAAAAAAGGATCTAAATTAGTTTTATTTATTTCATGAAATTTTCAATCTACAGCTTGCAAAACTTTGATGCTAAATAAATTTGCTATATATAATAAATTTTTATACATGCAACAATTTTAGAACTTGTAGAAAATAATAAATAGTATAAATTATAGAATATTCGTCCAGTTATGATATGCTATAATTTTTTATAAGCATTTTTCACTTAAAGAGTAAAGTTGCATCTCATAAAATGTGTATCTCCAGCAGTAGCCCCATCCTGCTTGAAATTTGTAATGCAAATCATCTACGTCCATTAAAGTCTCGTTAAATTAGGCAGGCGTCCTTACTTAGTTCGTCTCTGCAGACGCGCGTCACGTTCGCCTTACGCAAGTCATCGCAGCTGCCGCTTTTTTACCTGCCGGCGAGCGAAATGAAATAATTAGATTTGGCAACTCGCAGACGCCGGCGTTGTGCGAACCGCGCCGCAGAATGCAAATCAGTCGGCCCGACAGTGTGGATGCAAATCAGTTGCGCAAAACTGCCGACGGTGTCAAAACTTTCGAGTGGAATATCAATTCTAATTAATATTTGAAGCGAGAAGTAAAAATTTATAAATAAATTTTTACCACAGTAAATTTATTTTTAAATTCATCGTCTTGAACATTTTAAAGACTTTATGGTTGCTCTAATTATAACAAAACCGTCTTGTTTCTTTGTAGGAAAAAATTCTCGTGTGCTTTCAAGTGAAATTTGGACACAATGCCGGCGTTATTATGATTATTATTAGGCGGCGGCGGGGAAAAATATGATACGCTCCTCGCAGCTATATACGCACAGAATGAGGGAGAACGCGTGTCTTGTAGCAAAATTTCCAGCACCGCCACAGCCTCGTTCTCTCTCTTACATATATTATTTTTTCCCTTTTTAGCCTCGTGCTCTGGTGGAAGAAGCAGCACTAGTGGTTGGTAATAATAATAAGAGAGAGCGGCTGTTGCTTCCTAAATGAGACGCGCGCCGCCGTCTCGAGCCAGATTTCGCGCAAATTCCTCCCCAACCGAAATTTTAAGCATCCTCATAATAACCGGAATTTTTCAAAACTCAAAATTAACTTATTCCAGTTAAAAAAATTTTTAATAAAAAGAGAAAAAAAATATACCAAAAGTTTTTGAGAAAGAAAATATCAGATTTTTCGTATTTTTTGCCAAATCATATTTCCCCAGAATTCTTTTCAAGCCGAAATTGCATCTTTTGTGCAGCCGAATCATCTTGAAGTCGCTCAATTACATTCAATCAGCGGCGCCCGAGTAAATTGGCACGCATTGTGCGTTTGACCGAGAGCCACTTGCTCCGTCCATTCTTTAGCTCCGATCGGAGGCGGGCTCGTGTGTGTTTTTTTCCTCCTCGTGAGATGCTCTGTTTTGTGTTGCGGTCGCACACTTGACTCGCTTGACCGGCCAGCGCTCAGTTTTCCTCCGCTCGACCGCCGACAATGACAAAGTGAGCTGCCGAATAAGCGGACACAGTCGAGGGAGCCCAGGAAGGACCAAACAAAGGAATCGCACCTTGCAAAAGAAATATAGTACGACCCCTTGGAATAAAATAACAATATCGAACAAATTTCCACCAGAGAAATTAAATTATAGCAGAATTTCCAAATGATTGGACTCTATGGAAATTAAAGATCCTCTCCGGTCATTTGTATTGCTCTTTATTCTGAAAGATTGCTAAAGAAAACACTAATTGAAAATTCCAAACCGTTGCGTCTCAATCAAAAGAAAACCTAAATACGAGTGATTCGCGCGAAAAACGTGTAAGAATTGAGTAGTCAATCAGATCCATCAGTTTGTTCCAAAAACTACAGATTTTGGCCACATTGGCGCTGCGATCGCTGATTTTGCCACTAATGCCCCACGGCGATGCAGAAAACTTGGCAATATCAGCGATCGCAGCGCCAATGTGACCAAATCCTGCAGTTTTTGGAACAAACTGATGGATCTGATTGGCTACTCAATTTTCACACGTTTTTCGCGCGAATCACTCGTATTTAGGTTTTCTTTTGATTGAGACGCAAAGGTTTGGAATTTTCAAATGGTGTTTTCACAAGATATACTCGAAATTTAGCAATCTTTCAGAATAAAGAGCAATACAAATGACCGGAGTGCTTTTTTAAGAGATCAGACTTTTCCTAGTTGCGAAAATTGTTTTTATTCTGTGGTGTTTTTTTAAATTTTGCTGATTTTTATATCTTTCTTGCTCATGAAATAGACCGAAACTGGTAGAGCCATTTGATTTTGAATAAAAACAATTTCCGCAATGAGGAAAAGCCCGATGTCTTCATATCCAAGATCACCTCCTTGATTGTAAATTTCTTCAAACAAAATTGAACTTAAATTTTCTATTGTGAAACAAATAAGACCAACAATTCAATAAAATTGGACAATGCAAAACCCCGAGCAAAGGAAGTGTGGTTCTATTTCGAGGCCGCTCGCTCTTGCTTGCTCAACTCTCGGGTGCTGGGTGCAGATACTCTTGAACTACACTTGAACGCGATTGGAAAATAAATTGCTTTTTTCCTCTTTCTCCGGATAGAAACTAGTTTTCCATCTCCTTTGCCGCTCGCACTCGCTGCACCGCCAAATACGTCTTCATCTCTTTCTCGGCCAAACGCAAGAGGGTCGGTCAGTGTGAAATAAAAATCAATTCTGCAATTACACTCGAATGCATCCGCGTTTGTTGTTGCGGCTGAGAATGCATTTGTTATTTTGTCCCGCTTGATCCGGCCGTATATTTCACTCTGATGGTGCGAATTAATAGTCTCTCTCTCGCTCTCTGAGAGCTATCAACGGCACGCCGGCCATAAATAAAACGGAGAGGCGAACGCAGAAAAAAAATGCAACAATTGTAACCGACTCTATGTGCATTTTATTGCATCCGACGGCATGAAGGGACGAGAAACACAGTCATTGATTTATTTCCCCGGAGAAGAAAATAAGTAAAATAATCTATTTTTACAGAAAAATTTAGCAAAATTTTCCATTACAAGAACCTGCTCTTAATTTACACGCAGATGTTGGCCTAATTTTTTTAATTCCTTGGCTTGAATATTACTTCTTTTTCATTTCATTAATTTTTATTTATCTTTGCGTTTTGTGTTTTTACTTTAAAATTTCGTAATATTGATTAATTTTAATTACTTTAGTACGATGAAGATCTCCAAACATCATTATTTAAAACGGGTGTTCCATAATTACAATTCCATCATCAGCCAGATTTATTTATATTATATTTTTTTTTTAAATATTTTAAATCAGTTTTTATTCAAACCATATTTTAAACAATTAATGTATTGTATAAAATTTAAAATAAAAAATCATTAAATAATAGTTATAAAACTAAAATTTATTGTGTTTTTAATATTAAATATTTAATTAAAATTAAAACTTATTCAAATAATGTAAATTTGTACTTTAAAAAACACGTTAAAACATTTAATGCCAGCAGAAAACACCTTGGCAACTCTCGACTTGTTTACCGTCGGGTGCTAATGAAAATTAAAGACCGTCCGCGTGCTCCTTCCGCCGGCGAGCATCAAAACTTTGCACTTCTCTTTCTCTCTCTCTTCACTATGTGTCGGCGGGCGGAGAATATCAAACAGCAATTGCTCTATTTTCTCTGCCGTTCGGCCCGAGGTGGAACCTTCGGAATCTAATTCGCACCCGGGTCACGCGCGCACGTTTTAAACTAACAGTTTGCATCGAGACTCTTCTTTCTTTGCTTTCCAGACTCTCTCACAATATGTTGTTCTTCCCGCGAGAGAAAGAGAGACGACGATCAAGTTGCTCAAGCACCACCACCCGCTATCATCATCATCTCCCGCGATTTCCGCCTACGACGCCGCCATTACCTTTTATCGCGTCGCGCAGATTGATTTTAAATAATTCATGTTAAACGCCGATACTATGACGAGAAAATTGAACTTTCGGTGCTTCACACGAGAGTGGCAATTACGAAAATTGTGAGAGATTTTACTTTATTCAACGTGAAAGCAAAGTTTGTTTCCCTTAAAACTGACAGCATAATTTACGATTTATTTTAAACAATAATCAGTTTATTTATAGAAAAATAAATTATTTTTGGACGAAATTTTTTAAATTTTTATGAAAAATAGGAAATGAATAAGTCCTAATGGCTTCGAGTATGAACTTTGACAAAGAATGAAATAAATTTTCTGATTATTCAGGGTCAATAGCCTCATGACAACTTGTGACAAGTCCGCTTTTCGCTCTTTCTCTCTCATTTTCACTTTTCCTCTCCTGGCTGCGCAAATATAATGGAGCTTTTTCTTCTTTTTCTCTCTATCTCTCCACATTTTGCCAAGTCGGCGGACGGAAAAAAGTAATTAAGGCCCGCCTGCTTGAACGTGCTTGCGTCGGCTTTTCCGCAAAATTTATCGCCCGGCCGAATTCGGCCAGAAACTTTCACCCCCTCACGAGCCTCGCGCTCATTAAAAAGCATTTCGTGCAAACACACAGGCCCGCTTTTCTATCCGCGCTTGTATATATAATTTCCAGCCAGTTTTCGACGCGACGCGGATTTAATTAAAAAGCGCACCTTTTTCCACGCAGATCAAAGGAAAACGCAATGGTTGGTTGCTGCTCCCATACAAGTTCACACTCAGTTAGCCACGCGATATGCTGAGCTTTTCTCTTTTTCCTCGGTGTGTCGCAGTTTGAAACTTGAAACTAGAGTAGAGGGATTGGATGGCTTCTGGTGACTGTTCGTAAAAGATTTTTCCATTGTTTATGACAAGATACATATTATTAACCTAATTTTAAGGAATTTTTTATACACCAGCATATTGTGGATAAAAAAAAAATACAATTTGAGGGGTTTTCATTTTTTCCAGTTCAACAAAATAAATCAGATCATAAAAATTACAAATGTTGTTTTGAAAGAGAAAGAAAATTTATGAAAACTTATTCTATTTTTAATTTTGTATTAGAATAACCGCCTAAATAAACCGGTAAAAACCAGCCAGTGCATATGCAATAATGAAAAAAAAACTGTCTAGAATATATACTAGATTTATTTTATTTTTAATTATAGAAATGCAGCTTTCTTCAGTTTCATAAATTCTATCAATTTGAACAATATGTTTTTTATTAATTAAAAAAATTATTCCACTTCATGCTCGGCAAAAGATATTAAACGGAAACCAACCTTTTTTCTGTAAAATTTATTCCTGGCAAAGAGCAAACAATGAATTTGCACTCTGCGTGCTGCAGCACCAGCAAAAAAGCGCATCAAATAATAATGCGCGGCGGTGGCGACGAGTGGAGGGCCTCGCCGGTCGAGAGAGTGACAAGGGCCAATCAAAGTCATGCATTTTAATGAGCTCGGCGGCCCGAAAATAGTCGGTGGTTGGCTGGAGAGCAGAGTCCGTCGTGTGTGTGTTATTACGCGGCGGTGCTGCGGGAATGAATGCGAGCGAGCGAGGCCGCGCTCAAGGGCTGCTGCTGCATGTCAACACTCGAGGCATATTGCTGGCCTGGGCTGCTTGCTTGCTTTTAAGCTGCTTCAGCACTTTGAAGCTGTTGCTGTGCTCTGGATAATGTACATGATTCAATCAATGCCGCGCGCCGTCGGCCGGATGGAAATTATCTTTTTAGCGCGCCAAAGGTCTTGACCTTTGTCGTGACATTCTCGTTGCCATTTTCCCCGAAAGCAACAGCCTAATCGATCGGACCTTTAATTAAGATTAACAACCTCGGATTATTGAGATCGAATTTTAAGTAAATTCGGCTCGCAAGACAATGAGAGATGCTATCACTCAAAATGAACATTGTGTGCGGCTGACGTTTCGCTAATTACCCGGCCCGTGCGCGGAAGACTTCGGGCCGGCGAGTGTAATTAACCTGCTCGCTCGCAAATGTCACAACAAGACCCCTGTATGTTCGCCCCTTTGTCAGACCCCTTTGTGCATATGCAGCCGGCCCGTCAGCCCGGACAAGTCGGTTGCATACCCAAGTAAACTCCATTGTGCGCGTTGCAAACACCGACTGCGAGAAGAGCAGCTGTTGCGAGGAAATCGCGTCAAAATTGCCCCACTTTCCGCAGTTTACCGACCAACTGCCGGCCCGTCATGCAGCTCCTGGACCGAATTTGCATCAAAAGTTTCTCGCCTGCACAGAGAGAGGTCAAAATTTCAATCAAAAGTTGCCGGGAAGTTGAGGACAATAAGGAAGCAAGAGGCACTCAACGTAATATTTAATCAGTGCACATTCTGGACGTTTGCAAAATAAAAGTTGAAAATTTCTCTCTCCTTGACAGACGCGCTTCAGATGCTTTATAATCCTTTGGCTAAGACTTGTCAGAGAGGGTTTTTGTCATGTCTGTGGCACTAAGCACAGAATTTAATAGTTCTTTTAAACTTAAAAAGGAAAGCGGGAACTTGAGTTAATTTCAGCAAAGTTTTTTGTTAAAAAGTCCAGCATTTTTTCTATTTAACTCTACTAAATTTTATTTTTTAATAAATTTGAGCAAAATTCTTGGTAGTGGTGGCGCTTGCAACGATTCCTTTTTTTATTTTAAAATAAATTGTTTTCAAAAGTTGAATGTAAACAATGTGATGTAACAATTTGGACAAATAAATAACAAAAATAATAATAATACCAATTTCAAATAAAACCATATCTATAGAAATCGTATTTCTTTTTAAAGCGTTGACAAATTCTAATTTTGCGTTTGATTTTTTTCAGTCAGATTTCAATTCTAAAGGAACTAGATTTCTTCTAATGAAATTTTAAAAAATAGAATACGCATTATAATTTATACAATTGATGTCAACTAATTTTGGGGGTATATTTATTTCTATTTCATTAAAGTTTCTTTGCTTGTTTTCAGAAAATTGGTTCAAAAATCTGCAACGCTTTTGTAAAAATTACTCCTTATTTCCAAAACTCTTGAGAACTAAATTAATTTTATTTTTTTATTTTTAAATCCTCAGGTTTTGGCGTTTTTGTCATAGCAGTTTGTTGTGCTCTCTGTAATTATTAAATGCCACATTCTTTTAATGGACCGTTCATTTTTCATGACATGCCGTAGTGCACTAGACAGATGGGCTTTTTGTATAGTTTTGCCCAGCAGTCGAGCTGCTCCGATTCCCGTGTCTCTCGCTCTCTGCGTACGAACGAAAAACGAGTGCGAGCGTCAGCGAAATAAACTTTTTCCAGGGCGCTATTTTTCCTCGCCGCTTTCTATTTCGCTTTTCTCTCTCTTTCGGCCGCCGCTCGCTCGCCGAGCACAAAGAAGACTAAGGAGATAATATTTCGCCGCCGCTAATATCTCTTTCCTTGCTCTCGCCGGCAGCGCAAAATGCTGTTTCGCCGCCGCAACCGTAATGTACGTGTGCGTTGTAAATTTTAAAAAGCACACGTACGTATACGCACGCCGGGGCTTTTCTTATTCTATTTTCCGTGCTCTCTTTATTTCTCCCCACAAAGAATAAAATGCGTTGCTTTTTGCCGAGCGGCCAGTCACGAGCGGAAATGATTTAATGCACATCGCGTTGTGCAATTTCTGTTTGCTAGCTTTCGTTTTTTTTTCTCCGGTCTCTAGGAAGGCGCGGAGCACGTCGGCCGCTTCAATATTTAATAAATTGAGTGAGCAGCTCTCCACTTTGCGTGCGTGTTTACGAACCGGAGCGTGGAAATAGTCGAGAGACGGAATTGATAGAACTTTCCGATCACATACGCATGCTGATTGCCCCGCTAAAAGGCGATCCTGCCCGGAAAGTGGAATTCCTCGACCTCAAAGAAAGAAAAACGGCGACGGTGCAAGAGGTAGTAAATAGTAAATTTGATTCAATTAAGAAAATCATCTCAAGCATTTAAAATTGACTTGTTAAGCTACTTCCAAGTTATCTTTAATTTTTTTAGTAAAATTAAAATTTTAACGATCTCTACTTAAAATTGTTTATTATTTTTATTTATAGTGAAGGTTTATGAAATTTTTATGCTGTTTTTAGTTTATTTTATTTTTTAAAAATTAAAATATTTATTTTCTTAGTAATTTATCGTTTTCATAATGGTTGTGTATAGAAATTAACGTGGCACGCTTGCAACTTAGCATTAATAAATATATAAATAAATAAACTCCCAGACACTAAAACCTAGCGTATCGATGCTACACGCACATTAATATCAGTTCAACGAAGAGTTAACTTGCTGATTACATGATATTATTTATTTAATAATTTTTAACAATTCAGGGTAATGCACAGATATAACTAGTTTTCAATAAAAAAATTAACCTTGTGAAGAATGAGCGATTCAATTGACTGATAAAATAATTTACAAATTTCATATTTCTACAAGAAATGTATTATATTGTTTATCCAGCAAATAAGTCAATAAATAAATAAATTAATTTTGGTGCATAAAAAATTCATTTCATTAGTAATTTTCTTAACGTGTTTGATGTATGGCAATTAAATCGAAAAAATTTATTCAGTTTCTTAAATAAAAAAATTTAATACAATTTGAATTGTAACAAATTTTGATTAAACTTAATTTATAATTTTTTCCATTCCACTTGAAATTTCACTCGACCCAAATTGATCTCACTTACACTTTATATTTTCTCTTCGTTTCTCATCTCAATGCACAGCATTCAAGTGCTTTTTCCTTCTGCGGGTCGGAGCGAGCAAAAAAGAAATTGAAACGCGGAAGGAGGAGCAGCGCGCGCCAACAATAGTTGCGGGGCGTAAATAATAAAGTTTCATAAATTCAAACCGGCTACTCGTGCGCGCTCTCTCTGTATATAAAAATTCGCACGTATACAAACAAACACACACACACGGGCGAGGAGAGAGACTCAATTTATTTATCCGACGCGCGCACTCGTCCGGCCGTAAAAAGTAATTCAAAGGTGCGGCGCAAACAAAGATCTCTCCTTATTTTTCTGCTTCCCTGCGGGCCGAGCGAATAAACTAAATCCGTGACTTGAAACTATGAGCGAGAAAAATATCCGCACACGCGGCGGAGGAGGAAAGTAAGCCTCGGGCACACTAGTTTGTTGATATTTGGTGGCCGAAGAAGAAGAAAAAGCGGCTTAAGATGAGGTGCCACTGCCGCGCACTATTTCAGCTTAGGGAGGAGGGAAGTAAGTTGCTCTCTCTCTCGCAGAGAAGCCGCCAGCCCGAGGTGCTCCCAACATTAACGTCGCACGACATGTGTTTGTGTCATTTCCCATAAAGAAATATATACGGCGATGTGCCGCCGCAGACCACGGACGCGCAAAGGGGGAAATAAATAAGTCATATGCGAGGGGGTTGATAAATTAAAAAGGCTTCTAAAAAATTAGCATTGAAAGGAATGAAAGAGTAAAAACAAACATATTAATTTAATAACAAGAAACCGCGCTCTTGAATAAATTTAAACAAATCTCAAATTATTTTGAAGTTTTCGCTGTTAAGGTGACATTTCTGGACCTCCAGTTACTTCCTTGCAATTTCAACCCCTTAAAATCCTATGAAAAAATGTACACAATTGACGACATCAGGGGGTGAATTTCGTCACTTTTATTGAGATTTACTCGGTCTAGAATCCAGAAAACCCATCCATCCTTAATTGTAAAAATTGAAAACAAATCTTTTGCTTTTCAGTGGATAAAAATTTATGATTACTGTTGTTTATGTGTTAAAATTGTTCAATTGCTTCTACAATCAATTATTGAAAACAATTTATTAGAAAGAAAGGAATTTTTGTACAAAACGGCACGATTGTTGCTAAAACTTCCGAGATCAAAAAGACCCCAAATGTCGGTTGACTTGTCATTTGATCTTACCTTTTTTATTTAATAGTGAATTAATTTTATTTTATTTTATAAATAAAACCAAACAAGATTTTAAGATCCAGAATCCTGGGCTTGAAAGGCGCTCAATATTTATGTAATTTTTCAGAAATAAGTTTTAAATCCTTATTCATTTTATATAGAAAAAAATTCATAATTTCCTGTTGAATGTAGTTTGCATTAACACAAGAAATGGAAAAAACTTATAAACTGCTGATTTTGATTGTTCTCCGTGTGTGAAAAACGACCGGTGGTATGTTGCTTTCTTTCCCATTCGATACGGACCCCATCGTCCTCCTCTTCCGTTTGCAGCCAATTCCATTCTCCTCGGGTGCACCACCACATCTCCTGGGGGCTGCAACTCATATATCCTAGTGAAAAAGCGGCCTGCTGTCCCTTGCTCGCGTCGGGAGATAAACTAGATTAGCATTTCACATGTGGCGCCCACCTCACTTTCTCTCTCACGCCGAGACACCCTCGAAAGTCTTCAGCTGATTATACAGGCGGGGGATGAAAAGAAAAGTTGGAAAAAAAGTAAAAATATTCAACCAAAATTTACTTGTAGAGAAATTCAAGCCAATTTATTTCTCTCAGAAGTTAATCAAATCAATACGCAAGACCAGAGTTTCATTTTTCACCAAGCAGCAATCCAAACTGCCAAATGAAACTAATTTACGGCCCCCCTCGGCTCTCCTCCGCAGCTCATTCCAACTTCTTACAGTTTTTTAGCGCGCCGAGGGAGCAGCAGCAGCAGCAGTCGCATAATCCGCAGCACAGACTTTTTCGTCTCGGCGCGCAACTTTTTAATTACTCGTTTGATTAATTTTACGGCCGCGTCCAAATTGAATTTTTTGCCACCCGCGAGACGCTCGCGCGGTGGCTAGAATAAGGAGCCGTATGTTTCAATTAATTTCACTTTAGGCCGAGCACGAAATAATTACACAGCGTTTCTCTCCATCATTCTCTAATTTCAAGAAGAAGTTTGCATGGCAAGAAGAAGAAGAAGAAGTGTGGAGTGCTTAAAAAATGCGGCGCACGTACGCAAAGTTGCGGTGATAATTGCCGCGCGGAGAAGACACGCCTCGAGTTTCTCTCCACCGTCGTCGTGAGTAATTTGAATTTACACCGCGCGCGCCTACTCGCTTCGATCATGCGAACTCCAAATTAAAGAAGAAGGAAAATGAGAGGGGTCGGCGATGATGACGTCACGTGCCGGTGGCGTGACTCCGGGGGAGCAAAACACCTTCCTTGACACTTTGCCGCGAATTCGAGAGTTCAACTTAATTTAATGATTGGAAAACCTCCTGCACGTTTATTTCGGTTTCCAGTTTAAAATTGGATTGTTACGTGTAAATTCAACCCCTAATCTCTTTTTAATCAGTTTTTATTCTCACGCTTCTCGAGTTGGATTTCGATTGAGGTTAACAAGTGAAAAGCAAATTGCGGTCGACCGGTTAGTTTATCAACCCTTCAGCTTGTATGTAACGAGGAAAATTATTAATTTCTGAACTTATCAGCACCGACCGTTGGACATGCGACGGTTAAAAATGAGCACCCGGAATTTATACCGGAAAAAGAGTCTCGGGGACGAGGAGGAGATAAGAAAAGGAAACTGCGCTCCGTCGTGTTATTTCTGGCGCAGGAGAAATATAATATACCAGATTCATAATGAACGACCGGTTTGTTTGGAGAGAGAGAGAGAAACAGAACGTTGAGAAATCGATCAGCTTGAATGTGTTTTGATTTCTTTTTAATTGCGATTGGGATCGTATTTCTCAGGAATAAAATGGCTGCTTTGAAATGAAGATATATATGGACGCTGAAAATGCATTTTTAATTTTATCGGAAGCTGCAGAATTATAATCCGTGCATTAAGATGATTATAAACTATATAATTTCACTTCAGTAAGTAATTAAAATGAAAAAAAAGCATGCGAAAATTATTCTCATTTTTGTTTAAAATCCTGCAAAATAAATCATGTTTATTTTAGCTTTTTATTTTAATAATTTAATTAAATTAATACTAATCAACGATTTTGATTGCAAATGACAGCAGTTTTTTGTTAATTATGATTCATTTTAAAATGAACACAAACGATTCAATACCGTGAATTAAGGTTTATAATTTAAATATTCTTATTGTTGGACAAAATTAAAATTTTTATTTAAATAACCTGTCAATCTGAATTATTCTCATTTATTATTAAAAAACCCTAAATTAACTGCATTAAAAAATATATTATTTAATTAATTTAGTCTCAATAAACATTTTTAATAATTTATTAATAAAGTATTTTAAATAAATACTGAATAATTATTAAAGTACTGAGTGCTGACATTATTTGAAAATATATTACGTAGTCAAAATTGGTCAAAATTTACATTTTTAATTTTTTAAATCAGGCATTGCGAATTTATCGTTATTTATATATCATTAAAATGCTCTGAAGTAAATCTTCCCATTTTCATTTCAAATCATCATATAGTTTTATATTATTAAAATACATAATTATTATTAAAATAAGTCAATAAAATTTGACACGTTTTACTTACAAACAGTTAAATCAATTTACTCCCGAAAATAAATCCTTCGGCCTAGTTTTTGCCAACGCATTTTGCTTGTTTATTGACTGCCAATACAAGCTCTGCCCAGTTGGTCCACTTACTTGATTCGGGCCTCAATTAAATCACAGCCAGCCGGCCGATTTGCAGCGCACAAAAATCGGCCGGGCGCGTTTTGATTTATGGCTGCAGGGGTGTATTGTTTGCTGTTGACGGTCCTCGGACGGGCGGGCGGGCAGATTACGCACGCCCGTTTGAAGTCGCCAACGGAGCGAGCGACCAGCAGGCCTTTGATTTAATGCCGATCGCCATGTGCTGCTCCGAGCAGCCGCTATTTCGTGTAGTTTGCTCCAAATGCGCCGGATAAAGAGAGTGTGTTTTTTTTACTAAACAAGAATTTCTTTCCCAGGTTGCGCCTTCCTGACGTACTTCAACCGGGACAGCGCGCTGACCGCCCAACGCGTTCTGCATGAGCACACGACTCTGCCAGGGGTGAGTACAAAAAAATATTTATTTAAATAATAATTTCAAAAATTTAGTGCTATTTTCTAATCAACCGCGGAAAAATTTATGACAGAAAAAAATATGAAAATTTAAAAAAATTTGTTTTCAAATTCCATGCATAATAATGAGGTATTTCAACATGAAAATGATAGGAAATATTATTTTACTTTGGATAAACTGGTCTTTTAATAAATCTGATACTTTTAGATTAAAATAATATAAAAATTGGATTTACGAATGTTGACAATTTTTACATTTTAATTCATTCTAGTTGATAATTTTGATATAAGATAAATTTTATAAAATTCAGAGCCACAAAAAAAGCTTTTTCCCAAAATGTTGAATATTTAATTAAATTCAATGATAAAAAATAGTTCAAAAAGGAAATTACAATTCATATAATAGGAGATATTTACATACTGATTTGAACCAAAACCGTGCTTCGGTTCGACTGCTGCAGAGGATTGATGAAAATGCGGCGTTTCAGCCTCTTTTTCGAGTGGTAGGAAACTGTCTAAGTGGAAACTGTCCAAAGGTGAAACTGTCCAACAGCATGGCGGCAAAAGGTGGGGCCAGGGCGTAAAGGGCAGGTCCGAGGGATAAAAGTACCATGATTTGATAGTTTCGTTGGCCAATGACTGAACGGAATTATTGCAAATAATTGTGTCCTTTGTCTAAGAAATTGCAAAACTTTATTTAAAAAAATCGACTGGAAATAATACTTTTTAATATTACAAGTGGAAACTCTCCAGAGGTGAAACTGTCTAACAGCAAACACATGGCATCTATGTAATTTGGACAATTTCACCTTTGGAGAGTTTCCGATTAAATGAATTAAAATTATATAATAAATATAAATAATATTCAAAGTTGAAACTCTCCAGAGTGGAAACTGTCCAGCGGTGAAACTGTCCAGCGAGCGAGCGGCGAGGGGAGTCGTATTTTACTGAGCGCGCGCAGTCGGAGGGGGACTTTGCGCGCGGTTTAAGCAACCGCGCGTGTTTACTATTTTTTATCCTATGCCCAAACGAGGAGAACAAAATTTTTGTATTGTTAAATTTAATATTATTGATCTTAAGTTGTTTGAAATAACACAGCAGTATTTACTTTAATTAAAAAGTAATATAACACATAATATGTAAAAAAAAAAAATTTATATAAAAAAATACAAAATTATTTGACACTCTGCGATTAAATTATATCATTGAAACAATATATTTTTAATTTGCTTTTTAAATATAGGTTTAAAAATTATACCTCCAACGACAAAGATGGAAAATAACAGAAAATAACATATATTTTAAATTATTTATTTTAAAGTGTTTCCTCACGCCGGCAATGCTATAAAATTTTACCATTGCTCAGGTATATTTTGTCTAACCAACTTATTATAAGAGCGGGTTTACTCTCATAACAGAATTAGTATTATTTATTCTTCTCGGTCGATACAATTCAAGAATATAATTATTTAAAACATTTATGGCATTTTCCATTCAAGCGGCGCGAAAATCTAACCGTTCGCATATGGGAGTGAGAAGTAGAGATTGTAGAATACTTGCAAGCGTGAATTTAATTTTTTGATAACTTTTCTCCTAAATAAAATAAACGCTTTGAAAGTCGATTAAAATTTCTTGACAGCATCAAATTTTCAATCATGAATTTCTAATTTCTACCGTATCTGTAACCGAAGGACAGATAATTAAATTTTGATATTATATGCAAAGTCAAATTGTAGCAATATTATCATATATACTTGAATTTCAACGGAGAACGGAGTTGCCAAAAGAAATGCATTCACTTAATAGATATAAATTTAAATTAATTATTTGAAAAATATTGGATGAATAGTTGTATAATACAGTATAATATCGCCCATTCAAAGAAACCAGCATAACTCTTTATGTATTTATTTTAACATGGTAATTTTAATAAAAAATTTCATGGCTCTGAAGGTTTCAGTTTTTACAGTTCATTCGTCATCAATGGAATTGAAAAATTTCAACTGTTACAAAATTAGTTTAACTTCTGCATTCAAAATCGGGTTATTAATAAATTTTATTAATATTTTTATTTTATTTTTATTTTTTATTTTTAATTATTTTGAAAAATACTTTTTTTAAATCACCTTACTTTTAATAATTTGAATAATCCCAAAATGCCAAAATCCTGATTTCTGAAAAAAGCTTTGCAACTCTCCAAGTATACAAGACTACATGACTGTATTTGTTGGCTAGTACAAACTACTGAGTTAGTGATCTAAAAAATAAATTAGATCTCCGGCCCCTAGACGTTACAAATGCTCAAAATTCATGAAAAACAATATCATAAAAATGCTGAAATTGACCCACAAATCTATAATGCTCCCGCAATGACAAACCCAAACTGGAAAGACGCATTTTGAAACAAGACAGTACCTACGGATTCTATTTTATTGTCTGTACAAATTAAAACTACCATACAGCTGTAAATATTGACTGTGAGTGTGAAAAGTGTGGATTAAGATAGGATTGCCAAAAAACTAAGTTCATCAGAAAAAAACGCGTAAAACTATAAAATAAAATGTAATATATATTAAATTGTATTATATTTAGGTTGTCAATGAAAAAAAAATTTTATCTTATCTAAAAAAAAAAAATATTATTTTAATTTCTAGAATTTATTCAGTGAAACGGTAAGGAATAATAGGGGTAATTCAATTCACCCTTAATTTAAAATTGCAGTTTTCTGATTTTTATTTTTATATTTTTTAATAATTTAAAAGTTTACTTTTTTTATTTAATTTTATTTTTTTCTTTTCTATTAAATGTGAATATTGCTGTGTGTATTTCAAACAACTTAAGATCAATAATATTAAATTTAACAATACAAAAATTTTGTTCTCCTCGTTTGGGCATAGGATAAAAAATAGTAAACACGCGCGGTTGCTTAAACCGCGCGCAAAGTCCCCCTCCGACTGCGCGCGCTCAGTAAAATACGACTCCCCTCGCCGCTCGCTCGCTGGACAGTTTCACCGCTGGACAGTTTCCACTCTGGAGAGTTTCAACTTTGAATATTATTTATATTTATTATATAATTTTAATTCATTTAATCGGAAACTCTCCAAAGGTGAAATTGTCCAAATTACATAGATGCCATGTGTTTGCTGTTAGACAGTTTCACCTCTGGAGAGTTTCCACTTGTAATATTAAAAAGTATTATTTCCAGTCGATTTTTTTAAATAAAGTTTTGCAATTTCTTAGACAAAGGACACAATTATTTGCAATAATTCCGTTCAGTCATTGGCCAACGAAACTATCAAATCATGGTACTTTTATCCCTCGGACCTGCCCTTTACGCCCTGGCCCCACCTTTTGCCGCCATGCTGTTGGACAGTTTCACCTTTGGACAGTTTCCACTTAGACAGTTTCCACCCTCCCCTCTTTTTCGCGCGCAAACTCTCTTTCTTCCCTTCATCATTCTCTCCAGTGTCGCGGCCGGGCGCACGTTTTTTAATATTGCCTGTGCGCGCCGCCGAATGTATATGTATTTGTCATAGAAAATGGGCTCGCGCCGGAAAAAAAAATCGCAAGCGAGCGCTAGATGACGCGTGGTGATTAATAATGCGCCCTGTGCGAATTCCGAGAGAGCGGCGCGCGAGAGCTCTTTAGCACCCGACTCGCAACACACCAATTTGTTTGCAAAAAAATATATATATAATATAAAACGGCCACTCGCTTTTTGCACATGGACCCGACAGAGCTAAAGAGGTGAAACGCACGCTGAATAAAAGTTGAATGGAATATTAATAATTATTTTTAAATTAACAAGTAAAGATCTAAGAACTCAGCTTTATTCTTTAAAAATTATTTGTTTATTAAATGCAAATTTCAAATTAATTTTATTTGCTATGAAAGTGCAACAATAATTATATTAAAATTGGATTTGAAATTCATTATTTAATAATTTTTTTAATAATAATATTTAAAAAATATACAATAGAGAAATGAATTAAATACAAGAAAAATGTAAAATAAATAGTAATTGTAAAGTTCTATTGGCTTAATTTCTTTACATTTTTTCAGTAAAAATATATAAACACTCAAATATTGAAGATTAAACCTTCATAAAATATGAAATTAGCACTTGGGTCTTGATACAATTTTCAAATTTTCATGAAATTTTTCACTTCTATCAATAATCCTCTCTATCTTGACCATTCTTTGAGCATTTAATTAACAAATCACTCGCGTGGCATAGACTTGAAGTGTTTTGTGAAAGTTTTTGACGATTTTGATTGACGTTCGAGGCGGCGAATCTATTTTGGTGGAATTTCAATTACAAGACGGGCGCGTAACACGTCTATTACCGTGGTTTCTCGATCAGGAAATGAGTCTGGTGCGTGCCGTCCATCGATCTGCCACTTTATCATTTCGAGGGTGGAACGAGCGGGTCTGCTTTCGCCCTTTCTCTCTTTTTCTGCTCTTTCCAGCAGCGATATGTGCTGCCGGGGCGGCCAAAAATATTTGATGAATTTTCCGCTGCGACGAGATGGAATTTGCTCTCTCTCTCATCCGCCTAGCAGAGAGAACAAAAATGGAATTGCATCGCTTAGAGAAGAGCTAGGCGCCGAAAACGACGTACGGACGGGGCACGTGAACTACCTGTTTACGCGCCGAAAGTGCTTTTTCGGCGCCGCCACTTTTATGGCACCGTGCGTCGTGCCAACGCCGAGCAAGAGAGAAAGGCCGACACGAAATTGCGCCAAAATCGAAGCCATTCCGGTCGAGGTGGAATTCGCCTCTGTTCTCAGCGCAATTTCGGCCAAATTGGTCTCAGAAATTTTTTTTAGGTATATTTTTTTTAAATCAATCAAATTATTTGTTGTTTTTCATGGTTAACATTGAGTTATTGATAATTTAAAGGAAGCTAATTAATGTGGAATAAACGGCAGCCCAACATACAAGAATTTTAATAAACTTCCAAGATTTGGCAAACTCCTTAATCTAATAACTAAAATAAGTTTAAAATTTCTCACACATTTTTGCAGGAGTTAAATTACGAATTTATAAAATTTTTATTTTTTAATACCAGTTTTGAAATTTTAGTTAATTATGTACCCAAGTGAGGGACATTGAACTTTGGTTTGATAATTAATTATTAATAATGGGGAAAAAACTGACTAATTGTAAGACTAGATTATGATTTAACTTAAAATTTTGTGGGCAAATCGTTTTACAGACACCTCTTTTACTTAAGCATATCAAAACTGATGACTTTTTCTTGATGATCAGCCATCAAGACATTTGATTTGAATATGGTGTATTATTTTAATCATTTAATAAAATTATTCTGACATCCGCGATCCAAGAAAAGCAATTTTTCATAAAAATATTTTCTATGAGCTGAGTATGATTTTCTTGAATATATTTGTTTACTAGAAGAAATTTTACAGAAAACATTTTTTTAAAACTAAAAAAATGCAAATATTATCTAATATTATTTACACTAAATAAACATAATAACTTAAAAAAGGAATAAATACAATAAATGTGTCTCAATATCTTGTTAAAAAAATAAAAATTTATTTAAAATAAAAATAAAATATTATCATCTTGTAAATTTAATACTTTATAAACGACGACGGTGATTACAAAATTTAAGTTTTACTATCTAAGGAATATAATAAAATTTATCCTTTTGAATACAGTTTTGAGTTTAAGCAACCATTTATTTTCAATCCCCCTTGTATGCTTGTCCATTCTCCCTGCAAAGTATCTCATATCATTAATTACGTCAGTAATAATTTTGGAAGTTTTCGAACGCGCGCGCCAAAAACAAAGCGCAAATGGGTTAACAAAGCGCGCTGTGCAGCTGCTTAATTCGGGAGCGAGATAATCAGCGTGTGGATATATTTTTTGACGGCAACAACAAAGCGAGAGATAATTCGCACGTGCACCCAAACACTGGCGAAGAACGTGTGTGCGTGTCGGGCGCCGATTTGCAATTAGCTCTCTCTGTGATCTGCGCGCCTTGTTATTTTTCAATGTTAATTACACACGCGCGCGCGCTCACTCCGCATGCACAAACATCCGAATCGCTCCCGCATAATATATAATACACTCGGCGCTACTTTCACAACCACGAAGCCTTTCCCTCTCATGCGTTTATCTCGAATCGGGATCTGTACACGTAATAAATTATAATTTACACACGCGCCCGTCCAGAAAGCAGAGCCGAAAAAAAGGAAAATTTCTGCTCGCATGCTGACCGGAATATTTTTCCTGCACGGCTGAGAATTTTTGGCAAAGGGTTGAACGCCGTCCGAGCTAATTACTTTCGCTAAACAGCATTTTATTACTCACGGTAACGCGAAAATAGCATGAAAGCTTATTGTTTTCTGGAAGCCTGCGTTTTAAAGAAAACATTACGCTGAAGAACTTAAAAAGAAATAAAGTTTTAAGAGTCGAGAGGTCAATTATTTTGTAATTGAACAGAAATAATTTTTTATTGCAATTTGAAGGATAAGAAGGATTCTGATAATTTTAACAGTTTTGATTGCACAAAATCATTATTATTATTGTTGATTATTTATTCTTCTCAGTCAGTACAAAAAACAAAAATTTATATAGGAAAAAAAAGAGAAGAAAGGGTTAACAACTTGCTTATAACTTATAAATAATGCAAATCGTCAGTATTTTGAAAAAATTTATTTCTTTTTTTATTCCAACCTGATGCAAAAGCACGATATTGAGAAGCAGCTGACAATAATTTTTTAAATAACGACTTGAAAACACCACTGTTATGTAATCTCGTACTTTTTTAACTCTTTTTTAACAGCAAATAAATCTATACTTTTGGAAACCTGCCTCAAATTTGAGCACAGTTTGAAAGTGCAGACCTATGAAAAAATTTAATGCGGCAAAAGGGGTTTTGGGTTTAATTGATTTTTTCGTGAGCGATGCCCGAGATTTAGCCGTTTCGGTGGTTAAACAAGCCGGGACGAGAGTCAACCTTTTTGGCCGTGACAGCGGCTTGAAGCAGCGCGAACCCCCACATTTATTTGCGTCTCGTTGACGTTGAAAAAGCGGCGGCGGCGTCGTCGTCGGCGTTGTCCTCGCTGAAGAGAAATTAGGTGGATGGAGAGGGTGGCAAAGATAATATTGCGATGGCAGCACTCACGATAAAGATGTGTGACGTCATGCGGGCGCACAATATAACAGAGACCGACGCCCCGCAGCACACGCGGCAAGAAAAATGAGCGAGTGACAAACCCCTCGGCTGACAAAACGCCCATGCGACGAGAGACAAAAAGGGGAGAAGGTATGGCAAAAAATAAAATGAAATATATAAGAAGGAGGGAAAAGTTTCGGACAAAGTTTTTCAGAATCAGTTCTTGGACATTAGGTTAAGGGAAAATATTATTGAAATACAATTAAAAAAAGGACACTTTTAAAGATCCTCTCCGGTCAAGTGTATTGCTCTCTATTCTGAAAGATTGCTAAATTTTGAGTATATCTTGTGAAAACACTATTTGAAAATTTCAAACCGTTGCGTCTCAATAAAAAAAACCTTAATATGAGAGATTCACGCGAAAAAATGTGTGAGAATTGAGTAGCCAATCAGATCCATCAGTTTTGTCTAAAAACTACAGAATTTGGCCACATTGGCGCTGCGATCGCTGATTTTGCCAAGTTTTCTGCAGCGCCGTGTGGCCAAATTCTGTAGTTTTTGGAACAAACTGATGGATCTGATTGGCTACTCAATTCTCACACATTTTTCGCGCGAATCTTATTATTGTTGTTTATTTAATTTCTCGTATTAAGGTTTTCTTTTGATTGAGACGCAACGGTTTGGAATTTTCAATTAGTGTTTTCACAAGATATACTCGCAATTTAGCAATCTTTCAGAATAAAGAGCAATACAAATGCCCGGAGTGGTTCTTTAATTTTTGTATCAGAAACAAATTTCTATAACTACCTCACAAACATATTATGGAATAGAGCTTTGGAAGTTTTTATTTTGAGCTGATTTCAAGTTTCAAGCATAATGATATTATAATATTAAGTATAACCAATAAAATCATAAGTGCAAACGCATTCAGTAAGCCAATTGACATGGTTAACATTTTCAAATATTTTTTTCAGTATTATTGAGTTTTCTTAATAAAATTAGTGATATTAATGTAAAGCCACAAAACTATTTAAAATTGAAGAAAAGACGATAATTATAAAGTAATTAAATTAAAATTTCATAATTAAATAATGAAATTATTGTCATTAAATTCATTATATTATTAAATTTAGAATAAAACGGTAAAAATTTATTGAAAAACTTTAAATAGTAATACATTGTAATATTGTAATAAAAAATATTGTAAATATTGTAATAAAAAAATAATAATATATTAAAATATATTTATTATAAATACATTACCATGTTTTAATTGAGTGATAAACAAGATGGTGCTCTGGGACTGCTTAGCAAATACGAAAAATTTCGGCTCAGCAAAATTGCTGCTTGGTTTTTGTGTGCGTGCGTGTGTATTTATGTATCTCTGGTTTTTGCGCCAGCAACGCAGCTTCAGCTCGATGTGTTTAATTAAAACTTGCTGATGACAGAAACGAGCGAGAGCGAAGAGTGCGCGCTTTATGCTCTCTCGCCGCGTATGAAAAGAGAGCTGGCGAAAAGAAGCCTCCGATGTTTGCCATTTTAATTTGCGCACCCCTCGCTCGCTCGCTCCGACTCTGGCGCGGGCGAAAGAAAAAGCTGCTGATGCCGCGCGCCGCTCATTACGCCGAAAAGATTTTTCCACCCTAGCTCGGGCCCGCGCCTAATTGACTTATTGGCCAGTAAAGTGATTAAGCCGCGCGCGCGGCTGCTTTTTATCGCGAAACAATAACAATCCGTTTGCAGCCGAAACGCAGCATCAGCACACGATGGATTCTGTGCCCGATTCACACAGCGTAAATTGCCTTCGTTAACAACCCCAGTCGGAAAGTGAAATTTATGAAATTTGAAGCCAGTGCACCAGCTTTTGACCCGGCTCATGTTGTAACCATTTTCAACTGACTTAAGGCTTACATAATTTGATAATTTACGAAAATTTTCAATTAACTGATATTTGCACTATAAATATGCTAAGTGAAACAAATAAAATAACAAAATAAGGATGATTATTTGATCAAAAACATTATCAGTGGTTGCTGTTCCAGTCATTTTTTGGATTATCAGTAGATAAATTGTTAGAGAGATAAACATAAATCAAAGATTAATTAGTAAATGAAAAAAATTCAAATAAATTAAGATTCTTAGTCAGGTTGATCCGCATATTTGGGTACAATGCTTATTAAAAAATTTTAAATAAATATTATTTAGATACAACTTGCTACTCTAAAATTTTACAAGTAATATAAAATATAAAAATTTAAATTTAATTTTAATTTAAATTTTATTTCTTAATTTTCTGTTTTGTTATATTTATTATATTTTACGTGCATTTACAAAGTATAAAAATGTTAGCTATTTAGATGTATATTTACAAAGCTAATAATATTGTTTTAACACCAAATTAATAAAAAATTCAAAACAAATTATATAATTAATCGCTCCTAGCATTAGAATTTACAAGATTTAGTTTTAAATTAACTATCATCGTTCGGTGTATGTCTTAATTAATCAATTCATTATATCCCGAAAGCAATCATAATTCAATAAATGTTTTTAAAAAGAGAGCTTATTTAATATTAATTCATAATGTTATTATCATGATCGAGGCAGAATCCGCTCCTTTGCTTGTCGCGCTTGTATAATAATTTGCCTGAATCTATTCGATTGGAGTTGAGATTCACTCAGTTTGTGGGCTCGTTAAAAAAGTTTGTTAGTTCTCATAAGTTCTATACTGAGGAGGAATATGTAAATTTCAAAAATAACTTGTAATTATGTCAATTTCTTTTCTTTTCTCTGCTGTACATTTCCTTGACAAAATTGTAAATAAGTGGGTCGCACGGGAGATATTACAAGTGATTACATTCCATAATACATTGCAATAATAATAATGATAAATATTGCATGATAATTTTCAAAAAATTTCTTCTTTTATCATAAGTTATTTTTTATATTATTTGTGTGCTACCACAAGATTGAATATTTTCCATTAATTCCTTGTGTTTGCTGCACACCGGTGCGGTCGTGTGCTTCTCATCAAAGTTACATAAAAAGGATAATGCCATGCTGGACACACAGTCGCATCACAAAATAACATATCCACTTTTGATCCGGCGGTGGCAACGCCCGAATTATTTATCCGGCGCCCCGCTTGCGAGAGCAGCGAATTTATCGCCTTTATTGACTTGTTGGTCGCCGACGCTGCAGCTTAATTGATTATTCGCTCGCTATTAACACACGCGCCGCTCAAACGTCGTCGTCACCCTGTGTATTTATTTATATTTACGGGGTACACAGAGTCTTGTCGCCGGCGCGCAACTTATTGATCATATCGCTTTTTCTCTCATGTGATTGTTGCTCTCTGGACCAGCCGCTTTTTGTTGTCACTCGAGCAGACAACTTTTTGCCGCCACTGTGATATAAAATAGAGAGGCCTTCAAAAACAGAACTAAAGATTCACAATTCACAACTAATTTTAAAGAAAATGCATTTGTTTCTCTAACAAATCAGTGATTTTATTGCACTAAAATTGATCATCTCCAAGGTTAAAATCAGAATCAAATTTAATTATGTGCAAAAACAATGTGATTTATATATTTTGAATAGTGTTTACTTTTACCTTATTCAGCTGATTTGACTTCATATCAATTAAAGATCCTCTCCGGTAAAGTGTAATGCTCTCTATTCTGAAAGATTGCTAAATTTCGAGTATAATTATCTGGTGAAAACTATTTGAAAATTCCAAACCGTTGCGTCTCAATCAAGAGAAAACCTAAATAATTCGCGCGAAAAACGCGTGAAATTGAGTAGCCAATCAGATCCATCAGTTTGTTCCAAAAAGTAAAGAATTTGGCCACATTGGCGCTGCGATCGCTGATTTTGCCACTAATGCCCCACGGCGATGCAGAAAACTTGGCAAAATCAGCGATCGCAGCGCCACAAGTGACAAAAACCTGCAGTTTTTGGAACAAACTGATGGATCTGATTGGCTACTCAATTCTCACACGTTTTTCGCGCGAATCACTCAATTTAGGTTTTCTTTTGATTGAGACGCAAAGGTTTGGAATTTTCAAATAGTTTTTTCACAAGATGGCCCTGAACGTCGAACTGAGAAAGGGCCTCGATAGCGTGTACGAGAAACTGCACGAAAAAGAAGCGGCCCTGAACCAACTGCAAGGCCGCGTGCACCAACTTGAGCAGTCATCACTGCAAGACGCGGTGGAAGTGCATGGAATGCCTTTCAAGAAAGAGGATGACCCGCGCGCCAAACTGCAAATTCTGGCCGACCTAATCGGAGCACCGCCGGTGTGCGACACCGTGTCGGACGCTTACTGGATTCCCGAGATCCCCCCTCGGGCGTCTGGTGGTCGAGGTCGCGCGGGCTATTGTGTCGTCAAGTTCAAGGCCGAAAGCGCCAGGAAGGCCTGGCTGGGTGGGAAGAAGAATCTGCTGAGGATGACTTGGCCCGAGGGCAGCAGCCAGCCGACCGCTGGTCCCCCTCGCGCCCCTCCGCCGAGCACTGCTGCTGAAGCTGCCGCCTCCAACCCGCCCGCTCAGCGCCGCCGACGTGGTGACCCTCCGAACATTAGTGTGTATGAACAGCTGACCCCCTACCACCGCCGACTCCTCTTCCTCACGCGTAACGCTGCCGCTGAAAAAGGGTTTAAGTTTGTTTGGGTTAAGGACGGGAAAATCTTTGCCCGTCATAGTGAACGTCTTGGTGCCCTTGTCCGAATCCGATGCGAGGACGACATTCGCACCAAGATGGACTTCAATGTTGCGACCGCGCACATTTAGCTTTAAGTTAAACACAACACACAAGTACAGATTTTATTTTTTTGTTAAATGGCTGTTTGCTTAAAGAGCAATTCCATAAATGATTTTTGGTTTGACGCAAAAAATTTTCATTTAAACTCAAATTCTTTTGTTAAATACTCAATTTTCCATTTAAATATAAGATCAATATTCAAAAACTTTAATTCATTCTGTGCCTCATTTCAAAGTGAAATATACAAAATTGACATTTTAATTTTCTCCGAAATAAACTGCAAAGAAAATGACATAAACAAATTCACTTTAAAAGGTTTCAAATCAATTGCAAAAACAAGAGAAATAGGTCGTGGAGGTGGAATTTTAATTTTTGTAAAAGACTCGTTCATAATTGAAGAGCTGGATTTCGATTTTAGCTGCTCAGAAAGTTTGACAATAAAAATAAACAAAGAAATTGTTGTGGCAGCTCTTTATCGACCACCGTCACAAAATAAAGTCCAATTCCTGAACGAATTTAACATTTTTCTAGAGAAAACAAACACTTTTAAAAATTTCGTCGTCTGCGGAGATATAAACATAAATTTGCTCGACACTACAGACACAATAGTTGACCGCCTTCACAATATTGCCGCAGAATTTGGTTTTACTCAGTGCATTTCGTTTCCCACTAGAGAAGCCGTCTCTGGATCAAACTTTTCGTCTACTTTAATTGACCATATTTTTGCGCGCCTTAACAATTTTGAAAATATTTCCGCGGTAATTGAATGCGACGCCTCCGATCACAATGCGATTTCAACCTTAGTTTATGACCATTCCGGAGGCCCTAAAGTTGAAAAGTATAATTATACTGATTTCAAAGTTGTCAATCAAGATTTATCAACTTTTGATTGGAATCGCTGCGTGGTTGAAAATAATCCGAATGAGACTCTGAAAAATTGCTCCACTATTATACAAAATTTAAAAGATGTAAATACTGTTCAAAAAACGATAATACACAATACTAAAAAAAGAATTGATAAACTATGGATAACACCACACCATAAAGAAATAATTAAAGAGAGAACGCGATTATATAAAAAAATGAAAAGCAATCCGACAAACAAAAAACATGCTGACGAGTATAAAAAATTTAGGAATAAAGTAAATAACAAATTGCGAAATGCAGAAATTAATTTCAATCTTAAAGTTTTTAATACTTGTCAAGGCAACATTAGACTTACGTGGCAAAACTTGAATAGATTGCTTGGCCGAGCAACCTCTTCCATTGACACTACAATAACACGCTTCATGTCGAAAAAATTCTCTCTGCCGGAAATATTAGAAGGCTTTGGTAAACAATTTGCGGATGCGCCGCTAATGAGTACACATATTTGTGATTTTGAAGCGGTCAGGTCTGCGGAGCAGCGCCCGATGGCGATGCAAAGCATGCGCCTGCCGCGCGCCACACACACACAAGTCGCGGCAATTATTCAGAGTCTCAATAAAAACAAAGGCCCGGGAGTGGACGGCGTTTCTGTGCGTGATGTGCAGAGTGCTGGCTGCTCTCTCGCCAACATTATTTCCTCCGTTATAAACAAATGCATTGAAACCTCACAATATCCCAAATGTTTAAAAAGTGCAATTATTCGACCGATTTATAAAAACTCTGATCACAAAAAATTTGAAAATTATCGCCCCATCTCAATTTTGCCGGTTTTTGATAAAATCTTTGAGCGCTTCATTGAAATTAATTTGACTAAATATTTGAAAGAATTTAAAATGATTGATGAGCGACAATTTGCTTTTCAAAAAGGGAAATGTGTTAACGAGCTGTTTGGTAATTTTGCTAATTTTATAAATAAAAACTTGGGCGAAAATAAACACGTGACAGCAATCTTCATTGACCTTAAAAAGGCCTTTGACGTACTTTTGTATAAAAAATTAGCAGAAAAATTAAAGTATTTTGGTATAAATGGCCCTTTTCTGCAGCTCTTAATAAATTTCCTTTCTGAGCGCATATTTTATGTCCGTGTAAATAACGAAAACAGTGAGGAATTTGAAGTAAATTCGGGAGTTCCTCAAGGCTCAATTTTGGGTCCAATTCTGTTCCTTCTGTTTATAAATGATCTCGTGCCAATGTTAAAAAAATGCATAATATTTGTATTTGCTGATGATATAGTAATTTTATTTGCACATGAAAATTTTGCTATTTGTCATGATGTGATTCAGTCCGAGTTTAATATAATTACTGAATGGTGTCATGATAATGGTCTAATGATCAATGAAAAAAAGACTGTTAGTTTGCACTTTTGCCATCCAAACATTAGACTGAACAATAAGTTAAAAATTATTTGCCATGAATATACATGTTTACACAATTTCTCAATTGGCTGTAAATGCGGAACACTGTCGCAAGTTGAAAAAACAAAATATCTTGGTCTACACTTGGACCAAGATTTTTCGTGGAAATATCATTTACAGCACATTTCCGGCAAATTGAGAAATGTTATAAGAGAATTCAATTTTATAAAAGCGCACCTCAATCACAACACACGCAGAATAATGTATTTCTCTCTTGCCCACTCTTATTTGAACTACGGAATCCCTGCTTGGGGATCCGCAAATTTAACTGCTGTGCGTAACTTGCAAGAAAAAGTGTTATATAAAATGTGTACTCGTAAACAAAAAAATTCAGTCGATAATTTGTTCAAGTTTTGGAACATAATGCCTGTCAATAAAATTTATGATCTGAATGTACATTGCTTGAAATACTTTGACGAAAATCGTGGCGTGCCACGAATGCATCAATATGAAACAAGAATGTCCCAATTGGATCCTCTTGTTATGCCGCCCAGTGTAAACAAATATTTTGATCGCACGTTTGAATTTTCTTTTCCCAGACTGTGGAATGCTTTACCACCAAATCTAAAAAATCTTGATTCAAAAAATTCTGTTAAATTTCATATTAAAAAATGGTTTTTGTCACTTCTATAATATTTAGTTGACATTTTTATCTTGTAAAAATTCGCATGTAAAACAATGTGTATAGAACTGGATTGCCTGGCTTTTAAGTCTTGCTTTCCAGTCAAATAAGCACCGGCCGATAACTCCGTTTGGA
Source organism: Neocloeon triangulifer (assembly GCF_031216515.1). Taxonomy (NCBI): domain Eukaryota; kingdom Metazoa; phylum Arthropoda; class Insecta; order Ephemeroptera; family Baetidae; genus Neocloeon; species Neocloeon triangulifer. The sequence continues at coordinate 2,614,759 of NW_026775555.1, read as the reverse complement.
GTTGGCTGGACTTGTAACTTCACTCAAATAAATATACTTCATTTAAAAAAAAAGATATACTCAAAATTTAGCAATCTTTCAGATAAGAGAGCAACACACTTTACCGGAGAGGATCTTTAAGAAAAAACTAAGCTAAAAAAATTGATTCAAATATATGAACAATAATTCGATTATATAATAAATATTTAAGTCTCAATCTTACTTTATTTATGGTCGATTTGATGTTCAAATGCATTTATCAAAATTTGTTAAAAATTTGTATAAAATAATCTCGTAACTGAAACAAGTGCAATTAATCAAGTGAGCCCTAAATTATCGTTTTGAATCGGGCGGGGGCAAAGCGGCGCGGTTATCTTGTGGAGCGCAAACATAAATTTCCGCCAGATTGATGCCATAACAATAATTTGTAGCCGGGCCGCTGTAAATTCACCGCGTGTGCGTGTATATATGTGTGCGCGCGAGTGTGTTCAGCACACACACGAGACGAGTAAAAAATACGTCGGCAGTACATTTTGCCAGGGCAGGACGACGACGACAATTCCGTCCTGATATAATGCGCAATTTTTCTCCTTGCGCCGGGCGAAAAAAAGATAACCCTTGTTGTGTGTGTGTGTTGCTGGCGGCGTCGAAAAAATAACCACCAGTGCTGTATGTTCCGTGCACACAGATACGCAGAGGCACCTTTCAGCAGTTGTGCGTCCGTATAGTTGTTGGTCGGCTGCGGGCGCGCATTATTTCCTCGCGAACACAGGCCCGCGCGCGAATGTCATTTTGCGCCGCGAGTTAAATTTTACAGCGCATCCACTTTTCCACAATAGCCGCACATTTGTAATTGTAAGGCAAAAAAATTCTTGCAAAAATTTGAATTTGGTCATAAAGGTTGATTTAAAATAATTTAAAATTAGGCTATATTTCTAATTATATTAAAAATATTTAATATTTATAACAAATGTGTAGCAAATATTATTATTTGTTTTATTTTTTAATTAAATAGAACATTTTTTTAATATATAAAATTCGATTTTTCTTATTATTAAATACTTAATATAATTGTTTGTCAATCTTCAACAAGTTTTATAGTATTAAAATATTTTTAAGTTCTTCTATTTTTAAATATTCTGATTATCTTATGCCATGCCCAATGTTCATGACATTCAAACGACTTTTAGCTGTATGACTTTTGTTCCATGGTTTACAATGAATATTGCATTAAAGAATATTTATTTATAACAAATAATTAATGAACAGGTACCATTAATTTTATACTAATGGAGTAAGCAAATTTTCTACAAGCTCATACTTGTATCTTTTGATTGATGGTGAAGAACCTTTTGTAATTAAGATTAAGAGTACATTTAATTTAAGTAATACCAGAGCTTATGATGAGTTTCTAACACACATATTCGGTTAAGAAAAGAAAAATATTTTAAAGATGAAATATACCAAACACCAGCAATGTTAAATAATAATTGGAAAAAGCCCTTGTTTAAAAATAAACATGTTCAAACCCGGTTTGCGATGCACGGATTTCATCATTGTTGTATTTGTAAAGACATAACTTTCCATACTGCAAGAGCAAATTGTGTGTACAAACTTTGTGATGAAAAAGAGATTTCGCAGTATCACCTCCTTAATCGTTCTAAAAGAGTAAAATCTCTAACCGATTATACTAGATAAAGATAAAACTTAATGATACTTATATAATTAAATTTAGTTATATTATTGATTTCAACGACCAATTCATGACGTTGTACACATTTGTGTTTAATAAAGACAATATAATAAATTAATTTCATACTAAATTTAAATTGCTATTTCTTCATTTTAATTAGTATATATTTCTAATTTTCTTATTCCAAAACAAGAAAATAAGTTATCATTTCAAACTAATTTGAGCTGGTTTTAGCCTTTCGGAATAAAAGAAAAATTGCGGTAATTGAGTTGTTTACAAGCAGAGCAAAAGCGGGCAGATGTGCCGCTTGATAGCATCCTGATGCTTTTTATCGCCGCTGGAAATCATGTGTACGACATGGTAATAAGCGCCCGCGCATTTTTAAAACACAACAAAACAGAACGGCACAGCGGCAATTCCTCTTTGCTCTACGAGGGCGAATCTTGGCCCCGTTCCATGTTATTATTTCGTTTTCCTCTTTATCTCGCCACCGGCTGGCCATATATATAAAGCTCGTGGTGCGCTCATTAGTCGCCGAGAAAAATTATCGCCGGTTATGAAAAACGAAATGGGATTTCGGGCCGCGGTGAAAATTAATATTCCCGCGTGGCCCGAAATCATGTGTATTGCAAAATGTGTGTGCGGAGCGGCGCTCGAGAGTTTTGCAACCGACCGACCGAGAGCGGCCCGTATTGATTTATTATCGCACATCACGCGGCGGAATGTCGCAGCAGCCGCGGTGGCGGCGCCCACACACCCACCGCACGTATACGCATCGCGCGCACCAAAAAGTGCACGCGCGTCCATCAATCTCGATCCTAGTCCGCAAAGGGAATTCGCCAACTTCGCTGCGTCTTTCCGTTTTGTAATTGACTTTGGATTAGGTTAAGAAATCAATCAATAGATTGGCTGATGTTATTAAAAAAAAATGTTCAATAAATATACAAATTTTCTTCAAATTATTTATAGATATAAAAACAATGACTTAACTAAAGGAAGCAAAATTTTGGAATTGTAAATCATGTAAATTAGGGAAACAAAGTTAGTCAGACTTATTTATGGGCTCTTGCATTTTAGTCAGTATTAAAGGGCCAATAATTTGACTATTTAAGTCGATTTTACAGTAATTTGTTTGAAGAAGTTGACACTCGAGGAGATGATCATGGAAATGAAGAAGTCGGGCTTTTCCTCGTTGCAAAAAAATTGTTTTTATGGTTTTTTTTTTTCAATTTTGCTGATTTTTTGTATTTTTCTTGCTCATGACATGAAATAGGGTCGCAGACCGTGACCAAAACTGGTAGAGCCGTTTGTTTTTGAATAAAAACAATTTTTTTGCAACGAGGAAAAGCCCGACTTCTTCATTTACAGTAATTTACTCACATTTATAGGTGATTTTGGCCAAAAAAGTCGTTTTTTGTTAATTTTTGTTAAAAATTGCTTTTTTTCTGTAAAATACACAAAATTATGCTTTTATCCGATTTTGTTTTTTAAATTTCATTTAATAAATCTGCGCTTTTGGAAGCATTTTTAATATTGTATCACAAAATTTCCGTACTTTGTGATTCTACGATATGATAAATGAAGGTTACATTTACTGGAACCATTGGATTTTCATAATAAAATAACATTATTTAGCATATTTTGCCGATAGTTCAACAGGATAATTTTTTAGATGAGTTTTTTTGTAGGAACAAAATATAAATGTTTTGTTTTAAAACTATTATTTTGATTATTTTAGAGAAATATTTAAATAAATGCCAATCGTCATAAAAAATCACTTGATTCGTGCAGAAAATGAATTTTTGCAACGCTCCATGCGGCGGAGAAAATCAGTTGATCAACTAAAATGCACGAGCCTATTAATATTATCTCATCAAAATGCAGCGTTGCAATAATTATATTTTCTGTTAATAATTTAATATAGTATTTTTTTTTAATAGATAATTACTAGAAATCGTGCATATCTCATTCTAGAGAATGAAGATTAAAAAATAGATATTTAAATTTAAAAAATTCCCTTTTTGCAAGTTTCTATAACGCTAAAATAATGAGAAATTTTACTTTCAACTTAACGCAAGCCGCATTTTGTATGAAATTATCAATTTTTCCATATTTAAATTTTGTTCCTTTTCATTTAAAATTCCTTGCAGTCCTCGCAGATAATGCAAATTATAAAGTAAGCATTTTTTCCAGGTCTGAAATTGCCGGTGTCTGGGAAATTACCCAAAACGTCGTCTCTGGGTCTCTCCTTCGCGCACTTTCTCTCCTTTTTCTCATTCTGTGCGCCGTGAGTGCTCATCAGGCGCAATTCTCATTTATTCTCGGTGCTGGAGGTGCGGCGGGGCCAGATTTAATCGCCGCGGTTAGCCATTGTGTAACGTTTTCATTATTTTCCATCGGCCACCTCCGTTTTCTCCGAGCGGAATGTTTTAGCCTGTTTTAATGTACGTACATATATGCCGAGGCGGGTATTAAATGAAATGGAATGGACATTTTCACGTAACCGCGTGGAATTTTTAATAAAAGCTCCGCCTTGTCGACGAGCGAGAGCGTCGGGACTTGAACGGATTTCGCTGCCAGCTTTTTTATCAGAGACGCAGCAGAGAAAAATTTAATGGTTTTTTTCAGTGTATGGGAGAAATTGTCGAAAATTTTCGTCTAATGAGGTTAATTGGTCGCAAGTTGGAAATTAGAGGGGCATAATTAACGTTCCTCTGACATATTTTCAGCGTTGAATTAGCTCGAGTTGTTCCTTTCGCTCGTCCTTTTTCACCGCGCGCGCCAAAGCGAGCAAGAGAACGCGAGCGTCTTTCAATTTCAGAGGCTCGCAAAGGGAATAATTTATAAACAAAATACACTTTGCCTCTCTTACGTGCACAAGACAAACATCTCGCTCGTAAGTAGCGAATTTGCCGGGGCTAAAAGCCCTCTGCATTTTTTAATAACGCGCGCGCAAAATATGAGCAAGAGCAACAGCGGTGGCGGCTGCAGCGGTGGCCTTTAAGGTCTTCCTCTTTTTTGCACGCCCTCGCCGGCCGGCGAACAGCTCTCATGAAATATTTAAACAAAACGCCGGGCCAGAGCGAAAGAGAGAAACATGACACGCACGCCAGAGCACACAAAAAAAAAATCGAATTTCCAGCGACTAAGCCTGAAGGGGCCGAATCTGTCCTTAGTGAGTGAATGTCATAGAAATATCGGATTCAATCCTGGCATTTTCAACAAAATCACTTTAAAATGAACGAATTATAATTAAAATAATAAGTAAAGCAAAATTTGTATATCAAAATTTATATTTGCTTAATTTTATTACGACTAATTTATTTAAAATATAATTTTGTTAACTAAATGATATTTTTATTAATCTTATATATATTATTTTTATTTTTTGTATTTTAATTTAATAAATTTCACTTTTGTATTGTTTTTTGAGTTGTATTTGCCAACATTTTTACAGTCCATTGTTAACATTATTTATTTGTTGAAAAAACAATTTTTTAATGAATTGTTAGGTAAAAGAAAACATTATCCACCCTCCACCTCTAGCAAGATATTACAAATTTTTCTCGCTAGGTGGTGGCTGGATATTATTAAAAATGAATTAAATATTTTCCTTCTGGTGGTTGTAACGCTACAGTTATTGTATATTAAATTATATTTATATTTGTTGAAAAGAAAGGTATTGATGGAAAAAACGGCACCACCACCAGCTTGAATACGTAATTTATCATTTATTTAAAAACTTTTTTGAACTTCGTTGAATTTAATTTTTACATTTATTTTTTTTCATTTTATAAAAATTTTTTAACAATAAAATACCGTGTGGTGGATTTTTTGAACCAGTTAACTCCCCCGACCCTTTTCACTTTTCAAATAATTACACAACTCTCTTTGAAAACACAACTGCAATCAAAGCGACCCTTTCACCGTTCAAACAATCGGTTCAATTTGCACGTCCCCGCGGCCTGCTTTGTTTTGATTGAAAAATAATTAACCCTGGGACCGTTGGATCGAGGCTCAATCAAAAATTCGCACCGCTTGTTTGAAAAAGGCCGGCCTAATCACGATTATTAATTAAGTATAGAATGTGCAAACGCACGAACTCGTGTGCCTGGGTATTGCAAAATCGGTCCATGTACGACCGTCCGCCCTAGGTCCGTCTCGTAACCTCAATAATTACTCTCCGCTCGGACCGGCCTTTTGAATAACTAACGGGCTGCGGCACGACCGCAAAATAATCTTCTGGCTCCGCTTCTTTATCATTCGCCGCCCGCCGGCTGCTTTTTGATCGGACGGACACAACCACCCTTTGCAATAATGAACCAGCGCCGCTCTTACTTAAAGACTCATTAGGCCGTGAATTCATGAAATCGGAGAGTTTGCAAATTAAAGCCTTGGGTGTTTCAAATTAAAATATTCCAATAAAGAAGAAAAATCAAGATTAGAAATTATCATCATAGATAATTTGATAAAAAAAAATTAAAATTAAATTCATTGTCCTTTAATTCAAATTCCTATTTTAATTTGAAATTATTGAAAAGGTTTGAATAGGTGATGAAGAAAACAAATGAATATGTATAGGTTCAGAATCCAGAAGTGACATGAATTGATCATGGGTGGGTCCGAATATGAGAGAATTGATTCGCGAAGTGATTCTCGAGAAGTGATTCTTGAAAAGCGATTCTCGACTTTGGTTAACTTCGAAAAAAGGAAAGTTTGGCGTGCATTTTGATTAAACAAATCACCTAAAGTGACAAATAATTGTTTAAAACATTTAAAAATTAATTATTTTATTCAAACACGCCAAACTTTGGGTGGGTCCAAATATTAGAGAAACGATTCTAGAAACGATTCTCGAGAAATGTTTCTTGAGAAAAGATTCTAGAGAAACGATTCTCGAGAAAAGATTCTCGTGCAAGGATTCTCAAGGAACGATTCTTTAGTTGAATTTAAAAAGGCAGAAACGATCTTGGAGAATCCTTGCGCGAGAATCTTTTCTCGAGAATCGTCTCTGATATTCAGACCCACCCTTTACTTTTTTCGAAGTTAACCATAGTCGAGAATCACTTCTCAAGAATAACTTCTCGAGAAGCACTTCTCAAGAATCGCTTCTCAAGAATCAATTCTCGAGAATCGGTTCGCGAATCAATTCTCTCATATTCGGACCCACCCCATGAGATTCCATGATTTTAGGGTATTAAAAAAATGTCAAATAAGCAGACATCGGATTCAGACCATTTATTATTTTATTCTAACTTCAGTAATTTTACTGGATAATTTAATTTATAAATTTTAGCTGTAATTCTGTAATTGTAATTTAAAATACTTAGATTTTTAATGTATTGATGTTGGAAACTTTAAATTTTTAAATAAATAATTTGCAGCAATTGCAAATATTTAAAAATAATCAGCATAGAAAAGAATCGGAAAAAAATTTTAAACATAACATTTTGTGAAAAAAGTTTATCGACTTCACAAAGTAGTTTAAAAATGTGTGCACTTCAAATTATGTAAAAAATTGTATTTCAACTGGAAATTTGATATGCAGTGCACTTACATTGCCATTTTCCCCACACACATCCGACGTTAGTCGTATTTGGCGGAAAGTTGCTCGCTCTAGCGCACGGCAGGTCATAATTTCGCATTCGTGTGTGCGCGCTCCATAAAATGCAAATAAAACCACCGAGAGAGTAAGAAAAGAAAGAGATGCAACCGGAGAGCAGGGCCCGCGCCGCGAGCAACTTTTCTTCCTCCTTTCTGTTTCCTCTTTCCTTCTTTTTGCCGTGTGCAAAAGTATAAGTTTCCCGTGCGCTGCGAGTTGTATATATTTCAGGCGCTCTCGCACGCACGGCCCGCCTTGGGGTGCGAAACTTGTCGTTTCTGTAATTGCTCGCAATGACTCGAGTGGCCAGGTGTGCACATACGCAACGCCGCTCATGCACGAGTGCACAACGACAACATTCACCCCCGAGAGGCACGTGTGCCTGCCTTGCCGCTCTCTAATTATTTATGAATTCCGGCAGTCGGAAGTTGATCAAATTTGACTCCAAGAGGGAAATATAAGTTTGCATTCAAAGTCAAAGTGGATTCAAAATGACGAAAACAAAGTTTAAAAAAGTTTCTGATGAAATTGAGTATACAATTTGCCTTGGGGATTCTGGAAATGGTTGTTATTTTTGGCCAATTTACATAAAAAAGTATTAAAATATAGGCAACTTAAGAGTCATCCGTGTAAATATTTTGCCTAACTTCCACTTTCGAATGTGATTCAAATTAAATAGATTTTGTTTGGAAAAAAATTGAAGAAATAAAATTTAATAAAAATTATTGGCCATTTTTCATTGAAATTGAGATGTAAAATATCAAAATCATAGATATTTACCAATTATTTTTAAGAATTTTCTTTATTTTATGAAAAATATATTTATCTTTTCAATAAATTTATGTTATGTTCATACAATTTGACAATTTACAATCATCAATGATAACGATTTATCAAAATAAATCGAATTAATCTCTCAATTTTGATCAAATATTTAATTTTTCAAGCTTTTTGTTTGAAATAGATTTTTATGAGAACTAACAATTTTAATTTAGTACTTTTCACAATATAAATTATACAGTGAAAATGAATAAAGGATTGAGCCTCTTTCAAGTTATATACATAATTTTGTGCACATTTTCGTTCTCTAACAAGCGGAGGGCCGCAAACCGGGCGAAAGAAGAAAAACTCGCTCGTCCGGCAGCAATTTGTATTCTCGGCTCTTTAGCGCGCTCTCGGAACGGAGAATTGCCAGCGGGACCGCCAAGCTCGCTTGATTTAGCCGCCGGTCGGATTTACGAGAGTCGAGTGTGCTCTGCGCTCTTTCTTTTTATTTTTTATATACTGCACTTTGCATTTCGCTCTCTTGCTTTCTGTTCCGGCGGGCAGGTGCGCGCGGAGGAGGACGGGCGCTGCTCAATTTCACAGATAATGGAGCACTCGGTCGGTGCAGCCGCTCTGGAGCTCTTTAACGAGCCCGAGAACCACGATGACAAGGGCCACTTTGCGCGGCTAGAAATGAGACGCAATTTGACACGTGGGGAACGAGAGCAGAACCGACAGATCGATTCCAAAACGAGTGCGGCTATTTTCTTCGTAAAATGGTGCTCAATCAAATCATCAGCGTAATTGTACGATTTGTAAGACGAAGTAAATAATGTTGGCTTGGTTTCCTTTAATGATAGTTTATTTAGTTTAAAAACTTAAGAATGACATTCATTTTATAGAAAATTCAAATTAAATAATAGGAATTACTAAAAAAAAACATACAAAGATTCACAAATATTCTAATTTAAACGATTTGAATAAAATTTGTTTGAAGAAATTGACACTCGAGGAGAGAATCATGGTTTCCCTCGTTGCAGAATTAGTTTCTTAATCAAAAACATTTGAAAAAGAAAAACAATCAATTTCTGCGATGAGGAGAAGCTCAATCTCTTCATTTCCACAATTTTATTAATTATTTTAATTTTTATGAGATTTTGCATGCTTTCAAGAATCTTTTAATATTACAGGTTTTTAATTGTGGAATGTCTAAAAATATAAGATTAAATTTAAAAAAATAAAATAAAGTGAAAAGTGTGAAAATTGCAATTTTTTTACTCCTGTTTCAGTAGAAGTTTCTAGCAGATCCTAAAGAATGTTAGATATTTTTAAAGAGAATAGAATTATGATTTATGATTCAATCTCTAGGTTTTTTCTCCATTTAAATATTTTGATGTTAAGATCCTCTTTCAAAAAGCGCATTAAAGTCGAAAACTTTTAATTCCGGCACCCTCGCGTTCTGTCCCTGTGGCCTGGAGCGACTGCGGACGGTGTGCCGCTTTTTACGCTACTTTTCTGGCTGCATTTTACGACTGCATGCATAAGTTTGTTCTCATTCCAAAGTTGGCCAGCTACTTTTAAATTAAAACCGTCGCTCTCCGGCTGGCTTGGCGCAGCAGTAAAACTCTCGCGGGCAATCTCGCGCTGCGGCGGCCCCACGCGCTGTTTTCTTTTTCAATCATCTGTGTAAACAATTCATAAAAGCGGCCGTATTTTTAACTCCGCGGGGAGCGGCCGTGAGTAATTTGATCAGCCCTTGAAAAAACAAAAATCCAAAAATTTTCCACGCGAAAAAAAATAATTTTGTCACCGCCGCCGTTCCAATGGGAAATCTTGCAAACTATTTTTCGCCTGCTCTCTAATTTGAGAAGAAACTTTCCTCTCTCCCTCCTTGACCGTGTTGATGTTTTTTGCGTTAGTTCGGAGTAAAAAAAAAATTCCGCTCTGGTGTAGCGCGGGTGGCTGCACCAAGGAGCAAATTTGAATTTTAAATTAATAGCCCGAGTTTGCGAACACACTGTGTTGCAAAAAACACACAGCAACAGGGACGCCAATTTTATATATACACGTCTTGGGCGGGCTCATTTAAAAATAGCGCTTGGCGCGTATAAAATAAATTCAAGTGCCCACGGCAGCCGACTTACAAATAGAAATAAAAAGAGAAAAACCGCCAGCACCACGGCCACCGACTATTTACTCCTTCTTCTGTACGTGACGTGAAACGAGGAAGCTGGCAAATAAATATACCGCGAATTTCCTACCAAGCTCGGATACCTAGCACCCGGCCCAAAATAAAAAAAAGCTACACGGATCGGCGGTTAACTGCCGTCTCAGTAATAAGCCAGCCGTGTGTCATATACGGGTGCATTTTGCAGCTTCAAGGGGAGCATCTAGGAAAGTGCGTGGAAGAATTCGAGCAGTTGATGAAAATTCTGGTTGCTTTGATGGATTGAAAATAATGTTAAATCTAAATTTAAGTATTACTTAATAAATAAATTAAACTTATTTATTAATATTTTGTTTGATAATGACTTTTTAATTCATTTCTCAAATATATTTATCATTTTTGAAGTTTATCTTTCATTTAAAATATTTTTTAAACATTTTTATTGGTATCAACAAAGGTAAAATGTCTACAATAATTTTATGAAAAACAAGTAATATAAATTAGGCATCAAGAGTACATCGATACGCATTATAATTTATTAAATAAAATTATGTAAGGATTGAATTTTGATTGTAAAGTAGCATTAATTAAAAATTAAAATAAAATGAAGAATAATTATAATGGCGCTGTTATGGAATATGGATTTCCAAGACGATACAGATCAATTTCAACTCGCCACTCGCAATTTTTTTTCATAACATGCTGCATTTCCGCAGCTTCTATTTCGTACATACTTCGCGCGTGTCACTTTTCTCTCAGCAACAACATATACAACAGCACTGAGAGAGAGAGAGAATCTTCTCCTTTTGTTCCGAGAGCTCAACTCCCAGCAGCTCTCGAGAAATCTGGATCAACGCTCGTTCGTTTCACAATGCAACAAACAAATAAGATAACGTGTGCGCGCTCTTCTTGTTGAGCCCCATTACAAGCACATGCGCTTCCGCAGCAGACCCTAAATCTTTCACCGAGAGCCAAAGTGCAAAATGTAAAACAAATAGAACGTTTTATCTTTGGGGCGAGCGAGAAAAAAAGTTACTCTGCGCGCTTGATGCATGGCAAAAATTACAAACTTTTATCTCGCAACGAGTTGTGAAAAGTAGCGTGAAAAATGGATTGTTTTTCTGGCCGAGAGTGACGAACGCAAGCAAACTTTCTTCGGATTTATTTGCCGAAAATCTGCCGGCGTCAAATTTTGGAAGGGCAGCGCGGTTGGCATCGGAAAATATGAAAAATCATCGGTCGGTGGAGCAGCAATAAAGAAACCAACCGCGCCCGCTTCACCAAATGCTTTTCCGATACCATTTAGTGGCAGCGGCGACGGCAGCTAAACGCTTTCAGCTGATTCCATAAATTCGAGCCGGGCGACTTTCTTTTATTGCTATCTGGAAAGTAATTTAGCGGCAGCCACCGACGACCAGAGACGCACACCTGCAAACACAAAGCGGTGAAAAGAGTCTCGGGTTCAAAGCTCAGCTAGAACGATTAATCTTGGCCAAATAAATCTTCAAAGATTTACCGACTGGGACGAAAAAAAAGTTAGTAAAGGACAAAAATGGGAAAAATATTATAAATAAATTAATTAAAATTGCTACCTTATTATAAATTTTAAATAGTCAATTTTTTCATTAATAAAACATATTATTTGAAATTTCTCATCTGAGGTTTAATTGAGCATTATTAAATTATGTTAGAAGCAAATCGGAGTAAATGAAATTTTCATTTGACACTGACTGACTTGAATGAGTTATGCAACACGCACGTCGGTCGCGTCGGGCGGGAAGCCTACAGCTGCTCCTGGCGCGCGTCCACGTGTCACTAGCTCGACTCACTCGGACTGGCGGCCCATCTGTCTGTCTGACCGCACTGGAGGTGTATCGAGTTGCATGCACTACTTGCACTGTGTGTGTGTGTGTGTCGTGCTCGAGAGTGGCCCCGACATGCATAATGTAATGCAACCGCAGCCGCTGAGAGCTCCCTCTAGTGCCACGCTAATGTGTTTACATCGGACTGCAAATAGAGCTAGAGACACACAAACGCGCACTTTGTCGGCCAGAATGAGGCGAAAAGCGCTAAAGTGAGAACGAGTGCGGTCGTTTCGCTGTCGATTTCCAATTTCTGAAAGGGACGTTTAATTGGTAAAGGGAAACTGCTATAAATGTCATACAATGAGTTTAAATATGAGAGAAAATTTAAAATTTGTATTTTTATTGTTATTTATGTTTATTTTATTACTGCAAATTTAAATGTATTTAACTACAAACAGTTAAATTTTAATAACTTTTATTATTTATTTAAAATTTTATTTATTTATTATTTTTTGTGTATTTTATTTTTAAATTGTATATAATATATTTGTATAAATTTTATTTTATTTTATACACAAAATATATATATATATATTTTTATGTTTATTGTGAACTACACAGATTCTTCAAAGTAAAGATGTTGACAACATACTAGAAGGCCTTTGTTCATGTCAGGATTTATGAAAAGCATTATATAATTCTAAACGTATTGTTTTTTTAAATGAGTTAATCAAAACAAACATTGAATTTTCAACCGAGCATTATTAATTTTTATTTACAATTCAACCCACATGACTTGCATGATTTGAAATTGCTCGACACATTTTCACTTCAAACGATAAAAACTCATTATTCAAGCACCTGATTAAACTTGCTTTTGATATCAATTTGAATAATTGCCTTTGTCAATGCGAACCCTTTCGCTCATTAAAACGACGGACGATCTTTGAAAAACCCACCTCGGTCGCCGTCCTCGACGAGCGTGCGTGCTGTGCGCCCTCCTTTGTAATTAAAAGTGACTCGATCCACGCTGTTGGAGCGACACGAGAGAGAGCAGTTTATGAATATTCGACGAGGCTGCGACGGCGGCGGCGTGTCTATTAGCAAATATGCTGCTTTTCAGAGACGCCCGCGAGTTTGATAAATGATCTCTCGCGCTTTTTGCCGACACGCAGCAGTTTCGCGACGCGCGCGGCGATAAAGTTGGAGCGCGAATGTCGTTCAACTTTGCAAACAGTTTTTTGCGCGCAGCTACGCTATCAGCAAACACTTCTTGTTTATTCGGCGATCAAACGCGGATTTGCATACGGAGGAGGAGGAAAAGGTGAAAAATGTAGAAATCTGCTCGTGTGCTAAATAAACACTTGATCAGCAGGACTGAATTTTTTCGTATATGAAAAAAAAATCAGTAAAAATAAATCAAAATATCAAGGAAAAGAATTTTTCAAAACATTAGCTTCCTGGGCCTTTATGTCATGTTAGTAGGCATTCCAAGTTGATTTTATTTTTAAAAATATTCTTTTTTAAAAAATTTTAGTATCGAATAATAAACCATTAACATATTTAAAATTGAGTTCATCAATCGCTTAATTATTTAAAATAATTCATATTATTATAATTATTTATATTATTTAATTTAGAAAAAAATGAATAAAATAAAAAATGTTTTATAAATAAAACTTTATTTTTTATTTTTATATATTTTATTATTTAAAATTATGTCTTTATTGTAATTTTCCAAGCACCCTTGTTCCTTTTTGCATCCATGCTAATCCCGTTGAGTGCATCGGCCAGTAAAAACTTTGCCGTCCGGTCGATTAGGCAAATTACCAGTCCAAAACAAGCAGCCGTTGGTGCAAGAAGTTTATCTCCGTTGATTACGTTGCTGCCGCCACCGGCCTGCATGTGGGCTCGAATAAAATATATTTGTGTATGTACCGGATGGGTCTTTTTTCCTCTCTTGCAAAAGCCGGTGGACTTTTCTCTCCGTTTTTTATTTCGTTCTTGGGTTCCTTAACGATAATCCCTGCAAGGTTTGCACCAAAAGGGACCGGTCGGGCGTGTTTTTTCTGGCAGCCGTCCCACCTGCACCTCGCTCTCCTCATTCGAGAGGAAAAAAAGAAGAAAGAGATGAATCGATTCGGTCCGTTCGTTAATTAGGGCTGGTTGAATAAGCAAAATGGGCCCCGAGTGGCCAGCGGCGGGCGACCGCAGAAAAGTCCCGAGGCGATTCCGACACACACAAAGCGAGCAGCTCCCTTATCTAGGCGAAATTATCCCGAGCGAGCGAGAGAACGACCGACCGACGGTCCCTTGGTAATGGCGGCACACAAGGAGCTGCTGTCCTTGCACGAGATATTCTTCTCAATATTTGATGGTCTCGGGCTAAACAGAATGCTAGATGAGATCTGAATGGCGGCGACAACGGCCGCCGTTAGTTTAATGCGGCTGCTGCTGCTTGGACGCGCGCAAAGTCCTAAAATAAATTAGAATGGGCGCGACGTGAGACGGATAAACATCTGCCAACGACGTACCCACACCCACTCGCGCCCTTCTTCACTGAGTAAGTAAGAAACCTCCGTATTTTTATTTTTCAGAGATGAAAATGAAAGAAATTGAATTTTTGTTGTTATTTAAAAAAATTGGAATTGAAATAATTGTGGCAACATTTAAAATTATAAAATTTATAATTAATTTTTTAACTTAAAAATTGTGTGTTTTTAAGAGGTGGTTTTACTGAAACTGTGCGAGAAAATCTTGGCCTTAAAGAATGGAATACATAAAAAATTTTTGATTATAATTGAGAAATTAATTTTTAAAAGACTCCAAAATTAATCTCTTTGTGTCACAAAGAATCAAAAACACAATAAAAACCCGGAAATTTAGGGCAAACAGCGCAACATAGCTGACCTGCATCGCGATTTTACCCAATTCCAGGTTCCAGGGTTCATTGTATAAAATATTTATGTAATAATTTGAAATACTTATTTTTCTCAGAAAATTGTTAGTGTGCTTTTTTTCTGTTCAAATTAGTGTAGAGTAGTGTTTTGTTTGTGTTGTAAAGTGTAAAGCAGTTTCAGGGGTTAATTTTTAAGAGGTTTTTACGTGGATTTACTGAAACTGTGCGAGAAACAGTTTCAGTAAATCCACGTAAAAACCTCTTACTTTTTTTTCTTCACTCTGTTATTATTCATTTTAAGTAGTTGCAAAATATGTCTATAGTTATTGACATTCAAAATATCTGTCCAAATAATGTCATTAGATAATAAAAAAATAAAATAATAAACTACGGAATTACGGATGAGGATGTAAATATGATTAAAATGTTAATTTGAGAAAGCCTTATTTTTTAAATTCCATGAGAAAACTTCTTCGAACAAAATTTTTAACTTCTTAAGCGGCGGATGTGTTCTTTTTGATGGCAGAAGTTTTAGCAAAATTCTTGCTATTGGTGGTGCGTCGTTTTGTCCAACGATTCTTTTTTTTTTTAATTAAATTGCTTTTCAACAAATGAATGTAAACAATGTTAAAAAAATTTACAGGACTGATTAAATACAATTTATTTTTATTTTTAACTAATTTATGTTTTCTGCAACTGAAGTTTGAGCAATTTTAGTGAAATTCTTCTTTTCAAACAAACTTTGCATTTTGAAAAACCACTCTCAATTTCCATCAACAAACGTGCGGTGTTAACGTATGGAAATTGGACATTGAAATGCACTCACTTTTGGAGTGTCAATCGATTCCGCGGTCGTCCTCGCTCTCATATGTTTGGAAAAATCCACCAGAGAAGCCGAAATTAAACTATCAATCATTTTTCCCATTTGGCCGCGGCCGATACTTGATGGATTGCACGGCAGACTCACGCCCCGCCGAGAATTGCCTCATGTGCGGCGTGTATAATTCGGCTTATCTCACGCAGCCCCCGCTGCTCGGCTGGCTGCGTCACCACACATGTGTGCACTTGACACGAATCCGCGCCGTAATTAGACCTCTTTCTTTCTGTCAAGAAGTTTTGGAGAATCGGATATTAGCGGCGAAAGGCGAGAGTAAAGATTTTTTTTCTGTTCCGTGTCTCTCGCGATGTTGACAGCCGGCAAAAGAAAGAGGAAATGGGAATCGGAGCGAGCGCACTTGAATTTTTATTGCCCGCGAGAGATAAGCGGCTAATTTATATTTCATTAATTCAATCTGGGCCGCTTTCAATACGAAACGAAGGCCGCGTTCACTCTTTTTTTTCACTACACATCAGACATCACGTACACGCCAGACATGTAATACCGGCATTTGCTCTGAGCTGATACATATTTGACTTATAAAAATACGAGGAAAAATTACGGTTAAGAGGAGTTTAGAAAGATACTTCAAAGTTGGTCTTTGCTCCGAGAGTCTTAATCTATTCAAATGGGAATGATATAGTTTTTGATATTTATTATGTCATTATAGTTTCCAAAAAGCTTGATAAAAATGATTAGTGATAAAACACAGATCGACCCCGAATTACAATTGGTCGAGAGAATACTTTTCTATTTGCTTAGAAAGAAAATTAATATCATAAAATTTAAGTGAATATTTCACTTTCTAATTAAAAATTGCAAATAAAAAATTCACATTATCAAACTGGAAACTAAAAATCAGATGAATAATTTTATAATTTCTACAAATTGAAAATGTAATCAATTTAAAATACGTGGAAAAGAAGAGATCGGGCTTTTCCTCGCTGTAAATATTGTTTATATTTAAAAACAAAACAGCTCTACCAGTTTCAGTCATGGTTTGCGCCCCTTTTTCATGAAGAAGCAAAAATAAGCAAATTGAAAAACCACATTTTTTAAGGAAATAATAAAAAACTAACAAATTCAAGTACGAAACTATTTCATGAGCAAACGCGCTGACGAGTAAATTTTATAATTTTTTTACAAATTTTGAAATGAAATCAATTTAAAGTAGATGAAAACACCAAGCAATTTTTTTTCAAATCCTTAATTCAAATGTATGTATATATAATACAATAAAACCTACTTAATTTGTTTTAAATATGATGAAAAAAAACTCATTTTCTATTTTTTAACTCATCCGAAGGGACCATTTTCAGTTGTTCAAACGCTATTTAAAAATCATTAATATATTCAAAACAGCTTTTCCAAAAATTCTAAAAATGTATATACTGACGCAAAATGACATGCCGCATCTTTTGGCTATCTCGGATTTTTTGTCAGGTTGCCTATCTCAAAGGGGCAAAAAACTGAAGATTTTGCCCTTTTGCCAGGGTCAATGACCTTTGACCTAGAAACTTGGTAACTATTAGCTCCAATCTCCCACCGAGAAAATTAAAAAATCTTCACCCTTATTAATTTGGCATCAGTTCTAGTAAACCCTTGTGTATCTCAGACGGCCATATTGGATTTTCAAAAATATGAATTTATTCATTATTAGGGTATTGTAAAAACCAAAATATTATATTATACTATCATAATATTTGACTATGGAAATCAATTAAATCAAAGTGTTCAAAAATTTGCTTAAATGTCTCGGAAACGTGAAAAATGCAAAAAACTACGTTTTTCAACCTTAAATTTAACTTTTTTCAAAAATTTACGGGGTGACCTCCAATTTTCTGGTGCCACGTTTGTAGCAGGTTTGTCAAGGAACATGCTGGTGGGTCACAAACCCTTGCCAAAGGCAATATTGTTGACTTAAAATGCAATCAAACGATTTTAGTGAGAATTTTACATAAGCGAGCAATGTTAAATTCAAATGCGTTTTTCTCACAAATTTCCGCGGTGACCTCCAATGTTCTTGTTATATAAATGATCCCTATGGTCCAAACTATTAGTTTTTGTGGATGATAAAGCTGCGCTAAGGTGTTTTCATCCTCTTTAAAATAAATTTTTTCTATTTTTAACAATAAAAAAACTAAAATTTAAAAAAAAATATCATCGCAATTTTCAGTTTCCTTTACAATAATCTAGATCTAGAGTGCCTCGTGTATATTGCCAAACTTTCTCGTTTCGCCCGCTCTTCTCATAGTCATTATCAATTCGAACGTTGCGATCCAAAACAAAAGCGCTGTGCCTGCGACATCAAAGGCTGGGCCGACTGCTCGCTCGCTCGCTCTCTCTATCCGTCCATCTATCTCATCGGCTTTAAAGGCTCCAAAAGACGTACGGGAACACAAAAAGCAGCAGCACTACTAAAAGCATCGCACACTCACGCAGCGACCGACCGACCAAGGGAAGACGACGGAGATGCACACGCTGGCTGCTCCAATCGATAAAATTACAACGGCCGCCTTTATCCGGCACAAAGAGGACGCCCACGTTTGTAAAATGACTCGGGACACGGCGTGTTTTGCGCCCCAAAGTGCACTTTGCCGCAACCAAATCGGCCCGATATCGATCACCTACCGCATAAGCAGCACAAAAAAAGTGTAACTTTCATGCTTCACCGAGCCTTTGATCTTTCATTGGTGTGAGAAAAAAATTTATGTATTATGCAGAATTTCCTTTTGTTCGTAAAGGATTGTTAGAAAATGATGAATTGATTGAAATGATTGATTATATGATAATAATAACTCTATTTTTTTTAAATAAACTAATATTAGGGTTTTTAAGTCCATAATTTATTTGTTTATTTGTACAAATTAATTACATTCAATTGTTAAAAATAAAATAATATATTTGAATTGAATGGAATTGTTGGACAAAACGGCAAGAATTTTGCTAAAACTTCTTACTTAGATCAAAAAGACCCTTAAAATTAAACATTAAACTTTTAAAATTTGCCACGGGACGTAAATTTGTCATATAAAATTTGCTTAACAAACTTTCATGTTCCTTGTTTAGATTTTGATTTTAAAATTCAATATTTTGTCAGTAATCAAAAGAAAAATTGAATTCATCGTAACAAGTCCAAAATAAATATTGCTACAACTTTTTGAATAAAATCACAATGCAAGCCTCGCACGCCCACAGACACAAATGGACAAAAGCGCCGGTCATGTGTCACATGACATAGAAGGCAAAACAACCATTATTTTTCATTTGGAAATTCATCCCGTGGCTCGTATGACTGTGTGCATGTCCAAGAGCAGTGAAATAATTACGAGTGTGCGTCAGTCACAGCAGTCGGGACCGCTGGCCGACATGCTAATTACACTCATCATCGGGCTGCTTTGCGGGTGGCATATTTAATAACCCGGCTGGAGCAGCGAAAGTAATACAAGAGCGCGCGGCGGTACATTCGGTCGGTACACGGGCCGAGCGTGCGCTTGACAAGTGCATGTGTTTCGCCGACGCACAAAATAATATACGGCCGAACACGGCTTGCATTTGGACAAGCGGCAAACGAGAATGGACGAGACCACTTGAGCCGCAATTTTAAGGGAAAGGCCGGGGGTTCCGATTGGGATATTTTTCTTTTTTTTTTATTCCCAAGCAAATTCTCGATATTCTGAAGAACTGTCAAATTTCTAGTATTGCACATTTAACATTAAATATAAAATTAATTTGTTTGAAGAAGTTGACACTCGAGGAGATGATCATGGAAATGAAGATTCGGGCTTTTCCTCGAAAAGCCCGAATCTTCATTTCCATTTAAAATTAATGCTTCAAATTAAAACAGTATAAAAAATAAAGTTTTAAAACTTATTATAATAATTTTATTTTTTAATGTATATTTTAAATTAATAAACCGTAATTTTTTTATTAGTTTTTTTAATTTAACTCTTTAAAAGCTAAAAGTTCAACTTTGATTTTTTATAAATGACAGATTTATTCCTGCATTATTCGATAACAAAAAAAATTATAAATATTTACAGCTGCTAAGTAGAATTATTTTAATATTAATAATGTCATAACTGAAAGTTCATCTATCGGCTCATGGTTACCTTTTTAAAATAGTCATCACATTATTAAAGACATGTTTCTTAATATATTGCACTTAAAAGTTCTAGTATCTTAAATAAATTCAGACTACACATTTTATTCATAACCAACACTTGTCTTAAAAAAAACGGTATTAAAAAAATTAAATTATTTTCTCATATTTTAATTAATTATTTTAAATTCGAATAAAATTTATTTCATGCGTTAATTTTGTATTTAAAATAAGGTTTATGATACAACTTTGATTTTCTTTCTACTGAGAGAGATTCATTTCTGATTTTGATGAAATTCCAAAAAATAATCTCTTATATTCTGCTTATATTATATTATATTTTCTTGTAAGCAGACAACAATTTTAACTAACAATTTTTTCACAACTGGATTTTGTCTTTCAGTAAATAATGGCTACGTTTTTCAAAATAATTATCATAATATTGAATTTAATGCTATTGCTTCTTCTATCTGTCAGAACATTAACATTACACTTCTGACAAGGAATAATACAAATAAGTTCCATAAAATATATATATGTCCACGGCTTGATTCGATTGCCCACTCGGACTGAGTGCATTTTTTTTTTTACTTTCATAAATTCAGCTCTTTCTCTCAAATCCGCCATTCGCCGAGGAAAAAGCGGCAAATCTCCATTCCAGGGGACATTTTTCACTCGTTTCTTATTCATTAAGTGGCAAATCTTCATCGCACGCCTCATTGATTATTCAAATTTTCAGCTGCGTTCTTTGGCTTGTATCGGGTGCAATTCTCTTTATTGCACCCCAGACGCGGCCCCAACAACAAAAAAAACCCCCTCTTCGAACGGGGGCTGTAATTCCACCGCTGGAAAATAATAACGTCGCCGTCAGCAGCGCCGAGAAACAGAAGAAGAAAAAGAGTCGCGCACTTTTTCTTCGGATCAAACGCGGCGAAAAATAATAAATGACGGCTCCATTTCTTCTCTCGCGAGTGCGTGTGTGTATCAAAAGATGAGATCAATACTCTCTTTCGCACTCGTCGTCGTCTCTGCTTTCTTTCTTTCTCGCTCGCTCTCTTTTTATTGTTCGCGCGGCGGCCCGCATAATGTATGAGAATGAATATAGTGTGGAAAAATAACCCGGCAGCACCAGCAGTGCCGCGCGCACTAAATTGAAAACGCGCTCTCTCGATCCGGCTCTCCATTTCTGCGCTGTCTGTTTGATATGCAAATTGGTTTGTATTAGTAGTAATTTTCAATTTTTCACCCGATCGATTTCTTTCCGGCGAGTGAAAGACGAAAGGGGACCTTTGAGTGCGTTTTGGGGCACACAAAAATAGTGCCGGAGAAATGGGAAAACTTTTATGGGAATTCAGAGAACGTTTGATGGGTTTTGAAGAGGGCAATGAATTTGGAGAATATTTAAACCGATTCAAAAGTCAATTTGCTTTAAAACGTTTGAAATCTTGTTCCTTTTTTTCGACATTAAAATTCGGAACATTTTCAGGCTATAAAAAATAAACTTGCTAAAAATCTTTAAATTTGTGCGATTTAAAAAGTAAACCTTAGTTTTGCAGAATCTACAAATCGAAATTTAAAGATCCCAAATTAATCTGAAGCCCTTTAAATTAAGGATCATTTTATAGTTTTCGTTACACTGCAAACTTGTGCTTAGCTAATTAAAAAGCACTCGCCTCATTTAGTTTCCAAATGAAATTTTCTGTCTTCCGTCCTCTGCCGCTTTTGATTTACTTGAGCAGCAAAAGCACTAAAATCATATACAAAATTTACGACCCTCTTTGCCTTCTCTGGAGCGCCAAAATTGGCTCAAAGTCGAGAGAGCGATTGCAAATGAGCTCGAAACGGAATTTCTCATCAGCAGCTTCTTGCGCGCACGCTAAAAATTAATTAGAGCGAAATGCGTGTGTTGATTGCGAGCGCGCCGAGCTACTTTTCTTGCTTATTAGTCGGGTTGGCGGACGCGACGGGAAAAAGTGGGAGGACACACGCAGGGCTAGGCTGGAGCCGAGCTCATGGCTGCTTTAATTATCCATTCTGCTGCTGCAAAACGCGAGTGTAAATTACATTACACAAGCCGGTTTTGTTCACAATCCGGCACAGACGCTTCGTTTGCTTCCTACCAGCGCGTTGAAAGAATTAATGCGGAAAGCCTTGGATTCAATTGAGACTGCACAAGAGGACTTAATGACTATGAAAATAAAATGACTCTGGTTTGACTAAACTAGTTAAAATTCAAATATAATAATTGAGTTTAATAAATCTTTGGATTATTTAAGTATGAAATTTGAAGTTTATTTGAAAATTTAATTTGGAAAAATGTAAAAATCTTTGGAAGTTGTTCAGCTAAAGATAAAGAGAATCAAAATAATTTATTGTAAGAATTTTTATATTATTGTTGTTTATTTGTCCAAATTTTTACATTACATTGTTTACATTCAATTTTGAAAACAATTTATTTGAAAAGAAAGGAATTGTTGGACAAAACAGCACCATCACTACCAAGAATTTTACTTAAACTCCCGAGATCATTGCTTTTTTTTCTTATAATTTTTTATCCTTTAAAGCAAGAACTCCAAATGCAAATTCTTCTCTCTAAAAAGATCGATTTTTCTCTAGTTTTCCCTAAAGATTTTCACCCCTCTTACTCTTTCAAATCTGAAAAGTACCGCTGGCTATTTAGCGGAAACTCCAGAGCGCCCCTTTCCCCTCCTAAACACCACCCTAATGGTTCTCCACCCTCCTTTGCCGGGCGAAAACTGCGCTCTTTTCAAATTAGAAAGAACGCGTTTGTGGTGCTTAAAAAATAAAATAAATTCGGTGGCGACGGCGGCCGCGCGTTTATCCTAATGAGTCGGCCACAGATATGCACAGTCTGGCGACCACTTGGCCGCCGCCATGCTTGGCCAGAAATCGTCGGTAACGAGCAACTGGAGAGATTTTCGCACACCTTCCACGCGATTTTAATTATCTGAGCCCCACTGCTTGAATGTGAGGATAGGGTTTTATTAAAATATGGGAAAATTTCAAGAATATTGGACAAATTTTCTACCTGATAAAATTATAAATCATTTGCTTAGGTAACGTGCGCATAAAATTATAGCAGAACCGGTGGCGCTGAGGTCGGTCGACACCTCCGCTCACCTGCACATTCTATTGTTGATTTTCGCAATTTTTATCGATAATAGAGTGCTTACGAACAGTACACAGTGATTGTGAATGGTAATTCTGCATGAAATGGCTGAGGTGCACCCTCCGAACGCTCTGCAACTCCCAATTTTCCACTTTAAAGACACTGACCTGCGGTACCTGCCGGCCGCCCAGCCAAACATCATGGCGGCCCACTCAGGTTTTGTTCCACTACACGAATTTCAGAAGCTTCAACACGCTCATCTAGAACTTCAGAGGGAGGTGAGCGTGCTGAGGATGACCGTCAGCCAGTTCCTCGGCTCCCAGCCAGAAACGTTTACGAAAGAAAACATTTCTCTCCACGGCCCAGTACCAAATGGCCCAGGTGAAAATCAAAGCTATGCAGGTGGCAGCACCGATCGGGACCACCAAACGGCACCTGAAAACGCTGCCCCTTGGGCCCCTTGCGCCCCTGCTGGTGCCCCTCATGACCCAAATAATTTCCTTGCAATTTCAAATAAGCCTCGTAATAATAAAACATGGAATAGCCCGCGCGGAGAAGGGGGCGCCCAAACAATCGGAAGTGGACATGAAATCCGCCGCCCCCGCCCTCCACCCCCAACAGCCGCCCCCGCACCTAGGGGTCAAAAAATGAAGTGGTTCCAACTCCCTCCTCACCAATACAATGACGAGACTTACAACAATTTCCGCGCCGAGGTCGACCGAATCAACGAGAAGGGTATCGGACACAAGGAGGGCGCCAAATGCAGGGTGCAACGGAAGCAGGGCGACCTGATGCGCGCCAACGAGCCCTTCAAGGCGCACGCCATCGCGGCCGACTGCGGCCTCCGCAGGGGCTACGCAGCTCACCATAAAAACGTGGTGGGAGCTCCGACCGTTCCGGAGGGCACGGTTGTCCGGCCGGGGACCATTCTGCCCCAGAATTTTGAAAAAAAGCAGGGGTTTCCGAAGACCACTTTCCTCAACTGTGTGTCCAAGGTCTATTCCTCGGAGCGGCTGCAGGACACCTGGGGACAGTTTGTCAACAATGTAGAGGTCATGGTCAAGGGTCTGGCCACTTTTTGCAAGGAGAATGGAGTGACCCGCTTGGCCATGACCAACATGTGCTGCGGGCTTGATGGCATGCCTGCGAAATGGATGGAGCAGCTCCTCTTCAAAGAGTTCCACGACCTGGACATTGAGATCAACATCTACCACATCAAGAGCTGGTGGCGCCGGCAGCAGCGCCTCACCGACCGCCCGCCTGCCCGAACAACCCACTACCCCCAACAGCATCCTCATGAGCAGCTACCTCAGCAGCCTCCTCCTCCCGGAGCTGAGGATTTTATCTCGGCCCCGTAGTCCACCCAGCACAGGATGAGAAAACTGAATTTTCAATAATGCTCTGGAATGTTGAGGGACTTTATAACACATTAGAAGCAATTCATTTTAAAGACTCTGATTTTTTCAATGGTTTTGATTTGCTTTGTTTTACCGAAACTTTTTCACAAAAACCACTTAATATTCCGGGATATCATTCTAATAATCTTTTTGCATATAAAGAGAAAAGGCAGGGAAGACCACTAAGGGGCATTTCACTTTTTTATAACGACCGTTTTGGGGATATAATTAAAACAATCAAAATTAAAGACTGTACATTAATAACATTTTTTAAAAATATCATCATAATTCTTTGTTATTTTAATCCGAACATGAATGAATTTGAATTTTTAGAAGAAATTTTGACTGCTTTCGGGAAGATTGATAACTTTTATGAACAAAACATTATTTTCTTGGGCGATTTTAATGCACGACTGGACAAAAACAGCGAAAAGGCCAAAGAATTAATTAACCAGACACAACAACATGGCTTAAAATTAGTTAATGATAGTCTAACAAAAACATTTGGAAATGATAATCATGGTAGCACAATAGACCTGATTTTTTATAGTAGTAACTTTTCATTAGAATATAAAAAGATTAATCAAGAAACATTTATTAAGAGCCACCATCCAGTTGAATGTAAATTAAGCACAAAGAGCCAAGGTTTTCATAAGCGAGTACCAAGGAATAAAAATAAACCGGTTTATAAAATTGACCTAGAAAAACTTAATTACTTGGTCGAAAATAATTATGTAAATATGAATACCCTATTAGACAATGAGAACATTGAAGCTTTTTACTTGCATATAGTTGACATCATTCAGAATAGCAGGCAGACTCCTCGAAAAAATAATAGAAAAAGTAAACCTTGGTTTGATGAGGAATGCTTCCTATTCCGAAAAGAATTAATTAATATTTATCACAGATTAATAATGGGAAATTTCAGAAATGATAACCTTGTTCAGGAATTTAGAGATAAAAGAAGAGAATATAAGAAACTTATTAAATCTAAGAAAATAGACTTTCAAGGGCGCAGGGAGCAAGAATTAATCAAAGCAGCCGAAGCAGAGGCTTATATGTTCCTACGGCAGCCAGTGGACATACGGAAAAAAGTTCAGAATCAAATTCCAATCTCTGAATGGGTAGAGTTTTTGAGTAATGTATTAAACACTGAAAACCTGAACTTCACGGACAGTCTTGAGTTTGACTCTCTACTTGCTGATTATGACGAAGATATAATTTGCGAACCAATTTCAGATGCAGAAATTCAATATGCCGTACAAGGTTTAAAAAATAATAAATCTCCTGGCCCAGACTTAATTACTAATGAAAATATAAAAGTCCTATTGCCACTTATGATGCCACTGTTCAATAAATTTTTAAATAAATGTTTAACACTTGGGAAAATTCCTACGCAATGGAAACAATCAAATTTGAAACTTCTTTACAAAAATAAAGGGGATATAACGGATTTAAATTCATACCGGGGAATCTGCCTCAGTAATACCTTGTGTAAATTATTAGACAAAATTATTGCAAGAAGACTTTTAGAAAAGTTCAATGATTTTATACCAGAGGAGCAGTTCGGATTTATGCCGAAAAAGTCCACAATAGATGCAATTAAACTTTTTCAAGAAAAAATTTATAAAAATATAGGTCAAAAAGGATATAAGAAATATGCTTTGTTTATAGATTTAAAAAAGGCCTTCGACTCCACTTCGAGAAAAATTTTTATTAAAAAAGTTGCAGAAAAAAGTAAATTCTCAAAAAGTGAACTCCTTTTGCTTTCGGAACTTCTTGCGATAGATTCAATTCGAGTCGACGACGGTGTGTCTTTATCAGAATTCTTCCCACAATCAAATGGTTTTAAACAAGGTATGAATTCTAGCCCAACCTGTTTTAATATTTATATACATGATGTAATTAAAATTTTTGAAAATGTAGAAGGGGTAGAATTCCTATTTTATGCCGATGACATGGTTTTTATTAGCGACTGTTGCAAAAAACTTGAGCTTGCTATGCGTAATTTTTTGGAATATTGCAAAGAAAACAATCTGCAACCTAATTTCGAAAAAACAAAAATCCTGAAATTTACAAATAAAGGCAAGGGTGCCAAAGGGAAAAATAATGAATTAATATGTGCAGGGAATAACATTGAATTTGTAAATAGTTTTTCGTACTTAGGAGTTGTGTTTCAACCCTCAGGAACTTCTTTTTCAAAGCATATTAGCGACAGATGCAAAAAGGCAGTCACGGCAATGTATGGCTCGGGAGATTTAAGGAATTTATCAATCGATTGTGCTCGCCGTCTATTTGCATTAAAATTTGCCCCGATAGCAACGTATGGCATTGAAGCCATTTGGCCACACCTCAAGTCTTGCGACTTTTTTATTTTGGAGAAATTAATGACAACTTTTTATAAAAAAGTACTAGGAACAGGAAAATACTGCAGAAACACGTTAATCTACCATTTAATTGCCGCCGAAGAATTTTTTGTCACAACCACCATGAACAAATTCAACTTAACCCCCACTCCGGCATACGAAGAGTTTTTAATTAATATTGAAATTAGAGCTGAAAGGGAATTTGATTTAAACTTCTTTGAAACGCCAGCTATGATAAATGACTGCTGGAAGCAACCCCTTTTCAAAAATAGACATGCTTTTACTCGATATGCAATGACTGGGTTTCATTATCTAATTTGTAAAGACAAAAGTTTTCACTCTACTGCTGGCGAGGACTGCGTGTGCGAGCTATGTGACGAAAAGTGCACCCAATACCACCTTGAGTTCTGCAAGAAGAGACTTCACTCAATAAACTTTTACGCCACGATGAAGAAGAAATAGTGCAATTTAATTACTTGAAACTTATATCTGTATGAGTGTATCAAAAGTTGTACCCAGATGGGTTTAATAAATAAATAAATTAAATAATTATTGTAATTTTTTTTAATTTGATCCTTGTTAAAGATCCTCTCCGGTCAAGTGTATTGCTCTCTATTCTGAAAGATTGCTAAATTTTGAGCATATTTTGTGAAAACACTGTGTGAAAATTCCAAACCGTTGTGTCTCAATCAAAAGAAAACCTAAATACGAGTGATTCGCGCGAAAAACGTGTGAGAATTGAGTAGCCAATCAGATCCATCAGTTTGTTAAAAAAACTACAGAATTTGGCCACATTGGCGCTGCGATCGCTGATTTTGCCAAGTTTTCTGCACAGCATTAGTGGAAAAATCAGCGATCGCAGCGCCAATGTGACCAAATCTTGCAGTTTGTGGACTTCACTGATGGATCTGATTGGTAACTCAATTCTCACATGTTTTTCGCGCTAATCACTCGGTATTTAGGTTTTCTTTTGATTGCGAAGTAACGGTTTGGAATTTTCTCAGTGTTTTCACAAGACATGCTCGTAATTTAGCAATCTTTCAGAATAGAGAATTGGAGAGGATCTTTAAGAAAAAAATCAATCATAAACCTAATTATTTTAGCCTGATTTTACTAATAATTTAGCTTCCTTTTTATTTATTTTTATTTATTTTTTGTCTCGCAGCGTTCGAAACATTTCCTGATTGAAACATTCCCGGTTTTCTGCTCTAATCAGATGATGCTCTCTCTGTGTGTGTTGGACGCAGTTAGGCGAGAATATGTCAGTCATGTCGGTCGTGCATCGAGTTGTGTTTCAACAGCGTTTCGCAAAGCAAATACTAATCCAGTAGCAGCTTTATTTACTTTTCAACTTTGCTCGTCGCATGAATTATGCATTCGCAAATTCATATAAACAGCGCAGCAGGCCGAATTTATTTACGCCCGTGTGCTGCAAACGATGCACACAAAACTAACGAACGAACTGCGCCGACTAATACTGCACACATACGTACGTACATTGGCGGCGCCAACGCCAGCAGCCGGTGGTCTAATCCAATAATAAAGTTGGCGCTTTTGCTGTTTATCACTGCGATTCACTCCGCCTCTCTGATCAATTGAAATTTGTTCCTGACTAAATTTTGTTTGTGATGTTGCAAAATTATTGAAATTATTGCTAATAAGTATAAACATATAAAAAAATTACCACACCATATTAAAATAATATACCATATTTTAATTATATCGTAATTTTATGACCTTTTATTTTAATTTAGTTGCAATTATTAAAAATTCTTCTTTTTGAATTTTATTTAAATTAATTTTTTTATTAAATATTGCTTTATTTATAATTTCCTCGCATATGACAGTCTAAATATTATTAATTTTATTTATAAAAATATAATGTAATTTGAAATATTATTAATTTTCACTCACTATAAGGTTTTCATCTAAAATTTTGAAAAGATAGTTCATGGCTCATGTGGTAGCAGTAAAATTGAGTAAAATATTATTTCTAATAACTGATGACAAATTATTTCATGGATAGTTTAGATTAATGAATTATCATGAAACTATGAAACATAAATTATTCCTTATTGTTTGTTCAAAACAAAAAATTATGTGATACTTTTTGGCAGGGGTGTAATTGGAGTGTATTTGAAGGTTATTTAGAGATCAATGATTAATTAAATTTAAAAAAAAATGTCTTTCTGTCTTATTTTCATCATACTTATCCTCTGAGAAATCATTTTAATTCGTATATAATAAAAAAAAACTAACGATGTGTTTATTTTATTTCATCTTGCAGCGAAGAGTGGACAAATTTTTCTACTATCTGTTACTGAATTGTTGGGAAACATAATTAAAATTTGTAGTGGGCCCCACTTAGCTCAATAAATATTCCGTGCATTGTGTCATTTGGCGCGCGAAGGGTTGATTTTAATCAGCCCCGCGCAAGTGGAGCGCGGGGTCGCGTCGGACACAAATTGATGAAGCGATACCCTTTCTTCATACCACCGACCAAAGACATTTACAAATCGTTTTTTCTCTCTCGCGCGCTTGCTCGCTGCCCGTAATTAAGCTCGGCAGCAGTGACCGCCGGTTATTTACAACCGAGTGGAGCGCAGTGTAATTTAGCCTCTCCGTACCCTGCATATTATACAAATGATACACACAGAAACATATATACACACCCCTCCTTTGGCGTGTGTGTTAATTAATAAACGCTATCAATCCATCTGC
The DNA here is from genome assembly GCF_031216515.1 of Neocloeon triangulifer. Taxonomy (NCBI): domain Eukaryota; kingdom Metazoa; phylum Arthropoda; class Insecta; order Ephemeroptera; family Baetidae; genus Neocloeon; species Neocloeon triangulifer. The sequence continues at coordinate 2,585,256 of NW_026775555.1, read as the reverse complement.
TGAAATTATTTTAACGACTTCCTTAGAAAGATGAATTATATACACTCGAATAAAGTTTTCATTCCAATTTATTTTTTATTTTTTTTATTTTTACAATTTCGCTGATTTCAATCGCCATTAATCACGCGTTTTGTATCCCGGCGGCGGCAGTCTTTGACAAAACGCGCATAAATAATGTTGTTTGTCGAGGAAAGCGCGCGTGTGTTTTTGTGACAGCAAAAAACCGCTGTCAAAATTCGAGAATCAAAGTCCCGCGGCGATCATCAATCAGCGGGGCGCGCATTCCGACCGGACGTAATTCGAAATATTTGAAAAATTGTGACAAAAAGTCAAAAACATGCAAATCGGTTTGTTTTTGCTGATTGATTGAAAGCCGGTCGGACGGAAAAATGTAAAGGTCACCGCGCGCGGAGAGACTTATTTGCAGCGCCATTGGTTCGGTTTGATTAACCTCTTGAGCGGCAATCAGGCCATAATCCCGATGATGGATTCTAATCAAGCCAACGTTCGAATGGCCTCACATCATCCAGAGCTAGACGACGAATGGCCGTCAGGGCTGAGAGAGATTGGATTTTGTGGCTTTCATGAATGCAGCTGCCCAAGTTGATGTACGTTTTGAACGATGGCATCTAATTTTTGTGATTAATCTCACGTGAGAATAGACGAGCTGAAAAAAATAAAGATAATTTTTCTTCTAGAAATTGTAATTCCTTTTTAACCAATCGATTCTTTTGTGAAAATATTTATTTGATTAAATTCGTTTTTAGATCAAAATTTGTAAAATTGTTCTAGAAAACACGATCCAGATTAATTAGAATAGTTCAGTAAATAAAAGGTTACAAAATTGAATCAATCTTGGTTGAAAACAGTTAAAAAATTATCATTTTAAAATAAAGAAAATAAATTAACAATTTATTTGGTTATTTCCCATTTAAAAAGTTATAATTTATAATAATAATTTTCAGTTTTTTAATTATATTTGACTTGATGTAAAATGTTGTGTATTGTATATTTCATTGTATTTGAATGGAGAATAAATAAATGCATTGAAGTAAAACGCAAAATGTTGGAGTTAAAATTCAAGCGAAAGTTTAAAAATTGACATTTGTGTTTTAAAAGTAGATTGAATGATGTTTTACCCTGCAAATAAAAATAAATAAATATTACCATTAATCTGACAATGAATAGCAATTTCAAATAGTATAATTTATTTAATTGATAAAATATTGTTCAAAAGATTAGAATTATCGTGTTTTTAACCCCAAGGATATTAAAGAATACAGTTTAGGAAAAAATAAATTTTTTATTGAAAATTGAAAATATTATTATTATTGATCTTTATTGACGTATGAGGCGTCACCACGATGTAATTACTCATTGCGACGCGCCCCATTTGCAACATAGTACAAAACAAGTAGAAAATAGAGAGTAAAAAACAACAAAAATATTACAATGTATCAAATAAAATTCATGTTAATGAATAAATCGCCTCAAACTACTTTCAAAAATCTTGTATCGAGGCTCCAAGCGAATCGAAACAGGTAATTTGTTATACAAAAAGCAGCTAAACAAGTCAAAGGGTTCTGCTTAAAAATTAGCAAAGTCTGAGCAGGAACATACAAATCCCTTTTTGCCCGTGTCTGATAATTATGAACTTCACTTGTTTTTTGAAAATAGTGCGGATATTTACGAAAAATTTACACGACTCAAAGAGGTAAATTGAAAACACAGGCAGAAAGTCGAACCGAGCGAAAAGTGGCCTCGCAGAATTAATTAATTAGACTTTCAAAGTATAATTACAATTTAAAAAAAAATGCAACATCTGAATTATAAATAATGCTTACTCACTGTTTACCCTCACTGTCCCCCATTCGCGTGCTTCCCGGACCACTCGCATCGTTTTTTTGCTGGACGATTATCCGTCATTGTCCAGCACAATTTGTTTTTTTTCTCGTTGGCTCCGGCTGCAATTAGTCAGCGGCGACGAGAGATGCCTATCTGCACCGCGCACGTTCGCCCACCTCTCTGCTCCGTGTCTGATAAACAAACCCCGGCCGCTTCATCTGCAGTTCGAGTCGCTCTGATGATAATTAATATCGATGGATCCGCCGGGAACGATAATTATTATTGTCAGCTCGCTCTGATTTTATTGAGATCAGTTTTGCATTTGCATGTTAATTCTGAACTAATCGAATTGCCATTTTTGTGTTGCAGGTGAGTGATCTGTTTTTCTTTCTCTCCGACTCCGGAAACCCTCCTTTCGGCAAGGTAAAGAAAGAAAGTCTTGTTTACTCACACACTCGACCGGCGTTTTATCGAACGGCCCCTCGACGCTGACCCCTTTCGATCGCCGCCCGCCACCGCATATAAACTATACACGTACTTCAGTAATAATAATGCACGCTCGGCCATTCATTCGCCGCGCGCGGCGCCCTCTCGTCTATTATGATGTTTCGTAATTGAATTTTAATAATGCAGCGAGTGCCCCGCTGAATACCTACGTATAATATGCGAAACATAACGGGCTCGGTGATTAATTCTGTCCGCGCACACACCACGTCCCCACGCTAATGGCACTCACGTTCGTCATCCATCAATCGATTTCATATTCTCATTCTTCGACTCGCTTGCTCAGCTCGTGACCGAAGAAAAACTCGTACCTTGGATTAACTTGCTATGAAAAATTTCTAGGAGAGATTAATTTGGCTTTTTTCCTGCCAATAGTTATGGTTTTTCAGTTTTTTTCCTTAATCACCGTGAATTCTGCATCAAAAATCAATTTTATTGCGATTTCAAATAATTTGCAACTTCATTGCAACATCATGGTAGTCTTTAATATTTTTATTACTATTTAAATAAATATGATGAATGATATTACTTACAATAAAGCAAAGACACGTCCAAAAACTTTAAATATGTATCCATGAATATTCTTTAAGTTAGCAGTTGTGTGCTACAAAAATAATCAATAGCAATAATTTTATTTAAACAATTAAATATAATGTTAAGATTAACTTTTGAATTAAAATTTATATCTGGGAAAAAAATCGCATAAAGAAAAATTTATAGTCAAAATAATTATTTTTGTTAAAATAAAAAAGGGATTTATAATAACTGTGTTTAAATAACAATAAAAATGAAAGATATTTAATTTACTTTAAATCTAATCAGAGTATCTTATAAATGTAATGAGTTGCACCCTTTTTTTAGATTTAATTTTAGAAAATACACAAAGGAAGAAAAATTATCAATTTGCTAACCTTATTTCCAGTAACGGGTCTTGAAATAAACATAATACATATATAATTAATTTATTTTTATTTTTAATCTTTTTACATCTTCTTTGTTATTTTAAGTAAATATTGACTTGGTGATTATTAAAACCTTCAAAATACCCTTCGCACTCTATAAAACAGCTATAAAATATGAAGTCACTGTCATATATTGCGTTTTGGACGTGCAGGTTTCCTACTTATTAAAGGTGCATCGCAATATTTTAAAAGTAAAAATGTGTGCTTGTTGGAAAAAAATACTAATAGACGATTATAATTAATCCAAGAAAAGAACACTCCCCTGACATTGTTTATTAAAAAAGGAAAATAATTCCCAAAGAACTTCTTCGCACTTTCAAGGGTTGAATTTTGGTCTGACATGCTGTATTTCAATTCCCCCTGAACGCGCAAAATAATTATTTGGGATTTTTTTGAATTAAATTATAATAATTTGCAAGACATGAAGACAAAAAACTTTTATTTATTGCAGGCTACACAGAGATAAAGTAAAAGATATTTTTATCTCCATTATATTAAAAATCTTTTGCTATTTTATATCTTAAAATGAAATATTTAGAGTGTGCAATAATTTCCTTTGCAAGGTCATATGGATTTCGTTCTCTTGCGTCAGTTTTTTTTATATTTACTTGACTATTGTTAAGAATCCCGCATTTAATCCCCACGAGTAGAGATGCATCCCCTGCTTCATTCTATCCAGCTTCATTTCTTTCTTTTCTGCTCACTCAGAGGATCAAAGATGTGCTTTCAATTTTCGTTCTCGGTTGTTTGCGTTGCGCGCACAAAGGCCGCGCCGCTGCTGCTTGACAGGCAAAATATGCACACACAGTACAAACATGTACACGCTAAACGAATCAGGCTGAAAAATTAAACGGGCGCTCTTCTTCTTTTTGCTCTCGAGAGCGCAATTTGAAAAGCTCGGGCCGGGGCGCATGAGTCGGCACTTGTGCCACGAAAAAAGGCTGCAAAAAAATGTAAAGACGCCGTGATTGATGACCCTCGCCGGCCGCCAGCCGGACCAACCGACCGCCAAATAATGTTATTATTTTTCTATTAGCGATTCCGTCCATGTGCATTCGGTTCTCATTTGGCCTCTCGATAATTAAAAGCCAAAACGATAAATTTATTCATCGGCCGCGTGTTGATGTTTAATTAATTTTTCAATTCGCCGTCCCGCTTTGCATAATTTATCTCGCTTTGCCCATTTTGTTGTTGGATCTATGGCTGATGTGCATAAAACTATGTATAAAACTTTGCGCAGTTTGCGATTGTGTGTGTTTCCGTCCGGCTGGATTTATGCATGCGCGAATCGCTTCATAAATTCTGCATAAATCCACACAGCGTTCGGTCGTTTCGACCCTCGTGGTGGAATGCAATTGATGGCGAGACCGTTAATAAATAAATTCCAACCTGCAATAAAAACCAAGATCAAATACTGTATATTTTTAGCTATGAACAAATGTAAGTATTTTGTTAGTAAACCTTTCTGCAATTTTAATTAATAGTGAAGTCAAATTAAATAGTAAAACTCGAGGTGCTTTTCATAAAAAATTGAAACCGGGCAAATCTCATTGCTAAGAAAAAAATTAAATGAGTAAATTTAAGTCATAAGAATACAATTGAAAAATAATGATTAATCATTCATTATGCTGTTTAGTAACAATATAAAGCATTTATTTTTCTGTTTGTAAATGAAAAATTGTTTATTATTGATGTTCATATCCTAACTTAATTGAATTTTTCTAATAAACCATTCACATTACTTGTCACAAACACTGAGAACGCCGGATTTCCATGAAAATGTTTGATTTTACCGCTCAATAAATGTCAAGCTAGGCGCAAACGTTAATCATATTTAAGAAGAACAGTCAAATTTTGGCAACAAAGCGAGTTTGCATTTATTTCTAAAATGAATTTTTTGGATTTCTAAATTGGGGGCTACTTTTTTAAAAGAGTCCTATTTCGTTCAGCAAAATATCTTTATAAAATAACAATAATAAATTAATTCCACTGCACAATCAACATGAATACCGTCGCTAAAATTGAATTTATTTCAGGCGGTTAATCGATTTCTTTAGTGGAGAGTGAAATTATTCATTTCAAATAATCAATTTTCAGCTTTCAAAATCAAGAACTAAGAACTAATTGTGAAATGCAGGGTCTTCTTTTTTAAACTTCCTTATATTTTTACATTTGCCATGAAAATGTTTGATTTTACCGCTCAATAAATGTCAAGCTAGCCACAAATGTTAAACATTATAAAGAAGAACAGTCAAAATTTTAGCCACTAAGAAAAGTTCATTTTTCTAATACTTGTCACATGCATACGCTAGTTTTCCAAGAGCAAAATTTTGTCAAAGTCAACTCTTGCAGTTTGTTCGAAGCGTTCCCTTGGCAATTTTCGGCGCAATCAGGTTCGGTTGACCACCGGCCCAATCAAAAAAACCGCCGTTGTTGGTTTGGTAATGGGCGTTGTTTTATTCCGGCCGCCCGAGGCACGTTGTGTGTCGTTTGTGTGCGCTGGCTGTTTATTGGGTTATAGATGATGTGCCAATCATGTTTTACATCACTTCTTTGTGCGCGATAAATATTCAGCTCGCATTGTTTATTCGACCAGCAGGGCATATTTCATACGCGCGCGTAATTTATTGATTGATCGCCATATTTCACGCACGGCACTTTTGTCGGTCGGAATTCGATTCGCATCAGGCACGAACGCACCCCCCGGCTGGGGAATTCGGCACCGGTGGTGTTTGTGTTGCGTTAGCGAATGGAAATTGAGCGAGCAGGCGCGCGAGCGATTGCTTTGGCCCGTGTTTTCACAGCCGATGGATGGATGGGTATGCAAATTATAAAAGTAAAAAAATAAAAAACGAAAAACGAGAGAGGCAAAAAATTTGGTCCGTCATGATTTAAAACTTATTTCAGCTAGAATGAAAAAGAAGCAATTTTTATCTAAAAAAATAAAAATAAATAAACAACATTAAAGATCCTCTCCGGTAATTTGTATTGCTCTTTATTCTGAAATATTGCTAAATTTGGAGTATATCTGGTGAAAACACTATTTGAAAATTCCAAACCGTTTCGTCTCAATTAAAAGAAAACCTAAATTCGAGTGATTCGCGCGAAAAAAGTGTGAGAATTGAGAAGCCAATCAGATCCAACAGTTTGTTCCAAAAACTGCAGGTTTTTGTCACTTGTGGCGCTGCGATCGCTGATTTTTCCAAGTTTTCTGCAGCACCGTGGGGCATTTGTGGCAAAATCAGCGATCGCAGCGCCAATGTGACCAAATTCTGTAGTTTTTGAAACAAACTGATGGATCTGATTGGCTTCTCAATTCTCACACGTTTTTCGCGCGAATCACTCGTATTTAGGTTTTCTTTTGATTGAGACGCAACGGTTTGGAATTTTCAAATAGTGTTTTCACAAGATATACTTGGTAATTTTGGCAATCTTTCAAAATAAAGAGCAATACTAATGACCGGAGAGAATATTTAAACTAAATAATTCACCAGTTTAGATAAACGATGTATTTTTGGATTGGAATAATAAGGAATTTTGGCTTTGAGATTTTTATGAAAGTTATGCAACTTGCTTTCTTGGGTGTTCTGGATTGGCTATCAAAAGTTGCCCAATTGCACAAGGGTTGGTAGTTTTCGTTAAAATACATGTAAAAAACGATGTAAATTAGGCAACAAAATCATCAGCTGTGTATATATTTTGCCTACTTTCAATTCCTTTGATTTGATTCAAGTAAAAATGCATTTACATGGCAAAAAATTGAAAAATATTTGGACTGATGGGCCAAAAGTAATGGCCTTCACCTTAAAACATAGCTTGTAAACCTAATTTTTAGAATTATAAATTTTTTAATTATAATTTTTAAATTTTTTCATTAAACCAACCAACAATACATGAATAATTGAAGTTTTTAATTTTATACAAAATATATGTGATATTCAATGATTTCAAAGATAATTGCATCAAATGTGATTTTTACAAATCCTCTAAAAGAGGAATCAACTCTATAGTTTGAAATATATTTGCAGTCCAAAGTTTCAATTTCTGAGCTCAGGCTCTGCTCGACGTTAACTCGGCGCATAAATGCGTTATGAAGTCGGTGGGTCGCGCACACCAAGTCGCCCAGCGGCCCTAAAAGTTAGCCGTCGTCGTCCGCACCTAACCTATAAACGCACACGCGGCCGCCTAAGTTGAAGTAAGTGTCCCGCACGGCCGGCCTTCGGGAAGGGCCTCGGAGGCGAACTGCTGAATTCTTCAGTCCCACGCAGACCGTCCTCGAGGGACGAGCCGACGACAAAGATGCCGCGTGTCATTTTTACGACGAGAGCTATATTTTAACACCCCGCACCGATAATTGAATTTGGGTCCAGTGATGACGCTGCAAGAGAAAGAAAAAAAAATGCTTCCTTGGAAGAAATAAATAATTCACTTGTTTGTACGTGTTCAACATTTTTCAAAAAATAATTACAATTTTTTCTGCCAGCATAGAGTTTAATTCCTGTCTGCATTAAAATTATATTTAATTTGTGTAAAATTACTAAATTTGAGTGGAAAAACAACTTGATTTTTAGAATCTAGTAAAAAAAAATTAAAAATAACGCTTTCTGATGTGGTTTTTTTTATAAAAAAAAACGTATTTGGTGAAGTGTGAAATTATTATTATTGTTGTTTATTTGTTCAAATTATTTTGAACATTGTGATTTAATTTTCATTATTATTAATGTTTATTTTTGTCAGAATTGTTAAATCACATTTTATTTTAGTTAAATTGACAAATCTATGAGAAAAATTAATTTTTAGCTACAATGTTTACTATATTTTGACAATTTATTTTAAGAAAAACAGTCACAAAAACAATTTGTAATAATAAATTTGGTCAGAAACAATAGAGGATTAAAAAAAACTTCTATGGAAATCTGGTGCCGATTGTAAATTTAAATACCATGAAATTTCTTTTTGTTTGAATTCCACAGTGACAAATAATTTATTCCCTCTAAATTTTTCGTCCGCACATTAAAATTCTGTCACATTCGCAATCGACTGCGAAAACGAATTGCGCCGGAAGCGCGGACGTTAAATATTCGGAGCAGCCGTGCGTGCAAATGGCGATCGGAAACCATCGGTGCTGAAAATTGCTAATTGCAATTTTAATTACTTTCACAAAAGCGGCGCGGCCATTAGGCCGGCTGGGCCGAGCGTGCTGCATTTCGGACTGGGCCGTGCACGGAGCCGGCGGCGACGACACGTTCGTTCACTCCGCCCGCGCGTCGCAACAATATGCATAATTGCAATCAGGGCAGCGCCGGCAGATTGGCAATCTCTGGGAAGAACCGACTCCATCGTCGTGTGTGTGTACGTGACTTGCGGCCCCGGCCGGATTATGCCGCGCTCTTAATGGAAATGCGCGTCTGCTAAAGTGCTCTTGACGCCGGAAGGCAATTAAAAGTGCACTTACAAGACGTTCAGAATTAGAAACGAGAGCCGCTCTCGTTTGAATAATTAATGCAGAAATATTGAGTGCAGCATAAAATCACGTCTTTTGTCCATGTTTTCATCTTTGATAGTTTTTTTTAATTTTTTGTATACCGTAGATTTATATTTTATTAGACATAAATAAATATTTTTCAAAGAAAAAGTTATTCTTGTTAAATTTACTTTGTACCAATTTGCGTGGTTCATTTTGTGCCAGATTAACATAATTATCAGATTAATATCTAATTCGCCTTTATTTAGAATTCATTATTAATTTTATTTTCAATTTCAATCTGAAGAAGGCTATTTTTTTAAATTGTTTGATAATTAATAATTCCACCCAAGAAATAAACAACATAGTTATATTTTATTTATAATAATGTGAGTGATAAATTTCCGCAGAATAATACTTTTATTAATAATTTTTTTATAATAAAAACTATTTTATTTGCATTGATTAGTAGGTATTAAATAATTATTCATTAATAATTATACACTAAATTATGGAAAAAATGAAATAAAGTAATAAAAAATATAAAAATTTTTAAAAAGGCATAAATTATAAAAATAAATTTTTAAAGGTTTAAAATTTGTGTATAATTATTTTTAAATTAAAATGCCATCTTTGTGGCAGATATGCCATATTTTAGATCAAACAAAATACTCTTAAAATAGTTAAAACCAATTTTTTTCCATCTTTGAACCGCAAAATTAATGATTTTTCAATATTTTCAAATAACAATATTCATTAAAATTAAATTTAATGTAAAACCTTTGATTTTTCTAATCTCTATTTTCTTATTCCCCTCGTTGTCATGGTGCCGTTTCCGACTTGAAAAATTAATGAGCATATAGGTTTTTTTCTTATACAAAAATGTGTGCACACGTCAGTCAGTCAGTCCGATCCACTCTCGATACAATTTTATTTTGATTTCGGGAGTCACGCTCGTTCTTCGTGCGTCTCTCGGTGGCGGGAAAACACATCAAACGGGGGCACCAATACAGGAAGACGTAAAGCGGCCCTCCGAGTTATTGGCTTCGTAACACCTGTCGGGCTTGCGAGACCCTTAAAATTGCGAAACACCTTCCTCGTGCACTTATGCCGCCGTTTCCAGCAGCAGGCGTCGCAATAAAAGCGGCTCGTAATATTCGTTTGATTTTCGCCCAAAGTGTGGATTTTCGACTCGATCACAAAAGGGATGAAGCGATTCGGTGTGCGAGTCTGTCTGTCGCGTATAATTACACGCGCGCCGCCGAATAAATTACCCATCGGCGGCAAAATCAATTTATTTATCCGCGCGCCGGGAGTTGTTCTCTCTCGTGTCGTTATTAAGCCGTAAAATGTATACATGTGGACTGATTTCAGCTCTGCCAACATGCAAGAGAGTAAATTTGCAGTGTCAAAAAGTAATCAGCGCCTCTAGATTAAGTTAAATGCAGCGTGAATAATGCTGAAATGGAATGATAAATCTTTTCAGTCAGTTGAAAGGGAGAAAAATTTGAGTGAACAAGCGGATTGGAAAGATTTTGAGACTATATTCACATCCATAACTGGGTAGATTGAATCTGGAACTTTCAATCTTAAAATTTTTTCAATCATTTTATTTGAAAGAGAATAATTAAAGAAAATAAATTAAATTTTGTACTTTTATATGATTATAGATTGTGTAGAAAATAGAGAAATTGTTTAATAATCTAATAGTTGTACCAATTTGGGTTCTCAAAACGTAAAATAAAATCAGTATCAGTTAAATTTTGTTAATGATACAATTTTTTTTTTTATTATTATTAATTTGCTTTGAAAAGAGCAATGAATTATATCGTTTTATGTCATTTGTAAAGCAACAATTGAAAATATTGAGAATTTTTAATTTGGCAGTTGAGCGCAACAGTGCAGCTTAAATTCGATTGTTGATTTGAATTTCACACTGACAATCGCGATCGGAATTCATTTCTTCTCTGGCACTCGAACAAGATGGTTGGAAATCGAAAGGTGCACAAGACTGAAAAGCGCAGAGCCCGCAGAGTCTCAGGGTACAACCTCTTCGTGAAGGAAGTTTACAAGCGAGCCAAGAAACCCTGCAGCACTCCGCAAGAGACTTTCAAGGAAGTCGCCAGGCTCTGGAGAAATCTTGGATGCAAGGAAAAGATGAAATACAAGGAGAGGGCCCGGAAAATGCCGGTCAAGCTGCAGAAGATCAAGAAGCGATGCTGAAAAAGCCCTCAGGAAGAAAAAGACTGGATTGAAATTCGTAAAATAAAAATTTCAGTCTGATTTTTTGAAAAATTCTTTGATCGTTTTTCATACACAAGTTTAAATCACCAACGGAGTAAGATTTTGAATTCAGAATTTGGTTTGAAATTCTTGAAGTGTGAATTTGAAAAATTATTTCCAGACATAAAAAGCAATCAGAATTCATTCTCCACCAGCAGAATTTGTAAATTTCAACAGCGTAAATATTTTAAATTATGCATAAAATAAATTCCTGATGGAATTGACCTTTATTCGATTATTAAAGAGTTAATTAAAACGTTAAAATTTTGTAAATATTGCTTAAGAATTGGCAGTTGAGCACAATAATTTATCTCAAATTCGATTGTTGATTAGAATTGAGTGCGATTTTGAATTCAGAATTAGGTTTTGAATTTGAAAAATTCTTTCCAAACATAAATCAGAATTCTTTATCCGCTAACAGAGAATGTGAATTTCCACTGCGTAAATATTTGAAAGTGACAGTATGAATAAATAAAATCCTGATGGAATTGAATTTTATTCGTTATTAAAGAATTAATTAAAATGTTTTAATTTTGAAAATTTTGCTTAAGAATTGACAGTTGAGCACAACCAGTTATCTCTAATTCGATTGTTGATTTGAATTTATAGTGCAATTTTATATACAGAATTCGGTTTTGAGCTCCACTATTTTTTTTTTTTTTTTTTGAAACTAGTTTGAAATATTTGAAACTTTGTGAAATAAATTCCTGGTGGAAATACATTTTCATCCTTAAAACAAATAATTTAATTTATCTTTGAAAAAAGAAACATATTTTTTTTTAAATATCTTTATAGAAATGGCCGTTGAGCGCAACAATGCATTGTTATTTGTATATACATTTTAGATTGTTGGATACTGTTTCTCTTTAAAAAATAATTTAATTTTCGTACGCCTTCTGACAATGAGATGAATATTTGAAAACGTCAACCTTTCTCTTCATTCATAGACTTTATCTAGATCTGCAGTCGGTCCATTAGCACATGCATCTGCGAAGGCAAGAGAAGGAAGCAATTTTCAGCCATCATCGATAAATTTTGGCGAAAAGCGGAAGTGAAGTCGCGTCTCGCTCGACAACGCTCTCTTTGATCTGCAACTTTCTCAGGGCAAATGCGTCTCCGATACGCAACGAAGTTTCAGTTTGCGCATATATAATTAATGGTTATTTTTTGTATAAAAATGAACAAGTAACTGCTAATGGGCGCGCGCACGCGGTAAATCGATCGTGAAATCTTTCTTTGCGTTCGCACACAGCAGCCGCGTATTGAAAAGTTTTAATGAGGTATTTGGCCGGCGGCGCAAATCGACTGACTATGTGCCTTTGTGCGAGCGGCGGCGATGAAATTTCACACAACTTTCGCCCAGTCGATTGATCATCGCGAGGGAAAAATCGCCAGGAGCGCCAGGAACGTTTCGGAAAATTGATTATTTTTAAAATGATTCCGTTCCAATTAGGCTTGATGTTGAGCCAAAAAGTTTAATAGTGGAAATTAGAGGAAAAATTTGAACAAATGTGTATAAATTTTTTTTTATTAAATTAATAACTATTTGACTTTATTTCTTCTAAATCTGTAATGTGATTTAATAGAATGAAAATGAAAAAAATATTTGTGTTTTTAACAAAAATTTGCATTTAATGAAACAATTTCCTGGAAATGCGCAACCTCTGCTTTTCCCTCAAAGTAAACTTTGCCTTCTTAGTATGAATTCGGGGCGTTCATTGTGCCTCTGGCGGCCATATTAAAAGCATACGCGCAAGGGACTGAATATATATAAAAAAAGCGTTCCTTTGTGTGAGAGCGTGTAATTTTATCGTGGGACGAGCGCACCTGTGCTTGGAGTGCAGCAGCGAAGTACTCGGCGCCAAAATTAGCTTCCGAGACCCTCCTCACCGAAATGACTCGCGAAATAAATTAAAAGATAACACACACATACACTCCACCCTTACAGAATGGAAGCGGGTGGGTGGCTTTCGATGCAAATTGAAGACTGTTTGGCGGACGGACGGACGAACGCTATCGCAGCGGCCGATCCGTTAATCTCCATTATCACCTCGCGAAAAGCAAGAAAGAAGCCGTTCGCATGCAACAACACTCACGGCATGCAACTGCTGCTTTTTAATCCGTCCGCCCGTCACGATCGCAATTCGCGTTTATCAGCACTCGGCAGTCACGAGCCGCACTTTCAATCAGAAACGAAGAGTCCATTGCTGCAGTAACCCGATCTCGGCGAAACGGACGAATCAGCGTTTTTCAATCGCCCAGCGCAGACCGCCGCTGGTTCGAAATTCAATTCACGCGATGCTGGGGGAGAAAAGTAATGCGTGCGGGTGGAAAGAGCTAAAGCGGCTTGTTTGCCGTGAAGTTGATTTTTTAATTGGTGGTCTTCGTGGAATTCCAATTAGTGAGTGGGAAAAGTAAATGGGGCCTCCAGTACTTGCGGCTAAACCTGTTATTTTGTTATCTGATTTCAAAATTAATATTTTTGGATATAATTACATGAAAAGCGGTTCTAATAATTTTTTTAATAATGGGTATCGCTCGCATTCGATGAATTTTTAGATTCTAACGAAATTGTGCTCAGAAAGGTCACAATTTCTTAACATAAAATATTCAATTAATTACAATACTATTATTTTTGATGAGAGATGAGCATAAAATAAGTGTATAGGATATGGGCTAAGAATTTTTATTTTCATTTATATTTCGGAATTCAAAATTGTAATTTTTTTCCTTTGTTTAATTGGAAATTAAATAAAATCCAGTTTGATGCAATATTACACTTTTTTGTTATTTTGATAAGTAAAAAAAATGGAAAAAATTTACTTTTCACTGCGGAGGATGGGGTCTTTTTGGTCTCGGAAGAATTAGCAAAATTCTTGCTAGTGGTGGTGCCGTTTTGTCCAACAATTTTCATTTTCCAGATAATTTTATTTCAAAATTGAATGTAAATAATGTGATTTAACAATTGGAAAAAATATACAACAATAAAATAAGTTCTCTTGATATTCAAACAGTAAAATCTCAAAACTAAAGAAAATCATTCTTTCGTGTCTTAAATTTTTTTATTGCTATAAAAATTTTACGGCGATGTTTGTGTTTTTATTTTAGTTTCTTGTAAACCCAGATTGTTTGCGAATTCTCTTCGATGGTCTCCTTGGACCTGTCAGTGGGTGATTTGCAAGGCGCGGCGCGCGAGAATATCTATTTTGAAAGCGCCGACGGGGCGCGGTGCAGCAGTAAAAATAGGCGCATATTTCACTGATAAATTTTTAGACGCCTCCTGCACTATATTTCGCCTGCGAGAGAGAGAGTTTACAGCATTATCTTCTGGAAGAACTACGAGCGGTGATTTAGCGTCGCCCGTAAACGTGTGTGTGCGCGCGAATTTGCATTTTATCACGGCTGCAGCGTGTTTTACGACCCAAAGAGCGACACACAAGATTCGCTCGCTTCCAATTAAGATCCGTCTCTGTGTTTGTGTCGTGCAGGTGCAATCCGATCGCTTACCAGCGGACCAACCGACGTGTTTACGGTGGCAATTTATTATTTTATAATCCGACGGCCGTTAGGGCGAAATAGGTTGGAAAAGTTGTTTCGATCGAGTCAATAGCCGAGCCCCGTAATGGGATTTGGCTCTTATCTTTCAATTATCGCGCCGCTTCGTTATTCGCACTGACCCGGCCGTGGTAATACTGCAGCAGCAGGTATTCCGCGCCGCAAGATAATACGCCGTCCTAACACGTTAATATATTATGCCGATAATTAGGAGATCAGGACGGTCGGCGAGCGGAATTCGACCCTCGCTTCCTATTAATACGGCGCAAATTGATTTTTCTTCTTAGGCGAGAAGAACGGAATGAGCACATGTTCGCTCGACTGGAACTTTAAATGGAGTGAGATCCAAGATATCGACTGGAAATTTTCATCAAAATTAATGAAAGAATATATTTTATTCACAAATCTTCACATTTTGAAAAAGGATAAAGAATATCATCATTTTATCAAAAAATCAATAAATTAAGTGGCTTGTAAGCCTGTTAATTAATTTCAAGCCTTTAAAAAGTGAGAAATTAAATTAAAACATTTGGAAAATAATTAATTTTTCATTTTATACATCACTTTTCCGAATTAATTATATTATGCAACCGGCTCAACAATTATGTAGCGCAGGTTGCCTGTTCGCGCCTTTTTCAGACAGGGCGTTACGCTGCCGGTTGTTGTTTTCATTAATTTTTCGACACCTCCGCAAGGAAGGCAAACAGCGTTTTACACACCCTGCAGAAAGCGGGCTCTATGAATTCGGTTCGTGCTCGCAATTTAATTTGGCGCGCCTCGGGGCGCTAAATTACTCGTCGGCTCTATTTGATCTTTATTGCAGCTTATTTTAATGAACGAGAGGGCGAGTATGAGAGCCGGTTTGAGCCTAATGACGAAATGCCGCGCGCGCTGAACGGCGGAGGGTGAAATTGCAGCCAATTGTGCCAAGGAATGCGATGCGAGTCCAATGGAATGCTAACAGGGGGGTTAAGAGACTTGAGAAACCTTGGAGTTCTGAGGGTCGAAATTCAAATTTCACGCCACCTTTGCAGTTGAGATAGATGTTTCCTCAAAATAACAAAACAAAAAAAACCTCCCTTTGAAGTAGAATTTTAAAAATATTTGGTCTTAAACACATATAATTGTAAATTTATTTAAAAAAAACTTGTAATGGGGGATTAAAACCAATTAAATTCACAAATATTTATATTTCAATCGTCTTTTTTGTAATTCCATGCAAATTACTAGAGTAAAAATGCCTTGGAATGTTTATATTTGAGACGGGGAAAATATAAATGAATTTATGCAAGATTGAGAGATTTGAGTTGACTTGAAATGACATCAAATGAAGAAAGCCTTCATCTCGTCAAAAGCACACCCAGGTCTAAAATTTGTTTATTCCAAAGTTTGCGGCGCTCTCTTCTTTCCTCGTTGCTTCTTCTCCTCGAGGAACAATAACACAAAATTAAATTCCGCTTCGGCATGTTCGCGTCGGCCGCGGTTATGCAAATCGAGTCAAGTCTCGGAGTTAAGAGAGAGAAATGCACCGAGCAAACAAACAAAACACGAGCGCGAACTTGAAGAATAATTAGTGCGCGACGGCGGCGGCGGCATAAGTTTTAAAATTGATTTATATCTCGCGGTCTTAAGTCCAAGTCGCGTATCTCCGTCCCGCAGGCGAGCGAGCGAGCGGACGCGCACCCAGATTATAATGTTTATTTTATTATTACCCTCGGCGGCTGCTCGGCGAAAGAAGCAGGAAACATATAAGTTGGAGCGCAAATATTAACTCTCCGCCGCGCTCGCTCGTTCTGAATTTCCTGCTGATTTAATATTCCCGGAGTCGACCTAAAAAAAAAATGCCACAACTGAAAACTTAAAAAGTGCTTCCAGGGGAGTAGTTTGCTGCCGGCGAAATCACGACAAGACATACGGACGGACGTGGATCGTGTGTGTTTTACGATTAACGCCGTCGGGTAATTGTTATACTTACCTTTTATTTGCCGCGTGTGTGTGAGAGAAAAAGAGGCAATTTTCACCCAACGTTTCACGAGACGCGTGTTGCCTTTAGCAGCTGGACTCAAATTTCTCAATTCCCACACTGTGGAATTTATCAAATCAAATATAACTTTTGATCACAAACTGGAGAATTAAATTAAGGAACGTGAGAATTCACCATTTTTTCAAACATAACTTTAATATTTTAAAAACTTAAGCTGTTTTATATAAAAAAAAAAAATTAGTGAGCAATTAAAGATATTTTACCTTAACTGCTACATATTGGACAATTATTCAACAAGTTTATCCAAATAAACCAATATAATCACAATTTTTGAATAATTGTAATTTTAAAGCGTAAAAAAATTAAAAAACTAACAAAATAATACAAACTAAAGTTTTATTTTATTAAATTCAAAATATTATAATCAGTTTTAGTATTTTATTAAATAAACTTTAAGTTTAAGATTTACCTTTTAAACAGGTATCGCCAAAGGAAACAATCCGCAAACTATTTGGCCAACTTGCCTGCGCCGTATCATCACACGACGTTCTTTCTTCTTTCGCAGTTGGCTGGAGTGGCGAACCACTTGAAATGCTACTACATAGTTTGCTTGCTCTGTTGCAGCGAGTGAAAGTTCTCCATTCTCGGAACAGTGCTTTACACGAGAGAGAGATACACAACAAAATCCTGCGGCATTTACAATATTCAAATCAGCATCGCTCGTCAGCAGACAGGCAGGCAAGCAGCTCCAGACAGACACACGTACATATTCGCGCACACCTCGTTTGGCTTGTTCGCTTTACGGTTCGGTGCTGGCAGTTTTGGTAATTCGACCGGATTTGCCAGACAATGAGAATCTGGACAGATTTGTTTTGTGATTCTGCTTAAAATTGAAAACATTCTGGTTAGAAATGACAATTTTTATCTTTGCACAAAATTCAAGTTGAACAATTATCGAAATTTGATATTTTTGGAGCTTTTTTACCACTTAAATGAAAGTTAAAATGAGAAACTAGTTTTAAGTGAAAAAGTTGGAACTTACGGAATAATTTTTGTTTATTTATCTCAATTATTTCATCTAATTGCTTGCATTCAAGTGTTAGAAAAAGTTTATTTGAAAAGAAAACGGAAAAGGAAAAATTAAGTTACGAGCGCTGGCAGGACATCTTCGCCGCTACTTCAGCTGACACAAAGAGCCATTTGTTCATGGAAAAACTGAAAAAATATTTTGATGCGAGCTTCCCTTTGAGAAAAAATATCCGCAAAGCAAACCAAGCCGGGAAAATTCATCTCTCTGACTTTACAATAAACAACAAAATCAGGCTGCGAGAAATGAGTGAACAGCTACAAGAACTACGAAAGAAAGCAAGAGCAAATACAATCACCAATCAATCAGAAGCAGACAAGATCAAGGACCTGGAGCAGCAGGTGGCGAGCCTCAAAAGCTACGTCGGCTTCCTAATTAACGATGAGATCAGGAAAAACAATGAAGCAAAGCTCAGGAGTTCAAATAACAAAGTCTCAGCGGCTTGGAAAATCATCAAGGAGAACGTTGGCAATGAAATTACATCCACCACTATTTCAGAAATCTGCATAGACGGGCAAGAAGAAAAAGATTTGCAGAAAATTGCTGACTTCCTGAACACTAAATTTATCGAGCCACTTCCCGAAATGAGTGAACAAGAAATACAACTCGCCATTGAAGACGTCCCACTAGTGGAGACGATATTTTCACTTAATCAATTGACAACACCAGACGAGATTCGGAGAGTCATTGGCGCCTTTCCTGCAAAAAAATCAGCTGGCTGGGACGGAATATCCATGAGCGTCATCAAACAAATTTCCGCTTACATTGCCACGCCACTTTCGGATTTAATAAACTGTTCCTTCGTGGAGGGGAAATTTCCTGAAAATTTAAAACTGGCGACCATTGTACCTATCTACAAGAAGAAGGGCGAGGAAAACGACGCAGCAAACTACAGACCAATCGCTCTCACGTCAACGGTTGCAAAAATATTTGAGAAATGCTACCTAAATAGAATTGACGCCTACTTTTCAGACAATCAACTAATTCAAGGCTTCCAGCACGGCTTCAGAAAAGGCAAAAGCACGGTAACAGCACTCTATGACCTAGTCACGGACTTGCACTCGTCTATCGAGAAACGAGAGAAAGTGAACATGATCCTATACGATTTCTCAAATGCGTTTGGCTGCGTTGTGCCCGAAATCCTGATCGGAAAACTGAGATGCTATGGACTCGATGAAAAATCACTCTCTTGGATGAAATCATTCCTCACGGGTCGGAAACAAGTGGTTCAACTTAGGCACCTTGACGAAAACCAGACCATAACGAACGTAACATCTGCAACGTTGGACTCCTCCATTGGAGTACCGCAAGGAACGTCGCTAGGACCATTTAGTTACACGGCCTATGAAAACGACTTTTCGTTGGAAAGCGTAGCTGCCACCCTCTATGTCTTTGCCGACGATTTGACGAGCCTCGCAAGGGGTAATACATACACCGAAGCTAACGAGAAAACCTCGCAAGTAAACAAAAGTGTGGAGACCTTCGCCGAAAACAACCGTCTGAGACTAAATGCCTCAAAGACGAAGGTCATGCAAATTCACACCGCTCAGACAAAGAAGTTGGAAAAACCTTCTGTTCAACTTAACAACACGGAAGTCGAAGTGGCGAATGAGAGCAAGGTTCTGGGTGTAATATTCACTGACACAATGAACTGGCGTGCACAGTGCGAATATGCGAGTGGGAAACTAAGAAGTGCAACATACTTGTTTGTGAAAATGGGCAAGAGAGTGCCTAAGAGTAGTCTCAGACAGGTATACTTTGCATACGTGCAAAGCCATATCTTGTACTCGATTATTATCTACGGTGCCTCCCCATACTTTAATCTTGTCGCTATCGCGCAAAAACGGGTGCTGCGGGCTATGGCTGGCAAACGGTACTGGAAAGGACCCGATCCACTTGAGTCATGCAGACAACTATTCAAAGACTTTGACATCCTCCCAGCGTTTTCCTTGTACATATTGGAGTGCGCGAAGTTTGTAAAGAAATACCCTGATAAATTTGCCAGAAACAATGAGGCAGAGGAAGTTCACGTCTACAATACGAGAAACAAGCCAGTGAACGATGAAGACCTTCACATACCCCCAGTGACACTAAACTTGACAGCGCAAAATCCGGCGGTCATGATCGCTCGAATTTACAACCACTTGCCGGCCGAGTTAAAACAAATTGAAGATCTAAAGACATTCACCCTGAAACTGAAACAAGTGCTAAGTGAACACAACTTCTATGACATACACGAATACTTACTGTGCAGTTTTGACAAGTGAAATTTCTCGCGCTAATCTTATAGTTTTTTCCCTTTGCCCTAAGCAACGGGTTTTTTTCTCTAAATTTTAATTTTAGACCTGACATGTTCTAAAGACTACTGTTAATATTCTTGTCTAACAGAACAACAATAAAATTGAATTGAAATTGAATTGAATAGTTTGGACAAAACGGCACCACCTCTAGCAAGAATTTCGTTAAAACTTCTAAGGTCAAAAAGATTCCATCCGCCGCTGTGAGCCAGTTAAATGGAAGTGAATTAAAACAGCCTTTTTGTCCTCTTTGAAAAATGTTTATATTTAGAGCGAGGAAAAGGGAAAACTCGACTCAACTTGTTTCAGTCGCGGTCATTTTGTGTCATGGTTTCTGAATTAATTAATTTTATGAAATTTTAAACAGTTTTAAAATTTAATTTTGCAGATCCTTGTCAATTTGTTCCATAATTCGGATATTTTTCTGTATATTTATGTTGCAATATTGGTCATTTTTCCATCACGATCTGTCTCTCCGAGCGACTGCAAAGTGCGTCTCGTCGTCGCCGCCGCCACCGTCGGTTGTGCCTCTTTGTGTATCCATTTTCCATGCACTAGTCCTGGGAGGCTCGCGCGAAAAACTTTCTTTGAGATTCTTCGTCGAATGACGAGAGCACTCTCGTATAATTCCTGAAGGGCATTCTCGGCAGCAAAACTCCCTGGACGGAAAGCAGAAAAGTGCGCTTTGTTTCGCTCACGAGACGCTGCATATGCAAACGTCCGCACAAAAGAGCGAGAAGCACTATCTTTAATTAGATCCGAAAATAATAATAATATCAAATTTAATTTGCCTGCGCTCGACGCCGCCACCGAGAGCTGTAAAACTTAATATTCTCGCGCGCGCCACGCCAGCCAGCGCGCGAACTCAATTTCCTTATTGCAAAACTTAAATTTAGCCAGCCGGTCTGTGTCGCCGGCAACAACACAAACATAGCCAACATCGGCGGTGCACATACTTATTACACACGCCGAAACAACGCAAGGCGCCACCGTGCTAATTTTAATTCGCCCCCGGAGAGTCGTGTCGCTCTAATCTGCTCGCGGGCCGTAAAATTCCATGCAATTCGAAAAACAGAACCTTCTTATTAAAGTCGTTTGGCTTAATTAATTATTTAAAGCCAAATCAAACTTTTTCTATACAAAAATTTCTGCTAAATTTCAGCCAGCTCAAAATATTCTCGAGTGAATCAATTTTTATAATAATTTTGGACTATGAGAAATTGTTATTTTCAAATTAGAATAATGTTATTTGTAATTTAGCAGGATCCAAGGAGAAAAATTCTATTATTAGCTTATGTTAAAGTGTTGTATGCTTTTCAAAATTTATGCTTTCTTTACCTCTGAATCTGAATCTGTCATTTCAAATCTTCGCTTCTGAATTAAAAGTGATTTTAAGTAATTTTAAAAATAAAATTTATTTTAATTGCAATTATAACAAAAAGTTAAAAAAAACTTTAAAGTCCATAATTAATTAAATATTATGTATATTATAATCGTGTTTATTATAAAACAATATTGGATAATTATATATATGTTTTTATTTAATATTTATACCAATAATCAAGTCGTCCAGAATTATATAGATAATTGTCGTGCGTTTGCGTCGAAGTGCGATAAGGAGCAGAGTGATTAAGCCGTCGTCCGTGCTCTCGTGTGTTGTCTCTGTGTTTGTGTGTCGGCGCAGGCAGGGTTAATTGATGGTGTTAACCTGATTGCAGGCGCCGTTGCCGTGGGTGCAGCGCGGGTTGCTGACCCCGCAATGCCATCCGGCGCGATTCCGACCAGAATGTGGTGGTATGTTGATCAAAAATCAAAATAATGTCTCGGTGTCGTGCTCTCTCTCTATATATTTCTCTCGATGTTGTCACCATGCACACATTCACTACTAAACTTGATGGTCTCGTGAATACAATCTGTAAATGTCTCCCACAAATTTCCAAATCTCGATGGCGTGATAATTTCAATGTGGTGAAACTTCAATGTTGTATAAATATTTTCAGATGTTTTTCTTGGTGTCGTGATGTGTCTTGATGGAAAATCTTGATGTTTTTCAATTGGATTTCAAACTGACGTCCATTTGTTGCTCGTTGCTTTATTTGGTCTTAACTGTTGCGATGAATGGTGTCTTTCTTTCTTCGACTGTTGTTGTTGTTAATTGACAGAATTTTTTATTTTTTATAATATGCATCAACTCTCGCGATTTGCAATCCAACTCACACCCGATTCCTTTTCTTCGCCAACTCCATTCCTCCTCATACTTGTTTTTTTTTTACTCCGCTGCCGGCTGTTCTCCTCCACTTTATCCTTTTTGCTCTCTTCTCTTTCTTTTCCCTCTCTTTCGCTCTAGTCCCAAAAGCTTCTGAATTCGTTTAAGATGCCCCCGAGTCTACGTCGATGCTCTCTGTATTTGATTAAAGTCCCGCCGACTATCTTTAACTCGATGCCTGTTGAGGAGGCGGAAAAAGAAAGAAAAAAGAGAGAGAGAGAGGAACTGTGCTGTGGAGAAAACATCTTCAGGCCGAGCGGCCAACTCGAGGGCTATCAAGAAAAAGAAGCCCCATCTTGAAATTCTGCGCTGCGGCGGGATTTGCTCGACGGCCGACTTTTTGCGAGCAAACTTTTAATCTGTGATTGGTAAATCCCAATTTCGATAGAGAGCGAACGAGAGGAGCAAAGAAGTGGCGATGCATCGCGAATAAATCACCCGACAGAGGATAAAACGGAGCCTCAGCGATGCTCGATCGACATAACGAGTTGATGCTTCTGATGGACAAAAAGTAGTGTAAAGGATAGTTATATTTTTATTAGTTATAATTACTGAATCACACATTTGAAAGTAAAAAAATCTTTTTTGATCTTTCTCTTTGTTTTGGATCGACTCAATTATTCATTATTCTCGGAATTTGACCTTTCAATTGTTAATTGATCTGGATTTTGACTCTTGATTGTCTCAATTTGCGGCCCACCGAAGTAGCAAACAATTTAAAAGTTGACAATTTCTGAATAAATGAAATACTTTTTGAATCCTAATTGATTCTATATTCTATAAAAAATATTTTTTTTAATAAAATCAATGAAATCTTGATTTTTTAATTTAAAATGAAATTTGAATCATTGAAACCTTAATAAATCAAATCAATTTTTATTTCTCTCTATAAGACACAATTTTTACTTAGGCTTCAGTCTTTTTTTCTCTCCTTTTGCATGTTTTATTTGAGCTCGGAGAAGTTAAAATTCGTGCCTGGGGACAAAAGTGGTCTCCGAGTGTTTCCATTTTGCAAGATGCGGGTCGCTCGCTCGCTCGCTCATCCGGCTAATTCCTCATGCGGCCCATTGTTGTACGTATGTACGAGTGTGCACACGGCAGTGCTGCACCGAGAGAGGGCGGCCGAGCTCACGATTAATATTGCACGGCGCGTGCAGCCATTATGATGCGTCGACAAAACACACCGGAACCGCGCGCGCCGGTCCCGCTTTCAATGGACACAAAAGAAATAAATCTGCATCGCCCAGCCAGCCAGCCGCATTTTCACAAAAGAATCGCTCATGAATTACGCATGCAGGTGGCAGTGCTGGGAATGCGCCGCGCTCTCCGCACTTGCATGCATAATTATCGTCCCGTGAATACATACCAAGGTCTGCGACGTGCTTTTGCCCGTGGCTTGACATCTCTATCCATAACAAAATTACATTAATTCAGATTATTTGAATAAATAACCTTAAAAAACAGCAATAAATAAATATTAATTAAAGAAAAATTATCATATTTGAGAGAGGAATTAATTTTTTAAATTTTTTTTGTCTCTGTTGAAGTTTCGAAATTTTTAAACGATGATTTGCATTGACGTAATGCTATTTGCGAACACTTAATTTCGAGGGTCTTTCAACTTTCCACTTATACGAAGAGCTTTTTAACTTTGCTCCTTTCTCTCTTATTTCCATTCTTCCCCGGGCGACGTTAATGAATGCACGCGGCCGCAGAGTGAAGCACAATGGAGGAGAAAAATGCTCTGCGCGCGAATAAAAGTACGCATTACATATCTTTATCAATAAATCTTATCTGCGTCAGGCCCATGTAAAAAAAGGAAGGGTGAATTTTTTTAATTAAAAATTTCGGAGCGCTAAAAGGAAAGTGAAGAAGAAGGAAGAAAGAAAGCAACACAACGCCGCTTTTAATTTAATGGCACACACACCGCTTTGTTCCTCGCTGGCTAAAGATTTTGGCCGCTATCAAAACAAAGGAAAAAAAGTTGCCTCGCTTTAAAAGGTAGACTTATTTTTAAATAGAGAAGAGGTTTTTTACGCTTTTTTTCTCGTTTATGCATTTTACTTTCACCTGCAAAAAAAAAATTAATTGATCTTTTGATGAACAAATTTTCAATGATAATATATTATTCAAATTTTGTCTTCCTTGGTAAAAATTTGTTCTAATTCATGGTGATTTTAATTCAAAAACACCTTTTTTTATGGGTTTTTTGAGTTGTTTATTGTTTAAAAAAAAAACTACATCCTGTTCTACATGTTTCGGCTGCGAATTGTTTTTGAAAATAAAAATTAGTATTTTATAAAAGTTTTTTCATCAAGTAAAATTAATATCTTTGGAAAAAATTTAACATATTAAATTTTTCGTCAAATTTTTTAAACATTTATTCTAAAGAAACTGAAGTTTTGTTATTTTCTGGTTAATTTCAGATCACGATTGATTTTAAGTACCCTTTTGTACATGAATGTTATTTGTAGCAATACAGACTCTCTACTTTATATAAAATGTACTTTGCGAGCGAGCAAATCCGTCGACGCGTCTGTCCACTGCTGACAGGCAGCGCGTTTATCCAGCTTTGTTGTCAGACTTTAGTACATGAACATAAATAAAATGAGCCCGAGAGCTGGTTTTCAATTTCTCCACAGGCAAAGTGATTTTGTTTCGCGGGCCGCTTCATTTCGCGGTCGCCTGAACAAAGAAAGCGGCTCTTTCTGTGAATATGCACGGCGGACACGATAAGCGGCGCCGGCGAACCAAAAGTGCGCTGTTTTGCCTGATAAAGACAATGTCCTGGGTTTGTTGTTGTTGTTGACCGGCGCATTTTTCTCTCTCTCTCTCTCTCTCCAGTGCGGTCGTTTGCAGATAAAAAAGCCATATTTCCATGCAGATGAGGAGGTGAACGAAATCCTTGTTATTTTTACGGCCTTCTTTCCGCGCCGGCCGCTCTTCTTCTGATAAGATACCGACCGACTGACGGACGCTTTTTTGCGCAAACATGAGCTGCTTCCTTTGGGCTCGAGGATGAGTGGGAGAAAAAGAGGGATGATGCAAAATTATTCGTACGTGCTGTCTGATGGTCGACCGGCGCAACTTTTTCACCGACAACCCTCTGACAGCGCTCGCGGTTTAGTTTGGCGAGGGGGAATCGACAATATATGTACAAGATTTAGTATGGAAATTTGGGCAGTATTTGAATGGGATATTTAAAGGATGTGATAAATACTGTTTTCAGCTCAATTATACATCTATATTTAGTCCGACATTTTCTTCAATCATGTATTTCACGTTAAAATATAATTTTACTGAGCGAATGTAATCAATTTATAAATATTTTAAAAAATGTAAATACATATTTAAATGTACTAATTTAAAAAAAGGAACAGCTAATGAGTATATGTTATAATATTTTAAAAAAAATCAAAATTAAGATAATTTAATAGATAAAATATTATTTAAAAATTAAAAAGATTAAATCTAATAATAAATATTTTAAATATTCTATATTTTATCTCTAATTAAATTTAAAAATAGTGTTTATATTTTAATCTTCTTGTACTTGCTTTACTAATATTAACTGAAAATAAAGACATTATTATTTACGGAAATGAAGGAGTTGTGCTTTTCCTCGTTGCAAAAATTGTTTTTATTCAAAAACAAACGAATCTACCAATTTTTTGCAACGAGGAAAAGCCCGACTCCTTCATTTCCATGATCATCTCCTCGAGTGTCAACTTCTTCAAACAAATTATTCACATTTTAATTTAATTTTTGTAATCAGGTCTTTTAGATTGGTTACTATTTAATCTTTTTTTTTTTATTCAATTATGTTTTTAAAAGTATTTGTGAAGCTAGATTTATATTTAAATATATTGATATAACAAGTCTTGGATGCAGAATCGAGAATCAAGGATTTCCTTTTTAAAGTGTCAAATTTTTTATTATTAAATATTCAAATGAGATAATAACGAACTGAGGTAGCGCGACCATAATGAAATCAGCCACCCCAGCTCCCTTTTTGCACATTCATGTGTGCATCGACATTGAATAGGAATTACTGCCGAACCTTGCCAAATAAGTTTGGAAAGCGCGCGCTTGCGTCCTCTCTTTCTGCGAGGGCCCTTTTTCATTGTACCAACGGTGCACGCAGGCGAGTTGTAGCGGAAATTCGTACTCTCGTCGTTTTGCGCTGCGAGTGAGTGAAATTAAATTCTCGCCGTAACTCTTCTTGCAGCGCTGCTTTTTGCTCGCTCATTTCGTGCGCCGCGCTGTTTACACGGGCCATAAATATTGCGCTTAAGTACACGCGCGCCGCCGACGAGATGAGAGTTGGAAAATTTTTCAAGTGCTGGCCCAAAGTTTTGTTTTTGCGATGGGCGTGTCCGCCGCCTCTGCCTGCATCGCGCCAGGACCGCGAATAAAAGCATGAATATTCATTCTTACGTAATTTCGCAGCCGCTGACTTTTGGTCGCTTTTTTATTCAGCAAAAATTACGCTCTAATGATTCTCGGCGCGCGGCCTGTTGAAAAAAAAGCCTGCGCTTTATTTTTAATTTCCACGAGACTCGACGAATTTTATGCGTCGTTGAACTCTGGGCCGTGAAAGGAGTGAAGCAAGTAAAAAAAACTCGTTTCAAATTGTTGCAGAAAATTTTCCTAAATTAGATAATTTCAGGGCCAAATACATGTTAAAGGTTTATTGTTTTAATATTGCCTTTCAAAACTTTGAAATGAAATGAAAGTTTAGAAAGTTATAAATAAATGTTATTCAGAGGTTTTAATTCAGAAATGATTATGATAGATGATAATTTAGTAAAAAATAGTGATTGGAAAAAAATTGAAACATAAACATTAAAGACGTTAATTTTGCAAAAATGATTGTGAATGGGTTAATTTTCCACCAATTTAGTTTCTAAACAATTTCCCCACGCATCCTTTATTGATACAATAATTACACCGTTAAAAAACAAGTATATTTTTTTTGGATATTGTGAATTATAATTTTTAAAAGGATTATTTCAACACTTAATAGTTTTAGATTTTACACCACAGAAATAATGAGATTTTACCAATTCAAATTTCAATTTAATTTGTAAGTACAATTTTCATGTAAATATTAAAATTTATGGCTTTATGACTTGATAAAAATTTCGTCTCCATTTTGAGGCCGTTAAGGGTGGAAATTCAAGTTTGATTTGAGCATCTCGAGACTCTCCTGCAGACTCCACTTCCTTTCCATGCAGGGAAGGGGCGACGCAAAGAGTTATTGCAAGTGAGTCTCGATGGTGCACGGCGCGCGCGGTGGTAATATAGAGAGTCGGAGGCTGATCTGTATTGGCGGGACACACTCCTAACGACTTATACACGTTGTCCTAAAAGTACGTGACTTGTTTGGCAACTCGATATTGAGAGAGCGAGCCGCACAGAACGGAAGCGCAAGTCTCGCAACCACAACGCATTTGACATGCAAAATCGACCCAAGGTACTTTATAATATGCAAAAAAGTTGGCCAAATTTCCAGCTGGGTTGGGAAATTAATTCGAATTCGAAATAAAAGAAGTTCTTATTCCACGGAGAGGAAATAAGAAGCATAGTCAATAAGACAGTTTGACTCTCCGGATTTCCCATTTACAACGAAATGCGAAGGGGAAAGAAAGAAAGTTTCTTCCTCACTCGGCACTTTAATCTCGCATTTTTCGACACGTGAGACAATTTAATACGCGCGCCTTTGTTTTTGTTTGTTTTGCGACGACGAGTTTTTCGCCATTACGACAGAGCTGGAAGAAAATATGAGATTATAAGTCTGAAATATGGCGCGGTAAGCATGATGAGTAGCGCGGATAAACTGCCGCTCCGTCGTTGCCGCCTCCGCCGTCGTAATGCCTCTTCTCGTCGGCGGAATTTCTCGAAGAACGACGAGCTGCTGATATTGCAGCATTCTTCGCATAAGCTGATTTTAATGAAAATTTGCACGGAGACAATGAAAAGTGCGCGCAGGTAAGACGGGCACGATTTTCGCCGGCGATTAAACCGCAAACTCGTGAGAAAAAGACTTGGAGGTGCCGCGTCTGGAATTTTGATGCGAAAGTAAAAAAAAAAACGTGATTTACCTATTTAACACAAGCAGAAGTTATAGAACATTATTATTCTTCACATGGACGTATTATTGAATTTTGCATTTTAGTTGTTCATTTAAAAAAATTTGTAAAACTTCAATTAGACGATTTTCTTCACAAAGACGTATTGAATTTTGCATTAAAGTCGTTCATTTAAAAAAATTTGTGCAACTTCAACTAGTCGAATTAATTCTTCACATAGACGTTCATACATTAGCTTAACTTGCTGAATATGCAAAATACCAAAGTAATAAAAATTGGCGATTCAAATTTTTCTTAACATTTTAAAGAAGCCAGACGATAAAATTTAACAAGTTTGCCATCGTTTTATAATTTACTGTCATTTTAATTGGATAATTACATCAATAAAGCACAAAAAAGTCTTAATTCCATTCTTTGAATTTTCCGAAAACTGCAGGATTTTGTCACTTGTGGCGCTGCGATCGCTGATTTTGCCAAGTTTTCTGCATCGCCGTAGGGCAAAATCAGCGATCGCAGCGCCATTGTGACCAAATTCTGTAGTTTTTGGAACAAACTGATGGATCTGATTGGCTATTCAATTCTCACACGTTTTTCGCGCGAATCACTCGTATTTAGGTTTTCTTTTGATTAAGACGCAACGGTTTGGAATTTTCAAATAGTGTTTCACAAGATATACTCGAAATTTAGCAATCTTTCATAATAAAGAGCAATACAAATGACTGGACTGGATCTTTAATTCCAACAATTAATTTTGGAACTCAATTGATGAAGAATGGACTCTTAAGAGTCAGAATACGAGGTTTAATATTGAGCTAAATAATTCAGAAAATACAAATCCAACGTAACAAAATTAAAGATAAGCCCCACTCAGCACTCGACACTTGGACAGGCTCGTTCGCCTGAGTGAAAAGTCAATTTTGAGAACGTGAAGGCAGCTAGGCAGCCCCTTTTGGCTTTGTTAATCTTGATAACTGCCATCTCGCTCTCTCTCGCCAAGGAAATCCTGCCGGTGTCAGAATCGGGGCGAAACCGAAGCCGCAAAACTCTCGACGCGCTACTCCAGCTCGCGTATTCTGATTTTCGCCCGTCGCCGCAGCTGATGGATTCGGCGGTTCACACTCGGTTTGCGCCGCACAAAGCTCTCTCGTCTCGGGCCGGCGTGTGCGTGCAGCGCGATATGCTACTGTGCAGACAATGCGTGCACGCGTCGTATTAAACGTCGGCGGCGTTTCTCTCGCTCGACGGCAGCTTATTATTTCTGATGAGAAGAAGATATCAGCCGCTCTCTCGTGCGAGAGAGAGAAAGGCAATTGGAACACAATGCCGGATTATCGCGAATAAACAGCCGAGAGGCGCGGCTCCAGTCTCGATATAAACTCTACTTTTTGCAGACGTGTACTTTCGGCGGCACCGGAGACGTGCCGCCGATTTGCTGTCAAAATACAAAACGAACCAAAGCTTCTGCATTCTCGCGTGCTGCCAAAATCGGAGAGTTAAAAATTGAGGCTGCCGAACCGATCAGACGGTTCTTCGTTTATTGATTTTCCGAACATCTTACGCAATATGATAAATAATTGCACGCTATAACGGTACGAAAATGGTAGAAACATCTGGAAACAATATTTTAATTGAAATATCGTGCAGAAAATTGAGGTTTGGAAATTCATAGGAAATAAAATAAACATTATTTATTGATGATTTTGAATGATTCAATACGATTCTTTTGAGAACCTCATAAAACGGGATTGGAAAGAAGTGATTATTATTGTTTTCTTTGTCCAAATTATTGAAATATGTTATTTAGAATCAATTTTTGAAAATAAATTATTAAAAATAGAGATGTGGGTTCTTTGTTGTCTTGTAAACATTTGAACAGTTTAAAGTATCGTGGATTATTATTCTTTTTAATTTTTTTTTTAATTAAAGAACTTATGAAATGTTGAAAACGGGCACAATCCTGTTGGCAAACAAGAATGGAATGGAAACAAGAAATATTTTTTTTTGTAATTATTTTAACAGGAAAACCAAAGACGCTTGTTTTAGACCAGTTTGTCTTAACTTTTTCAGTGAAGTTAAGCCCGGTTTCCACTTATGAATTTGAAATGTTTATTTAAAATATTTTTTCCAATTTATTTTGTGTTTACCTTATAACTACTTTTTTTTCTTTCGTAATAACAGAGTTTGAAATAAACGGCAATAAATTTTCACCAAAGTGCGTGTGTCGCAACGCTTGAAGCTTTTTCGCAATTGTGCAACAAATCTGGGGCTTAACGAGTGCGCACTTCGCGCAAAACGAGCTCAGGCGGGCCGGAGAAATAATTGCTCGCGAATTTTTGCCGGCGCGTGGGAGGCTCTTGAATTTTAACGAGAGGCTAAAAATACACTCGGTGCACCGCACTCGCGTGCAGCAATCGCTGGATAATGAAGAGGCAACGAGAAACGGAAGAGTGCAGTTGCGAACATTTCCCCCGTTCTCCGCATCGCAGACCACTTGAAGAGGGAAATTTTCGTTCCGCCCCAATGAACTTTTCTTTCGCAAGGACCCGAAATACGCGCGGTGGTTAATTAAAGGTGCTCGTCGATTGCGTGGAAATGGAGTTTTCACTCTTTTTTTTTATTATATACTCTTCTGGAGAGAAGGAAAGAAATCTCATTTTGGGTGCCGGGTAATGTTAATCAAATAGAAATTGAAATGAAATAAGGCGGACGGAGAAGAAGTTCATTTTGATAGAAACTTATTATCGAGCGGATGGGCGGAGTGGAGAAGAAATTGGCACAAAGAGAGCGAGCGGGCGAGCGAGCGAACTCGTGTCGTTTAACTTTAAAGATTGACCCTCAAAACCTTTCCTCCGATTTATAGCGAGAGAGCGCGGCGAAATAAAATGGCAGTTTTGCTCTCGTCGGGACGAGAGAGGAAAGAACGAAGAAGGCGTTTGGCTCTTGCTCGTGTAACAACAGAGAAAGACCGCCCGTATTAAGTAAGAGAAAGAGGGACCTTGGCGTGTGTTTGTCAATATCGGACCTTTGGATAGTTCGGAATTGACGTGGAGCCAAAAAAATGCTTCTTTTCCTAGGGGTGCGAGTAATTTATCGAACTAGCCCGCATATCACCAATGAAAAATTAGAGCGTGTGACCAGGGGAGCTTGTTTTTCTGCCCAAAATCTCCAATGGCGCTTCAAAACTCAGAAAATCTTTATTTTTATAGGTCATAGATGAGAGCAAGAAAATTTTTAAAAAAAATATACAGACGAATATTATGAATAATATGTTGTAAACGTTCAGACGGAAATGCAGGACTCTCAAGTTAATGCAATTTTTTACTTGCACGAAATTAATTTTCACTCATTTATTTTTATATAGCATAGTATGATGTAATTTTTTCAATACAAATATTTTTTAAGCTTATTGGAGAGACAAAAATTGAAGTGAATTCAATAAAAATTAAATAATAAGTTAAATTAAAAATAATATTATATTTAGAAACATTTTTATATTAATTAAGTTATCATAAAATATAATTTATAATTTAGCTTTTATTATATATTAAATATTGTTAAACAAGCATTTAATGTATTAAAATAATACAAAATGCTTTTTTTTTAGCATTGTTTTCAGTGCGACTGCAACACAAGTTTGAAGCTTCAAATTCCTTCTATAATTCTTGAAAAATGCAAATTATTTCAATCCAGAAAATTCAAATTTAAAACTCCAAGAAATCTAAAATATTATTGCAAGAATTGTTCGGCTCTTGATAGGTAACTTTTATATTATTTGATTGTTTCTTTTGCTCGCACAGTTGCAGCTGTGCGTTGATTTGCGCCGAAAGTTTTGTCCAACAGCCGTTCGGATTAGCCGTGGTCGCGGAAACGGCTGCTTTTCCGCCGTCCATAGATCACGGCCGGACTGACTGGGAATTATACGAACGTGCACGCGGTGGAAAAAGCAGCTAGGGCCGGTAATCTGATCATCTCTCGCGCGCGCAACGCAAACAAAAAGAGAGACCGTAAACTTGACTGACATGCGGCTGCGGCAACGGCGGCGAAACTGAATTTATATTTTATTATTCGTTTTGCCAGGCGCATTATTAAAGCCGCTGGTTGGCTGCTTTTTATACTCGCGGCGTCGGCGGCGGCAAATTGCATTTTTATTTTGCAATAACAACACAAGAGAGAGAAAGGGAGATGCGAGCTCGTCATGCGGCGAGTAATTCCGTTTTGATGAATCGCTTTTTATTTTGATTTCGTGACTGTAAAGATAGCCACCCGCTAGCTCTCTTTTTTTATTCGTATATACGGTCGAGAAGGGGAAAATAAAAGGGAGGAAATTTGATGGGGCCTCGTGATGACGCAGAGCGAATTGCCTACTCTCTCCCGATTCGCCATAATTCACAGGCCGTTTGCAACATTTATATATCTACACAACCTAGATCAGCAAGAATTTAATTAAAGAGACTCTGCTGGTAAAAAGACGGGCGGCATTTTTGTCCGCCGCACGCAGCAGAGACGAATATCAAATAAACCACAGCGGCTTAATCTTGAGCGGATTCTTTGAACTTTTTGCTCGCGCCAACAGAAATTTTGATTGCGCGACCGCGTCTAATTTGAAGACGTCTGCAAAGTTTTCAGTCGACGCAGTACCAATTTTCCCAGATTAGCGCCAAAATTTCATTACAAATGGTTGGGGAATTGAAAGCTGCGCGTCTTTTTTCATTCAGATTTTCCGTATTTGCACGGAAAGCACAAAGAAAAGAGAGGAATTTAAACTTTTTCTCGACTTTTTAAAAATAAATCTTTCATTCTATGTTTCAAATGATGAAATTTTTAACAATAATTATAATTGCAAGACTTATTTTCGCTTATTTTAAAGTGAATAAAGTGAACTTTGTTAGTTTTTATGTCATTAAATTGTTTAATACTGGAAAATTATTGTAACGATTGGAGATTCAATTTATTAAAATTCAAAATTTCAGGAATCAAATGAAAATTCGAAGCTGATATTCTCAATGCCATCTTTTCTTCCTCACTTTCCCATAATATTCTTTTGGCTCGACCACATTCATTTTTCACAATCAACGCTTTAGAAAACCGTTTGCGCCCGAAGCTGCAATTGCTTTGATTAAACGCGCAGCAATTAATTTCACCCCTCGCAGCCTTAATTCTGGTTTTTTTGCGCGTTAATTGCGTCGAGGGAGGCGAGTACACGACATTTCTCTTGATTTCGCTGCTGCTGCTGCAGCTGCTCTGCTTTGGTGCGCGAGCCCGGCACGCAAAAAGCCAAAGCCGGCGGAGCATTTCGCATTCAGCACAAAAGCAGCAGCAGCACCGCCGGTTTGCGGCCACCCGTGTTATGTGTGTGTGTGTGCGGGTCTCTTAATTAATTATATCAGATTTCTCATCTGCACACGCGGCGGCGTGTTTTGCAAGCCGAAAATTTGCGGCTGACAAACAGCGGCCGAAGATGTGTTTGTTATTAAAGCTCTGGCTGCGTTTTCGTCCTGCGGCCCCGGAGATTGTAATTTCGTGAGCAAAGCAAAGCAGGTGGACCATTTTGAGGAAAGGGTTAAAAGCACAAAAACAGAGCATGGCCCTAGATTACTTGAACAAATTGGTTTAAAACAGAGTTGTTTGCAAAATGTCAAATTACACATAAAGGAATACATTTTCCACAATAATATTTAGTTGGAATACCTGGAAAAATATCTGAAGCAGAGATTTTTAGATTTATATTATTTAAAAGTTTCAATTTTCCTCGGAATCACATATCATAATATTTCATTGGGGTCTATTTTGAGGATTTTGGGACCTTTGTTATTTTATTATTTCTCTTTTCTTTATTTCAAAATTTTTTTTAAAATTATTCACAGACCTGTTTTTTATCTGATTTTTTTAACAAGATTGGAAATTGACCTTAAAAAAGCTCCACATGCAAAACCATAAAAATTCAATCAAACCAATCTTTGTAAACGAATCTCCGAAAACGAAGAAGTCGTTTGTTCTTAAGTGCTTGTTACGAGCACGGCCGCAATTCGGCGCAAACTGCCTGTCGTTTTCTGCTCTCATTTCAATCAATTGAGAGTCGATTCGCTTCCGCGTGGCTGAGCAGCCACTTGCTCTGCCCTCTCGTCGTGCCCAACAAGCAGGAATTAACTCCCGCTCGGCCGAATTTGCATACTTTTCCAACCTTTTCCGCTCCCCCATGCAAAACTTTTCCGTTCTCCCTTTGCGAGAAAAGCAGGGTGCATTTGAGCCGCCCCCGTTCGCTCACTCGCCCTCAGCAGCATGCAGATTGATCGAGGCACGTTCGCGGCCTGAAACTGATTGCAATAAATGACCGACCATTTGCATCCGCGGCCGAATTTTTCATCCTCAAAAAACGCGCCGCGAATCCTTGATATTGACGTGCCGCCCTGCAGAGAGGAATTTTTCCTCCAAGCTGTCAGAATGTGAACCGCAGGGTGGACGGCTAAATCTGCGCAATATTTCAAACCTTCCCTCTTTCTTCGGAGAAATTTTTGTTTCATTGCGGTGAATTGTGAAAATGTCCTAGGAATAATATTCATATGTTTGTTTAATTTGATGTATTTAAATGAGTTGATAGGAAAATATTTCTTTTTAATTTTCAAAGAAAACTCAAATTTATAATAGTTTTGAATAGATTTTAATTGCCATATCAATATTAATTTATATATTGAAAGTTCCATTTAATGACTAAACAAGAAACAATCGGTTGTGGCATTATTGTGGTCGTCCTTCTTCATGATTTAATTTCCCAGAGCAAATTAACGTCCCCTTTCTTTCCTCGGATTCTCTCCTTCCGTTCGTAATCATCTTACGGCGCCGCATTCTCTCTATATAATCAGATAATAACATTGTATCATGTCCGTCCAAGTGCAATAAGACGCCAGAGCAGGTGCACTGCTGATGCAATAATAATAATATCAAGGAAAACGGAGGGATTTCGGCCCGAAATCTCTCCCGCCTCGCAGATAATCCCGACCCGGGCTCTGCGTGTGATTTCGACCTGAAAATATTGTTTGCTCCTTAAGCTCACGTGCACACGCAAATTATATATGAATTACTCGGCGAGGTGGATTTGCTTGCTCGGGAACGAGAGGGAGAAAAGCAGGGCCGACAACGCTGCAGCGAAACAACAACAAGCTGCTGGGAATTTTGATGAGATGGGCCCGCAAATTATTTCTGCTGCTGACACAATTCCCTGGCTCTGTGCACAGCACAGCTGCTGCGCCCTTGTCTCACTAATGAAATCCAAGCGCCTCCCAAAATGAAATTTTTTACAAAAACAAGATTGTATTTAAAAAAAAAAAGTGTAACAGATTAAAAGACAAGATCTAAAATTTTTATTAAATATTGAGTTTAAATATGATTAGGAATTTTCTCATTCTTAATGATTTGTCTAAAAATAACTTTGTGTTTAAAATTATGTATTAATTTTTAAGGCAGATGAACGAAAGTAATACTAAAAGACATTATTGCATGTCATAAATTTTATTTAAAATCAATTAAACATAAAATAATGTAGTAAAATTAGAAATTAGGACATCCTTTCATTGTGTTAATAAAAAGTCATTTTTATATTATTTTTACAGCCAAATTCAAATTAAGCCGTAACTCATCTGCTTGATTACCATATCGCGTTTTTTGGCCTTAAAATCAGAGCTCGATACAGACCCCGGGTGCAGCAAGTGTGGAAATGTCTAATGGTTTATATCCCCTGCGCTAATGAATATGGAAATGAACTGCTTTCTGGCCCTCGCTCTCACTCCAGCTCGCCGGTCAGTAAATAACAATACAACTGTGGCGTTTTCCGTGCACCACGCGGCGCGAACCGAAACAAAACCAACCGCTCTCGAATTTATTTATTTCGAATTCGCGCTCTCTAATTCTGATTTACTGCCGGCTGATAAAATTGGACAACGCGCCGCGTTTCCCTCTGGATTTTTATTTTTTTCCACATTCGTGTTGGGGAAAAAATCCGTGTGAAATGTTTTTGAAATTTTAAATTTTCCATTTGTATGCTAATTTCTAATTCTCTGCCTCATTCTGTTTTAGGTAAGTGAACAAAACACAAAAAGGCTCGGAACTGGGTGCTGCGAACAATGGTGATCAGATCAGTAGTGAGTCTGTGAATGTGATGATTATTGGTGAAAATTTAAATCAAAATAACACGTTATAAAAATTCCTTTAAAAGTAGAAAAGTGAAAATCAATAGGAATTAAATCAATTTAATATGAAATTCAGAATAAAACAAAACAATTTATAAGGGTGTGGGCTGAAATTATTCCAAAATGAAAAATTAAATCTTCTTTTTTTTATTAAAATATATTTTCTTGCCTTTGTCTCAAAGTGGAAATTCATAATTGGAGAAAGACTATTAATTATCATTTATTTTTTGGTTCAATTTCTAAAACCTTCAATTTTCTCACATATCGGGAAAAGATAAAAGAAAAAAATCCGAGACCAAGTTTGCGGAGAGAGAAAAAATATTGGCGTGGCCGAGAGCGTCGTCGGCGCAAATAAAATTATCTGGAAATTAGGTGTCGTTGGGCGTCGTGAGCGCCGATAGCGGAATTTACAGCTTTATTTATATTTAGGCTGGCGCAGGAAAGGCGCACAGGTATTCGGTCTCGAGTGCCGCAGATAAAGCGGCGGCTTTTGTGCTGCGCGTTCGGCCCGCGGGCGATATCACCAGAGAGCTTTACTTTCCTGCGCGCCGCGTTCTCCAGCAGATAATGCGGCACCGGTTCAATCTATAAATACACACACACGCCCGCACTTGATGGTCATGGCGTGGGTGGGCGGACGATAAGAAGGTACAGTGCGAACAGCATCCGAGCAAACAGCCGAAACGAACGGACCACGTTCTGAAAAAGAGAGATAAGGCAAATACTTAAGGGAGAGGCGAGTGCGAACAATAATTTACATTCCAACACGCGCAGCAGCCGAAAGTGAAAATCCGATCAAATCCCCGGCAAGGTGCGCAGGGGCGATTAAAGATTAAAATTTACGCAGCAGTGGCCATTGCAGATTGCATTAACGATGACATAACAATGAAATTCGAAATATCTATTCTCAATCATATTTGACGTGACTGAAGTTAGCGATAGCGATAGCGATGCTAGCTACAGAAAAAAGCAGGGTGCCAACCTTAGAAATGTGGTAGTTGATATAAACACAATAATAATAGAAATAGAGTGAAACCACCCTCTCAGAAACGCAGCAGGCGGCTTAAAATGTTTCTTAATGACCCATATATCAGTTCCCGTTGTAAAAAACATTTGCATCACCATACCGGAATTAAATTAAAAAATAAAAGATTTTCACCCTGCACTTTATCCGTAAAAAATCAAAGTTTTCTAAATTTCATTAAAACCCACCCTTTCAAGGGGTTCATATTCACCATACTGACGTAAAAATTGACGAGAAAAAAGATTTCGAGCTAAAAAACTTTTGCATGTCACCCCTTCATCCCCTAATTTCAAATTTTAAAATTTGAAGGGTGGTTTCGGTCAAAACCCACCCTCTCAGTAACAAGTAATGTGGCTTAAAATGTTTTTCTTTGACCCTGTTATCATTTTTCGACGTAAAAAACATTTGCATCCCCATACCGGAATTAAATTAAAAAATAAAAAATTTTCACCCTGCACTTTATCCGTGAAAAATCAAAGTTTTCTAAATTTAATTAAAACCCACCCTCTCGAGGGGTTCATATTCACCATACTGACGTAAAAATTGACGAGAAATAAGATTTCGAGCTAAAAAACTTTTGCATGTCACCCCTTCATCCCCTAATTTCAAATTTTAAAATTTGAAGGGTGGTTTCGGTCAAAACCCACCCTCTCAGTAACAAGTAATGTGGCTTAAAATGTTCTTCTTTGACCCTGTTATCAATTTCCGTTGTAAAAAACATTTGCATCCCCATACCGGAATTAAATTAAAAAATAAAAAATTTTCACCCTGCACTTTATCCGTGAAAAATCAAAGTTTTCTAAATTTAAATAAAACCCACCCTTTCACGGGGTTCATATTCACCATACTGACGTAAAAATTGACGAGAAACAAGATTTCGAGCTAAAAAACTTTTGCATGACACCCCTTCATCCCCTATTTTCGAATTTTAAAATTTTAAGGGTGGTTTCGGTCAAAACCCACCCTCTCAGTAACAAGTTATGTGGCTTAAAATGTTCCTTTTTGGCCCTGTTATCAATTTCCGTTGTAAAAAACATTTGCATCCCCATACCGGAATTAAATTAAAAAATAAAATATTTTCACCCTGCACTTTATCCGTGAAAAATCAAAGTTTTCTAAATTTAAATAAAACCCACCCTTTCACGGGGTTCATATTCACCATACTGACGTAAAAATTGACGAGAAATAAGATTTCGAGCTAAAAAACTTTTGCATGTCACCCCTTCATCCCCTAATTTCGTTTTTTAAAATTTGATGGGTGGTTTCCGTCAAAACCCACCCTCTCAGTAACAAGTTATGTGGCTTAAAATGTTCCTTTTTGGCCCTGTTATCAATTTCCGTTGTAAAAAACATTTGCATCCCCATACCGGAATTAAATTAAAAAATAAAAGATTTTCAC
This sequence comes from Neocloeon triangulifer, assembly GCF_031216515.1. Lineage (NCBI taxonomy): Eukaryota > Metazoa > Arthropoda > Insecta > Ephemeroptera > Baetidae > Neocloeon > Neocloeon triangulifer. Next base: position 2,546,311 of record NW_026775555.1, on the reverse strand, counting down.
CCTGCACTTTATCCGTGAAAAATCAAAGTTTTCTAAATTTTATTAAAACCCACCCTTTCACGGGGTTCATATTCACCATGCTGACGTAAAAATTGACGAGAAATAAGATTTCGAGCTAAAAACTTTTGCATGTCACCCCTTCATCCCCTAATTTCGTTTTTTAAAATTTGAAGGGTGGATTCGGTCAAAACCCACCCCCTCAGTAACAAGTTATGTGGCTTAAAATGTTCCTTTTTGGCCCTGTTATCAATTTCCGTTGTAAAAAACATTTGCATCCCCATACCGGAATTAAATTAAAAAATAAAAGATTTTCACCCTGCACTTTATCCGTGAAAAATCAAAGTTTTCTAAATTTAATTAAAACCCACCCTCTCATGGGGTTCATATTCACCATACTGACATAAAAATTGACGAGAAATAAGATTTAGAGCTAAAAAACTTTTGCATGTCACCCCTTCATCCCCTAATTTCAAATTTTAAAATTCGAGGGGTGGTTTCGGTCAAAACCCAGCCCCTCAGTAACAAGTTATGTGGCTTAAAATGTTCCTTTTTGGCCCTGTTATCAATTTCCGTTGTAAAAAACATTTGCATCCCCATACCGGAATTAAATTAAAAAATAAAAGATTTTCACCCTGCACTTTATCCGTGAAAAATCAATGTTTTCTAAATTTAACTAAAACCCACCCTCTCACGGGGTTCATATTCACCAAATTGACGTAAAAAATGACGAGAAACAAGATTTCGAGCTAAAAAACTTTTGCATGTCACCCCATCATCCCCTAATTTCGTTTTTTAAAATTTGAGGGGTGGTTTCGGTCAAAACCCACCCTCGCAAAGACAAGTTTTATGGCTTAAAATGTTCCTCTTTGACCCTGTTATCAATTTCCGTTGTAAAAAACATTTGCATCCCCATACCGGAATTAAATTAAAAAATAAAAGATTTTCACCCTGCACTGTATCCGTGAAAAATCAAAGTTTTCTAAATTTAATTAAAACCCACCCTCTCACGGGGTTCATATTCACCATACTGACGTAAAAATTGACGAGAAATAAGATTTCGAGCTAAAAAATTTTTGCATGTCACCTTTTCATCCCCTAATTTCGTTTTTTAAAATTTGAAGGGTGGTTTCGGTCAAAACCAACCCTCTCAGTAACAAGTTATGTGGCTTAAAGTGTTTCTCTTTGACCCTGTTATCAGTTTTCAATGTAAAAATCATTTGCATCCCCATACCGGAATTAAATTAAAAAATAAAATATTTTCACCCTGCACTTTGTGCGCGAAAAATTAAAATATTCTAAATTAAACTAAAACCCACCCTCTTACGAGGTTCAAATTCACCATACTGACGTAAAAAATGACGAGAAACAAGATTTTGAGCTAAAAAACTTTGCATGTCACCCCTTCATCCCCTAATATCAATTTTAAAATTTTGAGGGGTGTTTTCGGTCAAAACCCACCCTCTCAGTAAGAAGTTATGTGGCTTAAAGTGTTTCTCTTTGACCCTGTTATCAGTTTTCAATGTAAAAAACATTTGCATCCCCATACCGGAATTAAATTAAAAAATAAAAGATTTTCACCCTCCACTTTATCCGTGAAAAATCAATGTTATCTAAATTTAAATAAAACCCACCCTCTCACGGGGTTCATATTCACCATCCTAACGTAAAAATTGACGAGAAACAAGATTTCGAGCTAAAAAACTTTTGCATGTCACCCCTTCATCCCCTTATTTCAATTTTAAATTTTGAGGGGTGGTTTCGGCAATAACCCACCCTTTTAGGCACCAAAACTACGACCTTCGATGTTACTCTTTGACCCTTTTATCTGTTTTCGTGGGGAATATCAAATGCATCCCTCTTACTGAATATAAGAAAAATTTATAGATTTTCACTTTTGAATTTTTTTTTTTTAAATTTTAGTGAAGCCCATCCTCTTATAGATTTCATATTCACAAGTTTGTCATAATAAAAAATGACGAGAAAGATGATTCTGAGATAAAAAAATGATTTCATCTCACCTCTTCCGCTGCTTATTCCAAAAATTTTTTATATTGGTTTCGTCAAGAACCCACCCTATGCGGCAACCAAAAACTGACTCAAAATGTTACAGTTTGACCCCTGTTTCAGTTTCTGTAGAGAATATCTATTGCATCTCCACACCTGAAATTATTGTATCAATCTGTAAAATATTGTTATTGCTTAAAATAGCATCCTTTTTTTTTAAACGGCCTCGTTCGTGTATTAATTTTTTACTAATCTACTTTCAAAAATGGACTGTTAAACAACCAAAATAAATAATTATTAAATATTTTTTCTGCAAAAGGTTTTACTGAAACTGTTCAAGAAAAACTTATCTTGACAAGAGTAAAATATGTACATACAAAATTATTCGTTCTTTACCTGAAAGAAATTTATATCATTCATAAATTCCATTGAATACCATCTCACCCTAGAGTGCATTCTACAGTTATTTAAATATTTAAAAGTAAAAAAAGTGAAAATTTTTCAACCTGTAGACTTGTAGAGATTGCTTAATTTAATAAAAAAAAGGAATAATAAATGGGGCCCACGCAACAGATTTTTCGTAGAAAAATCTAGAAATATGGCTGAACAGATATGTGCGTTGATTTCAATAATGAAAAAAAAAAAGAAATTGGGCTGCAATTCTCATTTTGGTTGAAAATTATATGAATAATGGACCGTTGTGGTTTGAAATTGGTTGATTGATTTTTCCGTGAAACATATAAGAATATCATAATTTCTTTTTTTCATTCTTCTAACCCAAAAATTTGAAAAAAAAAATCACGAGGAAAAAATTTATTAATATTGTAATAATATCATTTGAAGATGAGGCCTAATATAAAACAAGATATTTGAGGTGAAAAGGGTTTGATTGTTGTTTCCTTGCGAAAAAAATTGAGAAGGTGCGGATAAATAATTTGAATTTAAGTCGGATTGTGTTTTTCGAGTTGCTTAATGTTAGCCAAAAATAATATGACAATACAACAATATGTTTATGATGCGCCTGCAAACATAATTCATGAGCTTCAAAATTATTTTATTATTCAAATTTTTGTAAAAAATGGATATAAAAAGCGTTTACAACAAATTACTGTATTGATGAAAAAATTATTTTGTGTAGTAATTGTATTCAAAAAAATTTCACAGCTCATGAATTATGGCCAGCAGTTTTTTAGCTCGAAATCTTATTTCTCGTCAATTTTTATGTCAGTATGGTGAATATGAACCCCATGAGAGGGTGGGTTTTAATTAAATTTAGAAAACTTTGATTTTTCACGGATAAAGTGCAGGGTGAAAATCTTTTATTTTTTAATTTAATTCCGGTATGGGGATGCAAATGTTTTTTACAACGGAAATTGATAACAGGGCCAAAAAAGAACATTTTAAGCCACATAACTTGTTACTGAGGGGGTGGGTTTTGACCGAATCCACCCTTCAAATTTTAAAAAACGAAATTAGGGGATGAAGGGGTGACATGCAAAAATTTTTTAGCTCGAAATCTTATCTCTCGTCAATATTTACGTTAGTATGGTGAATATGAACCCCGTGAGAGGGTGGGTTTTAGTTAAATTCAGAAAACTTTGATTTTTCACGGATAAAGTGCAGGGTGAAAATCTTTTATTTTTTAATTTAATTCCGGTATGGGAATGCAAATGTTTTTTACAACCGAAATTGATAACAGGGTCAAAAGGGAACATTTTAAGCCACATAACTTGTTACTGAGAGGGTGGGTTTTTTACCGAAACCACCCCTCAAAATTTTAAAATTGATATTAGGGGATGAACGGGTGACATGCAAAAGTTTTTTAGCTCAAAATCTTGTTTCTCGTCATTTTTTACGTCAGTATGGTGAATATGAACCCCGTGAGAGGGTGGGTTTTAGTTAAATTCAGAAAACTTTGATTTTTCACGGATAAAGTGCAGGGTGAAAATCTTTTATTTTTTAATTTAATTCCGGTATGGGAATGCAAATGTTTTTTACAACCGAAATTGATAACAGGGTCAAAAGGGAACATTTTAAGCCACATAACTTGTTTCTGGGAGGGTGGGTTTTGACCAAAACTACCCTTCAAATTTTAAAATTCTAAATTAGGGGATGAAGGGGTGACATGCAAAAGTTTTTTAGCTGGAAATCTTATTTCTCGTCAATTTTTATGTCAGTATGGTGAATATGAACCCCATGAGAGGGTGGGTTTTAATTAAATTTAGAAAACTTTGATTTTTCACGGATAAAGTGCAGGGTGAAAATCGTTTATTTTTTAATTTAATTCCGGTATAGGGATGCAAATGTTTTTTACAACGGAAATTGATAACAGGGCCAAAAAGGAACATTTTAAGCCACATAACTTGTTACTGAGGGGGTGGGTTTTGACCGAATCCACCCTTCAAATTTTAAAAAACGAAATTAGGGGATGAAGGGGTGACATGCAAAAGTTTTTAGCTCGAAATCTTATTTCTCGTCAATTTTTACGTCAGTATGGTGAATATGAACCCCGTGAAAGGGTGGGTTTTAATAAAATTTAGAAAACTTTGATTTTTCACGGATAAAGTGCAGGGTGAAAATCTTTTATTTTTTAATTTAATTCTGGTATGGGGATGCAAATGTTTTTTACATTGAAAACTGATAACAGGGTCAAAGAGGAACATTTTAAGCCACATAACTTGTTACTGAGAGGGTGGGTTTTGACCGAAACCACCCCTCAAAATTTTAAAATTGATATTAGGGGATGAACGGGTGACATGCAAAAGTTTTTTAGCTCAAAATCTTGTTTCTCGTCATTTTTTACGTCAGTATGGTGAATATGAGCCTCATGAGAGGGTGGGTTTTATTTAACTTTAGAAAATTTTAATTTTTCACGTACAAAGTGCAGGGTGAAAATCTTTTATTTTTTAATTTAATTCCGGTATGGGGATGCAAATGTTTTTTACGTTGAAAACTGATAACAGGGTTAAAGAGAAACACTTTAAGCCACATAACTTCTTACTGAGAGGGTGGGTTTTGACCGAAACCACCCCTCAAAATTTTAAAATTGATATTAGGGGATGAAGGGGTGACATGCAAAAGTTTTTCGGCTCGAAATCTTGTTTCTCGTCATTTTTTACGTCAGTATGGTGAATATGAACCTCGTAAGAGGGTGGGTTTTAGTTTAATTTAGAATATTTTAATTTTTCGCGCACAAAGTGCAGGGTGAAAATCTTTTATTTTTTAATTTAATTCCGGTATGGGGATGCAAATGTTTTTTACATTGGAAACTGATAACAGGGTCAAAGAGAAACACTTTAAGCCACATAACTTGTTACTGAGAGGGTGGGTTTTGACCGAAACCACCCTTCAAATTTTAAAAAACGAAATTAGGGGATGAAAAGGTGACATGCAAAAATTTTTTAGCTCGAAATCTTATTTCTCGTCAATTTTTACGTCAGTATGGTGAATATGAACCCCGTGAGAGGGTGGGTTTTAGTTAAATTCAGAAAACTTTGATTTTTCACGGATAAAGTGCAGGGTGAAAATCTTTTATTTTTTTATTTAATTCCGGTATGGGAATGCAAATGTTTTTTACAACCGAAATTGATAACAGGGTCAAAAGGGAACATTTTAAGCCACATAACTTGTTTCTGGGAGGGTGGGTTTTGACCGAAACTACCCTTCAAATTTTAAAATTCTAAATTAGGGGATGAAGGGGTGACATGCAAAAGTTTTTTAGCTGGAAATCTTATTTCTCGTCAATTTTTACGTCAGTATGGTGAATATGAACCCCGTGAAAGGGTGGGTTTTAATTAAATTTAAAAAACTTTGATTTTTCACGGATAAAGTGCAGGGTGAAAATCTTTTATTTTTTAATTTAATTCTGGTATGGGGATGCAAATGTTTTTTACATTGAAAACTGATAACAGGGTCAAAGAGGAACATTTTAAGCCACATAACTTGTTACTGAGAGGGTGGGTTTTGACCTAAACTATTAATATTGTGTTTGAATCAACCTCCAAATTTCGTAGGTTGGCACCCTGCTTTTTTCCGTCGCTGGTAACGCTGTCGCTATCGCTAACTTCAGTCAAGTCATATTTGAAATAATTTTGTTTAGGATTAAGTTAGAAGAAAGCTTGAATTAATTTTTGTATGATATGAAATTTAGTAAAAATAAGTTATAGTTTATTAATCAATATAATAAAGGCATGGGGCATTAGTCATTATGAATAAAATTTACATTTTCAATCAAGATTTAGGATGAGACAAAAGGTGAACCTTATGCTATTGATGATAAGTGAAAAGCTTTGATGCGATTGTAAGAAGATTGAGAAATAATTTTAATTAGGTTTTACTTGGATCTAAAATCAAATCAACTAGGTTGAAAAACTTGCAAATTTAATCCAAGTTGGAAATAATTAAATAATTTCAATGAAAATTGTTTTAATTTCAAAAATGAAACGCTGTAATTTCTCTTTCATTAAATTTTTGTAAAAACAAAAAAAAATTTAATAGTAAGCCGTCAACAAATTAAAAACTTAATTTAACTGCAGCTCCAAGCATCGACATTTTCTTAAATCTTTCACTCATAAATGCAGGTCTCGTTATACTTTTGAAAAATTTCACTAGAAGGGTGAGAAGAGAATTAAATTTCCATTCCAATTATGGCTATGTTGATAAAATTCTCAAAAATTTATTTCATCCATAAAATATCAAAATTTGAACTCGAGTCCTTCAATTGTAAAAAAAGACCATTCTGGTAGCATTGAGACGAATTAATTGTTTAATTTTTCTATGTAAGTTTTTATTTCTAAAAATGTTTCTTGTAATGAATTATTCATTTTGAAAAAATTCGGCAAAATATTTTATAACTCGGCTCTAAAAAAAGAATGATTAGTTTCAAAAAGGAAAAAAAAATAAAGAAATAAAACTACGCCATTTCATCAAGCTATCAATTCTGTAAATATGAAGATTATTTCGATTATTTCCCCGCGTTGTCATTTTTATTTGTCTGGCTGCCGCTCGAGACACGAACGTCTCTCATCCCTGTCCTGACTTGTTCGCTCTGGTCTTGGAGCATCGCAAGCAGCAGCAGCAGCCACCGCTGCTAGTAGGGCCAGGATTCCAGGAAGGACGGGAGGGGGGGTGCATTTGTTGAATTTGTTCAGAGCAGCGACAATGGTCGCCTCTCCGTGCATCGGTGGCCCTTATCTCGCCGAATTCGAGCCGACGGAGGACTTCGCCGACCTGCCGAGGACCCGAAATGGACCAGGGACTATCGCCGTGCCCCCGAGGTAGGGAAAAACCGCGAATCTGAAATTTTTAATTCGCGCCAGGCTCATTTATTTGTGGCCCCTCTCGCGCTTCTTCCTGCCAAGGCTTCCAAGGCTGCGTTCTCTGGATCAAAATTTAGCAGCCAACATGTTGATTTTTTTAATCGTTGATTGAGCGCCGAATTTTCGGTTACCCAGCAAATTTGATTTTCGTGGAAATCATAAAAAATGAGACTGCAGGGGCACAATTTAAAAAAATTATTATTAATTAAATTCCTTTCTAATTAATAACGCATAGTCGCTCGTCAAAATTCAAATCATTGCAGCATAATTTTCTTAAAGCGTTTTTTCCGCACACGCCGGTATTTAAAAAACAAACAAAGCCGGCGAGACGAGTGATGTTTATTAGGCGCACACGCCAGTCTCCCGACGCTGCGCTCCACCTTGGGGCCTAATGAAGACTAATTACCATCGCATGTCACATTAAAGTGCAGAGCAAAACACCGACGCCTGCTGCTGCTGCACAAAGAGTAATAAAATATTCACCGCATTCCGCGCGCTCGCGAATTTTACGCCCGGCGAGAGAGCCGGTGCGTCTCGTGCATGCAAATTTTATGACGCGCACACGCATTTGCCATTAATTAGGCCTCGTGCACCGTTTTTTCCTCCAAAACAGCAACAGAAAATTACACCAACATTCCTTTGCTAAAAAAAAATGACAAAAATTCAGGTATAAGAATTTTTTTTGCAACTATCTAATTAAAACGAAATTGTTCAATATATAAAATTTACGAAAGTTTATTTTAAAATTTTTATCAAGTTTAAATATAAATTACTGAGAAAATTTGATTCAAATTAGGTACAGAAATTTCTCCAATAAAGGTTTATTTCAGTAGATCGTCCAAAACTTTTGAATTTTGATCCGAGTGAAATTTTATAATTTCAAAATTTTGTTTTTTTTTCTAAATTGTACTCCAGAATTAATAATATATGAGTTGCCTTTTTCATCTTGAAACTATGAAAGTCATTTTTTTTTACTTTTAAATAGATTTGCAAGTTTTTCAAACCAGCTAATTTAAGTTCGAAATTTTCTATGGTTCTCAAATTTTTATGCATGAAAGTTTTTTTCTTTTATTTGTGATAAAAAGAAGCTAACAAGGTTATCGCCTTTTATTTCTGAAAAAAATAAATATATCATAAAAATAAAACAACGGTTCTTAGGAATTTCAGTTTCTGTTAAAAAGGTATATTAATCTAAATAGTTTTAATTTCCCTGATGAACTAAAAGCCAATTTTTTTGCTAGGAAATTTTTTAAACCATTTTTCTTTACATGATTTTTTGTTTGTTTGTTCGTTAAAAACGCATTTCAAACGCAAGTCTGTCGCTCGTTTTTCCGCCGCAACGCACTCAACTTGGCTCTATTTATACACTTTTTGCATACACACGTTTTATTTGTTTCCGCTCGTCTCTTGTGCGTTGCCGTTTTAATTAGCACGACGAGTCTTTCGCGTTGTTTTGCTGCTCTTTTGTTTCGCAACGGCAGATGCACACAAATGCACTCTTTGGCTTGTTTGAGCCGTCGGTGCAAAATGTACAAAAACGGCTTGTTTGCTTGCGAGCGAAAATATAACTGCGAAGCCGACACAACTCATGCATTCGTAATGCGTTTTATGCATTAAAAGCAGAGCCGCCGTGCTGTTTAATGCACACACGAAACGAGGCCATTTTTACTGCTCGGCCGCCATTCTTCATGCAAAAACTGCGCAAGAGTGTACAACGGACGCACTCGCACACAGCAAAGTTAATTAGCGCCGCTTTGTCGACGGGGACGCCGGTAATAAAAGACGGCAGCCACCTCCGCCTCGTGCGGTTAATTTGAAATTATTTTTAATTCATGCGCCACTTTTCGCACCCTTCGTCACGACCGTCGCTCTCCCTCCAACTGAAAATTTCATTGCAAACGAAAAGAGTTAGATTTTTTTTATTTCGTTTGAAGAAATGCACACTCGAGGAGATGCTCACGGAAATTTCTTCGTTGAAAAATTTTTTTTATTAAAAAAACAAAAACGATTCTGCCAGTTTCGGTGATGACCTGCAACCCTATTTCACGAGGAAAAAAATTACAAAAACAAAAAAAACAACAAAATTAAAAAAAAAACACACATTAAAAATTAATAAAAAAATGTTATATTTTCCTACAATTTTTCTGATTTTTTTTACATTATTTCTTGCTCATGAAATAGGATTAAAGATCGTGACCGAAATTGGTAGAGTCGTTATGTTTTTTAATTTAATCCATTTTTACAATAAAGATAAAGCCCGATCTCTTCAATTTCTGCGAAACTTTTAGAAGCAAGCTAGCCAAAATGAAATTCAATGATTGTAGAAATATTTTTATTTACCAATTAAGCAGTGCAATAAAAATTAATATTAACTAAAAATAATATCATTTTTTAAATGAAAAAAAAACTTTATTATGGATAATATTTTTATATTTTTGATATATTGATTAAATTAAGTTTTTATTACAATATATCTAATTTAATATTTTTAGGTTTCAATTGAAAATGCTATGCATAAATCATAAATCATTATTTTGTTCCAGATTATTCACTAGAGTTCCACTTATTATGGTCAAATATTTATAAATAAATCAACTGTGTTATGTTCATCATCAATTTTCAAATTACTAACTCAGTAGCTTTTGTTGGCTGAGCAGTTATATTATTATGTGATAGTGTAATCTTCGAAAGAATAAAAATTTTTAGTTTGCAGTGTGAAATGTGGGACTGCAGCTGAACTATTTCTAAACAAATATGGCGCTCAAAGTCAATACCTTTTCTTTGACAAAAACTGAAAAACTTATCTGGGAACTGTCCAAATTTATCAATAGTTTTCTTTTTTGGCTGAAATTCAAATGAATCTCAAATATTATTTTTTTTAAATAAATAAGACTTGGAAGGAAAATAATATTTAATGTTTCGGATCGATTTTGCGTTGAAGAGAAAAATTCTCAGCTTTTGCCGGCAAAGCCGAAACGCTTTTCACTCTTACAGAGTTTAAAAAGTAAAAAACGATTTTATGAGCCGTTGCGGGCGGGAATGTATGGCTTTGCGATTCAATTTTCACCTCGTTGTGCGCGCGAACGTACACACAATGGGGTGCTCGGCGGCTCTTTTGGTCGGTCGGTCGGTCGCCGGCTCTATTACTTGCAAACTTGGTGAAACGGAATAAAGTCGATAATGTGCGGCGAACACTCTCTCAAGTGGTCATAAAGATAGATAAATGATAATTGGTCGTGCTGCTGCTGCGGGAAGGAAAAAGGCCCCGAGCCGTTATTGAATACCGCGAGCGGGCAAAAAATACACACAGCAGCAGCAGCAGAGAGAAGAGCGAGGGCGGCGGGCTTTTGTGCTAATATACCTGATGCCAAAATCAATATCGCGCCGATATCAGATAGAGAGAGAACGGCGGCGGCGAAGTGCCGGCGCGCATACTATTAATTTCCCAACTTGGGAATTAATGACTCAATTCTCGATCCCGTCTGCCCGACAGTCCCGGCCGGTTAAATGGCGTAAATAATCTTGGCAGCTCCTTATCTCTCTTCTCTCTTTTCCACTCTGACAAAATTATTTTAATCAAAAAACTCCTCGGCTTCTTCTTCTTCGGAACACTCGAAATTTTCACTCGTGGTGTAATTTACGGGCCGAGGCGTTGGCCCGTGAGCGCTAAAAAGGCTGTGCTGAATTTTCGGATGAGATGTTTCGTCCCAAGAACAATGGGGGGCGAGGGACCCGGCCGGGCGAAAGAGATGGATGGATGCTCCGCTCCGGAGCGCGCGCGCCACCGAAAGCCGCAATTTTCCACAAAAGTTGCCGCTGCGGTGAATTAAATTCAGTTAAGTTGTACACTCTCCGCCACGGCCGCTTTCAATTATTTTATATACGTTATTATTATACGGTTTCGCGCCACAAACGACCGCCAACAGCAATCCCGGGAAGCCCCTCTGCCTGCAGATTTCTCAAACAGATGTTGCGTCTTAATTTTATTGCGGCCGAAACGTTGTATTCCTCAGAGGAGACGGCGAGGGTCAAAAATTTTGATGTTACAATTTTTAACGATGCTTTGTTTTATATGTGAAATTAATGAAAAAGTCGTGCAGAGCAAAGATTGGTTTAAAAAAAGTCGGGATATGTATAATAATTCACAATAATTTGCTGAGCTCCAATGTTAAAAGCTATTAACTATTTGATTTGAATGTAAGGTTGTATAATTCATGAGCTGTGAAATCATTTTGTCAAGAATTAGTACAAAAATCAATCTTTTTCTAAAAATATTTTTCTTCCGAATATAAACAATTTTTCTCGTGATATATTATTTAAAGTTACATTTTTACATGGAACAATTTTTAACACAAAATTTGACAAATTGAATTCAATTTTTTCTTACAAATTTATTACTTTACTTTAAATAATTTTTCACGAAATATTGTTAATTTGATTGAATATTTTTTTTTGTAAAATTTGAATTTTGTACTAATTCTTGTCAAAATGAATTCACAGCTCATGAATTATGGCAGCCATGAACAGCAGGATATTGTTTTTTCTTAAACAATAAATAACACACAAAACCCATCGAGGAAAAGTCGATTTTAAATTCAAATCACCATAAATCGTGAAATTCTACTACAAAGTTTTTAACAGTTTTATTTAATAGGTTGAAAGTTTTAATCCTCAATTGGTGATGTGGGATTTCAGTGAGCCAAATTATTTATTTATTAGCACATAATAAATAGAATTCAATACAAACAAGGTCAAAATTAAATATGTTTTAAATTTGAAGCTACTTTAAAAATTTATTTTTAGTTTAATTTTATTTCAATTAATAGAATACTTTGTAATCGAATTCAGTTTAAGGAATTCATAATTTGTTTCTTCTGCTTAAAATTCAATAAACCTCTGTTGTCATTTATCTTTAGAGCATTTTGTAATTACGTCAAATTACTAATTCTGCAAATTCTTGAGAGATTCCCTTTTGACTTGAAACTTCAAAGAGTCTCTGCGCCAAACCGCCGTTTAATTTCGGCAAAAGCTCTTTGCCAGCAATTCTGCATATCTGACTGAGACGTCGCTTTTTCCCCCAAGTCGGTGTTTGACTTGCGAGAGCAGATTATCTGATTAGTTGTTGGCGAGGGCAAATAGAGCGCGCGACGCTCTATTTGTTGTGCGCGAATAATTCTCCGGCTGATATGTTGATTAAAGCAGCGCGTCTTTATCATTTCGCGTGCGCTTCTGTTTGCTCTGTTCAAACAATAACCTCTCGAGCACAGCCTTAATCCCGGGCTAATCAGAATAAAGGGCGCATCTAATTGGATGACAAACACCGCCACTTCCGGTCGCAAGTTGTTGTTGGTGTATAATTTGGCGTGGCGCATTATTGCCTATTGTGCGCGCGATTTATTATTCAACCCGCTGGCCGCCGCTTTTACCAAAACAAACAGCGCGCAACTACAACACTAACCCTTAAGGCTGCTGAATAAATAATAAATTTGTCTCGGTTGCCCCGGCTGCGGAATGAGCGCGGTCTTTAAATACCCGAAACTACCCACGATCTACTCGCAACCTACGACTTGAAACGCTGTACAAGCCAAAGTTACGATACTCTTCTGTTAATTAAATAGAAACAAAAGTTCTCAACTGCTGTAAATTCAGGTTCGTTCTTTATGCTTTTGCGTGTTAATTCTTGGCAGGAAAATGCAATAATAGTAAGCAAACTTTATTTGACACGGTCGACATTACCATTATCAGAAGCGTAAATATTTGAGCAACAATTTTAAATTTTGCAGTAGAATTTCACGATTGAGGCAGATTTGAATTGAAATTCGGCTTCTAATAATTTTTCTTGAAAAATTGTTCATTTGAAAGTAATTTATTCATAAAATATTAATTTTTGTACTAATTGTTTGCAAAATGATTTCACAGTTCATGAATTATGGCTGCAGCTGAAACATGTAGAGCAGGATTGTTTTTTCTTAAACAATAAGCAACTCACAAAACCTATCAAGGAAAATCCGATTTTAAAAAGAAATCAATCAATTTTAAAGACAATTGAATAAATTGAAAAAAAAATTAGGTTTCAAAGCGTAGTGTTAACTGCCCTCATCAATGAATCGGAAAAAAGATCAAAGATTTAGAGTCATATTGTTAATTTTTGTTAGCCTAATTTAGTGTAAATTTTATAATGCTCCTTTTATTGTAAATTAACTTTTTGAATTGTTTAAAAAATATGTAAGAAAAATAAATAAAATTAAGATTTATACATTTATAAATTAAATAAAATAAGATATGGAAATGTAAATAAATACAGAAGGAATTTGTTTAAAATATGTTAATTGCTATAAAAATTTGGACCTTTTTTCAATTTATCAATTTTAGTTTGAAAATTTTAATGATATCGAAGCAAATAAGGCGCTATCTAATTTTAAATCTGTACCTCTACCAGTTTGCTTAGAAAAGGGTCCAGTGACTGTACCTCTGTCCAGATCCGGCTCATGTTAATCATGTCCCGACATGTCCTCCGTTTGGCTCTTCTTTCGGGTTGGCACATTTATTTCTCTCTCTCTATATCTGTGCATGTCTGCTAATGCGCTACGTCGTAAACACGCACCGAAAGGGCCATTTCGGCCGAAACACGACGCACGGATTCGCCGCCGGCCGCTGCACAAAAACAAAGCTGGTGATTGCGCGTCCGCTCCGAATATAAAACACAATTCTCTAGCTCTGGCCGCCTTATTCGTATATATACCTTAAAAAGCTGCAGGAAATGATTTAGAGGGGTCCGGCGAAGGGTGCTAATAATTCACGAGCCGCTGCAGGTGAGTTGCTCAATCGACTTGGCAGCGTGTCAGGCGCTGATTAGAGCCCCCGGTCCTTTGTTCCGAACCGCACCAATCGAGAGAGGAGCCGCGTCAGAAATTACGAGGGCGAAACCAAATGTTAGAGAAGCTTTGCAAAGGGAAAGAGGAAATAAAATAATTTGAAATTCAAGGTGAAGTCAATTTTTTGTTCGAATTGTAAAATAATGAAAATTATTATGTAATCAGTTTTTTAATAATTTGCATATTTAATTTATTTTGACATAAAACACTCTACTATCAAAATAATATCACTTTTTGCCGACTTTTAATCTAAAAGGGCGTCGAGGAAAAAAATCCATTTGCCGACTTCCGCAGTTTATCTCTTCCCTAATTGCACGGTCTGCAGAAGGAACCCATTTAAAAGGAGTGCATGTTTTGCGTCTCGACTTGGCCAGCCAGTGAGGTGCGCACGCCAAAAGGTGGATCTCTTTCTCTTCTTTCTCGGCGGAGCAAAAAGCAAAGATGATTTGGCACTGCGCTGTTTGCTTGAATTAACACGTTTTCCTCCTCGTGCAGCTTTTTGTCGAGCAGCAGCCAAGCAAGCCAGCCGGCCGCTCTTTCGCTCTATTCATCTCCATCGCGCCGTGTTCGCCGCATTCATTTTCGGCTTTTTGCCGCCGCCGTTCGCCAATAATATATACAACATACACACAGACGTATCTGCGCAAAGTGATCTAAATTGTTCGTTCGAACGGTGTTTTGTGGCCGCTTATCTCGCGATTTATGGTGCGTTGAAAAAAGACCCGAAGCGAAACATTCAAAAGGGGGCAGAAGAAAATTTATGCGAGCTGTACAGAAATTTCCTATAATGGAGATTTTCTCCCAAAATGTTAAAGGAAAACTGATTGGAGACCAAAATTTCTAATACTTTTTCGGTTGGTTTGCGTATTTTAAAATTTATTTTATAAAATCTAATTTCAATTTTTATTGAAGAAAACGATCATGAAAGTGAAGATATTCGTTGAAATTTTTATTTATTATTTAACAAATTTTCGTGTGACAATTTTTTTTTTTTAATTTTTCCAATGTTCATAATCTTTATTTGCAGTCTCAGCCGTTACTTTTTGTTGGTTTTTGATTTTCCAATTCCTGATCGCAGTTTGATCCTGTTATGCTTCCGCACAAAAAAAAACTTTGGGCTTTTCCGCACATTCTCTCGTGTTTCGCGGTCACAGAGAAAAACGCACATCCCCGTTGGATGGAAAGAGCAAAGAAAGCTTTGGCAAATGTCGGTCCCAAACTGCCTACGTGCGGCTCACGAATAATCGCTTTTAAATGACATCATTTTTTGCCGCGTGCCAGCGCCGGCGAGCAGATGCTGCTGGGGTGGGCGGGCGGGCGGGGGCGAAACCGCGCTTAAGCCGCAGCCGACGAGGCTGTTTCTTAACATGTGTAATTACCTCATTGCCGTTTTAATTATTCCTGAGCGTGAGCTGGCATAAAAGCCGCTGCCGGCAGAACTCCCAGCGCGCAGATTTCAGTTTCGAGCCGCCGCCGGAAGGGGAAGCGAAAGGGACCGTTGAATGGAATAGAGAGCGTAAGGTTAATTGTGTGCTCCCGGGAAAAGAAAGGAGAATCACCCCGGCTTTAAATTTAATCGCGCCACGTGCTAAATGTTTTATTGCCATGCTTTGCTGGTTCAAATTTAAACTAATGGCAATTATGGCAGTTTTATTTAATTCCTTTTAATAATATAACTTTAAAATTCATAAATTTTTATCATTATTGGTTGATGAGATTTAACTTTTAATTGTATTATATTTAATTAATTAAAAGATAATTGTTGCTTTTCGTTCAAAATAATAATATTTAGAATATTATAAACATCTAGAAATATTTGAACAGAAAAATAGCAAATAAATTTAATCATCTTTCATAATATTTTCACTGCCAAACCCACAATTTATAAATTCATGAAAATACTTAATTATGTTATATTTTTCCTACAAATTATTTAAAAATTTGGAAAATTTAAATTTAAAAATAAAATCAATAAATTTAACCCAAGTTGCTCATTTAATTTTAATCTTAGCACGGATGATTAACATGAGAATATTCCAAGTTCTTCACGGCTGAAAAATTCCCATTCATGTGCCGGCGGCACGTGCGCGGCTGCGAGTATCTGCGTCTTGCTACGTGCGTCGCAGAATTAGTGCCTTAACTATGTAGCTAGAGATCCCGGTACTCTCACTCGTTCCATGCATCACAATTATAATTTAAGCCCGCGAGGTTTAATAATTGCGTCGACGGTGTTCGAGGCGCGAGGCTGGCTTAACTCGCTCGCTCGCTCGCTGGGTATAAATTAGCATGCATGCGAACGGCTAAATCCGCAACAGATGTATCTCGGCATGTTTAAAAGGCTTAGCACCTTGAATTAAGTTGTTTTAAGGCGCGCAAGACGAATGTGTTTGTGTCTGTTTGTTAAACGCAAGGGCATTACGCCGGTGTACACAGCGTACATTATTGTACTCTCAGTCTTAATAAGTATTAAGGCGCGTCGTAAATTTCTGCGATATCTAGAGTTTCATTAAAAGTGAAAATAATGGTGGTTATGCAACCGGCTCGACGCGGTAGAGAGGCGCGTTGTCTACCTTTTTTAACTTTGCTTATTTTTGTTAGTAATTTTTAAAACTCTTTTACTCTTATGTTTTTATTATAATTTTCTTTATTATTATTTTTATAATTTTATTTACAATAGGATTAATTTAAGATAAATCAATATTAATATACTTAAAAATGTATCTTTATATTTAAAAAAAATTATTCTATTATTTAAAGCGTTTAATATATATTAATGGAATGAATTTGATATATCTTCAGACTTGGAAATTGAAAGATTTTTCTCCAGTTCCGGTGTTTTTCTATTTTATTTTCAATGTAAATTTTTAATCAAACACATAAAAGATCAAATATGTTGTTGATAACTTTGATAAAGAGGAAGAAAGGAAATTAAATTAAAATAAATAAATAGGCCCTCCCTTGATAAATAATAATAAAATATTAATAATAAAATATGCAAATGATAAGACCTTGAAGATCGTGCCCGAAAATATGTTTTATTTAATTATTTTATTCAATAAGATTTTTTTAAATTCAATATGCAAGTTTTTTTAATAAGTAAATGTGATTTGAAATGCAATTGGACCTAAAAAAAGGTGTGAAAAAGGCCAGCCCCGTCAGGATTGGAACCCGGCTTGGTATGGGCCCCGGGGATTAGTATTCTGCGCCCCGAGTCCTCCCGTGCAAGCTCTTACCCAACTGGGCTGGCCGGCGCGCCAACAAGGTACCGAAAAAAATTGGCTTATTAAGTGACAAGCCCAGGCCGAACAAGGTCACGCATCACAACAATGAAATTTAATATTACTTTCATTGTTGTTTGAGCAACAATCACAATTTGCTCTAATTTGTGTGATGCTTGATCGTTGGGGTCTAGTTTAAAATTTTTTTGTTCGGTTTCAAATTTAATTCCAGCAAACCGCTTTACATAATTATTAATTATGGTTGAGCAGAAAACAAACTACTCTTTTAAATAAATTACCGAAGGACTCCCTATTGACATAGTCAAATCAAGTCTTCACAACAATGGTGATTGAAATTTCCAATTGTCATTCAACAATCGCAAAAATCTGTTTATATTGTTGCAAGGACTTGATTTGACTATGTCAATAAGAAGTCCTTAATATGTAAAAATAATATGAATGGATGAAATTAATACCATCATAAATTGCACTTGAATTTGGCCATCACTTAACTTGGCATTATCTTTTCCCATCCACGGTGTACTCGACAAGAACTTTCGCAAGCAGAGGCGATTACCTTAAGGCGAAAGCTCTTAACCACTTTACGTAGGCGTGAATGCCTCATTTGACATCGAAGGT
This sequence comes from Neocloeon triangulifer, assembly GCF_031216515.1. Classification (NCBI taxonomy): domain Eukaryota; kingdom Metazoa; phylum Arthropoda; class Insecta; order Ephemeroptera; family Baetidae; genus Neocloeon; species Neocloeon triangulifer. Next base: position 2,528,257 of record NW_026775555.1, on the reverse strand, counting down.
CGAGACGCGCGCGATGTGTAATAAAATTTTGCAAGTCCAATTTTTCTCCGGCAAAATGGCACACCGCGCGCCGGTTGCGCCTCTAATGGCCGGATGCTTTTAGAAAAGACGCGCGGCACAAAGAGCGCCTCAGCCCCGCCGCCAAAGCACACACACACACACATAAAAAGACATCACCTTAATATACATGTTGTGTGTGCATTGATGCAATTTAACGGCTCTGACACACTCGCGCGCGCTAGTTACACGGTAAGGGAGGCGCCCCTGTTGAAAGAAGACGCAAAAGCAGGAAGAAAAAGAGGCGGCCACACCCCATCGGGTTGTTTGCTTTTATTAGGTGATTATGCCCGTGAAAAGAAGTAGCGGCTCGGTCCGTCTTCGCCAAACTAAACAGCCGACATTTTTACTTACTCGTTGTGTTGCACAGCAAAAGTTTCGCTCACGACCAAGACACGACACACACCACATAAATTGCCGACTTGAACGCGCTCCCTCGCCACCAGAACAAAGGGGTAAAAATAGAGAGCGAGAGGAAATTGTTGAAAATAAAACTTGAGAGTGTACATGAGAATTAAGCGCAAATTGGTTCGGGAAAGTGAGTAAGAAAGGAGATGGAAAAAAACACAGAGAAAATCGAGATGAGAGCGCAACACAACGATTTTCTTGTAGAAAGACTTGCTTTGCTATGAAAACTATGTAGGAATACAAAGTAGAAAAGTGTATGAAAGCATTTAATAAAAATTTAATAAATATTTATATATTATTTTAATGTAAAATTAATGAGCATTTTAAAAAGTTTTTGCATGATTAAATAAAATTAAAATTATTAATTTTTATTTTATAATATGTAATTAAACAAATTTTATATTTGAAATTTTTTGATGTTTTGCATTTTTCCTAATGTTTTTTTTTTTAATATAATTATGTAAACATAAACCCTGCATGTGCTATAGTTCTTTAGATTATGTATTTGCATTAAAATAAAAATTAAATTCATCTGTTTCCTGTAAAAGATTCACAGTAAATGTAAATGTTATGAAATGAAAATATAGAATTAAAAGAACTAAAGATTAAAGTCTCAAGATTGGAAAGAATTGCGATATATTGACTGAAAAAAGTTGACGAATATCTTACAGAAGTAAGTTGTAAATGGTGTGTAATGCCCCAATTTTCCTCATTCGTCGCCATTAAAAAACATTTTTTAAATCCTTATTTTATTTTAAAACTTTAGAGTATACATTAGGATTAAGCGCAAATTTTCATGGGAAAGTGAGTGAAAAAAAAAACAGAAATCGAGATGAGAGCACAACACAACGATTTTCTTGTATAGAGAGACTGAATTTGCTGAGAAATTGATACTAATTTTAAAAAGGTGTAAAAACATTAAACTAAATTTTTAATAATTATTTATTATATTAATACAAGTGAATTTAAAACGAATTTTAAAGCAAATTTTTGCATGATTAAATAATATTAAATATTTTTATTTTAATATTTAAGATATGCATTTTATATGGAAATTTTCAAAATTTTTCAATTTTATTTTTAAACTAGTTTTTATTAATAATCTATTTTTTTATATTTATATAGGTTTAAACTCTACTAAGCATAATTAATCAGTCAAAGTAACAATACATTAAATGCAAATTAAATTCTCCTTCAGTATGAGCATTATGGGCTCACATTAAATGTCATGAAATGAATGTAAATATTTATAGAATTAAGAATTTTAGCCTATATTGGAAAGGATTGCTACATATTTATTTACTGAAAAAATTTGTCGAATATCTTACTGGAGTTAGTCGTAAATGGTGCGTAATGCCCCAATTTTCCTAAAAAACGTTTTATATGCCAGACTTGAGAGCATGCCATTAAAATGCGAGAGCTGTGGCAAGTCTTGCTCCATCTCCGCGAATTTAATGTTGATTTTGCGTTGTTTACGAGAAGATGTGGGCTCTCCTCGCTCTCTCTCGGCAGTTATTTCACTTCATCATTACGCGGCAGTAAAATCGCCTTATGCCTTATTCATATTTCGCCAATTTTATTGCCGCCGCCGCTATTATTCCTCCTTCCATCATCAGTTTTTATATATTTTTTGCACCACTCTCCCTCTCGCACTCCATGTGCTCCACGCAACAGAGAAAGGAAGCAATATATGCGCGCGGCCGGAAAAAGGGGTTTTAACGCGGCCGAGAGAGAAAGAGAAATAAGAGCACCCCGAACAAGTTGCTTAGGGGCGTGTATGTGTGGTATATTTTATTTTGTTTTGCGCCAGTGCCAAAAATATATATATGTTCTTTTATTTCGGATTTTGCCTCGGAAACAACCTGTTAACACACTAACCAGCCGCGACGACCCCGACGATAATAATTTTTTTCGTCCTCCTAAATTTTCGGCGCTTTTTTTTCTCTCGCTCCGAGAGAGGTGAAGCGGAAATTTTTCATTAAAAAGGGGAGGCGACACATATTACCAGCACTAAATTTCGACTTTTACACGCGTTCTCCAGCCGTGTCTGCCTTATAATGGCGGGGCTTTAAGGAAGAGCTTCATACACGCACCAGCCATGACTATTATCGCCCTGTGTAATTTACATACGTCGAGAGAGCGAGGAGGAAAGCTGCGCAGGCAGATGCAACCCCGTCGTGCTCTCTAATCCCAGATGACGTTTTTCTCATATTTCTTCTTGTATGTTCGGAGGTTTTGAGCTTTGGGCATGGAGAAAGGGACAAAAGAATCGCCCTTTATGAACTCCCCGAGGAGAACTTTATTTGACCAATTTAAGGAAAAAAAATGGAAATTTGTAAGAAAAACTAAATTTTGTAGCTTTTTAAAAGCTTTCAAACCATTTTAGTTAGAAAACTAATTATTAGAAATAATACTATCAAAGAAAATTTAAATATTTCTATTTTTTTTTTATTCCCACAGAGAACACAACTGATCGTGCAGTTGAAATTCACTAAAATTGGCGTGAATTATTAACAAAAATAATTTAATGATATTGGCCTTGATATACAATTTCAGGACAATTAATAATTAGATTATTCAAAAAAGCTAATATTTCCACAGCTATTAAACTAAAAATTACTGAAAACAATCAATTTATTCATCAGAGATAATCATAATAAATTTAAAAAAATAATAAATTTTAGCATTAATAATGAATTAAAATGCAGCTTCACTTGTGTTTAAGGCAAAGATGAAAAATTAAACCCCAAACAAACAACAAAAACGACTTCACTGGCATCAAGTTCAATAATTTTTCTCTTCATCGCCAGTCACACATAATTACATTTTTCCGACTCTCGTACGTTGGAGTGTGTAGTGGCATGTGTGGTGTGTGTATGTGCTCGTGGGTAATTGCACCACTTTGGCATGTACAAAGTGTACATGTAATTACATTCGCCCGCTCAGCAGTGCAGTGTGTGTTTGCCAAAGCCGCAAGAGGGGCTGGTTTGATGGCGGCGCTGCTGCTGAAATGACGAAGCGCGAGCAAAACGTCAAACAACGCCAATGTAATAATTATAATGATGCTGTGCCGGCGCTCACTCTCTCTCTTCGCTCGATCGGCGCTTAATTGAGCCCGGCGCCCGCCGATTACGGTCTAATTGATTTCGGGCCGCCGACGACGTCAACAACGGGAAAAATAACACCCAAGCAGAATTGGATTTTTACACAAAATGCAGAAAGCAACATTAAGATTTAAAGCTTTTAAAATGGTTAAAGCCTTATACAATAAAATATATTAATAAAAACTTTTGTCAATTATATAATTATTATATTTTTATTAATATTAGTAAATATATTTAATAATTCTTCTTTACTTCAATTTTTTTTCCAAATTTGAGTAATTAATTTACAAAAGCAGCTGAACATTGACTTGAATATAGAGTAATAATTTATATATTTTGATGTAAAATCCACAGATGTGTCATAATTGTCATATCATTTGATTTAAGATGTCAATCTGTAGTTGATAGGTGTGCTTGATTATATTTATTTTATAAACTTTGAAAAATTCCTTCCAATAATGCCAATAAGAACGTGAAACTTAGATAAAAAAATTCATAGTAGAACTAAAATTAATTTCCAGCTGCCCCATTCGGCAGAGCATTATGAGCACAAAGGCTGCACGTAAGCCATTTCAAACAAATCGTGGCGAGAGATTAATTCGCGTTAATTAATGCCACGCGAAATAATAAAACGGTCGAATTAATTTCGCTCGTGTGTCTCTTTCTCTCTCTCGGGCACGAATCGTCCGTCGCGAGGGAGGAAAAAAGAGCAGGGATATAAATAATGGGCCGCCAAGTATTTTATTCGCGCGCGCCGGTCCCGAACAATGGGGCACCGTCGTCGTCGTCGTCGTCGTCGTCGCCAGAGTGCTGCTATCAAGTATTATTGTGCCGAGTGGCCCCGCGGTGTGCATGCAGCGGCAGCCAGCTAGTTGTTAGCCCCTAATGGCCGCCGCCCACTTATCAAGCGACACTCTCGAGCGCGCGAAACAAAAGAGGAATGCTCTTAAACGCCCCGTCCTTGCCTCGCCCGCGCTCGCCCGCTGTTGAATGCAACCCGCAATTCATCGACGTACACCACTGTTGAGCTGCATTCCGCATCGACCCACGCATTCATAATGAGAATTCGATTCCAAATATAATACGTGCAGTCCCCCTGCATTCGATTTGAAGCAAATCTGGCGTGGATACTGAGAAAGTCGAATAAAAATATATTCCATAATATTCAAAATTCAAATTTTGTTCGCGATGAAATGCAAAATCTATCTTGCTAATTATTGAGAATATAATTTTAATTATAAATTATAAAAATACAATTCTTTTGGTAATTCTTATGTACGTGATGTGAATTTTCTTTAAAATGTATCATAAAATTTAGTTTTCAAAAAACTTTGAATTCATATAACAAACCACTTTGGATTTATACTTTTTTAGCACTGAGACGAGTAAATGTCACACAAGTCCTGCTTTTTACTTATTTCACAAATAGACCAGTAAATGTCACACAAGTCTTGCTTTTTAAAAATTTCATAATTAGACAATTAAATGTTGTCTGTGTTCATAAAGAGACAAACAGGCTTTTCCCATTATACAGTTTGAGTTTTTTTTCAACGTGGCTTGGACCGAAACCATGTCTAGAGTTATTCGATTTGATTTTTAAATAAAAATATCATCAACAAAATTCAATTTAATTATGTTCCTTTTTTTTTCAAACAAACAACTTCAAGTATATAGAATTGAACCACTAATCTTTATTTTTTACAATTTTATTTCACTCTTTCACCGTCTGTGCTTTCAATTTAATAAAAGATAAAGCATTCAAAATATTTAAAATTTAATTATGTTACATTCAAAGGGCCATTTAAATCTTTCTTATTATTAGTTTGAATTATTTCAAAAAAAAAAAAAAAAAAAAAATGCACGAAACAATGAAAAAGAAACAAGGAAGTTAAAATTTAGACATTTTCATCTAATTATGGAGAAATGATAGTTCGGAGACAAGGTTGATTAGCATAAATATTTTCACAATGGAAACCGTCGTTTTGGCTCAAGTTTTCAACAATGAGCAGCCATCAAACCATGATCCTTAAATTGCTATTATAGTTGTTTATTTGTCCAATGGTTTATATTCAATCTTAAAAAACAATTTGTTTTGTGGAGAAATGCATGCTAACAATAAATTTAATCCATTTAAATATAAAGTCTCATTTTGCTGATTTTTTGTATTTTTCTTGCTCATGAAATAGGGTCGCAGACCGTGACCGAAACTGGTAGAGCCATTTGTTTCTGAATAAAAACAATTTTCTGCATCGAGGAAAAGCCCGATCGCTTCATTTCCACGTCTCATTTTCAATTTAAAAAAAAAAAACTGTCCCATCTTCGTTACATTTTTAAATTCAACATATTTACAGGACTTGAAACATGAAAAGGGGCGAAATAAATACCTTCTTCTTTTACGTCATACCAAGCACAAACTCCATTTCCGCGATGGGACACGTGTGGCGTCCGCCGCATTTTATCATAATATCAGCCTGCGCTGCCATGTAAATATACTCTCGGCATTGTAAATCGTCAACAAACTCGCTGCTCCACTCCCATGAATGCGTGCGCTTTGCGGGCGTGTGCGGGTGGCATAATATTCGGCGCGGCTCCGTTCTCTTCACCTAATAATACATTCATGGCGAAAAGCAGCCTGTCACACGCACACACTCGGCAGTGTGTGTGTGTGGCAGGCAGCCTTCGGGCCGCCGCGCCACCGCCGCCGCGTTTGACGCTGACAGGGTTGCATTCTGTTCCGGCGCATTGCGTCCGCTGCCGACACCACTCGAAACGATACACAAACGCCCGCTAAACTTTATTATTGCGCTCCGACATTAAAACGGAATAGTCGTCGCACGCCGGCAGATATGATAATGGCATGTGTCACAGACCGGCGGTGAGAGAAACTCACCAGCAGTTGGGTGCTGTTTGGGACAACCAATTCTTAGCTTCATCAGTTATAATAATATTTAAAAATAAAAACTTTATTAATTTTATTTATACATCTATTAAAAGACTTGTTTATTTATTTTTTGATTTAGTTTTTCATTTATTTTGTTATTTAATTTTTTGGTTAGTAAAGTATTATTTATTTACATCAAATGGAGAATAAATAAATAAAAATATGTATTATTTTTTCAATAGAATACATTTAAATACTGCACTATGCTTCATTTCAAGTTCAATTGCAAAACTATTTAAGGCAAAACTGAAATTACGTCTGAACACTGTTTGTATTATTAAGGATATTCATTGAATGCAACAGAAGAACATTAATTAAAATCAATGTAATTTATAATATTGAATGTATGGATGATGTATTTGGGCAGAGAATGCCCGGTGATTCATTAATAAACCTGATTTGAAACTAAATTACAAGCCTTATTGTATGGAATACTTAAATACTTTCATCTTAACTTGGGCAAACCTTGTATTGTAACTACTTACAGTTTTTTTTTTAAATGTTCATTCTTTAAGAGTTAAATCCATTTTATGCACTAAGCAGACACAACGTGCCTAAGAAAATAATGAGTTTTAATTTAAAAATCATTGTAGGAAGTTCGATCCACAATGAATGGTGATTTGAATTTGAAATTGACAGTTTCTCTACTTTATCTGTGGGTTTTGTGTGTTGTTTATAGTTTAAGAAAAAACAACATCCTGCTCTTCATGTTTTGGCTGCGGGCTGAAGCAATAATTCATGAGCTGTGAAATCATTTTGACAAGAATTAGTACAAAAATCATTCTTTTAATAAATATTCATCTTTTAAAAAAAATTTTAATTAGTCAAAATATATCTGATTCAATTGTCAAGTTTTGTATTAAAATTTAAAATTTTTTGTGTGTAAATTTTTGACAAAAAATGGAAATTTTTTTTTACTAATTCTTGTCAAAATCATTTCCCAGCTTATAATTTGTGGCTGCAGCCTGCAGCCGAGACATGTAGAGCAGGATACTGTTTTTCCCTAAACAATATCTACAACACCCACCGAGGAAAAGCTAATTTGAAATTCATACCACCATAAAAATACACTTCTATAGAGGTTCTCGAGTTGTTTATTTTTTTTTAAATAAAACATGAATGTTATAATTTACATAAATGAGTCGAAATTTTGTTCATCTAAACAGCTCATATAAGTTAGAATGTCCTCCCCTTTATTCTTACTTACTCCACCATATACATATATTTCACGTAATTACTCTAATACTTATGTCGCCTCAAAAGGGCTCAAAAATTGGTGTCTCCGCGCGGCGTCGGTGAAAAGAGCCAAGCGCTCTTCTAGCATCAAAATGCCCTTTGACAAGTATAGAAAGACGCCGAAAGCAGGGCCATATAATTACATTAAGTTGCAGCAGGCGCGGCTCTTAAGAAACTGCTCCATAATGCACCCCGTGTGCTTGGCGCGGCGCTGTTGCAACTTGTCGAAAGAGAGATCAAAGGGGACGCGAGAGCGGAGCGACCGCCGGCGGAAAATGTGCAACTCGACGGCTAATGTGTCGACACGAGAAAGGGAAAAGGAGATTAGCTCCTCTCTTTTGTGCAACCTTTTTCCTCTCATTTACATCCAATCTAGTTATTCATAAAACATGTAACGAGAGCAGGGCCTTGCACAACTCCTTGGGCCTTTGCAATTTAAGAATTCGCTCAAATTTTCATTTTCCGCTGGAATTAAATGAAGTTTCGTATTATTTGGAGATTAAAAATTAATGAAAATGAAGAGATCAGGCTTTTCCTAGTTGCAAAAATGGTTTTTATTTAAAAGCAAATAAACAATTGTTAGTTTCAAGAATTTATTTTGCTATGTTAATTTGTCGTTTTTCTTCAATTTGCTGATTTTTTGTATTTTTCTTGCTCATGAAATAGGGTCGCAGACCTTGATCAAAACTGGTAGAGCAATTTTGTTTTTGAATAAGAACAATTTTTCCATGATCACCTCCGCAAGTGTATTTCTTTGAACAAATTAAAATAAAATACATAGCTCTCTTCTCTTTAAATTTTAATAAAAGAAATTAAAGCTAATTGGTCGTAAAACTAAAAAAATGTTCATTAACAATTTCTAATGTTCAGCACCATTTAATACCCGAGTTTAAGTTCATTATGTAGAACATAAAAAATTAAATTTACTGCAGCTGTTCAAACCCGAGCGAGATAATTGAAACGAATCTGCGTCCTTGCAGGCGGGCGGGCGCGTTTTCGGCATTATTAGTGGTAAATACCAGGGTTAATTAGTCCCAGGGAAAGTTTGAGCAAAGCGAGCTGCTCGCTTTTAATACGCAGCGCGTCCGCTCCATTCACGACGTCGAAAGGCTTGCACGGGTCTTTCGGGGCCGAATGGAATCTGTGTGCATATTTCAGCTGCGGATAAAAATCTTCAATCAAAAGCCCTCTTGGCTCGGCAACCGATTGAGAGGCCCGCTCGTTAGGAGAGCGAGCGTCGCCTAACGATTGTATAATTATTGCTGGTGCCAAGCATAAGTTAATGGCGAAAAACCACTCGAGAAACGAGCCCGCAAAAACTTTTCATTGCGTTCACGTCCGCTCTCAACTCTTTTCATTTCGCGCACGCAAAATTAAGGAGTGCCACCGCACACACCACGACTTTATATATTCATTAATTTTTCTTCTTGACGTTTAATTAAAGGAGCCAGAAGCCGAAATCTGCATTAAGAATATAATTTCGCGTCCGTCTCTTTAAAATATTGCACACCAAGAAACCTCCCAATCGCAGCAGTTTCTAGAATTATGCATCCCAGAGTTAAAATTATGATTATAAAAGTCTTTTTTTGACCAAAAATTAAAATTTCACATCCAAACATCATATCTGCTCAATAGATTTGTAAGGCTCACCCTCTACGTCTCACGCAATCAATTTTCATTTAAATTCATAAACTTTGTGCTGAAAACTGTGCTTATATAAGATTTTGTATTAACATTGTTTATTTAAAAACAAGTTATGACTATCAGCTGATTTAGTGTAATCCCATTTTGTTTATAAGAAAAAAAATAACAATTAATTAATATAAAACAAAAATAATTTTATTGAGTTACTTAAATAAAAATTTAATTATGGTAATGTTTAATGTTATTAAAATAAATGTTAAACGTTAGAAAAATAATCTCTATAAATCTGAATTTTAAGAGAAATATCAACTCATGACAATATTTTTGGGTGAGTTCACTTTTGAAGCATAATAAAAAAAATTGTTTTAAGCACGAAATTAATAAAAGTATGAAGCTCGTAATAATTTCTAAAATTAATTTTAAATTTACTAGCTGGTTTAAGAAGTGGTAAAAAGACTGGATCATTTTGAATTCATTCAGAATTTGCATGTAAAACTGAATTTGATAGAGTTTTGACTCTCTATAAAAATTTTGATTTGATGCAAACTGGCAATTTCCCTGCTATCGATACGATCCAATTGTTTATTAATTTTATCCGCCAAAAGTATTATCACGCAAGTTGCCTTACTCAATAAAGTAAACTAAAGTTTTGTGGTATGAGACGGAAAAGAATATAGGGACGAATTATTCCTTACAATTTTTAAATTAACAAAAACACCAAAACAATACAATTTTTTCCTAAAGAATTTCAAACTTATTTTAGGAAGGGTAATGGTGCGACTTCTTACAGCCCAAACAGGTATTCAAATTTCCGTAGCTTCACTTTTATTTTTATTGAGTTGGTTTACCAACCGTTTCATTTGAGAGGAATACAAGTTAACGTAACACAAACATGCAATTTTAATTTAACTTTTTTCCGTGCAGTGAAAGTGGATGCTTGGCAGTGCCATGTTTGCGCCGACTTTGCCATTCCGGGGTGCAGCGCATTGTTTATTCAAGACATAGTGAGAGGGAAGGAAGTAGCTGCGCCTCGCGCGCTGTCAGTCAGTCGAGCCACTCTATTTACGTCGAGCAAATAATCAGTCTCGCTGGTGCCAGAAACTTTGATGTGCATCTCCTCGTCGCGGGCCCCCGTGCTGCTGTTTTATTTCAACTGCAATAAACTTCGGAAAAGACCCTTTTTATTAGGCGGATCAAAGCGTTAAAATAATAAAACGCATCAATTCAGTGAGAATTTTCAACAATTGCGATTAATTCCACAAAGCACATGCGATTCCGCTCCAATGCACATTTTCCACCGTGGCAATATAATCAAAAACCAATCAACCGCGTCTGCGTTCGTAATCAACATCAAACTCATGCAATCGTCGGACTTAATTACCCCGAATGGAGGTTGATCAAACGGAACGATCGCGCAATTCATCAAGATGAGAGCCGCCGACGGCACCGATTGATACACGCAGAAAGAACACCGGCGGGACGATCGGTCTTTGATGTTTACACTCGGCTGCTGGTACCAACATTCGCGATGACGAGCACTTTATCTCGTCCACGTTATGGCCGCGAACAGATCGGGACGGCTGATTAGCCGCCCCGTGTGAGCAATGAGCTCGCAACATGCAGAGAAGATAATCAGTCGGCGCCTCGGCTGCTCAAATTCGAGCCAAGGGCCGTTCTGACGATGAATGGGGCTGTCGGTGATCGATGAGTTTCGGTTGTTCCGGGTTGATTTAGAGCTCACTGGTTAATTTCGACTGACAATGAGTTTGATTTGTATGATTCAAGCAGGATGCTTTAAAACAATTTTCTTAATTTCTACTGCACAAACTCACATAGGAGATGATTGGAAAGTAATCCATCAATTTAAAAAAGACTACTTGTATAACTTTTAATTATTTTCCTCACCTAAAATTTAAAAAAATTTAGTATGAAAGTATTCATTATAGATAATAATTGTTGCTTTTTCGTAGAATGAGTGGATTTTTATTATTTTGGAAACCAAAAACTAAATCTGAAACGTCTTGAACAAAATTTAAAAGGCCTAAATTGTAAAACTTCATCTAAAATTATATTCCTAATCATCCATTTTTGATATATTTTTTCATATTTACTGAAATTTTTCTCAATTTAAATTAATATTTTCATCTACATCAACCTTTTTATCATTTCAATCAATATTTCCTTAAATTATTTGTGTTTGATCTGTCTCAAAAATTCCTCTCATAAACCCAGCTACTAAAACACCCTTGAATTAAAATTTTGATCATTGTCTAAAATTAATTAGGTTTACCATAGAATAATTTGATTTTTTCAGAATCAAGAGGAACATGATTTAAATAAGTACAAAATACATTTTGTGGTGAAATTGTGAATTGTATGAAATTTTATTAATGTAAGTTAAAGTAGATTATACAGAAATTGTAGATGAATAATAATAATAATGATAAATATTACAATTATATCAAAAAAACAAGAGAAAGATTAAAAATGCTTATTTTTATTAGAAAAAAAAATAAACTTAAATAAATGACTTAAAATTTCAATAACTTTCATACTTCCCCCCGCACGAAAGCCTGATTTTATGCATCAAGTGCGAAACGCGTAATAGAATTCACCCAAGTTAAGTTTCAAATAAATTTTCACACATTCACTCTCTCAACTCCCCGAAGATCAGGGGAGCATAATATAATCCCGCAACCGCCGCGAATGGAAAATCGGAATGCTCGGGAAGTCGTGCGCGGCCGTTTGTATAATTGAAAACAAGAAATAATGGGCCGTGCACCGCGCTAGGCCTCGCTCGGCAGCGACCGCATTTTTTATTGAAAAGATATGAAAAACGCACTCGGCTCGTCCCAGTTGGGTAATATTTTTGAGAGAGAGAAAAACGCGTGCGGGGACGCGAAAACTTTTCCACCATGCTTGCCCGTGGACACATAAAAATTTCGTGATAAATCTGACGACGGGTCCCCGAGCTCATGTTCATGCAGCGTGCTCGTCTCCGAGGAAAATAAAAGTAATGACTTTTCTGCTGCTTCTTTTGTGTTTCCAAAAAGCGGCAGCAGGACGAGTGGTGCATTTTTTTTTACCACTCGCACGCAAATCGCATCAGTTAGATAAAAGAGGCAAAAACATGAAGAACGAGAAAGATGGAGCGGGGGGATGGGACGCGAACTTTGCATTTTATCGGGTTGCATTATCCTTGAAGGGCATTGGTTAAGACGACATCCGAACTTGATTTATATTCGATAAAATGATAGAAGAAAAAATATCAAAAATTTGAATGCCTCAACTATTGGATAAATCAGTATAAAATTTATCATCAATAAGAAACGCAAACCATAAAATATAAGAAATATTGCAGTAAATTTTTTACGCAATATTTCACAAAAGATTTCTAATCGATCATATTTTCAACAGATGAATTATGACTAAACAAATAACAAGTTTAACAAAATTGCAATTTATGGACATTGAAGAGAGGCTGACTTAATTTAATACTTGGTACAAAAAACATCAAATGGAAAAGGAATTTTAATAAAATATTTTACATTTTATTTAAATTTACAGTTCCAATGTTTGTTTAGTTCTTTTAATACTTGAAATTCAGAGACATTTCATTATAAACAAAAATTTCTGCTCTCTATTTGATAGAAAAAGTACGATTTGTTTTGCAACGTAAGTTTTTCAACTTGGGACTGGCAACAAACGAACAAAGGAAGTGAATGAGAGATCGGAACGCAAACCTCGTCTGCATCTCGCGGCAGCAACAACAAACGCCGCTGGGAGAGCAAAGTGAAGCCGTTCGGATGATGATGATGGTGCAATGGTGACGCAGCATATTAAAATTACACTGTGACTTAATACAATGCGAATGCAAACAATACCAGCAGCAGTGGCGGCGGCGGCGGCAGATGAATTATCATCATTATGACAGTGCGTGCGCGAGCGTGCGGGGATGAATTCATTCACTCGTCAGCGAAATCTGCCGGCGAAATGATGATGATACCATGTGAAATGGCCCGCAATACACCCGCCGAGCACCAGAGCAGAGCGCCATAATCACTGAGCTTCCTCTCGGGCGCGTATTTCATTTTTTTTATCCAACCCTTCGCACGCGCGCACTTTTGGGAAATGAGAGAAAGAGCGAGCGAGAGAGAATCGCACGCTCCGTCGATCGCGAGGTCCGCATTATTATTTTTTTCTGATTCCCGGATTGGAAACTGATGGCAAATATGTGCTGAAGAGAAAAAGTGGAATTATGGCCGAGAGAGAATTGTGAAAAACGTATTTTCTGATATAAAAGAAATTATCAAATCGCTAAACTTAATATGGTTTTAATTGGTATTTAAATTTTGTATTTTAAAAGAAAATAAATAATTTAAATTGTATCCTAATATTAAATATGTAATAAATATTGTCACAATAGGAGATATTTTGCAACCAGATCATATGACATGAAATAATTGCTTCCGGGATGTTCACAGCAATTATGAATTAACGCATGATTTTTCTTAATTCATATTTTTATGATACTTTTAATGTTGTAAAAATTGACTTTTAAATTAGACTTTTGAATTTAAAGTATTTAACAATCATTTTGATTTTATATTTATATATTTTTTCAGTTAAATTTGTTATTTAATGAATTCTGCAGTTACTGTTATTTTTAATATTTTTATAATTATCCTTTTATTTTATTATTTAAATGTTAAAATTGTAATAAAACATTTTATCAATATTGATTTACAAAAATTAATAACAGTAATATTATTAAAATAATTTAAATTTAATAAAATTAAATAAATTTGCACATTATTTAATTTAATTATATTTTAATGCGTTATGTAAATATAAATTTCAATTATTTCAATTAAATTGCTGATTGACTTTTCCAATAATTATAAGTATAATGTGAATTACAAAGTGACATCTAAAAAGTAATATTACTCTTGCATTTGCAACAGTCAGTTAATAATTTCTAAGAACGTTCCCTCTTTTTAATTTGAAAATTTTCACCCACACACAAAACTTTGACCGCAGTGCACAGTGTTTAGCACAAATTAAAGGCGAAACGAGCATTCCGCGTGATTTCAAAGCCCATTCTTTTCAATTCCGGCGACGCGCAAAGCCCAACGCACATAATTGCGGACCGTAAACAGAATTAAAAAGCCGTTTGACGCTGCGGTCACGGCGAGCTCATTAAAATCGCGCGCGCCTGGTGTTTGGCCTGTAATAAAGACGGAGCCGGGCCATTCAAATTCCGTGGCCTCTCTCTTTCATCATTTCGCCGCCCTCTAATTTGCACAGCAATTAAAACGGCTAAAGCTGTTGGCGAGAGGAAAAATGGAGCTAAATTCACATACTTTTGTGATTAATTCGATTGCAAGTACGTGTGTGGCCTCGCTCGAGAGTCGCCAACCGAACAACACACGAGATAAAATCGCCGGCGAGGAGCAGAATATTATAAATCATACGGCAAGAGAGAGAACATGATATCCGTTTTGAAGCATGATGGATCATTTATCACTCGCCGCTTTATAGAACACAAGAGGCGACACTGCACGGGCGGGTCTCGGCCGTTAAACATAAAGGACGTACGGGGGCGCAGAAATAATAGCCTTCGAGCCGTTCTCTGCTCTCTCTGTTGGCGTTTGTCGCGTCCAACGTTTCAAAAACACGGCCATTTTAATATGCAAAACGAGTGTCAAATCATATACGAGACAAAAATAACATGAAAAAATATTATAAAACAACTCGTATTTCCTTTTTTTTTCATTATTATTTAAAAAGCTAAGATCTCATGCATTGTTTTGTGTTATTGACAGAAATTATCAAATTTACACAAAAATCCCAAAAATCTCTAGATCCATGTAAGTTTTAGCTATTGTGAATTTTCTTCCTTAACAAATAATGTTAAATACTTTATTTTTGTAGTAGAATTTCACGATTGAGGGTTGATATACGTGGTGATTTTTTAATTTAAATTTTCACACGTTTCTCTATTTTGACCAAAATTATTATAAAAGTGAAGTGCGTAAAAATAATTCCAAGTATAGCTGTCAAATTTTAGAAATAAATTAATTGGTGAAAATATTGTAGCTGAAAATATTAATTGATCATTTGATGAAAATATTTTTATAAAATAAATTCATTTAATTTTTGTCAAAATTAATTCACATCTCATGAATTATGGCTGTAGCCCGCAGCCAAAACATGTAGAGCAGGATATTGTTTTTCTTATTAAAAAAGAACCAGCAATACCCATTGAGGAATAGTTGACTTTAAATTCAAATCACAATAAATTTTTAAGTTTCAACTACTGCAATTTTTGATAGCGTGCTTGTTGAGATCTCATTGTTTTTTTTTTCAGTTTTATTAAGCAAAAAATTGACATCTATTTTCAGAACCGCGGGTCATCTAAATCATGATCACCTTTTTCTGGAAAGCTTTTCAGAAAATGCCTTGTTTTTTTCTCTTAAACATTTTAGTTTTTTTATTTTTCATTTACAGTTTCTGAATATTTTTATGATATGTATCTTGATTTGGGCAGGGATTGCCATGTGGTAAAGAAATAAACTTAATACAATTTTCAACTAACCCATCCCACTTTTTGGGGGCTGTGAGGTAGCAACTAATTAATTCAGAATCTGATTATTTTCATATATGCTTTTAATGTTAAAAAGAAGATTTTTTTCTATCGCAAGCCTCAAAAATTGGAATGCGCCGTTTGCTTTAAATCATTCTGACAATTGTTGATCTAGTATTGTGTATTTCCTTAAATTGAAATAGTCCCGGTAGCCATTCATTCGTAAATTTTTATATTGTTTATTATAATATTCGCGATTTAAATCCTGGCCTTATCTGATCAAACATGAACTATAACGAATTGTACTTTTTGTATGTTGTACATTAGTGAACATTCATTTCAACGTTATCATAAAAATAGAAATTCTGAATTCATTTTAATTAAAATAGAAGAAAATGATTAGCCTAACAATGAAATAATTTCATAAATATTATAAAAGTTTTATTAAAAGTTAAAATAAAATTTAAAATAGAAATATAAATTTATGCTTCTTAATTAAAAATTATGATATCTCGAGAGTTATTTAAAAATATAATTGAAAATAATAATTTTTTTATATTGGCATATATCGTTTACCTTTAATAACAAATATATCTAATCTTATTTCTTTTCCTCTGTTTCAGGTAAGTGATCCTAGCGCAAAAGGCGCGCCATTCTCTCTGCTACATCATTTTTATGTGAGTAGCAAAAAATCCCTCGAGCCGAACGGCGGAACATCTGCAGCGAAAGTAAAGTTTGAGCCCTCTCTCGTTCTGAGCGCGCATAAATCGTGTCAACTGAAACAAATCGCGTAATAAGCAATATTCGGCGCCATCGATTTGCCATCAAAAGCCGCGAACGCGCGCACCCGCCGCCGCCGAGAGACACTTTCTTCCCTTTCCTAGCTCCGCATATCACACTCGATTTGCTTTCGCGCGCAGTAAAAATATTTACATCCGAGCGTTTGGTGTCGAAATGAAAAAAAAAGAAGCGAAATATATATGGTGGAAGAAGGAATAACACGCGCGCGAAGCCGTCGTGATTGGCTCGCGAATATCGCCGCGTACGCACGCATGTTTTCGTCGCGTCGGCCCGAGGAACGGGCGGGCGACAAGCCAATAACACCGCCGCCGGCTGTAAAAATTTATCTCACTCCCAGGCACAAAGAAACTCGTCTCATACATACTGATAGAGATAGATCACTGCAAACCGAGCGCACGAATTGGATCCCATCAAAACTGAGTGCATCGCGCCCGAAATGCAACCGATATGTTTATTTTTCAACTCGGCGATGGCAATGGCCGCAGACGAAAAAGGCCAATTTGGCTTTCAGTTGCGATATGATTGGGAAAATAACAGAACCAAGAAAAATAAAAATAGTCTGATGCATTCCAATTTTCAACAAGATTTTTCCCTCAATCGACCGAATAAAAGGAACATTTTTCCTGAATGATATATCGCGAACTAGAGTTGCTTTTTAATAATTGTTATATTACTTAAAATTAATTGCTTTTGCTTGAAATATTAAACTAATATTTTAGCACGTTTAAAAAAAAATGTTAAAATGGCAAAATTTCCCTTCATTCAGAACCTAAAAATTCCTTTTTGCAGCTCAAAATTCACGCTGACAAGGAAATTATAGCTGCAACAACAATTGACCGGACATAAATCTTTTTTATTATGAGAAATGCTGAAAAATCCATTTAATCATTATATTAGCAATAGCAGAAGATTAAGAGTTTGCAGAGCCGTTTGCATTACTATTTATTAATGATGATGATGTTGAAATCTAATGTTTTTTCTTACACATAATCAGATCGATTCTATTGAAATAAAATAATAAAGAGATAAATCTTAAATTTGTTTCAAATATATTGCTTTTTTTAGGGTCAGGCCAAGAAAAAGTCTTGTCAGCCTGCGCCCTTTATTAGTGGTGCAGAAAGCTCCACCCTATTTTATTTTATTAAATTTTTGTTTTATTTTTTTATAATATTTTATTTATTTCGTGATGTTTATATTTTTTAAATTATAAAGTCTGAAAACAAAAAAAAAAGAGAAAAAATATAAAGAAACGATATTTGGAATCTGGTTGGGGTCGGGGAAGATTGGATTTTGATATTTAAGGTGTTATAAGGAGTTGTAATTTTGTAGTAAATAAATTTGTTGTGTGTTAATTTTTATTGTTTTTTGTGCTGCAAAAAAAAATGTCTATTATTATCAGGATTATAATAAAAACAAATAATTAATTACACTATTTCCATTAATCCTTTAATGCATACAAAAAATTTGTATTATTTCTGTCAGTTCAGCTAAGCTAAATCCTTACACAGATTGCAAAAACGCTCTTGTTTGTTCACGTGCGTGCGCCTGTACTCTGCACATCAAGTAAATGGCTTATTCATTTTCTGGAAACAAGCATTTCCCAAGAAAGAAAGCAAAAAAAAAAAAATTGCGAGCGCACTGGGGCACCTGGCTCGAGGTTTCTTTTGTGCCGGTTTGCTCGGCCGCGTTTCCAGAGCTTTTCACAGTGCATTCCAGCAGCGCGAGAGGGCACGGAAAAATATTTGAATAAATCTGGCTCTCGGTGGTGAATACGCACGGGCTGCTGAATGGCGTACTGTTGCTGTGCGCCTTTTTTTCATGCAGCAACTGCCATTGAAACGCAAAACCGACGCCAAATATACACTCGGCGGCCCTCGACGCGAGTGCAAAAGAGGCCCCTGACATACTTTTCCGTCCGCTGCCAGGCGCAGGTGCATTGTTAATAACTCTAATGATGTACTTGAGCCGCGCGCGCTCTCGGCACCGGCACAAATGTACCAAAAACAAAAATAAAAAATAAATAAAGAAGAAGAAGAAGTAAAACAAAACGCGCGCGCGCAAGTTGAGCGCTCGGTTGGTCGTGTTTTGCACGCGGCGAACCAGCCCTTAATCAGGCCTGAGATAATTTTAAATATACGATGCACGGGGCTCATTAAAATGCACGATTGTAAAATGCAGCTCGAGTATGGTGAAAATAGTTGCAAATTGTGTTTATTGATATATCACGAAGGCAATTGCTGCCCATAATGGGATACATAATTTATTATACATTCAAAATTGTACAAATCTAATACAATTGAGAGAAAAGATGAGAATTTTACAAAAAATATCCCCATGATTGACTGTTGAAAGAATTCAAGTAAAAATCCTCTTTTGTTTGCATCTTTACCTTTAAATCACGTTAAATTTAGAAAAATTGAAACTGTACTGCAATTTTCTGAATGTTTTTTTCATTTTTAATTGATGATAAATAATGAAAAATGTGCTTCCCTCATTGTCAGAGGCTTTCGCAGGGATAAAAAATGTTGGAAACCTGAAAAATCCATGAAAGTCGTGTTAATTCTTAAAATAGAGTTTATTTAATTCAAGAAAACATGAATTTCTTGTTAAGTATTGATTTTTTTTTATGCAACTTAAAAAATATCCAAAAGACACGCCAAAAAAACGAAGATGAATTTTCCTTGATTTTTGCAAGATTTTTTGATCCACATAAACGGTACTTCAAAAAAAAAAATCAAATGAAATTGTTTCAAGTAATTAAAGAAGATAATTGATTATGATTATGATATTTAAAATTGTCTGCTTGAAATTGTTTAGCTTTTATTATTATTATTTTTATTGATATTATTGATTTTTTGACCACAACACAATTTGGACAAATGAAAAATAAAAATAATAATAACAAAAGCTGCACAAGTTCAAGCAGATGACAGTAAAAGTTAACATTTTATCATAATTTTTAAACATGAAGCTATTCAAATGGTAATTCTTTGATAAGATTTCTAAACTGCTGACATTGATATAATCAGAAAACCATATGATTTTAATACATTCAAACTTAAATCGCTTTCGATATCAACGATTTTTAATGGACGCACTTCTTGAAAGATTGAATTCTCCATTGCCTTTATTATTTCATTCATTCAATTCGAAATCCATTATTTCCCGCATAATGGAGAGACCAGAAGGGAGAAATAATGAGAGAATTAATCAGAACAGGTGCGCACACGAGTGGTGGTGGTGAAACTTTTGAATTGAATCGGCGCGGTCTGTTATACACGGTGTGTATATATAATTCACGGCGGAATCATTACTATGATTATTGTCATGCAATATGCATGAGAGCGCGGAAAAATCGAGAGAGAGCGAGCGAGCGAACGCGCTCACCAGATGCAGAAGGAACGAAAGAAATAATAAAGTTGGTTTCTGTTGAATGGAGGGGGAGCTTTTCCGAGTGGCTGTTTAACAACTTCTCTCTCTCTCTTCTCGCGCAATCAAAACTCGCAACTTTCTGTCGGCTAGGGTGATTACATTGCGAGAGGTCTCGAAATGAAAAGGAATAAATTGATTTTGGTTGGTCAAATCGATTTTGAGCTGTAGCGATTGAATGAATAGAAGTGGAAATATTATCATGTAACATAATAAAAGCACCTTTTATGGTGATTTGTATGCATTTCAAGTTGGCTTTAACTCGATGGGTTTGTGAATTGTTCATTGTCCAAGAAAAATAAATGTAACATGTAGAGCAGGTCATTGTTTTTCTTAAAGATCCTCTCCGGTCAAGTGTATTGCTCTCTATTCTGAAAGATTGCTAAATTTTGAGTATATCTCGTGAAAACACTATTTGAAAATTCCAAACCGTTGCGTCTCAAGCAAAAGAAAACCTAAATACGAGTGATTCGCGCGAAAAACGTGTGAGAATTCAGTAGCCAATCAGATCCATCAGTTTGTTCCAAAAACTGCAGGATTTGGTCACTTGTGGCGCTGCGATCGCTGAATTTGCCAAGTTTTCTGCATCGCCGTGGGGCATTAGTGGCAAAATCAGCGATCGCAGCGCCAATGTGAACAAATTCTGTAGTTTTTGGAACAAACTGATGGATCTGATTGGCTACTCAATTCTCACACGTTTTTCGTGCGAATCTCTCGTAATTAGGTTTTCTTTTGATTAAGACGCAACGGTTGGAATTTTCAAATAGTGTTTTCACAAGATATACCCGAAATTTAGCAATCTTTCAAAATAAAGAGCAATACAAATGACCGGAGTTGTTCTTTAAGCAATAAACAAAACCCATCGAGGAAAAGCCAATTTTGAATACAATTCACTATGAACGTGAAATTCTACCACAAAAACACTATTTACACTCAAAATTTCTTTATTAATGCAAATAGTATTCAATAAAATTCCGTTTTTCCTTGATTTTTATTTGAAAAAATAGCTCACTAAGAGCCAACTTTGCACGTACTGAAAACGAGTCGCGCTTTGATTGCAATGTGAGCCTCTCTAGAGACTCATCCGTGCACTCTGTGTGCTCTGCGGAATCAATTGTGTGTGAACGGGAGAGAGTTTCGAGCGTTTGACAAAGTGCACTGCACTCGCGACTCATGCAAAATAAACGAGAAAGCGAAAAGAGCATTTCTGTGCATTGAGTTTGCGTTGTTTGCTCCCAGACGTGCATTGGAGCCGGGCGGGTGATCCCGCTGGGCGATGAAATAAAAAAAATCAAACCGTCTCGTGTGATTTTATGTGACCCAGAAGATGCACGCGCTGCCGGCTGCAAGAGCGAGAAAGAACAGCGACGCAGGCATGCATGCGATATTAATGCACGGATATAAAAGGACCGTGATTCCTCAACGTCTGCGACGCCAGCTTTATTGCATCTCGCAGCGTGGCGACGGCAAATCTTCGCATTTGGCTCTTTGGAACGTGACATGAATGTGACCATTTGTTACAGCTTAAACTGCGGTTTTGCTAAACAAAAAAACCTTACAAATGCTTTTTTTGCAATTGATAGCACGTTTGGTCAGTTTCAAAAGATTTCTTGACGTTTGCAAATCAAAGAGAAAGAGCGAGAAGATCTGTTTTTTTTTTTATTTGAAAGTAAAGTTTGATGGAAAAAATTATTTTAAAACTGAATAAATGCAGTTTGTCCAATTCCTAGAATTTATAATTAACGTTTTTTATTACTTCAAAGAGCTTTTTATTTTAAATTTTTTTTACTTTGCTTTGTTAGTGTCAGGCCTGTGGAAATTTAATATACTGTATTATTAATAATTTTTTCTCAACCAGTTTTCAAAAATAAATCTATGTTTTTTATAACCTTTTAGCATTTTGGCGTCATTGGGAAACTAAACTGAAAACTTTAATGGAAATAATTGATGATTAAAATTTTTGTTTTATTTAAATAAAGGTGTAAAATTTAACATTTAAATATAACAATAACATTTAATTTTACTAATTTTTAATGTGTTTTTGACCTATTTATTAAAGAAAACTTAATTTTAATATTTTAAAATTTAATTTTAATTTTTTAAGACGGTGAAGATTTAGAGGGAATATTTTAATTTTATGGTTGTGGTAGATGGAAAATTTTATATTAATAAATTTAAAGATTGGATGGATGTTGTGCAATTTGGCAATGTGGCAGATTAATGTCTGTTTAGTTATTTTTCTGTTAAAGGTGTGATACCAATAATTTTACTTAAATTTAAATTTATAAAATTTATTCAACTTAATAACAAAAAGGAAATGAAAATTAAAAATTTCTAATTAAAAACAATTAACTCTTGTGCAAGAGGTGAAAAAATGTTTTTATTGTAGCATTTACTTATTTTACTTCCAAATATAATTTAATTTACAATATATTTAAGAGCTGTAATGTGTATGATCAGTGCATTTAATGTGATATTGAACAATTTAATGTATTCTTAAGCCGCGTTTTAATTTCCGAGCAGTTCTTAAGATAATTAATAAATTTGAATCATATTTTATAAAAATGAAATTCATAGTGATATAATTTTACACTCACTCATTATAAAGGAATGAAGTTTAATATATAATTAAGAGCGCTCAAATAACTTCTCGTCTTTTGCTGTGACCACGCGGTCGGTTTGCAATGTGGCGTGCCAAAAGTGTGTACGTTATTGCTTTGGCCGCTGACAGCAGCCGGTTCGAGCCAGCGCAAGTACATTTTGAAATTAAACGTCAATTATCTGTTGATGCACGGCGGCGTCGGCGATGATGTTGCCCGTTCGCTGCCGGTGCATTTTCATTAATCTAATGGCCTTTCCGTGTTGATGCTCCCTCTCGCCGCTATTACAACACACACATATCAAAGCCACTGTACTACTCGTTATGGATTGGATTTTTATGGCCGCTCATTCAAACCGTGCACAGAGACATGTCGGCACAGCGAGTATGATGAAAAAGTGTGTGTACATTCATCTTTGTGCGCCAGATGCATTTTATACTATGGAGGTGCACTCGCACGGAATTGCATTTCATTGCAGACGGTTTATTACGCGAAAACGGCCACAAATTTCATTTATATTCTCTAACAGTTTATTAAATGAAATATTAGTATCTATGTAGATTTGAATTTATTATTTGTATTTATTATCTCTAGAAAAGCTTTTGCAGAAAGTAGAAAGCAAAAGATTTATTGAAGAAAAAACAATAATAGTCATAACATTATCCTCATTTCCCTATCTTTTTTATATTTCCAAAGTAATATTTTAGTTAATTTTAGACGATTTTTGATGGCAAATTTTATGTTATGAATAACATAAAATTACTGACATTTCAATCAAATAATGAAAGTTCAATAATTGACAATTTCTATTTATATTTTTTCAAATATTTGTTAGTTTGCGTGTTTTTATATTTTAATTAGTGTAGAGTAGCGTCTTTAATTGTGTCTTTAAAAAGTTTGAAGCAGTTCAGGGTTTAATTTTTAAATGGTTTTTACGTGGTTTTACTGAATCTCTACCAGAAAAACTTCGGTTGAAAGTATAGAATGCATACCAAAATTTTGACTTTTAATTAAGAAATTAATTTTAAATGACGCAGAAAACAACTAAAGTTTAATTTAAACCAGGAAAATTAGGGAAACAGGAGCGACAGTTGCTCTGTTTTTTCCGTTTTGCTCTGTTTCCCCTAATTTTCCGGGTTTTTTATCAATTTTTTTTTATTTACTGTGTAAATTCAAATTAATTTCTTAATTAAAATTCAAAATATATTCCATTCTTTCAAGCCAAGTTTTTATCGCACTAGTTTTAGTAAAAACCTCTTAAAAATTTTATTTTTATTGTTGGTTTTTACTTGTAAGTTCCATTTATTTCTTTTTTAAATATTTTTAAGAATATACAGCACGTATTAAAACAAAGATTGTTTATTTATAAAAGATTGGAGCAAAGTCAAGAAATCCCTTTCAACACAGATTCCATCAAATCGATGCTTTAATCAGTATTCACGTTTAATTTGATACAAATCCCCCTCGGCTCACGGCAAATCGAATTAAAGCGGATTTTTCATCTCTCGCACACGGGAGTGGAAGGGTCGGACACGCACAATCGCACGCGACAAAGGCCGACTGACCATCCATCACCGGCGCCCGCTTTCTTTGTCCGGCCGCGTTTACTGTCACGCAAAATCCGGCCGGCAAAACGCATCAATCTCGCTCTCGCACCGGGCATTTTTCCATCCGTTTAAACTCGGCGAACAAAACCATATTTCCCGAAAGCGAAAACGTCGTGTTTTACGAGCCAATGAGCAAAAGTGCCGGCGCAGCTTTCCATCGCTGGTTTTTTTTTCCTAATTCGGGGTGAGATGGATGTATGTAATTTGGTGTTTACGCGCTCAGCAATTGGGCGCAGATTGGTTCGTGGAGACGGATCTTTGTGCTGTCTCAGCACGCCGAGCATTGAGATGAGCTTTCTTTCTTGCCCTCGGAGATGCTGTTGCTGCCCTTGTTTGGCCTTTCACGACACGTAACTCATATGATCTGATCTCGTCTCTCATATTGTCTCGGCGCCGAGCGGATAAACATTTATAAAATGGCCCGAGAATACACCCGTGTGCGATTCGTGATCTGGATGGATACAAAAGGGAGGGCGGCAGTTGCAAAAAAAAAAAAAAAAATTGCTCTGTGCTTTGAATGAAAAGAGTACATTATGGAGATTTTTTTTTAAAAAAACGAGAGAAATAATGTAGGGATTTTAGATTTTTAATGAAAAGAGCAAAATTATGTGGTAGAATTTCACGATTAAGAATTGATTAGTGAATTAAAATTGGCTTTTCCTCGATGGTTTTTTTTTAGATTGTTTAAAACAAAAAAATATCCTGCCCTGCTCTACATGTTTCGGCTGCACTGCAGCCTTAATTCAGGAGCTGTGAAATCATTTTGACAAGAATTATTACAAAAATCAATCTTTAAAAAAATTTTATCAATTTTTTTTTGTAAAATATTATTTGAAGTTACATTTTCACATTATGCACAAAATTTTCCAGTTGAATTCACAATTTTAAACGAATTAATTTTTAAAATTTAGTTTAGATTATTGAAACGTGTGTTTTGAGCATATCTTTCTCGGCGGTCGTCAAGAGAAGACTAAATTATTTCATCAATTTTAAGTTAAAATACATTTGTAACGATAAAAATTCTAATGAAAAATTGAGAAAAATTGATCTTTCAAAAAAGTAACAGTTTAAACTATTTTATCATCCAGCACAATTTGGCGTTCTTGT
Source organism: Neocloeon triangulifer (assembly GCF_031216515.1). Taxonomy (NCBI): domain Eukaryota; kingdom Metazoa; phylum Arthropoda; class Insecta; order Ephemeroptera; family Baetidae; genus Neocloeon; species Neocloeon triangulifer. Next base: position 2,502,737 of record NW_026775555.1, on the reverse strand, counting down.
TTTTCTTATTTTCTCGGCGATGGCCAGTGCCATTAAATATATCTCACCACGTCCAATTTATTTTTTCAACTTTTTGCCTTTTGCTCGTCCCTGCTGCTGCAACACGCGATCTTGTTCTTCATCTTCTTCTCCGCTTGTGCTGCTTTTCCATTGCACTTTTTTTGCCCGGCTGCCTGCAAACACATCCATCTTCCGTCCGTCCATCTTCTCTCCGGAGCAGCGGTCGCACGCTCCGTTGGATACATTTGCACAGAGAAAATGAATGAGGCCTTCTTTTTCTTTGCAACATTCTTTTTCCCGTGGAAATTTCCGGTCGCTGGAAAATTGTTGCGTTTCCATCTGTTGGCATATGAATTATTTTCTCTCTCCAGCAATTGGAAATTTTGACCTCACTTTAAACGGTTTCGGGTCGTTTGGTCGTGTGGCAAAAATGCCGGCACAGCTGCTAAATAATTAAGTTAGAGCGGAAGGCAAACAGGAGGCGATGGTTCGGCGGTCGGATTTGCTGAATCTCTCCGAGGGCCACTAAGATAACGCGGCCATTAAACGAGACGCACATATACACACACCAAACAGCCGCTCGCGCTCATATAAAGTGAAAAAGTGCTGAGAGTTGCCGGCCCCATAAAAGAGAGTCAGCCGGCTGCTCTGGCTCTTTATTATTGTGCGGCCGTCGAAAGTTTTCAATTTATTGTGGGCACGTTGGCGCTACTTATACTGCACTTTGATGCAAATCCAGTCGCGGCAAGCGGGAAATTTTAATTTTGTCACGTAAGGTGAGCAAGAAAAACGACCGGGATTAACCAGAGAATGGAAATAAGAGGAATAATAAGTGGAGAAAGGCGCAATTTGAAAGTAAAAAAGCACAGAAAGAGAGAGAAAGAAAGAAGAGGTGGGTGGCGGAATTTTAAGCAGACGGAGTTAATCATCCGTTTCTTTCGTTTAAGAAAAGGTTTTTTCAGGCTTAAAAGTCCTGAAAATTCTGCTATATTTGACTCAGAAAAAACAGCAATATTATTAAAATTTAAAAAAAAAATGAAATTTGGATGTATTTTGATTACAGAATTGGAAATTTTATGAATAAAAATAAAAATTTTCTTCTCCAAAACGCCTTTCTCCAAATATTTACATTATATTGTTTTATGCGGGTTGAAAATACACTTGTAAAAATTATTAAAAAATAAATTTCACCTCCAGAAATATGGAAGAACGATGAGATAAGATAATTTTAAATGAGTCTCGGAGATACGAAAATTTCGATTTGTTCATGAATATCTACGTCTGTCGATTTTTTTTTTCGCTTTGAAACGTGGTGATTCTCTTTAATAAGTGGCCCTTCGACTGCAATTGTCGCCTGCCGAGCAGGAACGGCTACAAGTGCGCATCTCCACTTTAAAAACACACACGTGTTCAAGTTTGCAGCGAGGCGTGTTCGCGATTCGAGCTGATAAAGCACGCCGCGAGCACTCATACCTCGCGAGCGAATCGAAGAGTAAGGTGTGCGCATAAATTGCCGATTCGTCGTCGTCGTCGGGGAAAAACTACACCCTTGTTTATAGAGTTGGCAATCGATTCGTTAGTTTGCTTCATCGGCGGCAGGTCGAGGATGAAAATTTCAATTTGCATACCGAGTCGGGCGGGACAAAAGGCAAAATGGCCAGCAGCCGATTTTGTGCTTGTGCGAATTTACCTTGGGCAAATTGGATGTGGCCGGCCTGGCATGGTCGTCGTCGGAAAAGGGTCTGCCGGGCACCACACCCTCATGGACAAGCTCATCTGGCATCCGCACGGCACGCCAGCAGCGAGCTGGATATAATTACATTCAACTTACTTTATATGGAAATCTCTACAGCGTGTTCTGTACAACAGCAGCAGCAGCAAGCAAGCGCGGATAAAACTTATGCCAAAAGCACCGCCGGCCCGCAAAACAGTCGCCCGGCGATAATTTATACACATGCTGGCCATGTACGAACCGTGTCCAATAATATGTGCTCGGCCTGCTGAGTCGGCGAAATCAAAATTGAGCCTCTTATTGTTTGAAATTTGCAAGTAATACATTTATTTAAAGGTAATTTTGAACTCTTAGAATTTAGTTGCAAATTAAGTTTAGGATTAATTTAGGATAAAATTTGTGTATTTTCATGCAATATGCAAACAAACCGCTTACAAATAGTATGAAAAATTTATTTAAATTAAAAGAAATAATATTTATTTAAATTAAAAGAAATAAATTTGTTTTAAATTAATAATCATAATTCATATTTAATTCATTAAGGGAAAAAAAATCTAGAAAAATCGGGTTAATTCTGTTCTTTTTCTGTCAATTAGAAAGTTGAATCTTCTTTTTTCGAGTTCCACTTGAGGAATTTAGTTTTCCGAGGAGTAAAGAAAATTATTTGCAATTTCAAGCTCAATTTAATTTAATAATTTTGGAAAATTTAACTATGCAAACACCAGGAATGAACCCTCGATTTTGAAATTTTTATGATTTTAATATTTTACTCAATTGTGAAGATGCTTTGGTTTGTTCTTATGCAAATTTAACTGAGAAAAAATAATAGAATTTATGGATGTGAATCGGGAATTTTTCATGCTAAAAAATTGTTTATAATCAAAAACAAAATTTGTTAGTTTAAATTTTAAGATTTTAAAAACATCATGTCATGTGTTTTACAATCTTGCTCATGAAATAGGGTCGCAGACCGTGACCAAAACTGGTAGAGCCATTTCTTTGTTCAATAAATTTATCAATTTTTACAAGGAAAAAGCCCGATCGCTTCACTTCCATGATCATCTCCTCGAGTGTCAATTTCTTCAAACGAATTTAACTTATAATTTATAATAAAATTAAAAATCAACACATATATGTGCTTGAATTGAGACCATAGTGAAATAACTAAGCATTTGTAGCTCCGGTGGCGTTTTCCATCAGCATCCAGGCATCCGGACGAATTCCTTTAGCGCGCATTGACAAAGCCTCCTCCCTAGAATCCACACAGAGAGCACGTACGAGCGAATTTTCAGTCGCTCCGGCCGACTTCAAAGCACTCGCCGTAATTAAAATAGTTGCAGCACTTTTTCCGAGCGCATCTGGCCGACGCGTGACAGGAACAAATTGCATTTTTTGAGGATTAAAGAGCGCAGTTGTTGCACCTCAGCCGCATCAATCACGTTTGCGCAGGAAATCCGACCTTTTTTATTCGCCACTCGAATAGGGAAAAAAAAGAGGAAAGTTGGCCAGTTCATTTGTAATTGCCGTTCTAAATCACTTGAAAGCAATACAAAGAGAGGAAATTGAAATAAATTTTCCATCGAGACCGCACTTCTTTTGCGATCGCAAAAGCGGCAAAGATCAAACAGCGGAGAGAAAAGTTGGAGAGGGCGAATGGACCGGTTTAGGCGGGCGCATGAATATATATTGGCGATGCGCCTATACTTTATCTCTAACTTCGGTCCCTGCCAGAGTGGATCGCCCAAGTTCGCTTCAGGCCTGGCGTATTTTTGGCACCTTGATATCTCGCTACTGAACCGACGCAACTGATTTGAAACTGCAAAACTTACTCAGCACACAATTTGCCAAATAATTCGCAAACTTTTATGATAATTGTTAGATAATTTAAAATCTAAGGTGAAAAAGATCTCTATTATAATTTTCTTATAGAATATATTATGCAAACTCTGTATTTATCAATCTTTCAAATATACTGATTATCCATTGTAAGGATTTGTTTTGTCCATTATGCAGACGGAAAATTATATCTATTTTATTTCATACAGTCTTTTACCTATTTTGGGAAGAATAATTACATTTTCTGCAAACAATGTCAAAATATATTATATATATATGAAAAATGAATCATAAAATATAAAAATATTTAACTGTTAAAATAAATAAAAAAAATGGGAAAAACATTTTTGTTTATTTTAATTATAATAAAACAATTTTTTTATACTAATATTTTATTTTTAAATTAAGTTATTAAAGAACCGCAATTAAGGTAATTTCTGCCCAAATCAAGAAAGCAACGGACAAATATTCAAAGAAAAATAAACCTGAGAGAAAATAACGCATACATTTTCTAAAAAAAAGCTTGCCGGTGAAAAAAAAATCAAGAGAGTTTTATTTATTTATAAATTGTTTTGTTCAAAAATTAGATTGTGATCCAAATTTCTTTTTTCTACTGCTGCTGCTGCTTCTGTTATAAGGAGATATTTTCATCACGCCAGAATGGGGGTTTTGCATGCCATGTGTGCAAATCCGAGAGTAAGCAAACACGCGCTATTGCGAATTGTTGCGTTGCTCTGCTTCCGCCGTCTTTGCGAGATTACGAGTACATGCACGGGAGGCTGTGTGTGTATGTGCATCCATGTATCTCTCCAACTCGGGCGCTGCCGTATTTTCTGGCAGAACCGCAGATAAACACAGAAAGCGAGCGCCCGAGCAGCAGATAATGCGCGCCTCCCTCTTCAAAGCGATCCTAAAACCGGCCCAGCCTCAGTACTTTGTGTGTGCGAACCTGCGCCGGAGGATTCGACCTAAAGCATTACCGCAAACTAGCGGTGGGGCATGCACCGAGTCTGTCTGACTCGGCCGCCGCTTTATTTGCTTGCAGGTGCGGCGAACGCACTCGGCACGATCCGTTAATTTTCACCAGAATTAGCACCTTGACGAACTGCGTGTCTAAACGTTTGATGTGAGACGAGAATTAATTAAAGAAGGCGAGCGCACGCACGCCGAGAGAATTTTCTGCAAAGAAACAAATTCACATACATTTGTTTGATATAAATTAATTTAATTCAAAAAATTAATTATGAAATTCACAATATTAATATAATTTCTTTGTTTCAATTTAATTTTTGAAGGAATATTGAAAAATTTTAAATTTTTATTACAAAATTCTGAAATTATTTTTATTTCATACACAATGAAGATGACCGAAGATGATGAAAACTGTCTTAATTAAGACAAATTCTTAGGAGTAAATGGCAAATTAAGTGAATAAAATTTAAAAATTATAAAAAAACAACCAGTAGAATAATGCAAATTTCCCAAATTGATTGCCATTGGCTTTGTTGAAGTTAAAAATAATGAACATTATTAACGATAATTTTGTTATGATGCTATTTTAAATTCAAATTTTCGTCTGGGTCTTCTTGAGACTGTTAAAAGAAAGATTGAATTATCTTCTTTTTTTTTTAATATGTTCTTAAATTTTCTGCAAATGAAAATTGTATGCAGACAACTGAGATTTCAATACAAAATAGCCGTTTCGTTGATGGCTAATTAATTTTATAATTAAATTAATCGGACTCGCTTGTAGGAAAAAAGAACGGAAAATATTTTTAGCAAAATTCTTGCTAGTGGTGGTGCTGTTTTGTTTGACAATTCCTTTCTTTACAACAATTGAATGTAAACAATTTTGAGAAATAAACAACATAATAATAATAAAAATAAAATATTAAATAAAATAAATTCTTTGCAATACGATTGTTAAAAATAAAAGTCAAGTTAGAGTATTTTAAAGATTCATTCAACCCCTAAAAGTCAGATGACTATCATTTTGATAACATGGGAGGTGAAATAAATTGACATCACACAAATAAGTACGCCGGTCTCTGAAATAAATGAACGTTCTCTTTTACGGTCTCGACAGTTGCATTGAGTGTCGAGAAGGTTGCGCGGTGCATCGGGGGTCAATTTTTGCCGTTGCGAAGCCGAGTGGATGGTCATAAATCAGAGGCGTATAAAAGACTCGGTGAATTATTGATTCTCGAGAGGTTTATGGCGTTTGACCGACTGCCATTGGCACTAAAGGGAGGCCGGTCGTAAATGGCGCGCTCGCAATCAATGAGCGCGACGATAATCAAGCGAGCAGAAGAAGTTTTTTGACTGAAAAGTGTCGCTCGCCCGTATGTGCTCTTGGCTTTTTAAGCTCCTTTGGACGTGATGTTTGCCATACGACGTCAACGAGGGGCGAGAAAACTTCCAACTAAGTAGGATGGATGGATTGCTGTTGGACCAACTTTGCCATTTGTGCGGCTTTTGTTAGTTTTTAAAGCCTTTTTACCAACACGCCATCAACGTGCTGCTGCTTTTTTCCTCCCTTCGAAACCGGCGCAGAGGTTTGGCCAGAAAAAAGAGCAGCCGCAACCCCTTCTACAGAATCGCGGCAACTTTTTCTCTCACAATCGATTGCGGTTTTCTCTGATATTAAATTCATGCATTGTGACATGGAAATTCTTTTTTTTTAGTATTAAATTTGCTCTAATTGTGAGTCCAACTTGAGCATGTTTTGGTACTAAAAGGGTTGATGTTTTGTAACATTTTGATTCTTCTTGCAATAAGTTCATATTTTTTTTTCATCAGTAACAGAATTTAATGGACAAATAATTTATAAGACAGAAGAATTTACCTCCCAAACTATTTAATTTTAACCACTAATTAATTGGAAAGATTGATTTTGTGATAAATATTATTAATTTTTTTTTTTTAAATAATGTTAACTTTAAAAGAAATTTAAACTTGAACGTTGATAAGTTGAATTAGAATAAAATTATATAAAAAAAAACTATTGATTTTAAATAATTATAATTGTAAATGTTTAGTTAAAAACATGATATAACAAAAAATAAAGATAAAAATTTACTTATTAATTATAATTAATATTATCATATTAACAAATTTGTTACTTGTAACAAAACTTTTTCACTTCCAAGCACTAAATATTTCTTCTCTTTGACATGAAAAAAGTACCAATCCTCTATTTAGCCCTGCAACACGCATGGGCGTGCCTGCGCAACATCAACAACCCCAATCCGAGGCACGTGGTCGGCAAAAACCACGTTGTCTGGCGGCGGCTCCGGAGCGCCTTGGTGCACCCTCTGTGCGACTTTTCCGCAATTTCCACCCTCTGCCCTTGTTGGTGGCGCTCTCACGCGGAGGGTGGCCGAGTTTGGAGGCGGCAGGGGTTGCCAGGGGTAACGCGGGAAGCCCGCTTTTGAGCCGGCAGGGGATGCGGCGTCGCCATGGCGACGGCAAAGATCCGACACGGACCGACCGCCCGCCCGCTCGCTGGCAATAAATAGAACGCAAAATCCATACCTGGCCAACGTATTAATTTACCTACGGCGATATCCCTCGCAACTTCAAAGGCCGCGCGCGTGAATCACGGCCGAAATTTGCCGAAGCCCGAATATAGTTTGCGGTGGATAAAAAAATATACACAAAATTTCCCAACTTCTTTCATAATTCATTGCGGCTGAAAGTGTTTTCGCAAATCCTAATGCTCTTCCCTTTTTTTCTGTTTTCAGGTAAGTGACGGCGGATTTTGCGCTTTTGGACTTTTCGGAGCCGTGTGAGTTAAAAATTGAACGAAGCCATTTTTCGACGCGCGTGAAAAATTCACAATGCTTTTAGCGCCGAGGATTTTCCAAACAGAGAAATCCTTATCTCCCGCAGGAGCGAGAAATTCATAAAAATGTAGCACGCAGGCAGGTAAAGTTTGGAAATTTTTCCAGCCGTCTCGTAAATGTCAAATATAACGAGGCCGCGCTGTTTTCCGACAAACATTTACGAGAGACGAGCGCTCTCTCGCTGGCTGGCTCATTTTGCGCGGCGTAATTGGCCGGTGCCCCGGGGGCCTCGGTCGCCGACTATGGCATCGGATGCAGTCTCGAGACTGGCAGATAGCGAGCGAGAGCAGAGAGCGCCAAAGTGGCAAAACTTTGCTCTGCCACTTAAGAAGTAATCCTCGGACCACCGAGGGTCGGCACGAATATTATAAAATAATCATCGCGCGCGCCGACAGCGACCGACGCGACACCGGCCCCTCCGAACCGCCCTATGAAAATTTCACGCGAGCTGCTCTTATCGTCTGGACTTTGGGAATTGCCCTTAATGCAATTTTGATTTACTAGAGAAACCACTTATAGACGAAAGGGCAAATATTTTTCAAATGATTCAATTTTCTGCTAATTGAGTTAATTTCTATTCTTTGTTTATAATTCTGAGCTGTTTAAATAAAAGAAAATACTAAAAAGTAATATATTTTACAGCAATTTTATAAATTATCTTAACTTATGATTATTATTTTGATTAATTTTTGTTACATAAATAAGTTTCTATCTAGAAAAGTTTTATTATATAAATTATGTATGAATTGAACTCGTCTTCCTATTATAATTATAAGAAAAAACACAAATAAATCTATGAAATTAAGATAAATAATTACATAATTAAGTAAAAACAGTATCTAGAACGTTCTTGAAAAATTAATGAGTTGTTTAACTAATTCAATCCACGATTTTAATAGTTAGAATAAATTTAAATTATATTTTAAAGTTCAAATGCGTCACGTATAAATTTGATGGAATTTATATTTATTTTCCATCCAATCAAATTGCTATGGCACAAAAAGTGGTGAATTTTTGCAAGGACGTGGCGCCACGACGCGTGCAAAATGGCAAACTGCTGCTCGTCCTGCCTTGTTGGCAGAGAATTAAGAATTTTATTGATTTTGCTCCATTTCCCAACTGCGATTTCCATCAACAATCTAAAATACCAAACAACCTATTCAAAAATTCAACATTTCACGTTTTATTCTGCGTGAGAATAGTTTTTAAATATTTGTTACTAGTTTTTGAATTATGCAACCTGCACGACTTCTGTGTCAACCGGGATGACTACCTTATAAAATTTTCTACGATTAAATTATTTAAAATTTTGTCAAACAGAAACAAAACTATATCAGCTAAAAATCTTTGGTGTTTAGAATTTTTTTATTCATAGAAATTGACGAATTCGTTTTTGGATTTTTCGGTGATGTGATTCGTGAGGCAGATTTGCGTTTTGGTTCGCTCGGGCGGGCAACACGTGTGCCTATCACGGCATATTCTGCTGCTCCGTCGGCGGAATTGTTTAAAAACCACTTGTTGTATATGCAGTGCGAGTTGGCTGGGGAGGCAGGCGGGCGGTGAGGGCGGTGGGTGGGCGAGGCAAGGGTTGGAGCCGCTCCAGGACGGTGGGTGGCTGCTGCGTGCGCAACAGCTGGGGAGGGACCTGCCCGCTCTCCATCTCGCAGCAAAAGAAAACTAATAAATACAAAACACACACGTTTCATTCCGTGTGTCTCTTTCCCTCTTTCCGCCGCACCAATTACGCGCGCGAGAGATGCAACTTGTTGTGGCTTCTGTCGGTGCACTCGGCTGAAAATTGTCCTCCTTTCCATGACCACCGCCGCCGCGCACCAAACGCCCGCTCATCGATCTGGCCACGTGCAACCGCACGGTCGGCCTCTGATGATCAAAGTTTTCCCTCAAAGCTGCAAATAATAATGCATCCAGCAGGGAATCAGTCAAGCGGAAAAAATTATGGAAAGGGTAGTCTCATGGGACGAGGCTGTAACTTGCGGCTGTGGTACAATTTCTGTTGAAAGCCAGAATCACAAACTTAAACGTCATTTTTAATATTTCTAAAAATGAATAGAATATTATGGTAAAGTTTAAAATCACTGAAATGACAATAGAATGGAAATAAATTTTAATTATTTAAAATAGTTAGGGAAAAATAAATTTTGCTACCTGTTTTGCGCACGGTCTGGTTCTTCTTCTTATAACTAAAAAAATTAATAAAATGAAATGAGTTTTGAGAGATTTAAAAACAGGCAAGTTAAAATTATATCAGTTTTAAAGTTAAAAAATTACACCAAACCAATGGTCCTTCTTTTCTAACGGTGAAAATTATTAAAAAATTTAATATTTAAAATGAACAAGTGCAGTTTATTTTCTAATGCAATCCTCTTTTCAAATCAGTTTTTTAATTATTCAATCAATCTCAATTTTTAGGGTGCTTTAAAAAAAATTTTGCCATTAAAAAGAAATTTACACGTCAGAGCTAGAGCTTCATAAATTTTAGCAAATATTCTAGCGTCTTTTTAATACAAGTCATTTGATTGGAAAATACAAATTTTCTATCTAAACGCTTTTAATGAGTCCTTCTAAGAAGGTTTACAGTAGGAATTGAACTATTATTTCCCAAAATTAAATAAATCTACCTCCAAAAATTCATAGTTAAATCTTAAATTGATGGATTTGATTGAAATTTAATTATTTGTCAGAAAATTTTATTTTTACCATTCCCTACTAAATTTTTATTCCATTTCACATATTCATGAAAATAAAATAGCAATTATATAATATGAAATGACCATAAATGATTATATTAAAAGTAGCTCAACCAATTTGTAATGCATGATTTCTTTTAGCCTACAACGTTTCAATAATAGAAATAAATAATTAACATTCCACCATCATAACACAAATAAACATAGCAATATTTGCATTCTGATGTTTTGATTAGAAACTAATGAATAAACATTGTAAATGTATGGCAACAATAGACTCAGAATTCATAAAACATAATATGTGCTCGTTGTTTTCTATTCATCAAATAATCAGGCGGCGCTCGTTTTGCAAATCAGTCCGGCGGAAAATTTTTTCCGCGAGTCGATCAAAGCGCTTTCGCGTCGGACCGAGGTATAATCCGCGGCGTGCGCAATTGAAAGAGCGACTCGCTGCAAATCCACCGTTAATCCTCAATCAACAGCGCCGACGCTGCCACGCCAATTATAAATAATTGCTAATTCCTGCAGCATTAAAATACATTTTTCGGTGACGCGCGGTCCGCGTGGCTGTGCGTCGTTGGCGGCCGAGTGTAGTGAGTGGCTATCGATTATTCATTCACTCGCCCGCCGCCCCCAGCCGCCGCCGCCGCCGCGCCCACCTGATTTCATCCCCGGCACTCTCGAGCAGCGCGGCCCGATGATGCATGACGCATCATATGTATGAGTCCAAGGAATAATTAGAGAGGTAGCCAGGTTGCTACTGCACTCCCTAATTATAAGCATCAACCCCCCGATAATGGCCGGAGCAAGGGGAGGAAACCCTCACCTGGTTCAAATGGCGCAATTAGTGAGGAAAGCGGCTTTATTCCTCTCAACGACCCATTCTAGTAATGTAGAGATTGGTTTTACAATTTAATACCGTTTAATGAGGAACTCTCGACCATATTTATTTGCTTCATTTGTGAAATTAATATAAAATTTAGAATTAAATTTTCTTTAAACATGGTGAAGAAAACGCAAAGCAAGTCATAATTATGATAACATAGCTAACATGACTAAGGGTTGCCTTGGACTTACATAAATATTCAAGATAAATAAAAATTATTGCAATTAAAAAAACACACACAAAACTAATTAATTAAATTAGACTAAATTTATTAAATATTCTATTTCGAAACATACAATTTTATTAAAGAGAAAAATAATAATATAATATACATAATTTAAAAATTTATTTACATGTTTAAATAATTATTTTACTACCAAAAAATCTAAATATATTATTTTTTATATTTTTGATGGATTACCTCCGAGTGTTGGCCAATCATGGTCCCCAGTCCAAATCTCATTCTCTTTTGGTCGTTGCTCTATCAGTTGTTGGCTTGACCACTGGCTTGTGCCGTTCGTCACCGTTGCTGATGCATTCGGCCAGATTCGTATAAAATCAACCCTCGGTGCGGCCGCACTGCCGCTTCAATTATGCACCGTACGAACACCTCGCTAGATGGCTAAACAATTTAGATTGCACGCATCCTCCCTCTCCGCCGGCTTTCAATCAATGTCACGAATTCGCTGCTCCGATTAATTATTCAGCCCCCTGCAGAAAAGGGTTTCTGACAGAAGCGTTCGGCCCTGCGGCGGTCAGAAGCTCAGCTTTTTGGTCCACTTCGCGATTGACGCCTGCTGAATTGTTAATTCGGGTTTCGGGTAAAACTGATCAAAAATGCTTGCATTGGATATCTAATCGATGCTCAATAAAATGGAAAAAGAAAGGCAATGATAAAATTACAAATGAAAGTTCCAAATCACAAGCAGTTTTTTTTTTCATATATATTTAAACTTCGTTCATAGCAAATCTGCCTAAATTTTGTTGATTCTATTTCTTTCAAAGAGAGGATTTTTTTTTTTAAAATATTGAAAAAAAAATCATTATGCAATTAGATATGTAAAAAAATAATATTTTATATTGCAAATATCTGTAGTTTTGTACTGAATGTTGATTCATTGAAATCAATCATTTATTATTGTTTTTTTATTTGTACACAATGTTACAAATACATTGTTAACAATTTATTGGAGACAAAATCTATTAAAAAAGGAATTGTCGGACAAAATGGCATTACCAAGAATTCCGCCGCAGTGAGCCTTTCTTAATTTTAAATAATTTATTTATAATTAATAAATTTTTTTAGAAGATATAAATATGTATCTTTTTAATAGAGAAATAATTAAGTACATTAACAACAAGCAAAGCACATCACTTGTTTTATGTTAAAAATAAGATAATTATTATATTAGAATAAATTAATTAATTTTGTCTCATATCAATTAAGAGAGCCTTGGAAGTTTGTGAATTACATAAAGATGATCATTTTATGGGCTATCCCTCACCTTAATCCTTGTTAATTAATATATTTGCGAAGTTAATTCCCAAAATCGTTCAATTAAAGTTTGTCCAAGGTGTTGAGTCCTTCTGTGTTCATTATTTAGAAGGCTTTTGCTGTCAGACGCGCCGGTTGTTTGCCGTGTCTCTCGGCGCGTCCCCTGCGAAGAGCAAGTGACGATAGTTTTATTTATCTAGCGTAATTAATTTTTAATTAGTTTCCCGAGCAAATGGATTACGGCACACAATGCTGCGCCACTCCCGTCGGGCGGTCGCTCTCGCTCGCTCGGACGGACAGACGAGTTTAATACACAGCAGCGGAGGATTAAAGCACACGTCAGCGCGGAATTAATTCCATTAACATGAGTTGCATCCCCGATTTTCGGCCTCCACATACTCGTTTGCTATTTCAGCAGAAGCAGTGCGTGTCGCTCTCGGTCGCAAAAGATAAAATCCATCGGCCGTTGACAAAAAGGGCGGAAGAGAGAGAGAGAGAGAAAATCCAGCAGCCACGGATAAGCAGTGGCAGTGCTGTGGAAAAATCGTGCACGTGTTGATGGATTTATCTGCTCGATAAAACGCTGCTGCCGACGACAATAAGAGGACGGGCGAGAGAAGCACAAGAAGCAAAAGAGCGCGCGTGTTGCTTCAACGTTACGGAAAGGAGGGACACAACAAGTTGCGTCCTTCAGGAATATGTAAGGGGAGATGAAAAAAAAAAACGGAAAATGTTGAAATTTTTCACTTTTTTCTGAAATATTTAGAATGAGAACGGAATATTTTGGTCCGAGTTTTTAAGATTGTTCAAAATTTGTGGAAAAACCATAATGTTTGAACAGTTATTTTTCTTAAACCGGGAAATAAAATAATTGCGAATTATGTATTTGAAAAATTAATTGTTTAGTTTCTTGGAGTTGGGCAAAAAATATCTGAATCAATCCAATTATAAGTTATTCCCACAATTTCATGAAATTTAGCTAAAATTTAATATTAATAAATGCATAAATTAGTACATTTTGAATTACTGATTATGAGGATAAAAATAGCAGCGGGACAGATTTGTCGATAATAAACCTAGGAAACCGCAACCTGTTGGAACAAACGACCCCCGAATGAGGGAAGGAAAACGTGAGTGTTTTTAAAAGATGGGGGCGCAGGAAGCGGTTGATCGAAAGCAGGCCGATGAAATTTCCTGTCGAAACACAAGAGGCACAACAGGAAAGAGCGGCAGAAAGAAAAAGGAACACAGACAGCGCCCAAGTGCCGCATCCGACTTTGTTGGGCGGGTGGAGGCGGCAGGAGGACGCGCGAGAGACGACCTACTTTTTGTGTTGCAAAAGTGGAAACTTTTCTTACGGCTCAAAATAGACCGGAATTAAGTTGGAAATGCGGAAGGAAGTTAAAATTTTACTGATAGTAAAATAAATTTAATAATAATCAACGATGAATAATAAAAAAATAATCAAATATTAATTTTTTTGTTAGCATTATATGAAAGAAAGAAATTATTTTTATGTAACCAATATGAATATTTAAGTAGTCTGAAAAATTATTTAATGGGATAATGCAGCAGGAAAAATCTGTTTCAACCCGATTCTAATAAAAGGTTTGAAACTTTTGGCCTCTATAGGGTTTCAAGCTTTCATTTTCCAACTTTCTGCTGTTAAGGAATTTTAAATTTGATACTAATTTTTCCATTAATATTTGCCTAAAAACCTCTTATAAAAAGGATTTTTAAGGATCAAACTTTTTGTATTAAAGATTTTTTTAGAAACTGGCATTTAAGAAAAACTTAATTTCCATTTAATTATAAAAAATTGTTAATTTTTACTTATAGACTCTTTAATTTCATTTTGACCAAATTTATCGGCAAAAGCCACATTATTTTCGGGACCCCTCAACTCAAATTACAGGCCGTTACTTTTTATCGCATTCGTCACACGGCCGGCTGGAAATAATGACCGTTGGGAACATGATGTATATTCATCGCGGCACAATGGCCGGCACTGCAAAACTATCTAGAATTACACGCGCGGCGGCGGCGGCGGCGTCGGCGCTCGACCATGCAGGCAAGTAATGTGTCGCCGGCACAAAGGGAGGTGTTACGCGAAACAGGTGGCTCAGATTACAGGGGCGTGATGATATCTCTCTAGCTGCCGTCCATCTATCTCTCTCACACACTGCGCGTATTGTGCGACCAGATACACTCTCTGGTGTCCGACTGTGGGCCGCTGCTGCTCCGTGTTGCGTGGCGCAGGCAAAATTAATCTGGGCACAGAATATATATCCCCTGCTTTCAGGTTTGTTACACAATGGACACCAGCGCTACATAAGAGTCTCCAAAGACTCGAGTATAGACGACGTTTCGACGCATTCTGTGCGAGGATAATAAATTATAGTCTTTTCAAATAGCCAAAAATAGGTAATTAATTCACAGAGAATTTAAGCAAAAAATATAATTTTTATTTTTTTTAAATATTTATGTATGAATTATAAGAAAGACTTGGAACGCGTCCCATATTTGCAAGAAACAAATAGAAAAAAGAGATAAAAAAAACAACAAAAATATTACAATTCATCCATGATCGAGTAGAAAAAACTCTTCTCTGCTATAAAATTTGCGGGCATGAACAAAACGCCTTAAAGTACTTTCAAAAGTCTTGTATCGAGGCTCCAAGAAAATCAAAACAGGCAATTTGTTATACAAGGAAGCCAACAAGTCAATGGTCAAGCTTCAAAATTAACAGTGTCTGAGCAGGAACATATAAATCACTCTTTGCCCTTGTCTGATAATCATGAACTTCACTTGTTTTTTGAAAATAGTGTGGGTATTTACGAAAAAATTTACACGATTCCAAGAGGTAAATTGAAAAAAACAGGCAGATAGTCGAACCGAGCGAAAAAAGATTTTTAAATTTATGGTTAATGCTTGGCAAGCAATTTTGATAACGAACTGGAATAAAATTAATTTTCAGTAAGGTAGCAATAAATTAAGACTGATTTTTGGGAAAAGAATTTGAAACTTATTAAATTGTCCTAGAAAAACATTAAAATTTAAATAAAAATAACTCATTAAAACTTGTCAAATTTTTTATAGCTTTGCGAATCAAATTTCAATGTGGATCATCTCATGCTCTTTTATCAGATCAAAGCGAAACGAAGGTTGGCTCGGAAATCAGCTTTGTGCCTCATTATTCAGTTCAATTTGGCGGTCGAACAGGGATTTGCAAGGCAACCCCATTGTGCTTTGTATTTGAAGTTGCGTGCGACTGCAGCCGAGCAGCTAGATTAAATGGCCAAGTTGCGGTCCTTTATCCTCCAGCTGCATTTAAGTAAAAGGCGCTCACGTGATTCGCTTGCTCGCAAGGCTCAGTTTCGGCGCCACATAATCCTTTTTAAAGCAGGATTTCGGCCAATATAATCTTTATGACCCATATAAAGAAAGAGGACCTGCAGATCTTTTGTGCAAAGTTTAATAATAATACGCGCGTCTCTCGGCAACGGGGAGTCCCTTTTCGTATATATTGAAAGCCGTGCACCTGTGTGACATATCCAGTCAGGCTTTATTGAAATTTTCATCAATCACCCGGGAGGGCGCACGAGACTCTTCAAAGAGACATCCGCGATATATTAAATTTTTGATTTTGAATAAATTTTTTGTGTGTGTGAATAGGTGAAATTGCACGCACGATCGGACAAATGAAATGCGCCGGTCATATTAAAACGCGACTGTCCCTCAGTGATTGGCAGCTTTTTCTCCGTTTGAATAGAAACGATTTTTCGTCGTGCTGGGAAATGAGAAAAAATCCTCTTTGAACTGATGAGGCAAAATATATACGAAATTTGAATGGAGTTTCGTGAAATTGGCAATAAAATATATGAACTGTAAAATTCAAAACCCTGAAAAGGCGATATTAATTTTTTATGAAATATGAATTTTCATCAGAGCCGATGGAAGAAAATAAAAGCAGAATTTTTCGAAGAAAGGTATGTTTTATAAACATCAAAGGCAAATAAGATATAAGAATCCTTATATAAAATCCTGATTTGGCTCTTAAAATTATTTCCTGCGTGTGTTAATTTTTTTTTTTTTACTGTAAAAGCCAAAAATTGTTTAAAAAAAAAAAGCTCAAAACCACGTAACTTTGATAATTGTAAGGTAAAAATTACTAATAATTTTATGAAATTATCAGATATTGCGATTTAAAGTTTTATTCATCTTTCGGAAAAAAAGGATAAATTTGCTTGTAAATCCATATAACAAAAAAGTAACATTCGCTGTTTTACTATTTCCTTTCATTTTCGTATTTACAACTAAATAAAAACATTAGCTACTTTAAATAATAGTCTACTTGCTTTGTAATTTCCAGGGGCAAAGAAGCAATAATGAATACCTTGTAACGAGAAATTGTTAAATGCTCAGACTAATAACAGTGGAGAGTGCTTGGAGGAAAAATGAAGAAATGTACCGAGGCACTTTTAACGAGAATAGAAGTACTTCATAAATAATATTTGCATTGGAGCGCATTTTCCTCTTTTTTTTTTTTTTTTTTTTTGCTCCAACTCTCAAGGAAAGATGCACATGAGCGAGCGGGCGGGAGGGCAATAAAACAATATTTTATTCATAAACTGGAACGTTTTTATTGCTGAAGCGGAAAGAGAGGGAAGAAGAGCGAAATAATTATTGTCAAGGAGCGGCAGTTGAGCTTGATAAGAAGTGGAAGTTATAGCGCGCATTATACGGCACTGCTTTCAGTGTGATGAGTTTCTTTCTCATGTTTATCTGCGCAGAGTCATCTTTAATGATAGCCCAGAGGTCCTTTTCCTTTAATCTCCTCCTTGGTTTTTTCATCGTCGCATATACGAAGGCGAGATTTGCGCGCCAAGACTCGGTGCCGTAACTAATCAGGCCGAATGAACTGCCTGCAGCGAGGCGTGTGTTATTGTGTCGCGCAAAATACAAGGTGTGCACCCTCTGAGTGTTATTATCGCCCCCGTCTGTCTGTGTGGTCATTAATTGTATTGGTTCGAGATGAAACATTTTTTCCGCCTCTCTTGTTTGCAATTACGTGATGGAAGTTAATTTGTTCCGGCAAAAACTGCCACGAAGCCATATTCAATTTCAAATTCAACGAAAAAAAATCTCCACCCTCCCCACGCACAAAGACGAAAAATGACAATGGAAAGCCGTAGAGTGCAAAATTAATTAGAGATCAGCAGCGCAGAGAGGCGCACGTACACGCGTTCGTTGATATTATATTTTCGACCGCAAGAAGTTGCAGTGCTCACTTGACAGTCATCGGCTGCTGCCACACACGCGCGTTCCCAATTATAATCCCATATCAAAGAAGCGAAGATTTCAAAGTGCGCGTCGCCGACAAAGGCTGCTAGGAAAAGCGGCAGACAGATGCCGTTTGGTTGAGAAAGCTTTGCCGCCTCCGCATAGGTGAAGAACAGGTCGAGGCTCAAAGCACTCGATGAGATTGATCCGTTTTGCGGAAAACAGCAGTTCATTAAGTTTAAATTGATATAAATATATCTTATTGGAATAATTTGAGGTCGCGTGAGGGTTTGATTTCGATAATTTGGACAGAAAATGTCATTAATAAATCAATAGGCACTTCGCAACTAGATAAAATCAAATTCTTGAAGAAATTTGTTACACTTTTACTTGTTTTTAACAATGTATAAAATAAAAAAAAATCTTCAAAATAACTTTGTGAAAGAAACGACGGAAATTTTGCCTGGAATTAATTTTTTCATTTTTTAAAAATTACTTTAGTAAAAATTGTTTCCCGTGACAACGTTTTGCCGCCTGTATTTATTGCAACTTCTTCATTATGATCAATGTTATAGACAAAATTTAAATGAAATGTTGAAGTTTCTGTACATACCGATAATTTAGAATTAATTGAAACATAGTTATGGTTTATATTACAGTTGATTAAAATATATTTTAGTTGTGAAAACGGACAAACAAAAGCTACGAAAACAATAAAATTACTAATTTCACCATACCAATGCACATTGGCTTCCAATTGTATTTTAAAGTTATATAAGCATTAAAAAATATGGCAAAATAATATTAATTAAACTTTAATAGAAAATATAAAAATTATATTGTAAATTTTTAAAATAAAAATCTATTATATTTTTATTTTTAAAATAAAAATTAATTATAAATTTAATAAAGAAAATAAATATTTAATTAAAAAGCAACTACTAAAGAAATAATTGACATTTTAGTGAATTATTGTTATCATTGTGTTATCTTAGCTTTAAATATAAACTTTATACCCTTTATACTTTATTTAAACTAAATAAGCATTACTAGAAATATTTTATCACAGCTATTATAGTTTTCATATTTCAATATATACACATACATATTAAATCGTATTTATTCCGATTAGACCCATTTATATTGGAGTAGTGTCGAGTCCGTTTCTTCCTTTAATTCCCCGGAATCAAAGTGCAAAATGCATGATTAATTAGTAATCGCCTTTCCGAGGTGGGGTCAAGCGGAACGCGCGCGCGTGCACGTCGAGTGAAGCGTGAAACTAAGGCCGACCCGGCGCCATTAGTTTTACTACTAGTTTCCAGCACAGTATAATTCCTCTCGCCGTACGTCCGAGAGATAGGAGCGCAGAATTTTCGCTCTCGAGTAACTTTCGAGAGCCAGCAGCAGATTAACCGCCAACTTGGGATGAAGGAGGAGAAGAGACCTGTTTGTCAAGTGGTTAACAATAAAACTCCCCCATCGCTAATGGGAGCTGCAATATCTCAAAAGCTAAAATTGTTATTGAAAGCAAATTATCACGAAAAGTTGGAAATTTCAACACAAGTTCAGATTTAATTTTTTTCTTTAATTGGATGTTTGCTTAGAAAGCAATTCTTTAATGAAAGGATTATTAGTTTGTTGTGAAAATTTTTATTTAAACTTAAATTCTTTCGTTAAATTCTCAATTTTTCACTTACACATAAGATTCAGAAATTTTAATTCATTTTGTGCCTCATTTCAAAAATAAATACACAAAACAGACATTTTAATTTTCTCTGAAATAAACTGCAAACAAATTCACTGTAAAAAAGAGAGAAACAGGTTGTGGAGGTGGAATTTTAATATCTTTTAAATACTCAAACTATTTTTAACTGTAGAGTTATAGATTTCGATTTTAGCTGCTCAGAAAATTAAACAATAAGATTAAATGAAGAAATTGTTGTTGCTGCTCTTTATCGACAACCGTGTCACACAAAAAGTTACAATTTTTAAATTAATTCAACAAAAAGAATAATTGTAAAAATCTTGTAATTTATGGAGATTCTTAGTTGGGAAAAAAACTGGATTCGGATTATTTTTAATTTTTTAGTTTGCTTTATGTTTAAATGAACAGGCTGATGTATTCTCACGAGTATGTGTGTTATCGATATGAAACAAGCCCTCTCGCTATGTCTGATGACCATGCAATTTGTACGACGCTAGTTAGTTTCAAATTACTTCATCAATGTCAAGCCCGGTTTTGATTGATAGCGTTAGCGATGAGTTGCGCAAATATCACCGCGCCAGTGACACACACGTGATGTGACGCGTGTCCGATGACGAGACCGCAAAATTGAAATATCCGCGAAAAATATATGTATGCGGAAAAAGGGAAAACGCTTGATAAACATCGGGGAAAAAGGAGATAACCTTTCGGTGGCCTGCAGCGCAGCCAACGGAGCGATAATTAAAGCGGCGTTTTAACGGCCGGCGCAGCCAGACAAATTCATTGCCCTTTTATTGCCGCTTCTTTTATTCCTCGGACCGTGACTTTTAATTATTTCCTTATTCCCGCGCCCGGCAGCCACACGGCAGGGAAGGCTCTCGTAAATTCTGCATTTTTACGACGGCTGCAAGCAGATCGCCGTTTAATTACCCTCTCTTTTGTGCCGATACGACACGAAACACTGTAAAACTTGGACACTTGGGACTGAAAAAAAAACGTAAGAAGCGCCATCGATTGGTCACATAAATTGACCTTATTAATTTATAAAAAAGGGTTATCTATAGCGGGAGGGAAATTTTTTTATCAAAAATTGATTATTAATAAATATTAAACACCAAATTTAAATAGATTTAACACTGGTAATTTAATTTAATGATTTACTATTGTTCTTTGTTTGTCCAATTAATTCACATTGTTTACATTCAATTGTTAAAAACAATTTATTTGAATCGAAAGAAATTGTTGGACAAAATGGCACCATTACTAGCAAAAATTTTGCTAAAACTTCCAAGATCGGATGCAAAAAATTGAATAATAATTAATAATGCAAGAATTGCAAAATAGACAAACGAGCGAGACAAATATTTAATGAATTTATTGATTTTTTGTTTTAAGAAGTTGACACTCGAGGAGATGATCATGGAAATGAATGAATCGGGCTTTTCCCTTGGTTTATAAGTAAAAAATGTGGTGTTTTTCAATTTTGTTGATTTTTTGTAGTTTTCTTGCTCGTGAAATAGGGTCGCAGACCGTAACCGAAACTGGTAGAGCCAATTTGTTTTTAAATAAAAAAACAATTTCTGCAACGAGGATAAAGCTTGATTCATTCATTTCCGTGAATTTATTGATGTTTATGATAAATAAATTGTAAAATTTGTTTGAAGCTGAATACTTGCATTTAAAAGTAACGCAGAATGATCTGATTTGACGAAAATGTTATTCTGGTGTATGAATGAAGTAATAATTAAATTTATTAGATTTTCCAGAGAAAAAGATTGTATTTTCACGTATTGGTTTTGTAAAACTCGTTTTTGGGATAAATTCAGTTTCAACAATTCTTTACATCCATTTTTCAATTTCACATTGAATTTTAAACTAAAATAATGTTTATTTGAACTACCAAAAACTGTTCATATTTTGAGAAATTTTAAAGATGCAACTCAATTTGAAAAAATATACTATTAAAACTTTGATCTTGGTTTTTATAACTCTTACTATTGCACACAATGCATTCTTCGTTTTATTTAGAGTTTTTGCTGGTGCATAGGGGGGCGCAGAAAAACATCACGTGCAAATACCACACTCGCTCTTCGCATGCATTCGAGCGTTGCAAAAATACACACTCGTTTACAAAATAAACATTTCTGTTCCGCGCGCGCTATAATTTTTTTGCCAAAGCAAAAATATTTGTGTTTCTTTGTGCGGCGCCCGAAATGCAAAAACATCCGTACGCACGCGTGAGATAACAAAGAGCACGCTTGATAATAATTATCTGCCCTCTCATCGTTTTGTTATTTCGCAACAATTTGCCGCTCTCTCGGCGAAAAACGCTGCGGTCAAAGGCAAAAAAAAAATCCAAATTGCCGCACTAATTTCAGGCCGCTTTTTATTTTCGGCACGTTGACCGTGCAAATTTTTAATCGTAGTGACCGCAAAGCCAAGCGAAATTTTTCACGCTTCGACACACCCATTGGACGCTGCGCTCTTTGAACTTCGGAGTAATAAAAACGCAAATGCTGTTTCTTTGCGGGCCGCTGCACCCGCTATTTTTTATAGGAAAAGTCTTTTTCTAGAAAATAAAACAAATTTTTGCTCTCCCGAAAATATCACTGAATTACAGATGCGTATAAAATTAAAAATTATAGGGGGAAAAATCATAATTATTTCCAGAATTAAAAAATTTAATTATTTCTTTGAAAGGGAAGTAAGTCATAAAAACATTGAATTTTTGTACAATCGATTTGTGATGGATAAATTTATATAAATTTTCAAATAAAAATGGTAGTAGTATTTTTACATAAATTTGTTAATGATTAATAACTGTAGTAATAAAAAAACTTTGTTAATTTATTAAAAGGAAAGTGGCGGAGAAAGGTTTTTGCTTGCCGCATTATAAAAATTTGGCAATTAATAATAAAATTATTTCCATTTATTCCATTATAATAATTCCAATGATGAGATGAAGCTGACTTTTAAATTTTAAAGTTTTACACAATTAAAACAATTATTTTTCAGGGCTCTATTGTGCTATACGATTTGCCACGTAGCGTCAATTTACACAGACGGTCGCGTTTTCAGCGTCAAAGTTAATGGCAAGTGCGGAAATTTGATAAATTTGGCTCTCAGCCGCAGAGCTGTGCTGGCGGCGGCGCGTCGATTCTTCTCTTCAAGAGTCGGATGACTAGTTGATAGGAATGCAACACGCACGACGCGCGCCATATTAAACCCCCGGCTCTAATTTGATTTTGATAAACACTCAATATCAACTCTCCGCGTCTGCACGCGTCGATCCTCCTCTCCCGCTCAAGTATAACCGCCGCACACAGGGGGTGGGTTATTAATTTACTCTCGCGAACAAGAAGCCGAGAGTGCAAATTTGGCCAGGAATGCGACCGGCGCAAATTAGCCCCGCGGTGGCTGCTAGAAAACTATACCGAACCGGCGAATAACAGCCCTGCCACCCCAGCATCTGCCAGCAAAAGTATGCGGAATATTTCAACTTATTGATGCAGAGTTGGAAACATTTAATTGAACTGAATTGCGGCGGTGAATTCCAAAAGTTTTATTTTCATTTCTATTGGATTATTATTTTTTTCCAATTAATTAATGAACCATCTAAAAATAATCCTCTTAAATTTTTGTTTTTGAATCATTTTGTTTTTCCATGGCTGATAAATTTAAATGAAAGTAAAATTTTAAATTAATTTTGTTGGTTTATTATCTTCAGCAATCTTCGGTTTTACAAAATTAAAAAACTCAATAAAACGTGAGAAGCAAAGTTGTCAAATTTAATGAAAACTTGATTTTCAGGTAAATATTCATCGAAGACAAGAAATTCAAGTTTGGGAATTGAAAAAAAAAAGTTTAAGATGACTCGAAAAAATATTTTAGAGTCAACTACACTGAGAATGTATTAAATCAGAAATTTCCAAATATTTAAGTACTTTTAAATTTTCGTTTTGTGTGTACCATTGGATATTTTTTGGAGTATTGAAAATCTATCCAAATTTTTTATGTTTTTAAAATATTCTCAAATATAACACTTCTATTGTTTCTATATTTAATGTATTAGAAAAAAAGTAAATAATTTTCAGGAAAGAAATTTCATATTTGTATTTTAATCTATTTGACTGAGGAATGTTTCCCAATTTTCCACAGCCAATACTAAAATTTTTATCATCAGTCCAGGAACCACTTCTTCTCCAAGTTGTTCATTTTAGCCTTAATTAAAATTCGCATTATCATCCTGAAAACGCAATTAAATTTTAATTACATGAGCTCAAAGGAAATTTGAGCAACCTGATTATAAAGAGGGCTGCCTTCTTAATTACCTCCTTGCCCAAAGAGTGGCTCAGATTAAAAATTCCTGGAAAAATCTGTTATTATTTTCCTGTCCCTATAACTTTTGTTGTTAGAGTTGATAAAATTAATATCAGCTCGAGCTGGCAAATTTCCGCCTCTCGTTTTTTCCCCGGACGAATTGCGTTCGTGTCTCGTACGAAGTAATCGCATTCGGGATAAAAGTTGAAATCCGGGATTAATTCGCCGGACTAGATGGAGCGTGGCAGCGGAAAGGTTCGGCTTCGGCATTTGGATGTCAGATCAATTTTATTAGTGGTCTCAGCGCACGTCGGATTGCGCCCGGGAACTAAGTAGACACATGCTTGTTCGCGTGCTTGGCTAAATAACGTCAGCCTCGTTTGCCAAATCCCCCCTTTCAGCTCTTTTTTTTTGGCCGCTTTTAACGTGTGCATAAAATTAAGAGGGCGACCCTTTTTGTCGGCGCACAGGAAGTTTAAAGTTCAAACGCGGCAAATGCATTCAAGTGTGGAACTTTTTGCCGCGTGCTTCCACCCCATCGACGCTGAATCGACTCGCGCTCCAGTGATAAGAGAACAACTTACGACCCCTTGAGATTAGGAGATTTTTTTATAGCTAAGACTTTTCATTAACTGTACATTAGATAAGCTGAAGGGAAAACAGCTTAGTATTTAATATAAGTTATTGTTAAATCTTTCATTTTCTTGCCGATTTTACTGTATAAAAAATTATAATTAATTATTTAATCTTGGCTAGTATTCCAAATTGATAATTTTAAGTGCTATCATTTCCATGTTATCAATGAGCAATCTCTGAGAGGTTACTAATATTATTGTTGTTGTTGTTGTTAATTTGTTTCAATCTTTACATTAAATTGTTAGGATTCAATTGTTAAAAACAATTATTTGAAAAATTTCAATAAATAAAATTAAGCATTAAAAAATAATTTGATATTTTATAAAATACTTTAAAATAATAAAATAAATTATATTTTTTTCCAATATAATTTATTTATATATAATTAACTTTTTCATCCTTAATTCATATTAATTCTTCTTATTTATTTATTTTTATTCTCCATGCAAATCATTAATTTAATTAATAGTCGTGCTTAAACTTTCAAAGAAATGGCTGGATTTTGCTTGTTTCTAAATATATTTAAACATGAGTTTTACATGGCTTTCTCTTAAATTCTAAACAGGCTTTATGTTGCTGAAATTTATGCGTAAATTCTAAAAAATAAAATAAAATTATTTGTAAAATACAATGAAATATGTAAACAAATTATTGTTTTCTAAAATTACTAATTTTTATTTATTCTATTTAATTTTTCTTTTCTTTTTAACTCGTATAGTTTTACTGATTTTACAGTTGGGCTAAAACTTTCACAGCCATTTTGATTTTGGCCCACCTTTTCTCCACCCTTTAGGTGCACCTCTGGAGCAAAATTAAAAACAAATCAAGTGCCCGAACTTCTGAACTTGTCCGTGCGAAGAAGGTGGCGACGCGTAAAAGTCGACAATTGAAGCGTTCGCCGCCGAGAAAAGGTCATTCCGCGCGTTAATAAAAAGGCGCTGCGGCGCATAAAGGGAGGCAAAACGGCGGCTGCGAAAGGGAGTAATGAAAATGTAAGAGCGTCGTCGTGAGAGAATAAAAAAGGCAAGTGCCGGCGGATAAAAGAGGAAGCTCCTTTTTTAATACAAAGCCCAGCGCGACATCGAAAGCGCACGGTTTGCTTTGCTTGTAAAAAAAAAATGCACCGTGTCATCATCATCCCCTTTTAATTCAGACGACGCGAGCGAGCACCTCACCCTCTTTATGAAAAAAAAAATTATTTTCGCCTAATGAATATAACGAAAGCACCTGCGCGAGGCTGATTAAAAGCGAGAAGAGTCAAAAGCCGTGAGCCACTTGTGTCGTCGTTTCAAGTGGGCACCTGAAAATATCCAAGAGTTCATTTTTTAAAACAATTTCCGAGGGAAAAAATATACTTACGAGTTGGTAAAGGAGAAACTTGTCTATATAATTTCTGGATTAAATTAATAATTCAGCCGTTTTAAACTCGTCAAAGTGCACTTATACGCCGAGAGCAAACAAACAGTCCCAGAAAACGCAAATCGCTTTGAAGTTGGCGGAAATGAGTCGACAATTTCGCCGAGAGAAGAAGCCCCGCAGGGATGAGTAGTTGTTGCATTAACCAACTTGTGTGTTCGCTTTTCTTGCTGACGTGCAGGCTCGGCAAAAAGATGCACAAAAAGCGGCGCGGCGCATAAGCTTATTTGCGTTTCATCTCCGAGGACGTAAGATTCTTTATACCTGGCGCTGCTTCTGCTGTCGGGACGCATTTTTTATTCCATACATTTCCAGACATTGTACCCAACAACGAACGAGATATATATTTCCAATAATCATGCCTTGTGCATATTTTATTGGATTTCCTCCCCGGTCTCTTGACTTGACGGCAAATAAACTCTGTTCGTAAATATGATGAAAAAAAAAATATGCGAGAGTATTGAGCACACACATGAATGCGCCAGGCAGATTGGAAAATATTGCATTGATGTTAATTTGCCACTTGGAAATTGAATTTGCAAATCATATGAAAAGCCAGTGAACAACGAGAATAAACCAGAAAGATGAGATTCTTGTGCTATTTTATATAAATATTAAAATTATTTTCTAGCGGCTTGATTGACACAATTTTAACAATTTATAAATTATTGTTCAATAGTTAACTAAATGAAAAAAAAGGTTGAAAATTTCATTAAATGATTATAACACGCGTTTTAACAAATTCAAAGTTTTAAGTAAATTTATATTGTCTAAGGAAAAGCCCGAATCTTCATTTCCATGATCATCTCCTGGAGTGTCAACTTCTTCAAATATATTGTAAGTTTGCCATAAATCAATGAAAATTTCTAACTTTTTGATTATTCAATTCTAGACATTCGTTAACAAAAAAATCTTTTTGGGTACAACATTTTTGAAAATGATAAGTGTTAAGAACAAAAACCAAGTCAACCCGAGGCTCACTGTGGTGGATGGGGTCTTTTTGATCCGAAGTTTTAGCAACATTCTTGCTTTTTTTGTCCACAAAATTCATTTCCTTTCAAATAATTTGTTTTCAACAATTGAATGTAGACAATGTGGTGTACCAATTTGGACAAATAAATAATAATAATATTAATTCAAAAAGAAAATAATTTTCAAAGAATTTCTTTGCACTGGCAGAGGTTGAATTGCAAGTCAACCTGTGAAAATTCTATAGGAATTATGTTCTTTTTGAATCAAGAATGTCAGAGGAGTGTCCCTGTCTTTGATCAAAATTATAAATGATCTCTCCTATGTTCTTAATTTTATTTTTAAAAATGAGCAAATCTGAATTCAACACAATTTGCTACTCGAAACTCAAATAATTATGAGGTAAAATATATCAAAATCAAAAAATTATCTTTCTCCTTACATTAAATTTGCATAAATTTAATTCCAGCGTGACTAGAGTAGTTCCTCAGTTAATTCAAGTAAATTAAAATATTTAATTTTCCCACAGATTTAAAAGTTTTTTTTTCATCTGATTCCAACTCTTTTTTTCAACATCTAAGAAATCAAATACCAAAGAATATTTTTGAGGAAATCATATAAAATTAACGAGACATTTTGGGAAATGTCGGCGCCCACGTCAGGGCGAGACGTTTCATTTTGGCATGTCATATTTCGCAAATCAAAAACATCCATCCACCGAAATGAAATATTTGTCCAAACGGTGGAGAAGAGGAAATGAGGCTGAAATTGATCGGTCAAAGGAAGCGCACAGCCGACGGAGCGGAATTCCTGTCTTTGCTGGGTAAATAAACCGACATGTCCGTCAAGCGGTGCATGACAAATAAAGTGACATTTATTAGAACACGATGTACACCACGCTCACGTGAATCGGTGATATTTATTTATTAGGCTGTCGGCACAGCAGCGCACAAAATTGGCGACATACAAGAGCACACGTCAAACGCAAATCAAAGCGACGTGCGCTCGCTCGGCGGATTCCTCGGCTCCACTCAAAATGAAGAGGCTGAATTTCGGCTCGGATTTCCAGCGCGGCTGCCACTTGTGCGCCCGCCCGCCCATTCGCTTCTCTCTCTGATATTGATAATGAACCAATTTTATTTGATACCTGCCCTTGCTCGCTCTGGTTTGTGTCATTGTTGTTGTTGTTGCTGCTCGTCGGCGCTCCTATTTCTGCCCTCGAGTGTTGCTAGGAAACGCGCGCGCCGCACCTTGACAACAACCCTTAAAAGGGACCCTTTTGATCAGAGCAAAATATAATACTCGGTGTGCTGCAAAGAGAGAGAGAGAGAGAGAAAGAGGCCCCTCGCTGCTGCCGCCGCCGCCGCTTGTTGTCGTGCTGAAAGGCTTGTACCGGCGCACAAGTTATTGTTTGACGCTGAAATAAATTTTTACCGCCGACGACAATCGCGTCTCTGCCTCGTTAGGCTTCTGCGTGAAATTGCCTTCTCTGTCCTCTTCTCCTTTTTTTACGAGTGAAAGAAAGAACACGGAAAAAAGCTGCTTTTCGTTACAAATTGCGAAAAATTTGCTTTGTGCGTGTTGGTGAAAATTTTGCTGGAAAATTGAAAAACATCAGCGTCTCATTAAGTTCCCCTTTCATTAGACCCTTGGAAATTAATGGCGAGAAATATGATTTATTTCTGTATGTAGGCAACAATTTTCATCTACCTTTTCATCAAAAAATGCTCTCATTCATTTTTTAAAATTGTATGAATATATTTTTATTGGAAGTAAATTAATCTTATAAAAAATTGCAAGTTACGCTTCAAACCCTTAATTTATTGATTCGTCTTTCTTTTTTTAGCTAATTTGGTATGGAAGGTAAAAAAATCAATAGTTGATAATTTCAAGAGTTTTTATTTAGACAAATTGTGATTTTAACACAAAATAATAAGATAGGATTTTGAGGTAAAATCTTACATAACTTCTCTTTTAACAAATCCATCATTGAAATCTTAATATTTTAGAACCATTTTTAAGATTTTTCAGAGATTAAACGTTATAAAAATAATAATAAAATACTATCAATTTCTAAAGATTCAACTTTAGGCCCAAAAAATTGTTTCTTGAGAGATAATAATCATAAATGCTCAGATATTAATCCATGTTGATTTTGAAAAGTTAACAAAAAGCTAGAAAATTGAATACAACTATTATCATAAAAAGTTTTAACTTAAAATTTATTTTATTTATAAAAAATAATATTTTTTGTCTTGAATGAGCTTTAAATCATCTATTATTATTAACCAATAACATTAAATTTAATATTTTATTATTTCAAGTAAAAACAAAATTTTCTGTTAGCTTTAAAAATCACATTTTTTCATTTTATCTTCTGCAATTAGGTAGTTTCAAACGAATTCCTTAAATTTTAAATCTCATTTTAAGATTGACAAGATCTTGATGAAAAATATTTTTCCACTTATTAAAAAAAGACGGTTATTAACGAAAAAATATAAAAATATTTATCGATTTAGATGTTCATATTTGAATTAACGAAAATTGAGAAAAATTCCGATTTACAGAAAATTGACTCTGTTTTCTAAAAAAATAAATAATTTGTTTTTGTAAGTTACATACAAAGGAAAAAGTTTAATTAACAGAGACAAATTTTCCTCCGAAAACTGACAATTTCCTTTGACTCGACTGAAATTTCGTGTTAACAGAAACCAGAGAAGAAAAGTAAATGTCATTTCACTTTTGTCTCTGTCGCCTTTTCTTTCTTATTTTAAAGGAGGCGAGTCGTCGTCTTTTAATTCCGCTCCGCTTTTTGCCAAATAATTACGACGTTTCCAAATTGTTCCCGGCAGAACAAATCTCGTGTGCGCCGTCGTCTCTTCATTTCGTTCTATTTGAGCTCCACTTTTCGTGCAGTCAAAGCTTTTGCGAGCGAGAGAGATGCATATTTATTTATCGCTCCTCTTCCTCGCTCTGTTTTTGCTCGTTGGCTGTGTGTGTTACACGTATTCGCACACAAAATAAATTAACGCATGATCGAACGTCAAAAGAGAGAGAGTTGAAATAAGACATTTTCGCGAGCGTGTGTGTGTAACGAATACACTGCGCTGAAAGTAATAATGAACACAGAGAGTTGCTTGTTTCTCTTTGGCTTTATTTATTTTCCCTTTCTCTCTTCTCGCAACTCCAACCAGCAGTTTCGTTGTTTATCGTTTGTTACAAACACACACACGTGGAAAAAGGGAATATAAGCAGGGAAAATGCATCATCTCGCTGCCACCGCCGCCGCGCATTGTTGAGGGTTTACTTTTGACATGAAGCCCTCTTTGTTCGCTCGCATATAATTTGATATTCGGCGCTGCCAGAATGAAAGAACAGAGGAAACAACACGACCAAGATCAAATTGCCCATCAGTGGTGGGAAGCATGAGCTTTTTTCCACCAGAAATTGCTCTCAAAATGCGCCGCCTTCGTTTTTCCATTCGCGAAGAGAGAGAGGCTTATTGCGAGACTCTCTCAAGCAGAGCATAAAAGCAGACATTCAAAGTGACTTTGAATTTGCAATTTTACTGTGAAAATGAAATTTTGTTTTCCATCTGAACATTTCAGATGATTTCGTGTTTATTATATCTCATGTTATTTCATGGTGCCGTTTAATTTAGTTTCAGAAGTTTTGTTTATTGGGTTCAAAACTTATTTTTTTATTAAATTAAAATGAACTTTTAAATTAGCCAAATTCATCAAATTTTGACAGTTACTCGCTATTTACGAATTATATCACATTTATGTAGAAAAAATCAATTAATTTTTGTTTTTTTTCTTCTTATGTTCAATGAATTATACAAATTATTTCTTGGAATTGAAGAGCCTTTCCTCGTTGCAGAAAAATTGTTAAATGGCGCTCATAAAAACAATTTTTCTGCAACGAGGGAAAGCCCGATCTCTTCATTTCCATGATCATTTCCTCGAGTGTCAACTTCTTCAAACAAATTATTTCTTTTTATTATTAAATTGAAAAAAAAAAATCAATTAAGAACAAAAACCAAGTCAACCGAGGCTCACTTCGGCGGATGGAGTCTTTTTGATCTTGGAATTTTAGGTAAAATTCTTGCCGTTTTGTTCAACAATTCCTTTCTTTTCAAATGAATTGTATTCAACAATTGAATTGTTGAATGTAACAATTGGGACCAATAATAATAATACAAATAGTTAAATTTATAGAGTTTTTAATCTTCTCTAATTACAATATTTTTTGAGAGTATCTTAAACGAATTTCACGAGAAAATGGATGAATGTAAAGATTTTCTGAAGGGTTAACCTAGATTTATTGCAAGTAGATGATGAAATTAACAAGCGAAAATGAGAAGAAGAAAAATATTAACATGGAGACCCTCATTGTCAGATCATTCATATAAAATTATGTAGTTTATTAAGTTTTGTCTAAAATTAATAAGTATTTAAGTCAACCTTAAATTAGTATTTAATTTTCCTTAAAACGTTGATAATTTTCTTAATTTTATAAAATTTATTACTACAATGGCATGAATGGTTTTGAATATTTAAACAGGATTTTAACATGGATTTTCCTACTTTCCATACCAGCTTTTTGATATACTGGGAGTAAAACAAAAAGCTCGTTTTCAAGTTCCACTCGCGATAGGGTTGGGATTGTCACCCTGCAAATGCAATTTGAGGGTGCGCATTCCGCACTTGTCGGCCTGATTTGTGTCATCGGGGATTAAAAGCGGCGAGTATGTGTCAGCCCGGGCCGGATTTGATTTGCAAGTTGGCTCTCTCGCTCTCTCCCTGAGAGGGATAGACAAAGCCACGCGTATATAAGTGTAATTATGGCGGCAGTTGCGAGTCAAAATCAATTTAGAGTTCCGCCGCCGCCGCCACTGCCACCGACAATTGCAAAAAGCTGCACGTGCGCGCCCCGCGTGTTAATTGTGAGCCGATTGTGTTTAACAAAATCCACCCGTGTTTGCCGGCTCTCGACAGCAGGCAAAGCATATATGAGAGCCAGTCACTCACTCACTCACTGTGCAGCGATTCGATTGTTCGAATCGCAATCCAACCCTCCATCTCGGTGGGTGGCGCCGGCTATTTGTCGCGGGGGCTGTTTTTTAGCACCGTCAACACACACACGCACGGAACATGATAAATATCTGTCAAATGGCATCACAATTGTTTTAAAATTTATATAAATAAATAAAGTCAATGATATATTAATTATTTAAAAAAAAAATATTTCTTTGTTCAAATTTAATTATCTAACAAAAAGGAATAAAAAAGTTATTTAGGAAATTTCTAGACTATCATAGAAGTTGGCCAAATATTAATTTCAAAAGCTTAAATTTGGAACATTTATTTAATTCAATTTAATTAATTCTTTTTTCATAATTAATTAATTAATAGGACCATTAATGAACCATTTTTACTGTATTTTGTTGTTTGATAATAATTTTTATATTTGCAACCTTATATAAATAGTTAGTGGTTTGGTGTAAAGTATATATAAAAATTAATATATTATTTATCTTGAATTTAAATCATTTAAATAGATTTTAATTTATTTTTAATTTAATACTTTTAATTTTTTTATTTACAACAATAATAATTTATATAAAATGTGTAAAATTATTAGAGGAAAGCGCCATTCTCGGAAAAGTAAATTTAAAATTTGGTACTAATAGATTTCTCATTGTTTATAAACAATTTAAATTTACTCTGTTCACAGCTATGACAGATGTACAATCATTATAATGAACCCAGTTGACTTTTCTAGTTTTTGTTTCACATCAGTCGTTTTGCCAACAAAATTACACTTGGCTTCAATTAACATTTTAAACCAATACTTAAAATTCCAAAAAATATCAAAAGCGGAATTATTAACATTTCATTTCAAAACAATTGAATGAAATTTTGAATTCCCTTCCACGCGGTTTACGGAATAATCTGAAATTTGCAACGGCGAAATTATTTTGCTTGTATATTTTCCAAACAATTTGCATCCATCGATGTTGTGTGTGTGTTTGGCATAGCAAGCGCGGTGTATTACACGAAGAATTTGATTTGGCGTCCAATCGGGTGGAAATGGAAATTGGCTGCACGAATAAAAAGCAGCCACCGCAGCAGCGATTTATTATTATTTACTTTCAATCAGAGCGCATGAAATTTCATCATTTCGATGATGGGGCGGCCCCGTTGCTTGTTGTATATTAATCAGAGAGAGATGTGCAAATTTTTCGCGTGTTTATTAACAGTTTCCCGTCCGATTCACATTGAAAAGGTTTTCGTGATTATAAATCCGGTATATAAATATGTGCTTGTGAATGTTTTGCTGCAAATCCGAAACACGCGGAGCAAAAATTTATTTATTTCAATATCCGCTCACCACGGTCGCTTGCTGCTGCTGCTTCTGCGGAGGGATAATTAGAAAAAAAACCGGCAGACAAACATCTGCTGCGGAAAAGAGGGAAATTCACAAAGAACGTTATTCTCGTTATTCTCGCTGCTAAATATTAAATTCGAGCGGCGGCAGGTTTGCGACTAATGAGATTTCGCCTCGGATTTCGGCGTCAAAACAGCGCAAAAAGTGGAAGAGTTTTCTTTTCTTTCTTGTGCTGACTCGGCGGCAACAGACTAGATAAAAGTCGGGGCGGCCATAAACGTAAAGTAAAGCGCCCTGTTTACGCGCGCCGAGCTCACACAACTATACGAATCCTAGTATATTGGTCTCTCGAAAAATCTACGAGACGCCGCCGCCGCAATATCTCCTACGGAATAAAGTACCCTTTCCTGCAAAATTGTCCTAGTCTGCGGCCTATTTTGACCACAATCAGCCCAAAAAAGCTACGGTTCAGAGCTTAAATCTGGAAATTGTTTTACTTCCAAATTGCAGTCAAATTAAAAAGAAAAAAAACGTCAAAATAATTGAATTACTAATCCTTACGTTAAGTTTTGAAAAGATCCACTTTTCATTATTCATGCAAATTTTTCATAAAATTTTATTTTTACATACATTTTTAAGCAATTTTCAAAAATTGTTTTCAACAATTTAATGTTAACAACGTGATGTGGCAATTTGAAGAAATAAACAACAATAAAAACAGGAAATATCATCAAGGAATTTTTATCAAACATTGCAAATAATTTAGCAAATGATCAATTATTGATATTCATATGAGCTATTTAGGCAAATTTTTTTTACAACACAAAAAATTTAGAAAGGATTTTGTGGTAAAATCTTTTTTGATATCGTTACCTTGATATTTTAGAAAACATATTTTAAGATAAATAAGGAATAACACGTTTCAAAGATAGAGACAGTACGTCGACATTCAACTTTTGGCCAAATTAATCATTTTTTAAATAGTAGCAGTGCTTAAATTAATTAAATTAATGCAAATAAACATAATAAGGTTAAAAATTAACTAAAAATAAGATGAAATAATTAAGAAATAAATAAAAATAACAATAAATTCTTAAAATTTGAAAAAATGGCTTCAATAATAAAAAATTTATATATTATTTATTATATTAAATAAATATAAAAAAATTACACTTGTAGGCTATTTTTAGGGAAGATGACTATGAGAATTCTTTTTAGTAACCACGATTTGCAATATATTTTAAAAGTTAATCGAAAAAACTTGGCATTTTATAATTAACATCGCGGCTCCATGTCCCTTTTGACATCATTGCAAAATTACGTTCTCTTTCCGTTTTATGTGTACATATGTGCAATTTTCTTATTGTTGCCATTTTTTGTTTCAGGTATGTATCAAGTGTCGCAGTTTCCCATCAGCATGGTCGGAAGTGAGCGCGTCACTCTGATGTGCGTGAGTGTTTCTTTTTTTGTTGTCTTTTCGGAGAAACACAAGACCCGAAAAGAACTGTGATATTATGTCGGTCGGCGCTCCCACTCGCTTGGCACAAAGAGAGGGCAATAATTGCGTGTCACTACGGCTGAAAGTGAATTCTGCTCTCCGCCGTTTCACAATGGAGAGATGCATCACTCTCGTCGACAATGAGAGCGAGAAAGGAGACGAGAGACGAGCAATCTCCCGCGCGCCGGATGTAGCTTGCAAACTAATTTCCTTTTAAATATCCGCGCCCCGCTGCCACCGCACCAGACGCACTTTTTCCAAATAACAATTTCTCAGCAGCAAAAGAAAAGAAATGATATCAAATATTTTTGTTCGAATAAATAATGAGTTTAAATTTTACTTTGAAAAGTATTTTCCTCTTTGATTCATTCAAGAGGGAGGAAATTAACTTCCTCAATCTGGCGGCGTGTTTGCTCGTTCCTCAATAAAAAGGTCCATTTATTTCCATTTGCCGGGCCGGAAAAGCAAGTCTCGAGTGCTGTTTTTCTTTCTGTAATTTCGAAATGAGCAGCGGCCACGTGACGAAAGAAGAGACACGATCGCGTGTGTGTTTGCGGAGCTGCAAATAAAAAGACACAGATCTTCATTTCTGCCGGTCGTCGTTCCGGCCCGTAAGCTGTGCACACCAATTTCCTGCCGTGCGTGTTTTGCCGCCGCCGCTATTTTATGTTTGCCTACGTGCGCAGCCAGGTGGACGGACCGACCGCGCCAGGATTAAGAAAAGGGCTGCTGCCATCCTTGAGCCGAGCTGAATTAAGAATTAATTAAACTGCTCGGCGGCGGCTTTGGACCGGCTGCACGATCCGCGAATAAATTTTTATCTGGCTGGATTAACTGGTGATTTGCGACACGGTTTAAATTTTAAATTGCGCCATTAATGGCCGAGAGCTGCAGATTGCGTTTTATTGCTCTGTAAAAAGAATCGAATCGGGTTTTTCGTGCTGGCTGCAAATTAATGGAAATTAACGTATGCGAGCGGGAAAGTTGGATTGTGTTTTTAAAATTGTTTTTACGGTGGATAATTCGAGCGTGATTGTTGATTGTTTGCGCACAGAGCAATTTCTGTTTTGCTTTTAATGAAAATGAGGTAGAATTGTGAATTTTTATTTAAATTACTCGAATGAATTTTCCGTACGGAAAATAAACAAATTAAAAATGTTGTCTATTTTTCCTGTTTCATTTTGATTTTTACACATTATAAAATTGGGGCTCTTTTAAATTTTTCTAGACACAAGCAAAACTGGGAAAAGTAATATAAATTTTCTATATATTACTTCAAGTTTACTTCACTATTTTATTTATTTTATAGAAATGAAAATCCTTGGTATTTTCACTTTTTGTGAAATGCCCAGAATTTCCACTTCAATGCTCAACTCCTCGAGTGTCAATTTATTAAAAAAAAAATTAGATGTTCTAATTTTTTTTGTACTTTGATTTTAATCACCTCAAAATTATGTTATTCCAAAATGAAATGGATTTGAAATTAAGAAATTAGATTTAATATAAATAATTAAAATATTGTATTTTAATCATTAAAGATAAACATTATTGATGAAAAATAATTTATTATTTATAAGTGAATAAAGCTTAAAATTAATTATTATTATCAATTTTTCTAGTTGCAATTATACTTCAACACGACAATCTCTGCCTAAATTGAGATCTCACTAGAGAGAAACAGCATAAAATGTCCTTTTTAAAAATAATAAAGTTGTTCATTTTACTGAATCTCTGTAAAAATCATGATTTTCAAAATCGAAATTTGCTACCTTTTCAGGAAAACTTATTAATTATTAATTGTTACGTACTGTGATTTTTTCTTAACTTTTTAGTATAGCATGGCAATAATCACATTCAATAAATAAAGAGGTGCAGGCGCATTTTATGTGCAAGAACGTAATTTTGTTTAATTATTCAGCAACATTAAGATTCAAAAATTTTATTGGAAAAAAATAGCAAAAAAAAAAAGAGAATGAAAAAGGGTCCTGCAATAATTGGGCATTCATTTTTCGTCGCCGAGTTGATAGATCAGAAAACTTTAAAATCACCTTTTAAGGGAACGAAGTTTGTATGCACAAAGAATCTATTATTAGCCGAAAAATGCTTGGAAATTGAGGGGGGCCTCCTTTTTTTCTGAAAAGCACATCACGAGAGCTAGGAAATGGGGAGAAAGGCGAGAATGAGAGCGAGAGATTGCGAAATAGGAGCGGCAAGCACACGGCGACGGCGAATTCTTGTTTGCTTAAGGGGAAAAGGCGGCAAATGAATGGAAAGCGCAAAATTGAATTTGGAGGCGCTCGCTTTTCCAAACTGCTGCTACTTTGAGTGTTGAGCATACAAAAGCCTGCGCCCGCCCCGCGTCCAAAGTTAATCTTTCTCGTTTTGCGCTGAAAGGCAGATTTGGGGCTCGGGCAGATTTTTTTCCGTCGGCGTTAAATTCGAGATGTTTCCAATTAGCAGACACGACCGGGAGATGTTTTCCGCAGCTAGCTTTGTGTCCGCCCGACGAGGGAGGCTTTCAGCGTGATTAAGAGCAAGAAGACACCCCAGCAGCTCGTTTCCCATCTAGTGCATCTTCGAAAAAGTATGGTGCAGTGTGTCTCGTTGGTTGGCGCACCATTAGCGACAAACGACCGACCGCTGCAACGGTCTGCGCGTGACACTTTTATGTGCTCTCGTGGAATAAAACGTATAAAAAAAGAAAAATATGCAAATGCGCGGAAAATTGTGCGGAAAGCGCGGCACTTTTCTTTCTCGTGCTTCGTATTCAAGCGTTTGCTGCAGCGCACAAATGAATTCTCGCGGCATTGTGTCCCGGCCGGGATGTGCAAGTTTTATTCCTCGTTCTCGCGATTCTCGGCTGAATGGGCACTCTTGAATGGAGAGCAACGGTTTCCTGCCCGTGAGCTGGAAACTAGGACGCGTGGTTGCATCCACGACGAATATCTCTCTCGCGACAAAAAGAAATGAATTCTTTAATGTTATTGGAGCGACTATACTCGCTGAATCATATCAAAGTGGAGTGGAAAAGTGTCTGTGTTAAAACTTACATTTGCATTGCCTTTCAGTGATTCCTAGAATCAGAAAATGGGTTTATATTTGTATGTACTAAGCATAAATAAAAGAGAATTCCAAGTATTGCAAGCATTTTCTCGTCCATAGAAGATTAATTCAAATATTGCAATTGAAAAATCGGTACAGATCTGAGATTAATTCACAATTTAATTTATCTAGCTGGTGTAACTAACAAAATTCAGGCTTTTTTTAATTTTCCTTTATCACTATTGTTTTAAATTATATTTAAAATGCATTTACAGATATGAAGAAAATTAAAAAAAAAACCTTGAAAGCAAAATGCTCATATGTTGCAGAAAATGGAAAGTGCAAAAAAATATTAATAAATAAACAAGTATGCCTCTGCAAGGGATACTTGTCGCAGAATTTGGGATAATTGATCAGGAAAAAGCCTAGTCGACTGAAGCTCACTGCTGCGGATTGGGTCTTTTTGATCTCGGAAGTTTTAGCAAAATTCTTGCTAGTGGTGGTGCCGATTTGTCCAACAATTTATTTATTTTGAAATATATTGTTTTTCAACAATTGAATGTAAAAAAAATTATGTAAAAATTTTATCTTTTAACAATAATAGATAAATTAATTAAAAGTCTACATGTCTCGCTCTTCTCAAAGTGTAATTTTTTTCTGAAACTAATTTAACGTAGGTTGTTTCCAAATTAAAGATTCATGTTGAGTTGAATACAAAGTTGGCTTTTCCTCGATTGGTTTTTCTGAGCCTTTTTTTGTTCCAGAAAATCTCTTTCCTGAAACAACGAACTCAAAAAACCCATCGTTGAAAAGCCGACTTAGAATTCAACTCTGCATGAAATCACTCAATCCAAATAATTTTAGATAGTTTTAAAAATCATTTAAATGTTTAAAACAAGAACTACATTTCTGTCGTGTCTCTCTGCTGTCCTACATCTTTTTTTCAATCTCATTAATTTCAGCGTTGTTTTATAATGGCGTCGTTGCTTTTCTTTTTGAACTTTGAGTCGGTGCTCGCTGAATGAAGTAAAGCTCATCCAACGTGACCCCTTTTCCACAATTAATTTAACGCGAGCTGCTGCTTTTTGCGCTCATTGTCGAGTGATGTCCCCGAAAGCCGCGCTGCATCACACAGAGCAAGCGGCTCTCGCCCTGGGCACCGACACTTTTATATTCCTCCGACTTTTTGCCATTTACTACTTTGCTTGTTGGCGCCATTCAAATGCACACAATCCTCCTCGCTTGGCTCTTTTTGACACGGATTACGCGAAATTACTTTTCTCCTGCGCTCCGTTTAAATTTACATAATATGTGTGGTGTGTGTTTCGGTTGTAGCTCTTTCTTCATCTTCCACCCCGAGTAATTGCAATTTTCAATCTGCCACTCGCGCCGCAAAATTCACATCTCGCGTCGGATTCTAAATTAAAACGAAAATGAATAAGCGGCAGTTTAGCGTCGAGTTATTACATAACACACGCATGAGGCTGAGGCACTTTGGGTGTTTCTCCTGAAGACAAATCACGCTCGCAGCGGGGGTTTTGTTTCGCATACTCGCTTTCTAATATAGAGTTACGGTACAAGTTCTTCTCCAGATTCGCCAAAAATGGGGACACGCACAAACTGGCAGCTGAATTTGCGTGATTATTTAAATTATGATCAGTATATTAAATCCAAAAGGAAAGAACATCAAATTCAGCAAACCGCACAGCAGATTTTTTTTGTATCTAATGATCCAAATTTAATCAAAAGTTTAAAAATGTAATTAAAACTTTTTAAATCAGACAGAATAAAAGCACCAATAAAGCAATCTTTAAAACTGAGTTATATATATTTATATATGTTATCATTCAAGTTTCTCTATTGAAAAGCAAGTATTTATTAATTATTAAATTAAAAAAGTGAGTTGTTCATATTAGAAGAAGAATTTGTTCTATTGTTCTTTAACGTTAAAAATTTTGAAGGGAACGTATTTAATTGTTAAATCAATTTTCAAATAAAAAAAGCAATATAATAGATAAAGAATTAAATTTAAAAAAAAATCTGCTATAATATTTTATATTTAATATTTTTAATAGAAATAAAACTAATGTTTTTAAACTAAATGTCTGAGCTAAAATTATAGCCGCCCCTTTTTGCGCGCGCCCACAATTGTCGGGCCATGTTTCGTCGGCGGTCGCGTGTGCGTTCTCTGCTCTTGCATATGTGAGGTTTGCTGAAATGATTTCATATCAGTGCGCGCACTCGACGCCAAGTAATTACTTTCCGCCATATTTATGTGACACGCTCTACATCAAGCACAACCGCGTGGCGCCGAGCATGTTTAACTTTCAAATTTTCGGAAATGCTCCCCCCTATCCACCTGCCTGGCTAATTGTCGTTAAAAATTATACACGAGGCGCCGG
This sequence comes from Neocloeon triangulifer, assembly GCF_031216515.1. Lineage (NCBI taxonomy): Eukaryota > Metazoa > Arthropoda > Insecta > Ephemeroptera > Baetidae > Neocloeon > Neocloeon triangulifer. The sequence continues at coordinate 2,462,571 of NW_026775555.1, read as the reverse complement.
CAAAACTTTATCTTTTTGCAAAGGCCCTTGAGCTGCGAAATAATCAATTTTTCTCCGCGAGCGCGAGACACGCGCAACTTTCTCGGAACTCCGCCGCCGCTCTTTCGAAGTTTGCAAATCAACCGCCTCCAAAGTTACGCGGAAAGATGATAACGAATTTGTCACTTGATGCCTCTCAGGCTCGACGCCGCTAATTAGTCTTCTCTGCTCAGTGCTTTCCCCCTCTTCAGAAATAAATACACACGCATTCATCGATTTCTCTCTGCGAGGAAAATAAAACTTTCTTTTTCTCGTCAGCAGTCGAAGGAAATCATTCGCTTTGAACGATTAAAGGGGTCGGTGGGGCGTGTTTCATTTTTAGGACTGATTTCTTCATTGCAAGCGAAGCACTTTTCGTTCGCAAATCAGATCAGCGCGTGCACAACACTGAGCATTGAGAGTCGCGAACGAGCGAATCTCGCGTTCGATCAAGCGGAAAATAAGAGAGACGCTCAAAGATCCAATAAGGCATTCACGACGACGACGAGTCGAAAAGTGGCCTTGCAAAGGAGGAATGTCTGAATTGCTTCGCAGAGTCGCTCTGTTTAATTACAACAATAACTAATTCCTCGCTACAAATCAATTCTTTATAAAAAGTAAAAAAAATCCTCGCCACGTCTCTCTCTCGAGAGATGCTTTTTTATTAGTGCGAGAAGGGAAAGGGAGAAGAAGAAGAGAAGCAATCATCCAAAGTTTGTTTGTAAAGATGCAGAGAGTACACAGAAAATGCTGACTTAAGGACTCAAAAAGTGTGTAAAAAGGGTCCGTCCGTCGACGGGCGAGAGAACGAACGAGAGGGTGGTTCTGCTGCTGGGCGGGCTGGCGAGTCGCAGCCGGAGAGGGAGGGAGGGTGGCTCCGTTCAAAGTTTCGCGCAGCAAATAAAAAAGTAGTCGCACACACCCAGGAGCACACAAGTAACCCTCTCCTGCGTCCTCTAAATAGATTCTTTTTACTTGCTGTCCCCGTGAAAGATTCATATTAAGGTTTGACCACCCAAGGATTTTTTATAGGACCTACCGATTTTAAGCAGCTAATTCAACGAAACATTGATTGAAACATTTTTATGAACATCAGTAATGTTTCTTTAATAAATAATTTAAATATTATTTCATTGTTTATTGTACTTTAAAATTTGTTAATTGTTATTAATTTTTACAATATTAAATTAAAATTGCATTTTAGTTAATAAAATTGTTTATTTAATATTTATAAAAAAGACTTGATTAAAACTTATTAATTGCAGAAGGTGTTTATTTAAATATTTATACTTTAATTCAAATAAATAACTGCCATTTGTACAATTTTAAATTAAATAGAAAGATTAATCTTCATACTACAGTAGAGTCTACTTTGTAATTATTCCTTATACTTATATCATTAAATTAAAATTCATTGACTGAAAAGGATCATTTTCATAATTCTCAACATACAAGAGTTAAAATCGTTTACAATAATTATTACATACACCAGTTTCCATATGTATGAGCAGAAAAGTACAAAAGGCGACCGGAACGCGTGCTCATAACTTACCTGATGCCACTCCCGGGAGTTAATGCTTTTTCTTTCCGCCACCCCCTGCCCTCTCAAAGTGTAAAGTTTTCCTTCCTTTCTTTCTCCCACTCGTACTTGCGTTCCTACTTCTTCTTCTTCTTTGGGGATAAGAAAAATATAAACATCTCGAAAGCGTCGGGCGCCGGCGGCCGCGGTCATCAATCACAATTTGGTATCGAAAGTAACTCAATAAGGGGGCCGAGCTGCGCGCATCGTCCGTATTAATTTGGAAAATGAGCGCCAAAGAGTTAATATGATTGAATGCCCCGCGCGATGGACGGATGGATGGATCGCCACAGTGGACGGACGTAAAACTCTTTTTGCGTGGAAAAGAGAGAAAAAAAATGAGTGGCAGAAACTTTTGCTTGCCACCGCCGCCGCCGCTAAATGATTGATGAAAAATGGAAAAGAAAATAAGTAACGCAGCGAAACATGCGCCGGAATGCGCATGAAAAGTTGATGCTTGCCAAATGCACTTTTCCGCTCCGAGTGTCAGTAAATTCCGTCACCCTCTCTTAAATTTGATAAAAGAAATTAAGGAAATATAAGAGGTAAAGCAGTTATAATTTTGAAACCAAAAACAAAATGAATAATTTTAAATAAAATTAAAACTATAGCGATTTTTATATGCAGCTATGACTTAAAGGTTTAAAAGTTTTGTTAAAATTTCTATTGTATTTTAGGAAATTACGCTCAAAAAATTTAATTTCACGATTTTTAACAATTTTTATCTGTTTATTTTTCCAAAATGATTTTTATCAACTAATTTTCCATTAATTCTTCAATTGCAACTGAAATGCTAACATCATTTATTTAAATTTCGCATTCTTTACAGCAACGATTTACAGCATATGGATTTAAAAAATAAAAAATTTGGCTGAAATTTCACCGAATAGCTTTGAAAAACGTTAAATCTGCAGCATGCCCTTTGAAAACGGGTGCCGAGCGAAAGAGTTAGGCAATCAACGCGTCGGATTAGTTCTGCCGGTTGCATACACACCGCGAGCACAGGCGCTAATTCGGATTCAAAAATTGCTGTTTCTCCGAGGTCGTCCCCTCTCTGCGCGCGTATGTATCTCTCTTTCGAGGCCGCGTTGATTGGATCCGTATTCATAACAGCGTGAATTTGCCGAATCCCCGACGGACGGCAAAAACCATACATATCTGTTGCAACCCCCGGTGCGTTTTGTGACTCGTGACCGCTAATTGCAAACTGCAGCGTTGGCCTCTTGGGATGTCGGGAAATTGGGACGTCATTTTTCCATCGCAATTTTTTCCGGCCAGTGAATGAGCGAGGCTGACTTTTCTTTGTTGTAAAGAAAGAAACGCGCACGCAGGCCGAGATGACTTCTGGCTTGAGATGACACCGCTGATCTACTGCCGAGATGAGGACGCGCAGATAGACGGGGGTGAAAAGTTTATTTTTCCCTTTCATTCGTTCTCTTTTCCTCTCTCGGAGAGAGAGAGATGCGCTCGAGAGATAGCAGGGAAAAGAAGCTTTTCTCTCCTCCGCTGATTGGGAATTTTCTTTCTTTGCTTCTTTTCTTCGATCTTCCGTACGGTGATGCAGATGATTTTTGCCGAGGTGGATTAATTCGTCGCCAAAACAAACTCGGCGGGTGTTTACCCTGTGAAAGGAGTCTCTTCTCCCCGGAGGTTGCGCCGAATTCAATTAAACTTTGCAAATATTTGCACGAACTGAATTCTCATATTTATTTCGATTCGCAAGAGATTGTGATTGATCGCGACGTCCGATTGATCGGTCTGCGGTGTCACTGCATTAATTCGCAAGTAGCCTCGAGGAGAGGGAGAAGTGTCTGCTCCGTGAAGGGGAAAATTATCTGCCTGCTTTTCCTGAAAGGGATGCGTCTCTGGCCGACAGAGAGACAGACGAACCCTCTCAAACAGATCGGAACTGATGGCTCGGAAAAACTTTAAAAACATTGGGCCTGCCGAGAGGAGAGAGAGAGCAAAAGAAGAAAAAAGAGAAGCAGCGAAAGGCACTAAATTAACGAGAGCACAACAGCTCTGGTCGGCGGCGCAGCTGCGAGCGAGAGTCGGCCGGGGCGGAAGCCGCGCGCTTTCCAGTTGTTGATGGTTTGAAAAGAAAATCCGCTTGTGTTCGACCCAAATAAAGAGATCGGATCAGGGATTTAGAACTTTGATCTGCCTGAGTGCGGAGTGGGAGGCAGGGGAAGCGGCGCGGATGAGACAGAGAGAGAACGCGGAAAACGTGCAAGTGTTGATTGGATCTGGATTTAGGAGATTCGGGTAAAATAAAAAGCAAACTCTTTCTTCTTCTATGTATATCCGGTATTTTAATTAAAAATGCATTATGGTTTACGCGCAATCAAATTGTACCTTGTTGGCAAAAATGCCCAGTTAATTCAATAAATTGGAAGTGATGAAATCGGGCTTTTCCATCTTTGTGAAAATTATAGTTTTATCGTTATAAAACATTTATTTTATAACGATGAAAAGAGCCCGATTTCTTTACTTCCATGATCATCTCTCCTCAAGTGTCAATTTCTGCATACAAAATTAAAAAACTACTTATGCTTTCTAATTTTTGAAAATCAGACCTACATACCAATTTTTGTGAAATAAAGATCTATTTCAGGTAGGTCTGATTTTTTAAAAATCAGACCTACATACCAATTTTTTTGAAATAAAGGTCTTTTTCAGGTAGGTCTGATTTTTTAAAAATCAGACCTACATACCAATTTTAGTGAAATGAAGGTCTATTTCAGGTAGGTCTGATTTTTTAAAAATCAGACCTACATACCAATTTTTTTGAAATGAAGGTCTATTTCAGGTAGGTCTGATTTTTTAAAAATCAGACCTACATACCAATTTTTGTGAAATAAAGGTCTTTTTCAGGTAGGTCTGATTTTTTAAAAATCAGACCTACATACCAATTTTTTTGAAATGAAGGTCTATTTCAGGTAGGTCTGATTTTTTAAAAATCAGACCTACATACCAATTTTAGTGAAATGAAGGTCTATTTCAGGTAGGTCTGATTTTTTAAAAATCAGACCTACATACCAATTTTTTTGAAATGAAGGTCTATTTCAGGTAGGTCTGATTTTTTAAAAATCAGACCTACATACCAATTTTTGTGAAATAAAGGTCTTTTTCAGGTAGGTCTGATTTTTTAAAAATCAGACCTACATACCAATTTTAGTGAAATGAAGGTCTATTTCAGGTAGGTCTGATTTTTTAAAAATCAGACCTACATACCAATTTTTTTGAAATGAAGGTCTATTTCAGGTAGGTCTGATTTTTTAAAAATCAGACCTACATACCAATTTTTTTGAAATGAAGGTCTATTTCAGGTAGGTCTGATTTTTTAAAAATCAGACCTACATACCAATTTTTTTGAAATGAAGGTCTATTTCAGGTAGGTCTGATTTTTTAAAAATCAGACCTACATACCAATTTTTTTGAAATGAAGGTCTATTTCAGGTAGGTCTGATTTTTTAAAAATCAGACCTACATACCAATTTTTTTGAAATAAAGGTCTTTTTCAGGTAGGTCTGATTTTTTAAAAATCAGACCTACATACCAATTTTTTTGAAATGAAGGTTTATTTCAGGTAGGTCTGATTTTTTAAAAATCAGACCTACATACCAATTTTTTTGAAATGAAGGTCTATTTCAGGTAGGTCTGATTTTTTAAAAATCAGACCTACATACCAATTTTTGTGAAATAAAGATTTATTTCAGGTAGGTCTGATTTTTTTAAAAAACAGACCTACATACCAATTTTTTTTTTAAATAAAGATCTATTTCAGACAGGTCTGATTTTTACCTTAACTGTACCAAATTTTACATAATTGTAATATCAAAAAAGAATATTAATACTTTCAATAATTTTTATATTTCTTTATCTTTTTTATTTTCTTATCTTAATTATTTACTATTTACCGCCTTTTACTATTTAATTAATTTTATTTTATATTTTTTTTATTTTTCTAATTATATATGTATTTATTTTGTAGCTTTATGCCCTTTTTATTCAACATTAGGCAATTACTGTCCATGAAGGTCTTATATTGCGTCAAACCTACACATTACATTACAAATAATACAAGAGAGAAAAATTATGTTTAATTAATTAAATGGAATTTTTAAGTTAACTGGTAACTACATTTTCACTGACAATGATGCCAAAGTATTCAAAATAAATCACAAGCATTACTGGAAAACATAATAAATAAATATTTTTAGCACCTCATTTACTTAAATTATGCATTGATTTTTAAAAACAAAATATTATTGAATCACTCACATACTGCTTATATGACATTTTGTACAAAAATAGGAATGAAATCCACCTCGAAAGTTAAAAATCAATTTAAAAACAGGAACATTTAGAGTTAATTCTAATAAATTATCCTTTTTTTAAACGGCAAGCTGAAAGTTTTCATTTGAAAACCTTCTGTGCGCAGAAAACATGCATTAAAAAAAGAGTTGACCTGGACGTGCAAAAAAGGTTTTTTTTATCGCCCAGACGATTTTTTTTTTCTTCCAACTGCTTTTTGTTTTCCGTCCTTTGCATTCAAAAGAAATTCACGGCGCTTTCTCTTTTACTGACTTTGGCGAGGTATATAAAACGCATAATTCCGTTGGCCTTTCTCCGTGAATTCATCATTTTGATCGTAAACTGGCCAACAGTCTGGTCCGCCGTCGTGATCGGAAAAAGAGAGAAGCGTCGTCTCGCCAGCTCGGCCGAAGCGAAAGTTGGCCATAAATGAAATGATTAGTGTCGCCAGTCGGTGTGCGTAGAGCAGAAAGCGAAAGTCCCAGGGCGCATAAAAGGTCGGCTTTTTATCTGGCTGCACGAATCAAACTTTGAAAAGGAGTTGTAAACCGGCGGCTCCATAAAAGCGAGCGGAATAAAGCGCGGCGCAGATCAAGGGAAATTTATTATTTGGCCAAAAATGCGTCGCGCAAATTCCGCTCGAGTGCGCATCACGCAGTTGTTGTGCCGTAAATAAGCGATTAGCGTGCGCGGCCCACTGATTGAAATAACAATCGACGATTTGAATGTTGACGAGCAAGAGATGACGAGAGCAAGTCTCTCCTCTGATTAATCTTTGCGGAATTAGCGCGTCCACGCGAGCGTGAAGCGGGCCGATCAAGCGTGAATTTAATTATTAATGCATTGCGACTCACGACGGCGGATAAATAGCTTGCTCGAGTGAAAAGATAATTGACGGTGTGCCTACGTGAGAGCGATTCCACCCACCGATATGCTTTTTCATCCCTTTGATTGTATTCAGGGTCGAATTAATGTTTCGCAAACGCACAAACCAACTGAAGACGAATTTAGCTTCACATTTCCGCGCTTCAATTTATTCCAAGAATGAAAATTTGAGATATTTAGAAATTGTTCATGTGAACATTTTCCTTTTTCCAGCATTGAAAAGTCTAAAGAAAAACATGGAGTTAATGTGAATTTTAAAATAAACTTTGTAATTTTAAATTAATATTGGTGATTTTGATTTAAAATCGGCTTTTCATAGCATGGGTTTTGTGAGTTGTTTATTGTTTAAGATAAAACAATATCCTGCTCTACATGTTTTGGCTGCGCACAAAATAGAAAAAAAATATGCAGACAGCAGTGGCGTCGAATAACTTTGATGCATTTTCCACACAAAATATCTTTTACCTGAAAAAACTAACAAAAAATAATCAAGTCTTCTCTCGACCACCGCCAAGAAAACACACTTTTAAATATTCTGTCCAAAATTTTTACAAAAATCAATTTGTTTAAGAAGTTTTGAATTTGTTTTAATAATGGTTGTGTGTAAAAATGTATCTTTGAATAATTTTTCATTTGAAAGAACAACATTTTTTAAAAATTGATTTTTGTACTAATTATTATCAAAATGATTTTACAGCTCGTGAAATATGGCTGCAGTCGAAACATGTAGAACAGGACATTGTTTTTCTTAAATAAACAAATCACAAAATCCATCGAGGGAAAAGCTGACTTTAAACTCAAATCACCATGAATTAACCCTCGATCGCGAAATTCTACCTTGATTATATTGAAAATAAAATATATCATATACACGCAATAAAATTTAACATTTTAACATTTATTGATATTTCTAACAAAGTTTTAAACTAAACACTGCTCCATAACTCCATAACTCCATAAATCAAACTTTTCAATATTTCACACACCCGACCCTGGATTTTACTTGATTTAACAAAATTTAATCATATTTTGATAATTTATTAAAATATAAATAATATTTTTACGACTTATTTTATAGTTTTTTATTATAGCGAATTAAAAAAAATTAAAACGTATTAAAGGTTCGTTTGTAGTAATAATTTTATTATTATAATCTGTTTATTACAAAATGCCTTGAGATTTTAAAGACTAGATTTCTAAAATATAAATTTATTAATTTATTCGACGAACTGACGTTAACACTACTTTGCATTAAATACGTTTAATTGTTTCAATAGGTGCCTGGAGCCAATTTCCATTTTGAATATAATTAATACATTCTATAAAGATATTAATTCTAAAAATTGTTAAGCATTTCCTGGAAAATCTTTCACTTCGCGAAATTCCGATCTGCAGCAGAAATGAATTGCGCCGTTCAGAAAAATGTGAGGCACGTTCGTCTTTTAATATGACGCACTTTCCTATAGGAAGGGGCGGCCGAATTCCAGCCTCCATTTGCCGAGCTCTGTATCAAATTTCGCTGCCTCCGATAATAATAACACATCAGAGAGAGACGCAAGAGGGCGGCTGCGTTAATAAATAATTTCAGGCAAAGCACAGAGACGTGTTCCTGTATTCAGACTAAAAACAAAACAAACATTCTTTCGTAAATAAACGGCGAGCAAATATACGCGGCGGAACGAGAGAAAGCTGCTCCATCACAGCATCCCGAATTTGGGTATTCCTCCCTTTTTCGATGATAAACGCGGAACGTGCGGCGCATCAAGTGCGCTAAGCCGACACTCGCACGCCGCGTCATGCGCCCGCCAAGAAAAGTAAGTGATCGGCAAACAATGCGCGCGCGGCGCGTCATTGATGGAATAATCAGCCCCGGCGCGCGCGTGAATATTCAACGACATGCACCCTCGAAAAACGAGTAAGCCCTCCGAAGAGCGGCAAGAATGGGCCCAAGCAAGGTTTCTAATTCCTTTCATTAGTGTTGCACGCGCCGACGGAATTACTTGCTTCTTATTTGCACAACAATTTCGAGGCTTTCACAGCGAGGCTGCGACAAAGTGAAATAAAATCTCACAACTTTATGCGAACGTAGATCCTTGAAAACAAGAAATTGCGTTTCCAAACAATTGTTTTCCTGGAAATGAAGATTCGGGCTTTTCCTCGTTGCAAAAAATTGTTTTTTATTCAAAAACAAACGGCTCTACCAGTTTCGGTCACGGTCTGCGACCCTATTTCATGAGCAAACGCGCTGCTCGCTGACTAATACAAGAATTCTTGTATTAGTCAGCGAGCAGCGCGTTTGCTCATGAAATAGGGTCGCAGACCGTGACCGAAACTGGTAGAGCCGTTTGTTTTTGAATAAAAAACAATTTTTTGCAACGAGGAAAAGCCCGAATCTTCATTTCCATGATCATCTCCTCGAGTGTCAACTTCTTCAAACAAATTGTTTTCCTACTTTCAGATCTTTTCCAAGAGAATGAAAGTGAACAACAATTTATTTATTTGCACAAAAATTGAATACTTTAACAATAATTAGAATTTTCATTGAACTGAATTTTCATTGAATCTTTCAAATTTTTTTTTTCAATCTCGGCCTGTGCATGGAAAAACGTGTAATTGAAACATTTTTTATTCCTATTAATTAAATTTAAATTGCAACAATTATTAACTAGATTATTGGTTACATTTTGATAGAAGGTGAAATGCAAATCTTCAGAGCAGTGAAATCTTTTTTTAAAACAAAATTTTGAGCAATAAACAGTAAATTGCAATATCATCCATTTAAATTTTGTATCCTTATTCAATTCAAACTTGATTTTTTTTTTTAAAGACAACAAAAATAATGCAGTTTGATGTTTTAATTTATTATTTTAGAACCCGTAAAACCCATTTACAAGAGGCTAAAAATTGAGTCCTTTGACCGACTCTGGGGGTCAAAATTATAATAAAAACAACTGATTCCATGGAAATGAAGAAAATCGAGCTTGTCCTCGTTGCAAAAAATAGTTTTTATTCAAAAACAAAACGGCTCTACCAGTTTTTGTCACGGTCTGCGACCCTATTTCATGAGCAAGAAAAATACAAAAAAAAAAAAAAAAAACAGCAAAATTGAAAAAAAAACTCCACATTTTCTGATTCCAGTTTTTTTTTAGAGATTTAATAATGTAGCACACAGTTCTGAAACCTGCAGATGCTATTTAAGTCATTTTCAAAACTAAAAATACATTATTGTGTTAAAATTGTTCATCTTACAATTCCTATTGATCCTGCCTTAAATGTCATGATTTTATTGCTAAATATTTATGTTTTTCATTTTGAATCTAAATCAGCTTTCATTTTTTATTTGTTTGATGGTTCACTTATTTCGTAAATTTGATCCAAGTTTTGTTCCAAAGCCTGAAGATATTGTTTCACAGATTGATGAAATTAATTCATCATCTGGAAAATATATTTTTTTTCGCCGAAAAGCTCTTGAAAAAGCAAGTCAGTCGTGTTTCCCAAGCGAAACAAGGTAGAAGTAATCTGATAACTCAAAGCTCTCGTTAGCGTGCAAAAAAATCCCGGCAGCTTCTTTATTGGCTCTTGATGAAAACAAGCAGCCAGCCAGCCGGATTAATTCGATAATTTTCCTCTCAATAACGCAAAATACACACAATCTGGCAGCCGCGTGTGCTCGCGAAGCTCCAGAGAGAAAAGGAAATTCGCCCCGAGCGCTGCCGATCAATCATGGAGCGCAACAAATTAGCCAAAATAATAAATCTCCGCTCGGAAAATTTACACAAATCTGCTCGAGAGTTTCTAATCGCCGCGGGTTTGTTTGTGGTTGTGGCGATGCAATAATGAAACGCTTCGGCCGGATTTTCGTGTTTGATCCTTGAGCGCAATCAGCAGCCTTGAGATTAATTTGACGAGTGCAAAACCTCGCCAGCGTTTAGTTGAAATTGGGGATTAACAACAAATATATAGATGGAGAGGGGCGAGTGCTGGTGCGAGAGTGCAAATTTCTGATAATGCATGACGACGAGATTAATTTCTCAGCTTATGGTACTGCTGCTTATCAAGCAATAATTAATTAGTTTAATCCTACAGCACAGCAATAAAATTTTAACACCTAGAAAAGAAACAATTTCTGTATAAAACAGGATAATTTATTAAAATTTTTTTTAAATAGAATAAAAATTTAAAATATATTTATTATTTTTATTTTTATATAATTTTTTTGATTTAAATTGAACAAAATAAATATTTTTTGTAATTTTTTATATTGATTACATTTAATTTAATTCATATTTATAATTAATGGGATTTAACATGAATTTTATGATAAATAATATTATTTATTAATTGATAAAGCATCAATTGCCATGTTTACAATTAAGTTTTTAAGAAAATATCTTCTTGTTCTCTTTTTGTCATCAATATTCAAGCAGCTTAATGTACTGCAAATTTACATTAAAAAATCACCTAATAACAAAATGTACTAACAATAAAAAATTAATGCAAATCCCTGTGAATAGGTTTGGATTTGAATTGGATTTTTTATTCAATTAAGGACTCCTTATTGCAATGCTAAGACGCTAAGAGTACCAAAGAGGTTTTTTTATCTCACATATGCCAAATGTAAAATTTTTGCCCCATGAACCCCCAATTTTTTTCTGCTAATCTGTTTAGGGCCATTCAATTAGCATCTTGTGCAATTTTGAGCAAAAAATTTCGGGCAGATTTTTTTTAATCGCCAAAACAAAAATCTCCATAAAACGCCATGTTAAATTTAAAAAAAAATCATATTTCAAGATTAATCCGCGCGACCCCCCATTTTTCTTTGTGCAATCAACTCCACTGGTGGGCAGGAATTTATAAAAAAAATCTGGGTCCAAAAATTTCGGGCCGATTTTCCGCAAACAGGAGTTGTAGTAGATGTCAATAAGGAGGCCTTAAAATCAAGTTTTCAATATTATATTAACCAAAAGTCAGAATTATAAAATAAAATCACATTTGCTCCTCGTTCGTTTCCCAGAGTTTGACTTCAGCACGCGCGTCTCTCCTTTGCACGTTATCTCCGCTTGCCGATGTTGATGCAAATGAGAGCAAATTGCTCGGCAGGTGCATTCGGTCGCACACAAAAGGACGCGAGGCAAGCAAGGTACATTCGTCTCGTGCACTTTGCATTTCAAATATAATCTGCCGGCGACTGACTGGTGAAATCAAGATGGCAGAGCACAAGAGGCTCGTCGTCGTCGTCGTTCGCTAACTGCTGAAGATTCTTCAGCTCGTTATATCATGGCATGGCCGCGTTTGTATATATGCGTGTGTGCGATGGAAAGTCGCTCTCGCTGCCTCATTCCTCCCCAAGGCCCCGATGATGCCTGGCGGAGGCACTCGAGAGAGGCAAAAAGGAAGGCTGTGCTGTTGCACGCTCGTCAAAACCCAAATATTGAAACTCGATTCCCATATTACGCGTGTCTCGGAGGAATTTTAATATTTATTGCTTGTTATTTTTATATGATAAAAAGCGGCGGAGGCAGAGTAAGCCGTTCCAAGGCAGCACCGCACATTTTCCGCGAATAATTTGATTCCTCCTTTCAATATATTACATGTGTGTGCTGCGCTCTCTCGCCTCCCCCGGATGGAGATTTGCGCCCATGTATACCAAACGCACCTGCCTCTTTTGAATAGATTTCATTTTCTCTAATGTACACGCGCCCATGTTTGTTCGCGGCTTTTCTCAATTTGCCACCGCCGCCGCCAAAGAGGTTTTTCCGCGGAAAGCTGAGGATTTGAAATTCTGGAAATAGACCAACCAAATTCACCAAATGCACAGTTTCCTTGTCCGCAATTTCGAGAAATTGTTAATATAGTAATGGTTCAAAACTTGTGAAAACCAATTTTACTGGAAATTATTTTTATTATTTTAACGTTCTGAAATAAATTGTCAGATAATTGAAGCTTTGCTTTCATTGAAATTAAAGATCCTCTCCGGTCAAGTGTTTTGCTCTTTATTCTGAAAGATTGCTAAATTTTGAGTAAATCTTGTGAAAACACTATTTGAAAATTCCAAACCGTTGCGACTCAATAAAAAAAAACCTAAATACGAGTGATTCGCGCGAAAAACGTGTGAGAATTGAGTAGCCAATCAGATCCATCAGTTTTTTCCAAAAACTGCAGGTTTTTGTCACTTGTGGCGCTGCGATCGCTGATTTTGCCAAGTTTTCTGCATCGCCGTGGGGCGATCGCAGCGCCAATGTGACCAAATTCTGTAGTTTTTGGGACAAACTGATGGATCTGATTGGCTACTCAATTCTCACACGTTTTTCGCGCGAATCAAAGGTTTTCTTTTGATTGAGACGCAACGGCTTGGAATTTTCAAATAGTGTTTTCACAAGATATACTCGAAATTTAGGAATCTTTCAGAATAAAGAGCAATACAAATGATTGGAGTGGATCTTTAATAATATATTTATTAATTTTAATCAATAATATTATTTTATTTTTCAAATGAAAGTTTAGCAGATAATTGAGATTTTTGTAACCTCATGGTTTATAAATTTGCAATAAACGAAAATAAAATATTTATTAAAAAATAATTTGATTGATTTTTAACTGATTTTTTTATCCTTCTTTTAAAACGGTTGAATTTTCCCCCTTTATTAACGGTTTTTGTAAACTGTGCACAGAAAAACAGCAACAATAAACAACAATAACAATTTCAAATCTATGGTTTCAACTTTCAGACTAAACTTATTCATTTAAGACGCAAAATTAAAAAATTGAAAGTGCATTATTTTAGGAAAAACCTCACCCTTCCCTTTTACAATTTTGAAATCGGTGGGTCAAACACGGAAACAAAATTTCCGGCCACTCGAAACACAAATTCCGTTTCGATCCGCATCGGAGATTAAAAACAACGCAGGCGCCATTTTTCTTTTTCATACTTCCCGCCGCTCGAATGAAGTTGTCGGACGCACACACACGATACATTATTATTTTGCAAAGTACATGCAGAGTGCACGCGGCGGGGTCGCTCTTTGGCCTTTGTGCAAAGTTATTCGCGTTTTGCACCGACAATGGTGCAGCCGCGCGTCGGAGCATGTCACTCACACTCACTCCCTCGCACACAAAACTCTCGGTCGCTGTTGTGGCCGCGGACGCGTACATATGAAAATTATTCCCCATGCACGTTTTTCCTTTCAAAGTTGGTATGGCACACACACGCGAGAGTGCAAATAGGGCAACATGACTCTTTGTCGCTTGCCGAGCGCTTTGGACAAAGTTTCAGGTCATTATATGCAGCTTTCTCAGAAATTTATATTGCACTTTGAAAATTTGTCCTGAATAATACTTAATTTTTAACATGTCTTTTATTTTCTGTTTCAGGTAAGTGTCAATTTCCTGATCTTGATGTTTGGTTTGGATTTCGGTGAGTAAATTGGAGTAGACGGATCGAAAATTTCAAATAGGATAATGAAAAAGCAAATTTAAATATTGATGTTATTAGTTTATTAAAAATATTAAATAATTTAATAAAAATTATGTTCAAAAACTGTTAAAAGTAATGAATAAATTTACCAAAATTTACATTTGAATTTAAGATTTATAAAATTTGAATTATTTATCAAAAAATCAAATTCAAGTTAGAGCAATTTTTAATTAATAATTATTAATTATATTAAATATGTATAATACAATCGTTCGTAATTTTAGTATGGAAATAATATAAAAATTAAAATTAAATTGTTACAAATATTAATTCAAGGATTTCAATTTTTAAATTAATTAAAATTGTTATTGTAATTTAATTTTAATTTGTAAAATTTAAAAAATTGAAGAATTGTACTCAGATAAGGTATTTTCAAGAAACTATAAAATTATAAAGAAAAAATTGACAATAATTCATTAAAAAAAATTAACAGAATAAATTGACACGCAACCAACCATTAGGACTTTCACACAGGAAAACACTTCAAAGACTTTTTTGTATAATTTGTTTTCCTTCTCTGAAATTTTGTCCAATTTTCATCTCGCAAAGTTGGCAACAAAATTTTTCTTCGTCCACGCAGGAAATTAGTTTGCATGCGAACGAATCTTACCGAAAACTTTTTAAATATTTTCTTTCGCAATCAAAGATCAAAAGCGCAGGAAGAAAAGTTTGTTTTTCCCCAGAAAGCGTAAGTTGCTGGTTTTCGGGGAGAGTAATAACAACTCGAACGCACACATAATTATCGGCAAGACGACGTTTCCAGTTCTGCGCCGTCGAAAAGGCAAATGTTTGATCGGAATAAAAACACGGGATGGAAAACAGCAGCCGCGCCTGTTTTTCGGCGCAGCGTCAACATTTTAATAAGAGAGCGAGCGAGCGAGCGAACGGCAAAGACAAACTTTTTCATCAAACTTGGGCTGTTGGCGAAAAGAGTGAGTGCTCGTCTCTCTATAATTATGTCTTGATGCCGTCGGAAATTCGGAGCTAATTATAATGTTGTTTTGCTTTGGAAAAATTGGTGTAATAAAAGAGGAGAGACTCGCCAATGGTGAATTGCGCTGGAAACTGGTGCAACGACAGAAATGGATGTTTCCAGAGCAGCTCATTAAAAGTATATCTCGGCGAAAAAAGATGGAAAGAAAAAGACAAGCTAATGTCGGCGGGGCATTAATTACTAAGCTTGTTAAAGAAAACAACAAACGCGAGTAAAACGAGACACGGCTGCTGCGTATAATGTGTTATTTGATCCGCGCTGCTCTCGTTGACGAGCGTCTCTGTCTTTTTTATTTGGCAGGTAATTTCAGGCAACTTTGCGTGTGTCTTGGAGAGACTCGAGCAACGTACACTCTCAACGCCCTAATTATCTTCCGAGGCAAAAAAGGCGGAGAGCGAAAACTTTGAAAAAAGAGTCTTACAACTTTTAAAAATAATGTCACTGAGGATATTAAAATGCCTTTTACTAAGTTTTTTTTTATCTCCATACTCAACAATTTCAAAAGCTTATAGCTTGAGGCATAATTGGTGTATCAAGTCCATTAAGTTAAAATAAATTGTTATAAAATCGGACATTTCAGGTAAAGAAAACTGGTTACACCATAAAACTAGAAGAATTTTAAATTGTAAAGTAACATTCTACGAGAATTTCATGAAAAATTGAATATTGTTGCAAAGAAAAAATGAAAAAAAAAGGACAACTGACCCCAAAAGGCGACCTGCGGACTGCTGGTACTTTAAAAACCCTGGGTTTTGTCATGTCCGAATTAAAACTAAGTGGGAGGAGTTATTAAAAAATTAAAAAATAATATTGGGAGAAGTTAATTTTAATAAGAAAAATTTCAGAAATTAATAAAGCACAGGAATCAGTCAACAGCTTCAAACTGTGACTTTGCCAAAAGTTTCCAGGGCAATATTTTGTATTTTTATCGAAATTAAATTTGATTATGTTCTATTTTTGCTATTTATTGTAGAATTACCAACTGAACGAGAATTTTTAAAAAATTATGTTGAATTTGTAATGTTTTTAAACTAATGTTCAGTTATTTACCATGCACAAAGCGTCACTTTAACTGCAGAAACCTGTAGTTTTAATCAAGTCTCTTTGAAGCCATTATCAAGTTTGACAATCTGTGCTCCCGAATCAAATCCACTCTCGGCACTTTCGCGTTTCAAACAAGCCCCCGTTGCCTGCTCTTTCGAGTCAAAAGCACCCGGCTGCGCGATTCTAATTTTGACCCATCGTGTTTAGCGTTTCCCAAGTGCGAGCGGGGGACGTGAACATAAAATTTGAATGGCCAAAGTTGGGTGGTGAATGTACAAGACTGACAATGGAACTCTCGCCGCTCTTCAGGGGCGTCTCTTGACGCGCGCGAATGCATCTCCTCCCCTAACGCACTCGCGTTTAAATAGGAATAAATAGTGACAAAGCGAATGGATGCTGACGAAGTCACATGCAGAGCAATGCAGAGTCTAGTGTTTTGTTCGCGCAAATTACATCCGCACGGGTGCCTTTGCATTATTCTTTGTTCCTCGACAGAAGCCGCGGTAAACACAATAATGACCGAAAGAATGGAACGTAATTATATATGCAGAGTCCTATACTTTAATTCAATTCATTTATGGGACTGTGCTAAAATATAGTCAGTATAGAAGCTTTTTTCTTTGGAAATTTCACATCCTTTTTTCCAAATCAATAGTAATAATAATGTATGTTGAAAATTTTTAAGGAACATCAAAAAATTATCATGTAAAGTTTTTGCAAACTAGGGAGCAAAATTTCCAAAAGAAATTTGAAAAAAATTAAAGTGTGCAGTTAATTTTTTTTAATTCTCAGTCCATTATTTCATAATTAATAAAGTCAAAAGCGAGAGGAGTCTACAAATTTATCGTTACACATTTGTTTAATTTAATTTGTTATATACTCGAAGAAAATATACTTTATTTTTATGCCAAATACTTTTATGCTATTTGGAGAAAAAAGCTTAAAAGAAGCTGATCAAATTATTTAGTACTAAAAATAAAAAAAATAAATTGTTAAATTATAATAATTTCATTTTAAAGTTATTCAAAATAATTTAATAATAAGAAATTGTTACCCGGATATTCTTTTTAAATATTAATTTTAATCTAAAATTATTATATCTGTATGATATTCTTTGTACATTGAGGGATGTAAATTTATCGAAACCATTGAAGCCGAAATTTATTTATTTTTTATTTATTTTTTTTTTTTTATGAAACAGAATCTTTTTTTCAACATCATATTATATTCGTGCGTATCAAGAAAGTCCATTATTTGATTAAATCCTAGGTTGCGAGTCGAGCGACCAAAAAAGCTCGTTTGATCATCCACAGGTATCGGGTTAGGCCTTTCTCCCATCAGGACGGAGCGAATTTCGGGCAAATCTGGTCGCTTTTCTCTGAACTCGAAGTCAACAAAACACAAAACAGGTCCCTTGTATGCACACACATAGGAATGACAGGAACACGGTCTGCGCCAGGCCAAATCTGCGGATACGTCAGTGTCGCGGCAACGACCCTCTTTCTCCGCTCTCTCGAGTGCATTCGTGTTCCATCTGCGAGGATAAATAGAGTTTCTGTGTCGATTCACATCGGGTTGACAGGGCGGCGGCCGAGGCGAACCGCAATCCAGCCCGAGACTCACTCGGAGGATGATAATAAATTTCGGGCCGAGCGAGAGAGAAGAGAAGCAAATGCAAAGCCGAAGAGGTCAACCTGCAAATTGATCGGCTTTAAAAGCGCTCGGGAAATTAAAAGCCGGCCGGTCTCTCGGTATTTTTTTATCCGAGTGGCAACAGATGGCGACGAGCAAAAGCCGATGCTTTTACGGCGGTGCGCGCGTAATGGCGAGGCCATTAGTAGCTGCTCTCTCGGTTTATATATTTTGTTGACACGGGGATTAGCGCGGCAAGATTTACCTCGGCCCATTATTGAGTGAGAGTGACATGCAAATGTACACTTATTGCATTTGTCCGGCCAAGATAATAAATATGCACGCGTGGCCAGCAAACCCGGAGGGCTTTTCTCCGAGATAAGGTAATGGGACCGGACGCGACGGCCTAATCTGGTTTGCAGCACCAAAAATGCCTGCCTTCATTTAGAGTGGCTCATGGGAAAGGGTTGCGACCCTGGACCTTGCACTAATGGCAACAACAACACTTCCATTTACATGGTTTTGGAAAAAAATTAATTTTATTTTTAATTACATAAAAGTTGGCACTCAAGATGATTAAAATTGTCACATTTTGTCCTTGCAAAACGAGGAAAAGCCTTTTCCATCTCCATTTTTATTAATTTTTCCATTAAAAATGACATCATTATAATTTTGAACTTAATTTTTCTAACAAAACTCTGGTTTTTGCAACTGAAATTCACCAAAATTGTAAAATAAGAAAATTTTCATGAAAAAAAATAATTTAAAAAAGGTTATCAAAACAGCGCTAATACCTAGTTTTTGTCACAGCCCGATATTTTATGTTAATTTGAAGAATATAAGCATTAAAATTAAGAATTTTTCTTATTTAACAGATATTGAATGGGACATAAGTGCCAAAAATGTCATGGAAACAAATTTAAAAAACAAAATACTCATTAATTTTTATTCAGGATTTAATGTTAGTTCTTCTTCTGTCTTGATCGAAAATCAGTTGGCACCAAGAGTCAATATTTATTACCTAATCGATTTGGCACCGTTCCCGGCCACCGCGCGCCCTCCTCTGCATCAAATCGAGACTCTTGGCATTCGCATTTTCGTATATCTCGCGTGCGTCGTCCCCGGCCGTAGCAACATGTGGTAGATTAGCGTATAATGAGTAACTTGTCCCAGCAACAGGTCTTGACAGGACACATTATTTTTTATTCGCGAAACAGCTTTACAGCACCCTCCGTTCCTTGGCTATATCCGAATCCACAGAAAAAAAAGAAGAAAATTGAATTTAGTTTATTGACACGATATAATCAAAATTTGAGCAAATCTATGAACTAACTAATAATAATCGTAGCTTTTGAATTTGAAAAATAAATTTTTTTATCTTTTGCAATTTTTATTTTATAGATGAAATCAGTGTAATCAGAAATCAGAATACGTGACACGATATAACCAGTAAATCTAGAATCAGAAGAGATATTTTTCTATCTACAATTATCTGAACATGTCAATTGTTGACCAAGTGTGACAATAATAAAATTTATATCTTGCAAATATAACTTTTGAGTAATTTATTATAACCAAAACAAAACTTGGAAAAATAAACATCAATATAATTAAAAAATAAATTTCAAATTCATATTTTTAATAAAAAAAAGTTTAGTAATTAATTATTATAGAAAATTAATTCGTATTTTAAGTTTCAAGAATTTAAAAAAAATTAAGATAGCGTTTAAAGTTATTTTAACTATATTTACACTAGTTTTAGTTATAATTATTCACATTTTCTTTTCCTAATATTATATTTTTAATTCAATTCAAAATATTTCTGTTTAATTAATGTTGGCGGCGTGCTTATGTCACTCCCCATAGCAATATTGATGTTAGAAATGTTCTCTTCCGCATGAGATTGAAATTATAATAACCACCATTATTTCAAGTAATTAACAAACATTAAGTGCAGAGTAACATAAACATACAGGTTTTGCACGCGCACATACTTGTGTTTGAACTATAATAATAAAGCTATTTGCGCCGAGTTGATTTAGCTGAATATTGCGGTCCATTGTTCCAGCACATTCGATTATTCCGCACGCCTTGAGCTCTACTAGCTCTTTTTGTGCGTTTAATTACGCGCCAAAATTGCGCTCCATTATGTGTCTCTCTCTCTTTGACATGCTAATCAAACTCGGTCGCAGCAACATTTTTGCATCACATCCGAATAAAAATAAAAATCGCCTGTCTAGACGATTTCCAAAACCAAAGGGCAAATCAAATCAAGCCGTCAGAAGATTTTTTGCTGATACCTGTGTATAGTTTAATTAAAAAGCGCCCGTTTTAGCTCAAAGGCCCCGTCTGCGGCACATTTGAAATGCTTCAAATGCGCGGTGCCATTTTCCGCTCCGATAATTATCGTGCAAATAAAACGAATTTCCACCTGCCCGGGCGTCTGCAGACAAAAGTTACTATGGTGATTCGGGCGGTGGCTAATTTGTGCGCTGGAAATTATTTCTGGAGTGCAGCCCCCGGCCGAGAGGATTACACCTGTCGCCCGTGGAAACGTCCGTGTGATTGGTGCGCCGCGTGCGTTTTGTTGTGCGGCGGCGAGTGGGTGCCGCGCTTTTTCACCGCCGCCGACACGTTTTATTGGCAGGCTTGTTTGCTCCGCGAAAATTCCCGACTAATTAGCGTGGCAAAGTGAGTGCGCCGATATAATGTGCAAAAGCTGCTGCTCTTCTCTCCTCCAAGGCAGCAGACACGCGAAAGTCAATCATTTTAATGAGCTCATGCGAGCAGCCCGAAGGAGGCTTAGGCCATTTTATTTTCAGGGCTTACGTGCATGTAGAGCGCGGGGGCAATAATGTAAGGATTACGCCTTCTGCCGGCGCCGGAATCAAAGCCGAGCGAGAGAGAGAGAGATAATGGCTCTCGCTCCCCTTTCCGAGAGTGCGGCGGCCGAGCTGTCTTTGTGTTGCATATAAAAGCTCCGACTGTTCGCCAGCTGCACACGGGGATCATTTTCCGCGAAAAGCCGCCTTAATTAGGCGCGTGACCTACTCAAAGAAACGAACTTGCATTCGGCTCTTGATCAACGAGCTCAAAAAGCAGCTCTCACGGATTGTTCGTGGAATAATTATTAAGTCTTAAAGATCTGAATTTGCTTGATGGGAAATGTCTTTGAATTTGTGATAGTCACTATGATATTGTTGTGGTTTCAAGAAAGCTTGTAAAATTCAGGAAGAAATTTTCTATCTTCACAAAAGGAAAATACTCAGATTTGCATTAAATAATATCCTTAACTTTTTGTTTATAATTTTTCACTAACTTTCATCAAGCCTTCAATAAACGTGTTGAATTTTTTCTATTAATTAGAGTAATGTTCATGATTATATAAATAATTTAAGTTCTTTAAGCTTGCTTCTTAAACAAACCATTTCTACATTTTTAATTTGATTAAATTTATTCTTTTAGGATTCAGATCACAAGAAAGAAATCATTTTTCCTAATAAAACGTTGTTTGACACTGACAAAGTGCAGCAACTAAAAACAAACTCTCGTTTTTTTTTGTATATCTAATTTAAATTATTATATAAGTAATTTCAGAGAAAACAATTTTTGTAATCTAAATATTAACATGCTAAAAAAACTTCAATCATAATCGCTGCCAGATGACCACATCTGCTCAGTTTATTTAAATAACCTCAGTGGAAACAAATTTAACACAAGCATTATTTATTGAAATCATATTTTATGTAATATCAGTGATTTTATTTGATTGGTGGAAAACATTCAAAGCGATATATTTTTCTTGTCATCTAGAAAGTAAATATGTAAAATAATTAAAATAAATGATAAAATAAATAATGATAATTAATAAACTTATGTTTGAAATACATTTAAATGATTGTTAATTAAAGAGATTATTAAAAAATACTTTTTGAATATTAAACTTAATATTTTGTAAGTTCAACAAAGAAAAGTTAAAGCTTAACATTTTAACTATACCTTTTAATTACATTTATTTTCGCCGCGCCTTTTCCTTTTAAGCAAAGCAACAAAATCTTGATAATTATCCAAGTGGGAATTTGAAAATTTTCCAAAATATTTTCCCAGCTTTTTTATGACAGTCTGCTTTTGCATCGTCTCATAATTTCTCTCTTTTTGAGGGATCCAAGTTCAGAAGTGAGTTGGTACGAAATTTGTCTCCGAGCTGCAAGTTGTCACTCGAGCAAATTCGTTTAGGCCCAGATAGCGAATCCTCTCAAGTCCGTGCACCGCACCTTGGGACGTAAAAAATTGAATTTGCAAAATTCATCCGGCAGCGCTGCATTAATTTTCAGCGCTCGAGAAATTACCATCATTAATCACAATTTTTAAGCGAGATTTTTATCCCGTTCGCGCGCGCATTATTACATTACACGGCAGAAGGAGAAAAGTCATGAATCTCGGCTCGTTACGCATATATAATTTGGCCGGGGCGTGTATAGAGTGCAGCGGCGGCTGACAGGTGATAAGTTGGCCGCCGCTCGTCCGCGTGGCAGCTCTGATTACGCGAGCCGGGCGTTCTGTCTCTCTCGCTCCGATATAAATTACCGGCGCAGGGATGATGCAAATTCAGCGACGGAGAAACGAAAAATTGAAAGGGAATCTCGAGTTTCCTCGGCTTACTGCCCCGCTGCTGGCTGATGCACGTCACGTAATCAATCACACTCGAGTTGCAGCGAAAATTGGAACCGGCTGCTGAAAAATGGCGGAAAAAACATCAAGAGTCGGAGAAACGCGCGCCACCGGATAACTCTCGCGTGATATTGAGTGATAAAAAAAGGCGGAAAACGAATATATATGTGTGTATGTATTTCTGATTAGAAAAAAAAAACGAGATCTGTGCTGATGGAAAAGGTGGATTTGGATTTGATCGTGTTTTAATCAATCTTGTGATGTTGTGGAATATGCTTCTGGGAAAATTAGAGATCAGGTGAACATGTAATTGCAGAGATTTTTTTCAAATCAGAAAATTCTAAATTTATTAATTCTGATCTTGATTAAAAACTGTGTTGATTGAGAATGATTTAGTATGTAATTCATAACTAATGCTCTAATCCTGACATTTTAAGTAAAAAGAACTAAATTTTTGAGTTGTGGTAGAATTTCAGTATCGAGGTGATTTTAATTTAAAGTCGGCTTTCCCTTGATGGGTTTTGTGAGTTTCTTCATTTTAAGAAAAACAATATCCTTGCTCTAAATGTTTCTGCTGCAGGCTGCAGCCGTAATTCATGAAATGTGAAATTATTTTGGCAATAATTAGTAGTTTTATTTATTTAATAAAAGTTTTTTAACGAAATAGTCAATTTTTTAGAAAATTCTATTTAGTTACATTGTCAAATTTTTTGGAAAAGTGAAAAAACTTGTAAGTCAAAAGAAAATTTATAAAATATTGATTATATGCTAAAAATTAATTTATGTACTAATTTTTGTCAATATAATTTCCCTGCTCATTTAATTATGCAGCCCGCAGCCCAAATTTAGAGCAGGATATTGCTTTTTTATTAAACTATAAACAACTCACAAAACCCATCCAGGAACAGCCGAATTGAAATTTAAAACACTATAAATATTGGTGATTAGGAAATTAAAACATGAATAATTTATGACTAAAGCTCTACTAATCATTAAATTTATAAAATTTAATGAAATGAGAGGGTTTATTTACTAATTACAAATTCATCTTGATTAAAAATTTTTTTTATTTAGTACAAAACTTATGACTTAACTCAAATCCTGATTCCTGACATTTCATTTAAAATAAGATCTTAAATTTTTATGAATACCATGGGAAATAATAATTAATAATTTGGGACTAAAGCTATATTGTTTGCATATTGTACTTTAAATATTTAATGAAATGAATAGAATTAAGAATTTTAGATATAACTTTGTATTGACAAATTTATCATACGCGTGCAAATTTCCGAGGAATGAAAATTCTGCGTATTTATTGAATCAACCTTGCAATATGTTGGTTTTCCTGTTGCTATTTTATTACACCTTTTTCTGAGAAGCAAACTAATTTGAGCCGCAACATTTCCCTCTCACTTCCGGTGCAAACTGTTTGTGCTGTTGTCGCATTGAAGTATAAAGTTGCCGGAATTCGTGCAGCAGATGTGGGCAAAGAGCCGCAAATTTGGTCGGCGCAACATCGAAATTTCGTGTCTCGGGCCGCGTGCAAAGTACACAACGGGCGGGCTGGCGCGGGCGAAATGAGTTTGGAACGGCGAGGCACTCTCTGCGCGCTCACTCAATATAGGGCTGCACCAAAAGGAAGGAACTATCAAAGACATCTGACAGGTCATTTTCCGGACTTGCACCCCGAGCGAGCGAGCGGCCCGGCGCCCATCCACCGAGGAAAGAGAGAGAAAAAAAAGAGACACTTACTTTCTCCTTTTGCAAAAGCCAAAAACCAGCAGCTTTGAATAAATACACAAAAATCCCCGCCTACGAACAATCCAGAGCCGATTTTTTTTGTTCGGCTCACCAAGTGAAAATATAAATTTTTTGCAGGCAAACTGCCGGCGCTTGGGATTACGATTATATGAACGCGCGTTCTAATGTGCTGCAAAAAGTTTGGCGCACTTTTTGCGACGCGCCCCTCTTCTCAACCGACGACGACGACTTTTTAATATACACACGAAACTTTTTCGCTGCAGCATCAAATGGAAATTGTATTCCTAACTGACTCGACTGCCGAGCGACTAACGAGAGAACATTATAATATTTCTCAGGCGCGCGCGTCACACAGCGAGACACGTTTCCCTTCTTAGCTGGAAAAATGAAAATGCCACATGTCACTCTCCTTCCCCTGCCCGAAATTCAGCTCGTTTTTCCGCTCATTTAGATAATAATAACCCTCCTTTTATATAAATTCATCCAAATTTATACCGTCGGGTTGACAGTAACAAATCGCTTTCTAATGTCCCCTCCGCCGACACCGGAGAGTGTATTTTGTTGCATAAAGTACAGGTGACGTTTGTAGCATCGCATCGATTGCTCTTTTCAAACAACTTTTCTCTATTCATTCGAGTAGAATTCTCTTTGGTTTCCGCGCGGAAAGCTGTGCAATAATTCAATTTGCCGTCGGCGGCGCAAGGTCGAAATTCAATTTGAACAAGAAGGCTCATTTTCGCAAATTGCGTTAGCGCGTGGGTGGGTGGCGAACGAGTCATTAATCTTCATTTCGAGAATCATAATTTCCCTCAGCTATACTATGGCTGCGGAGAGCTAGAGACGTACAGATGTTGCCCTCGTCGATTATTGCGCGCTGCTAATTTCACAGGCGTGCGGTGTCCGAGGCGGAAAGCCACATTTGCGTGCAACAAGAGAGATTGTTGCATATTATAAAGGGTGCGAGCGTGAAACCAGAAACTGCGTAGTTGTAATTTTTAATTGTAAAAGCTCTTGCAGGAAATTAATAATTAACTTTCAAGCCGCCACAATTTGGCAGGTTTTTTACATGAGTAAATTGAGTATACAAAATTGAGGTCTATGGAAAGATTGTATTTATTTTCTGGCTTTTTTCGACTTTTACTGAATGCGTTTTTTGAGTCATTTGTTGTTTATTAGATGAAGAAAATAACAATTAAATTAAAAATAAAAATAAAGCTATCGAATGCATTGCCGAATTTGAATTCAAACCAATACGTCCCTATTTTATGTCTAAGAAAAAAAAATGGAAATTGAATATAGAGATAAGAACCGAGGCTGAATGCAGCTGATGAGGTTTTTTTAATCTCGGAAGTTTTAGCAAAATTCTTGCTAGTGGTTTTGCCGATTTGTACAAAAATTCCATTTCTTTTCAAATAAATTGTTTTCAACGATTAAATGTAAGCAATGTGATGTTCAACTGGGACAAATAATAAAAAATAAACATTTAATATTAAAAAATTGACATCTTTCAACTAACAAAATTATTAAAATTAATGTACCAACCAATGTCATGAGCAAACGTGCTGCTTGCTGATTAAAGATCACCTCTCTATATCAATTTGTCAATAATATGAGTTTTAAAAGTTATCAAAATTTTTGTTGAGAAAGTTTTTTTTTTATTGCTGATTTTGTTTATATTTTTTCTTGCTCATGAAATAGAGCAGATTGTTTTTTGAAATAAAATCAATTTTACAACAAGAGCAAAGCCCGTTTTCTTCACCTACATGATCTTCTTAAATAAATAAATATACTTTTTTTTATCCAAAACTGAAGCTCAATAGTTTTTGCCATCTGCCGCCCTTTGCCAGTAGCAATCAAAGTTGGCAGTTCGGAATTCGCCAATTATACACATGAACAGCGTCGGGGGCGAAACTTGACAACAATCGCGGCCGAAAAGTTTGTTTCGTCCCCGTGTCTGTGTGTTGGTCTCATTACGCGAGCGCTAATGAAGCAATACAAAGGCCGAGAGGGCTGCTGATTGCACCGGACTAATTAAAATTCACGCTGCGCCCTTCGTCGCCAAGTTGCGCCGGTGGCTGGCGAGATGTGCATTCATTGGCCTATTTCCGCCGCGTAGCTCATCAAGTACAATGGAACGTGACACTTATTGCCATTAAAACGGAGTCATATTAAGCAGCAGAGCGAATGTACGACGGGCGCAATTACATACAACACGCGAACGGGGCCGCGCACACACACACACTCCGCTACAATATAATATCTTGTAGAGGAAGGAAGGACTACTCGAGGCGCATAAATTGCTGCTTAACATGACACCCTAATGATGATGAGGGCGCTTGTTGCGCGCTCTCGTCTCTTCTTTTATTGCTCAAGACGCCCCGGTTTCAATTACTTTAATTGGGGGGTTCGTTTTGTTTGCCTACCTGCGCGCACGTCTCCCTCCCTCAAATTGATCGGGCCCTTGTTTGTTTTGTTTTTCTGCAGCACTCAGAAAGCGCAAAGGGCTTCTAATTGGCTCCTTGAATTTGGAGGATTTTTTGCATTCTCAGAAATTTTCGACGAAAATTCAAATATTTTTGATTGAAAAGTGATACCACTTCAAGTCTCGATAATGGATGTTTTCGTTTCCTTGAAAAATAAGAAAATCAAATTTAATGCTATTTATAGTGAAGTCTACAAAGAGCTTTTTTCATTTAAAAGAAATTGGAGATGTTGAATATTAAAAAAAGGAAATTCAGAATTTTTGGTAAATGAAAAACATATTAATTAGTTTATTTTGTGTGTGTATGTATTGATGGAATGCCATACACGTGCAACAAGCTAAAAAATCACTAAATATAAAGCAAAATCGGCTATTAATTCTTTACTCAGTTTCTTGTAAATTTAATTTTTTACAGCGCAGTCCTTGATACAACAAAAAAATACATCTTTTCAGCAAAATTTACAAACACAAATAATGGCGCTCTTTTAATTGTATCATATTTATTTATTCATATTTTCTTATTATATTTAACCAATTTATAATTAATTTATTTATATTTTATATTGCATGTAAATAATATTTATCATTTTTTTAAGAATTAAATAAAGTAATAACTACAAATATTTTTCATTTGCTTCTGGAATAGAAGTGTAATTACAATTCTGGCAAGACTGAGTATTAAATTTTAAATTATATATCAAACCAATGCCCCGCTTATGTCATGCATTATATATTTACTGATTAATTCTTGATCATTAAGGGTAGAAGTGCTGGTTATTATGAGATATTTTTCAATGTTCAATTAAGAATTCTTTGATATTCAATTATTCATAAATGAATTCGTCAATAACTATTAATTATCAATGTGTAAGAAATAATAGTATTTTAATTACTTCCATGGGTGTGTTACATGATATAATAATAATTATTGAATTTTATTTTTCAACAACTTAATGGCATTTCATCAAACTTAAATTCACGTGTGTGGAAAATTAACAAACAAAACGCAGAATTTATAGTACAAAAATTATTTTATATTGATGCGTGAATTAATTATCGCGTGTCCATCATCGTATTAAAAACAGATAACTTCCTATCAATAAAGCTTCTTCTTCATGAAAACTTTCATGTTAAGTGGATTACAAGTCAGTTCTCGAGGGGCGAAACTTCATCATTTCCTTTACAAGTCCAAGCAAAACTGCGATTTCCATCAGTATCTCTAGCGTGATCGCGTTAAAACGCACCATCGCATTAAAAAAGCAGAGAGCGGCAGGAAGGAGGAAGTACTCGGCATCATTATTTTGCTTTTTTATGCTTGGAGCAACTTTGTGCCTGGCGTATAATTAAGTTTGGAATCACCTTGCAGGCAGCGCGAGCAAAGTTTGCCCGAAGACGGGTGAGAGGTGCAAAACGCGGGTCGGCCCTCTCTCGGCCGGTTATAAACTATCATTAAGTGTCGATGCGGAGTCGCAGTGTCGCGCGCGCTCGAAAACAACTGCCGCCTCCGAAGACGCCGCCGCCGCCAGGCAAACTTTGCCAGGCAGAAAGCATTCAGCCGTGTAATTGGCAAATTATCGAACTTTTGAAACTTGATATTCGATGTGACAAGTCGGCCCGAGAGAAGCTCTCGCTCGCTCGCTCGCGCCCGATTGCAGCACGCTTGATCTGCGAATTCGGCACATTCGGTTAATTGGCGCGGAGAACAAATCAAAGTCGAGTGAGAAACCCGTCATGCACGCACGAAACGACGTGATACGCTTCGCTCAAGTAAGGCGATGCGCTAAAATTACACCTTCCGTTGATTTCATTTTTCGAAATCGAGCCAAGTGAAGCCAAAGATTGTTGCAATCAACCGGTAATATCAAATGACGTTATTATTAGCAACTGTTATGTAAAGTTTTTATGTTTCAGAATCAAAAATAAATGCTTCGTTACTATAAAAGCTAATGATAATAACCATTCATACTTTCTTTAAATGTATAATAATTATATAATTTATTTATTTATTTATTATATTTAAAGTTTTTTTATTATTTAAATTAAATTTTTAATTTAATTTGCAATATTAAAACTAAATTTAGTGAAACACGCATAAAATTTTTTCAAGAGTGTTATTTCAATTATTCTAGATAAAGTATAATATTTTTCAAAACGGCAGGACAGAATGAAAAACATAATAAAATATATTCATAGTTTTAAAATCTGTGCTTTGCTCCCAATTAAGTAAAAGGCTAAATAGGCACTAGTATAAAAATTCAATTTAATTATAATTTGATTATATATATATAATTTCAATCGGTTTCACTTATTGTTTTTCCTTGATGGGTTATGCAAGTTTGTTATTGTTAAAGAAAATAATCCTCCTCTGCATGTTTTGTCTGCGGGCTGCAGCCAAGATTCATTAGATGTGAAATCGTTTTGACCAAACCCTGCTCATCAGCTCTGTTATGTTGGCCAAAAAAAAGATGTCTACCTCCCAGAGCCATAAGGCCCCATGGCTCTGACGGCAGCAGTGTAGCAACATAATTTCGGAATGAGCAGGGTTTGGTTTTGACAAGAATTAGTACAAAAATCGATTTCTTAAAATTTCTTTCTTTCAAATTAACACATTTTTTTTCTTAAACGATAAAAAAAAACTCACAAAACCTATCGAGGAAAAGCCGATTTTAAATTCAAATCACCATGAATCAACTCTCGTTCGTGAAATTAAAAAAATACAAAAAGTTCAATTATTAGACTAGCTAATTGTAAGGTTGTTCTTAATTAAGCAAAATATTAGAAAATTGGAATATAAATTAAACAGTTTTCTAAAAAAATCTCATTGTGGCTTGAATGAAAAATTAATTTTTTATTTCTATTCTAAATGCAACATCAATTTGTAAAAATTTATACTAAGTAAAGAGACTAGCAATTTAATTGCACACCTCCGGGCAAAAAGCGATGCAACAGAATCCGAGGCAGTGAATGCATCGGTAATTACTCGGCTTTGATAAATAGCTTTGCAGCATTGCTTCTCAGCGCTAATCTAAAAGTTCAAAGATTAAAGAGAGAGGCTCTGTGTGTCACTCGGCTCCGTACCTTGGAGTAATTATCGGGCCAAGTCGAAGCGACGCGCACAGAGAGCAGAGGGCTTTGTGTTTGTACAAGTAGCAACGACGTAGACATTGAACGTGTGTGCATCAAACTCTGAAAGCCGGCTCTGGAACACACGCCAACTCTGTTACAAAGACACCCTTTGACGGCGCCGAGCATTTTCTAATAATTAGGTGTGCCTCCTTCATTCTCCCACGGAACAGTTGAAAGTTGAAAATCGGAAAACAAGAGCAATTTGCAGAAGTTTTTGAACTTATTCCAAGAGACATTAAAATCTAATTACCGAAAATTTATATCAGTCACTAGAGTAATCTATTATTTATACTCAACAAGGCTATTTTTTGCTATTTAAATAAATTAATAAAGATTTAAAAGTTTTTATTTTAATAAAGAAGATTTTATAATGATTGAGGATTAATATTTTTTTAGGGTCAGGGCGGTCAGGCCAAGTCAGAGTCGGAGTCGGAAGGCACCACTCAATTTTATATAGTTTATATTTTATTTATTGGGTTATTCGAAATCAAAAGCATCAGTTTATACGACGGAATGGTAGAGTTTGAGTTTAAAATCGGCTTTTCCTCTATCGTTTTTAATGTCTCTTGTTTCATTACATATTGTGAAACAATAAACAACCCAAAAAACCCATCGAGAAAAAACTGATTTTAAATTCAGACATCATGAATTTTAAATCCAGATAGGAACACTTTTCTGACATTCTAGTTCAAACAGAAATTTCATTTTGAAACATATTTATTTTTTTAATAAACTGCAAAAGTGGTAAAATAGTTAGGGTTGGACGCAGTTAGCGCTTTTTTTGTCCATTTTTAGACAAAATAATTGACATTTTATTGGAAAAAAAGTTAACAAACTTCTTTCAAATGTGTTTCAAAAGTGGTTTTACCACATTTTTAATTTGGGTGATTTAGCAGACGTCTTCGCTGTTTGAAATTATTATTTTATTTTTATTTTAGTGTTGGCTGACGTAAAAAGAGTATATTTACAATGAATTTACATTTTGTGGGACATTAAAAGTACAATTAACTGGTAATTAGTCAAATAGGTAATTTTCTCTCAGTTTTTTCTTAATTTGAAAGTCAACATTTTAGAATAAAAAAGTTTATTTGTCGTGTTTAAAACTATAATTTGATCTTGTCTTTGCTTGTGGCCAAGTTGGTGCTAATGAATCAATAATGCAAAGCTCCACCTGCCGATAATCAGCGTGCGTGTGAGACTATGAAGGCATACCGCGATCTATTACACGTACTTTGCTCGCGCCCTTCCTTATAGACTTTGGCTTCGTGTTCTTCGCCGGCGGCGCAAAACGTAATTACACGTACGCGTATCTTTTGAAATCGAGCCCCGGCGCTCTACCTGCCGCACTGCCTCCGAAAGTCGGCAAAAATGCGCATCAGAGAGTTAATTAAACTTTGCCTCGGCTATATTTGGATTTGGCCGCATCTAGAGCGCGAGAGCTCACTTGGGGCGGTTGTGAGCGAGTGAGGGATGTGAATACATTTGAGCCTCCGAGGGAGATTGGGAAATGCAACGTGAGGATGTAACATAGATGAGAATTTCAGATTTAATTGGATTTGCTTTGGCTCGGGCATATTTCTCTGTTGGTTTGTCTTGTAATTAAAGATGAATACGGAAAATGGAGAGTTTTAAAATATGATAGATGAATAATGACTCATTTTTAATGACAGTACAAAATGCGTTATAACAATTGGTTAAAGAAACTACAACAATAGAAATATATTTTTAAAGCAATTAATGACATTTTATTTTATGCTTTAACGTGATAAATAAAATAGTTAAAAAAAAGTTAAATAAAATTAATATTTAACTTGTAACAAATTTATATATAATATTATTTTTTTTAATATTATTTTCATTTTAATTTAAAAAGTTTTGTTTTTTAATTGATTAACTTTTGTTCCATTCATTTTTACGGTAAGGAAAATAATGCATTTTTTACAATCTTATTAATAATATACTTAGCAATTTAATTCTAGCTCATGGCAAATTATATTTGTTTTCTCCAAGCTGGGAACAGCATTCAGAGCTTGTGTTCGTATCCTTATGTCTATATTGAATTAAATTTATTGTTTTAATGAAAACCAATGAATGCTGAACATGAAATATTATGAACGTCAGAAATTTTGAGAAAAACGACCAGTTTATTATGCTGACTAATAAGTGGAAAATCTGAACTTTCCGTGCCTCTTGACTGCATAGGACCCCTTTTTTTAAATTGTTGCTGATATTAAACAAGAAGATACGAGTCAAGAGCGAGTCTGGCATTCCACCGACGAAAATTAACCCCTCTCAACCCCTGGCATTCTCTCCGGCTTATGCAAGCGGCGTCCAGGCTCGAGTGCCACACCGGTCTGTTCGCCCACTCGTCGTCGCACAAAAGGTGCGGCGGTCATCGAGGAATTTGTTAATAAAAGGGGCTCTCTCTCTCTCTATTTCTCTTTGGCTGCGGCGACGACGACCAGGACAATATATCTCATTATTAATAAACAAACAGATAAATAAATAAATAAATTCGCTCGGACGGCGGAAGAATGAATCGGGGGGTTGGTGTCCGTGCGCAGAAGCGCCGCAGCGGTGCCACGACTGGCCTGGGTGCACCGTGCAGGCCACGCCCCCCCACCTGTGACGTCAGCGGTGCTCTATGGGTGCGGGAACGGCGTGGCCGCGGCACGTGGCGCGGCCGCCAGGTGGCTCGCGTGCGCCCGGCGGAGTTCTCCGAAGCGCGCGCCGCCGTACAAGCGCACCCCATCGAGAGCCGCGGCCGCCGAACGCGTCATTCGTGCCACGACCACCCTCTAGGCAGCCAGCAGCACCCGGCCAGCTCTCCCTCGCCGCCAACTATCTGTTGCACAAACTCTGAAACACGAACGCGCGTTTCCCTCGCTTCTTTCCCGAGATTTGATATATATTTATTGTATCTCGATCGCAGAAAGAACCGGAAAGCAAATTTCAAATTCAGATATTCTGGCGCGAGCGCTTCTCTATGAGCCACGAACTCGTCAGGTATAGTTCGATGTTGGTTGTTCGGCTTTTGATGTTCAATGTTATTTCAGAACAAGGCTTTTCCACTTTCCAGAATAAAGAAAACGAAAAGCTGAACGGATCTGGAAGGCGGTTACAATTCCACATCCGTCTGACTATGACAAATGACTGTTGTTGGTGTTTTATTATCAAACTCGATGTTTTTTGGTGTGCTTAAAACTTGATATTGTCCACGGGGTTTGCTTCATTAATCAAGCAAACCTTGAGCAAATCGGTCTGATGGATTTTCGATGAAATCTCGCTGATAAATAACAAGAGTAATAAAAGTGTCTGGCTCACGAAAGAAGAAAGAATGAAAAAGCGTAATGGCTCGAGGAATAGATTCATCACTGCCTGACTCGCTCCTTCTTTCTTTCTCTTTTAAGTAAGTAAGACACGTCGGTGCACGCACGAGTTGCATCAACCTTGGGCCGGCCATTTGTTATTTTGTGCGAGGAGCGCGAAAATCGATAGAGTGGCCCCGAAAATAAAGGAGCAGCCAGCCCGCGGCTCATTAACTTAAAATATCGCCGCTTTACAACCGGTACTTTATCTCCGCGTAAAAACCCCTGAGAGACAAGGGCCGAGTTCTTAAAAAGAGCGTAAAACTTTCAATTTTACTGCCGGATGTGTTTTACGTCGACCGATTTGCACCTAAATTACAGACATGGAGGAGTTGGCGATTAGACGGAGAAATAATCGATACGCGAAACCTTCAACCCTCGTCAAGCATCAGGAACTTTGTTTGAGCGAGGGATGTTTTAGTATGTAGAATAATAATGTTATTTTGAAGGAAGGGAAAAAGATCTCGCTGCTAGGCCAATTGATGTTGCTTTTTTTGTCACTGAAATTCATTGATTGATTGTGAAATTTTCAAATTCCTCTGAAATTTAAGTCTACGGATAATAATAATTATTAATTTTATTGTTACTATAATCATTTG
Organism: Neocloeon triangulifer; assembly: GCF_031216515.1. Lineage (NCBI taxonomy): Eukaryota > Metazoa > Arthropoda > Insecta > Ephemeroptera > Baetidae > Neocloeon > Neocloeon triangulifer. The sequence continues at coordinate 2,428,618 of NW_026775555.1, read as the reverse complement.
AAAAATATTTATTGATTAAATAAAGTTCAAAACCATATTTCAATTTAAAATTTCCAATAAAAATATAGCAACCAGTTCCTACTGAATCCGTGAAAATTGTGTAGATATTTCTATGAAATTTAATTCAAAAGTCATGCAATGAGATTTTAGCTAATATTTTGTTTGCATTTGTATTAAAAATTAAACTTTTATAGAATCTGAAGTTTTAAAGCAACCAAGATAAAATTGTGACGAAAATGGTTAGAATTGATAATTTTCTATAGAATGTGTAAAGAAATGAAAAATAAAAACCATAGTTTCAAAATGAAATCCAAAATTTTTAGACTTCGGGAATGAACCAAATAAAGGTTGTATTCAAAGTAAGCGACCCACTTTCATCGCCACCCAAGAGAGCATTTTGCCCATTTTGAAAGGAGCGAGACGCCCGGCGAATTCCCCTCGCCGGCCGCCAAGTGCAAATTTCTCGTGCAAACACACATTCGTCTCCCCATTCTCGTTGCCACCTTTCTTTCCTTCTTTTTCTTCTAACGTGTCCTTGGAGAGGGCGCACCCTCTGCCAAGTGACGACATCCCCCGGCAGCTTGCGACCCCCGAATGTTAGTCGCACCTTGTCGAGCTGGCGTGCATCATCTGCTCTTTCGCTCTCTCCAGCTTGTCTCTTCTCTCTCTCCTCGCTCTCTCAGCCGCAGGTTTGTTTCGCGAGCAAAACGTCTGCCTGATTTGATGTGTTGTGTGTCTGTTGGTGTTGATTTGTGTGCTCGTTCGCGGCGTGCGTTGTTTGCAGAAATCAAAATGGCTGCCACCGCGGTGCCGAGCGCACCAAACACTCGCGGTTTACACTCAAATAATTAGTTAAAATTTACCTCATTATTCAAGCTAAGAATAGAATATTAAATTTTCTAAATTAAATCAAGTATTTCAAATTTTGAATAAAAGGAAACGATTTATGAAGGATTTTTGTAAGTTTTTATATAAGAAAAAAATTATTTGTATTGTAGGTTTTAACTTAAATTTAATGGTTATGCAACCGGCCGCACTTTTATGATGCACGGGTTGCATATCTTAACATTTATTTTCTTGATTTCCACCAAGCCTTTGGTAATTTCAATCAAAGCAAGAAGCATTTTTCTCTTCTCCGGTCGCAGTTCTTTATATAATTTTAGAATTATTGACTGGAATCGCCCGATTTTGCGTGAAACTGGCGTGTTTTGGGCCGCCAGAGTAACTCGGTGCAGCATCGCGAGGGCGAAAAGGGCGAAATCATGTGGCCGTGCTGCACGTAGCCGCCCGCAATGTGGGTCAAAAGCACCAATGACGTCACTGGGAGCCGCCCATCTAAAACATGCTCCTCCAATAACAGACTGGCTTTTGCCACTTGTAAAGACCTATAAACGCGGCTCGTACGCTCGCAATCTCCACCCATTACATCAAAGTCGGCCGAAAATATGTTTAATTTCCACTCGCGCCGATCGGCCGCTCGTTAGGCGCGGATTTGACTCGTTACGCCGCGAAAAACGGCGCGGCGAATCCAATTAAAACGGTCGCGGATTGATCGACGCCGGTCGAAAACGCGCGCCGAATTTTCATTACCACTTGATGCGTCGTTTATTCCCTGATCGACCATCTTGCAAATTAGCTTTTTCCTCCTGCTAAATGCGCCGGTAATACTAATCGCCGCATTAAAAACACAAGTTTAAAGAAAGGGACGGAAACTCCCCAACGTTTCTCACGCAATTTATCGGCCGTGAAATTCATAAAAGTTTTCCATTTTAAACCGAAACTTTCCGAGATTGGTTGGAGGAAAATATCCTAGAAATTTCTACTTTCATTTTTTATGCTCGGAAGAAAGTTTGGTGTGAAAAACGACACACACACGCCAAAGGATTCCTTTCCTTACTTTGCCGCAATCATTTAATTTCATTTAACTTTTCGTCTTGGTGCGCTCGCGACTCATGATAAATTCCCGAAGCTTTATCTCGGTTTGTGCCGGTGCCGTTTTCGCCGCCGACGCAGCAGCAACAGAAATCCTCTTAAAAATATTATACCGACTCTGCGGTGCGCTCTCCGCGAAGAAACAATTAGGAAACGTCGCCAGAAAGCCGGGCCCATTTGTCATACTTTGCCGCGCGCCGAATGAATATATCACTGCACTGCTAAGATGGCGTCGCAGCCTCACTTGCTTTAGTTAATATTTTCGCCTCGATTTTAATTATGCGCGCAGGGGATTTGGTCGAAATGTTATTTTGTAATTTATTCGCCCGCGTTATTTATGATTTATCTCTTTGTTTCAGGTGAGTAACTCTCCTTACGCAAATAATGCCTTCCGCTGACGCAAGCATCCCCTAAAATGCTGCTTTTGTGAGTACAATTTAAATTTGCCAGGCTTTCCAAGGCTGTTATTTTCAAAATCACAATTGCTGATGGTTAAATTAATTATTATATAGATGTGATTTTGTTTATTACTTTCTCACAATAGAGAGAAAGAAACAGTTTAAATACAAAATCTGGAAAAATTTACAATTAAAACCGCACTTTATTAGTTTAGTTTTTATTAGTTGTGTAAAATAATTGTGAATAAATAATAGAATATTATTATCTAATCTAACAAGGGAAATTTAAATTTTCAATATTAAATATTTAATTTTTTTTAATTATTAAATAAATTTATTTTATAATATATATTTATAAAAATTGGAAGATAATTAGGTACAGTAATATAAAAATAAATATTCAGTTAAAATTTGTTCTAAAAATTATTATAAATATATTATCTCCAAGAATTTGCAACCAGATATCATTATTAATTAATACTTTTTTCCTTTCTTGTTTCTTATTGTACTTGTATGTATTTATTAAACTATTTCATTCATTCACGCGATTTGTTACTTATAATAATTAAAAACAAAATTGTGATTGATCTAATTTAGAAGTTTCATAAGAAATTGTTTGGGCATGTCATTAAATGGAAGCTCAAACGCGAGATGACGAGAACATTTCAAGTATACTTTAAGCTTATTTGTGACAAAACACTAAAAGATTTTGTAATAAAAAGATGTCAAGAGTTCGAAAAGCCAAATTGAACGGCCCGGCAAGCATAATGAAAATACCTTAGGAAAGCCTGGAGCAATTTTCCGATACGCACTTTTCCTTTTCCACGAAATCATTTTTCTCGAAATTCGCATTTTCCTCTTCGACCGGGAAACATAAATTCCTCGGCGTAAGCAGCTCAACTCACTCGCAACTTTGTAAGCACTATACTTCTTCTTGTGCTTCTTCTTCTTCTCCTTCAGATTAAAATGTTTCAACATTAAAACACGGACGGTAAGCAGCTTATTTATGCACGCGGGCGGCCCGTCGAGTGAGTGAGAGAGAGAAAAGTTTGAGTGGAAAAACACGCGCCAGGTGAAAGACGGTGAGAGTGCGGCCGCCGCGTTATGCATACCAAATCTCAGTGCCGCTTTAAAATGTATATAAAAATTTTCTCCTCCTTCTGCCAAGTCGCAAAATAGACCCGCGCCGGTATGAATGCGAGTGAGCTAGAGCGGTGTGTGTTTTCATATGCAAATTAATTCCGCGCCGCCGCCATTAGGGTTTAATGCTGTGTGCATGCGGAGAGTGTTTTATGTAAAAACCAACAACTTGCTGCTCCACGGATGAGGGTGAATGCAAAATTGATTGAATATATTACCTCTCTCGCTCTGCCAACGGAATAAAGTCGCGCGCGAGGCAGGCAAGGCACTCACTTAGCCAGCCGCGCCGGCGAAACTTGTAGGCCGGATTAGGTACAGCCGTGCGGAAGAGAAGAGCACGGCAAAAAACCAATATATTCATCCTGCAACTCGATCGCGGCAGATCCAAACAGGTCGCAGAAGCCCCCCGGCAATCGAACTCCACTTTCGGGTAATTTTTTGCAAATGTGCGTTTCAATTATGGTGAACGCTCGATATGAACGGAAAAAGTACAAGTGAAAATTAATAACTTCTGTAAAATAGTTAAAAATTGAGAAACAAATTTTGAAATTATATGTTAAGAACAAAAGCCAAGTCAACCGAGGCTCACTGCGGCAGATGCGGTCTTTTTTATTGTGGAAGTTTTAGCAAAATTCTTGCTAATGGTGGTGCCGTTTTTTCGAACAATTTCTTTCTTTTCAAATAAATTTTTTCATGATGTAACAATTTGGACAAATGAACTAAAATAATAATAAACTATTTATTGATGAAATAATAACAATTTCAAAAAATTACAAGTCTTAAGGTGAAATTAAAAGAGGCAGGTTAATTATTAAAATTCAATTATGCAACAGCACTAATTTCCTGTAAATGCCACTGCGTCTTTTATTCTCTCGAGCGATCCAATTAAATATTAACAAAGGAGGTGCCAAGTGCAGTTGCATCATTTGCATGCGGACGCATTTCCTGCTCTTTCTTTCTTTCTCACTCGCCCCCTCTCTGGAATTGCATTTCAAGACGACGTTGAGTCTGATTAATTGTTTTCCTTTGCATTCGTTGCAAATTAAAATTCCATGCTCTCGGTCGTTAATTTTCATCTTTTTTTATCCCGTGTATGACGAAAGGCGCAGTTCAGGTCGCGATCGGCCATTCTGGTCACGTCGGAGGCCGAGGTCCGTGCGAGGGTGGATAAAAAGACGAGCGGCCACGACATCGGCACGCACGCAGGGGGCCCAAACTAAACTACTCTCACTCTCCAACCCCAAAAGCAAGCAAGCTTTCATTAATGTAATAAAGTCTATGATTTTGGCCGTAAAATAGTCGCAGTCAACTGACTTTCAGCGCGCCAACTTTTGATGACATATGATGCTTTACGGCCATCGGACACTTGCAGCGTTTTATGCGCCGCTTGTATAAAAGTTTTTAGTGGTCTACGAAATTAGTCAATTTTTCCTTAAACTTTTCATCTCCGAAGGACGTGACTGCCGTGCAAAAATAAAAAAATCTTATATATCTTTTCGCGGGCAATTGATTAAGTCGATTGTCCTCTCGAAAGTTAATTATCATTTCCGGTAGACAAAGCGATGCAAATGAATCGCACTCAAAAAGCGCTTCCTTTCCGTTTTTTGCTCGGTAAAATTTGCATCATTACCAATTCCCTCGTCATTTCCTTTTTCCACCCGTGTGTATATATAAAAAAATTATTTTTTTTTGCCATCTCTCTCGGTGAAATTGGCTCCTCTTTGGCATGTCGTCGATGGTGACGTGTATTGATTCGCGCGCGCTCGCGGGGCCAACGGAAACACAGAGAGCAAGCATCTCTGCAGCACAGGCAGCTAATTACCGCGCGCAGCCAGAGAGAGAGAGAGAGCGAGCGGGGAAAACTAGAATATTTTCTCTTTGATGTTCCAATTCATCGGGGAATCGAGTGGAATATCGAGCGAACGAGTGAGTTTATTTGTAATAGCGGCGGCGCAAAACAACCGGCAAACCGACAACACACAACATCTAATTTGAATTCGGCCCGAGCGCAAAACACTCGAGAAGCATATTTATACATGCAATAAATAATGTGGAGAGAGATAGGTGTGCTTGCGGCTGAATTTAATGTTGTTTTCCTGCCCTCCGGAAGGGACGCTTTGTTTTGATTAGTTTGCAAATTGATGTATATGCAGAGCAACCTTCCGGTGCAAAAAAAAAAACACATCATTTTACACACGGTGGGCGATTTATCGAAATGTAATTAATTAGCTTGATGGAAATTGTTTCATTTTTAGTTTAATGACAGATTGGGGGTTATTTCGAACAATATTAATTAAGCAAAATTAATCTTCGAATTTTATGAAAATTCAATTTCGTAGAAAAAATAATTATTCACTGTGTAAATTATTCGTTTGATTACAAAATATAACTAAATCAATTTGCATCGACTCAAACTGAAGGTAGCGTTCAAAGTTTATATCAACAAAGCTTGCACTAATAATGACAAAATTAAAATTAATGGCCTTAAACCGGTCTTCTCTTTATTTAAAATCAGGGAATTCTGCTTTTTTTCGTTAGAAAAAATGAAAAAAACCGAAATTAATGAATTTAAAGTCAGCTTTTCCTCGATGGAGTTTTGTGAGTTGTTAATTGTTTTAAGAATAAAAAAAATATCCTGCTGTACATGTTTCGCCATATTTCTTGAGCTGTGAAATTATTTTTTTTTTGTCAAAAATTAATACATACAGATATAAATTATTATCAAGCAATCAATTTATCAGTTACATTTTTCTTATGTACAAAAACAATTGTCAAATTTATTGATTACATAAGTAAAAAATTTGTTAGCTGTTACTCTCGTGAAAATAACTTTTCTAGAAAAATGTTTTATTTGCTGTAAACAATTTTAAAATATTAAATTTGTATTATTTTCGTTTTTTGTCAAAAGCTCATGAATTATTGCTGCAGCCAGCAACTAAAACGTGTAAATCAGGATATTGTTTTTTTTTTTAATCTTAAACAATGAGAAACTCACAAAGCCAATGGAAGAAGAGGCAACTTTAAATTCGAATCACCAAGGCATTCTTTGTTAAAATCGTAAATTTGAAATAAAATTTGGAATTGCTCCTAAATTTTTTCATTCAAACATTTCAAATGATGAAAATAACAATGAAATTGAAACTTTCAAAATTCATTTACAGAACACTCGACTTGAGTGAGGTGAATTTCTCAAAGTTTAATATCAATTTTCGGCTTCCACTGCAAAAAGAGCCTCGCGCGCACTCGAGCAGCCGCACACATTATTCATCGCGGTGAAATTCACGCACGAGTTGTCTGTCAGTCTGTGCTGTGTGCACGGAGCCAACTTTCCAAACTATTATTCCGAGACAGATACATAAATATTCATCTCTCGGGCGGGCTGCTCGGCTCTGTTTCGCTAATTAGCCGCGCTTTTTCCTTTGCGCCGCAAAATTACAACCTCGACCATGCACATTTCTCACGAATCTAATTATATCTACCCGGGCGTGTAAGTCTTCTTGGTAGGCAGCCGATTTTGATATGCAAATCGAGTGCATCTCTTGCACCGAGCCACATTATTATCATTGCGATAAATTTGCACTCAAGTAAGCCGCGAGAGTGCTTAGTTTATTTCCCCAGCGTCTCCTTTTCAAGCGGCCCATTAAACACGCGCTGTGCAAATCACACCCGCCGCTCTGCCAGAACAATTTGCAAACTCCCTTAATGCATTAAAAGCGGCGGCGACGATTTCTTGCAGCGCAGGACCACGGCAGTAAAACGAGCCATTTCAGCCGTCCGAGTGCATTTACCTGTTTACAACGACACAATCATTACGCTTGCACTATGCAGAACGCGAGAGAGATTTATTTGGGCGTCGAGAGACGCATTTTTCATAAACAACTACACCACTCGAGAGGGTTGCACGTTAAATTAGGCCGAGTACCCTAGAATGGATAATAAACACTGGTCTGGCTAAATATTATACTGTCAACAAGCTAATTAGATGCAACATTTTGTCCCCCAATGAGATTTAAAGACAAAAGCTTATGTCAAATTACTTAAATCTGAATTTTAATTTTTATTCTTATCGACAATACATAAAAATTTTTAATTTTAATTTGATTTCTGACGTGAGAGATAAAAAAAAAATGCAATGCATTAAAGGAGGCGAACATATTCGCGGGAAAAATATATTTTTGAGATATTTTGACATAGATAGAATCAATTTTCCGTCTCCTTCAAGAAAATGCCCATGTTATGACTTTTGGTCACCCGGGGCGCGAGTTATTAGCAACAGAACAATGACCAGGCGGAGGCCATCTTGGATTTAATAAAATCTAGTTAATTATGGCAAAGTCATGGTTCTGGCTGATCTATTGAGATGATATTTTCAAAAAATAAAGGAGACGATTATGGTCACGTGCACAGTGACCTTTACTTGAAATTTTCATTTTTTTTTTATGAGCCGTTCCTCATTGATAAATTTCGGCCCGAAATTTTTCAACCGCGATTTTTTTATGGATGCACAGCCACATTAGAAGATGATTTCGCATGAAAGAAAATTTAGGGTCCATGGGATTATTCCAAGATTTGATTTTTTGAAATTTAACATTACGTCTTATGGGAATTTTTACGTTTTTCCAATTTAAAACAAATCGGCCCGAAATTTTTTGCTCAAAATTTTACAAATTTACATCTTAACTACTGCTGAATAAAACTTCAAGATAAAATTTGGGTATTCATGGACATAAAAATTAATCATATCCTAATATCACTCTTATGGAAAAATTGCTAGAGCCTCCTTGTATATCAATAAGGAGCCCTTAACAAAAATCGCAAACTTTGGGCTATTTCCTAATTTTTAAAAAAATTTTAATACATACTCAATTTCAACATCTATCTAAAATACTTAAATTCCTGTATTATTTCTCACAATCTAGGCTGTAACATTTCAATATTCCGTGATGAAAGTTTCAAAAAAAGCAGCTTTAATGCTCTGTTTAGTTTGACGCGAATGGTCGTTGTGACCCTTTGTTTCGTGTTTCGGCGCAGGATTTGAAATGTGTCAGCTGCAGACGTGAGAACCGATTGGCTGCCGTGAAAGGACGCCTTTGTGCCCTCTTAAAGGTGGAGACTGTCTATGCAGGAGTACGTGTGTGTTCGGTCGGTTTCGGCTCTTTCTCGCGCTGAAAAGCGTAGTCGCTGAATGCACTTGACAAATACCTCATCAGAACACACATTATATTGGCGACGAGCGACGAGAAGAAGGGTTGACGGGGACGAGCTGCAGCGTGCGATGAAATTCCACCAAACTCGATTACGGAGAAATATCAAGCGCGATTCTCCGTCTCTGCTCGCAATGCAATTGCGTGCTGAATTTATTATTATGATTATTATTTCGCTCGCTAACCTAATTGCTCGCGCTCGCTCGCTCGCTCGCCGTTAATTACATTCAAGGGACGATTCGATTCCGCCGCCCGGCACGGCCGCTGCACCCATTCACTGCAGATTGTAATCGCACGCTTTGTTGGAAACAATTGTTGACGGATTAATCCGCTCTCGCGCAAACGGGAAATTGAAATTGTAATTGCCACGCAAGCGCGCGCGCGCCCAGAAGAACTGTGTAAGACAAAAGAGATGAATGCAAATTGCTGAATATCGACTTTGCAGCGAAGCTCCGAGCAAAAACGCTCCACTGAATGTTCGCAGCTGATGAAGTTTTTATCAGAACAGTTTGACCTTTCGACAGACTGATTTTTAATCAACGGATAAACTTTGAACTTTGATTGTGATCCTGCTTGTTAAATTATTCAGATAAATTAATATTGAGAACTAAATATTATTTTCTGAAATTTTTTTATAATTAGTCAAGTTAAAAGAATTTCTACATAAAGTTTCAAAAACTTTTTTAGCTTTTCAGATTACGACAGTTTTTTGTTTATTGAAAAACAACAGTGTATTAAAATTGATCATCAACTTACATCGTTTTTTTTTTTCCATTTTTGAAATTTAAAATAAAAAACTAAATTTAAATGTACTCAACCAAAATTGTCCTTTGTGCTTGTATTCAGTGAAATGGAATGGCAAAAAGCGCTTTAAAGGACAAACAAAAAAATGATGGCATGCGAGCTGCAGCACAAAGACAAAAAGGCAATTTTATTTTTTTCATTTTTACCTGCGCGAATCGTTGAATTCCAAATCAAGGCTTTTTCGGTCGCGCCCTCTACGTCCGCGTACAGCGTTTTAATCCGTGCGTGAGTTAATCAGCAGCGGCCAGGTTCAAAAATCAATTTCCAATCTGCCGATGTCGCCCCGTCGCGGATTATTTTTTGTCCGCGCAACAAGCGCGCGGCCCGATAATCCGAGCGCGCGCACCGGCTTGTTTGTGCTCCGATGACTTTTATAGGCGAAACTTTTTGGCATCACACAGCAGGCAATTTCGGCACGATAATTAAAATTTGTCAGCCGGTCGGTTGGGTGGACGGGGGGCCGGTGGAAAGTTGGCGGGTTGACGAGCGAGAGCGCCTTGACGGGCTCTAATTAAAATACACACAGAGAGAAAGAGCAGGAAACGAGGGCTGAGAGCGAGGGACGCGCATGAAAAGCAGCGCCGCACTCAGGTATCTTTCAAAAGAGAGACCGGCGTTTGATTCGGAACACAAAATTTTTCAAACGAAAATGAATGGTCGCGCCGCTCACAAAGTTATCGGCGTGCCTAATCAATTGGAGTAGCGGACGGACGGATGGACAGACCCACTATCATTGACATCAAAGCCTACGTACGTGTGTCCCTTGTGTGCAGAGAAAATGTTTGCGCAAAAGAGACGGGCGTGCTTTTTGACGAGGCAGTCATACTCTGTAGTTATATAACAGTAAATTTTAAATTTGCGAATAAATTGACTTTCTGTGCACTGCAGGTTGACTCGGTGAAATCAGATTTTATTTGCTGGTAGATTAATTTATTTCATCTGTGGTTCTTTGAATCTGGTTAAAAGCAATGTTCAACCTCACTGAATTTATTGACTTTCAAATCGGAGTTTCTAAAAATTTTGAAAAATATTAGACGTTCATTTATTTATTTGAGACCGTGATTTATTTGTAAACATTATTTTTTTATTTTTTAAAGAAATCTAAAATTTCAAGTCGTCCAATTATTGTTGTTTATTTCTCCAAATTTTTAAATTAATATGTTAAAATTCAATTGTTAGAAAACATTTATTTGAAAAGAAAGGAATTGCTGGACAAAACGGCGCCAACACTAGCAAGAATTTTATTAAAACTTCGGAGATCAAAAATACCCCAATCAGCCGCAGTCAGCCTCGGTTGACTTGATTGGCAAAAGCAAATTTCGAGAAATATTGAATCTGGCAATTTTAGTTAAAGTTTAACATTATTATATCTTATATCTATGCAGAAACAGTTTAAAATTAAATGTACAGGAGAGTCCAAGTTATTGAAGTAATTTTTATTAATTTTCTAAATTCATCGATTGTTTTATATTTTTCACAAATGGATTAAAATAAAAACGAAAATAGGTTTTTCAAACAATTATTTTATTCGTCTCCAAACAGTCAATAGTTTTCAACTCAGTTTGTTATGTCAGAGAAAGTTTATAGTAAATAAATTGCAAACCTATTTTCTTTTTTTATTAAACAGCAATATTTAATGTTTACTGAAACATGAATATTCTGGTATAGACTTTTTTACGCTTTTTGTTTATTCATTCCATAAAATATTATGGATCAGAATATTTATTATAAAAAAATGGAAAAGCAGGTTCATTTGCTAAAAGCCGTTCGACTCAAGTGGCCCTCGAAGCGCAATTTCTCGCTCGGCGGGGTAAGACGGGAGCAATATCAATATTCGAGAGAGCAGCAAATATTTGGCGAAAACGTATCGGCGCGCATGTTGCCTGCTGTTTAATACCCGAGATATATTGTATTTCAATAAAGATTTCGCTCTCTCGCTCTCTCTCCGATAAATATGCATTCGGGGGCGGATGAATTTCATATATAAGAGGGTCTGTGGCACTCGAGTGCGTGCGCCGGCTTGGTATTTTATAAATTATTCAGACTACTATTTTGTGAAATCGCGAGCTCTTTAGTATGTAGTGGTGCTGCGCGCTCTGCTCCGCGCGCCTTTAAGAGGTTTTTCTCTCGCAAATTTATGGCCACCGACGCCGCGAAAGAGGATGATTATGTGGGCGTGAGGGAGCAGAGGGAAAAAACTGCCGAGAGAGAGAAAAACCCGAATGACTGTTGGCTCCGTGTAGAATTCATATCGTGCGAGCAGTTTAGACGCGGGTTATATGGAAATGGCGTCCACAAATGTGGGGAACCTTCAGATTGAAGAAGCGTGGAAAATAAATTGAGAATGCATTCCAGTAAATTTAGGAAAAATTTTTTCAATTTTTAGTTGTGTTGCAACTTAATTTTAAGCAAGTCTTTAATTCATAAATTATATGGATTTCATGAAAAATTTAAACCGGGCAAAGAAAAAATTAAAAAAAATAAAGAGCAACGGAATACAAAAGGCGACCTGGTACATAAAAAAACATAAGATTTTGTCTTGTCCAATAAAAAACTAAGTGGGGGGAGAATTAATGAAGAAATAAAAATGAAAAAGGGAGAAATAAATATTGAAAATAAACAGAAATTAATAAAGCATAGGCCTTTTTTGGTTTCTGGAATATTTGTTTCTTAAATCTAAATTCTCCCCGTTTAATATTTTAATTTTTTATTTATTCCTCCCACTTAATTTTAATTTGGACACGACAAAGCCCTAGTTTTCAAAATACCAGCAGACCGCGCAGGTCGCATTTTGGGGTCCTTTATTTTTCTCATTTTTTCTTTAAACGAGGTTTACCTGGTTTCAATTTTTAATCTCTTAAATTAAATTAAATTATGGTGATTTGAATTTAAATTCGGCTCTTCCGCGATGGGTTTTTGAGTTTTTCATAGTTTAAGAAAAACAATATCCTATACTCCACATGTTTCGGCTGCAGTCATAATTCATGAGCTGTGAAAACATTTTGACAAAAAATTAGTACAAAAATAAATCTTTTTTCAAAAATCACTTTTTCTTTCATAGTGACAATTTTGAGTGAAAATTTATTGATTAACATTTACTTTTCACAAAATAATTTTTGACAAATTTGACATTTATTTCAAAATATTTTTTTAAAAAAAAACATAAATTTTATTCTAATATTTTTCGTCAGAATATTGAAACGTGTGTTTTAAATTAAACAAGTTTGTAATCACTAGGAAAAGTTCTTAAATTATTCAAAAATTAATTTCAGCCAGGATAATTTTTTTTTGAAAATTCATAATTTTTCCATTTTTTTACCAAAATTGTCAATTTCGAATAACATTCTCCTAAAATTGGAGCGCTTTAGCCTATATACAGTGGTTACTGGTTAATAATCCGAAATAGATTTGCGTCACCAGCATCAGAGCGGATTAGCTGCAAACTCTATCACTCGCTCGCTCGCTACTCATCGAGCATTAGCAAATCAACGCCTAATCATCAGAAGCGCGTTCAAAACACGTCCGTCCGTCCGTCAAACTAGGATGGAACTTGTTGCTGACGATGTTTTTCCCGTTGAATAATATATATGCCGCTTTGCATAATCCTTTAAACACTCTCGCAGGAACTACAGTCAAATAGAGGCACCGCACTAGCGTGCATTGTTGCCGGCGATAATAAAGCAGCAGCTCTCCCCGCGGTATTATTTTATCTTTAAGCTGCATTACGGAGAGCGAGTGTGTGATGGTGGCTGGCTGATGATGGTCTGGCCTGTTTAGCGTTGTTGGCTGTTGCTCTCTCTCTCGGTTTGCTACCCTCGCCGTCTGTGCCGCCGCCGCAGCAATTCCACTCGCTGCCTGTTGCATTCCACCACCGCAAATTATTACGATTAGGAAGGACGCCAACTTTTCGCCTTTATCTTTTAAATCTTGGCAGCGAAAACGCCCCGGAAAGAACAAAGAGAGGGAGAGTGAAAATGCCAGATAAGGGAATTTGTGGAGGCCAAGGAAAGAAAGAAAAAAATGCTAGAAATTGGGTTGAAATTCACTTAATTGTTTCAATTTTGTGTATGGAAATGAATGAATCGGGCAGAAATTGCAGAAATTGTTTTTTATTAAAAAAAGAAAAGAATATAAAAAACTATTTCTGCAACGAGGGAAAAATTTGATTCATTCATTTCCATGATCATCTCCTCGAGTATCAACTTCTTCAAGCAAATTTTAGGATTTTTTTTTTTTTAATTCTTTTAAATACGTAATTTTGTTGTGCGTTATATTATTTAAAATTATTTTTGCTGTGTGTATAAAGATGCTTTTTGGTGTAAAAAAGCTCAATATTTAAATGAATTTTCCAATTATGAGTGAGCATTTGGAAAAGTGGAAAAAAAACGCTGAATAAGAAACACAAAATTTAAATTAAATTTAATAAATTTCCTTCAATTTAGCAAAAATGAATTTTGGTGAACTCATTTACTCCAATTTATTATTACAGGAAGACAATTTGATATGAAATTATTAATATTCGCAAAAATATCATTGCAAATCATTTTTGTCTGATTTTTTTAGAATTAAACGGTTGTCATAATTTAATGTTCATCATTAAAATAATACAGAAACGAAAAGATACAAACTTGATATCAGCTTGTGCAAGTCGAATGAAAACTTTTGAATAAAATTTACATGAGAATCGAAAACGCCCGAGAGCCAAGCTCATTATTTGCTTCACCTTGCATGAGAGGTCACGGTTCGTTTTACGTTTTGGGCGCTGCTTTTTAGCGAAATTCCCATGAACACACGGGCGATTTTTTTTCCCTCTCGGCTGCTGCCCCGGCGGACGCTAATGATAATTAATTTCCAGATAGCCCGATGTTTTTGCTTATGCGCCCGTCCGCTCGCTCGCTCGCTCGCTCGCTCACACACATGGCCGTTTTCCCATCAGCGTGTTTGTTGTTTTTCCACTCTCTTTAACCTGAAATAATAACTCTTTATGGGTGCGCTCGCAGCGGCCGCGCGGAAAATAATTATGCCAACAATAGACCGAAAACAAGTTTTTCATTCTCCATTTTACAATGTTACGTAAAATAAATATATATAAATTTAGGTTCGGATAAAACGCATTGTTGGATTTGCAAAGTGACAGGTTTGTATGGAAATGTAGCCGGCGACATGTGTGCAGCAAGTTGTCAGAGGGATTTTTATTTATTTCTCGCTGCTCGGTCTAATATCGCGGCGTCGGCCGGGGCGGTAAAGAGACATAACGGCCGGGAAAAATGGATGCAGAGATAAAATGGAGGCTGCAACACGACGAGCGAGAGCGAGGGCGAAGAGCTTTGAGGGTATAAAATAGGGTACGAGGTAGTTTGCATGCAAATTGAATAAGGTTCGAAAGTGATGGGGAAGAAGCGCAGCCGGCGAGGCCAAAAGGTGTAGCAGCCGAGCCAGCCGAGCGCGGGGCGAAAATAAAAGAGGGCGACAAGATTTGCTCTCGACACCGCTTAATCAATTCGACCGAAGGGACGCTGGCTGGAATATGCAGATTTTCGGAATTTGCACGAGCCGAAGAATAATGCACAAAGCGAAAATGCAAAAAAGTCGGCGCCCGGTGCCGGCCAAAGATTCGAGTTGAAAGGTTAGAAAAACTTGATGGAAAACAAACTCGGATTTTTCTGCCAGTGGCGCCGGTACACAGGAAAGTTTTTCAAATTGCGAGTATAAAAACAGTTCAGATCTTCAAGTTAAAGAAATTATTATCAAGTTTTTGAATTAGTTCAGAAGGAAAATCGAGAAATTTAAAACCGGTAGTTATAAAGCTGAGGATGAGGAGGCAAAAATTGCAGTAAAAAAATTAGGATTTTGAAATTGCTATTTTATTCATATTTGATAGATTGATTTAAAGTTATTTACTAACTCAATAAACATTTTATAATTTTATTTTTAGCATTGAAAATTGTATTAAAAATTGCCTATTAATTATATATTCAAGATTTACTTTTTTTTGCAAAAAAATTGTTTCCTTTTTGGTCCTTATTTTGATTATCGCGCGACTATTCATTATTTTCATATAATTTTGTGTTCACTCTGATAAATTCTCATCACTTTTTGTTGAAAGCTGCTTTGATTCCGAGGATTAGGGTGTTGTAGTCCCTGTTTTACATTAATTTCCGCCTCCCATCGGAATTTTTCCCATCTCACGCGATCGTGCATCGGTTCACGTCGTCAGGCGCCACATGATTGTCACACGCAGCGAATTTTCCACGAATCGATCGCACAATTTTTCATCATCAGCAGCACCGGGGTCCTCTTTTTCGCTCTCTCTCTCTTGCTCCGTTCGAAAGGAATATTTTAACGCTTCAAATGTTATGCAGATTTCGCTCCCTTTTCTCTCTCTCTTTTTTTTCACTCCGGGCCCCACAGCTGAAGTAGGAATTGGCTCTGCTGCGCCCTTTTTTAAAGTGGAGTAGAGATTACGCTGCGGCAATTTATGCATCTTTTCTAATCCGCCAACGCCATTAGAACGAGTTTATGGGATTTGCCGAAGAGGTAATTTCAATTAAGACTCCCTCTTTTGATCAAAAATTTTTTTTTTACAAAAAAAAGAAGGGAAAATGAACTTTTTACCTCTCGCAGGGGAACTGGTCAGAAATTCTGTTATTTGTTTTCTGCACTCGGACGTGCATTATTTTGTTTAACAATATAAGGCCAGAATTAAGTAGAGAGCACAGGCTTGTTCGGCTTCCATCTTGATGACAATTCCAGTTGTTACACTCGAGGGGATTTGACCCAAAACTTGGCGCGGCCCTTCAAAACCCAGCGGCCGTCAACTCGGCAGCGACCCTTGTTATGTACTTGTTTGTCTTTCTTCGGCACAACTCCCGAGCGATGATACTCGAGCAACTCTTTCCGCCGACGCTTGATTGCATTAAAACCGAGACGCAAAGCGTCTTGCGCGCGTGCAGCGGCGGGCATTATTATTATTAGCTTCTTTCGAGTGCTTTGCGCAAACAATCTTGAGCTTTGTAGCAAAATCTGAAACGAATTCTTCCTCTCTTTGTTCTAGGTAAGTGTTTCCGCTCGACGGACGCTCTCTTTGTCGTGATGGCTGTGGAGATGTGGTAAAGTACAAAATGCAATTATATCATTGAATTGTGCATCCAATAAGACATCCGAGTAGAAAATATTTCATTTTACACTGGCAGAGATTTGGCAGCCAACATTATTCGATAATTTAATTTTTAATCTATTTTTGGATTATTCATGAAATTAAAATGAAAAAGTTTTTTATTTTCAAATTGAATTCACCAATTAAATTCAATTTGGTGGATCCAGAAAACTATTATTGCTGATTTTTAAATGAAATTATATGCTTGATTGAGCAATTTTGTCATTAATTTGAAAATTGAGTAGAATGTAGCTCATTTAAAACATTCATGCAAAAATTAGTTCAAAGGATAAAAAAGTTCTCATGAAATGAACGATTCTGGTCAAACATTTAGCCATAGTTCGGTGAATAATCCTTCCCTGCGGGCAACAAATCAAAATTGTTGTCCTTGCAGATCATAATCTTTGCCGGTCCCTCCCGCAATCAATTCGGCACATATAAAATAAACGACCGGACTCTAATTGAAACTAATAATAAAACGGTGCAGATAAGACACAATAACAATCAAGCTTTCCGCTGACTCGGCCGATAATATTGGTCCTAATGACGGCGATAAAAAGAGGGTTCGTGTTTTTTCGGCTCTGCAATTTAATTCAGCCGCACCGATATATCGGTAAAAAAAAAAACGGTGGCGTGATTAGACCGGAGCTTTCCCTACTCGCGTAATCGTTCCACCGTCGAGTGCAAAATACGCACTGGGGGAAACAATAATGATCGCATTTTTACAATACGGTCGTTGCTCCGGCAGAAAGAGCGATTGTATAAATGATTAGATTTTTTACTACCTCTGGCTCGATTGGTAATAAAAATGGGCGCTAATAGTAGTACCGGTGATGCACGGACGTCATTCAATTCGCTCCAATCGGAATTAATTTTAATAATTCGGTGAGGCTGAAATTTCCAAAATGGCCGAAAGTTAATGGAAATTGCCTAAAATCAAACATTCGGTAATTACACACATGATCGGTAAAAATAAAAATTGGTTTATTTATTTGTTCACGGGAGCGTGAAATGAAGTTTTTATGGGAACGCCCGTGCTAATCACTAAGCTTGACATGGCATTTCCGCTCATTAATTTATTTATTTGCGAAAACTTTTAATTGGCCACGCTCGTGTATCCAGCAGGAAGCAGACCGCGCGTATATTTCCATAAAAGTTTCTCCACCATTAAAAGCTTATAATTAATTCGCGCCCACGCTCGCTCACAGAGTGCATCCCAGTTGAAAAAGTCTCCGGTTGCATTGCTGGATGTTTTTCACCGGCACTCGCGGAATCCAATTAATTTGACGATTTGTTTTGCTGCAAAAAGCGGCCAACTTGTTTTCTGCTTTCCCACTATCGCCCTCCTCGCGGAATATGATTAAATTTAATTGCTTTTCCCTGCTGCTAACTCTGCGACCGACAAAACGCAAACATACGCTTTTGCATTTAGACCCGCTGAATTATTAACCAGCCGAGTGAAGTTTTTCCCCAAATCCATCAGAAAAGATAAATAATTCAGACTCTCAGTCGGCGTTTGATCAAAAATGCAGATAAACTTTTACGACACAGCAGAAAAAATGTCAAATGTAAATGTCAGAGTAGATTAAAAGTTTTTTAATTAAAATCTACAAATCATCAAAGAAAAATATGAATAAATTAACTTGCTTAAATTCAAGGAAATTTTATGAATTGAGTTTGGTTGCTGTAATTTCCACTGAATGGAATCCGGAGTTTCCACCTCAATCGCACCTGTGGGGGGCGTGAATGGCAGAATAACTAACTGAGATTTGCTCGAGACGCAAATCAAAACATCTCAATTGCGGGGCACACGCGATTTGTAAAACCTGCTTTTGCCGGATTTGCTGAACTTAAGGCCCATAGAGAGCACTCGGCACTCGGCGGGCATGTAATTAAATACGCTATTCAAATATTATTTTGCGACGACATGCGCTTAATGGCATCGCGTGTGTTTGCGGCGCCGAAATTGAATTCATGCCGTTCCCTTTGCTCTCCTTGTTTGCCATCAATTCATTGCGTTTGATATGTGAGCACATCTTGGAGCAACAAACCAGCCAACCAACACAAACTTTTGATGCTCTCGCCCGCCGTGCAGAACCACGTATTGAATGTCAAACAGCAGCGCCCGCGAGCGAATAAATTATTAATGCACGCGCCCTCCGCGCGCGCTTTGACGCCGCGGATCGGCTTTGAATTATTGCGGGTGCCAAGTCGAATTCCCAAATTTAATGCGGAACGGTTTGTGGGTAAATTTTGTTTTGATCAAAATTTCGGCGAGAAAAATTTTTAAAAATAAATCGAATGTATTTTAATAAATTGTAATTTAACTGCATGAATAAGTAGCTCAAAATCAGAGAATATTACTTTATAGTAATGTTTGATGATTGAAAAATCGTTGCAAACTGATTTATAATAATAAAGAAAAATATTATTTTAACCATATAAAATATAAATGTTTAAAAATATTTATAAAACGATAAACCTTTCATATAAAATGTGCAAAATTAGAAATAATACAAAAATGTTATTTTCATTATTTTAAAATTTTATTTAAAAGTACTAATAAATGATAAAAACTTGTATAATAATTATATAATAAATTAATTATAATTTAATTATGATAAATGAGGACTTGCCCTCCAAGTAGAATGAAAGAAAGTAAATTTAAAAAAATTAATAATAAAATCAAACCCTCTGAGAGGAAGTCTCAATTTATGCATGAACATTAATAGGAAAATTATTTAAGAGAAAAATTTGCTGATGGCATTACAAAAAATATTAAAATCACACCATGAATGGTATTTTTATGATAAATTATGAAAGCCCTTGAAAAAAATGTGGGAAAACGTGCAGCGATTTTGCCGTTGGGCAGCAAATTAGAATAACATTAGCTTGTGCTTCTCTCTTTTTTCGTTCACTGCCCACCGGCGGCTGATCGATAAAATCGGCTGCTGCTCGTTTTTTGTGTATTATTTTTTCCTCTGGCTGCAACATTTTTTTCGCAATCCCCCAAAGACTATTTCGAGCAGCGGCGGCGCTCAAACAACAGGCAGCTGCTGTATTTTTCCGAACGGGCCGAAGAATGAGAGCGCGCATATTGGGTTTTGTATGTGCAAGAGTCGGTCGGTCGGTATTAAAAAATATATATACCAGAGAGAGAGGGAGGGAGAGAAGCAGCTCGAGGGTTGTTGCAGCGGCGGCGGCGGCTAATTTGCAATAAAAGTAGTGGCGCGCAGCTGGATTTTTGCGGTTTAATCAGAGAAACCCAGATCCAATCACGCTGAATTAAGCAGCAGCCAACAGGCGGCTGATGCTCCTACTCAAGCCGGACCGCCGTTTTTCTCTCATTAACGAAGTTGGATTGATGAAATAATTAGAGAACAACAACAAACTGTTCTATTTATTACGAATTTCTAACATTTTTCCTATTAATGACATTCCAATGATTTTGTTTTAATTAGATTTATCAAATATTCTCAAACTAACTGGCTGTTTGTGATTTGATTTTTATAACATTTAGACATCCCCTGTGAGATCAATAATCCGCACACATTTCGCCCCAAGGGCTTTCCTTTCCATTTCAGTGGAGAATGAAAAAATATATTCATCCCATGGATGATTTATCGCCTCTGTTAACCCAGCCAAATCCGGCAATTTCACGTAATTTTTTTGGTATCTCTTCCAGGGTAGCAAAAAAATAATTAACGCGCACGTCCGAATCTCGTTTTAATTTGAAATTTTCTCTGTTGTGCGCGCGCAAAGGCTGTTCACGTGCGTGCATGAAAATTAAGCCCTCTTTTGTTCGGACGCAACTCTCGTCCCGTGAAAAATAAGTTTATCCCTCGCGGCAGGTATGTGTGTAGTCTTACGGTCGTTACGGGAGCGACGGGGAGATTAAACCGTGTTTCATCATTTCGCATGTTACACACACGCGAGGAGATAAAAGAAATATAATGGAGAGCAGCGCATGCAGATGGGGGCGGTTTGTGTGAGCTCGCTTTTCGGTGCGAGTGAGCAGTTTTGAAATAAAGCATCAGCAACAACAACCTGGCCGCCGTAATTGCGATGCCGCAGAGAGAAACCTACTCTCGTTTCTCTCTCTCTGGTTTTTTATTATTTGCGGTGGTCGACCGACCAGAGAGAGATAGCAGAGCCCTTTTTGTCCGTGGCATTTATTTGCATGTTGGGTGCATTTACATGCACCGCAGGGATGTATATAGAGCGAGCGAGGCAGGTGGAAATCGATTCGAGTGCAGCCCTGAACGAAATGGGAAACTCACGCCTGAGGCGCGTCTTCGCCCTATTTGCTTTCAATATGCAGATGGAAATCGATCCGAGTTAGGCAACTTGCCGATCGTGGCTGCGTTCGGGTTGCATAACTTGGAATTTGAAAGGGAGCTCTTTTTCGTTTGGTTCCTGTAATGTAAGGAATAGAGAAAAAAAATCCAACCTACTTCTGAGTATTTTTCCACATTGTTTACATTCAATTATTGAAAAGCAGCTTGCGATCTGAAAGTCACGGGGACGAATCCAGTCAGAAATTGCTTTTGTTGGCTTCTATTTATCTAATAATAATTTTTGCATAGAAAATTACATTCTATTTTTGAAAATAATTGGTTCAAAAAAATGAATTTCTAGACAAAACCAAGAATTTTTCCATAAATTCCGAGATTAAGAAAAACCATCCGCCGCAGTGAGCCTCGGTTGACATATTTACAGATTTAATTTGAAAAAATCTACCAATTGAAATATATTTTTAGAATATTTTGAAACGTGTTGATGCTATATTTTTGTCAATTATATAAAAAGTTAACAATAGAATATAACAGAAAATTTCTTATATAAACATTTCTGACACACTTTGGCAAATATTCATTTTTGTTCGAGCCACAAAATCCACGTGTTTGTGTCGGCTGTCGTAGTTATTTTTGGTCGCAAATTTACAAGCGCGTCAATCCCCAATCCATTACGGTTCTTTTACGCCACACGTATGGTGGAAAAAATAGTCACCAGACATGCACACAAAGCAAGCCGACTAGTGCTCGGAATCGATTAGCGTGGCAGACGCTGTGCAAACATTCCGAAGACGATTATTGTGAATGCAAAAGCTGGTGCGAATGACACGTATGTGAACGAATAAACCGCAAGGGAGTGGAGAGAGGGAGAAGCGCAAGTAGGGTGGTAAAAACCGGCCGTGGCGTATCGATTGATAATAGGCACCATATTGCGAAGGATAAACTGGGAAGCTGAAAAAACAGCACTTATAGTGATTTATCTGCCGTGAAAAGGGTCTTTCAATTCTATAGACATGCAAAAAAGATCATTAAAAAATTTGTAATTGAAAAAACAAATCGGAAACTGCTTTTAGCTTTTAAGTAGCACTATTATTATTTTTAAATTTCTAGTCTCAAAATATGTAAATTTTATGAACTATTTTTATTTTAATTTAGTTTAATATAATTCAAATCAAGATCGAAACGACCTATTCAAAATTGTTACCAGTTTAGCCAACAGATCCCCCTTTTCTTTTTTTTTTTGGTGAGACAAAATCACGAGAGCCCGTCAAGCTTGCGGGTTGTAAATATTCGCCGGCTCAGGAGACCCATGAAAAATGCAACATCAGTGAGACGAGTGTTGCTCTCGGTGTCGGTGGTCGTCCATTTTTAACCAGCCGCCAACAGGTGGCATTATTTCACCGGTTGGTTAGGAAACCATCAGTTATTCGCTTTGACGACCTCGAACGCGATGAATTATTAAAATGAGCCTCCGCCGCCGGGCTGCACGGTTAGGCATGCAGTTTCCTCTAAAGCGGCGAGGCCAATTAATTTGCCGCAATTAGAGTTTAATCCCCGCGGGGCCACAAGCGCATGATTCATAATTGCAAATGGATATTGAATTAAACCGCAGCCACATAGTGATTAATCAATACTAATGATAATAATTGCGCTGTTGCCGCCCTCCTCGTCATCAAAGATGGGGATAAAAAAAATGGATATAAAAAAGAAGTAAATTACCGGTCCGCGGGGAGAGAAACATTTCAAATATTTTTATCGCTACAATTGTAGCCGACGCACCAATATATCACTGGTGTACAAAGAGCGAAAAAATTTACAACCCCTCTCGCCTGAATGGGGTTGCAATCGATAAAAAGCGCTCACACACGAGTTTGCCCGCCCGCTTTACGAGCGAGCAGTCAATTCTATCTCGCGAAAAAAGCATGGGTTGCGAGAGTAGCGGGGCTGGTCGGTTATCCCAAGCCAATTAGACCTACATACACGAGATGTAATTTGCGAGACGCTGGAGCAAAAGTTGCAGCTGCTGCGGGTCGGATGTTGAAAGTTGAGAATGCTGGAAATGCATCTCCCGTCCCGCGGATGCAATCACGACGCCGATTGAAATGCTAAACTTGCTGACTCGGAATTGATTGCGTGGTAATTCCAGTTTGATTGCTGCTGAGCAGGCTGATTTGGAAAATTGATCTGCCTTTTTATATATAAAAAAAAATATGAGTACGGATATTTTTTACTAAAAAAAATCACAGTTTACATTGAAATTAATTGGGTTGGGCAAAAATTCTTTTTAATGCAAACTACAAATTAAATAATTTCCTGAGCTCACAGAAAATTTGAATTCTTATCTTAACAATTTCACGTTCAAAATTTGAACCGTTGTTCTTTTATGGGGGGATGAAATTCCGAGATTGCAATATGCGAGAGTAATAAAACGAAATAAAAGTCCGCCGAGATAATTTACCGCGGTGGTGCGGCATAAGGAGTGTGCCTTTGATCGTCCCTCCGGCAGCCCATTTGCGTGGCGCATACATATTTATTTATTGCTTCCCTCCTCTTCTCGCTCGACAAAAAGGCGAAGGAGCACAAGCCGGATATTTCACGTATGCAGGAAATCGCTCGGCTGTTGACACAGGACTCGAATTCGGAAAGAAGAACGGGGTTAAGGTGTGTGCATAATAGAGGCGGCGACAGAGATATGATGAGAGCAAAAGGCGTCGTCGCCATGACAACCCTCCCGAATCTTGAGCCCTGCCTCATTTTAGGGGTGATTGATTTTTTTTCCTTTCTTTCAAATTTCTTCCACCAGAGGAAATTACCGCTCGAAAATTACAAACAAATCGATCGGGCAAAGAGACGCAAATTTTTTGCCCCCTCTCGCTAATCTTAAGTGCATACTTTATTAAGCACTCGACGCGCGCACTTTACAAGCAGCAGGGGTGGTTTTGCGTTGATGAGCAGGCAAGGGTTCTTTGCTGTCTGTGTGTATGTGTGCGAGTGCGATGAGGCGCGGACGATGGATGGCACCGGCGGCTTGTCACCCTGAAAAGGCTCCAACCGGCCGGGCTCTTATTTTTTAATCTGGCGTGCGCACGCGGCCATTTTCTGCCACCAACGTCGAGTTGCAAAATTTAAAAAGGGGTTCTTTTGAATTGGAAAAAAGATAGCGGACTGAGAACTGAAATGAACAGCGGCACAGCTTTTATTCAAATTTAAAAATAAATCCGGAGATTTTTAAAGGAAACCCCTTATTTGTCCGGAAAAAAAGACATCCGAATTTTGTTTTCGGCATTTGTCCGAAAATTATTCATCAGAAATTATTTATCAGAACAACAGTTTTTATTTATCAGAAATTCATTTATCAGAAAACGCTATTGCTTGAGCACAGTTGTTTATGTCTTGGTTTATATGTGAAGTGGACTAAAATCTAAACTTATTGAGACGAGCAAAAATGTTAATTATTTCTTTATTATGTGAGCTCAACCGCCTTCATCCTTAATAAGATATGAAAATTAAAATTAATTATAATCAGCATTAGATCTTCATAAATGCATGAATTTAAAACAAGAAATTATTTTTAATTTCAACATGGCACTAAATTCAGAGACGATAGAAATCAATACATAAAGCATACAAAAATTTTTTAAACTAATAAAAAACGTTTTTTTTCTCCAAAAATTCAGTAAAGGAACTCATAATCTTTCAAAACTATTGGACAATGAATTAAAAAAGATAATAAATATAAAAATACTTTATAAAATCTTAAGAAGAAAAATAATGCAACAAAAACATTTTAAAACTGTTTAAAAAATCTTGAAATAGTTAAGAAATTTTAGAATTTCTAAAATAGATTCCAAATATTATTGGCAGAGTACGTGTTGCTATAGACTCTTTGGAGTGCTAAATTTTCTGACTATTGCATTTCTTACTTTTAAATTTCTGACATTTTAAAAACAGGTTTTCTGATTAATTTTATTCTGACAAATGCAAAATGCTGTTTTCTGACAAAAAAATTTCGGACAAATAACGGCGACTCATTTTTAAACATTGCTGTTTGTAATGTTTTTAATAAAAATATGCTTTACTTGATTGTTTTAAATTGTTAACTTAAATGTTTAATGATGAATAATTGAATTGATGACAATACAGTTAAAATATATCAATAAAAAATAATAAATATAATAAATAATAGTTACAAGATTGGAGCTCAAAAAAAGGCACAGGCTCACAAGACAAAAAAAAAATAGTAAAGAAAAAATAAATAAAATGTGCCAATTGAATTGGAAAGATGAAATTTTTCCCAAATTTTCAAGGATCAATAAAAAAATCTTCTTAAAAATATTAATGCATAAAAAATAAGCGAGTTTCTTTTTAACTAAAAAGCGACAAAAGTGTGGTTTTTCATCATCTGGTACTCTTTCCGAAGCGGAATCAGAGCGCATTTTCCGTTTCCGCCTCTCACACACACATGCACGCATATATATTTTCCATTAAAAGCGAGCCGAGAAATGGAAAGTCGTTACCGGTCCACACATGCATAAATTTATTCTGCCTCGCTCTCATATCTCTCTCTCACATTTCTATTTTAATTTCGGCCAGGAAGCGGCGTTTTTGAACGAATCTTATCGCGCGAAATTGAATTTTCATGCAGCTGAAGCTCTCTCAGGGCTGACGGCAATAAAGCACCGGATGCAGAGAGGAGCTCATCGTTCTCTCTCTCTCTCAGCGCAAGGCAGGCTTGCTGCGTTCTCTGGTGTAATTATTTAACCTGCTGTTGTCGTCGTCGTCGTCGTGTCTCTCGACCGCTCTGGGTTGACATAACCTCGTTTTGCAAAATACGCCCGCAGATGGGTGTGTGTGCGCGGATGCATAATGCGAAACGTCTCTCGTCTGCTCTCGGGGAGGAAAACAAAACCGGATGGGCAGTGCCGGTTGACCGCAATTTCGGCCGGCCTTTCTTCATTAAAGGACCTGCCAACGCGATAAATCCGACTCTACGACTTCGGGGTACAATAATTAATGCAATAAGTGAAATCCCCCTTGATGTATCTAAAGGTAATCCTCGCAAAGCTTTCTGTTCAGCAAAATGTGGTTAATGAAAGTTTATTTTAACTTCCAAGACATTCCAGCTTTAATTTGGAAGGTTTTATTAAAGCTTTGCCTCAGATTGGCTATTTAAGTTATCAAAAAATAAAACTTTGACTCAAGTCGGCATTTTTCTGATAGGTCAAGTGCGTGCATTTATGTGAGCTACGTGAAATGTCTCTATAAATTTAATAAATTTAACTTGACCTGTTTCAAATTGCAAACTTCTTAAATTGATTCACAATAATAAAAAACAAAATCATAAAGAGAAAATTTAATTTACTTTCCATGACAATGTTAATTTGGTTGGAATTTAATTGAATCCAAAGTTTAAAGTTTTAACTCTTTGAAGTTCGTGTCTCCATGACTTTGCAGCTTTGACATATTATTCAAATTCTGCGTCTGTGTGTCATTTCCTCGGCCGACTCTCGCTTGTGCCCCTGCGGCGGTCCCCTCGCTGCAACCCGCCCGCTTCCTTTCCATAAACACACCCTGCTAAACACACATACATCAACATACATGGGCCGGCGGCCTCGGCACTCTATTAAACAAGTAAAGGGTCACCTCTAGGGTGCCGCGCGCGTTATATTTTGTTCTTTATCGCTGCCGCTCGATAATAGGTTATATGTGCATTCAATTTCGCCGGCTCGTGTGTGTGGAACATGAGACGGATCAACACATAAATTTACTTACTTTAATTATGTTTGCCAGTGTCGCCTTGTTTACCGTAACTTATGCGCTCTTTGCCGCAATTTATTTCCACTTTGATGGCAAAGGCACCCGCGCCGCAAATTGACTTTCGAAATTGCGTTTGACTTTGCGATGAAGACGGGAAAACTTGGAAATGCGGAAACGCCGGAATTCGGAATTGTTGCGGAGATTTTGAAACTCAGAAAATCGCTACTGCTTTTGCTTTTACCTTGGCAACTAATTGTTCAACTTACAACGGAATAATAATTAATGGATTTAATTATTTGATTTTATTATTTTGTCACATCACATTTTGAACATTCGATTGTTGACAACAATTTATTAAATAATGGGAATATTTTGGTAAAAACGGCAAGAATTTTGCTTAAACTTCCGAGATAAAAAAAACCTCATCCTCTGAAGAGATTTTTTTTAATATTTTAGAATTTAAATTAATCTAAAAGATTTGGCTTTTTGTATTTCATTTGAATTTTTAATTGTTTTCACGAGAATAAGAAGAAAAAACAACGGCACGTCCCTTTAAATTTGTGCTGCATTTCCAAGTTTTTTGAGCAACATAATTTTGTTGGTAGTTAAATTGGAAAAGTTTTCGAATCTAAAACAATCGTGGGTGTGAGATGATTAAGTCCTAAATGCGCTGCGAAGAAACAAACGCCGCTTTCTCTATCTACGACGTGCAAAGGGCAAAAAAGCAAGCACGCGCTGCGAGTGGGGTTTGTTTTTGGCCCTCGACGTCGGAGGCAAAAACCGCCGGGAGAGGAACTCGAGTTTGCGAGAGACAAAAGTAGGCTGTTTAAAGTAGCAGCAGCTATTTGCGTGTGTACGTCTGAATTTCCCTGGTGGTGCGAGAGTGAGAGAGCGAGGGGCACACGATAATACTGCGGGGGACAAAAACAAATGACAAAGCGCGTTATAACCTTCGCTTTGTCTTGGCAGAGACACGAGCAGAAAAGCGTCGCGTCTTTTGTGGCTGCTCCAAATGAGTTTCTCCGCAAACGTGCTCGAATAAATTTCCACCGCAGGCTATGGTTTCGATTTTGGTCCCCAAAAGTGAATTTGGCCGGCAAAATCTCGTCCCTCTCATTCATGCTAATTAATTTAGCGATCGATTCGGCCGGACGAGGGGCGGTCCCCGGTGGCTTTTCGAGGCCACGACACGCGGAGAAATCATTGTTAGAGCCAAGGATCAACCGGGGACTCGTCTCGGAGGAAGAAGAAGACGGCCTGCGTGTGTTGCACCGGCAGGCATCACTCTCCGGGGACGCCCCGAGAGCGACCGGCCTCATCCATTACTTATACGGCACGAAAACACTCCCCGCGTCCCATTACCGCGCCCCATTGTTTCCTCGCTCGGTCCCACGATTTTCAATAATCGCATTGATTTCTGCGGCCCAGGGAGAGATATTCGTTCGGAGGCTTTTACGGCGACCGAATCCCCTTTTGGCCATATAAAGCAGCAGCAGCAGATTTTCGCTACAACTTTCTTTGCTTCCGCCGGCTTAAAACAAAAGCAGGAATGGAAGTTTCTCTCGATTCCTTTCAATTTCGATTCATGCTTGAGGTGTTTTGCCCTTGATATTAAAAAAAAAGGAAAAAACGTTTTCTGAGCTTCATGAATGGAGACAATAGCAAAAAAAGTCTTAAATCAATTTTTACTTTCAATTTTCATTTTTTTTTCATGGTTAATGGTAAAATAATTTACTGAATGGAAATGAAGATTCGGGCTTTTCCTCGTTGCAAAAAAATTGTTTTTATTCAAAAACAAACGGCTCTACCAGTTTCGGTCACGGTCTGCGACCCTATTTCATGAGCAAGAAAAAATACAAAAAATCAGCAAAATTGAAAAAACCACATTTTAACATAAAAATCTTCTTAAAACTAACAAATTCAATTTTGCTGATTTTTTTTATTTTTTCTTGCTCATGAAATAGGGTCGCAGACCGTGACCGAAACTGGTAGAGCCGTTTGTTTTTGAATAAAAACAATTTTTTTGCAACGAGGAAAAGCCCGAATCTTCATTTCCATGATCATCTCCTTGAGTGTCAACTTCTTCAAACAAATTTACTGAATATTATCATTAAAAAAAAAATAAAAACATTAATTTTGTGTTAATTTATCACATTAATTCATTTTACTTACATATTTTTATTTAAATTCCATCATTTAACTGTTAAAAATAAAGTCAGAAAATAACTTTTTTTCTTAACAATGCAAAAAGGTATTTTTTTTTAATTTATGCTAAATGAAAATAGCTATTTAGCTAATTGAAAATCATTTGAATTTCAATTTTTTGTTTATGTTATCAATTTCCTTCAATAATTTCACCCTGACTTATTGCACATTGAAACTGCAGCAAATAGGTCATCTATTTTGTCCACAGGCATGATTTTCAAATAAGAATATTTATACACTTCAAGAGATCTAGTCTTGCAACTGAAAACCCTTTAAAAAGGAAAATAATTGATGTGAAAATGAAAAATTGTAAATATTAAAATTTATAACAATTTATTTCTAAATCAATGAAGAACTTACTAAGATTGTAGTAGTTATGGAGAAAATGAATAGATAAATTACTTGTTTTAATAAAAATTTGTTGCTAACTTCTTTGTTGTTCATTCTTCTTTTTGGTATTTTTTATTTTAGCCAAATTGATTTGTAGTGAATTTACTCTACTACGAGCACCAGAGTGCAAATAAATACACGTGCAAATTGTAGTCGGCAAGCAAGTAAGCACTTTTGCAGAGAGTAAACATTGAAACATCACAAGTCGCTCGAATTGGCGGAACGTCGGTGGGCAAACAACAAACCCACCACACTCGAAAGCGGATGCTGTGCTGTGTTTCTGTTTCTGTCTGACTGGCGTTGATCCTCTCTCTCGCTCGTCATGTTAATAGACTCGCCGTCATTATAATTAGCGCGTTGCACCCGACTAGTGCTGTCGGCAAACAGCAGTACACGTACGTATATTTGCGTTATGCAACCCGCCGCGCACAGCCAAATGCACATACCGCGGGTGTTTGTATATTCATTCGGATTAGAGGCGGCGGCGGCAGGGAGAGCTGGCAGGTCTGCAGCTTTTTGGGGGTTGGCGGCGGTTTGTCCCCTAATTATGTCGCTTTTTGCCAACAATAACAACCGGCTGGCTGGTCGGGCATCCAAAACACGACCAGCAAACAGACACGCACGCAACAGCAAATTTCGGCTTATTTGCATTCCGCGCCGGAAGCAACACAGAGGAATTTGTCTACAGCGTTTCAAGGGGTTTATTACAGTCTGTATAGTTGGAATGAACTGTGTAATTTACTAATAAAAAAGAGCTTGGATTTTAGTTCTTCAAATCAAAAGAATGAGATGAACAATCTAAAAAAATATGCATTAGTGAATTTAAATTTTTATTAAAGATCCTCTCCGGTCATTTGTATTGCTCTTTATTCTGAAAGATTGCTAAATTTCGAGTATATCTTGTGAAAACACTAATTGAAAATTCTAAACCGTTGCGTCTCAATCAAAAGAAAACCTAAATACGAAGTGATTCGCGCGAAAAACGTGTGAGAATTGAGTAGCCAATCAGATCCATCAGTTAAGTCCAAAAACTGCAGGTTTTTGTCACTTGTGGCGCTGCGATCGCTGATTTTGCCAAGAGAGGATCTTTAAACTTAAAACATTACAAAAGTTTTTACACCTTGAAAGTAATTTGATAAATTTAAAATTTTTGTATGAATTAAATCAATTTTCTCTTTTTACTCCTGGAAATGAAAATGATTCCGCCATCTTGCCCCATTTTCCGTCTCTGCCACATTTTTATTTATTTATTTGTATTTGCCACTTTTTTTTACACAGCCACCCCTAACAACTTGCCACGGTTGCTGGTGTGTGTGACACGCGCGTGAAGGAAGGAAAGTTGTTGCGCCGAAAAAGTGGCGGATTTCGCCCAAGATGACAGATAGCAGGGAGAAATAAATGCCAGAGGGAAACGCCACCGAGTGGAGAAAAATTATTTTATATATACGGCAGGGGCGAACACATCGAAGTCAAACAGCTCTCGAAAGAAAGGACGAATGGAGAAATATAGGAACATAGATTGTAGCGCGCCACTTCACGCTCCCCCTGCGCGAGCTTTTCTCTATATAGTGCGCTCTTCAATCATCAAAACACACACACACTCGTGCAACTTTCGGGTAATTTTTTATTCGACTACGCGTCTTTATTGTCGTCGTTCCGCGCACCCGCGACTCGCATTCATGTCCGGGAACTTTGGCGTTAGTTCACTGAAGGCGAAAATTGAATGCTTTTTTATTGAGCATTGACGCCGTTTTTCATTACGTTAAATGTTTTTTATTGTTTAATACACATAAAAGCAATCTGGAAAGTTGTTGATTGTTGGCAATAAAAATAAATTCTCAAAATTTGGTGTCTGGAAATCATTTTGTAAATAGAGTAATTGAAAATTTGAAAAGTTATCTACATTTTAAAACAACTTTTTTCAAAAAGAAAATATTTAGTTTGATTTTATTTTAAAATAAATCTTTTACAATTAGCCTTAAATGCTGATTTTTTTTACAATATTGTATAAATAATCATGATATTTTATTACCTCCTTTGTCAACTACCCGTTTGAGTAACTGGAGTGTACACTGAGGAGATGAACATTTCCCCTTTTTTTATTAAGTTTTCCATTTCTTTTCTGCACTCAAAGTGGCAGCCGTGAGAGCACCTTAAGGAGGTTGAGTGCGCGCGGATTGGTGCCGTGCTGTGCGATAACTCAGCTCGCAAATCTCCTTATCTCGGGCGCAGATATATAAATTCCGTGCAGTTATTTTTGCACCATAAATTGCAGTGTGCGCGCGAGTGAGCTCGGCGCTTCTTCTTATCATCAGCAGCGACGGAGCAAAAATAAAAAAAAAAGCTCCACGCGCGCATACAGGAGAGGTAAACACTCTCTGCCAGCGAAAAGATTCGCTCTGCAGGCTGCATTTTAATTTGAAAGATGCAAAGTAGGGTGAATAATTTGCGAGAAAGAGACGAGCCATACATGAAGCTGCAGAAATAAAAGATGAAGAGTTTATATACATTCTCATTAAATTCCCGAGAGCTCTCCTTTTTCTAATCCACTTTTTCCCTTTTCTCTCTGTGAAAATATGAATACACAATGATCAGAAAAAAGGAGAGCAGCTTGATGATTACCGCCTTGGTTTCCCTCAAGTCTCTTCTTTTTTATTGCATGGGCTTGAGAAAGAGGAGAAAATTGTTTGGACTTTTTTCTCAAGTCCGCAGCTGTTGCTGTTTGCGTTTCATATTCATGCAAATTGCTGCTAAATTCTTTGCTCTTTCCTGAAAAAAAAAACTCATTTTTTTTCCGCTCTCCATGCCGACTACTATTTAATCTGCGGAGAATATAATAATTTAAATAAAAACGACGAGGGGACGTTTCTGCAAAAATCTCTTCTTAATTTGGAACTCTCGGGCTTGTACGTATTCAATTCAGTATAGAGAGAAGCACCCCTTTTACCTTCCTCTTGTGAATGCAGCGCTAAATTCCCTTTTAAGATTTATTCACAAAAGTTTTGAAAGCAGCAGGGTAAAAATATTTCGCGTGTACATACGACGGTGTAGGGAGAAATCTTATATTGGCAGACTCGTCGCTTCCTCTCTCTTTCTGTCTACTTAGGCGGGCGGCGGGCTGATTAAGTTAGCGCTCGCAACGGTAATAAAATTCACAATCAAATTAGATTCCGCCGCCGCCGGTGCGCACGAATATCGAACGAGAGAACGTTCCTCTCCACTACTTCTTCTTCTTCTTCTCCTCGAATATTATTATTTCCACGGTGTAATTAAAGCGCTTTTATTTATTTACCTCGGAGAGAAATTCGATTAGCCTCGGGTGCGGCCTATCTAGCTTCGTTTTGTCCCAACCGGGGGATTAGCATTCGAATCCTCTTTGATGGATTGCACACGCAACAAAGTTTAAAAGGCGAGTTGATCCTTCGTGCGGGACAAGAAGGTAATTGAATGGGTTGGAATGTGTGCGGCATCGATCTTGCGTCGGACGTGCCGCCGGATCAAAACGCAATGCAAATGCCCGACGAATAAAAAAATACGCTCGCCGACCTCTGACATTATAAACCCGCCGAACAGCAGGTGAACTTCGGGCAACACCACCTGCCGTTTGTTTTTCGCCAAAAGGTTGCCGCTTTTGGTGAACCAATGACGTCACGCTGACCACACGCCGCTTGTCTACACAGGACGGGTATTTATGAACCTTTGAAAGTAAACAATGCCCAATTTGAATCGCAAATTTCTACTTTACGGAGATTTTCCTGCGTGTGGTTTTATTCAAATTGTGCACAAAAATCCTCAGAGTAAAGACGATACTAAATTAATAAAAAAAATAAGAATTTAAATAAATAACAATTTCGTTATAGTTAATTTACATAGTAAAAACACTTTAATATTTTTAAATAAAATAATATAAATTTACCAATTTTTTAAATTAAGTTTATATTTATAATATTTTTTAATTTTTAGCTCTTTGATTTGAAAATTTAAGATGAAATCAGCAAAATTGTCTATTAAAAATTACGATTAGAGAGTTAAATATATATTATTTTTAGATGTGACTCACTACATACTAATTTCAATAGTCCCATTGGAAAATTTAAGAAATTTGTGCGCTCGAAATAGGTTAAATCCACTTACATCGATATTCAAATCCTGGTTAATAATCATAATTATCTTATTATGATAACTAATTTTTTACAAATTTAATCTTCACTTTGACGTACAAGCTAATGGGAATTTTATTTCCACCTCCCAACACCAGTCAGCGCTACGAACTAAATTTAAAGCTTTAATACTGCCTCCCTCGCTCTCTTGCTGAACTCGAAAAATAATGACTCTTCACCGCCACGAACACGAATAAAAATTCCACGGAGAGCAAACGCCAGCGCGGCACATTTTTCAGCGGCTGAATTTTTAATAAAAGTCAATTTCGCATCATTGCCGGAAATTTATTGCAATATTCCCGGGCGGCTCTCCTTTCTTCTTGCTCGCTCGTTCACTTTTCTCTTTCTCTCTCTCCGGAGAGAGAGAAAGACTCTCGCCGGTATAGTATGAAACGCGTGCGTGTGCCACCTCAGCGAAAAACCGCCAATATGTGCTCACTCGATCTCGCTGTGCGGGTTGCCTCGGCGCCAACAACAAGCCCTAAAAGTCACGTACCCTTCCTTCCTTTTGAGAAGGCAACTGATTTTTTTTTCGCCGCCACATCAGGGGCTTTCGATGGCGCACCAGTTGAGCCGAGGGGCAAAACATTAGCACCAGCAATTATTTTAATTTCCTATGAGACGCACGTACCGACCGCCCGAATGAAGGCTTAATTCTGATGAATCGTGCCCATTCCAAGCAACGAATTCCGCGCAGTAATCACCGTTCTTTAATTTGCAACGATTGGGGCGGTCGTAAATTTTAATTCGCCAAATCCGAATTGGCCTATCGGTGGTGCAAAAGCGATTTTTTTCTTTCCCCTTTTTATTCTACTAACTGCAGCGGCCACATAAATTTGAGTTATATACACGAAAATCCTCGGCCGTACGTCAGAGAGAGGAAAAAAGCCGCGCACAGCAGGTATAATCCAATTTCAGATTCATCAGCGGCATAACATCAAATTGGATTTTTCCGCCAAAATTATAGCTGATAATTTCATTTTAATTGGGTTAGCTGCGCTCGCTCGCTCGCTCCGAGGCGCAATTTCGCCGTGCAAGTGAGGCAATCAGTACGTGAAATTGCAAAAAAAAGAGGCGGAAAAAACATATAGGTGAATCGATCGGGCGTGCCAAATGCAGTCAAATGTCCTGCGAATTTTCCGGCTCGCCTGTGCCGCCGCCACCGTTTTGTATAAAACATTTAATTTGCCGGAGCGAACGAGCGGAGCGCAATAAATAGGGCCGTTTAGCATGCATAATGAATCAGCCGGCTGCAGTCTCATCAAAGATATCGAATTTAAGGCGCGCACGGCTCTCGAGAGCTCGGCAAACACGCCGACTGCATCCGTGTGAGAAGTGAAAAGGGCCGAGATCGATTTTAGGTAATGGTCTTTTCGAAAAAAGCAGCACAGACGCTGCGGAGGAGAAAGAAAAAGAAAAGAAATAGAGGAGGAATTAGAAAAAAAGGAGCACTTGGAATCGAAAAGCGAATGATATATTAGGCAGGGGTCGGAAAAGCGATTGATGAGCTTCCAAACGATTTTTCCGGGGAAATAAGCCTCACCTGAATAATGGAGGGGGGTTGCAGAAGACAACAGATAAAATGTTTTTTGTTTATTTTAAATTTAAATTCATTTCTGTACGGATTATAAAGAAATTCATTAATTGCTGATTTAAAATTATCAATTCATCGATCATGATTTCAAAGTGGACGTGTTTTTAATCTTATTAAAAGAAGAAAAATAAAGAATCTTCTAAATTAATTTAAAAAAAAAAAAAAAAAAAATAGAGTAATGAAAATGTTTTGTTTCTTTTTAGTTTCTCAGTGGAGCTTTTTTACGCTCCACGTTTTTACTTGTGCTGCCGCTTCTACTTATTTTTTTTTAAATTTTTACCTGCTCTATATTATCTTGATTTGTGAAGAATAAACAACAATAGTAATTTTCTAATTAAAAAAGAGGCGCAAAAATTCTTTGAAATAATGTGATAATTATTACTGAATTCTGACTCTCCTGCTTGGGTCGAATCTTGTATATACTCAATTACAGCAAAGGAGTCATTCTCGGAACATAAAAGACCCAAAGTCGGTGGCTAAACGCATCGATGTCCTCAAATGTCAGTCGAACGCGTCCGTTAATTAAATCGGGCTGGAAATTCAATCGGTCCGTAGCCGGAGGCAGGGCACGCGATGAAATGCCATCCCCTCTTATTTTTCCAGCCGGCTATATTATATCAGGTTCGAAAGCCGCTTGATTGTGTCCTAGGGCAGGCGGAGAAGAAAGTCGTCGGTATTTTTCTTGGTCGCTCTTCTCTCTTTTCCCTGTTCAATACATGTTGCTTTTTCGCCAGCGTCCGTCCATTGCAGGCTTCACCCCGTGGACCTCGCCTGCTTTTCTTTCCTCTCTTTTTCTCTCTTTCTCCGTGGGTAGGGCGACTGTTACAATAAAGTATGTACTCGGGCCGCTTTCGGACGCTGGGAAAAGAGAGAGAAAAACACGCCAGCAATGCGAGTGAGTGCGACCGACGCGAGCTTGCTGCACTCGCCGCTAATACACTTCGTGAGGTTTCCATGGAGACGGCGCCGCGCGAACCAAGAAAAGCAGCAGCGAAAGAAACACACGTACTTTTCCACAATACGTTCGGCCGCTTTTAAATCTCGCGAAATCGACTGTTGATTGTGCCCGGCAGCTTTTAATGCTGCCGAGAGAGAGAGAGAGAGAGAGAGAAAAATATATATAAAGCTCTCGAAAGAGAAAGCGGAGTGGGTCCGGAAAATTATGAAGCGTCCGAGGCACGTTTTTGGGCCTTGTTGTGTTTGTACTGGGATTTAGAGTGGAGCAGAGTGGCCGTGCTAATGCGATTTAAGGGACAATATCATGGCAATCCAAACTCCTTTAAGCAAGTTTGAATCAACAAAAAGACAGCAAATGGAGCTAATTTTTTGAAAATTTTGTTGATTTGTTTATCGGAAATGAAGAGCTCTTTGCGAAAATTGTTTTTATTCAAAATACAAACAAATAAATAAAAATTAAATTTTTAAAGCTCTATTAAATTCAAGTACCTACTTTTGGATTTGCTAGTTTTAAGATTTTAATTTGTATGCATCAATGTTGCTGATTTTATTTTATTTTTCTTGCTCATGAAATAGAGTCGCAGACCGTGACCGCAACTGGTAGAGCCGTTTTGTTTTTAAATAAATACCATTTTTCAACAAGGAAAAGCCCGATATTTTCATTTCCGTGATAATCTCCTTGAGTGTCAACTTCTTGAAACAAATATTTTTAATTTTTAATAATTCATTGACTGGTTTTTATGTTATTTAAAAAAAATTTTGTACAGTAAATTCATTAATTCATTTTTAATTAAAAAATTTTTATTAAAAATAATTGGAATTAGATTCCTATTGTGGAAATTTGGTTGAGAAATCTGCAGAACATCATTGATTCGACAAAGTTTCAGTTTCAAATCAATTTTGAATAAACTTTTGAGCGAAACAGCAACTTGTTCTCTCTCTCTCCTCTTCTTGGAAGATAAGTGGTTTTCTCTCGTCATTTGCAATTCAGCCCGGCAGGAGTGAATTTAAGTTGCGACACAAGAGCACGAACGCGATAAACCTCAGAACTCGCGAACTTTGTCTCTTCTGCACTCACTCGCGCGCTGTGGCAGTTAAATAATAATAATAATAACTGGAGCTACAGCTGTTGGCTGCCATAACTTGTGGACTGCGCGCAGGAGAGTTTTAAGGAGTGTCATTAGAGCTTGGAAAGTGAGTAAAGTAAATAGACACGAGAGCGGGTGCATAATGACAAGGCGCGCAGATAATTTATAAGGAATCGTCGACGGCAACGCGAGTGATTAAAGTTTCAGCAGCAGTCTCGCGTGGGTAATTACGTTTCGATAAATGTGAGAACACGCACGAGAGGAGGCGGCTCGTGTGCAAGTTTAATGGGGCGAAATCACCCCATAATTTGTGTGCCTCCTAACGTGAGAAATTCATACATATTTTTATTCTACCTCTGAATTTTCTTATTTTTTTCTCTCTCCCGGACCGGATTTTGTTGAGTAATGAGCGCCGCATACATTTCCATGCTAAAGAGTCTCGGAATTAAGAGATTTCAAGCAAGTTGAAATATCAGCGGCGACGAACGAGTTTTCGAGTTGAGCCGCCGCCGCCGAGTTAAGAGAGTGAAGAGCGAGTTTCGTGGAGCGAGCAGGGAGAGAGGTCGGATAACAAGATTTTGTCACAAGTTTGCGTCCCTAAAGTGTAAATCCTTGTAAGTGCGAACCCTAAAGCTGACGTAATATTTCACACATTTCACTCGGAATGACACGCAACAACAGTTCACAATATTCGCGACTTAATTGCTGCTAATTCCGCCCACTCCCTTCAGAGAAAAGCCCACGCTGACAATTTAAAAGTTGGCCGCGCTTGAGTTATTTTTCACAATTAGAAAGAAAAGCGAGAGAGGAACCGCTGAAGTTCTAAAACACTCTCTAGAAATTCCGTTAGCATTTTAAAAAGAGTTATTTATTCAGAAGTAATATACAGAATATTTGATTAAAAATTTAATATATTTGATACTTACTTTACAATACAATAGACTTACTTACTTACAATCAGTAAAAACTTCTAACAATCTTCCTGGCAAATCAGATTCAGCATTTTCTTTGACTTGCTGCTTTGAACACTCTGCGTCGGCTTGTTCGACGTGGAATTACATCGCGAAAGCACCTTAAGAGCTTCAAATCACCTCATTAGAAAATCCCCTTTTATATTTCGCGGCCGTTAATTCCATGCTAAAATGCACAGAACTTTAGCTCGAGAGAGAGACACTTCTTATTAAATCCGCAATTTGACGACGCCGCTCGCTCCGGGAGACAAAAATATGCGCGTTTAAATATTAAAGGGGTGGTGGGCATGCAACTGGAAATGCCTCCTTGCACCCTTTGTGTCGAGCCGCCTCGCTTTAGAAGACGCCAACCCGAATTTTCATTACACGCGCACGGGAGCGGCACCCTTTCGCACCAGTTACTCTCGCTCGCACCCTTTATGCGCGCACCTCGGCGGCGAGCAGGTAACACCTGAAACTTTGCTTTGATACCATTATGTAAAACACACGCGCCGCTGCAACGCACCCTGTTTTCAACTCGGCTCGTAATTTGACACAACGCCCGGGCTCATTTTAACGCCGCGCTGCCTCATTACGATCTCTCTAGTTTAATTTCGCTCCGACTCGCGCCCGAGCTTGACCCGACTCTGGGGCGTGTTTTATTAAATTTGGGCCAGGAGTGATGAGATTTCCCACTTTGAAATGTTTAGGGGAAAGAAAAGTGGAGATTCTAGTGTAAATTAAGTTTATTCAAAAGAGATGTGTAAAGAATCTAATTTTTTTAAAGAACCACTCCGGTCATTTGTATTGCTCTTTATTCTGAAAGATTGCCAAATTTCGAGTATATCTTGTGAAAGCACTATTTGAAAATTCCAAACCGTTGCGTCTCAGCCAAAAGAAAACCTAAATACGAGTGATTCGCGCGAAAAACGTGTGAGAATTGAGTAGCCAATCAGATTCATCAGTTTGTTCCAAAAACTACAGAATTTGGTCGCTGATTTTGCCACTAATGCCCCACGGCGATGCAGAAAACTTGGCAAAATCAGCGATCGCAGCGCCAATGTGACCAAATTCTGTAGTTTTTGGAACAAACTGATGGATCTGATTAGCTACTCAATTCTCACACGTTTTTCGCGCGAATCACTCGTATTTAGGTTATCTTTTGATTTTTGATTGAGACGCAACGGTTTGGAATTTTCAATGCTTTCACAAGATATACTCAAAATTTAGCAATCTTTCAGAATAGACAGAGAAGGAATAAATACTAAATAATACACTTCACCGGAGAGGATCTTTAAGAATTTAATTTTTTTCACTTTAAAATAAACCAGGAATGGTTTTTATAAGTTAAAATACGACTAATTCATGAATAAGTAATTTCTGAAACAGTAATTTTAGTTTAAATAATAAATATTCTAGAAATTGCACAACAATACCAATTTCAATTTGTCTATTTTCCTACCAATTTGTTTCATATTATTAAATTAAAAAAAATGATTTATAAAACTAATTTAGTTGTCTCTTTGAATTTGAATTTGGATTTACATAGATTATCGGAACAATTTTGAGTGTCAATTTATGAATAGATAAATGTTTTTAAAATAGACCTAGAATAAGCCAATTTAATTTAATTCTCGCTGACGTCATTTTATATAATAATGAAAGCACTCGCGGATTTTGGCGTGGCAGAGCGGAATTTAATCACTTTTGAATTAACGCGCGCGCCGACGGGAGAGTATTTGCTCTTTTCAAACAACCCCTGTGCTCGGCTGGCTGCCAGGTTGGTACGTTTTCTCTGGCGAAACGCACTTCACACCTTTATTACTGTATGCTTTGCTCTTAAACAGTGGTGCTCGCCCATTATTATCATTAGCCGAACTGCTTTTAAAGTAAAATTATTCTCGGCAGTGGTGGCGGAGCAATTACGAGACGCGCTCCGTATAAAAATGAATTGGCGCAAATTGAGCCGTTTGGCCGAGCAATAAAGACGCTTCTTGTAAAATGCAAAGTGCGAAAAATTCTCTTTCTTATTCGGCCGCTTCGGAGCAATATTCGCGTCGGAAGCGCAAATCCCCTGCTTTGTATGCAGCCGGCCGGACAAACGATATGCGCCGCGCGCGCTCCACTCAGTACTTACAACTTTACTGCCCTAAATAAGAAGGAGGGACGCAACGACTCGAGTCTCTCGTGTGCATGTTCGCATCCTTTATTCACTACTGGACTCGTAAAGTAGCTCGAAATAGTAAAACGGAAGCAAATTCGCCATCAAAGATCATTTCGCCGACTTATTGCCATCTGCATTCAAAGAGTTGCATGATTGCTGCGGCAATAAAAGTCGAAAGTTTGTTGCTGCCCCAACTACAAATGGAATAAAAAAGCATCGTGGATGCAAGATACGAACTTTGAATCTCAAATCATAATAAATAAAATCCATCTCTTTCACAATTGAGAAAATATATTTTGGGAATTTCGTCTATATTTTTTAGAAGTGGTTAAATTAATTAAAAATTATAGTAAACACCGGTTGTTCTATTTCCATAATTGGAATTTAGGATTAATTGCTATGCTATTTTGACATATTAAAAAAATAAAAAAATAACCATTGTTTGGCAATAAATAAATTTGCAGTTTAAAAACGACAAAGTTAGCTTCGATCAAACCCACAACTATTTCAAATTTAATCTAATATAATTGAAGCTGATTTATTACAATAAATAAAAGAAAATAAAAAAATATATTAAATTAATTGTTGAAAATAAACATTATAATTAATTAATCTTATTTATTTATAATCTCCACAGCCACCATTCCTAATGAAATAATTAAAAAAATCCATCGTATTTGGTTGCATTATTATTATTATTATTTCTAATCCATCCAATTCTGTTTTAGGTGAGTGATCACGAGGCGTATTGATCTGTCCCTATCCGTAACCGGTCATGGGTCGGTAACGTATACACGTGTATATATATTATCAATGCACAAATTCACCGTGAGCAACAGCCTCCTTTTTAACTGTGAAGGGTCTCTCGGGCGTCGGTTCGGGAACTGCGCCGCTTTAAACGGCCTTTCTTTCTCTCTTATTTTCGATCCGTCGCTTGTTGTTTGCGAATTCAAATCACGTGCGCGCGAACATGTTACGCTCCCGTGCGTTGACGAAGAGTGAGAGATTTGAAGAGAATGGAGAAGAAAGCAGTCGGGAAAATGGCACGAGGAAAAAAAACAAATTTGCAGCTCAGCAGACGGAGAAGGAGAAGAAGCGGAGCAAGCACGGCCGATATGGCACCCGAGTAAAACGAAAGAAAGGGCCTGAAAAAATACATCCAATTTCCTGTGTGACTTTGTGCTTAATGTAGCGGTGGAAAATGTAACAAAATATAAAACACACG
Organism: Neocloeon triangulifer; assembly: GCF_031216515.1. Classification (NCBI taxonomy): domain Eukaryota; kingdom Metazoa; phylum Arthropoda; class Insecta; order Ephemeroptera; family Baetidae; genus Neocloeon; species Neocloeon triangulifer. The sequence continues at coordinate 2,387,199 of NW_026775555.1, read as the reverse complement.
CGCAAAATCAAATGTGCTTTGAATGAGATGACAAAAGAGGAGAATTTTCTAGGGGAAAAAATGGATTTTTGATATTCGTAATCCTTTCGGAATTAATATTTAGGTTTAAATTATGATTTATGATTCTGAAATGTACTCTTTGGCGTCAAATATTGTGTCATTGACACTTTTGGGAATATGAGGGACTCCCTTTTTTTTACGATACCCTCACTTTTATTCAGTCTCGCTCCATGGCAAGAGACAAAAGTGTCCTTAATGGAGCCGTCACATAATTCGGTCGGCGCACGTCATAAAACTGTGAATAAATATCGATGTATAATAGATTAAGAGCCGCCTTGGCTTTCTCCGTGTCTCACTCTCCCCGAAGACGTCGTAAATACGATAATAATACAGCCATCACAATGATGAATGCTCAAGCAAAAGCTGCCGGCTTCTTTTCGCGTGACAGCCTTTAATAATTCATACAGACGTCAAGGGACGCGCTACCGCTTTCCCATCCAAAGGCAGCCGAAAAAAGCCAAAACTGCTGGAAATTTGGCGTTTGATGTGGTTAACGATGCTCTAGTTGATTATCGTTTTGAAATTATTCAAGGCTTAAAATGTCCAGACTACTACTGAGTTGGGGAGCGAAAAGTGTGTGTGTCGCTTTTGTAATTTTTTATGTGCCCGTGGCAGGCAGGCAGGCAGGGCTTTTATGAAAATGAAAGTTTTGTTTTTCTCTCCGGCGGCCGCTTTTCTCTCTCTTGTTATTAAAGTGCGCGTGTAAAATATCACGGGAGCGCAGCTCGTTTGGAGGCCATTGTGCGCGAAAAGCGGCAAAGGTAAACTCGCCGGAGAGCGTTTTAAACGCGCGCGCTTCCTGCTGATGAGGCCAAACGGCGCCAGATTTTTGGGGGACTGCTCAATTTAGAAAGTGGGGAAGTGGCGAAATTACTTTTGATTACTTTATTCATTGCCGGTCCAAAATAAAACGTGAACACGTAGGATGCAAAATTTCATGCAATTAAGTTATTACATTTTTAGTAGAATTTCACGATCGACAGTTGAATCGCGGTGATTTGAATTTAAATTTGGCTTTTCCTCGATGGGTTTTGTAATTTTTTTATTTTTTTTAAGAAACCGAGAAACGTACGCTTTAAAACACACGTGTCTCTGAACAATGAAATTTGCAAAAGTATTTTCAAAAATAATTGGAAAATTTTAGAAAAAATTACTACGTGAAAAATTTGCATTTAAAAATTTGATGCTAACACTTTTATTAAATTAATTTATGTGCTAAATTTTGCCAAAATAATTTCACAGCTCATGAATTATGGCTGCAGCCGAAACATAGAGCAGGATGTTTTTTTTCCATTAAAAATAAACAACTCACAAAACCCATTGAAGAAAAGTCGACTTTAAAAATTCAAATTATTATGTTTTAACAACTTTTTCCACTGTCATTATCAACAAATTTTGATTACATTTTGTTCAAATTTTTGTAAAATAAAAATAAAATCATAAATCAAGCGTTTAACGCTATGAATAGTAATATTTCTGGAAAAGGAAATTGGTGCTATTATTTCTGAATTTTGCATACCAAAACAGATTAGAAGAAAAACTTCAAGATTTTGAATAGATGGGAAACCGGTTCAGGTTAATTGACACTATAAATTTAAGTAATCGCGGTCAAGCAGTTGGGCCAACTTAAGTGATTTGTAGATCTTGGCGCTAACGCCCGCTTAATTGCCTTATCAAGTTGAACGTCCGTCGGTTTATTTCTGGAGCAGAGAAACTTTGCGGCCATAAGCGGCGGAATCTCCATCCATTGCGCGCCTTCGTATACGTTAAACGAGCGCGATTAAGTGAGGTGAGGTGGCCTAGAAACGGGCCTGCAGACAAAGAAGCCGTTACGCCGTCCAATATCCACTTATTTATGGTTTCATTGTTGCAGGCAAATTGATTGTTTCTTGCTCGGGCAGGAAACGAGCCCGCCGGTGCGCCTCTTTTCATCCCCTTTATGCATAAGATTTGCAGCTTCTCTTTCTCGGCTACAAATTGAAATCTGCCTGCGCATTGACTATGTATGAGCTTTTGGCATGTTTCAATTTTCGTCTCCGCAGCTGCACATCAGTTTTATTCTCAGCGCCCGTACGTAATCACTATTATCTGCGCGCCGCTCTAAAGGTAAACGGCAACGCGCGCGGGCCATCGTAAAAGATAACAACTCACTTACCCTTTTGGCTGCCTCGGCGCGCCAGGTGAACCTTCGGCGCGATTTGCATGACGAGCTCTGCAACAAAGAAAAGGACTATGGCAGTAAAAAATAGTGTTTTCCGGGCTGAGGAAATTGATTTTGAAATCCATGGAAATATTTAAAATAAATTCGAAATTGCGACGCTTTTCATATTTTAAACAATGTTTTGAAATTTATTTTCTTGATGATAATAACAATAAAAGTTAATAGACGCAATTATTAAAAAAAAATGTAATATCTTAAAGAATAAAGAGCGTCTCGCTCTCATCAGTTTCAAAGTGGCCTAATATTGTCTAGAACGTTTTTAATTTCCGCATTTTTCCACGTAAAAATCATCGTCGATGAAAATGCCTTTCATAAAGCCGTCAGCGCCCGTTCTTCATAAGACGGTTTTAGCTGCTGGAAAATGCATTTCGCCGCCGCACATGCACGTATATTATATATAAAGCGGCTTGTTCTCGCCGGCGGCCCCACATAAATTGCTCTCTCCTCGCTCGTCCTCTATTATTATTATTATTTTGCGCCGAATTCCAGCGCCTCGCGCCAAGGTAATGAATAAAAATATTCATTTAGCGTAAGAACGTGTTGAATGTTTCACATTTCGCGCCGAAGAGAAATATGGCGAGGAGGAGGAGGCTGGGTGCTTGTTAAAAAGAGAGCAGTCTATATAAAACGTGTCTGGAGTATCAAATTCATTCTTATACCCGTACTCGGCGCGTTCATATTTTCCCCCCGTATGACACCCTTTCTCTCTGCCCGACCATTTTTTCCCTCCGCCTGCGCCCCTGAAAGTATAAGAAGAGCTGGCGGAGCAGAGAATATTATTCCGGCACCACTTGTTCTCTTTCTCTCTTTTTATATGCACGCGCGCATTTGCAGCCAAGATTAAAACACATAATGTATTTAAAGTGCGTGTTAAATTTCTATGTAAAGCGCTCTTGTAATGAGATATTTTACCGCCTGCATAAAAGCACCCCTTTAAGGATGATTTACTCGCGCATAATTTCGCGCGCTGCACACTCTGACCGTTTTAAAAGCAGCAGCCGCGCCCGTTTCCACTCGAAATGCGCGCCAAATCGAAAAAGGAAATGGCACGGAGCAGTAAAAAGATTACTCGCCGGACTTTATGAACTGTTTCTCGCGCACTTTATTTGAATGCGAATGGACTTTTCTTCATGACTTTTATACATTATTTTTATGAAAATTTGCAAATGCTTAAAAGAGATAAACAAATTTTCATCGTAGAGTTGAATTCAAATATAAATAAGAGGAGGTAAAAATAAATTTTAATTGAATTCCTTCCACTTAAAATTAGTTTTAGTTTGAACACTTTGGACTCAACAAAACCCTGGGTTTTGAAAGTATCAGCAGATGATTTTGGGGTCAGTTGTCCTTTAATTTTTTTTTCATTATTTCTTTAAATTGATGTTAACCCGGTTTCAATTTCCAATGAAATCAATTAATATATTTTAACTTTCAGTTACATGACAAAAATATATATTATAAAAGTTAATTTATTTATTTGCTAAATTTTAAATTTTAATTTTTTTCCCATTTGGTTTGTAAATATCAATTTAGAAATTTTAAATTGATGGGGATTCAATTTAATTAAATTTAATTAATTTTCTCCATTAGGTAAACATTCGATCAAATTAATGTATAAGCAAAGTTGACACTGTCTAAATTGAAAGAGACGAACCGAAATCAAACACGACTCTCTATGTTTAGATTTCGGAGTATTTCCATCGGGTCGATGCATGCGTGCAATTTGCTCTGGAAATCACCGCCGGTGCCGGTCGCAAATTACAACGACGAGACCGCTTCCAATTATCTCTCTGGGATCGCAAACACCGCCGTGCGATCTCTGTATTTATGCACACGGACCTCGCCCGCTTCCTCTCTCTCTCTCTAGCAGGACACACACGTACAATTTTTGCAACCCAACAATAACAGCATGTGCGCTTGCATGATAAACCGATGAACAAACAGCCCGGTTAGGTACACACGCGCTTAAATTTCGGTTAAATAATAAACTCGGGTTCGCTCGGCCTGGCCCGAGAGAGACATACAAATAAATTCGAGATCGTATCTGGCAGAGTTGCGTGTGCACCGGGGTTAATTGGGGCGTCATTGATAAACGCGGACGAATCAATTAAGTCGACGCTAAATTAAATCTGCAGCATATTGTTTGGTCGGGGAGAGCAAATCAAACGTGTGCGTGCTGCTTTTGATTTGATTTCGTACGCCAGGCCTTCATACTTTGTTTGCCCAAACCGCCCGGATTGATTATTGAATTGAGCACAAAACTTTACCGCCAGCAAGCAAACCCGACAACAAATTGAGCTGAATTTTGATTCGAGCGCCGGATTTGTGCGCGGTTTGTAAATAAATAAACCCGCTCTGCCTTTGTAGGCAAACATTTGGCAAGAGAGAGATGTGGATTGGTTTTTTGCTAATCTGGTTTGTAAACTTCGGGCAAATCTGTATTTGGAGTCGAAAATATTTGCATGTAGGATGTATTTGAATAAATTAGAGAGTTGCGTTGACTCAATTTACACAAAACAGAATTGCTTTTCAAACACGGAATAAATGTAGACGGAAATCGTTTGTGAAATTGACACAAGTTGCTCATCCGAATCGATAATGTGCCCGTTTTTGCAGCACTAAAAGGAGTTATTAGCCGTCAGCTCGGTACCATTAAACAATAATTTTACACGGCGCGTACAATTTATTTTACTGCCGTCTCGTCGTAATTTTTAAATGCAAATGCGATTCGTTTTACGGCCTGCGTAAAAGCAGCAGGTACATTACAGAATTTATTTCCACTCTCGCTCCTCCGCAGCTCGATCGCGCAACAAACTTGCTTTTAAAAATCCCACCGTGCGTGTTTTCCGCCGCGCCGCGCTGCTGGGGATGCGCCTCTTTCCTCCTCCTCCTCTCCAGAGTAGCAGTGTAATTTTATTTCGCAGCGAGCGAACAACCCTTGCCGCTTGTTTGTGTTGCTGCTCGCTGATGATGTAATGTTGACCCCCAAGGCGAGGTGCATGCAGAGAGAAACGAGCTCCCGCTGAAAAACACACACACTGCCGAGCAATCAGCCGACAAGAGTGGCGCGCGCGCAAAAATCATTTGGACGCGACACACGCAAATTGGCCCTTCATTGAAAATTAGCCGCGTTTCTTCTTACGGCAATAATAATTGGGCTGCTCGGCTTGATGACAACATTTGTTGACAAATTGCGCAGTTATTCAAACTGAAATTTCACAACCGAGCTCATAGCCTTCTATACCAAGTTTAAAAAAATACATTTTAACGTTTTAAAATCAGCCAATTTCTTTTTTATTAACAATTGTTCAGTTAAATTGTTGAAATTTATTAAATATCATGATATTTAATTAAAAATATCAATGATAGAAATTGAATGAAGGAAATACGCGGTACTTTGATCAAAATGGTAAAAATTCATATTTCAATATCTATTATTTGCAAATTCTTTTCCAAGGATTGGAAACAGAGCGTTCCTTTTGTTTAAGTTAAAAATAAAAGTATTATAAAGAAATAAAGGAAATTGTTATTAGCTTTTTTTTAATTTTTATCATTTAGAATTAATTTTTATTAAATTTTATTGCTTATTTATTTATTTAATTAACTCTCATTTTATTTCCCTTGTTTGTAAATGGGCAAACTGTAACTGAATGCATTAATGCAATATTAAATTTTCTACATAAATCATGCCACGTAACTACAGAACAGAGAAAATTAATACAATAATTAATCGACAAATTTCTTCGCGGTTCAGATTTAACATAATAAAATCGCCTCATAATCTTACAAAAGGTAAATTTTCTAATAAATATTAATAATTTCTAATAAATAATTTTAAACATTCAAACCAATTTAGGTGCTTTTAAGGTTGTAAATTGTTGAAAATAAAGAAAGTCTTTGCAATTTTACCCGAAATGTAAAAATAAAATGGGAACAATATTTTCCCTCCTGAAACATCCTTATTATTATTATTTTCCTTTCTCATTTCTTAATAGAGCACCTTTCTTTGCAGGTGCATTCACGGCGATTGCTTTTGTCTGCCTATGTGTGTGTGTGGGTGTGTGTTTGTCTCGCTCATGCATTTTTCACGGTGCTTTAGCAGAAGGAGCAGCGCATCCGCCCGCGTCCGTGTGCCACTCTAAACACACACATTCGGCGGCGTTGCCGCTCGCTCGCCCCACGGCAGCGTAAATAATGGTTCATGTCATTTTCCATTACCGGCGCTTCTGCCATTTACATACTTTGCATATACATAAAGCGGTGGTGGCATCTCCCCCGCTCGAGCTAACTAAAAATAAAGCGGATGCGCCGGCTAAAAGCTCTGGAGGTGCCTAAATTGGCTCGTCATCAGCGCGCGGCACCGGCAGAAAAGCACTTTGCGTGCGCACGCGTTAATAATGAATTAATTCGCCAAATCTTGGGCAAAATCTGCGATGCGGAAAGGATGAGTGAGAATCTTCCGGGCACAGAAAAGTTTTCAAATTTCACTTTGAAATTCGTGAATAATTTAAAACATTTTACCATTTGCTTGGTGAACTTGAGATTGAATTTAATTATTATTTTTTTTTTTCAAATTCAAACTTTGGAGTCTAATTGATTGTTTACTTGTTAAATGAATACACAGAAATTTAAAACTGGAATTTCCATAAAATTTATTGTTTTCAAGCCAAAATCCTCCTTGTTCTTTTCATCCATAATGTTCACTGCCGAGTGTTGTAAAAAAAGTAGTAAAAAAGTAATAAAACAACCAAATTAATGTCCAAAACAAGGAAAAGTGGTGCCATCTGCTTCGGCATTAGGCAAATTCTTTCCGCAAATAATAACTCTTTCAGCTTATTAATTTGTACGGAAAGCGGCCCTCGTAAAACACGGCAATAAAAGGAGGCACAGGGGCGATTTCCCCTCGCTGTGCCGTAATAATTTTCGCGCGACAATAGCAATAATTCTTATCAACGGTGCAGCCGGAGGAGGAAAAATAAGGAATTGGGCCGTTGCCGGTACATTTAGTTACACACTCTTTTATTGCGGCGGCGGGGCGGCTTCGACAAAATGGCGGGCGGCGTATGGAGGGTACGGGGCTAAAAACTGACGCGAGAGAGCGGGCGGGTGACTACAGCAGCCGGCTCTTCTCTCTCTCTCTCTCCTGTTGCCTCACAATACACATACACACGACGACGTTTTATTAAAGGCGATCTAACCGAATCGATATCTCTCGTCGTCGTCGTCGCCGTACTACTACCACCTTTATGTATTTTACGAGGGGGATGAGAAAATTTTCCTCTCTTCTTCCTGCTCGCAACATTTTGCAGCTTCCTCCCGAGGCGAGTGTACATATGTACGTAACGAGAGCGGCGGAGGCGGCGGGTGAGGAGCACGGCCGAAGGGTGTAGCTATTAGAAAGACGAGCGAGACCCCTTTTCTCTCACTCGCCGGCAATCGACGCCCGTCGGCTCTCTCGTGCGTCAAAATCGATACGCGCCGACCCTCGTCTTCTTAAGTAAGATGCACTCTAAAATTAATTAGTTGACCCTCGACCGAGATCAAAGTCTCAAAAACCGACTCCGCTTTCCCCTCCCGAGGACGGATTTTTAATTAACAACAGGAAATCCGGGGCGTTTTTTTTTTTTATTAAAAAAAAGGGCCTTGTCATTTCGAATTTAATCCTTTTGCTCAATCAAAAACTTCTTTCCGAAGGGGGAAATTAAAAGCCGCCTTTGGATGTCATCAACACGTGATATTAAAAATATAAAAAGAGAGCAGCGCCGAGCCATTTCCTTATCTCGTGTCGGCCTCTTTGTTCTCTCTCGCTCGGCTATTAAAATTCGCCCCCCTTTCGCTGGCGGCGAGAGCCAGAAAGCACGTCGCGCATATTTCACTGCGAAATTATCACTTTCTCCGCAGAACACTTCGCCGTCGCCAAGGTCAACTTGCGCACGACGGAGTTGCAGGCAAAGAGGTGCGTAGGCTTTTTGCCGGGCGGCCATGTCGCGCGGGCTGCCTAAGCGCTTTTTGTGTGCGCGCTCGACCGACCGACGAGAACCACCCCTTTGTGTAAAACAAGGTGACATTTCATGTTAATGGAGTCGTACAAGAATTCGAGCTAGAAACCTGAGTTTTCACATTACATTTTGAAGGGCTAAATTGAATTCATAGAACTTATTCTATGAAAATAAAATAAATTTATTTATTTTATTTTATTTAATATTAATTTTTTCCATTTTATAAATAGAAAAATTAAATGTTATTTATTTAATATAAATTTATTCAATTTTTTCATTGTGCCACAAAACATTCGATAACTTCTGATCTGGAATTGAATTCCTGGTAAACAGATCTTGTTTACAAAGCAGGCCAACACAAGTTTGATTATTTCTTTATTTTTCCTTTATTTCCAGTCGTTCAGGTCAAGAAATTGAAATGCTTCACAATACTCGTGGGCAAACAACGAAACTCGCAACTTTTGCTGATCGATGGAAATACAATTAAAGTGCAAAACTTTTGCACAATGCCGCCGACCTTTTCCCTGCTGCTCTCTGCGTTTAAGCAAATGTCGCTCTGTGACTCCGGCACGTTTTCTTTCTTTTCAACAAAGTTTCCTCCTCTCTTCCATCCATCGGTTTTAGTTCTCGTGTGTGTATTTGATCGAGAGAGAGCGAACGAAAGAAAGAAAGAAACTTTTCTCGGCGGCGGCGGCAATCGGGCGCTCTTTTCTGCCGCCATCAGTCATAAAAAACTGGATGCAAATTAAATTTGTTCGCCGACGGAGAAAGATACGTAACAATGCAATGCCGAAGGAAGGGAAGAATATATAAAAGTTCGACAGAGAGCGAAGGCAGAAATCAGAGCTGCAATCCGGCGGCGGCATTTTAAATTGAAATAGACATTAAGAGAATCAAAAAGCAGCAGGAATAAAAATCAGCATTCATACAAGAGGGTTGAATGAAATAAAAAGCAGAAAGACTTCTCTCTCTCTCTCTCTCTCTCTCTCTCTCTCTCTCTCTCTCTCTCTCTCTCTCTCTCTCTCTCTCTCTCTCTATCTTTCCTCGAACTTCAGGGGGAGCGACGACGTTTCATCGCATGTCGCGAATGTATTGTGGGTGGATCGGGAGGGGCGGGCATGAATAATTTATTGTGCAACCCTGCACAGATCGAGTTTTAACGAGCGCCGCGCGCGCTCCACCGAGGTACAACGAACGGAAAGTGTTTAAGAATTTGCTGCCGATGCTGCGCCGCCGGACGGACGGGCGGATTTATGCGGTTTTAAAGGTGACAGACAACATTTGGCACCTTCCGCTCTCGACGCCATGATTAATGGTGGCGCCCGCGCTGTCACGCAGAAAAAGGAAGAAAAGTGCTGAGCCGACCGAGTTTGTGCTCCAGCGACCTCTTATAATTCGGTTAATCTCTCTCACTTTTTTATCTGTGACCGGCCAAGCGAGAATCGCCGCTTATGCAACTCGGAAGGCAGAATTTTAGTAAATTAAAAAAAGACTACTTTTTTTGTAACAAATTTAGAGGAAGCAAATGAAATTCCCCAGGAAATAAATGTAATTACAAATTTAAATCAGAAGTGGTGCCCCTTGAGCAAATTTTATATAAAACTCTAGCGGAAAATATTCAAGAGTGAGAGAGAGGGTGGCGCGAGAATGTATTTTTGATATTGGAAATATGCTAATTAGAGCAGGCAGGGTGAAAAGTCGTCGCTTTCTGCTCTCTTCTCTTCTCTCTCGCGTGCTCTGCGCTCGCATCAAAAGTAATTTGGCCGCTCTTCAGACTGTCAATAATAAAAGAAGACGGCGACGATGGCGGCGGAGAGAGCCAATTATTTTCACCATGAAATTTTAATGAAGAAGAGAATAAAGAAAGGCGCACGCACGCCGACACGCATATATTCTCGCGGAGGCCCTTTCCGTTTTCGGGAAGTTATTACCAATTTATGTAAACACGTACGTGAAATTCGGGCGGCGATTTTACCAGTTGAATAACCTGTGGCTGCCCCTCGTCGTCTCGTAACGAAATTGTTCAAGAGGATGAAATTTGGCCGCGTGCCAACCGCGCACGGACGGTCGGAATTCGCTCTCCGCCGCAAGAGCAACACACGAAATATAGCAACAGCCCATTTCTCTCTCTCGCGCGGCAAAAAAGACGAACCCATCAGATTATCTTTCCGCTCTTTTTTACCCATAATTTCCACCTCGAATCAAGCGAAAGCAGCCAGCCGAGCGTGAATCGCGGCCGCTGCTTTTTGCTGAGTGTAGTGAAGAGAGCAAGCGCACTTTGCATAAATTTGGCCGAAACTAATTTGCATCACGCGTCGGGGTGAATTTACAGCAAAACACACACCTGCCTCGAGCAGACGGCTGCGTAAATTGCAGCTCATCCTGGCACGCTTCGCTCAAGTTTAAAAGTTGCGAAGTTAAAGCTGCTGGAAAAAGCTCTCAAATCTTCCTACAAAGTGTGAGTAGAAAAGACAAGATTTTTAAGATTGAAAATAAAATCACTGGCAAAAATTATAAATTCAAAGGATATCAGGAATTATAATTGATTGTGGGAAGAAAACCATTAAATTCCTTATTTAAAAGTTTCAAAGGATTTTATAAACCTTTAAAATATCTATAAAGCAATTTAAAAATTCACTCCAAAAAGTTTGATTATTTGTTTATTTTTTCCTATTTTCCAGTCGTTCAAGTCAAGAATTTTTATTGTTTCACAATACTCTTGGGCAGTTCTTGGGGAAAGTTGGAATACTTGGAATTCAATTCATAATTTTCATAATTTAAAGTTTCTCATGGTGATTTTAATTTCAAATCGGCTTTTCCTCGACGAATTTTTGCGAGTTTTGTATTGTTTAAGTAAAAAGAATATCTGTACTTCAACAATAAACAACTCTCAAAACCCATCAAGGAAAAGCGGATTTCAAATTCAAATCACCATGAATCAACCCTCAATGGTAAAATCTCCTTCAAAATTATTATTTATTATTATAATCAGAAATTTTAAGATCAACATTTAATTCTACACACAACACCACAACAGACGTTTTACCTTATTCAGTTATTACTTTTATTGAGGGATTATCAATCTAATGAATATATATTTTTAAAAAAATGATAAAAACATAAAAATATCCAATATGTTTGAGTTACATTATTTGTAACAATTGAATGGTAAATATCAGATAATGTAGTGAAAAAATAATAATTATTCATATTAACTCGTAAATAAAATTAAAGATGTTGACAAAATCAACAAAAAATTTTAAATTCATATAATCATATATTTAAATTTAAAATTAAGTGATTATAATAACTATAATTTATTAAGATACTGAATAATTTTATTTCATTAATTTCACTTTTAAGGAGATGTTTATCGAAAAATTGAGGGTTTTTACAATGAGGGAAAAGTCCGATCTCTTCACTTCCATGATTTAAAATAATTATAGTACATCGCAAATATTCATTCCACATTCTGAAAAGATTTCTCAAATATGGAAACAAAAAATCATTTTATCAGAATTTATGAAGCTTCTCTTCAATTTTGCGTCGATGGATACCATCTTCTATTTTCCTAGTTTATTTACTTCATCGTATATTTTTTTACGCAGTGATTTCGGCGCACGATTTTCATTATCCTGTTCTGAGGCGTCTCTTCTCTCTGCACGCGGGCGGGTGAAATATCAAATTGAATTTCTATGCGCACCGAGCAGCACGTTCTCCCTAAGGCTTTAAATTTATTTAACGGCACGATCATGCTCCGGTCGGGGCGGCTGCGTGGGTGGTTGGTTGGGCTGGCGTCTCTGAACCTCGCTGTACGCGTTCGAGATGACGGCGAACGAACGTCTCTTCACTCACTCGATATCGCCAGTCGACGCCGCACCACTGCAAGAATATCACATCCAATTTGTTTGTTGTATTTACACAAAAACTTATTCTCCAGGGCTTACGAATGATATGTAGGTATGGCGGCGGCACCGCCACCGGCGGCCAAAAACAAATAAAAAGCTCTCGCTGATCCACCGGCATTGCTAGGCGGGCGCCTGCCGAGAGCAGAACAATTTTTGTCCGTATTGATTTTCCGCGCGCCGCCTCCAATTTCTTTCGCAAATTCGAATAAAGCTCATCTGACTGAGTGTCGAAGTCAATATAATGTGACTGCTGCCGGCTGGCTGCTGGATGCGCTGATACGCGCGCGCTTTTATTGTGCACCCACCCGTGCGCGGACCGTCGAACCATCGGCCACCCCCGCTCGATATCCGCACGATTTTTTTTTATTCGCATTCACTGCACCGACAATTTCGGACGGCGCCCTGTTGAACCGCCCCAGAGTGTTCCATTCAGTCCAAATTCACCTCAAAATTATTGAGATACACTGAAAAAAAATATGTTGGTTTATTTTGTATCAAATTCCAAGATCACAATTTTTAAGCCAATAGAAGGAAAAAGTTATTTATTTGTTTATTAAAATAAAATTTACTCATTTAACTCTATTATTTATTATTTAAATTTGCTTATTGTTGATGGAATCAAAATGTCACTCACTAAATAAAAAAATCTTCATCCCTCTTATATGGGGCGATAAGATAAATATGGGAGAAATGAAGCCGGATTAATAAAAAGCGTTGAAAGTAATCAACTTTTAAATTATTTCTCATATTCAGCAAAAATGTTTTGAAGTAGAAAATGAAAGTTTTTTAATGTTGAAAAATCTAAAATAAAAAAACTAAGATCACATTTTATTTCTATAGTTCAATCGTACATAGAAGTTGTTTGAAAATAATTACAATTTTTGTTAAATTGATAAAAAGAGCTATTCAACAATGTATTTTCATTGGTTTAGCCAACAATTGATTATTCAGAAAGATAAAATAAAATTATGAATAGAAACAATAATTTTAAATCCCAAGGATTTTAATTTTATTCAAGTTTATTGATTCTAAATTTTTTTTTTCATTTTTATGAATCAGAAATTTATTGGAATTTTCTCCCTGTTAACGATCAATCCAATTTATCTCTCCTTTTTGCCTTTCAGAGCATAGATTGAATTTTTCCAGCAATAAACCCTTCGGATTTTCAAATTTTTAGGACACTTGAAATTTAGGACAAATGAAATGAAAAATTTAGGACAATTTATTTTAGGACCTTTGATTTTAGGACAAATAACGGCGACTCCTTATATGAGGCTAACTGCGGCGGATGGGGTCTTTTTGCTCTCGGAAGTTTTAGCAAAATTCTTGCTAGTGGTGGTGCCGTTTTGTCCAACAATTCCTTTTTCCTCAAATAAATTGTTATTAACAATTAAGTGTAAACAATTTGGACAAATAAACAACAAAAACTTCCAAACTGTAAGTTTTTTTTTAAATAAAAATTTTGGATAGTATTTTTTCATCATTTATTTCCATATATTTGAGTTTTGACGTTGCGTGTTCGAGGAAATTGGTCAACAGTCGTCATTTTTCCCTCACATGTATGCGAAGCATTTTACCCTCTTCCCTTGTTCCGATCGATTTTGAGCCGCTGCTGAAAAATTGAGCAGCAATACGAGTTAATTTGGCGACCGACACTTTCCACCGGTGCTGCTGGATGCATTTTCATAACAAACGGCGCACTTGAATAAATAACGCAGGCCCGCGGCGCTCGCATGACGTTTCATCACACAAAGCGAGCGCGAATTTAATTAATAATTCACGCGCCGGCGTTCCACGCACGCACGCCGTAAAGTGTGAAAAGCAGGTGCTTTGAGCCGCCGATATGGAATGTGCTCGTCTCTCTCTTACTTAAAAGCGCACCCGATATTCTGCATTTCACGCGTGGCTAACGCATTTCGTATGCACTGACAGAATCCGTAACCAGCCGACCAGAAAGCGGCAGCCGCTTTTTCCGGGCCTCTCGCGCGTTGAAAGGGTTCGTCGCGGATTATATTTTCGCAGCCGAATCCGGTTTGCATGCGCTTTTAGCGAAAGAGCGGCTTTGCCACGCGCTTTTTGTAATGGCTAGAGCTGGATTTTTACCACAAAAAACACCTGTAAATTCTCTACACTATTTGAAAAAAAAATAAAATTGCCCCAAGCTTTAAACTTATCGTGGTTATGCAACTTTTCAATCATAATTATTATTTATTAAAGATCAATTAAAATTTTTTAATATTAATAGGCATGAATTATTATTTACTTATATCTTATAACCACGAAATTGAAATTTAAAATAAGACAGATGCATATTATTGCCTCTAAGTACCATTTATGCGAATATTAATTTTCTTCCTGTTATAAACTAATCTATGTGTCGATTTAATTTATAAGAAACTAGATAAAAATAATTATATGTTTTAAAGATGCTATCAATATTAAAAGACTTTTGTTGAAAAAATAAAATTATAAGAGTTATTGTTTAAAATGGAAAAAAAAATTAGTAAAAATATTATTGACAAAAGGATTAAAAGTATTGAATTGAAAATTAAAATATTTAAAAATAATATTTATGTACACATAATTAAGATTAAATTTTGTGTTTAGAAAAATCAAATTACACTATATAATTATATATAATTGGTTTTATTGCTAAACAAAATTTATTTCTTACGGTCTCACCGCAATTTTAAATCCAAGATAAAATTTAAATTTTGTGGAATTACTAGCATTGAATTTTAAAAATTTCAATAATTTAAAATTGCCAAAGCAAAAACCAGAAGAGATCAAAGTATATTTAAAAATCATTCTATTATTATTGAAAAAACTGTATATTTATTTTGTAAATAATTATAATTATCTTCCTCCGAAGTTTTCCCGAACATAAAAAGGTCATGCAGAAATCTTAAAATCGTAAAACTTTTGGAAGCTAATAACTTGTTTAATTCATTAAGTCCAAAACAATATTGAGAATCATCCCATTAGAACCATTTCCAAAAGTTTGAACCAGGATATATTTAGCAAATTTTCTTGAAGCCATTAAGCTTTGTGAATTATTAATGAATAAAGATTCTAAAATGCTTTTAACTTCAGTTCAAGCCTTGAGGTATTTTCGTGCATTACAAAAGCTAAAGACCACCCCAATTACACCATTTTCTAGCCCCTTCATTCGATTCAGTCAGCGTTTCTCTTTCTATTTCTCTCTCTCTATGTGTGTGGCCAGCTTTCCTTTCATGCTCGTGTTGAAATCGCTTTGAAAAACGTGGTCAAGCTCGGCGGCGGCCCCTTAATAAAGGCGCGTCATTAATGTGGGGGCGAAGGCGGAAGAGGAAAATGATAAAGTAGAAGAGGAGAGAGCGAGCGAGGGAATAGAGAAATTGGTACGCGGGCATAAAGGGCATGAATCATCCACGAGCCGCCTTAACCACTCTTGGCTTTCTAGCCTATAATTTTTCCTTTCGCCACCGGCTCGTGAATTATGCATCTGCTATGTTGCGTGCGTGCCCCGTTCGCTCTCTCGCAATTAAACTAATCCGCCTTTCTCTCCGCCGGAATATTCGACGACTTTTCCGCGACTTGTTGCCAAAAAGAAAAGGAGGAAAAGTGTGAATTGGGCGATAAAGAGGCTTTGAAGACACTTAATAAAGGCTCAGCCGGCGCAGAGTGAAAATAATAAAAGTCGTTCTCGCAAAGAGGAAACGGCCTCGTTTATTTTCTCCGGAAGAATAGAAAGTCGTGTAGTTGGCAGACGGCATTCATCTTTTAATTAAAAAACTTGGAAAAATCCTTTTTAATCTCGAGACACACACTGCAAATTTATCATTCTTTCCATACAATTTCATACATTTTATCTCGGCCAGGGTTAAAAAGAGTGGTGTGTGTTTAGAATGTTCACCTGTTGAAAGTCGCACGATTGTTAGCCGCTGTTGATATACACTGTGTGTGTGTTATGATGATGAGATACAAAAGCAAAATGTTTCCGAATGTGCTCGCTTTGAGCCGACACCTGCCGCCGTTCTCGCGAGATTTCGAATCTACATACATCTCGCTCTAACCATTGCTCAGCTCTTTTCGAGAGATATAAAATAAAATAAAAAAAAATTCCCTCTCATCTGGCGGGCGGAGAGTATAAAAAGGGGATTAAAAGAAGAAGCCGAGGAGAAAAGAAAGAGCCATCTCGGCGGAAAATCTGAAAAGTGACAAGTCGGACGCAACCCTTGAGAGAAAGAAAAGGAGGAAGAGAAAGCAGGGGGATGAAATGAAAGAAATTGTTTTATGCGCCGCGGAGCTGCAGGAAAAATCCCTGGCAGCGGAGGCAAAATCCCGGGGGTCTTCACCAGAAATTGAGTTTGCCCAACATTTTTTCTTAAATAAAATATCTCCCTCCCCGATATGTAATTACAATTGATCCTCCCCTGGCGCAGTTCAACTCGAGTTTTGCTCCTTTGACGCCGAGTCAAAAAAATCTTCCGAATGCCGAGAATAAAACCTGATGAATTTTTCACGACGCGAGATCGATGCACGCGATTGAATAATGATGTTCGATACCGAACTCTAATGGCCGCCGCCTTGATGGATCGGCCCGCGGACGGAAATTCCAAGCTTTTCCCTTTCTTTCAGAACGTGAGCGGCAAGCGTTATTCTCTCGTTTTCCGTCCACCGAAACGACCTGCACCGCCGCCGCCCGCAGATTATTAAACAATAATATTTAGGCGTATTGAAGATTGTGCCATCATTTATGGCGCGGACCTGACGCGAATGGCCAACGCGCCGCACCACCCGTGATTTATACGGGATCCGACCGCAAAATGCAATTTCGGCGCATCGGAATGGAAATTCGGACCTCTGATGGATGCGTGTGCCGTTCTGAATAGACTCGCAGGCACGACTAAATGCTAATAGGGACAAAACTATACCACGCAGATACGCAATCTACTACAAGTGGAATTTTAAATAGGAAAAGTATGCTATTAAAAAAAACTATATTATTATTATTTATATAAGCATTAATTAGAAGCCTTAATAAAAATGCAAGGCTTCATCAAAAACCTCTCAATTTGTTGTAGACAGTTTTTAATTATGTTACTTGCTTTTTTATTTGTAATATAGCTGTAATTATTCTTTACTCTCTTTTGTCCAACTTGTTACAACAAATTGTTTTTACATTCAACTGCTGAAAACAATTTATTTGGACAAAACGACATCAACACTAGCAAGAATTTTGCTAAAACTTCCGAGATCAAAAATACCCCATCCACCGCAGTGTGCCTCATATTGTAATTTTACTTTGAATTAGAATGATTTATCTCCTCATGAGCAGTGATTTCGTCTATGATATTATCACAATAAGCTTTTAATAATTTATTAAAATATCGAATATAGATCTCTATTTTACTATTTTGTTTTTAAATATATTAAATGAAAATAAATTTTTTTATTTTATTTAATCCAATTTAGGCCGTTCTTTAACTAGTCGATTTGATTAAGAAACAAAATATCGCGCTTAGAGAAATTTCTATGTGTGGGCCCCTAGAAAACGTTGATTTTTAATTAAAATGACTTGGAAAGATTCATTTACTCAATTTCACTCTAAAATTCACCGTACCGAAAATTTATAATTTAGTCCTCTTTAGACCGTTTTTTAATTAGTCGTTGTTAAATTTCATAAAGTTCAAATTTGAATAAGAATCATAATAACGCCTCTAGAGAAATTTCTATGTGTATGCATCTAGAAAACCTTGATTTTTAATTAAAATGACCTGGAAAAAAGCATTTTCTCAATTTCACTCCAAAATTCACCGTACCGAAAATTCATAATTTAGTCCTCTTTAGACCGTTTTTTAATTAGTCGTTGTGAAATTTCAAAAAATTCAAATTTGAATAAGAAACGAAGTGACGCTTCTAGAGAAAGTTCTATGTGTGGGCCCCTAGAAAACGTTGATTTTTAATTAAAATGAGCTGGAAAAAAGTATTTACTCAATTTCACTCTAAAATTCACCGTACCGAAAATCTATAATTTAATCCTCTTTAGACCGTTTTTGTAATTAGTCGTTGTTTAATTTCATAAAATTCAAATTTGAATAAGAAAGGAAGAAACGCTTCTAGAGAAATTTCTATGTGTATGCATCTAGAAAACGTTGATTTTTAACTAAAATGAGCTGCAAAAAAGCATTTATTCAATTTCACTCTAAAATTCACCGTACCGAAAATTTATAATTTAGTCCTCTTTAGACCGATTTTTAATTAGTCGTTGTTAAATTTCATAAAGTTCAAATTTGAATAAGAAACAAAATATCGCGCTTAGAGAAATTTCTATGTGTGGGCCCCTAGAAAACGATGATTTTTAATTGAAATAACCTGGAAAAAAGCATTTACTCAATTTCACTCTAAAATTCACCGTACCGAAAATCTATAATTTAGTCCTCTTTAGACCATTTTGTAATAATTCGTTGTTAAATTTCATAAAATTCAAATTTGAATAAGAACCGAAATAACGCTTCTAGAGAAATTTCTATGTGTGGGCCCCTAGAAAACGTTGATTTTTAACAAAATTGACCTGGAAAAAATCATTTACTCAGTTTCACTCTAAAATTAACCGTACCGAAAATTGATTTTTAATCCTATTTAGACCAGTGTATTAATTCATCGTTGTTAAATTTTATAATGTTTATGTTTGAATTAGAAACATAAGAAAATTTGTACGCTTTTTCTGTACAATTTCTATAAATATAAATTTAAAACATATTCACCCAAAAATATTCCTGCAAAATTTGCAATTTTCTTCAACCGACGCCATGACCACGCTCCCTTTATCAAAGCTAAAACATATTAAAGCAATTTTAAATAATTTTCTAGTCACCTATGATTCCATATTAATTCGATCTTAAACAATTTAATTTCAATTTCAAATTTCCTGTGGGTCTCTGGTGAATTTCCAAACCAAATTCCTACAAACTTCTATGTATTCTAATTGCAAGGCGATTTGCATGCAGCTGGCCCTGCCAACAAACAAAACAAAGCATGTATGCAAATCGCCGGAGATTTTGATTCACGCCCGAGTGCACACCTAACTAATTCTCTGCTCTTGTGTTTCAGGTAAGTTGTTGTTGATGGAGTGCGCCGCATGTCCGTCTCGCGTTGCCGACGGGCAGATGCACATTTGAGTTGCTAATTCCCAGCGTCGGTGAGTTTTTCAGCCAAATCCGCCTCGCGTTAATTACATGCATACGTGCAATTTATGCGCCAAGCCTCGCTCGCTCTTGTAATTTATAATTACCTTATGCTCCGCGCGTCGTGCTGATTTGCATACCTTCTCGTTATTATTATGTTTATTACCTCGGCGCAGGTACATACGTGCGACTCGCGACGAATACGTGTGGGACAATCTAATTGGAAAGCCGAGGAGTGCGCGGAACAAAAAATAAAATAAGTAATGTGCCTGGCAAGAATGTATAGTTTCCTGCTTTCGTCGCTGCCGAGCTATAAATTTCGCGCTCCTTTTTCTCGGCGCGTGCGGAAAGAACAAGTTAAAAAGTAAGAAGAAGTGTGTTCTTTTTTTTCACTCCATTCAAGGCGAACTACTACCTTTTGCCGACACGGTGAATATAAATTTTTAACCCCTGTTATTTCGCAATTTAAATCTTCTCTCTCTTTTTGTTCCGCGCGAGCGTTTTCCCCTTTGTTTGGTTTCAATAATAAATTACAAAGTGAATGCGTTGCGGAATCATTGCCGGAATTAAAGGGACCAAAGGTAGAACAAGGGAAGGGTAGAGAAGAGAAATGTGTGAGGTTTTGCGGCGCGCGCGCTCCAAAGACTTTTTAAAATGTATGTATTCGGCTGCGTGTGTGTGTGTTCGTATAAGCGAGGCGAAACCGCCACCATCGCAAACACACACGCAGAAGCAGCCAAGGTAATTCTACAAAATTGATTTTCAAATACACACACCGAGTGATTTATCTGCAGAGCGCGACGGCGGCGGCGGCGGCGGTGCGAGCGGTTATTCATGGGAATACAAAACGCCATCAAATTTATTGCCCGGCGCTGAATTATTTTCCAACGCAGCGTCACACCCGATGGTCCCCTAGGACCGGAAAGCTGATTGGAAAGTGGCTCTCGATTGAAATCAAAGTGCTTTAAAGGGTTGATAAGGTTTTTGTACGCACTGGAATTATTGATCAAAAAGATTTTCCATCATTAATTAATTGCAAATTGATTTGCCAGAAAATCAACTTTTTTTACTAAAATTGTTCTCAAAATCGATTTCTCGAGTTTAATATAGGTAAAAAATTATAAGAATTAAATGAATAGTTAAACAGCTTTGAACTGAATCTTAAATATTTCTGCAGCGCCGTGGGGCATTAGTGGCAAAATCAGCGATCGCAGCGCCAATGTGGCCAAATTCTGTAGTTTTTGGAAAAAACTGATGGATCTGATTGGCTACTCAATTCTCACACGTTTTTCGCGGGAATCACTCGTCTTTAGGTTTTCTTTTGATTGAGACGCAACGGTTTGGAATTTTCAAATAGTGTTTTCACAAGATATACTCGAAATTTAGCAATCTTTCAGAATAAAGAGCAATACACTTTACCGGAGAGGATCTTTAAGATCTTTGAAAACTTTTGCTTCCTACAGATGTTTGTTATATAATTTATGAATATTCTAAAAGCTTTTGCTGTTCATTCAAATCAATATTTTATGAAGGATTATTTTCCTAACAATTAATACACAATTTCAGACGCTGTTTTATTGAAATTTATGATTATAATTGAGTACTTCTGAGAGCATAAAGGCAGACATTGTTTGTTCAAAACTCCTCAAAACGACCCTTTGATTCTCAGAATTAGAATATCTCTGTAAGTTTTGTATTGCTCCTGGCAGAAATGACTATGAAATAAAACATTATTCGAAAAGGTCAAACAAGAAAGTGAATAACAGCTTCATTAAAGATGGCCTCCGGCGCCACGCTTTTATTTATATTTCCCAGAAACAACATTACCCGGTCGCGATATATTTGCAATACAAGTCGTTAAATATTTGCTTAGCCGAGCGAATAGACGTTTTGCTACTACTATTGTTGTGTTTATTTATTCCCAGCTCAGGATTTATTAAACAATGTTTGCGAAACGCACGGAAAGCTCAGCCGGGGTGGCGGCGCTGCCGGCGAGAAATAAAAATATATATACGGGGCCGAAACGTATAATAGGGGTGTGTTTGTGTGAATTGAGACAGGTGTTTTCGGTTTGATCGACGCGTGCACAAACATCTTTTATCCTATTAGTCGCTGCTCAAACACGCTCGAAATATGTATGTAGCGTGCGCTAGATCAATAGGCGGCCATTAGCGGCGGCAACTCGACGCGCGGCAGAGCGAACGTCGTCATTAGCGCTCGACGCAAATTATCATCCGACCGAGCACCGCTCGCTCACCCGCAAAAAATAATGTCCCGCTCTTCGTTATGTCGCAACGTAAGTGCGCTAAAAATGCACAATCAAAATAATCATCTCCAACGTGGAAAAAGATAAAATAGTAAAAAAAAAGAAAAATAAGCAAGATAAAGAAAATATAAAAACATCACTAATTTAATAAGTTGATAATATTTATTTATTTTAATATTTTATCAAATTACCAAATTATTGATATTTATAATATTATCTTTATATATATATATTTTTAATTATATGCATTTCCCTCACAACCACCTGCATTTTTGTTATTATTATTTATTCTTCTCAGGGGACACTTACAAAAATTTTTAATTAAATTACTTTTTGAAACAAAAATTATTTCATTTTTTATTTTTTTATTAAATTTAATTAATAGGAATTTGAAAGAAATCAACGTTTGGTCTTTTTTTTGCAAAATTTTGTAACACTATAATTGAAATTTAAGCTCTTTTAATTCTGATAATGCCACACCTCAGTCTTTGTGCTCCATCTTAAATTTTTAATTAAAAATCCGACGCCAGAGATTAATAATGAATTTGCTGGTTTCAGAGAGAAACACGAATGCACAAAACCCCTCGCTGGGGGCCCCCGGCTCTCTGCCGCGGTAATCCGAGACCGACGGACGCGGATTAAGGTCAAGCCCGGCGCCATTTGCGGACAAAAGCATTTTGCATTAATAACGTGCATGTTTTCAATATCGGTGGGATTATCATGTGCATAATATCGCACTTATGCATTATTGCGCTCTCTGGAAATCCAACCGGAGCTTTTAGTGCGCATTTAGCATTCTTTGTCGGAGGAAAATGAGTGAATTGATTCCCAGGGCGCTTTACTGCAAAATGAAGAGGAAATTTTTTAAATGAAAATGCATCGCAAGAAATCAGAGTGCAATTTCTCATGGAAAATATTGAAGAATCATTCAATATTCTTTGTATTTTACCACAAATTTATACACTTTTTGAGTTTTGTCTCATTGTCAATAAAATATTAATATATTATTATTATTGATCTTTATTGACTTATGAAGCGTCGCCACGATGTAGTGACTCACTGCAACGCGCCCCATTTGCAACATAGTACAAAACAAGTAGAAAATGGAGAGTAAAAAAACAACAAAAAATATTACAATGTATTAATTAGTTGAAAAAACTCTTCTTTGCTATTAAATTTATGTGAATGAACAAATCGCCTCAAACTACTTTCAAAAAACTTGTATCGAGGCTCCAAGCGAATCGAAACAGGCAATTTGTTATACAAGGAAGCCAGACAAGTCAAAGGGTTCTGCTTCGAAATTAACAGTGTCTGAGCAGGAACATATAAATCACTCTTTGCCCTTGTCTGATGATTCAAAATAGAAAATCTCGTGACATCTGCAATTTTGCCAGATGGATTTTGAACTTGCAAACTATAATTATGCTTATACATAATCATTTAATTAAATCACAAATTGTTTTGCCAGAACACTTGCAAAAAAAAACTAATTTTAAGTGGAGAAAAACACCATGGTTGAAATTAATTTTATTATAATCTCTCAAATTCTGACATTTCTTACAACATATTTAAAATGATTTAACTTTTGGAAAGCAGCTTTAAGCATACAAAAATAAACAGGAAAATTCTGTTTTGTAGAAAGGATTAACTGAAAATCAAGTAACAAGAGCGAGATTTGATTTTAGCGAGTGTTTTGGACAGGATTAGTTTGTTCGCGGAGGCAAAACATTTCAGTTTGGCGTGTGCGATCAAAAGCTAGTTGTTGCCGAGTGGATTTTAATAACGTGCGCGCACGGATTAACAAGAGAGTTGGTCGGTCCGTCGACTGGCTTTGCATACACCGAGCGCGGGCTGAAAGTGAAATCTCTGCAAATACCAGGTGCTCGTGACGGCCGCTGAATTTCGGGGAAGCTGCCATGTCCAGCAGGCCGAGCTTATTGTCCGTCAACAATAAACAAACGCGCGTTATTAACAACAAAGCCCTGCCGCGATTATAACAAAATCCGCAGCAATTTAATCAGATCATTTGCAGAAAATAATCAAATCGAGAGCGTCATTGTGATGAAAATGAACACTGCGGTTTTGTAATTAAGATTCCGCCCCTCACTCGCATGATTTCTAATTGAAATTTAGGTCATATATGTATGTGATTTTCAATACAAGTGACAATTTCTCTCCAGGATGCAGTCGAGAGACGCAAGAAATAAGTAAGAGCTGTCATTTCTCATTCGCAGCACTCGACGCTCGATTATATATTGCTCGGTGGTGAATGACAGCTGTAATTACCGGCTTTTGTGCCGCGAAATTGTGCATAAAATTGACGTGCATTCAAATACACCCCGGCCGTGTTTTGCGCGCAGAATTAATAATCGAAATTGATTCAGCCGTGCAAATTGCAAATTTGACCGAAAATTGAAATCAACCTTCCAGTTGAGTGCACGTCGTATATTTCAATTAGTCGACAGAAAATTTCAATTGATATTTTTACCTGCTAATATTGTATATTAAATGAAAAAAATAAAAAAATAATAAAAGCAGATATGCTGACAGTCATTCAACTAAATTGGAAATTGGACTGGTTGAATTGAAAATGTATTTTTGATCAAATAATTATAGAAAATTTTTATATTTTTGTATATTTTTCTAAATGTTACATCAAATTGTTTACATTCAATTGTTGAAAACAATTTATTTGAAAAGTAAAGGATTTTTTGGACCGTCAAGAATTTTGCTAAAACTTTCGAGTTCAAAGACCCCGACCACCGCAGTGAGCCTCGATTGACTTGGTTTTTTTCATCTTTTAACTAAAATTAAGATATTAGCAAAACGAGGAATAAACTCTGGAATCAAACTGCAAAGTGCAGACTGTAATTAATCGAGAACTCATTCAAATATTTGCTGATGAAGAGAAGAAAGTTTGCAGCTTTTGTTCTTGGACGCAAGTGGAGCGGGCATTAAACGCTGAGAGGGTCTTTTGAATTAATTTGCATTCACGAACAAACACTCGTAATTGAATTAACTGCTGCATTCGCAGGATGCAATATCGAGAAGTCAGCCGATAAGTTTGAACAACTTCAAAACAATCAGAGATGAGGGAAAAATTTTCAACTTGGAGAGAATTAGTTTTTTCGAGCCATAAATTGGATCCTTTTTTTATTAAATATATATAGTGAGGAGATATTCGGGATCGAAGACGGTTCCAATCTGGTCGGTCAAGTGGACGGTCGTTTATTATTTACGCCTGCTGGGCATCTCATATCTTTTATCCCGGAATGGACTTGCTCTCCGGGGAGCGACGCTGGCACGCGCGATGAAATTCGCGGAATTTTTATATTTACCGTTTGTCGCCAGTGGCGCGAAAATGACTGATCGTAGAAGGCGCTGGGCGGCGCAGAAAGAAAATGAATGATTAAATACGTCATCAATCAAGTGGCTGGAAAACAAAAATTGTGTCCGTAGCAAGTGCGACTGACGCGCAAAAGCAGTGCTCGATCACGCCAGGTAGAAAAAGTTTTCGTTTCCACCGAGATTGATGTTTGCCAAATGAAAGTTTTGGAACAAAAGGCAATTTTTTGCAATCCAACCGCGAAAATGGCTAGGGCAGTCTGTATTTTTTAGAAAAAAAAAGTGGTCTGACCTCAAATAAGCCTTTTCCATTATGCTAATTGCGGCCGCAGCGTTCAAACGCAGCGTGCTGTGTGCGCCGCAATTATCATCATAACATATTCATAACGCTGATTTCACCTCGCGAAATTTAATCTGCAGTGCTCTGTGTTGGTACCTGCGCGGCTACTTCCTGTCGAATTGGCGCACTTCCGGCGACCGTTAATTAAAGCGGCCCTTTTCCGTGCAAGCCCTCGGGAGAAAAGAAGAGTTGCCATCGATCGGACACGCGCGCGCACTTTTTATATACGCACTCGGCCTTAATTAAATTTTCTTTTCACGGCGCAAAATGAGGGAAAAATAATAAGCGGAGCAAAGGGTGACGCCGTTTTCTCTCTCTTTTTACGACGGAGAACAAAAAGAGGACAAATCCGCTCGCACAGAGAGAGACAGGGGTGTTTTTATTAAAAAAAAGTTTGGACAAGCAGCAGCTAAAGCGCTTCTTTTAAATTTATATTTACTTAATATGACTGTTTTAATGGAACAGCCGCGTCACCTTAAAATTTGTGATTAATTGGATGAAAATTACTAAAAATGAACAGGAAAACAAAAAAGTTTAAAAATAATTATTAATTATTGTTTTTTATTTGTCCAAATTGTTCAAATTCAACTGTTGCAAACAATTTGTTTGAAAAGAAAGGAATTGCTGGACAAAACGGCACCGCCACTAGCAAGAATTTTGCTAAAACTCCCCAGATCAAATAAAAACCCCGCATTAGCCGCACTTAGCCTCGGTTGACTTAGTTTTGGTTCTTTATATTTTAAATTTAACTTAATTAAATTCGTTAAAGTCTATTATTTTGTTGCTTTTATTTTTAATTCTTGTTGTTTAATTAATTTTCACGAATCAAGTAAAATTTAAACAACATTGTAAATTAACTTTTTATTACAAATTTTGGACTAGAATTTATTCCAATCCAATTGTAAAAATTACCATTTTGTTTTTAACGATTCCAAGCATTTTAAATAAATTAACCGAATAATCTTTAATTTAACTTTCAATTTTTCTAGGCTCTCAATCAAGACCACACCCTAACCGCTTTTGTTCTTGTTTCTCTCTCTTTCTGCAAAAAGAAATCTGCTCTGGTGCGCGCCCTTTGTGGGGTGATCCATTTTTTTTCTCATCTGGCCTCGTTGCTCCCATGGCAGAGCCAGTGATTCGCTTTTGATTTTTCTTCTTGGCTTCGCAGCTGCTTCATTTGGAGTTGCCGCGAGCTGATTCGGATGCAACTGCCTGCGCGGATAATAAGCCTTGTTAGCCACTCGTGTCGACTTTTTTTTCTGTATTTCATCAGCCTTTGTTCACCACTGCTTTTGATCTCTCTCTCATCTTTTTATGCATGAAAAAATTCTCGTCCAATTGCGGGCGCGAGAAGAATCGCGCGCGCGGATCGATTGCGTGTCCAGAAGGGAGGCGCTTTTGCTAACAGGTGGCCCATAATCTTAAGGCGACGCCACTCCCCAGCTGATAAAAATCCGTTTAAAACGCAGCAAACGAGACGCTTTTTGTTTCGCAGGTCCGATCGATCGCGAATTCCGCCGCCATTTTCGCCGCACGGCAAATTTGATCCGTATAAAATTGGTCCATTTCAGCGGAAAATTGATTGATTTTTTGCCAATTTCCTGTGTCACGACGACGACCGTCGAGCCAAAGTTGATTACCCGTCGACGCACACCCGGAAAAATTGCAGGCGGAAAAAAATACGTACCCGAGTAAAAGAAGAAGCGAGAGGCTTCCTAATTAAAAACGTGTCCGCTGAATCGCAGCAAGTGCAGGCAGAATAAAATCTCTCTGAGAGCGGCCGAAAATGATGTTTTTCATCTGCACGCCAGAGAGAAAAAATATATGTTTGTGATGAAAGGCTGGGGTTTCCGCGGGGAAATGAGAAAAAGCAGAATGCTTTGCTGGACACCAGAGGGCACAAACGCACTCGAGGTAATTTACAACCATCCGGCTCGGGGGTGGAATAATTTTCACCCCCCGCGCAGGCAGGCAGGGATATGAAATGATTTTACCCGAGTGGCCAAACGAATGTGAATCCGAATTAAATCTGGAGAGAGGGGAAGTTGCGAATGTTTTTTATTTTCACCTGCTCTCTCTCGTTTTTCGCACTCGAGTGAGCTTTTGTGTCGAATTTATAGTTCGCCGCCCCACCTTGGTCGTAGATATCTAGATGGAAAAAAGAGAGACGAAAGAAGAAGAAGTCATCGTTGCCGCCGAAAAGAGAGAAAAGTAAGTTTCGACGGCGGGACGAGAGCGCGAGAGAGAAAAAGTTGAAGCAGGATATGAATACAAACTACCCATAGTGGCGGAAAGAAATGCGCGCGCGAGCAAGTTTTTTCATAAATTTCTGACGCTGGAATTCCTCCTTCACGTGGCGGCGGAGAAAGAGAGAAAGAAAGTATTTCATCACATTTAAATACGTTCCGTCATATTCAGTGACTCCCTCTCGCTCGCGCCGCCGGCAAACTTTGCTCCGGGGATACGAACGCGACTCTTGTGAGCTGCAAAACTTTTTGTTGGAAAGCCAGAAGTCATGATGCCGATGAATTTTACTCTGATCTGAAAATTCCATAAAGAGTAAGAAAAGAAAAAACATACCGACGAGGAGAATGGAAAGTCAGTCTTGACGGGGTAAATCCCTTAGTGAAGAATGGTGAAATTCTAGAAACCTGACAACAAAAGGATTAAGTTGTTTAAAAAAGAATAAATTCACAAATTTTCTGAGATTATGAATGAAATAATCCAAATTCTTGAAAAAAATTAAACAAAAATATTGAATTAAATAAATTTATAGATTTTGCATTCATATAAAAATAAAAAAATTTACTAAAAATTTAATTTAAAAAAATTTAATTGTTAAAAATTACAAATCTAGCTTGTTAAATGTTCAAAAATGGAATTTTCACAAAGTTATTCTTAAATTTATTGAACGCTTTTTGTTTTATAAAATTTTTTGCCATATTCTAGGAAGTTCGAGGAATGAATCATTCAAAGTCCTTTGTCGACACATTTTAAAAAAGACGCCGGACACTTTTTTGCTTTTTTATTTATTCATTGGCAAGCAGGGCTTATTTTTCACAGTGACAGCGGGCGAAACAATCGTCATGCAAACTCAACAAGTCTGCATGACTGGATTTTTGCCCGCGGCTGAATTGTTGATTATGATCAATATTGATTAATTGGAATGGCACATCGGCGGCGGCTCGCACACAATCAAAAGCGCAAAATTGAAATTGAATCAGATTGCCGTCGTTGCTCTTTAATTAGACGTGCGTTGTGTGCGCATCCGACGCCACGGGCCATCACGTACACAAGTGCAATCGATATTTTCACACAGAGAAGAAAAAAGGGGATGAAACAAGGAGAAAAGATAATTATTATTCAGTTTTAGTTAATTTAATTATCATTTTGGTTTTCAAACAAATTTAATTTACTTTTTAAATTTCCAAATTCTTTTATTTACATTTTGGCCCTTAACTCGGAAAATAAATTTAGAAAAACGAGTCTTTTTGTGTAAAATTCAGTCGTGTTGTCGCAAAAGGGTGTCTCTGTGCACTGCGCGCGTCGGTTGCATTTCACCCCCTTTTGACGAGCCGTCTGCTTTAAGCTGCAATTCAATTACAGAGGTTTACTGCGAGCGTAATTTTTGTAAAAACACAACAGCACCATCCGCAGCCGCCCGCGCTCTCTTTCGCTCTTTCGCTCGCTCGCTCGGCTGGCTCGGCTGGCAGTCATTATAAAAGGAAGAGGCTTTAAAAACACACACACAACCCCCCAGCATCCCCCCGTGTGTTACTTTTCGCCCACCTCCGCTCGCTCTCTCGCTCACATGAGCATCACGGCCGTTCCCATCGGATCAATAATGTACAAGAGGCGCCGCCAAAGACACACTCGCATGTATGTACGAGGGTGACACTCATTTTGCACACAGGACTTTGCATTTGGAGCGCGAGGTGCAGCACGTGTGTCACTTGAAAAGAGTAAGAAGGAGTAGCAAAGAAATCGACGGCAACCTGTGGCGTTTTTTTAAATGCACACATGAAAGGAATACGCTTTAAGTTAAGAGGTGAAATTCTTTTAGATTCGATTTTATTTGTTTATTATTTCCCAAACTGAAATTTAAAAAGAAGGGGAAAACTTTAATAAATATTGAATAGTTAAATGAATGCTTTTTGTACACCATGGCGTGCTACTTTATAATATAATGCATTAAGTCATTTTAATAATGAATTAATTACAAATCTGCGCTTGATCATAGAAAATCGAAATCGTACTATTATTAATATTTTTTTACATTCTTAAATGGTTAAGACCGATTTTTTCGTCAAACTTTTGCACATACTTGGTAATCTTTATTTCTGCAAAACCAAAATGAAAACCGTATCATTGTAAAAACGTGTCTTTTTTCGAAATAAGTAATTTTCCAGTTTTCTGAGGTCATAGCGGGAGTGTTGATCGACTTTTGGTAATTCGAACAAAAAATTGTCGATAAATTTTTACAATTAAAGTCTAATAATAATAGAATTAGTTTCATTTAACTCGTATAATAATCATTGAAAAAAAAATATTTATACATAAATTTCTGTTTCAAGAAATTGGCGCTCGAGGAAATGATCATGGAAGTGAAGAAATTGGGCTTTTCCTTGTTGTAAACGTTTTGTTTTTTTAATATTCAAAAAGCCGTTGTTGTTTTCGAATAAAAACAATTTCTACAACGAGGAAAATCAAGATTTCTCCACTTCCATAAATATTATGACTGAATATTTTAGCAGTTTTTTGTTTTTGGAAAGCAAAATTTTATTGCTGCTTTCAAAATGGGGATGTATCTTTTTCATGTAACAATTCCCTTTGTGAGAAATAATTTTTAATTTCTAAAAATGACATTTTTTACAACTGAAACCAAATAGAAAGTACCTTTGCATAGGAATCAATGAATTGTGTGTTAAAAATAAAAAATTTCAAAGTTCTTTCTTATGTGTGGATATTTTCCAGCTCATAATTAACAAATATCTTAAATTCCAGCAAAGCAAAATTCACCTCCCAAATCTCCGAAACCATATTCCAAGCTCAAGGATATATAAAATTCCGCCTTCCACTTAATTACGTTGCCGACGAAAAATCCGCAACGCGCGAATAAAATGCAGCGCTTTGTAGAAGCGGCAGCAGCAGCAATTTAATATCAACAAATTAAATATTCCGCCGACCGCCGCTCAAGCTCCCCCGACCGAAAGAGCGAGTGAGCAACACGCCACTTGAACAAGCGCCGCTCCTCGCCATTCGCAACAAACCGAGCTTGGCGAAAAAAAGGCACGAGAACGGAAAAGGGAAGGGAAAAAAAGCAGCTCGGCGTTCTCCGAGATATTCGCTCGCATTTGAGCCGCAGGAAAAAAAGCGAGTGCAATAATTCTTGATAACGTTGCCGGCAAATGGCGTAAAAATTGCGGCAATAATATATATAAAACTCGCGAAACTCTCTCACGCTTGTTATTTTTTACGGCTTTTGTTTCGCGTTACACTCGTATTTATAACCGGCGACGGGTTATTATGTACGATATTCGCGTAACAAGCTCCCCCGAGAGGCGAAGATGGCGCCTCGTGTGCGGCGGGTCAACCGCTTGCAGGTCACTTTTGCCTGCAAAGCCGCCGGACGCTCGTTTATCATCCGAGATGAGCAACATGCCACTTTTGTGTGCGAAACGAGAGACGCCGGCCGGCCGGTCAGCAGTACATAGACCACCAGGGACGCACCGACGATGATTCATAATTTTCGGCTTTGATATGTGCCACTTGTGCCGGAGAGAAAGTGAGAAAATTAGTGATAAAAGGGGTATTGCATTTCACACAGGCGGAAACCTAAAATTGTAATCTCCTTGAAAGTAAAAGTTTCTTAATTTTTCCTCCTTTTTATCAATTTTTGTCCTGATATATCAAAACTAAAATTATTCCATTCAATAAAAAAAATTCTATTTTTCCAATAATAAAAAAAAAACCCCCAGTAGGTTTCGATTATAAAAGATATCAGAACTCAGAACTGACCTCAATAGCACCATTTGACGTTGACCTTGATAATAAGAATAGCATTACAAGGTCATGCAATGCTGATCGCTTTAATGAGGTCCCAGAACAATAACTTATTGAGTTACAATTTATAAATTTCGTAATAGAAAGTAGCGATCAAGAGGTTATTCTCGGTGATTTTTTCTGGAAAAAAATTTCAATTGATGAAAACAATTTTATAAAATTAATTTATGTGCTAAGTTTTGTCGAAATAATTTCACAGCTCATGAATTTTGGCTGCAGCCCGCGTCCGAAACATGTAGAGCAGGATATTGTTATTTTTTTAAACAATAAAAGACTCATGCACAAAATCTATTGATGTGGAAAGCTGAATTTAAATCCAAATCAACATTTACAAACTGCGGAGGGAATTTTACTAAAATCTCTCCGTATATAAAATTAATTAATTATCAAATGAGCTTACTAATTTTTTAAATTTTATTGAGGAATTAAAAAGAAATGGGTATAATTTATTTAACTCACAAAATTGCTCAGAATTCACTCAAAATTTTTGTTGGCTATGAAAAACACGTAAGTCCGAAAGCTAAATCAATTAAAAAAAAAATAAATTAAATTGATCGACAATTCAAATTATGACAATCTTTAACTTTGGTTCGAAAATAATATTTACGTCCAATTTTCATGATTTTCCGAGCAGGTGATTCTTTTTTTCAGCAAATGAAAAACGCAGGCTGCGGACATTTTTCCTCTTTCACCGCCGACTCATCCCCTAATTGCTCTCGCACGTCTCTTTCCCTTTCTTTTGGCGGGCGGAGAAAAAGTAAATGACAAGTGCGAGAACCGCGTCGGGTGTTTTGCACAACTACAAAACGGCATCGCATCAATAAAGCACACGCTCTTCTCTCTTTCATTTGGCCGCCCTCTCGCTTTCCCACCTTTTTCTCTCTTCCTCGGCAAAAGACACACTTGGGAACTCGTAAAACCGCCGCCGCATGTATAAAACAACTCTCGCTGCTCATGATCCCCTCGGCGGCTCAAAGATTCCTCTCGCTCGTTTTCGTATAAAAGTGACGAGAGAGAGAAAAAGCGAGCGAGCAGATTTCATCAAAAATGCATTCTGGGTCTGTCGGTCGGTCTCGTCGGCGCTGCATAAAGCAATTTGCACCCTGGGCCGAGCGAGAATTTAAAGGGTGCTTCTTGGGCAGGCGCGTGCCCATGACAGCTGTCACCGCCTGTTTTCATCCCGAATCGATTCACTCTGCCGTGCCGCGCGCGCTTTTTATCTGCTCTGCAAATTTATACAAAAGCCGACCGAAATCACTCCGCGACTGCCGCTGACACGCGCGTTAATTTCTCGGCTGGAAAATATGTATGTGGAGTGAAAAAAAAATAAAACGCGAGAGCTGAGAGATGAGCAACGAAATGAAAATGAGCTGGGCGAAAAGTTTTGACCGAATCGAAATTGGAGCCGATATTGATTCATCAAATCTTTCATTTTTACTGTTTATATTTAAAAAGCAATTAAATCACATGGACAAAATAGTTTTTTGTATTAAACTTTACATTTTTTTTTTTTGTGATTGTGATTGTGAGTGTGGGTTTTTTTAAAGTGATGAGTTGCGTTGTTCAGTGTATTCCAGTTTTCCGTTTTAATTTTTTCTAAAATATTTTTAACTTGGTTTCAGAATCTGAGCGAGAAAAACAGTGCTCGGAAAACGAATTAAAGTGTCCAAATTTGAACTTTTAATTGGAAATTTTAATTCTTTTCAAAACACATTCGGGTTTCTGTTTCCAAAAAAGTTAATTGTTCCAAATAAAACTCTAAATTTAAGACAGAAAAATGTAAGATTTTGATTTATTTATTCATTTGAAACAGAAATTAAACAGAAATTCAAATCTTTTGAAAAGAATAAAAATTTCCTATGAAAAGTTGAAATTTGGATATTTAAATTTGTTTTTCAAGCAAAGGTTATGTCGCACAATTTCGGAATCCACGATAAAATTTCTTTCAGTAATTTTTTAATTATAATAAATTTATACACACAAATAAGACGATAGAAGTTCAATCAATCGACATATTAGTAAATCCTATAAATATTATGATTGGAGGGTCAACAAATATATACAAATCTTTTATCAGAGATTCAGACTGTTACGATTCAATAAAAAGAAAATTATTATTTAAAATAAAAATCATTTTAAAATAATTAAATTGTATAAAAATAAATTTAATTTAAACAAAGAAGTAAGTAATAGAATAAAACTGAAAATATTAATTAAAACATTTATTTTTTAAATTTAAATAATAATATTATCAACATCATGATATTCGCACACCGTCCTGAATTATTCCATTCATCCTGTCAACCAATAATCTGCACTTTTAAAGCATAAATAGTTTTAAATGTGATCTGAAACTATATTTGGCTGTTCCGGGGATTCAGCGGCACTAAAAGGAATTCACTTTTGAAAAGGGGAGCGGACTCTCGTAAATTGATAAATAACCGTTTGGCCGCGCGTGCGACCAGATTCGCTCCGGCGGCGCAAAGTTGCGGCGGGGATTTCGGCGGCTCACATAAAATTCGGCTCATTGGTTCCGAAAACTTTCTTCTCCTGCAAACGATATGTCCTCTGCCCATAAAAAGCTACTCCTTGGCGGCGGCACGAGGAATTTCTCGGGTGCATTTTTAAATCTCCCCGGCTTTGCTTTACGAGAGGCGGCCGCGCTAAAAGTATATAAGTCTCGGCGCTCGCACGCATTAAACCAAATTACCGTAAATAAAAGCCGCCGTATAAAATAAGCGGCCGAGCTTTTATATTATTGCTCGACTTTTCAACTCGTCACCGACGGAAATCGCCAGGAAAATATTACCAAAGAAGCGAGCTCGGCTCTTTTTCGCGCCCTCACGTGCTTGTTTATTTTTTATTTTTTTTTCTTCTCGTCAACCGCGATAATAACACACGCGGGGCTGCAAGCGACAGTCGCGCAGTCCTTTGAAGTCCAACTTGCACGCGCGCGTGGTTTGATGAGGCTGCGGTTTGCAGACTGACTTTGTTTTACGGCTGCACTCTCTTGTTGCCTTTCCAGCGCTGCCTGCGTTTCCCGGATGCGGGAAAATAAATTAGTGGCTGCAAAAGCAACACCCTGTGTCACGACCAGACTGATGTCAAAATAAAAGCTAAAAAAATAAAACAGAGCGTGTTTTTGAACTAATTTTGAAAACCCTCTGAGGGCTTCCGATCAACTTTTCAATCAAGTTAAAACTTCGTCAAAGAGCTCAAAAATATTTTCTGGATAACAAACTTGTTTAATTATTAAATATAAAAACTTTTTCGAATACAATTTTTACAATACAAAATTTAAATAATAAAGAAAAATCATAATAATAACTTTTTCATTCTTTAATTTAAATCTAAACGAAAACTTAATTTGGACAGGATTCCATTATTTATTTAGAAAAACTTTCATTTAAAATAGTTAGCAAAATAAAAAACAAATGCATTTCTTTGCACTTTAAAATTTTTCCAAGTTAAAGTTACAAAAATTATCATAGACTTGAATGAAAAAATAAATAAAAGTATCCAAAATCTAGCTTTTTTTTCCTGAATATTTCTTTGAAAAACTCAACAGGCTCTGTTTCTTCCCGTCTCAATGCTTGAACATATCCTCAATTTCTTTGTCAATTTGCTCGAATTCGCTGGTCCGAAAAATGGCATCAAGGCGGCAGAAATCAATAGAGGGGAGGACGGAAAGGAAAGATGCCACCATCCCTGCTGCTCGTCGTCGTCGCCGAACGACAAGTTTGATTAAATATAATTTAATCAGACCTGCAGAGAGAAAGAAAGATGAAGTGGATGCGCCGGGCGCGCGCGGTAAATTGAAAAGTTATTAAAAAGTTGGCTCTGCTCGGTTTGCACAAAAGCAGCGCCGAGTTCTCCACCGCCGACAAGAGAAGAGCGGATGAGTAATTCGATTTAATTTGCCGCCGCCGCAGTCGAGCTGCAGCAATATCGAAAATAAAGCCAGCGCGGATTTTTATTGTCAGCGGATTTTTTTGCCAATAACGCTAATGCACCCGACACACGGACAGACCGACCGGCCACCGACGGCTCGGCTAATGAATCGCCACTTTGCTTCGTGGAAAAATTCTCATATTGCCACCGGCACTAGCGCCAGCGAAATAAATTTTTTTTGATCATAAATAAAATACCTCGTTTTGAAGGTTTGTAGAAATCAGGGACAAGCATTTTTTTTTAAACTAATATTTATATATTTTTTAAATAAAGAACAAAAAAAATTTAAATTTAGAATGAAAGATTTAATGTTAAATGGGATTTTTAAAATCCTTGTGGTAGAATTTTGCAATCAAGGTATTTTGAATTTAAAATCGGCTTTTTCTCGATGGAGTTTGTGAGTTGTTCATGATTAAGAAAAACAATATCCTGCTCTACATGTTTCAGCTGCGGGCTGGAGCTATAATTCATGAGCTGTGAAACTAATTTGACAAGAATTAGTACAAAAATCAATCTTTAAACAATATTTTTATTCAAAATTTATAAGTTTTCGTTAAAATTATTTTGTGTAAAAATGTAAAATAAGTTTTCAATAAAAATGGTTAATTTGGGGGAAAAAACATCATGTTTTTTGTAATAATTCTTTGTCTAAATGATTTCACAGCTCATGAAATCATTGAAACGTGTAGAGCAGGATGTTGTTTTTTCTGAACAACTCTCAAAATCCACAAAGGAAAAGCTGATTTTAAATTCAAATCAGAAATCACCGTTAAAAAATCTTGATTTTTTTTGCAATTTAGCTTATTTGAAAAGAAATATCAATTTGGGATTATCTTTTTTTTCCAAATACCAAAATCTGCATCAAAATCCTTTCCTGGAAACGCAATGTGTCCCATTTCTTTTTTTTTTCCCACCACCTCTCTGATACACACCAAAATATTTTTTTTTCTTTCCCTTTGATTCGTGGCGACGGCGGTAAACAGGCAATTTACGCCCGAGAATTCAATTTTCCGGCTGCGAGATTTATCTGCGCGAATTGAAAGTGTACTTGTCACGGGGTGCGTGCTTGTGTGGGCGGACGGCGGGTGAAGGATCGCGCCTTATTCTTTCCACCTCGGGCTCTGCTCTGCCGATCGATTTTGTGTTGTGTTTTTTCATCTCTTCTCTGTGCCCGTCTCAAAGCTCAGGTGGATTTGTCTCGGCGTGCGCCTTTTGATCTCGACGCTCGAAAGCAGTCAGAAATCAAAAGACGACGACGCGCGGCAAAAGAAGAAAAAAAAAATACAAATTCCGCCGCGCGGCAAATGACGTTCTGTTGGAATTCAAAACAAAGCATAGAGATAACAAAAAGAAAGGAAAACGCACCAAATGATGCTGATTTTGAATATTTCTTCCCCTCCGTCACCGTGTCAAAATGTAAATTCTAACCAAAGTTGAAAAGAAAAAAGTTTCAAGGGGCTTTGTTTTTTTTTTTTAATAAATATTCAATTTGTCAGAAATAACACAAAAACTCTCAAAGAAAATGAAATATTTCATGTTTCAAAATGCAAATTCAAGTTTCTTATTTTGGAGTTTAATTATGTTAAATTTATGTTCATTATTGTGGGCATATCCAAATTTTAAAACTTTCATCTTTCGTTGCCAACACAAAGCGCCTGTTTTCCATCACGTAAGCAACACGCAACACATCCGAGCCGAGCAAAAAGCCCAACCTTGATTTAATTTCTGCCTTGCTCTCTTGTATTGTATTTAATCCGAAACTTAATTGAATCCACGGCGTGCGGCAAATGCAATTTCGGTGCGCATTGTGTGTGTGTGTTGCCTGCGTCGCCCGCCGCCGCATTTGCGTGGCGCTTTCTCTCTAGCTTTTGATGTGCCGCCGCCGCCGCCGCACCTTTTCCGAAATGTCGCTTTATTGAATGCACACCCGACATTGCTGGGTTTTCCTCTTGGTTGAGTTTCCACTTCATCAAGATGAAATCTCTCTCCGAGCTGCCTGCCTGCCGTGCCTGACTGACAAACAAGCGCACGCACGAGGGGCCTCTCAGCGCCGGCAAATTGAAATTCGAGCCCTTTCACGTGCGCTCACCTGCTTTCGGCTGCAATTTCGGTCCTCGATCGGCTCCGATTTCAGCCATACCAGTGCAAAATGGCGTCTCTGAATCACCTGAAAACAGCAAAACGATATCTGAATTTTGATATTAATCGGAAACTCTCGGAAACAATACAACAATCTGAGTTTGCTTGGATAATTTATTGATTTTCAAAGACCAGAAACAATTTTAAGCATGAGAAAGTTTGTCAAATAAATTACTTTTGCAATAATTGCACAAATTTAACTATTTTATTTGATTACGAAATTCATAGTAAAATCTCCGTGGTCATGATTTAATTATTTAAATATCTCCTACGTTTGCTTTTTGCCTTTTATTTTGATGAGTAGACTTTTATCGAGTGTAACATTATCGTAATTTGAGCAAACACAATCACGCTAATCGGTTGTTCGGCTGCGATTTTACATTAGAAACGCCGACGCCAGCAGAACTGTCCGTACTCGTCTGATCGATCAATCAGCTCCGCCGATTAAAAAGCAGCAGCAATTTTGCATTAGGCCAAATTGTGTTGATCCATCGGCTGGTCAGTCGAGTGTTTCGTTTCGAGTAACGCTCGGCCAGCATTCTCTGGCTCTGATGATGGTGAGTGCAGAGCAAACAACCCGTGCAGCGGCAGCAACAGCCCCCTGGCCGGCATTCATTTGTTGACACACACTTCAGCTCACTTGCTCAAATGACGCAGCAAAAACAACAATAATTTACCAGTGCTTTTTCTATCCACTTGTTTCTATTTGCCATGTGATTGACGTCACCGCCGGCGACACATGCGACTGCGTTAAAAACGATTGGATGCTCGCGCTCTTGAATCAATGAACAGACATCAAATGCTTCAAATCTGAGCTGCGATGAATGGAAAAAGCTCAGGGTCGCATGTCCGCATTCACCCGAGAGAGGACGTTTCTTTTTATAGCAGGCGCAAAGTGTATCAATGGAATTATTCAGTTTGTTTTCTGACTTGGAGAGAACTGTTGAATTAATGTTATTGAAATTTTCTTAAAATTTACAAAATTATTGACCTTTTTCAAATATATAATTTTTTGTGGTAGAATTTCACGTTTGAGGGTTGACGCATGGTGATTTGAATTTAAAATCGGCTTTTAATCGATGGGTTTTTTAGAGTTTTTAATTGTTTGTGTAAAAATGTAACTTTGAATAAATTTAATTGCCACGATAATTGAAAAGAATTTAAAAAAAATTTATTTTTTTACTGATTCTACTCAAAATTATTTCACAACTCATGAATTATGGCAGTCGAAACATGTAGATCAGGATATTGTTTTTCTTGAACAATAAGCAACTCACAAAACCCATCAAGGAAAAGGTGATTTTAAACTCAAATCACCGCATAAATTTTTTTAATTAAAACTAGAAAAAAACCGGCCAATCCTACTCAGCAAAAAAGTGTTCAAAACTTATATCATTTGTTTGATTTAGTTTTCAAAAGGTTCTGATTAGCTCTAGAAAATTTAATTCAAACTTTAAATAAGCTCAATTTTTTCTTTCCTAACTCAATTTTCAAACACGGAAGAAGTTTTGCACTCTTTCTCGACCCCGTCCGTATTTCATTCTGCACCTCGTTCCTTCTGTCCCCGGTTTAAACTGGTAAAGTGGAGATCCGCGCGTAATTTAAATTAGACGACGAT
This sequence comes from Neocloeon triangulifer, assembly GCF_031216515.1. Lineage (NCBI taxonomy): Eukaryota > Metazoa > Arthropoda > Insecta > Ephemeroptera > Baetidae > Neocloeon > Neocloeon triangulifer. Next base: position 2,348,120 of record NW_026775555.1, on the reverse strand, counting down.
GATAAATCGTGGTGACTTGTAACATTAGTCGGCTGCTGCCATATATACACGCGCGCCGCATTAAATAATGCAGCAGCGAATCTCTCTGGTGCACAATAACGTAGTACGTCGCGTATATCTCGGCTTTACATTTATTCTTATCATATTACCCGTAGGGATAAATAATGCGACGACGACGACGACCGGCGTTGCTACCGGGGAGGAGGAAGAAAGATGTGCAATACTGGAGAGTGTCCTCTCCACTCGGGCGACGGCACAATATGCATATTATAACCGGATAAACTTTGCCGGCGCGCTCGGGAGGAGAAAAAGCAGCGACGGACCCTTTCTTGCACGCTGCCCGCGCGCCGAAAACTACTTTATCTTAATAAAACTTGTGCAGCCGGAAAGAGAGGCCAAACTACCACCACTACCTACTCATATTCGTCCGACGACAAAGATTTGTAATCCCCCTTAGAAATCTCCTCTCAAAAGAAGAAATGCACGCGCCTGAATGAAATAATAATAAGACGTGCGTTCACCGTCAACTTTCTGCATAAGAAAGGAAAAAATTGAGTCACTCACCATGATTTTCCACTCGGCCGGAGAGAGGGATCTGCAGTCATTGTGGACGGAGGGGTTTTTGGAAATTCAAATCCGTCGGCAAGGACAGAGAAACTCGGGGAGAATTTCTGATGACAACCACAAAATATGACAGAAAATAATGGGTGGGTCCGAATATCAGAGAAACTTTTCTCAAGAAACGATCCTTGAGAAAAGATTCTGGAGAAACGATTCTCGAGAAAAGATTCTCGCGCAAGGATTCTCCAGGAACGTTTCTGCCTTTAAAATTCAACTAAAGAATCAGTCCTGGAGAATCCTTGCGTGAGAATCTTTTCTCCAGAATCGTTTCTCCAGAATCTTTTCTCTGATATTGGGACCCACCCAATGTGTATTCTTTGAGAAATTTATAATGGGTGGGTCCGAATATCAGAAAAAACGACTCTCGCGCAAGGATTCTCCGGGAACGTTTCTGCCTTTAAAATTCAACTAAAGAATCGTTCCTTGAGAATCCTTGTGCGAGAATCGTTTTCTGATATTCGGACCCACCCAGTATTACAATTTGCAGGAAAAATAAAAAATAATTATACAATTATGTATTCAATTTGTAAAAGGCTAAAAATTTGTGTCTCGATTTTCGCCCTTCAAAAGTTACAAACTTGACTTTGGGTAGACAGGCTTGTTTTATGATCGGTCGCGACAATGGAGGCCAGACCGATCTTCACTGGATGGAATCGCCAAAGTCACAGCACATAATACGCACCCGAGCAAAGCTGCTACTGAATATACCTGATTTTGATTTATTGCTGCGTTTCCGCGTCACCCTGCGAGGGCAGATTTGCGTCGCCCCGAAGAACAAGAAAAAATCCGCCACACTTCTCCGTTTCTCACGTGCGACATTTTATCGCTTTCCTCTCGCGCAGACTTTTATTGTGGCTAAAAAGTTCGCCGGCGGGGGAAACAATAAAAGGCAGCGTAAACCGAAATGAAATGAAATTCGAGCCCAATAAAAGAAAACAACTCTCGATTGTTTATCGATTCTCGGCGCGAAGGCAGCATGAAATCAAAAACGACAGATAGGAAGTGAGACGGTTTTTCCTCGTTTGGATCGATTTCTTCTTGGAATGATTATTTTTAGTTGAGGAAATTCAGAGTCAAAAAATATGGTGAACTTTTTGTCAGGATCCATTTTTGCATCTCTCAGCGTTCACTGGCGCCGGTGACGACGACCGTGACGTATTCGCTTTGAATATTAATGAAAAACAAGCGACATGTGAAATTAAACTAGGAGCCGGGGAAAAAATAAATTGTGCGGGGTGATGAATTTTTCATCAAGGAACAGACGGAGATTAAAACGCCAAAATTAATTTTGACCCTGAACGTGCATTATAATAATACAAAATCCATATGGGTTGAATGGAAAATGTATCAAACTTATGGGAATTTTTGGAACCAGCAATTCTCGTAAGCTAATTTTGCATGTGAATATCGCCAATCAATTAACCAGAACTTTTACTGACTATTTTCTACTATAGATTTTTTCAATTACCGTTATTTTTCAATCGAATGGACCAAATTATTAATAAATAAACTAAAATGATTCATTTAAAAAAAAAATATATAAAAATAACATAAATTTAAAAATGAAATGAATAAAATTAAATAAAATAATATTAAATAATAAATAATAAAGAAAATTAAACGAATATTAGAAATGAAGAAAAATTATTTTGACTTTCTTTTAGAGACAATAAACAAGTCATTCTTTTCCTCCGCTCTTCTTTTCCTATTCAGTCTGCTTTAAGATTAATTGCGGCTCGGCACGAAAACCTGTGGCTGGAACGACTTATGCGTGTCGTCCGCGGCTGCAACAGAATTCCTCGTGGAGTGAGTGAGCGCGTAAGTGGCGCGCCAAATGGAACGGCACGTTCGAGGCCTCGCGGCAATGTGCGCGCGTTATTCATTAAATAGTCGCTCGCGCTGTCGCCATCAAAGTTAATGAGGTAGAAAGCAGCAGCCCGAGCGCCACGGCGCTGTTGCACTCATTATCGGCCGCTCGACCGTGACTTCGCCACTTTCGGTGTTTTGCGAGCTCCACTGCCGACGGTTAATTCGCCCACTCTCGTAAAATTGAACTGATATATTTATATAAACGCACGAGAAAGGTGTTCACCCGATAAGGAGATTAAACCCAATCAGACCGCCACTTCTCCACTAATTGAGAGAATCGATAATCGTTAATATTTATAACCGGTTTAATTGCCCGATCTAATGGCAAAGTTCTTCGAATTACTTTGAATTGAAGAAGATACGGCGATATTACTATATTGCTGATCTGGTAAATCAAATTTATTGAGGTGTATGCGAGGGAGATAAACAGATCGCGCTAACAAAAGTGATTACTTTTTCAACCAATCAGATTTAAGCTTTCATTATTACTTAATTTAAACGTTTTTTTTAAATAATTTTTATTGTCTCCATAATTAAATTAGGTATTTTTTTAATTTATTTTATTTAAATACCTTTCCATATATAGCTTTTTTCCCAAAAACAATTCTTTTCTAAACATTTTTGCGACCTTTTCCTTATTACCCAATACCCAATCTCGCCTTTAACAATAATTTCTGGTCGTAAATTAGGCTCGGAAAGTGTGCAGGCTGCATCATATAAGCGGCACCAAAAGCTGCTGGAGCGGAGCCAACGAAATAAATTCTTGGGGCAGAGTTGTTAGAGGATAATTTGTCTCCGATCGGGGCCGCCCCCGATTTGCTACTCTTTATAAATGTGATGCTATCGATTCTCGGCCGTAAATCAAAAGTCGCTAGGCCGCCCGTTCTCTTTCTCCCTCTCGCACCCCCCGAGTTATTAAATAATTCATCCGATAGCTCCTCTTTCTCTCTCTCTCAATGAAAACAACATTTCGCTGGAAAAATAAATGTGACCCGAGCTAGTGTGTGTGTCGAAAGAGAAGGAAAAGAAACTTTACACCCCCGAATTCGTTAAAACTTTCGGACCATAACAAAGGGGGAGGGATTTTTTGATAAACCGCACGTCTGATACCCAATACGTCGTTAAAACTTTATTGTCGCGCGGTAATGATGCTTGCGGTTGATACTTTCGCTAGCTGGACACTCACCGCTGGGTTTCCATTTCAGATTGGATTTCCATGGCGTCGCATTTCAAAGCCAAATGGAACAGCGGACCAGAAAACTGATCGCTTTGATCCTCTGAATTTCCGACTGTCCTTTGATCTAAAAAAATAATTCACAAAAAAAAAACGATCCGCTCCCTTAACTATTTGATATTAAAACGGATTTTGATATTATTTTCTACCCCGAGGAGTTGTTTCCGTAACTTTTGAAAAATGTAAAGCTGGCGTGTTTTTGACACAGATTTAAAAATGCATCTCTCTGATGATGAAGTTTTGCAGAGAGCGTGAAAAATTCCCCTTTTTCTCTCATTTCAGCGCAACATGTTCAAGGTGATCAATCTCTCTCTCGCGCGAGTGGAAAAAAGCGCATCCAATGTTTCTGACGTTCTGCATACGAAACTAGTCACTATTTCACGCCGTCTGACTCGGCTGCAACAAATGCTGCCCTACATGCGAGTGGTGGCATCGCACGCAGGGGGAAACGTCAATAAGAAGAAGTAGCGCTCGCGAGAGAGAGAGAGAGAGAGAGAAGTAACAATAGCAAAACTTTTTCGGGCTCTCCCTGCTGCCTCGCGCCACCGAGCTTTGTTTCCTCCCCGAACTATTGTTAAGTAAAAAGCACGAGCTTCATCCCCTCAACAGCTTCGAGAGAGAGCTCCAGTATCAAACACGCGCGGCGCACACACACAAGGGCTGAAATCCGCTTTTAATCAAAGATAGAAAGAGAACTATTGGCGAGCTAGAAAAAGCTCCTAATGGAATTGAAATCGATTTTTTTCTCCATTGATGTCAAATTTCAACTAAATGCCGAAAGTCATCAAGAGTGAAAACTGATATCGTCTGTTTAATTATTATTTTTTACTTTCAAAGTCTTTTTGTTGTTTAATTAAGGTTTAAAAAAAAAACTGAGTTCTTGTTTTTGCTTGACAGAAATTTTTTAAGCTTTGAATTGGTCATTGATGACTTTACGTACTCCATACTTTTTTAATAAAGATATAAGATAATATTTAGAACAAAAATGAAAATTAAATATTTATCTCCTCTTTTTAAACACGTTTTGGTAGATTTCGTTTTTTTGTTTACACTTCTGAGAAATTTTTTAATAATAATTAATTAATCGAGGAGAAGAGAATCTGTGACGTGTAATTAATTGTGATCAGCGTATCAAGTACAGAACGCGTTGGAACTTTATAAAATAAAATACTAATTATTTATTAGTTTCAAAATGTTATGCTTGAAGTTAAATAAGCATAAACTATATTTTCTATATATTTTATAAAAATATTTAAAATATAATATATTTTTTAACATTAAATTGTATGAAAATAAATTAAAAGTTAAAAAATAACATGTAATAAGATATTTTAATATTGTATTAGTAAAATAATATATAAGTTTTACGTTCTTCGCAAATTAAGATGGTAATTTTATTTTTTGCTTCCATTATATGGTTTGAAAAAAATTGACATATTTTGTATTTTTATTTTTACTTGACAGAAATTTGTTGAGCTTTGAATCCAATTAATGACTTTACTTCATACTTTTTATAATTAAAATATTAAATCTGAAAAAGTTATTTAGAACAAAAGTTATAATTATATTGATCTCCTCTTTTAGCAAGATTTCGTTTCAAATATGACATTTTTCACATTTATTGGTGGCCTTGCAACTTTTTATGAAACAAATCCTCCGCTCCTGCAGGGATTAGCAGACTCGAAATTAAATTACGCGCCAGAAACACGGAAGGAAAATGAGTGGCGTGGCGTTGTAGCTGTCACAGTGCACACGTGTCCGCTCGCTCGCTGGCAAGACAGATGGAAATAAAAAGGATTTGGATTTAATTGCGCGCGCTGTGAAATTAGTTGTCCGCCGGGTCGTGTTCCTGCTGCCCCGCTTATGTAGTATTTTTTCCCCGAGCCGTGTGTCTCTCTTTTTATAATGATGTCAAGCCGACGCGAGGCGGCAGCTGGCCGAGGTGAAATGAGAGAATTTCGCTCGGTGACACTGACGGAGCGGCGGAGAAGACGCTGGCAGGGCGTTGCCCGCTAATTCCACAAGATAAATTCATTTATATTTATTTCGAGAAAAGGAACCAGTTTCTGTTTATTTTTCGGTAAAAGCCTTTTGCTGGAATTTCGCGAATCGCGTTCTTTGATCGGTGATGCGGTTAATTGAAAGTAGTGCTGTGATTTAAAATGCCGTTTGTTTATTAGCTGAAAGCTCATTTGAAATGTGCGCGGCTAAAAGCTTTTCGCCGAAATAAATTTTAATTGGAATGTTCTTGTGTTGCAGATGAACCGTCCTATTCAAGTCAAACCTGCAGAGAGTGAAAACCGCGGAGGTGAGTTCGTTAATTCCCAGCGCGAGACATAAATTTTACTTTTTGACAGCCGAGATCCAAATGAACACGATATATATATTTAAATGAAATTGCATTTTGATTTACATTTATTTCGTTTTCATTCGACACGTGGTGACAAATAAGTGAGGTGAGTGTGAATGATGATGGATGAGAGCTGAATAAAAAAAGCAATATAATATAAAAATAACAAACAAACTCGGGGCTGCGGCGCTGCCGATAAGCGCGACAGACACATTTCAATAAAAATCGACTTGGGATTCAATTCGGAGGGCGGAATTCGCAGATAATTTACTTTTATTAAGAACGAGGCCGTAATTTACGGCGAAACTTTTCTATTCTTGTGATTGGGGCGCGGGATAAATCTCGCATTCTCCATAAATAACCAACTTTACCTTTCAATATATTCGAGCGGCTCATCTGCGGGGAGGGGAGATGAGAAAAACAAAGTTGCTCGATTGTTGCCGGCGAGCACTTTTCTGCTGTTTTTAATGTGGTTTATGGCAGTGGGCGCGCGCGCGAACCACTTTAGCCGCCGTAATGTACACACCCCCGGCGGGGATAACGAGGAAAAATGTTTACCGTGTTCGAATTTACCGCCGCGTGCACCTTGCTCGCGGCTGAATTTACTGCGGGCGATATTTAGTCATTAACGCGCAAAACTAGCAGGGCGGAGAAGCAAAAAGAGAGCTAACGGACGCCACAAACACGCGGCCGCACGATCCTCCGCAAAAGCCGAAAGCGTTCCGCTGCATAATTACCAGGGGCCAAAACACAAATTCGGGGCTGATGTTGACCAAAAGTGCCTTTGGTTTATGAGTTTCACCTCAATCGCGTTTAATTAAATTTAATTACGTTGCCAAAAATAATTTTTCGTTACGCGGGTATGCAACCTGCTCTACATCAAGGACGAGCAGGTTGCATATCCATATTTTTGCAGGGTGATTATTTTTATTTAAATTTTATATTTAACATTCAATTTTTGATAACAATTTATTTTAAAAAGAGGCAATATTTGGACAAAACACCAATAGAAGAAATTTTGCTAAAACTTCCAAATCAAAAAGACCCTATCCTCAGCAGTGAGCCTTTAATTGATTTACGAAATGTATCAAATCAAAAATACGAATTCGATACGCATAAATTTTGCATTTAACTACTTTCACAGTCGTAATTTTCTGTTTACAATTTAATCGTTTAAATTTTCAATCAATTAAAATTGAAGTTAGTTTTATTTATGTACTTTTTCCGGTTTTATTTTCTTTTTTTACGTCGCAAGCTTTTAGGTGAATATTGAATGTCACGAGGAAGAAATAACTTTCCAAATTTAGCACTCGGATATATTATTTCTGAATCTGCTCGGATTTCCTTCCGCTCGTCATCAAAAATTTATTATTCGCCAACCGCATCTTGCTGGTGTCACATGACGCCGAGAGTCACGTTTGCGCGGCGTCCGGCGGCGTTTGTTATTAGCCAGCATTAATGACATCACGTAGCCGAAATAACCCCTGACCTCTCGTTTTCCCTCCCATCCCACCCCCGAAACGTGCCGCGTTGAAGAGCGAAACTCCTCTTTCTTGCAACGAGATAAACTCCGAATGCAAATGGATCGGGTCGATTTTCGGAGAGCCAGACTGTCCGATTGAGGCTTTAAAGTGTAATTGGACTTAAAAGGGCTGCTCGTGTCTAGCTCGTAGACTCGTTTCATTTGGACAATGGCCGACGCCGCACACACACATGTTCGTTGCTTTATTGTCGGTCGGCGGTGGCGTACGTGGTATTTAAGCAGCGAGAGCCATTTCGGGGCCAGATTACCAGGCTCCATTATTAGCAACAGTTAAGAGCCGGGCCGCCTTACGTGACCCGACACAATGGCCGGATAAGCAAAGCACTCTGATTAAAAGGAGGCCCTCCTCCGGTTTGATCTACGCGAGACAAGACACGTTCTTGAGATTTGATAAAGTAATGCTGGAATCGAATGATTACTTTCTCAAATGAAACGTTAAAGGAAAGTTAAAGAATGTCATTTGCAATTCTATTCTTTTTTCAAATTACTTTTAAATGATTTAAATACATCGGGTGGGTCCGAAAATCAGAGAAACGATTCTCGAATTGATTCTCGAGAAAAGATTATTGAGAAACGGTTCTGGAGAAGATTCTCGCGCAAGGATACTCCAGGAACGATTCTGTAATTAAATTTTAAAGTCAGAAGAGAATATTTTATTAAGAATCGTTTTTCGGGAATCGTTTCGAGAATCGCTGCTTTGATATTCGGACCAACCCATCGTTTCTTAATAATAAAAAATAAAAATGAGAAATTATAATAGAAAAAAATTACATAATATTCATTTTAAATAATGTGTGAAGCATTTTTTGAGACAATGAAAATCAAACACCAAGTTGAAAGCTCAGCACTTCAGCCACGAATCAAATCAACTCTTCTCCTCCTCCTCTCTTTCCAAACTTGGTGCTGCAGCGATTCATTTTTCACATCAGATTTTCCCGGCCCGAGGCGAATTCCGTCGTAAGCAAAACACCGCTCGCTCTCTTTCTCGGCGAGCAGCATATTTCAGGGGGCGATCACGTCGCGCTTAATCCCCGGCTCGACTTTGATAGAAATAGATTGGAAATTGTATGAAACTTATATTCCCTCTCTCGCCGCTGCTTCGCGCTCGCTCAAGTCCCCGCGGAGAAAATCCTTTTTCATCTTTCTCTTCTCGCCCAACTTTCTTGGCTGATAATCTTCAAGCCAATTACACGGCGGGTCAAAGTTCCGCCTTTCTCTCTCTCTTTCCCGCCGGCGCGGCTGCAATAATAATAACGATAATTTGCCTCTGCCACGGCCCCGGCGCTGAGGAATTGGAATTCTAACGCGACGGGAATTTGCGGAATTCTCGCTGCAGCGGAAACAATTAAACGCTCAGGCAAGGAAAATAACAAATTCTTCGTCAGCTGCAATTTTATTTTACTCTCTTGTCTCCCCCTCGCGCGTGTTTTAATAAAAATTACGGCCGGCGATATAGATAAAAAGGCGCTGACTGTAAAGTTTTCTTTCCAATTTAAGTTGACCGGAGAGCTGCAATAAAGATCCGTCGAGACTTCTTCTTCTTCTTTTCTTATACTTTTTTTCCAAAATAGGGCGCAGGCAGGAGTAGAAGAAAAGCTGACGCGGCGGGAGGAAAAAGTAAATTATTATTTACCCGTCCGTCCGTCGCCTTATCGATTCCCGGCTCTTTTGTTTGCGCGAGAGGCGCCTTCGAACCTGCCAGTGTGTTTGTGAACGTGTGTTTCGATTCTCTTTACAAAGAGTTAATTAATTTTGGCGTGTTAAGAGAAAGAGATGTGTATGCAAAAGCGCCGCGGAGGATTTGCACGCCGGATATTATGGGGCGCGGTGTTGACAAAAAGCTGAGCCGCCTTTGATCGAAGTGCAAAGGGAAAAGTGCAAAGTTCGGAGTGAAGTTGCCGGCAACCAGCAGGCGGCAAACTTGCCGCGAGTGGGTTAATTAATAATCAAGTGGCGGCAAGATTGAAATCTAATAAGCGAAGAAGCGGTCGGAGAAATATCGTGGCGGGGAGAGAGCAGGGAATTAGATTCGAGTGCAAAGCTAGACTGAAAAGTTGTGATTCCACTCGAGAGATTAATTTTGTATTCCACTTGAAAGTTCCAAGAAGGATAAAATTAAATTGAAACGTCGGTGCTTTGGGTTTAAACTGGGTTAAATTAATATTTGATTAGGAAAGTTTCACTATTGATTTTAAATTATGATTCCTCCTGCATCGGAAAAGAGAAAACTCTGAATTTTAAAAAATACCGGTTTTTTCTTATAAATAAATACGATTTGCAATCACGTAGGTCTAAAAAAGATACAAATCGATTACTTTAAGGTTTAAAAATAAAATAATAAAGTAATAAAATTGCTTTGAGGAATATTTTTGAAATTTATCACAAATTATTTGACCATTTTCATAATCAAGAACCCAAAATTTTGCACATTTTCTAGATTTTTATATTTGTGAATTAATTATTATTCACACTGGGCATTGCCGCTAATTATTTTGTTTAATCGTAATCCTTCTTTTATTTGTGGCACAATCCTTCCTGGCTTTGCCTTCGATAAATCTCAATCCTGCCAATCGGAGGCACTGCCGCGCTTAATTTGATTTCGTCCGGAATGAACGTGACGCCGCCAAGATTGGTTTTAAATCCGCGCTTAATTATTCATTCACAGCAGCGACGCGCAATAAGCAGCGACGGTTCACGCTTGAAAGGGCGCTAATTTGTTTATTTATTAACCGGCGCCCTTTGTGCGAATTCGCGCAGCATTGTCTGGTGTGCGAGTGAAATTCGGGCGGCAGCAGGTGCGGATGACACACCGCAGCTCATGAACATAATCCGCCCCCGCAACCGACGAGAGTGTGCAAAACGATGAAAAGGAAATAGAGAAAAGCTGAGAGAGAGAGAAAGAGAAAGATCGCCGTCCCGTAAAAGTGAATTATGAATTCTTTCAACGCGGAATGCTAATTATTTACCGGCACTGTGACGCCTTTTCGAGGTAAACTTTTAACTCTGTAGATGCGAGGAAAACCTGATTTATTATTTATTTTTATAAAACTGATATAAATAATTACAAAAAAAAATCTTGAAATTATTATTTTCCTTTTTAAAATTATTCTTAAGTTTTGTGAAATAGTAGGAAATTAAACAAAGGAGAATAAAATAATTAGATAATTTACAAATAAATACTGTATTATAAATTTTTTTGCAATCTTGATATGCAATTAATCCAATATTCCATGTTGAATAATTCAAGCATTCCCCGTGGAATTTATAAAACCAACTTTCAAATAAGATTTGGCGGAAATTCCCACATGCGTGCAGGATTTGCGTGTCCCATGTTAGGATTAAAAGTTTGAACGTCCGGGTCAGCGTCGGCCACTGCAAATAATCATTTAATTCCCACACTCATCTGTGCAAATTCACATTTTACCGACGATGATAATAATAATTACTATCTGCGCGGCAGCAGGAATCGGCGGCGGCAACAACGGTGCGGCGGCATCTCAATTTACAAACTCGTTAGCCGCGCGTACCCTTCGGGGGATTAAACCTCGTTACGTGTGCGTCCACATCACATCCCTCCGCCGCTGCTTTTTATCCCTCGGATGATGTATGGATGGACCGACGACGACGGTCGGCTGCTGGCTCTCTTTGATACAAATATTTGCAGTTACAATATATTCCGACCGATATGGAGCCATGAATCACGCACCGACGAGCCACTCGTTTGCATTCGATGGCGGAACAGGGGCAGCGAGCACATTTTCCCATCGGGGCGAGGGTCGAAAGTTGGTGTTGCTCTTCAAGAGAACGGTCTTTAGAACAAGATTTCTCAAGCAGCGAAATTGAAATCCGTGTTGACCTCCTAGAATTACAAGCGAAGGCACTTCACGTTTTTTGTCCATGGAGTTGCTTCGAATTTCATGATTTGAAACAAACTTGTTTTTTATAAGGACCTAAAAAAACAAGAAAGAATCAAATTAACTTCACACCATTTTTTTAACTATAATTTCAATTTTCATAAATTTTTACTATCAGAAGGATTAATTTTGCCACTCTTTAAATATATTTAAGAAATAATAAAAGTTAATGGATTATTCAACCAATCCAATGTCCTCAATCCCCACCACAATACAGAGCTACCAACTTTTTTGAAATATTTTTTTTCTGAATTAATCGATATTTAATTGTTCTTTATGATTAACAAATCAAACTAATCGGAAACGACGTCTCTGTATCTCTCATTCAAAACGGATCGAGTTGCGAAACTTGCGTAAATTTTTATTAGATCGTGAGCTCAGCAATTTTGCTCCGCTCCGGTGGTGCACCTGGATAATAATTGGAGGCTCGTATGTCGGCAGATAAAATTTTACGCAGAGCCGCCGCCGGCGGGCCAACTTTGATGGCAAGGTTATGGGGCGGTCGGGCATCTCGTTTTATATACGGGAGACGAAACCACGCGAGTAAAACGTTTCACTTAATTATCCCGAAGGCTAATTAAGTATACGGGGCATAAAGTTTAAAGAGGAAACTTTGCATCTCTCGATCGATGAAAATTAATTTCTGAAATTAAATTAAGAATCTGTGAGTGTGATTGATATACGAGAAGGTTTTGTTTGTCTGTGTGTGCGGTTGTGTGTCCTTTTGGTACGACTTTGTGCGGCTTCAGACGATGACAGCACGAATATATATTTTCAATTTTTATTTCCATCAAAAATTGCGTGTTTCTCTTCGCAAATCCAAAATACTTAGAATAGATGAAGAAAAAAAATACAATCCCCCATGTTTCTCCTCGTCGTTGTGACTTGGTCTTGAAAGAGTTAGAGAAATTTTGGTTTTGTTTGGGTATTTCTTGCAGACGATCAGCCGTTGTAAGAGGCACTCGCTCTCACTCACTCAGGCACCGCCCGAACTACTTCTTGACTTCTGCGAGTTTGGAAGTAGCGCGCCCACCCACCCGCCATGTGTGGTGAACAGGTAAAGCGCCCCCCTTTTCGATCGCAGCAACCACCTTTTTGACTTTGTTCTTTTTTCCTTAATTAAATATTTTATCAATTTTTCTCATTGTCACACGTTTAACGCTTCCTCAAATTACATAAATTTTATTTTGAGCTCGCCAGATTTTTTATGATTTCCTCGTAACTCTGTTGTGTCAATATCTTTCTCGTTTCGTTATGTACGTTGTATTTCCATCTATAGATCTTTCTCTCTTTCTATCTCTCACACACGCACCTTCTTCCCGTCCCTTTTCCGAGCGGCGCGACGCAGAGGAAAAAGCAGCCGTGGTGTCACATGCAGAAAATTGCGCCGATATTATTTACGCGTCGACTTTTATGGTCGCTCGCGCGCGTATATAAAAAAAAAGGCGGAACGTAAAATGTGTCATGTTAAGTAAAAATGATCTCCCTCCGATGCCTTTTCGAAGCCTTTCGACGTAGAAAAAATGAAAATTTACGCGCTGCGATTTTTCCTCTCGTCGTGCCGCCGACAGTCTAAACCCCAAAAAGGTGAGTCTCTCGATCGTTTTCACGTTGACGTTGTTTTCAATGGGCGTATATATTTTTACTTTTATTATTTTTCCACGTGACTCCTTATAGAGTAGAGGTCATTATTATTATTCCAAACGTTAGATTTATGCTTTATTTCTTTGTTTTTTTAACGAATTCACTACCAAACACCACAACCACCACCACCACCACATTGCTAGTTATAAATAAAAGTAATAAAAATGAAACACCTTTCGCAATTGCGTGGGTGTTCATATATCCATCCACCACCAATCGACGCCTCTAGCTCGACGCAATATATAAAACTCAATTATTTTTTCATACCCTCCATTGCGACTCTCACGTTTTTATATACACGCATTTTTGTCTTAATTTATAAGGACATTATTTTTTTAACCATCTTTTACAGCATACAATGTTTTATTATATACAATGGAATTATTATCTCATATTATATTGCTGTTGTCGTACGTAATTTTATACATCCTCACTATAAGTGTGTGTCTCGTACCACCCTACTATGATATATAAATTAAATTACATAATACATGCTATTTTTTTCCATATAATTAAATGTGTATGTCATGTTTGTCGTTGTGCGATGTTTGTATGCGTGCTGCTGAGATGATGTAATAAAATGAAAAAAAAATTATATACATATTAACAGTAACTTTGGCATAAAAGAGAGGAAAATTTCATTGTAAGTGTCTTTATGAAGGATAGTTTTGTGTATGTCGTGCTGCATCAACTTTTTAGTTCAGATGTCACCCGCGTCGAGCCACACTAAACTTGATATTATTTTTTATTTCACAATCAGATCAGTAAATATTGATTAATATTTTAAATAAATACTAATTTCAATTTCAAGAGCAGCCATATGTTTAATTTAGGTTAATATTCAAAGATAGATTTGATTAATTAAAGACAAAATCGATAGTGCTGCCATCTACATTAATTTGATGTGGATGGCAGCACTATCGATTTTGTTTCTGGAAAATTTTGATGATTTCCACAGAATTCAATCATTTCACATTTTAAGTGACAAATATCCAATATTTTCCAGTACATTTCAATTCAAATTCGATCAATTTATAGTTGCAAAATAAGATAACTTCAGCTTCCGATTAGTTCCAAGGGAGTTGTAAAAGCAATCAAGGATGAGTGTGGCTCGATATTACTAGAATTTTCTATATCTCTGTCGTGACCACTAGATAGCAGGAAAAAAAACTTTACCGTGCAATTTCATCCTTCAACTGCGCGCGCGACTCGATGGATTTGCTCGTTCTCGCGACTCGTGATTTAATTTCCAATTAATTCCCGCGGGCGTCGTCATCAATTCCACCGCCATAAATGAATAAATCACGAGCGCATTAATTACGCGACAGTCGCAGAACGAACGAATCCAGCGGCGTACGTATCACTATCGGCATTAGTGTTGATGATATTTGGCGAGCGACCGGGGCATATGCATACGAGAGTGCGTTGCACGTACATGAAATATTGATCATCCCCGCCGTGTGTGAGTTTAATTAGCCCCGTGAGAATGATTAGCGGCTAAAAATTTAATGCGACACCTGTTGGGTCATGAAATTTTCAATTACAGCGTCGCCGTAAATAAGTAATCGCTACGCTGCTGCGCCGGGGGGTTGCAACGCACTCGTCTCGTGTATATGCACAGTCGCCGTCCAACCGTTCATTCATCACCTCCTCTCGTACTCTTGCTCTCTCGTCCACCCGCACACACGAAGTCCGCCTCTAATGGTTGTCTTTTTGCTTTGACAGAAGAACGCAAGCTTTTCGTGGGTATGCTAAGTAAGCAACAGACTGAAGAGGATGTTCGACAGCTTTTCACGCCATTCGGAACAATAGAAGAGTGCACGATTCTCAGGGGACCCGACGGAGCTAGCAAAGGTGAGAGAGAGAGTGACTGTGCCATGTGTGTTTCCTCCTTTTGTTTTATCATCTCCTTCTAGAAAGCGAGCAGAGGTCAAAGAACCAGGCTTATTTGCCTACATCGAATGGGAAATGTTTCTGAAAAATAACTCAAATTTCCCTGATTCGAGAACTGATGTTCAATCTAAAACACAAATTTGGAAACTGCAAAGAAATTTATCATTGATGAATACCTTTTTTTGTTAAATTTGAGACGATTTTCTGTTCAGTAAAACGAAAGGTCGCAGGTTCAAGATTTGAGTGGTGGCAAATTCAAATCTGCAACTGATCACCTGTCGCACATTTCTGCAGACTTGATAACCCCAAAATTTACAGCTATTTCTTTATTATTATATTTAAATTCTTTGTCCAAATTGTTACATTACATTGTTTATATTAAATTGCTGACAACAATTTATTTGAAAAGTAAGGAATTTTTTGACAAAACGGCACCACCACTAGCAAGTATTTTGCTAAAGACAGGGCCAGATCAGGGCGCTGAGCCTCGTTGTTGTGATTTTATTTTTAAATGAAATAAAAAAATTTATTTTAACTTCAATAATTACCTTGTATGCAAAACTTCTAGATTTATATATTCTACGTAAAAATAAACCAATATTTTATTTTACAATACATATTTTTTTTATGCGCAAAACGCAAAAGTTATAAATTTGGCCATTTTTCCGGTACAATATTTAAATGCGCAAGAGTTACGTGACCCAGTTTTTCATTTATTATTCAAACACTCGAAATTATACTTGAAATGTTATCCATGTGCAAATTACAAAAGATTCAGTCCGTTGAATTTCCCTCACATTTTTTTCTTCGTTAACGCACTGGGTGGAAAATACTGCTCCACTTATTTTAATACCAAACTCGGCGTGTTTTTTTTTCCTCGGCACCCTTTTCCGCACAAAATTCTAGTTTGCGGCCGCGCAAATGGAAATAATCACCACTTTGAGACGGCAAAGACTCGAGCACTCGCCTGCGTTCATTAAAATTTTAATTTCTCGGCCGATTTTCCCTTAACTTGGCAAGTAGGTCGACGCCGTTTCGCCATTAAAAATATCCACCGACCGCGTTGCGAGGTGAATAATAAATAAATCATGCACCTCCTCTCCTGCACCGCCGCTTGCCAATCAGTGCACCCTCGTGATTTATGGCGCAAGTTGCGATGGTCGGTCTTAATCTTAATACGAATTTGATGATAAATAGCCGCCGGCTGCCGAGCGAGAGAGAGAAACAATGCCTAATGAAAAGAAGAAGCTCTCGCCCGTCCCGTGTGCATGAGTTATATAATATTATACGGAGCGAGAGATACATTAATCAAAGACTCATCACTGTTTAAATGAATTACGACCCTTCTCGGCGCTCGTCCGAATTAGAGAACCGAGAGTCTAATAATTTATTACTCTCTGCTCGGCTCATCTGCGCGCCCTGCATGCACACGGCCGGCTAATTACGGCCGCTGCCAACTCGCGAAAACGCAAAAACAGCTGCTGCACCCGCTCCATCAGTGCAGAACAAACAGCCAATTGCTGCCGGCGCGATGCTTTTCCCATTTGCGAAAGTGCCAAGTTGGCCTCGCGAATCTGTTGATCATTTTTTTACCATTCCCAGCTAAAGCGAATTTGATTACTTCTTAATTCATTTAAACAGATTTTCACCATCATGCAGCAGTTAATTTTGTTTTTAAATTATAATTTGGATAAAACAGATAGATTTTTAGAATTTATTATAATTTTTCAACCATGCGAGCTTTCAGAATTTAAATGCAGTTAAATAGCTCATTTGAATTGAAATCATAGATTAAGATTAATTATTTCACTCACAATGCAAAATTTATCTGCTGAAATAAAAAGTTTATTATCATTAGTAGCAAAGTTTCATTTTTATTAGGTAATTACTGCTCAAAGAAATCTTAAATACTCTAAAAAATTATAATTTGAATCTTACAAAAGAGATAAGGACAAAAATATAAGTGATAAGAACAATTGGAGCAAAAACCAAGTCACTGCGACACATGCGGTCTTTATGATCTCGGTTTTTAGCAAAATTCGTGCCGTTTTGTCCAACAATACCTTTCTTTTCAAATAAATTGTTTTCAAAAATTTAATGTAACAATTTTGACAAATAAACAACAATAATAATAAAAGAAGAGAAAGATAATTTTAAAAAATTGTAAAAGTCAATAAATATTTTTGTTTAAATAATTTAAAATTGACAATGAGAATAAACCGTGTTTTAACGGAAAGGGTTAAGGATAAGGTTCTACTATTTTTATTAAAAAAGAATTAATAATCGTAGATATTTATTCAAATCATTCATGAGTTTCGCCAATAATCCGCTTTTGATCAAAAGCAACAAGTAGACATGCAGCAATAAAATTATTGATGATGAAAAACGCTTTCAACTCGCGGTCTTTTGAAAAATAACCAGCCTCGTCGTTTTCAAATTTTGCCAACCCACCATAAAAACCCCACAGCCAGCTTAATGAAAAAGTTTTCGCCAGCGTGCGTATTTAATTTTGCCACTCGACTGCACTCGACTGAGCGGCGGAATTGAATCAGGCACGAATGAACTCTCCGGCATTATGTTGCTCGGCAGAAAACATACACATTATTCTCGCGTGACCTGCTCTTTGATGTGCCGCGCACCTGTTGTGGCCTCCCACCTGAAATCTTCTTAGCGCACAAAGAAGAAATAAAAAAAAAATAAAATAAATCCCCTCGGGCCCAATTCGAAATAAGCCGATTTGGAGAAAAAGGAAAAAAATACGTGTGTATAAAAATAAAAAACGCTCTTTGTCCCGGGTCGCAATTATTCCCGCGAATTCAGGTGGAAACGAACGCGATGAGAAACTCTCCATTCACGCCGATCATTTTGATTCGGTGATTATTATGTAAATTTCGCATCCGTGCCACGCCGGCGTTATTAAACCGCACGTATGCAATCCCGCAGCGCTGCACTTTGTAATAATAATAACAAGGCCGCCGCGGGCAAAATGAATATACACATACATAGAACGCACATACACCGACGGAGCTGAACGTACATCCGCACGGTGAAGAGAGAATGCCGTCGTGATTGGCAATTGAATTTGGCCGCCGCATGCATAACTAATTTCCCCTCGAATATTAAACCGGCGGCGGTGGAGAGTGCGCATGCAAGCCGAACCACAACTCGCTTGCTGCGGTCTCGACCGAAATGCCGCTTAATTGAGTTTTGATTGCAAAATTCACCATGGATCACATTTTTTTCTTCTAAATTCCACAAAGGTGAAAATTCAGAAATTTGAAATTATTTTTGCTGAACAAATAAAATCAAAACAATCGGAAATATTGAAAAATAAATCCTCGACACTTATCATCGAATTTAAATTTGAGAATTATCTATAATGTTACAATTAAAATATTTTCTGTCATTTTATTGATCGATATTTAGTCCAAATTTTTTGTATATTGAAAAATAAGCTCTACTTGCCGAGTACTCTGTCCAAAGAAAACCTTAAATTGTTGCTAAAACTAAATAATTTCAACTTAAAAAAGTTTCAATTAGCAATTTAGATGCATTTTTCCGCACCGCAATTGCGCGACTTGATGAATGGACGAGGAAGTAACTTAAAAAAACGACACTAGCGCCACTAGTGAGATAAATTAATATTATTTCTAAGATGGAATATTAAAATATTTAACATGAATTTTAAAATTAAAATTTATTAATTTATATTTTATTTTATTTATTCATCTTTTTTCATATATTTTAATTTCCTTATTTCATTTTTTTTTATCTTTAAATAAATTCCGTCTTAGAAATAATATGAATTTTTGTCGCTAGTGGCGCTAGTGTCGTTTTTAAAGTTACTTTTCCTCGTCCATTCATTAAGTCGCGGAATTGCGGTGCGGAAAATTGCATCTAAATTGCTAATCGCGTGCTTACACATTTCCCCGCCCATTCAAATGCAAATGATGCAGTGCCAACTCCCAGCTGATCCCTTTTATTTCCCTCTTCTTTGTCTTGCGGGGAAGAAAAAGTTTCGGGCCTCGCGGACGGAAAGTCGTGCAAAAGACGCGAGCGTATTAACGAGTGTTTAACGAGAGAAAATAATTAACGCTCGCTAATTGAATGCGCTCGGAGAAAGAGAACAGTCGGCTGCTGCTTTTTTTTAATCTTGGCTGTTGTGTTAATTCTAATTTGATTTTAAACGCCCAGTGCAAACTTTTCCCGGCGTCTGTAAATGGACTCGGATGAACAGAGGGAGCAAATTAATTTGATTACGAATGAGCAGAAGAAATTTGCTGATTGCTCGACACGAAGAAAAGATAATCAATTTGAAAAAAAAAATTCCTCCGGATATTTAATTACAAAGGAGAAGGTAAATTTAATTAAATCCGGCTAAATTTTCGGGGATGATTTGGATTTGATTTCCGCGGAAGTTTTTGGGTTGGACCATTATCTTGACGAAGCCACTTAAAATGATTAGGGCGAAATGAAATTTCCCGGAGTGACGCTGATGCAGGCCGGCGCGCTCCTGCTCGTCGATTCGAATCACGGCTCGCAAGCCGGCGGCGGCGGCGCATATTGTTTAACGTGTGGATCGTAATATAGGGAGGATTAGGGGAGATTCGTTCGTCGTTCGTGTAGGGAGAGAGAGAGAGGCCAGCAGTAATTAAGGCAGAGAGAGCAAAGATAAACACGCCCGGCCGGGATAGCAGCGGTTTAATAAAGAAAGGGGGATTACGCGATGTAGCCAAATGAACGCTCGCATTTACATCGGCGAACGCTGGCCTGCGCGGCCTTTCGAGTACGCAACACAAATCGAAAGAGAGAGCAAGCAACACACTTTCCGCATCGCGGGGCGAATGTAAATTTAATTGACGGGGGAATAACAAGAAATAAAATATTTGTGACAAAAAATTACATGACACATGGAAATCAATATCAGAATACATTCTTTTCTTAATTTTTGTTGCATAAAATATGAAATAATATGTATTATTATAGCTGTGTAGTTGTCCAAATTTTTACACTCAAATTTTTTAAATAATTTAATTGAGAAAAAAATGAATTTTAGGACAAAACGGCACCGCCACTAGCAAGAACTTTGCTGAAACTTCCGAGATCAAAAAGACCTCATCCGCTGCAGTGAGCCTTGGTTGATATTTTTATCGAAGTGAAGAACTCGGGCTTTTTCCTTGTTGTACAAATTGTTTTCATTACAAAACAAATGGCTTTTGAAAATAAACAAATTTTTAAAAATAAGAAAAAGCCCGAGTTCTTCACTTCCATGATCAACTCTTGGAGTGTCAATTTCTTCAAATAAATAATTTTATTTTTAGAAAAATAAATTTAAATTTATTGGAACAAAAATTGGAATTAAATCAAAGATGAAGAATTCGGTGAAATAAAATGCCTAAATTTCATACTTTTTACACATTTTTCAACTATAGGAACTTGCTCAACATTGACGTCAGTTGAATTTTGGTAAATAAGAAATCTCCCGTTTCTTCACGAATGCAGTCTGACCCAATTTTTCTTTTTCCTCGACTCAATTTCTTCGGTGGAAAAACTCAATTTCGAAGCAGCTCACTCTTCGTTACCAAGCTCATTTCTCGTCGGCGGCACTCTAAACGAAATTTCCGCGCGTCCGTCGATTATTTGGCCTCTTTTTCTCCGTCAACGGGCCATAAATTTCCCGCACTTTCAATATGTGCTTTCCTTGGCAAAGTTTTGGATTACAAATAGCGCTGCAGCGACTCGCTCGAGTCGGGTTTCTCCTCCCCCAGCTACAAACAAACTTCTTCTTCTTCTCTGGTCGGGTCCGTTCTCGCGAAACTACTCCGCTGCAATCCTTTTAATCCCGCCGCTTTTTATTAACACACACAAGAGAAGAAAATTCTCTCGTGTTTGAAAAATGGCCCCCGAGTCAATTTGAGCCTCGGTGTACACGGCATTCCTTGCTCGCGAGAGAGCCGCTGAAATGAATTAATTCGCCGCAATAACTCAGCCGCCGCTTCTTCTTCTTCTTCTGGCTGCTCGTTTGGCTTACGTGCGCCCCGTAATTGATGTGGGGCTGCCGAGCGGCGGCCGACGGGCTTACGGGCCAGTAATTGTTCTGCTAAGACGCTCTGTGGTTTGAGCCGAAAAAGCTCCGGCGCTCCCTTATCTCCCCCTTGCGTTTATATGTATAGAAATATATATTTCTCCGGCACAACCGAGAGGACACAACACGGACCCCAGGTGCGCTCGCGAAAAGCGCGCGGCCCAATTTTATAGGCAAACTTCTATTAACAACAACAACAGCACACGGGGCGCAGATTCTCGTAAAAAACGTCCCAAGGCTTTCTGCGCGCGTGTAAATAATTATTATTACACCCCGGCACCGGTTTGTACTCGAAAGTTGCGCGGTTTGTCATGGTGATGGGCTTTAATGGCGGTTTATGTAGAAGCAAAACGGTCCTTTCAGCCAAAGGCTTTCGCCGGAGTTTCCATTGTTGGCAATTAACAAAGTGGAGCATATCCCA
Organism: Neocloeon triangulifer; assembly: GCF_031216515.1. Lineage (NCBI taxonomy): Eukaryota > Metazoa > Arthropoda > Insecta > Ephemeroptera > Baetidae > Neocloeon > Neocloeon triangulifer. The sequence goes on along the minus strand of NW_026775555.1, from coordinate 2,326,546 downwards.
AAATTATTTATTATATCAGACAGAAACATTCCTTACGAGATGAATTTTATTACCTTAAAGTTGCTTGAGCTATACTCGGCGGTCATTAGTAATTAAAATTATGGGTGTTTCCAAAAAAATTACTTTAGTATAATCTCCTAAAATAATTCTTTCATCAGGGCTCTTAATTGATTGAAATCAGCAAGAAATAGTCCCAATTAATAATTTAATAAAATTTAAATTGGATTATATTTTTCCTGCAATTTTTGTTTGTTAAATTAAAATTATCCCCATTTTAATTTGAATGGTTACACTCATGAAAAATTGAAACCTCGTTGCAAAGAAAAATAAAAATATTTATGAAAAGGTGACCTGCGGTCTGCTGGAACTTTAAAAACATAGGGTTTTGTTGTGTCCAAACTAAAACTAAATAAGTGGGAGGAATTCATGAAAAATTAAAATTTAAATGGGGAGACTTCAATTTTAAGAAACAAAATTTGCAGAATTTAATTAAACAAAGGAGTCAGTCAATAGCTTTGCCAGAAAAATCTTTGGGTTCATTGCCCTGGAAATTTCTACCAAAATCACAGTATGAATCTGTTGACTGACCCCTTTGTATCATTAATTTCTGCAATTTTTGTTTATTTAAATTAAATTCTCCTCATTAATTTTTTGGTTTAGTTTGAAAACCCTGGGTTTTGAAAGTCCACATTCCACCTTTTGCTTTTCCTTTATCATTTCAATTATTCTTCTCCTGATTTCGATCTTAAGAAAATTTAATTTTGATTTCGATTTTAAATTAATCATCATTCTTTTGGAATTTGCAGCAAAGCCTATAACTTCCCAAGCACACTCTCTCATTTGTCGGTGAGCAAACTGGATTTTCCTCTCGCCGACGAGAGCTCTGGCGTTTGTAATTGATCGTGCAAAAGTTTGGCAAACTCGGCGTGTCTCTCGGCAACGCTTGCCGGAAATGAGCATTCCAGCATCTTTCTCTCGCGGGCGTGCGTTATTAAATTTTAAAGCCGGCACCTCTCTGGGCTGAGCCAATATTGAAAGTAAACACGCGCGCACAGATAATCCCGGCGAATCTGCGCCCGGCGCCGCGGGAGCCTCCGCGAAAGAGATGAGAGAGGAAAATAATAATAATTCTCTCTGCCGGGAATCTGTTTTGTGATGCTCCTTATCGCTCGGGCCACCTGCTGGACCCACGAGATGGTCGAAAGGACAGAAATATTATCTGCGTCTCTCGAGAGAGCAAATATATATTTTCACTGCCGAGCAAGCTTTAATTTTATTAAGCAACCACTTGTGTGTATTGTCGTGTCGTGTCGAGCCAGCAGAGTTCATTCACAAGGAAAATTTGAAGCATCCTCGTGTAATGTGCCTCTTACATGCGGCGGCGGCGGACGGATCCGCTGGCGAGGAAGGAACCAACCTTATTGCGTTGCCATGACGACCAGCGTCTTCGTCCTTCGCTCGCTCTCTCGCTCGTTTGTCAATAACGCACGAGGCCGCTCTTCTCTCCTCGTCTATTATATGTCATATTTCAATAAACCGACCCGCTCGCTCGCCCGCCCGCTTTCTCGACCAGCCCTCGCCGTCCCCCTTTCACCCTCCTCGTCTAATTGGCCACTTTTGTGTTGCAGGTTGTGCTTTTGTCAAGTTCGGCTCGCACCAGGAAGCGCAAGCAGCTATTTCTAACCTGCACGGTAGTCAAACTATGCCGGTGAGTTTCAACCCCGACTGACAATAATTAGCAGATTGTGCATTCTTGCTTGTTAATTGTTTCAAAATCAGAGAGGCGAATGAATTCCACACTTTTTTGCACAACTTTGTTTGCCAAATAATTATTATGAAAAATAATACTGCGAAATTTTTAAATGAAACTATTTATTTATTTAATCTCTAATTAAATAAGTAAGTTGAATTATTTTAAAAATTATTTTTAATATGGGTGAAATCGGGAAAGGATGAGGTGTAATTGGCAGTGAAAAAGTTACCATTTTGATTTTCACATATGTTGTTGGGGTTGTTGAAAGGTAGCTTCTCCTAAATTTTCAGCTTAAAATATGGAGCGCTTTTCCGGGAAATTGGATTTTTCCAAAAACAGAAAATATTGAATATCTTTGCTACTAATGAGAATATATGAATGCTCTCTTCACCACCAGACGTAACTTTTTACGCCCGACAACTTTGCTGTTGATAATTTTTGTGTAGGTCAAAGGTCAAGGTCACTAATTAGCAAATTTCACTTTCAAACGCAATTTTCGCAAAGAAGCACACCTTGGATTTTTTTCGTGATATACAAAAAAATGTAGCCCAAAGTCTGTAGAACAAAATACTTGATTTCCAGATTGGTAACTTTTCCTGTTTAATTGATATTTTTAATTGAATATTAAAAAACAGTGAAAAATCGCTTTTCCGCAAACGAAATTAATTTTCAAACAGCGATAACTCTTTTTCTGCTAGAGATACGCAAAAACATGCAAGAACAAAAAGTGTTTCTTATGACCTAACCTATCGAACCATGTATCGATCATGTAGGTCAAGTCACTTAAGGTCATTGACCTCAGTGACCTGTGACCTTCAAAAACGAATTTGCAAAGTATTAGTAAATTAAATAATAAAAAAGAGTGTGCCCGTTCTGAAACTTTTCCATTTTTATGCAAAATCGTTTTTGAAGGTCACAGGTCACTGAGGTCAATGACCTTAAGTGACTTGACCTACATGATCGATACATGGTTCGATAGGTTAGGTCATAAGAAACACTTTTTGTTCTTGCATGTTTTTGCGTATCTCTAGCAGAAAAAGAGTTATCGCTGTTTGAAAATTAATTTCGTTTGCGGAAAAGCGATTTTTCACTGTTTTTTAATATTCAATTAAAAATATCAATTAAACAGGAAAAGTTACCAATCTGGAAATCAAGTATTTTGTTCTACAGACTTTGGGCTACATTTTTTTGTATATCACGAAAAAAATCCAAGGTGTGCTTCTTTGCGAAAATTGCGTTTGAAAGTGAAATTTGCTAATTAGTGACCTTGACCTTTGACCTACACAAAAATTATCAACAGCAAAGTTGTCGGGCGTAAAAAGTTACGTCTGGTGGTGAAGAGAGCATTCATATATTCTCATTAGTAGCAAAGATATTCAATATTTTCTGTTTTTGGAAAAATCCAATTTCCCGGAAAAGCGCTCCATATTTTAAGCTGAAAATTTAGGAGAAGCTACCTTTCAACAACCCCAACAACATATGTGAAAATCAAAATGGTAACTTTTTCACTGCCAATTACACCTCATCCTTTCCCAATTTCACCCATATATAAGTAAATTTATTGTTAAAAAAATCAATTTTCATAATTTAGAAAATGCTTTTCAAGAACACCGCTTTTGCCTTTTGAAACAATTTTAAATTCATATAAAATAACCTGTAAGTCAGCAGCAAATTTTCTGAAAATTATTTTTACTTCGTACTTCACCACTTGGGATTATATTTAAATATCACATGTACAATATTCCAAAAGTAATTTTTAATTTAGATTAAGCAGATTTAGGACATTCAATTTGCTTCTCTCCTCATGCTGTGGTGTATTTCAAAACAACCAGAAATAATTAAACCAAAGTTTCTGTAAACTCTGTGAATTTAATTGTTATTGTTAAAACTCGCGTTTGTACTCATATTTTTCTCTTCTCGAATGTTACAAGTCCCAAACTCAAGTTAAGAAATCCCCATCAGGAGACTCTAATTGGACAATTAAGTTAGCAACATCTTGCGCCGCAATCAACTCGACAAATCATGCACACTCCAAACTTCTCTGTTGCGCTCGCTCTCTCTTCTAATACAAATCCTGGCGCTAATTTTCCCGCTCGTTTTGCAAGAGGCGCCGCGTGTAGTTTGTATATTAAAACTTTTAATATAGCAATCTGTTGAAAAGAAAGTTTTCTCTCCGAGGAGTGGAGCACCTTTCTCTTCTCTCCGGCGATATTACTCATCTCTCGCGAGGAGAGAGGGCGGTAATTTCATTTTTAAAATTTCTCATCGAGCTGCAGCAGCTCGGCGGCGCTAATTAAAGGCGGAAAAAGTAATAAGAAGTCTAAATTAAACTTTTTCCTCGCCGATATGGACGAGACGCGAACCAACTTCTCCGGCTATACACGCTCGTAAAGATGGTCGCACCTGGAAAAAACGAAAGTCGGCGCTTGAATTTTATGTGGCGCGACCAGAATTCGGCAATAAAAAGAAAGAGAGCAAGTCGAGAATCGAGCGAAAAAGCTCAGGCGACTCCGCAGATGGCGGCGACTTTATGTGCTGGCTGCACTTTTTACGGCCCTAGCAATATGGGGCCTATCGGAAAAGCGACGCTCAAAATTATCACCACGACGCAATTGCAACGGATTCGGAAAAGGAAATTGCCCATTCATTTAATTTGAAAACAACAATAATGAAGGTTTGCAAATTTAAAAAAGCAATGAACAATGCGTCAATTAAAAAACAGTTTATCTTTTTTATTCAGCAAAGGATTCAAATTGTAAGTATTAATTTAAAGTAATTAATTATATAAAATTGACTAAAGAATAGCTAATTTTTATTTTAAATTTACTGTTAAATTTCAAATTTAATCATATGTATTTTTTTGAAAATAAGTATGAGACAAAAATTAAAGAAATTCTTATAAACAAAGGAAGTTTTTCAGATTAAAAAATAAAAATAAGTTTAGATTGAAATTGGGTTTTGCTGAAAATATCAATAATTTCTTTTATTGAAAGAAGAGCAAACCAGAAAACATTCAGTAAGTAAATTGGTAGGCAATTGAAAACTTATTTCACTTTAAAAAAAGTTTCATTATTTTTCTTTTTGCTCTTTCCGCCCTAATTCTTATCAGTCCTCAATCGTGTTTCGTCAAAGGTTCCCTGCAATTCATCATTTCGCTCCGGCGCTGGATTTAATATGTTTTCCTTTTCCGAGGCGCCCGATTCGCCTTTGACAGAGACACGAGCGAATATTCGGCCAAAACACACACAACTTTTATGATAATCAAAAGCGTCGTCTCGTATCTGTGCGCCTCGCCGAGAGGCAACTGCTCGAAATATCATAAAAGAAGCGGGCGTCCGCCTTCGGCCGGCCGGCGTAATAACAACTTTGGCCGTAATTGAATATCTGATGTGGTTTGTGATGCGCGCGGCGCGGTCAATAGATCAAAGGAGCATCGCTCGCTGCGAAAGACCGACAGACGCGGTTCTCGTTCGTATAACTCGGGCGTAATTTTGCGAAATAATGACACGCTGAGAGGAACTGTTAGCGTAAGGAGTGTTTCTTCTGGGAGCAATTACTCCCGTTCTTAACCTTCTTCGCCCTTTCTCTTACAAGTCAGCGCCCCTTTAATGTCGCACGGGCGGCAGAGCGAATTCTTCTCGCAAAAGGCTGCTGGAGCCGCTCTCTCTGCAATTAATTTCAGCCAAGAGAACACTCGGCATACATGCACGCTCGTTAATTTCGTCTAATTTGAGTAATCGGATGATCAATTGGCGCGCGCACACCCGACGACAATTGCATTCTAGTTAGACGCATTGTAAGGAAATTAGACTGTCTTGGGAATAATTACATATGTCTGTCTTTAGTAAGAACTTGAAAACAAAAATTTACTCGAAAAATAAATGAAATTGTTCATACACACAAAAACATTAAATATACGCATTAATATAATAAATTATATCCCTTTAATAAATTTATTTTAATTTTTGATGTAAAACAATGTTTTAAAAATTAGAATACATTTACTAAACAGATATAATTTTATACACTTATGCGTCTATTTACTGTTATTAATAAAAGAACATATTTCATGTTTTATAACTTAATTGTTATTAGCTACTTTACTTTAACTTTTACTGCATGATAAATTATTGTTATTTATTTTCCAAATTTCTTGCATCAAACTTATAAAATTAAATTCTTGAAAACAATTTCTATGAATTGTTGAACAAACCGGCACCAACACTAGCAAGTATTTTGCTAAAACATCCGAGATCAAAACGACCCTATCTGCTGCTTGGATAGCTATTTTCTTTTTAATACTATTTTATTTGAAAACATATAAAGAATGATTTAAATATTGAATTAGTTATTCATTATTTATTTTTATTAAGATAATTTATGACAATTAGGGAAATCAATATTTCAAAATTTAACAGAGTTGTGAAAGAGATTATTATTTTGCTCATTAAAGAATATAAATCTTTAATAATGAGACTTCAACTTTGTATTTTGATCACGAGCCGTGTACATTCATAAAGAGCGATGCCATTAATGAATATTTAAGCTGCAGCGTCTCCTCTAGCGCCGCACCGTAATTTCCTCTTGATTTAATTTCTTAACAAAATTGCGGCTTGAATGAAGAGATCAAATTCGCTCGCAAATCCTTTTCTCCTCGTCTTACACTCTTCCTGCGGTTTCTTAATCCGACGCCCAGAGAATCTCTGGCGCGATATTAACTTTCCTCTCCTCTGTCTGGCGGCTGCACAGGCGGAAAAGTTAATAAATGCGAGATTGCCCAAAACTAGCTCGCGCAAAGATGAGAGCAGGCGGAGTTTAACATAATTAAAAACATGTTTATAAATTAAAATGCGCGAGCGAGCGAGCGAGCTAGCAAACGCCGCCGGTGTAAAATGCACGTCGTATAAAAGAGCAGCCACTCTCATGACTCACGGGCTGAATAAATTAAATTGTAATGCTGGAGAAATTAAAGCCTTAAAAGTTGCCGGCAATATTTCCGCCGGCGTGCAGACTCGTAAAATGTTTATCTCTTCTTATCTTGCTTGGTCCAGGCAGTAAATTATTTAACGACAACTACACAACTTCACTAAATATGCGCAGCAACGACGGAAAATTTTTAATTAATGCAAAAGGTTGGGCCTTCTTTCATGACGAGCGGTGATAAAAATAAAAAGAATAAATTAAGCATACAATTTAATTTAAGCGGTGACGTGCCAAAGACGGAGAAATCTAATTACACCTGTCAGGATTCCATATATGTCAGGAGAATAATTATCAGAAATAAAAAAGAGGTATGCAACCGGCACGACCCCGCCGTCCTGCCGGCTGCCTAACTCGTAATGGCTTAGAAACAATGTTGAAACGACCGTAAATTACACCCTTGATGGCCATGATGTGACCAAGGTTTCTGGTGTATTTCGCTAATCGTGGGCAATTATTTTGTTTCAGGGAGCCTCTTCGAGCCTAGTGGTGAAGTTTGCAGACACTGAGAAAGAACGCCAGTTGAGACGTATGCAGCAAATGGCCGGCAACATGAGTCTCCTCAACCCTTTCGTTTTCAACCAGTTCGGCGCTTACGGAGCTTATGCACAGGTTAGTTTCTTAAAATTAAAATCTTTTTTTCCAATTTAAAAAATTTTGTATATTGACCGAGAAGAATAAACAATAATAATAAAATATATTCTGTATTTTTTTGTCATTTTATCTGGCGAATTATTGACCTTTTTATGGAAAAAATAATATTTTAAAACTTTAAATTTCAGTGCGACGGATTGCAGCAGCAGGCAGCCCTGATGGCCGCGGCTACTGCGCAAGGTACCTTCATAAACCCCATGGCGGCGCTCGCATCCCAGATGCCTCATGGCGCCCTCAATGGTATGGCGAACCCTGTCGTGCCTCCTACCTCAGGTTCGAGTGCTAACAACTTGATGTGTTAGAGCTGCTTATAAATGTTTAGTGTCAATGTTCACCTAAAAATATGTGTTGCTCCTAAAAAATTTCATTCAATTCAAATCTGTAAATATAAAATTCAATTTTCCTTTTTTGCATTAGTCGAAAAAATCTACCATTTAGTTTTGATAATTTGTTTCTCAACGAAGTTGCTGCTTTGCTTTTCACAAAATCTCAGTTGGCTTTTGCACGTCGGTGTCTCTTTCCCAAAGACGAAATCACAAAACTCGCTTTGCATCTCTCCCTTTCATATATCTGTCTCTCGAACTTTCTCCGTGTGTTTGTACCTTTAATGCTCAGCTTGTGAGAGTTTTAGCCGAATCGTACGATCAGATCGGTTATTCGAGCGTACATTTCCATACGCATACTCAATTAATTTGCATCCAGAGCTGTTTACATTCGTGATCTGCTCACATCACACTCCTCCGAGTTTAGCGTACGTGTTTGGCGTTCTAGACGCGACGCAGTTATATTTTAGCATCAGTCTGAGATTTTGTGTTTGTTACTTTGATATTTATGATCAGAAAGGTGACGAAAATGAAAAAAAAAATAGTTGGATGAGTGGAATAGGCTCTTTAAACATATTTTTGACGAAATACTTTTAAAGGGTCTATGGCGATGATTTAATGTTTGTCTTTCTTCTTCTTCGATGCAGGAGCGGGTACAGGTCAGCCTGTGAACGGGGCTATCCCCAGCCTTCCCTCCCCCACCATGCCCAACTTCAATATGGCGGCACAAACCCCTAACGGTCAACCCACCCCAACCGACCCTGGGGTCTATACTAATGGCATGCCACAAACGTACCCTGCACGTAAGTATCTTTTTTCAGCTTCTCTTTCTTTTTCTATCTATTTCTCTCGTTCGGTGTCACGTCCATCGAGGTATATTTTCATTTCAACACAAACTGAGCATTACTTCAGGACGAAAGTTTTAACTCTATATTATTATTTCACGCTAATTTCACAAGCAAAACGTATATATATTCTCTTCTGCTGTCAGACTACTTCTTTCATTCGCTTCTCGGTGTTGTAATCTTGAGTCGGTGTCCGCCCGGTGTGTTTTCCACGAAAAAAATCCACTATATTTTTTCCTGAACAAAAAGGCGCGGGAACAATCTAGACTAGTGAATTTCCGCGCCTAATTTATATTTTGTGCAAATAAATTTTATCCTAGTGTTTGTTGATTTTATTAATATATAATAATTAATTAATTCGGTGTGATATAATTTCTTAACATGGGTAAAGACAGTGTATTTATGAGTGTACACTTTGTTCTATGTGTAGATGGCCTTCACCTGTCCATTTCAGCCCAAGGTATGCCGAACGGAGAGGCGGCTCTGCAACACGCAGCCTACCCTGGAATGCAGCCGTACCCCGGAGTCGGTATGTTGGCCCCTTCAAATGACCAAAAGTGTTTTATTTTTATATATATATTTACATGATCGTTAATCGTTGCGACAACCACAATATCAAATCTTGTTTTGCAATTTCATTCATTGTTCTGACACGGTGTTCCTCATTCTGATTCCGTGCGTGTGCGTGTTTTGGTTCGCGTCTGCCCACTAGTTACCTGTTCGTGTTTGTCTGCATGCTTTGGTTATTTCATTTTATTTTTAAATTTACAAAGGTTCACTTAAACCTGGCTGATCAAATCAATCAGAATTACAACCAAAATTGAATACAAACCAGGATCTTCAGTGTCCTTTTTAAAATCATTTTGAAGTTCTCACGAGAGACGTAAGTACTGTTGGCTTGCACGTTGCATTGTGCTTATAAAATAAAATTAATCAATTTTTTTTTAATCATTTCATTTATTAATTTTTTTTAATGTGTGTTTGTGTTTTGAGCGCTCTGAATGTTGATGTGCTCTTTTCTTTCCGTAGCTTCTCTCCGTGCCTCCGTGTGTGCAATTTTTTAGTTTTCGAAAGAAAATAATTTCGAATTCGACTTCATATACGAAACTCCTGTAGTCTTTCTAATTTCTCAACACTTTCTCCTTCTATCTCTGAACCGACTTTCACTAAATCTTGTCAGATAAATGTGATAAATACAAGCAAAATACAAATCACTTGAACAATCTGTGGTGTCCATCGACTCGGATCCGATCAGTGCTTCTATCAGTGTCACAAACACACACCAATATCTCGATCCATATTAATTTATCAACAGTAGTGAAAATGAAAAAAATTACATAACTGAAGCAAAAATCATTGTAAAAGAGTAACAAGTACTTTAATATGAGAAAATAACTTAAGATTTAGAGTACTCGTGTAATAAATGTGTGTCATAAAAAAAAATATCTTGTCGGCAGCTTATCCCGCAGTATACGGCCAGTTCACGCAAGCTATTGCCCAACCCATTACGGCAGTTCCCCCTACTCAGAGGGAAGGTAAGGATGCCATGCATAATTAGAGGTCACATGATCAACAATCTCTCTCTCACTCTCTCTATCTTCACCAACTCCACGTGTACGCGAGAGAGAGACCCCTTTTGTGTTTACTCGACAGAGTCATATAATATTATATACATAGTTGATAGCCGCAATTTCCCGAAACCCTCAGTTGAATAGGCCATAGTATTTTAGCAAATTTTACTACCCATATTATATAGTTCTGCTCTCACATTATTTAAATATACATTTATATTTTTGCATTTCTGCATCTCTTACATATTTTCTGTGTGGTTCATATATGAGTGTCTTTTGTTTTGATTATTTTAATCTCACCCTTGGTTCATTCCACAAATCTCGGTATAAATATTTTAATGTGCCTTGATGTGCGATATGGATGTGTACTTTCCTTGATCTCTAGAAAACACAAATATAATTATTTTTTATTTTCCTCTCGACCACCACTGCTAGGGAAAAGCAAAGTTACCCAAGTTGATGTTTCTCTGCACAGTTTTTTTTTTTGCTAAGATGTTTGCTCTCACAAATTACATTCACGTACATTTTTCAAATTCGTAGCTTCTGCGCCCATCGGGACGAACCGTCCGTAATTGGCTCCTCTTTTAATTAAATCCCTCTATCTCTCTCTCTCTCACTCCCGCCTGTCTGAGATTTGCCATCCATTTCGATTGAGAAAACAATAGAGCCCTCTTCGATCAGTTATCCAATATGAAGGGCCAGATGAAGTTCTCTCGTTGTTGCCCCACCGACCCTGTGCTAATAACCCTTTCTCTATTTGATCCAGGGTGTTCGATCTCGGGACCAGAGGGGTGCAATCTCTTCATCTACCACTTACCTCAAGAGTTCGGAGACGCCGAGCTTATGCAAATGTTCCTTCCGTTCGGAAACGTCATCAGTTCAAAAGTCTTTATCGACCGGGCAACGAACCAGAGCAAATGCTTCGGTGAGTTTCCATTACGCGTTTTCTGATTGCAAACGTTCTAATGCACGCACTTTGCGCCGAAACAGGTTTCGTCAGCTTCGACAACCCTGCGAGCGCCCAGGCAGCCATCCAGGCTATGAATGGCTTCCAGATCGGCATGAAGAGACTCAAAGTGCAGCTCAAGAGGCCCAAGGACGCCAACCGTCCTTACTAACCTCACTTTCAACCTAGGGACCGATCACTTTGTGTGAATGGTATATATGACTTTCTTTTATTATAATATTCCTTTTTAACGATGCAGATGGAATGAAAAGGGAATAAATCAAGAAATAATAGAATGAGATGAAAATTTATTCCATATTTAAAGATTAATTTTCAATAAAGTTGTTATGGAATTCAAGATATAATATAAATCTTGTTGATTTCAGACCGAACATTGCAATGAAAAGTTCGTGTCGGTCACCAACATAGATTTTCCATCAGTCAAATTTTTTAATAAATATGCAACCTGCACGACACGCCTGTCAAGGGATTGCATAGATATATTAAGAAAATATGAAATTAGGCAACTCATTGTCATTTGTGTTTTACTTTTACGGAATTAAATTTCAAAATAAATATATTTTAAATTTATAAATGCAGAAAATAATATTCATATTTTATATAAATTAAATATTTATTTCAATTATAAATCATAGTTTTGTTTTTTTTAATTGATCAAACTCAATAATTTATTTTAAAAATAAATTCTTTTTTATCAATTATTCATAAATAATCAGTGTTTTAACAATTAAAAAGCATCTCTCTTGAAATTGACAAATTAATTTTACACGCTGTGTCATTTGGTCGAACCTGTTGAAAGGGCGACTAAAAATTGAGCGCGCGTGGCACACGGCCAAGCCAATTAAACATTTGCCAAGCTTTGGCGAGAGGAACACGCGCAGCAACAGGTTTTGGAGCTCACAATATTATACGGTTCGTTCTCTCCACCCCGACGAGAGCTTTAAAGAGACCTGTTGCTGGCGTGAGTGCTGGCGTGCGTCACGCCACCCTGCGAGTCGAAAACGTTGGAAAAAAATAATATAAATTTCTTGTGCTCGCAGGTGTGCCATGCAAGATTCGCTGAAATGCTTCTACTTCTCGCTCGGTGACACTTCTTCGCCAGGAGCGTACTTTGCGGCGACGACGCCCCCTTCTTCGTAAAATTAGCAAGATTGATTGGATGCGATTGCGGTTTATCATGAGAGAGAAGAAATTTGCCACGTTGACGACGAGCGTTTGCACGGACAATTGGCCGACGAATCGTCGCAACTGCTTTTGTACAGCTTGCCAAAGAGTTTTAAGACGTTGTTCTTGCTGCCCGCGGAAATCGGCGCCGATCGCCCGCCACCGACGACGGCGGAAACGCAGATGACCAAAGGATTGATTTGCGCCGCGAACGGACCTCACTGTGTGCATTTTTATGTCGTCGGATATACGAGTGGGCGATTAGTCGACTGCGCGCGGAACAAATCGCAAACAGAAAAAAATTCTGATCATGATGATGAACAGTGTTGACGTATATGCGCATTATTATATATTATTACTACTGACAATTGAGAAAGAGATGATCATATAGTCATTCTAGAGTTCTTTAGCGCGGGAGAAAACACACTCACACAACATTACCCTTAGGCAAACTAACTACTAGTAGCGAGTAGGCGAGGAATCGAGATGATAAAAAAGTATTATTCTTAATTAAGGTTAAATACATATACATTAAAAAACGACAAGGTTTAAAGAGAGGAACCCATCAGCCCCGAAGTTTCCTGCCCTGTAATTGTAAAAAGTCGCTCTTTTACTCTATATTCCTGTCTCACTCTCTCTCACACACACACGCGATTATTATGATAATATGCATAAAACAATTCAATGATGATGATAAATAATTAAAATATTTACATGACGAGGTTTAAATGCTGTAAGATAAAACAAGAGTGATCCATTGAGATGCATCTAGATAAGCACTTTGACTTATGATTAAACAAAATATTGTTGTGTAAAATTAATTAATTAATTAATTGACTAACATTAACTCCATCTCTGTGAATTATCACGATTTTGTATGATTTCCCACCAACGTGCTGCCGCCACTTTTGTTGCTTGTTCAGCTGTGATAATTGCGCGCATTTTGAGTGTTACACAATCTCGCTGTGTTAATTTTTATTCGGCTCCTGCGTTGATTGTTCTCCGACTGCAAGGTGTACATTAGCCAATTCTGTTGATTTGTTAAAAACGGCGCACCGCCAATCACTTTTCTCAGTTTTCTCGAATGTTGTGTTAATTTCCTGCATTACGAACACACACACACGTGTAAAAACTGAGGCTTATAATAGAGTTGTGCAAGCGGCAGAAGGATTTATTCAGTAATTCAGCTGCCCAGAATTTTTATTGTAAAATTAAGTCGATTGGTTCTTGTTTGCTAATAGATAAGTTATTAATTAGATAAGTCAGGGTTATAAGCCGGCAGAAGAGCCATTATTTGTGTGTGGAAATTAAACGGTGTGCATTATTTTCTAGTTCATTTGTCCAGAGTACAATATTATATAAACATGCGACTAATTTTCCTCCATTCCATTATTGGAATTAATTAGTAATTTGACTTTTGAGTACTTAGAAGAAGCGTAATTATGTACATAAAAATAACCTCAAGCTACTCTCAGCATTATATTATATGAAAAGCGTATGAAGTTGATCATTAGCCATACATCTTGAATTGCTATTTAAGGTTAAAAAAGCAAAACATAGCCTTACAAGGCTGACACACTGCTGTAAAATGAGTTATTTCGTGCGCGCATCAGTTGACAGAAAATATCACAAGGTACAAAAAAAAAGTAAAGAAATTTTGGTGGTCAATGATATATTTTTATTATCAGCGCAGGGCTATAAACAATTAGCATACCTCTTTAGTCGAGTTGCTTTGATCTCGCTACTTTCGGATATAATTCTAGTCAGTCTCATGATGAGTGAAAATTTTGAAATCAAAAAGCCCGGATTAGCAAAACGTTGTTGAGAGAAACTGCTGGCAGAAACATTTCGATGTCGTGTGGAAAGATTCTTTGCTTTTCAGTAGTTTTGCGCAGTCACTTTTTATTTAATCGCGTTTCAAGAAGAAGGCGTTTGACAACCAGTGTAAGAGAGATATCAGTTTGCTGCTTACAATATAATCGAGAGAAACGATGGGATAATATCCTTAATAGTCGCGAGAATTTGTCTTTAAGGACTAGGTTTAGGTCTATAATGATACGAGTATAAAAAGAGGTTTCTTTTAGCGTCTCAGCGCGAGTTACTCTCTCTCACTATCCCTTAATTATTGCTCTTGATTAAGAAAATCGTAAACTTATTCTTGCAGTAGCTGAAGAAAGCAGTTCAGTCTGTTTATCGATAAGATTCAACTTTGATAAGAAAGTATAATTACGACACTGTGAAGATGCATTTTTCAAGCCCCCCGTTTAAACAGCCGTACTATTACGCATAATATAAATTGTGTAAAGAAAAAAAACAGCAATGCAAGTGATCTTGGATACAGGGTATGCTTTTACTTCATAGTTAATCATGTCTGTGTTTTTCTGTCAACAAAATCTTAAATAGCGAAAGAGGTATTTCCAAGCGTAATTTGATAGGAAAAAGTGTTGAATTTCTTATGACAAGGTAATTTTTTTAAAACACGAGTCGTAAAAAAGAGGATTGACAGTAGTGTGCACGCGTATATAATTAAACCTGCAAAAATCATATTAAATATTAAATAGCTCAAAACAAAACAACTTATTTGTACACACATAACACACGAGTCAATGTAGCGCGCGCTTGCTGAGGAAACGCACGTTTGTTTTCCACCTATCCCGTCTGTCTTCTCTTTGCTACTTTCGCTTCAAATAATAAAAAATTATACATAAAATTTAACTCAATCGAACACACGGTAGGATAGGTGAGATGGAAAATGGTGCGTGGACACGACGCATTTGAGACAGCACATTTTTAGAGAGAGAAATAACACGAAATCAAACTGCAAAAAAATGTAAAAATTGCTTTGATCAAGAAAGAAAAAGAAATTAGCCCCTTAAATGCTACACTTCATAAATACACACACACTGGATACAAACAACACATTTTAAAATATGGGGGTATGGATATGAGAAAAAAAAATCAGACAAAATTATTAAGTATGTAAGTAGAAAGACTGACTTTTTTACATACTAACGTTAAAAAGGAGAAAACGCGAGGTTGATTGACTACTTTTGCTAACCGTCTCTGTACGACAAAGATTCGATGTTGCATAGTTGGCAAATTAGCAACTGAAAACAAACTCTCTCCTGAAATCAGCAGCTTGGTAGAAACAGTTTGATTAATTAACGAATAGTGTTCAAGAGAAAGTCTCAAAAAGCCACTTCAATCATCACTCGGTGTGTCTCTCAGCTAGAAATTAATCAGACCTTTTCCTTTAGGGAAGCATTCTTCATAAAAAAAATCTCTCACTTCTCGCTTTTGGTTTCTTGGATGCCTTGTAAATAGAGACAGGAATGCAAATCGTGTAAATAAACGCGCATTGTAATCGAATAACAATTGTAATTAAATACCCCACGGAATTACAAAGATGACGCAACCATCTCTCTTGTGACTTTGGAAGTGTGTGCGAAAAAGTGCGAAATATCATATGGATAATTTGCGTTTGAAAATATTACATGAAATTCTTTCCGAATCAAAGTGATCAATCGCGATTTATAATGACGTGGGATTATAAAAAAAAACACACACAAATCAAGACAAAAAAGTTAAGAAAAAAGGACAGCTTTAATACATGTACGTGTGGCGAACGCACTTTTAAAAGGAAAACCAATCACAGAAATACTCTCTTGTTTAAAATACAAAAAAAAGATATGGAATAAAATAAAAAACGCCTGATCCTCGATGGTATTGAAAATAATTGTTTATCCCATGGTTGTTGTTGTCTTTTCAATGTTCCGCTCGCTTCTCAAAGCAGTGCGACGCCTCCGTGCGTTGCATTCTCACAAGAGACAATAATAATGATTATTAATTTAAAAAGGAAAATACACTCATACGCTCTCTTGCTTCAAATGACAAAAGAAAAATGACCGAAAGAATCTCCAAAGTGGTGCTGCAGTCCTTGTTTCCCTCGGTTAAACCAAAACTAAAAAATGGAGCATTTGAAAAATGCCATATATACCGATTTGGACAAGCTGGACTAACTAAATAGAATATAATATGCAATCATGGCATAAACGGTTGTTGGATCTCTCAAAAAACACGGTTAAGTTTTCAACACAAATCCATACTCGGTTCTTGCGTTGCGCGATTTAGGTGTTTGCAAAGGATGAAACTTCTGTGATTCCACGTGTAAAAAGAACAAACGATGTTTTATCAGACCAAAAGTAATTAAAAACCCGCGAAAACCACTCAGTTCTTGGCGAATGACCTGCCGGCACGCGGCGACATCCCGTGTGTACCAATCATCGTGTGTATAATTAAATATCAGCAAGTGAAACTGTCTATTTTGGCAACTTGTGTCTGTAAATAATGCAACAAGCCCGCGATTGTGAAACTCCCGACACAGAAATGTGTGTGCAGATTTACGTAGATGAAAAAAAAATTCACTCAATTACAAATCAAGTAGGCTTTTTTGAACTGCTGTGAGAAAAAAAATTAAAGAGATAAACCAAATCACACGTGCGTGGAGGGAAAAAT
Organism: Neocloeon triangulifer; assembly: GCF_031216515.1. Taxonomy (NCBI): domain Eukaryota; kingdom Metazoa; phylum Arthropoda; class Insecta; order Ephemeroptera; family Baetidae; genus Neocloeon; species Neocloeon triangulifer. The sequence goes on along the minus strand of NW_026775555.1, from coordinate 2,309,774 downwards.
GATTAAAATACACACAAAAACGTCTCAGCATCTTTCTAAATACAGGTAGAGTGCATTCAAGAAGACCAGCGTCAGTATTTTTGAGAAGATGATTTCACTCAAATAGTGCCACAATTGTAAAATGTAAAACTAACTATATCGTGCTATGTAATTGAAGAACTGCTAAACACAGAAAATTATGGTGCGCGCTACAACTTTCAACGCAACACACTCTATATAACAAAACGGCTCACAGATTTTGACTCTCTTTTTTGTTATTTCGGTGTGTGTAACAATTTTATCTCTCTTTCTCTGTCAAAGCTTGCGAATGGGACTTGTTAGATCAGCCGAGATGATGATTTAGGAGAGAAAAAAAATACAGATGGCTCAACTAATAATGGTTGAGGAAAAAGTTTTAATTTCTTTTCAAGATTCGATTTAGCGTCCATCCAAACACTCAGCCACACACTTCTCACTCTCTCATCCAACTGCATGGGGAAATCATCTCTGTTTATTAGCATATCAGAAACGAAACAACAACACAAAAGATGTTGGAGCTTGGAAACTCTTTTAATTAAAAAAAAAAACGATATAAAAAGAAAAAATATTATTATTATAAACTAATGATAAAAGCAACCAACAAACAAACTAACACAACCTATACTTACTTAAAAAAATAAGAGAACATTGTGTTAAAAAATGAAAAATAGGGAAAGGATACAATTGAGAGACGGGGTCGGATTTTTTACATTGAGAAATTCAAAGGTATATAAAAATAAGAAAAGCATCTTCTTCTCTTTAAGACTATGATTATTATGCATACACACACACGCGCGCGCGTAAACTCTAAATATTTACAAAGGCATATAATGTAGATTGAATTCCGCCGTTTGATTAATCTTCAAATCGTATATATTTATTACTAATTATTTATTATTGTACTTATAATTATACCACACGCCACATACTACTTTCCTGACTCGATTTAAGCGTGAGATAATTAAAAATGAAACAAGGAGTACTTATAAGAAGAAAAATATTTAATAATATTGTAAGGACAATGTACACTCACACACACACACGCAACACACAACACTAGGACTTAAAGGGTTGACAAGAGCAAATCTAACTAAGGTTAATAGCGAGCGACTTGGATGCCTAGTTAGTAATCAATCTATCTCTTTCTCTCTCGCACTCTGCCGTGAAAGCGAACGAGGAAATGCGTGTTTGGCAGAAACAAAAAGAAGAAAAAACGCGCGACGACAATGTTCCATTTCGTCCTTCAGACCAAAATTGCTGTAGCGAAAAGAGTGGGAGCTGAGAGGACAATTTTCATATGGGAGAAAACTATATAGTGATAGCAGCATTTTTTCCGAATATTGCTTTCGAAACATTTGATTGTGAAATGCTAAAAATGCCAAAACGGAAAACGCATTCTCATCATCATGTTAGAAGAAGAAAAAAACGCAGAGAGCTATACAAAAGTTAAAAAAAAATAGAATCTACCGACAAAAACACGCGCGTGCAAAAATATCATTAAAATTATATATTTAAATAAGCAAAGAGGAAAGGAAAGTCACGAGTGGAACGGGAGAAAGAGGGATTGGCCGAAATTCGCCCAGAGAGAGTGCTAATGTAAAAAAAAATGTTTGGAAATTGGGAAAAGTACTACTTTCTATACCTTACGGATACAAATGTGAAAATAAAAGCTAGCAACCGCCCAAATGTACAGTTACATTAATTATTAATTAACTAACGATGCAAAAACATGATGAGATACGGTTACACGAAGAAAAAAAAAGAATAAGAAGTAACTTATACTTGCATTGGTTTTTACTAAGGACATACACTCGACACACTCTCACACACAAACAAACACACACTACTCTCTATGAATTTCTTTAGCGAGCTATATTGCATTCGAGTACGAGAAGAATTATGATTATAAATTACGATTATATAGTTGAACGCGAGCGAGGTATATTAATTATTATATTATATTATTATATATGCGACGATTTAATAGTACACTTATTATATTAAAAATATGCGAGCAAACAACTTATCTGAACCCCAAAGTGCACCCGCCGCTACTTTCAGCAGTGATGCGACCGACGGTTTGATAAGTTTTTATTAAGGATAAAAATTAATGAAAGATTTCCCTGCGTAATTTTTTCCCGAATTTATGCAAATGAGAAAAAAGAAAGAAATGTCTTCACACATCCCCATTCTTTATAAAATATTTAAAAGATAACGATTGATTTTCTTATATAAGACTTTTTGTCTTTTCTAAGCAGAACACATGCGTTGCATCGAGCGGCGGCCGCGTGTTCGCCGGCCCGAGTGCCGTCGCCAGAACAAACGAGGGTCAAATAAAAAGAGTTGTAAAAAAAAGAGAAAATATTACTGATGAAACTGCGTGAAGCAAAGACGCAGCTTAAGTTTGTTCGGCACATCGGAGGCCGTTGCGTGGCGCCGCAGAGATAAAACCATTCTGTTTAGAGGGAGAAAGGAAACAAACTTTATAACGGAATCATATAAAATAAAGTTATAAAAATACAAAAAAAGAAAATGTCAAGTGTCTTTTATTTACTCTGCCATTCCCGATCAAAATAATAAGTCATCAATAAAACATAATTTTTTAGTTAGAATTTCACGATCGACATTGGAGATTTGAATTCAAAGTCGGCTTTTTCTCGATAAGTTTTATGAGTGGTTTAAGAAAAAAATAATAAATGATTTGGCTGGGGCTGCAGTCATAATTCATGAGCTGTGAAATTATTTTGACAAAAATTAGTACATACATTAATTTAAAAATTAATTGGTGAAAAAATTGTAGGTGAAAAGAATTTTTGAGAAAAAAATTGAATATTTGATAAAATATACTTTTATAAAATTAATATTGTGCTAATTTTTTACCAAATAATTTCGCAGCTCATGAATTATGGCTTCAGTTGAAACATGCAGAGCAGGATATTGTTTTTTTTTTTAATAAACAACTCACAAAACCCATCGAGGAAAAGCCGGCTTCGAATTCAAAGCACCAAAATTTATCATTTTTTTTTTATATCCATGAAACAGTTCGATTGTGAATATGCGGTTTTCCACGGACAAGGAACATTATGAAATAAGTGAAAGGCCGTAAATGGAAACAAGAAAATGTAAAACCGCAATAATCATCACATCAGCCTGATTGCGCAAGGCCACTGCTGACGTATCTCTTCCTATCCCACAGACGACTCAGTTACCATGCAGCTTTCGCGCCAAAATTCAAGCCTGCCGGGAACGCTGACACCGCCCTTTCAAGCTACCAACCAAAGCATATGTATGATCTAAGATAATCACTTTGATTTTTGACATAAATGCTTCAAATATAATTTTTTTAATTCGAAATTTATTGTTAAATGTAAATTCAAATAATTTTAATCCTTTATTCCAGTTTTATCTTATAGGAAGTTGAAATACGTGATTGAGTTTTATTTCTGTTATGTTGGCATCACTGCAGAGTTCGGACGGTCAACAACGGGAGTGATTCATTCGCAAGAAGTGAAGAAAGTCGAGTTTCCCGTGATGGAATACAACGTTTCATGGACGCCGAACGCGTTTTAGCGGCCGAATCAGCTTGCGGAGGTTGAGACAAGATTGAGCGGAAGTGATTTAACGGCCGGACACGATGGCCAAAGACTACGACCACTTGTTCAAGCTGCTCATCATCGGCGACAGTGGTACGTCCACGCCTCTCCGACAGCTTTCCAAACACTGAATTCGCCAATTTTGGGCATCAATTCTCAGAAATCAAACGTCTCCAACGATTTAGTTAAATTTACGCCTTCCTTTCTGATGGGAAATTTTGCTCTTAAGATAACGAAGTGGTCAAAGAAGGCCTCTAATTTTTGGTCCCGAGGGTGTGACGTCACGCAGATAATTCGCGACTTCCCACTTCATTAGACGATAAGATCGTGGAGCGGACGCGCTAATTTGTAAAAATTTGAATGTCCATTTGGCGGGTCCAGCTGCTGTTCATTCCCCCAAGAGCTCAAAGCAGAATTTTGTAATAAATTTTCTAATTTTTTCTAGGTGTGGGCAAAAGCTCTCTTCTGCTGAGGTTCGCGGACAACACATTTTCAGGAAGTTACATCACAACGATCGGCGTCGACTTCAAGATCCGCACCGTCGATGTGGACGGCGAACGCGTCAAGCTGCAAATTTGGGACACGGCCGGACAGGAGCGCTTCAGGACCATCACCTCGACGTAAAACAAAATTTGTTTTAAAGAAATCAATTTGTTTTAAATACAAATTTTAAATTCCAGCTACTATCGTGGCACACACGGTGTGATCGTAGTCTACGATGTTACCAACGGCGAGTCCTTTGCAAATGTCAAGCGGTGGCTCCACGAAATTGAGCAGAATTGCGAAGTAGTCAACAGGATATTAGGTCAGCAAGCACAAGAGATTACTTATGAAACCTTACAAATTTACAAATAACTTGAGCATATATCCTAATAATAATTATTCCAATGCTTTTTTGCATAAATATAACTACATCTTTAATCAAAAGTATTGAATCAAGTGATTTACTGCATAAATAAACTAATTCATTACTTTTTGTTGCTTGATAGAAATGACCTATTTGTAATTAATTTATTTTTAAATAATTAATTAATCAATTAATGCTTTCAGTTGGAAATAAGAATGACTCTCCCGACAAGAAGGTTGTCCTCACGGAGGATGCGCAGAGATTTGCAGATCAAATGAACATTCAGCTCTTCGAAACGAGCGCGAAGGATAATATTAACGTTGAAGACGTAAGTATAAAAAACTGATCGTTAAAAGAAGACAAGTGAACTATTTTAAGGGTTTTTTCTGTATAGGACGGGTTTAAAATAAGTTTCCTATCCAATGTACAATCCCAAATTTTAAGATTAAAATTCAATTAAATTTTCCGGAAAAAAATCGCACATATAAATAACGTACTGAAATTATACAGATTATTTTTTCTATTAAATTTTATTTCAAAATATTATATTAATTATTTTTTATTTCAACAATTTTAATAATAAAGTCTGTTTAAAATTTATGGAATTAAATAAATTGTTTACATAAAAGAACAAAAGACTTAGTTAACCAAGGCTCAGTGCAACTGATGGGGTCTTTTTGATCTCGAAAGTTAGAGCAAAATTCCTGCTAGTGGCGGTGCCGTTTTGTACAACAATTCCTCTGTTTTTTCAAATAAATTTTTTTCAACAATTGAATTATGTGATGTAACAATTTTGACAATTAAACAACAATAATAATAGAAAATATAAATAATGAAACATATTAAAGTTAAAAAAAAAAAAATAGAAAAATTAAAAAGAAATTAAATTTGACAGCAATTCATGTTCGTGCTTCAAATTCAACATAAAATTTGTTGATATTTGTCTAATTTTGATTTACTTTTCCAGATGTTCATGAGCATTACAAGACAAGTCCTGTATACTAAGAAAGAACGAAAAGAGCGGCAGAACCAGAGTGGTGAGACCGTCAAGATCGGCATGGGCGGCAAGTCTAGGAAAAGCAAGAGCAAGTGTTGTTAGCGAGACTGGCTGCCCATCTGCACGTCTTGCCAGCCAGCGAATTCCACCACATTTCCTCTTCTCTACTTCTTCAATCAATTGGTTGTGCGCGCGCAAATTTATAAAAAAAAAAATATTAATATTATTTTCTACTCTGTTTAATCTGTGCCAAAATTGGTTCCTCATTTCTTTCGGCAAAAGAAGCTTCGTGTGGAATTCTTCGGCGATCACAACAGACAGTTTGTTAGTGCTCAAAAGTTGCCAGTTTTGAGATTTTAGTGACTTTTAAAATGAGTAGATGATACGACAGACTTTGAATTTATAATCAATGCGATTCAAAACAACTTATAATCCACATACCATGAACTTGCATAAGAAAAGTGCTCGTCCCTGGGCACACTACATCATTCAATATTTTGCCCCAAGTCCAAATTGTACCGATTTGTTGAATCCATACGTGCTGGACTTGATAAGGAGGGATGACAATTTATCACAAAGCAACCTTATGTATATCAAGAGTCATTCATTTTGCAAAGTATATAAAATTGTGTAAAAAGCTCGAACACCAAAAAATGAAGCTAATTAATAAACTTTTCATCACTCACCATGGCATGCATGTGAAACGCATTCTCTTAGCTGCGTCGCTAACAAGAATTATTCATTCCTCTCTCTCCTGAAACGTTATTCCCTCTTATATTCTTTAATTGTAATTTTAATCATGTCCTGTATGTGATTATATAATTATTTTGTCAACTGAATTTTGTTGCAACACTCGAGTATTTTAAAGCAATTTTAGCAATATTTTTTATTATTCCTCTCTGAAAGCAACATCTGTAATGAGCAGCTTGCAATTTTATGCAAATATATAAACGAGGCCTATTCGGAATTTGAAAGAAGGAGAAAAAAACTTGCATCTTTGGTGTCATATGTCTGTTGGTAGTGATTAAGGCGGGAAATGTGATGATTTTGTAAGAATTGGACCGATTTTGTACAATTTGTAGTCGCCACTCACTTTTGCAAAAATTTTGTCTTGGGAAAATTTGATCTTGTAAGGAGGTGTTGCCGAGAATCTAAAAATACACACACACACATAATATATACTCTGAAGGTGTTTTTTATTATTCTCACTTGCGTCAGGGAAGTTGAGTTTGTTTATTTGTTTTGACAATGATGAGTGCTGCACTTCTATTTCTGTGCATTTTAATTTTCAAGTAGTGGCAAATCTGGCAAGTCACTTGTCTGCATAAACCAATTCAGCTCATCTTGTCAAAATAAAATAAAGATTTTTCCTGCTTTCTGACATGCCATCCTAAAACACAAATTTTAATTTTTTTTCTAAAGATATATTCTTACATATATTTTTTAACATTATAACTTTTCCTTTATCAGTTGATCATAAATAAAGCTTTCAGTTACCAAATTTGGAAATAAATATAAGCCGTTATTAATTTTTTGAAAAATTAACACTTAGAGATGATCATGGAAATGAAGCGACCGGGCTTTTGCCTTATTGAAAAAAGCCCAATCTCTTCATAAATATCCATTAATTTTTACTCCCACGAACTCCAATCAAAAACATTCTTTTGGGAATTTGCTCAAGATGAATTCTAATAGATAAAATTTAATATTTTTCTGCGTTATTCTCGGGCCCTAATCTTATTAATTTAATTGCAACACATGAATTACGTTTATGTTATATAAATTATTTTTACTAATTTAATAAATAATAAATTTTTTTAAACTAATATAATTATTCAATTACTTGAAACCTTCATTTAAAATATATTAGAAGTTAATGAACTAAAAAATTAGCTTACATGAAATTTTAATTCTACAAATCAATTACACATTACTTAATAATTAAAAATTATTTTTTATTAGATTCCATTTTTAATTAAAAATAAAATTTAATTCGAAAAAATTAAATTATATTGTCATTTTATGTTATATTCGGAACAAAAACATTGCAAAATTTATCCATTTAAAATTGAGTAATGCTTAAAATTTAACGATATTTAATTGAAACTAAAATTTAAAAATTATATTAATTAATTCTTATCTAATTAATGTTTATTTCATCAAAAAATATTCTTGAAATAATTTAATTATTCGCTATTTTTACAGAAGAAGAATATTTTTAATGAAAATCAACATAAATGTGTAGAGAGAACAAACATAATACGTCAATCATCTCCTTTCAATTAAGTCCACAATTCTAGTCGCAAAAGGTCAGCCGGAAGAAGAAGAAACCCGATTCTTTTAACGGAAATCAAAGATATATCCAGTTCGTCCAGTTGCATCTGCGATTCCGCTCTCAAGCACCAAGGTGACTGCAATTGCAAATCGAGTAATGACCGGCAGCCCTGACAATTCGCATTCAAATCAAAAGCTGTATCAAATTATATTGCGCCGATTTCCGATATACCGAGTCTCGTGCTACATGGATAGGCTGCAATTAACAATCAAGTGGCACTTCTTGTCTCTGACGCAACGCGCGCACTTGTTGTTTTACTTTTAATTTTGCGTTTGTCTAGAGAGAGATCAGATGATCTAAACTCCTTTTCTCGCGTGGTAATGGCCTCGACTATTACGTAGGAAAACCTACTCGACTCAAGCACCTGATCGGAAGAAGGCGAACGAGCCGCTTCTCGGGGCGCCGTAAACAGAGAGAAGAACGCGTTTGTTTCGCTAGTCAGTAGTGACCGAACCTTTGGAGGTATCACTGCTCTTCCAGGCAACCTACTTATTTTCTTCAAACTCCACACTGGCTCCTTAAGGTAAGGTATTTTTTTTTAAATTTCAGATTTTACATATTGTGAATTTTTACTAAATTTTATTTTCATCTTCTTAAATAATAAATTTATCACATTATTTTCAGATCTGTATTCATTGATGTTACAAAAATTAAATAATTTTGTTGATTGATGAATAAATTTTATAAATTAGAACTAAATACTTGTCAAACAACAACAAAAATAATTCCGATTGATTAGCGACAACAAAAAACAAAATATTGTTTAGACTAATGTAATATTCATAAGACAATAAAGATCAATAAAAATCATATTAAAAGTTTAAGATTAAATTCATTAAGATAAATATTTATTTCCAAATTTTATTAGGAAGAGCACAGCAATTACCATAATTTTAGTTATTTCTATTTCTGATAACTTGTTGGGAGAGAATAAATGAATTGCATTAATATTTTTTTTAACTTTTGCAAAACAAATTTTGGTTTGGTTTAATGAAACTTTATTTAGTTCGAAAACTTATACAATTGCATACATTTTATATTGAATTTTTCTTGTTTTTTTATTTTTTTTGCAAATAATATGTATAAAAAAATATCGTCATTAAAAATAACAGTAAAATATACACATTCTTTTGTCTTAAACCAATGACAGAATAAAGAGAACCAATTTTTTAATTAGTAAATTTACTCTTATAAATGATTTTATTCTTCTTCAAACAAAAGTCTGTTTACTGTGCAAAATAGATTGAATTGCAAATTTATATTAAATTATTGAAATTTAAACTCTCAATGCAAATTTTTGCTCTGCGCGTGCTGGGGCAAAATAAAACGTGCTTGAAGGTTACTTTGAAGTCTTTGCGCGCGCGGTCTTGTGTTTTGCAAAGGTGTTTTCTTTCTTAGTGTGTGCGCGTAAATTTTCGGCGCCTTGAAGCTCGCGCTTGGGCTAATACATTATTTTAACAGCGGCTTTTCGCATCTTCTCTTTTTGACAGGCCAAGGTAAAAAACCCGCCCGGCAACTTTTCGTCCCGCAAAGGCTCGAGTATGGCTCTCCAACACGCGTCGCCCGAACAACTCGTTAGCATCTTGCAAGAGCTGAACGAGTCGTCCACAGAGAAGAGGGACGCAGCCCTGCAACACCTCAAGATATGGCTCGTCTCGCAACCCCATCTGCCCAACAAAATGGGTCAGTATAATTATACAAAAAAAATTTCCATTTTATTAAAAACAGCTATTGCATAATAATTTTAATAAATACAACAAATACTTAGTCTAGATCTATTTTTCATTGCTTGTTTTTTTTTATTTACCAATAAATTAAATTTATTAATTAACAAATTGAGCGTTGCATTATGTGCAGATATTAACAAATAAAATCATTTTAAAGTATGTTTTACAAAATAATGAAAATAAACTTAAAACCAAACAGTTAAAACACATTCATCATTTCAAGTTTCGATAAAAACTCAGAAATAATTCAAATAGCTGATAAATCAATATTAAATCCTTTAAAATACAAATCTTATTGTTAGCAAAACCATCAGTTTCTCAATGAATTGTTTATTCATTTTGGAAAAATGGCAACAGCGGTAAATTTGCGGCCTGCTTAATTTCAGACTCATTGCATCTCAATTTTATCGATGAACTGTTTGCATTTTTGCATTGATTTTCATCAGATATTTGAACTTATGGGAATATATTTTAATTTTTTGTCATATTTTAACACTGGGCCACACATGCAACCATTCATGACCTTTCAAAGAAATAATTTAATCCCAGGACCAAACGTCATTAATCATTTCCAGGCGTGGTTTTATAACAATTGCCATAGGTCATGTTTCGTAAGCTGACGTTTGTTGTTGTGATATTGTTTGGCAGACGAGAGGATGCTGATGACTTTTATTCGCGGCTGCAAGCACGACCTGAACAGGACCAAGTCCAAGCTGGACACTTATTTCACGATGCGCGCCGACGCCCCCGAGCTCTTCAGCGAGCGCGACCCGCTCAACGAGGACGTCCAGAGCATGTTCAAAACCATGTGAGTATATTTTTTTTCTCATCTTTAAGGTCGCACCTGAGAGAGGTGAAATCTCAATCAATCAAAGTGAACATTAACGGTAATGAGATTTTTTTGAGTTACACAATTTTGAAAGAGGCTCGACTACAGTGAAAGTCTCGCCGGACTCTTAATTGCGCGAGCGTCGGTCTATTGTGTAGTGGTCCGTGCAGTGTTGGGGAAAGCACGGAGATTTGTAAATGCAGATAGAACATTATTGCACCTGATTTGACGACCTCCATTCCAGCGCACAGAGATTAATTGCGCCGAGAGCTTTATGACTTTTTGCTGTGCATTTTTGTCAGATGGAAAGAAACTCGTTTGACCAACGCAATAAACTTTGTGACTGGTTTCGTAAGCGAGAGGAAAATATAAAATGTTGAGTTGAAGTAGTACACTTGCATGCGCCGGGTCAACTTGATATTTAATGTTTATTATTGCGATTTATGGTTTACGGCTTTTGAATGTGCTAAAATTGCGCTCTTTTTTGCATGGGCACTTTACTTTCCATTTAATTGTACGACGTAAAAATGTAAGTAAATTTTGAGTTTTATGACACACTGGTATCAATAAATTTGAATTTACATTTTTATACAAATTGTAGAAAGCAAAATAAAACATAAAAATTTAGGCGCATAATGAAAATTTTTATTTTACAGTTAGTTATTCACATATAAATCAAATATAAGAGCCCAACATTTTCACTTTTCCAGTCCTCTGAACCGTATATATAGAGAAAAATATGCACAATAGTTTGGCATATTTTGTTACCTCCTTGATGCTTTTACGCCATAAAATAAATTTATATTATTATGCAGGGATAATTATGGTTCTGTAAGGAAATTTGGTAATGCCGATTAAAAAAGTTATGCCAAAATAAATATGATTTAAATTCAAATTAAATGTGAATATAAATATTCGCGAGGGATCAAAAGATCGGGCTTTTCCTCGTTGCGAAAATTGTTTATAAAAAAATGGCTTCATCATCAGTTTCGGTCACGGTCTGCGACTCTATTTAATGAGCAAGAAAAATAGAAATGAGCAAAATTTAAAAAAAAACACCACATATTAACACACACGAAATTAAAATCTTAAAACTAAAAATTTCAAAAAAACAAATTTCGCAATAAGGAAAAGCCCAATCTCTTCATTTCTCCATGATCATAACCCATTGATTGTAATTTCCTCAAACAAAAATTATTTGCTGCAAAAATTAAAATGGACTTTTAAATTCTCTTTGACCTGACGGCTTTAAGTGATTGAGAATTGCAATACCATATTTTTGCTTCAACGACCTTTTTTGTAATAAAAGAAGAATTTCACATTCCACTGCAGTCCGAGAGGTGCATGAGATATGGAAATGATTTGCGTGCATATTCCGCGCAGAACAATATTATTATTACTGCTCCACTTGCTCGTCTTCCTTCTTTTTTACCTCAGCTGCGATGGGAAATAACCATTTCTATAAAAGTGGGTGTTGCGCTCGGTGTTAAATGGAAAGGCATAGAGGGAAGAACTATACAGAGAATAATGGTGGTGAAAAGAAGGGCTATAGTTTTTCTATATTATGCTTGAGGATTAAATCATAAACTAATCATTAATGTGCATAATTTTGCATGAATAAAAAATTTTGAATTTAAATGATTGGAAATTATGCTTTATATGTAATTTTTTTAACAAATTAGAAAGGGAAAATGGGTTAATATCCATATAAATAAAAAAAAAATATCGATAGTGATAAAGAAGGGTAGATTTTTTTAATTAATTAATTACTTTAAGCTCGATAATTCACTTCAAAATAGTAGTAAATGTTATATAATAAAAATTATTTAAGTTGGATAAACTAATTTTAACTTTGCACATGCCTAATTTTCTATTTGAAACCAGGCGTGTCATAACAAATAATATCATCCTTTGTGGTTTTCCAGGGATGTGTTCCCGGTGGAACGTCTGACGCCGTCCGGATGTCGAGTGACTTTCCACAAGTTCCGTGACCTGGATCCGGCTTCTTTCACGGCGCGGGCCTGCTTCAAATTTGTCTTCATGCTCGGCGACATTCGCTTGATGGAGGAAAAAGCCCTTTCTGGTGACGTGTACCTCTTTGACATGAAGGGCATGACCTTCGGACACCTCACCAGACTCGCCATGCCCGTCCTCCGCAGGATGCTCACCTGCGCTCAGGTAAGAACAAAAATATGCATTGTGCGCATCGACCAACCCTGACATTTTGCATCCGAAAAGAGAGACACCTTTGTTTAAAAATTATAAGCAGCTTAAACATTTGAAAGTGTTAATTGAATTCTCAAACAAAATTAATGATAGCAGACATTCAGAATAGACAAAAATATCAACATTTTATTTTTATTTATTTGAATAATTTTATTTCGTATAAAAAATTGTTTCTAATAGAAATTGTGAAAAATTCTAATCATTTTTATTTTATTTTTTTATATTATTGTTATATGAATTTTAAAACATGTCGATCCATCCAATTTTGTGCCTTCTGCCCAAACAATACAGCAAAAATCCATAACTTCTTTTATGAGCCCAGTTTCCTGCTCGACCCGCGTTCCAAGTTCTTCCCGGCGCCTGTCCGCGATTGGCGTCCTAATAATCCTTTAAATCCCGCTGAACAAGATGAAACAGACGCCCCTATATTTGTGCTTGCTCTGTGTGTTGGCAGGACGCTTATCCGCAGCGCTTGAAGCAGATCCATCTTTTCAACGTGCCCAACTACATCGACAAGCTGCTGACGCTCTTTCGCTCGCTCATGAAGGAGAAAATGAGGAGCAGGGTGAGATTTATCTATATCCATTGTGTTTCTCCCTGGCTCGCGCGCGCACACAATGCTCGCGCACACCCCAATAATTCACTCACCCCGCGCCCTGTCCGGTGTATCAGCTGGTGAATAAAAAACACACCCATCCGCCCACGCATGACCCAGAAAAAGCATCTGTAATTAATGACTTTTGCGCTAAATTCTTTCGTCAGCGTTTAAAAAAAAAAAAAGAATGTGACAAAGTGAATTTTTTAAACGAAATTGCAATTTTAGCAAAACAAAATTTGCGATTAAATTATTTAGGAAGTAAAATTTTTTTTATAAAAAATTAATAAACTGCGCTTAATTTTTGCACTTTTCTTTCTGTTTTAATTAAATTTAATTCTGTTTAGTAACATTGTTTTTCCTTTTTAGTTCCAGGTGCATTCAGGTCACGAAACCCTGCACAAACAGCTCCCGCCCGAGTGCATTCCCAACGAGTACGGCGGCACCGCCGGGGAGGTCGATGTCCTTAAAGGTAATAAACCCTCCACTTTACTTTTTTAGTTCTCCTTTAATATGTACATAATTATGACGCCCTTACAAAAAGTTTTTCGCACTCATTTTTCATATTTGCAAAAAAATAGGGAGATCAAAAGACATCCCTCTCTTATTTGGGAGAATTTACCCTTTTCGCAGCTGCCGACGAAAAACTGGTCAGATTTCGATGAAACGCATTAGCATGTTTGGAGCTGCGGGCGCGCTTTTCACGCTTTTCACCACGCGCAATAAAGGCGAGAATAAGAGTGGAAGCTTTCCATCCAGCTGCAGACAGCCACGGATGTTTATGGTGCAAAAGATAGTCGGAGGGTCCTTCCGAAATATATTATTTTTAGTGCATTTTGATGGATCGAGATGAAAGGGACGCGCGACATCGTGTGTACCATACTTGAATACAAGAACGGCAAACAGAGTTTCTTTATTCGTGAGGAGAAAATGATCAAATCTACTTGAAACAAACTATTTTGGATCAGATTTTTTTCTTGTAAAAATTGATCGATCACAAAAAAGAATCAATTAACTTCATAATAATATTTCAAAATATAATACTCACAATCTTCAAAAAAAAATTGAGGGCAAGAGTAAGTTTAGGTCTCAATAATTTGAAATCTCTTATGTATAATCCAGTAATTAAATAATAATTCATTTAATATTCCAAAAGCTCCATTAGAGGTTAAAGGCACTTTGCAATACATTAAAAACAAAATTACTGTAATCGAAATGAAAGAATTTATTACATTTAAATAACAAATTATTTACATTATATTATTATTTAAATTATGTTTAAAATAAAAATAAAGTAACATAATTATGAATATTAATAATAATTCATCATAAAAAATTAAAATACAAAATGGCAAGATAAATGTTTAAATTTATAAAGAGTTATTATTAAAAATATTTTTATTTTATTTAAAAATATAATTAATTATTTAAAATTTTTGTTTAATGCTTGTATCTCTGTATAGCCATTATAATTCATTACAAAAACTCCGCTAATTTGGCTCATAAATCATGCACTTAATTGAAAAACAAAATTGATTTTCAAGATAATGAATATAAAAATATTGGGAAAATGATGAGCCCTCTTGACCGAACACAATTATCGTCAAAGTCACGTGCTTCACTCGCTGCTCGTCATGAATAAATTTGATACAAATCGAGCAAATGAGCGCAAACACACATAAAATTTAAAAAAAGCTGCTGTAATTCAGCGTCATATTTCAGAGAGCGCGAGATTGCCATGTAAATAAAGCGCCCACACAAGTTTAGATAATGATGCTGTGGCCATAATAAAGCGCGGCAGCCGCCTTTTGACGTTGTTTGCCCATCAGAGCGGAGCGACGACAGCGCGTTTGACAAACGCGAATAAATTTTTTACTTTTTGTCGGCGCGCATGATGTTGATTTAAGCGGGGGTGCGAGTGAATTTTTACGACGCGTCGAGAGCCGAAATAATCATTTTTGCTACTGGCTTCTTCTTCCTATGGTACAATTGCATGTCGAGACGGTTTTACTGCCGGGCTGCCTGCGAGAGAGATTCTCTTCTTTTAGCACGGGGGCAACGCATAAAAATTCCAGCAGAGTGTTGTTTGGAAATGTATAACACGCGCCTAGCTCACTTCATTGCTTATGGACGCGGCTGCTATTTTCACCAACAGGACCTTCTTGAAAACAAAAGGCCTTTGCCATTTCCAATTTTTTTTTAAATATTTTAATATCAATAAAATATTACATCATATATTATTAAGAAATAAAAATCTGTCAATCGAAGTTTATTGTTTAAGATCGTTTAAACTATTATTCGTCTTGTTATGTAGCAAACTAAAACACGAAAAAAGGATCGATTATAAGAGAAAAAGCGATTTAGATGAAATTGGTACAAGTTTTAGGCGCAGACTCATTCAATTATTCGCGTTGTTTCAATGTTGGATGCTTGAATTGAATTTCTAATGTTAATGTACAAATTGGATCAGCGGTTAGCCATTTTACTGGCCAAAATTAACAACCTAGTTCCTTTTTTTATTTGGTTAAAACATTAGTCTGTTTTTTACTTTTATAATAACAACAATATAAAAAATTTTAAATAAATATTTTTTTAATTTAATAATTCAGTATATTTATTATTATTTATTTTATTTCATATTTTTGAATATATTTCAATTTGATTTTGTATATTTTTAATGAAATATCATAGTTGATTAACAAATATTTATGTTTCAAATTTAAAAAATTTAATTAATAAGAAAATCTGGTTATATTTGTCAGTTCAATATACAATTAATTTATTAATAAATCTTTATCTTGGGAATCGTAACTGTTTTTAATGAAAATATCCAATAATTCCATAATTATCAAAATCAAGACGGTCTTATTTTTATATTTTTAATCATGGAGAAGTCACTTAATAAGTTTCACTTAATTATCTATCATTAATTATTTTGCCGCAAACCTTGTTTGCGAGCGCCCGCGGCACAGTTCGTGCGAAAAGCCGCACGCTTTTTTATGTACCATGTGGTTACAAGGGGATCCCCTTATTTATCAGAAAAAAACATTGTTTTTATTTTTCCCAAATTTATTCATCAGAAATTATAAATCAGAAAACACAGCAAGTGAATTTTAAAAATGTGAAGGATTAAGTGAAACAATTTGCAAAAAAAAAAACGTTTAATTTGTACTTAAAAATTTATAGTTAAATATCGATGAAATTAACCAATTCCAACATTCCATATTATGAATGGCAGTGGCTTAATTAAATAAGCTCAGCAAGGAAGGGAAATTTGAAGGGCTATAAAAATCATAAGCTCCACTTATGAAACACTGCCTAGTTTCATCTATGTACCTGAAGCCTAAAAAAATGACCACATTGTTTGTGATTTTTGCCACGAAAGATCAAATTATCAAAATTTGCTTTCATAAAATTTCAAATTTTACGTTAGTTTCTTCCATCTTTACAATAAAATGAATAAAAAAATTAATTTTAAATTTCCAACCTTTGATTTTCTTATTTTTTTTTTATTTCTATAAAAATGCAGTTTCGAGCAATGAATTTGCGATAAAAATTTTCCGACAAATAAATTTCTGATAAATAAGGGCGACTCGATTCAATCGTTGGCCGACAATCCACACCCAATCAATTAGCACTGCCGGCGGCGCAGCGGCTCGAATGTGTGTCGTTGTCATTATTAACTTTTTTTGTCTTTGAGCTCGGCGAAACAAAAAGTAGTAGTGTGATTAATTACTCTCTACACTCGTGGCAGTTGACGGGCGGGCGTGGAATTCGGTATGAACGAGAAATATTAAAATGCTGGTTGCGCGCCGAGACGGCCGCGTGCATGCATGAGATATGGGCGCGCACTTACTGGGGCGGTTTATCAGGGTTAACACAGGAGCCGGCGAAGGAATATATAAGAGCGAAGGCACGTCAGCTGGCGGGGGATGTGCATGTGCGTTAAATGGAAATAGCTCGCGAGAGCTATGCAGGCGCAAGGACGAATATTATGCATGACTTTATACCGCACCGAGATAGGTGTTGTTGCATAGCCTATAAAATATAATTATGCAAACGTCAAATGCTTTCAACGGGAAGTGCATAATATACAGTATTGTGTAGTATTCAGAGATAAATATGTTTAATGGGTGGAAAAATCAATGCACCGCAGCAATTCGACCTAAATCTGCAACCAATATCCCTTTTAATCCCTATTAAAAGTAAACATCGCTTGATCACATTAATATCAGCATGAAATAACAACAATGAAATTTTAAAAAAACAATTGCATTGTTTTAATGAAATGTCTGCACATTGTATTGAAAGCCTAAAATAACTCCATACCTAAAAATGTTATTATTTTCACTAAAAAGTCTATACTCTTAATCTGCTCTTAATTTTAAAATTTAATAAGAGCTACAAACAAACTTGCTAACAATAAGTTGTTAACTTATCAAATTTTTCTTGTAACTAAAACAATAAGCAAGACTGATTAGACAAGTTTTTAGTAAATAAACACAGCGCCTATGATTGCAACTCTCACTTAATTTAAATCGAGAAAAGGATTTGGAGATCAAAATAGTTAAATGTGGTTATAACGTTTAATTTTTTTATGTAGAGAAGGGCAAATTAAAATACGGGAGAGCTTAGAAATGAAGCGATCGGGCTTTTCCTAGTTGCAGAAAATTGTTTTTATTCAAAAACAAATGAATAAAAACAATTTTCTGCAACGAGGAAAAGCCCGATCGCTTCATTTCTATGATCATCTCCTCGAGTGTCAACTTCTTCAAACAAACGGGAGAGCTTATTTTGTATAATTTTTCCCCATCATTGTGAATTTTTGCTGTCTCGCTATTAGCCAAAGAGGGAAAAAAATTGTTGAGCACAAACAAGTTAGATATGTTTTCCTCGTTTTCCGAGTCAACGGATAACGAGGAAATTCAAACAAGGAAATCATTAAACGTTGAATACCCAATTTTGTTTATTGTAACAAATGGCAAGTAAGATAAATGTGACCTCAGACTTTATAAATGTAAAACATTATTTCATTTTATCATCAATTATTTTGAAAGCTTAAAATTTAAAACCAGATTTGCTCCAGATTTTTATTTTACTTGCAATTTAATGTTATAAATAAATTTTTATCTAAGATATTATGGAAATAAAGTTCCTGGTAAAAACAGTCCCGAACTGAACTTTTCTCCCCCTTTTGAAGCATCAGGCTAATTTGCATTAAGACCCAGCGACGTTTGAAAGCTTTCTTTCTCCCGCCCAGCAGTTCCTGTTAGTCTCTTTTTTACAATCGAAATAAAGCTCCTCTCTCTGCCTTTTCCTCCCCCGCTCAATCTCTTCTCTCATCCATCCTCGTGATATTATATTCATTATGAACCGCGATTGCGAATCTAATGGAAAATTTTCAATTTCAGACGCGTGGAAGACGAAGATTGAGAGCTACCGCTCCTGGTTCCTGGAACAGGAGAACGTGAAAGCGGTCGAGGCGAAGCGACCCGGCAAGCCGAAGCACCTCCTGCAGAACGAAATCTACGGCTGGGAAGGCTCGTTTCGGAAGTTGGCCATTGATTAGGCCCGCGGATGAACTTTAGCCGAGTGCGTGTGTGTGTTTCGTATATATGAGTGCGCGTTTTTCTCTCTACGTTGAGACTGCATGCGTGCGACCAAAGCAACCAAACAAATATATATATATTTTCTCCGTAATGAAAAAGAGACGCGTGATGCAATTCCGAGTGGAGAGAGAAGACGAATAAATTGATCCCAGGGCAGTGGGACTCGCTCTGCTGCTGTGGATAAGCGGCGGCTTGCTTCACGAGAAAAGCGCCGCGTTTATTGGACTTAAAGGAGAAGTGCGCGAATGAGAGCTCAACAGAGTTTGCGTTGAAATCACTGGCGTGACGTGGTTGCATTGGTGTATGTACTTGTGTCAATTTCATCACAATTGCTGCAGTCTGGATTACGATTATTGTCCTATTTTGTACGAAAAGCGAATTTCCATATCAAATAAAAGTTTGCAGATAATTATTATAAAATTTAAATAACTTTTGTTTAATTATGCTTCCTAAATTTTATGTTAACGGGCAAGAAGAATTATACATTCGAGATTATAGAAAATAGAAAAATAAAATTGCAATCTTTGAATATACTTACAACTTTTGTAATAGTTGTAAGATGTTGTAATTACATTATATTAAAAATTTAGTAAATGGCATCTTTTTATTAATGAAATAATACGAACGTGAAATTATTTTATGGGACGTGGGAATGTCAAATGTTCAAAAGGTCGTCAAATGAGAGTTAAATGAGCATAATGTGACAAAATTGCATGCTTCAAATATTCTCTTTTACTATTAATTGCTCTAGTGCTCTAGAATTTGAATCATTGAACCTCTCATTTCGTATAAAAAAAACAATATGATACAACTAAATAAAAATTTGAAACGAAGACCGTTGTTTTAAATAGCTGTTGCGCTTATTGTTAGATGAAGAATTTAATAATTCAACTTGGGAAAGTTCTAAAATTGCTGCGAGTGAAGCTCTCATTATTTTGTTTTTCACTTCCGAGGCTCAAAATCATTTAAATAAATTCTATTCAGTTTCCAAGCGTTTTTTCTTTCCTTTTTTTTTAAATTTAAAAAATAATTAAGCAGCAGTTTAAGCCCCTGTGTATTTAAAAGACATAATCATTGAATTAATTATGATAATCATTACGATGACGATGATTTGATATTCTTTTTTTTTTTAGGGTCAGTCCAAGACAAGGTCTTGTCGGCCTGTGCCCTTTTTAGTGGCGCAGAAGGCGCCACTCGATTTTGTCTTTTTTTTATTTTGGGTTTATCTTTATTGAAATCAAGCATCATTTCATTTATAGAATCTTAAAAAGGCAATTGAGGAACTACAATAAATTTTTTAAATACAACCTAATTGGAAGTTTGAAGAACTGGAAATTTATTAGAGCTGAAAATGAATTTGCCAAAAAGATTAATTGGATGGGGAATAATTGACTCATTTAAAATGACGACAATAATTTTTCTCAAATTTGCGGGGGGTATCAAAGAATAAGTTATTCTTATAAAAAACTAGAAAATTTTGAAACTGAATTTTTAAACCAGCCTCTGTGGTATAAAAAAGAGAGATTTGAGCTCGTGACCGATGATAAATATGGCCAAGTGCAATAAAAAGTGGCAGCTATTGTAGTCCTATTTCAGTCTGTGCATTATTTACGATTCGTCCCGAAATCTGCACAGCAGGCTGGCTGTGGCTGGTTCCGAGTTCGGACGCGCCGACGGATGAGGAGGAAACGCATGCGCCCCCGCGGGTGCCGCCGGTGCTCGGGCGGCCCTCGACGGTCGCTCGCGCTCGGCGGGGTCGTTAGTGCGAACACGAAGCGCATCTCACGTGTGCGAATCACCGCCGAACGTCTCTCGGCTGCTGCCTGCGAGTGAGTGTGTTCGAGCAATGAGGCTCTGCTTTTCCATGTCGGAGGTCGAGTGAATGGCCAAACTGCACCCGCACCATGTGACCTGCCGCCCTGGTGCAACGCAATTCGCAGCTGAACGTGAGTTTCGTCCTCTGTCAAAGTGGAGTGAATGGAATCTTGGCGGGAGAAAAAGTTCAGTCCTTTTTTTAGAATTAGTTCATATTGAAGGATTACTATAAGAAAATAATATTTATTTAAATCATTTTCTTGAATACAAAATTTAATAAAAATAACGTTGATGAGAGCAATTCAATTTCTCCAAGTTTAATGAATTATAAATTTGATTTTTTTTCAATCGTCTTTGCATAAATTTGGAGTTTCAATTCCAACATCATTTTATGAGAGCTAAAGTAAAAAAAATAATTAAAAATATGTGAATTATTATTGTTGTTTATTTGTCCACATTGTTACATCACATTGTTTTCATATTTAACAATTGTTGAAAACATTTATTTGTGAAAAGAAAGGAATTGTTGGACAAAAAGGCAGAATCGTGCATCAGAATTTTATTGTAATTGCAAATAAGTTTAATTGCGAGACCAAAATTATCCAGCAAAATAACTGAACTTAATGAAAAAGAATTAATTCTCTAGCAATTTTTTAATTGGAGAATCGTGTCCAACAAACCTTTTCATGACTAATTTGAATTTAAATAAACTTTGCTTTTCCATTCATAACTTTCATTAAAAATTAACAGCAAAATTTAGAATAAGAATTAGAATTTAATATTCATTTTCACAATCGGTGCCTGGAAACAATTTTCATTTTTGTGCAAAAGAAAAACAGAATTGATGGTACATTTTTAGAAAATAATCGCTTGAAACGGTTTTCCATTAAATATAAAAATTACATCAAATGGACGGAACTTAATATACATTTTTGAAATCTTTGTGAACAATGAGCAGATAATAACCATTGTTTTTCATTTTGCAATTCACTGTTTCAACCGAATTAATTAATCATGGAAAAAAAGAGGCATTATCATTAACGAGGATTTTGTACTCTGGAAAAACTGAACGTTGATATTTTCATTAAATTAGAACTTTCCAGAACTTTCCTTAATTGGTTTATGATTACAAAAAATTTCAAGCAAAAATATGAAACTCTAAACCCAACTTTGAAAAATGAGTTATAATTATCCAGTTTCAACATAAACTAATCGCACAGTCAAAAAGTAATTTGAATTCCAAATCGATTTGAAGCTTTCATACGCAGATATGAATGGGCAATAAATAATTTATTGCTATGGAGCGGAATGTGCTGGAGCAATTAAGTCCCGAGCGATTCATTTCAAATGCGGCTCGCGTTTCGCAAAATGAGCACCGCTAACTGCACGCGCGCGTCTTGTGCAATTGGGCCGTCGAGTCGCGATTTCGATTCTTTGCGACTGGCCGCGCGAGAAGACCGAAAAGTTGCATATAAATGTCACACTCCATCTGACGTAACTGGATTTATGTGCATTTTTGTTTTTGTCCCACCAGAGGCTCTAAATTCGTCCAGTTTGTTGTGGGTGTTGGACAAAAAAATGCGATGTGCTTTACACGCGTTTTACGGCCGGTTATGTTTTATTGGCGCTAAATTATTGTCGCCATAAAAATAGCAGAGCGCATTCGGGGCCGAATGAAACGTAAAATGCGCGTCTGACTCAGTTTCGGTTAAACACAAATAATGGTGAAGTAACTTTCAGGGGATTTTTTATTTGTCATTGGCTATTTCAAATTGGTAATAAAAAGAAAATACTAAAAGATCGACATAAATCAGCTCCCTAGAAAAAATCTTTATGGTTTTACAAAAAAAGAAAAAAAGTTCAGGGTGAAGAATTAAATTAGTAATTCACAAAATATCATTTTATATTGCAGCTGAGAAAATTATGAACAATTTAATTAAACTATAAACACAATTTACAGAAATGTTTTTTTTTTAAGAATTTAATAAGTAATATTATTATATTTTATTGAATGATAAACTTTTAATTTCCTCCGTCTAGTCTGTCTGTCATTACCGGTTTAGGCAATGTGATTTTTTTTCAGCTGCGCATTCGAGGCATCCGGGCATATTTTTTAGATTTTTACCTTGACGTTTAGTCGGCTTTGCCGGCTTCCTCCATTTAGGTACCTTTAAAAGCTTCTATATAATTCATACAAAGCAACATGGGTCGTAAGCGTAGGCATTGTCAAGTAAAAATATATAATAATTTTTTTTGCATTATCTCCTTTTTCTTTTTACAATTAATTTTAATTAGAAAAAGCTGCTTAAAACTTCTTGTATTGACGATTTATCTCCTCCACAATTTTAACTTTAAAAAAAATTAAAACATTTTCACAAGAAATTTGTTGTAAAAAGGCATCAGTCTTTGGGCGCTGGAGTTTTAATTACAATTAAAAGGGTATGGGATTGGAGTTCTCATTCTCAAAAAGCGTGTGCGATCGGAACATTATTAGAGTTATTGGAAAGTTAGAGGGAGTCTTGAATTTTTAATAATATCAACATGAGCTCTGGTACAGGGGTGAGGTTTTTGTGATTAATTACGTTAAACAAGCAATTGAAGATTTTATGATGCGCGGAAATTTACATTTCATGGATAATTTTACTAATTGTAAAACACTAGTGCAGATTTTCATTCAGAAAAAAAGCACGATCTTGGAAGGTCAGGGTACAAAATCCTTTAAAAAAATTATGTTACAAGTAACAAATTTCTAAAATTAATTTATCTTTCCTCAAAAAGTGTTAAAAAATATTTTATAAAATTAAATAGTTATTTTTGCTTAATTTTTTTTTAATATAATTGATTTTACTGTGGTTCAATAATGCTATCATAGTCTCCTTCAAATGATTTAATTTATCATTTATCATTCAGATATCTAAATTGCGGAAGCCGTACCCAAAATTGTGGCGTATAAGTGCCATTAACAACATGCGGTGCATTCAATCGCTTAATTCGCGCCGGATATTATGAAATAATCGCCTTCGGGGCCGGCGTGATTGTATGATATGTCGATGAAGAAGCGATTACCTTCACCTGTTCTGCGCCCATTTGCATTCGCGCAGCGCGCCCCATTTGTTTGTTTTCGTTGTGCCCAGGGAGGTTCGCGTGGGCGGACGAAATTAATTAAAATGCGCCGTGCGAACGCTTAATGTGCCACATTAGTCGCAGACGGCGGAAGAAATTGCTTTTTGATTGGCGTTCCGTGACCATTTATCAGTTAGCGAATATCTCCAATCGTGGAAGTAATTTTTCAAGTGATAAATTTTAAACAAATCAATTTTCTTCCTGTTTTAATTAAACTTTAATTAATCATGTACTTGGAAAAGATATAAAATTTGTAAAGTGAAATTAATTAATTATTTCAAATAAAAATAATAAAATAATAAATCTAAAATATAAATATTTAAATAATGAAATATGATGAATTATAATTATTAATAAAATAATTTATAAAAAATTTATTTTAACGTGTAAATATTTTTTATTATCATTTAAAATTAATTTTCAATTGGTAAATAATTAATTTTAATTTTTTTTTGTTGCAGAAAAATATTAAATTGTAATCTAAATTAATTAAATCAACTCTGACAGCATAAATCACACCTGGAATATGTTAAAAACGACCTTGCTACTTTTTTTGCAAGGCAGGGGGAAAGTTTTTTATATAAATTGGTAACTTAGATAAGACCCTTACTTTCTTTCGGCACTGGAAAAAGTTTTGCGAAATATATGAGATGTTGCGCCGTCTTCTTTCCCCATTAGGCGCCAACGCGTCTTCATATCGAGAAGATTTTCGATCAGGAAAGCAAAATTTTGGTGCAAAAAGTTGGAGTTATTATTGGTGCTTTGCTCGCCCAGCAAGGAATGTCGTGAGACGACTACGCGCGTTGAGATTTGTTTTTCATTTCACGCGCCGGTGCATACGCAAAATCCAATTACTCGTCGTCCGCAGACTGCGACGGAATCAGTGCCAAAGAAACATAAAGAGAACGCACTGACTTTGCTATAACACATCATACTGTGTTTGGTATTTATTTAATAAATTGAAATTTAATACATTAAATTATTACATAAAACATTATTAAACTTTATTATTAATTCCTCAATACTTACAGGAAATACATGAGACAAGTTTTACAAGAAGCCGCAAAAGGCAATAAAATATCAGTTTGACGAAACAAAAAATAGTTAAATTTATTGCCAACTAAATTTGTTAAATTCATAAAAATCTTCTATTTTTAAAATATTTGTGATAATTTATTTCAATTTAAATTATTTACCGACTTACTTTTGCACTTGCTATTTTGAAGCGTGTAGATTGAATAACTACAAATTAATAATAAATTATTAAAATTAAAAGTCAACGCATTCATTCCTAAACTTAAATACTTAAACTTTTGACCTTTTATTTATAGGAAACTAAATGTTCATTAATAGATCAAGCTGATAGCCTGGATTCCTTGACATTTTGAGGAATACTGTTTAATTTTCATGACATATCCTAGATAATATGTAAAGTCAAAGGGATGTGTAGGCGAATCGATTAATATGACGTTTCCCATAAATATTAATTTCACCAGAGGCAATTTGCTGGAAATTCACGGTGAAATTAGAAACCAATTAACTGTAAATACAGCGTGTTTGCGAAGCTCTTGATGTGTTATACCAACTGACGTGGAGTTTAACCTGCCGGTGAAATCACAGTCTCTCGAGTAGGCCCGAAAATACGATCGATTTGCACTCACCGCGTGTGGGGATGGAAACGAGGTGCATCGCCTCGTAAAATCATCTGCCTTTTACGACGGAGCTCTTTCGCCCCTGCTTAAGAGCGGGGGGCGAAAAATAGATTTACGGGTCTCTCTGCTCGCGCGCATTGTTGGTGAAATTTGGTCGTTGATAAAGTTGCTGATGATTTCGCCAAAGTTGGCGCGCTTTTTCCGCTCGCCGTTGAATTGACAGCAGTCGCGCGAGAGCATTCATTGTTCGCCGTTTGCTTTGAAAAGAAACACGCAGAGAACTATATATACGAGTTTTGCTTTTTCTCGCCTCTTGAGACAATAAGCACGCGCCCAAGTTGCCCGACGCTTTATTTGCCAGCCGTGTTTTTCGAGGGCAGAGATTTGGCGCCGGGAATAAAAGAAAGGTCAGAGCGGAAAGCAGAAATCGCACTCGATGAGCTCTCGACTCTTGAAAATACGTACAATAGCAACATCGTGTACCTCTGTTTGTATTGAACTGGACAAAAATACAACATTTTTTTAATGTCTTTTCATTAAGGAGATTTTTATCAGGAAACTTGCAATCACTTCAAATTTATCTTGAATCAAACCTTTTAATGCCAATCTAGAAAATATTTTATAAGTGATGTTCAAAATTTTACCAAAAATCACGCAACAATCGTAAACTAATAAACAAAAGTAATAATTTTGTGTCTGCTCCATTTAAAAGGAACAAATTTCAATTTGCTTTAAATTGGTCCATCAAAGGCCGACAATTCCCAACCTGCTATTAATGAGCAGTTTTGAGCGCGTGTGGCCAACTCTCTCTGATACAAACATTTTTCGTCAATAGCGGCTAGATTGAAACTTGATGGTGTGTTCGGCGCAAAACAAATTCATTTGGTCGGCTTGTTTACTTTGCGGGCTAAATTATTCAGCGTGAGCGTGATACACTGGCCGAGAGCGAAAGCACGCCGACCGATATTGAATTACGACGGCGGAAACCAGAAACCGGGCAAATGGATTTCCTGAAAGCCTCTCCTCATTAGAGATTGGTCCCTAGAAAATTTAGCTGGCGACAAATGAAAGCAATGAACGACGAAAAGATCTAGGCTTTTTTGCTGCCGCCGACGCACTTAGGACGGGAGGGACGAGGAGGGAAAAAAGAGGGATTTTGGCTGCACGTCACGAGTGCGCTCTTCCAACGACAATCAAATCTCAGACGAAAAATGACCGCACCTCGAGGGCACAAATCTCTCCTGAGGGCAAAAACTTCCGCATTTGTGACTTGTTTGCGGAATGACGCTTAAACTTCTTACAAAAAATTCTTAACTGCAAACATAAGAATTTTAAGTGTTTCCATTATTTATTTTAATGGTGAAATTTATTCAGTTATTGAACGTACTTGACGTTATTGGATCTGTACTTTCAAAATTTAACAATGATGCAATCTGCAAATTAGAAATTTTAAAGTTTTGAATAAAGGTTTTTGTATGTTCAGTTTTCTGTCTTACAAATGTTTAATTTTTATTTTTTAGCGTTATATTGAATGGAATTTCGAATAAAAAAGTAAAATTCTTAATTAGATTCATAATTTTGAATAATTTGGAAAATAAAAGCAATTGATAAATCAATCTTTCATCAATATTACTTGAAAAGAAACTTTTTAATCTTTTTCATATTCCTAACTTTTTATATATGGTCTTTATTGAAAACTCAATTGAGTACAACTTTCAACTTACATCTTAGAAGGTTAAAATTAAGATTCACAATTTATTTTATCAGTTTGCGCGACAGGGTTTCCAAAGTTTTTCACTTATTTTTAGAATAGTCATTAATGCTAAGCACTCGGTGGTTGCACTCAGCCAGATGATATTGGGTGCATTTCTCACCGCATAGCAAACACACGCATGAATCACTTTCCTCGAAACACTGTTGGCGCTCGGAACTATTGCTACAGATTTGATTATGAAAGCCGTGCATGGCAAAGCGACAGAACACATGTCTTTTATCAAACAAGGGTTGTTTCCATACATCATTTCTCATTGCCGGCGTGTCATTGAATTTCACATTAAACCTATTTTCATGTTCAGAATTATAGCTCTCAAGGAACTTGACATAATTACCCGTCTCCGGGAGATCGTATTTTTCTTTCAAATCGGTAACAAACAATTTCTCATCGACTAATTTGTACACATAGGTGTTTTTGTTGTATTTTGAAACTCCCATTACTATCTTAAAATATCGAGATTTCACTTTTTCTAGTTCTTCAAAATCTTTTTCACTGAGATGTTGCCAAATAATTTCAATACCGTAAGAGGCCATCGGGGCAAATTTCAAATTAAACAATTTTTTCGCACAATCAATAGACAATTTTCTCAAATCTCCATACATATTCATCGCAGTTAGCGCATTTTCCTTTCTCCGTGCAATATGTTCAGTGAAATCTCTACCTGATCTTTGGAAGTAAATTCCTAAGTATGGGAAGTTTTTTACATATTCTATTTCATGGCCGTCAATCACTGTTTTATCGTCCTTTGCATATTTCCCCTTTCCTCCTGTTGTGAATTTCATCATTTTTGTTTTTGAATAGTTAGGTTTCAAATAGTTTTCTTTAGCATATTCTACAAATTTGTTCATGACTGCTTCAATTTTCTTAACATCGTTACTAATAAACACCATGTCATCTGCATAGAAATAAAAGTCTACTCCTTCGATTGTTTGAAATATTTTCACAATATCATAGATATATATGTTAAAGAGGAGGGGACTCGAATTCATTCCTTGCTTGAATCCATTTGACTCAACAAAAGGCTCAGATTGAGATATTCCATCATTAATACTAATAAAATCTAAGTCTAAAAATTCGGCCAGTAAACTCAATTCCGTTTTGGACAATTTCTTTTGATTTATAATTTTTTGCAGCAGTATTTTTCTATTTGACAAGTCAAATGCTTTTGTGAGATCAATAAAAATAACATACATCTTTGTGCCTTTTTCATTAACGGTTTCGATAATTTTTGATTGCAATTTCTGTGCCGCCTCGAGAGTTGACTTGCCAGGCATGAAACCGTATTGCTCCTCGGGTATTATGTTTTTAAATTTTTCCATTATTCTCCTGCTCAGAATTTTGTCAAGTAGTTTACATAATGTGTTGCTGAGGCAAATTCCTCTATATGAGTTACAGTCATTAACACTTCCTTTATTTTTGTACAAAAGTTTCATTGTGGAATATTTCCATTGCTTCGGAATTTTTCCCAAGGTCAGACATTTATTGAAAAATTTGTTGAAAAGTGGAAGCATGAATTGAACAAGGGATTTAATATTTTCATTTGTAATGAGGTCTGGGCCAGGAGCCTTTTTGTTTTTCAGATTTTTCACTGCCCAGAGAATTTCCGCGTCGAAAATTGGTTCGCAGGAAATTTCTTCATCATAATGGTTTAAGAGCGATTTTAGGTTTAAACTATCATCTCCTTGAAAGTTTTCACAGTTGAGTATTTTTGTCATGTGTTTAATCCAGTCTTCGAGGTCAATGGGGTTTTGTATTTTATCAATTATTTCGACTGGCTGTTTTAGGAAGCGGTAAGCTTCTTGTTCTGCCTCAAATATTATTTTTTCTTCTTGTTTCTTATTAAATGTGAGTTTTTTACTTTTTAGCAGAATTTTGTAATCTTTCTTAACATCCAGCAGTCTTTTCAGTAGGAATTCATTTCTGAAATTTGACATTAGGAGTGAGTGATAGATATGAACAAGGTCCCTTCTTTTCAGAAAGCATTCGCAATCAAACCATGGTTTACTTATTCTATTATTTTTGCGAGGGACCTGTTTTGATTTTTGAACTATGTCCAGAATGTGTAGATAAAAGGCTTCAACATTGTCATTATCGATCAAAGTATTTAAATTGACATAGTCATTATTAACTAGGAATTCAAGTCTCTCTAAATCAATTTTATATACTGGTTTTGCTTTATTTTCAGAGATTTTTGGTTGCTGTGAAGTAGAGTTGGAAATTGAGGCGGCACATGTCACCGGGTGGTGTTTCTTTTCTATTTCTCCTTTCACTTGAAATTCTTTTTTAGAGACAAAGTGGTTAGCAAAGATCAGATCAATTACACTGCCTCTCCAACCCGGGTGACCGTGTGTTGGCAAATTTAGATCATTGAACAATGAGAATCCATTTTTCTCCATTTTTTCGGTTAAGTACTTAGTTTTGCAATCATAATTTGTGGTTAATTTTTCAACACGACAGTTGAAATCCCCGAGAAGCAGAACTGGTTTATTATTACAATTTCTAATTTTCAGTAGAGTCATTTCTAAGTTATCTGAGAATTCATCCAGGTCATAACTTGGATGGAAGTAACACAAAACAATCACTAATTTTTCAAAAATTTGGATCAATGCAAAATCCTTAACTTCAATAGTTTCTGTTCTTTTTCCATATTTAAATTCATTTTTGAAATAGATTGAAATTCCTTTCCTTGCCCTCCCGTTGCTGTTTATTTTATTTGCCAGCAAATTTATTGATCTAAATCCTTCAATGTTAAACTCTCTTTCAGCAAATGTTTCTACAAAAAGTAATAGATCATAAGTTTTGAAAAATTCAGTTTCAGGAATTAATTTTAATTTTGACTCTAATCCTTCTATATTCCAAAGCATAAGGTTAATTTCGGTGCTCTTTACCTCGCCAGATTGAGATCTGAGCCGCCGGGAAAAACCGGTTGAATGTCCTCAGGCGTATCTTCGTCCTTATTGTTGGTGGCCTGAATAGGGGTATTGGTTGTGGGAGTTGTGGTGGTCCTCGTGGTGCGGCCGTGTGGTTTAAAGGAGAGTAGGTGAATTGTGATTGGCTGGTTGCGGAATTCATCTAGTAGAAGTTGGTGGATGAAGCTAGCGTTGATGCCGTCCAGCCCGGAGCAGATTCTTGGCAGGGAGAGTTCAGTGACCTTGTGTTCCTCTGTGTATTTGGCCAGTCCTCGTACCATTTCCCGGGCACCTTGGATGTGTCCGTCCGGGTCGTGATAGAGTTTCTGATTGGATCGTGGCTTAGACACACAGAAGAGCATGAGGGAACCGTCTGGCATCTTCTCGGG
Organism: Neocloeon triangulifer; assembly: GCF_031216515.1. Lineage (NCBI taxonomy): Eukaryota > Metazoa > Arthropoda > Insecta > Ephemeroptera > Baetidae > Neocloeon > Neocloeon triangulifer. The sequence goes on along the minus strand of NW_026775555.1, from coordinate 2,279,336 downwards.
TGCAATGTAGCCAGGGGCAGCATTCGGATGTCGAAGGAGCAGCTGGGCAGGGTCGAAACGCCCTACATTCTTGGTGTGGAGAGCGAGGCCGGCGCCCAGGTTGAAATCTGCACCAGTAGCTTGCCCTTTCACGCCTTTGGCTCTCAGTAGGTCACCTGTTTCCTCGAGAATAGTGCAGCGGCTCTCTGGGTGGCGCTGGAGGCCTTTGTTTCCGATTTTCTTTACTTCCATTTGATATTTCATGTATTTAGGCGTGGATTTCGGAGCCGGGTTCGACCTTTTTGAGTTTTGTTGGCGCTGTTGTTGATGGGCTCCGACATGAGTTTGGGTGTTCCTTTGGTTAGGTTTCTTTGATTGGTCATGGTGGGGCAAATTGTTGGAGCGCCGTTTTGGCGTTACGATTTTCCAGTCATTGTCTGCGTCAACGGCCGCGTGTTGCGATTTCGTAGCGCCTTTTTCATTTTGATTTTCATCTCGAGTCTGATTGGGGGTTTCAGAAGGGAGCTGCATTTGTGTGCCTGATACTCGCGCCACTGGAGTTTCAGAGCATGACCGATGGTGGTGCTGTTTCGGGGGCGTGTCACCTCCGAGAGACACGAGGGATGGGATTTCAGGTTCAGGTGGTCTTGATTTTGTTGGCAACATTGGAAAACCTTTAGATTGAAAACTTTTTTCATTTTGGGCAAAAATTTCCATTTCCATTTCAAAAACACGCTGTTTGAGGTACTCGATTTGGTAGTTGCAGTTTGCATGGAAACCGTACGGGTCCGGTTGTCTGGTAAAATGGCTATGGGAAGGCCCCTCCATGGTCCTCGGAGTTACCTGGTCCCTATAGCCCCGCATCATTGTTGAATTTGGCGTGCACCCTGAGCCGGTCCCAGGGCACGGAAACTTGTTGCTTACGTGAATTTTGAGGCCGGTGACTCTTCGTTGTGAAGTATGCCCATTAAGAAGTCACTGGGTCTGGTTTTTCCACCTAAAATCTGTCAAAAAGTGGCCCGGGCCACATACCTTGCTGTTGTTTTGGTCGGCGCTACCAACCATTCCTAACTTTTTAATCTAAATAAAAGCTTTTTAATCTCAATAAAAGCTATTTATTGACCAACTATAAATCCGATCAAGCTACTTGGAAAGTTGTCGCAACTTTGCAACACACACATAATCGGATGGGCTTTGTTTGCCTGTCGGAGAGAAGCAGCTTCCCGTGCACAAAAACGAGCCTAATGACAGCGCGTGCCGCATCAAATTCACTACACACATAATAAGCTGAACAAAGCTCGCAAATTAATGCGCTGCGGCGTGAGGACGACGATGAGGAAGACTGCAATTAAAATTGCTTTCTGCCAATTACCAGCAAACTTCTATTTTCGGCCGTGCTCTTATAAACTTGTTGATGACTTTGCCGCACGACGCTTCGCACCGTCGCGCCGTTTATTAACTCTTTATATAGCAACAACAAGTTTGAAGGAGGCGCTTCTCCACCGGAAAATAAATGTGTGTATTTTCCGTTTGTATGCCATATGACGCTCTTGGCAAGCAATCAGAGTATATGCAACCTGCTCAGCTTCGCTGCTCTACAGGAAGTATTCTGGTAAAACCTGTTATATTCTGTGTTGTTTTCTTTCATTGCACAACTGCTCGTTTTTTAGTTTAAAAATAATAACAAAAATTTTCTTATGCTACCTAAAAAATATTAAATTATAAAATAACATTTTCGTTCTAATTTCACTTTATTAGTTATATTTAAATAATAGAAACGAACATCATTTTTTGTAGATTTAATTTTAAACGGCATCTGAGATGGCTTTGATGCATTCCGTATTTTTTTAGAGTCAGCCTAGTCCTTGCGAATTCGATTCAGTGAGCAAAATATATCTTCTAAAAAAAACAAGCCGCTTTAGTTTCCCGCTGCAGGACTACACTGAGCTCTGCTGAACCGTGTCCTTAATGTGCGCTTTACTCGCTCTCTCCATCCTTGATTCACGGTGTCCGCTCCTTTTGTATGCAAAACCGCAGGACCTTTTCTTGCCTTTCACTCAACTGCTGTTGTCAGCAAGAATCGGCGGCGCGCAACTTTCGAAAAAGTCCGTGCCGGTGATTCTGATTTTGTCATGCAGAAATTCGCCACGGTATCAATTGGGGCATCGCTAATTACCGCAGTGTGGATTTTTTTTGCCGAGGAGAACACGAAAGAGTTTGACAGACGCCGAGCCGAGCCTTTGTTAGGCACCGCAGAGAGAAAGAGGCTCTCGTGCTTGTTAGTAATGTATAAGTCCGTGAGAAGGGCTTGTTACATCTCGAGCACGTGTGTCACCCCGCCCTATAGACCGACCGAGAGAGCGGCACAATCCTTCCCCGGCAGACGGCATGCAATTAGCAGCGAAATTCCTCCGTGCGCTCCGGGACACGTTTATTAAGCGGCGTATTTTACAAGGCGAAGCTCCGACGCGCACCAAATTGCCACACAAGAAGGTCGCTCGATTTCAGGTGCATTTTTAATCTTGAAGACATTGCAAAAAATCAGAATTTAATCAAAATTTGTCTCTCCGTTGGGAAAAAATAGATTAAAAGCTCCCTTTTTTTCAAGAAAAATGATATTTTATAAGGTTCTTGAAACAATAAAATTTGATCCCCTGAACATAATTCTGCACTTCAAAACCTAAAAATATCCCCTCTAAATTAGTTCATTAAATTCACTGCAAATCCACAAGGGAGCTGGATTAATTAATAAGTTTTTTTTTTCAAAACAGCCTGAAAAATCTTTTGGCTTTTAGTGATGTCACTGAAAAGTTTGAGAACCTTTTTTGTTCCTTCAATAGTAAAAAATTGATAATAATAGGCTAAAATTTTAAACTTATGGTGATTATAAGACATTTTTTAAAGAATTATTTAGATTAAAATTATCTTAAGGATAAAGGGACTTGGGTGCATGGCAAGAACATCAATTTTCTACCTCACTCACGGCAGATTACGCTTTGGGAAAAGTTGCCTCATTTTTCACATTAGTTACCTCGGGAGTTGCAAAGAAGCGCGGATTACGAGCTGCAGCAATCGCCGTTTTTCCCTCCAAAGAATCCAAGAAAGAAAAGCTCCCCGAGAAGAAATTTTCTTCTTTGAATAATGATGGCAGCGAGAAGCGCCCAGGGATGCAAAGTGAAAAGGAATAAGGAGATTTTCCCTGAGGGAGAAGCGAGGCGCTGCCTTGGTGCTTCAGAGCGAGAGCCAGGCTTAATTAAATACGGCCAAAGTACACAAACAAACACAGGCAAAGCGACGATGAGGCAGAGGACAGAGGAAGCCTTTCCGTCAACCAATCTCGCACACTTGCTAAAATGTCACGCGCGTACATATAATAGCGATGTGGGCGATACCAAATTGATTTCCTAACAATATATATCGTGAATTAATATATTTTATGCAACATGCAATTCAAGCAAACGTTTAAAAATTAATATATTATTTCTCATGTTTAGGGTTTCGTTTTGTAATTTAATAATCTTCAGCAGAAGAAGAAAATAGAAAGGTTTTGAAAGAATTAAAAAAAGATAGCTTTAGTGTGAGGAATTTGTCATGTTGTAAACACGGAATTTGAGCCTTAGAGTCAAAATTACACTTCGTGGCACTAGCAATTATCAAATTTTATTTTATTTTAAATCTCTCCTTGATTTTTATAGTAAGCCTTTCTGTTCTCAATAAAAATTTAAAAAAAATTATTTGGTACATATGAGTAATTAAAAAAATTAATTATTCCAAATTTATACTTGGAAAAATTGAAAGAATCTCATATAAAATACTAAGCAGTGCATGAAATACTCCAACCTCTTCTTCTTTCTGCATGAACTGATGTTGGTCTTTGGTCTTTGCACACAAAATCTCCAACACAGAGCAGGAAAATTCTAGTGAAAATTCCTCTGCACCGACATTTCTGCTCTCCGCTCGTGTATATTACGCGTCCTGCTGCATATCCTGTGTGTTATTGCGAGCGAGAAACAAGTTCACTAACCCTCTTTGCTCTTCACCCACCAAGCAGCCACCCACACCTACACATCCACTACCCGGGAGGGCAAAGCCGAGAGAGAACCCTCGTCACCGACACACATACACGCCGAGTTAGTTGTTGTGATGAGAGCACAGCAGCACATATGTATATAAATAAAACTGCGCGCCTATGCTAATCAGCGCCAACCGCAGGTCGAGTCTCATTCACAATCTGTTCCAATTAAACTTGCACCAGCACCGAGTGCAAATTTTAATTCCAAGTGCTGCAGTTTCCAACTCGTTATGTAAGCTCAGATCACTACGTGAAATTACACGGGAAGGCTGCTCTTTTAATTTTGCTCGTGAACTTTTTCATTCAAGAGAGAACGTGATGATTAATGGATGGCGGCAGATCGATCTGTCATTAAAATCCGGAACTGAGAGAAGACAATCTAGGACATGTCTTGCATGAAATTAAAGTGGATGGTAACGACTGAAAGATTCTATATTTTCAACTTAAATTATCTCATCTTAATAAATTTTACAGAAATTATTTGTGAAAAAAGGCTTGAATTTGTCAAATTTTTTTTAAGTAGGGTTTTCATTTAAAATATTTGATCAAATTACTAAAAAAATTTACTGATTTTAAATAAATTTTATTATTGCTTAAATCTCCAAGAAACAAATAGTTTTTTTAAAGTCTAACTTTTCTAATTAATTAAAAATCCAATCAAAAAAACTTGCTCAATACTTTTGTAATATCCCCCTGGCCATCTGCTTTAAGCTCTCGCGCACATACTGAAAATTTCATTCGCATCTCGGGGCGAAAAGTCAAGACGGATCGTCGCCAATAATGAAAGAGCTGGCGGTGGCGGCGCCTCATTTTTCCCACGCGTACGAGCGTCGACGTGACTCGACTCGCAATTCGCGGCCAAATTGATTCAAAGCCACTTCATATCTCTCCCGAAATAACTCCATTTTCGACTCGGCGCGTGGAAACGAAGATGAAATCTGTGGGAAGGCGTGTTTTATCGAAGGTGTCGGCAGTCGTGAGACACACTCATTTTTCGGCAGGGGTAATTGGGTTTCGCCTTCTCGCCGCTGTTTCGCTAAATTTCCAGCAGCCACTGCGGGGCGAGATTGGAAGAGATAAATCTCGGCGCATCCACAGCCTGAAAGCGACAGCCGCGCTGATTCCGAATGTCGTGTGTGTCCTTTCGACTGGGAAGCTGGCGAAAGAGAACTTCTTTTAACGGACTAATGATACCTTTTTTCGTTCGAGCAAATGGGAAATGGGAATGGACTCTCTTTGGAAATTGCGGACCACACTATGAGAAAGTACATAATCCTTTTTCCTATGAGCAAATAAATAGGAGCTTTTAGATTAATCATGAATTTTAAAATGTGACACACTAAATAAGATGATTATTTTGGTTCGGACCAATATTTGTAAAAAAAGGTAGAAATTTTAATTTTTTGTCTTATTATAATTTGTTATTATGGGCTCAGGCTGATTAAAATTAATTTCTTTTACAAAGATTTTAATATATAAATGAATACCTAAAGAAATGTGATTTATTTTTAATAAACCTTTTGAACGTCAGTGATTTGAAGATGTTCGAGTGATCTTTTAATAGTACAATTAAAAGGATTAACTATTTTAAATAGTCTATTTATTTATTTATTAAAATAATTTGAAAAAAGGAAATATTAAAATTTGATGAAAACATTTATAACTGTTGAATAATTTTCTAAATAAAACACTCCAGCTGCTGAAGTTTTACAAATTTGAAAGTTTTCTCAAAGACAATTTATTTTCATGAATTTTTATCAGAATTAAATTCATTTCCCTGAGATGCAAGTTAAACTGAGCCTTTTAACAGAGCCTTGTCCTCAATTTGCTCTCGACTGCTGATATTTTTTTTGTCCGCGCAAGAAAGACTTTGAGCATCACTAAAGAGATATTGTAAAGGAACTGAACGCTAAAAGAAGCCCCTTGAGAATTTATTTTCACAACTTCTAGTGCAGAAATGATGAATGGGGAAGTGTTGGCAAGTTTCCTTGCAAGTTTATGTATAGCGCTCCTCCCCCGCGAGTAAAATGGCATATTGCACCCTCGATTTCACGCATGAATCAATCGTCATTTAATTCAACTTACTTAGTGATTACGAAAGTAGGTCTTGCACGACCAGTCGAGAAAGTTTGCGCGGCCATTAAATTGTAAGAGGGTCGCTCGCGCCCAACCCTTTTCGGGCAAGAATTAAAGCGAGGGTTGCTCTTTCCGCCGAACAAGCCAAGTGAATAAAAAGCCTCGCGCGAGTGTATCGTCGTGCAAAAATTGTGCGTCTCTCTCTGGCTGGCTGTGCGGATATTTTCACGCTCGACGGCGTCGCGCGTCGGCCTCATTGACTAACCCGCGTGTGATTTGGAAATCCGCAGCTGCCACCAACAGCAACCCGGGCCTGCCAGTGAACCACCCGAGGGGCCGTAATACGAGAAGCATTCCGAATTAGATGATAATGTGCACGGCGGGCGAAACCTCGCGACCAGAAAATGAGCGTCATTCCCTTTCCGTAAAAACGGAAATCGTGAAAAGGCGAGCAAAATTAGTTTTGAGAAAATATAATTAATTTATATTAAATAAAGTTTTATGATAATTAATTATTTGTTTGAAGAAGTTGACACTCGAGGAGATGATCATGGAAATGAAGAGATCAGACTTTTCCTCGTTGCAGAAAAATTGTTTTTTATTCAAAAAAATCTGAGCCATTTGTTTTTGAATAAAAAGCAATTTTTCTGCAACGAGGAAAAGCCCGATCTCTTCAGTTCCATAATTAATTATTATAAACTATTTTAATGCTTTTAAAAGACGTTTTGTAAATATTTTGAATAAATTTAACTTTCATTCTTTAAATATTTTTTTAATATTAATTGAAAGTATTTTTAAGCGTCAAACGCCAAGTTTTTTATTTAGATTTTCTATTTCTGCAACTTTTTCTTAACTTTGCGTCTATATTTTAAGGATTAAAGAAACTTTACTTCCCTTTATTTTATAGTAAAGTATACAAGCGTGGCTTGATTACATGGTATGGCTGCAATTAAGACCTACCGAGATTCCTCACTTGGCGGTTTTCCGGCCACTTTGTTTAAGCAAGACAGTTTCCGCCCCCGTGCAGAAGCCCACAGAAAAGCATTTTAATTAAATCGCGCTGGTCGGAAAATTCTCAAGTCCGCGCGCGCGATTCACTCACTCTCTCGTCTTTTTAAGCCGGTGTCAAAGCTGTGCTCATTTCACCTGCTGCGATGCAATTCAGACCACCTAACGCCATAATCCCCCTTTTAATTAAAAATCGCGGACCCGAAAAAGCGGTGCTCCCCTGCGATTCGTTCCAATTATTTTGTTTTTCCGGAGTCCGCGCTTTGCTTTTGAGTTTGGCCGGAACAAAGGGGTGCAGGAAGCACAAAGAAAAAAGACGATCGGTGTTCGGAATAATATGGCGCTGCTTTCGACAGCGCCGAGAGACCACTTAAAAGGAGGACAAGCGAAAGGCTGTTTGTCAAATTGAGCTTTGAAAACGCTCAAAGAACAAGTGAGGAGACGAATTGGAGAAGCAAATTAGGCTTTCGTCTATCAGCTCACGACAAAAGGGACGATTTTCTTTAGAAGTTGATTTTTGCTATATTAAAGTTTGTGTCGACTGCTTTTTATGATTTTTATTGATATTAAAAACTTTCCTTTGCAAGGATGATTATTATTATAATTTGTAATATTTACCTTAGTGACTAAAGCCAATAACATTTTGACTTTACAAAGGACGATCTGTTCATTTGAATTATTCCAAAATATTCATATTAGAATTAAAAATAATTTCGGGAACAATATTTATTATGTTTAGGGTATGTAGAGATTATTAAGTGATTCCAGTGTCTAAAGTTCATTATTTTTTACTGAAAAATGGATATGATTAAGTTTCATAATTTGGACGCCAAAAATTTTTTGATAAAGGCTTATTTTTAAATTTCTTCTGATCGAGGTAAATTTATGGTTTTACTCAAATTATATAAAAATAAAGTATAAAATTATTTAATATTTTCTTTTAATATTTCAATCAATACATTATTTTTCCTCTTACTTATCATTAAACATTTATCGTTTTTCATTTTGGACGGAAACGGTGCGGAAGTTAACGTGCAAAATGACTTTTGGCTCTACCTTGTCAGTGTGGCAGAGATTTCCACCTGGTCGACCACTTAAAGCTCACGGGGGATGATCGACTGCGCCTCGAGTGACGAGGCGGATCGATTTATTTCTCCCTTGTCTGTCAAGCGCGGCGAAAACCGTCAAGTTGCCTTGTGTGACCTCTTTCTGAATTTCCTCCCCAAATCACAGCATGCTAAGTCACGTGTGAGCATTATTTTTTTCTCCGATATTATTATTTCCGCACTTTATCTCGCGGCTCCAGAGGTCTTTGGTCGGCTTTAAGGTGACGTCACGACCGAGACCCTTCGGCTCATTTTTCTCCGCAATTTATTCCACCGCTCCCGCGCTATTCACTCTCTGCCAACGCTCCGCAGCGCATGAATTATGCACTGACGCTCACCAAGGGTAATCAGCAAGAGCACCGCACACCGAGGAGCAGTGAACATGACACACTAACACACCGGGCACCGATTTGTGGACAGCTCACTCACATTCACTCTGTCATTTTAAGGTTGTTGTTAATGAACTGGAATTTGTTCATTTTAATTTTAAATTGAAGAAGTAAGTCATGATAAAATTTTCATCGGGGAACTTCAAAATGAGGAATCATTTTTTGTTTTTAAATTAAATATTTTTGCTCAAAGTGCATATACCTCATTTTCATCTATATACAATTTTTTTGGAGAGACGTAGGGAATTAAAATCTTGATCTTTTTTATTTAAATTTAAAAAAAAAACTAGAGGAAAGGAAGACATTTCATCGGGGAACATGAATTCAATATAAAATTTTAGAAAAAAAATTAAGGAGCCATATTTTAAAAATTAAATATTTGATGCTCTGAGAGCATTGATTTGATTTTTTTTTCTTGGAGTGATGCAGAAAATAAATTAATTTTACATAATTTTGGAAAATTTGCTACACCCTTTAAAAACTAACAAAATTCAACAGTTTTCTTTTAATTAAAAAAAAATCATCAATCGAAGCATAACTGCCAAACAAGCTCTGCAAATTTATTGGCCAATTATCAAGGAGTGTAGGTGTGAAAAACACCAAGCCGATCAAGAAGAAAGTCATTTTCCACCGCTCAATCTCCCGCCCACTCTTGAGCCAAACCGCAGAACCGTAATTACAAAACTGTCAACTGCCTGCGGCGGTGGTCGGCCTGCGAGCGATAAAAGTTGACACGGAGCGAGAGAACTGAGAAAGAACAGCGCACTTAACTAAACCCATCAAAGTGCTGCATTTGCCGCGGAAAACCGCCCTGAATGTAAACAGCCGGTTAAACGGCTGCAAAAGGCAAATTACAAAGGCCGTTGTGGATTAATTAGAAGCTCCATGCAGGAATTCGTGCCCATATTAAAGTGGAACGCGAGCTCTGGATAAAGAGCAGTAAAATTAAGTTTTAAGCTCTCATCTCTTGTTAATGGTCAAAAGAGTTTTAAACTGCATAGAAAATAAACTTGAAATTAAAATAATAAATGTTTCTGAAATTAGATTTTTTTGCATGAAAAATTTTAACCGGGTGAGCCCTGTTGGACGGAAAAAATAAATAATAATAATGGATAACTAACCTCAAATGCAACCTTCTGGCACTTTAAATACCTAGGGTCTTTTAATTTTTTTTTTTTTTTTTTTTTTTTTTTTAAATATTTTTAATAATAATTATTATTGAATATCTTTAATTAGTTTAGGCGTGGAGTGCGTTTTTCTTCCCTTCGATGAAATGTGATCCCAATAACCACCCTAAACTTCCACAAGGAGATACAAAATATTTTTTTATTATGAAAGTTTGACCTTACAAAATAGGGTATGGCGCCTTCTGCAACACCAATAAAAGGCATCAGGCGGACAGACTTCAGAGAACAATTGAAGGTTTCGTTTACAGTAAAAAATAATTGTTTACAACAAACGAAGGTTCTCTTTGAGTGAAGAATAATTGTATTAATTTACTTGCAGAGACAGAACGATTAAAAGATATAATTGAAGAACTCGGGCTTTTTCCTTATTGTTGTAAAAAATGTAAAAAAAATTATATTTGCTGATTTTTGTATCATTTTGCTCATGAAATAGGGTCGCAGACAGAGACCAAAACTGGTGGAACAGTTTTGATTTTGAATAAAAACAATTATTTTAAACGAGGAAAAACCCTCACTTCCATGATCAACTACTTGATTGTCAATTTCTTCAAACGATATTAAGATCCCCATTATTATTAATAAACTGAATTTGTGTGATCTTTCAGTTTTTGCCCCTTTTAATTACGAGTTCAATTCAAGGATGGACAAAATCGCAAAAGCGATCTGCGATCCGCGATTGCGATCTGATCGCGATCGCACCATTTTTTGAAAAGATGATCGAGATCGCGATCGCAATCGCAAAAGGTGGTCGATCGCAGACGATCGTTGAAAGCAATTTTAATGCTTAAATCTGGGAGAATTTAATGCTAAATCTGGAAGAAAATTTGTCAAATTCAGATAATTTGACAGAAAAATTTCTTAAACAAGGCTTTTCATTTACGGAGTTCATTTTTGTTAAGACTTCCTCGTTCTGAAACCAGAATTGATAAAAAAAAAACGTTCGGAAATGTGTTTTCAAAAATATATTTGATTGCAAATGATCGCAATGGTTTTGATCGCAATCGCTCGATTTTTCAATTTCAAGATCGTGATCGCAATGTTTGAGATCGCGTCCATCCTTTTTAAATTGTTGAAAATATGCAACGTTAGGTATTTCGCCAAAACATCAAGGAAACACAAAATTATCGTAACTTGAGCCTTTGAGCAGAGCTTGCAAAATTTGATTAAGTAGTTGGTATTCTGCATGAAATTCAGTGCGGGCTCTCGAGCGATGAAATTTTCAGTGGTGGCGCGTGGGCTCTTTACTTGGGCGGGCCGGTCGGCAGCCGCACCACTGAGGTTTCCTTTGGCCCCCACGGTCTCCATTCAGCGCCGCACTGTTTTATTAATTACGATGACAAAGTGCCGGCGCAAATTTATCGGCCAACTTTGTACTTCTCTTCGCCACTTCTTGGCCAATTTATCGTGGCGAACGGAATATAATATTGTCTTTGACAAAAATCGTTCTTCCGATTCAGATTCAAGTGCTCTTTTGATGAATTATGAATAAGTCAACGTGTTTGTGGAGGTTTCGTTTCAGAAAGCACCGTATACGCCGGTGCGTGTGTTTGTTGAGGAAGTTTCCTCTCAGAGAAGAGCTGACAGTCGAATTGAATTTCATTAAGCTCTCTTTGAGCGGCTGTGAAAACTTCTTTTCGATGGAGTTCATTTTGCGCAGTACGCCGGAAAGTCGGTTTTGACTCTAATTGGGGGAAAACTGTTCCTTTTAGATATTCAGAGTTTTCCTTTGATAAGTCACAAACTAACAAAGTTGAGTTTATAGTAGGTTTAAAATCAATATTTTAGTTCATCAAAGTAGACAAGGGCGTTTTAAAAATGGTTAATATTTTAATATCATTATGTTAATTTTCATGCTGAAGATAATTTCATTATAAAAAAGCTAAAAATATTTAGATTTATAAATTGTTAAAAATATTAATTAAAAATAATTTTAATTTTTAAATTAATTTAAATTTTAGTTGTTATCAAATTTCGCTTGTATTAATTTAAATATTGCAGAATTGTACTCTGATGAGGTACTTTCAATAAACTATATTATAAAAAAGCTGGAATTTTGTTTCTTGATATTTTATCGAACAGCCTATCATGATAAACTGAGGCTAGGGTGTTTTTATTGATGCCCTAATTGGAAGAAAATAATTAAATTTCGCGTTTTAAATTATAAATTGACTGGGCCCCTGAAATCAAAATTGTTTTTATGGTTTTCAACCATTTGATCAACGCACATTCGGCGCTCGTATCTGTTCATTCGGCAATTTAAAAGTTGGAATTTCTCTGCACTTTTGCCATGTTGGCCCGCTCAATTTTGAAGCAAAGAAACGCATTCCTGGGCAGCCTCGGCAGGCAGAAGCGCGAGAGGGGCCACGTGTATCAGCGGGCCGATGCGAATAAATGAACCTGGCGCGCGCTTAATAAAATTATAAACATGGTTTTTCCCTACCTTGAGGTCACGGCGATCATCCCTGGTCCGTTTGTGGTCCTCGGCAGGTCGGCGAAATCCTCCGTCGGCTCAAATTCGGCGAGATACGGGCCTTCGAGGCACGGAGAGGCGACTTTCCATTGCACAAATGCTAACTACTTTCCCCTCCTCCCTGCTGCGGCTGCTGCTGTTTGGTGCTCCAAGACGAGATCCAACAAGTCAGGACGAGGATCAGAGACGTACGCGTCGCGTGAGGCAGGCGGAAAAATAATAGAAGGAGGGGAAAGTGTGCAGTGTTTGGATGACAAAGGTCGCCTCTCGGTGGACTCGGTGCCTCGGCGGCCCGAATCTCGCCTAATTTGAGCCGACGGAGGATTTCGCCGACCTGCTGAAGACCACAAATGGACCAGGGACTTATCGCCCCCAAGGTAAGCACATGTGACCCCTCTCGCGCTTCTGCCCGCCGAGGCTGCCTAGGACTGCGTTTCTCTGCATCAAAATTGAGCGGGCCAACATGGCAAAAGTGCAGAGAACGCCGAATTTTTCAATCGCCGATTTAGCAGATACGATACGAGTGCGGAATGTGTTTTTCGGACTGCTTAATCAAATGCGCAAAAAACATTAAAAAAGTTGAATTGTTTAATTAAGGTTTAAACACAATGATTTTTTTTATATTGAATTAAAAATTGGACTGGGTTTGGACTTGTGTTGTAGGGCAAGAGAAGTAGAGAACTGTTTTTAAAATTAAATAATCTGTTAATTTTTAGTAAATTGGGTTATTGGCTTATACAAATTCTCTTCAAAATTTTGACTCTTTTTGTAATGAATTCCTGTCAATTCCAGAAATTCGCTTATGTATTAGTATATAAATTCAAATACACCTCATTTACATAATAAACTGATTTCCATAGCTTTCTATAATATTGATTGAGGTAATCTTATAAATTTTCGGTATAATTTGAAAAAATTGCACCGACAAAAACTATATTATGTGGAATTAAACAGCTCTTCTTTTTAAATGGAATTTGTCAAAAATTTTATAGCAGAGAAATATTAAAAAAAAAGATTCCTTAAATCTGTTTTAAAAAATTAGAAAAATGATCAAAATATTTGAAAAAAACAAAACAAATTTAAATAGATAACTTTTAACTATTCCAATTCATAATAATGTATTCCAGTCATGAAAAGCTCTACTATTTTGTTTCGTTATATTCTTTTTCTTCTTCTTCCAATAAGGGTTTGTCATTCGGGTGACTGGAGATGAAAAATGTGCTGAAATTGCGTGTGCTTTTGGCGTGTCCTTAGGCTAGATGATCGTACCGAGGGTGGCATGAAGCTCAGCGTGTCGGCATTCCAGGCGTCATGCTCGGCTAGCGCTCAGAAGATCCTGCACCACCACGCGCCCTCATATGGGTCCACCTCGAGCACCGCGGCCGCCGTCCTCCAACCAGCCCCCATCCAGCACTCGACCCCGCCGCACCTCGCCAAGCGCCCCAACCCCACCGTCAAGGTCAGTGCGAATTTTTTTTTACATTATTTTTACACCTTCCGCAACAAGTTGGAAAGAGAGATTCGTGCCGATCTCTCCGTCCTTGAGACGGAAGCTTTTATAATATTCGATTCACGACCGCCGAAATGTCACGATCCGTCTTATTTCTGACTCGAGAGTAAGCGAGTCACCTTGAGAGGAAGCACGAAAGGCTGAGAGCAGACCTCGCCGAGCTTAAACATTTGGCTTTCGGAGGCAAGAATAGGGCAAACGTTCACGAAATCGACCTCCTGGGGCAAAAGCAAATAATAAACAACTTTGGCTATTTGGAGCGTCGTAGGAAATGGTGTTTGTACAAAAAGGGCGAATGTTTGGATTTTTTTTGCAAGGATCTAAAACAACGACGTCCAATATTGATTTCACGGAAAAATGTTTGATTGGATTTCACTGTCTTAAAATTTAAAATTAAAACGTGTTTGAAAAGGAAACTGATTCTTTTAATAATCGCAATTTCAATTTGCAGTAAAATAAGGGTTTTATCAAACTATTAATTCTTTTACCTTAATTTTAGATTGAATTAATAAAACCGTCAAAATCGTTTTGAAATGGATGCAAGTCCTAGCAATACAGGCAATCATGATTTGAATTAATTATTTTCTGATCCATATCTTATTTAATAAATATAAAATTTTCCATTTTTCTTATTTATTTTTTTCATTATTTATACATTAATATAAAATAAATGATAAAAAGTGAGAAAACTCATCAAATATAAAAATTGTATATTATTTTTTATTATTTTTTACTACAAATTAAATAATTGTAAATAAGAATTTTTTAATATTTAAAAATTGTAATTTTTATTTCTACGACTTATTATTTCTCAAAAATATTGTTGTACACCAGTCATTAAAGATATTTTTTTTATTTTGTACAAATTTGACAAGTACAACTGGTCAATAATTCAACCTTCAATGCTTTAGTGTCAAGAAGAAGCTTTGCAATGCAAGAATTTTATATTGAAATGTAAACTTTTCAAGCAATTTACATTATTTTTAGTTAATTTAGTTAAAATAATTTTTAATTGAAATACAATCCATAGATCAAGCTGAAACCACTAAGATGAAGCTTTTTTTTTTATAAAAATACGTTGATAATCCTAAAAATATAATATGTTTTTTTGTCGATATACAACTTAAACTTTCACAACAACAAAGCGAAATGATAGGAAATTTTCATGTTGGAAAATATAAAATTTAAAAAGAAAGGTTCTGTTTTAAAACGAGCGACTTTGCATTGATTATTTTTGCCACTCATAAAAATGATGCGGAATTAAAAATAATTATCAGCTGTTTTTATATATGTAAAATCGCAATGAAATCACAAGAAATATAAATTTTGCTTTTTCCTCATCCTAAAATAAAAAAATGCAATTTCCAGAGATTTTCCACCCCAGTGATTCGGGAGATGCAAATTTCCGCGCTCGCACTCCATTCGTCTTCAGTCAATAAAACACGCTGAGGCATTATTGCGAAATTTCGTTGTTATTTCCGTGCGAGCGATCGCGAGAGAGTCGTCGGGCGGATTCCGATTTTTTGTTCTTCCTGCATAAAACTCCTTCAAGGCTCCACTTTTTCTTTGGCCCCAAGTTTGCGGCAACTAGCAGGTTTTCGCCTGACGGAGCATTTTTAAGACAAGGGCCCGTCTCGTGTTTTATATACCGCGCCGCCCACTTTCCTGCTTCCTCTTCGTCAAGGTGAACACACACATGTATATAAACCAAAGGAAAAAAGTTTGTCGCTGTTTGTGTGTTTGCCCGCGATTAGCCGGAGATATTATTCGATCCCTTGCCTGGCGCATTCCGAGCGGAAGGAGAAAAACTCATTTGAAAGTATATAGACGGGGCCAAAGTTAACTGCATTATTTCCACCGGGAGCGGCCGGACGCGAATGGCAAAGTAGGAAAAAGAGTTGCTAACCGACCGCTCGACCGGACAAAAGTTGCTGAATGGCGCTGATTGATTGCTTCGGGTAATTGGATTGCGCCACCAGCTGACCTCTGGGGTTGTTTTAAAAACTGCCAGAGATTGTGTTCAATATGCGTGCTCTTTTGTCCGCTAATTAAACTCATTCATCCATCAGTTGTTAAAAGCTGCAAAAATTGCATATATTTTCGATCGTAAAAGTCTGATTGTGTGAATAATGAACGCTGTCAATTGAATTTTGCAAAACCTAGATAGGATTGAACAAAACGTGGCCAAGTTAGAAAGTACTGATGCATAACTTAAAAGAAAAATTTCTTTTTAATTATATAATGGTATGCCCCGTTGTGGTGAGAATTATAATTCTTTGGTCCTAAAGAAGAAATTTAAAATGTGTAGTTTGCATATTTTTATTCTATTTCTTTTAAACATCGTTTTTAATATTTTATTGTTAAATATATAAGTTTATAAATCTTTTATTATTTTTTTTTTTGCAATAAGTGTTATTTGTTTTCATACACATATTTTAATGTTTACAAACGTTAAATTTTTGTATACAAATTATATAATGAACCTTTCTATAACTTATTAATAAAATCGATTGTAAATATTTTGAATAAATTGTACACTTGCCAAATGCATTATAAATAATTAAAATCTTGAAATATGTGATGATTCAGAATTGGTTTTTATGCTTCATTTACAGATTTCAGAAGAGGAAATTAAATTTAATGTTGATTTAATTGAACTAGTCAATTCTTGAACCGCGAAAATTATGATAATTTTTTCGATTTAAGAATTGAAGGACTGAAAATTAGAAATTGGTATTCATGGTTCAGTTAATATTATTATAGAATTATAGGTTACAACTGTTAATAAAAGTTTTTGTGAATCAGAAAATAGATGTAATTTAATATGCTTAATTAAAATATTCAATTTAATCCTGTTAGAGAATTAAATAAAGTTTATTTTTCTTTTTTTTAAGATTAAAACGCAGTATCCTGGAGATATTGAAATTTTTCAGATTATGAAGTCATTGAAATTTTAAACATAACATATTTCAAATCGTAAACGTTAAAAATAAATGAATATAAAAAAAAAATTCTTTATTCTCGAAGCGGACTTTTCGAACTCGGGTGTTATTCAAAAGGGCTCTTTGTGAGTAGCATTATATTTTGACCGTCTTGTAGTGCCGTGATGAGATCAGTGTCTCGTCGCGGACCGAATCTGCTTAGCGGTGTTTCCTCGAGGGCTCTTGCTTTGATACTCTGCATCACGGCCTGGGAATTCTGCAAACTCTCCCTTGCAAAATTCGTCCGTCCCGTCGACGAGACGGAAAGACAAAGTCTTTTGCTTGCTTCCGTGCTAGCTGCTGACGCGGATGACATTGAGAGTCGAACGGCAAACACGGGCAAAAAGCAATCATTCTCTTGTCGCTTCGATCGCGGCTTGTTCAAATGATGTGTACGCGCGGAATCGCTGCTTTTAGCAAATTTCGCAGCCAAGACAAACAGCGAGAGACGACGTCGATCGAGCGTAAATTATCTCTGCTCGGAAAATCGTGTGTGATTCGCCCCCGCTGTAAATTAAATTTCGATCAATCTTGCGCTCGTCAACCCTGCGCTGCTAATAGTCTAATGCGTGCAAATATTGCCCCGTCATGCAAAACAAACTCGACGCTGATTGACGGCGCCGTTGCATGTTGAAAGAAACGACAGACAGTTTCTTTTTTCATCATGAAGTGAGGAAAAGAAGTTTCCAGTGGTGTGGATTAAATTTCAAACAATAATGTTAAAAGTGATGAAAGTAAATTACGTTTCTTGTCAGTGGAAAAAGACATTATTTTTATTAATTCTAGTCCAGCGAGTAAGGATTGCAGACAACTGAGGTTTGTAAGTTTTAATACGTTATTTACCAGGATTGTTGCCCACGTTTGTAACTTTTTTCATGTGAGAGAAAGATACTGAGAAGCCTTTAGAAAATATTAATATTTTCTGAAGGCGGTTAAATTTAATATTAATTTTAAAAGAATTTTTAGAAATATATAATATTGCTTTTATTTCATTAAATAAATTTAAAAAATCCTTTTATTATAATCAGTTGTTTCAACTTTGAATTATCTATAACTGATCAAAATTAAAATTTAGCATCAATTCTTGATTAAAATAAGATTTTTTCACAAGGAAGTCTTTTCTATAATTCGTTAATCTCAATCCGCATTATATTTTTATGTCGTTGCAAAAAATATCTAGGAAACGGAAAATATATTTAAAATAAACTCTTTTTTTATCGTACGTAAAGAGTTTTTAAAGTGAACTAAAGATTATATTATAATTAATAATTATAACTCATTGAAGCACAATTTCGAAACTTTTTTTTAGCTTGAAAATTTCATATCTACTCAAAACAAGATTATTAATAGCCTTTTATTAATACTTAATTTTGAAATGTTGGCACAGAGTTCCAAGTTTTTAGTTTTAATTTTTTTAAACCGTGCAAGAAATATAGGAAAATCATGGGGCTGTTAAAAATAAAATTTATTTTTTCCAGTGATGATGCTTTTCAGCATTTGTTAAAATTTAATTGATCTAATTTTTCAGCATAATAAAGCTTTTCTTCACTTTCACATTAATTTAGCTATAATAAGTTTTTAATTATTATAAAAGCTCCAGGTTAAGCTCCGTTAATGAATTCAAAATCCTACAAACTATTGATTCTAAATTTCAATTATTATTAAAAATTCATCCGAAAATTGAGCGCTGTTTTTATGGAAACAAATTTTCCAGCCGAGTAAATGCCATTGATGAACTGTTTTTTTTTTTAATCACGTCAAACAAAGTCATCAAAAGCTGTGAGAGGAAATCGAAAGGATTAGTTGCTCGGAAAACTCGCAACCCAACTAATTTGTTTGACTCCTGTAATCAATACGCTAAAAGCACACATTTTATTTGCAAAGGGTCGCTTTTCAATTAGTTGGAAATACTGCGTATTACACGAAAGCCGACCCAACGTGTTTATTCGATAATCAAAGGGCGAGGAAACGCTTTTTTTGTTATTTGAAATCGATTTTCACTTGGATTTTATCGCCTCGACTGCCTCTTTTCTGCTGCAAAATTTATTTCCTACGAGTACTTTTTATTCTCTGCCCAGGCTGGAGCAGCTGCTCGCCAGATACAATCGCGAATAAAATTACAATGCCAAGAAATTGCATTTTCCTTCCTTAATCAAGTGCTGAGCTGTGATTGCGACGGCGCCACCCGTTGTGGCATTTTTCCACTCCGCCGACTTGAAATGAAGGAACGATTTTATGATCGAACGACCCCGGGATCGGAAATCGTTTTAGCTGCGGCGATTAATTAATCCACTCGGAGGCGGATTGATTGAATGATTAATGGACCCGAAATTATCCTCTATCAATCACGCTCTGGTCAGAATTTCGAGGGACATGTATCAAATTTCACAATGGCAGACAAATTTGGCACTCGGCCCGAATCGATTCGACGCAGCCACAAGTTGATTTTGGAGGAAAATCAAAAGGAAATGGAATGATAAAAGACAATTTCCTGCCGTCCCGCCGCCAAGGTGTGTCATCTCGCGTCGTTTTTCCACCGCTTTTCCGCACCTAGTCCGCACCGGCGACTGCAGATGGCGGACGAGCGCGGATTTGCTTGTCGAGGGATGATCGATTGAATTGTCAACCGTCACGTGCGTGTTTCACCTTGCGAAAGTGATTGCTTAATTTGCATTTTTGCACAGTCACCGCTCTTGATGCCGAGAGAGTAAAAGGGTCGACGAGTGGGCCGATGAGAGCATCCTTCCGGGCGGCCATTCTTGGCACCACGCTCGATTTTTTTGCTATCGCGCGCCCAAAATTTAGCAAACCTTTGATCTGCCCAAATGAGTCAAAGAGAATGACATTTTTTTTTTACTTATCAAAAATAAATTTATTAATTCATGAAAAAAGCGGCACTCAAAGGACTAAAATTTTCCTCGTTGAGAAAGTTACTTTTAGAAGTTGAAAAAAATATTAATAAATACAACTTTCTCAACGAGGAAAATCCCGTTACATAATTTTTTTATATTTGTTCGCGTCAGCAAATTTACAGGGTGACATTATAAATGTTGCAGTTTGAAAAAATTAAGCGCTTTTATGCCTTACATTCAATTGCAACTAATTACCTCTCATATTTTTCTTTCACACTCCGCTCATACAGAGGTTAAAAGGGTTAGAAACTTTGCGATATTCATGAGTTTGTAAATCTGAAATAAAAATTTATGTATGGAAAAAAAATCATTAATTGACTGAAAGCTCATTTTTCATTGGATGTAACTTTGAACCAATTTTACTTCCATTTTTAAAAAAATGAGGGACGAAGTTAATCATGTTTATAACAAAATGTTTTGATTATTATGAATTATGATTGAGTTCTGATTATTTCCTTTTGATACTATTTCTTTGCATCGGAGAGAAATGTAATTTCCTGTTCGCTTTTATGCAATTCCGCCCCATCAGCCCCGTCTCTGTATTTTTTCTGCAATAATAATGCCGCTTTGTATGCACAAGAAGCCTCATAATAACACATCTCTTCCTCCTCCAACTTTCTAACGTCGAACGAAAGCACGGAGCGTATGCTGTGCTCTCTCCGCCAATATTTATAATGTCGCTCGTCGTCTCTACTGGAGACTTCCACTCGAGTGCAGTTTATGAGTTTTGCATATCACGTGGTCTTGTTCGCCGGCAATATTACTTGGGTATGCCACCCGTCGGCAGGATCATGCAAATTCCGTGCCGTTGCGACTTCCGCTGCAAATTGAGACCTCTAGTTCCACTCTTTAGTTTCACGACTGTGAAACAAGCTCTGCTGCAAATACCCTTTGAAGAGCCTTTGGGATTGTTGAGTTTATTTAACACCTTGCATGCACATAGAGGTTCACAAAATAGGCCCCGGTGGAAAAGTATAAACTCTATTCCTTCGGATCGGATCTTTTGCAATGAAAGAACTGAGCTTATTTTAGTGTAAAAAAATTTTCAAAAGTTTTTAACATTTTTTAAAATAAAACAGGTTTTATTTAAATATATTATGTAAATTTTAAATTTATTATTTCTTAATTTATTTCAATTTTTTTCGTTTTATTTTATATTATTTTAATTTATTTGTTAAAAAAATTTAAAATTATTAATAATTATTTTTAAACACTTAAACAACGGTCAATGTCCAATGACAAATAAATTTATAAAATTTATATATCTCAGGTTTAAACGTTATTTTTTTCAAATGAAATTCATATTGACTTCATCAACAGTTCTCATCAATGTAAACACACCAATTTTATCATTAACTACTATTTTCTTTCTTTTTAATATTCCTTTATGATTCAACAATTTCATAATGACAAAATTTTGGCTCAAAATTGCAAGGGAAAAATAATGATGAAGCAGAATGAACAGCATCTCTGAATTAATCAACTTGTTAATTGATGCGCATCCTTTCGTGAAACTCGTGTATTTAACCAAAGCATGCAGTTGCCCTCGCGTCGCTCGACCTTGCCCTCTTGAGCACGAATAACTTTTACAACCTGCGAGCCTCTCGCGATGTAATAAAATAAAGTGGCGAGCAAAAAGCGCGCGCGGCCTGAATTCTTTACGCCCTTATGGTAATGGATGCTGAGCACGTTGGCCTACCCGCGCCCTCTCTTTCAAAATCGCTTTACCGAGTTGATCAACTTTTTTTTCATTCGGTGCAAAACTTCCCTCGGCCCGCTGAGCAACAGCTGCATAGAGTTGAAATTCTGAATTATTTGAATATATTGATTGGTTTCCGCGAACTTGTGTCGCCTGATCGCGAGCTAAGCAAAAAAATGAGTGGTGCTCGGAAGAAGTCAAGGGGAACCCACGCGAATCTCCCGAATTTATTGTACAACTCCCTCGCTCTCGCGTCGGCGAACTTGGTGAATAGTTTTTCGGAGAAGCGAGTGAGAGGCTCTCTGCGTTTGTTAAGAAGTTGGGCGGAATCTCAAGAGCGACCGAGAGAGGAGGCGTTGTTTGTCTGCGTCTCAAATACAACGGGTCGTGGAAGTTGCTATTTGTTGCTGGATAGCGAATAAAATTGCTTTCTGAAGAAAACAATTTCGTTACGTAGTCAAATCGATGACGTTTTTCTCATTGATTTTTAGGCACTTGTGGTGTGAAAGGCAACTTTATAGAAAAAAAAGCTCTTTCAATTAACGTTTTGATTGATTTGTTAATTATTTATCTCCTGGATTTAATTTTAATTTTAAATTTTCCATTAAAAGTAATTCTTGGAAAAAAAAATCTTGTAAGAAAAGGAATTAATTTATTTGAAATGAAAAGACAGAGCACAGTCACTTCATTAAAAGTGAAGTGTCTAATGAAAACTAGTCGCCATGCAAATGCAGCTCTCTGTATTTTTTTCCCCATTCACAAGCGCCACTCAGCTTCGCGCCATTCCAGAGTAATTAAACCTCCGTCGCTTAATTCAAACGAATGAGCTTCATTGTGATGCAACGCGTTTCTCAGCGGCGTCGTCCCGGTTGCATACCCACAGCTTGTACGAGGCGACGAAACTCTCTGTTGCGTCTAGAACAATTAAAAGTCAATTCCAATTACGAGTCCGGCGACTACTGCAAGGAAACCGCACTCTTGTCTCTGCTGTGCAGTAAGTTGTTGCTGTTTCTCTTGATACCGAGGTCTGTTTTCACACTCGAGGGCGCAGACATAATGAGACACAGGGCTTTTGATCCGTCCGGTAACTGATTCGAGTATGTGGAGCGAAAGGAAAATGGACGAACGAGCACAGGCCGCTGCCCCAAGGGCAGTTCAATACGACCGACGCAGACAAAGTTCCGAACACAATTCCTGTGCAGATGTAGAATTTACTTCAATTGCTGGTTTGCTTGTCTGAATGTTAAACAAAAATATATTTAATGACATTTAATATATTATGCTTTCTTTTCATAAAGATTTGACTCACAATCAGTACCAAATTCTAAAATTAAATTAAGTGAAAAATAATTTTATAAAAATTGAAACGCGTAACGTATGGATTTTTAGGGCTGAAATTTCTTGCACTTAAAATTAAATAATAATAATGCTGTTTTGAAAGAGAAAAATTGTTATAAGAAATTCTCAACAAACTTAAATTTTTACAAGTACATTATGCAACGAATAGACAAAGATAAAATTAATTACAAGAATATATTTTATGATGCATACTAATTGAGTATAAATAATTTTTCAATCAATCTAAATTAATAACGATTTTTAAAATTTCAGAGTACAGACCATAATGAACCATTGTCAGATGAAATTCCTGCAATTTTTCATTATTTTATTTTCTAAGTGGAAAAATTTTGCAATTTTCAATGTTATTTAATGATAATGAAAAATTATAAGAAGTCTTTCAACACTGAAAAGCACTCTTTTATAATCTTTTAAGTCTTTTACAATACAAACTTCACGTTGCTGGTTGGCAGTAAGAAAGGGACGATTTGTTCAAAATCAGTTGCACACCTTCTTGCGAAACGGAAAAGTTTTGCTTTGTTATCATGTTGGCAACTCTTTCTTTCCCGTTTCGCAATTTGAATATCGCATTAGCCAAACAAAAAGCAGCTGTTTGCCTTCCCATTGTGCGCGCCGACAAGCAGAGTCAATAAACCTGCTCTGAGCGAATTAAATTTTAAAACAAAACGTCGCTTTTTGCGAGAACCTGAGAGTTCAAAGTAGCCGGGTTGACGAATGAAATTATTATTATTGCGAGACGTGCGGGAAAAACTGACAAAGGACGCGGCCGGGATGGAGATTTTTTAATCTCTTAGCCGTCGCGAGTCGAACGAACATCTGCTCGCATCTGCCACTTTGCTACTTTGTGCGGTGCTCTATAGCAATAAAGTATAACACAACACACGCCGAGATGAGCAAGCTGGCAGCTTATCAAACGGCGCATTTTATACACAAGAGGCTCCGCTTGGAGATAATTAAATTCACTCTGTTTATGGCGGCAGCTCAGCGAAAGAACCATATTCTCTAATTTTGAGGCACTAGGAATTCTCCTCCCGGTTCTTTGATGATGGCCAATTTCTCCTCGCTCACGGGTCACTACTCGATTTATTATTACCGGCGGATGAGCGAGACTTATTGCGTCCGGAACGACGCCCGGAAAGTTTGCAATGGGCCTTAAAACTAATTTAACTTTCACACTGGATGACTGTTCAGAAAAGAAAATTGATGGAGGACAAAGAAGGCAAACATTTGTCGACAGGATGAAAGGAGATGAAAGTAGTTCAAAGGGATTGCGTTTGATTGCAAATTCCTGGAATTTTTGACAAAGCCGAAAAGAAGAATTATTGATCTAATTATAAAATAAATAAAATTAAGTAGGTGAATTATTATATTTTTATAGAATTATATAAATATTTCTTATTTTTGATAACATTTTAAGCGAGTTGAAAATGTTCAAATAATAAAATAGCCAAATTTCTTTTGCTCTCCTTTCCCATTTTAATCTCAAACAAAAAATGTTTTAATACATCATATTTTTTCAATTTAATAATTTAATTAATAATAATATAATTGGTAACTTCAATTTAGAGATCAAACAAACGTTCAATATTTTTATTCTTATTTCAAGCTTTTCGCCTCGTAATAAATATTTTTGGAAGACACACGTGTACGCATGCCAATCAACGAATAAATTCGACCAACGTAGCGCGAAATATTGCAGAGGGCGTCAAAGTGTACGAAGGAGAGTTTTGTACGCCTGAGTGTTATCGTTGCGATGACCCCTTTGCTCACCACTCCACGTACATAATAACTCAAAGGCTTCCCTGTTCTGTTTGATGTTTGGCGCGCGCACCAGAGGCAAGAAAATAAAATTGTGTACCGGGCGAATATACAGCTAAAAAGTAACAACCGACCAACCGTCCCGTCCGATGCATTATGAATTTGATCGATCGCGCACTCGGACTTGTAACAAACGTCAAACATCAGTTGCAAGCCGGATACTAAAATATTCAAGCATTGAAGATTTTCAACTTATTTTGTAAAATCAAACCATTTATTTTGATACATTGATATAAATATTAAAGGAAGGGCAATTAAAGTTTGAATATTTATTTTTTCTAAAATAAAACTTATAAAAAGTTTTAATTTTATAATAATTTAATATAAAATAAAGTAAAACATGAAATAAATTAAATAAAAAGAATATTTAAAATATTTGATAATATTCAAATACAAAAATTTAATTTTAATTTTTTTAATGCTATTATTAAATGTTTGCGTCATTTTTGTGTGCATATTTAGGAAATTTTTAAACGAAAAAATAGTTATATTTTATAATAAAGCGTAAATTGAAGAAATAAATCATTAAAAAATTGTTTTAACGTGATAAAGTAATCATTAGTTTAAATCCGATGATTTGAGTTTAATAAAAACTGGAAATGTCGAAATATAGTTATATTCTATATAAACAAATTAAAATTAGTTTATAATCTGAATCATCCCAACTGGAGTTTTGCGTTAAGTTCTTCATTCTTGAATTGCAAACCTTGAAACAATAACCAGGAAAATAATTTCAAAGTACTTTAAATGAGGTTGAAACTTGAGCTTGTGAAATTAGTAAAATTCCAAATTTGATCCCTCTCGCGCCGAGATTAAATGAGACTCCACGAATTATGCACTTGAGCAAGTTGGGTTGTGGCGGCGCAGCAGCGCCAGCCACGCTCAGCGGCGCGGCCAACGTGCTGCCGAGGCCCGAAGTCTGCGTTCTGCTCTCGAGCCGACCGACTGTGAAACGAGAGGAGTCCCTCTGTGTTCTCGCCCCGCTGTCAGTGCACTCGTTTCGGCTCCGACGTGTGCGTTTTCGCAGTGCTGTGCGCGCGTCGCCACAATCGGTAATACCAAATATGTATTTCAATCATCGAAATTGAGTTCCGTTTGCAATCTGTTTTACTTTGGTGTTTGATCAATTTGAATATATTGGTTTTGCGAGAACGAGATTCACATGGAGAGTTAGAAATTTGTTTTTGATTTAATTAAATTCAAAGTTCCAAATGAGGATTCTCAAAGTTGTGTTTTTAACTGATTTGTTCAATTTACATAATTAAATTATTGATATTAGAGTCAAATTCTTCTAATGAAATGTGATTGCATAATTGGTTTTTAAATATTAATATTTTGATTACTGGCATTGATGAGTTTCCAAAGGCGAAATGTCAGTCGGAAATGTATCCATATTCTCATTTATTCTTGGAAAAAATCTAATTGATTTAGTTCAAAACTTATTAAAATTTAAGTCTCTAAAGTTCTATGAATTAAAATTTCATTCTAACAACGAAGTCCAATCGATATACACAGAACTTTGCAGATCCTCTTTGAACCTTTTGAATCTGAAAAGCCCCTATATGTGACAAACATTATCGCTCTTGCACTCGCGAGAAAATCCCATCAAGCGATGTAGTAAATTCATTTTCCTTCAACAAATTTTCCTTCCTTCCTTCCGCGACAGAGAAAATATTTCAATATTATCCGCTCTGATGTTGATAATCTCAGAAGCTTCAAAGTTTAATTAAAATATGAAACACGAGCCGCCGTCTGATTTACGCCAATAAATCGCGGTTGTTGCCTAGGCAAATTAATTAATTTGCACTCACGCGGGAAACCGAAGACGGCTGCTCGTAATTGGGCCTTTAATTATCTCGTCGCCAAACTATTGTCTGCGCGCCGGAGTAAACAAGCTGTCTTGTTTACCGCCACAAACAATGCAAAGCTCTCTGCACCACCCTCCACTGGGTGGCATTTTTCATTTCGAATGTGTCACCGAAAGTGAAGGTAATCAAGTGCTGCAGGTGCAAAGTTTTGACGAGATTCAAAAGTTTCTTTTCACGGCTCCCTCCGGAAGAGGATTCCTAATTAATTTAGCGCAAACTTCTCTAATGCCTCCCCATTGAAGGTTTCGCTCGCACTTTTTCCCTCCGAAGCAAAAAAGATTCCGTTTCCTTCCTCGCCCACTTCGGTTGGCAATGATTTACAGAATTTCCGTTCACTTCCTCCGTGTAAAAAACATTTCGCGTTTTTCCCCGAGGAAGAATTTTTTTGTATTTTTCGCCCTTTAATATCGCGGTGACATATCACGGGAAAGAAAGGCGGCCCAGTTATTGCTTCGGAAACGTCGTCCTGCTCTCACCCCTTTTTCTTTCAATAATGGCGTGGGGGTGGCTCCGGCACGCAACCGAATTAAGCAACCGCGCGCTCATCTGATTTATTTAAGACTATCGACTGTAGCGAATGCGCTGCCAGTCGGTCGAAAGCCACACATTCCGACGGAAACGCACACGAACAGAGCCAGAGAAGACTCAATTATCTTTATTGCGTGGTTCATCTTTATTTTGTTTCGAGTCGAGTTTGCAGCGCATCGATCCGCGCCTCCCGTGATTTTCGATTCAACAATCTATTAATGAGATCTAGAACATTTATTGCCTAATTTGATGATTTATGGTTGTATTCAAAATTAAAATATTATATAATTATACAGAATGGATAAAGTGGATTACATAAACTTAGAAAAATACATATTCAAGAACTAAAAATTTGCATTCAAAAGACTGAAAATATAAGTGAGGTAAGCTAACATTTAACTCTGTAGATATAATTTAGTTTTGTATCAAAAATAGACTCTTTGTTTCCAAGTTTTCTCTGATTTTTCCTACCAATAAAAATCCACTAAAAAATTTAAATTAGAAACTAAATTTATGAGAGAATATATTAAAAGAGTAAAAATTTGTATAGGATTTAAATTTTTAAACAAAACTTTTATATTAGTTATTGTAATTTTAAAGATGTTTTTCTCCAATTTAATTAAAAACAACGATATTTTGAAATATCGCAAACCAACATTTAAATATTAACTACAATGGCTAAATTTGCAACTAGTTTATCATGCAATTTATCATTTCGCTTGACATGTTCTGATGACCAATCACAAATTGATAATCTGGTACCTTCGTTCATGAACCCAATATTGCGCAAAATTAATTTGCCCATCCGCAAACTCGACAGAAACGTCAGTTCGTTGTTTTCCACTAATTACCTCGATTGTTTGCTTGCGTCGCACAAGAGCAAACGCGCTGAATAAATCATGTCTCCGTCGTGCGCCGACACACCGCGAGGGGATTAAATCGCAATTAATGCGCTTGCAGCCGAGAATGTCGAACAAACTGCCCGCCAGCTAGTTTTCCGGACGCGCGTAAAAAATGGCGGCGAGCGGTGGCGGCGCCGCCGCTGCTCCGACTGACGGCGCTGCCGAGGACAACGCATCAGGGCCACCGACCGCAAGACCCGGACAGTTTCTCACCGTGTACGACCCCCGCAAGAGACACCACCGAATCCGCTACCAACCGGTCGCACTCAAACCGGTGAGTTTGAAACTTTTAATTTGCTTCAAATATAAAATGGAAAGTAAATATTTCATTTGAAAAAGGGAAATTAATACAAATCAACTCTTATTATGTGCCATAAAAATAAATTTGCAAGTCTCACAAGTTAGAAGAAGATATAAATTTTATTGTTATTATTATTTTTTATGTTGATGAAATTAATTGGAGGAATAGTGGGTTCATAAAAAATGGGATATAGTCTTCGTTTAAAAAATTGTTTTAAATAAGCAATATCTACAAGAAGGCCTGTTTTCACTTAAAAATAATGGCTGGAGAAAGTAATTAATGGTTGGAAATAAGGAATTGTTAATTAGGCTAAAATAACAATAAAAAATAAAGAATTAAATTTATACTTCATAAGAAAATACAATTATTTAAGCGATTTTTAGGTAAATTTAATCATTAATATGCAACACTAGAATATTGTTCTTATGTTTTTTTTTTTCAAGTATAATGACATAATTAACGTTATAATAGGAAGCAAAAAGAGAAATTAGTCTACGACAATTTTATTTCTTTTAAAGGATATAGAAAAACGTCTTGGCCTTTCGTTATTATATCGTAAAAAATGTATAGAATCCTTTTAAAAAAAATGCCTAAAATAAAGACTAGCTAGATTTCTAACGCTTTTAATTAAAAAAATCTTAAAAATTATATTTATATATTTTATATAAATATAAATGTATAAAATATAATATATTTAAAATATCATAAGTCAATAAAGAACAATATTAATAATAATAATAATGTAATAGAAATAAAGCGATCGGGCTTTTCCATGATCATCTCCTTGAGTGTCAACTTCTTCAAACAAATAATTTAATAATAATAATTTTATTCTTTCCCAATACTATAAAAATATAGAATAAAAGAGAACCTTTGCAACTGCATCCTTACCAATTTATGAATTTACTACTTCAAAGTTCAAAAGTTCAAAGAGAATTTTAAACTTTTAATATTGGATACACTAAAACTTTTAAAAAGAATACAGGAATCTTCAAACGTTTGAAACCAAAAAGTTTTACTTCTAAGTATGCGTAAATCTGTGTGTTTTGAACTCGCATAGGGTAAACTTTTTAACTTTACCTCAGTGGATATTACAGCTTGATAATCTCTGAACATAATCCCGTTTACGACAGGAGTAGACCCATGAAATAATTAAAATTGTGCGTCTCTAGCAGTCCAGTCACGTGCGCGCGTTCAGTTTTTTTCCCTGCACGGTTAGAAAATTAAGTGCGCACACTTAACGAGCGAATAAATTCCACTTTGCATAATAAGCATGAGCTGGTGCCGCGAAAGTTTTCTGCTTCTCTTTTTTCGCTCGGGAAATTGCATCTTTATTCAAATTGCTCTGCTCGGCGGTCGCTAAATTAGGCGGGAAATAATTAGTGCGTGCGTTGCCGCGAATATTTTAATTTCCTCCACCCGCTCGTTCGCCGCCTCCGATTAATTAACGCATCAAAAGGAAATTATGCGAGAAATCAGGCCTCGCCGCACATCAATATTCATGGGCTGCATTAATCGGCCGAATCTGCAAGGCAAGAAGAAAATTGATTCGGTCGAGGCTTGTTATTTCAGCCGCGTCTCTTCTCTTGTACTTTATTTTTCATAGGCGTCGAATTCGACACGCCACTTGTCGCTCTTTATTGGCAGAAACCCGAGCAGCGTCGGAAAGAATCTCACTTGCCGCTTTTCAGCCCGGCATTCACGCCGCCCGCGGTGCTAAAGGGGAAAAACGAAAGAATGAAGAAAGGGCTCGAAGGGACCCTGCCTGCTCCTGCTCGAGTTCATTTCTCGGCTCTTGTGCAAAAAACAGCTGCTCGCAAAATAATTTTGTTTTCGGTGGAGATGATAAACCATGCACAGCCATTCACGCTAACGCAGAAGGGAGGAAATTAAGTAAAAGAGCAAGGAGAATGCTTTTGTGAAAAAAAAAAGTAATTTCCATGGTTTGTTTACGCGACGGCCTCATCCTACGTGCGTTAATTTAATTTTTTCATACAAATCTGTGTTTTAGTATACTTTTATGTGACTTTAAAATATTAAAACTTACAATTAGCTAAGGTTGTTAAATACTTAATTTGTTATGATTGCTCTGAATTTTTTAACAATCAATATTAATTATAATGCTTGCTTAAATTGAAAATTGGAAAGATAAATTGTCTTTTAAAACGAAAATTAATTCAATTTATACCTGTTTGCAGCTAAAATATGATTATAATTTTTTTAAATGTTTATAAAAAAATGGAGAGAGTTATTTAATGCTTTAATGTGTGAACTTAATGCTCTAAATTGTTAAAATTATTTTTAAATATAAATGGTTTTAAAAGAAAAATATTAAGAAATTTATAAAGTCTATTAAAATTTAACTTTTAAATTAAAATTAAAAAAACTACGTTATTTTTTATTTATATTCTTTATAAATATACTTGTATTAAATTATAATTATATGAAATTATTTAAAATCTGTGAACTTTTTAACTTCATTTTTAAAAATCAAGACTAAAATTGAAATCAGCATCAACAAATTTCCGCAACAATGGATTACCTATATCGGAGAGAGATGATGTAGGTTTTTCGTTTCTCTAGAGTAAAGTGGGGTGGAGCTCTTAATGGTCTGGGAAATCAATAAGGTAAAGCCACGTGGAATCCGCGCGACAATCAATCATGCTCGCGGACGTCTCTCGTCGTCAGCTGGATAAACTGGCAGCTCTGTCATCAAATTGTAATTAGGCGGTCCACGCATGGGTCGGAATCTCCAGGAATGTTTCCCTAGAGGAATAAGCGTAAAAAAGTTGTTATGTTAGCATTGCGAATTATAAAATTGAACTAATTTATTGATTTAAAATTAACAAAAAATTCTTCAAAATAAAATTTAACAAAATTTGAACATAAAAAAATTGAAAAAATACAGAACATAAGCATGAATTGTAATTTCAAGCTGGGACTTTGTTCCTGTTTTTTTATTTATGTCAGTTTCTAAGATTTTTAAGCAATTAATTCTTTTTTAAAATAGTAGAGTAAAGAATTAAATTATTGATCTTTAATAAATCTTCTTCGGAAATTAAAATGACGACATAATTTGAGTAAGGGAAGAAAAAATATTTTATAAATTAATATTGAATTTCTCATGAACGGTAGATATTCCGATCTATCTATTGTTTTAGTAATAATATAAATATTTTTACGAAAATTTTTTGTTACCATTCCAACTGACCATTGCCCTTAGATATAAAAGAGCTTCCAAACAGCTGTAGAGTTGATGTTTGACAGAAAAAGTTTTTTACTCAAAAGGTTTCCGATGCGGGCATGTTATTCTTTCTTTCTCTGGGACGGAGAGATGTCTATGTAGAACTTTAAAGAAACTTTTAATTTTATAAAGGAGTGACTACTTTAGTTTCTTGCTTACAACTTTTACAAACAGAGAGTTTTATTTTTTTAAACTAAAAAAAGCTTCAATTCTCCTTCATCCTAAGTTCGAGAGTCAATTTTGTCACAATCTTTTTTGCCACCACAATTTTTTGTTATATTTTTTTCTTGCTCTCCCAGTTTCATATTGGATGTATCAGAGACCAAGAAGTATAATCAAAGTGGCACAGCTGACGCTTCACTTTCCGTGTGCTGCACCGGCCGCAGCCAATTTTCCACAACTTTCCATGCCTGTTGGGAAACGACACGATTGCGTCGTTCTTTTGGGTCGAATTCCATTATTGAGAGATTACCCCGTTAATCCTGCAAACTGATGGAGGATGAGCGACGAGTGGTGCATCCGTAAATAACCCCTGCGCGTTCTTTTCTAATTCGCACCAGGCGTGCGTGCGCCCGTCAGTCAGCTGCTTATACGTTTCTATCAATCGAGCTGCGGGGCTGCTCTTTCCACTCCATCGGCGCGAAACAATTCAAAAGAGCAGCTCTGCAAAGGGTGAGCCTTGTTGTTTTTTTGAAAAGCAATTAACTGTGCCGGCCGAGTGCTGGTTTGCTGGGTTAAATATAAAACTCAACAGCCCTTTTTGTTTGGAATTAATTAATGGTACTGACAGAACTCCATCAAATTTTTAATTTTTCGTTATTAATGGAAAATCTGAAAATATAATTCAAAAGTGGCTTTGGTTAATATAAAATTAGTTGCGAGTTTTCAATCATCTCTTGTAAAAATTGGATTCATATGCATATTCAAAATGATTATTTTTCCATACATCATGTGGAGATTTTTTAATGAATGTTTGATGACACTTGAAACACAAGAATTCAATTTATTTATGCTCTCAAAACAAGTAAAAAATATTAATTGGAAGTTTTCAGACTTGTGCTGTTTTCATTTGATAATATGTATAAAAAATATAAAAAAAACTAACAAATTAAATAAATAATCAAAATTCTTTCATTATTCCCACATTTTATTAAATAAATTTTACATAGTTCAATTCTAAAGAGTTTTTTATAGTATGTCATGTTCAAAAATTTCATTTTTGCATTTTATTACCAGTAGAAAAATTAGTGTCCAAATTTAAATTGCTCGTCAGGTAGATTATTAAAGTTTTGTCAGCAAAAATGTTCGCTTTTCGCTCTTTATGATTTTGAAAAAGAAAACTTTGCTTTTTAGCAAGATTAAAAAGCAGTAGGGCGAGATTGAAAAGCGGTGCTTTGGGAGCAAATTTGACGCAACAAGCAAATATTTGCCTGCCGCGCCGAGGCAGATGAGAGGGCGGCCAGATAAAGTGGATCTTTGTCATTTTAATGAGCCGAAACGCCCTGGCTCATTTTTGTGCGACGCTCGGAACTGTTTTTTTTTCTGAATGGCGCCGCTAATGAAGTGTGAGCTCCTGCGCCAAGATTTCTCCATCTAATGAACGAGCTACTTTATTAAATTATTAATGTATTCGCACGCAACAAAGTGCTGCAGCAGCAAAATCTCCATGGATGTGTGGAAGAATATCAATAAATTGTGACCTGCATTCGCGGGCGAAATCCCGATGCGTATTATTAGCAAGAGAGGCAATCCAAAAATCGGCTTCCAATTTAATCATGACTTTAATCACGCGTGGGTGCGCAGGATCAGTCTTCCGAATGTTCAGGGGTGAGTCTCGCCAATCAGTTTTTTATTGGCAGAATTCAGACAGGGGAGTCCAATCAGCTATGTTTGTAACAATTAACATGATTGAAAAAAATATACAATTGATTATATTTTTCACTAGATGTGTCGTTGTGATAATAAATATTTATAATTAATTGAATATTCTCCATCATCTTCAGAAAACTGGACTTCGATGAGTTAGGTGTGTGTCTGCAAAAGTAAATGTGTATTTTAATAGTTCCATAGATTTATATTGATTTAGAAAAATAACGAGGACAAATTAAACAAATAATGAAAAACGATTTCCTTTCACATTTAATTTAAAAGCTATAAATAATGTGACAGTTTATTTATTTTATTAAAAAAAAATATTAAATATTTTCAAATCTATATAAAATTTTTATGTAAATTAATAGAACGAGTTAAAAATGTAAAAGAAATTTTATTTAATTTATAAAAGATAAAAATTAAAATAACTAGTTTTTAGTTGTCTTAAGATCATTGACATAAATAAAATTCTTTTGATCTACTTTTCATATCACGGACATGCATTTATGGAGCAGACGCGTCATTTTATTTGCTTTGTTCTTGATACGGAGCACGTGTGCAAAAGAAAACCGGCGCAAGCACTTGAAGCCGACGTGCCTCTGTGTGACCTGCTCCATTATCTTGATTTCGCTCTCTCGCGAGTGGGAATCCGCGTCTCGCGCCGGCCCACAGGTGCCATTATTATAACCTTCTGCCCTGGTGCGAAAATACAAACGCCGGCACATAATTCGGTTGCGAAGAGGCTGCAGCTGTGCCGCTCCGGCTGATGAAAATTGATGGTGCGCACCCGAGACAGCCGTTGAGATGTATTGTTCCTTCCTCCTGCCTTTCTCACTTAGCCGCAGAAGTTCTTATTTCTTTTTTGTCACGCCGTGTGATTTGGGATTCTAAATTGCACGATGAATGGATAAAACGATAGAAGACAAAAAAAGAGTCCGTTTCTTTTGTGAAGTATTTTTGAAATCTTTCGGAAATGATCAATAAATTTGAATTTGAACTCTTTACCTTAATAATAGGCTTATTTAAATTGTTGATGACGGCTTTGGTTGTTATAAATTATAAATGACGAAAAAATTCCATCTCTTTTAAAGTAAAAATAGAACATTTTAATAATTAAATAAAAACTCCTTCTCGCTTGTTCATGTTTATTAAAAAGGTTCAGGGAAAAAAGACGGCAAAGCTAAAAACAATTCCCTTCCGCGGTCACTTTTTATGAGTCAGGAAAGAGACCACATTCAACGAATATGGTTAAAAAATAAATAAAACTGAAAAAATAATTTTTTTACTGTGTACATCTCTTATTTGGAACTGAATCTTTTAATGAGAACACGGCACACGCCCTTTGCCACATTATTAAATTGTTTGAAAAATTCATTTAAACGAGCAGCAGTTCAAACTAGTTTTCAGTGAAAAATTTCATAATTTTTGAAATTTTCATTCCATATGAAAAAAATTCTGTATTTTCACAAAAATTTTCCATGCCAGTTGCTACAAATCTGTGCTTTCCTCTCCCCCAGCAATTTTTCCACCATCAACCGCACCGGACTATGCTGAATTCGACAAGTCCATTTTCGCCCCACTTTTTTTCCTGCAAATAATAGAGGCGCAGTGAAAGAGCGGCCTCAATTTTCTCACCGCTTTTGTCTGTGTGTTATTCCAGGCTCGGCACTTTGCCTCTTTTTTCGCTCTTTCTGATTTGCATTAAAAATTCCCTCTCCCTGTGTTTTTCACAAATATAACGAGAACTGCGGTTTTTTCCTCCATCACTCGGTTCGCTTTCGTTATGGCAGTGCAAACTGACAAAGGAGAAAACACACGTTCGTTTTTTTTCTTTCTTCTTTCGTAGAGAGAAAAGAAATGTAAAAGGTACACAACAGAACTCATCTCATCTCGGACGAAATGAAAGAATAAGATCTCGGAGTGGCGAGAAACACGCGAAGAAGACGATTGTCTTCCCGAGAAGAAACCTCTTATGTGGGTTAGACAAATATTGGGCCATCGATCCGGCCGCGACTGTATAAATAATAACGCAGGCGCTAATCTGATTCGCTCCTTCATCGGCGTTTAGTGCCCGCGGCGATTTGTGATTAAAATGATTCGCCGCGCCGTAATAAAAAAAAAAGGTTCCGGCGCATGAATATGCTAATTCTTGTGGCAGATCAATTTTGTTCTCACTCATTTCGGTTGGAAATTGTTGTGTTCGGATCAAATAAAGGTGTTTTTTGGTTGAAATGGAAATTTATGCCGTTTAGTGTACCAAAGGACAATTCCCTCCTGATTGGATGTAGCGAAACGCGTTTGAACTGACGCTGGGGTCGACCGAGTGACGCGTG
The DNA here is from genome assembly GCF_031216515.1 of Neocloeon triangulifer. Classification (NCBI taxonomy): domain Eukaryota; kingdom Metazoa; phylum Arthropoda; class Insecta; order Ephemeroptera; family Baetidae; genus Neocloeon; species Neocloeon triangulifer. Next base: position 2,243,722 of record NW_026775555.1, on the reverse strand, counting down.
AGAAGAGGGAAGAAACTACAATGTTCCGGTTCGAGTTCCAAAGGTCACGCGCCAGATTTGTTGGTTGACGAAGGTTCACCGTTAATGAAAACTATCGATCTCGCTCTCTCGTGGGTATTGGAAAAGCTGAGGATTACAAAATTTGTATTAACCGGAATCAAGCAAAATTAAATAAAAGGGGCAAAGCTTTAAATTTAATCTCAATATGACGGTGATTGCCTCTGTGATGGATCAATATTTGCTACAAAATATCTCGCTGGCGGTTTTACAGATTTTAAATTCATGTTCATTCAAATATATAAAAAAATAATATTTTTAAATATTTATGTTATTTAAATTAATTACTTTTTAATACATCAAAGGAATTTTTAATCTGTTAAATTAATATATTTAATATTTGTTTAAAAAATTTAATGTCCAATATTAAAATATGTCATTATTTATAAAATTACAAAATTAAATGCTAAAAAAATAAATAAATTAAATTAAATTTATTTATTATTAACATTAATAATTTTAATTTCAGCTGTTGTCCTTTTTCCCAGTGTTTAATGTGCCAAATGAGCACAAATTTTTGAAAAATATTATTTGATACAATTAAAACCAGTAAAAATTGGTGTAGAATTATTCACATTTTCATATCTCGCACAGTTTTAACACATCGAAAGTTTCATTTTTTTTTTTAGTATCAATGTGTGCTCGGCGAGCTAAAAATCATCATATATATTTTGTGCCCACCCATCCAAAAGAGTGCTCGGCTCAAAGCAAACCTTTTATGCCGTTTGTGCCAGACACGGGCGAATTTTTCGGCTCTCTCACAAAACTCACCTGGCCGTCCGTTTGTGCAGAGAGCTCAACGTTTGACGTGTCGACGCATCGGGGGGTGACGTGGACACGCTGAGCCGACCTGCGTGCAGTATTATGTGATGTATAAAGTGCGAGTGATTGATTTATCGAGCAATCAGCAACTATTTTCACCGCCGCGATTGATTCGTCGGCCGCACGCGCCTTGCTATAAATGGAACATAAACATTACAACCGGCAAGACACACTCACAGGTCTATAAATATGCGAGTATTAAGCCTTATCCTTCAATTTATAATTAAATTTCAAAACAAAATTAATTTTGATATTTTTTTCGTCCTGCTTAAAATGTCTAGGATTGGAAATATATTTTTAATTTTTTATGTTAAAATGTTGTGTTTTTCAATTTTGCTCGTTTTTTTTTTCTAATTTTCTTGCTCATGAAATAGGATTGTTTTTTAATGAAAAAAATTTTGCAACGAGGAAAATTCCGATCTCTTCTTTTCCATAATCATCTCCTCGAGTGTCAATTTCTTCAAACAAAAGGAAATATTTTATTAAATTTGAATAATCATTTTGATTCCACTGTGGAATTTTGATTCCACATTTACAAGATTTTGATTCCGAGTTTCCAATTAAAACCGAATCAGCATTTTTGATTGGATTCATCATCGACGGCCACTTTTCAACCTTAATTATTTTAGCAGATATGAGAGCTAATCAGAAATTCATTTCGTGGCTCTCCCATATTTCCCGTCCGATGACGACCGACGTCGCGCGTGGAAATGCCTTCCGGCCATCATAAGCGAACTGGCCTTTTGAATATAGATCAGGTGCCCGAGGCCAAAAATAGCCAGGGTCGCAACCTACTTGTTCTCAATTAAAAGCGGTGCTCTTTATTACGTGAGGTCTTTTGACGGACAGGTACGCGCAGCCCCTCACTCTCTCGAGATAAAGAGACACACTGAGAGGATACGGATGGGGCTTAAAATATTCATTGTCTCTGTCGCTCCCACGCTGATCCCCTGCCATGTTGCAACAATGGGGAATTTTGTCCACATTAATACAGGGAGATTTACAAAACTGCTGCTTTTCAGGCCTCTTTTGAATATAAAATTAAGCTTATTAAATTAAATGGTCATCAGAGGGTTGGAACCAAACTCTGCATAAAAACCATTTTACAAGAAACGGCCTTAAGCAGACCATATCAAAAAGGTTTAAAATTCCTGTAGGTTACGATAATATTAACAATTTAAAATAAAACAAAAAAATTTTAACTTTGTAAATGAAATTTTAGAATGGAAGTAAAGAGATTGGGAATTTTCTTGTTCCAAAAATTGTTTTTTGTTAAAAAACAGAACGGCTCTACCAGTTTCAGACACGGTCTGTGATCTTATTTCATGAGCAAGAAAAATATAAAAATCAGAAAAATTGAAAAACCACATTTTAACAAAAATTTCAAAATCGTGTTTTTTTTTTTTTATTTTCTTTGCTCATGAAATAGACCGAAACTGATAAAGCCGTTTTGTGTTTGAAATTTTTATAACGAGGAAAGCCCCAATCTCTTTAATTCCATGATAATCTCATCAAGTTTCAATTTCTTCAAACAATTTTTAAGAAAAATTTCAAAGAATCTTAAAGATTTTGACATGTTCAATTTACAATACTAAACTAAAATGAATAAATGAAATGCCAACCGGCGTAATTTATTTCCTTCAAAAATTCAAATATATCAAAATATAGGGATTTTTAAAAGGTCTCAGATTTTCAGAATCGATGAAATCAATGAAGGCACATTTATTTTGTTTAAAACTGCCAATTATTTCTTGTTTGAAACAAAACTCGACTCAATTGAAAACAACCAAAGTTAAAAGTAATATCAATTCGGTGAAAATAGCCTTTTCTGATGATGATATTAATAGATTTTATCGATTTTCTTATTTTTCTTGAACACAAAAAACATGCAAATTTTGAAATCTTACTTTTTCTCAACTTGGCCACACGTGGTATGTTTCATTTTATGATGTGTGTTGACGGAAAGAGCAGTGCTTTTGCGCATCCGCTTGTACTTATTGTAAAACCGGCTCTAGCGTTACGCCGTGCAATCCGTTTACCAGCGTGAGAAGCAATTGCACTTGCGTGTCAGTTAATAATTGCAGAGACGACGAACGCGAGCGTCGGATTGGGACCGGGCAGGTGCAACTCGCACTTTACGGCTCAGCCTCGGAAGAGAAATAAAAAAAAAAGAACGAAACTAGTTTTTTTATATGGGCGTTGCGTGCGTCGCTGAATGCGAGAGAGAGTCGTTTTGTCTATGCTGCAAAGTGGAGGCGACACTTTTATATTGGAGCACCGAGCAGTTTGTTTCTTGTGTCAACGTCAAAGCATTTCTCCACGACTTTTGTAAACTTGTCCCAGTTTAGAGGTTCTTTCAAATATTGGAACTGACAACTTCATTCTTTATTGTCCAGAATAAAAACTTCCAAAGTCCCTCGACACAAAAAAGGAACAGAACAAAAGCATTCAAACTTTATAATTTTATTTGAATTATTTTCATTTTTATCTAAATGATGTGTTTGGGCCTTGAACTCAATTTGCAACTAAATTCAAATTCACCTCACCTGATCGTGTAAATTTGGTTTCGGCGCAAACAAAAGTGTTCTGTGCCCCGGTGGAGCGCGGAACCATTTGCACAAGTATTCCTTGCGGATGCTGAGCGCCGAGGTGTGCCGGAGGTCGTATTGATCACCTGTTATACGAGTACGAACGCGAAAATGCAAATTGCGTCCCAGCGGAATGCAGGCAACGTGCATGCATGCAAATAACGAGAGGCGCGCCTTTAAAGAGAAATGAGTCGCTTTGTATTCCGAGTAATTTGTTGCAAGGAAAAGGAAGCGGCTGCAGATGCTTCATTTGCAATTCACGCACGAGCTGCAGGTGACGGTTTTTAAATAGATCTCAAGAGTTGAAAGCGAGCTTATATTAGATAAAAAGATTTAAAATTTAAAAAAAAAGGAGAAAAAACATTAAAAACATTTGATGTCTGCTTTTTCATAAAATTTCAGAGATCAAATTATAAAAATTAAAACAATTTTTAAAATTATTTAATAGAAATTAGTAATTTAGTTATTTTATTGTAAATTTAGAATGTAGCGTGCCAGCGTGACCAACACGTGATGAAAGAAATTTCAAAAGTTAAATGATTTTATTCTATTTATTTGTTTTTTTAAATCTCTTAAAATTTATTTTTAACATAACATATTTGAAAAAAATGAAACTTCCAAAAGCTTTTCCTTGCTTTTTCTGTTATAATAATAATAATAAAATAATTAACAGATAATTTATCTTTTTGCTTGGTCAAGTAAACCAGATTTCATCTTCGTAATTCGATACGATTTCTACTTGATCGCTCTCCGTGTATTGTTTTTTTCTTGTCTATTGGCAATAATGGACAACATAGATGGCCCTTGGCTAGCAGAGATATGTATTAATCTAGCGAGCGAAGTGGCACAACGGCTGTCGTAGGGTGCAGAGCACGAGAAGCCATATCACGTCTGTTTGGCGCAGGTGAAAAAATTCAATCACGGCCGGCCCTTCACGCGACTTTTTCTCCTCCTCCGCCAACAACTGCCGACGGCAAAAGGCAATCTTGAGAAAGTTAATTTGATTTACTCGCGGAGTCGACTCTCGGCAGAGACACTTGTTCGGCTAATTGCGAGAAATTGAATTTGCAACGGGAGCGGAAAATGCATTTAATTGAGAAAGTCTGAAGTGAATTTGCAAAAGATTCGAGGAAAAAATTTGCTTCAATAAGCGCCGAACAAAGGAGTGGATATATTTTTACTGACAGTGGAATTTAGATTTTATGCCATACCAAAGCTTCCTTGCATTTCTCTGTCCTGCCGGATGGGTTGCTCGGAGAGCTCGAGGCGGTGGTTTAGCAAAACACGTGCTTCGCCAAGCGAACGACAGAGCGAGTAGCGGTGTCGTTCCAAAACCCAGTATTCAACTCTTTTTTTATATTAAATTTTTTGTTCATTATTAGCTGCTCATTCTTGTTTTTAGAATTCTATTGAATCACTAAGGACTTAATTTTTAATTTTGCAATTAACAGCTTTTTTCATAGTAAATAATAAGTAATTATAATTAAGAAATAAATACATTAAATTTTTGTAATGAATATTTTTAAATTTTTATGTTGGTTGAAGCATCAAGCTGTGCTGAAAGATTAAAATTTCATTGCTCTGAATGTCCTGATTGTGACTGAAGAAACTAATTCTTGCACAATTGTAATTGTTGCCAATACTTTCATATTGCAAAGCAGAATAACAATCTCGCAGGATAAAGTAAATAAGCATACCGAGCATCATTTTATCATCAGAACGTTTGTGTTTGAACAGCGAAGGCAGGCAATCTTTGTGCCTTACCGAGACTAATTGCGCGCCGCCTCCCTTTCACAGAGCATCCTGCCGATAAAAACAACACGCGAGCGAGAGCCACTTTTTACTGCCACTTTTATTCCAGCCAGCAACGTCGACGACGACAAGTGCCGCAGGCGGAAGATAAAATAAAAAAAGAGGAAAAATAAGAGAAAAACAGCGCAAAATAAATAAACGAAATTGGCGCGCGCCATTTGGCACGAGTGTATAGAAACCGAGGAACAATCCAGAGCTGCAAAGCCACATTCCGAGCGAATTACGTAATTGAACTGAATGAATCTCGTCAATTGCTGCACCATAAAAGGTGCCGGCGATATATTTAATTGCAACTAAACCCAGCCAAATGGCTCGGATCTTTTATGCCGATGCGGCGTAGGTAAAATTTTACGGTTGAAAATTTTCGGCCTGTGCTTTTTGGGTTATGCAACCTGCTTCGCGGGGACGATGCGCGCGTTGCATTTAATTCTCGCAATCAGAGTTTAAAAATTTACGATTCCAATTAATTAAAGAAACTATTAAAATCACGTAAATGTGTACTTAAAAAGCCTGGAAAAGTCTGATAGTTAAAGCTCAAGCTCCATTCTTAATAGAGGAAAAGACAAGATGCAGTCGTAAAGTTTGTTTCCCTGAATTATTATGACGACAATATATTCATCCAACAATGGTTTCTATCGTTAAAAAGGAGAAAACGGAGAAAATTTTTCTAATTTTAAATGCAAAAAATAAATTGTCAGTTAACACTTGCTGACCAAAAATTTTAAATAGGCAGTAAATTTAGGTTTTCTAAAATATTAGCAGACCTTTCTTTTTAACCTTTTACAATTTTTTCCTAATAAACTTCTAAATATTTAATTTTTCTCGCGACTACATAGAAATTCATGTAAAAAATAATAATTCCAAACAAAATATTTAAAATTATTAGAGTTTTAAACTGGAATCAGTCGAAAAATTTGCTGAAATTGTATAGCAGAATTTGAAAAAGTGCCTGTGATTTGTTTGAGGCAAACACACCTCCATAAGTAATCGGATCAGGCAGAGCATTAGCGAAAGGATCACGTTTGTCAAGTCCATATCAGCGTGCGTGTGATAAGGAGATAATAAAAATTTCCCGTGGTTCCTCTTTTATCAGCCGAACACAACTCGCAGGCAAGACGAAAAAAAGGAAAATTTAAAATTGTACTTTTTTCCTTCCTGAATACTTTTTCCGAAAAGGAAAATCGAGTTGGGAAGGTTAGAGCGGCTGCCGCCAGATAGCTCGTCTGCGGAGGAATGGAGTGGCGCGCGAGTTGCGAGGCGCTAGTCGGAGGTTGTCCGTCTGTCTGTCGGGTGTACCGAAGCCCCCAAGGGCATCATCTCGTGTGTCTCGGCATCCGCTGCTTTGCATGGGCGGCCACTGGACACACGGCCGAGCAAAATGTGGTGCGCGAGTGAGTGAGCAAAAGTAAAAACGGTGCGTCGCAGAGACGGACACCGGCGTCACGTCGAATCTGGACCCCTGCACTCGGGAAAGGTACAAACAAAGTCAAAAACGGAAATTAAGTTTTCATCCGCAAATATAAGAAACAAAAGTAATTCTAAAAGAGCAAATGTTAGAGAGAGATTTTATCAGTTTGAAGGTTGAAGGAGAAAAGATAAGACTCGTGTGCTCCAGTCACTTATATTTTTTAATCCTACATGCAAATGAAGTTACAAAAAGGATATTACATTTTAATTGGGATAGACTTTGCTATAAAAATGGTCTAAAATTAAAAATTTTAAAAAGTAACATTGACTAGGTATATTAAAAGATTTAACTTCTGACTTTATTAAAAAAAATTTGTTTTAAGTCTGAAAATCTTTATAAAGTTCAAAAGAATTTAAGTAGTACGGCAGATTATAGTGATTTTGCCGAAAAAAAATCTTCGGGTTTATGGCCCTGGAATTTTTGGCAAAGTCACGGCATCAAACTATTGACTGACTCAGTTGCTAAATTAATTTCTGCAATTAAATTAATTCCTCCTTTTTTATTTTCAATTTTCTTATTATTATTTCCGCCCGCTTAATATTTGTTTGGACACAACAAAACCCTAGGTTTTTCTCTTGCAATGAGGAACTGGTTTCATTCTGTAAAAAAGTTTCCTAAAAATTGAGGTAAACTAAATTTTCTTACTTTCTTTTCGATCTGAATTGGATTTTCAAAAGCTAACTTTTTGGTTCATTCAAGACGACAAAAGATCGTCCTGCAGATACAAAACTTTCAGAGGATTTTTGTCTTTGCCCAACTTTGCAAGTAAAAAATAGGTTGACGCCGAATTCGAGATAAAAACTCTACTCTTTCTGCGGCGACGGCGCCCTGTTTACGAGAAAGCCAATTTTTTCCCCTGAGAAACGAGTCCGCCCTCATAGATTTCTTTCTTCTTCATATACTTCCGTAAGCCAAGAGAACAAAAGAAACTCGGTCGGCGTGCGCTGATAAATGGCTGTTTATTATCGCCCAACTTTTAATTACTGACTGCAGAAAAATTCTCCAGATTCAAATGTGTTGCAAGGCAGCTCTGGTCGAGTGCAGTGTTTGCACCTCGCTGCTTGACCCACATTTGGAGCTTACGGATGTTGCGGATTTAGTTTCTCCGAGTAGATTTTTTAAATGGCAGTTCACTGGCAGTGGAGATGTGGAAATCAAAGTTGACTTCCCGTAACCGTAACAGGAATTGAATTTGTTGCCAAGGTAGTGCAACGGTTTTCTTGGCATGTCTTTTCGCAATAATTTTGTGCGTTTTTCTGTATAATTTATTTTTACATCTCCAATGTATTCTGCTAAGCTTCCATTTAAAAAACTCATTTTTATTAGAAGTTGGTGTAAATGAGATAAAATAAATAATAACGCAATTTAAATAAATAATTAAATATTAAAGATCAATAATTTATTTACTTTATGTATGCAAATTTTTCTTTAATAGAAAAATGGCAAATTTCTATTAAAATTTCAGAATTAAATTGGTTAATTGCGGTTAATTGATATTTATTTATTAAAGTAGCGCAGGTCAAACATAAATTCAATGTCTATATAAAAATGAGGCTGGAAAAACGGATTAAAGTATAATAACTTGCAAGCTTTAACCCTTTTGGCCCAGCGTGACGGTGAAAACGAAACCCTCTGTCGAAAACAAGCTCTCTGGCATACACGAGATAAATCTCATCGGCCCGGCTGAAAAAGTAATTTCCGCGTTTTTGCTCTCATGTGAGGATTTTTCACCGCGAGCAACTTTTTCACGAGTGCCAGCACCTGAGAGGCCTGTTAACCAGAATGAGATAATCCGCAGCGCCGAAGCACGCCAATTACTGAATTTACGTCGGCAAACGAAAGAGATTTCAAAATCCGCACGTTGAGCGCTCAAAACAACTCTCGGCACTTTTAAATGCTCTTTCGCCCTGAGGCTTAGTGACGAACGAAGGAAAAAAGCTTCTTTTTGTGCATGTGCGTCTCACGAGTATAGCATTCTCTCTTTTTATATCTCGCGACTCATCCGTCATCTCGTTCTCCGTTTCCCTCGGCGGCCATGATACCAAACAGCCCCGCGGGCGAGCAACCATCCGATAATAAATGTCGCGTGCCCTGAATTAAAGCTGCTGTTTGTGGGAAGAGTAAGTGCATGATTTTTTGCTATGTCCTCGGGGGAAGTTTTAGTTGAAATGAGAAAAGTGCCACATTTATCTTGAGTGTTATTTACCTTTAATAAATTCATAAATTATTCAAAAGAACACTTTTTTCTAGTTAAATTAAGTTAAATAATTAGATGCATTCATTTGTGAAAATCTTTTTTTTTTTCAAATAAAAATCCAGTTTTCTCACTAGAAAGTACAATTTACGATTGAAATTGATTGCTCAATTAATAATTTTTCCAAACTCCTCTGGAGGAGAAATAAAATAATATTGGTAGCATAAATTTTAATTTATATAGGCAGGACATCTGCAGGACATGATTTTTCATAATTAAATAATGATAATTTAGATTTTAAACTTTTTCGTTGCTCAAAAATACACAGTATATATTAATTATGCTCATCCTTCTCTTACTATTTGCAAGCGTTTTATTTTCCTTTTCAAATTTATTCCTTGTGTTCTACTTGCTGATCATTTTATATTTGTTCAAATAAACCTGCGAGAAATTTTAATTAAATTAGCATAATTGTAAGATGGCAAAGCCAGAACACGTGGTGGTTAAGTTGGAGTTGGAATAGCGACGAAATTTCCTCAAGAGCTGCGCTATTAATTAAACCGCTTGGGAACAGGTGTCGTTCACTCTCTCCCTCTCCGTTTCTTAATCAAGCGGCTGCCGAATTAATGAATTCGCTGACAACTCGTGGTTCATCCTGCAGTCGAACAAACGCAATGGCAGCGGACGATAAACTGACTCAACACATTGCGAGTGTGTGTTTGAACAGAAGTGCTGTCGGTTGCACGCAAACAAAACGCGAAGGCAGGGAAGACAAACTCGCGCGGGCTACAACAACCTACGCATATTTGCACACGATGCGTTTGCGTTTCATTAGGCAGAGAGCCTTGCCAAGATAATAATAATCAAATCCGAGAATTGTTTGAGGATCACTTTGCGACTTTCAAAGAAGCCCAAAGCCCGAGGCTGAAAATGTTTCGTAATTCATAAGCCGACCTATCTTGTTAAGATGATTCATTGATATAATTGTGAAAAATCCATTCAGTATTAATTTAGGTTGACAGAATATCCAAAAACTTTCACCTCTTTTGGAACTCTATTAACCTTTGAGAAATTATAACTTCTTATGTAGCCCAGCAATTTAAAAATGTTATTAAAAAAATTGTTTATTACAATTTTTAATAATAACACAATTTAAATTTACACTCTCAATAATATATTTTATATTTAATTTTATTTTAATTATATTTTATATTATAAATATTTTGTTTTATTTAGAATTTGTAATAAATTATTATTTTTTTAATTTTCAAAAATAGAAATACAAATTTCATGACTGTTTAAAAATTCATAATTATAAAACACAAATGATACAATAGAAGCTTAAAGAAAATAAATATCGAAAAATCGAGTTGTTTTCAGTTTTTCATTCCCAGTCAGGATTGTCAACACAAATTTTCATAATTTATTTCATAAATTTAATCAAATGCATTATAAAAATAAATTCTAATCATTTTTATTAATTATTTTATTAAAAGTAAAATTGATTTCTTAGGGGCTGTTGGAATTCAAGAAAAGGTATTGTTTTCACTGGTTTTCAAATTTCAAACATAAACCCACAATAATTCAAATCTGAATTATTGTTTTGAAAACCACCCTATCAAAGAATCCAATGGAAATTTCCCAAAATAAAAATATTTCTCATAGAAAGAAGATTTTTAAATGTAAAGAAAAATAAATAAAAATTTCTTGAAACAAAACAGTTAAAACACATTCTTATTGGCTGCAGCTAAATTCAAAGTTTGAAAATGGAAAGGTGTGCGCTGGGTGTGCGGTTCTGCGAGCGCCGCGTTAACCAAGCCTCTCCTGCTGCGCGGTTTGTGCCTCCCGTTGGGCGTTTTATTAACACAGTCTCCAGCGGCCACGTGCTGATGAAGTGAATGGAAAAGCGAGCGAACCGATTTTGACTTAATGAAAAGCTTACGTCAGCCGCGATCATGTTGAATTTTTAATCACAGTAAACATCAGCAATGGATTGAAGCACATTTTCTGCTGCGTCTGCAAAAATTACTCTGGATTAATTGATTAAATGTTATGACTTGAGTAGAAAAAAAACTTATAATTTGCTTGAATTTTTATAAATTTTTGTTCAGGATAAGCACCTTGCTTCTTCAGCCTTTGAGAAACGAGCGATTGATCGTAAAACTTTGCGCACAATAAGCCCCTCCGAAGAACCACCTTTTGCAAATTTGCCTGTAATAAGCCCTTGTTTCGTTGTTGTTGTTGAGCAGTTTAACGAGCGGGCGGTCTCTCATTAGGGCCGTAATTTCTCTCGCCGACTAAAACAACAGCAACTCCCTCGCTACACGTCCATAAAACTCGTCTCTGCTCCCGAATGTCGAATGTCACAGACAAACTAGCTGCTTTCAACTCCGATTGATTTATCGCTTTGATTATACAACTGCGACTCTATTCAGAATGTCTGTCGTGGATTTGTTTCAACTCCATGACACACCGACCATTTGTATTTATGTTTGATATTCACTATTCATCGCAAAAACAAAGTAGGAACACAACATTTTTATCATGTCATAAATTATTTATTTTAAATTAGGGCTTGGATTCTTCTTTCTCAATTTAAAATTAACGTTTGAATTCTTAATTTTTAAAATTAGAAATCTTTTAATCAATTTTAGGAGTTAATAATATGTTGATAAGTTTAAATGATTTAATTATAATTACAAATTATTTGTTATGAAAGAATCAACCGCACTTAAAGATCCTCTCCGGTCATTTGTATTGCTCTTTATTCTGAAAGATTGCCAAACTTTGAGTATATTTTGTGCAAACACTATTTGAAAACTCAAAACCGTTGCGTCGCAATCAAAAGAAAATTTAAATACTAGTGATTCGCGCGAAAAACGTGTGAGAATTGAGTAGCCAATCAGATCCATCAGTTTTGTACAAAAACTGCAGAATTTGGTCACATTGGCGCTGCGATCGCTGATTTTGCCACTAATGCCCCACGGCGATGCAGAAAACTTGGCAAATCAGCGATCGCAGCGCCAATGTGACCAAATCTTGCAGTTTTTGGACTTTAACTGATGGATCTGATTGGAAACTCAATTCTCACATGTTTTTCGCGCGAATCACTCGGTATTTAGGTTTTCTTTTGATTGCGAAGTAACGGTTTGGAATTTTCACACAGTGTTTTCACAAAATATGCTTGAAATTTAGCAATCTTTCAGAAAAGAGAGCAAAACAAATGATTGGAGAGGATCTTTAATATGAAAGACGGAGCTTGAAGAAAATTTTTATGTTTATGTGAAATAGAAGATTGAACATTAATAAAAAGATAACTATTTAATGTAATAAACTAAATTTTATTAATTCTTACTTTTTTATTCATTTTAATGTGAAAATTATGAAAATAAAATTTTAAAAAATAGGAATAAATGAGTGTGTTTAACTAAATATTAAAATTTTGCAATGTTTTAATTAAACAATTAGCTGTTTTTTTTACTGTTTTAATTAGCTTCAATTTGCAGCTTAAAAATGCATGCAGGGGTAGGTTGATTGTTGACAAGCCCTGCACTTTTGGAGCTCAAGCGCCCCTTAATGCATAATGGAAAACAAACTTTCGTCTGAAAGTTGCGCCTGCAGCTAAATTAGTTGAACGATGCCTTCAATCAAAACGCAATTAGTGCCATCCGGAGTCAATTAGCATCGCGGCGGCTGTGTAATTATGCTAATAACCTCATCGGCCCGCCACCGCGAGGAAATTGCCTCCGGAACCCACACCGCATTATGCACATTCGCATTTACATGAGCGCGTCGAATTCAATCACCAGTTTTCGCAGGAAAGACGTGTGCACGCCCGGAACGGTGTGTGTGTGTGTTTGTGTCAACAAATATTATTTTACCTCTTGAAAGGAAGAGCGAAAGGAAAAGAGCAGCTTGTTAGTTTTACGGTCGCATCTCTCTCGAAAACGATTTTACGGCCCTAAAGAGAGGCTCGTTGGAATTCGGCACTCGTATTTTTTTTTTAAACCATTAACATGAATGGACGTTAAAATGTGGAAAAGGATACTCGCGAGTCGTGCAGGAGTGCAAAGAGCTGGGGATAATCATCGCGCAAAAGCACTTTGGACTTTTCTGTTTCAATTCCGGATGAAAGCGAGAAAATACGAGTGGAGCTGAATTTAAGTAGCTTACGAGTAGCTCCATGAGTAAAAGGAAACATTAAACCGTTTCATGCATTTCCATATCAAAATTTAAACTAGAAACTATAGTAAATAAATAAAGATTTTGTTTCAAAATGTTTAACAAAATGCAATGGTTATTAAAATAAATCATGTAAATTTATGATAAGTTTAAAAATTTAGCAGTTCACAGTTCACAAGTTTCGGCTCCAGTCAGGCATTTGGAGCTGTTTTTCCAAAAATTCAACAGTTGATTATTTTTTTCAATAATATGTTTCAGAGCAATTAAAATTTGACAATAAACAGAGAAACTTTACTATAAATAAGCATTGTTAATTCTAATTTAAATATTCAATTATTATCAACATTGTTACAAAAAATTGTTTCAATTCAATTTTTAAATAATAATTTAAAAGGGTATTTTTGCACAAAAAGACACCGCCACTAGCAAGAATTCTTGAAATTAAATTAATCTCTTCAAAATATTCATAACAAAATTTAATTTAATGCCAAAGTTGAAAATTAAATCTGCTTTGAGAGCGAGATACTGCGTGCGTCTTATTTAGTGCTTTTGTTCACTCTCTCGCGACGCACTTGGAGTTGTATGTGCTGTGCTGGCTGCTCGCCGGAATGGAAGGAATAAATTAACTTTGGCTCCAACAACACTGTGAACTTCGTAATGAGAAAATGTCTCTTAAGTGCCGCCACTGCTTCTGCTCCACTGACGACGCGCCAAAGAAGAATGCAAATCTTGCAAACGAATCCATATTTATACGCGTGTATATAAATTATAAATTTATCTTGCAAAGCTCGGGGAAGATTCTACTTTGGGGTTTCGAGGTCGTGTTTATTCTGGCATGAGGATTTCGCTCAATTATTTCTATGCAGAATTCTGCTGCGACATGTAATCTGATTGAGACCCTATTTTTGCTTTATTTACTGAAATAGAAATCTATTTGCAAGAAAGTTGTTTTAAGTTGTTTATTTAGATTTCATGATATTTATTTCTTATTTTTTTGTGGTTGATCTTTCTAAGAAATTTAATTTTGTGAAATCCCCACTTTTCAATTGATTTATTTAACTATTTATTAAACTATTAGCTTAATCATGGAAATTAACCAACTCAACCGGTCTTATTTTTATTTTTTTAAATTCTACCATGTTTTAATTAATTCAAGGGTAATCCATGAATAAACTTTGACCCAACCAGGAACTTTGGCACAAACTTGGCTCTAAATCAAATTACAGCCCGAGTGCCATTCCGTTTTCTCGCTGCTTGTGCATTATTAAATCGCATGCCAAGGCATCAGGTTAAGTGGCCGGTGCGCGCTTCCTTTGTCCACGCCATTGTTCTGTCGAGAAAACGGACCGAGCTCGTAAGTGGCGCTCGCCGCCGTGAAATCTGTCGTGAGAGACACACCCGTCCTTGGAAGCTGCGAGAGGGAAAAATAAGGAAGCCCTTGCGTGCGAACCAAAGTTCTAAACAAGGCGCGCGTGGATGCGAACCAAGCTCGTCCTCTCTTTTTCGAGAAGGTGAAACTCGAGAACTACTTTTGCCAACATCCGAGCAGAGAACGCGAAACTTGTCCCTTGGCGTGGACGAGATGAAGGTTTTTACACTTCGGCGTGTGGAATGTGATTGAAAATTGAGAGCTGGAAGTTTGAGGGGTAAATTGATACGAAGGTCAAAGGTTGGATAAGAGTGTTTGATATGGGCAAAAGGGAACAAGAATATGAATGACATGTGAAATTGGGAATCAAAAAGAGAAGATCACATTCTATAGAGAGAGAAAGAAAACTTATTGCCTTCATGTCAATATTGTCAATTTTCCCTAATAATTTTTTTTATTATTATGATTTACGGATTGCAATTTTTGGATATTTTTAAAAATTCAATTATAAAAAATTAAATTTTCTTCTTCTGTGGGATCTGATTAAAGTGTAAAAACTGATCGCTTCTAAACAAACTGGAAAAACTATAAAAACGATCAATAAAAATAGAGTTCCAGGTTTTATCTAGTTACATAGTAGTGGGGAAAGTTAATCACAATCAGATAATTATTATTAATTAAAAAATCTGTTAAATGAACACCAAGAAATTTTGCTACAATTAGATTTCCTCTAATCCTTTGGTTCCAATGATACGCTGATCTGATTTAAACTTAAACCTTTTCATTTATCAAGCATTTAATTCAACTAATTTAACGCAATTATGAAATCATCCAATAATTTAAAATACTATGGATCCATTTTAAATTTGAGTTTTCTAAGAATATTCGCTCGGTTCGACTTTCTGCCTGTGTTTTCAATTTACCTCTTCGAATCGTGTAAATTTGTTCGTAAATATCCGCACTATTTTCAAAAAACAAGTGAAGTTCATAATTATCAGACACGGGCAAAAAGGGATTTGTATGTTCCTGCTCTCAGACTTTGTTAATTTCTAAGCAGAACCCTTTGACTTGTCTGGCTTCCTTGTATAACAAATTGCCTGTTTCGATTCGCTTAGAGCCTCGATACAAGTTTTTTGAAAGTAGTTTGAGGCGATTTGTTCATTCACATAAATTTTATAGCAAAGAAGAGTTTTTTCAACTAATTGTAATATTTTTGTTGTTTTTTACTCTCTTTTTTCTACTTGTTTCGTACTATGTTGCAAATGAGGCTCGTCGCAATGAGTAATTACATCGTGGTGACGCCTCATAAGTCAATAAAGATCAATAATAATAATTACAAATTGTAATCGCAATAGTATGGTTTCGAGCCGCCCAAAAACCAATAAGGAAATTTCAGAAATAAAATTATATCTGATTTAACTCTCGAGGTGGACATGGGACTCGCTAACGGAAGAAGGAAAAGATGGTCCGGTGAATTTATACCAGTGCGTCCGCACCGCGTTACATAAGAAACCGGAATGGATCGGACCGACGAATGCCGCCTCGACTGGGTAATAATTTTCCAGCAAATTTCCGCCGCAAACTGGCACCAACGTCGGCCACCGTAAAGTGCGTGCGAATTTGCCCATACAAAAGCTGCTGCGAGAGGGGGCGGATGGGCATGTGTGGGTGCCGCTTCTTCTTATTTCGCTCGGCGCTGAGGCCGCTCATCGATCCCGAATCGCACCAGCAGTGGGCGCCGAGTGGAAAGAGCGAATCCATTTCTCTCTCTCTTGTTCTCTCCGGCAGCGTCCGCCGGAATAAATTCGTTTACGGCTCCGCGCCGACCGACTTTTACGGTGCGATGTAATTACGCGTGCTGCTGCTCGGCGTGTTTTTGTTCCGTCGGCGTGATCGCAATTTGATGGTCGCCCCTCGCCACATCCCTCGTACTCTATGCGTTTGGTATTTTGCAATCGAAATGCAATCAACCCCCGATTGTAATGTTTTATCCGATCAACTTGGTTTCCCCGTTTTCATCAAATATATAAGATTTTGCATTTTTATTATTTCTTGCAACATTTGCATAGAGTTCTTAAATTTAAAAATATTGTTGCTTATTTTGTTAATTGATCACAAAAAGGGGAGACATATTCTTAAAATTTTTAAAATAATTGAAAGTATAAAAAGATCGAAGAATTTTACAACATAAAACTTTTTTGAATCACAAAATAAAAATTAAAGCATATTATGTTACTGAAAATCATTGAAAGGCTAAAACATTTTCTTGCATTTAATCAGTTCTTCTTATTTAACATTTCTTTGCAATCAGTCATTTGATGGAAGTGAAGAAATCAGGATTTTTCTTCGTTGTAAAAATTTGTTTTTATTAAAAAAAAAAAAAATGGTTCATTAAATAAGGTCGCAGACTGAGATCGAAACTGGCAGAGCCATTTGTTTTTGAATAAAATCAAATTTTTTACAACAAGGAAAAGCCCGATCTCGTCATTTCCATGATCATCTCCTCGAGTGTCGATTTCTTCAAACACACTCGTTTGATATTTTTTTCATTATTTTCTTACTTTTTATCAAAATTATTCTTTTAGAGTTCTCTTTTTGTGACAGCATCAATTAATTTTGCAAAAAAGAAATTTATTGCTTTTGATAATACAATAAAATTTAATTATTTGACATTTTATCTACTTGAATTTTTCACAATTTTTTACTTTGTGATACTCTTGACTTAATTATGTATAATTATATTAAAGAATAAATTATTTTGTGCAAGTTGAAACCGAAGGGAATTATTTCCTGTTCATTAAAAAGCACCTCAATCTAATTAATTAAATGTTCACACATTTTTATAGATAGAAACTTATAAAGGACATAAACATTTTTCACTTTTGACCAGAAATGCAAAAGTTTCCGTCTGCGAAAGTTTGTGCTGTTTTTTTTTCGTCTTTCTTTCTTTCTGGTCTCGTGCGTCTCGCAAAAGTAGCAATTTCTCAGACGGGACGGTCCCCTCGGTGCGATATTTCAGCGGGGCGCAATGGAGCTAACGGAGGCACCATCGACATGCAAACAAAAGGGGCATCAGTCTATTTGACGTGTTGTTTGTGTGTTTTATTCGGGTCCCGCCGGAGGGTTGATATTCATTCTTCGCCGTTTGATCCCATCGAGTCTCTCTTCTTTCCTCAACGCTCTCGCTACTTTTCTTTTGTGTCAGACACACCAGCGGCACACAAAGGAGAGAACAGTTGCAAATTATGGAGTGAGAGAAAGAAAGAGACAGAGTGAAAAGCTTTCCTAGAATGGCGGCAACGCTTCGAGCCACTTAATTATCACGTCAGCGCCCTAATTGGTTCCACTCCAGAGAACACCATTGCAGATTTTTCAAGAAGCTAATTTTTATTTTTGTATTGGAAACTTTTCATCCTCTTAGAATCAGAATTTTTATTTGAAATAATGGGTGCACTTAAAAGCAGAAACTAAGTTCATATTTCAATATTTTTTTTCAATTTTTTGTTGTAAATTTATAATAAATAATTATAATTTGAGAACGAAACCAACAATTTCAAATTAATAAAAGTTAATGGTTTTAAAATACGCAAAATCTTTGCAAAATACCAAACGAAAAGAACAATGCGATCTATAATATTAAAGTTTTTAAGAGAATAAATTTATTTTAAATAAATCTATAATAATAAATGTAATTAAAGCATTGTCTTTTTTCCCACATCGAGGTTTCCATGATAAAACAAAACAATTTAAAAAAAAAAAAAAAACAATGAAATCGATTTTCTTGCTGTGCTGGACAGTGTTTATTTGTCCAAATCGGTACATAACATTATTTAAATTCAATTGTTGAGAACAATTTATTTGAAAAAAAAGGGAATTTTTGGACAAAACGGAACCACCACTAGGAAGAATTTTGCAAAACTTCCGACATCAAAAAGACCCCATCCGCCGCAGCTAAAAAATGACACTTACTTTGTTATCTAAAATTGAAATCCTTTCGCAGCAAGCAAAGTTTTCAGTGACAGTTCAGTAAAAAACTGTAATCTGAAAATTGAATTCACAATTTTCACTTTCTGTTTTGTAAGAATAAAAATTACCATTCAAATGTAAATAGTGATTGCGAATGCGAAAAATGTGGGATGAAAATTAACTTGTATCATTTTAGTGAATGCTGTGAAAATAATTTAACCTGTCCGAAGCTGCAAGGATGAATTATAAATAATTAATCGCATGTTGAAATGTTGTACACATTTTATGTTTTTTCAAGAGCGAGTTTGAGCACACAAATAATGCAACAGTGTCAAAAATAAGTGTGAATTGTTAGCAAGTTTAAGTGCCAAAGAGGAGAATGCAAATGGGACGTTTGGTGCGAAATTCCGTCAACGCGTGCGTCTATTTTTAAACACCTGCTGCGGGTTCAAAGGATGCCGCTTTGAAAAGCCACATCCTGACGGCTTTTATGAGCGAGGAGCGCGCCCGTTGCTGACCGACGCGCTCGGTTGCCGACCTACTTCCTCCAAACACGGCGCCTCCATTGTTCGGCAATTATTCATCGCGAGCGCGCGGGCGTTCGGCCATAAAAGCAGCCGTGAGAGACAGAAACATACACACTGAAGAAGAAAACGGAGCCAGGAAAAAGGCTAATCCGCTGCGAGCGAAACAAAGCGATTGGTGCATCAGCCGAAGCCGTTTTGCCGCTGCAAATTGGATAAGCCGGAAAGCAGCGCCTTAATTCGCTCAGAAAGGGAGGACAGATGTGGACGTGACTTGAGCGACAAATCGGCGACACATGCACGGAATTGCTGCGAGAATGTGTTAGTTGAGTGCTTTCGTTGCTTAATTACGCCAGAGCTAGATGATAATTGTCGGTTTCTTTTTGTCATTTAAAATAAAATAAAAAAAAACGATCCATATTTAGGAATTATTGCAAATTTAGAAGAAAAAAAAGTAATGAATTTAAATAGATAAATGTAAAAGTAATTACAAAAAATTTGATTGAAGAAATTGACAATCATGGAAATGAAAAGATTTGTGTGCTTTTCCTCGTGGCAGAAATTGTTTTTTACTAAAAAATATGGCTCATTTGTGTTGGCCATTTGCTTTTGAATAAAAACAATTTCTGCAACGAGGAAAAAGTGCGATTTATTCATTAATTCCATAATTAAAGAAGATTATGTTTGAAAAATGAAAAAGAAATCAATCATTAATAATTACGACAACACAATTTCATTTCTTTTGATCATTTTCTCATCACTTTATTCAATTTTGTTTCTGATGTATTTCATTTTTTATAAAATATCATCATCAAAGGAACAATAATTTTACATAAAATTAAAATAAAAATCACAAAAATTCTTGTTTACAATTTTATTTTGCTATTTACACTTTTTTAGGAAATATTCAGCGTGATAAAATAAATTAATGGCGACATCACGGAAAAAAGTACGAGGGAAGTGGAAAATTGATATTCAGGTCGCATCTCTCTCTCTCTCTCTCTACATACAGAACTCGTGTATCTTTATCAAAATGCGCATTTTCCATTTTCCTCTTTCCATTTTTTTCCTCGGCTCTCTTGCACGCGCGGCCGTTAAACTCAATTTGGAAACTTCCCTGATGTCGGGGTAAACTCGGCACTTCCTCGAGCGGCCACTGATGGTGCTTGCTGCACCATTCGTGGCCGAAGCTGAGAGACAGACAGGGCATCAGGTGACAGAGCAGCAAGATTGAAAGGAGAGTCGTTTATGAGTAGCCAAGTGACACAGTTGCGTTTTGTAATATGTGCAAAGAAAAAGGCTAATTAATAACAACCAACATTTTAAAGTAAGTAATTATCGTTTCAATCAATCCTAGCCACCCCATACCAACGATGACCGATCGTTTCCCGACAACTGGCGCCCAACTAACAGCCCCCGAAACCCTCCACCCAACGTGCATCCTTGCTTAGCAACAAGCCACATTCGGCGGCCATTATCCCGGAGACAAGCCCCACGACTACCTATCATGACGACTTCTTTTCCCATTCTCTTCACTGGCCACTCTGAAGAAGAGTGTTTCAGTCGCCAAATGGCTCTCCTTCAGGAAGAAAATCGCGCCCTGAAGACCAAGTTGGGCCATGGCTCTGGCTAGGGGTTCCAACTTCCCCCTCCACCACCATTCCTTATTTTTTGAATCAAAATTACAAAAATTAACAAATACCCCTTGGAACCCAAAATCAAGCTAATCAACCCCTAACACTAATTCCCCTTCCATTTTCCCCTTCCCCTACTGCTCAAATCCAATGGGCCCAATCCACCCAATTTTTAATGACAAATCCGGGTGTCTTTGAAATGACCCTCGCGATGGGTGAATCCGGACCCTTAGTGGCTTTCCTCATCGGCGAGTCGGGTGTTAATCCGCGCCCGACGCAACCCCGGAAGGCCCGGTATCTCCAAGCACCACCCTCCCGCGGAGTCAAATTGAAACCCATTGACGATTAGGCTTCATTCGAGGGGACGATGACCCCGTAAGGTCTCAAAAAAATGGTGGCACGGTTTCTGATCCCGATTCCAATCCCGCCAGCGGGGGCCCGGTATCTCTGACTCTCCCTCAAGCCTCATTGTCAAAGGAACACCTTAGTCGACCCAAAAAATAATTTCTTCCCAAAACAAAAAAACAGAAATCGAGTAAAAAAAACAAAAATTAGAGTAGAGCAAAATAGATTGAAGAAAAATTAGATTCGACTGGGAAAAATAGCCAAATAGAAAAAAATGGGAGTAGAGTCAAAGCAAAAAGTAGAATAGAAAAACCTAGTTTAAATTGAAGTTCAATTATCAGAACCAATTTTAAATTTCCCCAAACCCGACAAATGAAAAAATCAAAATACTAAAATTCTTCTCAGTTTCAGAATGCTCTTGAACCATGGTGCCTTGACCAACATCTAATTAACAAAAAAAATTTCCAAATTACAGGAACCATATTCGCCTCTTCAAGGCGACCCCATTCAATTTTAGAGGGTAAATCATGAGCACTTTAATTCCCTTTTTCTTAGCTTTAAACACTCGTCAACAAATTAATTTTAAACCAATCACACAATACACAAATGAAACACAAAACTGTCAATCAAAATTCACGAACAAACTGTACTTTCGGCAAATCAAAAAATTAAAATGTAACACAACACAAACAGGTGCGTGAAACAAATTTATTTTCAACTCGCTCAAATCATTGCTTTGCGCAAAAAATTGGAGTTCAGTCCTTCTCAATTTTGGTTCTCAAAACCACATTTCATCCCTCCACTACAAAAAAAAAAAAAAAATGCGTCTCCAACTCGTAGGTATATCTGCTTCTGTTGTCCCGGGGGGGAAACGCCAGTTTGCTATGGGACCTTGTCCACCCCATTTAAGCAATGCCTGCCCTGGGTAGCAGCGGAAGTAGAGAAAACTGCTGAGAAACAACTCCTATTTCTTGCGCAACGCACCCCAAGAATTCGACAATTAAAATTTTAATTTCAAAAACAATTAAATTGTACAACTAAAATTAACTTCTCAAATTAATTCGACACAAATACCCTCCAGTGCTCAATTGAAAAATGTATCTTTAATTTTACGTTGTGCTCAATTGAAAATGCATCTTTAATTTTAAGTTTTGCTCAATTGAAAATGTATCTTTCAATTTATGTGTTCTATTGAAAATGTGTATCTTTAAAATTAAATTGTTGTCCTCATGTCACCGATGATCTTGTCTCCTCTCAGCCGGGGAGGTGTCGGGGTAAACTCGGCACTTCCTCGAGCGGCCACTGATGGTGCTTGCTGCACCATTCGTGGCCGAAGCTGAGAGACAGACAGGGCATCAGGTGACAGAGCAGCAAGATTGAAAGGAGAGTCGTTTATGAGTAGCCAAGTGACACAGTTGCGTTTTGTAATATGTGCAAAGAAAAAGGCTAATTAATAACAACCAACATTTTAAAGTAAGTAATTATCGTTTCAATCAATCCTAGCCACCCCATACCAACGATGACCGATCGTTTCCCGACACTGAAATGAAATGCATGGTGGTCTGCACGAGAGATAAACGCAACTCCGCGCTCTCCAAATGCTGCTCCGCAATGCACCAGAGCGATGGAGAAACAGCCAACACACATTCATTGTATGATGAGTGTTTTTATTACGCACACACACCAACTTTTAAGTGCCGCGAGAACGAAAATACGCGTGCATTGCCATCATAATAGGTCTCTGCATTTTGCTCCGTTGCCAAGATAAGCAGTTGAAAAACGATTCAAACGAACTTTAAAGAGGATGCTTCATGCCTATGCCTTGCAACCTCTTTTTATTATCAATTAACAAGAATGAAGAATTGAAAAGATTCTATATTTATTTAGGAAACTTAATTATATAATTTTTGCCTGCAAAAAGATGATTTGGAAAACTTATTAACCAAATTCTGGTCTTAAAATTAAAACCATAATATCACATTTTTTCGGATTCAGATGCAAGTTTCTTATGTAAATCAATTAGTTAATGACTTATTTTTTCAATAATGTTAGTTAAATATTTTTCCTGTGAGTTTTATTAAACGTTTTAAATGTTAAATTTTAAACATTTTCAACAGTAAAAGCCTTTTTTCCTAAATAAAATAAATTTTTAGTAAAAAAACTAAAACTTAAAAATTAAATAAATAATTATTTATTATTAATATTTAAATTTTATTATAAATTTTGTAAAAGTTAGAAAGTCAAAACATGAATTACATTTTTTTTTCAGAAGTGCTGTTAATTATATGAATTATTTTAAGATTCATGATTAAAATATTACTTTTTAATTTAAAAAACTGCATTGGATTGTTTAAATTTCAAATTATTTCATATATTAAATTGTATTATTAGCAAAAGACAGAGAAAATTGACATTAATAATAAATTTTTGATTGCAATACTGGTTTTAAAATTAGAATTCACCAAAATTTGAAGTATTTAAGCTCTCTGAAATAAATTTTGTTTATACCGATTTTTAAAAGTAAAATTCACTTTCCTACTTGAAAATGAATTGCTTTTCAACACAATTAATCTTCAGCTTTTCTCCAGTGGGATAAATTAAACCAGCGCGCTAACAAAAGGGTCACAAAACAATAAACAGTATGTGGCGCGCGGTCTGCAAAATGCAAATCGCACTCGCGGGAGTTGCGCGAGGCGAAATGTTCACTCTTGAAAATAATGAAATCCAGCTTCTCGTGCGCTCAGCCGTCGCGCACCTGTGCGTTCCAACGCGATTTTGCTGCTTTGTCTCTGTTTTTCGTCTCGTTCTCCGGAGCGCACGTGAAAATAATGCAAAAGCGGCCAACTCATTGTGCCGGCGCTCATTATTTCTGTTTCGGTCCCACACTGGCGGGTGGGCTGTTAATTCCCAGCCACACAGGCGAACGAACCCCACCAGCTCAGCTTCATTAGACGGCACGGAAATTTTTTTCTCTGCTTCCCTGCAAATCATCTCTCGCTGCTAATTGAGAAGCGCCAAGATAAATTGCGGGCAATGCAAAGCTCGCGGGATTGCTCCGTCATTTTGCTCATTACCTGCCAAGAAAGCTCTTGAAATCGTTGTATAAAAACTTTTTTTAGCTCTATTTGCAGGGGGAACTCAAAAAAAAAAAATCACCCCCAAGCTGAAATGATAATTTTTCAAATCAATCATCTCGCTGCCAAATAAAGGCGTGGGAAGAACTTTTGCAGTTGCCACGTTTAAGCGACACATTGATTAATTAAATTGAAATTTCTGGGAAATCCATGATCGGCAAACTCAAAATTGTGTCTTTTATTTTTAATTTTTCCATTTCTGGCTATAAAATAATTAACATGAAAGTCAGAACATTTTTTATTTCTGTGAAATACAAAATATTATTGTGAAATTTAATTTTTTTTATAAATTTTGTTTATTTTTACAAATGGTTTACATTCAATTGTTGAAAACAATTTATTTTAAAAGAATTGTTGGATAAAACGGCAGCGCCACTAGCAAGAATTTTGGTAAAACTTCGGAGATCAAAAAGACTCCATCCTCCGCAGTGAGCCTCGGTTGACTTTTTTTACGTTCTTATCACTTAGTTTTTGTCCTTTTTGCCCAATTTTTTTTATTTTTTAACAAATTTGTTTACATTAAGACTCCCCAAAATATTTTTTTTAATTATTTGGAATTTGAATATTATTCTTGAATAAAAATTCAGTAAAACGAACAATGACCTTGACCTAGTTTCAGTTTTTCTCCTCTAGAATTTATTAAAAGATTATCTTTTTGAGAATAAACTTCTAGAAGAATGGTAGAAATTTTCATTTCGAATCTATTTGCTCCAGTGAGTCATATTAATTCTCGGTAAAAAAAAAATGTGAAAAGCCCTTGACGCCGACGATAATAAAGAGCCTTTCGCTCTTCATTCTCTTGTCAGTCCATTTTCGCCGAGATAAAAGCCGTAGATAGGCCGGCCATCTGCCTGTAAAACAAATATTTTGTCGTTGACATTATTTGTTTGCTGATTGATCTGCGGCTGATCGTTGCGTGTGTGTCCGTGTGTTGCAGGTGGAGGAGGTCGAGGGAAACTGTTCATCGCCGTCGCCTCCCCCTCCGCCGAGCGCGGGCTCCCTGGCGGGCCCGTCGTCGCGGGGCCACCACCGCAGCAGCGCCACCAGCAGCAGAGCCATGGTCGACAGCACCGGAGTCGTCGCCCCGTCCACGCCCGCCGCGGCCCAAAACGGTGAGTCCGCGCTTTATTGCGGCCTAGCCAAGTTGGCTCGAGTTTTTAGTGCGCAACTCCCTCTTGTTTCACCTGATTCGCGCGAGATCTGCAAAGTCTTGTCGTTCCATTACAGAACTGGAGTTTATTTTCTTCTTTTACTACTTGTTGGAGGAAAGTAGTGCAGTATAAATTACAAATTTGAAGTAGTTTTGCATCAATGGATGCGTTTCAACTTCTTCTTCAAGGAGACAATCAACTTTTAATATATTTTAATTTAAAAAAAAAATAGTTAAATTTATTTTTACAACTGATATAATATATTTTTGTTTTTATAATTATTAATAATTTATTTTTATTGTTAATTTACTCATTTAAATGCTAAGACAAAATTAAATTCTGTCTTTGTTTTCAATTAAATTGAAGCAATTTTTTATTTTCTAATTAAACATAAAATAAATTCGTATGTAACGGAAAATTTACAATTGAATTCGTAAAAAAACACATAAAACAAGGAGTAAATTTATTATTGTGATAGTTTCAATTTAAATTTTTATTGTCAAATATTTAATACCATATTTTAATGGAAAATCTTCTCGTGAAATTATGTTTTATGTTCAAAAACTACTTAAATTTCAGCACGGCTGCTCTAATTTGCAATCTTGTAATTTTTTTAACAGTGGCGCGCGGCGACTCTTCAGACGCGAGCGTTCCGTCATCGCGGTCGGTCAGCCAGGAGGAAAAGAGCAACCTGAGCTCGGCTCTGCCCTCCCTGGGCACCTCCAGGGAGGAAGAGGCCGTCG
The DNA here is from genome assembly GCF_031216515.1 of Neocloeon triangulifer. Lineage (NCBI taxonomy): Eukaryota > Metazoa > Arthropoda > Insecta > Ephemeroptera > Baetidae > Neocloeon > Neocloeon triangulifer. The sequence goes on along the minus strand of NW_026775555.1, from coordinate 2,217,733 downwards.
GCTCAGACCACGCCAGCGACGCCTCGGACAGAAGTTCCTCCAACGCCGGAAACCGGTACCAAAAGTACATTTGGCCAGAGAGCATTTTTTTCCATATTTCTTACATTTAATAGCACATAATTATCTCCAAAACATTTATATAATCAATTAACTTTTAAACATGACACCGCGCCGGAAATCAACACTCAAAAATAAATACACGCACACAAAACACCAAGAAATATGCAAATATTTAAATATGGTAAAATATAAACGATTGTGTACTTAAGTAAGTTTTAGTCTGCCTGAAGAGGATTGTCATTTATATAAATATATTGTTTTTAATCTCTGTTCTGCTACTTGACCGCGCCCTGGTCAAAAGTGAAAGCTTCAAGTGCTGATCTGTTGGATGTATTTGCAGCAGCGGTAGGGGTGGCAGCAGTAGGTGCTCGCCGCACCCCCCGCTTGACAGGTCAAAGAGCACCGGCGAGCGGCGCTGGGCCAATTTGCGAGCTGTTGTCGCGCTCTACGGTCGCCTGCGCCAAATCAAGAGGTTAGCCCCATTGTGCCCCAACCAACCATCCAAATACGTCTCATTCTGTCTTAATTATATACTCGTAGTCAAAATTCGATCGATTCGATATAGCCCGGGCCAAACAAAATCTCTTAATTCTCTCGTAGCTCTCACGCCTGCACTTATAAGCTCCAGTTCTCTCTTAATTACACTTAGATCTCTCTTTGGTGGTGGATTTACCCGAGAGCTGCATCTAGCTGACTATTTTGTGTAGATTCCACTCAACGTTGTTAGCATTAAGGTAGTGCAGTCCTTAATTTATTTACTATAACTTTAGTTTTCTCTGTTTAGTTATAAAGTTAAGTATAAGAAGGGCCCGAAATCTCTGGAATCAATTTAAATCTTTGGTTTTTCTTTCATTATAAACATAATTTAAAGATAAAGAAATTATTGAGTTCAAATTTTTATAAACTATTATTCAAAAAAATTATTCTATTCTATTTCTTAAAGAACCACTCCGGGCATTTGTATTGCTCTTTATTCTGAAAGATTGCTAAATTTCAAGCATATCTTGTGAAAACACTAACTGAAAATTCCAAACCGTTGCGTCTCAATCAAAAGAAAACCTAAATACGAGTGATTCGCGCGAAAAACGTGTGAAAATTGAGTAGCCAATCAGATCCACAAGTTTTTTCCAAAAACTGCCGGTTTTTGTCACTTGTGGCGCTGCGATCGCTGATTTTGCCACAAATGCCCCACGGCGCTGCAGGAAACTTGGCAAAATCAGCGATTGCAGCGCCAATGTGACCAAATTGTATAGTTTTTGGAACAAACTGATGGATCTGATTGGCTACTCAATTCTCACACGTTTTTCGCGCGAATCACTCTTACTTAGGTTTTCTTTTGATTGAGACGCAACGGTTTGGAATTTTCAAATAGTGTTTTCACCAGATATACTCAAAATTTAGCAATCTTTCAGAATAGAGAGCAATACAAATGACCGGAGCGGTTCTTTAAGCCATTGAAATAAATTTATTTAAAAAATTTTATCAAATAAATAAAGTATTGATACTTTTACAATACAAATTTATTGCTTTCGTGTCCTTCTAATTGATAGATCTGATTGTGAGAGAATTGGAGTTTTGAATATTTGTATTACTGTAAATAAGCTACTTGTCACTCCGGTTTTTAGTTTTTTCACACCGTAAGATTTACGATATAGTTCCCTTTCAGAAAAGTTTAGATTGGTTTTCAAAATCAGCAATCGCTGCCAAGCAAGAACGTGCCTTGAGAGCTACTGATTTTTTTTATCTCAAAATCATTCATAATTTTAAATATATTTTTATAATCTTTCATGGCCTCTGTTTGTTTTCTATTTCTCTGTCCGCTGCCCACGTGCGCTGTGTTGATCTCGCTACTGTTCTTCTCTGCTGGTTGCTGATTTTCCGCTCCTCTCCTTTCATATATATAAATACGTCTCTCCTCTGCTCTGTCTGTGTGACTTTGGAAAACAAAAAAACGAACGGAATTTTCGTGCAACTCTTTTGTGCAATTACTGCTAGCGATGTTGTTTTTCTTACGTTATATACGAATGTACAAAACGAAATGACATGTTTGTGCTGTGAAAATTTTACCATGTACTTTGACGAAACGGTGTCTCGCCGACGTCTGTTTTTCCCCTTTTGTGAACGGAAGAGATGGCCAGTAAGTGTGTGTCGATTCCGTCATTATCACATTTTAATCAATTAGTAGTTTAACTGTTAGAAAGTGGCGCTTGACTCACAAAGAAAACAAAAATGCACTGCTCAATAACTTCTTGAACTGAATATAGCTTTCACTAAAAAATATTTGGAGAATTTTCGCTGATTTCTAGAAGAAAAAAAAATCCCAGTTTAAATAATTATTACAATTTCACAATCATTTTAGTCATTTTTAGCTGATGTAGAAATTGCCGAAAATTCACCAGTTCAACTCACCACGCGCATTACAATTATTTCCAATTTCTCGCCATCATAATTATGGGACTTGTTGATTAATTTGAGGCTGCGTATTTTCAGACCTGCTGCTGACACCGAAACGGTCCCTCCGACAAGGTCAGCCGATTAATCAAATCACATCATTGGCAGCACGATTTGTTACATTTATGCTGATTCATTTGCGACATTAAAAATAAATCGTCCATTGTTAATAAGCAGACCAGAGACGGATCGATGAACACGCCGTCTCTGGATGCAAATCAAGTGCCACTTGTGTCAAATAATAATAGCCCTGCCATGTATAGGCTCTATCCATATAATTATATCTCTCTCTATACATATTAGTTGTTGTTGTGCTCTGGTATGTTGCTCCATTATATGTGTGTGTTTCTAATCAATGTTTTCTGCATTATTCTACTCTTCAGTTCACGAGTCACTACTTATCAGCAGTCTCGATCAACCGATGGAATGCATTTATTTACATGAGCTTGTTTTCATTGATTGATTAGGATTCAATTAAATTATCATGCTATAAGCTTATTAATTGTAATCACGCGTCCGTTTTGTCTCCCGTCTGGTTAGAATTTTAGCTTTAATTTAAGTATCAAAAAGTCCGCCACTTCCAAATTGCAAGAAAAATTTTCAATTTGCTAGGAATTGGCTGGCTTCTCATGATAGCTGTACAATTAGCTTCAAAATGTGTCAGTGACAAATAAAACACATGATGACATTTTCCATAGACCACATTTAAGATTTGAAACATTCGCCACGTATACGCACGGCTCGATTTCATATTTTATAAACCATTACACTATTTAGCGTTTAGTCTGCACTTGATGCCCACAAAGCGCGCCAAGGCACACGTCAATGCAATATTCTCGCTTTGTTATACAACACTAACATCTTTCAGAAAGAGGCATTTTTATATTATATATTCATACATTTAAATCGACCTTTTTTAATTCTATGAAAAATTGCAGAAAAGATTTGTTTGTATTTTGTAAATAAAACACGAATAAACCGCGACGTTGTTGTAAATAACCAAATTTGAGAAAGAAACGTGAAGGGATCTCTTCTTGCTGATTTAGCCAGTAGGCAACCGTGTCGTCTTAGATGCTACGCAGGTTGCATAGCGCCTTAAATTTTAAATTTTGCTGCACACACGAACTCTTTCTCTCACTCTTTTCAAATTTACTTTTTTCAAAGGAAAATAAATCTTTTTGTGTTTTGTCAAATAATGTGTTTATTCGGCCTTTTGCGAATCCCTTCACACTTCTTGCCTCGCGAAGACTTTTGTCGTTTGTTGAATTTTTACCATTTTTACTAACGAATCGGATCGGTTGGCTGCTTTTTTTTGCAGGACGAAGAGCAATCAGCGGTGGATGAAGCTGCGGACGACGGTGCAGCTTTCGGGTGCCATCTCGAACACGATCCAGAAGAAGGCACCCTTGAAGCGCGAGGACTCGTTTCTCAAACGCTTCTCCACCAGGCAGGTCGCCGAACAACAGGTACAAATAAACTACTTTGACCTAAAATTCTCTCGGTCCGAATAAGAGCCGCCGCTGGCCAAGCAGATTTATTATCTATCGCGCCGCCGACTCGGTGGCAGCAGGTTTATCGCGTCGACGGGATAAAATCAATCGCTCCCGCAGCAATGTGATGAAAAAGTTCGTTAGGTCGCCCTTTCTCCGCAGCGCATGCCGTTTATTAGCAGCCATTGAGTGTCGATAAAAAATTACTGCTATCATTCTTGCATCGTTAACCTAGGCATTCATATCATTCGTTGGTTTATAGTGGTGTTTTTTTGCTCACTCAGACCGAAATCCTCGTGCTATGATGAATAAAAAAATTTCAAAACGGAGGAAACACAGAATGAGAGGATAAAAATTATGCAAAAACTAATATGATTATTTTTCTCTAGAACAAAACCTTTTTTCAAAACCACGACAAATTATGCGTCAAGTTTTTTTCATATTTTTTGTTAATCAAATCAATTTTGTTTATTTTTAAAAATATAACCCAACAATAGTGGTAAAAATTTGCAATTGTTTGAAAAAAAAATTTAAAAATGGCTCCTAAATTTGTGAGGACTTAATTTGAATATGCCTATAAGGAATTATTGCTTCAGAAAATCGGATTTTAAGGAATTGGGGATTTTTTTTCTCCCTAACAACTTTTCCAAAAACTTCGGGTTTCAACTGAAATTTTAACCAGTTTAAAAATAAAAATATTCGTCAGTAACAAATAAATTAAATCAGAGTCCCAATTTTGTTCTTTTTTAAACCCTAATAATTATAAATTATACTCATAATATTTTTTCTTCTAAGATATTATTAATATAATTTAATTGACCAGCATGAAAAATCATAATTAATTCAAATAAAAAAAATTGCAGGAGACGATGGACGCGGGCGAGGACAGCGAGGGTGGGGGCGGCTCCGGGGGCGGCACAATTTCACATTGCCAGGCGAAGGCGCGTCGGCGGCGGAAGGCACAGCAGGAGAAGCGGAGCGTGGTGAACCCGGACGAGAACTTCTACTTCTACTGGCTGATGGTGCTGACCGTGTGCGTGTTGTACAACTTGTGGACGTTGATCGTGCGGCAGAGTTTCCCGGAGCTGCAGCGCATCATCCAGCCAACCTGGTTCATGTTGGATGCCTTGACCGATGTGATTTTTTTACTCGATATCGCAGTACAATTCAGGACGGGCTACCTCGAGCAGGGTCTGGTGGTGTACAACAGCAAGAAGCTCGCCTCGCACTACATCCACTCGCGCGCCTTCTTGCTCGACGTCTCCAGCCTCACGCCACTCGACCTCCTCCAGTTCAACCTAGGCATCAACCCCATCCTCCGCTTCCCCAGGTTCCTAAAGGTCAGGACACAGTTTTCTTATTTTTGTCAATCTTTATTGGAAGACTTTTTTTAAATAATTTTTAAACATAAAAATAAATTAAATTTCTGCATTACCAAAAAACCATCACCATATATTTTAAGTTAAATTATTATTGCTGTTTATTTGCACAAATGTTGTGATTAAATACTAACTTTTGTGTTTAGAGTATCATTTATTATTATTTACACTTTATTTTGATTTATTTGTATCAAAAAACTTTTTAATTGAATATTTTTTCAATTTAAATTACAAAAATTATTACCTAAAAACATTTTGCCAATCTCCATACTTTCGAGTTAAATTTTTATAAGTTTTCACCAAAATATTTTACTATTTTCAACATTTTTGAATAAAGTATCATATTTATTTTATTTCTTTTGCTGTTTATCATGAGGAAAAAGTAAACCAAAATTAAAAACAAGCCTCTCTTACATAATCATCCAATTTAACCCCCACGCGTTGGCTCTGGCTATCATTTTGGCAATGTTAGCTCATTCAACTTTTTTTGCCTTTTTTTTTAAGCAAAAAGTTTTGAATCTGAGCCACGGGAGTTGAAACGCTCCGGTCGTGCTTTTGCTGGGCACTCGCCCAAGCGAATTTGCGAGCTGTTGTTGTTGTTGTGTTGCCACTCGTTCGCTTTTATGGTGATGCGATAATTTAATATTTATACAAACGCCACAGAAAAAAAAAGAGTCACGACCCTTCTTTTTTACAATGCGCGCCACTGTTGTTAACAAGCCAGGAAATAAGCTGCCATTGTCGCCGTCGAGAGAGGCTTTTAAGCGTTAGAGTGACTATGATTGCTATTTTAACTGTCACGCCCAACATTTGAAACATTTTATATGAAAGACAGCCTAGGATTTACTCTCAGAGGAATAGTTTTTTTAGATTTTAGTAAAAATTAAACTAAAAAATTGTTGGGAAAAAAATGGAAATGACCGAAAAGATGCATATTATTGAAGATAAGTCAGTTTTGTTTTTACCATTTTTTCTTATGGAAATGAAGCGATCGGGCTTTTCCTCGTTGCAGAAAAATTTTTTTCACTTGCGGATTTTTTTTTACAGCGATGAAATTTTATCCTTACGTTTTTAAAAATTTCATCTAAGAATTAGTTTTTTTTTAATTATAACGTCACTCGCGTTGTGTGGTCCTGGTATAAGAAAATCAAGAGTGCTCCAAGTAACGTCAAATATAAAAATATTCTTCTTAGTGGTTATTTTTAAAAACGAAAGGGTTAGATTTCATGGAAATGCAGCGATCGGGCTTTTCCTCGTTGCAGAAAAAAATTGTTTTTATTCAAAAAACAAGCCATTTGTTTTTGAATAAAAACAATTTTTCTGCAACGAGGAAAAGCCCGATCGCTTCATTTCCATGATCATCTCCTCGAGTGTCAACTTCTTCAAACATTTTTTCTTAATTTTAATTTAAAAAAAGTGATTGGCTTTCTCATTTTATGGATTACCTTCCAATTGGTTCATTAAATAAGATTTTTTAATTAATTCCTAATTCTGAATTTAAACAGAAATCAAATTATAATTTGTAAATCATCGAAATTAACTGATAAAAAAGGAAACGTTTCCGACTTGTGACTAATTTAAATGAAAACTTTCAGGTGTACCGAATCTACGACTACTACTACATGGTGGAGTCGCGGACCGTGTACCCGAATTTGTGGCGCGTTGTCAACCTGGTGCACATCCTGCTGATCCTGGCGCACTGGTTCGGCTGCTTCTACTTCCTGCTGTCCGAGGCCGAGGGCTTCCAGGGCGAGTGGGTGTACCCGTACCGGCCGGGCGACTACGCCACCCTCAGCCGCAAGTACCTCGGCTCGCTGTACTGGAGCACGCTCACCCTCACCACCATCGGCGACCTGCCGACGCCCGAAACAAACGCAGAGTGAGTCGCAAAACTTTTCTCTTTCCCTCCTCTCGAACATCTTCGCGCGCGTGGCTCTCATTTGAATTGCCAAGTGGCCGGGTCGAGTGAATCATATTAAGTGGGCGCTGTTTGCTTCCTTCCGTGCTGAATATTCATCCGAGTTTGCATTCAGTCCGACTCCTAAGTAAAAGAAAAAAAAACACAGATGCCGAGTGTGCTTTTTCAGCTCCAAGGGAATTAAGACAGTTGTCTCTTTGTTGGAATAGCAGGCTTTTCGCAACAGTTTAACGCTTCACTGCGCTTCTTTTCATTTCCGTATTTCAAAATTCTCAAGTTTTGATAATGAATTTGTCAATTTATTTACTTGAATTCACGAAATGGAGATGGAAAAATTAAATTTTATTTCAGATAGTAATTTTGCTAAATTAACTTATCAGTATTTCTAATTTTAATACACTCAATTTCTTCTAAATCTATGAGGATTTTTTTAGCAACTAAAAATTCTAACAATTCACTTAATGCAAAGCTTAAGATTAATTAAAGTCAAGAAGAGAGCTCTCTGGAATGATGAAGGTCTTTACTATGCAACTTAATTTAATATAATAAATTAAAATTAATAATTTAATTATACAGATGCCACAAATATTTTGTTAGTTTTTAGCAGTTGACGGTATATTGGGGAAATATTTAAGCTCAAATTGAATCTGACAATATTTTATTGAGGCTCAAAGAACCTTAATTATTCATTTTGTATATTTTTTTATCAAACAAATTTTTAGTATTCCTCTATAACAAAATTCAGAAACCTTTTTTCCCGAATTTCTTTTCAAGTCGATCGTCTTGAGTTGCTGTCAGTGACAATGAGAAATATCATTCCATTTCCCGCATGCAAATAATCCTCTGCGACATCGCGACGGTGCGAAACGCAAACACCAATTTCCTCAGAATCCATCAAAGTAAATTGCAGCCGAGTCGTTGTTACTCTCCAGTGTCAAGAAGAGATTCGTCTCGCTTGCACGTGCCTCGCGCGCAAACCTCCAATTTGGCAAAGCCGTGTGAACATAATTCACACGACGGCGTCAAATCTTCGTCACTCTCGACGTCGGCGCAAAACAAGGTGCTTGACGAGTTGTTTTAAAGCCACCCCCGCCGGCTATACGTGGCGTGGAGAAAGAGTTTTCAACTCTTTAAAAACAACATGGGTTCCGCACGTCGACTTGAAAATGCAAGAGAAAAATCGTTAAAATCTGAAGGCGTTTTAATTTGGAGAAATATTTTTTACACAAATTAATATGTTTTAAAACGAATTTTAATTTATTTATTTAAGTTCAGATTAAACATTTTCAAAGAATTGAAATTTGTTTGAATAAATTTTTTAGCCAATAACTAAATTAATTGTTTTACAATTTAATTTAAAAGCATATTATGCGAGCAAATGCAATTCCCCCGCAATATTGTTTGATCTCAACGTCCTTTGATGAATCCGACGCGCATTCCGGACGTGCTAGGAATATGAAGCTGAACCGGAGATTTGATCTTTGCAGTCCCTCCTCCAGCTCGCTTTCTCTCATTCCGGCCTCTCGAAACACGATCCGTTTAACTCGCAAGTTTTCAACCGAAAACTTTCTTTCCCTGCTCATTTCTGGCGGCCCGAGTGCTTTTTTCCGCCCTTTCAATTGTATCGCGTGCGCCGGCCGGGCAGAGAAAATGAAAGGGGAAAATCTCGATAAGCCCAAGCTTGCCGGTCTTTTAGCGCCGCGGCGAATCGTTTTATATACTAAACTGCTCAAGCCTCAAGCTGCGCACACTGCCGGAATACAGAAAACAGAGCCAACAGCTGAACTGCCACTTGTTCGTAACAAAAGTTTAGAAAACGAAATGAGGAAATTAAGCACTGCGTCAACCTTTTGATTACGAATTAGATTATTATTAATTATATTAAAATCTGGAATAAAATACAAATTCAGATTTAAAGTTGCTTAAAAAACCTTTAAATTCCAATCTAACAAAATTGAATTCGTCTAAACTAAAAAATCATTTTTCCAGCTTAAAAATTTGGTAAAATTAAAATAATTTTCATATTTATTTTTAAAAAAAATCTTTATCAATTTAATAATTTTCCTCTTTAATGTATTTAGAATTTTTACCCGCGGACACAAATTAATGAGCAGTATATTTTTTTTTATATATATTTCATATATTTATTTTTCAATTATGGAAATTTTCTGTAAAGAACGTGAATGTGCGCTTGATATACACCCACGCCGTTGGTTGAATCAAATAAATACGCTCGTCGCAGCGATTAATCGCGCATCCTCTGCCCTCGTAACAAATTACATCGTCCATTCGCAGTGCACCGCAGCTTAATTGGCGCGGCAGTCGACAAACCGCATCGCGCGACCCATATTTCGATCGAGTCTCTCTGGACGAACTAATGAACCATTTCGGGAAACGAATTAAAAATTTATTTCACGCCGCTTTTCACCGGCCGTTGATGAGCCTCGAGGTGACGCAGTAGGCGACGCCGACCCAGAAAAGGGCCGACAACACGTGGGCCACAGTTTGCTGCTCGCGACGCCGACGACGCTCCTGGTACGAGTGCCACGCGTCCCAGGCCTCCTCGTCCCGAAAGTCGAACAGGAGCATCTCCTCCAGAGTCACAGTTGGACGCTGCTGGCCGCAGTACGAGACGGCCCTAAATTAAATAACAATGATTTTATAAAAAAAATATCCTATTTTAAAATTAAGTACCAGGGAAGAGCCGTGCCGATCGATTCAGTTTTGTACTTTTCGAGAAACTTCGGATCGCTGGCAGTGCTGCCCACAGAACGCTCAACAAAATCTGCGTCCAGCCAATTCAGAGACATTTTTGTACGATATTCCTCAATAATGAATAATTGAAACAATCAACATTTTGATTGTTGAAATCGTGTTTAGGAATTTTCAGATCCATTGATGAATTTTACAGATCATTAATATTTGGTGGAAGGAAAATTTATACACAACATGAAATTCATGGAAATCAGATGGTGGATTGGACATATTAGAACGTAAATAAAAAATAATAAACAATTAATGGTTCCAAATTGAGACTGTCAGATTTTTCTCTATTTATTTCTTTTTACCGAACATAAAGTACATCAATGCAGCCCCAAAGAGAGCCTTCATCCAGTTGGGCACCCAAGGCCTCTTGGCATCTACTTGACTCTTCATGTAGTTCCACTCCTCCCAATCCCCTGCAGAGAACTCAAGGAAAGAATAAGGAAACTTTTAATCATAAGTCCCTGACTTATTCACTTCAATGGGGCTCAAAGGCATCTTGATTCTGTTGACAGCTGAAATTTTTTCCAATTTTGAAAAGATTATATTGCATTACGTCTAAAATTATATTACCAGGTGATTCAGGCTTGGAAATTTGAACAAAAGCTGCCCCTTCAGACTGGTCTATGTCGTATTTTTGGCCTTCACCACAGGGATCGACCTTGTGAAAAAAAAGTAGAAAAAATAAAATATAAATCCGACAAAATGAGATGAGGCTCCATGCCTCATGTTAGTTTTATGGCGTCGACACACGCATTAAAAATGAGAGCAAGACAAAGAGAGGTATGTAGAAATAGAAACTACTACAAGTTCGATAGAATTTCAGGAAACGAAATAGGGATGAAATTTTTCCGAAATTAAATACATTATCAACAATATCTTGTGCCACGTTGACCCCCCTATAATCGCCATAGTTATATCGAAGTTATTTCTGTGGCGATTATCAACAAATTTTATGGTTTACATTCTGAATTTTACGTTTCAACAAGAGCAATTAATTCCATACATAGTTAATTATGAAACACTCACCTCTATCCAAGTTCTAGATGCAATATAAATCGAGATTCTCTGCGGACGCGGCGAGCTGCGCAACGAGCGTTGGTTATTTGAGTGAAAATCGGGATATTCACCAAAATTTCGAAGCCGAGATCTGAGATAGGGATAGTAGAACTCTGGGATACGAATAAGGGCGGGGCTTAGGTACCAGCTCCCATTTGATTACATTGTACCAGTTTAACATTGCGGGTATGGGGGGGCTCCGCCTTTCTTCGTATCCCATGGTTCTACAATCCCTAATCTGAGATGCACCACTGCCTCAAGCGGCTAGGCCAGAAGGATGTCGAGGAATAACGTCATTTCTAAGCATTCTGATTGGCTGAAAACACAAGAACAAAAATCTTTGGTACACAAACTGCACAAAATTGTTTGAACATGAGAAGTGCAGGCAGCTCGTAAAGCTCCTTCGCGTGCCACGTTGGTCCCTTGAAGATTCTTTTCTTTTGCTGCTATAAAAATATCTATTACATATTAGACTACTAGATTTTATTATTTTTGTTAGACATTTGGTTTAATTAGGCCAGTAACATTTAAATTCAATAATTTATTAGTTATACCAAATTAATCAATTTAAAATTATTGCAGACAAATGTTTTTTTCTTTTAATTGAATTTCATGATGACTTTGCTTCAAGATTACGTAGAAACCAAATAACAATTCTTACAATTCGCCACGATGAAACAAAAAATAAGCCATTTGATCGCGTTTATGCCTTGGATAAGTTTTGTTAATTTTTCCTTTTAGAATTTTAAAAACGGAACTACTACGACAATCTAAATCGACTAAATAAGGATATAAATACAGAAATATAAAATATTTGCCCTACACGTGTTCGTTTTTTACTAGAAAATTCTCATCTAACAAAAAAATATTAATAATAATTGAATATTCCATTCCTTTTCCTGCTCCACAATAAATTCATCGGCGCTTCTTCCGTTCGAAGCTCGACTTCCGTGTCAACAAATCGCGATTGATTAGCGTCGGAAAATTTTCTCCAGAAAATGCGTTTGGCTTTGGCACAAAGCTTTTCCCTTCTTTCATCGCACCGGCTGTGCGAATATAGAATAAAATGGAGCGGCGCGGCATTATGTTCGAGCGGCCTGAGCAAAAGCATCAGACGTGTCTGGAATGCCGAGCCAGACAGAAACGATAAAGTCAAGAATTTTCACGCAGAGACCATATATTATATTATTATACTGACAAAATGATGAACACGCACAAAAAGTAACAAAAAAATATATATAATAAAGAGCACGAAACAAGTTAAACATAACAAATAAATTTAAATTGTTTATTGAAAATTTTCGTCATAAAATTTGCAAGGTTCTTTTTTAAGGACGAATTTTTTCGAAGCACAGCAGGCTTTGATTGCTTTTCCGCGCAACACGCAAATATTTTCCCAATCAAAAATCCTCCCCTCTGTGGAGATGAAATCGTAAAAGCCTTTGGCACTCTGCTCTGGCCGGATGATTTGCACCGAAATTCGAGGCCGTCTCCGTTTTCATGCTAACAACCACGGTCTGCGTGATGAATACGAAATGAGACGAGAGCGCCTTGCAAGATGCTGTCCGGACGGGAAAGCGGCGGACGACGGGTCCATTTGGACAAAAAGCGCTCATGCATTAAGCCAATAACACCACAGCCGCCCCCGTGCCGCCCCAAATCCATCCACCCGTCCATCGCTCACCAGCACGTCGGCGGCTCCAGTTAATTACGGCCGCGTTTTTGCGTCGAAATGCGCGCGTAATGGATATTCTCGCCGAGAAAATTGCTTCAGCCTCGCACCTACGCTAAATTTGCAAAAAGCGGTCGCCTGTCAACTTTGTCAAAGTGAAGTTTTGGTCCGTTCGAACAAAATAACACCATTTTCCAACGTCAACTCACATTTTTTTCTGCAATGTATCCTCCGAGGATTATTTAATTAAGCATCATCATTTTTATTTTTGCTTGAATCAGAATAATTTTTAACTTCTTCTTCGCTTCCAAATTAAAAAAGGGACTTTATTTTGAATGACTTGGTTTCCCTTTGTATTAAATTCTTGATATTCACTCATTGTCAGATCTCGGAGGTTTTAGCAAAATTCTTTCTAGTGGTGGTGCCGTTTTGTCCAACAATTCCTTTTTATTCTAAAATAAATTGTTTTCAACTATTGAATGTAACAATTTGCACAAATAAACAACAATGATAAAAAAGAACGCAAATCTGACGCAAATAATTCCATTTTTTTAGAAGAAAAATTCAACAATGTCCACAAATTTTGAACATATCACTAGGTCCTGCGTTTGTATGATTTCTCGATGTTTTTCAAATTAAATTACATAAAAACTTCTGCTTTGAGCCTTTTTATTACATTCCAATTTTTTTCGGCAAATAATGTTGGGAATCCCACAAGTTTAATCCTTGAGTTTTCACTTTCCTTTGGCGAAAATCAGACAAACAAGCGCGTATTTATTTTGCGGTTCCCTCGACGCGCGCCATCATCACGTGAATGGACTCTCTGGAGGCCAACGCGCGTCCGACGAGGAAACCGCAAACTTTTAGCGGAGCGGAAAAGGGACAAAACAATAATGGATGCGCACCGCATCGATTTTCGATGTCTCCGAGCAGAAAGGAGTCGGGAAAAATATCCGTGCGCGACTTTTTGTTTTGCTTCCGACGCGCGTCCACCGCCCGCGCGACATGTGCCCGATTACAAATGAGCATCGGGTCGGTCTCGCATGCTGTATCCGCCTATGTGCCTATAGAGACTTGAAAGAGAGAGAGAGACGTGTGTGCGCAGTGCATCTGCATTTTATTAAAATCGATTTTATCTGGACATTTCGAATGCATTTAAATAGGATTGCTGAACCATTCAAATGCATCGTCGGGCAGGAAAATCCATCCAAAAATATTTAAAAACTTAATAAAAAAAACATGCTATTAATTATAAGGTTTATTTTTATATTTCAAATATTTATCATCAATATTTAATTAATTTATTTCACTGCATATCATTATTTTTAATTAATTACTTTCAAGATATGTTGTCCTTAATTTTTTATTGATTTTCACATTTTCTATAATTTTCCATCTCAGTATAATTTTTTAATTTATATCAATTAAATTAATTCAAAATCCGCCACTATTAGATGATTAAAAAGAAAGGCAGATCAAAAATTCTTTTCAAAAATTGAAGAAAAACTGATTAGTTTTGAGATTTAACAAATTTTTATCAAGGCGTTTCCGTAACTATTAAAACTTGTGTAAAGCTTCTTTGCTTGAACATAAATTTTACCAATTATACATTTAAACCATTATTTTCAAAATTTTATTCAAAACAATTAGATTATTTTGTTTATTTTAGAAATTGTTGTTCTTACGAATAGTAAAATGCAACTGCGTTCATTTTTCCTCTGCCTCTCCGCACCGCATCGTGTCGTCACAAATCAATTGTTTTTATCAAAGGTGCGAAGGGAATCTGTCCATTTACAAAAGAGAAACAACAGAGCGGCAATAAAAACGACAAGCGTATGGGAGGCAATCGAGGGCCGGCAGGGGCGAGCGATAAAAATTCAATCGGAAGCCGAAAATACGAAAATACGGGGCTCCTGCTCCGGGGATGCCGCTGGAATTCGGTTTTATTGGTCGCCGCGATGGTCAATCTGCAGATGATCTGGGCAATTGTGTGCTGCGTTGAGCCGCCCGCCGCCGTTTGGCCCATTTCCAGCCGAGAGCAGGAAGAAACTGTAGTAAAAGAGAGAGATCGAGCTGCAGCGAGCGGAGCTGCTCAACCGCCGCCGCCTCGACTTCTCTTTTGGCTGCTCCTCCCGTTATTGATTGCGCAAATTTTATTTCGGTAAAAGCAAAAAGCTGCCAGCCAACCTAGAGAAAATCCACTTTAAGGGCTTTTGTGCATACGAAAAATAAAAATAAATTTGAAAAGTATTTTCGCTAAAAAGGAAGTAAATCATCAACAAACGTAGAGATTTAATTTCAACATAATTTTTTAAGAAATGTCAATTTGATTAAAATCAGCTTGAATTATTTCTTTGAATTGGGAATTTTTTAAATTGACTTTGAATTCAAATCCAAATATATTGAATGATTTGCCATTTTTGAAAAATATATTTAGTTAATTAATTTGTTATTTTAAGAAACGTGGATTTGTCTAATATGAATGAACTTTTCTGTGCCAAATTTACAAACTATAAATATATTTTAAAGATCAACTCCGGTCATTTGTATTGCTCTTTATTCTGAAAGATTGCTAAATTTCGAGTATATCTTGTGAGAACACTATTTGAAAATTCCAAACCGTTGCGTCTCGGTCTCAATCAAAAGAAAACCTAAATACGAGTGATTCGCGCGAAAAACGTGTTAGAATTGAGAAGCCAATCAGATCCATCAGTTTGTTCCAAAAACTACAGAATTTGGTCACATTGGCGCTGCGATCGCTGATTTTGCCACTAATGCCCCACGGCGCTGCAGAAAACTATAGGTTTTCTTTTGATTGAGACGCAACGGTATGGAATTTTCAAATGATGTTTTCAAAAGATATACTCGAAATTTAGCAATGTTTAAGAATAAAGAGCAATACGAATGACCGGAGTGATCTTTAAGTAAAAAAATCACTTTGCTTTTTTACCTATTAAAAAATTTATCAAATAAATAAAAACACATCAACAACAGCTTTGTGCCGGTTAAAAATAATTTAAAAAACTTTCTAAGCGATAACAATTATTTATCCAGGGCAATTTTCTACCTTGGATTTTCCACTTTCAACTTTCGTAACAACTGCGGAAACATTTTTACTTCTCGCTGCAACTGCACCGTGATTTTAATCCGAGGATTCCCGCAGCCGATATCTCTCCCAGTTTATACTTTTATTTGTTTTCCCACCATATATGTTGGCACAGCGAAATAAGAAAGTCGTTTGGGTCCGGGCGCTGCATGATTTATTGCTGCGCCATCGCGAGGGGCCGCATTTCTCTCTCGGGCGGGCCGAATTGGCTTGGGCGTGCGTGGCCATCAGATGGGCGCAGAGACGTCCTGGCGCTTCAAGTGTGTGACATGTTTAACATGCAGATTACACACGGCCGAGTGGGTGGCTTGCTCGAGAGGCTTTCCGCTGGAGTGCGCGTCTGATGCAGCTGATCGATTCTCACTCGCACACCCTCTCTGTCCGAAGCAGCCCTCGCGTGTATCATTGCGAAAAGTGGCACCCTAATTGTATTTGTTTTTATTGCTCAAGTCCATATAAAAGCAACAAGGAGGCTATGACATTTACAACACTGAAAAAAATTTACTGACAATGTAAATTGTGAATTAATAATATTAAATCTTCTAATTTAATTGAGGTGCGATTTTATAAAATTTTAATCAGGCCAATTTTAAGAAGGGAAAAATTGCCAGAAAGTAAGATGAAATTTAAATTTTTTAATTCAATTCTCCCATTAAATTAAATTTTCCTCATGACATCTTCTTGGAATAGAATCTAAAAACTATGTAATTAATTAAAAAAAAAAAAGCGTCAAAATTAATTCCTGAAGCAATAGCAGAACATTTCAATCACCAGTTTTCACGAATTTAGAAATTATTCTCATCTCTAATTGTAAATAGAAAAAAAGGGAAAAAATAACATTCCTTAGGCTTATTAAAAAATTTAATGCAAATTTCCATCTTAAGAGTAAATAGAACTATAAAATAAATATCAAATTATGGAAATGAAGAGATCGGGCTTTTCCTCGTTGCGAAAATTGTTTTTATTCAAAAATAAATGGCAAGTATGAGCATGAAAAATAGAAAGAAAAAAATCATAAAATTTGAACTAAAACACAATTTTTATGTTAAAATGTATTTTTTCTTTCAATTTTGCGGATTTTTCTTGCTCATGAAAATGACCGAAACTGGCAGAGCCGTTTTGTTTTTTAATTAAAAATTTTATTTTGCTACGAGGAAAAGCTCGATCTCTTCATTTCCTTGAGTGTCAATTTCTTCAAACAATATCAAATTATTTCCACATTAACTTTTCAGATATTTTCGACTGCAAATACCTGAAAGCAATTTAATTAAATCATTTTTACCTCAGCCCCTCCGTTTGGTTCGCACACAAGAGAAATTTTGAAATATTATCATCGGATGAAAATTAATTAAAATTAAGGGATTAAGTAAAGCGCAATGATTTAATTAAAGGACGCGTCCAAAGTGACGCATATGAGAGCCACGCGTCGTCCCAAAGGTGTGATTTAACGGTGGTGGTGCAAACAGGGGTGGGAATCGGTAGCAGTTTAACCCTTTGTTCTCTCTCTCTGTGTGTGTGTCTTATATGTATGTGTATGTTGTTGGCGACCTTTAGGGGTGGGTCGTCGGCTCGCAACGGCACCGCTGCCGCCGACGCCGGTCCGCACGCTAACAATCCCCACCCAATAGCTCAGCCAAGGAGAGGTCTCAAAACACGCCTGCTCCAGTTCAACTCGAACAATGGGTCAGTACCGACGCCGAGACAAGAAAAAGTCAAATCGATGTGCCTTCTTGACGCGTGTCCAAAGCTTAAGAACGAAACGAAATTCAATTTAAAGTGAAATTTTATTACTTCGAAATTTTTTGCCCCAAAACTATGAAAAATACTCTCGATGAGAAAAAAAAAACAATTACAAATTAAAGATCCTCTCCAATCATTTGTTTTGTTCTCTATTCTGAAAGATTGATAAATTTCGAGCATATCTTGTGAAAACACTGTGTGAAAATTCCAAACCGTTACTTTGAAATCAAAAGAAAACCTAAATACCGAGTGATTCGCGCGAAAAACATGTGAGAATTGAGTTTCCAATCAGATCCATCAGTTAAGTCCAAAAACTGCAAGATTTGGTCACATTGGCGCTGCGATCGCTGATTTTGCCACTAATGCCTCACGGTGCTGTGCAGAAAACTTGGCAAAATCAGCGATCGCAGCGCCAATGTGACCAAATTCTGTAGTTTTTGGAAGAAACTGATGGATCTGATTGGCTACTCAATTCTCACACGTTTTTCGCGCGAATCTCTCGTATTTAGGTTTGCTTTTGATTGAGACGCAACGGTTTGGAATTTTCAATTAGTTTTTTCACAAGATATACTCAAAATTTAGCTATCTTTCAGAATAGAGAGCAATAAAAATGACCGGAGAGGATCTTTAATGGTTTTCTTTTTACCTTTCCTTTGAGAAGAAAATTAAGTCTAAAAAAAAATTTGCATATTCTTTGAACCTTTCTCAAAAGTTCAGACTTTCTCGTTCCCTCTCATCTCTCCGTTGAGAAATAATCACGCGCCGTTATTAGCTAATCCAAAGTTTGGCTGGCGCGCGCGTTGATGATTTCGCTTTTGTCTTCACCGAAAACTTTCGCCATCAGAGGCTGCTCTCGCGTGTACATAGCAAAGCAGCTTTATATTTTTCATCTCACTCAGAAGTCGATCGAAACTCGGCGCTTTGTTTTCTGTGATCCTCTCGTGTGGCTGCTCTGTATGGGTTTGGAGGCTGTTCGTTTGCGAACCGAAATTTTCTCGTTAGTTAAAGAAAACATAAAGACACACACGTGTCGGTGTTGTCGCAACTCCTTTCGCACAGAGAGGGCTGCGTCGGGGCCAAAGTTTTCGAACAGCCTTTGAAAAATCCATATTGCGCGAGAGATCACTGTTCGAAAGCTTTGGATTCGCGCCATCGCTATTTTTGCTCTCCTTTTAATTAATTTATTTTATAATTAATTTTCTCTGCTTGATTTAACAAATTTCAATTCTTGTTAATTTGCTTTATTTTTATTTTCTTGAAATATGATTTTTCTTCATAATATTTTTCTGATGTTTAGTTGCAGTTTTCCTCTAATAGAAAAATCTAGTTTATTCATCATCAGACTAATACTGGTTTTCAATTCGCTGTTGCAGATACATTTTTACAATTGTTAGCTACTTGATAGGAGTTTTTATATTCGCTACCATTGTTGGTAAGTATTACTCAATTTTCTCTTTTTCTTTCCTTATCCACGACGGCGGATCGAATTGGCCGGTGTGGCGGAAATTAAGTTATCCAACTAGGCTCACCAGCCGTAAAACACGCGCAGACCGCTTGATTTACGGCCCGGCGACGAAAGCCGAGTGACCGCGCCGCTTTGAAATCGAGTTAGCGAACGCAGAGGAAAATAAAAGTCGGCTAACTGAAAAATTTCACCTCTATAAAATCATAAACTAGAAAACTTTCCTTGGTTTCTGCCAAAAAATGTAAACATTATTTATGAATAATTTACTAAATAAAAGAAAATCTCACATTTGATTATTTGTGTTTTAGGCCAAGTTGGTAATGTGATAACAAATCGCAACGCAAATAGACTGGAATTCGAACGACTGCTTGTAAGTGTCTTTCGAGCTTTGTCTCGTCGGAACAATGATAATTGTTTTGCCCTCTCAGGACGGAGCTAAGACATACATGCGCCATCACAAAGTGCCGGGGGACATGAAGAGACGCGTGCTCAGGTGGTACGACTACTCGTGGTCCAGGTGAGTTCGCCAAGAGCGCGCCCCTTTAACTCGGCCTCTCCCTCGATTCTGACGGGGGTGCCGCGCACTCACTCCAATTGCCGCTGCCGCTTTTATTTTTCGCCCGCCGCGCGTATTGTGCCGCTATTTGCAATTCTGCCGATTCAAAAGCATTCAAAAGATACCCAGCTTTTGACTAAACTGGCAACAGAAATTATTTTCATCTCTCATGTATACTTTCAATAAGGGAAAAAATTTATAATTTTCTTTGTCCAATTAATTTTCTCTATTTTTAAGGTAATTTTTATTCTCAATTATAGTAAAAAGAAAATCAGACTTTTCTTTATTTTTTTTTAAATTTCATCAATTTTAAATTTACAGTAAAATTAACTGAGAAAGTTTTCTAGATTTTCATTAGATTTCCTCTTTAATTTGAATTTGTTTCGAAATTAAGAGAATTATTTGGTCATATGCTAAAATTTCCGCAGGGGGAGAATACAGGGTGGCGGCGACATCAACACGGCGCTCGGCCTGCTGCCCGACAAGTTGAAGACGGAACTCGCTCTTCACGTAAACCTTAGTGTGCTCAAAAAAGTGAGTGCCACTTCTTTTTTCACATTCATATCGAACCATAAATCAACCCCTTTCCGTCGTAAATTTCAAGGTGACCATTTTCCAAGAGTGCCAACCCGAATTTTTACATGATCTCGTGCTCAAAATGAAAGCGTACATCTTCACGCCGGGCGACTTGATCTGCCGCAAAGGTGAGGTGGCCCGCGAGATGTTCATCATCGCCGACGGCATCCTCGAGGTGATCAGGTCCGCACTCTCTTTTCTTTTTCTTTTATTCAGCCGCTAACTTTGGGCCAAATTGACAGCGAAACGGGCAGGGTGCTGACCACCATGAAAGCTGGAGACTTCTTCGGCGAAATCGGCATCCTCAACTTGGATGGCCTGAATAAGTGAGTTGAAAAGTTGGTTATTTGTCTGGAAATTAATTTTACATTACTTGGAAATTTCTTCTCGGCGTCGTCGTTTCTCATTCAATTCTTGAACATTATTTTTTTGCCTCTTGATGGTAATAAAACCAAAGTTTGTCGGAACTCTTATTCGTTTGGCTCACAGAGTCAGTCAGCGCCTCATCCACATCGAAAATCAATAATTGAACGGAAAATTTCACGTTGCCAAAGTTTCCTTTTTTTTTGCTTTTGACTATCTTTACTCGTCTCGCTTGACTTGAAATGCGCGTGTCTCCTTTGGAATTTCTGATTAAGTTGCACTTTCCGATTAGTCCCTCTCCTCTCCCGTGAAACGTGAAACCGCGCGTTCCGGTGTCTGTCAATATGCTCTAATGGAAAACACACATCGATCCGTTGCGAATACAAACTCGCAGTGGTTCCGTATTGCAAAATTGGCTCCGGCCCAAGTATTATGTTGAAGTTTAAATCTTTTCGTATTTCACATTTTCCACTCCTCACACAAATTATGAAATTCAATTTCAGGCGAACGGCGGACGTGCGATCAGTTGGCTACTCGGAATTGTTCAGCCTTTCCAGGGAGGACGTCCTCACCGCCATGAAGGATTACCCCGAGGCGCAGGTAACTTCTTCTCCTTGTGCCTATTTATCTTTTTACGCTTGTCGTGGTAATGAGATCGGGCTCGCTCGCTCGCTTCTTGTTTCACTGCAGTTTACGCGAAATGAGATAATAAGGGTTGTGTGTTCTGTTGAGCGGCGACGAGATTGAGCAGGTAGGCAGCCGGGCGGACGCCCGTGGTAAGCGCATTGCCTACCTTCTCTACATAAGCAAATCAACTCTGCGATGCAGAATGATCGTTTCTCTTGAGTGCACAAAGAAAGGATAAAAATTTTAATATTACAGTGAAAAACCTTTAATTAAATTTAAGAAAATTTCAATTAAATAGGTACAAAATATTTTATTCCTAATTTAATTTAGTTTTTTCTAATTATTTTTACTCTGATATGATGAAAATAATCCAAAGCTTGTTTCTTGTTAAAAATCCGATGGCCTCACGAGTCGAGTTCTCCGTCACGCATATAAGAGTAATTGGCTCTGCGAGTGCCGCTGAATCGGCAATTTTCAGCCCCGAGATTAGTTGATACGCATCTGCACTCGTCAGCGTTATTCCTACACCATTGTTGTCGAGCCACTTTATATATTCCTCCTCGCCGCTTTTTGATCTCCGCTCACGCAAATTGCACTTGTGTTTGAAGGAAATCCTGCAGAGTCTTGGGCGCAAGCGGCTCATGGAGGCGCGGAACGTGAGCAAGAACTACAAGGTGGCTCGCTCGACCTCAAAACGCCGCATCTCAGGAGAAAACTTGTGCGTTGGAGGAGGCGGCGTTGGTCCGGCTGGAGACAGCAGTGACAGCACAGGCAAGAGGATCGTTGACAAAATCCGAAGCGACGTAAAGGGCCTCAAAAATGCGCTCAGGAAGAGTAGGAGAAGCACAAGGTGAACGAGAAAAAAATAAAATAATATCTTTCGAATTAATAAATACATATTTAAATGATTTGATTTATGTTTTTATACCAAATATTAACTTGTATTAATGTCAGTCGGAGCAGCAAAGAAGATTCAATCGAGCTGCAACCACTGACCAAAGATGGCAAAAATGTTGACTACACAAATCCCAGTCAAACTACTAAGGCGCCTAAACTTAAAAAATTGTTGCTGTAAGTTTAAGGAAAGTTCTTTTATTTTATGCCATATTAAATTGAATTTTTTTTTCCAACCAGACGTTCAATCAACGTGGACTCTTCGACGAGTCATGACAGCACGAGCGGCCCATCAACATCATCAGGAAGTAAGGGGGTCTTGAGACGGATGACCAGGGTGCACAGCGATGAGGCTGCGACCGAGCCTCAGGAAAGTCCCCAGCGCGAGATGATCGGCGCTGGACTGCCTCTCCTGCAACGTCTTCTTTTGCTCAAGGCCAAGGAGGATCGCGAGGAGAAGCAGGCAAAGGAGCACGAGGTATTAAATTATATAAAAAAAAAAACTAACTGAAAATCAAATGGAAAAA
The DNA here is from genome assembly GCF_031216515.1 of Neocloeon triangulifer. Classification (NCBI taxonomy): domain Eukaryota; kingdom Metazoa; phylum Arthropoda; class Insecta; order Ephemeroptera; family Baetidae; genus Neocloeon; species Neocloeon triangulifer. The sequence continues at coordinate 2,195,087 of NW_026775555.1, read as the reverse complement.
AAAAACTCAAACTATAAATCTTTCTTTCTCATTTCAACTCTTTTTGGATTTCAACTCTCGAGGTTTTTGTTATCGCTTTTTGTGTTTTTCACATGTAGGAAAGTTAATAATTTCGTTAGAAATATCAACCCCCGGTTCAGTTATTAGAATATCAGCTAGACAATATGACACGCGTTGGCACCCTATTTCATTATAAAACTGATTGGGGATATCAATTAGGCTCAATAATATGTTGCAGTTTTCACCATTTGTGTTTTGGCAAACCAGTGTAATAGAATAATAATTTAGGATTCAAAATAGTTTCCAAAATCATTAAATCTGTAGAATCTTCATTGTTGTAAAACCACTAAAATTTAACAATCACCAAAGTCAAGAAAGTAACTTTCCTGTGTGTCCAGATAAATTTAATGTTTCTTTGCTTCTTCTACATTAATAAAGGCAGAAATGTTTTAGCAAGGCACTTGCAATTAGGTGATTATAATTTTTTTGTAAATGTGCATCACTCTTGCAATCAACACGCATAATTATAGTTTTTTATCGACATAAATAAACCATTATGATACTGTAATGACGTGATTATTTATGAAGTGCCTGCTAAAATCAATTTCTGTCGCTTTATTATTTTGATATTTCTTACTTTTGTTGCTTTTCTTTTTTCTCTATTCAAATGTATTTTAATTTTATATTTTTATCGTCTTCCACTTAAGAAGAAAAAAATACTTAGAAGCTCAGTAGCACAAAACAAACACTCCTTGTCCGAATGTTGTCAGTTGGTAGAACACGCACCATGCTCCTTAATTTCAGGTGGTGTCTCCTCCTCCGCCGCCTCCAGCAAAGCAGAAGGTCGCCAGTCCGCCCTCCCCTTTGCCCCCTGCACCCAGCGTCGCCCCCTCGGGCTTGCCGCTGATCCAACGACTGCTCGCACTCAAGCAGCAGCAGCGCGAGGAGGCGACAAAGGTGGCGGCCGAGGCCCCTCCGAAGTCGCCTCCACCGCCTCCGACCACGTTGATCACCCCTCCGACAATATCGCCGCCCCCAGTAGTGTCGCCCCCGCTCCAGAAGCTCCCGACAATAATTCGCGCCGAAGAGGCGCCGCCGTTGCCTCCGCGGGCCACCGTAGAGCAAAAACCTCCAGTGCCAGCTCGCCCTCCACCTTTAGAACCTTCCCCTCCTCCCGTCGAAGCTCCCGTCGCCCTGCCAGTCAACAAAAGTCCCCCGCCAGTCAGAATCAGCCCCCCTCCGGTCAGAATAAGTCCCTCGCCGGCCTCAAAAAGTCCCTCACCAGTCAGAAAAAGTTCGCCACCAATTCGAAAAAGTCCCCCGCCTGCTATCAAAAGCCCCCCGCCGGCCTTCAAAAGCCCTCCACCACCGTTCGCGACCCCTCCACCTGCGGTCACGTCTCCACCTGCGATTACCTCCCCTCCCGAGCGACCCCAGAAGCCGAGTCTGCTGCAGCTGAGGCAGGACACCAAGTTCTACATGTCGGTGGACGACCTTTCGCCCGAGTACTCGGGTCTGCCCTTCGTCAAGAAGCTGAAGATTCTGAATGAGCGGCAGAAGCTGATCGAGTTGCAGGAGCAGCGGGCAGCAGGTGTGCTCCGCAGCTCCAGCCTCGACAGCGCCGCCGCTCACGCTCGACGTTTGCCCGCAGCGCCGCCGCGCCGCACCCGCTCCGACTGCAGCGTCCAGCGGCGCCGTCCGCTCGTGACGCCGCCCGACCTCGAGCTGACCCTGCGGATGCTGCGCTGCTGCGAAGACGGACCGTCGACGCCGCCCTCGCCCGAGAGCAACGAGACCGAGGAGCGCCGCAACCTCAAGTCCATCCTCAAGAAACTCTCCTCCAACAACTCGTCGTCCGAACAGGAAAGCGGCGGCGGCGGCGTCGCCGACACCGAACGCAAGTCGCCGACCACCTCCAGAATCGAGTTCCGCAAGTTGATGCGCGCGCAGACCGTCGAGGGCTACGCGGCCAGGCACAGCAAGTTCTCCAAGAGCGTCACCTTTGACCGCGAAACTCTGCAGTCGCCACCCGCAGACTCGACGGCCCCCAGGATAGAACCACCCCCTCAGCAGCCGCCGTCCGTCAAGGCCAAGATGGGCTTCCTGCTGCCGTCGCTCATGTTGACCCAGCAAAGCAACGAGACGAGGAAGGAGGAAGAGTTTTTCGGTGACATCATCACAGGGATGAAACAAGTTATTCAAAACCACCTGGTGAGAAGAAATTAATTCTTTATTTTTCCACAGTCTTTTGAATTAAATTTTATTTTGAATCGCGTCAATTTTAATCATTTTGCTTATAAATACTAAATTTAAAACACAAATATAGGAGGAGGTTCAGAACAAGTTCCACAAGCGTTACCAGTCTCTCGAGTTGGAAGTGAAGCGGAGGGACGAAATCATCTCGCAACTTCAAAACCGAATACAGGAATTAGAGGTCAGTGTTAACCAATTTTTTTTATTAATAAAATTCTATGATGTTAAAAAAACTGCCTATCATCAGGGGGGTCCAATCACGAACGGCTGCCCTGAAAAGGAAGAGGATGCAGAGGCGGAAGAGGTAGAAAGACGGACCAGCCGCATCACAAGAGGGGGCAGTAGTGAAGAAGGCGACATTTCCGACCAAGAGGAAACTTTTTCGGACCAACCTTTCATGGTGAGAAAATTAAAAACTTGTGCAGTAATTAAATGTATTAGTATAAGTTAAAAAATTTAATTAGGTTTTAATTTATAAAATGATTTTAGCATCTATTTCTAGGATTTTATAATCTTTCTCATATATTTTTAAAATAATCATTAAATTATTATACAATTTGAATAATAATTTTTATTTAATATAATTTTATTAAATTTTAGTTTTAATTATTTATAAAAATATAATCTGTAATTTTTAAATTTTTTCTATAGTTTAGATAATAAAATATCTAATGTAGAATAATCTCTTATTATTTAACTAAAAAAACAACATTTATACAATTTCCATACTTTTGAAAAAAAAAATCATTTTAATTGAAAAAATATTTTCATTATTATTATTTCTTTCATTTCTATTATCACAATTCATTTCACAAATTTGATATTTCTACTCGATAAAATTAATTTTAACTGAAAAAATCAAACCTAACTTTAGTCATGTAAAAACAAAGTCTTAAAATTTAAATTAATGTTGAATTTCATAAATTTCTTTCAATTTTCAGGGACACGGCTCTGACAATAAAAATTTAAATTAATATATTTGTTACTTTATATTTCAGCGTGGTGATTCTGTGGACACTGTGATCTCACCATCAGGTTCTCCAGTGCTCATGGACTCGAGTGACGACGAGGCTGACCGAGTTCAATGTTCGTGGGAGGAACACGCGGCCGAAGAGACTCTGGAGTTGCTCGACCTGCCGCGCTCCATGAGTCCGCAGTCCGTGTGGCACGTCAGCGTGGACGTGCCCTCGTCCAGTTCCAGCTCCAACTCGTCCTCCTCGACCTCGCCTTTGTCCTCTCCGCCCATCCACAACCAAGACTGGGAAGTGCAAATGCTGGCCGACGAACTCGAACGACGGGACCAGCGGCAAAAACTGGCCGAGCAGCTGACCGGCCGCTCGCAACAACTGTCCCGCTCCGAGGTGGACATCCTCGACCGGATTCTGCAGGAGCAGTCGTCGCGACGAGGCAAAGTGGCCAAGAATCTGAGTTTCGACGCCGAGGGCGAGCAGAAGCGGAAAGGGGACGCACGCAAGACGACCAGCGTCGAGCACCTGGTCCTCCGGAGACGCCGGAAAGGGTCGTTGACCTCCTGGTTGCAGCGAAAGGACACTTCCACGTCCGCCCTGGGAAGGCAGCAGGTGTTGAACGCCCGGTCGCTGGAGGAACCGATTCAGCAGCCGGAGCGGAGGCCGAAAGGCACTCGCAGTTCGTCCATCGGCCACCTGCCCTCGGGGCGCAGCCTGTTCACCTCGTTGTCCCGCTTCCGACTGTCCATCCGCGGCCTGTCTTCGAGCAGACCCGCGGCACCGACGACCCCGGCGCAGCCTGACCCTGAGAGCGCCGTCGCCACCATCAGCAGCCAGACGCACGACCAGTCCTGATGAGCACAACCCGCACCCTTTTTAACAAGAAGCAATCCAGCATCGCCGTTGTCTCAATTGAAGAGGGCAATATTTCCGCATTTTTTATTACTGTGTAAACTTTAAAAGTAAAACAAAAAAATATCTCACGAAGTTTTGATTTTTCAAAAATGGTTTTGTGTTGTGTGCGTGTGTGACATTAAACGAAAATTCACATAAGAGGGAAATTTTACGCTGAATGAGAGAATTGAAAATTGTTGCTTCTTTGACTTTTATAAAACTCTCACTCTATCGTCGTCTCACGATTTGCGATTTTAGACAAAAGTTGAGTTTTATTTATGAACAAACTCAAAACAGAAAAGTGATGTGTGAGTGGACAAATGGTTGTATATTTAAACTATAGAGACGGAGTACATGAAGATGATCGCACACTTTCTTACTAAAAAATTATTTTTTAATTGTAATGTAAGCATTTTTGCGCAGGGCGGGAGCTGAATGTATGAGTCTCTGAAATGATTTGCTTTAATTATTTAATGAAATTGAAAATAAGTGTTAATTGGAAAATTTTAAAAAGTAAAAATAATCAATATTATTTTTAGTCAATCGGATGTTGCGGTTCATGTAAATTATGAATTTAATTAAATTTAATAAATTCCCTAATATTAAAGTTTTTAAAACATGTTACATTATTTTATTTATGCTTCAGAGACCATATATAATAATAATTTATTATGCGCCTGTGAATAGACAAATCTATACTGTTGAGTTTGTATTTAAATTTATTTTAAATTGTCACACTTCATTAAAATGCAATACGGTGCCTATACAAAGGAAACATTGTATTTCTGAGAGTGATGAAAAAATATGAAACACAAGAAAGGCCACATTATTGTAGATGAATAAAAACATAGTTGAAAAAACACCACGAAAATTATTAATTTTGTTGAGTATATTTAAATAATGTATATAAAATATTTGAGAAAAAATGTAGTTGTTGAACAATTGACTTTCATCCCAAAACAAAAAGAAAAAATCGGGTACGGGGAAAAATAATATATATATCATGTTGAACACCTGAGAATCGTTTTAAGAGAATTGCAATTGTTTTTTCCAAGCGTGGAAGACGCGAAGACATACTTGTTATACATTACAAGTTTCAAAGAGTAATAAAATTTAAAAACGATCATTTCAAAACAAACTTCAAAAATTTGTGAATTTATTGCATGATTATGTCCTATTTTACCAGAAACAATTTAAGTGCAAAGTGTCGTGAGTCGAGCGCCAGAGCGCCTTTCATTTTTAAGCACATAGTTAAGGTGCTGTTCAGAATCCCTTCAGAAGAATAAATTTGATAAAATTCAATCAAGATCAAGAGGTAGAAAAAATTTGGAAAAATAAGAAGCGATGATTTTAGTAAATTATAATTTCACACTTTGAAAAAAAATGTCCTGATCTTTCCCAACAAAATATGCATAAAATGAAACATTAAAAAAAATGTAGAAAAAATCCCAATAAAGTTTGAGGTGAAAATTTGATAAAATTTATTTTTTAAATAAATATTGAGTTTTTTTTTTTTTTTTTTTGATTATGATTATATTCAGCATGAATTCAATTGTGTATAAAGAGAACATCTTTAATTTAATGATAAAAAGGATAGAAACATGGAAGGACACGCGCGTGAGACCTGAAGCAGCTTTTTTTTAGGTATTTATTATAAAATAGCAAATATGTACTAAAAACTAAAATTTATAAAAAAAACGTCTTTAAATTCCTGGATAAGAAAGCAAGGCTCACGCGCGAGGCACCTCGAGCCGATTAATATTTTTAAAAGTTTTTGTCTTTCATTTTATGAATCTAAAATCAAAAGGGCTAAATATTGTCAAGATTTTGTCTATTTTTTTTTTTTTTAATGATCAATTTATCCACATTTTAAAGTTTATTTTATTTTGGCGACTTAAATTATTATCATCTTTTGATTTTATGTTTGATTTTCAACAATGCACACAAAGATAAAGAATGCAGTAAAAAATTCTGATTGTTGCCGTATTTGAAAAAAACCGTTATTCTGTGCAACAATCACTCGCTTTTCAAACATTCACACAAAGTTTGAATCCGCTGCCGGTGTCTCTTGACTTGAACTAAATCATGTCCGCGGTTGAAGCAATGAAGGTTCCGCGACAGGCAGCCGGACACTTGTGCCACGTTTTTGAGAATCCTGACAAATTCAAAGATGACTTGGACCGCATGCCGCACTCCTTGGCTCTCCTCATCGTCGCAGAGAACTCCAAGAAGCCAAATCTTGACGTCGACTTCTTGGCCAGTATGTTTCTTTCAATCAAAAAGAATACTTAATTTAAACCACTTTATATAGATTAAATTAGTACTGCGAGGCTTTGTCTCAAATTAATATCTCGTTGTCTCGGAACGTAAAATTCCACGTCAAGGCGATTATAGTCGCAGTTCGCAGTACTAATTTAATTAATTCCCGTTTCGAGTGGTTTCTTTGGGTTTTAAATTCTCAAAAAAACTATTTCCATACGTGGTGGAGAACTCAGTGGCAGCCCCTTAATTAATAGCTTTGCCGCTTAACCCATTTCTGTTGAAAATCGCAAGTCGCGATCAGCTTTCGGGGCGCAAAATTTTATCACTCCGGTTTTGCGTGGCTTGGGTGGCAACCGCCGCTCCCTGAGATGAGACATTTTCGTTTTGTTTAAAAGGAAGAAAGAGTCGGACAAAGGGGGTGGTTCGCTGGTGAAGGCCGCGAGCTCTCTTTTTTGTTCATCTTTTCTGCAGGTTTGCCGAGAAGCAGCTTAGCCAGCAGTCGTATTTGTGCGCCGAGAGCACAAAACACTACGGACAGATTGGGGTGGTTTTAAAGAATTTTAATTTTGGGAAATTTTCGCCCTCAATTAAAATTGTTTATTATCACAACAGGAATTTTTTACACCGGCTTTGTCTCAAATATCTCGTTGTCTCGGAACAATTCCACGTCAAGGCGATTAGTCGCAGTACTAATTTAATTATTTCCCGTTTCGAGTGGTTTCTTTGGGTTTTAAATTCTCAAACACTTTATAGATCGCGAGCAACTCATCTCGGACGTCAAATGCTTGGCCAAGGGCCGTGGGAAGTACGGCCTCCAGTTTGTTGACTACCAAGACAACATGGGAAGAGTCGACGTTGATTTCTTGGAGGAGGCTCTCCAGCTGATCGTCTGCCGAGGACTTGCAAGCCGCCTGCCGTATTACGTCCAGTATGTGATTCTGGTGAAGAATGGAAAAACTCCCAGCCCCCTTGACCGTTAATATAATGTTAAGAATTTTTTTTGCATTTTTTAAAAATCATTTTCAGGATTGAGAGAACTGCAGCATCCGCAGCAGGGACTCCCAGTTTGGGATTGGGACAAGAAGAACCAAGAGATCGAGAGGCGCCTGCAGGACCTTGGAGTGGCCTCGATGGAGGTGTTGACTGAGCGCCAGAACCTGAAGCGCGCCAGAGACGAGCTCGATGCCTCAAAGCAAGCGTTTGAAGAGGAGAAGTCCCGTCACTACTTTGAGCTGGGCGCAAAGCGACACAAACTCGAGGCCAAGGAAGCACAGGTCAGGGACGACGAGAGGAGACTCAAGCAGTTGGTGCCTAAATTCATCTCCAAACTCATTTGGCCAGCACAGACAGAAATTTGTGAGCAAGAAGAGCAATAGTCTAAGTACATAAAAGATTGTAAACCTATTCTTAAATGAAATTAAAAATTATTAACCTCAATTTGATGTTTTCGTTTTATCGAGATGACCAGCAGAAAAGAGCAATTTTTAAAATATCAAAGTTCCTTGAAGGATTGTGATTAAATTCCTAATAGCTTATGGGACACAAAGGAGGCTAAAACTTGTGGCAATTTAACTCAATTTAAATATTTATTTTGTTAATCTTTTTAGAGGCCTTGCAATATTATTTCCGGAAAAAATAATTAAATCTGCCATCTATTTTCAACATCGCATCTCAGATCCCACCAAGTGAATCGTCATACTTATTAAAAATCACCACACCTGTCAGTCTTGAAATCATCCTCTCTTCTTGAGCTCTTCCAATTTAGTTTTGAGTTCTTGCAATTCTTTATCCAGTTTGAGAACCTGAAATCAAAATATTTTATGCAAATTCTCAGAGAGAAATTTAACGAAAGAGCTCACTAGTTTCAAGATCTCATAAACTTGTCGCTACTATTGTGGACGTTAGGCCAATCTTGTAGCACAGGCAACCCGGCGTTTGGCAGTCTTGTTGGTCAATTTTGCTTCACTTCCGATGGGTTTCTCCTCGATTTGTACTCTGACCATATGAATCTGAAAGTAATTTACACTTAACATTGAAATATCCACTATGGGAGCGACAAAATACCTCATCCATGCAAAGTTTTGTGAAAGGATTTCAAGTCTGATTCAACCGTCCACAAGAGCAGGTGTGTCCATGACGTCCGACACAGCCTTGTCCACAATAGCAAAACTCCATCCGTCTGACTCGAGGGAGGAGGGAGCTGAATATTATTGATATTATTCAGTGAAGTCTTGAAGGTCAATCAATGTTCCAATTCAATGCTATTGCTCAAAATAGACTGTAGAATTCGGCTGCAAACTGGGCCAAAGCCTCTCACTGGCTTCGATGCAACGAAGGTCGAATAAAGCGCTCCTCGAGATGAGTGCATCTGAAAGACAAATAGTATCAGCCTGATATGAGCAACTTGGCACAAAATTTAAATTAATTTTATAATATTTATTTAAATGATTTTTTAAGAAAAATAAATTAAATAAAATTATATAAGTTTAAATTTTAACCTTTAAACTACAAAAAAAAAGACGCGAAAACCGAGAATTTTTAAAATTCATAAATAAAAAAAGAAGATTTACAATCTAAAAGAGGAAAGAAAATATAATTATTTCTTGTCATTCGAGAATCGAAACGCACGTACAAAATGTCAAAGTGCAAAATGTACATGTGGGAGCCGCACCATATAAATCTTGAAGCACCGGCAACCGCCGACGCCGACAGTCGCCATAATTCGGCACAACAACAGTCAACAATCGGCCAAAAGACCCAAAAGTTCGCCCACAAGCGTACTTGAAAATTCGCAATCAAACGTCAGCCTTGCGAATTAATTTGCGAAAACGAAAACAAAAACTTGACAAAAACAGTCCCAAAACAGTCCAACTTCGCACTGTTGCCAACAGCGCACAACTCTTACCAACATAATCACGCCCACCGCGCGAAATCCATATTTCATCCGCAAAATAATATGTATGAAATTATTTCTATTTTAAAATTGTAAAAATTTAAATTTTAAATAGAAACGAAACTTACTAAATTGAATTTCAATCAGATTGCAAATTTTCTTGACTTTAACCGATCGACAGATCAAAATAAACCCGCGCACCGAGCCAGCAGAGCCGAAGCTGCCGAAGCCTCCAGATCGAGATCGAGATACACACCGTGTATGGCCATATGTTGACAGGGGTGTTTGTTTCACTTTATTTTATAAGTGTTTCAAATAAAATTTTAAAACGATCATTTCAAATCAAACTTTTTTTACATATGTAATGGTCCTTCTTTACCGAAAATTGCAAAGTGTCATGTGTCGAGCGCCTTTCGCTGCAGTAGTATTTCAGTCCTCTCATAGATAGAACCACATTCGAAGGCTGAAATTAGTAAATAAAAAGAAAGACCGAGACCACCGGGTGTGGGTTTTAGGTCCACCAAAACACTGCATTTTTCGGTGAGTTTTTAAATCGTAGATTTGAACATTTGCTAATTTGAATATATCATATCAGATTTGAATAAAACAGTCCAGGTAGCAAAGTCAAAGAGGATGGCTGCCGGTGCCAACAAGTGGACCCGTTTCTTAAGGGACAAGTGGATAAACTACCGCTTCCGATTTGTACCTTGGGTTGCTATGAATATGCAACATAAGTAAGATTAAAGAAAATTAAATATAAATAATTAGGATCAATTTATTTTATTGGTTACGAGTTGAATCAAGCGCCAACACCATGCTTCTGTCATTTTAAATGTTTCATTGGAATAATTTTTTTTTTTTAATTTTCGCAGGTTAAAGGAAAGTGCTCGCATTGTGCCGTCTCCTCTGGCTGATCCATTGATTCCTCCTAGTGACATATTATCACAAATTTGGAACTTGGTTCCATACTTAATCCGACCCAAGAAGGCAGCCGACAGCTTAAAGACGTTCAGCGAAAAGAGTCGGAGTGTCCGTTTTTCTATATTTATTGTTTTGGCCCAAAATTAATTTTAGTCATAATTTCAGATAATGTTGAATAAACATGGATTCAAAATCGACAGGGCCCCGAGTCTTATTCCTGGAGGTGGAACTGGAGTTTTTGTGACGAAGGGCAAAGTTCGGAAAGGCCGACTTGTGGCACTTTACCCTGGCAAGTAAAGCACAAAAATAAATATTTCCATCCGAGTTAAATTAATTGAGATTTTATGATTTCCTTACAGGCACAATATACCGGTCATTTGAGCCAATTTTGTTGCCTTCAATCAACAACCCTTTCATTTTCCGCTGCCTGGATGGCACCCATTTAGACGGAAAAAACACTGGACTGTCCCGAATTATATTCAAGTGAAAACTAAATAAAAAAATTATAAATGATTTTACCAAATCCTCTTTTGTCATTTAGGTCATGTGTTGGGCGCGACAAAATGGGTCCCCTGGAAACGGCCGACCTTTCGTGGCTGACCAATTATCCTATCAACCCCTTGAATGTAGGCCAATATGTAAACAACCACACCAAAGGTATTTTTTTTTAAATGGGAGAATCAAAATTACATATTAAAATGGATTATTGCAGACTATCCGAGCAATGTTGCTTATCAAGAATGTGAGCTGCCGGATGGACTTGATCCCAAATTAAGATCGATGCTACCTTACATCAATTATGCTGGGGGCAAAGGTGCGCCGAGTAGATTGGTTGCGCTGGTCGCCACTCGGGATATTAAGGAAGGCAAAGAGTTGCTTTCATCATACCTGACACTTGTTGGCTCAAAACAATAATGTTGATGTAGAAAATAATAATTTGTTATTTTAAAAACACACTATTGAGAATTATTGTTGCATATCATTGGAAAATATGTGTACAAAAATTTATTTTAAATAAATAAAAATAAGGCAGCTAGTAAGAACTGGCGCTTATCTATTGCCCTGTTTGCCTACAATGATGAAGCCTCGTTATATTCAAATAAGTTTCAGACACCAATAAATTTGCTTTGACGCACCAAGCTGTAGTTTTGAAAGAGATTTCGAAGGTTAAAAGTCAAGCTTACGATTTGCTTCGGATCAGGGATTTTATTTTTTCTCATTGAGACAGACACTGCAAGAACATGGAACTGTGGAAGAGACGCTTGATGTCATATAGCATAGTTTGCAGCTACTTATTTCTAGGAGGCTCCGAATACGGTAAAAAAAGCAAGAATTAATCAAATCAGCCTTGTGAATAATTTATTTTTGCTGAAAGCGGTCATTTTTCCAACGGCATGGGAATTTCTCCAAAGTCTTGGTGTCCACGAAGAATATCTTTTAGGCATTACAGTAGCAGGTAAATATTTTTATTTCAACTCAAAATTTTCATAAAATATATATTTTGCAGCGTACAGCGTGAGCGCTAGCATATTTGGCGTGATAGGTGGTCGATTTTCTGACAAATACCCTTCCAGTACCAAACCACTGACGATTGTGTGCATTGTTTTGATGGTAATAGGAAATCTGCTCTACATGCTCGGTATTGGAGTGTGGAATATTATCATAGCACGATTCATTTGCGGTTAGTTTTTTACTTTACGAAAATTCGCATCAGATGAGTTAAAATTATTCACTGATGACAAATCATCAGGTATTGGGACAGGCGCCGGAGCATCACTTTTGGGCTACGTCTGCAGAACGACAACAACGAAGGAGCGAACATCAGTCCTTGCTATTTGCAACGCATCTAGACAAATTGGAATTTTAATCGCACCGGCCTTTCAGTTTTTTCTAACCCTCTTTGAATTTGAAGTAAGAAATTTATTTAATAGATTTAATATCTTAAATATTCGGGCTTTTTTCCGAAGTTAGGACCACTCAAAGTGAACCGGCTCAACGCAGCAGGACTCTTTATGGCCATACTTTGGTTTATATTCATATTTGTTTGCCTCTTTGTTTTTAAAGATGTGAATGAAGAGTGGCAATATATGAACAGAGTGGCAAGGATTTGAAAGTAAATGAAATTGATCATAATGAATAAGAACAATTTTTTACACAGAGAGAACTGAGCTTGGAAGAAGAACCTCACCACATCTCACTGGCCAATCCAACAAATACGGCTCTACTTTCGATTTGTGAATCTGTCAAAGCTTCCCCGATAGATGATATTCACATGACATCTTTGACTCGAGGTACTTTGCTTTTAAAAAGCTCCAAATACATCTAAAAATCTTTAAATTTTAGAAGTGATGAGAGACACTATAGTGGCCCTGATGGGGACGGTTTTCGCAATTTACTTCGCAGAGATAGTCGTCGAGGTAAATTATTCGATTTAAATTCTGTTTATAATTAAACGCTCCTTTTTAATTGTGAAAAGACATTGATACCTTACTACATGAAAGACTACTTTGGCTACGGTGATGTGCCCATCAGTTTCATGTACATGGCCAGTGGTGTCGAGTGCCTCACGCTGCTTGTGATGCTGATCTTTTTGAGTCGAGTGGTCTACGACTGGATTCTCCACCTGGTCGGGTTGATCTTGATCGCCATCGGTTATGCCGTTTTGGTATATTACGCGCCACAGTTCACACCTGGTAAATTATAATTAATTTTTGGAAATTATATTTAATTATTATGCTTACATAAAACAGGTGACTCGTCCAAACTAATTCCATTTGCGGCTGCTTTTCTTATCATCGGTGCTGGTTACCCAATAACGTCTGTAGCAAACGCCTCTCTCATTTCCAAGAGCCTGTCGGCAGAAGCGCAAGGTAAAAATTTGACTAGATTGGACTATTATTTTCTTTTGTTGAAGAATTTTACTATCCATGGAGTTTCAAATTGAAATTAGGCTTATCATCAATATTTGGGTCATTTTATTTTATCCAAAGAACATATTCTGCTTCGTAGATTAAACCCAGCTACAAATCAATTAATTGAAATATCTCACTAATAAAAAGCCAAATTTCAATTTAAACACCACCAAATTTTTCATTTTAAAACAGGATTGGGTCAAGGTTTGAGGCGCCTTATGTCCTATCTAGGACTGGTAATAGGGCCCTTGTGGGCAGGTGGTGCTGCTAGGAAGCCACTGCTTCTCATGGGTGTGACTTTAGCACTAACTGTATTTCATATAGTAAGTTGTAAATTAAACCGCTTACAAAAAATGAATGGAAATTTTAACAAATTTAAATTTCAGTTGCTGTACCTTGACGTGATGCCAAAGTTCATGAGGATTGAAAGGCTTGCAAAGCTGGCCTCTTCAGCAGAAGACACAGAGGAGACACCTCTGCTTGACCCTTCTCGAAATCAGTCTTCACGTTTTGATCCAGAATGGTCGTCATCACGTGAATATCCTGTGGATAGATAACTATATCAATAAGTGCTCAGGAGTTGAGTGCTGGCAGCGTCTTCGTGTTGATCCCAGGTTCAGAGAGACTTGAATAAATTTTACCGAGCCGCTTTTCCCATCAGTTATGAAGATTCTTCCAAATTTAAATTTACCCTCTTGAAAGATTTGCGCAAAATATTGCCGTAATTTATTAAATATAATTTTGTTTCCAAATGTGCCGCCACATTTAAACAATTTTGACCAAGATGATTTTTACTGAATTTATCTGATTACAATTTTTGCGCAAATCTAAAGCCGTGATGGTCCGAGTTAACAAGTGTTGTCATCCAATGCAGAAACCATGTAGATAATAAAACCTCAGATTGCAAGAAACCACGCGCACTTCTTAAAAAGAGAGAGGCAAAAATCAAGGTTTTCTTACCAAGTAGTGACCAATGCGTCGCGAAGCCAATTTCCCAAACGATGTCCAAACCAGCCGAGCCAAAAACATCTGCTTCTTCTCTACCATGGACCACACTCGAGATCTTCTTCTTTTCCCGCCGACACTGCACCTGTCTCCATTCTCATCAACAAGAACTTGCAAATTATCACAGCTAATCCTTTGGTGGCAATCCAAAATCCATAAACATTCAAGCCTCTCCAATAGTAACAAGAACTTAAAAGGTTTCTGATGATTATTATTTCACATAAATTGCTCTCAAAAATTAGTTCTGAAGTTGGAAATTAAATGAACTGGACTGAAAGCCAACTTATTAAAATATGATATGATATTAGATTTAAAAGATTGGTAAAAAGTACCTTGATTTTAGCATTTTAGACTGAAGATAAAATATAAAAATAAATAAATGCAACAATTTATCGTACATTTTGAATTTGGGTTATTTATTAAGTCGAACTATTTTTTAAGGAAGTGTTACTCCTAGACCTGTCCTACAACAATTGCTTTAACCATCAATATCAATTACACAGATGTGATTTCAGGACCCGAATATTTTGATTTCTAATTTTTAAACAAAATAAGCTGGTGAGACAAATCGGACAGAAAATTCCTGTAAAACAGATGTAGCCGTCAGAACAGCTTAATGCCATTGTCTTCCAGTAAGTTGATGATACATTCAATTTTGTGGACTCTCAAATGTGACAAAAAATAACCAACCAACCATTTGAGAAAAGAATCCATCCAATCCTTTGCCTCTTCTTCTCATCTTGATTGGTAGCAGGCGGTGTATAATTAGGAATAATAATAAAAAATGTTTCAGCAGTAGATAACAAAACCGAGATGGAACACTGTTCTGTCAGTCAAATATGGTTTCAACACAGGATGGTGAGCTTGAACGAAAACCAAACCGCAGCACAACTGAATCGCCTCTACACAAAATTGCAAGGTTGTAAGCGTGAGAACCAATTTTCCACAAGGACGAAATTCCGCAACCATAACAAATGTGAGGTGACTGCTTACCTTAGAAAAGAGTCACTTCCATGGTGCGGCCATCAATTCGAGTCCTGTTCATTGCAGCTGTAAACAAAAAATGGAAATATTACTTTAAATGTAAATAAAAGTCTTATAAATTATTATATTGTGACTTATAAAATTAATAATTTTTGCAACTCACTTGCAGCCCTAAGAGCTTCTCTGTGTGTACTGAAGCGAACAAAGCCCGTGTCTTTGTTTCTGATTTCGGCAAACTTGACATCGCCAAATTCCCTGAACTTGTCTCGCAAATTCTGCCAAGTGACGGATGGGGGCAGCTAGATTTTTATAATAATTTAATTAATTGCATTAAATTTTATTTATTTTCACTAACATTTCTGATGACGATAGTGTCAGACGGTTCCTTGTTGCCAGAACTAACCACGGCATCACTTGCTCTTCCTTGGCCAGTGTTGTAACCTGCAATGGATCATTGGAGCGGACTTTTAATGAAAATTGCAAACATTACCACTGCTCAAACCATCAACAGTTGCACCAAAAATCGATTGATCTGCGTTAATTGAAAAAGACAAATTAAGCACAATAGAGAAACGTATTATATTACATTGATAAAAAAATAATGTGCAAATTAAAACTTGAAACAAACAAAAAATGAGTAGAATGAATGATGGCTTGTCAATTAAAAAAGCCGAGACTCATTTTTATATGTTGAATTATTGTTTATGCATTAAATTTTCAATGTTACATGGATGAACTCTTTTTTATTATCTAATTGTTGATTCAAGTTGAAGTACTCTTGCAGAAAAATCTGCAGAGCGCTTAAAAATCTTCTATTTTTTTGCCCACATACCTTGGTTTAAACCTTGATTCCTGAACTCCATGTCGTCCATCCCCTGGTAAGGGGAACTGATGCCCATATTATCGTAGTTTCTACCGCCATAAGTGGAACTTGTGGTCTGGTTTCCTGAGCTGTAGCCTCCACTTCCACTGTTCACTCCCTGCGAGCCACTTCCATAGCGGTCACTGCTACTTCCATTGCTGTTGCTTGTGAAGCCTCCTGTACCGGTTCCGGTGTTACTTCCGTAGCCAGATGGTGCAGAGGAGCCCATGGAACTGCCACCTTGAGGACCAGTGGAGTAAGAACCGGTCGCAACGTTGCCGGTGCTGTAGCCGGGCATGCCACTGTTGGAGCCACCCATGTTTGTTGTGGGCGCAGGTCCTGCCAATCCGGCACCCCCGATGACAGGGCCACCAGCCATACCTCCAGTCTGGCCCATGCCACCTGTCTGGCCCATTCCTCCAGTTGGTCCCATTCCTCCGGTGGGTCCCATTCCACCTGTGGGTCCCAAACCACCAGCAGCACTCAATTGGGCGGCCAACTCCGAGCCGGCAGCACCACTCTGGCCAAGAGCACTCAGGATGCTGCCCAAATTTCCGGAATTCAGACTGGCAAGGAGATTGCCTGGGAGCATGTTCAGGTTGGCCAATGGATTAGCGGGGGCGTTATTTGTGTTGGGAAAATTCATGGCTGGCATGCCTCCCATGTTTTGCATTCCCATGCCTGCTGAAAGTAAAAATGTAAGACTCGCATTTTTTTTGTGAAACTTTTATCCTCACCCATATTTGGCCCAGGACCCATCGCAGGACCACTCATAGTATTCATTGGATTGGCCATGTTCATGCTCTGGATTTGGGCATTCTGTACGTTCATCGGAATGCTCCCTAAAAACATCAATTATTCAAAATTAATTTCTCAATTCAGCTAAAACTTAAATGATGAATCAAATTGGGAAAGTTTTTTTAAATTTATATTTTAAAATTCCTTACTTGACACATCTGTCAAAGGTCTGCCATTTTCACCAAGTCCCATGCCAATTCCCTTCAACCCATCTGGAAGTCTAGGCAAGTTGTTTTCTGGCTTGTCATTGACTCTGTCCATTCGAACAATCAACGAGCGTTCGAACAGCATTTGCTGGTGCAGCATAGCTATACAAAGACAACAATTAAGTAATTGCAATTAAATTATTGAGATAAGAAAAAATCTTACAGATTGCTTGCACTGACTCAACAGGGTGGTCAAAAACAACAACTCCGTGCCCTCTGCTTTTACCCTCCCTGTCTTTGTTGATCTCGGCTCTGATCACTTTTCCTGCCAATGCAAAAACTTCCTCGAGTTTCTTGTCATCCACTTTGTAGTCCAGCTAAGAAGGATTTTGGGTGTAAATTTATTTTAATTGTACGTATTAATTGCATCATTACATTTGCAACAAACACTCTGTTGACCAAAGGTCCCTTGATGTCCAGGGACTCTAAGAAGGCAGGGCTGAGGCCGTAAGTGAAGCCCCAACCTTCTGGAGAACCACTTCGGTCATTGTTAGAGTTCCATCGACTTCCACCTCCGCCACCTCCACGTTCCTCATTGGCGCTCCTACGAGGGCTCCGAGCCCTTCTCGGCTCATCCCCAGTGTCCTCTTTGACCACCAATTTCCTGCCACGCACCTCGAAGCGGTGCATCTTTTCTATGGCCTTGCGAGCCAGGTCAGGAGAGTTGAACTCGATGACACCGGTGCCCTTTGGCGAATCAAATATCTCAACGAACGCCACTTCTCCAACTGGAAATTATGTATTTTCAAATGATCAATACTTAATTAAAATTCTGTATCAGAAATCTTTACCTTCATCTCTGAAGAGATCCTTCAACTCTTGCCAACGGAACTCGTACGGAATGTTTGAGATCTGAACACGCCGCTCGTGGAAGCCGCCGCGGCGTCGTCCGCCACCGCCGCCACCTCTTTCAGCGCTGCCGCTGCGGCGCCTCTCACGTCTTGGAGGTCTTTCTCTTGGAGAACGAGACCTGCAAAGCCAAACATTAGCAAATAATAAATTCAATCTCGTCTGCGCGCCGAACGCCGATCCAGATATGCGTTTTTACATACATAAAAGAAAATTTCATGCACAAACTTAAGAGTTTTTTTACCTGTCCCTGTTTATGCTTCCTTCGGAAATGTCCATGATGCCTAGTGAGACGCCTATCGAACGATTAAAGCGTATTTTCTTCTACGCTCCACGTCACAATTTTTATAAAAGTGCCAGAAAGACAAACAGCGAAAATTGTTTACCAAACACCGGTCTGCTTTGATTTTTGATATAAAAATGGCGGTGGCATTATAAACGAAACGAGGTCCTCGTAAATAACGGATTGTGATTGGAGGAATGGAATACAAGCAGTGCCATCTAAAGCAAATGATTGGTCCAAGGCACCTTTTCTTTTCAAAGTTTAAAATTTCGAGGCGGGAAAACTTTCCAGATTAAATATTTTTTGATAAAACATTAAAATAAAACAGATGTCGATATTGCTATTATTCTTGCAGCCAACAACTTATTAAGCAAATTAATTTTCTCTCACAAAAATAAATAAATAATTATTGAGTAAAAAAATTTTGAATTTTTCTTTCAAAGCTTCTTCAATTATTGGTTATTAATTAAAGTGGAATTTCATTGAAGAACCTTTAAAAAGTTTCCTCTTGCTTGCAATACATTTCAATTTAAATCTTTTCAGATTTTTTCAATGTTGCTACTTCATGTTAGCAAAAATTCATGCGATTGACGATGTTATCATAAATTTTAGAAATAGTGAACTCTATCGTAGTTTACGTTGCGTGTCTAACGAGAGGCCATTTTAATGCAGAAGTTCCTCTCTTTCACCGCACGAGGGCACTCGAGTCAGGCGCCCATCAGACGCCGGTCTCTGATTAAAGCTTGCGTGGAACTAGCAAATTTTATCAGGACCAAAAAGTTTCGACTGCAAATTTCTTCACATTTTCCGTCCCGTCGGTTGCAAAAATGAGTGACGGCGACTACAGATCGAGCAAAAATGACGTAAGTGCCAAAAACAAGGCGGCTGAGCGAATATTTCCTCGGAAAATCACATTTGAAAACGAGCCCACGCTCGCCGCCGTGTTTATCTCGTTCGTTCCTTCCCGTTTCCCGACCATTGATCATTTCTCATGAAACCTGTTGTTTGCGTTTGCGATCATGTAAAAATGCAAGCCACGATCAAATATTAAAACTTTGTACTTTCCTTCCTCTCGTTTTCTGGACCAGATGGAGGATTCCTTCCAATCTGGGCGATCCGATAGTCCTGTAAGTTTGATAAGCTTTTTTCATCTCAGACATTTTTTTTTTAATTAGTTCTCTCTGATTCATTGCAATTCATTAATTCCCTGGAAATTTCACAGCGTGACTACGGTGGCCGAGGAGACAACAATGAGCCTGAACAGTACCGGAAACTTTTTATTGGAGGACTCGACTACAAAACCACCGAAGAATCTTTGAAATCTTATTTCGAGCAATGGGGCGAGATCGTTGACGTCGTCGTTATGAAGGACCCCAAAACAAAGAGGTAGATACAACTCAACCAAATGGAAACTTTGAATTAAATCTTTACTCTTACAAAAGATCTCGAGGCTTCGGCTTCATTACCTACTCGAACAGCCGCATGGTGGACGATGCACAAAATGCAAGGCCTCATAGGGTGGATGGCCGAGAGGTTGAACCGAAGAGAGCAGTGCCCCGCCAGGACATCAACAAACCAGAGTCTGGAGCCACGGTGAAGAAGCTTTTTGTTGGAGGGCTGAGTGACGCAATCGGAGAAGATGAACTGCGCGATTACTTCACCCAGTTTGGAGAAATCACATCCAGCGTGGTCGTCACCGACAAGGAAACTGGAAAGAAGCGGGGCTTCGGATTTGTCGAGTTTACCGATCATGATCCGGTCGATAAAATATGCTGTAAGTGTAAGGATCATTGATATTACTCACAAGTTTTATTAAATTCAACGAGTCTTGTTAAAATTTGAACTTTGAGCTAGAAGGAGTCAATTGTAGGTGAAAATTATATCCTAAGGTTAAAAGGGTGGCTAAATTGCAATTTTTTCGATGTCAATGAAATCTTGAATTAACTTCTAGGCTACGTTTTAACATAGTTTAGACACTTTTAACTATATATTTGTTAAATTTATTTACTAACCAAATTAACTTATCATTAAAATCTTAAAATTTCCATCTAAAAGTTGACTTTTTGCTCATCTCGGCCAACACATATTCAAATATTGTTTTATCTAGCTTTCTTGGCCTTTTATATAACTAGCTGAAACTCGTTGGCCCTCAATAAATTGTGCTTGCTCTTTACATTTTTCCAGTAATGCGTGACCACACCATCTGTGGCAAGAGGGTGGACGTTAAGAAAGCCTTGAGCAAGGCTGAGATGGCCAACGTCGGTCGTGGAGGCGGTGGAGGCAGTGACCGCGGCGGATCTGGATTTGGTGGACGAGGCGGCGGTGGCAGCATGATGGGCGGCCGTGGAGGCAGCGGATGCGGCCCTTGGGGTAACCGCGGAGGCATGGGAGGCGGCGGGGGCCAGTGGTCCAACGGAGGTGGCGGTGGATTCGGAGGCGGCGGAGGTGGCTACGGAGGAGGAGGAGGCGGAAATTACAATGGAGGTGGGGGAGGCGGCTACGGCGGCAGCAGTGGCGGAAGCAGTGGTTTTGGAGGAGGTAAGATAACAAGTTAGTTGGATTGATTTTTTAGGGTCAAACTAAGTGTTGTCGGCCTTTGCCCATTATTGATGGTTCTGATTTTAAATTGAAATTTCATTTTAGGTCCTCAGGGCAATGTCTGGGGTAACCAAGGCGGTGGTGGCGGAGGAGGAGGCGGAAACTGGGGCAACCAGGGAGGCATGGGTAGCCAAGGAGGCAGTGGAGGAGGATGGAACCAAGGCGGTGGTGGTGGAGGCTATCACGGAGGTGGAAACCAAGGTAAAATATTGATTTTTATTTAAATTTGTTGCTGGAATTTTCAAAATTTGTTCTAGGATGGAGTGGCGGTGGCAGTGGAGGCAGCGACCACGGAAACTTCAGTCACTATGGAGGAAGCCAACACAGTGGTGGAGGTGGCTACAACAGCAGTGGAGGTGGAAGCAGCGGAGGTGGCCCAATGCGAGGTGGAAACTACATGGGAGGAAGACCTGGCCCGTATTCGAGTGGTAAATTTTTTAATTGAAAGAAATTCCCAACTCGCAGACTAATAATGGACCTCCAATTTTTGATTCTACAGGAGGGGGTGGTGGAGGTGGCTACGGAGGTGGCAGTGGGGGCGGAGGCCGCAGATTTTAAACTCGATCCCCGATTTTTGATGGTAAGTTTAACTTGAGCTGAGAGAATTTGATTGGAAAACAGGAGAGGTTCCACACATTTTTATTTCTTAAATCAATTTTAATTGATGACAATTCTTTATGTGGGGATAGGTTTATTAAGGATGAGAGACAGTGAGACGATGAGGCAGAATAGTGGTCTTTTAGCTAGCTAGCTAACCAGGATAGCTAGAGACAGTTCTCCTACCAATGTCTTCTTCACCACCAAATGTACAAGATCCATTCGTTGGTTCTCCATAGGAGTTAACTAAATCATCAAAATCAATACAATATTTGAGGGGAGTGTATCAAATAACTGAACTAATTCGAAACGATCAATTGCCTAAAATTGCATGTAGGTAAACAATTTTTGATCCAGTGACTTACATTTTTAATGTTTTAAATTTGAGAGTTCACATTTTGCTTCATGTGCCGCAGTGATTTTAAAATCATTTGTGTAGATTCAATGACATCTTGATGTTTTGTTGTGCCAGCTTCCCCACATATTGCATTTGAAGGGTGGTTTTAATTTTCTGTTATACTTATAAGTCGTAAACTAAGGCCCTAAAACATGTGTACTCCAACATTTAAAAGTTACCACAGCAGAATTCAACCTAAAACGGGGGTTCCCTTTAAGTGTAGGACTTGATTGGCGACACTGGGGGTTATAATTTTGTGGTGGAAACTTTTAAAGATCAGGAAACATTCATACACGTTCGCGTGTATTAGGAATATGTATAACCGTAATTATTTAAGTTGCTAAAGTAATATCGTACTACACTGTCAAATTTTCAATGTGAAAGGGAATAAATAAGGACGTGACAAATGAAAGGATTTAGTGGATTTGTGTTGAATACATCACCGTTAATATTGAGGCAGAGGTAGATTTGCAGATAATTTACAGGTTTCTTATCTAGTGGCAGGCAAGTAATAACCAAAAAATTTATATCCATTAGGCTTTGTATTTTTAAGACAAAATTAGCAATTTCATATTCAAATCACTAATTCAAGTTAAATTGATTTATTCCAGCTAATTTTTATTAAACGAGTAATTTTGAAATCAGACTAAAAGTTTTAAATTCAATAGCCAGCTTTTAATTAATAGATAATATTTTAATAAAAGTCTATTTTCAGGTAAATCCAAGGTGAAAGCTGTGAAAAGAAGAATTGACTTCTTAAGAGACTGACTCTGTTCATGACTGATATTTAAATTATTTTGCGCCAGAAGTACGAAAATAATACTTAATATACATTTTTTTAAATAAATTTTCCATAAAATGAAGTATATTCAAATGTGTTTAAATTAATACATTTTACAAGATTATTTATTAGCCTGTAAAAAATTGTTTTCTGAACTCTTTTTGTTATATCTCCAAATTTCTCAATGAAAGTAAATTTGATAAAGTCTGAATAAGGTTACGAACATGAGAAATAAATTCTGAAGCAGTCACAAAGTTAGTCATTAACGTAATAAAAATCAGAAGAAATATAAAAATCATCTCTGACCGATATAACTTTATTTGTAAACATTGTTAAGTTCATATATTAAACTGAGTTAAATATTAAATAATGGTGATTAGCAGCGGTACACGAGTCACTCAGCCATTATTGATTGAACTCGTTAGAAATCCATGTTTAATTTGTGATTTGTACACATTCTTTTTTTGTTCTTTTCATAAACTACAAAAAAAGGGAAGTTACGTAGGCAGCACGTGACTCGATTCGGCGACTATGATTGGCTGATCGATCGGAGCGCAGGCGCACCGACACGAATCCCGTTACTTGTGGGTTTTGGCTCAGCGCTTGGCTCGGTGAGAAAATTGTTGACAGAGGAGAACCTTTAATGTTGCGGTGGCAGGAAAACACGAATTTTTGCATAGAATAAGTCGTCAAACAAGGATATTTAGGTAAGAGACTTAATCAGCATAAATTTTGCATGCGTCCGAGAGTAAAATTCGCGGCGGGGCTGGCCGAAAATTCGCCACACGGGTGAAAACAGTGCTGGAATCGACCTTCGAAGCCGCTTGCCCCGCCGACGGTGACGCCAAGGCCCAGAGGCCCACTTGCGATCCGTGGATTTTTGTTTTCTCGTCGAAAATTTACTCATTCCGGTCCGATTTTTAGTTAAATCATGCAATTTTGGTCTGGAATCGGAATTTTCTCCAAAAAAATGACCAGGGGGCCCCGTAAATGCATTGCCCGCGATTCCCGTGGAACTTTCCATTCGGCGTACCCAAATGGCGGCTCGGAGACCCCGGATGGGGCTCAATCAAATGGCGGCCGGCGGTCGTTCGATATCCTTGCTGACATGGCTCCGGATCCTGAGCCCATTAGTGGGGAGCCCACTTTGTGACGTTTTCATCACAAGTTATTCGCCCTGAACCGACGGGGTTGCATTAGCCCAATACGTATTTCTATTAAATATGATCAAATTAAAATTATTTGAGCGAAATAAAACCAAACTTCACTTCATTTCAAATGATTTAAAAAAATTACGCTCATTTACTTTTTTTATTGGAATTTTTGATAAAAGTAAACATGGTGGATGTAATTTTTATTTGTTTAATTTTTGTGTTTTAGCCACCATGGCGAGTCAACAGTACTCGTTACGATGGAACAACTACGTACGGCACATGACAAGTGCGTTTGAATCTCTTCGAAGTGACAGAGACTTGATCGATGTCACGCTCAGCTGCGAAGGAAAGAAAATCCCAGCCCACAAAATGCTGTTGTCAGCATGCAGTTCCTATTTCAAAGACTTATTCAAGGTAAATACAATTTTTAATTAAAAAGTATTCAAAATTTTATATGCCGGGCTATTTAATAAAAAAAATGTTTTGATTCACAGGAAAATCCTTGCCAGCACCCCGTAATTATTTTCCGTAATGTCACATTTGATGATCTCATGGCGTTGGTTGACTTCATGTACAATGGGGAGGTCAACGTTGAGCAAGAACAGTTAGCATCATTCCTTCACACAGCAGAGCTGCTGCAAGTTCAGGGTCTCACAAACAGTAACAAAGACTCTGAAACCAAGACTAAAAAGACTGCCAAACAACAGGTTGGTTGACTTTTTAAATATAATTTGAAATTTTACTAAAATTTCGTGTTTGCAGGATGAAAGAGTACCTGCCCCTGAAGTTCAGTTTGACGAGGACGGTCATCCGTCGCCGTATCAATCTGACGAAAGAACATCAACCCCTACCAGAACAACAGGGCCGCCAGCGGCAAAGAAGAGAAAATGGCAATCACCCTCAAGAACGGCTAGCCCTGCGGAAGTACAAGCAATACCGCAAGGTAAATAATCATTTTTTACTATTTATTGAATATAAAAAAAAAAATATGAAATTGACAGGTGCTAGCTCGGGTGGTGAAGGGGAGGAAGGAGAACCACACCAAATGGAAGACGTGCCTTTGAAAACTGAAGCCGCTGAGTATGAGGACGACGATGATGAGCAAGCTTCGGGTGCTGATGACATAGTAGAAGAGCAGGAGAGCATCATTGCCAAAATCCAGAAAAGTGATCAATTAATTTTAACCACCTCAACAAGTAGAAGCAGAGCGTCCAACTCTGACCACTCTTTGTTTGGTGGCAATGTTATGGATATGTTATCAACTTCTGAATCTGGTAATTTATTTCAATTTTTTGGCTTTGGAAAAGTGCTCATGGGAACGGTCTGAATTGTTTTGCAGGTGATATGGGCAATTTTGTTATGGCTGGACCATCAAACGAAAGCATGGGGCAGGAAGGAATTCAAGGTAGGCAGCAATTTTTGTTTATCTATTGGCGTGGTTCATTCCTTTTTTAACAAAATTGAAATCTACTCCTACTTTTGTTAAATTTGGCTGGCTCCAAAAAGAATTTAACCGAAATTTGCAAAATCGGAAAAAACGAAACTCGTTAAATCAGTTCCTTTTTACTGCGAGAGATACATTGTGGCCAGGTTCTTTATCTACTGGATTTTGGAAAAATGGTGTGCTGCAAGTGATTTCTCCTCCCCTTTAACACACCTTCCCATCACTTTAGTGCAGGATAAGGGTTTAGCTGAATTTTCCTTTTTTTTTGTAGCATCAGTCTTCTCATAGACACACTCTTCACTTTAGCATGCTTGGTTTTCCTGGATGCCAGTTCATGAAAAAATGGCCCCAACTGGGAAATTCTTGACAATTGAAAAACAAAAAATCAAAATTTTCTAAAAAAAAAAAAAACAAATTTGGAAACATTGCGAAAAATTGATTGATTTAGCTTCACATTTGATTAGAGTCAGGAATTTGCTTCTCTCCATAAGTAGAAGGGCACTGATTGATCCCAAATGAACCACGCCTTCTTCTGTTTTGGTGTGTGCTAGTTTTTTATATATTCTTTATATATACATGGGCATATATTTATATATATTTTCCTTACAAAAGTTCGAAACAAACTCGTTAGTTTATGGATCACATGTGACGGAAAACAAAAATTAGACAGTCAGGCAGCGAGCTAGTTAGGACCGAATAATTAAAAACCGAAGTGGGAACAAGTCCAGGCCGATTGGACTTGACATGCGAGAATTAAAGGAAAAATGGGTGAACCTAAAGCTATTGAAAAAAGTAAAAATTAAAAAAAAAATTGTAATGCGTTGAAGTGAAATGAGTTGGTTTTGTGTTCACAGGTTCCAAGGCCCACTCGTTTCACTCAATGGCATCAAAATTTATAACACACGAAGTTCAGGAAGGATTATTACCCCGGTTTACTTGTAAATTGTGCGGAAAGTCATTTAACCACCGTGATTCGTGTCAAAAGCACATGGCCATCCACTTTGGCACGTCCAAATGTTACATTTGCGGCTACGTGCTCAGTCGAAAGAGCCACATGAAAAGACACTTGCGGCACGTGCACGGCATCGCCTCGGGCGACGCGTTTCCCTTTAAGTGTGAGACTGGAACGTCTTAAAAAAGAAAAGTATACAATTTTTCGTGCAAGTTGCCTTGCTCTGTACATAGCGGGAATGAAAAGAGATCAAGCTGTGTTTTACTCGTACCAGCCCCTTTGTGTTAACCTTGCGAAAGACTTTTGCAGTAAAATAAAAATAAATCTTTTACACGATGGACAAAACAAAGAGCGAATTTATTTTTTCCTGAGACCGGTAGAACTTTTGATGACTTGGCATGAGGAGATTTTATAAAGCTGTGGGTTGGCCTGTTCGCAGACGTCGTCGTCGACTCGGGCGCACTCAAGGTCGTACAGAAGGACGACGGCTCGTTTTCGTGCAGTGTGTGCGACCGGCGGTTTTTGAATAAAAGTTCTTGCGTGCGGCATTTCGCGACCCACTTGGGCAAAACCACGTGTTCCGTGTGCCACAAGAGTTTCGGCCACGAGGACGCGCTCAAGCAGCACTTTGCCGTTCACCTGGGCACCACCACGTGTCCCGTGTGCCAGCGAAAGTTCGGCAGGGAGTTTTACCTGAAGGTGCACCTCGTCCGCGCGCACCAGATCCACCAACTCTGAATGCAATTAACTTAAATTTGAATTGTAGAAAGAAACGGGCCGATGATTAACCCTCTCTCATGCAATGATAATAAAAAAAGAAAATGGCAGTCTTAACTGATTCCGTGTGTTTTGTGGGTGTTTGCAGAATGCGAGTACATGTACGCCGCGGAACCAGACGCGTCGGCCGCCGATCTAAAGGTGATCGAGAAGGAGGGCAATTTTTTTTGCAGCGCGTGCGATCGCAAATACAAAAACCGCAGCTCGTGCGTTAGGCATTTCGATTTCCACCTGGGACGCACCAAGTGCTCGGTGTGTTTCAAGGTGTTCGACACGCTCGTCAACCTGAAAGCGCACTTTCCGTTCCACCTGGGCTCCACCACGTGCCGGCTGTGCGGCAAGCAGCTCTGCAACATGACCCAACTCAAATATCACGTGGACCACGTGCACCTCAAAAAGCGGCCGGCGCCGCCGTCGACCCCAAAGTGATCGAAACCGAGCCTTCGAAACGAACATTCCCCCGTGTTGACCACGCTAAACTCTGCAGAGATTTGGAGATTTTATTTTTATAAATCGAAATTAACAACCGTGATAGATCGATAGGAATTGTAAAACGCAACCCGCACCGCAGAAAAATTTCCGTTTTAGGATAAAAATCAAAGTAGATCGGTGCTTGTGAAATTTCCCAGCGCTCCAGTGTGATAAAAACATTGCATAATTTTTTATATAATTTTGAATTTGTAGAGAGATCGATTCAATATTTTAAAGATTTGCCCAATTTATTTTTGAATTTTAAGTGCGTTCGCCTGAATGAAATCATTGACGGGTTGCGTATTTCACAAAGTGAACAGTTAATAAGCCATAGTTTTTGCCAAAACTCTTGAGCCTACGAATAGCTATTTTTTTATCAATAAATTATAGAATTTAAGCTTGATTAATCAAAGAAAAGAATCGTATATTCCGCTTTTCTTGTGGAGAGAACAAATTTTAAATCGCAAGTCTGTGCTTTATCAATCAATGAATATCAATCAAAGTCGAGCATTTCCCAGCGGGGCCAGAAGTGACATAGCTCTAGTATTTTATGTATTGTGCTTGTGATGCAATGTGTCTACAACCAAGTTCACTTAACTGTTTACAGACTGGCCGCACAGGAAAGCTCGGTCCCTGCCAGGCTTGGCGCGGTCGCTTTGCGTGATTGAGCATCAGGGCAAATTCAAATGCAGCGCGTGCGATCGCATTTTTATGAGCAAAGGCTCGTGCATTAGGCACTTCGCGCTGCACAGAGGCGAGACCACCTGCTCGGTGTGTCACAAAGTTTTCGATTGCGTCGCCAATTTGACCACGCATTTCGCCATGCACTTGGGCACGACCACGTGCAAGCTGTGCAACAAAAGTCTGTGCAACGCCTATTACCTCAAGCATCACATGAAGGTTGTACATAAGCTGGTGTGAGCGCCGGCCGGAGAAGAGTTATTAACTTTTTTTTAGTTAGGGAATGGATTAAGGAAGACAACTATACAAACCTCGTATACCTTACTAGATCGTACACATACACACACCACTTACATCAAGTATACAAACAACCATGTTACTCTCAAGACAATTAAACAAGCAACCATGTAACCTCATTAAGCTGCCAAAACTGGAATGCAACTCTTTGTTAGTTAAGATTAATCTATATATACACATACATTGAATATTATACAAACACACACAAATATGCATACAGACTTTATTATTTTACGCGTAGGAAAGCGGCGATTCTTTTTTTGCTGACTTCATCGATTATTTTATCAAGTTTTATTTTTTTATTATTAGTATTTTATAGTTTATTGAAGAGAACAATAAATAATACGATTAAATAAACAAAATGGCGATTCGTTTCAACTCTGATTTCCCTAGTTTAAAAAAGAAAATATTATTGAAAAATCACGCAAAAGACACGTGAAAATTTAAGGGTTTGGATATTATTTGATAATGTTGGGCTTTTTCATTCAAGGAAATGAAGAAAAGAAATTAGGATTTTCCTGGATGTAAAATTTGTTTTTATTAAAAACCAAAACGGCCCTACCAGTTTTAGTCACGGACTGCGACCCTATTTCATGAGCAAGAAAAATACTAAAAAAAAGCAGCACAGTTTAAAAATACTGAAAAATTTGCTGATTTTTTTTTTTGTATTTTTATTGCTCTTGATATTGGGTCGCATTCCGTAACTAAAACTGGTAGAGCCGTTTTGTTTTTTAAAACATACAATTTTTTTAAAAAGGAAGAGCCCGATTTCTTCATTTCCATGATCATCTCCTTGAGTGTCAACTTCTTCATACAAATTTTTTGTTCTTCAGCTTTCTTTTATATCCACTGTAAAAAAGTGATTTTCCGCCTCTCAGCAAATCAAAGCGCGCATGACTGGTGTCCGGAGGGCTGTTTTTTCTCTCTCACCAATCAATCGAGTGACCTCTGACTTGATTCAGCGCCGGTTCTCTTTTGCAGACGCTGATTTTGAGGTCGAGTCGGGGGTGCCGAATCAGCTTCTCGTCACCGAGGACGAGCTTAAGATTGTCAAAAAGGACGGGCGGTTTTGCTGCAACATCTGTCCGAGCGACTTTTCGCATGAGCAGACGCTGATCAATCACTTTGCCTTCCACCTCGGCAAAACGACGTGCGCGGCGTGCAACAAGACGTTCAGCAGCGAGGCGAGCCTCAAAAAGCACTTTGCCCTGCACCTCGGCCAAACCAAGTGTCCGCACTGTTTCAAAATCTTCAGCCGCCGCGATAACATGAAAACGCACATCAAAGTCGTGCACGGAAAAATAAATGTTCAGTAATTTTTTTTATTAGACCGGTCCTAGTGTGAAAGTTTGTAGCGTAATTTTAAAGTTTTGTTTTAATTAGTGGCTAGGTGGAAATTCAGGAAATAAATCGTAAGTTTTTTTAGAAACAACAAATTGTTTCAATTACAAATAATGAAATGGTGAAGATTTTAAAGTTAAACAAGTAATCTAAAAGAACGATGATTTCAGAAATCACATTAGTCAAGAATATTCGTCATTATCTCGGATAATCACTGAAGGAAATCTTTATTTTTATATAGTTGTGATGGGAAAAATAGAATTTAAATAATTAGGATCATATGTTGCGTTAAACATATTTGATTAAAAATTTACAAAATGAAATTGACACTCTTCACTGCTGAAACAAAAGTAGTTAAATTTTGACAATCACAAAAATATTAAATGACAGGCCATTGATTGCAGAAATCAAATTGGATGGGTCGGACGACGAGTGGAACTCGATAGACGAACTTGACCCTCTGGATGTGACCATAGATTTCATTGACTCGGTCTATTCAGAGGAAAAAGCAGAGCCCAAATCGACACCGAAATTGATTACCAAGGCACAGCGGCGCTCAAATCAGAAACCTGCAGTTTCACATGAGGCGGTCAAGGAGCGGCCGATTCGCAGTCGCAAAGTCCCGTTGAAATTGACGGCTGCCGAGTCCGCTGTGCAGCAGATTTCAAAGAAGTACAAGGCTAGAAACAGGAAAGAGGAGAAAACTAGAGTGATGAGCTATAAGGGAAGAAATGTTGGCGATTATCAATGTCACATCTGCGAATACCGCTTCCAGACGCCAAACTCGCTCTACGCGCACAGACATATGCACAAAGGCGAAACCACCTGCCCGAAGTGCAGGAAATTCTTCTCCCGCAAAGACTCGATGCTCATTCACTTGTACGCCAGACACTACGCTGATCATAGCCTATTTACTGAAATGAAAAAACATTCTACGTGTTGGTTGTGCCCGGCATTGCGGAACCACAAAAACCCTGACATTAAACTTCACATAAGTCGCAAGCATTTGGACTTCTCGCGATGCCCCCTGTGCTCCAGAAAATTTACCAAAAAAAGGGAGATGCTGAATCACTTGTATCATGAGCACCATCAACCCAACATGGATTAATAGTTAGAAGAAGAAAAGCTAAATCACCTTAGCTGTATCGAGACTTTTTTTCCTTTTAATTTAATTAAAAACTGATAAAACCAAGCTCGGTTATCTGCGTTAAGGTTTTTTTTATTGTACAAATAATTGTAAAAAATATTTTCTTTAATTTAGCAAGTTTCAGAAATTGAAACTCGAGTTTTGAAAATAAAAAATTATATCGATATCTGCAACGCTTTCCTTTTTAATGGCCTTAACCTAATTTTTTTATATCAAACTTGAGCTAAATCATGGGCTGTTGATTGCAGAAGACAATTCTGATGGCTCACCCGGCGAAGACGAAACTGGTCAGTCCGAAAGCCCAATCGTAATCGACGCCGTCTTTACGCTGAGCAAATCCAGCGCCGAGTCAAACTTGCCCCCTCAACAAACGAAAAAAGAGCCGGTCAGAGTTCAACCCTCCCGCAGCGGAAAGGCGGTCCCCGTGGACGAAAAAGCTGCTGCGCGCGTGCAACTGGTCGCCAAGAGGTGCAAAACCCAAAAGAAAGTAATCGAGATTAAGAAAATGGAGCCGTACAAAGGGAAGCGGAACATGGGCGAGTTCGAGTGCGACATTTGCGAATGCCGGTACAAGACGCAAAAGTCGCTCAATTTGCACCAAGATGTGCACAAAGGGGAAACGGTGTGTCCGCAGTGCAAGCGTTTTTACTCGCGCAAGGAGCACATGTTGCTGCACCTGTTCACCGACCACTTCGTCAACCAGAACGTTTTCGACGAATTGAAAACGTTCTCGCAATGCTGGATGTGCCCGGACAAAAGCAGCACCAACGTCAGCGACCTTAGGTGGCACATTATTCGCAAACACTTGGATTTCTCCAAGTGCCCGGTGTGCGATAGAAAATTCAGAGAAAAAACGGACATGTTGAATCACTTGTTTCGCGAGCACACCACGAAATTGGTTCCGGAACCAACGTCAA
Source organism: Neocloeon triangulifer (assembly GCF_031216515.1). Classification (NCBI taxonomy): domain Eukaryota; kingdom Metazoa; phylum Arthropoda; class Insecta; order Ephemeroptera; family Baetidae; genus Neocloeon; species Neocloeon triangulifer. Next base: position 2,163,443 of record NW_026775555.1, on the reverse strand, counting down.
ATTCTGCTTAACTTGGAAATGTTTAATTTGAAATTTGTTGATAAAAATGGTGATATGAATTTAAAGTCGGCTTTTCCTCCATGGGTTTTGTTAGTTGTTTATTGTTTAAGAAAAAGCAATATCTATATTTTTGGGCTGCGGGCTGCAGCTGTGAAATCATTTCGACAAGATTTAGTACAAAAAAATTTTTTTTTTTTCAAAAATATTTTTCTTTCAAATTATTAATTTTCTGTTAAAAATTATACAAAGGTTACATTTTTACATAAAGCAATTATTTGACACAAAATTTGACATTTGAATTAAAAAAATATATAATTATTTTGGTCAGAATATTGAAAAGTGTGTTCTGAGCGTACATTTCTCGGCGGTGATCGAGGGAAGATGATAGAATGTAAATATTTTTTAAAACCGCGTTTTGAAAACTTTTAAAATAAATATGAATTTTAGGTTTAATTTGAAAGGTTTTATTTGATGGTTTGGATGGTTTGCAGGTTTTATTTGATGGTTTGAAGGTTTTTTTATTGGAATTTTTTATTTCCTGTGGGTTGGAAATTTTTGTAGATTAATCAAAAGTTGGAATATATTGAAAAATTTATCATAAATAATAAATATTTCTGCAAATGACTTCTTTAAAAAGCCTGTTTGTTCTCCATCGTCATAATTTGCGACGTGCAGGTATAAATAAAAATAGTAATTTACGGGCTGTTGTTTGCAGAAATGGATGGGTTGGACGACGAGTGGCAGACTTTTGACGATCAGTCGGATTGCGAAATAAAAATCTTGGAAGTCTTTTCGCTGAGCAATGATGCCGTCGAGACTAGCCAAAGGGTCACTAGAAGTTCGCGAAAATCGGAAAACCAGGAGCCGATGCGACGACAGCCTTCGCGAAAGGGAAAAGACGTTTCGTACAAACCGGTCAAGATTCACTCGACCGTTCAGCAAATTTCCAAAAAATACAAAAAGTCGAAGGAGCAATTGAAGGAGGTGCCCAAAAACGAGAATCCCTTGCAATACAAATGGAAAAGAAGTGTCGTGGGCAAATTTGTCTGCGAGATTTGCGACTACAGTTTCAAGACGAGCCATTCGTTGAATCTGCACAAGGACGTACACACGGGCGATACGACCTGTCCCAAGTGCAAACGAGTGTTCTCGCGCAAAGACGACATGATGACTCACCTCTACGCGGTACACTACGCCGACCAGAGTCTTTTTCAGGAAATGAAAATGACCAATGGAGTGGCCAAATGTTGGCTGTGCCCAAACACCTGCACAAATTTATCCTCCCTCAGGTGGCACTTGAGCCGCGCGCACCTTGATTTTTCCCACTGCCCGATATGCTCCAAAAAGTTTGAACGCAGACTTGACATGGTGACTCATTTGCTGCACGACCATGAGCACTAAATGGATCAAAATCAGATTCAAATTATTAAGGAAGATGAAAAATATGCTGTGTCGAGGATTGTTAATATTTTTGTTTTTGAAACTGCTCTCTCAAAAAAAATTAATGTTTCAGATATTTATCGAATTTGAAAAGAATTCATTATAATTATTTTTGTCTATTTACAATAAGAACCAGTTTATAAATGTTCAATTGAAAAATCAAGCTATTAGGAAGATTTTTTTATCACGCTATTTGAATTGGAAGAATTTTCAATTGTTGTTATGGTGAAATGTCGTATTTATTTTTGATGAATTTATAATAATTTTAATCTGGTGGCATCTCACAATATACTCACGATCTGCCCTTGCACATTACGACACAATCAAATTTCCTGGGCTTTCTACATTGCGATCACTTTTGATGTTATGAAAGTCAATATTGTTAAAAATTTATTTATTAAATTGTATATTTCGATTTAATTATTAGTCACTAATTATAAATTCGATATCTCATACTGTGTTTTGACGCGATGTGTTAATAAATTATCAGCAACAAGTAAAAATCGGGAATTTGCGAAACGAATTTTAATCATAATTTTCATTTGCATGGCTTGTGAGAAAATTACAAAACGCTGGTCAAATGAAAAAAAAAACTGATTAGTGACTCAATATAAATGACGGGCTATTGTTTGCAGAAATCAAATCGGAAGTGTGGGACGCAGAGTGGCAAACAATAGAAACTCCAATCGTAATCGACGCAGTCTTTTCGCTGAGCGATCTGGACCCGAAGCAGCAACTAGAAGTCAAGCCAGTAGTAAAGTTGGAGCGTTTTGTGAAATTGGAAAACGGGCAGGCGCGAAAGGAAATTAGGTCGGGCGAAAAGAGGAAATACAAAAAGCGCAAGAAAATCGAAACCCCGTCTTTGAAGCCGACAGCTGTGACTAAAAAAGCCAAATCTTTGAAATTGTACAAATGCAACGTTTGCAAACACGCGTTCAAGAACCAGAGCACGTTGGCGGCGCACAAACACGTGCACACCGGCGGCACGACCTGTCCGAAATGCAAAAAGTTGTTTTCGCGCAAATGCGACATGCTGACGCACTTGTACGCGGCGCACTACGCCGACCAGAGCGTTTTCCTCGAACTGGAGGAGCGCAAAAATAAAACCGATTGCTGGTTTTGCCAGAAAGTCTTCCCCACGGCCGCTTACCTTAAAATGCACATATGTCGCGAGCACTTGGACTTTTCCAAGTGCAGGATGTGCCACAAGAAGTTCGACCGAAAGTGGGACATGCTCAATCATTTGTACGAAAATCACAAACACAGGCCAAAAGCTGTCTAAAAGTCTAGCCAATCGGTCTATTCATTTTTCAATTCGTTAAAGGTTGTTCAATTTCAGTCGATTTCTGTAATATTAAGGAAAAATGAATAAATTTCTGTGAGGAGAAATGATCGATATTGTTTATATTAAATAGAAAATCAAACTCATCATGTGTATTCATCTGAATTGATGTTAACATGTCATTCTTTGTTATTTATAAGCTTATTTCAATAAATGTTAATTGATTGAATTATATTGCTCGGAACTTTGATTATTGAAACTTTAACAAAATAATCATTCAAATTTTATGAATGGATGGAACAATTTTATTTATTGTCCATTCATAGTTTAAAACTTAAGTATCAAAAGATACTTAAATGAATTCATGGTAGGAATAAGAGAGGGATTATTTTTTTTAATCGAATTTATCCTTGCTAAGAGCTGCCCATGAGCAGTTCATGTTGAGGGACCCAGAAATAATTTATATTTTTATTAATTATTTAAAATAAATATTGGGGCTGTTCGCAGACGACAAGTGGGAAACTGTAGATGAAGAAACTGACCCTCTAGAATCCGCCATTGTTATCAGTAAAGTATTTTCGATCAGCAAAGCCACCGCCAGTCCGCCGACCAAGAAGCTGCCGGAACGAAAGGCGAAACCGACCGTTTTCAAGAAATACAAGATGCAAAATATAGAGAGGGAAACGCCCAAAAGTCCCAAAACAATGAGTAGCCTGGGTTCGGGTCCTTTCAAGTACGAAATTTGCAGTCGCGAATTCAAGACAAAGCCTTCTTTGGACATGCACGTTGACGCTCACAAAGGCCAAACAGTGTGTCCTAAGTGCAACAAGGTCTACTCGCGCAAAGAAAACATGCTGAGACACTTGTTTGGGGATCATTACCCCGACCACGGAATTTTCGATCAAATTAAAACAAATCGCAGAAAGTGTACAATTTGCAAAAAGACCTTTGATAGGCCGCTCAGTGACAGAGGACTTTGGCGACACATTAACAAGAAGCATTTAGACTTCACAAAATGCACAATTTGTTCTCAAATGTTTTACCGCAGACGAGACATGCTCAATCATTTGCTTTACAAACATCAGCACAAACCAATTGAAAACTCTCTGTCAAAAGGAAGTGACATAAAATGTTAAATTGCAATTTCCTAATAATTATTAACATCTGAAGCAATGACTGAAGTTTTGTTTTTAAATTGACAGAATAATTTCGAGTAAAAAAATAAAGGTAAATTTTCTCCAGCAGCTTCCAATAAAGAGAGCCAAATTGACTGGATTTTTTTTCATTAAAATTTTTGCAAGTTGAACAGAAAAACCTTGATTTATTATGAAACTGAAAAATATTAATTACACATGATAAAAAAATGAAATATTCTGATAAATATTTTTCAATTGAGGACTCGATAGGAAAAAAATTTATGGGTTTCCCGTTTCCAAAGAAGATGCTTAAAATTTGACTCATGCAATATTAAAATGGATTTCCTATACAAAATAATGCGTCTCTTCAGAAGTTTTGTAGGCAAATATCAAAAAATGATTTTCTATCTTTATCGATTCCATGCTGTTTATTTAATGAAACAATTATTGTTAAAATTTCAAGATTATGCAGATTGATTCCATTGCAACTGATTGCAATCCTTACTATTGGAAAAAATATCAAATATAAATAATCAAGTATTAAAAAAAAAAATCTAGCAGTATTTTTTTCAGTGTATAAATTTGCATGGATTTGCCAAGCAGGTTAATTTTTTTATTTTGAAAATAAAATAATAATGAATAAATAAATCTTGATTGAATTAATTATTATAATAATTGCGCTGATAGTGAGTGTAAAAAGGAAATTAAATAAATGTCCTAATTTGAAATATTTTAACTATTTTATTATTATTTAAACACCGCGTTTTTGAAAGAGCCGTCAGAGCCCGAAACACCTGAGCCAAGGGAAGAGAGGTGGGTTGAGAAGTTTGTCCTGTTAAGGAGACTATCGCTTTTTGTTTTGTCAAGTGTTTTTGCTGGCACGCCGTATGACCAAACGAACCCAAAAGAATGATGCGATAAATTTGGTGTCTGGTGTTTGCAGAATTTGAGGCTCGAGACGGCGAAGATTGGCTCAGGGTGGTCGCTCAGGGAGGAGCGTTCAAATGCAGCGCGTGCGGGGCCGAGTTCGCGGAAGAACTGGAGTGCTCCGAGCACCTGTCGACGCACCTCGCCGAGACCACGTGCTCCGTGTGCTACCAGAGCTTCGGCTCGGAGCAGCAGCTCAAGCGCCACGTGCGCTTCACCCACCTGCGGCCCAACAACTACCACCTCAGGGTGATCGAGCGCGACGGCAAGTTCCATTGCAGCGCGTGCAACAAGCCGTTCACGCGCGAGGTTTACTGCACCAGACACTTCTCGGTCCACCTCGGCAAGACCAAGTGTTTTATCTGCGGCAAGGTGCTGAGCAAAAAGTCGCACCTCATCCGCCACATCAAGACCATCCACCAAAACCTCAGTCTGCAGAACTTTGTCGAGACCGTGCAGAACTGAATTTACAAACACAAAATTTTATAATAATTATATATTTGAGGCTCGTTTCGGCATGAGACTTCTTCTTGATTTCGAGTGTTTTAGCAAAATGTTTGCTAGAGGCGGCGCCTTTTCTTGTCCAAAAACATTTCCCTATATATTATCATCAAAAAAAGTCTTTTTTCTATTCTGTCTATTCTTATTGTTATTGTTCGGTGGCGCGGAGGAAAAAAACGCTCGCGCAAAGTCATTCCCGTTCGTGTGTTTTCAACCGTCGTTCAAACTTTCACTGTTATACGGTGTGCAATAAGTGTGAAGTTTTAAATAAATTCCATTTAACGTCTCAAATCGGAATAATATACCAGCATTATTATTGTTCTTTATTCAATTTGGGGGCGCCACTGCAATACAATTTGCAACTTTCACTAGGAAGAGAAAAAAGAATAATTTCTTCTCGCAATTTTCGAATTGAAGCCAAAATTAATTTGGATAAAAAGAGGACTGAAAATTGCAAGTTTTGAATTATTAGATTTTAAGAAAGTTTGGAAATTAGCGAATTTCAACTTGAATTGAAAAAAAACAGAATCAAAGAAATATTCAAATTCAATGTTAATTGAAATGTAAACTTAATAATTGACATTGAAAATAATCAGCAAATCTTCATTGCATGTTTTTTTTTTTCTTTTATAATTTTTTTTAATAATTATAATAGCAAATTATGAAGGTATATTTTTTTGAAGAAATAGACACTCGAGGAGATGATCATGGAAATGAAGAGATCGGGCTTTCAATTGGAAAGATAATTAAATTTCAGTCAACCCCATTAGTTTTTTTCCCAATCTAATTTTTTAAATAATTAGTAAAGCATTTTACTTGAATAAGTATTAATTTTTGATAGATTGAGAAAGAGCAAAATAGCTTAATTTTCCGGAGCCTCACTTGATTTCTACAAAAAGATCTTTGGTCTTTATTTGCTCAATTAAATTTAATTGCAAATATAAAAAAAAATCTTGTTTTTGAGAAACGAAAGCGGAACTGTGCTGTAGAAAGCTTGGTGGTTGGTTTGTTGAATGTCGAGAGAGTTGGTATCGTGTCCGATGGCTGAGATTGGCACTGATTATTTTTGCAGACCGGGTGCTGCCCGAGGGTCTGAAAGTAATCCCGAAGGACGGCCGCTTCTCTTGCAGCGCGTGTGGTCGCTCCTATACCGAAAAGACCAATTGCATGAAGCACTTCGCCTTGCATCTCGGCACCACCACTTGCCCCATTTGCTTTCGCGTGCTCAGCAACGAGCCGCACCTTAAGCGACATCTGGACACGGTGCACAGGAGGCCCTTCTCCTACCACTGACATGGCGATTATCGAAACAAAAAAACCACCACCATTATTCAAAAGTATATTTAAAAAAAAAAGACAGAAACTTCCGGGTAGGGATTAAATCATACAAGTAGAAAAAATATTATTAACAAATTAAATGTTGAATAATTGATTTTTTTTTTTAGAAAAATGAATAATCGTTTTCAAAGAGTAAAGAACTTAATTTTTTTTTCAATTAAACTATTATGAAGAATTTGGGCTACCGTTTCACTAATTAGTTAAAAAACGTGGTCTTATTTTAAAATAATGATACAAATTTCAATAATTCTCAAGTTTGAATTCGAGGTAGATTTTCTTTTATAATTGTTGTTTATTTTTCCAAATCGTTACATCACATTGTTTTCTTTGAATTTTTGAGAACAATTTATTTGAAAAGAAAGGAATTGTTGGTGAAAACGGCACCACCTCTAGCAAGAATTTTGCTAAAACTTTCGAGATCAAAAAGACCCCATCCGCCGCTGTGAGCCTCGGTTTTTTTCTCTTTTAATCCAACGTTTAACGTTATAATCATGTGACTTTTATTAATTAAAAATTATAATAAATCAATATGAAAAAAATCATCTATACAAAATTTGATTTTGTCGTTTAGCTGCTTTAATTTTGAGCAGAATAAACTTTTGAATGCCTGTTCCTATCGAGTAGATTTAATTTTGAAATATATAATATATTTTTATTTACAAAATTAAATAGATATAGATTGCCCCGGTGTTTCATAATTTGTGTAGCGCATTAGGCTAGTTGTCCATAGTATGGGGACGAGCAAATAATTTTCGTTTTGTTTGGTTGCTATTGAAAGCAGAGCTGATGCCACACGTTGTCTGAGCATTGCGTTGAATTATTTTTGCAGATTTAAAGTGGGCGCGCTATTCGGCGGACAGGCTCCTAACGGTCATTGAGAAGGACGGCCTTTATACGTGCAGTTATTGCGGTCGCTCGTTCACGTTAAAGGGCACCTGCTCCAAGCACCTGGCCATGCACCTTGGAAAGACCACGTGTCCCATTTGCTTTCATAGTTTCAGTAGCCCAGGCAACCTTAAGAAACACTTAAAGACAATTCACAAGCAGCCGCTCTGAACGGACACGCCCCTTTTTAAAGCAGACTAACTCCTTACAAAAAAAACAAAGAGATGGAAAAATGAGGAGCCGATTTGAGTTTGTTTTGTTGTTTGCAGATGCTCTGCGCCGCCACACCCTTGTTATGATCGAAAAGGACGGCCGCTACTTTTGCAGTGTGTGCGCGCGCGCTTATTTGTACAAGCAGGATTGCAAGCGGCACCTCGAAAGCCACACCGGCAAAACCATGTGTCCCCTCTGCAGACGCAGTTTTTCCAGTCTCTGTTACCTGCGCAAGCACGTAGAGAAAATCCACGGCCAAATGCGATAGCCATTGAAATTAAAATTTATAAAAAAAAATTTAAATACGGTCCGGGGATTTTCAACTTTTGTAAATAACTCGTTTATTCTATATAGGCTGAGGACGAGCTCTTTCTTCCCGTACATATTGTTAAGTTAGAGGAAACAATAAAAACGCCGGTGGGCGAAAATCGTGTAATAAAAGGGCGGTTGCGGACTGGCTCGGATAACGAAACGGCTGCTGATTTTTAAATTTTAATTGTAAATTCGAATTGGCTGTAGTTTGATCTCCTTTTGCAGCTGAAAATTATCGACTGACATTTAAATTTTACTCGTTCTGTGAATAGCGCTAAGTCTTCCTGCAAATAGTTTTTTGTTTTAAGCCAGTCCAACCCCCAGTGTTAGAGAGACAAAAAGCGTGAGAGATAAATGAGACCAGTTGAAAATTGGTCTGCACTAGTTGGGCGCCGTCAAAACGGCCCGAGATAAATATATCTAGATGAATAGCTTTAATAACTGTTACAAGAGGTGTATGTGCCGCAGATTAACTATATTAAAAGCAACGTATGAAGGAACGCAGAACTAAAATACATTGAGAAAATTATATCAACTGTGTTTTTGTCCAAACCTTAATTAAGACGACAAAAAAAATTATAAATTCAATGAGATTAAAAAAGTTGCTACAATTAAATATGGATTAGGAAATGGATTAGGAATTACTAAAAACACCATATTTGAACATACAAATAAAAATCTTTAAAGTAGCAAAAAAAATTCACGAGCTAACGCTCCGGTTAATTAAATTAATCTCATAAAATTCCTGACAAGACGAGTTTTGCATGACCCAACCCAACTTAAATTGACAATTGTTTCTTCTCTTTGACTATGTTGAAAATTAAGTGGGCTGATTAAGAGAATTGTATCGCAGTGCAACGCCATAAGGCAGTTAAATTGAATGTCAATAATAATTCTATTATTATATTTTATGATTTTATTTCAAACTCATTTGAGTAAAACTTCAACTCAACTTAACAGAAAATTTAAATTAGTAATAAGTTAAGCCTTTTTTCATATTAAATCTTTTCCTCCAAAAAACAAAAGGAATGGAATATTGATCGATGAGAATCAAAAATATATAAAACAAATTTACAAAAATTGAATGGTTCAATCAATCAATTCTATAAAATATCACAAAAGCAGTTTGTTAAAAATGATGAATATTTTGGGATAAAATATTATTTATGCTTCCAAAAGTGGAGATTTACGAATGAAACTTTAAAAAATCAATTAAAAGCATGTTTATGTGTATTTTATAGCAAAAAATACCCGTTAAAAAAATAATAAGACCGACTATTTTGTTAAAAATCAGTATAAAGGTGGCGAAATTTCTGTAAAATCAACTAAAAATATTATTATAACAGAAATTTCTTACACATAGTAAGAGCAAAAAAGTGTTCGATATCGCGTGAACACAGCATCCACCATAACAGGGTTTTTGATGTGGTGTTCAAATCACTTGATTTATTTTCTTGTTTATTCTACTCACGAGTCAATAAAAAAATTGAATGGAATTTGATTTGATTTGGCATGAAAAACATTTTCCAATTCAATTTGACAAACAGAAAGTTGTTTTTGAGCAATGAAAAGCAAAGTTCCCCCATAAAGTGATGGGAAAATTAACAAATTTATAAAAAAAAAAAAATCATTTACTTGAAGCGAAATTTTAAGATTTTAAGATTTGCTGAGACTTGAGGAATGATTTATGCAAAAAGAAAATGAAATTGCGACGGGAAAAGAAAGCCGCACTTCCGCACGTTATCTTCTTTTTGCAGATTTGACGGCGGAATTTTCGTTGTTGCCGGCGCCGGTGGCGGCTGCGCCGAGCTCGGCGCCGACGGCGGCGCCGCAGACGGTGCCGGCGGCGGCGACGTCTCTGCACTACGTGGTGGAGCGGCCGGACCTGAGGTTCGAGTGCAGCGCGTGCGGCCGCAGTTACGCGACGCGGCGGGCGTGCGTCGAGCACTTTGCCATGCACCTCGGCAAGACCACGTGCCTCATCTGCAACGGCGTCTTCTGCACCGAGGCGCACCTCCGAGGGCACATGCGCGCCACGCACAACCAGGTCGTCGAGTACAAACGCATCCGAAAGCCCAAAGCCCCGGCCGCCGAGCCCGAAAACCTCCCCGGCGACTTTCAAGCCGACTAGAATCCATTTTAATTAAACTTTTTAGTGGAGATTTCAACGAGTGAAATTTTTTGATTGACAATTCCTCGGTTTTTTCTCTAAGAAATGTGACAATTTAGTTCCCGAGTTTCCTTTTTGAGCATTTTTGTGCTTGACGCGACCACGATTTTCAATTTTTTGTAGTTGATCTGCCGTCGTGTTTTTAGTACACATAACTAATTTTGAGTGTAAATATTACTAGTTAATTATAAAAAATAAAAGTAATTAATTAATTAAAAAATAAACATTGAGATGCTTTTCATACTGTAGCTCCACCTTGAAATTTTAGATTTTGAAATTCTAATTACGATGAAATGTGGTATGACATGAAAATGCTCTCAACTTTCGTGGGATTATTTTTCCATTAAAACATTTGAAGGTAGGAATCAAGTCAAAATCGTGTTTGTCTTGAATATTATTCTCTTTTGACAGAATTCGATTAAATTGAAAATCTAATGCTCACGAAATAGGGAATTTTTCGCAATCTGAGTGAAATTTCTAAAATATATTTGAATTAAATATTCACCTCAAAAAACAACTTTTTTATCAGAAATGAGAGCTTTAAACGATTTTATGGGGTCTAAATATGGTCAAAAACCAAGTCAACCGAGGCTCATTGCGGCGGATGGGATCTTTTTGATTTCGGAAGTTTTAGTAAAATTCTTGCTGGTGGTGGGACTGTTTTGTCAAAAAATTCCTTTTATTGAAAACAAATTGTTTTCAACAATTTCATGTAGACAATGTTGGACTACTAAACAGCAATATTAACTTTTTTATTAAGAAATTTCATATAATTTAAAATTAAAATGAGGGAGTCCAATTTTTCGTTAATAAGGGAAAGAAAATTACCTTAAATAAATTATTTATTTTCATTCATTCACCAATTTATTTAAAAATCCACCAATAAATGACCTTTTTCGTTGTAAATTCTTGCTTAAAAATTTAAAATTTTTCCATGGAATTTCTTCACAAACACTGAATTTTTCTATTAGTTAAAATCATATTAAAAAAATTACTTAAAATAGAATGAGAAAAAAATGGTGATTTGAATTTAAAGTCGGCTTTTCCTTGATGGGGATGGGTTTTGTGAGTTGTTTGTTGTTGAAGAAAAAATATTGTTTTTCCTTAAACAATAAAGAACTCACAAAATCAATTGAGGAAAAGCCGACTTAACTACAAAAAAAAAATTTATTTTTTCTTAATCATATTAAAAGTTTTGCCTTTCATTCATATATTTTTTCGTCATGAAACCAATTTAAAAAAAATTCCTCATCATCTCTGACTTTTGATTGCATTATTTATCCATGCAAGCCGTAATTAGAGCAGTTTGGAGGCGGAGCCAATTTTTGTCTGAGCGTGCTTTGTTTGTGTTGATTGCAGGGGCGCACCACGCAAACCACGCAAAGGGTGGCCGCGCGGCGATGCTTTACCCGTGCAGTTATTGCGAACGGACGTACCAAACCAAACACGCGCTCGGAGAGCACATGGCCAAGCACGAGGGCAAGACCACCTGCCCGCTGTGCCTCAGGGTGCAGAGCACCGTCTCGCACCTCAGGAACCACCTGAGGCTCGTGCACAACCAAGACGTGCCGATGCGCAAACGCAAATTAATGCAGTTCATGCAGCCGTTGTGAAAAACAAACGGAAACAAAAAATCTCGAATGCACCTCGCAAGAACGAAATTTCGTTTTTTCATCGCCGGAAAATATTAGGTTTTCGTGTAATTATGAATTTAATTTGGTATTTAAAGAAATTTTCCTGTAATTTTTTTTTTCAAAGAAAAAAAGAAAGACTTCTGGATGTTGTCGTAGAAAACTGAAGGACACCGAGTTGGTCAGGCAAAATTTAAATCATTTTTTATGTTCGTGTAAACCAGATTTTTAAAAAGTAATTATGGAAAAATTCAGAAATTGTAGAATCAGGAGATAAATCACTAAGACGTGGGCCTAAATAATTGGCGATTAGAATGAGAAGTTCCTTGAATTAGGTCTGAATTGTATTGAAAATATTATTTTTTTTTGTTCCTGTAAAAATTTTTATTTTGTAATTGTACTTATTTTCTATGCCATATTTTAATTTTTAATTTTTGGGTATCGCTACAAGGTCTGAGTACTCTGATTATTTTCATTTTAATTGATATCGCTTCAAATAACAAATATTTTGGAACAGTTCCTGGAAAAATAGCCTTGTGTGCGCGCTGTGTAGTTTTTTTTGCATTGTATTCGCGACGCTGGAAAAGACTCGAAAGATAAGTTGTGTGACCTTATTTTTGCAGGTGGTCGCCATTCGGTGGGGCGGTTGCAAGTGATTGAGGTAGCCGGCCGCTTCATGTGTAGTGCGTGTGGACGGTCGTTCTTAAACAAATCGTCGTGCTTTCAGCACTTCTCGATGCACACGGGCCAAACGACGTGCCCCATTTGCTCGCGCTGTTTCACGTTCAAGTCGCACCTAAACCGACACTTGAGAAACTCGCACAAGCTAGTGTGAGAAAAATTTACTTGTCTTTGACCATGGAAAGTGTCCATTAATTCTAGAGCGAGATCTGAATAATAAAAACTGCTGATTTTGAAATAATTTTAGGATTAAATCGATGCCTCTTTTATAGAGGGAAAATTTCTCTCTTTCTTCAATCAGTATATTTGTGGCAGCATTTTTATTTGCATGTGATGTGATGATTTTTTACCCAATCTTTTGATGTCAAGCGTTTCGGCAGATCTGCTACTTGTGATAGCCTTTTTCTGCTTATAATTGTTTCCAATTTCGATTTCCCTGTTGTGACTTGAGTAAAGATTCATACAACGATTGACGATTGCAACTTGAAAATAAAACATTTAAGCGCAGCTAAAAAATTGAAAATAAAAACCCATTTTTTTTTTTTAATTTTCCTTCAAATCCAAAATCTTTTTCATTCCGAGGTTAAAAAAATAAGGGTAATTATTTCATGGAAGTTCTGGCTTTTCGTCGTTGTAAAAATTGTTTTTTCTCAAAAACAAATGGCTCTACAAGTTTTGACTGCAATACAAATTCAAAAAATCGGCAAATTGAAAAACCTCATTTTAACATAAAGTTTCAAATGCTTAAAACTATCAAATTGAAGGACCAATCTATCGATTTACAAAAAAAAACCACACATTCACCGTTTCTGAAATTTTTAGCGAAGATAAAATCAATAAAATCCAACATAGATTGATTTTGCAAAGTTGGATAACTTTTCAGCAATTTTTCCCAGATTTCAACTTAAAATCCCTCTTTGATTTTTTTTGTAGGTATAGAAAAAGTATCTCTCATTAACTCTATTAACTTTAAATGGATTGACTTCAACTCAATTCGTTTATTCTCTCACATAAGGTTTTAAAAAGGATATTTAGAAAATCACACTGATGAGAGAATTATTTAATTATTTCTGCATTTAAAAGTGCAAAGAAACAAAAAATTACCAATAAAAACGTTTATTTTACCTGCTTTTACTGATTATTTTCAGAAGAGCAAAAAAGGTATATTCAAAATAAATAAATTAAAAAATTTTGATGAGTTTTTTTGGGTTGGCAAGCTGCTTGACAATAGCGTTTTTTTTTATTTGCAGAATTTGAGCAAATCAATTTAGACGTTCCGAATGTCGAGGAGGGCCTGCGAAATAATAATGACACGGAGGTGGCGTTCGTGGGCGAAGTGACCAAGACCGTGCTGAGCGAGCAAGGGTTGGAACTGAAGGCGTTCGAACTGGCGAACGGCGCCTTCCAGTGCTCGGTGTGCGACCGCACCTTCACTAAGAGGCTGACTTGCCTGCGACACTTGGACGGCCACGCGGGCAGAAACACGTGTCCCCTGTGCCACAAAACGTTCAGCCAGAACACGCACTTGAAGAGACACTTGAAAAACGTGCACAAAATGAACTGAAATCACAGACAAACGATAGAATCTCTTTAGATTCAGAGATGATTAAATTTAATTGTGTTCAATAAATTCAGTCGCATTATTTATCATGAAATAGTGGACATTTTTTTTAACTAAAACAAAAGGTTTTATATTATTGTTGTTTATTCTTCACAAATCAAGTCAAATGAGGAAAAAAAATTACAAAATGCGAAGAAACGGCAACACCTTTGGCAAGCAAGTTGCTAAAACGCGGGGCCTCAAGAGAGGTCCGCGCCGAGATGGGCCGCCAGCTAATTAACACTTTTTTAGAAGTGTGGAATCATTTATGCAGAATTTCCTTTGTTTTTCTGCTTATTTTAATAAGTCAAATAAATTTATATCGTTTCCATTCGATCAAAACTAAATCATTCATATCGGTAAATTACACAAATTTGTTTTTAATGAAGTATTTTAATTCATCAAAATTCAAAAGAATGACCAAGGAAAAAATCAAATGTCAGCAGAATCAATATTAGACTTAAACTTCTTTGCACATCAAGATTTAAAAAAAAAATTGCATTAAATATTAAAGGTTTATTTTTGTAGAAATGACGCGATCGGGATTTTCCACGTTGCAGAAAATTGTTTTTATTCAAAAACAAATGGCTCTACCAGTTTTGGTCACGGTCTGCGACCCTATTTAATGAGCAAGAAAAATACAAAAATTCAGCAAAATTGAAAAAAACACATTTCAACATAAAAATAAAAATCTTAAAACCAACAAATTCAAGTACCAACCTCTTTCATGAGCAAACGCGTTGCTCGCTGACTAATACAAGAATGAGCTGGCTAAAGACTTATTTTTGTAGCTTTTAGACTGATAAATTAATTAGACATTAAATATTCAGGAAATTTAAATTTGGTTGCAAAAGATTGCTATTTGAAGGCGGAAAAACTATAAAATACTTGCAGGCGTCCCCAGCCTTCTGCAATCCGCACGACAAATACACTGAAATTGCTTAAAAAAAATACTTGTAGTTATAATTTTATAATGAGGAAATAGAAAGTGAAGAATTTGGGCATTTCCTTGTTGCTAAAAATAGTTTTTATTCAAAAACATAATGGTTCTTTTATGAATAAAAACGTTCAATTTTTTACACAACGAGCAAAAGCCCGAGTTCTTCACTTCCTTGATCATCTCCTCGAGTGTCAATTTCTTCAAAACAAAATAAAATAGAAGAAAATATTAGAGTATTTTGCACTTCATTGTCTTTTCAAGCCAAACTTTAAGTTGCGGAAAGCAGGAAAGTGTTGTAGAAATCGCAAATAAGGAGGAAATAATGATTATAATTATGCTAAAGTAGAAATAAATTTAAGGATTTTTAACTTAATCTCGGCCTTAAATGAGTTAAGAATACGATTTTATTTCCTCATATTTTTTTCTCTTTTTTTTACAGTATAATTTATTCTTCCGTGTTTTTTCTATTCTGTTTGAATCGAAAGTAGAACATTTCGGTCGAAAGGTTTGAGAAGCATGCCTGCGTATATTATTTTTTTTTAGTACTTGAGCAAACCATTAGTGTGCTTAATACGTATAAAATAAATTTGCGGAGGAATGAAACCAAAAGTTGGGTCTGTTCGCAGGCATGCCGGAATTAGTTATGATTGATGATGATGAGGATGACGCGGAGCTGTTCGATGAGGAGGAAATGGAGGCGCACGGGGAGTTTGTGCTGTTGGGGGGCGTGCAGCAGCCGCAGTGCGTGGCGCGCAACGGCCGCTTCGAGTGCAGCGTGTGCTCGAAGTCGTTCTCGAACAAGCCCAACTGCGTGCGCCACTTCGCGCTGCACCTCGGTAAGACTCGGTGCGGCGTGTGCGGCCGCGTCTACAGCCGCGAGTCGGTGCTCAAGCGCCACATGCAAGTCAAGCACAACTTGATGCTGTGAATTTGAATCTGCCAATTTGCAGGGGACTCGGACGGGCCGCTCGAGTGCGCCGTGTGCCGCAAACGCTTTCGCACCCACCAGACCAGGCAGAAGCACATGAGCGTGCACTTGGGCCTCGCCACCTGCCCCGTCTGCTCCGCCACCCTCAGCAACGCGCAGTGTCTCAGGCGACACCTCAAAAGTGTCCACCAACTCACCTAGTGCACACCGAATTTGTCCGACAGCGGAAAATTTTTCTTCTCGGCTGCCAAAGACTTAAAAACTATACTTTTGGGTGCATTTCAAATTTTTAGGAATATTAAAAAAAAATTAATTTCAGTTTATTTACGACCAAATGCTGCAATCATGAATTTCAGGGACGTTATTTAAATTTCAACCGGTTTTTAAATTAAATTCAAATTTCTCTCGTTAGTTTGAAATGCAATTCTGAGACTGGGGAACACTAAAATTTTAAAAAAATCTCAGAAATAATTTTCAGTAATAATATTTTATTCAAGACAAATACAAACTTGTAAATTAAAAAATACAAAACTTACTGAAACAAATACCAAAATTTAATTTAGACGTAACACAAAAGAAATATTAAAAATATGTGTTTTTGGTGAAGACTTGCATTTATTCTGTCTGACACTCCCCAATGCCGCCTTCTTGTTTTCTTTTTTTACTCCTGGCAAAAGCAGCACAGAAATAAACTGGAATAGTTTAAAAAAGAAAGAGTTTGCTGATTTGCATTTTTCATTAATTAACTGCAACGATGAACGATAAATTTGATTTGTGATTTTAAAGTCAAGATTCAGATAATTTTTAGAAAATTGTCAAACAACTCATTGCAGGAAGACAAAAAGATTTTTAATGTGAATGTTTATTAAAAAAATTCCAAGATCGTTTTTGAATAAATAAGAAATATGCTTGGTCTCTACGAAAGAGCCTGAAAAATTATTGGATTGCAGCCGTTGCAAATTTTGTATTGGTCTCGCCGCATCCTGCCCATTAAGAAAGTATGCAACACGCACATCCTTCGTGTCACGCAGGTTGCATTTGACTTGAATGTCAAACTCGTTCGAAACTTGCCATAATTTTATGTAGATAAAAATAAGAGTGAATAAATTAAACCGTTGAAGTAACACAAAATTAAACAAAAGGTTTTTTCCTAACTTTGCACGAACACACATGACTGGCCCTCCTCTGTAAAAAAAAAAACCGCCCTCTGTCTGGTTAGGTGCATTTTTATACCTCTCTGTGGATTCTTCCTCTCAAACTTTTGAATATATATTTATTACTAAAAAAATATGAGCGTGTGATTTTGGACTGAACGTTGGCATTATCTTGTGTGTTTGCAGGTGGCGAGGGCAGAAATTACAATAAAAAAGCCGATTTTTTAAGCTCAACGGCAGAGCTTCACGTCATTTACAGGGACGGCTGTTACGTGTGCAGCGCCTGCGGCCACGAATTCACCCTGCGCAACTCGTGCCTCAGACACTTTTACGTGCACACGGGTGAAACGACGTGCCCGATTTGCGCGCGAAAACTCAGCCACAAGTCACACCTCAAGCGGCACATGAAGAACGTCCACAATATGGCCATGTGAATATAATAGCAAAAGTGTTTCCACGCACCGAAGGAAATCAATCAAACTTTTTCTACTTTCTCCTTAATTATCGTTTATTTAAGTAAGATTCTTCAACAAGGCTCTATATTGTCCTTAAAGTGGACGAATTTTTAATTTTAACATGGACACAAGAAGTAGTGCTGCATTGGAAAAGGAAAAATCACAAGTGAAGGTTCATTCTGAAGGCTCAATATAATTTGCTCGATTTTTTTCAAAACTTCGTGATTGGATGAAAAAAAAATTGATTGGTTCAGTTTCAAGTTTTAAAATTTTACTTTTAAACAAAACTTTGGCATGTGCAAAAAATATTCTTTTAAATAAGACTTTAAAGAAAATGTTAGAAAAAAAAATCATATTAAGTCTTTTTTATTTGTTAATTTTTAATTTTTTTTTCTGAAAACGGTTTTCTGAAAATAGTTGTGAAGATTCCTGATTTATGAAAAGAAAATTTCACTATTATCAGAATTTGTGGATACTTTTTGTCCCTGGAACCAAAATTTTTTTGCAGTTTATTATTTAATATTTTGAAAAGTAAAATTTGGAGCCAAAAATTGGGACAAAATACTAAATTACCATACAAATACGGAATATGTATGGAATTTAAAAAAAAATGGATCTAAAGATTGATCTCTTGAACGCCATTTTTGTGTGTGGAATCAGTCATTGAAAACAATCTGGCTAAATTTTTTTAATAAGGAGATCTTAAGAAAGAAATCTGAACTTCACTTGTCCCCTTTGCAATGATGCCTTTTTTAATTAACTACCGAATAAAACTTCAAGTTTGATTGATAAAAGCGAGATTTTTAGGCACAATTCGCAAGAAAAAACATTACCAATGTCGCTGTCCATGAAATAATATAATTTTTATATTAAAACGAAATATTTTCACTTCACGGGAAACAGAGCCATAATTTTCACTTAACAACGCAGTTTGCGATTAAAGGGTTGCACGGAGAGTAATTTTAATCTCATCATGTGCGCATAATATTCTGGGCTTTTTTTTAATTTGAATTCGTTCGTAGAAAAATACGTAAGGTATAGAGACATTACCATAGATTTTAACGTGCGGCGAGTGTTGATGGAAGTGCGTCGCCGAAAATCTTATTGTCCCAAATGTAATGCATTGATTGTGCATTTTGCAGTTATATCGTTTAATAAAAATGATGACACACGTTTTCAGTAATTTTTAATCTGGTTTTTAATTGGATTACAACTATGTAAAAAGATTTTTATTTGTTCTTTTCAGTCGGTTTAAGAATTTAAAATAGACGAAATATTTCAAAAGAACTTTTAACTTGGATAAAACGTAATATTAAGTGGATAAATATTTCGCACCCTGTCCTGGATTAAATTTTGACTTGACAATTTTTCGCTTCAAGAGATTTGAAACTTTCTACCAGAAGATTGTGTTTTCTAATTTGAAAAGGTGTTTGAAATTTCTGCTCAGGACTAAATTGCGGTAGACCAGGTGCAACTATCAAAGTTCAATTAGATTGTTGATTGATAAATTTGAGAAAAATCTTGGCCGTATCTCAAAATTTTGAAAAGAACGCGAACGTTGGTAGCGAAGAATGACTCACCGGCGGAAAGCTTGTTTCACGAGGATGCCGAAAATGCCCAGGTTTTTGCGATTTGGTGACCTCTGACCTGAGAAAGACGTCGGGAAGAACGGAAGGTCAAGTTTCAACACCTCTGAAATGGCCTAATTTTAATAGTTTTATTCACTTCAGCAAAGTTTTTAAAACAAAAAAGAAAACTGACAATATATCGAAAATGGAAACCAACTGAAATTTGAAACCTACCCACGCTTTTTAATTCGAAGCAAAACTAATTTTTAATATCAAACAAGGAAAACGTGAAGAAGAAAAAGGACAAGTGACCCCAAAAGGCGTTTTAGCTTTCAATTAAATAATTGATCGATTGTAAATAAAAAAAAAAAAAATGAGCACCAAAAAAGACTAACCTGTGATTTGCCGCGCCACTGACCGATGCTTGGTGTGTCTCTGTGTTCGCAGGGGCGCAGTTTGTGTGCATAGCGGACGACGATTCGGTGACCTTTGACGGCCAGGGCGAGGTCATAGTGAGCGAAGAGTCGCTGAAGGTGGTGAAGGAGGCGGACGGCCGCTTCTCCTGCAGTTTGTGCAATCGCTCGTTCAAAAACAAGCAGTCGTGCACGCGCCACTTCGCCATCCACCTCGGCAAGACGCGCTGCCAAGTGTGCCAAAAACTGTTCAGCCGCGTCGAAAACCTTCGCCTCCACCAAACCTCGGTGCACAAAGACATTTTTGGCATGCAACCCCTCGAAAACCTTCCGCCCGAAAGTTTCTTCGTATGAGAGAAAATTTTAAATTTTCGGAACTTTGCAAATTTAAAAATAGATGAGTATTTTGTCGATAAAAATATTATAAAACTGGATTGCTGTGAAATTAACTTCTACGCGTAGAATAAAACGTTAAAAATGGATTTATTAGACTTTAGCATGAAATTACAGTTTTATATATAAAAAAAAAAAAAAACAGTAAATAAATACAATATTGTACAAATTTTAAAAGTTAATTTCTGCTCTCTTCAATAATTATTATATATTTTTTTTTGTAATTTTTCAACGATTGCAGATGGAGGGAAATAAATTTATTAAAAAAAATAAATAAATAAAAATGGTGAAAAGAAATGAATTTTAATTTTTGTAAATTATCAAAGAAATATGACATAAAATCCGTAGATATTTGGCCAAATTTAAATTTGTAGATCAGAAAAAAGCAAATCGTAAATGTCATGAGAATTTTACTATTTCTTCAGGATCTCTCCGCCCTTTCAGATAATATGTGATTTTTATTTTATTTCATACAAAATAAAAACGCAATTGAAAGGTTTCAATTTATGAAAACTATGTCGTAATTACCATCAAATTAATTTCAATTATAAAAAAAACTCAGCTTATGATGAGAAAAATAAAGAAAAAAGAATAATTTGTGCTTAAACTTATGCTCAGAACTCATTATGGATTTTTCACTTATTCTCATGCATAATGATCGAATCATTAAAATAAGAACACAAAATTTTATTGTACTTTTTTTAAATTTTCGTTTTAAAAATTACAACCTTTTCTTTCTTTTAGAATTTAAAACTTTTCTTGCAAAACAGTCGATAATAAATGAAACAAAAATTGAAAACATGAGTCTATGTTGTGATATTTGTAATTATTTATGACCTGCCACACACAAGTCCACCACTATGCAAGGCATAAGTGAATGTTTGTTAAGCTAAAAAACTGTCAAAAACATTTCCACAGCCTTTTCCGAAAAGTATAACTAAAATAATTTGTCCTGTTTTTAGAATGTTTCCCTTTTTTCTGAACCTTAATTAATGTGTAATTTTTGCCGTTTATCAAGACTGTCTCAGCTGAATGGGAATAAAAAAAAAATCTAAATTTTAACTCCGCATTTTAATTACACGTTTTCTAATAAATAATTATGGAGAATTAGGCCCTCAAATTAAAAAATAAAGTACTAAAAAAATATCAATCCAAAAATTTTACGACGTTTGTTATGGAGAGGCTTTGGCAAACAACCGGCCAGATTAATTTTAATGGTCAGTTTTCTCTAAACTAGCATTGACTTTTTGATTTCAGTCAGATTTCAGTTCCAACAGGACACAGTAAAAAAAAAAAATTAAATTCAAACTGAATTTTTAAACTTAACAGTCTTTCTCATGGGAATTTTCTAAAAATAATTTTTTACTCAAAATTGGCCCGTTCAAAATGAATTAAAATTTTCAGAAAATCAAAATGACCCTAATTAAGATGGAAAAATAAAATCACTAGGTCAGTCGACATAAAAAATTTATATTGATTTTATGGGATAAGGTTGGGATGATTGAATTGAAGTTTGAGAAGTTTTTTTACAGTGTAGACGGAATTAGCTCGCTTGCTAAGTAAATTTCAAACATATGCGGCAACAATGAATTGAACGGAATGCAATGTTAATTTTTCAGAAATGGATCCGCTGGACTTGGACGACTCGTTTGGCATCGACCCCAGCGACTTCCTCAACGAGCAGACTGAAGAACCGAAAATGGCCAAAATCACCACTTCCGGAGACTGCGTGTGCAAAATTTGCTCGCGCGAATTCCGCGACAAGAAGTCGTGCCAGCGCCACGTGAGCATGCACCTGGGCAAGTCGACGTGCCCCATATGCAAATCGGTGCTCAGCAGGGTGAGTCACCTCAAGAGACACATCAAGAATGTGCACGGCCACCTGTTCGAATCGTACTCGAGCGACGAGCCGCCGTTGCCTTCTCGCCGGAGGAAAAGGAAGAGCTAATGATGGAAAAGAACAAGAGAATTTCCACTCGAATTTTGTACCACAAATTTTAAAGTTTATAATTTAAAAAAAAAATTTAAATGAGCCGTTTTGATTTAAATGGAAAAATTTAAATATTAATTGAATAAAACTTGCCGCTTGAATGACCTTTTTTATAAAAATTTTAATTATTTATTTTGCATGGAAGAACAAAAAAAAATTGTATCAATTTTTAAGCTTTTTTACAAAGAGATTGGCAATTATGTTAGAAAAAAATTAGAAACTTTTAAGAAATAAAAATTAGGACCAATATTTAGTAAGGAAAAATCTTTTCCTTTTCTTTCTAAATTAATTCACCTTTTGTCGGATAGAAAAATTAAACTATTTTTATTTGCTGAACAATTAGTATTTGCAGTCTCATCCACAGCAACATGATACATGATATGTATGTAAATTGGTTTTGTCGGGCGCCGACAGCTTCATCTGTTTTGCAAGAGATACTTGGCAGTGTCGATAAGCATGGAGCATGGAGCTGCTTTCTGCATTGGTTTGTATTTGGTGAACGATTCCTTCAAATTAAAATATATAAAATCTTCCTTGGGCATTACTTAAAAAAATATAAATGAAGAGATTGGAATTTTCCTTGTTGCAAAAATTAATTTTATTATTAAAAAACAAATGGCTCTACCAGTTTCGGTCTCGGTCTGCGACCTTATTTCATTAGCAAGAAAAATACAAAAAAAAATCAGCAAAATTAAAAAAAAAAACACCTCATTTTAACATTTATTGATTGTTCTGACTTGTTTGGAGAAAATTAAATTGAATAAAAATTAAAATCTTAAAACTAACAAATTCAATTACCAACCTATTTAAAAAAATATATTTTAATTAAATTATCCATTTTCTCTATTGTATTGAAATTGTGAAATTTCATAATTTTTGAATATCTTGTAATTTTTCCGCTGAATAGTTTGAATGGAAGGAAAAATATTTCATGAGAAACTATGGAAAAATTAGTCCCATTCTTTTTGTTTTTAATGTTTTGTTTTGCATTGATCAAGAAAAAAGTGCTCCTTGTTTAACACTTGAACAGTTATTTCTCTGCAATCTCAGCTACCTCAGCGTCCGTATTAGCGAGAGCATCGCTCTTTTACGTTGCAATGAATGATAAATGGACCACGTCACCTCCCGCGGCCGTCATGCGCCGCTCGCTCGTTCTCTCCCACCGTTGCGTGACCGTTTTGTGTGCAAAGTGACTAATAATATCACTCGAGCGGCGAGACGCGTCGACGTTACTTCAGCGTCGTGTTTTCGTTGTAATTACAATCGGCGCCGACTTTTTTTGAGATGGGGCTGCGTTGTTTGCTGGTGTCATTTCTTTTGCTGGGGTGCGGCGCCCTTGCCAGAGACGCGGGCGTCCGAAAACCAGCAACGCCGAATAAACCTCAATATATTTCAGGTAAAAAAAATTATATTTCGCTAATTGGTTATAATTAAAATTTAAAAAAAAAAGCTGGAAGTCGCTACAGGAGAAGCTTTTTTTCTGTTGAAAATAATAAACAAGAGCCGTACTTCTCTGCTGCTTTTGCAAACAATGATGGTGATGCAATTTATTTATATTATGGTCAATCATTTCTCATTTAATAATCTTTTCTTTCAACTGTATTTATTTATTTATTTTTCAATATTAATTTTTTCTTTTTTCATAAGTTTTACATTTTGAAATTTATTTAATTAATAACTGCGTACAGATTTTTATATTATTTATGATAAAATAAAACAAACTGCCTATTCTTACGATTGCCTCGATTGTTGATAAACAGGGGGTTCGTGCGAAATAAACGTAAAAAAAGACTTGCCACGAAACCAGCCGCTGTTTTTGAGCGTCGCCGGTCGCTTCGTATTGCCCGATGCGCAGGGCGTGTTGCACCTGCAGCCAGGGCAGTTCGTCAGTCTCTCTTGTCCCGGCAAGGACAACACCCTGGCCAAGCTGGGGGCCAAGGAGGCGGTCGTTTCCTGCGGAGGCGGCAACGAAATGAACGTTTCGCCGGACAAGCGCCTTCCGATCAAGGACCTCGACTGCGCCTCGCTCGTGCAACACTCGGCGCGCAAAAACGACAAAGAAAAATGCGAGGTGCCTGGAAATTACCAGGTATTTGAATATGCAAAATTATTTATTCTGTAATGATTTGGTTTGATTTAATGAAAGATTAAAAAATTAGTAAAATTACATACATTTTATAAAAATTAGAAATATTATTCAAATCACAAATTTGATGAGAACTGATGAAATATACATTATTATTTTTATAATCGCTGTAATTTTCCATTTTTTTTTCTTTTCTAGTCATTATTAGGAAAATATATTTTGCATTTTAACTTAAAATAACAAGTTTTAAGTATAATTTTTTAGCTCATTTGGTGTATGATTAAATATTTTTAACAAATCTCATACATTTGAAATTTTTACTTTGGAAATAGGAGACCAAATTGCATTTTTAATTTTAAATCTGAAATTATTTATTTATCAATGTCTTTTATTGAACTTTTTCTTCTAAGGTGATAGACGTGGGCTTTGAACTTGCAAACGGCACCTTAATCCCCGTGCTGAAAACGTGTTTCGACGCCGTCAACAAAGACGCAATCTACGCCCGATTCAAAATGAGCCCCTCAATCGGCGGCGCCCAAATCGGTGAGCAGCGACCCCTGTTTGTCGAAGGTCCCTTCTACCCTGACATCAGCGTCAACAGCAAGTACGTGAAGGAGGGTCAAAGGGCGACCTTGGCCCAACTCCTCGGCTCGCAGGAATTGGCCAACAAGTACATAGGCGCGGGCGACTATTACCTGGCGAGAGGCCACCTGGCCGCCAGGGCCGATTTCGTCTTCTCGTCGCACCAAAGGGCCACTTTCTGGTACGTCAACGTGGCCCCCCAGTGGCAGACGTTCAACGGTGGCAACTGGAACACCCTGGAGGACAACGTCAGAAAGTTTGAAAAATTTTTTAAAGGCAAATTTATTTATTAAAAAAAAATCAAATATTTTTTTTAGATTTGCGTCGAGAAAGGGTGGCCACGAACTGGTCGTCTACACTGGGACGCACGGAATCGCAACCCTTCCGGACGCTAAAGGTCGAGAGACACCTTTGTTCCTCTCTGTTGACGGATCCAGCGCAAAAATTAAGGTGCCCGAGTTGTTTTGGAAAGTGGTCGTGGAACCATCGACGGGACTGGGTATCGCTTTCGTCGGAGTCAACAACCCCTACAAAAGCTCCGTCTCAAAACTGTGTGACGACGTCTGCGACCAGATCGACTGGCTCACTTGGCAGCCGAAAAATCAGAAGCTCGGCTTCAGTTATTGCTGCGAGGTGAAGGACTTGCAAAAGTCCATTCCGACTATTCCCAGTTTAAGAATCTCGGGACTTCTAGTCTGACGATTGAAAGAAAATTAATTTAAAACCAGTCTCGACCAGTCCTTTGGAAAAGGCAAGAATTAATTTAAATAAATTTCTTTGACCAATGTGTGGTTTAAACCGCAAACCATTCTATATATCCAGGATGTGGATACCCATTTTGTTTATGTTTAGGTTTTTGACCTCTATTCTTTAATAGAAAACCACATCGATGTTTTGATATTGTGGTTTTCACTTACTGTGAAATGGTAATTAAAAATTTTAGGAATTTTTTTCGCCTCATCTTGATTTTATAAAAATTAATTAAATTTTTAAGCTAATTAAATTATTCAAAGATATAAAAAAACCAATGTGCCAAAAACTTTTACCCGTATTTATTGATAAATTTTATTTGACAAATAAAGAAAGTTTATTTAAAAGCGGTAAATTTGTTTTTATTTTCTTAAAATATCATACAAATTTTTAGACAAGTAGAGCGGTCGCGTCAAGAGCAGGGATGGAGGGAACGTTTTTCCTGAGGTCGTTGAGCTCGCAGCAGTAAGCGAACCCTAATTTCTGGTTCGTCGGCTGCCAAGTGAGCCAGGTGAGTTTACTGCACACGTCCGTACACAATTTGGTGACGCTGGTCTTGTAGGGGTTGTTCACCCCCACAAAGGCAACGGCCTTCTTGGCCGACGCGTCGTACATGACCTTCCAGAAGAGCTCGGGCACTTTGATCTTCGGGGTGGTGGCGCCGGTCGGGTCAAAGTGCAGGTACAGCCCCTTCTGCTGGCCGTTGGTGTCCGGCAGGGTGGCCAAGCCGTGCGTGCCCACGTACATCGTGATTTCGCGGCCGTATCGGACCACAAAGCTATAATTTTGAAAATTTTTAATAATAAAATATAAAATGAGTTTTAATTATTAGAAATATACTTTCTCAAATTGTCTTCGAGGGTGTTCCAGTTTCCGCCGTTGAAGGTCTGCCACTGGGGGGCTGTGTTGATGTACCAGAAGGTTGCCCTTTGTTGGGTGGCGTAAATGAAGTCCGACCTGGCAGCCAAATGTCCCCGCGCCAGGTAGTAATCGATGTCTTTGATGTAATTTGTACCAAGGGTTGCAGAGCCCAAAATTTGGCCAAAGGTAGTTTTTTGTGTTGTCTAAAATTTAATCTTTTTTATAGGAAAAAAAATTGAATGGCACTTTATAATTTTTAATTATTAAATAATTTTAAATTTGACGGAATTTGTTAGAAACAAAATGAAAATGGGTGGTTTCACGATAGATTTGGCAAAAATTGTTCATGAAAGGACCCCATCCCGATCTTCACATACGTTGTTGGGGTAGATAAGACGCTTTGCTCCCTAAAATTTCACTTGAAAATTTTGGGCACTTTTCCGGGAAATCAAATTTCCAAAAAAACATAAAATATTGAATATTTTTGTTTCTGTTTAGAAAATAAGTATGCTCACTTTATTTCTAGACGTAACTTTTTACGCCCGACAACTTTTTCGTCGACAACTTTTGTGTAGGTCAAAGGTCGAGGTCACTAAATTGCAAATTTCACTTTATAACTCAATTTTCGCAAATATGCACCCCTCAAATATTTTTGAGAGTATAGGAAAAAATTTAGCCCCAATTGTGTAGAACAAAACCCTTGATTTTCAAAATGGGGTTATTTTTTATTTTTGAGATACTTATAAATGAATTTAAAAAAGTATTTTTCAATGCAAAAAAGCTATTTTTGTCTGCTTTTTAAAATTTATTTAAAAATATCTCAAAAACAAAAAATAGTCCCATTTTGAAAATCAAGGATTTTGTTTTACACACTTCGGGCTACACACTTCTTATACCCCGAAAAATATTTGAGGGGTGCATCTTTGCGAAAATTGCGTCAGAAAGTGAAATTTGCAATTTAGTGACCTTAACCTTTGACCTACACAAAAGTTGGCAACAGAAAAGTTGTTGGACGTTAAATTTTACGTCTAGCACCGAAGAGAACTTACTCAATTTCAAAATAGAAGCAAAGATATTCAATATTTTCTGTTTCTTATCGCATTTTTTCGGAAATTTTATTTCCCGGAAAAGTACCCGAAATTTTCGAGTGAAAATCAAGATAGGTCATTTTTGGGCCAATTTGATTAAAATCTATATAATGAAACCACCCAAATAAAAAACGAATTTAACAAAGTCGAGGAATTTAATTATTTTATATAAATTTTTTAATTCGATTGTTTCAGCCAAATTCATGAAATAGAATTTAGAAGCCATTAATCATCTCTTAACAAAATTGAAATTAAAAAACTTTTCATACCTTGGAATATTTGGTGTCGACGGTGAACTCAGGGTAAAAGCTGCCCTCGACAAAGGCCGGTCTTTGCTCGGCAACGTTCTGTCCGGCGATGGACGGCGTCTCCAAATACTTGGAGTAAATCGCGTCCCGATTTTTCTCGTCGAAGCAAATTTTGATGATGGGGTAAAAACCGTCGGCCAGTTGGAAGCCGATGTTGATCACGACGTAGTCGCCGGCGATCTCGCACTTTTCCGTCGTGCTCTTGACGGCCGAGTGCGCCACGAAGCCTGTGCAGTTCAGGTCGATCGAGTTCAGGGTGGTGCCCGTGCTCATCTTGAGGCTCTTGGTGCCGGCGCAGGTCGCGCCCGCGTCCGCCACGCCGAGCTTGGCGATCACGTTGCTCTTGCCGGCGCACGCCACGCGCAGGGGCGCGTTCGCCGCCAGGACCAGGTTGCCCTGCAGGTCGGGCAAAAGGAACGAGTACAGGTCTTTGGTGGTCGCGCCTTGCTTCAGCATCAACGGTTGGTACAAGGGCAGGTCCGTCTCCAGATTGATGGAGCAACCTTTAAATTTGGTCAGTTAATTATTATTATTTTTTTTTTTCATTTTAATTGTTGAAGTTTCTGGTATGATATTTTATCAATTTTACTCTGAAAAATAACAATTTGGACAAAAAAACGACAAAAATAATAGAAAAATGACCTTAATTTGAACTCGAAAATCTGTTAGTCCATCAAAGTTTAATTTAAGAGAAGTTTTAGTTAAAATAGATTCGAATTCTATAAAATTTGTTTTACTTGTTTTTCATCAAAATTATTTTAAATATTTTCAACCTTTGTGACAAATTGAAATTGTGTAGAGAATAAAAGACAATAAATAGTTGCAATAACAATAATAATAATTCCCAATATTACAAATCAGCAAGATAATTTGCACATTTTTTCAACTTATTACTTTTCTGCTGTTTTAAATAATTTTTATAGAAAGCGCTTTTCTTTTCTGATTACTCTAAAAAGTATCATAAAAAGCACAAATTACATTTTTTATTTATATACTTATAAAATTGTTGAAATTAATTAAAACCAAAATTTTTTTTAATTCATAAAAATTTACGTTTAAAAGGGCGAAAAAAGCGCAAATTACATAATAATTAATTAAATTAATTTAATTTTACCTGTGGTCTGTCTCTTAAAAAGTTTGTGAGCCGAGCCAGATTGTACGAAAAGTACGGCTATGAAAAACAAATTCATACACTTTAACCTCATGTTTGCCAACGATAGGACACCAGGACACATCTATTTACGCCTGCAGGTCCCTCCAGCGTTTTTATAGCCTAGGCTCAAATCAAATAGTTTAATTCTAATTTCCCAATGATGGTGCGTAAATACAAAATCGCACTTGAATGACTTGCGAAATTTTAATTCCGCTATTGTGTGCTCACCAACGCACATAAAAAGCATATTTCAATTCTCAGTAATTTTGTTTTGACAGCGAGAGAAAACATCCTGCGTTTTATTGCGAATATATAATTGAGGGGAAAAAAAACTCTTTGAATATAATTCTTTGTCGTTTTTTAATAACATGTTGGCCAAAATCTCTGCAGCCCAACACGTATTAATCTTATTTGACATGATATAATCGAGTAGATTATGAATTTTCTTAAAACAATCAGTTTTTTTAACGATTTAAGATTTAACTTTATTTTTAGTTTATAAATGAAATCATAATTCGTGTTTTAAGGTGCATATTCCAGTATTTACAACTTTTTCAATCCCGTTCAATATTTCCCTCTCAAATATGGTTTTTTCTGGGTTTTTTTCTAAATTTTTGTAACAATTTGGACGGACAAATAACAAATAAGCAACAATACGTAATGTAAATACATACATTTGTTTTTTTAGATAGCACGAATATCTACAAATTGTGTTTTCAAATTAACTCAGTATTGATGATACAAGACACAAAATACTGGAAATAATTTCAATATAATAATAATAACGACACATCCCTTCAATTCATTCTTGCCATGATTTTCTCTGGATTTTTTTTTTCAAAGCAAAAAAATGAGCTTATCAAAAACTAGAAATAGAAAGTTATTTTTTTAATAGGAAAGTTTTTAATGCGAAGTTAGCAAATTTTGTGATTTATTCTTTATTCAAAAAACAATATGCTCGGCAATCTGGGAATTTAAAGCGCGCCAAATGTGGTTAAAAATCCAACTCCCCGTCCCCCTCAGGTCACGTGACCAAACCAAACACACGTGATCTGTGTATGTTTTGCGTTCCGATTCTGATCATCTGTGTCTGGCGAGCTGTTTGCGAAGAAACGAAATTATGTCTCAATTATCACGATAAAAACAACAACACAATTTTATCGGAGGAAATCATTCACACGCAGGTATTGCTCCCAGTTACAATTTTGACCTGATCTCTCTGTTGATTGATATTTGTAGAGAATCCGAGCTGGTCTTTGAAAGTATTTTTGTACTTTGTGCCTTCAAAAAGTTTGACTGAACTTTTGACGTTTGCTACATTTTATCGTATTAACAAAGTACATAAATAAAATAAATAATGTATGAATTTTTTTGAAATTCTAATGAAATTTATTGTGCTGTTTTTATTCTTATGGAGAATTAGAAGTTAGAAGTAAATTACATTTAAAAAAAAATCGAACATTCTCCTGGTCCTGTTAATGAACGTTCGAAAGAAAATAAACAATTTTATCAGCATGTGTATTAAAATTATCTATTGTTCTCAAGGTTTGCCAGGGAGCGGTGAAAATTTGAGGCAAAATTGTAGAAGCGATTAATTAATAAACATGGAGTCTGGAGCCGAGGAGCATTTGGCTGCTGAAATTGAGAGAGTCGAGGTGAATAATCGAATATTTTAACCCTTATAATTTTATTCAACAAAAATATTTGAAGGATGTCAACGTCACTAGTGGGGAAGAAGCCCTGGACGAAACGTTGGAATTGAAAAACGATTTTGTTTTTCAGGATTCAGTCAATGCTGCTGTGGTGGCAAAATATGAGTGAGTAATTTTGAGCTTAATAATATTGCATGAAATAAAAATAAATCAAGTAAAGAGAAATTTCTGACTTTAAGACAGGTTTAAATGAGGCTGGAAAAATCCATTAAATAAGACATTTTTAACTTAATTTAGACACTTTTTAGAAAAATAACATTATTATTTTTATAATTGAATTAATTTAATCATTTTAATTTTTTATAATTGATTAAAAATATAAATATTGTATCAAATATTATGAAATAACAATTGTTTTTTAGTTAAAATATTAATAAAAACAATTCAAATAAATTATTATATTATTAAATTACTAAATAAATTATTTACATTTAATTTTTTATTTCTTTAATTTTTATATTTTTATTTTTTTTTATTCTTTATTGACTTTAATTGTAAAATAATTGAATTTAAATTATAAATTCCAATTTTTAAAAATTAATATTTTAACAATTATAATTTTAAATTTTAATTAACTCAAATTAAACAGATTTAAGCTGTAGAAATTAGTTAAACCTTTTTGCTCAAAATAATGCTTCAAATTAGTTGGAAATATTTAACTTTTTATTAATGAAAAAAAAAAATTAAACAATTCAAAATGTTGAAAATTGTTAAAAATCATAATGTTCACAGGAAAGAATGGTTAATGTTGCGAAAAGATGCCTGCGAGGACGAGTTGGGCGAGTTGCGTCGAAGGGCCCTGATCGGAAACCTGAGGTCCTCAAGGTTTCGGAGTGTGAGTTGGCGGCTGATGCTGCGGCTGCTGCCACCATGTCCAGAAGCGTGGTCGTCTGTTCTGCTGGCCCAAAGGGAACACTACGGCAGACTCTCCGAAGTCCACCACGTCACCCCCATCAACCCCTTGACGGGCGAAGACAACCCTCTGAGTCAGGACGACAGCAGCACCTGGCACAAGTTCTTCTGCAACAAGGAGCTGCAGGCTGTGATCAGACAGGACGTGGTGCGCACCTTCCCTGGCATCGACTTCTTCAGGGAAAAGTCCATCCAGGAAAAAATGGTCGCCATCCTCTTTTGCTACGCCAGGACCAACCCTGACATGTGCTACCGACAGGTGGGTCAAATGGAAAAGTATTTTACGAGCAGATTTTGCAGTTTGAATTTCAGGGCATGCATGAAATCCTGGCCCCCCTGTTGTTTGTCCTACACTCTGACCACCAAGCACTGATGCATGCCAGAGAACATGCCCCCGTCATGAGCGAAATCATTCAGGTCCTCGACCCTCAAAATCTAGAAGCAGACGCCTAGTAAGAAATTCAATTTCAACATAAATGAACAATTTTTCTTTCTTTAACATGATTTTAGTCCAGAGTAACAAAAACCTAATTTTCTCAATAATTTTTTTTGGTTCCATGCAGTTTGATAGAATTAATCTATAATTCATTTCCTTCAATATTTATTAAATTATTTTAATTTATATTGTTTTTTTAGTGCTAAAATACATTTCTTTCCATTAAAATTGAAATAATTTTTAGTACTCTTTTCTGCCGAATTATGAGTGCAATTGAATCCAGCTACAGAATCAGCAACGTCGCTCCGTCCAGCACTGGACATTTTCCTTATGAAACTTGCAAAGAGGTAAATTAATTCACTTCAGAATTATGTATGATTTTAATAATTTTTCATCCAAAGGTCCTGTCGAAGCGAAGAGATAGCAAACATGACAATGAACTGCTCGCACAATTAAACTACATTCACGACAACATTCTGGTTCCAAAGGATCCTGAGTTGGCAAATCATCTGGTCAAATTAGACATTCCATTAACTCTCTTTGGAATGTATGCTTAAAAATTCTATGGATTTTGGTTGATTCTTCATAATCGGAATTGTTTCAGTCGTTGGTTGCGACTCCTGTTTGGCCGAGAGTTCCCTCTGCAAGATTTGCTTGTGCTCTGGGATGCCATTTTTGCCGAATTCAACGGGAGCAAATTTGAACTGGTTGATTTCATCGTGGTAGCAATGTTAATAGCAATCAAGCATCAATGTAATTATTCTATACTTTTTGTTTTCGACTAAAACTAAAGTAAAATATTTTTTTTTAATATAGTGATGGCTGGAGACAATACCGTTTGCCTTACTTTGCTCATGAGATACCCAGGAGCTGTGGATATTACTAATATCATTGAACATTCCCTGTATCTGAAGGAGCCGGACGTAACTTCTTGTCGGAAACTCGTGTTGATTTTTATATTTATACATATTTGCTTTCAGAAATACTGCCTCCCAGCAACCACTAGTTTCCAAAACTTGCCTGTGATTACAATCGGTGGCCAGACGAATCTAAATAGAGGCCCTGTAAATGTTAAACAAGCAAACAACACTCAATCTAAGGTCTAACAAATTTGTGTTAAAAATATCATATTACTAATGGAAATAAATTTAGGCACCTAAAGCGCCTGTCTGTGATCCCCAAACATCTAATGATAAAAAAGGCAAAACTGCCAAAAAAAGTAACTCGCTATCAATCAAAAGGTAATATTATTAATAATTTGTCAAAATTTTCCATCTAAATTCTGTTTCGATTTCAGGTTTGGAAAAATTTCTGGAGGCAGGTGGGGTAAACAGCCAGTCGCCTCGGACGCCAACGCTGACAATAGTATTGTTGAAGGATTCCCTCCGAATGTAGCTATTTAATATACTTTTCCTTCAATTTTTTAAATTTTATTTTATATCAGGATCCTGTTTTGGTGATGACTGAACTTAACAGAGCTGTCCAACTAATTAAGGATAGTCAAGTGCAGTTGAACCACCACTTGGCCATCCTCGATTCAATCAACATCAGCGCCGAAAACCATATCAAACATGCTTTAGAAGGAATCAAAGAGGTTAATCTCATAGTATAAGTGTAGTGAAATAAAATTAGAACTGCAGCGTGCTAAAAAGTAAAATTTTGGATAACATGTGTAATTGAAATTCAGGTTTCCGAGAAGCTTCGAAGCTTCCAGTGTTTGGTTCTGGAAGTAGAGCCAGCAACAGAAGCTGGGGAGGTCAAGCCTGTCGTTCAACAAGTTGTTCCGAGCAAATCAAAACAAAAACAAGTGCCAGCCACTCCGTCCCCTTCTAGTGATTTAAATGTGAATTTGAAAGTATTTTCCATGTCCGAAGGAGACAGCACCAAAGTCGTTGGTGCGCCTCTAGAAGACCCTTTCAATGTCAAACGGTGATTTCTACACTTCTGGAATTTTATAATTTGAATATGCAAATAATTTTTTAAGACAATAAAAACATCTATTGCATTCAAAAAGAGGAATCTCATGAATACTTTTATAAAATGAACAGTATTCTTTTATAATTCATTCGCCCACCTTGTATTATAAATTTTGAAATGGTGAACAATTAAATTTTTGATGATTTGAGACAAAAATATGTATATAAACCTTCGCGCAATATCAAAAGGTTGCCACTGAAACTTTCAAACAAACGCTTAAATTACCGCTTCTTTAAACCAATCACGGTCAAGGATAAGACGCGTCCGCCAATCACAACGGACGTCAACACAGCTGCGAAGCATGTGACTAATGGCGACGTTTGACAAGTCAAACCTGTTCTCTTGCCACTAGAAATGGAAAAAGTGCAAGTAAAAAGGCGCTCCAAAAAGGTAACTAGGAACTTTTGTCCAACAAATTATTTGTTATTAATTTTGAGAACTTGGAGCTGCATCTAATTACGCTGTCTGCAAAATTTTAACGATTTTTACTCGCTCGATAAATTTTCATGGGAAAAGTCATATGAAAATTGCATCTCGTTGCACTTTCGCAATGCAGTTGCATTCGTACGCAAGCTTTATAAATAAATTATGTAAGCATGTCTGGCGTTTATATGCATAATTAAATTTTATTTTTCTAGGTCCGAAAAAAATCTGAGGAGGCTGAAGAAATTGGGGAACCCTCGGAGCCGAACTTTGAGCCAATTTTATCTCCTGAGATAGCAGCACTGCTCAAAAATGAAGTTGAATCTTTTGAAGAAAATGCTGCAGAGTCTTCGTGTGAGCAGAGCACAAATTCCACAGAGCCAGCTGCCCTCGTTGAAGCTGTGGAAGAGATCAGCAAAAATGACCTTCTCGAGTCGAGTGAAGAGCAAACTGCACCTGAGGAGGAGGCAGAGTTGACCAATTTCCACGACCTATCCCTCAGCACGGAGGAAATAAAGACCTTGGAGATGAACGTCACAGCCAGTCCAACGGCCCCCGCACAACTCTACCCCTTCCTCCCTGTGGAAGATCTTCTGCCCGAGCCAACAGCACCCGAGGCCCCACCAGAACCTTTTTTGAATGAGGAGCTGCTGCGAGAAGTCACGCCAATGAACGACGCCCAGCTGTCCACGCTGTACCACAATTACGAAGTTGCCATGACCAAGGAGTTTGTCTCCGAGTTTTACGAAACCCAAAAGGGGCTCCAGTCCCATCCTCTCTACGAACTTCTTTCTTCGTACCTTCGGGCCAGGACAAAACTGCTCAGCGGACAAATGGAACTTGATCAGATGACAAACGAGGCTAGAGCGAAACAGGACAGTATTTGGACACCGGGGGAGACGGTGGTCCGCGAATCAGGAAAGTGCCTGGACGGAAATAACGTTTTTGTTTCGCACACCTACCCCACAGCCGAGATGAGTCAAGAGGGTTTGAATGCTTTGGGGAGGAGTTTGTCTTCAATCAGGAGCGTCTTGAATGAAAATATCAGTTTGCACGCTTACAGGGCTGAGGTCCTTCGGCTGCAGGTAGGAATGGGATTTTTTTTTAAATAAATAATATCAGAGTTAAACTTATTTTTTCTCCCAAGATTGAGCAACTGCTGCAAGAAACGTTGATCCTCTATGCAAATGTGCCACAAAATTCGCCAGTGCAGCTGCTGCCGCCAAGACCCCCAGCAACAGCCTTGTGGGATGCACTTTCCGTCCTCTTCCTCTTCAGCCGCAAACAAACCAAGGACGCCGTTTTCATGAAAAACTGTAGGGATTGGATTTTGAGACTCGGCGCCACTCTGCTCAGAGTTGCTACGGCCAAGGACCACATTTTTCTGCTCTTGCACGTCTTGTTCAACCCCCCAGGAGTGACCCAGTGGGCAACTCCTCTAATTCAGGTAAACCATGATATTTCATTTAATTTGATTTAAAATTCAACTTGCAGGTTCCTTTGAAAAACATAATCGAGTCTTATCCGAGCACAAATTCAGCCCTGCTGGACCATGCAGTGGCTGTGCTGGCAGTTCTTATGGAGCCACCAGTCAAGATCGAGAAATGCCAAGAGGACCCTTGTTGGGTTCTTGTTGACGAGGATGGAGAGGAGGAGGTGCAGAGTGGCCTGGCGGAGAACGACCTCGTTGCTCTTTTGAACCAAGTTCCAATTGATGGAATCTTCCGACACGTCCTCGGCATTCAAAGAAAGGACGGCGTGGAAATTTATTTCCCAGAAAGCGCCTCGGAAAGTAGTTTGCTCCGCCTCATGGCATTTGCTTCCTCCCTAGTCCTGCTGCTGGGAAAAGGTCTCAAAACCTACGACTCGCAGAGATACAGACAGTTTGCAAAAAGACTCAGCCGCCTGGTCAGACACACAGTTCAATATGTGTCCGACGTATGGGAAATTTTCAGAGTTGGCGCCAGTCAAAGAGGCCACAATCCAAACATCTTGGCGCGGCTGCAGGTACAAAAAGATCAAATAAATAAATTTTGAAATTTAATTTCGTGATAAATTAACAAAGGTTGAATATGATAATCTGCTTCTGCGAGCTACCCAGTGCATATTTTCATCTCAAAGGTTGGGAGCCTGGCAATTTTTGGCCATCATCCCCTACAATGTTGCTTCTTGTCAAGTCCTCTGGCAGCTTTTCCACCTTCTTCACCATGAGTATCAGCAAGAAATGACCTGGTCAAACTACCACATAGGTAATTCATCTGAATGAATTTTAAGCTGTGATAACTGATATTATTTTTTAACAGACTGGAAGAAGGAAATGTCTATTCTAAATGAGGAGTTTGAGTCAAAACTGAGTTCCATGCCGGAGGCAGAGGTTTATTTTCTCCTCAACACATTTGCCAATATGGCGATGGCGCGAGGACCTGAAGACGCAGACTTTGTTCTCACCATCACCCTCGACTTGTTCAGGGTACGTTGGCAAAATTGAATAATAAAAAAAAATCTGATGTCTCCATTTAGGTCGGGTTTGTCAGTGAGAAAACTCAGGAATTGTGCAGCAAGACGTGCCGGAGTTTACTCTCGAATTTGGTCAACAAACACCCCTATCTGATGTCACCAATTTTGGTAGCCCTGAGAGAAAATATGGATAAAATTGGACCAGTATGATAAAAAAAATTTAACTCAAAAAATGACTCACTAATTTATTTGCAGCTGAGTTTGTACCTTGTGAAAGAATTGCCTCTGAAATTGTGGAGTCCTGCCGACGCTGACATGAACATTCTTTCCGAGTGGATAATTTGCAACCCGAACATGCTGCAAAGTTCTGTGGCTCGTTCCATACTTGGGTCACTTGACTGGAACTCGCTCGAGTGGCAAGTGCAACTTCAGGTCGCCACCTTTGTTGTTGATGCCTGTTTGCGCCATGCTCCAGAAAAATCTGGGCCTGCCAGCCCCGGAACTGTGGCAGAAGGAGTTTCTTCTTTGGCTGCCATGGTAAAAATTGAATTGATTTTACTTTTTTTTTAACAAATATTTTTTATTTTGAAAATTTTCCAATTTAAAATAAACTTAAAAATTCCAGGTTCGCAGTCAATCATCTCCAGAGCAATGTTTAACCTCCTGGGCTTGGGGAATGATCTCTCGCCTTCGTCTGCATGCAAATGACAGCAGAAATCGACAGGTGGACGTGCTGAGCATGGTCTGCGATTTGGAAGACCAAGAAATTCTGCACAAAGGGGTCAAGGATAAGGAGCCCATTGCCTGTTTTGTTGCTCTGCTTGCCACCTCTTGGGGCCACAGCATTCCTCTAGTTTGTTCCAAAGGATTTCTGCTCCTCTCAACATTGCTCTCTCACGGAAAATACGACGCCGTCTGCGAATGCCTCCACTTCATTCTGCCACTTTTCATGCCCTGCGCAGACTCGCTCACCAGCAACAAAGATTTTGCCAGCGTATTCCTCCTGTTGATCACTGCAGATCGTGGTTATGTGAAGATGGCCAAAAATTTGATCATGACTGACTCACTTGGCCCTGTTTTGAAGCAAGTTGCAAACATGATCCAAGCCCAGTTCCTAAATTACAAAAAGTAGGTTTTTATTTTAAATAAAAATGAGGATCAGTTAATATTAACAATTATTTTCCAGTTATCACTTGGAATCTCCACATGCCTTGACTGAGTTGTGGCTGTCCCTTTTGCTGAGCTTACCAGACTGGAACAGAGACCCTTCGATCATTCATTTGCTCGACATTGTTCTCCGAGAGTCGTTTTCTCACCACTATTCCAAAGAAGTGGCGAAAAATAAATTTAGAGATTTATTCCGTCAGGGCATCTCCAAACAAGGTTAACCATTTATTTCTTGTTTTGAATTTTATTGAAATAAATTTAAATTAGGAAATGCTCTTTCATCAATTATGAGTTGGGTATCAATGAATTCGGGAATAAGTTCGCTGTTGGGAAAAATTTCTTGTTCGGAGGCACCTTGGCTTGCTCTTTATGTGATTGAAGTTGAGCAGGAGGAAAATGAATTGAAGAATGGACTCTGGAAGCAATTCTTACTAGAGCTTGCTGACATGAACAAAAGTAATCTCGATCAAGCCATGAAGGTCAGCATTTATTAAAAAAAAAAAAAATTCAATTCATTTTGAATATTTTCAGAAAGCTGCAAACACTTTAAAAGTGGCTCCTGTGCCAATTTCGTACTTGGGACTTTACAGATGGGCTCAGCAAGCACTTGATTCCTCACTTGACCACCCTTTGTTGCCAATTTTTTGGCAGAAGTTTTTCACCCTCTTCCTGACGAGGGTTCCTCAATCTGAAAATAGCGGAGCAGACAGAGGATCAATGGGCCTCAAGTATTTTGCTCATTTAAAACAAATTTGATTCCTTTATAATGGTTTATTTTATGCAGATTTTTTGAGGGAATAATAAATGCAAGTTATCTGAAAAGACTGAAAAGAAGACTAGTTGATGCTGCCGAGTTTTATGAGACGAGAGCAACTGACCCAGGTTTCACTGGTGAAGGTGCAGAGGAGGAAGGTGGGGAAAGAAGACTTATGCATGGACAGACAGCAAGGTAATCTATCACTGATTTAAAAAACAACTTGAATTTAATTTTTTGTTGCATAGACTGCTTAGGACGTTCAGCCTCTGGTTGGAGGAAACACGGCTACACGATCAAAACCTTTACCTGCCTGCATTACCTTTACAATATGATCCGAACAGACTTGGAAGACTTCTCGTTGGAGACCAGGTAAAATAAATTGCTGTGACAATAATTTCACTAATAATTTTCAATTTAGAATCCTTGGTTGGAATTCTTAGATGTTGAGGATTTGCAAGAAAAACAAAGAGAAGCGCTCACAAATTGGAAAATTCAGCACTTTAGGTAACGCTTAATGTTAGGCTATTAAATTATAAAAAAAACTTTTGTCTGTGCAGAAGTTGCGATTACAAAGTGCCTCGTAACAAGAGTGAGGACCAAACTACAGCTCTCTCGAGAATGCTGAGTCGCCTTCAAGCGTACGACCACCCTGTTGCCGCTCCGCAGCTGTTGTTTTTCAAAAATACAATCCCTTTCCTTCCAAGGGAAGAGCTTCTGAGTCCAGCTGTAACTCTTTCAAATCTAGAGCACAACTTTGAAGCTCTCTTGGAATTTGCGCAGTAAGACAAATTTTCCATATTTAATCATTTTTTAAATTTTGCATCATTAGAGTTCATGCTTTGCACACTTCTGAACTTGCTGCCTTGGACTGCACCCTGCTGGAGTTCATCCCCTCATTTTACAAAGAGACTGAAGTAAAAGTACCACTGAGGAAATCGTGCGACCTCTCGGCAAGAAAAAAGTCCAACGCCAAAGAGTGTTCTGGCGCTTTCAGAATCACAATACAGGTTGAAGATTTCATTGATCAGTTTTAACATTTTACTTAATATGAAATTTAGGTTCGAGAGTCAAGAGTAAATTCCAGCACAAAGCACCAGATAAGTCAAAATCGAAAAGAACACTCAAATTTGATAGCACGAAGTTTGCAACCGCCACCGCAGAAAGTTTGCCTCTCGGCTGTTTACGCAGAAAACTTGATCAACAAATTAATCATGGAGCCTGGAGTTAAGGACACGGGCGTTGCCGTCTTCTACTATTTGGTTGCCAGACACACAGAGGAAATCTCCTTCTACCCACCGACCAAACAACTGCTCTCGTGTTGTCTGGAACTCTTGGGCCAAAATTTTATCAGTAAAGATGAAAGAGAGTGCGAGAAATTGTTAAAAACAATTTTGGCGTCGCCCCATCTCACTGGACTCCTCAGTCCGCACTTTTCTCCTCATTTAGCTCCAACACCCTCATTCCTGAATATGTACTCGAAAGTTGTTGCCGCCTCAAATCCAGACGTGTGCTTTGCCATTCTTTCCAAGTTTGATGTGCAACAGTGGCTGACGAGGAGCAGACCTAGGCTGAAAGAGCGCTCCCAATTTATCCAATCTCTCGGACAGGCGTTTATAATATCAGGGAAGGAGCCACCCGACGGAAGGCTAATCTTGCATGAGGTGAAAATAAATTTCGAATAAACGGGAATATATTTTTTTAATTATTTTTTTGCAGAGTTACTTGAGGCACTTGCGAGCAATTCTACTCCATGACTTTCCTGAGCATTACGGTGAAATCCTAAATATGGCTTTGAAATTGTCCGAGGCTCAGACTCTCTCGCTGGACATTTGGTGGGCCATCCTTGATTCGCTCACTCCAAACGACCAACAACGTATCCGACATGGAAATGGCCTTCGTGACCAGCTGAGATTTTACGCAACCCAGCAAAGACTTCTGGGATTGAACGAGGTTCGTAATTCTTAAGTTAATTTTTTCTATTTATTTTCATAAACAAATTTTAGATCCGTGAAACGGCTGCCCTGCTTGCCTCTTATTTCATGAAAGAGCGTCTTCAGTTTGGACTCCACGGCGTGTATCCAAAGTACCGATTTTATATCGAGCCCCTGAGTGTGTTCTTGTCCATGATTGGACACGCTTTGGTGATCGGTACCTTGCACCAAGGACGTGGCGCCCTCGGGGACTCCCTTGCGGAACAACTTTGGCCCGTCCTCAACGATCTCTTCTCTCCTTGGATTTTGCCCTTCACTGGCCAGCGCCACCAGACAGCTGCGTGGATTCAGCAATTGACGGACGACAGGACCGTCCTGTTGCCTTGGACGGCTCAAGACGCGTCCTTCGCCAAGATCATGTGTGACGCCTTTGTTGGAATTTTGAGTTTCCTGCTTGACACGCTTCCTGCGTCGACCAACTCTCTCTGCTTTGTCTTTCAATTTTACGCCATCCACTTCACCCACCCTGCCGAGCACGTCCTCTCCACCATCCATCATAGCTTCCTGGCGCTGCCCTGGGATAGATTTTGGCCCAGGGCCATCGATATGGAGGCCATGATCAGACTGTCTGAACAGTATTTGCCACACAACCACCCATTTTTGGGCGCAATATTTATACAAGTGCGTCCAAGATACCAATCAAATGAGGAACCAAAATGAAATGTATTTTTTTCTTCAGGTGCCGTGGGTCATGTGGATCCAGAAGTTCCCCAACGAGAGAAACCACCTGAGTCTGATGGGCCTGCTTGTGAAGTTGTCCTCCGAGCCAAGTGTCAAGCAAAACCCTCGAGTTGTGGCCCTGATCTGTGAATGCAAACAGCAGCTATCGTGGCACTTGGTCGACTCGAGTAGTTTTGACCAAGTTCTGAATTGGTTCGTCATGAGCTCGGATCCGAGAGTAGTTTTGCCAGACCACCCTGAGCTTCACCCAGTGGACGTAGCAGTTTTCGAACTACTTGAAGAAATCGCAGGTTGATTAGCAATAATTAATTAATCAAAAAATATTAATAAAAACTTTCAGGCTTCACTCCCTCTTCAAAACATTTCCACTCGACCACAGTGAGGAAAAGACTGGCCTTTGTGCGGGCCTGCTCGAAACTGCTCGTTTCCTGCTCGACGCGTTTCAAAGCGCTTATTTCCAAAAACCCTGCCACGTTTGTGAAGGCTTTCTCGAAGCTGCTGAATCAAATCGAAAAGATAGTTTTCCAAAGTAAACGTTCTTGAGCCAATTTATCAATGATGTTAATAAATTTATTATTTACAGCTGTTCCT
Source organism: Neocloeon triangulifer (assembly GCF_031216515.1). Taxonomy (NCBI): domain Eukaryota; kingdom Metazoa; phylum Arthropoda; class Insecta; order Ephemeroptera; family Baetidae; genus Neocloeon; species Neocloeon triangulifer. Next base: position 2,121,554 of record NW_026775555.1, on the reverse strand, counting down.
CCTGCACAGCAAATATCTGAAAGCGCACTTCTTTTGGGAGAGCTCCTGAGTGGATCCATGACAACTTCTCCCTTAAACGAAATATTGGTTTGCGGACTCCAAGAATGGCTGACAAGCCACACAGGTGGAAGTGTGGTGGTTTTGGGTCTTCTGAAAGCTTTGAGCGTCAGTGTGACTGAACAGAAGGCACTGGGTTCGACGATTGAGGCAACTTTGGAGTCATTTTTCAGAGACCCATCAGGTAAATTTTACTATAATGTAATATATATTTTAATTTTAAAAGAGTCTAAATAATCAAGTTGTGAAATTTCAATAGATTTCAAGGAAACTTATTATTTTTCCAGTTTATATTGTTGGAGGTAGTAATTTTATTTTTTTATTACATTATTTCTAGTGCCAAACACGTCTTGGTCACGAGCAGTCTCAATTCTGCAGCCTGCAGTTCCTCTCCAAGCAGGAAAAGAACCTCTGGAGCACTTGCTGGTCAAAGAAGGCCAGCTCTTGAGTCTCTACGCCTTTCTCCTCAAACAAGGGCTGCCAGATCACACGTTTGCAGACATTCTCGACTGGCTGGCCGTCGTCAAAGTTTCCGAAGAATCGGAACAGAAAATTCCTCTCCTATGGAACGCTGTTTTGCAACTGATTCGAAAAGGAGCAAAGTCTGAAAATGTTCCCTCCCAGTTCATGCAGAAAATCAACAAATTCTCCCAACACCTGACCGTCGTTGGAGAAGACAAGGGCTGGAATTTGCTGGGTGCGATTGGGCTGCGGAAGCAAAGTCGGGCTTCAGTGAGGATGCGGATTTTGGCTAGGGTCACAGCAGCTTTAGTTCTGGCCCAGTTCTACAAGTGCGGAGAGGAATTCAAGAGTCGCCTGATCTCAGAAGCTCCTGGCGCCCTGGGAAACCTCAGCTCGTCATCCACGTAAGTTTATTTATTTTTTCGAAGAAAAAAATTAAATTATTTGTTAACATCAAACTGTTTTTTAAAGATGGTGAGACCTAAAGTTTTGATTTTTATAATTTTCAGGCGCTTACAAGACGAAAACTCAATCAGTCCAACCGACCAGACGCTGCAAGCAATCGCTGCTCTCGAGTCAATGGCACAAGCAAAGCTGAATCCACCAGAGTTGAAAGAAGTCGTCGAATTTTCCATTAGGAAAATAAGGGATCAAAACACCAGCCTTGACAATATTGAATCTGTCTACGCTGAGATAGCGCAACAGCTATACAAAAGCTTAATGTTGTGATATGATTATACTTAAATGATAAATATTATATGTTATGACGACAAACTGATAAAATACGAAAATTAAGTTATTGAACATTTCCTATTATTGATCAATAAAAACGTCAGAGATTACTTGGTTGAAAATAAAGCAGTTTTTCGTCGAAATATTAACCTTTTTCCTTGAAGGCCAACAGGTGTGTTCGGCAGATAATCTTTGGTTTTTTTTTATAAAACAAGAAGTGGAGCGATCCTCGGCGCAAATCTTATCATAAGCAAATAATGCAAAAAGTTGGATGGGCCTTGCACTGCTTAATGGCAAAGGGACATCATGAGAGTGGTGAATTAGGATTGCAGGTTGAAAAATGGCCAGAAATCACGGAAAGAAATTCGGTGCAAGAGCCATAGAGAGAGGAATCAAACTCGAAGCTCCCGACGGAGGATGGGGCTGGAGCATTGTTCTCGCCTTTGGGGTCAATCACGTGAGACAAAATTGATTTAATTAAACTTTTGGCTTTAATTTAATTTTCAGATCTTTGTGATCGGAGTCATACAAAATTTTGCACTTATTTTCTCTGAGAAATTCAAAGGCTACGGAATTACGACTACAGACCTTTCTTTAATTTTGAACATCAATTCGGCAGTGTGCAATGGTCTAGGTACGATGGAATAAAAATAAAATATAATTCATAAAAAAAATTGTCAGGGCTCTTGAATGGGCCCATGCTGAGGAAATTTTCATGCCGGCAAGTTGGGGTTTACGGCGCACTTTTGCTTTTCTGCGGAACTTATCTCACCTCATTGGCAACCACCATGCCCTACTTCATCATCTCATTTGGAGTCGTTTTTGGTATGAAAAAAAAATTAGAATTTTTAAATGAAAATTTAAAAAAAAAAACTCAGGTTTGGGCTTTGCGCTGATCAGCCCGGCAAACTCTTTCTCGATCAACTCGTACTTCAACAAAAAGCGAGCGCGCGCCATGGGCCTGGCCGTGACCATCAGCGGTGTGGGCACCGTCGTCATGCCCCTCACGGTCAGCTTCTTGCTTCAGCACTACACCCCAGGGGACACGATGCTGATCGTGGCGGCCTTGATGCTGCATTGCGTGCCCGCGTCTCTCCTGCTGCAGCCCGTTTTGTGGCACAAAATTCCTGCTCCGGAGCAAACCGACGCGCAGAAAGAAACGAAGGACGTCGCGCAGCCCCTCGTGGTCAAACGAAAGCGGACGACGACCCTGACCTCCGTCGATGTCGGCAATTCTATTTTCAGTGTGGCGGATGGAGACCATGACGATCACTCGCCGAAGCTTTCTAATAGGAAAAAATATGGAAGGAGCGTATCTCAACAAAGGTTCCATTTTTTTTTTAATATAAAAACATTTTATTTAATTTTTAAAATAATTAAGACAAACTTCTCAAAATGACTGCGAATCAGGGGAGGATTCGATTGTGACCGGAAGTTTGAAAGACTTTGATGACGAACAGAGTTTAGCAGATGTAAAAGAAGAGGATGAAAATGCTCCCAAAATGGTTGAAATTTTTTTATTTATAATATTTATTTTTTATACTTTATTATCCAAAGGTGGAACATAAGAAAACGTTTTTTGCAAAAGTGGTTGCATTTTTCGACCTGGATTTGCTCTCCAACCCTGCCTATGTCATCACTTCGGCTGGAATCGCCCTTGCGTTTTGCGCTGAAATCAACTTTTTTCTTTTGACGCCGGTTATTTTTAAAGAGGTGCACGGCTTTGATACGTATCAAATTGCAAAGTACCAATCGTCTCTAGCCGCAGTTGATTTAGTTTTTAGGTAAAAAATTATAAAAAAAAAATTATTTTATAATAATAATTTTCTGAAATTTTACAGATTGCTGGCGCCGTATATTGGCGAGTTTCTCAAATTTTCCAACAGGAATATGTACCTCATCAGCATCATACAACTCTCATTATTCCGCGCTTGTAATTTTTCACAAAATATTTTCAATTTGAAATAATTCGATATTTTCAGTAATTATGATTTTCTTGGATTACGAATATGTGATCGCAATCGGAATCTTCCTGGGCATGGCGAAAGGAGTGCGAACGGTTTTCATGCCTCTGATTTTGCCCGCGCTCGTTCCACTTCACAAACTGCCTTCCGCGATCGGACTGTTGATGGTGATGAAGTCAATCGCATTTATGACCCTCGGCCCAGTTTATGGTAATTCCAAATTCCAGTAATTGAAATTTTAAACAAATTCCTGCTCTTTTTTAGGCAGAATAAGAGACGTGACGGGTTCTTTCATTTACGTGGTGATCGCGATTAATTTCTTTACCATGCTGACAGCCCTGATTTGGCTCGTCAAAGACTACTGCTGTCGAAAGAAGTCGGAAAATAAAGACTGAACTTGTGTAAGGAGAAATTTTTGAGAATTTTTGGGCATGTGTTTCATTATTTATTTTTATATTACATGCTTGTTATTAGTTTACACTTGCTTGATAGCGAAAATAAAGGTAAAATATAATATATTATAATATGCATCACAAAAAATATAAAAAGTATAATAATGCGTTTGATAGTCTGAGAGAAAAGCGTTGCACCAAAATAAACACTGGCACAGAAAACGACGTTCAAACTTGTCAGTTGCTATAGAAAAAATATAAAAAGAGATTTCTTATCATGAAAAAGCCTCTCTGCTTCCATTTATCCAGGCAGGAGAATAATATAATAATTGACGATTTGCGCCACAGTAACTATGAAAATTGGACGCCTTTTCTTGTCCAAAATCTTTCTCTCCACAAAATTTTTTTTTCTTGCACTATAGTTATATATGCAATTGAGGGACACGAACAAACAGCAAGCAAAAAGTTATTTTCTAAATGCTATTTTGAGGAATGTTTCACTCACTGAATGCTTTTTTTAACTCAAGAAGGAGCTTCGGAGAAAAGAATTGAGACCAAACTAGAATAATTTGAACACTTTTGATGTTTTCTAATAGAAAAAAACCTAATTGAAATTTCAAGCTCCAAACTAGAGTTCAGATTGGCGGTTCTGTTTATCGAAATAGAAGAAAGTCTATCTTCCGATACCTGGTTTCCTGCGCCTGAAAACCTCAGCGTTGACGTAGGGATCACTGTGCGGGGGCGGGTTGTTGTTTCGGCACTCCAGGGCACCCCTGCAGTCTTTGAGCTGCGCCAGCCTTGCCTGCAGGCTGGTCAATTCTCTCGGCTGTAGCTCGTGCGCTCGGTTGAACAGCTCAAAAGGGTCGATGCGCAGGTTGTAGTAGGTGACGTGGCCCGTGGTGAATTCGCAGTACAAGAAGTTGTGCGTCGCGTTGATGGTGCGCAGACACGAGTACGTGTTGTTGATGGCGTTCATGCAAACGCAAAACGGACCCTCCGTCCACAACGGCTCCGTCTTCCAGTGGTCGTTGTCGTGGCTGAAGCAGTTCATCTTTTCGTGCACACACTCAATCTCCAGTCGAGATTTGCGCCGCATCTTCCGCTCTTTCTTTTTCAACCTCATCTCTTTCATCCTGCGGCGCGCCTCTGCAATGCGACTGAAAAAATAATCAAAATTATTTCTTTGGCTTGGTGAATTCTTTTACATTAAAAGAAATAATGATAAATTAAATAGGAAAAATTACTTAAATCAAACTTTAAGTAAAATAATTAATTATTTTGAAATCTGATATAAATGTTTATGATTTTGTTAGAAAAAATCTTCACTCACTCTGGCTGGCAGATGCACACATTTCCGTTTCGGTCTCTGTGTGCAGAGACGCCGTGTGTTGCTTCAACTGGAGCTGCAGTGGAGTTGACAGGAGATTTTGCTGTCGTAGTAGAAAAGACGGGCTCTTTGGTCTGGAATATGCCCGGAGTGGTTGGAGCTTTGGTTGTTGAGTAGCCAACTGTATAGATTTGTACAATAAATTTTAATTCATAATTTAAAATAAAGACTATTTACTTGTACTTGTGGCTAAATCGTCTTCAGTAAACAAATCCTCCTCTTCTTCGTCATCACCGTCCTCTTCTTCAGGGTCTTCATTTTCGTCGTCATTGTCGTCATCATCTTCGTCTTCCTCCGACTCTCCGTCTTCCTCAGCCTCCTCCACAGGAGCATTGTAAGGTTTCTTTTCACGAAGGTGCTTTCTAATTTCCTATTACCAAATTCAAAATAAATAAATATCAGATGAAATGTTTGTTTTTCAACTCACTTTTAAAGTTTCCAATTGTTCCTTCAGTTTCATGATTTGGGCATCGACGTCTTGCTTGGAGCGTCGCCACTGCTTGCTGTTTTGGTAAACGGCTCGGCTGCAGTTGACAGTTCCGCTGACTAAGACCCTGCACCTGGCCGCAGCAGTTCGAGTAGCATTTGGCTGCAGCAAAAAAATTAAAAATTAAATTACTCTAATTTTAAAATTTTTACCTGGACAGTGACAACCTCTGCTGCAGTGAAAGCAGATGTCGAGTTGCTCTCCTGAATGAGCTCCTGCATTTGCTTTGTGACTCCGCCAACGAATGAATCCAAGAGTCCCATCAAATTTCTCTTTCCCCGCCTTCGTCTGTGCTGGACGGATCTCTGCACTCTAAGGAACGGTGTTTTTAAAAATCTACAATTTCAAATATACGAATGAAAGTTTGGTTTAGGTGCAAGTTGGTCTAAGAGGAGAGTTACCTGGTCCTCATGATTTTGTGATGATGCGACGCAGGAAGGTGGGTGCGTAAAAAGTTCCTCTGCACCTTTTGTTCAGGAAGGTTCAGTGACAACATCAGGGACTGGCTGGGAATCAAGCTCTGCGGAAAGCAGGTGCACTTTCGGCGATTTACCTTTCTCATAGCACTGCGGCCCAAATTGGAAGGTTTGCACTTGTGTTTTCTCCATCTAGAGACAAAACGTTCTATAAATTGTACAAATTTATAAAAAAAAAAATAGCTTCACCTTCCATGCTCTTTCACGCAGTACCACTTCTGCCTTGGTTGGCAAGGTGCCTGGAATACTGGTGATTTACATTCCTTATTTAATCTATCTGTCTTACTCAAAGTGTTTGGCACTTGTTTCCCAAATTTTTCTCTACGGCCACTGCTCTCGATGAGGAATGTATCCGGCCAGGATCTGTATCTAGAATGAGATTTTATAAGAAAAATAACAGTTTACCATTTTAATTTAACAAACCTCAAATGCTTATTTCTTCTGGCCTTGTTGGAACTTTTGTGCAATAGCGGAATAATGGACCTTCCATCCATATGACCTGGAGGGTCTTCTCCTGAGAGATCAATGAAAGTTGGGGCCAGATCGACATTGAGTACAACATCATCAACTCTATAAATGAATTCGGGGATGATTATAATTTCGATTAGTAAAATTTCCACACTCACATTGTGCCTGGGTCGATGCCTGGGCCCCTGACCAGAAGAGGAACTTTGACGTCAAACTCGAATGGGAAGCTTTTGCCTTTGACAAGCCCGAATTGGCCCAAGTGGTAGCCGTGATCTGACGTGTAAAAAATATACGTGTTCTCCAATTCACCCAAGTCAAGCAGCGTCTCATAAACCTGTCTTGCAGAATTATAAAGTCGAATGAGACGCTGCAAATAACCTGTTGGCTGTTACCCTTTTGACGGCGGCATCGACGGATTGCAGCGTTTGCAGGCGCTTAGTCATCAAAAGATCGGTGAATTGCTTGTGAATGGGCTGCATTTTGTTTGTCACTCGCAAAATCCACTGCTTGTCAGGATTCGGCGCGTAGTTGTAAGATGGCGTGCTGAAATTAATGGCATTAAATTTATTTTAACAAAAATCAACTGTCAGCGTACTGATGAGCGGTGACATTAAAAAACATATCGCTGTATTGAGGCGCCGAGTCCTCAGGGCCGTGAGGAGCAGGAAAGCTCATAACCAGCATGACAGGTTTTTTGCTGAACGTCTGCTTGGACTGCTTGAGAAAGGCGATCGAATCATTCGCTATCAAGTCGGTGTAATAATCCTACAAAAATTAGTTACAGAAAACGATTTGTTATTTCTTCAAGAGATCTCACCTTTGCGTAATCGTTGCCGTGTTTGATTCGTTGGCCATTTACATTAATCGAGTAGTTGTAGTAGCGCGAATTCATTATCAGAGCGGCCCACTCTCGCCAGCCGGGCGGAATGTGGTGGCCGTTGTACTTGTTGAGATATTTTCCAACATAACCTGAAATATAAAGAAAGGCCCAGTTCATATTTATAAAAAAAAAAACATTAATTGGCTTTAAAACCTAAAATTTAATTATTAAATTACAACACCAAAAAATTTTAAATAACATTCTATATATTGTAGGTCTTGAGATTGAAGGAAACCATAAAAAGGCATACAAATAATTTTTTTTAGTTATTATGGTTGCAAATAATAGTAATAACTTATGGTTTTGAATTTAAATTCGGGTTTTTTTCTTTGATGGGGTTTTTTAGTATTTAAAAAAAAATAATAAATATATATAAAATGTAAATAAAAAAAATTAGATAATATGTTAAGAATTTAATAAGACACGTAGATAAAATCAATAAATTTTTGATCATTTTTGCACAACTTCAAATAAAATTGTGCATATTAAATTAATTTGCAGTGATTCTAAAACTTTATTCTAAATTTCTATTTTTTTCTGGAGCCAATTTCGATTTTTTTCTTCTTAAATTTGATTAAATTAATAAATTTTAACCTGTTCGATAACCGGAATTGGAAAGGTAGGTGGCGAATGAGCGGGTCTCGTGTGTGGCTTGCCAGGTGTGTCCGGAACAGTTGTCGTTGTTTGTGAACACCTGCATTGAAAGAAAACTTAGTTCTCGACATCTTTCGATCAACTTGTCTCAACTCGCCTGATGATTGTGAACGAGCATCCCCGTCAAAAGTGACGACCGAGATGGGCAGCACATGGGAGTGGTCACATAGGCGTGCCTGAATTCTGCACCTTCGGCCTTTAGCAGACGGCTCGTGAACGGCATGAACTGGAGTGAACCTGCATTTAATTAATATAAATTTTAAATAATATTATTTTAATCATAATTTTTTTATTTTAATACCTAATTCCACGTCCTGGTCATCGGTCAGGATGAGGACTATGTTGGGTTTGCGACTTGAGGTTTGGGAAGATCCGGACACAGACAGGGGGTCATTCAACGAGTTCTGCTTTCTGTGTTTGTTTCCTCGCCTCTCTGGTGTTTCTGGCAAACGTGGCACGGGGACATTAGTGGTAGGAGATTTCGAAGTGACTGAAATTCAACAGGAATTAAATTAATAAAGTTATTTAATTTCTTTCAATTATTTATTTTAAATATTATAAGGGAATTTCCAATAAAAATGACTGCTTAATTAATTAGCAATAAATAAATAAAAAAAACTTTGAAACTAAGAAGTAAATCCACATCGAACTGACTGAATTTCAACAAGAATTAAATTAATAAATTTTTTTTCATTTTTTTTTAATCATTTAGTTTAAATATTATAAAGAAATTTACAATGAAAATGCCTGCTTATTTAATTAGGAATAAATAAATAAAATGAATTAAAAATTTTCCTTGAAATTAAGAAGTAAATTATTCCATCCACAAGTTTAATACAATTTCTATAGTTTAATTTTATATTTTTAAAAAATTTGTCTTAATTTTTTAATTAAAATGGATATTACTAGTCCTGTTAGTGGAGAGTTGCTGCTGCTCTTGCGATGGGTATCTTTGGAGGAAAATTTTGGTTGTGTCTTCAGTAGTGGCATTGGTGGCGTGTTGTCGGGTGAGGATTTCTGCGCGCAAAAACAATTGAGGAAATTAGTGGTGACAACTTAAGCAGCGCGCAGTGGTGCAAATTGCGAGTGGGAGGCAAATTAAAGCATACATATCTAACAACATACAAATTTATCTCTTGAGGCGAATGACACGCTTCAAGGAATCACAGACACTTTATGGAATTACGACAGCTCGCAAGGGCGTTGCCTGATTCATTTGAATAATTGAATAAATCATTTCGGCTCGCACGCTCCTCCGATCTTCGTTCGCGAGCCGCAGATAATAAGTGAATGAATCGCCAAGTGGCGGGAATTAAAGATTTAAACACGGCGTAATATTTTTTTTTTTTACCTCCAACGGTCAAGCACAGCAAGCCGAGGATCACGGCCCACATTATTAAAGGTTCGCCATACCTGAGACAGGACGAGGATGTCTAGTGAAACGTGATCATGGCCTTCATCAGCAATCGCCTGAAAAAAATTGCGCAAATTTGTCAATCTGACCTTCCACGAAAAAATAAATCAGTCTGCGTGATCAATTTCAAAGCTGTCAGATCTTGCAGAGAAAATTAATAAGTGGAGCTTTTGATAAAGTTCAGAACTTGACATTTAATAATAAATGGGGCAAAAAATAGAATTAATTAATCTGATCTCCATAAAAATAACATGCATGACTCACAAATTAATTATTATTGCGAAAGATCTAGTTCGGCTAATTAAATTTTATTACTTAATTTATTTATTATTTTTTAATTTTAATCATTTACTTTATTGAATCTTTAAATATAATTAATTCAATAATTTATTTCTTCTTTTCTGGGTTGGACAATTTATTGAATTAATAATTGATATATTTTAGATATAAATTAATAAAAAATAATTTATTTTAAAAAACTTTTTTTAATTTTATTGTTAATAATTTAATATATTCCATTAATGGCACCGGTACATCAGTCAATATTACTTTCAAATGAGAATCAATGAGGATTATTTCAATATTAATAAATAAATTTTTGTGAACTTAACAATTTACGAGAATTAAATAAGCAGGCAATAACGGGCAATAACTTTTAAATTCTCAATTACTCTAAAATCCGTTTAAATTTAATTTATACTATTTACTTCTAACCAGAAAGAAGTAAAAATAATAATAAGTAATAATTCGTTACTATTATAGAGCTGAAAATTCCAGAATCTCGCGATAATAATTAAAAATAAATTAAATTTACGCTTTGAATTACCAACATACATTATTCCATCAAAGTGTTTTGATTGGTATGAATAGGAAAAGTTCAATAAAATATTCGTATGCAAACAAAGAAAGGGTTGAAAAAAAAGTTGTGAGAGACGATCCGAGAAGGGGTATTGAGTAAACACACCTGTCCGATTCTCCAGCCTGCGAAGAATTTCTCCTTTCAGACTGTCAATGGTCGAACCAGGCGTCGAACAGGTCGATTGCGAACCGCAGCTGCGTCGGCCGAAAGGTCTAGGACAGGCCGAATCCGCTGCTGGCCTTTTTGCAGCCCAAGTGTGCGTATTTTGTTTACGTCTCTCGATCTCTCGCCTGGTGCGACGAGTCAAAGTCGAAGAAGTGCGACTGACTGACACGACTGGCGAATGGGCGAGCGAGGAGGGGTCGCAGGAGGATGCTGTGTGCAACACCGGAAACACACCAATCGCGCAGCGGGACACGCCGATGCCCAATCAAGCGAGGATCTGGGCAAGGCACTTGGGCTTGGCGGGAGAAAAAAGGACTTTCACATTATTCCTGCCAAATAAAATTTGAAAATTCCGGAAAATCCTCAAATCAAGAGTGCAGATGAAATAAGGCAAATATTTAAACCAAATAAAAATATTATTATATTTTTTTTTATGATTTTTTGAAAATATTATTGAAGCTATAATTCAAATATTTGTCAGTGAATTTGAGGAAAACACTAAATTTGATTTTTGTTAAAATTAAAGAATTTTAATTTAGAATAATATAAATTCCGAACTTTAAAAAAAAATTTAATAAAAAAGTAAAAATTGGAAAAATTATGCCAGCGATGTTTTACATTGCAGGTGTTTAAATTTTAATATATCTTAAATTTTACTCAAAAAAACAAAATTGAAAAAAAAATGCTCAGTTTTTTTGAGGTTCTTTAACAATTTTTTTTTTTATCAAGATAAAATTGAGGTTTTCCTGGTCAAAAATTGTACCTCAGCTTTTAGACGCTAATTACTAATATTAAAGTGATTTATGACTCTAAAATCCAATAAAAAAAATTGAATTATCTCAATTTCTACTGAGGAAAATATCACGCGTCATACTTGAATTGGAAACTGTTTTTTTTTAAGCCCTCAATGAGTCATGAAGCTCATATATAAAGAATATAACTTTGTACATAACACCGCAGGCAAGATCAAAGAAAATTAATCCACCTCTCAAATAGCAGCTTTTCCTTATTGATTCTGACAAAAGCCAAGAGCAGCTCTTCTTGTTATTGCACCGTGGCAACTAAAACCTTAAAGTTTTGTGCTGACCGGCGATTTTTTTCAGTTCCCAGAAGTCGGCGTGAGTATTTAATTAAAAGCTGGCAGCGCAAACTTTATAAGGAAAGAGTGGGAAAGAGGAATGTATACACAGATTACACATTTCTTTTATTGGGTTCCTTGAAGGAGGATGGACATCTTGTTACCTTAACTGAAAACGTAACCAACACATTCCCGAGTTTCCGTAATATTATTTTACAAAGAAAAACAACCGAGGCAATTATTATTACGTGACTGCGATGCAGGGCGTCCCACTTGCAATATTAGTTATTTAGCAATAACTATAGGAGTAATTTTAGACGGAAAACAAATAATTTTAAAACGGAAGTCTGGAATGTGTTGCCTTTTCATATTTTTTCTTTTCATAAATTAAGGACAGAAAAGGATCACAGAAGCAAACTCTGAATAATAAAAAAAATCATATAGCTCAACAAAACAAAAAGTAGTTGGTTTGTTTTTGTATACCGAGTGTTATTATTTATATCGTCTGCCAATCAATCAATCAATCGACTGTCTGTCAGTTGTAGCACTAAACTCTCAGTCACTACACTGGGATGGGGCAAAAGGCACTGGGTATGAATGGAGTGCCTCTCAAAGTTCAATGCCAGCTAAACTAATCCATGGTGGGGGCCACATTCTCGATGTGGCTGGGGCCGCGGGCTAGTCGTACTCTGTGATGGGTATGCAGTCCTCGTGCAAAACCTCCTCAAAGTTTCCGTATTCCAGGAATCGGACGACCACCGTTTTGGCACTCACACCCGTCACCTCAGCACGATAATGCTGAAACGCAAAAATTTTATTACAAATCATCCAGGAATGATAAAATAATCGATAAAATAAATTTGAATTTCTTTAGGAAATCCAGCTCGAATTTAAAGTTTTGTCATTGGAATAATTTAAATTGGCAATTTATTATTATAGATTTTGATATGGCCTACCCTGTTGTCCTCCCAGTACTTGGCCATGCACTTGTCCCCTTCGTGCCACTCCCAGCGAGGTTCGCACAGTGCCGAAGCAGAAGGAACGTCGTTCTGAGGTGTTTGGAAGTTTCTGCTGTAGCCCATTGAGAATGGCACGTGGTTGGTGTCTCCAAACACGTCCGACGTTCTGCTCTCGGCGCCAAAGTCCGAGAACTGCCTGGACGACTTCTGGTGAAAGGGCGACTGAAAGGACTTTGCCTCTGCTTCGGGCCGTCTCTTGCCCTTCGGTTCCGGCGGCATTTTCCACTGGCCGACGTCGTCGTTATTGCTTCGGAACAAATCCTTGCTCAGACTTTCGTTGGCCAGGCCGCTGAAACTGCCCCACTGGCTGTTGAAGTCGTTGTTGCCCGAGGACCAAGTCGAGTAGGACGAGTTCAGTCCAGAGTCCAACTGCTTGCCAGCATTGAAGTTTTGCTGCCGCTGCTGTAACCTCTGCGCCTGCTGCTGAAACCTCGGAGGCTTCTGACCAGCCCGGTCGTTTTGGCGAGACCAGTTGTTGTCTTGGTAACGACCACCGCGACCTCCCCCTGAAAAGCCACCCCCACTGTTCCCGTGGTTTTGTTCCCGGTGAAAGTCCTTCCGGTCCCTTCTCTCCGAGAAAAAATTTGAGTTCTTCTTTTCGGGCTCTTTTTCTGAGAATTTAAATTTGTTATAAAACGGAAGATTATATTTATTGTTTCAATTTCTCACGGATAGGTAATTTGTCTTCTAAGAAATCGAATAATGACACTTTCCCCGATGGCTTAGCTGCAACACCGTCTTCGTCCTTCTCCCGATCTCCCTTTTTCCTCCCCCTTGACTCTGCCTTGCCACCTCTTTGACTGCTGAAGGTCGGAGTTATTGAAGTTGTCGCTGACTCGTCTCCTTTCTGTTATTGAACATAAAATTATCTGTTTAAAAAATATATATAATATTACCTGAAGGATTTTCAAAGCACGGTCAATGTTGTTTCTGCCCTGCTTCAAAGCATATTCTGCCTGACTCACAGAAAATCCGACATTTACAATTTGCTGCACATTGTGATCCAGCATCTAAAATACAGAAGATATTGTAAATTTGAGTTCATTGAGCTTTTCCGCAATATCACTTGTTTTGTTCCACCACCGAAAACCTTCTTGCTTCCGGCTCTGGCAGCTTCCGCAATGGCATCCTTTCTTTGCGCTTCAAACTCAGGATTTTCTTTAATATCCTTCTCACCAGTATCCAATGACTGAAAATTTTTAATTCAAAACAAACTATTGGAAAATCCTCACAGGTAATATACCTTAAAGTTGCGGTCCGTTGCTTGAGGCTTTAAAATTTTCTGGCCAAAAGGAATCCACGGAGGTGGACCACCTTCTTCTCCCACTCTCCCTCTGCTGTGCTTAGCCAGAGTCTGCAAATTTTGAATTTAAATAAAAAATTAACCAAACATATCACTTTTATACCCTATTGAGCTCCCACTTTTCCACCAGAGGGGCCACTCTGCCACCAAGGAACTCCAACAAGGAAGGTTTCAGTTGGACAAAACCATGGGAGACTGGAATGCTGCCTGGTTTGAATCTGAGCTTTGTTCCAGGCGGAGTATTGAGACTGTAAGTATTAAAAAGATGTAATTCTAATAAAACCTTTGATGAAATACTGAAAATACCTTAATGAAGGTAGATGCTCAACTTCAATGGCTTGGCATGTTGAGGTGCCGTCTGTGAGGAGCAATTTCAGCATTCGAGGAGCAGCACCAGATTCCTCGTTTACTTTTGGTGCCGAAATATTTCTGATTTTCTGTATTTGCACAACCCGATGGCCCTCAAACTGGCGAAATTAAGAATAAAATTAATGACAATTGTTTGCTAAACGAAACTTACAGCTTCAACTTTTGAACGGACAACTTCTTCAATGAAATTAGACTCTGAAATTTCCTTGAGATCCACCTGTAGTGATAGTAAGAAAATTTTGTTTTAATTCAAAAATAATCACTTAACATTTAATTAAAAGTAAGACTTTGAACAATTTTAACTCACATCAAGTGCTCGACGAATAATGGCTTTTATGTCGGACAAATTTCCATTGTCCGTGACGAGTTCCAGTCCTTCCGGTGTGAGGAACCTGAAAATTTCAAAGGAATGATCAGCGATGCAGACGAGCGAGTTTTTCTCCCGAGAAAGTGCAGCGTGTAAACCGGCAGAACAAACAAAACAAAGCAGCATGCTGACTGGTTACGATCGAATTTCATCAACTTCATGGTGGGATTTTTAGTTCGAATTAAGATCAGGGTCAAAGAAAACAACACTTTCCAGAGAATTGAACTGCATTCCAAAATAAATTTATCAAGGGCCGCAAATTATACAATTTTTATTACCATCCCTCCTGTCTCAACTTTTCGGCGACCGCCATGTTTACCAAAATTTAATAATATTTCCGGTTATTTTACGAAAACTACCGGAATAAAAACCGGTTTGAATATTTTTCGCAAAAATACCGGTTATTACTGACTTACGTTACAAGTTGACAACTTTAAAAAAAACTTTAAATTCATTTTTAGGTGAAATTTCAAATTAAATTTTGCATTTTTCATTAAAAATCATAACATTTCTAAATTTCAGTGTACATTTTATCGAAAGCCCGTATAATTTGAGTGTAATTTGAGAAATTAGAGAAAAAATATTTTTATTTTGTTGGTCACACTGCTAATTTTGCAGTTATACCGGATCGTTGCACAACTGATTTTCTGCTTTCGAGTCAGCTGCTGAAGTTGCAAAGGAAAATAGTTGTGCAGCTCTTTAAAACCCAGAATATTCTGCAAAGTCGTCAGGTACATCATTATAAATCAATTATTAAATTTTTTCAATAAATTATCTATTGAAGTGCAAGCTTTGGTGCCCTAAAATTCGAGTTAAAATGGTAAAAACGGACGCACAAATTTTTATCGACCATGCCTCTGACACCTTTTTCATCTGCTTTCTGCTTCACTTCTTTGCGCAGATGTAATTTGTAAAAATATATTTTAACCTTTGCCGAGATTTGGCATTGAAATGTGCAGAAAAAGCGAAAAGAGATTTTATTAGGAAGCCCTGATGGTGTGTGATTTGACAGGTGAATTCTCTCTGCATCGCAATGACCAACTGGCAAAGTGACCTTCAACTGCAGTGACGGACAAATAAGACGACTTGACGACTCTGGCTAATGAATGATGTGATCAGTTGGCGAAAGACAGACGAGAGAAATGCTGCGACGAGGAACCGCCAGTCTAGGCTGTGCCTACGAGACGGTCAAAAAGTACCAGCCGCAGCAGCGAGGCATCACCATGCTGATGCTGAACAAGAGCCGCCTTTTAGTGCCTACCACCCAGTATGTCCAAGTGCCACAAAGAGGGGCGGCTATGTTCATCGGTCGGTTGCTCCGAGGTGCCCTAAAAATTCGCTACCTGGTGTTGGGTGGCGCCCTCGGAGGTGGAATGACACTGCAGAAGTCCTACGAGCAGTGGAAAGAAAACCTACCAGACATGAAATGGCTCGAACAATATATGCCTCCTCCTGATAAAATAGACGCTTTCAGAGAAAAAATGATTAAGTTTTCTAGTGATTTTAAGGACAGTTTTGAAGTAAACCCAAAGCTGAAGCAGCTGGGCGAGGCCAAATATCAAAACTTCCGCGACTGGTTTGATAAGAGATTAGATGAGGCTATAGAGGCAACCGAAAGAGCTGAAGTCGAAGGTGAGAACAGCTTTTCCGACACCTTCCTCAGAATACCAGTAGCCAATAATAGCCCTGGCAATCCAGCAGCGTCCTCGGCACCGTCGGAAAACTTAACCACGAGACTAGAAAGACTGCAAGATGAACTTATGCAGAACCAACTCAAGTACCAAAAACAGGTGGACCGTCTTGAGAAGGAAAATCGCGAGCTCCGAAGGCAACTCCTCCTGCGAAAGACGGGCGCTCCTCCGAAGAAGGTGAAGAAGTCCCTTATCGACATGTACTCGGAGGTGTTGGACGAGTTGGCCGAGTTTGACTCGAGTTACAACACTCAGGACCACCTGCCCAGGGTGGTGGTTGTCGGAGATCAAAGCTCGGGAAAAACATCGGTATTGGAAATGATTGCCCAGGCGAGAATTTTCCCTCGAGGAGCGGGCGAAATGATGACCAGGTCACCCGTCAAGGTCACCCTGAGCGAGGGTCCGTACCACGTGGCCCAGTTCAAGGACAACTCTCGCGAGTTTGACCTCACCAAGGAGCAGGACCTGGCCGATCTGAGGCGCGAAGTGGAAATTCGAATGAAAAACAGCGTCCGCGGCGGACACACAGTCAGCAACGAGGTCATCTCGATGTCCGTCAAGGGTCCGGGTCTGCAGAGGATGGTGTTGGTTGACCTGCCTGGAATCATCAGTACGGTGACGCAAGACATGGAGAGACACACAAAGGACGCCATCAAGACGATGTCCGAGTTGTACATGTCCAACCCTAACGCCATCATTTTGTGCATTCAGGACGGGTCCGTAGATGCCGAACGCAGCAACGTGACTGACATCGTCAGCCAAGTTGACCCTCAGGGCAGGAGAACCATATTTGTGCTAACCAAGGTGGACATGGCCGAGGAGAATTTGACGAACCCGGACAGAATCCAGAAAATCCTCTCCGGACGGTTGTTTCCTATGAAAGCGTTGGGCTACTTTGCCGTGGTGACCGGACGGGGAAGGAAGGACGATTCCATCCAGACCATCAAGGAGTACGAGGAGCAGTTTTTCCGCAAATCCAAGATTTTCAAGGACGGTCGCATCATGTCCGCTCAGGTAACTACAAGGAACCTGAGCATGGCCGTGTCCGAGTGTTTCTGGAAGATGGTGCGCGAGACCGTGGAGCAGCAGGCGGACTCTTTCAAGGCCACCAGGTTCAACCTCGAGACGGAGTGGAAGAACAACTTCCCTCGGCAGAGGGAGCTGGACAGGGACGAGTTGTTCGAGAAGGCGCGAGGCGAGATCCTGGACGAGATGGTCAACCTGAGCCAGGTGTCGGCCAAGCAGTGGGAGGAGCTGTTCATGCAGCGCCTCTGGGACAAAGTGTCCGGACACGTGTTTGAAAACATCTACCTGCCTGCTGGTCAGTCGGGCAACTCGGGACAGTTCAACACCCTGGTGGACATCAAGCTGCGCGAATGGGCGGACCAGAAGCTGCCCTCGGGTTCGGTCGAGGCCGGCTGGGAAGGTCTGCACAAAGAGCTGCAGACGTTCATGCGCAAGTCGTCCACGGCCAAGGACAACGACGAGGTGCTCAACACCTTGAAGCAGGCGGTCCTGCACGAGACGCTGAAGAAGCACGTTTGGGAGGACAAGGCGGCCGACATGCTCAGGGTGATCCAACTGAACGCCCTGGAAGACCGCGCCGTCCACGACAAGCAGCACTGGGACAGCGCCGTCAAGTTCCTCGAGAACTGTCTGAAGGAGCGTCTGCATGAGACTGAGGAAAGGTTGCGTGAACTGTTGGGTCCCAGCACAAAGGAAAAGTGGCTTTACTGGAAATACGCCACTCCGGACCAGACGCTTCGGAATGCGATTCGCAACGAGCTGGACAAAATTCTGTACAAGGACCCGAACCACCTTCCATTGCTGAAGGCAGACGAGGTCACCACCATCAAGGGCAACCTGCAGAATTCGGTTGAGCAGGATGTGAGCGAAAATATCATTCAAGAGACGTGGGATCCGATCTACCGACGCCACTTCATGAGGAGCAGTCTGCAAAGGGCCTTCTCGTGCCGCAAGGGCTACTTCCTGTACCAGCAAGGACTGGCGGCCGACGAGTGCAACGACGTCGTCCTCTTCTGGCGCATCCAGCAGATGCTCAAGGTCACCTCGAAGGCCCTCCGGCAGCAGGTGGTGAACCGCGAGGCGCGGCGGCTCGACAAGGAAATCAAGGAGGTCCTCGAGGACTTCGGCCAGGACCGCGACATGAAGGAGAATCTGCTGACGGGCCGCCGAGTCCTCTTGGCCGAAAAACTGAAGCGAGTGCGACACATTCAAGAAAAGCTGGAGGAGTTTGTTCAGGCGCTGAACAAAGAAAAATCCAACTGAATTTCCTTTCATTTTGTGATAGTCACTTAGCTAAAGTTGTTTCTCTGGTTATGTTAAGATGAAAATCGGCCACTTTGCAGTGGTGTCCTTTTTTTTAGTTTATTTTTGCCATTGAACCAAGTTTCATAAACAACTGCTTACTTTACTGTATATGAGAATGGGAAGCAGAATAAACAAACGTCTAGCACATGAAAATTTAATTTATCTTTCAAATGTCTCATTTTCCTCTATGGGCACCAAACGCTTGAAATATGCTTGTATTTACTTAGTTAATTTTAATTTTCATCTTAATTCTTATTTCACAGGAGGTTAAACTAAAGAGATGGTTTGTGTGCCATGCTTCCTGATTCCAATCCTCCTCTTCATTTGGCACCGGTTCATTCAGCCGATTGTGCTGATGTTCTGGAACCCATGGAAAAACGATGAAAAGAAGGAGGCAGATGCGGTTGAATTGAAAGAAAAGTCCAGCACGGTTGATTCTCCAAACACGGAAAAGTCTGCAGCCTCTTGCCCTTTTAGTGGATCAACGGCAACCAAAGCAAAGGACGAATGATTTGGAAAATTGGCAACCGGACTATTCACTGATTTTATTTGGTTTGATGATGCAAAATCTGCATTTTTGTCTTATTCCATTTAATTATGAGTTTTGTTCTAGTTCAAAATGCCCTCAAGTAAAAAAATGACCAAATATCTCATAATAATTTTACAAAAATTAAGCAACAAGATTTTTAAATTTTGCACCGATTGTGAGAGTAGAAGATTCCATATAGTAAAATTTTTAATTTCAATGTATGCAATCAATTGTTGCTTTTATTGACTGATTTGATTTTGTAAATATATATTCTTTTTGATTCAATAAATTCAAATACAGAATAATATGAAATAATTTTCAATATAAAAATAATCTTAAAGCTATGAATCTAATTTTTAGAGTTAAAGTATTTTTAAGTATATGCAGACAAAATAAGGCACAAATAATAAAATTTTCCTAAACACGTCTTTTAATTTTTTGGTGTATTCTGCATACGAGAAAAATTAAATTATACACCTGAGATATTTTTTTTTTCAATACAATAGATATCATCAAAGATTTAATTTACAGCTCTAATACCACTTAATTGAATTATTAAAGAAGTCTGAATTTCATACATTTAAAACCTGGTATTGTTAGGCATCCTCAAAAAGTATGCAACTTTGTCCAGAGGCACTCTGTAGTGGTGAATCCACCTGTTGCCCTTTCGCAGACTACCGTCGATTCCGTCCTTCCACACACCGTTCGGCAAGTAGACTTCCCGCTCCTCCGAGTTTTGCTGCAGAACAGGGGCAACAATAATTTGGTCGCCAATGGAGAACTCGTCGTCCACACTCTGCGCCGCCTGCCCCAGAGGCTCCAGCATCCAGAGAGGGCGCGCGAACGGAATTCCGTTGTTTAGAGCCTCGTCGATGGATTTTGTGAGCAAAGGGTTCACCAGCGTTTGCCTCAGTTCCAAAAGGCCTTTTGCGATCTTTTCAACTTCTGCGTCGTATCTTAAAAAGAGAATGAAAAATTAATTTGAAAAATTCATAAAATAGTGATTAAAAAATTTATACCTGCTGGGCAGGTGCTTGAAGCTCAGGGTGGGAAGAAAAGCGGCAAGTTGCATCCAACGAATGTACAACTCCCGCTCAGGCAGGTTGGAGGTGATTTCGCATTCGCCCCCAACAGGTCCGGCCAGGAGAAAAGGATAGCCCATGATGCCGTAGGTGAGAAGGGCAGGTATGATGGTGTTCAGGGAGCGCCAGTCTGAGGCAAAGGGAGGCAGCGAGACAAAGGTTGGAGGCTGCGGGCGCTGTATCGCCCCAGATACTCCGAGCAGAGGAACACTTTGCTGGATTCTCTTGGTCAGCTGAGTTTTGAACTGGTCGGGGTTGGTGAGCTGCTGGTCAAATTGGTAGTAACGAGGCATGTCGTAGGCGCTGCCCATATCCAGGTAAAATGAATCTATGCTGTGCTGCTGCTGCAAGGACTTGAGCTTTTGTTGGAGCCACAAAATGGAATGGTTTTTGGTAATGTCCACCACACCAGCACTCAGAAAGTTCTTGTACCTGTAATTATTTTAAATAATTTTTTATTTTATCCTATCCACAATAAAAAAATTTGCATTGAACCATAAATTTAGTTTTTTGTTACCTTGTGAGCGCAGGTATTTCTCCGCCCCGTTCGTTGACCAAGAGGCCTTCACGAACCGCTTCGTAAAAGTTATTGGACTCGGTGCTGATAAAGGGTTGGACGGTGAGCACAACCCTGAAGCCTCTACGATGGATGATGTCGACTGTATCCTTGAATGTGGGGAAGCGGCTTTCGTCCAGCACCAGATCACCTGCGCTCGACTGCCAGAATTCATTCAGCAATACAGGCCCTGCTGGGTAGCCCAGAGAAACTACTTCCTCGGTAAGGTTAGCCACCTCCTGTTCGGTCAGCTGGTCAGGGTTGTTTGCAGGAATTTGCCAGATCGGTTCTGTCAGCAAAGAGTTTATGATCTATAAGGAAAAAGAGGTTAAAGTTTTATTAAAAAATTAAATTTTTATAATAAAAAAAAAAATACCTGCTCGTCAGACTCCTTGATGCCGTCCCAAAGTGAGCTTTCAGCCAAAAATGAGTGCAGCTGCTTCACATCTGGAGCGGTGCAGACCGAGTAGTTCAACTGAGGCATGTCTGTTTTGTGGTAAACATAGGCAAAGTCATCATGCTTGGCCTTGATACAGAATTTGCTGGCCATGGTCGAATTGAGGTCGACATATAGGGGACTGTCGTCGTCGATTAGAATGGCTGCGCCCTGAGAGTTTAGGAAGTAGCGCTGCAGGACGTTCGCCCACGACTGCCCTGGAACAGACCCAGTGACGAACGGCGCCATCCTGACGTGGCCCTTTTCCAAAGGCCAGGCGCCTCCACTGGCCAAACCGCCGCCAAACCAGTGGCCTTTGCTGAAACTCCAGTCAAAGCAGTCGGTCGGGTGGTGTTGGTGAGAAAGGGACTGCCAGGTGATGTGGTAGCACCGCACGTCATCTGCGAACTCGTCGTAACGCATCACGAGGCGTGCGTACCGCATCCACTCAAGACAAACCGAGCCATTGCCAGGGTTGTCCCTTGCCAGGCAGGGGTACGAGCGACCACCGAGACCGACTCCCAACACTCCGGAAATAAGTTCTTGGCCGTCGGCTCCATACACTTTCATCTGCCGCTCGTCCTTGTTAAATCTTATCCTCTCAAAGTAGGCCCTCTATAAAATCATGAAATTTAATTTTGAATTTATTATAATAATACAATATTTGCCTGTAATACTTGCTGGTGATAGAAAATGTAGGCAAAACCAACTAAAAATACAATGCAAAGAAAAAGGATGGCCACGAATGCCTTGAGTTTGTATTCCCGCGGACGTTTCCGCCGTAGCACACCAGGGAATGTCATCTGTAATGGATTATTAAATTTCCAAAACGATTGATTTCAAACTGAAAAATATACCACTAATTTCTCCTTCAGAAGACTAGACAGACTATTAATACTGGTGACAGAGTTGCCTGGCGACTCCATGCCGCTGAAACCTCTGTCTAAGAATTCGTCGGGCAGCTCAGTGTCGTTGAGTCGCAGTTTTGGAAGGGGCATCACAGATTTTTTCCTCGAGGAGCGCAGTGGCATTCTGAAAATTGAGCAAATTTGCATTGTAAAGCGCGGTTTGTTTGAGTGCTAAACCTACATGCAACTGGATTAAGATATTTACAAATGTTTGAGTTGAGGAAGATAAGTGCATTTAAGTAAATAAGTACAAAGAATTTTTTGCCTCAACTGATTGTACTATTTTCTTTTGGCTTTTGCATAATTTGCATCAAATGAATTATAATATAGTATCTTAAAATAGTTTTTATATAAAATAGCAATGATAAATTTATTTAATTAAGTTGAATTTATAGTAAAAAATAAATTAATTTCGTACTAGATGAAAAAATTTAAACCATCTTCAGAATAAAAAGTCACTAAATTCAAAATTTACAGAGTAACTCGCAGAAAAGATGTTCATATATGCAGGTCATATGTTTAATTATTTAAAATGCCTGATTATTTCTTTCTGTGAGGTTAATGAAATTTAAATTATGGCTATCATGATTTCTAATCTGTTGATCTGTTTAATTAAGCCACACCGACTTAATCAACGGAAGATCCTCATTATAGAAACTCTTTTTGAGTATAATAATTTTTCTCTTGACCGAGAAAAATAAATAATAATAATAATAATATTAATTTTTGTCACTCCCACAAAATAAAGAGGCGTTAGAAAGGCGAGAAGCTTTTTGTGTTGCAAAATATAAACATTGTTAATTTATAATGTAAAATCTTACTTCACAGATATATTTTCTTCATCTGATGCTGAGTACGAAGATTCATCGTCTGAACAAGACCCACCGCTATTTGACTCTCCATCTGACGCTCCTTCGCCCTAGAAATTAACACATAAAAATAGTTAATTTTTATCCACGGAGCAGAATTTTAAGAAATTTTCACATTCAATTTAAATAGAATATGTTAAAAATTAATAACAATCTCAAATCTAAAATATCTTTTGCAAAAAATGAATAAAAGGGAATAAGATTCCAATGTTTGACGGACAAAAAGTTGGTTGTTATTTGAACTGACTGAAATTAGGTCACACAATTATTTCATGCCTAACAAGGCCAGCACAAGCAACAACTCATCTCATCTGGCGTTCATTATGCAACACACGGTGGTAATTTTTACGATAAAACCTCAGATTCTGATGCTAAAAGTTAAAAATAGTTATTTGAGAGTCACATCACAAGGTCATCAAAATCAAACATTAAATTAATTAAAATGAAAAACATTAATAAATTAACTCAATTAAGTAAACGCGTGAACTCTTTTTCACCTTAGTGTTTGCCTCTGTAATGGCTTCTAAATCTGTTTTGCTGACCGGAGAGATTTCTTTGTCACCTTTCATTTTTGCTCGCTAAAGAGACAAAAACAACTTTATAGATCACTCGATCCTCATACTAAATTATACACTTTAAAACCAAAAATCTAACAAGCGCTTTTGCTCAAAATTTGCACTTTGAGGTCAAACATCACTCCAGCGCACATAAACTAAAACTGATGGGGCGATTAGGCCATCAATTTGAGTGAGGCAAACAAATTAATAATTGTCCAGTCCCCTCCTCTGTGCATCTCTGAGCCTTTATCTGGTTGATTAGCCGGTCTGCTACGACGAGTTGGGTAAAGTAGGAGCCGCAAAACAACTCGATTATCTCAGAGCTCAGGTGTGTGATTTCACCTGTTTGTTTTGCTGCGTCTACTTTAATCATTTCAAAGATTTTAAAGTACTTTAAGAACACAAATTTTGACTTTTTATAAATCTCTGGTTTAGTTTTATAATTTTTAAATTTTCCGTAAGCTTTTCATACTCGTATAAATTACTTTGTTGATTGATATTTTTAAAAGAAAAAACTAATATTAAATAATTAAAATTATATTGTTTAGAAAAATCTAAATAAATTAAAATTTACAGAGGTTAATTTCAAAATGAGTTGCTCATATCATATTGAAATGACGAATCGAGCTTATCCTGATTTGATCAAAGTTTTTGATTCAACAAGAAAAAGCCTGGTTCTTAATTAAAAATAATAATAACTTCAAATTAGTGCGAGAAATGAAATATATTAAATTGTACCTTTTCTTCGGGCAATTCGAGCAATGCGTCGAGTCCCGCGGGCAGCGAGATGGAATTGCGCCTCCTGAATTTGGCCGTGAGCGCGCCAGGCTCCGGAGCGGTGAGTCTGGAGATTCCGTTCTCCGCAACCTTGTCCGCCTCCTCGTCCGAGTTTTCGCTGTGCTCGCTTCCATCGGCGTAGGGCACGTCATCGTGGTTGTCCGGGACGACGTCCACCTTCTGCAACAGCGACACCACAGCAGTTTTCCTCTGCCTTTTGGTGGGCGAGGAGTCTGCGACCTGGCAGGTCTCCATCGCCTACAAAACTATATGGAAAGAGCGTTTCTCTCTCTCTTGCTCGTTCAGTTGTGAAATAAACTGGTTGGAATGGATCGACTTGACGCCTCGAACACACACATTATTAAAACGCCGTGCACACCTGACCGATCGTGAAATAATACAAAGGCTCGTCTGACGAGTGTTTAGTGCGCGCCCGACCTGGTTAGTTATTCTTATATTGTGAGCCATGAAACGAAATATGATGTTTCTCATTACAATAATGCACTACGCAGCAGATTTGAAGGGAAATAATATGAATAAAGAATTTGAGAAGGAAATTCAAAAGCTTCTATCCTAACAGTTCAATATATTTTTGTAACAAAAATATATTACTCACTAGGCTCAGAATTCGCTTTTTAAGTGCAAGTCAAAAAGAGAATTTTAGATTATTTCTCAATGGGTCAAGCCTTTTGATTGTTACTGTCGCGCTTTTGATCACAGCGTTCACTTTCAGGCGCGGTGCCAACAAATCCGAGGTCTAAAACCAGCTTTTTCACGGCAACTTGAGGATAGAGTAACAAAGACCCACTCTAACAATAAATTTTAGCAACGCGCAAAGACCACAAGAGTAGCGGAACCAATAAAAAAGTATTGCAGAAACGCTTATAATCAATAAAAATAAAATTTGAAATTAATCTAGGTTGTGCAAAAGAATCAAATCTAGTACCTGCGTTATGTATAATAAAATAAATATTTAAAACGGAAACAATTTGAAATACTGAAATGGAAAGTAAATAAAAGTTTCTAGGGAGAAGATTGTGGTTAGAATTAATTAATGTACTTACAATCTCAATGGGCTTCTTGTTCATCTCTCTGGCAACACTCGACGCTGAGATGTTAAGTAAATCCCTTACGCTGGCAATATGCTGAACAAATGAGATGATACAAAAACAAAATCAAATCACATTAAAAGTGATGCAGCTGCGTGCCATTTGACCCTCGAACGTCACCACCACTTGGCTAAGTCGCACGGTTTCTTAATTTCGCGCCGTCCCGAAATTCAGATTTAGGCGATACAACCGCGAAAAGTGCACTTTGCGATACGAGGGCCAGCAAGCGACTGGCACAGCAGTTGGTCCGTCACGACTGCCAAACACCAACAGAGGCGAGAATGACCTACTGATTGTTATTATTACTTTAACAAGCAAAGACACACACAAGTGGTGTCCCCTTCCCACGCACGCTATCGCCTGGTGACGCGACCAGAATGCATCATAACGAGTGATTGACTTTCAAGAAATGCAATTAATACGCCGTAAGGCTATGGAATCTGCAAACTGAATGTTAACTACGGAGTATTAGAGAAAAGTCTGGCGAATTCTTCCAATTAGGCTCGCAGTGACGTGGTTAATTGCAAAAGCAAATAAGTCGCTTCGCACCCCGATGTTAATTTTCAATGCAAATTTTTATCTCAACTTTTTTTCATTGTCCGGCAAAAGAACAGAGCGGCTTGTGTTGCATCGGATTTATTTATTACACAGGTTTAAATTTAATTAATGTCGAGGCTTCTTGAACTCTGGTGAGCTGTCAACAAAAGTTTTCATCCCGTCAGCATTGAATTTAAGAAATGTTTGAAAAAAAAATTGGAAAAAAACTCACCCAGCTTCTCTGGTGGAAGAAGACGGGCCGGAATCACCCTTGCGCTTGTGGATGATGTTCTGAATCTTCTGCCACTCTCTGTCCAACTCGGCCTTTTCGTTCTTCTCCTTGTTGTACTTCCTGGTTCGCCTGCCGTCGGCCATCTTCACTCCGTATTGGAAGGCAGCCTTGGGTAGGGCCTCCTTGTTGTTCATGTAGTCGCTGTACTCTTCTTGGGTGTCAAAGTCCCACCGACCTATGGGACCCTTCTTGTTACCCTGAGAAAGAATTTTCATCAAAAAACAGATCTACTTGCTAATCATCGCTACGAACCATATCCATTTTTGAGTAATCGGCCTCGTCGTCACTGTCGTCTACAGCGTCATGCATTTCTTCCATTCCAGGATAGCACTCGGCGTATCCTTCGGGTTCGGCTGCCAACTTGTTCATCATCTGAGCAGACTTGCCATCTTTGCGCTTGGATCTTTAATAAACTCTTACAATTAGTACCAAATTGCGAATCAACTTCAGATCAAATTACGGTCTATCTTGCTCAGCCTGCGGATCAGACGCACTTCTACCGGCAAGGGCGTCGGCATAGCTCAGTTTGAAACCAGTTCGGTTTTCACCCTCCTCATCGAGTGCAGGTTTGGCAAAGTACGGGCCAGATTTCTTTCCGTGACTGAAAATTTCTTAAAATTTATTATTTGCTTCGCATTTAGGTTAAAAGTCAAACCTGCTGGAGCCCTTCTTGTTAGAAGGCATGTAATCTCCGATGTCTCCGTAAATACTGTCCTCAGTTCGAGGCTTGGCCTGTGAAGGGGCGTCCTCCATTCCTGCCCGTTCCTTCAGCTTCTTTGCCTTCTTGCTCTGGTTTTTGCCTTGGCGCAAGTAAGACAAGATTTGCGCCAGTTTATTGATGACTATGTCATTGGTGCTCAGGGTGGCTTGAGCCTGGAATGTTTACCAGTTAAATTTTACAAACCACAAAAAAATTCCACTGTACCTCCTGGCCAGGACAATCTGCTCTGCTCCTCAAAATTGTGGTCGGGATGTCCGACTCTGCGTTCTCGTCCTCGAGTTCGATCAAATAGGCCATTCGACCCGGTGCAAACAGGTCATTCCTTCGAGGGATGTCGAGTCCAAGAGCAGCTCTGGAGGAAGTTTTATATTAAATTCCAAAACTAAAAATTCCATTTTTAAATTCTGACCTGTATATACTCTTTCCAGCTTTCGTTTTTAACTCAACTTCTTCTTCGACCTCCCGCTTGACTTTCTGGTCCTTGCTCGGCGCAACCAAATTTTCCAGCTCTTCCTCGTGCTCCTGTTCCTTGGTGACGATTTCACTTCGAACCTGGATTAATAACATGTTGAAAAGTTTTGTCCTCCAATTAAGTCAAGTGCAGACCTTTTGCAGCAGGGCGTAATCAAGACCTTTGACCAAATGGGTGTGCTCCATGTCACCACCCAAGAACTTGGACTCCTGGATCTGCTGCCTCCTCCTCTCGGCAGCATCCATTCCGCTAAAATTAAGAAGAAAAAAATCAATCATGAATTTCATTAATAAATTTAACAAACGATTTAACATCAGGTGCCACAGCACGGTAGGCGCCTGCACTTGACATTGGATCCTCAGCCTGGTAGTCTGGATTGGCTCCATCTCGACGCTCCCTTGCGCGGTCACGGTACTTGAGAGCCAGTTCGGCGATTTTGTCATCCTCCTGCTTTTTCAGTTTGGCAAAATAGCTGTGAAAAATATTATAATAACAAAATTGTCTTCAACACCGTTCAAACCTTTTCTTCTTCCGCCTCTTCTCAGCTCTGTCCTCTTCGCCGGTACTTTTTTTCTTATTGATTATGTCTCTGACGGAGCTCGGGGCTGCTCTGGAGCTCGATGACGAGTGATTAGCAGAGGACGATGCACTTGAGGAGTGCGACGGATGAGCTGGGGTCATCAACAACTTGCGGAAATCATCGTTTGTCAACTTTGACGACCTGAAAGGTTGGCAAAAACAAGAGTACAGACAGATGAAAAGCAATTCAATCTAATTTTATGTTGACTAGGCACATACCTATCATGGTATTCGTCGTGATCTGAAACAACAATTTTTTTAGTATTCTTTTATATTTCTAAAGTACAAATCAAACATTACCGTCCATGGTTTATAAACTTCAGTAGCCGCTTTCCTGTGTTATTATTTTATTTGATAAAATTTGCTTTAAAAATTGAATTTAATGATTTTCTTCTTATTTTTATGTATAATTTAGTGTTTGAGAGTAAACTTGCTACATTTATAGTTACAAAATCGTTTTTAAATTCAAGTATTCCTCCAATACTTGCTTAAAACCCGTAATTAAATTAATCCACGAAGTCCATCCAATTCAGATTTTTCTCGGCTTCAAATCTTCGATTTTGTAAACAAATCCGACGTTTTTGCGCGCCATCTGTGAGCTCGCCCGAAAGCTCTCGGTAGGGTTGTTGTTTTCTTCGTCGCGCGGCACTCCCTCTGCGTTGGTGTGCCTCGATTTAATTTAATTCGCAGCCTCCGCGAGCCGCAGTGGTTATTTAAATTTCAATCAGCTGCTAGGCTCGCACCAGCATCTAGGGAACTCACCACCTGTCAACCACTGGGAAGAGCCTGACAGCCGCTTTCACCGCGACTCCTCCACCGTACGTGAGCTTGGGCTGCAAAGTTTTGCGGGAAATTTCGGAAAATGTCGATTTGAAACGGTCGCGTTCTGCGGGCCTTTGGGAATGCGGGCGCGATCGAAGCCTCGGCCAGGGGCGCCGGTTTTGGCCGAGTCCAAATTCGCCACCAAAGAAAGATTTCGAAAACGTCGGATTAATGTGTTTGACGTCCAAGTCTTAAAATTCATTTATAATCGAGGCAAATTTTTTTTTCAATAATTTTTTCTTTTGAAATTTTATTTCAGTTTATTCCATGATTCAAAATTTAATGTTTTATTGATATTCATTGCAATCGACTCGTAAACAACTAAGATAATAAAGATATTTATGTATTTGTTTGAGAACTTTTTTTACTAAAAATATTGTTTATCATTTTTAAGATCTGATCTCTAAGCGCTTTGAATTTCATAATTGTAAAATAAACTAATTGCAATAAATTGTGATAAATTTTGTTTTTAATTATATTATAGAATTTAAATAATCTACCAAAGATTAAAATAATTGTTAAAAAAATTGATGTATGGAGTTTTTAATTTATAAATTATTAGTTAATTTTTATATTTTAATTTGATTTTTCTAACATTAATTTATTTTTATCCATTTTTTTTTTAATTTATCACTATATTTGGTAGTATTAAAATCAGATAAAATTATAAAATATTTATGTATGAAAAAAAATAAAATCATTTAAATCATTTATTTATGTTTTTGCTTCTTTCAGGCGTTCCCAGCATGTCCGACGAGGATTGTGTGCTGGACCGCTTAATCACCTTAGCTGAAAAACCATCGGAAAATGTTCCATCTCTGAGAGCAACCCTGGCCCGGCTCCACAGCAGAGTCGCTTCTCATGGTAATTAAAAAAAAATTAATTTAAGAAAATCCTTTATTTAATTTTGAAAATTTTAACTTCAGATACAAGCATTCGTGCCAAATTAGTGGAAAAATTCTGCAGGCCTAGTTCTGGCTACCTCGCGCTCCTCCTCTCTCTTCTGGATGTGAGTAAAAAAATTGCAGATTTTATTTTTAAATTATTTAAAATGTTGTCAAGCGCAAAATTTGTCGCCGTACGCGTGAAATTGTCCTGCACTAAACTTGTTCCGAATCACCTATGAAGTGAAAACACAAAACTTCGTGTTTGGATTTTAGAGCGGCGCCTTATGCGGAGTCACGCTAAATTATTCCATGGTGTCGTTCCGCACGCCATCATAATATGGTTAAGGGTGTGCATCTTTATTGCTGACAAAGCAATTCGCCTCTTTTGTAGTCACGGAGACAAAATTGAATTCAATATTTGAAATGGAAAAAAAGCCAGAAATAATTTAAGTCTCAAATGGAGCCAAGCGTCTCTCAACGCGCAACTTGAGTGCTCAGAAATAACTTTTGAAACGGCAGTTATCACCCTAAGTGCATCCTTAGCCTCGGAGCAGGATCAAGCAATCTTGAGTTGCGTCTGCTCGACTAAAACTTCTTGCTCTATTTCCAAATGAATGCGCACAAAATTTTGTTGATCTAGATTTTTGCAATAAATTTTAAAAAGCAAAAAATATTTCGAGAAGTTTCGCCGAAAGCTGAATTTCCTGAGAATGAAAAGCCCATTTCCTCTTCAAACCATATAAAACGAGTAAAAAAAGTGGTCTGGTGTTCCATTCACCTTTGAATCGGGGCCGATTTGCATGAAATCAATGCACCCACCTGCCCTGGCCGCCGCCAAACCTGGTCGAGCGGCGCACGCGAGGCGCACACTTTGAATGAGCCGAACACGCAGCCGACTCTGATTGATTGACAAGACCATGGTGTGCGGCACATCCCATTTATTATTATCATCATTTATTCATTTTGACTCGTGGCGTGATGCTGAGACACGATTACTCTGAGCGATTCACCAATTTAAAATGTGTGTTGTCAAGTGCACTGACAATTCGAAAAAAATTGATTAAAATTAAATCTGAAAAACCGTACTGGAAAAGCGATTTTCTGCAAAATTGTGTTTGTTCAGAGAAAAATCGAGGCACGCGAAGTTTGGGAAGAGGAAAAAAAATCGTTCTCGCTGCTTTAGTCAAAGGCACGCCATTTTTCAGTCCATTCAGTAAGAAGAAAGACTTGGCGAAAAAAATTATTTTGATGAAAATCATGAAAATGAAAGCTTAAATGCAAGGGAAAAAAATATATTATTATAAAATTTTATTTTTATGTTAATTCCTCAGGATTCTTTTGTTAGAAGAAAATGACACTCAAGGAGATGATCATGGAAGTCACAAGATTGGGCTTTTCCTCGTTTTGAAAATTGTTTTTATTCATAAACAAAACGGCTCTAACAGTTTCAGTCACGGTCTACGACCTTATCTCATGAGCATAAGAAGAATAAAAAATAAGTTATATACAAAGTTGATTAATTAAAATTTTAAATATTTACATATAAAATAAGTGTAATAATTGTAAAATTGAATTAATAATTAAAAGAAATTACATAAAAACAATTAAATAATAATAATTAATATAAAAAATTATTTCGTAACATTAATAAATAGATTAAAATTAATTATAAACTAATTATTTTTATAAAATATAATTAAAAAAAATTTAATATCAAACAATATTATCAATTTTGAATTTAAATTTAAATCTTAATTATTTATATATTTTTTTTATTTGATAATTTAGAAAACAACTATTTTTGAATCCACCATTCCAGAATAATACTCATTTATAGTTTTCCTCGGTTTTTCTTTTTTATTAATATCAATTATTATTATTTTTTGTTAGTTAAATTGTTATGAAAAACAAAATAGTATGTACATACAAAATGAATTGACATTTTAAAAGAAAGAAAAGACAATTGTTGATCAAAACGTCACCGGCATTGGCAAAGTTTGCAAATAATTCAAGTGTTTTTGCAAGTTTTTTTTCTTTCCCCTAAGAGTCTTTGTATACATAACTTTGCTTACATCAGATCAACTCTTATAACATTTGCTTTTTTCATCATTGAACAAATTTTATTGCCGCAAACAAAATTGATCAATTTTCAATAACTATTTATGAGGTCAAGTGCACAACATTATGCGCCGTTCTCGAATGTACACTTGGCGCTAGAAAATCATGTCAAGTGCACCTCCTACAACGCGTACAAGATCGATTCGGAATTCTGGTCGTCTGACAGCATAAAAACAGAGAATGCGAATTTTTGTGTCGAAACAAAGCGTGTGTGTTTCGATCCTGGTGCCGCAGGATTGTCGCGATTTTGGTCGGTTGCCCGCGCGCGCCGAGCAAACGAGCCTCTCTGGCTCAAGACGTGCACCTCCGCACGCAGAAGTAAATAGAAAAGCGGACCGGCCTACTAATTATATATGTTCGCACTCTTTTACACTCGCTTGCAGAATCTTCTTTATTTTGTTTCTCTAATTCGAGCCCAATTAATTTCGTCACGTGTGAAATTGGCGTAATTTATATCTGCGAGCGGTTTGTTTTGTTCTTCGAATGAGAGATAAACTGACCAAGAGGGGTGATTAAGGTGGAATGAAATTATACGCTTAACTAGGTTGACAGTTGGCAAACCTGAGAACGGTTAAGCATGCCCAAATCAATTTAACAAAATCTTAAATTCAAGGGACTTTTTAATTTATTAACCAAGATGAATAAATTATAATAATGAAATTATATTTTTATTCAAAAACAAAACCACCAAAACTACCAGTTTCGGTCACGGTCTGCAACCCTATTTCATGAGAAAATTAAAAAAAAAAAATTAGAAAACACTAAATTTTAAATCTGTAAGTAACTTTTGGCGTTTTTTCAATTTTGCTGATTTGTTTTTCTTGCTCATCAAATAGGGTCGCAGACCGTGACCGAAACTGGTAGTTTTAGCGGTTTTGTTTTTGAATAAAAACAATTTTTGCAACGAGCCCGATCTCTTCACTTCCACAATTATTTCCTTAAGCCTCGAGTGTCAATTTTTCAAAATAAATTTTTAATTCATGTTTTAACTTCTTCCACTCTTTTAAAGTAGATGAAACCTTCTACAAAATGTTTTTCAAATCCTTCAAATTTTAATGGAATACAATAAAACATACTCAATTTGTTTCAAATAGTATAAAAAAAGCATCATTTTCTAATTTTTAACTCATCCGAACGGAATATTTTCAGTCGTTCGGACCCTATTCATAAAACAATAATATTTTCTAAACGGCTTGTTCAAACATTTTGAAAATTTGTATTCGGATGCAAAATGACAAGGCGCATCTAATGGCTATCTTGGATTTTTTGTCAGATTGCCTATTTTCAAGGGGCATAAAACTTTATATTTTGACCTTTGGCCAGGGTCAATGACCTTTGACCTAGAAACTTGCTGACCATTGAAAAAAGATACCTTGGTTCATTAACTTCAACTTCCCCTCAAGGAAATTAAAAAATCTTCACCCAAATTAATTTGGCAGCAGTTTTAATAAACCCTTATGTTTCTCCGGCGGCCATATTGGATTTTGAAAAATATGAAAAAATTTCATTACTTGAGAATTGTACGAACCAAATTATGAACTCTCATGATATTTGATTATAGAAATCAATAAATTCTAAGCGCTCTAAAATTGGATTGATTTTCTCCGAAACGAGAAAAATGCAAAAAACCACGTTCAATTAAACTTTTCTCAAAAATTTATGGGGTGACCCCCAATTTTCTGGTGCCAAATCTGTAGCAGGGTTATCAAGGAACATGTTGGTGGGTCACACACCTTTGCCAAAGTTAGTTTCGTTTACTTAAAATGGGATTGAATGATTTTCATAAAAAATTGTCCATAAGCGAACCATGTTAAATTCAAACGCGTTTTTCTCAAAAATTTATGGGGTGACCCCCAATTTTCTGGTTATCAAAATGATCCTTATGGCCTAAACTATCAGTTTCTGTGGAGGATATTGCTGCCCTAAGGTGGTACCATCCTCTTTAAAAATTGAAATTTAATTTCATTTTATTAAAATTTGAACAAGCAATCAATTTTTCTATAGGATAGAATGGTTCGTTTGCTTGTTCATCAAAAGACAAATGGAAATAATTCGAATTATTGGCCTTGCTCCATTCCAAAGTTTCCAAACAATATTATAAAAAGTGGAATTTATTATTTGGTAAAAATTTCTGCGAGAATTTTGTGGAAAATTTATTTAAATTCGCTTTGCCACAACTGCATAAATTCCTCGTCAGTCTATTTACTCGCGCTCTCAAGAGATTTACGATGGTGTGAGTAATGAGATGATCCAATTAATCAAGCGGGTGGCGCCTAATTAAATCAGTACCAAGGCCAAGTGCAGTTAAGCGCGCCAAAACGACTTCATTTTGGGCCAACCTTAACCCATTGACAGACGAAAATGCTTTTCTTTTGAAGAAGAAAACTTGATTGAATCGTTTTGCTACTTTTAATTATTTAAATTGATATTGAAACATGTTGTAGTTAATTTAAACGAAGAAAATTAAATTTAAAAAAATTAATTTTCGCTCGAAATTTATTTAATAAATTAACATTATTTTAAATCATTTTTTTTTACTCCCAGTCACTTTGGCACAAAGAAGAATGCAGAGGAAATAAATTCACCAATTAACTTCATCGCGTCCTCTCAGAAGTCTTAAGCCAGCAGGTGACAAAAAGTCAACACAAAGAGTGAATGATTCGCGAGAACTCTTGGCATTTTCGTCTTGATATATTTATTACATGTCTTCGGAGAAAACAGATTTATCGCGAAAATGGTTTGGAAAAGTGGCTTTTGAAGGACGAGAGCGTCGGTCAAGCCAAGAATTGTTTAACGTCAAAATAGAATTCAGAGTACTTTGACAATTAGAAAATCTCTGAACCGCGTTCCACTTTTAATTAACTCTTCTAATTAAGTGACTCGTTTTAAAAAGTCTAAATAATAATTATGGTATACTTCATGAATCAAAATAGATTCAGACATTATTTTAATGCAATCTAAACAATTTTTTCATGAAACCCAAAAATAATTTTGCAAGCTTTTTTGCCAATTGCCCTCATCAGATTCTTTCAAAAACATTTAAGTCATGTTGCGTGCATTTTATTTATTTTAAAAATAATCATGGAAATGAAGAGATAAAATTTTTTTTTATTCAAAACAAATTTGCTTTAGACTAAAAAAAAAAACATTTCTTTAACGGAAAAATCCCGATCTCTTCATTTCCATACGATCATCTCCTTGAGTGTCAACTTCTTCAAACAAAATAAAAATAATCCAGTTAAAATAAATTCGCTCTTAACATTTTCGAGCAAAGATTGCTCTCGTCTTGGACGGTAATTATGTCCCGATGGTAAATAGCCCGAAATATCGCGAGTGGGCGCGGCGCGCTCTTTTCTGATGACTTGATGAGCGCGGTCAAAAGTGGTCTGGAGTAATCTCGCGACGGCTGCCAAAACGCCCTGTAATAATAACTTTTTTGCAAACTCTTTCTTTCTTTCTTTCTTTCTCGCCTGTCCTATAGAAAAAGCGCCGCCTCCGTTTTCATCAAAAATAATTGCAAAAAGCACCGCCCTTGGCCGCCTCGCGCAAAGTCAAACTTTCAATTAAGCTTTTGCTCGGGGTGGTGTGAACGAACTAATCGATTCAAAATGCAATCCGAGGCACGCGCGTGCAGCTCGCTTTTCGCTCTAAATTGCTCATGATCGAGAGCTCACTATTTTCTTGACCTTATTAAAGTGCCTATTGATTGATTGATCGACTGCTCGTCATGACATCGCTACGAAGCGCAACGTCTGCTTCTGATGATCGCGTGTGCATTGTCTCTGACAATCAGAGTCAACATTGTACTTCAAGTTCCGGTTTCTAACGTTTCCTTATACCGTGAAAATTTTAATTTAGAGAGCTCTTCATTTGGTGAAATGAGAGTTTTCAAATTTTGCTAATTTTTTCCATCGTCAATAAAATAATTTTTAATTGTTTTGTATTATTCATCAAACTTCTATGAATATAAAATTGATAAAAGTGAAAATTATTTGTTTATTTTATGTGAAGAAGTTTTTTTGGATTCATTTTTATCATTACTTGATTGATTTTGGAAAATCGACTATTTCCATAGGTCAGGGGCGCACGTTTGGGTCAATATATCTCGGCTTCCATGCGTGCTAGAGACAAACACGGGGATGATTCTGAAAGCTGATAAAATTTCCAATCTCTTTCCCATGCATCGCAAATTTCCACCACTACAAGTTTTTTCCGATGAAATGATTTTTACCACAAAGTATGCAACCCGCAAAAAATATCACAATATTCCTGTCATTTAATATGCAAAAAAGCTCCAAACATGATCCAATTTTTACTAAAAAATGATATAAAATAAAAAAAAAAAATCTTCAGACAACATAAATCCACAGTCAAAGAAGTGCAAAGTTTGAATTGAAACCTTAAAATTTAAAAGCAAATTCATGATCATGGAAGTGACAAGATTGGTTTTTTTTCCTTGGCTGTCAAAGTTGTTTTTATTCAAAATAAAAAAATCTACCAGTTTCGGTAAATTTCTGCGATTCTATTTCATGAACAAGAAGAAAAAATTATTGGCAAATTTAAAAACAACCACATATTAAAATAAAAATTCAAAATCTAGTTAAAACTAACAAATTCAAATATTTAGAGCCAATTGTTTTTTTTTAATAAAAAGCAATTTTTACAACGAGGAAAATCTCTTCACTTCCAATTAAAAATTAATTTTAAATTATGAAACATCCTAATCCAATGAAAAGAAAATGTTTCAAGCACGTATTTAGAGAAAACAAAGATTGACCAAAATTATCAATGTTTATCTCCATTGAACTTTCAACAAAACGGTTTGAAATTTCCAGTTATTTTAACTGGTCTCTGAAGTAAACACACAGTTTTGACGAGCAAAGCTATTAAGCGAGGGAAATTTGCTCTGCTGTCAAAACATTTATTTTTAGAGTTTACGGCGCGGACGAGCCGCTTGTCAGTTTTCTCGGCGAGCGCCAATTGCGCGCATGGAGCATTTCTTGGGGTTATATTGAGATTCATAGCAGGGTGGCTATTAATTCGAGAATGAGCTGGCAATTAAGAGAAAGTAGCGGGTCGTCGACTGAAGCGGGCGGGGACGCGCAGCGAGATAATCAAAGTGCCTCATTGTGCGTCTGGCCAGTGGCCAATTTGTGCATGTTGAGACTAACTCGCAGACAGGTGGTGTTCATTAAACTTCGCCAAACCTGAAAATTTATTTCAAAATTTACAAAGTACCGCGATTTAAATTATAGTCAATCTTAAATTTTAGCTAATTTTTTAATAATTTTATTTATATTTCTGGCTGATTATAAAATATAATTTCAAATAAATAATATTTTCATTTAAAAAAAGAACAAACATTGATTATGGTATTTTTAAATATACATTTTATAACTTTGCTTAATTCAGGGCAAAATTTGCAAAATTCAATCAAGGGGAAATTTAATCTGAACAAAATTGAGCTGTGGGGAAATAAATTAACTTGATTGTGAGTAAATTGAGGGCTTACAACTTGAAATATTCCAATAATAAAATTATATATTTGTCAAAAGATCTCTTTTTTTTTTTTTAAATCAGGAGCTCGAAAATCTTTTCAGCGACCTTGTGGGTCAAGCGCTTTCTTTAATGTTGCAAAAGATTGATGCGACGGGACAGCTGGAGCGCCACTAAATTTGAGACAAATGTGTTAAACAGGGAGAGTTTTCACATTCAAAAGGGTTAGATTTATTTTGATATACACTGTGTTCAAAGCGGTCTATTTCGAGCCGGTGGAACCGTCTTGTAAACGCTGCATCTCTTTTTAATTAATTTTAAGAGCGAGCCAAAAGTTGATGATTCCTAATCTGCGGGCGATTTTTCAGGGCGTGAAGGACCACCCATCACTGTGCAGCGTTGTGGGCATCTTGCACGAGTGCTGCGCCCCAAAATCAGCAGGTCAGTAAATTAAGAAAATCTTCCTTTTTTTAATTTTTTGGTTTCGAACAGAAAGAAAATTAAAATTTTTAATTTAGGTTCGGACAAGGGTGGCAAGAAAAGCAGCAGCAATGCAAGGGTGGTCGCCACAGAGCAATTGGTGCAGTTGGGAGGCACCCATGCTATCCTTAAGCTGGTCATTCACGTTGTTAAGGATTCCAGCTCGAACCAGCAACAATCGTCCACCCCCGCTTGGCCACATCAGTTCACTCATGACCTTTTGTGGCTTCTCGCTCACCTGGCTCAGAGGGGTGCGTTTCAAATTTTACTAAAATAACTTCCATTTTATTTGGAAATTATTTCAACTTCATTCAAAATAATACAGAGATATTCAGAAGAATTTTTCCAAATTTATATTATATTTTTTACTGGTGATTTATTTTTTTATTTGTTCATATTATGCTAATCTATAATCATAGGAATAAGCATTTTTCTCGTTCTCATTAAAAAAAACATTGATTATAAATACATTTTTAATAAATTTCCAAAATCTAATTTAAAAAAGTAAAGATTCTTGACTTTCTTTGTTTCCGTGTCTAATGAACTATAAAATTGTTTCAGATGGCAAGTTTGCCTTGAAATGCAGAACCATGGGCGCTCTGAAGACATTGCATATACTTTTGAAGAATTACGTCTCCAGCTCGAAACTTCTGTATCCACTTTTGATGATGATGAAATATTTAGCAAGAAATGGTAATAATTCGCTAAAAAATTTTTCATACTTGATTAATTATGTTCAATTTTTTCAAAAGGAATAACTTCCAAGCTGTTAATTAAAGATGGTGTGGCGCAAACCTTAGAAGTTACTCTTACCTCTCTCGGCTTAACCCCTCATCCCAGACTGAGGCTATGCATTGAAGTGATGAACCACCTTGCCAAGAACCGTAATTTTCTCTTCATTGTTATTTAATGTATCAAATATTTTCTCTTTTGTCTAATTGTAGCTATTTTCTGTGGCAAACTTGCTCGCACTCAAGTAATTCACATTCTACTGCGCTTGATCGAGAGATGTGATCATCAAGAAGGCAAACTGCAGATTAGGATAATCTCTTCTGTCCTCTCGACGCTCTACAAAATGTGTGCCTACAGTATGTATTTCTATCTAATTTTATATTCTCAGTAATATCTACATTTTTTAAATTACAGAGGCTGGGCGTGTTGTTTTTCGAAGTCACAATGGACTGCAAATTATGCATTCTTTCTGCACATCTTGCCCTGACGAGAAGAACAGAGACGCTCTTGTTGGCAGGGCCAGTGAAGTGATCTCAGTTTGCTTAGAAAACAGAGCCCCACTTCTTGCAGAGAACACGATGAGCCCTGCTAAATTCCCTCTGCCTGTTCCACTAACACAAATATATTGCCAAGGTTATATTTCATTAATTTTATCCTGAATTCTGACAAACAAAAAATTTATTTTATTCTAGATGATAGGAGTGGTTCCTCATCTAGAGACACAACTCCCAACTCCGACGAAGACAAAATTGGCGAAGAAGACTGTTTGCTTGCAGAGGATATTATTGACGAATCGTGCATAGAAGATAACAATGTGCTGCCGCAGATTTTGCTGCGTGACTTAGACGATTTGAAAAGCTATTCCAACTTCTTTGAAGAGCAGGTTGGCTCGCCGAGGTCGTCGAGAGGCTCGAGTCTTTTGGACAGTGATGATGAAGAGGACACGTCTTCCGCAAGCAAATCAACCAAGAGTTCCATGCTGTCCGAGTACAGAGCGTTGAACCCCACCGAGACTTTGAAGCATCTAAGAATACTCTCGAAAATTCGATCCGGGACTGATCCTTTTAAAGTTTATTTTTCCATTGCGTCAAAAG
This sequence comes from Neocloeon triangulifer, assembly GCF_031216515.1. Classification (NCBI taxonomy): domain Eukaryota; kingdom Metazoa; phylum Arthropoda; class Insecta; order Ephemeroptera; family Baetidae; genus Neocloeon; species Neocloeon triangulifer. Next base: position 2,081,946 of record NW_026775555.1, on the reverse strand, counting down.
TGATCTCTGTTATTCCATTTGTGAAAGTCGCCTACCCCGATATGGTCGGAGCCGAGTCTGTCAATGTACCTGAGCCACTTTATACAAAAGATAGGAGAGTTTGCAGGTATTTTTTAATTTAAATATATATTGCGGCGCAAAATTAAAACAATAATTTACAGAAGCAAATTGATGCAATGCATTGAAAAGGGACTCCGCCCAGAGCAAGGCATGAGCAGGGTTGTCTATGATGTCGACTCGTTGGTTAATTCTGCCAGGAGAAACTCTTACTCTTCAGAAAGGTACACAAATTTAATACTATTAAAATTTTCAATTTATTAAAAAAATTATAGGATGTTGAGCAACTGGGATGAGAGTCGTCTGGGCAAAGAAAATTCCGATGTGAATCACCTCATGTTTGAGTCTCGCTTTGAAAGTGGAAACCTTCGTAGAGCAACACAGGTACATTTGATGATGCCACACTTTTTTTCGGGCTTAAATTTTTATAAACAAATCCTCAGGTTGGTGCTTTAGAGTATGACTTGATTTTGATGCCCGACGTCAACTCGAGTAAACACCATCAGTGGTTCTACTTTGAAGTGAGCAATATGAAGGCAGACCTGCCGTACACATTCAACATTGTTAATTGCGAGAAGCAAAACAGCCAATTCAACTATGGTACGTACTTTATATGTGAAAAGGTTGATTACATTAAATCACTTTATTACAGGCATGAAACCCCTTTTGTTTTCTGTATTCGATGCCATTAATGATCAAATTGGATGGGTCAGAGCGGGATCTGATATCTGCTACTACCGCAACACATACCTGAACCAGACTGCAGGAGGGAAAGTCAAACCGTACCTGACAACAAGTTTCACCATCACATTCCCGCATTCGAGAGATGTCTGCTACATGGCGTACCACTACCCTTATCCGTACTCTCGAATGATTGTATAATTTTTTATCAAAGTGAAGTGCACTCTAATTTAAATTGAGTAATTCTAGATGCAACTGTGGAATTGGGCTCACACAATCCAACCCAGCATAGTGTTCAAAGTGCAGCAGCTTTGCTATTCGCTCAACGACAACGAGGTGCCCTTGCTGACCATCACCAATCCAGACTCGGTTTCCTCTCCTATCCAGGACAGGGAGATTGTGATACTTACTGCCAGGGTGCACCCTGGCGAGAGCAACGCCTCCTGGGTCATGGAGGGCACCCTGCAGTACCTGCTCAGCAACGAAGAACAAGCCGACAGACTGAGAGAAAACTTTGTCTTCAAAGTCATACCCATGCTGAATCCGGAGGGAGTCATCAACGGATGGTAAGTACAAATTTTGGATAATTTAAATCAAGCAAGTGGAGCAAATATTAAGTAGAACACTTTTATTCTTAAATTAATTGATGATTTTGAGAGCTAATGATGCAGTTAATCGACCATTTCAAACATATATGAGATTCCTAGAGCACAAATTATTTTGAATTTAGAAGAGACTAAGCTAGTTCCTTTGCCAGTTGACGGGCCTGGTTCTTTCTAGGGGGAAGAGATCTTCAAGTCTTTTGGGCTGCATTGGTTGTTGTTGGTGTTCGGGTGAGCTGACCGTCTCTTCTTCCGGAGACGACGCCTCGATGTGCTCGTCTTCGTGGACGCTGCTGACGTCGTACTCGCCGTCGGCTGTGGTCTCGTCGGTGGTCTGCTCGGAGTCCTCAGCCTCTTGTTCCTCAGCAGCGGCCAACTCAGTCAGAGCCTCCAGTTTGTGATCGTCGTCTTCGGGGGCCACGCTGTTGTGCACGTACGGGTAGGGGGTGGTGGGGCGGTCGTAGATGTTTGGAGGAAGGGTGGAAACGGTGGTGGAAATGATGGGTTTGCTGAGGAAATTTATTCCCTTTAAGAGAAATTTATTTACTTTTGCTCGCTGCCCGGCAAGCATTTGCAGTGCTTGCCAGGAGTCGATTATGAAAATGAATCGTTATTTTCTATTTTGCCAGAAGGGAGTGCAGAGATTTGACAAAAGTGCGGATGAATAATTTTGAAGATCGAGGTGCAGCTCGAGAAATGTTTGTACAAAGCAAGGAAGGTAGCCTACTGCGGGCTCACCTGCTTACCCCTGTGTGGCGGACACGGGGATGGAACCGTAGTTGTAGTAGTAACACCTGGTCTGCTCGCAAATGAAGTCCTTGACGGCGCCGCAGTCGCTCAGGGTCCACTCGAGGTTGGCGCCGCTCAGGGACACGCAGCTCTTGCCCAGGGCGCTCACGTCCCTACTTGAATCAGAGCGACTCATAATTATAGTGACGAGCACAAAGAGAGTTTTGACTCACAGGTGGCGGGCGGCGTTGATCGAAGGGTCAGCCTGGTCGATTTGGCTCTCGTGGTTCAGGTAGTTGAAGGTGGCGTTGAAGGGCAGGCCGGTGCTCATCCACAGGAGCATCGAGGTGCCTAACTTGTTGCCAGAAGTCCAGAACTCGTATTTGTTGAGACCTTTAATGGAAGTTATAAAAATTTAAATATATTTCCGATTCATAAAAAATTAATAATAATGGTGATTTTAATTTAAAGTCGGCTTTTCCTCAATGGGTTTTGAGAGTTGTTTTTTATTGATTAAGAAAAACTAAATAACTCATAAAACCAATTGACCAAAAGCCGATTTTAAATTCCAATCACCAAGAATCAACCCTCGTCGATTGTGAAATTCTATTACAAAAAAATTAATTAATTATTTGAAAATGAATTCGGGAGGAAACTTTCCAAAATAAGTTTTAATCCCGAAATATACTTGAAAAATTTCAGTGAAAATTTTAAATTTTGCTGCCATCCACACAAAAAAACCTTGAAGTGAAAATACAGTTTTTCTTTTCAAATGAGATATTTCGTTTTTTTTTTTTTTAAATATCTGATCAGCTTTTAACTTTAATTAATAGGATGCTGTGCTTTTCAATTATGTTCGCTTACCGGCATTCTTCATGTACTGCGTGAGCGTGTCGGCTTTTTCTTTTGTCTCGAACGAGGTGAGTTGCAGACCCAGCGAGCGGCAGTACTGATAAGCAAGGAAATAATTGAGCTCCGGAGCGTAAGGGTTCAGCCTCGAGATGAAATACTGGGTGCCGTCCAACTGGATCGTCGAGATTCGTTGGCCTGCGAACAGGTTGAATGAACACCTTTCAAACTTTGTTTTATAAAAGGAGAGGAAGACAGATAGAGAATTTAGCAAAGAATAAAAACTCCTCGGCGGCTCTTTTTTTATGGTTTTATGTGATCCTCTCAGAACTGTGAGCTTATTGTTAGCTGAGAGAGCGGAGGGAAATGGAATTTAATGCTCAACACAGAGGAACAAAGCCTCAGTGTGGCGCCGCTTGGCAAATATTTACCAACGCGCTGAGAACTCTCTTTAGTTGTTTAGGGGAGCCTTTTTTAGTACCAGGGAGTGCAAGAAATGAAGATTTCAAAGGAACAGTAAAGCTTCCAACTTGTTCTAGAAATTTTTTTCAAATATTTCAAAGTTACTTGATTAGTGAATTTTTTATTTTAAATAATCAAAATAAAAATAAAGTCTAGGATGAATTTTCGAAGTTCTATAAAAATTAGGGGAAAAAAGAAATTAATTAAAGATTGAATTTTATAAGATGCAATCATTAATTTCCCAATCACTTACTGTTGGTCGAGGCGACGGCCAAGACGATGATGAAGGCGGCAATCACACGCATTTTTGTGATCCTGCGACGAGCTTTCCTGAAGATGCACTGACCAGGGTACCGCCCTGCACTCAGGTTTTGTTTCCTTCAGAGTCGCAGGTAGAGGGGAGCGAAGAAGAAGCCGCGCGAGCTCATCCCTTTTGCCTCTCCGTTGAAATTTATAATTTCGTAGCTATATAAAAATTCGCTCTCCTGCACGCCACTTACTTTAAATCATTTTCCTCTCTTCGGCGAGTTGTTTATTTTCCTCCTCCTTTGGCGAATTTGAAAAGCGCACGGTGCTGTTTGCAATTATTTACGACATGTTTCCGGGAAAACCCGCGGGCAAGTAAGTGGCCACAGCAAATTTGATTCGCGTAAAGTAAAATATAAGAACAAATAATCACGCCTGACTTACATAAAATTTGATTTTATATAAAAGTAAAACAAATTTCCATTCATTTCTTCTATCATAATATTTGATGAAGTCTTTGTTTGTTTGTCCAAATTTTTACAATCAAAATTGTTGAAAACATTTTATTCGAAAAGAAATGAATTGTTGGACAAAAGGGCACCACTAGCAAGAATTTTGCTAAAACTTCCGAGATCAAAAAGACCCAATCCGCCGCAGTGAGCCTTGATTGACTTGGTTTTCGTTATCACTTCATTAGCTGCATTTGAATTCCAGCTCTATAAAATTGCAAATTAAATTATGTAACACGTGGAATTTTATTTATGTAATTAATTTTTGTACTTGTGTATGAAATTTAAGTTTAAATTATTTATAAAGATATAATATAATTTTAAAATTATTTTTTTATTCTTAAAATATATTGTTAAATGATTTATTAACAATATTTTTTTGATTTAAACAATTTGGTAAAAATTTAATAAATAAATTGTAAATAAATTAAATCTTTTAGTACTAAATTTGTTGTAAATATTGCAACATACAATTTAAAATTTTTTAATTTGAAAGGTTGTTATTTAATTTTTTGTTCACTTGTAGATTTGTGATCTGCGAATTCAATGATTTCACTTGAAATTTTTTGAAGGGAATTTTCTAGAGAACTTTTAAGCGGTGCAAGAAGTGAAGACGGTATAAAAGATTTCATAAAAGCTTTTCTTCTTCGGTTGCCTCTTCTCTTATCAAGCAGAAGCGGTGCTGAATCGCGCAGCCATAAAACACAATAGAACTTTTTGCCAAGTGAGATGCATTTTCATAGCCTGCGCTGGTCGAGCACAAATGAAAAGCGGTGTTTTATTGCATCGGCCAGAACAATGAGTACAAGCGAGAGGCTCTTGTAAAAAGCGCGCATATTGCCATAAATCGCTTTATATATTCCTCCTGCCGCGCTGACTGAGTGTGTATGTATGTAATTTATACACCATGACCATTTCGGCCCTGAACCTGCCGAGGCGCAGGAGAGGATATTCGATTTTTTTTTTCTCTCCGCGCGTCAACATTTTACAACGGATGGCCAAGCACGGTGGGAAAGCAAAAACTCTCCGCGAGACGAAGACGGCGCGATTGCAGGAATTTGGCAGCAAAAAGCAGAAGAAAAGCTTCAAAACTTTATAAGAATTAAAAATTGAAAAAGAAAAAATCAAGGGTGCTGAGTCACATTTTTGCTCAAACTTGCGCCGGACGTTAACACTCTCTTTCCTTTCCAAGTCCGTGGCTGCGGCAACAAAGTGTGCAAATGCGCGTGCATTGGAAATTTAATTAAGACACATGCATGAATGATGGGATGCTGCACCTTAAGGGGTGTGAGCAGTTTTCGGTTCCATCATTAGAATTCTTAATCATTTCGACTTTATAAAAACTTAAATTTAAACCTTTATTAATTTGCAAGAGAAGAAAATGGAAATGGATATCAGGCTTTTTCCTCATTGCAAAAATGGGTTGAAAAAATTATCTCAATCCAATTCTTTCTGTTCTCACATACCAATATGAGATTTACGCCACTTGATTATCTTAGTTCCAAGGCAAGTTTCCTAAATTTTTATCAAAAAATTTTCAAAATTGCGGGTTTTATGGGACATTTTGAATAAATAAAAAAACGCAATTATCTCGGCTTCTAGTGGAAGTAAAACAATTTTCCGGGTATGGTTGAGCTCGTCTCAGCAAGTTCTACAACTATTCTGTTAAAAGCAAAATTGTATATCAAAGGTCAAGGTCAATTTTTGTGAACGTAAATTTTCAAACTCAAAATTGAGAACCAGCCAACCATTTTAAATAAATTTTGAGAGAGCCAAACGATTCCTCGTGAAATTTTAACGTAATATATGTCAAAACTGCGATGAGGTTATTTTTTGATAAATTTAAAAATAAATAAGAATATTAAAAAACATGGTTTTTTGCAACTCCGGAGGCAGGGTCAACATTATAATCGCCTTTAACTTCGTCCCTGATGATTTTAGGTAAAACTTGATAATCACAAAAGTTGATCCCCACGTCAAGATCAATCGAATGATGTATATTTCAATGACCTTTGGTGACCTTCAGGTCAAAGGTCACCCAGGTCGGAGAACTGAGGTCACCTGACCTAGATGTATGATATGTTTTTGAAAAGGTAAAATAAACCCCATCCGCCGACTTACTTTTTGTTCCAATAAACATCTTTTGATAAAAAAAAGTAATGGTCTTGGAAAAAAAATTTGTCTCAAAAACTATTCAGGACCAAAAAGTCATTGATCCCAATTTTTTTCATCAAGTGTGGCACATGGTTCAAGGAGCTCGAGAATTTTGTTACAAGCAGAATTATTATTATATTCACAGTTTTTTGTTACAAAACTTTTGTTCGAACAAAACTGTGAAGAGTATTTAAGTCGGAGGCAATTTCATTATTTCATTATTGCCCGGCAGCGTAGAATCTTGATCGTTTTTGATATAATATCGCGTGTGCTTTGGACAAACTCGTGCTTTCCGATTGATGACTCTTCGCAACGAAGGTCGTCGGATCGCTCTTTCGCGCGCGGCTGATATGACCAAAAGCAAAGAAGAAGAAGAACACGCTGCTTTTTCTCTCGCTCTCTGTCATTATTACAGGTTATTAAGTGTATCGCCCTTGAGCTCTCGTCTCTATCCCAGATAATAAAAGCATTTTGTTTTCTTTTTTGATCGTTTTCGCTTTCGTGAAGATGGTATTCTTTGAAATTGGTGCGCGCAGCATTTTGATTTATGAGGGCGATTACTATATACTTTGGCGGAGGAAATGAGATAACTTTTTTGTTAATACTTGGAAGGATAAACAACAATCGCCCTTCGTTTTTCTTAATTTTCGCTCCGACTGCATTTGCGCATTGTTCTGCGCGCGGGCTTAAATTTGCGCTGCGGATGCGAGACAAAAAGAAGGTTTATTTCTTAATAGTTAAAAAAAAAAAACAATGATCCTCGTAGAATTTGTTATTTTGATATTGGATTAAATTTGAATAAACTCGACGTGATCCGAATAATTATCCGTGTTCCGTCCTCGCCGCCACGAGCTGCGATCGACGGTATTGTCCACTTTTGTATTTCGTTTTACTGCATCCTTTCGGCGCGAGAGTGTGACTCATGCTTGTTATTTCCAACTGACGTCTTCTGCAATTTTCCCATCATTTTTAGCGCGTCCTGCACTAAAATAAGCCGACAATGGGGACTTGTAACTCCTCCAAGGTCAACTTTTTACCATAAAAATTAATACCAAAGTTTTGAGGGAGAAAAAAACTTTACTTTTGGTACAAATAATTCAATGAAATATGAGGAATCAGGTTTAAAAATGGCCAGAACTATATTTTTGTTCCAAATCAGTTTTTTTGGAAAAAAAATTAAAAACAAAAAATATAATTTTCTGACCTCCAAGGATGCACGCAATTTCAAAATGCTGCGATCATTTGCGATCAAATATTTTTGTGAAAAAAAAAACACATTTTTAAACGTTTTTGTATCAATTTAGGTTTCAGAAAAAGGAGTCTCAACAAAAATGTGTGTTAGCAAATGAAAGGTTTCTCTACCAAATGACCAGAAGTTCCAGATTTAGAATTAAATTTTCCCAGATGAAGCATAAAAATTGTTTTTTCGCAATTGCGATTATCTTTTCAAAAAGTGGTGCGCTCGTAATCGCAGATCGCTTTTGCGATTTTTTCATTCTTGGTGAGCCCTGTGACGCCCACAAATAATTTTTATTCTTAAAGCACTTTTTGTGAAACTTTTAGGATTCCTTGTACACAAGAAATAATTTAAAAAAAATTAACGAATAATGTGATTTCATGCAAAAATTGTGAATATTATTCGCTTAAAAATGAATTTATTGATATTCAAATTTCAAATTGGCAGTTTTCTTATTTGTTTGAAGAAGTTGACACTCGAGGAGATGATTATGAAAATGAAGAAGTTGGGCTTTTCCTTGTTAGAGTTTTCATGATTCATTACAAAAAACAGATCCGTTTTCTTAATTAAAACTTCATTTTTCATTAGTTTTATCATCCGAATCAATTAAACTTTGCCTATTTTAAGCGATTTGGGGCTAGGATCAGAAATATTGAAATTAATTTAACTTTTGAAGCAAATGAAAATAATGTAGCATTGCTGAGCCGTATAAGAACTTAATTCAATGGCGACCTTTTGGTCCTTGAAGCTTTGCACCGTGAAATCACAACGATTGCATTCACGAGATGCATTCTTTTCGCTCGCCGTGTGCGGCATTCCACGTACACTTCGTGCGCGCAATTTTATGTCCGTCTCCGTTATTCCGACTTCCAATTAAATGTCCATTAAAATGTCAAGATTCAGATTCGAAAAGCCTTGAATTAATTCCTATCTGGTATGTACAATAGAGTTTCCTCCACCAAGAAAGGAAGAAGAAGTGAATTTGTTTTATTTTCCTTGTGCTGGCTTTTTTCACATTGTATGCTAAACACAAATTGCGAAAAAGAAGGAAGAGGATTTTATTTATGCGGCGTGAAAACTTTTCTGTCCTGCCACTCGGAATCGGGTAAAAAATTGGTGGAAACCGTTTGAATTCCAACCACGGTCGCCGCGTTTCCAGAGGTTTCGGAATAGAGGCGCATTTTTTTCTGTGTTTGTCGTGTTTGTTTTCTGTTGGGCAACTTTCTCTTTTTTAAATTCACGTCAGCCTCTTCTTCTGCTCTTGTATAATTCAGGAAAAACACCGAGCGCGTCTACCTGCTGTTTGTTGTGAGGTAATAAATATATTTCGGGGTTGACGCCTAAAATAATAACAAGGCTGAATGCACTTCTTCTTCTTCTTCTTCTCGCTGCAACATTCCAGACTGCCAAATAACAATAAAATATTATTTAATGCGGGCGCGGAAGGGTTGAATGGGAGTTCTGGGAACGCATTCGTGATTCAGCGTCTGGGGCCTGTCTCGGGGGGTGATTTATGGCCACCGCCCGCCGCCTCACTACACCATTGGTAAATTATTTCATGCACCACCTGGACCAAGGTCAGATTGTATCCTTTTCACGAACGCCAGATTTATGCGGCCGGGGAGGATGAGCTGCGCGGTGTATTAAATTTTTCCTCAACCTCAGCATCCTGGTTCAATTAATTATCATATCGTGAATTCAAAACAAACATAAATCCAAACAAAACTCTCTTTATATGAAAGTAAATTTGATAAGGTTGGAAATATTTTCTTGCTAAATACGAACAAAAAATTTATAATTTATTTAATTTATTTTATCAATTCTTATGATAATTTCGCACATAAATTAATAACTTTTGACCCCAAAGATTTAATTTTTAAAACAAAGTTAAAATAATTTTTCAAGGATGGACAAAATTGCAAAAGCGATCACGAGCGCACCAATTTTTTGAAGAGATGATCGCAATCGCAATAAGAAAGTCATGCGATCATTTGCGATCACGTAAAACAATTTCAATGCTTAATCTGTGTGAATTTAATGCTAAAACTGGAAGAAAAACTGTCAAATTTTGGTCATTTGGTACAAAAAGTTTCTTTAACAAAAATGTTCCATTGTGCCAAGTCGTTTTTCTGAATTCCAAATTTATTTAGAACCGTTCAAAAATGTGTAGTTTGTTATTCCAAAATAAAATTATTAGATAGTAAAATTTGAGATCGCGAACATTCTTGTAATTTTGGACAAATCAGTGATGGGTATTTATTGTTTAAAAAAAATTTAATAATGATGTAAGCAGGTTAATGGTTAATGTAATGTCAAGAATATGGTGTCTGAAAGTTTCAAAATTTTATTTTATATTAAATACTTTGATTAAATTCACGTTGTCTAAGAAAGGTATTACAGGCTTTTTAAGCTTTTTTTTTAATTTTTACATGTAGATTTTATCAAATAAATACTTATAATTTCATTAAAACTTTTAAATTTCAATGGAATGAAATATTTAAAAAAAATAACAATCTGCAAGTCTGCAAGAGTGAAAATAATTTTGCAGAACCTGCAGGAATGTCTCTCGTCGTCCCCCCTTTCCTCACAACATCCTCTTACTTCCCCTTTCAGCGAGGAAAAAAATGCGATTGCAAATAACGTAAAGTGGCCGAAAAAGCGGATGCACTTCCTCGCGGTTCATTCATCGCGCGTACGCACGGCGCTAATTAAACAATCGGCTTTTTTTTGTCTGCTGCTTTCATCAGCGCTGCAAGACGAAAAGTGCCCACACTTCCTGCGCCGAACAGGAAGAAAGCCCCGGCAGGTCATTTGTCCTTGAATGGTCAGGTTCGCGACACGAGGGCGCGTGCGAATTTAATTACGCCGAGCAGCGGGAAGCAAACGTTCGTTCATTAGTATTCACGCCTGTCGCGGCTCCTTATCGCGCGCCACTTCCTCCCGTCCCAACACTCGGCGCACAAATCTCCTTTCAACGTGCTTCAAATTCTCTCCTTTTCCCATTTTTCTAGAATTATATGCAATCATTAGAGAGAGTTAAAATTTACTTGTATAAATTTGGGAAATTTTTGTTTGATTTTTAAACATTATTAATAAATAAAAGTACCGGAAAAATGGGAAAAATTGATTTTATTCAAGTCAATTCATTTATTTTTCCGCAAACAAAGTCAGAACGATCAATTTACTAACATAGATTTGCCATTTATAATTGAAATTATTGAAAAGAAAAAAACGTACGGTTTATTTTATTTATTTTGTATTTTTTTTTTTTTTATAATAATTCAGGACTTTCTGGTGCTCAAATTTAATGCCATACTTAAGATTAATTTATATCAAAGACGAAGATTTTTATTGAAATAAAATTTTAGCACTCGCCCCAGAGATTTAACGAAGCGAATTGATGACTGCGCATTAAAATTCGTTCATTTTATTCTCTTTGGAAATATTTTTTGCGCCTCGCAAATGACGGAGCCGCACATGCAAAGGTCGAGGACCGATTTATTGCCGCTCATTTAGAGTTCTTTGCACCAATGCGAGCATATTTGCATACATTTTCTTCGCGCTCTGATTTTTTTCTCTACTCTATTTGCTTTTTTAATGCATAATAAATAAATAGGAGTTTAATTTATTTGACGTGAATAAAAGGCGGGACAATTTCAGAATTACAAAATTTAATTGGAATTTTCAATTTTCGTTTCAGCCATCGATGCGGCCTGACTGACGAGGACCTCAATCGCAGGTGGAGTAGACCGGATCCGACCTTGCATCCTGTCATTTTCAACGCTAAGGTATAAGAAATGCTTTGAATTTTTCATTCAAGTAGTTACTTTGAAATTTGAGTTTGGCGATTTCTGCACAATATTTGTAAATATTCGAATTACAAAATTATGAAAAAATAAAAATGTCTGGGTGTTTTTTTTCTCTTACTGAAAAACAGCAAATTAAAAAAAAAAAAATAACTGGAAAAACAACTACAAAAATTAGTGAAATGTATTTTGTTTTCCCTTGCAAAAGTACTTGAATTTGTTAGTTTTAAGATTTTTATTTATTTCTTTTTTAAAATGTGGTGTTTTTCAATTTTGCTTATTTTTCTTGCTCATGAAGCAGGAATGTGACCGAAACTGGTAGAGACGTTTTGCTTTTGAATAAAAACAATTTTTACAACGAGAGGAAAACTTTGCATATTTATATAATTATATTTTAAAATTTTACTTTTAAAACTACTTGTAAATATAAAAAAATATTAAAAAACTAGCAATAAAACGGTGTTGCAAGTGAAAAAAATTTTAAAAAATGCTTCAATTAAAAATAGAATATCTGTCGAAGACGCCGGTTTACAAGAATTTGAACCACAAATCAGGGTTACATAATATAAACCGTGTCAATTGTGTTTCAGGGTCTAATTGAGTATTGCTGCCGAGTGCTGCAGCGCATTCCGTACTTCTACTGCGACCTGCACGGCCACTCCAGACGCAAAAACGTCTTCTTCTACGGCTGCTCGCACGCGGGCAGTTGGAATGCCGCCGACCGCACCGTGCCAGAAGACCCCACCGAATTTCTGGTGCGAATTTTAATTTGCCAGCCGCACACCTGACCAGAAATTTTAATGCCGATATTAAATTTTAGCTGCTGCCACACATTCTGCAGCAGACGGCGCCGGCCTTTGCCCTCAATCACTGCAACTTCAGGGTCGAGCGCGCCAGGGAGTCGACGGCCAGGGTCGCCCTGTGGAGGCAGCTCGGCATCACCAGGAGCTACACCCTGGAGAGCAGCTACTGCGGATGCGACCAGGGCCCTTATCAGGTTTCTAAAAATTATAATAAAAAATTAGTAGAATCTAAAATAAGCACAAGCCGTTAATTTCCTCAGAAATTGACTCGTCTTGTAACAAAATAACAAATTTAAATATTAATTTAATATTTTAAAATGGATAAATGAAATTAAAATTTTTAAATTAATTTACAGGGATATCACCTGGGCACGGCTCACCTTCATGAAATGGGGCGCAACCTGTGTGAGGCTCTCGGAACTTTGTTTGACGACGGATGGAAACTTAAGCTGGTTTTGGCCTGCAGCTCCCCCCAGTCATTTGCAAATGAGCAACCCCATAGGTGTTTAAAAATTTTCATATATTTTTATTTATTTATTATTATTATTTTTTTTAATCAGAATTAAAATATATGATTTTTTGCACTTTTTGAGAATTGGCATTTTTTCCCTTGGTTTTTTTCACAGCTTGCCGGAATTGTAATTGTGTTCCTTTGTTGTATTTTTTGTCACAGATCTCGTCCACTCAGTGTTCCCAATGTTCAGTAATTATAAGATCCCGTCAGAAATGTAAGTCAATCTGAGAAAAGAGACGTTTTCATTAATCGAGTGGATTTTTTTTAATAATATTGGACTTTGCCGCAAAAAATTAACTATGCCTTTTAAGATGTGAATAATTAACATAATCAAAATCAAAATGGACTCTTCTCACTGTTATTGTTGCTCCTAGGGTCGTTGGTGGAATTGCTGGCCTCGGTGGTGTGCGCACAGCTGAAGAGGATTTGACAAATCCCTCGGACGAAAGTGACTACGAAGAAGAATATCACGCCGTCAACGAGGGACACTAACCAATATATTTGTTCTTTGAGAATGTTCATGAAATATGTTTAATATGCTAATTTTAAGTGCTTACAAATTCCATAATGGACAAAATATTAAGACATAATTGTAGTTTCACGAGACGTATTATTATTGTTGCAATTTCCTCAAGCTGGAGTTAAAAGTTTTTCACTTAATAGTTCATAGTCTACGATGTAAGATGTAAGTGAAGAGAATGTTTCTCACAGTTATTCAAGTTTTATTCCAGCTTACTTTGTAAGTTGTGCAACATTCATTGCTGTAATTAAGGAACATGATTAGATCTCATGTGATTTTACTACGCATAAAATATATACAATTTTAGCGGATTTTAAGCTAAATTTTTGTGATTTGTTTTTGGTACGCTGCAAATTTCAATTTTCTTGTAGCAACTCCAAAGTTTTGTGATTTCAATTGGACAAATTTTTGAAATGCTTTATTTTAATTGCTAATCATAGTCAAGCACTGCAATAGCAATAAGAAGGAATATCAGTGTTAAATTAGATTTATTAATTAATAAAGTTCAGATGCTCAAGTTATGAATCTTTATTAAGTGTAAAATCTTTTATTGTAGATTTAATAATGGGCAACGATGAATCCGCCTTATTTAATTACCCAACCATGCGGGAAAAAATTTATGAATCACTTCAAAACCTGCAGTTTGAAAATAAGTTCTGGAAATATTAAGAATTAAGCAAATCAAATTCAATTAATAGCAGGGACATTTCATAAGCTGCTAAAAATTTATGAAATTTATAAGTCAGTATTTCTTAAATTAATGGTGTTTTATAATATTAAGTAGAAGATGATGAATTTTTCAATTTTTATTTATTTTCCAAGTTGCTCAACAAATCGGTGAGGATCATTTTCAATCATAGATTCATTAAAACAAAAGCTGTTAATAAGAAATTTCCGGATTCAAATCCGAATCATTATTGTCTGTTTCTAAGCAGACGAACACAAAAATCAATTTTTGAAACATTTTTCTTTCTTAATCTCGACTTGTTTTCAGCTGGCCATGATCTTACCACTTTAGCACAATCATATACATATTTCGTGGTACGGTAAATTCGTTAAGCATTTTTAGAAAATCAGAAGGTCTCCATATCGTCCATTTCCTCGTAGTTCACGTGCACATCGAGCAAATCGTCTTCGTACAAAGTGAGAACACGTTCAGGCACATTGTTGTTTGACTTGGGAGGAATGGCTGTTTCGGGGCTGTTGGCACGAGCAGCCTCGGGACTGCTGTCGGCACGGCAGTCGGTCACGGGCGACGGAGGCGGGTTGCGCACGTTGGCCCTCGGGTCCTCCTCCTCGCCACTTGTGGGTTCAGTCTTCATGTCCAGCTCTCCCTCCTCCAACTCACCATCTTCAACTTCCGCGCCATCAACTGAAAATAGAGATAAACAAAAATTAGACCTTTTCCTCTTTTTTCTTGAAATCCAAAGTAAAATGTAATATGGAAATGAAGATTCGGGCTTTTCCTCGTTGCAAAAAATTGTTTTGAACCGTTTAGAGCCGTTTGTTTTTGAATAAAAAACATTTTTTTGCAACAAGGAAAAGCCCGAATCTTCATTTCCATGATCATCTCCTCGAGTGTCAACTTCTTCAATAAAATGTAATATTTGTATCAAGATGTAAAATGTACAATTTTAGTTGATTTTATAATTCGCTCATATTATTTACTCTCTAAAAGATTTCTCAAAAGTATTAACGATTGCAAAAGAAAGAATACTACACTAATCAAGTTTTGCACCAACAAGAAGAATTATTTAAATTTCTGCAGCTGGAATTGAATTTAATTAATTATTATTGATAAATTTTACTTTGATTGATTTCATATTTTCTGTTTGAATATTTCAACCTTTTAAATCTCACCTTTTGTGACAGTAATGGCCATAGGAACAGTGGCTGATGATTCTTGGGCCTGGAGGGCGAGTTTCTCTTCTCTCCTCTTCTGTGCTCTGTGCAGCCGCTTCACCTTTTCGTGCTCTTTGCGATTTTCGTCAAAAATCTGGAGACAATCCTCCGAGTCACACGTGTTCCTGACGTGGAAGAGAAAAACTCCGCCACTGGTACGACGACGAGTTTGGTTCTGAAAGAATTTGTTCGTATTTTTCACAAATTTATTTTATTGTTGCTTAAGTACCATGATCAGCATTCCTCCATTTTCCTCCACACTCTTGGTCAGTTTGTAAACT
This sequence comes from Neocloeon triangulifer, assembly GCF_031216515.1. Classification (NCBI taxonomy): domain Eukaryota; kingdom Metazoa; phylum Arthropoda; class Insecta; order Ephemeroptera; family Baetidae; genus Neocloeon; species Neocloeon triangulifer. The sequence goes on along the minus strand of NW_026775555.1, from coordinate 2,066,594 downwards.
TGAGCACACTTCTCCTTTCCAAGCACTTGTACAATTTTCACTGAAATTAATAAAGCAAAATTAGTTCATAAAAATGAATTTTAATAACAATGAATTACATAATTCAAAAATGAACATTAATTTTTCACATAGTTCAGATTTCTTCAATTTCAATTTATAATTATATCAAATCTGAAACCTGATGCTTAACTTATTGACTAGAAATTACATCAGATTGCCTTTGGTCTTTGTGAAAAATGATCTTAATTTGGCTTGAAGGAAATTTAGACAATTGATTTTTCTGACCTTTCTTTGGAAAAATATCAATTACTTAATTTAATTTTAATTTAAATTTTGTTTGAAAAATCTTATTTTGTCTCAATTAATTCAGAGTGATTTTTCTTGACTTGCCAAAAACATTATAAAATATTCTAATGACTTACAAATGAGCTCTCCTTTCTCCTCGTGCAGCTTTTCAGTGAGATCCCTGGCAAAATCCTCATCGGTGCTCTCCTGAGTCACCTGCAGGTCTTCCAAGACCCTCTTGGTGCCCCTCCTGTCCATCGGAGGGCCCTGCTTTGGGTGCCAACCTAGCCTACTCTTGACGCCGCCAACTTTGCTGTCGGCGTAGCTCCTCTTATTGCTAAAGGGAAACTTGGGACTTCTCCTCCTGGGCACTTCCTCGGCCAACTCCTCCTCAGGGCTGGCGGAGCGACCGACCCTGTGGGACAGGTAGTCGTACGACTCGACGCTTCTGTCCTTGCCGGGCCGCTGGGCCACATCACAGCTGTTCAGTCCTCTGGTCAGCACCTCCTCCTGCAGACCCGAGCACCAGATGTCGTACTTCTTGGTTTTGACCGTGGCCTGCGGCGGAGGCCGCGGCTTGACCGGCTTCACTTTGCGCTTCTTCGGCTGGCGGTGCTGGTTGTCGCTGTCGGCGTCCGAGTCGCTCTCCTCGGAACTCGACTCGGGCTCGCTCTCGTCCTGCGGCTGCACCGCCGCTCTCGGACCAGGGTCGATCAGCTCTGCGGGACGCTGAAGAGGCACGTAGCCGAAGTCGAGGTCGACCTGCGAAAATACATGATGAAAATTGTTGACATTGCAGTGCTTTTGCGACTTTGAATTTTTTCGATTTAGATCGCTACAGATGCTGGTGATTTGATTTTCGGATGCAAATTTACTTTACCTCTTCCTCGATGATCTCTCCGTCCTCCATTTTCACGCTTCACTACGCACGGTAGAGAGAAATTGAGCAAAGTAAATCGCAATTCTATGATCGAAAACAGAAACCTCCATAGATTTGTCTTCTTTTCTTGTTTCCCTCCCTACGACAGTGGTGCCAACCTAAGAAATTTTAAAAAATTCGCAATAAAAGCACCAAGAGGACTTGTAACTGTCAAAGACGATCCAGTTATGTGTATTTTATGTTTAATATTTAATTTTACATCATTGGAATAAATTTTTAATTTGAAAAGGACGTTTATTTATTCATTCTCCACCCAATGGAAATTAGACAAATAATTGTACAATGTATGACATAAATTTAGCGGGAATTTCAAAAATAAGAATTTAACATGCTTGGCGCGATATGAAGGTAACTTCAATTGATTGCACCAAAAGTCCAAAACCACAGGTCAAAACTCAAAACTCAACTCACTGCTTTTTCAAACTGGCCGGAATGTAATATTTAAAACTGACGCATCATGACTCCAACTTGCCAGAATAAAAATCTAAAAACGTTCAGGAATGGGATTTTGATGGTAGCAAATAGTCTGGTATGAGAAACTGTTTCTGTTTTGATATAAATAATCACACAAATTTTAACAATAGAATATTTTTTTAATAAAAAAATGGTATATGAAATATTCTGAACAAATTAAAAAATAAATATTGTACTATATTATTTTAAAAATTCTTGGAAAGAAAGAGATCGGGCTTTTCCTGATTGCAAAAAAAAAAATTGTTTTTTTTTATTCAAAAAAAAAAAATAGCTCCACCAGTTTTGAAATAGGTTGGTACTTGAATCTGTTAGTTTTAAGATTTAATTTTTTATGTTTTATAATGTGTTTTTTTTTTTTCAATTTTGCTGATTTTTTGTGTGTTTTTCTTGCTCAATGAACTCGCAGACCGTGACCGAAATGGTTTTTACATATTTTTCATTTTGGAAAAGAAGTAAAATTTTTAATATAAAGAAAATAAATAAAATATTAAATCACTAGAATTCCATTTTTTAATTCTATCTCAAAAAGTGTGGGAATGGAGAATAAATGAATTCCGTGTGTTCACTACTTTATCTTCATAAATTTCATAAATTTTTTTACAAAATAAATGAAGAGGCGGCGGCGGTGACAGTTTTTTGGAGAAATTTTTGACACTGCAGATATATGAGAGTTCATAGCCTTGGAGAGGAGAACATACATTTCATTAAGTTTATAGTTTTTACGAATAAAAAATTAATAAATTAAAGGAAAAAAAACGCTCCCTTTTAAGAGGGGCTGATTTTGAAAATCTTGAAATAATTTATTAAACTTTGAATGAAGAAGCTGACACTCAAAGAGATTATCATCATGCATATGAAGAGATTGGGATTTTTTGTCAAACTGTAAAATTTATTTATTCAAAAAAGCTATTTTGATTTTTAATAAAATTAATTTCACAACGAAGAAAAATCCCGATCTCTTCATTTTCATTTTTAAACTAGATTTATTATAAAATTAATATTCAACCTATCAAAAATCTTCTAGATATAAATACGTTTTTTTATTAGACGCACTGATATATTTGTATCCAGCTTAATTGTAAGAAACGAGTGTTTTCTCTAACTGAAAAAAAAAATTAAAATCCCCATGAAGAAAATAAATTTTAATGAATAAACATTATGTATCAAATACTGTTGATTACTTTTTATTTCACTCGATTTTGCCCTTTTTTCAAAGTGCTAAAATAAAAATAAAAAACTGCCAGCCCCGAGAAGACATAAGCAGGTGCTGCTGCTGCTGGTGTTCCCCATGGCTGGCTCGGAGGTGCTCGCCGAGGCCCCCGTTTTCCCTTCCGTTTCCACGCTTGGCCGCGCCACCCCTCCCGCGCGCGTTCGCCGCGGCGCCGCTCTTGTTTCTTCGCGTGCGTTTCCCAGTGTGTTTTCGTGCTTGATCTCGAGTGGACACTACTGTGAATTTATGTCAACGCGGCCAATTTGCATGCAAATCAACTTGCGAATTAAACTCGAAGCCGAAAAGGTAATTTTTTAATAATCTAAATTATTTGACGAATATATTATTTTCAATTTTAAATATTAAAATTTATAAAATTTATGCCTTGAATAATTGCAATATCAGCTCAAAATTAAATTCACGTCACTAATTTTATTGAATATTTGGCATGAATTTTTTCCATTACTTTTTTTTGTCAAAGTTATCTGTTTCATCTTCAATAAAATTACTCCTGCAGAGGGAAGACAATAATGTTGCGTGAGAGGGTCTCCCCTCAATTACATGCAGGGTTAGCGGGGGAGGGACACAAAATGCAGCTCAATTAAACTGTGAATCACGGTGAAAATGCGTAAATTCATATTCTGTTGCTTCTCTCCATTTTATTATATTTTTGGAACAAATTTTCATTTCTTTGCCACAATTACGACCTTAAATTATTAAAATGGAAAGTGTGTGCTTGTAATTATATTTTGTTGAATGCAAAATGAGCGGCGCAATTAAAATGAAAGGAACTTCAGTTTAATCTGGCCGGGCCATCTTTTTTTACAAGTGTCACTTTCTTCATAATTGTGTCTCATCTTTAATCCCACAGTGACAATTTTCCCAAGCATCTATTATATTTTTTTAATTTGGATGAGTTACTCAATCTGTGAAAAGTTTTATTCCTGAAACGCCGCGCGGAATCAAATCGAGTGAGAAAACTGGCTGTAAAAATAGTATAAAGAGTTGCAATAATAATTATTTCCGCCAGTCCAATATTGCGCGGTGTTTGCACATTTGTAATAAAAAAAGGGAACCCTGTTTGCTCATTCAAATTTCATGCTTGGCTGAGGGGGAGAGATATTAGACATCAGTGGACATTAGAATATTAGAACGTTGAGGGGGAGCAGACAGAAAACATGCACTCGACTCATTTGCGTTGTAATTTCGGAACCAAAGTGCAAACACAATTAACAAGAAGTCAAAATGGTTCAAAAATTGATAGATAATTATACAATTTTTTTGCCCTTGGCTGGAAAGCATTTAATTAAAATGACGAGGATTTTTGATATAATAATATCATATTTTCAGAAATAAAATAATTGAGGACAGCTCATCTCTTTTTAACTTATTTCCGCCACTTAATTCTGACGTGATTCATCGGTAATTAATCCCATGATAATTATTTTTATATTATTTCCAAAAATGCTAAATTGTAAGTTTTAACAATTTAATTATGCATAAAACGATTGATAAATGAGCTGAATAGAAATGTAAACTCGATTTGTTCAGCAAATTCTTAGTGCCTTATAATTATTTATTTTTATTTTCCTCTAATTATTTTTTAAACTGGCTCCAGGGCTCTGGTCATCATAAAGTGCTTTTTTTAATACCTTTTTGTTTATCTTGATTTCTGAATTTCATCAATCCCTTTTCCCTTTCAGTAAAAAATTTTGTAACAAAAATTGGCACTCGAGGATATTTTTATGTCCACATAAATTTTTTTATTCAACAAGCACAATAAAGTCATTGCAAAGCTTTTGTCAAATTAAAGAAAAATAACTTGAATGCAAATTTGGTTATTTATTACCATGTTATTTTTAAATTTACTCTATATTTTCAAGTCAGTGCTAAACAGGCAACTTAATATTAATGGAAATATGAGCAAAAAGGATAAATAAGGTCTCATAAGTCAATAAAAAGTAAAAAGTAATAATAATAACAATATTATAAAAAGAAATACATTTAAGATTCTTATTAGGAATGTGAGTAAAAAGGACAATAATATTCGATATTAAAACAAGAACTATAAGATTCTTACTCAATTTATTGCTTGTATGGGTTTTTTTTTTAATTTTTATTTTTTTTCAGGATTGTAAATTATTAGGGTTTTATCTTATATATTCTTGTTGATGAAAAGAAATTTGGATTTAATATCTTGACAGGTTTTTACTGACACTGCTTGAAAAAATGCAATAGATACAAAAATAGCTTTGAATTAAGAAATTTTTTATTTGCCAAAAAATTATCTTTTTATTGTGTTAAAGAAATAAAGTTTGAAAGAATTGAGATTTCTGCCAACATAAAAAATGACTCTCAGATAATTGTTAGTGTGCGTGTGTTTTTCTGTTCAAATTAGTTTAATTAGTGTAAAGTAGTGTTTTGTTTGTGTTTCAGCTTTAGTGTAAAGCAGTTTCAGGGGTTAATTTTTTAAGAGGTTTTTACGTGGATTTACTGAAACTGTGCGAGAAACACTTGGCTTTAAAGAATGGAATATACAAACCAAAATTTTGACTTTTAATTGAGAAATTAATTTTTAAAATGTCTCAAAAATTAATATTTTAGAGTCACAAAAAAATCAAAATTTCAATTAAAATTCGGAAAATTAGGGTAAACAGAGCAACATAAACTAGTCTGGATCGCGATTTCGCCCAATTCCAGGGCTCATCCAGTTATGTTGCTCTGTTTATCCTAATTTTCCGAGTTTTAATTGAAATTTTGATTTTTTTGTGGCTTTTAAAAATTAATTTCTCAATTAAAGTCAAAATTTTGGTTTGTATATTCAATTCTTTAAAGCCAAGTGTTTCTCGCACAGTTTCAGTAAATCCACGTAAAAACCTCTTAAAAAATAAAAAATGACACCCACTGTAGTGAACCCTTCTTGTCCCTATTCGAAAAACAGACTTTCATCGCCCTTTCCTGCATTTCTCTTTCAACTCTTCCATCTCAAATTGATATAAAATGTAAAATGTGACTTTTAATTATTTTTGCAGGCGCTGCTTTACATTATGACGTGAGAGAGCGCGTGTCGGAAGAGAAAAATGCAGAGCATTTCGCTGCTGTGGTATCTGCTGCTGCACGTTCTAGTTCACCTGGCCGACTCGCAAGGTAACCCGAGCCGCGGCCCCTTGCGCCAATCGCCCCTTTACCACCGCGATATCCCTTCGATTGTTTCTCACCGAACGAGTGCAATACTCAGGGCAGGTGTGCGCACCTGACTCTTGTTTTGCAACGAGATCTGGATTTTCACGACGTAACTGTCAGTTGAATTCGGAAAACCGCAGTTTCGGGCGCACAATAATTTTCATTCCGCTTGGTCGCCCCTGTAAAAATCGCCGAGACACCCTGCTGGGAAAATCTCACAAAACCTTTGGCATTTGTTTATTATTGGTTTTGGTAATTCTTTCTGAACACGATTTATACCAACCGGCAATTTTCACATGCCACGCCAAAAGTCATTGACTTCAAATAAATAAAAACGAATAAAAAAAAAAACGAAAAAACACAAATATGCTAAAACTCTTTGAAAAATTTTATACTTTAAACAGCAATAACATTAGTTTTAGTAATTTAAATTTATATTTTACGTTTTAGAGGTTCTTTTTTGTGATAAAATTATTTTATTTAAATTTTTTATCTAAAATTATGAACAAAATTCTCATTTTTTAGATTAATTGCAATTAATTTAGATTTCTTCTGCATGAAAGCAAAACACTAACTTATTATTATTATTATTTCTTTTTTAATTTTGCGTCTGCCTTTTTGTGCCAGAAAATTGGTTCAAAGAAGCGTCTGCTGCGAGAAAGTTGTTTTTGCGTGCTTCAGTAATTATGTGGCGTAAATGCCTGCAGTGCAATGCTCTATGCAAAATATTAAAGGAGCCAAATTTGATATTCTCTCCGTAGATCAATTTCGACCAGAGAAACAGTGTCAATTGATCGATCACAGTTTCGCGCCGCGAATTTCACACAGGCGCGGAGCAAAAACTTTATATTGGTCAGGTGGACAAAAAAGCTTTGTGGAAACAATTGCGATTGTGCATATAAATTCATTACGCTCACAGACGAGCGAGGGTAATTTGAGAACTGCGGTGACTGGAATTTCTGCAGTAAAAAAGAAACTAGGGCTCTACCTTCTCCAATTTTTTTTTACAGAAAATGAGATCAAAATTGATTAAAAACCAAATTATATTGCGTGAAAAATATAAAAATTGTCTTTTACTACTTTTGTTAAAAAAAATCACTGGATTAAACATTTTTTCTTCAGTTGTTTTTAATTAATTGGTCATCACTCATCAGGAATTGTTTTAATAATTTGGCCCAAAAGAAATTAAAATTTTAAAAGCTCACATTTTTTATATTCTTGTCCATCATATCAATTGCTTGGATGTGTTTTATAAATTCTGAATTTCGTTTCAAATTAATAAGTTAGAAATTCATTACTTTTGATTATAATTATTTTTAGCTTATTTATAAATCTCTACAAAATCGATTTGGTCCGCCAGCAAAAAGCTCCGTTTCAAATTGCAGGTTGACATTCTCTCGCTCTTTTAGCTTACGGTATTTTTGGGACAATCTTCTTGATTACCATCCGCCGCTGAAGGCAGCAATTATTTGCAGCAGCAGGTTTGCAAGTCATCACGGGTTTTGTTCTTTCCACTTCACTTTCTCAAATTACTTTGGTGGAACAAAGACTCGGAGCCAAAAAATGTATAGCGCGGCCCTTTTTATTATGTCCTCTGAAGGTGGTCTGAATTAGAAAAGTGTTATGAGTGCAACCTTTTGTTCGGATTCCAAGATTATTTTTTTCTTTTAATTCCATTTTTTGCAAATTAAATATAAGTGTCAATTTTACAAAAGAATACAGTAACCAACATGATAGCATCTCCCGAAAAAAAAACTGTTAAAATTTTAATTTGTTAAAAAAAAGTCACACAAGTTTGGACTCAGTCAAGATTTGAAATTGTTCGGAAACAAGTTTGAAAAGAAAAAAACACTTTGAAAAATCATATTTGATATAAGAATTAATTTTAATTCACGTATTTTTAGAACTAAAAATTATAGATTTGAAATTTTCTCTGTTTTTACTTCACAAAATGAAAACATTGAAATTTTATACTCTTATAATTTAAATTTTTACTTGATTGATTTGGCAAAAGCGCAAATTAAAAGAGTGACCATTTGCAAGATCTCCATATTTATTTTACTTTAAAAATCAAAATTGAATTTCAACCTCTGTATTTATTAAAAAATTTATTACTCATTTTATTTTTGCAACGCCGGTTCTGAATGACTTCATCTGTTAACCTTCAATTGGGGAGAAGAATAGCTTTTGTCTTTGGCGATTTCGGTATCAATTTACAAAATGTGAGCATCCGAAATTTGGTCGGGCGCATGCATAATGAACGAGAGGAACGAAAGACAAAGGAATCGGTTACGAAAAAAGGAGCTTCGGGATCTGCGAAGGGAGAAGAAAGAGACTTGAATGCGTGCACGGATCACAGCCCGATGGCGAGACGGTCATGCAGCACGCGTTTTTACACCAACAACCAGAATATGCCAACGCAAAGTTTCTTTCTCTTCAAGTCCTGAGCTTTAACACCATTTGTATAATTGTATAAATTTTTTTTATTATAAAAAAGGGATTTCTCAAAATTTTTTGTGGCGCAAATCAATTAATTGCTTCTGCTAATCGGCACTTTTATTGAACGCTTTTGTGCGTTCCACTCTTCATTTCTTAATTCTTAACAACAGTTAATGCATTTCAGTTTTTCCGCACTATTTGCTCCTTATTCTGCCGGCCGCAATAAAATTTTTATTGCTATACGCTTTTTTAGGCTTGCCAATTTAAAAAAAATGAGACTTTTGCAATTTAAATAATTAACTTCTTTTTCTCATTGTGAGAAAAAAATTTAAATTTTCATGATCACACCTCTATACTAAAATTTTTTCATTCAGAAAAGTAAATTATTTGTGCTTGTGCAAAATTTTGATCGATTTTTCGCTTTCTTCGGTGAACTAAAAAAGTCGTGGATTTCCAATAAAGCGGCTAATTTTTTAATCTGCAGCAGGCCACGGTTTAATGAAAAGAAAAAAAAATAGGCCAATGTCGGCGGATTCACTCTCGCTGCAGGAATTAGCTTTAATTGTGGGAACGTCGCTTGCCTTGAGAACGCCAGCAATCGGTGCCATCTCTTTACTTTTTGTTTCTTTGATGAAATGAGGAAAATTGCAGTCTTATTATTTACGTTAATCACGAACGGAGACAAATTTTTATAAATAAAAGAGTTCGCTTGGAGAACTTTAATCGACGGGTACGTTCAACCCTTGCTTTTGCTTTTTTCGAGGCAGGTGTACTGTTCCGGTGCATTTCCTGAAAGTCGGCCGCGAGAATGTAAAATGTGATTTGCTTCTTGCTGGGTATCGCGGCGTGGCGCGCGACGAGCCGAACAGGAATCATGCTTTGTAGTTTTATACAGAGGAGAGCCAACTTTGATATAGACGCCCTCCTTTTGCTTCCCTTTTTCGAAACCTTCCGCGCCGAGCTGACGTAACCAACGAGACACATTTACTTCCGTAACAGACTGTTTTTTTTTATCTCACGAGAGATTCTTTCTTTGTAATCAACTCGGCCACGGGAGAAAATTGATAAATTTCTTTCGTAACAAAATTATTTGCAGAAAGTGCACCGAATCGAGAAGTGTGGTTCGCACCTGCCGTAAAACGCACTACTGCGCTCTCACCAGAAATATATTTCTTATTAATTCGATTTTTAAAGATTAAATAAAAGTTAAATTTTATTTTGGTCCAGGAATGAGGTGTCGTGAAAAGTGGATTTTATTAAATTTAAATTGTAAAATATAATTTTGCAGACAAAAATTAATAATAAAATGTAGAATTTGGTCAGCTCTTAATTTTGGGCAACAAAAATTTTGGGATGACAAAATATTAAAACGGTTACCATTTTGCAACAGTGATTTCAGAAATTGTTGAGAGGTAACTGCACTTTTTAAAGACAAAGAGCGGCGTGTCTTTCGTCATTTCGTTTTGTGATGCTACTCGGCCGTGAACTAAAAAGGAGCAATTTGCATCAGCGCTGAGGATAGCAAAGCTGTAAAATAAAATTTAAAGAATTCCAATACTTTCGATTCTTGATTCAAATGATAATAATAAAGAATCGAGTTTTACATTATAATTTTTTGTTTATTAATTGATTTTTTTTTAATTTCCCAAATTTTTATTATATTCCCGTGTAATTAAATTCAGAATTATGCAACATGTTCCTGAAAGTATTTGATTGTTTTATTCGCGTAAAAATCCTATCATCTTTATTAAAAAGGAATTATTTTGTAGCTTTAATTTTGATAAAAAACGTTCACCGTCACAAATTTTCTTTTTGCACCAATTAAAAATTTCACGCTTGTCACTCGAGTGGCTCGACGAATCGTTATATACTGACGGTTTCGCTCTCGTTGTTCACAGGATTGGACAACAGGTGCTACCTGCAGACAGGCGGCTCGGCCGAGAGTTTCTTTGTCGCCGAGGACGCGCCCGTCGGCTCCGTCATCGGTCAGTGTTTTTCAATTTCTCTTTTTATTCCAAAATTCATGCCGAATTTCAGGCTCAGTCAGGGTGCACGGTGACCCTGGAGAACGCGGTGACATTTCACTGCGCCTCCGAGAGACTGACTCACCCGTGCAAATTGCACCTGGCACCGGCAACCTCACGCTCACCAGGAAACTGGATAAGGAGGTTTGATTCACTGAAACTCATTCGTCATACCGAATTATTTTTCTCGATTTTTCCATTGATAATTCATATTGATTAATTCATTTTTGCTTATGCGCTTTTCACTAATTTTAATTATTAAAACGCGTTCGTTATTTTTTGCGACTGAAGAAATTAATGCAAAACTATTTGCAATTTTTTTTCCTTTTACACGCCTAATTTTTTTAGTATAAGAAAAATAATGTTGTTAATTTGTTAGTGTGAAAGTGTGTTTTTTGTAAATTTTAGTGTAGAGTTGTGTCGTGTTTGCGTTGTTAAGTGTATTTCAGTTTCTGTATTAAATTTTCAAAAGAATTTTAACGTGGATTCAGAAACTGAGCGAGAAAACCAATGCTCGGAAAAACGAATTAAAATGTCCAAATTTCAACTTTTAATTGGAAATTTTAATTATTTTTAAAACGGATTAAAACTTCTGTTTTAAAATAATTAATATTTCCACTTAAAACTAAAGAATTAAGACAAGCGGCAACACCCTGAACATGACTAGGATCATGATTTCGCTTATTGAAAGCTCATCAGCTAGCCTTTTCCAACGTGTACCTCGAACAGAAATTTTTATGTTTTATGTTTTTTATGTTTTATAAATAATTAAAATTTCCAATTAAAAGTTGAAATTTGGATATTTTAATTCGTTTTTCCGAGCATTGGTTTTCTCGCTCAGTTTCTGAATCCACGTTAAAATTCTTTTGAAAAAAGAAAAATAATATTTGAAAAAAAAATTATTAGGGCATCGACGGCCCCTCGTCTGTTTATGTCAACGTCATCTGCGACCGACAACGAGCTCCCGGAGACCCAGTGAGTTCCTTAACCCTTTAACCTCAAAGACACAATTTAAAACGAACTTTTTTGAGCAGAGTTTTGTCATCCCCGTGAACATCAGGGTTACTGACGCCAACGACAATGCGCCTCAGTTTCTCAACGCGCCCTACGTTCTCAACATTTCTGAGGTTGGTTTTTGCCACATAATTTTATTTTATACAAATTTTAATTTTCTTATGTAAGGTGACCGTGGTCGGCACGCGCGTTCTTCAGGGCATCAGGGCTATTGACGTTGACCAGCAGGGCCCTTACTCCACAGTCCAGTACTCCGTCTTGCCTGGCCCACATTCAGTATTTTTCTATTTTTCTAGCTTTGGCAAATTTAAAAAATTATATAAAATTTAGGATTATTTTGTGTTCATTAACGGTTTGGAGGGGACTTTAGTGCTAAGGAAGGCGCTTGATTATGAGACCCTGACCAACTTCACAGTAACCCTTCGCGCCCAGGTTTGTGCATTTTACGTTATAGGTTGAATTAAATACTTTACTGTTAAAATAAAAAGGACCAAGGAAATCCGCCGCAAGTGACAGACACAATTCTTTATGTAAATGTGGTGGACGCGGATGATCAGAATCCTCGATTCTTCGACGACCGATACATGGCTATTGTCCCTGACAGACCCTTGCAGGTGAATTTTTCGTTTAATTTTAGACACAAAACTGTTCAAAGATTAGACTTTCTTTTTACCCAGGTCAAATTTATAAGTATTAAATAATTAAATTTAAAATAATTTTTTAATTAGTAAAAATATTATTAACTTGCTATTTTTTATGAAAAAACCCTAATTTCAATAATTTTAATTTTTCTTTTTCTCTTCAGGGGACCGAATTGAAAATCCACCCCAGGGATATCATGGCGTTCGACCAGGACGTGGGCATAAACGCCACCATCCTCTACACATTTAACGGAGGTTTTTGCTTTTATTAAGTTTTTTTAACCATGCCATATAATTGGTTGTTCTCAAAACAGTCACTGGAGACTACAGATTTTTTGAAGTGGACCAAACAACGGGGAAGGTCACCTTGCGAAGACACATCAACGACGATGACATTCTGCAGCCGGCCACCTTGGTTGTCAGGGTATTTAAATTTAACAATTTTTCCTTATAGAAGTTTCATATTATTTGAATTTGGCAGGCCTCGCAGCACGACAACCCTGACAGATACTCGCTGGCCACCCTGACGGTGGCCCGCGTCGGCACCAGAGGCGCCGAGATGCTGACCTTCCTACAAAAGGACTACACGGCCAGTGTCCTCGAAAGCCTGCCAGTCGGAAGCGTCATCCTAACTCTGCTCACCTCCAGGCCTGGCGATAAGGTTAATTTTTTTCTTAATTTTATTTTTACAAATAAATTCTCAAATTTTATTTTCATTTTGCACGCTATTTTTTTGAAATTTGAATATATTAATTTTTTATGAAGAAAACTCATTTTTGTTCTTAATTTTTAATGAGCGCAGAAGGTACGGATGTGGGTGGAGGAACGCGGAGAGAAGGTTGGAAATTTTGCGGTGACACCAAGTGGAGACGTGACCCTTCTGAAGGCTCTCGACTACGAACTGCGGCAAAAGTACACATTCCTGGTGCACGCCACCGACGGAATCATGGTATGCTTTTTACTTGACCATTTTTTTAATTTTATTAAAATTTTAAATTTTCAGAATTCGACAGCGCGAGTGGAGATAAAAGTGCTGAACGTTAACGATTGGGACCCGCGCTTCAGGTACCCACAATACGACTTCCGCATCAGCGGCCGCCACCTGCCCCTGAGTGGGGCTATCGTCGGCACGTTAGAAGTCGCTGACGGGGATTTCGGGGACAAGATCAGTCTTGAACTCAGAGGCCCCTCGTCGAGGTAAAAAATTCCTTTTTTAGCAAAATAAAGTATATAAATGATAAAAATTTAGAGCGTTCACCATCAATGACAAGGGTGAAATTAGAGTGAGCAGACCTGAGCTTCTGAACTCCAGCACGGCCCATCTGGTTGCTATTGCCATGGACAGCGGACAACCTCCTAGACAGGTTATTTTGTTGGAAAAATCGTTTAAAAATATTCAATATAAAGAGTTAAACAACCACGGCAACTTGTCCAGTTAAAACAAAATCAACATCTTGAGGATTTTCTTAATTTGTTCCCAATTTAGCGCCCTGTTTTTCAAAATGTTTTGCGGGAATTGTGCGTGCGATCTCATCTTTTTTCAATACTATTTAATTTTTTTCTTATAAATTATTGTGAGTCTGCCTTTTGCTGATATTTTTTTGCACTTTCTGATTTTTAATGAGATTTTAATTGACTACATATCTAAAATTAATATAAATTTCAGGCCTCTGTGCCAATCACTGTGAGTTTTCCTGAAGCAGTCGGTCTGCGAGGCTCGATTGAGGAACCAAATAGCAGACCTGCCCTTTTGGCCACCGTTCTAGGGTCCCTCCTGGGTCTTCTAGGTCTAATAGTGGCTCTTCTGCTCATTTACATATACAAACAGTAAGAAACCGCAAAATGATATTTTTTATTATTAATATTATATAATTAAAGTAAAAATAGCAAGCGAAATCGAATGGTGGACGACAACAGCAGGGACAAGCTGCCGTCCAAGATGGACAACCCTCTGTTCGGGGGCGCGCAGTTTTTGACGGCCGGCAACAGAATCAGTGCCAACGACATCCCCACTCTTTATACTGCCACCGTCAAAAGTACTTTTTTTTAAATAAAAATAATTTTTAATTATTTTATATAAAAATAGGAAGTTTGAATGGGGTCAGCATGGGCGGAATGCTGTCCAACATGTCCCGACAGGTAGCTCCGGCGGCGCCTCCAAAGGTCTCGTGGCCCAAGGGCTCCATCCCGAGACGAGTGAAGAAGCTCAGCTGGGACGACGAGAACAATTCCTCCAGCACCGTTAGCCCCACGCCAAATGGAAGAAGGGTATTTTATTTTCGTTTTTTCAATTATTATTTTTTATTCTTTATCAAAAATTTCTATTTCAGACTGAATTGGACCCTGACGTGAGCGTCACTCCTTTGACCAACCACAACGAACCCAGTCTGACGGTTTACTTTTAAATTTCCACGACAGCACAAAAAAAATGTAAATAATTAATTGATAATTAGAAAAAAAAGTGCTGAAATGTGATTTTACAAAACCAAATAAATTTACTGAGCTCTTTTATCTGTAGTATAAAAATGTATTGCTTAATTTATGATATTTGTTTATTACTAATTTTTTTTTGTAAGACAAAATAATAATAGGCATTATAAATATTAAGAAGTTTCAAAGCTTTATTTATTTTTCCGCCCACCATTATCTATAAGAAAGTGAAATGAATAGCAGGGCGGGCACGGCGCTTTCTTATAAGAAGTGTGATGAATTGAGACGAGGTCAGTGGGTCGACGGCCTGCAGGAGGATGCTAAACTCGCGCGCACAATGACACAAAGAGAGAGTAGCAGGGAAAACCCTTAAGACTTTTTACGACAGCAGCGTAATAATCTTCAGCAAGGCGTTGATCGAGACGGACGTAATATGCGGTGGCCGTTGATTGCGTTGCTCCTCTCGGTCTTAGGTTGCGTCTCGGCAGACAACGTGACCACCACCACAGGTCAGTTAAATTTCGATTCATAAAAGCCAAAAATCTATCTTTTATATTGAATTTCCTGAAAAGAAGAGTCTTCGAGGGTAGACAAAGTGATGAAGGCGCCCTTCCCGTCAGGAATGTACAATCCCTCAGGTTCCCAGCAACACCTGAATCGGGACCGAGGCGAGGTGAGTGAAACCGACCTGTACCTTCTCGGCGCCATCGAAAAGCTCACCTACCGCCTCGACTTTATTGAAAAGAGGCTGCGGCGCACAGAGGACCTCCTTTACCATGTAATGGCCGGACAGAACAACGCTGCCCACAAACAACCTGGTGAAAGTGAGTTTATATATCAAGTTTGAGCGAAGATATTAATTATTTTTAATAAAATAAAAAAGAGGCGGACGCGTGTCCAGCGAATTTCACACGGGCGGCCGGTGGCTGCTATTTCTTCAGCACCGACCCGCTGCCAGGACAGAGAAGGGGCAGCGCCATGGGCAACTGGAAGGCAGCGGCTGCGGCTTGTAAAGCGCTGGGACAGGGCGCCGCATTGGTTGAACTCGAGTCGGTGGAAGAAACACAAGATATTGTCACACACCTCAAGGCGGACCCAAAAATCAGAGGTGATAGAAACTTTTACGAGTCGTTTACATTAAGACAAAAAATAACATTTAACTAAGATAAAGATTTTATAGTTCTAATATTTGTTTCTGTCAAATAGATAAGAGTTACTGGACGGGAGGTTTGAACCCTGGCCTGTTGTGGATTTGGGCCGACAGCGGACGTCCGGTATCGGCCAACGGCGGTCACAAGAAGCCTGGTGGCGGGAAAAAACAGGAAATCCGAGGCAATGGCCGCTGCCTGCTGTTGGGCTACGACCCTGGCTTCCGAGGCTACAACTTGGTGGGCGCCGACTGTTCCGCTGTCCAGCACTTCATCTGCGAGGCCGAGGACAACAACACGGGACAGGCGCTCGATCGAATTCAACGCAACCTCAGACTGTTTGGAAACACGACTGCTCATTCATAATCATTAAATTTAAGCTCATTTAAGTTCATTTGTTTTTATTCTAGTAGTAATTCTGATGATTAATGGTCATTATAAAATGATCGATTAACAAGTTAAAATGAATTAACGTTTGCCGGGAACGCTAAAATAGTTTTTTCACTGTAAAAACAGACTTTGAATGCTAGGGGGTGTCCTTCATCGCGTAGTTGCCAATCTTGTGCACTGAACCAATGTCCCTGCGCAGCATCCGCAGGGTCTCCTTGACTCTGGCGTCCGAAACCTCCTTGCCGTAGATCTGCGGAGCACGGCGCTCTAGCGTCAGGTTCCGCTCTTCCAGCTCGTTGATGCTTTCCTCCAACTGGTCCTGCAGAAAGTGGATGTGCTTCAAGAGAAGCACACGGCACTTTTCCGGCTTGATTGCTGCCTCGGGCTCGGGTGCTGCTGGAGGGTTCAAGACCAGCACTGATGTGTTGTCTAATGTTGTTTCTGTGGAAAATTTTTTCGTTGAATTTACCAATTGTGGATTTTTGTTTCTAAATTTTAACTTTGCAAGTTGTCTGAACAACAACTACTTTAATGATCCTCACCTGCAGTTGGAATGCTTTCGGCCAAGTTGGTGGCAAGGTGCTCGATTTCCAAGGCGCTGAGTGGCAATTTCAAAGCAGGATGTAGGTCTGCATCGTCGACATTGCCCTGGCTGCCAGAAGTGCCCGGGATGGGCTCAAACTGGACGTCCCCTTCGACCAAGTCGGGTTCCAATTTCACCACCTCCAAGGGCACGAAGGTGTTCTGTGAAGCTGCTGTTGTTGCTAGCTGGCTGCCCTTGAGATCACCCGACCTGCACGGCTCTCCGTTTACCAACTCTTTCCACTCCTTGGACCACAGGTATAATTTTGGATGGTCTTTTTTTCTGTTAAATTTAAATAATTGTAATTTCTCAAGTTTCTAAAAGTTTCAGTAACTCACTGTGAAATATTAATTTGGATTTTCAATGCGTGCATAATTTCGTTGAGACTAAGTGCGGCGGCTGCAAGGTCTTGCGTTTCTTTCAATGCTTTTTCCAATGAACTTCTCTCCAGCTTTTCATTAAGCCTCAAAACAGGTAACCTACAAGGAAAATGTTAAAATCCATCTTGTTTAGCATTTTGCTATTAAATACCTAGGCAGAGATCCCTTCTTGAGCCAGTCCTGGTCGTGCGAGTATTTCCTTGACTTTCGCTCTCGAGGGGGATTTCGACACACGTGACATATGAACTTGTCTGGCACATCTTCCTCGCGGTCAATGAAATTACAAAGACCGTGTTGCCAGCAAAAGCACAGGTCGCACTGAATGATCAGACCATCCTCTTCAGTGTAGCCACAAACACAGTTGATCAACTCCATTGCGCCGTCATCCACCAGTTGATCCTTTCGGGGAGATTTCCGTGGAGACTTCTTTGGGATCGGGGGAGCAGGCGCTGCAGAAATTAAAATAAGTTATTTTTAGCATCAGCATTGTAGAAAGTAGTCAGATATTATTAGTGCTTTAAATCATTCCAATAAAATTTAATAAATAGTTTAAACAATATTATTTTTGCAGTTGATTCTAATTATATAAAATAAAATGCGTTTTACCGTTTCCCTAAGGATGAAATTTCTATTTGTCGAGAAATACGTACTTGAATATAAATCTCATCCAAACATGAATTTAGTACATAAACATCAGAAGAACAAATAAAAAATTCTTAACCCTCTGGTGCCAAAAGACAGTTATTTCAAAAGCAAAGCTGATTGAAAATGTAACCTACGTTTTGTAATTGCCAAAGGTTTTTCTTCTTTGGTCGCGAATTCTTTACAGTTGTTCACATTCTTCAAGGGTGTTGAGAAGTTCATTGGCGGCGTCATCAAGGCTTTTTTCAAAACAGGCATTTCGAAACACTTTTTTGGCTCTGTTTTCTCAAGCTTTTCCTTCACTTCCGGTGCTTTTGGCGGAAGGGATTTTCTTACAGGCAACAATGTTCTGCAGAAAATCTTATTTAGACAACAAAAACGATGTCAGGAGAAACATTATTACTTGACTTTTAGTCCAGATTTAGAGGCAGACTTTGAGCTTGGTTTCCCCAGCTGTATTCTGGGGGTTTGCGAGCTGAGTGGCGGCGTCATTGGTAGCTCTTCCACTTTAACGACTTCAGGAATTGGCGCTTTAACAGGACTTCTGCAGATATACAATGTCAGAGCAATATTCAAAGAATTAATTCAAACGACTCACTTGACTGGTCTCTTTTTAGGGGCATTACTCGAGTTAGAGGATGCACTGGATGTGTGGGGGTTGCTGAAATTTCTAATCATAGATGCCGTGGAGGGGAGGTCACCAATGTAGCGGGCGTATGCGTAGTCCAGCACCTGTGGCACCACATCCATTTGCTCTTTGAGCTCCGGATGATAGTGTTTTATGTGCATCTGTGAGAAAAACAAATAATTTAATCTTTACTCCAAATTGCAATTTAAATTAAATTGAGAGCTAAATTCTCATTTGAGCAAGATGAATATTTTGCTTGTTTAAGTTTTATTTCATAGCAGTGCTCATTAAAATTATTCCAACATGACTCAATAAGCAAAAAACAGTAAAATATATACAAGGAGAAGTGGTGAAGGCAAGAATTAGGGGCAATAAAAATAAAAATTAGTCCTTCTTACAATATTTTAAAAAGGATATTTATTTTTAAATAAATATGGGCGTAGTTTTGCATTTTGAATATTTACTTCTCCTTCATTAAATATTTATACGCACCATGATAAGTTTCTCCTTTCTCAAGAGTTTTCCACAGCCTTCTTTTGGACACTTTAAGTTGTCTCCGTCCTTTTCGACTTTCAAAGTGCCAATTATAATATCTGTAACAACATCACATTTAGAGAAATCTTAAGACAAATTCAAAATCACAAATACCATTCTGCTCTTCTGGCACTTCCAAGGGTACTTCTGGCAAAATAACCTCCGGAGAAACAACTTTTTTTGGTTGCAGTAACTGATGCGATGGTATGTCTTTGTTCACAATTTCTTTAAAACTTTTACTCTCAGGTGTTTCAGCTGTGGGACACTCAAACTCCATCTCCAGCTCTTCCTTGCCTTCTGAAGGCACGGAAGCATCCATGGATTTTCGGGGTGGCCGACCTCGACCTCTTTTATGCACCACCGGCAAATTTGTTGTTGTTGGAGACGGAAGCTGATTCACGTTAAAAGAGTTACTTAAAACGATTAAATGTTGATAAAATTCAATACTTTTTGCTCTTCAGGCTCCTCAGTCTTGAGTCTTTTAGCAGGAACTGGAGTAGAGCTTTCAGAAGTCATCGGCTTTGAAGTGCTGGATTTTCTCCTGAATAGTTCTGCGACATTTATTTTTCTCTTTCGCTGCCTTCTGCTCTCTTTGCTTTCCAGATCTTCAACCTGTGGTTCTAGAGCAGCAGGAAGTGCCACTAGTGTCGGTGGACTTGGCTGTTTTAAATGATTTAATCAGTTTTGTTACTTAAAATTAATACAAAGAAAATTTACCAAAAGGTCCGAGGTCTTGCTTTTGGAAATTTTGCTCCAGCTCACTATCTTCTCGAGTCCATCACTGAACACCACTTTATACATATCTATGGACAACAAAGTTGATTAATTGCATTGTACATAACTCGGGAATTTTAAACTGCATTCAATAAAAAGTGGACAAATAAAGAGATATTACTTTGGGAGAACAAAACCTGTTTTACTTTGCATGAATGGAAAATACGCAAATCACCATTTTCAAGAACGTCGACCACTGTGGCAGGATACTTTCTCGAATCTGTCCAGACGGCTTTGACGCACTCGCCCACAATAAACGAGACACAGTCCTCCTTGTTCTCAATCTCGGGAGGCTCGGCCGCTACAGACGGCGTCTTGTTCTTCACCCCTGATCCTGCTGGCCTCCTAATTTGACTGAGGGTTAAATTTAACACAGTAAAAAAATGTATTATTTAACTGACCCTCTTTTTCTGCTCGGGACAGGGGTAACAACTGGAGGGGCTGGAGGGGCGTTTTCACCCAACGGCCGAATTCTGTTGCTGTCCATTGGGATCCACTCGTCGTGTCTCGCGGCCCAGTTTACGTAGTGTATCAACACGTCTGCACCTTCAATATCCACTACCTTTGCCACATACCTTGATAGTACACGGAAAATTAGTGTTTTGTTTCTTCAACTGGATTTTGAATTACACACCAAATGTCTGAGGGAAGGTCCTTAACTTCGATGCGAAGTCCTTTGTTGAATTCAAGTTCAAGCTTGTTGGAATTATTGTTCTTCTGGATTTCAAAGTTTTTGTCAGCCTCCTTGTAGTTCTCGAGAGTAAATTCCGCCTCAGTTTCCAACTCCGGATTGCCGTTCGGTGACGTTTTCTGCCTCTTTTCCTTGCTAGATCCACTCAATGACCTGAAATCCGGCAAAATTATTTCGGTTAGTCCCGGCCCCGACGGAACGGCCGACGGAAACCATAGAAGGCCAGACTGATTGAAATCTCACGCACTTTTCCCTGTTCCTCTTGATTTTGTTGTTTTTGATGTCTTCAACCGATTCGCTCGCTTTTTCTTCATCTGCCATGCTCAGGGGCAACCGCAATCTGCGAATAATTAAAAATAATTTAGCATATTGCGTCACTTTCGCGCACAGCGAGTCTGCCGTAGCGAGGATCTGCTCGTTTTTGAACATTACATAAGGGCGGCAAGGAGGCGGCGAGCCTCGTGTCGGGAGACGGCCAATTCGCACCTCGACTCAGTGCATTCCGCGAGCACGGTGCTCAAGAATAGGGGGGACACGCTTTTCCGGGAAAGCGTTGGACACCGGCAGGTTAAAAACGCAAGAAACCAAACCTGAATTCGACGAACCGTACAGTCCCTTCTTTTCACGCGTCCTTTCGAAAATCATCGATCATCTTGCATTGACTATCGAGGTACTCTCCGCGCCATCTATGGACCAGCAACGAAACCAAAAGGGGAAGTACATCAAAAAGTGCTCTTCTTCCCTTGTGAATATGTGAAGAAAGAAAATAATAAAGTTTAAACTGTTTAAATATTTAGTAATTATATTATTTTCTGGACAGGTTAGTGTTGTGATTTACTGCTGAAATGGTTGAAATAATATTTGACTTTTAAAATATTTGTCTGCATTTAAATTAATTTTAATAAATATAAAATATTACAAAAAGCATCCAAAGAGGGAAAATTTTATATGATCGATGATGAAAGTTTATTGTCTTTGTTTTTTTTTAATCGGTTAAATTGGAGTTGCCTTCAAAAATATCTTTTATTAAAAATTTCACAGGATTTTCATTTGAAATTTAATTAAAGCAACATTTTGAAAGTGATTTCAATAGTCATAATATTAATAATAAATTCATATTATTAATGTTTTTTTTTGTCTTTTCTTTCACTTCTTCACCACAAAAGATGGCTGGATTGCCTTGACTTGCAGCATTTGAAGAATTTGTTGGGGTTGTCCGGGCACGGGCCGGCTTAGGACACGGATGACCCGTGGCTGCTGACCGCCTACGGTTTGAACCAAGAGAGGACTGGGTCTGACAAATGTGGTTTGGGGACGAATAGTCACTAGTGGAGGTGGCTCCTGGATTGTTATGGCTGAGGGTCGACTTGGAGGTGAGGAGATGCTGGGTGCGGCCCGAAGACTAGTTGTTGGGCTGGTTGAGGAAAGGCTAGGGGCGCAGCTGACACTGACAGTTTTTGATGTAGGGAGGATCTGGGGGCTGAGAGACAACTTGTTAATTTATAATTTTGGATTTTCTCCATTTTAATTACCTTTTCTTTATAAAGACCAGTTGTTGCTGCGAGCTTGGTAAGGGCTGACTTAAAGGTTGGCCCACAATCAGAGGTGATCGACTGCTTGGAGTGGAGATGGATTTTGATTGAGGACGGCTCAGTGACGCGGAGCTGCTTCTAACGGCCTGAGGACTAGTCGTAGGGCTGGCAGAGGAAAGACTTGGGGAGCAGCTGACACTGACAGTTTTTGATTGAGGGCGGATCTGAGGGCTGAGAGACAGCTTTTTAAAATACAATTGAAGATTTTTGCCATTTTTATTACCTTCTTTTCAAAATGACTAGGCGCTTTCCTTGCGTGTTGGGAGTATCTAGAAGCAGTGAGCTTGGTGAGGCTGGAGGTTGGCTCATAATCAGAAGTGATTGGCTGCTGGGGGTGGAGATGGTTTGTTTTTTTGGACAGCTGCTTGCAACGGCCTGAGGACTTTTTTTGGGGCTGCAAGAGGCAAGGCTTGGGTCTATTTTAGATCGAGGGCGCATCTGGGGGCTGAGAGACAGTTTTTTAATAAATGATTTCAGATTTTTAGTATTTTTTACTTCTTCTTTTTAATGACAGGGCGCTTTCCGTCGGTTTTTGGAGTAGGTTGGGTGCAGGCACGTTTTGAAGGCAGCAAGTCATCCAGTGGTGCATCCTCGTTGTCCTCATCTACCTCACTCTCCGCATGGGTCAGCTTTCTCTTGGGGGCACCAAAGAGAGCAGAGGCATCTTCTCCACCATCCTTAGCCTTGCTCCTAGCTCTTTTCTTTAAGGTTGCTGCCAGCTTGGCAAACTTTGAGCTGACCTTCTCCTTAGGCATGTCTGGTGTTCTGCAATTTAATCGAGAGTTTAATAAATAATTATTCACGATTCAAACATCAAAAAACAAAAAAAAAATATATGGCTAAACCTCTGGCAAACAATCTGCGCAGAAGGGCTAGAAATATTATATTGCTGCAATTAATAAAATTTAGAGTTGAGTCGTGTAATCTCACATTTCTTTATCTTCATCCAAAGTGTCAGAGGAAGGCGTTTCTTTATCTTCATCCAAAGTTTCAGACGTAGGAATTTCATTCAAAGTATCATACGAAGGCAAACAGCCAAACACATCTCGAAGGTTTTCGTATGCTTTAGGGCTACACTGGTACAACCCTAAGCAGATATTTTTCATCTTCTGAGTATATCTGCAACCCCGACCACTCCGTGAAGCATTAGTAACAATGCACAGGACTAATTCATATTGCACAGGATTGAGGACAGATTTTATGTACTGAAGAGACATTTCTTTGTAGTACTTTCTTGTAAATCTTATGTTTTCGGCAGCCGCCCTGAGCCTGTTGTTTATGCGCTGAAGGTTGTGCACCTTGAGCCTGAGCTTTTTGATGTCTTCCGGCAGCTTCTTGTACTCCCTGACGTTCTTTTTGCTCACATGTTGCACCTGGATGTCATCAACAGTCCCAGTTTTTTGCTTCGGTTCCGGATTGGTGGGTTTTTCTACAGGGTCAGAGATGATAGCTGGTTTCAAAATTAATTATTTTTATTTAATTTCTTTCACTTTTAAATAACTAACCTTTCTGTTGGTGTTCACCTCTGAACGGGGCCTCAGGCTTGCTTAATATGGGAACAAAGCGAGACATAATCGGGCTGATAATGTCATCAGCTGCATCATTCAGCATGTCAACTGGGCTTTGACCAGCAGTCGACGGCTTGTTAGCTTTACGAGAGTCAGAATTGGAAAAGTGTTGACTGCAAATGAAGTAGGTGCGATGCATGGACAATTCCTCTGGTGTTTTACTTAGCAAAGCAGTGTTCCGGCAGAAGGACATCCATTTCATGCAGCTGTGTAATTAATATCAAAGATGATTAAATAATTTACAAAATAAATATTAACTCACATCAATTTGTTCTTTGGAAAAAAATGGCAAGTGATTCCATTTTTATGGTAGGGTTTTTTCCTGTTGAAATCACATCCATTCACGGCGCATTCGTTGCAACTTTTCACTCTAAAAAATTAAGGAATTAACAAATAGCACATTAGAGCTAAAATTTTGTAAAAAAATTAATTTATGAACAAAATTGCATTCCACTAAAAAAAAAACTTGCCTCTCAATCAGCTCTGTAGGTGCAAGTTGCTCCGTCATGTCCTGGGAGGGACCATTGTCTGTTGTTATTGTATTTATAAGCTCTCCTGAAATAAAATATAATTGAAGAGACTTAAAAAAAGCGCGAGTCAATCTTGATCTTGTTTACCATCAACGCTCTGGGCTTCTGGCTCAGTGCTCTGGGGTTTTGGCTCAACGGTAAGAAGGGCTTTGGGCTTATTGAATCTAGGGATGGCCCTATATCTATGAAGTCGTAGTGCTGGCTCTGCCATATCATCTGATTGTTTGATGTAATAATCAAGAGCGTCGAAATGTTGACTACAGATGAAGTGAGATTGCTTTGTCGACAAATCCTCTGGGGTTTTACTGTTGACGATTGGATTCTGACAAAATGACATCCATCTCAAGCAGCTGGAAATCATGAAGAGATTAATTGAACATCAAATTATTTAAGTAAAAAATCTTTACAGCAGCTCGTTTCGTGGAAAATAATGTCTCTGGATTCCAGGTATGTGGTGTTCCTTGCTGCGGTTGTAATCGCATCCCATAACAGCGCAATCAGACACCAATTTTTTTCTGCAACCATTTAATAAATTATGAAGATTAAATTTTCAAATTAAAACATAATTTCTCATTATTTATGAGAGAATACAAAAACTTCTAAAATAAAACTCTTACTTTGGAACTTCCAGAGCATCACTTTCGACGGTGTTGTCCATGGCTCTGTTGCTCTCAATTTTATATACCAAAATCAAAAAGAGAGTCCTGTTTTCAACGTGTGCATATTTTTGTTTGAAATCAACTGTGAAGTGAAATTTGTCTGAATGATTCAGACAAACGAGCTAGAAATGATGAAACGCCAGAGAAAATGAGAACTGAGGACAACATCAACATGCAAGTTTTTTAGGATAAATAGTACGAAAAGGGGAGGAGCCACGCATCAACTTTCTATTTGATAAAATTTACCAGCTTAACATGGTGAGGATACGGAAGCTCCGCCTTTGTTCTTATTTTCTATGATACTTGTGTTCTTTTGGTTTGTTGTTGTTTTGGTACCACATTTTACCGCTTTTTCCGCTTGCGGCAAGCACAACGTTTGGTTGCTTTGGACGGCGAACGTTCAAGTGTCCGTTAAGGGTCCAGGCTGTCCAGAGACAAAATTCAGCTACCCTAAAATTTGTAATCGTCGAGAGAAATTTAATATTTTTACACACGTACAGTCAATTAAAGTAGCAGGTTGATCAGAAAACTTTATTTTCTACATTTCAATTGGATTTTTTTATCTTTTATTTACATAAAATATTTAGATTTTTTTTTAAATGAGAGTGACAACAGCAACGACCCTACGTTATTATTATTTTACTAATTTTATTTTTATTGTTGTAGATCTATAAGATGGCATCTTCTTCGTCAAACACATTCCAAGATTCGGACCTTCAGGACCTTGGCCTGAGCGATGACGAACCTGAGACTGCTTCAGGTGTTCTGAACAAGTTCCAGGCAGCATGGATCAATGAAAAGTTCAGTCCAGAGCTGCTGCCGTATCAAGGAGACTTTGTCGAGTGTCTGATAGAACAGATCAAGTACATGGATAACAATGTCCGCAAGCTGGACAAAAGAGATATCAGGTCGGCGCTGCAC
Organism: Neocloeon triangulifer; assembly: GCF_031216515.1. NCBI lineage: Eukaryota > Metazoa > Arthropoda > Insecta > Ephemeroptera > Baetidae > Neocloeon > Neocloeon triangulifer. Next base: position 2,040,914 of record NW_026775555.1, on the reverse strand, counting down.
GCCCTTGAGCTAAGTCGCATCAAGTACATGATCACCGACTACCTTCGAGTTCGGCTAAGCAAGATAGAGCGCTTCACATTTAGCATCCTAGAGGCCGAAAGTAGCCGCAGTGGTGACGACCTCTACCTGTCCGAAGGAGAGTTCCAATTTGCCAAGGACCACTTTGCCAACACGCAGACCGCCCTGCAAACCATTGCCCTGAGACACTTTCCGCGGCCTCTGGCCTCCTTTGAGCCAACAAAGATGGCTGTCCAACCACCCTTAAACAGTTACGTCTTTGTTAAGGCCACGAAAGCCGTGTCTGGACTGATTCTGCCCTCTGAGGATCCTGAAGAGCCAGATGAGGAGGTTGACCTTGATGAGAACTCGCAACACATTCTGCCATATCAGCCTGTTGCGAATTTAGTCAAAAGTGGCAGTGTGAAATTAATCTAAATATTTTTGCTGTACAAATTACAATTCCAATAAATTTTATATTTCCTAAGGTTTACATTTTTTTACTTTAGAAGAAAAGACCCCGAGGTCTGCGGCCCATCCCTTGCCGTTCGAACAGAATGTTGAATTTGTTTACAAACTGGTTGATGTCATTGCAGCCTTTTGTGATGGTGCCCAAATATGTCATCAGACCAACATCGCTTGATTGCTGGAAAATCATGAGAGCAATTAATATACAAAACTGAAAGAGAAATTCTTTTGATTTGTTGCTCATATTTTTCAAGAGAAATTAATAGGTTACAATTGAAAAGTAAAATAATAATAAAGAGCAAATTATTAAAGTTATTTCTTTCCAACAAAATGCCTGACTAGAACAGCAAAAACTTTCGAAAAGATTTTTGATGTGGAATAGAACAAGATCAGTATTAAAAAACTCACATTATAGAAATCAGCCCTAAATCTTTCTGAGTCCATGACAGGAAGGTGCTTGCTGAGGCTGTACGCATCCCTCAAGACGTCTTGTCTCAGGGGAAGCTCTCCACTTTGCACAGCCTTCGAGTACTGCAGCAACAACTTGACCCTGCTGTGCAACATTTTGACGGCTGAATGTTGCGCTGTCAGATGCTCAGCCACTGAGAAATTTATTACAAAGTCATTATTATTAATAATGAAAATGAAAAACTAATATTTAATAATAAGCAACAAATGAAGAATAATAATGAGTTATTATTTTAAAAATTTAATTTATATGATTGAAATAGCCAAAATTTATACCGAGAGAGCTCTCTCCTGTCTCATTGGCAGTCATCCTAGCAACATGGTCAACACCGATGCGCTCTGCCTCCTCGGTAGCCAGAGTGTATGGCAGGTCAACAAACAGCATGGTGGCCTCGCCTCCCACCAGGTCAATGACTGACTCGTACACCGTGATGGGCAAGTCCCCCATGGTCGTACTTGGATTCAGCTTGAGAAAAACAGGGCTCTCGTTGTACTCTACAAATTGGCGGTGCACCTCGAGGTCTTTGTCTGTTGGCGCCTCGCCTGTCGTGTACCACCCTAAGAAGTCCATGTCACTAAACACTTGCTTAACTGCAAAAAACAATTACTTAATAAAAATTAATCATTGAGAAAAATTTATCTTACATTGCTCCACTTTGGTCTTGTAGTATTCTTGATCAATGATGATGCTTTCACCGACCCAGTCAAACATGAGCTCAAACGAATTCATAATCTCAATATTTCTGCCCTTCTGTTTGCCGATCACAGCACCAACGACTGATACGTTCATTTAATTATTAGAAAAAAAACTGATCGATTATTTTTAAAATTTTTACCCTGCTGGGCCGAGCCTTCCTGGGCCCTAGTTCTTGTCCAGTGCTCAGAAATGTTCATTATCACGAGCGGGTGAAGGGAAAGACTGATACTGCCGGCGCCACTGGACAGGGCCATCACGCTCTTGTTGGCCTCGTCCACTCCCGAGTCCACCTCCATTGTGTCCTGCTCTTTTGGGACCTCACTCATGCTGAATCTACTATAATGAAAGTTTGTTTATTTATATATATTTCGTTCCGTTCAATTTGCAGAATTACATACCCAAAAACCCTGATAAAACAGGAGTAAAATATTTATTCTTTTCGGATTTCGGATGTAAACAAAACACAAAACGAGACAATCATCAAAGTGTGGTAAATATCAAGGAGCTGAACATATTGAAAATTAATTTTCTAATATGGGTCTTTGAAGATTATAAAATATGCAAATATTACATATCTATAAGTTTTAATATTCCAGCAATTTGTTTATGCCTATTTTTTATTATTTTTTCATAAAATAAACAACATTCTGCTTTGTAACCTTTTCTCCTTTCTGTACATCCTACGTAAAACTTACAATTTACCCGACAGGTGCCACTGCAAGCACTGAACTCGATGAAGTCAATATTTTTTTTTCGCAAATTTCATGCCGGGAGATGGCGCTGACATGCACAAATCCTGCCTTTCCCATCAAGAAGTTTGCATCGTGTCCTGTGCACGCATGCACAGGAAGAGTGTTCGAAGGAATGCGATTGGTGGATTCGGCGTGTGACGTCAGCGCACAAGCCAGCGAGTGGAGGAAGAAAACGAGTGGCCGCAGCCACAGCAGGAAAAGAGGCATCCATTGTGATCTTCGTTCGGTGGATTCGTGCGTGCTCGTCTGAATTTTTATTCACAAATCGTTGAGCCAAAGTAATATGAGTAATGTACCCAACCAAAATGGCACAGGTCTAGAGCAGCAGGTGAGCAAATTTCGAATCGATTTTGAGCAGCCCTCGGGCCTTCGTTGGGGCTCGAGAGAGCGATCGGGACAGGGACTCGTGCGCTGGGATTTGCAGGTCGCCGACCCTCGCTTCTCAAAGCCTTGAACGAAACCGTTTCCGCGCGTGTCCCGTTGCCGTTCTGCAAACCCTTTGCAACACATTTTTTTCTTCACAAATCCAGAGAAAGGCTTTATTTTCTACACGGGATCTTTGCCCATCGAGCCCGTTCCACTTCTGCAGTTACGCAAATTTCCCTAATGGATGACTAATTGAAATTCCATGAATTGCCTCCTCCTCCGCAAATCGTAGTTTCCCCATATTCTATGCTGATCATCAATTTTACGTTTTTGCAGTTTGCTGAGCTGGACTTGCAGTCGCAGCAGCAGTCCTCTTATTCACGTGGAGGATCTAATAACGGCGGAGGTAGCAACCGATACGTTCCTCCGCACCTGCGAAACAAGCCGCAACCCAGCGGCGGAGGTGAGGCTGCAAATACATTTTTTTTTTTCCAATTTTCACCATATTCACGTAATCAACCTTTCAGATTTTGAACAAGAAAGGGATCGAGGAGGCTCTCAGGACGGTTATCCGCCTCCTTCAGGTCCACCCCCAGGAGCTCGAGGAGGAGCAGGCGGCGGCGGAGGAGGATTTTACGGGCGTGGAGGCGACCGAGGTACTTTTTTTTTAGAATCAATCTTAAATATGTACAGCAGTGTAATTAAAAAAAAAACCAATTTAATTTATAATTGAGAAGTAGGGAAGATAATTGAACATTTAGGTGAATTACCAATTTCATTTTAGGAGGAGGCGCTGACTTCAGCAGCTTCAACCGCGGTGGTGGTCGCCGCGACGATCAGAACGGTGGTGAAGGTGGCTTCCGCGGAGGAGAGAGACGGTGAGCCTCGTTTAATTTAAAAAAATTTATTCATTTTTGGTCTCTACGAATTTAAGTACTGTTTAGTTTTAATCAGTCTTTACTAAAATATTTATAAACTTCAATTGACAAATGAGGAGAAAATTAATTTTTCTTTGTGTAATTATTTAGTGGTGATGATTGGGGCGGTCGTGGCGGGGGAGGGCGTTGGAATGACCGAGGCGATCGTCGCTCGGGTTGGAGTGGCGACTCTTACGGCGGAGGCAATCGCGGAGGTGGCGGTGGAGGAAACTGGAGCGGCAATACCCGCTGGAAGGAGCAAACTGACTCTGGCAACTTCACCTCACTCATGCCACGTGACGAACGCCTTGAGCTGGAGCTCTTCGGCCAGGACCACACCGGCATCAATTTCAACAAATACGAAGATATTCCCGTGGAGGCGACGGGCGATGACATCCCTCAGCACATCTCTTCCTATGACGAGATTCAGATGACAGAGATCATCGCCAACAATATCCAGTTGGCTCGCTACGAGAAACCCACTCCTGTTCAGGTACTTAAATCAGTGCGAAATTTGACTCCCGAGTAAAATGTTTTTCTTTTATTAATGAAAATTTCAAATTTCAAATTCTTCTGTGGTAAAACCTACTTTTTCAAAATTACCTTGAATTAGCTCATCACGTGAACCTGCAGAATTTAATTTCTTGTTAATAATAATTCATTAAATTTGCAAATTTTTTAAGATTGTGGACTCTTATATAATGATTTTTATACTTCTTTTTTTTAGAAATATGCAATTCCCATCATCATGTCTAGCCGTGACGTGATGGCCTGCGCTCAGACAGGCTCAGGCAAGACTGCGGCTTTCTTGGTTCCCATCCTGAACCAGATGTATGAAAGGGGACCCCAACCCACCCCCGCTAATCCCCGCGGTTCCTACTCGCGCCGCAAGAACTACCCCATGGCCCTGATTTTGGCCCCCACCCGTGAGTTGGCCACTCAGATCTTTGACGAGGCAAAAAAGTTTGCTTACCGCTCCCGACTCCGCCCCTGCGTTGTGTAAGTTGATTTTTTTTATTCAAATCAACTGTTTGTAAACAACTTTGAAAATTGCAACTTAAAATAGGTATGGAGGAGCCAATTTGCTGGATCAAGTGAGGGAGCTGGAACGCGGTTGTCACTTGCTGGTGGCCACCCCCGGCCGTCTGGTGGACTTGCTGGACCGAGGCAAAGTTGGACTTGAAAACTGTCAATTCTTGGTCCTTGACGAAGCTGACCGAATGTTGGACATGGGCTTCGAGCCACAGATCCGTCGAATCGTCCAGCAGGACACTATGCCACGAGTTGGTGAGAGACAAACCCTCATGTTCTCGGCTACTTTCCCCAAAGAAATTCAGGTATATTGTTCAATATTCTCACTATCTTGAGATTCTATTATTGTCTTTGCATAGATGCTGGCCAGGGACTTCCTGGACAACTACATTTTCTTGGCTGTCGGTCGTGTCGGCTCTACTTCCGAGAACATCACGCAGAAGATTTTCTGGGTTGAGGAGATGGACAAGCGCTCCTTTTTACTGGACATGCTGAATGCCTCCGAGTTGAATCGACCCTCCGAAGGTACGATTCACACTAAATATTACAGAATTTTGTTCATCCAGCATTCAGTTTGAGATGTTCGGTTCAGATGAAATTATTTTCTGGTTGTGAAGAAATTTTTTAACTGAAATTTAAAAAATTAAATATTTCACTCATTAGATGCAAACATATATCTAGATAATTTTGGAAGACTTTGAAATTTCAGCCACCTGTAAATAAAATAGAAACCTAATATTGAAGTCATTTCCAGTCTTTACAGAATCTTATAAATGCTAATCACAGTCTTTCACTCTTTAAACATTTAGATTTTAATGAATACTCTATGTTTCAATTTTCAGCACCCGATTCTCTGACCCTCGTGTTCGTGGAGACAAAGAAGGGCGCTGACTCGCTGGAGGAGTTCTTGGACCGCGATGGGTACCCGGTAACCTCCATTCATGGCGACCGCAGCCAGCGCGACCGTGAAGAAGCTCTCCGTCGCTTCCGAACTGGACATACGCCCATTCTGGTGGCTACTGCAGTGGCGGCCCGAGGCCTGGATATCCCGCACGTGAAGCACGTCATCAACTTTGACCTGCCATCAGACATTGAGGAGTACGTGCACCGCATTGGCCGCACAGGCCGAATGGGCAACCTCGGCACTGCCACATCCTTTTTCAACGATAAGAATCGCAACCTGGTGCGCGACCTGCTTGAGTTGTTGGTTGAAACCAAGCAGGAGGTGCCCACTTGGATGGAGGCATTCTCGCAGGACTCTTCTCGTGGCGGTTCTGGTCGCCTGGGTCGTGGTGGCAGCAAGGGCAGGTTCAGCGGAGGCTTTGGCTCCAGGGATTATCGCCAGCAGAGAGGTGGTGGCGGAACCTCAGGCGGAGGTGGAAGGAGCTCAGGATATGGAGGATACGGTAATTAAAACTTTTTCTCATATTTGCTAGCATATTGGAAGTAGAAAAATTGGTTCTGCCCCTGGTGAGCCAAAACAATGCATTTTTTTAAAATTTATTTAAAATAAGATTAGAAAGCTTTAATACATTTTTTTCTGATGTGCTCTTTTGCAATTCAACCCCTGAAAGTGCAAAGTAATTCTTTTTTAATCATTTTCTTTTCGAAATTTTGAAGTTAATAGTGTTTTTTATTAGAAAAGATGTTTGTTCGTTGTTCATTTTCAATCAAATTTCAAATCCAAGCTATTGTTGTAGTTATAATTGAAACTTACCCATCTTCACACTTGAATTTATTTTCCATCAGGTGGAGGAGGAGGAGGCAGTTATGGCGGTGGATACAACAGCGGAAGCTACGGCGGCTCTTACGGAGGCGGTGGGGGCGGCGGCGGGGGAGGAGGCGGCAACACCGACTGGTGGGGCAACGACGGACGTTAAGGATGGTGGCGACGCAATCTACTTCTTCAGTCCGGCTCGATTCTTCAAGATTTGCTTTCGATTCGGAAACGGCTTCGCCGCACCATCAACCACTTCTTTGAGCTATTCATTAATCCAGTTTGATCACAGACAAGTAGAATTACAATCCCTGCGAGGAAATTTTCCATATTGAATTTTGTTTGAAGCAAAACTAAATTTGCCGTCCCTGTGCGCGTATAGACTAGTGGATTACGTTATTCGCCAGCGGAAAAAAAGAAATTTAAAAATAATAAAAAAAAAACGGAAAGGGAGAAGTTTTTGCGTCCGTCAAGGAAGGACGTGGGGGAAGAAGCACGACGGGGGTAATAGCGAGATGTTTTAACGTAAAAATACAGAGCTATCTGGCCCTTGTGCTGTGTCCTGAGACTGCCATTGGATAAATAATTTCAAACCAAATGGCCGAAGTGAGTAGTTTCACTGTGGAGGCCTTATTTTCTCAAGTCCCGCGCCGAAATGGACCGAGACGCGCGTTTTAAACAAAAAGAAAGAAGAAACTGTGATGTTTTTCCACCACCGAAAGGCCACGCTTCGTGTATGTGGCCCAAAGAACAAGAAAAAAAAACACCAAACAACCTTCATCCTTTTGTCGGTACAAAAGAAAGGAATTTGACTTTTCAATTTTCCACCCGGAGAACTAGTTGAGGGGAACTCTCTTGATTAGGGTTCAGGCCAGTTAATTTTTAAAACAGAAATTTAATCACTCCTCTCCCAAGCTATCGAGAAAGAAAATTACTAAGAATCAACAATTGTGTTGAACACAATTTCGCGCTTACTGTGATATTTTAATTTAATATATCAATCAAACTAAATCAGCCACAAGAAGCAACAACTATTACTACACACATTGCACCAAAAGAACACTTCATTCCCAAGCGGGAGTATATTCCGCCAAAAATATCAAGTTCCTTTTTAACCGTAATTAATTGTCTTTGGAATTTCAAACGCTGGTGACAATTTATAGTTAAGACCGCAAGAAGTCTCTCTCTGGTTGCTTGATTGTACTTTCATACTTTCTATACAATAATCTCTTGTAGTAATTTATATAATTCTCAGCAGTAAGCAAAAATGAAATGAAGAAAGCTCGGATAATTTAAAAATAGAAAAAAAGGCAAGGCCAGCAATATAATAGATATTAAGAAAACGTCCAGCCTTATTCAAAAAGCACAATTCTGGAGTGCATCTCTGTGGTACTACAAGTGCAAAAACACTAGTAAATTTAAAGGTATTTTAGTGGCGCTGGATGTTTTCTTGTTTGTTTTGAATTAATTTAAAAGAGCGTCTCGTACATTGCACAAAAATTTCGAAAGGCGCGAGACAGTATTTTGATTGCTTTTCAGTACTTACGATATAATTTTTTTTCTGTCAAATTCCAAATTGATCAGTATTTTTTGCGGACAGATGGTGCACGATTATGACGCCTTTGATGGCTTTGCCTGTGATAAATAAATGAGAATTTAAAGAAGAAACCTAAACTTGGACGGGAGAGGAGAATTGAACTTACGAAAGTAAAATTCTTGCCCTTCTAAAACGATTCGCACTCAAATGATATTCATGAATCTATTTAGTTTTGCGAGCGGTCCCGAGGAGGAGGCAGGGCGGTCGAATGAGGCGCTGGCCGCTGGTGTGGCCGCCGCCTTCTCGCGGGGACTCTTCACGGACAGAAAACGAATTTTGGGGTCGGGGGATTTTTTTAATTTAAAAGTGTTTATTTGGGGATGGGGCGGGGGAGGCAGGCATCAGGATAGAGGAATCAGTACAAGGCGAGCCAGCTAGCGCAACGAGACGACAATGAAAATGATCTTCTAATGAAAAAATTCAATCAGGGGATGGCAAAATGCATGTTTGACGATAAAATAATAAATAATATCGAAGGAAAACGAAGTTTTGTGTTTTTTCAAACGATGTTTTTTTTTCTTTTGTAATCTGCAAAGCTTTGCATTTACAAGAAAAGTTGTTAAAAAAACCAACAAAATTAAATTTTTGTCGAAAATTATATTAAAAGATAAATATTATTTATTGTGTAATGTAAGAATCTTCTCAAATTACTACAATAATTGTGTAATATCGGTTCTTTGTAGTTATCTCGAGTGAATTAATTAATAAAACACACATTTCTGGCATTCAAAACAATCTTTTTTTACTTTTTTATCTGAAGTACTCAAGAAAAATGTTTTGTACTAAGTTTGCCTTTGACGGGAACTTTGCTTGTTGAGTGGTCTTCAGCTTATCATTTACACGTCCTGTTGTTTTCTAAATGATCAATCAAAGAAAATTTATTATTATCTCTTTATCAGAGATTGCTTGACCAATTAAAAGAGGCACTTCTACGATCCAAGCGGCAAATCACTCTAGGCACTCCAGTACATTTCATGTGAAAAAGGTGATATTCGCTTGGATTTTTTTTTTTGATTTTATTTAATTCAACAAATTTTAAAAGGTCAATATGAGACAGCAAATTTCTTTCCTCGCCGTCCTGCTCCTGCTGGCGGCTGCAGCACAGGCCAAGCCAACCAAGGATGCAGAACTTAAGTCTGTTTAATTTTGTTCAAAAAATCTCATCAGTCGGAATAATTTTTTATTTTTAAATTAGAGTAACTGGGGAGGAAATCAACAATTTCGTCGATCGACTGATCAACGAAATCAAAAAGTACATAATTGACAACAACCTGGACCCTGTGCCTCTGCCAGACCTTGTCGAAGGCTTTTCGTATGAGGTGAGAAAATAGTCCGTCACAAAATTATTCAACAATTGCAAAACATGATTTCATGATCAAATATAAATAAGGACTTCCTGGGAATTGTGTGGCACGGCGAGGCATCAATGCGCAATGGCCAGATGACAGGCATCACTTCTCTGTACAGAAACGGCGACGCAGACTTTACTTATGAGAACTTCAACCTCACCGTCTCTGCCCAGATGGGCCTTCTTGCCATTAAAGTAATTCAACGAAATCGAAATTTGAATATTTATTCAGCTCCGATCTCCGATTTCAATAAATTTAAGGAGCTCTTATTATACAAAAGCGGAGGAATGAAAACAATTCTTTTGTTTTGAAAAAGGCTGACTACGACTTTCAAGCGACTTTCATGGATCTGGGGCCGACGGGACACGCAGAAATCTTTGCCAACGATATCCTTTTTGGCTTCAGCTTCTCCTTCGATATGAACATTGCCAACGCCACCGCCACCCTGCACAGCTTTGAAATTCTCTCCACAAGGTTTTTCAATTTAATCATTTTATCAGAACGAAACCAAATTTTCAAAGACAGAAATTTGATAGCTTCTAGGGACATTTTTCTCAAAAATCTCTTAAATAAATTGAATCCTTACGTCACCACTTTGATAGACGAGATAGAAAATTATTTGTTATTTCACGTATTAAAAATGTGAATTTAACTGAGAAATCAATATTAAAGGAAAATCGACGTGAACATCACCGGTCTGCTGTGGGGCCTGAACTTCTTGGTCGAGGTGTTCGTCAACCTGTTTGTCGACATCTTCAAGGGCACCATCCTCAACGTCCTGTCCAGCGTTATGGAGAACGCGCTTCGTGAAGCCCTGGCCAACATTTCGTTTGGCGTGCTCATGCTCTGATTTCGCCACCCTTCGCCCATTGAAAGTACAAAATAATGAACATGAAATACTGAGTGGAATAAAATTTTTTAATAAAAAACAACCAGAGGCGACTTTATTTTGAAATAAGAGATAATTGTATTCTTAGCAATTAATATTTTCTGTTTCTGACGTTTTTGGAACAAGGCAAAGTGATTTTGTCACACTTGTTTTTCTGCACGCTCGCCTTTGGCGCGACACGTTATTCAATTAATAAATTTTTCTGGTTTCACGCTTCTTGAATTTTCGAGGCGCAAAGAGAAAAAAAAATGAACATCAGAAGGATTCGAACAAAACCTCTGAAAATTAATGAGATTGTGAATATTTATATAAAATGATTTATACAAAAGTGATATAACTTTTGAAACAACAAGCAACGTACCTCAAATTGAAACTGTTGAGATAAGATGCGATCAAAAAATAATTGTTTGAACCGTACTCGTCAAGAGCTAGGGTACAGGCGGTCTGCTTTGGCGTGCGTTTTCGAAGAAAAAAAGAAATCAAAACTCTTCAATGTGAAATTTCAATATCTTATCAGTCGGTAGCGCTCACTTGACATTAACACGGGTCGCCTTCAAAGACGCAGTTCCACTCCGCAAAAAGGTGAACGAAGACGCTGTTCGCATCAAACTGATTTTTAATTTCTAATAGTAAAAAATGCAACGCGTCAGGTTGTTCTTGGCTCTTCTGCTTGTGCTGGCGGCGTCAGCGAATGCCAAGCCGGCCGACGTTATTTCTCCCAGGTAGATTTATTTGTGCATAATTTGAATTATTAAATTTATTGATCTGCAGGGTAACTGGGGAGGAAATCAATGCTTACGTTGATGTGTTGGTTGAAGAAGTGAAGCGGCTCATTATCGAGCAGGGTCTCGAGCCCTACATGCTGCCTGACCTCGTCAGGGGCTTTAGTTTCACGGTATATTATTGCTTCAATAAAATGCATAATTTTCTATTTTAAATTTCATAAGTAATTAAATCATTCTTTAGTTTTTTATTTCTTCGCAATATTGATATCAAGTCATAAATAAATTAAATACTAACTACGTTATTAATTCTAAAGATAAATATTTCTGTAGTTAATTGAATTTTTTCACAACATAAGTTGGCAAAAAATGGAAGTGTTAATTATTATATTTTGAATTTTTAATAATTTATTTTTGGAATTCTTCTCTATTTAGGATCTTTTGGGGATCGTTTGGCACGGTGAGGCCTCGCTGACTAGAGGCAACTTGATCGGACTGTTGACCTTGCACCGCGTGGGTGACATGGACATTACCCCGGCTGGCAACAACCTCACCGTCCGAGGCCAGCTCGGCTTCACCACCCTTCAGGTTTCACCTTTCCCCATAATTTTATAAAAATTATTAAACAAAATTTCAGTTTGATTACATGTTTGAGGCGACTTTCATGGACTTGGGCCCTACCGGCGAGGCGATCGGCATTATCGAGAACACGAGGCTCGCTTTCACCATGGTTATTGACCTGACCACTGGAAGAGGAACCCTGATCGAAGAGGATTTCAACATTGCCGACGTTGGGTTTGTATTAAAAAATAAAAACATCTATTATTATAAAAAAAAAATTAAACCCTAGCTCGGTAATTAAATTATTATGGTAACGAAATTATTTTATTTTTGTTTATAGGAAAATCAGTATTGATATTAAGGGACTCGGCTTTGGACTGAACTGGCTTGCCGAAGTTTTCGTCAATTTGTTTGTGGACGTGTTCAAGGGAGTCATCATCTGGCTAATTGAAGACGAAGTCTTCCTCCTCTTGCAACAAGCCATCTCCAACATTATTTTTGGATTCATTTTCGGCGCAGTCATGTAAATAGAATTTGAATAAAATTCTGTTAGTGCAATATTTATTGTTGTCTAACAGAAGAGCAATGAAATTTTAAATGTAAAATTAAAGAGTATTTTAAAAACCATAATTGAATTTTGATAAAAAAAAATTCTGACAATTTTTGTCTGAAAAACCTTGTTTTATTTGCAAATTAATCTTCATGCACTTCTATTGTGCCCTATATGTAATTGGAATAAAATTCAAATTGGGTCTTAAAGTTTTTTTTACGACATCCAATTTAATCCACCTTTTCTCCTTTTTAAAATATGGTGTGAAAAATAAATTAATATTTGAAATTAAAAATTAATTACAATTTAAAACTGTCTATTTTACAATCACCTCACCTTCATTGACATTATTTGTCATTTGTCACATATAAATTAATTTAAATATCGGAGTCACTTATTGTGAAGCAGCAAAAAGGTAAAATTAATTTCTTTGATTTTTTTTTTCCTGAAAAAGTGAATGCGGATGATCAAATAATAATAAATCAAGCGGATCGCCCCCGCAATCAACTTGTCCCGCCGCGCTCTCCTGCTTGTGATAGTTAATAAGGAGAGGGGATTACAATAATGAATGCCAGTCAGATATGAACAGTATTGTTGGCCTGCGGTGTAATTTTATCACACAATCGGGATGCGCCGCCGCAGCCAGCAGCCCAGGTAGACAGGAAAATACAGCGAGGGGAGGCAATTCGGACCTGCAGTTGCACTCCCCTCTCGCCCCCCTCTCTCTCGGCCGGCGTGCGGCGTTGCCTCGACCGCCTCGACTGCCGGCAGCAGGTGGGAGAAGAGACGGCAAGGAAGAATTTTCGTTTTCAGTCTGCTCAGTCTGCAGCGTCAGGTGATGATAGATTTTGCGCCCCGACCGGCGATGCCACTGTTGGATTATCAATAGGGTTTGAGACTGTGAGTGTGCGGCGAGGAGGACCAAGAGGACACCGCAGAGTCGACCCTTGATTCGACCTTTCTGCTCTCATCCACCTGCTTTCGGTGAGTCACCCTCAGTTCATCCCAAAGTTTGTTTTGCGCAATTCGATCCCGGGCACAGGGGGAGGAAAGCAAAAAACTTGTCCGCGACTGTTGTTATGTTACCTGCCGTTTTTTGCCGCGCTTTCTTTCTTTCGTTAAAATTGTGGAGATGCTTAATTTATTTTTAATTCATTTCAAAGGAAATTATCAATTTCTCTGCAATAATTCGTAAAATAAATATTTATGTTTTGAAATTTTTGAATATGTTTACAACAAAACCTACCGATTCAAATTGTGGCATATTTTTTTTTTGCAATTGAGATAGTTTTTAAAATAAGAATCCTTCGATTCTGTGGTGTTTATTATGCCAGAAATTGTTTTTTTTTTATTATCTCATAATTGAAATGGCCGAATTACAACTAAATATTTTCCTTTTTAGAGGCGCAGTTTGGAATTGAATTGACGTACTTATTTTTTTCCAAATTTCAGCGTTTTTTCGAGTGAATTTTTCGATTGCGTGACTCACCCGCCGCCGGCTCGATTTTAAAAACTTTTTTCTGCTGATTTCGCTTTCTGTTTGAAGAGCTCTCGTCTGATTCGCGCGCAAAACCTGTCGTTGATGAATATTAATGAGGAAAAGTGTGCGCTGGCAAGTAATAGGGGTGATCCCTGAATTAGGGAGGGGAGAGAGGGAAAAAAATGTACAAAAAATTAAAAAATAATAATAATAATAATAATGATTTAATTTAAATTCAAAGAAGGCAATTAATGGATAAAGGAAAACTGGAAATGATATTACTTGGTGTTAAAATTAAAAGATCTTTTAATCTCAATTTGCTCTGAGAAACTGATAATAATAATGAGGACAATCCAAAAGCCCAACCAGGCTAATTTACCCTAATTTCAAATTGTTTGTTAGACTTTTTGATTGCCCTTATTTCGTTGAAATCGTGTAAAAATAAGGAGATATATTTATTACGTATCATCAAAATTTCATTATAAATTGCATTCCAAGCTCATGATGCATAAAATCATTCGCTAATTAAATACCACTGTAATTTTTAAGGGGGAAAATAAATTGTAAAATGAAATGTACTCACGATTTGATGGCATGACTCATATTTATTTATTCTCTCCGATTGCTTTAGCTTTCCTTTCCATTTTCAAGCAACACAATTATATTTTATTTTACTCTTTTTTTCTGAATCTTTCGCTCGGAGCGTCGCGCTGCGGAGGAAAATATTTTCGCCGCACAAGAGATTTTGTTTTGCCTTCAGCCGTGTTCTGCCGGTTGCTCTTTTCGTGCGCAATAAGTAAGAGAAAGAAAGAAAAAATATTATTCTGAATAACTCTTCTGCTTCTGCCATTTGCGTTGAGGATTTTCAACCTTCGTTGGCCACGATAATTGCGCCGCAAAAGTTTTATTCGTTTTCACGGGCCAATTCATCGGTGCAGAAATTTTGGCAGATCAAAATGAACATTTTCGTAAACTGTTGTTTTGTCTACAAAACAAAATTTTAGTTACAAATAAACAGCTTTTCAAAGTTTTTATTGCTATTCAGTCGTCAGAAAAGCTGCTGTAAAAATCGCGACCTCTCGATTGTCTCCGTGTTCGCGGCGGCAACATCGGAGCAGCGAGATGTGTCTCTTTTTTATAGATAATTGTACGAAGAAGCACCACAGTTATGCATTCTTTCGCTCGTTCGCCACTTCACGTCAAGCAAAGCGAGAAAAACGCACTCACGGAAAGATAACAACGAGAGAGAAAGATGCGAGAAAGGAAAAGGAACAATGCTTGCTAGTCTGTCTGTCTCTTCAGCAGCGGCAAAAGGCACGAAAGGGCACCGCTTTTCTGCTCACAAGGTGAACTGGTTGCTCCGAAAGGCCCAAAGCGGACGAGAGCGACTGTGAAAATAATACCACGACCGTTTTCTACACAAACGATAATCTGTCAAAAGAATAACAATCAGCAATTCTAAATTAATAATTTTGGAAATACAGAAAGCGCCTCCTAAATTTGATAAATTTTATTTCGGGGTTATATTGAAAGATTGATTTAAAATAACTTCTGTTCATCTAATTATTATTATTGTTGTTAAATTTTCCATTGTTACAATGCATTTGTTGAAAACAATAATTAATTTGTTAAAAAAGAGAAGGAATTGTAGGACAAAACGACACCACCACTAGCTAGAATTTTGTTAAAACTTCTGAGATTTTAAAAGACCTCATTCGCCGCAGTTCAATTTTATTTTTAAATTTGTATTATTTTTGTATTATTTATTATTATTATTATTAATTTATTGAATTTTTAAACTTATAAGTCAATTTATTTATTATTTAAAGCTAATCCTCTTGGTGGATTTATAAAAAATTAAAACCGAGCTTGTGGAAAATAAATTTTTCCATTCATCAATTTATGAAGCTCAAGGGAATTTCATTCCTAAACTAATTAAAATTAATTCTTTGAAACGGAGAATTTCACAAAAAAAAAGGTTTCTCCTCCTATCTTTGCAAACCACATCATGTTAATTTTTATGCTTTTTCCCTGCTAATTTACTAAATGGAGCGCGAAAGATTTGCATGAGGGTAATCCAAACTCCACATCTCATTAATGAGGGCCAAAAATGAGCTAAAGCAGAATACCCACGTGGCCGTAATCGATTTTAAAATACCAAGCAAGTGATAGTCAAGTTTTTAATCGGCGGCCGCTTTCTCAAGAGAGATCTGCGACCGCACCAGCTCCAAATATTCATAATGTGCCTGTAGCTCAAAGAAGCATAATTTATTTATAAACCAAATTCCGTAAATTAATGAAGAAAAACGCTCGAATTTGATAATAATTTTAGCTTCAGCGCATTTTTTTTACTTCCTAACAAATTATTTTACTTATTAGTTCAATTTGATAGTAAAAGACATAAAAGGAAACTTTAAATTTATTTCCTTACATAATAATTTTAATTGTGTTCAATTTTAAATTAAATTTTATCTATAATGCCAAAATTCGAGCATAACATGAGGCCTTTTGTCGGGGTCGTTCCATGTAAAATAAAAGCCAACGCCCTTCTTTTCATGCAAAAACGGCAAATGAGCCAGAATCGATTTCAATGAGCAAAGCTGATTGTCCAGAGAGACAAAACGACGACGACGAATCTCTCACTCTCTGCTTTCACGCGCTCCTTACACAGACTGCCTGTCGTTTTATTTGATATCAAAACTCGTTTTCGATTGTCTTCATTTCTCTCTCACTCGCGCACGCTCTCATTGTCCCAGAAAGTCTTCTTCTTATTTATATCATATGATTTTTGCTCGCCTGCAAATTAATGCTGCAGGATTTTTATCTGCAGACAACGAGTAATTTTATATGATGTAGGTTTTGAATAATAAACCGCAACAGCTGCGCCGACGAGGCAATCGATTTCAGGCCAAGGCTCGCGGATTCAGTTTGAGGCACAATTTATTAAGTGCAAATCAAAACAGCCCATTTTGGCGCAGACCTCTCTAAACTCCCCGCACGTTTAATTTGCCAAAGGCGAAATAATTCTTTTTGCACTCATATAAATTATGTAAAATAAATTATAACTTGACTTGGTGGAAGTTTAAAAACGATAATGAAAAATAATTGTAAAATATACTGGGAAAACAATATTCTTTACATTGGTAGAGAATTGGCGCTGCAGAAATTTGGGGAAAAAAAATTAAAACATAAAATAAAACCTTGTTTGAAGAAGTTGACACTCAAAAAGATGATCTTGGAAGTGAAAAACTCGGCAATTTTTCCTCGTTGTAAAAAATCTTTTTTATTCGGCTGTTTTTTTTTTTAATAAAAACATTTGTTTACAACGAGGAAAAAGCCTGAGTCCATAGATAAAACCCACATTATTTTTGCAAAAATAAAAAAGTGCATTTTCCGCTTTCCATTGTGATTTTTCTGCGAGTCCTTGCCAGCAAAATTAAGTCCAATGTCCAATGTCACTTGATTTCTGCGTGTAAAGCGAACAAAGCCTAATTCCAATTTGCTTGGCCGAAAAGAGAGCAGAGCAGCCGACTCGCTGATTCAATCCTTTCTACTCTCATTCTCAACACCCACCCGTCGAGAGCTGCTGCGATCTCAAATCCGCATAAAAAGGCACACCTTGCCATTACTCACCAAGTTCTGATTTCGTCAAGGTTGGACGCAGGAAATTCAGCAACCTGGAAAACCAGATAAATGCTGAGATGGAAAACCATTATTGCGCCAAAAGTATGCCAACAATATTTTTTTTCTGGCGTTTTATTGCTGGTTTTATTTGATGCTAGAGATGCGATTTATAGTTAGGGGAATCATTGCATAATCTTATTTGCTTTGCATTTATCTCACAAGTGGTTTTATGGCACCGGAAACGGCGAGTGGGATGTTTTGGCGCCCAAGGTACAGAGAGCCTGAGACGCTCTTAATCAGGCTGCGACTAGTTGACCTTCAGGTGCGTTGAACGCAAATAAAACGAAAAATGATGGCGAATTTATTCCCTTCGTCTCAATCTCTAGTCCGGTCATAACCTGCATCAATTAAATTTGATTTTTTTCCCGATACAAATGAACTGCGGTTCAGGACGTGATATATAGAAAGTGCGAACCAATGAAAAGTTGGGAGCACTTTCAGTTAACAGGGGTTAATTCGAAAGCTGCAATTAGCCGCGTGCGCAAGTGAGCGACATCTTTAACTGGACCAAGCGCCGGCCCGCGTGGAAAATTATAGTTGAAATTTAATTAGTTTACTCGTCACCGCGTTGAGCAGCGAATCGGGACGAGAGCAGTTTCGAATGTGAAATAAGATATATCTGCGCCTTCTATAATAACGGACGCCTCCGGAGAATCGTAATTAGAATGTAAGAAGAAACTTCATTCATCATATAGGTCTCCATGTATGTTTCACAATAAAAATTTCATTTTATTTTGACAACAACAAAATTATTCAATCAGGAAGTAAAATATTTATGCACTGAGACTTAATTTTTCAGAAGAAAAATAATAATCTCAAAATTACGCTCCCAGACAAAGATGGACAAAATCGCAATCGCACCTTGTTTTGAAAAGATGATCGCGATCGCAATCGCAAAAGGTAGACGATCGCAGGCGATCATTTGCGATATTTTTGCGATCGCGGGAAAGCAATTTCAATGCTTAATCTGGGAGAATTTAATGCTAAATCTGGAAGAAAAAAAATGTCAATTTCAGGTAATTTGATGAAAAATTTCTTAAACAAAGACTTTTCATTTACAAAGTTCAATTTTGTTCGGACTCCTCACTCTGAAACCAGAATTGATATAAAGCCGTTCGGAAATGTGTTTTTTTCAAAAATATATTTGATCGCAAATGATCGCAACGTTTTTTATCGCGATCGCATGGTTTTTAAATTTCAAGATCGCAAAATCGCATGATTTATATTTTTCAAGATCGCGATCGCAATCGCAAAATTTGTGATCGCGTCCATCCTTGCTAGAGTCAAAGTAATCAACGATAATAATTTGTTTACTGGAGAAGTAGAAAAATTGGTCTACGACTTGTAAATGACTGTATTAATTAAGTTAATGACTGTTAATATTTTGGTCTAAACAGGATTTGAGTTCAATTGCCAAATTATCTGCCAATCAGTTTTATGAGTTTAATTTTCACGCTCTACCGCCTCGAATCAACAATCCGCGAAGCCATCAATTAAGATTAAGTCTCTGCGTTGAGAACGGTTTTTACCAAAAGTGAAAATGGTCATTTTCTGTGCGATTGGCGTTCAAAGGTTTACGGAAACAAAGAATTTTGAGATTGGATTTAAAAATTCACATCGCCAAAGAACACAATTATTACGAATACTGGGAGGCGCGGAGAGATCTGCACCGACTCGCTTTCAGCTGGTTTCAACCAAATTAAGTCCCAGTGGGGAGGAAACGCAATTACTGACAATCTTGCACATGGTTGCATCTCTGTTGAGAGGCGATAGAACTCTTAAAATGAAAAAAAAAATTGAACACGGAGTTGAAAGTCACGAGAAGCTCACGTAACTGCAGCCGCCGCCGAGGAGAAACGATTAGACGGCTGCCATAAAGCGCGTGTTCATCCTCTTCTGCAAAACTGCACACCTCTCAGTCCAATTATCTTTACCAACACAATCCACTATTAGAAGAAGAAAAAAAAACGGTTTGGCATTGGAATTCTTTAAGCAAATTAGACCATCTTTTTTGTTTGTTCATAACAAATAATTAAGGGCATCTTGGAATGAGGAAGTTGCAGAAAGAAAATTTTTTGTGAGTGAGTTATTTAATTTCGAAATATTTGGATGACGTTTCAAACCCAAAAATGATTTAATTTCCAAAATAATAAATGCAAAAACAAATTATTTGTTTGAAGAAATTGACACTCGAGGAGATGATCATGGAAATGAAGAGATTGGGCTTTTCCTAATTGCGAAGTATTTAATTAAAATATTAAAAATAGAAAATGGCTCTAGAGCCAGTTTTGGTCATGGTCTGCGACCATATTTTGTGAGCAAGAAAAGTACAAAAAATTTGCAAAATTGAGAGAGAGAGAAAAAAGGACATTTTAACATTTTTAAAATTAAATTTGTTTTCATAAGTGGAGTTTTTTAATTTTGCTGATTTTTTATTTTTCTTGATCAAGAAATAGGGTTGCAGACCGTGACCAAAACTAGAATTGAGCCATTTATTTTATTTTTTTAATAAAAAAAATTTTCAATCTCTTCATTTCCAACAAAATATTTATTTTTTCTAATACTTGTTACAATTTAATAACATTTTTACTAATTATTTCACGAAAATAAATTTTTGAACGGATTTTTGTTTTAAAAAGTAAATTAAATAGAGAAAATCCTATTTTTCAATACGCATTCAACATCTGTCTGATTGTCATCATAAGCATTTCACATGCTTAGAATAAAATACGCGTGTAAATGGACCGCAGAACGGCCTCCCTTCTCTTTACTTCCCTCGCTAATGACGAGAGCGAATTCTTTTGATTCATTTTACGGCCGGCAAGGTTATTAGTGCATCGCAAACTAGGAGACTTGAACGAGCGCAAAATTAGCCAGAATCAATCTGCTGCACAAACGATACCGAGATGACGTCATGTTTTGTGCAGAGTCTGAAAGAAAGGGTAAAAGTTGTTCTGCTCAGCGGTGTGCCCTTCACAATCTCAGGCAGCGGCAGCACTCGTACTTTTCTCAAACGCACACTTCCACTCTATGTGGCCTGAATCGGAACGCCCTGAGAGATCATTTTCGCTTTTATTACGGCCGCCAGGTAATGGGAAAGGTCGCATACCAGGTGTTGCTGGCAGGGCGCACCGCACACGCACCCACCTGCGCGATTATTGGAAATTCAATTAATTTCTCTTTCTTTTGGTTGGCGGCCGCGACTTTTGCAACCGACAGTTACGCAGTTGGCACTCGGGCAATGAGAAAAGCGAGGAGTGCCAATTTTTATCTCGGTTAAAAAACAAAACAAAGGGGAATTGCGTCAATTAAAAAGTTTATAAAAGGTGCTTGTTCAGAGAAAACTTGGTTTCATTTGATTGAAAATTAATAATCCTGAATTCGATATTGGTATGGTTGGGGGTGAATTATTCAAATCGTCCATTATTAAATTTAAATTGAAAATAATAAATGAAATGAATAAATACCTATTTTAAAATACAATTTTTATTTAATAAATCGCTCAAATGATTCAATTAATATATAATTTTTGTATTTGTTTTTAAAAGTGAAAAAATTGCTCATTACTTTAAATTTCTATTAATTTTTCTATTGCAAATGAGTGCGATGCAGTCGCGGAAAAGTGACAAGGGGTGGAAATAATTCGCGTCTCACACGCATCTCTAGTTAAGATGTTTGCAAAGTTTTTGAAACCGAATCCAGCCGTAAGCAGCTCGGATTCGCCTCTCCATACCTTTTGAGCAACACAAGCGATTGAAAATAATGCGCGACACAGAAGAGAAATTATTATATGGATCGGTATGGCGCAGTTCGTTCTTTCACACACGTGGAGCAGTGATTGTGCTTTCCTATCACTCCTCCCACCCGGCTAAATTCCTTTGTGCTGCTGTTGCAGTTTCTAAATCTAGGTATCCGAGCACGTGAAATTCCTAGCACAACTTTTCCTCCCTGTCGGCGAGATCACTCGGGTCAGGTTGACCGACGTAATAAATTAAACCGCAGCTAATCGAAAGTTGTTTGCGGCAATTAACACTTGCATAACTATAAAAAAAAAAAAACACGATGCACAGTAGTTAATCTCATTTATTGCGAATCTTTACGGTTTTGGTTGGAAACCCATTTTATTTTCAAACAAATTTTTTTCCTTCTCGACTTTAGGGTGGGTTTTAGGATTTATCAGTGGCACAAAAGGCTCAGGAATTTTATTGATTTATTTCATTTCCATTTATTAAACATAAAAATAATAATTTTTAATCTGGGTAATACATAATTAATAGCAAATATTATTTTAAAGGACAGTTTTTTTTATCTATCCGAAAAGATAAACATGAAAAATAGAAAAGCGCACGGACGAGGAAGTGGATTGAAATTCGTGCATTCCGCTGCTTGGGCGGGATCTCGTTTTGTGTCGTGTATTTCAAACATTGTTCTGGCTTATGAAAAATTAGCTGCAAATGACAACGTTAACGGAACCGCCCGCGCTCTCGGCGCGGAAAATGCCATCAGCGCTACAGTAATCGAAATATTTTTCATCGCCTTTACCGTTTTCCTTCATAGCGAATAATGTGACGAACAGCTCGTCGGCTGCTTGAATTTGAGTGTGAAAGACATCGTAGAAGGAAGGCAGACATCAGATAAGAAGAAGAGCCACGTTGCTCGGAGCCGATCAGAATTTTAAATAGCGCTTAATTTATTCTTACATTCTTCTTGAAATTATTAATCGCAACAATTACTTTACAAGATAAAGTTTGTAATGATTACAATTTATTTCCTCAATTTCAGTGGGCATTTTGAAAGGTTCGTGCTAAACAAAATCCATTAATAAATATTTTCCCTTAATAATTTATAATTATTCAGATATTATTAGATTTTCCTTAATTATTTTAAAATAAGCAAACCAGACCCACTTACCCAGTGATAATTTTCCTTCTAACAATTTTCCACTTATGAAAATCAACCAGTTTTTTCTTTTGCATAAGTTTCGATGCATTTATTTTTTGTCCATTTAAAAGATTTGGTTGTAAACTAATTTTATAGATGTATTTCAAGGCAATCTCAAATATAATACAAAATATTTCAAATAAATTCCAGAAAACAAACTTAATTTAATTTAATTACACAGAAAAATTTGAGCGCACACAAAATGAAAAAAGAAACTTTTAAATATTTTAAGTGGATTTATATTCACGACTAAAATCTGGCCACAGAACAAAGCAGGGATAATTTTATTCATAGGCTCATTCATTCATTTCTCCATCCATTGTTCACATCAGAGAAAGAGGAGAAGGAAATACAAAAGAGATGATGCGTGATAGAAAAGGAGCCGCGTTTCGGCGATTTACAGTTAATCCTTTGCAATTAAACCGAATACAATTAATTGGTTTGTTATTTCCAGTGTGAGAAAGTTCGCAACGATTTGAAAGAACATCGAAAGTTTTTTTCTCTCTCCATTTTGTACTTTGGCTGCTTGCATAAAAATTATTCGCTTCGATATTACATATTTTTTTGCAGACGGATAATTTGAATTATTCAGAATCAAGATTGTGTGCGTCTCTATACCAAATAATTTAAGAGGTGAAAGTTGTAACACCGGTTGGCCGGCCGGCTGTTCAAAGTGGGCGGTGATCTGCTCTTGGTGCGTAAAACATTTAATTGCCATTCAGATCAGTCTTTTCCTGGTTGAATCTGAATCAAGGCGTCAATATTTAATTCATAATATTGTTGGACAAATTCCAAAAATTGACCAGTTTCTCCAAATCTCTCCTGATACTTCTTATTAATTAAAGATTTAAGCATTGTTTCATTATGTTATCATAGATTTAATTTCTTCTTTTTGGGCCCATTTTTTAAGGCTTATATTTTGAGATTTTCGCTATTTTCAGAATTTTTGCCATGATTTTAATCTGATTCAAGAGTAAAGACTTAAGTAGACGTTTTGCCATGATTTGCATTTAAATGAGAAAGCTCTGATTTTATACTAAACGGTGAAATTGTCGTCTCGCGATCGGTGCATATAAAATGCACCAGATTGCATCAGCGTGTCACTTGTGATGTGCCCACTCGCGATGAAACGCTGCCAGCACAAATTACGAAGCGTTTCATATTATTGTCCACGCATAATTCCACACTTAAACTGCGCCTTCACTCGTCCAGTCATCATCTAGAAAAAAAACTCACTTTCCTTCACATTTTTTTATTATCTCCGTGGGCCGATCCGGCGAGGAAAGTTTCTGTACATGTAGGGTCACTTTTGCTCTTAAGAACAATTTGTGTGATGATGGCCACAATTGAGACGCCGGGAGATAAATATGGAAGAGGTACCATTGGAAAGTGTATATTTGCTGGCCGGGTTCTTAGGTGGTAATGTGACTAGAATTGGAGAAAATATTTTAAAAGTTGTTCCGACTCGGAGAGCTTAAAAAGTTATTTTTAAATTGATACAAAACGTAAGGAAAACTATGGATTTGAAAAAAATTTGAAATGTCTCGTGAAAGGAAAAATAGAATATTTCCATTAATCTCCCAGTAAATTTGAGTAAAACATTGCAGGAACATTGAAACATTTAGCGGCAAATTTGGTCTTTTTGATTTATCTATAAAAAGCAATTTTCTTTATTTAAAATAACTTGTATTCGAATATTATTTAATTATTGTATCAATATGGACAATTTCACAAGAATAATAATTGCAGAAGCAAGTGTGCACTTATTACTCCATTAGTGAATTTCACACCTTGGAGTCATGCAAGGTGTGCAGCAAATTATTCCATTTGATTTCATATAAAATATTGCATTTCAAAACCAGCCAATTAAGCTTCCAGCCGAGGACGTTCAGTTCTCTAAGTCAGACAAACAATATCAAGTTGTAAAAATATATAATTTTTTTTTCTGAAATAATTTATAGGAGACTAATCAAGACGTTTAAAGTTGAACATTTAATTATAATGAGAGTGACCTTTTTATTATTTTTTCCTTGCCGGTCGGTTACTCTGGAAGAAGAAAAAAAAACATGCATTGCAACTTTTTATTTCAAATTACGCAACGCTATCAATTAGCTTGACTTTTTATCAAGGATGAATCAATTCGCGTGGAAAAAAATCAAGAAGAAAGGAAAGGATGATGTCAGAGTTTCTTTTCTATTTGAACGCATGACCAGCAGGAAAAGTTGAAAAATAATTTTCGTCTCTCGTTCGGAATTGAAAAAGAACGTAGTGTGTCAGGTGCATTCCATCCTGCTCAGCAAGTATTTATATTTTTTTTTTCGCGAAAGTCAGCAAATATTCATGCGGGCCCGCATTTCTCCATTATTTTTTTAGTCACTGGATTTAATTTTTAATTATAAAACCTTATTTATTCTCCCAGTCATTAAAAAAGATTTCAAATTCAAAAAGGGAGAAGAAGGAAAAAGGTATCATAATTGCAAAGGTCTGCTATAAAACGCTTGAATTAAAAAAGCGACACGGCCGCCGCTGTGAAAAACATCGCAAACGCATTAAAATTACTGCCACAAATGAGTCAAATACTGTTTGCAGAGGAAGGGGACATTGCTTGTTGGGCCCTCTTTGAGGGTAGATTGGTTAATTTAAATTCAAAACGCACATAAATAATTTTTCCTTTCAGCAAATTTATAAATATTTTTCCACTTTAATTTTGCTTATTGATCAGTTTGAATGTAAAAGTGATGCATTTGGGCAGAGAATTCCTGACTATGTCAATAAAATTTATTTGCAATTAAATTTCCAATTTATAAACAAATATTTACGTAGTATTTATAAATAATTAATTCTAATTTGCGTAAAGAAATTGACACTCGAGGAGTTGATCATGAAAATGAAGATATCGGGCTTTTCCTCGTTGTTAAAATTGTTTTTATTCAAAAACAAAACTACTCGACCAGTTTCAGTCACGGTCTGCGACCCTAATTCATGAGCAAGAAAAATGCAAAAAATCAGCAAAATTAAAAAAAAAAATTATAGCAACTTAAACTAACTTTTACAATGAAGAAGAGCCCGATCTCTTGATTTCCAATTAATTCTAAATTTAATTTCATAATATTTCGTAAATTCAGGCACTTTCAATTTTTTTTCACGTGTCCAGTTCATTCCTCCGGCCTGAAAGATAGTTTTCCAACCGTCAATTAATTTAGCAGAGTGCAGGTCTTAAAAGCAAAACTCCGCATGCAGCGTTTTAATTCACCTGCGCCTGTTGCCACGGACGGGTTGAACAAACTCTGGCCCCGCGAGCGAAGAGCAGCTCCCTGTGGCTGGTTACATTTATTATGTGTTAGGGTCGCAAACCGTGCTTTTACGATGCAGGACAAGTTATTTGCTGCTATAACTATGAATTTAGCCACGAGTAGAAAATATTTATTTAGTCCAAAAACAAAAATAATCAGCAGTCCCAATGAACCTTGATGCAGTTTAATTAAGTGCAATTGTGAGATTGATTTGGAGTGAATAAAGCAAGTGCATTTTGCTGCAGTGAAAGGACAGACGCAAGTGCATGAAAGGGCGTGACCGAGGGCGGAAACCACGCGTGCAAAGGTATTTCCTCTTTCAATATATATACAGTAGAGAGTACATTTCAAACACAAATAAACGCTCTCTCTGCGTTGAAAACAAAGATGCAGATACAACGAAAACGCGTTCCAAGATCAAACTTTAACCTTCAGCCAAGGCTATGAAAATGATTTAAAAATATTGTAAATTATTGTGGGAAAAAAAATCAAAATTTTGTAAAATATATTAACTTTTTCCAATTCCGATAAAATTTTAAAATGCTTTTCACTTCCTAATTGACAAGTTAGCAAATTGTTACTGGATTTAAAAGTGACCAATTTGAAACTTGAACTGAGAGTTCTGCCGTTGGCTTTTCGAACAGGAAATATTTGCACGTTCGTCTCTCCGCCTTGTCGTTTGAAAGGGTCCTATTATAGACGGGTTGGTTGTTTAAAGGATGCACGTTTCGCAGACCAATTGCCAAAAAAACACCTCACCAAAGGCAAAGTGCTGGTGTCGATTCCACGCACGCCCTCATGATGATGAAGGCCTTCAACTTGAGCTTTTCGTGTTTAGCTCGTTTCTTACACAAGGCGCTGTTCGACACGTAATTAGAAGTAGATTATCTTTGTCTCATTGTCAAATGTTACATGTTTCTTGAATTTCGGTTTTCAGTCTTAAATATAATACGGATAACATAAAAAACAAACACAATTACAATAATTAAATTTTGAAACTTGATAAAATTATGGTGATTTGAATTTAAAATCACCATGATTCAACCCTCGATCGTGAAATTCTACCACAAAATTGATGAAATTAATTTTATAAAAAAATTAACAATGAAGTGATCAGACTTTTCCTCGTTGAAAGGAATGTTTTTATGGAAACATTGGAAACATTTCCATGATCATCTCAAATGTCAATTCCTTCAAACAAATAAAAAAATGAGAAGTTTTTAATCATTAACTCTATTGCCTGTTAAGTAATTGACATCAAAACCTCTTCTTTTTGCCCTCTATTTAATCCTTTGCAAGTTGAGACATTCTAAAATAATGATAATAATATGTATAAACAAGATATTTATTTCTCTCACTTTGATATGAAACCTCGCCGTCCTGCTTGAATAGTTATATGCGTTATCTGATCAAATTGGACTTAACCCTTTCTTGTGATAAATAACATAAATTAATACCAAAGATTGTTCAAGAATAATATTAAATTCATATTAATCATATCATTACTTATGAAGTAATTTTTTTTATTATTGTTGTTTAATTTCCCACATTGTTATTTAATGTACATATAAAGAGAAATTTTGGAGTTGTTATTATTATTGTATTAAAAAGCGAAACAACGTTTAGAATTCACAAAGAAGTCGAAGTAGGCAAAAACAAAGACCTCCTCTCGTGGCCGATCATTTTTTTCTTTCTCCATTGTGGCCCACGAGAGCTAATAACAATTTATCAAGGCGCTTTAATTTCTGCCTCACGACTGCTTTGGCTTGGTAAGATCCTGAATTATTTATCTGGGGGCCTCTGGTTCTCTTCTCTCTCTTCTACCTTCCAAGGCCACAACCAGACGAGTAGTGCTTTGGTCACTGGTGTTGGCGAGTGACGGAGTCGAGAAAAGAAAAAATTGTGGAAGAAAACGAGAGTTTGTCTTGCACAACCAGGAAGATGCGCGAGCCAAACTTTTTTACCCACCGGGGTAATTAGTGCTCACGAAATGAGCTGGAATTTTCCCAAGACAAGCGTAGAAATTATTTTTGTAATTATATTGTTGTTGTTCTTATTGTTTATTTATTAATATTAAACAAAAATAAACAGGAACAGAAAAATTAAATAATTCCCTAATCTCGGCGATAGATATTTGAAGCGTGAAAAGCGCAGGGGTAAAATTTTCTTGGAAGAATTTGTCAGGGGCAAATAAACACATTCGGTCTACGTGGAATGAGGGAAGTAATGTCTGATATGCAAATTTATTGCAGCCGCAAATGTAACGTAAATAAATATAAATAAACGCTGCTTAACAGGCCAAAGCAAGTGAGGAATAGGAATGAGGTGTGTGGGAAAAAAGTCACGCTTCACGGCTGCTGAATTCGTTCAAAATATTCGTGCAGGCGGAAGCTTCTCAGCAACGCAGATTCACAATAGCCGCGCGCGCAATAAATTCAGCAAAGATCGGCCGAGAGATGAATGGGCCTCTTTATCTCAAACCAAACGACCTCAAGGTTAGTTTCGTAGAAAGAAAATTACAATGGTCACCACACACGGAGTGATTTTCCTCCAAATTCTGTGACAAAATGAGGGAGAAAATGGGTTCCATCAATTTGTGCTCGTTGAGTGGCAACCGCGGAAAGTGCGTCGTTTTTTTAGCGGACAAAGAGGAAGGGTTTATTTCACCGAACAAAATCGCTTCTAATTTTTTAGGCCAGGATATAGGAGCTCTATTACACGAAATTGAGTTGTTTGATGGGATTTTACACGCCTAGGTGGGCCATTTTTTAAATAGGTTTTGGCATTGTCAAATTTCTTCTCAGGTTTAATAGTAATTTTTAATTTTTACATTTATATATAAATAAAATTGAATGTTTTAAAGTATTTTCAGACCAGAAATATTTAAATTTACAGAAAAAAACAAAAATGATTGATTTTAACCAAAATCCCCCTTTTTTTTAATTCGAAACCTCTACACTTGATACGTCCATTAGCACCCTAATTGAAGCTCCTTCCTGCTTTTTCAGACCAATTTGAACGCAAAGTTCCATTAGTTTCCCTACGTTCTTCCTCTTTTTTTTATACCATCAGCTCCTTTTTTACAAATTTAATTGGCAGTGTCCGGTTTCTGTCCTTGGTTTTCGCTCAGTCGCGTTCGCCATTGTCTTTTATGCGCGCCGCCGCGTGCAGAAGCGGCAGAGAGACATCTGCTTTTCGCTCTTGGCCTTCAACCTGCTGCTTCTTTTTGTGTTACCTGATCAAAAAATTACACCGCGACCGAGCAATGTAAATCGGCTTTATCGAATTAATCAGTCGCAGTATTCACCACAAAACTTATATCATCGGAAATAAAGTGCAAAAAAGTCAAATCAACAATTTGTGGGGAAATTCGCCTCTAATTCAAATACAATTCAATTTTTTTTTTTTTAAATTTAATTTTAAAGTTTAAAATGGAAATTGAACATGATTCTATGAAAAATATTCTCATGAATATGCTTAAGCAATTTATAATCCTTCACTGCCGCTGTTCATTCGAGTGTGTTGTTATAATTAGGTGGTTTTTTTTCTGTTTCGAACAGACGCAGGCGCTTGGGATGAGCGACACGGGGAGCTGCGGAGGCGGCAGCCAGCCCAGTGAGGGCAGCACGGCCTCCGTCAAGGAGGACCACAGCATCATCACAGTGGACCAAAGCGGCGCTAATGGAGACATCGAACGCCTCACCACTGTCGTCATCTCCACCTCCGACCCCCGCAGGTGAGCAAATTAACTAATTTTTATCATTTCTGACATCCTTGATTGACAAATTTATTTTTGAGATCAATTAGTTCCTCTCTTTGACTTGTCATGAAGGATAAAAAAAATGTATTTGCGAAATACATCAATTTAAATTTTATTTAATTAAGAATATTTTCTCATCGCAAGCTTTATTAAATTTTAATGCAAAATAAATATTACTGTGCTTTTCAATGAGCTCATTTGTCAGAATTAATTAAGGGTGCTAAATTTTTGCACCTATAGGCCACTAAGGGTAGTTTGATCATAATTTTAAAATAAATAGTTTAGCTGTTTTAATTGCTAAGAATTAATTTTGAATCAGTTCAAAATTAATGGCAATTCATTTGATTAAAATTAAATTTTACAGTAAAAAATTACTTCAAAGAGGAAAAGTTTTTTTTTTAGTAGTTGCGCATATTTAAATAAAATTGATCGCAATTATTTTTAATCCTCGTAAATCTCTGAATGAAGCAACTCGCAAAACCAATTTTGAAACAGGTGAAAAAAATGTAGCCAAATATGGAATCAGGTGCAAAAGATAATCTAATTCGCCGAGGCCATTAAGGCGAGAGGTGTCGTTTGGCCTTTTTGTCTTTTTCTCTTTCACATGCGCGCGCGGCGCAACAACTTTCTCGTTGCGTCATTTTGCTTCTTGCAAGAAAATGCTCACCGCTTTTACTTGCAGCAATGAACTGTTTTTGCATCTCACTTCAGAGTTGCCCCAACCGCAATTTGCTCGGATTTTCGTGCATAAACAAAATTTCATCAACAAAGGGATCAATTTCAATTACAACTTCAATCTTATTGTTCTGTATAACTTAAGTCTGAAGTAACATGTCGGGTCTAAAAATGACGCCTGAAAGGTTTCTCACTCAAGTGATAAACCTTTAAAATTCCAGGTCAAAGCAAATTGTCAATTTAGCGCTAATTTTTTGGTAAATGGGTAATTAATTAGATTAATAAACGTTTATCTTGGGTCTGATCAAATTCTTTTTTAGTTCTGACGAGGAAAAATAAATGTATAAAAAGATTTTGGCTGAAAGATTTTTAGTAAAATTTATTTTTATTAAATTATGATAATGAATATTAAATATTAAATAAATTCTCTTATTAAAATTTGGAATTTTATACTTTTTTTAACTGAAACAGAATAATTGCTCAATCTTTTCGTTCTTTTATTTTCATGCACCAGTGCAGCTTTTAATGCAACTTCAATTGATAAATTGATACTTTCTGGTACATTGCAAAAGATTAAATTCCGCGACTTAACTCTTATTACACCGGCAGTTGCGATTCATCTTAAGAGACAGGCTCTGATTTGCATTTAGAAATCGGCGACGGCAAAAGATAATAAATAAATCTCGACTTCCTCCTTTTCAACCTCTTAGGTTACGCAAATGATTCCAATTTAATTTGCGTTAATTCACTGCAGGATTATTTAATCCATCCTCATAAGTTTTTGACGAACTGCAATAAAAAAATTCAGTTGCCCCTTGGGTTGGCAGGATGTTTCTTTGTTGGCCGCATCCCCTTCGCGCCCCTCGCAATTTCGGCCACAAAAAATAAACACGACAGTAACAAAATCCCCTTTTTCTTGAGCAACAACTGCCGCTTGTAAAATTTTTATGCTCTCTGTTTTGAAACCTGTACCTTTGGTTTTCTTGCGAAAGGAAAATTTTCCATTCTCCTCCCACGGGAATCGTAAATTTCTCAACTGTCCGTCAAAATAAAATAAAATTGGGAGATGTATTGTTATGCGCGGTGCTTGCATGCCTGAGACTGCGGGCGGAGGATCAGCTTACCTGAAATATTTTGTCAAGGGTTAGACAACACACGCACCTGCAGCTTTCTGGGGGGTCTTTTTCTTTCCCATATCCTGTCTAGCGAAACCTCAGTGACCCAATTACGATTTTTATTCAAATATTTTTGCATTAATTTTTTCCCTCTGAATTTTTCACAGCAATGGCATAGACAACATGGCTTTCCGGCCAGAGAATGACAGCGAGAAGCAAGCGATTCCTGCCGAGGCAGTCAACCTGGAGCTGGTGAACATGGCGCCCTTTGGAGAGGTGAAGGAGAAGAGCAACGGACACTCGCTCACCGAGATTCCCATTAAGAATGGAAAGTCGGAGGACTCGGCGTTCAGCAGCGATCCGTACGACGAGTACTTTGTCCCTGTCAACGAGCACCGAAAATATATTAGGTGCCCTTTTTTTAAGTAAATTAACACACTTTAACCTTATAAAAGTTTTGATTTTTATTTTAATAATGTTTTTTATTTTTCAAGAGGGGAGAAATTATACGTGACGAAAGACAGGCGGGAAAAGAAGAGCTGCAAAAAACCTATCTGCTGGGGCATGACCCTGACCTTGCTGGCGGCGGCGATCTTTGTTGTCGTTTTAATTTCCAGTAAGTACATATTTGATTTGATCAATAAGTTTTGTTGGGTTCTCTGGAGCCCCACGCTGGAAGCTCTGAATCCAGTGTGAGAGGCTATGAGTTCAAATCCCAGTGACTCTTGTGGATTTTCAAATGATGATAATTAAACCAATCAGACATTCGAAGCCTGACTCATTGTGAGGTTAACTTAAATCTGAAAAGATATCCACTTTTAATTTGAATTCAAATTTTTTTTTTATTTTAAATCTGAATTAAATAAATATATTTACTTATAGCTGGTCAAATGAATCAAGATGAATTAGGAACTAAGGAAAAATTGAACACTGGCAGTATTGGCGGTGCCGGTTCAAGACCTTCTCAAACTCAGTCAACAGTCATTCCAGCAACTGCACAGCCATTTGGTAAATTGGAAATTTTTATCTTTACACTGAATTTTAAAGTCAATTTTAGTTCCGAGAGCATTGGAAGGAATGTTGTCAATTGACAGCATGGACTTTGTTGACGATTTTTACAAACCTGAATCAGCAAAGTATAAGGAATTGGCTGCAAATATTGAGGATGAGGTAATTTTCATTATTTATTAAATTTGATTAGTATTAAAATTTATAAAAATCTAGATTAAAAATGCCTTGTTCGACCACCAAATGATGAACTTTGGTTCCTCTGACATCACTGTCAAAGTGCAGCAATTCATGTGAGTCTTGCAAAATTTTTGCAACTCCTGATTATTTAATTGCTTTTTAATTAGGCCCGGGAGCATTGTGGTGCGGTACAGAGTGGCGTGGGAACCTAAACCGGGCGTCCAAACTTCCACAGACCCGATTAACAAGGATCTCATGCAGACCCGCATGGCCGAATATTTACGCAAAAACGCTGGATATCTTTACACCTACAAGATCCATTTACCCTCTGTCCAGTCATCATGTAAGAATATTTTTGTTAAAATGTAAATATGAAATTTCTTAAATTGTGTGTTTTTAGTAATTATGAATGAGTGCACAATGAACAATGGTGGCTGTTCTCATGAGTGCCATTTTGATTACAAAATTACTCTCAAGACAATGTGCACATGCCCTCTAGACCAAGTTTTGGGATCAGACAAAGTCACTTGCCGCTTTGAAAAAGGTACAAAATAACATTGTAGTTAAAATTAAAAATATTATATTAAATTTATTACTTTTTTTAACAGCGGTGGGCCCAATCGACACGAATGAGTACACTGGACTCAACGAACACTCTTCTACTGCCGAGCCAGAAACAAAATCTGATCATGACCATTCCCATAATCACAATGACCAACATGATCACTCTGAAGCTGAGCCTGAACCCTCTAGCGAACCCGAACCCTCTAGTGAACCTGAACCTTCAAGTGAGCCAGCTCATAACAGCCATGACCATAGTAGCAATGAGGGCCATGACCATAGCCACCATGATCATCATGATCACCACATTCAAGTACACACCGTGGAAGGTTCAAGATCTGAACCAGAGCCTTCTTCAGAACCTGAGCCGTCTTCAGAACCTGAGCCTTCAAAACCAGAACCCTCTTCAGAGCCTGAGCCGTCTTCAGAACCTGAACCTTCAAAACCGGAACCCTCTTCAGAGCCTGAGCCTTCTTCAAAGCCGGAACCCTCTTCAGAACCTGAGCCGTCTTCAGAGCCTGAGCCGTCTTCAAAACCGGAACCCTCTTCAGAACCTGAGCCGTCTTCAGAGCCTGAACCTTCGTCAAAACCGGAACCATCTTCTGAACCTGAGCCATCTAATGAGTACTCAGGTCACCAGCATCTACACCATCACACGTCCGAGTCTTCAAGTTCAGAGCCCGAACCATCCACCAAGGACAATGAACACTTTAAGGTTGAACCCGAACCTTCTAGCAAACACGAATCTAATCCGGAGCCGACATCTGGTGAGGAAGAAGTGAAAATTTTCGAAAAGGTTAAGGCCGAACCCGAGCCAAGCGCCGAACCTGAGCCAAGTGCTGAACCCGAACCTAGCGCTGAACCTGAAACTTTCTCAGGTCATGATCACACGCACCATGCTGAGCATCAACAAAATTCAGAAAAGTCTGAACCAGAGCCTAAAGCCGACGATGCTGAGAAAAAGGAGAGTATTAATGAGGGGAGAGGATTTGGTGTTTTCATGGATCACTCCTTTGCCAAAGTAGACATCAGCAACGGAAGTGATTGGAATGAAGACCACCATGAAAACGTGCATGATATTTCCAAGGACTTTGAGGTTATTCAGCATAAAAATACCTACCTGAGCTCAAGCACGACTGAAAAGATGCAAGAGAGTGTTGATGAAACCCAAGAAAATGAAAAGCCGGTTGAAGAATCTGAAAGTTTTAAAAATGAACATCACCACGAGGAACCAATGGTCCTTGAGTTGAAGCCTATGATTGCAGTGGAAGAGGAGAAACACGGTGAAGAGAAACATATGGAGACTGAGTCGAAGGAGGAGACATTGGCGCATAATAATCAAGAGGTGGAGGATTATCCTGAACCAAAAATTGAAGCCGATAATGTTTCCAAACATGCCCCTGAAGAACTGGAGGTACACAGCCAGGTGCATGAACAGCATCCTGCTCTCTGGACGGGTGCGATTTATGCCAAAAATTACGAGAGTGACGAAAACTCCACTGAACCTGAGGAGGTGAACACTGAGACCATCTCTGGAGTTGACACGGAAAAGCCTGAAATTGAAAATGAGACTGGTGAGGAGCAGAAAATTGAGATGATTAGTTTGTCATCCACAGAGGCACCTTCTACGACCCCTCACGTCGCTTCCCTTGAGCACAGTCCTACATCTGAGCCAGAAATAATTAAAAGCGACGAGTATGACGCCAACAAGAACGATTTACTTTCAATCAGTGAGGACGAAACAAGCATTGTAAAGGAACCTCGGTCACCAATGCTGGACGACGGACTTGAATCTGTCTTTCTAGGCCGTGAGCAGATCACCGTCTCCTCAACCACTGAGCCAAGCGCAGAGAATGTTGAGATCAACGATTTGTTCTCAAACGACAAAGAGCACGAGGTGTCTGAGTCACCGAAGGCCACAGAATTAGAACAGTCCAAGCAAGAATCGCGCAAGTTGAATGTGGCTGAGCCTACCAACGAGTTCTTGGAGGTGAAGCAGCAAAAGCAGTCCAAAAAGCAAAAGGAGAAGGAGTTGGCCGAGTCAGTTGAGTTGTTCAACGCAGATTTCATGGAGAAGCTGAAGAAGTTGGGCAAAGAAAAATATGAGAAGGAGGATGAAAAGGAAAAGAAGAAGATCATTGAAATAATTGATACGGACACTCCAGCAGAGGGTGAAAAGTCCGAGGATGTGGAGGAATTTTCTCCAACTACTATGAGGATGGACGAGACTGGGGAGGGCAAAATTGACGTCCGGATGAATATGCATGACTTGTTGTCTACAGAGCGAAATGACAAGAGCATGGAGGTCAGCGAGTTTGCCACAACCATCAAGGACGAAGTTGAGGACACCACTGACTTAGCCATCGAGGGAAATAAACCTGAGAATAGCAGCAGTTCAGAAGAACCGGCAGAGGTTCGACTGATTGACGAGAGCATCAACTCGACGGAAATCGAACCAGAAGTAGCTACTGAAGCCATATCTACGGAAAAAGATGTCACTGACGAGCCTGCAGAGGTCAACACGGAGATACCTTCCTCAACAACTACAACTGTCGTCCCGCAGGTTAAAGAGTCACCACCTGTGCATGAGAAACATGAGGTGCAGCCATCCTCTGAGGCGCCCACTTTCTCTCGCTGCTCAGCCGGACAATTTGAGTGCGTGAACGGAACCTCCACTAACGGGCCATGCATCAGTCTGTCCGCCAAGTGTGACTCCTTCAATGACTGCTCGGACGCTTCCGATGAAATCGGCTGCATTGAGGATAAGTGCCCTGGAAACTTCCAAGTAAGCATCTCTGAATCCAATAATTTCAATTTTTTTATTTTTTAGCTTTTCACAATACAGCTGTGACAATTATTTATAATATGTTTAATATTTATTTTGTAATTGTGGGCTTAAATTGGATGCAATGAACAATCAATTTTTTTCTCTTCCATGCCCAGAATTTAGTAAAATCGTAAAATGTGATTAATTCGACCAAAATATTTTGGGGTTCTACTTAAGTTTTAGCTTTAAAGCTATCTGTATAAGTACTATTTTTCCCAAACCACCAAAATCGAATTGGATTTCATATTTGTATTTTAGAGTAGGAATTTATTTATTTAATTCTCCAATATTTTTATTCTAGTGCAAAAGTGGGCAGTGTCTTAAGAGGCATCTTGTCTGCAATGGAATAGTTGATTGCTCAGGAGATGGCAGTGATGAAACTGATTGTGGTGAGCTATTTTTAGTCAATTAGTCCTATAAGGTCAGTTTTAATAATAAAACTTTTTTAACTCTGTTGTCGTTTCTATTTACTGTTTATTGTAGTCCCAATTTACCAAAATTTGACGTTTATTAAGTACAATAAGGGCACAGTAATTATTAATAAATCATTAAAACCTTTGCAGATGAATGGAAGTGCATATTTGATGAAATGAGGTGTCCGTCGGGCAGGTGCATCCCTTTGCTGTGGCAGTGCGATGGAAAGGCGCACTGCGAAAACCACTTTGACGAGCAAAACTGCCAAGGTAATAAACATTTTAATGAGCTTCCTTTTGCTGTTCTACTTCCAAGCTTTTGTTTTTCACAGACACCTGTGGCAACGATGAGTACAGGTGTGGTGAGGGCAGGTGCATTCCGCAGGCCTGGAGGTGCAACGGAAAGGCAGATTGCATGGAGGGAGACGACGAAAAACTTTGTGGTAATTATTTCATTTTTTTTATGATTTTAAAAATTATTCTAAAGAAGAGTGCTCAGAATTTGATTGAAAATATTAATAAAAACCTTTTTAGACTGCTCTCTGGACCAGTTTAAGTGCAAGGCAGGCGGGTGTGTGATGAAGTCACAGATTTGTGATGGAGAACCACAGTGTCCTGACAAGAGCGACGAATGGGACTGTCTGAAGATTGCTAAATATGAAAATGAGACAAGGCTGCAGGTCAGAACCAATGAGGAAAAATGGCTGGGTGTGTGCATGGACAACTGGGACAGTAACTGGAGTGACGCTGCCTGTCAAATGCTGGGCTTCAGGTGTGTATTTTTCCCTACAGTTTTAATAAAAATCACTATCTTATTAAAAAATCTCTTACAGTCATTCAGTTTTCACAAACTATCTGACCCTGTATGCCGAAAACACTGACCGACTGCTGATGTTAAAACCCTCTGCTGGAAATGCCTCTCAGGCCGTCTCCATTCTTGGTGCTCTGGAAAAAGCCCCTCTTGAGTCTTGCTCCTCTAATAGGACAGTTGAAATTTCCTGCCATAGCTTCAGTAAGTATTCAACTTTCCTTGCCTGTGGATTAAATAAATTTGATTTGTTTTCAACAGCTTGTGGAAGGTCACAGAACGGTGCTGGTCTAAATGCTAGGCTGGTAGGGGGCCACAGAGCTTCGGAGGCGCAGTGGCCCACTGTGGCCTTAATGTTCAACACCAAGCTGAATACAGGATGCACTGCCAGCATTGTCAGCCCTATCTGGCTCCTAGTCTCCCTCAGTTGTCTGACAAACAAGTAATTTGGAATTTTTTCCTTTCAAATTTTGTAAAATTCCTTTTCCTATATTTTAGAGACGCAACTCTGAATTCTGAAAACTGGAAACTCTTTGCCGGTGGGACGACATTCAGTTCTACGGAGCAGGACCCAATGATGCAAGTTCGCAATGTGAGCAGGATTGTTGGCCACCCGCAATTCCAGTACAACCGCTTCCTGTACGAACAAGACGTTGCCCTGGTCAGAGTGGACATGCCTCTTTTACTTGACGAGCAACTCGTCAGTGCTGTTTGCCTCAGCAGCAAGAGTGTTGAGCCCAAGCAGCCCCTCTGTGTTACTGCTGGCTGGGGCTACAGCTCCAGAATTCCAAGTGAGTATTATATCAAAATTTCAATGTTTAAACTGACTAAAACTCTAAAGACAGAAGAAAAATGAAAGCTGGAAATTGGATTTTCGGTAGAAAATTTTTGGATTTTGGTGCTTTATTTCTTAACTTAAAAAAGAGAACACTTTTAAACCTTCATTCATTTTTAGGAGACGGTACTCTGCGCCAGTACTTGCATTATCTACCCGTGCCAACAATTGATGTGAGCAACTGCAACTCAACCAAGCATTACAACGGCCAGATTTCTGAGGGCCACATTTGCGCTGGCTACACCGATGCCGAAAGATCGCCATGTGATGTATGATTTGCAAAAGGAAATTTTTCTGAATATTTTACTTATCTTTTTATTATAGAATGACGAAGGAGCGCCTTTGATGTGTGTCAACGAGGAGGGCATTTGGGAGCTGCAGGGGCTGCTGACGTACCACAGCCACTGCGGCCGAGGTCTTCACCCCTCTATCTTTATCTCAGTAAGCCCGTTGCGGCAGTGGATCGACCACACAGTTGGCTCCGACTTTGCCCACGCCGCTGCCTCAAGCAGCTAAGAGAGATTCCAAATTCAATAATGGACTGCTAGCTGTGTTTATTATTAAATTTAGATGTGATCTTCTGGTTAATAATCAAATTTTTTCAGAAATTTGGTTAGCAAAATTGAAAACTGCAACTCCCGAGTGGTTGCTAATGGCTCTAGTTTACTTTGAATTTCTTCTGAAAGCTATCCAAGTCAAAGTAAGATTTCCGAGACGATTTATTTGTATATAAACTGCAATAGGCTTAAGTATAAAATTATATGTTGTTAACAAGAAGCATACTCTTGCTGAAAATGAACTTCTTGGGCATTAAGCAACACCTTTCAAGATGCTTTTTGGTCAGTTTAATTTTGTCCGACCACAGAATGCCTCTTGTCAACAATATATAAATAACGAAAGGAACATGTGTCAAATAAATGTAGAAGAAAAATGTAATTTTTGAAATCTTTAAGCAACATCTTGAAGACGTAATTACTCTTTAGTTGTCTTAAGTTTTTTCAGCAATTTTTGCATGTTTTTGAGAGGCTGATTTATATGACTCGGTGAGAATTTTGTGTGAGAGAAAGAGGTTTGAAAAAAAAAATACAAGTCGAATGTGCTCATCATATCTTATTAGTATAATGGTCCATCAGCCTGTTTTTATACGAAATCACTGATATTTGAATGTCATATATTATCTCAATTTTATTATTTGAATATCGTCGCATAGTTTTATAAATCCTTTGATCTGCTATGAATGAAGAACTGTAGTAAATCTCCAGTATTTAGAAATCTCTGACTTTTGTGTATGTAAAAATTGGAAATAAAAAACTAACAGAGTAAACATCTTGAAATTATAATTTTGATTTTTAATAAGTGTTCCTGCATGATTAATTTATTTATTTATTTCATTTATTGCTACATACATATCGGATCAAATTAAAAATCAAAATAATTATCTTTTATTACTTTGATTGCTAAATAATTTTTATTTATTATTTAAAAATGGTGATTATGTGTCCAAACTTTTACATCACAATCAATTTTTGAAACAATTTATTTGAAAAGAAAACGAAATTGTTGGACAAAACGACACCACCAATTGCAAGAATTTTGCTAAAAAGACCAAAAAGACCCCAATCCGCCGCAGTGAGCAATTTTTCCATTGTTTTTAAAATTGGAATAAATTTATTCCAAGAAAGATTAAATCAGCTGCAGAAAATTTGCAAGACAAATAAGTATTTATTCCTTCAAATAATCACAAAGACGAATAAACACGTTTCTGATTCCTGCATTTACATGCGCTTTTCCCGCGTTTTTTTAAATAGTATTTCAAGTGGCCAATCATCGCCTACGAATCCGAGATTGCCTCAGCCAATCACAGAACGTTTCGCTACACTTGCCATTCTTGCAGCTGAACGTAATGGTTGGTTGTCGTCAAGTGCGACTCGAGAATTCCCAAAAGTGCCGAATTCAGGTGAGTTTGCCGACTTAGTCAGGTCGAATTTGCCCGGTAGACCCTGGCCGAAGGTCTCGGGCTTGGAAAGAAAACTTTTTTAGAGCCGTTCGAGCGGCTGGGCGGCCGAAAATCGGTCGGCGAAGCAGTTGACAGGGGCCTCGCCATGGCTGCACCTTTTCGCACGCTGATTGATGGCAATCGATTCGAGCGAGTCGTTCGCGCGAATCATGTCTGGAGCGCGACCTTGCGACGGCACACTCGCACCCTTCCACCTTTGCAAGGGTGGAAGGCCCGGCCTTCGAGGCCCGACCGAGCCCAACGGCCGAATTCCAAGGGGGGCCACGCGAGTGACTCACGGGCCTGGAATTTTTTCAAAGCTCGAAAATTCGAAGGAAACGAAGGAATTTTTCCAACTCTGACGAACCGTTGCGAGAAATTCGCGTTCTGGTCGGTTCAAATAGGTTTGGAAGCGTTCACGAATTTTCCTCCGACTGCTGACATTGCGTATCGCGCTGCAATCATGTTGGTTTATGCGAGGCACGACTGCATTTCTCATAAACAAAGCAATTATTACCACGAATCACTCTTTGCACAACCGGAATAATGTCGTCGTGACCACGCTGCAGGAAGTTGATAACAAATTATATTATCAAATTTTAACAATAATGGAATATTATTTTAAAAATATATAAAGCGTTGGAAATTTTCTGTTGAAATAGAAAATGTTCACCCACAATGCAAATTATTGAGTTGAAATTTGAAAAATTAATTTTTTTCAGTTTTATATAATATTGCAGAGAAAATGAATCCGAGTTGATAATTTTACTGCAGGGAATAGAAATACGAGTTCAATGTCCTGGCCTTCGGAAGCACCCGTTTTGTTCCAGCTGCACCATAATGAGCTTCTATATTTAATAAGTGTGGTTTTATTATTTTTTATAGTTTTGCCAACGTTGCTTATCTTTTTGCGACGTTTTAGAGACATATTAAAATTAATCAATTTGATTTAATTATAAAATTAATTAAATGTGAAGGATTGTTTTATATATTTTGAAGCAGTTTTCAATATCAATAAATTAATTCTGCGTAGGTTTGAAAATAAAATATTTATATGCAAAGAGGATTTCGTGACGTCACTTTCTCCAGTGCAATTAAAAGTGACACGCACAGCTGATATTTGCGCACTTATGAAATGCACACAACGTGATTGCTCGGCGCAATTATCAAGCAGGTGCAAAAAGAATGGCTGAACAATTTGAACGAAAAGGGTGAGTCGGTTTTTGTGATTCTTTCGGCCCATAGTAACAAGGGAGCGAGAGGGATTCTCGGTCGGGTTTGCAGGAACGAATTCTGACAGAGTCTGACTGAAAATGAGAGTAAAAAGGTGCAGCGAGTGCTGCGTAGTGTGTGTGGTGCGTGTGTAATGTCATTGGCTGTAGATCAATAGAGGGGATCCTGCTGGCCGTGAGTGTGGTGTTTTGGAGACGTCCGTGCCAAGGGCCGGCTGGCTCCTTGCCATTGGAATTTTAAATTCTTTCTATTTATTTTGGAGAAACAATAATTTACAAATTTGTTAAAAAAAAATCTTTTTTTTAAGCGACAATGTTTGTAATTATAATGGGAGAATAACAAATTGAAGCCAGATGAATATGATCGGTTGATTTAATTAAAATGTGCCAATTTTTATTTAGCTTTGAGCAAAAATGGTTTAATTGATACAGTAAAACACGTTGGTTTTTTTCAAACTGATCTAATTTATGGATTTAAAAAATAATAAAAAGTTTAATAGCGACTTAAATAAAATAATTGTTAAAAATGATCTAAATTTGGATTTTTCTAGAATTTCCAATTACATTTTATCGATGTCAAATGTTATATTCACGTCAGTTGGGAGTTAATTTTTAATGATTAAAAAGGGCGTTTCTGTTTATTACAAAAATCCTTTTTAAGTCGGCAGCTGATATCAAATAATTTCCTGTGGCAATTTTAATTGTTCAGATAGGTTTTTATGTGGATTTTCTCTAGCAAGAGAACTGTTGATATTTATTATCGCTTTACATGAATTGTGAATTTCAACGATTACGGGCTTAAAGAAAATCGCATAGCAAATAATTTGGATACGATTAGGCTGAATTTTTTATAGAAGACCGAGGAGATTATCATGGATATGAACAAATAGGGCTTTCTCCTCGTTGCTGAAATTGCTTTTTATTCAAAAACCATCAAAAACAAAGAACCAGTTTAGGTCACGGTCTGAGATTCCATTTTGTGAACAACAAAAATACCAAAGAAATCATCAAAATTGAAAAAGAAGACTCATTTTTATTTAAAAAGTTAAATTAATTTAATTAAAACTTATATTTTGCTGATTTTTTTGTATTTTTCTTGCTCATGAATTAGGGTTGCAGACCGTGACCATTTGTTTTTTTATTTTTTATTAAAAAACAGTTTTGGCAATGAGGATAAAGCCCGATCTTTTCATTTCCACGATTAGGCCATGATATAGTCAATGGATATAGAATAAACTAACGCTTTGCATTTTTTTATTATTGTTATTTGTGACAATCATTGCAACAATATCAAGACAATCAAAATATTTTACCTATTTTAGTTCATTTGTCCAGTTTTTAACATCCCAATTTTGAAAATAATTTGCTTGAAAATAGTAATTTTGTGTAAAAACAGCTTCAAAGCAAGAAAGACCCCATCCGTCGCGTTGAATGTGTCCTTCTATCTGAAAATTCGGTAAATTTTGGAAAAATATCGCCTAATATTCCTCTTATTGCCACTTAATTACGAAATTATTTGTTTCAATCGAAATTTGTTGTATAAATCTTCATTTATTTTTTCCAACAAAAATTATTCTTGTGGCAATTTCATATTTTTGGTGGCTCCAGACTTCTTTTTATTGTCAGAGCCATTGCTTACGGCCCGCGCGTGAGAAGGTCCCGGTCGCTTGCAAGAGAGAGACGAGCAGCCAGCGCTTGGTTGGTGGCTCGGCTCGCTTGCTCGCAGTTCACATCGCTCTGCAAAGGCCAGCTGACGAGCCAAGTCGCTTCGCTAGCGTTTGCGTGTCCACGCGAATGGAAACCATTTTCTCGGCCCTCGGCTTCTTCTGAGGAAGACTGGCGTTGCTCTCCGTCTGGTGAGTCCCGCGAGGGGCCCTTGAGTCCCATTGGCAAGTCCCCCGCCCCCAATCGCCAACAGGGGGCTTCAAGGTTATCCGCCCGTCGCCCCCCAAAATTCCTCGCTCGGGGC
This sequence comes from Neocloeon triangulifer, assembly GCF_031216515.1. Lineage (NCBI taxonomy): Eukaryota > Metazoa > Arthropoda > Insecta > Ephemeroptera > Baetidae > Neocloeon > Neocloeon triangulifer. The sequence goes on along the minus strand of NW_026775555.1, from coordinate 1,998,055 downwards.
CATTAATTGATTCTTCGGGGCTACTTGAGACCGCTTGGTGGGTCCCAATCTTGTCTGGGCTGCGATCGGGGCCTCGAAGGCCCTCGACTTGAGGTGTTTACATTCGATCCGTCTCGGGTTCGATAATCTCGCAGCTAAAATGGCTGCAGAGAAGGAAGTGGGGTCCCTCCTCGGGCGCCCCCTTTCCTCCGCTTCGATTTCAATTAAATTTCGAAACTGGCCCTGTAAATCAAGAAAGGGGCTTTGCTTGTTCCTCAATCCGCGGAGGAGTTTCGGGCATATTGCAATTAGTGAGGCAGGGTGAAATTAACTTGGCCGTGCTCGTCGACTCCATTTTGTTACTTGGCTTATTTTTTTCGGCCTTGAGCCGTGTGTTGCCTCGATCGGGGCAACGATCGGTGGCCCCGGGCCTTTCTAGGCAAACCTGACTAAACGCCTGTGGGTCTGGGGGCGAAAGACGATTATCGGCCCGAGAGTCCATTTTTAAATGGCCAAGCTCGCGAGGAGGAGCAAGGCCATGCTCAGTTGGGGGCACTGGCACGGCTGCCAGAGGGCGTTTGTGTTTGTGTCTTCAGATGGCACCGACCAACCCTGTCTGCACTGATAAACCGATCCATAAATAATCTCACCCTTTAAAATTATCAATCGTCTACAGAATTATTTTCAATAGGACGTTATTAAAATAAATTTCAGTTATCAAAGTCGCATATTTTACAAATCAAAGTAAAACTGGCCGAGATCAATATATTTTTTGCGCACCTTCTCGAAAAATGCGCATGACTCAAAATAATAATTACTTATTCAGCGTTCATGAACCTCGTCGATTTTTTTCTCAATGTATTCTGAAATAATTGTTCGTTTATTACAAATTTTATAATTATGTCATTAAAATTACACAGTCCTAATAAAAATTTTGCTATTATTATTTTTTGCAGACGCAGGTGTGAATCGTGGAATGTTGTGTGCAGGGTGTTGCGAGCCGAGCTTCTATGGCCGAGCAACCTAGCAGATCGTGGAGCAGCGGGGGGTCAGCAGCTATTTCATCTTGGTCTGGCGGCGGCAGTGGGGCGGCAGCAGCCTCCTCCTCGTCCTCTTCAACTCATCACCCTCAGCAGCACGGCGCTCCCGTGACGGAGCACAGCCGCAAGCGCGGCCTAGCCGAAAAGCAGGCGGCCGCAACAGCCGTCAGGAAAGCAGAAGACCCCGCTGGCGGTAAGAGGGGCCGCCCCTCGGCTGCCCCCTCGTCCGCCTCCAAGCGCAGCTCCAGCAGGACTGTGCCCGCCCTGTCTGCAGACCAAACTACTGTCCACTCAGGTAATTGCTAAATTTTATGCCCGTGATGACGTCTGACCTCTTGTGAATTATTCTAGGCGATAACAGGAACGCTACAAACCCCAAGAGCAGCAGGTCTAAGAAGACTTCCAATCCACAGTCCTCAAAATTGTCAGGAGGTAATACTTCGATTTTATACGTTAACGCTTAATTTGCATATTGAAATTAATGGCGTCAACCACCAACATTTCATTTATAAAAATTCTTGTTTATATTTGTATAATTTAAAGTTAAAAAATATTGATTTTTTTTAAATTTAATGATGAAATGTAATATTTTAACAAAACCTTCATTTGAAAGCAGCTGTACAAAATTTGTATAGTTACCTGAATTCTCTAGCAAACACCACTTCTTATGCTTGTCACGACCTAGGGCTTAATTTTGGTGTTATGTTATTGTTGCAGGAAAGCCAAGCACCGGCGCAATCCCAAAAGTCAAGCGTTCCAGTCAAGCCACATCCACAAGCACCTCAGAAGTTCAGAGCACAAGCAGCGAACGAGGCAGGCGCGCAGTTACGATTGCCAGCAGTGCTGCCACCAATTCTACAGTCTTACAGTACGTCTCTTTTTAAAGTCTTAAGTTTGTTTTTTTTAATTATTTTATTACAAAGTTAGTAAAATTTTACCCGCGGAACTATACTAGTTTTGGGCGGAAACAAGCCTATTAATTTTTTCTCCAGAATATTCTTTTGTAAATAATTTCATATTTCCGTTTATTGGAAAAAAAACACTCCTGTTGATAATAGAAATATTTGAAATCTAGAAGTAGAGATGCATACTAGTGGATGAGTAATTTAACATTTTTCGTTTTTTTTTCTTTTGCAGACGCAAATTGCAGAGTGACTCGAACCGCAAGCGAGGCCTGTCTACACAGTCGTCCAGCTCAACCTCCTCACTTACCTCTCAGCCAGCTAACAAGAAAGCTGCCACCAGCAGCGCTCAGCCTTCAACGTCGACTGCAAGTTCAGCGACCTCACCTAAGAAGTATCCACTGAGGAACCAGGTTCGTCTGCTCCCTGGCAGCCAAGAGCCAGTTCCACTAGAAGTCCCATTGCCTCCACCTGAATACTACCCACCACCTGTGCGCCGCCGCTCGTACTCGGCAGGCTCGCCAAAGCCAAGGAACAGCAGCCGGGGCCGATCTAGGGCCTCGATTGCGTCGCCCTACCATCTCACCGACTCGCAGCAGTTGGGCAAAAACTCAACCAGAGGCGCAGGCGTCAGTGCCACAGCCCCCCAACATCAGGCGGCGGGCTCCAAGGACAACCTGAGGCGCAGCTCGAGAAGCAAAACCACCACGGGGTCCTGTGCTAGCAGCAGGTTAGTTAATCTTGTGATGCAACTTGGCATTCTTATTTTTAAAATGGTTCAATCATCAAAAGAATCAACTTGCCAGTTGAACAAATGATTCAATTAAGATCAAAAGATTAAACAATTTTCGTTCCAGCGGTAAAAGTTAAATCAACTTCATTTTTAGTGACACAGATAAAAAAAAAATGATATGTCAACTTGCTAAATGCTGCTTAATGCATTTATAGTTGAATATTTTTTTTAAATTTTCTCTAAAAAACGGCCGTCCACTTGCTATGTTATTATTGCATTTATAAAAAAAAAAATCAATCATCTGAAAACCCCGGTGGTTGAAAATTGTTTAAATCAACAATCAAAATTTTTCATTTTGGCTTGTAGACTTTCTTGCACATTTGCTAGGTTTTTTCAACCTGGCAACATGGCACAGCAAATAAATGAGCCCAGCGCACCGATTAATACAATTTTGTACACGTTTTCACTCTGTCTTCACTTCTCGGCACAGTGATAGTCCTTGTAATTCCCGAGAGATAAGAGGAAGGAATATGAGGAATCCTATAAATCCTACATCGGCCAAAATTGTACCAAGGAATCTAGATGCGACATTTTTATCAATTTACATGTTCCCTCCCGCTGCTTGCCTGCTACGCGCAGACAAGTGTAAACAAGTCAGAGCAGGATGAGGGCCAAGTTGCAAGAGAAAGAGATTTGTCGAATTTTTAAGACTCGCATTTTGAATGTTTGGCATCAAATTATAGACTTCATATTTTCAACATTGATAGCATCAATAGGTCTGATGCTAATTTTATTAAATAAAAAAAAAAAAAAAAAAATGGATCATTTTTGAGAAGGAACTTTTTAAATTAATTAAGGCAGTGATTCTTAATTTTAAATCTAAGAACCAATTAAATAATAAAATTTAAAGAAAAAGTAAAATGTTGCTATCAAGTTCCTCTGGTTTGGCAAATGTGGAAATAAAAAGCGACAAGCAAGTAAATAATTAAGATAAAATTTAATTAATAAAATTAGTCAAAAGTTTTATTCGTAAGAAGAAATTGATACTTGAGGAGATGATCATGGAAATGAATGAATCGGGCTTTTTCCTCGTTGCAGAAATTGTTTTTTTTTTATTCTCAAACAAATTGGCTCCAATTTGTTTTTGAATAAAAAAAACAATTTTGTGTAATGAGGAAAAAAAGCCCGATTCAATGATTTCCAAGTTTTTATTCAATATTTTTTGTGAATTTATCGTGTAAATGTTGTATTGGAAGGAGAAAAGTATGACATTATAATTGGTGCTGAAGAATTATTTTGTATACATTACATTTGAAAGTTTTCTTTCTCTATTTTTCTCATTGTTCCTTTCTTTGTTTCAGTGGCCGACGTTCGTCGCGCGGGGGCACAAAACTGCCTCTGGCCTCGTCCTCGCAGTCGACATCGTCGGTTGCTCCAGGCCCTTCGTCTTTCTCGGCGAGCAGCTCCACACATCCAGCAGCCAACGAACCTGCTGCAGCCATCATGAACGCATCCTCTGGAGGCGATGGGTGGGAAGGCTTGGCTGAAGCGGCCGCCTCTTCGTCGTCTGCCGCGGCGACTAGAGTGACGCCGCCGCCACCTCTGCCTCCACTTCTGTTGGCCTCTTCAAGTGGCGGGCCCTCTCTGCTGGCCACGGCGGCCACTGCAGGGTCAGCCCAACAAGGAGGTGCTGCCTCGGCTAGTAGCGCTGCTTCTGCCGCGGCCACTGCGGCCGCGGCTGCAGACAGCGAGAGCGACGACAGCGAGGTGGGCCTCAGCTGCACAAGCCCCTCAGCCATGCTCCTGCAGTCAAACTCAAGCGGCAGCAGCAGCCAATTGCTGGCGCGAACCGCGAGCTCAGTACGGAACCTTCGGATCAAATTTTTATTGCCTTCTTTTTTTTACTATTTAAATAATTTTGCACTTTGCTTGTGGTGTTAGTTTTTATATTGCACCAACTTTTCCTTTGGGGATATTTTTATGCTCCAAATTAAGAGCTCTGAAGTTGAATTTTATAGCTATAATCAAATCTATATTTTCATTTTATTATGAAAGACTCAACATATTCTTTGTAAATAAGAAAAAAATTGTCAATGAATTATTTCTTTTGAACTCGTAATTCTTTCACTTTGCAGAACATAGATTAATTGCTTCTGTAAAAATTCTATGTTAAAATTGTGTTGGTGCAAGGTTGTTTTAAAGATCCATAATTTTTTTTATTATTTAGAGAGTAAAAATTTTTAACATTAATTTTTTTCTTTTAGTATCTTAATGTAATCTCAACTGCCGCGACTAATTTTATTTATCTACTATATTATTTATCTTGGTGTCTATTTATGGGTTGGCTTTGCTGAAATTTAACAAGCCTTCCGAAAAAGGTCCTGCCTGCAATTTCCTGCTCTGCCTGTTAAGCATGCATATCTTTGTTCTCCCACTTCCTTTAGGATTAATTAAATAACGAGTTGTTAGGAACCGAGTCAAACCTGTACCAAGATGCCATTTTGGCAATCTGCAGCAAAAATATAAGCTTTGACCCACCATGCAATTTAAATTAGATTAGATTGGGCCAGGTTAGGCTTTTTAATCACCCTTATTGAACCTTACTTTTTTCATTAGTACATCGTACAATATTTAAATCAATGTTCGCGCATCACAACAATTGGAGAAATTGTCGGGTACAATTAATCAGAGCTCAAATAACAATCACAAATATGTTAGATTGTTGTGATGCAGGAACCTTGTTTTGAATCAATCATAATTGTTGCAGAAAGTTGGCCTCTTCTCCAATTCAATATTTTTTCAAATTTCATCACTGCATTCTCTGGTAGAAAATTATTATGTTTCAATGGTGGCTGCCTAGGTGTCATTAGCTGTCATCAGCCTTTGACCTTTGCTTTATTTATGAAATGACTAAAGTTGAATCACCCGTTGTAGAGCAACGTCCCAATTCTCAACTGCGCCCTTGCTCATTTCTGTCTCTGTGTTTTTGTAGGTTGGACGTCTGCAGGCGTTGCTCGAGTCCCGAGGTCTGCCACCGCACCTGTTCGGTGCACTCGGCCCCAGGATGCAGCACCTGCTGCACAGAAGCATGGGCGGCAGTGGGGCCTCAAGTGGCTCCTCCTCCAAGGTGCAACAGCTGCTCACTGGACTTGCTAGCCTTGACGAAACCGTCCAGCTCTCAGCCGTCATTGAGATGTGTCAAATGCTGGTCATGGGCAACGAGGACACTCTTGCTGGCTTCCCTATCAAACAGGTTGTGCCTGCACTCATCAATCTGCTCTCCATGGAACACAATTTCGACATGGCAAGTTTATTTATTTATTTGTTTTTTTGTAGAAATCTCCCGGGATAGCATTTCTACATATTTATCCTAGGAGGACATATGAAGAATATCTTTCATTAATTATCCTGTAAATACCTGTCAAAATAGCATTTATTCATGTCTTTATCCGCTTCATCATAGCACAATGAAATTAATGAATTTATTAAATTTCAGATGAACCATGCTTGCCGTGCTCTGACCTACATGATGGAGGCGTTGCCCCGATCTTCGGTGGTGGTGGTGGATGCTGTGCCTTGCTTCCTTGAAAAGCTGCAGGTGATTCAGTGCATGGACGTTGCTGAGCAGAGCCTGACTGCCCTCGAGATGCTGTCCCGGCGCCACGGCAAGGCTATCTTGCAGGCTCGGGGAGTCTCTTCTTGCCTCACCTACCTCGACTTCTTCAGCATCAATGCCCAGCGTGCTGCCCTTGCCACCACAGCCAACTGCTGCATGAACCTTCACCCAGACGAGTTCCACCTTGTCTCGGACAGCCTCCCTGTACTTGCCTCTCGTCTGACTCAACAGGTATAAATAAGTTTGTTTACTTTTATTTATCAGAAACATCTTTGCATATTATGCTGTTTATCAAAATTTAAAATTGATCCTCAAATTAAAATGAATCAATCCAATTTCAGGACAAAAGAAGCATTGAAAGTGTGTGCCTAGCATTCAGCCGCCTAGTGGACAGTTTCCAGCTGGATGCTAACCGACTGCAGACTATTGCGAGTCCAGAACTGTTGGCCAATCTGCAGCGCATATTGGTGGTGTCACCCCAGATAATCTCAACAGGCACCTTCATCACGGTGCTACGAATGCTGTCAGTGATGTGTGCTAACTGTCCATCACTGGCCCGTGAGCTACTGCGCCACAACGTGGCTGATACATTACTCTTCCTGTTGACTGGCAATGCGACCACTGTGTCAAACAATGAAGACGTTGACTTGGTCTCCCGCAGCCCTCAAGAGCTCTACGAGATAACTTGTCTGATTGGCGAGCTAATGCCACGCCTTCCAACAGATGGTTTGTTTGCTGTGGACGCCCTGATTGAGCGTCCGGTGCCCGTGGCTCAGGACGCTGTAACCTGGCAGTGGCGCGATGACCGAGAGCTGTGGCACTCGTACAGCTCTATGGATTCTAGAATCATTGAGGCATCTCATCAGGCTGGCGAGGACGAGATTAGTCTCCCCACCCTTGGACGCACCTACACTATTGACTTTCACTCCATGCAGCAGATCAATGAAGATACTGGCACCACAAGACCTGTCCTCCGCAGGGTTCTGCCAATTGGTGGCCTCACCTTGTCCGGATCATCAGGGTCTGCTGAAGAAAAGATGGACGCAGAGTCGGAGGAAGATAAAGAGTTAGCAGCTGGCTTTGTCAGATCGCTGTTTTCCGTGCTGTACGAGGTATACTCCTCGTCGGCTGGACCGGCGGTGCGCTGCAAGTGCCTGAAGGCCCTTCTCAGGATGGTGCACTTTGCATCCGCTGATTTGCTGAAGGAGGTGTTACGCAACCAAGTTGTCTCCAGCCATCTGGCCGGCATGCTGGCCTCACAAGACCTCAGAATAGTGGTTGGCGCTCTGCAGATGGCCTACACACTGATGGAAAAACTGCCAGCTGAGTTTGGAATCCATTTCCGTCGAGAGGGTGTTATGCACCAGATAAAACACCTGTCAGACACTCCACTGCCACAAACTCCAGGAGCCCCTTCTTCGTCGACTACCAACAGCCCTGCTGGCGACAAACTTAGGATCAATCCTCCTCCTGCTGAGCTGCAGAGCGCTGCTGCTAGAAACCTGCAGGAGCCTCTTGAATCTGATGCCCAGTCCTCCAGTCACATGTGAGTTTTAAAATATTTAATTTACATTAAAATCTGATGGGTGTTCTTGTAGTAGAGTTATAGGAGATGCGCTCAAAAGGAAGAGGAATGGTGGAAAGCGCTGTGCCAGCACTACGTCAAGTAGGAAGACTAGACCTGATGAAGTGGCTTCCTCAAGTGCCAGTATGCCTTCTGCATCCTTCCAACCAAACTTGCCCTCAGGATATTTCAAAGGTATCAAACCTGTAATCTCTTTTTTTACACAATGTTATTTTATCATCAACGGCGGCAGTGATTTTTAAAAATTATTTACAAGAAGTTATTTTATAATTTAGTATTAATAGTATAATAAATTTAAATTAATTTTTCAGTGAAACCTTTTGCTGGAAACTCACCTAGCAGTTCCAGTAGCAACAGAACAGGCACCCCAAGCAGTGTGGCTTCCAGTAGCAGCAACAGCAGCCCAGATCCGTTTGCTCTGCTGGGAGCTACAGCTTCTGCTTCTGGGGGAGCCAGCAGTGGTGGAACTCCAAATCGCTCCCGATTCTCTGGAGCGAAGGCTACTTTCTTTGCTAGTCTCAACCCTGCCAAGTGGGGCCGTTCATCAGCCACCTCCTCTTCTTCAGCCACAGCTTCGAGCGCTGTGTCCGCCTCGGCCTTTGGTGTCACTCACAATGGCCATGCGTCTGAGCACCGTCTCAAGGAACTGTCCCATCTGAACAAATCTTGCAGTGTGGGTGGAATTGCTGCCGGCAACAAGGAAAAGGCGCGCGCCTGGGTCCGAGACCAGGCCCAGAAGTTCGTCACACTCTACTTTGACAACGATGAATCAAATGGTGCCCACCCTGCCCTCAATGTCCTCTCCAGACTTACTCAAGCTATTGATCGTCTCCAGTCACAGGTAAGAATACCTTGTTATGAAGTTGCTGGATTTTTTTTTTAAATTGAAGCATAGCTCAATCATTGTTAATATTAGGCTTGGAAAAAAAGGACGATCAACTTTTTCTTTGCTTTTTTTTCAAAGCATCATTGGTTTTGGAAAATAGTTAGTAATAAAATATCCCTGTTATCTAGCCTTGGCAGGGCGACGTGGCATTGGCGGATCTGAAGGATATCGTGCTAACATCAGACATTTCGCCGTTTGAGGTCAATCACAGTGGGCTGATTGGCGCGCTGCTGCACTATCTGACGTTTGATCCAAACCAGGAGGCGTCGGCTGCGCCCCTGCAGTCATCAGGCTCACAGAACAACAACAACAACATCGAGTTGGAGACCAGTGAGGACTCGCTCGATCAAAAGCCACACCCACCCAGAGATCTCAAACTCCGAGTGTTCCTGAACGTCTTTGCCAACTGTCCTGTGAGTAAAAATCGTTTTGCTTGTCGCAATCATAATGGTAAAATCTTACAGTTGAATTGAATTTTGTTTGTCATTGCAGAAAGACGCCGAGTTGCTTGACATAGCCACAAGCACGGGTTCTATTGCTGCCTTCTCCGCGCTGGTCGCCAAACTGGGTGGCTGCATTGCCCAGCTTGAGCAGTTCCCTGTCAAGGTGCACGACCTGCCAACTGGAACTAGTGGTGGCAGGACTGGAGGAACAAGTGCTCTGAAGTTCTTCAACACGCACCAACTCAAGGTTGGTTGGAAATAATTTTTTCCTTAGATGGAGCTTCTAGCAAGTAATGCTACGACAAATGCTAATATTTCTATTTTTTGTATTAGTGCAATTTGCAACGCCACCCCTCATGCAACACCCTGAAGCAGTGGAAGGGCGGCACTGTGAAAATAGACCCTTTGGCCTTGGTGCAAGCAATTGAGAGGTACCTGGTTGTGAGAGGCTACGGCCGTCTTCGGGACAAGGATACAGTGGACTCCGATGATGAGACCGAGGAAGACATCGACGACACTCTAGCAGCAGTTGTCATCAGCCAGAACAACGCACGCCATAAGCTTCAGTTCCTGATTGGCGACAACCCTTTGCCATACAACATGACCGTCTACCAGGCTGTCAGACAGTTCAGTGTCAACGCAGGCGCCTTTGGAAATGACCAGTCTGAGACAGACACAGACTCCGAGGTGCCTCTTGGAAATACAGGGCTCTGGGTGCAGACCCACACCATCTACTACCGCCCCGCCCCTGAGGACGGACCGGCTGTGCCTTCCTCCAGTCGCTCAGGCACACAACCCCTTGCCAGCACTTCATCAGGCGCCCCCTCTTCATCAGGACACCACAGAAAGGGCAAGAGCTCTTCGAAAAGCAGCTCAAGGTATGATCATTTTTCATTTATTAAACGTGATTTAAAGCCTACAAAATTGGTTCGATGATCATGTCATCCTGTGGCTTTTATCTATTTAAAAATTTATCTCCCTCTCTTATCAAATCATTTTTGAAACTAATTTTCTTCATTATTTACCTATTTCATTTTTTTGATTCAACAGACGCAGCAAAGAGTCTAGTGTCAGAATGCCTGCGTGCCCATTGAGCCAATTCCTACTGCCTCGGCTTCCTGAAAATGTGACCATCAACGACGCCTCTCTGGATGTGCTGTGTCTTCTGCGTGTGCTACACGCCCTCAGCCGCTACTGGGGCTCCCTCTATCAGCTGCCTTTCTGCAAGCCACTGCTTACCCAGCAAGAATTCGTCAGCAACAAGATCTCAGCCAAAGCATCTCGCCAGCTTCAGGATCCATTGGTCATCATGACTGGAAACCTGCCTGCCTGGCTTCAACAGGTACATTTTCGTTTAAATATATAAATGCAATTTTTATTTACAAGAAACCTAAAAATTCTAACTTTTGATTTTAAAATCAGGTTGCTTCTGCCTGTCCGTTCCTGTTCCCATTTGAGGTTCGCCAACTGCTTTTCTATGCCACCTCTTTTGATCGTGATCGCGCTCTTCAACGACTCCTCGAAGCTTCTCCTGAACTGAACTCTGCAGAGGCTCATGAAAGGGTCACCCCAAGACTGGACAGACGTAAGAGGACCGTCTCTAGATCTGACATTCTTCGTCAGGCAGAGCAGGTTGTGCAAGACTTGGCTACTTCTAGGGCTCTCCTCGAAGTTCAGTATGAGAATGAGGTACGTGAAAATCCAGTTTATCAATAATATTTGCTTCACTTTATGTATTTTTTCAAACTTCTAAACAATTTTATTTTACAGGTTGGCACTGGTTTGGGCCCAACCCTTGAGTTCTACGCTTTAGTGTCGCGCGAATTGCAGCGGGCTGACCTGGAGCTGTGGCTTGGTGAGGCTGTGCCTGGCGGAGTGGACGGCCAGACTCAATACGTTCACTCTGTGACTGGTCTGTTCCCAATGCCGTTGGGCAAAAACGCCAAGGTGGTGCAGTTGGCGCGCGTCAAGGCCAAGTTCCGCTTCCTCGGTCGGCTGATGGCCAAGGCGGTGATGGATTCGCGCATGTTGGACATGCCTTTCAGCCAGACGCTGTACCGTGTGCTGCTTGGTGAGCAGAACATGCTTAGTCTGCCCGATTTGGTGCACGTCAGCCCTTCGGTGCACGCCACCCTGGCGCGTCTGCAGCCGCTGGCTCGGCAGCACATCAACATTGAGCGTGACCAAGCCCTTGGTGTCGTCCAGAAGAAAGAGGCCCAAGATAAACTGGCGCTCGACGGCTGTCCCGTCGCTGACCTCGGTCTCGACTTCACCCTCCCTGGTTACCCCAACGTTGAGCTCAAGAAGGGTGGAAAAGACCTTGCCGTCACCATCCACAACCTAGACCTTTACATCAAGGTAATTATTTTTATTGATTGAAAGAATTTCAAGTTTGTAAATAATTTTGGATAGTTATAAATAACGTTATTTGTGTTTGTCATTTCAGCTGGTTTGCCATTGGTTCCTGGTTGAGGGCATTGCCAAACAGGTGGAGGCGCTGCGCGACGGCTTCGAGGCAGTCTTCCCGCTGGAACATCTGCGCTTATTCTACCCTGAAGAGTTGGAGGCTGTTTTCTGCGGCTCCCCGATGGGTCCCACTGGTGCCATTGCTTGGGACATCAAGACCCTGATGGAGTGCTGCAGACCAGACCACGGCTACACACCCGACTCTCGGGCCATCAGGTTCCTCTTTGAGGTTCTCTCGAGCTACAACCAGGAGGAGCAGCGCAAGTTCCTGCAATTCGTAACTGGATCTCCCCGCCTTCCCGTTGGAGGTATTTCATTTTAACCACCATCTCAATCTTCGTATCTCAAACTAATTTCAATTTTCAGGTTTCAAAAGTCTGAATCCGCCACTGACTGTCGTGCGCAAAACTCTGGAGCCCAACATGGACCCTGATGATTTCCTGCCTTCCGTCATGACCTGCGTCAACTACCTGAAGTTGCCTGATTATTCGTCCATCGAAGTGATGAGGGCCAAGCTCCAAGTAGCTGCCCAAGAGGGACAGCACTCTTTCCACCTTTCTTAGACTGGGTACGACAATTTTGCTAAACAAACGATTTTGGTTTTAATTTTTCTTTTCGACTATTCCAGACGGAAGATTAAAAAGACTTTCCATTTGTACTCCGAGGTCAACTCTAGCTTCCTATCACCTCCTAGTCTAGATCCTCTCACCGTGGATTAAACAAGGTCATCCACTTTTCCTTTTCCGACTTCGCCCAGCTCCATTATCTCCCCTCATCACCAAGCCAAGCACCCCTTCTGTCTTTCCGTTGGTTTCCGTCTGGTTTAATTATTTCCTCTGAAGACAAGAGTAGCCTGACGGACAGTGTGATACAATTAGTTAAGTGTGGTTGCTGTTGAAAAATGAACCGTGAAACAAAAAAAGCCACAGAACTGGAGTAATATTTCATTTTCACAAAATGCTTTCTGTCTCTGTGTTTTGCAAAGGAAACCTCTGATTCTGAGTTCGGCCAACCCATCAAAGAAGGGTTGGTGTAGATTTAAAATTTCTCATCAGTCTTATCATAAATAAAATGACATGTAATTAATGAGTGTGTTTTTGATTGTGACGCTTCGCTAAAATAAAGATTCAATTCAAAAGCGATGTGTGTGTGCAAACGGCAATTTGAAAAGTATAAGTGTCGATCTAGCAGTAAGAAGAGATTCTGAGAGGCGGCTCAAGGCGCCCTGCAGGGGTCGAGCCAATGCAGAATAGGGGCTGCTTGCACAACTGTCGGCAAATAAGAACTCCTTGTCCCTGAATTTGGCCGCTGACGCTGAGCGCCTCGTATGTAAAAAAAAAATATGTGAAGAATCATCATCTGCTTTTCTAAATTGTGATATAATCCGTGTACCAATAATGATGATTTGTTTCTCAAATAAAATTTAACTTCAATAAGCCAATAAATTAAAATGAGCTTCATTTCTTTGTGCCGTGCCATTTAAGTAAAGGAAGATTTAAGTCCAATTAAAAGAGATTGGGAATGATATTGAATTGGAGAAAATAATTAATTGGCATTTGTGCTACTGAAGTATATTTGGGTTTTTTCTGTCAAAATTGTACATTATCTTTGTTCCTGGTTGGAATTTGAACGTCAGCTCTTTTCAGACTTTCTTTTCACGGAATTTAAAAAAATTATTAATACCAACAATAGTGATAAAATTTGTATTAAAAAAATTAAGATAAAATAAAAAAATTCTAATTAATTAAAATTTATAAAAAAATTATATCTTTGCTTCTTCTAGGCATTATATATTTTCCATTCATAACAAGATTACATTTTACATCAACTTCAATTGAATTTTTGTTTCAACGTTTCAACATTACAAATATATTTTCATTTCCATAAATACGTTAATCAGCAACTTGAACATTATAACAGTAAATTGAGATCATTGGTTCCACCAAAAAAATTACAACATTATTACCACAAGTACAATATTATTCACTTCATCTTGTCAAAAGTTTCTCCGTTATTGATTTATTTGCTCTCTCCCTGCCTCAAAAAGGTTTTAGGGGTGCTTCATTCCCCCGCTTCTGGCACGTTACTTGTACTTTCCATTGGCTTGGTCAAATCACCGCCGCAATCTATGGTGTACTTGGACAGGGATGCTCCAAATTGGGTTAATATGACCAAGTATGTGGTCACAACCCCGATAAACTGCAATCAATCAAAATCAGGCGTTGCATCAAATAAACTAAATTTGGCATACCGAGTATAAGAGTGAAAAGTCAAGCGGCATCACTCCAGCAGCAGTGAATTGCACTTTTCTGTGAGATAACTGCAGTGCAAACGTCTTCAACTGTAAATTTTCATTTAAAAATATAATAATAAGTATAATTTCTATAATAGCCTCACCTCGTCCGAATCTTTGGTGTCTAAAGAATGATTTAGCAATCTGTAGATTTCTGACAGCACAAGTTCGTTCTGGAAAACAGTAATAAAAATAATCAATTAAATAGTTGACGCGTAAATTGAAAGAAAAAAAAAACTAAATATTTTAAATATCAACAAACAAATTTCACAATAAATTTTCTTAGAAAACGCTGTCGCGCAAACTGATAAAATAAATAAATTGTGAATCTTAATTATAACCTTCCAAGATGTAAATTGAAAGTTGAACTCCATTCATAAGAAAAACATTAAATTAAAAAAAGGAAAAATATAAACTTTTGCCTTTTTGACTGTGCGTGTACAATAGAAGACGACTGCGTAAACGGTGCCGATGTGAATGGGGCAGAGCACCAGCGCCGAAATCGCCCTTTCCATCTCGGTGGCGTCCTGCAAGACGTCGTCACTGTCGTGGGCGCGCATCGACTTGATGGCCGTGAAGGTCCAGATGATGACGATTTTGAGCCGCAACAGCAGAGCCAAAAGCTGCGCTGTGATGTCGACCAAGAGACGGACGCCGAAGAGCGCGTTGATTCGGTTCGCCAGGTCGCACAGCTCGGCGTGCGAGCGCCGCAAACTCCGCACCGACTCTGCGTAGGTGATAATCCACACATTCTCAAAAATCATGTGCGACCGTTGCTTTGGCAAGCCCCATCTAAAGCAAGCAGTTTAAACATTTACTGGATTTTACGTGGTTTTGCTGAAACTATGCGAGAAAAACTTGGCTTTAAAGAATACAATTTTTTTTTTTAATTTTGACTCTTAATTTTGATATTAATTTTAAAACACAAAAATTTTACTTTTTTGTCATTTTTGTGTCAGAAAAAAATGAAGAACTTAATTAAAACCCGGAAAATTAGGGCAAACAGAGCAACAAAACTGGCCTGAATCCTGAATCGCAATTTCGCCCAACTCCAGATTTCATCAGCACATCACGATCGCGATCCACGCCAGTTGTTTTGCTCTGTTTGCCCTAATTTTCCGGTTATTAATGAAGTTTTTCAATTAATCTGACACTAAAAGGTACAATTTTTGTGTCGTTTAATTTACAATTAATTTCTTGATGAAAAGTAAAAATGCATTGCATTCTTTAAAGCGCCAAGTTTTTCTCGCACAGTTTCAGTAAAATCATGTATAAAAATCTCTTAAAAATTAA
Organism: Neocloeon triangulifer; assembly: GCF_031216515.1. NCBI lineage: Eukaryota > Metazoa > Arthropoda > Insecta > Ephemeroptera > Baetidae > Neocloeon > Neocloeon triangulifer. Next base: position 1,982,819 of record NW_026775555.1, on the reverse strand, counting down.
ACCCTGAAACTTCTTTACACTTTACAACACTAATTAGGAAAAAAAAGCACACTAACAACAATTTGCAGAATTTCTGGATTTTTTTTTTTAAATTACTTTTAAGGAACTAAATTAATATTTTGCAAATTCTTTCTTTAATAAATGATATATACAAATTTTAATATATTTTTACAATTCATCTCAAATTATACGCACTTGTCAACGATAACCTTTCCGCACTGAGTGAGCGAATTGTTGGGCGCGTGTTTGCGAAGCCTGTTGAGCCGAGCGCGGATCGCGTTGAAGCTCATCTCCAGCATCGAGCAAAAGGTGAACAGCTGCAGCTCCATGAAAAAGTTGAAAATGAATTTGAGGTGGAATGGAATGTTCATCAGGTTGGACAGCAGCTCGGTGTTGGAGCGCGAAAACACGGGCGTCAACGTAGCAAACAACCGGATCAGCGCGAAAATTACAGCGAACCGGAAAGCGTCGTTGCTATGCAGACTCGTGGGGGTGCCGCAAACCCTGCGGTTCACCACTTTCAGCTGGTGGTAAATCTTCTCGAATCTGAAACGGCAGAGCAATTTTTATATCAAATTGAGTGCAGGAAAACAGAGAGCAATAAAAGCTGCGGAGAGTGGAGATTCAATTAGCGCCGGGGTTGCGTACAAATGTTCGGAATATTTCAACCCTCGCGTCCCTTTGATGTTTAGAATTATTTGCTCTCTCAATTTAATTTGATTTACAATTTCCTGATTTTCTCTCCATTCACTTTCGGTGCATATGTCCCTGTGCTGCTTCACTTAGCGACTGTAGCAGGAGCGAGAAATAAGTAATCCTCTTTCGGCAAAATTCATACGACCAGAAAACACAAAGTACACAAAAGCGGTGATGCCCGCACGGTGCGTCCAGCACGTTGAATTTAATTTCTGCAATTTTCTAGTAAAATATAAGATATTGCACGTGAAACGTATAAATTTAATGGTATTTGAATTTAAAATATTTCTAAATTAATTAGTTTAGTTAAAAATTAAGCACAGAACTTTTTAAAAACATTTTGCTAAAAAAAAAATTTGATCTGAGATTTTCCTTCCAATTCTATGATTAATAACAAAATTATGCTGAAAATTTGATTCACTGAAATTTTTTTGCCGGATTTTGACTTCAGAGTCAGTGTTTTCAGTGTTTTATTATTTAATTTTTGTGTATTGATTTTAAAGATGAAAGATGTTGAGTTTTCGTTGTATTATTTGAGCGGAAATTAAATAAATATAAATAAATAGGTGCATCAAAAATAATTTGGATTTACGGAATATTAAATAATTGTAATGCCTTTTTCATTGCGATTTCTTTAATCAATGGGAAATTTTTGTCAATTTCCGAAAACAAAAAGTTTATATTATATTTATTGAGTCAAAGGAACTTTTATAAAAAGGGCACCACAAGGGGCATAATTGCAGCTTCTTTTCCCCAAATTGAATGGGAATGTGATAGAGTCCCTGACAAGTATGTTTTTGCTGCAACTTGCACTTACCTATGGGCCTTCTAGAATGTCTATCAAAAGTTAATGCTCAATTTTTCAAGGGAGGGTAGTTTCCATTTAAATAAATGTAAAAAATTGTGTAAAGTAGGCAACAAAAGCGTCCGCTGTGTATATATTTTGCCTACTTTCAATTTCTCCAAAAACGACAAAAATTAAACAAGGAAAATTTGGCTAAAATTAATTGTGTGCACCGATTTTCATTGAAATCGGGGCGAGTGTGTACCTGTCTGCGTGTTTGTAGGTGAGAATGTGCATGATGATGTAGCTGATGACCCGGGCGATGCGGGCGATCAGGTCGAACATGTACGCGATGGAGAGCGAAACGTCCGTGTTGGGGTTGAGAAGCGGCTCGAGACCTGATTTGTACAGCAGGTGCAGACAGGACGAGGTGATGACACAGAAGATGGACAGCGAGTACAGCCTGGAGCGCAGGGTCGGTCGCGAGGTGATGCCGAGGACGCAGGAGAGCCGCTTGACGAACACTTGCTCCATGGCTCGGCACTTGTTGCTCTCTGCCGAGAGACCCGCCGAGGGACGAGCTGATTTTTGGAGCCGCCACCGTCGCCTCCACAAAGGCCCTGCGTCGAGTTAATGGAGAGGGCTCTTTGTGTTCTATTAACTTGTCGCAACTACCGAACCGTTAAATGGGGGTGTAATTAATCCCCAAGCAAGTTCTGACAGGTTTCTGCATCATTCGATTTTTGTGTAGATCGTGTTACTACTGCGCCAAAATCTTTGCTCCTTTATTAAGAAACTTTTTACTTCAAAGCGCGCTTCAAACATCAAAGGATTACTTCGGAAAAAGAGGAGTTAATTAATTAATTACTAAGCGCGAACAAATAAACAAAGCGAAATGCCATGGTCATCACCACTTTCAACCTGTATGGCTTCCAGTTTGCAATTTGCTTTTCCAACTTGAAATACACTCTCAAGTCACGCTGCAAAAAAATTACCTTCCAAATCCATCTCAATAGAGTTGATACACCGCTTGTCCTTTCCCAGGAGGTTCACAAAGGAATTAAGCAAGCTTTCTTTCACGCCGCCTTTCACTGCCAAATCATTTGTCCTTGTTGTCGCCAAAATTGAACCAAATGAAGGAATCAAATTTCATTCGATTACAGAGGTTAATTGGACACAATATCACACTGCCAGTTTATTCAAACCAGAAGCAACAAATTTATTTTTGTTCATTTTGTGACTTGGTATTTATTTTGCTGCGAATTAATAGAATTATTTTTTTTCTTTTTTTTTTAAAATTTTCTTTCCTAATTAAAGAAATCCTGATATTTTCTATATAAATATTATGAAAAATTTAATTTTCATTTGGAAAAGTGACAATAGTTCTCTGGTATCAGAGGAGTTTAGTTTAGAATTTGAGTTCAGAGAACCTCAAACAGATTTAATGGCGTTCCATTTCACGCACAGATTAATCAGCGCTGATCTTTATTTGAACGGATCATTCAAAATTCCAAAGCCTCCATTACGCAGTGAATTCAAAGCATGTGATCTCTATCAGCAAACACAACGACAATTCAAAGTGAATTCGCGACTCAGTAATTACATCAAATAAAATGTTTTTTTATTTTCTCTACTGCTCATAACTGAATTTTGCTTTTTATTTGAAGTTAATTTAAATTACAGCAACTGCATAGTTTAAGGCTTCTGCAATTATTTCAGTCTAATTTAATTTTATAAATTTCCTTGCTCAGCTCTTGAGTTCAGATGAATTTTCTCCTCTTTTTCTATTCTTCGTCAATTTAACGGAAATTAATTGAATTAAGTTGAAAGTGTTTGTTTTCATTGTAATTGAAAGGTCTGGACTTGAAAAACAAATATGCTTTTTAAGAAAACACGGAAATTGATTTACGACCCGTGCTTTTGACATTGAGAGAGAGAGAAGCTGCTGGAGCTGGATAGCAGCCAAAAGCTCCTGACCGCATCAACATTGGCTGCTGCCAATGTAGCAGGGAAACGAGCTAGCAAGCTCTCGATAGCAATCAGGCGAAGCCTGAAAGAGTCTGAAACAGTCAACTGTTTAAACCAAAACAGTAATCACTTTAAAAAAATACTAACCGTCGTATGCGTCGTACTCCTCTTTCATGTGATCGAGCAGGATCACCAACATACGCGGCCCCATGTTGGGCAGCGTTCGAATTGAGGACATGATGTCATTGGAGAGGGCGTCCATTTCATCTCCGTCATGGGGCTCTGGTCGATGAATGCAGAGCATGGTGGCTGCCATCAGTTGGTCAAGGACTGCTGTCTTCAGGGCAGCTTTTGACGCACCATCTGAAACATCACATAATTGTTTTGCTTTAAAAATTGCCAGATATTAATTAAACATCTTCGTAAGTTAGATTTTCCACTGAATTAAATTTTACAACAGTGCACATTATATTTTTGTCACAAATTACATACTTAGCAAAGAAAGAAAAAAAGAAATTATAGATATTTCCCCAGCAATTTTAGCACATTTAATATTGAAATTTACTTACGGCCTCCTCGAAATCTCACTGGGTGCCCATTCCAGCGGCCCATGAGAGCAACCACAGCCTCTGTCAGAAGGCCGGACATGCCCTGTCGGTTGCCATCTCGGTGGAAAATCACCACACAGTTAAGACGGCGACCCATAACGCGACCATTTTTAATATGAAAATCACCCATATTGCAGAAGAAAATTTTTGGGTTTCACTCAGAAGCTCTGGAAAAAGAACAATCAATAATATAAAAAAAATCTAGGATATTACAAATAAATTGATTGAATTTTTTTTTAATTTTGATGATCAAGTGAGAAAACATCATTCTTAAAACAAGAATCAAAATTTCATTGAACTGAAATTAAGGTTTTCTAATTGACAGTCAAATCAAGTATTTTTACAACAATAGGAGCCATTTTTGGCAATTATTGAAAATTTAACAAACCATATTGTTGTAAAGACTTGATTTGACAATGTCAATAAGGAGTCCTTAATTATTGCAATACATATCAAATTAATAATTAAGATGTGCAAAATCTGGAATTTTGATGTTTCAAAATTTATCAAAAAATGATCCCTCTGAATTTTAAAAGTTTGCAGCATAAATGAATTCAATTCGGCAGCAAATAATAGACCATTTTTTTTTTTTAATTTGATGTGAAGAAAGAGACGACACAATGCGAAATTTCGGGTGGCTTTTAAAGTCATCAAAAGAAAGGACAAATTGTATTATAAAACCCTAAAAATTGGCCGCCGGAATCGTTGGGTCTGAAGGCCCTCCTGGGGGCCCGACTGCAAGTCCTACACAAGCGCGAACGTACTTTTCAGAGCACATGGCCCATGCACTTTTCCCGCGGGCCCCGATTCGCGATCGTTTGAACGGCTCATGGGGGCCGCGGCCCGCCGGGCTCGCGCCCAGTGCGCCCGATTACCCATTCCGTGCCCCCGGCCGGCCAGGGCCTCGTGGTGGGCCGTCGAAAATGTCAATTTTGGCGCAAAAATGGCCTCGCGTTCGGGTGGTTCTTCAAACGGATTTTTTTGGAACACAACAACGGGGGCCCGGGCTCGTGTTTTGCAAAGCGAATGCTTTAATTATCATATAACAACACGTCTTTAATTATTTCCGAAGGGATTTTGGGCTTACCGAAACGGAAAGAGGCCGATGAATGACGATTACATTGTGTGCACAACAATTTGCTACAGAATGTCGTTATTGCCGTTGGTGACGCTGAGCTGACGTGGCGTGGCAGGAAGGGGCCGAAGGGGGAGTGGCACTTCCTCCCGTGGGGGCGCGAAACGCGGTATGCGCAGTATGCGCACTACAATTTTGAGCTATTTTTTTATAATTCAATTGGGTTTTTTAAATCAATTTATTTAGTCGGCTCCGCGGACATATTTGGCCAATCTGACACTCGTCGCTCCGCGTTTTGGGGCAAGTTGCCAGTTGGGGGAAGTGGCTGATCCGTATTTTTTTCCAATTTATTCAGGAAAAGCAAAAAACTGAATCGACGAACTGAATCTGTGAAATGTGTCTGATTTCAGAAACCCCTCTTTTTTAATGAGAGTTTCAGAAGATTATCGAGAATAATTTACTGTAATTAATTCTTCAATAAAACATTTTTGACGATTAAACACTGGGATGCAATTTATTCTAAAGTGAACTGAAAATCTTTTTAATTATTTTGCACAAAGAGAGAATAAATAATTTTAAAATACATTATGTTTTGAAATGTAACATTATAATCATCCAGATTTCTTGTCAACGGTTAAATAAAATTTCTATTCTTTGTCTTGAAAATGGTGCAGGAAAAAAATAAAATTTTAATTCAGAAAAGACTTCTGCAGTAACTTGGTGAAGGGCAGCGTTGCAGGTGATAATTTCCGATTGTTGTGGTCGATGGCCATGGTCTCAGCAGAGGCGGGCGATCCTGCATTCAGCAATGAAGCCTCAAATTTGATTTTTTTTTTCATTCAACCCATGCAATATCCATTAAAGAGAGCCTTGTTCATTAAGTAGAGTTGCAGAGCGCAAAATTCAGTTTAAGTCTTAATTAATGTAGACTGAAATATTTAATAGCGGCGAATTAAGTGCGCGTCTGCTAAAGCATTAGATTCGCGGCGCATTTTTATTAATCAGAGGGCGCAACTTTGGAACAAATTTCCATCATTCAAGATTTAATTAAGCGTACGCAGTCAATGATGAGCAAAGTTTCAACTGCAAAGCCACAACTCTTTAAATACAGCTTATGGTTGCACAGCAAAAAATCACTATCGCCCTTTTATTTCACGTACAAATTATAAGGAAACATAATTAAATAAATTATACTCAGATTCCAACCACAAATGGCCACAAAAGCAGAAATTATGCAGGGCAGTGGTCTGGCGCCTTTGCACTAGAGGGCCTCAAACAGAAACGAGATTCCGCCGGAGAAAAGGAGGAAATTTCGTAACGATTAAGTTTAAAATTTTGAGAAGAAGAAATTTAAAGAGAAAAAAAAGGGAAATCAAGAAAATAGCCAGTTGAATCAGAGGCCCCGCGCCTCAGCTGATCGGCGGCGAGCGCAAGTTCTCTCGGCGCTCGCTCAGCAGTCGAATTGATTATACGGAGCGGCTGCCGTGCGCGCCACTCAAATTTATTCTAAGTAAGGTGATTGGACTATTAAAAAATTAGAAAAGTAAAAAATTAAGAACAGCATGGTAGAAAATTAACGAAATAAAATTTCAGGTTCTTTTTTTGCTGCGTGAAAAATTCTCAAAGTATGGTACTACAATTTATAATGAAGTCTAACAATTTAATTAGAAATATTTACTTGCAGCAGATAAATAGAATTTGTCCTTAGCGAAAGCTACGTAGACCTGCGTTTTAAAAATATTTGACATGGTGTTGACCCTTTGAAAAAAATTTATTAATCTGTGTTATGGTTAAATTTTGTGTTTTCATAGGCATTGTTCACTATATAAAAAGATAAAATAGCGGCAAAAATTTATATTTAACAAATGAAAGTGTTCCTCAAGAATTTTTCATTCCTCGACTAACTAAACCATCTGGCTGTGACTTTGTTGCAATCGGGAAACTTCATGAAGATTAACAATAACTCTACTTTTTTCTATATATATTCAGCAATATTTAGAATGCAACAAAATATTAAATGCTAAAGAAAGCTAGATTTGTGGTCTTGTGAGCAGGGGTGCGTGTCTAATAGTAAACTGCACGGCGGTTGCCAAGCGACGGACGCTTCACGTCATTTCAGGTAAATCGAGTAACTCGCTTCCCACGCACAACATGGTCTTGCCGCGGAAAAGAGGCTCGGGTAATTATTATTGAACAATATATTTTCTTTTGTCACGGAATCAAAATCTAGTTTCGAGCCACGACATCGGCATAAATTTTTGCCCTTCCATGAAGAAAATCTCGGGCAGGCAGAATGCGCGGCGTCCACTACTGCCGAAAAAACCGGCAAAAAAGAAGAAACCAGCGCCGATCCAGGAGCAAAAAGGTGAAAACTATGGTCTTCCGCCAGGATTTTGTTACTTGAAGGTGCAGTTAATCAGTAGAAAAGAAATTTCATACTTATATTTACTTATTTTCGGTCTAGGACTTGTTAAATAGACCACTGCCTCCTCCTGTTAAGAAGAGGAGGCGGATTTGCAAACCACTCGTCCGGTCAGAGGCGCCGCTGAAATTTAGATCGGCGCCGCTGCCAGAGTGGCCCGAAGAGCAGCTCGCAAATCAGAGACTGCGTTTGCAAGACGCTCTGACGCTTTTGAGCCAGGACGAGATGGAGAGGCTGTCGCAATTATTGGAGAAAGAACCACAGCAGAAATTAGCAGAGGGCTTCAAAAGAAAATTGGAAAATTTGTTGCCAAGGAAGCTTGTTAAAGGCATGATTTTTTTCGCATATTTTCGTATGGTGATCATAATTGGAAATGAAGAGATCCGGCTTTTTCCTCGTTGCAGAAAATTGTTTTTTATTAAAAAAATGGCTCTTTATTTTTGAATAAAAAAAATTTCTGCAACTAGATAAAAGCCCGATCTCTTCATTTTCATGATCATCTCCTTGAGTGTCAACTTCTTCAAACAAAATGATAATTATTGTTTACATTAAAACTGGGTTTTAAGATGTCAATTCCAAAATTTATTCCATTTTAGGTTGGGATTACTGAATTTTGGAAAATTAACATGGATTTTTATGAAATTTTTTTGAATATTTTGAATATTTTTTTTTAAATATTTTTTTTTAAATTGCGTGATTTGATTACAATTGATTAAAGTCTCAACAAATCAGGGCCAAATCTCTCCCCTCTTGAGTTCGAAAAATGAAATAAAGAAAATATCAATAACAAAATTTACATTTTTGTTAAGGGAAATTTTACATGAATCTTTCTCAGTGACATGAGCTCCTCGTTAATCCCCAAAATTTAGGATCCGCAACTTTTTTTCGTTCAATTTCTCTCCTAAAATTGATCTAAAGTATAAATAACGAATTCAGGCCGCGAAAGCATGATTTCCGAATTGGCCAGTGCAGCCCGAGCCCAAATGGAAAAGGGCGCTCGGCTGTCGACGCTACGCTATCGGCTGCTGGACGCGGAGTGGCGCGCGCAGCACGACGTGCCTTGCTACCCGTGGCCCTGGCCCCTTCTGATGGTTCGAGCACCGACGCCGTGGCACTGCAGTTTTCTGCTCGGACGCCAATTTTGCCGGCACAACCTCTTCACCCCGCACACGGTGCTGCGGAAATTGCAGGCGCTCTATGAGCAGCGCTTCGAACAGGCCCTTTTCGTTGCGCAGGAGCAGGTGCGTCAGGAAGCGCCGCTGACGCCCCAGCAGCTGCAGGCGCGCGTCCAGCAACTCTGTGCCAACGCCAAACTGCTTCTGCTCAAAGAGTGAGTCGAATTCACATTCATTTTGGTCGCGAATTAAGGTGATTTTTTTTATTTGGGGTTTTGGCCAAAACTGAAAAAATGCTCAAAATGCTGCAATGGATTTGAACTTATTTAAATTGTAAGAATTGCGCAGAACTATTTTGTGTTAATGTTTCAAGTTTAAAAAAAAAAAAATTAAAAAAATAGTAAAAATCTACGTTTTTCTTCCTTCTAATACTCATAGCTTTTGGTTTTACAAAGTGAATTATTTATTTCTAGTTAGCTTTTGATTCGGAAAATGTCGAAGTATCCAAAAAACTCTACTGGAATTTAATCACCCTCAGAGAAAAAGCATTTTTGAATGGCTCGTTAATATCTCAACAAACTTTGATTTCTCAAAGGGTGATAAAATTCCGGTAAAGATAAAATTTTGTTCATGCTTTCACATCATGCAAATCAAAATATTAGTTCACTCGGAAAAATCGCAACTATCAAAAGTTAAGAAATTAAGAAGGTAAAAAAACGTAGATTACTTTGGCACCCTGAAAAGAAGCGATGGGGCCAAAAGAATATATTTTCATATTTTAAACATTCATACAAAATATTGCAACTCTTAATTATCTGAATCATTAAGAATCTATTACAGCAATTATTTCCAGTTTTGGCAAAAACCCGAAAAAAATTAAACGATTTCCTCAGGTGGCTGCCGGCGTGCGCGGACGTTTTGAACGATCAGCGTGACGAGTGGAGACACTTGGCTCCTTTGAGGCGCGGAGAGACGCTGCGCCACGTCAAGCGCTTTTTTGGCTGCGTCGCCGCTCTCATGTCGCGCCAGTTGCGGTCGCTCACCTTGCGCTCTGTGAGACACCTAACAGAACTTTTTCTTTTTTACAACGTAAGACTAAACGCTAATTAATGGTTGAAACACTTATCAAACGCAATTCCCTCAAAATATTTTTAAATCTATTCAAATTCGTAAATAATGGCAAATCGTCAAAAGCGCTTAAGCGAAAATAAATTAGAGATGATGAGGACTAAAATGAATTAAATAAGAGCGGAAGCACTAAAATGAAAATAAATTAGACTACGAGGACTAAAATGTTTGAAATGTAGGTTTTTTTCCATTGTTAAATTCGTCTGCGGCGCAGTACACAAGCAGGTCCGGACCTAGTTTTGTGCTGCGCCGCAGACGTATTATCTTTTCTGAGGCGAACTCAATTAAAAAAATTCCTATTTAAGTCTTTGGTTTTTAATCATGCTTGTGTTTGACTAAAACATAAATAAATTAGACGACGAGAACAAAAATGAATTAAAGACAAGCAGAACTATAAAATTTTAAATTAGACGAGCAGGACTAAAAAGAATTAAATAGGGGGAGAAGTACTAAAAAAATATTAATTGGACGAAAAGGACAAAAGTGAATTAAATTAGTGGAGCAGCACAAAATAAAAAAAGAATTTGACGAATAGACTTAAAAAAAATTAAAAGGGACCAGCAGGACTAAAATGAAAATAAATTAGATGACGAGGACTAAAATTAATTAAATTAGACGAGCAGTACTATAAAATTATAAATTAGACAAAGAGGACTAATATGAATTAAATTAGACGAGCAGGACTTAAATAATTTTTATAATACAATGAGTGCCAAATTTTTGCCGCAGAGGTGATCGGCGCGGTTTATTTCAATTGCCTCAGGAAAAATGATGATGTGAAAAATGAATTCATTTTTATTAATGTGACTTTCTAAACAATAATAAAAATAAACTTCTCATCCTTAATGGACGTCAACGCGTTATGTTACGGGAAAAGGCGCGGAGTTGTTCATTTTTATTAATGTTTCGAGATCGAGTCGCATTAATAAAAATGTATATCCATTTTTCACTTGATAATTTTTAGATTTTTAATTATATTTTGCAAAGCTGACTCAATTTTTTGTTTTATTAACAAATAACTTTGTTTTAAAAGAATGGCAATGACTTCACGCCTCCCTTTGATGACCTCGGCATGCTGAAACCGTGCCTGCTGATGCTTCATCTGAGCACCGCCGAAGGCCTTGTGAAGACGCAACCGTCTCGAGAGCAAGTCGTCGAGGTCGCCCAGTCCTGTCTGCTTTCCGTTCTGGACACTGCGAGGCAACTTCCGCGTCTGGAGCAAATCCTGCTCGGCGACGAGGACGCCGGTTTCCTGAGCGCAGTCGACGCACAAGACGAGGAGGCGGCCGCCCTTTTGCAGGCAGCTCTCAGGGCTGTGGAGGCGAACATGGCGGGACCTGAGACGTACCTGAACATCTACGCGCCCTACCTGAATTTGCTGGACGGTGGGGCGGAGAGGGCGCTCGAAGAGTTCCGAGAGCAGGGCCCGACCTTGAAGGAATGGGCAAGGTACATTGAGCGCCTGCAGAGCCTCAAGGTCGAGGTCGCGGCTCTGCAAAGGACGGCGGCCCTCAACATGGTCGTTCTTGAATGCGGCGCTTTGAACGACCTTTTGTGGCAGCGGTTGGAAGAGTTGAGGAACAAAATACTCGACCACCATATTGCAAAAAGCCGAGCGCACAACAGAAGGTGAGGAGCCAAATTTTTAAATTTTAAAAAAATATTTCGAAAAATGATTGAAATATGAGACATGCTAGATTTTTTAAATTAAAAATTAAGCCTAATTTTAAGTCTAATTTTCCATTAAATTACACTTCCTAAAAGGCTCTTTTTACTATCCTGACAGATTTAATCAAAATATATAATTAAAATTTAGGCAATACAAATGCTAAATTAGGTTTGAAATATACCTGTTGTAATTTCTGTTAAAAGAAGCTGATGGGGAAAATTTTCATGGTCTAAGATAATATAAAAAAAATTGCTCTTGATCAGTAATTAAAAATAATGTTGTAAATTTCTTTCCTTCTATTTTGAAATGCTGATGTATTCAATTTTCAAACATAATCTTAGGATCTGCAATGAGTTTGACGAAATGTCTGACCGTGCGGCTGTCCTTCCGGAGGACACGGCAGGTCTAGTAACCCTGACGCAGTACCTGACGCACTGCCAAGACGTGCGCATGCACGAGCTGCGAAAAATGATAAGGACCGCCGCGGCGAATTTATCCTTTCTGGTAAGAAATATTATATTATTATTTTAACTATAAACTCGAATTTGAAAATGATCAAAGGTGAGCTACGCGATTTTCCCAGCCGAGGACGTGCAGCTGAACGCGCGCGTTTTTCTGTGGCCGCGGGACATGGAGGCTGTTTTTGCAATCAGTTGGCAGCGCCTGGCCCACAAAAGAGAGGTGGTCGAGGCAACTCTGAGGGAGCGGAAAAGCACCTTCGAGGCCGGTCTCGTCCAGCACCAGCAAAGACTTTTCGAATTGCAGCGCAAAGACCCGCCTATACTGACAGTGGACGAGATGCGGGACAGCGTCCAGGCAGTCAATGCGCTCGTTCAAGCGCTCGAGAGAGACAAAGGCCTGGCCCAAGTAACAAAATATTTTGAATTTTTTTAAGTTTAATTCAAATTTTATTTCGATTGAAAAGGCAATCAACGAGGAAGAGGCGTTGCTGAACTGGCTGCCGGCACCATTCGCCGAACTCTACCAAATGCTTGAAGTGGTGCAACCTTTCCAGCTCTTGTGGACGACGGTGCTCGATTTTCACCAGAGCTACGACAAATGGTACTACGGTAGGAAATCAACTATTACTATTCAGGTGGGAAGATTTAACCCTGAAAAACAGGTGCTTTCAAGGAGCTTGACGCGAGCCAAGTGGAAGCGAAGGCGCGCAACATGCACGCCAGTTTGGTCAGCGTCGCAGCCGCGCTGAGCAAGGCGCCGGGCTCGAAACGCATTGCCGAGCTCACCCGCAGCAAACTGGACCATTTCATCAATCTCCTGCCACTCTTGCACTGCGTTTGCACGCAAGGACTTTGCGCCCGCCACTGGGAGCAGGTTCTTAAAATAAACTATAAATTTTATTCGAAAATTGAAATCCTTGTTGAAAAAATCATTAAAAAAATCACAGTTAAAAATTTTCATAATGAAATTCATCTTAAATTTCAATCGAAATCCTAATAGTTTTAAAAAAAATACATTTTTTTTTTTTTTAATAAAACTTGATTATTTTTGAAAATTACTTTTTTCTTCCTCCGATTTAATTTAATCGTTTCATGTTTTTTTTTTGCGGTCTCAGATGAGTGCAGCGGTTGGAGAGACCCTGGACCCTGCCGAGGTTACCACCTTGTCGCAGGTGGTGCAGTTTGGTCTGATGGACCACGTTGCCCTCTTCCAAGAAGTGTCCGAGTGCGCGAGAAGAGAAATGGCCCTGCACGAACGGCTGCTTGCAATGAAAGACGAGTGGAGAGAAATCGAGCTGCCTTGCGTGCCGTACAGAGACGCTGGGGTGGCCACCCTCGGTCCCTTGGACCACATTCAGCTCATGCTGGACGATCACATCTTGCGGTAGAAATCAACTTTCTCCATTGAAATTTCATTTCATGGTGCAAATTTCAGGGCCCAGACCATGCACAGCTCGCCGTTCGTTCGTGCATTTGAAGAGGAAATGCAGGCGTGGGAGGACAAATTGATATCCATGCAGGACATCATTGATGCGTGGCTCACAGTAGGAATTATAAACAAATTAAAAAATGAAAAAATTTATTGATTTTTCTCGTTTTAGTGCCAAGCGCTGTGGCTTTATCTGGAGCCCATCTTCAGCTCTGACGATATCATGAGACAAATGCCATTGGAAGGCGCTAAATTTGCACAAGTGGATCAGTCTTGGAGGCGAATAATGCAACATACACAAAGTAATTTGACAGTGCTGGTCGCCACGGACATGCCTGACATGCTTCCGATTCTGCGCGATTGCAACAAAGCCCTGGAGCAAATTCAAAAGGGACTGAACGAATATTTGGAGAAGAAACGCAACTTCTTCCCCAGGTAAAATTTCTTCCTTTGAAAAAAAAAATACTCAATTTATTTTCAGATTTTACTTCTTGTCAAACGACGAATTGCTAGAAGTGCTGTCAGAAACCAAAGACCCATGCAAAGTGAAATTGGAAAAATGCTTCGACGGTGCTGTGGGAATCGAGTTGGGCGCCGAAGGAGAAATCGTTAACGTGGAATCGGCGGAAGGCGAGAAATTGGCTCTGAGCGGCCGGCTCGTCCCTTCGGAGGCGAAAGGAAACGTGGAGAAGTGGCTGGCACAGCTGGAGGACGTGCTGGTCCGCTCGCTTCGAGACACGTGCCGCGAGGCTGTGGCTGCGTACCAGCGTCAACCGCGAGCCCAGTGGGCCCTGCAGTGGCCAGGCCAAGCCGTGTCCGTGGCCGCCTCAATCCACTGGACCACGGAGGCAGCAGCGGCTCTTAGGAACAACGAATTAAAAGTAACTCTTTGTTGGCTAAAATTGAGATTAGTTTTTTTTCTATTTTTTTTTCTAATTTTTAATTATATAAAAAATTTAAAAACATTCGTTGAATTAAAATAAATTTAAAATTTCAAAGGCATTTCTTGAAAAGAGCCGGAGCCAGATCGACGATCTTTTAGGTCTGATCAATTTGGAGCAGCCAATGAAAACCAGGCGCTGCCTCACAAATCTCTTGACAAGCGACCTGCACAACGCCGAGAGCCTCGGAGCTTTTCCCGAAGGCGTCACCGTGCAGGATTACGCATGGGCCAGTCTTGTTCGCCATTACTGGAGGGAAGATTCGGTGGTGGTTTCGCTAGTGGGTTGCGACCTAGGATACGGCTTTGAATATCTTGGCTGCCCTGAGCGAATCGTCGCGTCCCCTGTTATCGACAGCTGCCTCAGGTTGATTTCACAATTGAATTTTTACATATTTTTAATTCATAAAATTAATTTCAGAGCAATGGTGGTTGCCTTAAGAGGAGGATTTGGGGTTTGTTTAGAGGCGTCACCTTCTTGCGGGAAAACTGAAATTTGCCGAGAAGCGGCGCGGATGGTCGCGAGGCCCTTTGTAGTTTTCGCCTGTAATGAAACTATCGCGCTTGATCAAATTTTAAAATTTGTCAAGGTATTGAAGAAATTTTACAATTATTATAATTAATTAATCTTGCAATTTCAGGGAACTGTAAAAGCAGGCGCTTGGCTTTGTTTGAAAAACGTGGAGAGACTGAGTGCGCCGCTCGTTTCTGGACTAACCAACGACTTCAGAAAGCTGAAAATTGCCGCCGGAAAAATTTCAGCGCCGAATTTTTCGTGCGCTCTTTTGGCAACTTCGTTGACAAAATTGCCCAAACCTTTGACCTCTCAATTCAGACCTGTCGCTCTCGCTGAATTAGACGAATTGATAATCTGCGAAATTTTCCTGCGGTCGCACGGTTTACGTCTGTGGCAAGAGTAAGTCTAGTAATTTAATTAATCAAGCATATAAAATATAATTTATCAAAAAATAAGGCTGGCTTGGAAATTGAATGAATTCTTCGTGAAAATCAGAGACTTGATTTCGGCTCAACCACAATACGACATGACATTCAGAGCGACAAAATTAGTTCTCTCAGCGATGGTGGAAAAATTAAAAAATGCTGAATTTGACACAAAAATGCTAAAAGTGATAATAGAAAGTCACTTTAGAGCGCGTCTATCTGCATGCGTATGAATAATTTAAATATACTCCAGTGAGTTTTTTAATAACTCTAATATTTTTTTTTACTCTTAAGGATGCCGCTATGTTTGAATTGGTTCTCGCTGAAGTCTTTGAAATAATCGAAAAAGTAGCTATTTCAACGGACGTCCATTTTGCAGAAATAGTCAAAATTGAAGCAGAATCACGAGGGCTTCTCGCATCGCGAAATTTAATCAACAAAAGTATTCAATTAAAGGAATCAATAGAAAATTGGCCCGCAGTCATTCTTATGGGCGAAACACTAACAGGAAAGACGACTTGCCTGCAGGTATAGAATCGCGAATCATAATTAAACCAAATTATAAACTTAAATTTAGGTTTCAGCCGCCGCTGTAGCAAGAGCGTGCGAGGGCCAGCGGAGCGTTGCGATGAAAGCAATTAATCCGAAAGCCTTGACTCTAGGACGCCTCCTTGGTCAGTTTGGATCAACGGGTGAATGGCACGACGGTAATTTTGTTTTTGAATTTTTTTAATTAAAATTCAAGAGCAATGATTTTAGGAGTTTTGTCGACTACATTCCGAGAGTTTGCATTGTCGAGCAGCGAAACGGAGAATAAGTGGATCATTCTGGATGGGCCTCTGGAGAGTTTTTGGTCCGACAATTTGAACTCGGCTCTGGACGAAACCAAAAAACTTTGCCTCACCTCCGGCGAAATGATCAGGGTAACAATTAAAATGAGATTATATATGAGAAATATTAACTCTAATGGAAAATAATTCAGAATTCGCCGTACTTGAAACTGGTGGTGGAGTGTGACGATTTGGCCTCTTGTTCGCCATCCCTGATAAGTAGGTGTGCGGTGGTGCACTTTGAAGCCCGCCAAGGAAGCTGGCACAATTTGAAAGAGCCCTTTGTTAAGTCCGACTTAAGGCAGCGCCTGTGCATGGACGAGCAGTTCGAATTGATTGCAGAGCTCATCGACTGGCTGCTGCCACCACTCATAACACTCACCCTGTCACTAGAGTCGATGCTTTTACCCACAGATCTCATCCTGTTCAACGCAAGTCAAAATTAATTAGCTCATGAAGAGGTGAAATTGATTAATTTTGCTGTTCGCAGTGCTTCAAGAAACTTTACATGGGCATGCTAGGCGAGGAAACGCAGTTTTCATCTTTATGGCTTCAAAATGCGCTAATCTTCTCTCTTATTTGGGGTCTCGGTTCCTGCCTGACAAGTACAATTTTTTTATTTTGATTAAAAAAAAAAAAATTATTTGAAATTACAGTGACTGGGAGAGAGACTTTCGACGTGTTTTTCCGGAGCCTTCTAAACGGCGAAAATAAAATTTACCCTCGACCGAAAAGTTTCAAACTGACTCCGCAGCAATTAGTGCCGGAAAAGGGCCTCGTTTTCGACTGGGCCTTGGACAAGAAAAACAACGCAACTTGGCTTTCTTGGGTCGAAACGCTTCCGAAAACGCAAACATCGGTAAGAAAAACCTTAAAAAAAATTAACTGATTAACATTTTAGCTCTCTCAGAAAATTGTGGCCTGGCAAGGGGTGGCGGTGCAGAAGCACTTTTCGATGTCCAACGTGTCCCGCGGCGAGCCTCTGCTGCTGGTCGGGACGCGCGGCTGCGGAAAGACGGGCGCCGCTCTCGACTTTCTGCAGAGTTTGCCGCCAGAAGAATATCTCGTGAACGCGACCTTTCTCTCTGGAGGCAGCTGCGCCCAGCAGTTGCAGAGGACCATCGTCGGACGGCTGGACAGACGGCGCAAGGGCGTGTTTGGGCCGCCGATGGGCCGCCGCTGCCTCCTGTACGTGGACGGTCTTGCTGCGGGACACACAGGACCGGCAGAGTTGCTGAGGCAGTGGTTGGGACACGGCCACTGGTACGACCATGACAACTCCAAACTCGAACTCGTCGACATTGTATTAATTTTTTTTTAATTTGGTTTTATAATTAAAATTTCTGTCCAGGCTTTGCTTTCGACTTGTAATGACGCAAAATCGCTTCCAAGGAGGCTTCTCGGACAACTGCTTTTGATCGGTTTGACGGACATTCCCGATTATGCTTTGGAAAAAATCTTTGCGACGAGTTTGGAAAATCACTTTTCTAAAGGATTCACATCCAATGTCACCCGAGCAGTGAAAGTGATAAATTTAATTGAATTAAAGGATGATTTTACAAAAAATGTGTATTTTCCCTGCAGAGCATAGTTCAAGCCACGGTTGAATTCAACAAGTGCGCTCAAAAAAGTCTTGTGGAAAAAAGCACTTTGTGGCACTTTTTAGGCTTGGCGGAGGCGCTTTCGCAGGCGCTACCATCGCAATTCAACGACGCCGATAAACTTAGCAGGTTGTGGATTCACGAATTGTCGAGAACGTACATGGATTTGTTGCCGAGTGAAAATCAGAGGTAAAAAATTTAAAAAAGTAGCTGAAAAAAATTACTTGTTTAAAAAATTATAGGCAGATAATGCTGGACAACATCAAAGGACTGTGCTGCAAATTCATGGGAAAGCCGATGGATTCGATTTTAAGGCGCTTATTAAACGAAGGGGAAAATGCAATTTCGCTAGACCATCTGGACAGGCTACATTTTGGCAATTTCATGGAACCTGACGCCAACCCTAAGATTTACGACGAGGAAAGTTGCTGATTTGGCTTTCAGCCGAAATTAATAACAATGACGTAATGATTAATAGATTTGCGACGAAGCAGCGTTGAGAGAAAAAGTCATATTTTATCTGCGTGAGCAAGTTTCATGCCACGGATCGAGACCGGTGCTCACAAAGTACCTCTTGCAACACACAACAAGGGTGTGCAGGGCGCTCCAAAGACCGACTTCGGGGCACGCTCTGCTCATCGGAGAGCCCGGAAGTGGTCGCACCTTTGTAGCGAAAATTGCAGCAGCAATTGCTGGCTTAGCGGTTTTCAATGTACTTTTTTTAGTCTTTGAAATAATAAATTTAAGGTTGTTTTAATAGATTTCACCGAGTGGAGAGTATGGCTTGGACGAATGGAAGTGTGATTTGAAAAAAGTGCTGCGGAGATGCGGCCCCGAAGACAAACCCACAGTGCTTTTGTTGCGCGAAAATCTCCTGGAGCCTGATTATCGACTTGAAGATTTGAGCCAAATAGTGGCGGCGGCCGAAATTCCCACGCTCTGGGAACCCGAGGAGAGGCTCGAGTTGTCCGAGGGCATGAATCACCTGGCAAAAGTCAAAGTAGAATTTTAACGAGACGATTTCCAATTTTAATTTATATTATTTCCAAGGGACGCAAACTTGAAGGTACCAGTGCAGCCGTCCAGAATTATTTCATAGAACGAGTTCGAGTGAATTTGCACATCGTTTTGGTGCTGGAGCCGAAAAATCTGCTCGTGTCAAAATTACATAAGTTTCCTATACTCACCGACGCCTTTCAGTCAGATTAGTAAGAAAAAAAATTAATATTTTTCAAAATAATTGCTTTTTTTATATATAGTTTTGGTCCGTGGCCTGCGGAGGCGTTGGAAGACATCGCCACCGAGTTCACATCGCAAATAGAAGTGCAGGTGGTGTGTGTGGCTGCGTGCCGAGAATTCCACCTGGCGTCGCCGCCAGGACCGCAGGCCGCCTTTCTGCGTTTGATGCGTACCTTTGTGCGACTTCACGCGGCCTCCAGCGGCTCTATTTCAACGCAGAAGGGCAGATACTTGTCTGGCCTGCAGAAACTTGATCAAGCTGCGACTCAAGTAAAAAATATAAGATTTTTTTTTAAAGACTTCAACAGTTTTTAATTATTTTAGGTGATCGAAATGAGGAAGCAATTGCAACTTTTGCGACCACAACTTGTGGAAACTTCTGAAGAAACGGACAGACTGATGATAAAAATCGAGCAAGACACTGTTGAAGTGGAGGCGCGAAAGGAGGTAAAAAAGCGGCTCAATTAATTTCGATGATATTTTTTTTTCATTGGAAAAAGTTATTTCCAAGAAAATTTGTCAGAACCTAATATTTGGAAATTTTCTTGAATAACTTTTACTCTCAAAATTAACTCCATTAAATTAGATAAAAAATTTCACTCTAATTAAGTTGACAAAAAAATTGAATAATTATCATCTTCAAAATTAATTTTCAATTTCATTTTTCTCATGGGGAAATTTTTTGGTACGTTTATTTTAAGTGTATTCTTAAATTGACGAGTCAAATTCTATAAGTTTTATGAATAGAACTGAGTTTAAAAATCCATATTATTATTTTAAAGATTGTTGGTTCTGACGAAGCAAAAGCAAACGAGGCCGCGGCCGCCGCGCAGGCCATCAAGGACGACTGCGAGAGCGACCTGGCCGAAGCGGTGCCCGCATTGGAAGCCGCGCTCACCGCCCTGGACACCCTAAAACCTTCCGACATCACTGTGGTCAAAGCGATGAAAAACCCTCCACCTGGTGTGAAACTGGTGCTGGAGGCGATCAGCGTCATGAAGGGCGTCAAACCCGACCGGAAACCTCATCCCTCCGGCTCAGGAAAGATGATCGAGGATTTTTGGGCACCCTCGCTGCGTCTCATCGGGGAGATAAAATTTCTGGACAGTTTGAAAAGCTACGAAAAGGACGACATTCCGCCTCACATCATGGCCCGCATCCGAGAAAAGTTGTTACAAAAAAAAAAACTATCAGAATTATTGCAATTTAATTAAACAGGTACATTCACGACCGAGAGTTCAGACCAGAGGTTGTGCGGAAATCGTCAGCAGCGTGTGAAGGTCTGTGCAAGTGGGTGCGCGCAATCGAGGTGTACGACAGAGTCATTAAAATCGTGGCGCCGAAAAAAGCCAAACTGGCCGAGGCCGAAGCGGCTCTTGCCCAGCAAATGGCCACCCTGAATGAAAAACGCACCCAACTCCAGCAGGCACGTGTTTTTTTTTTTAAAGAAAATTTCGATTACAAAATTGCCTCCTCAGGTGTCCGACAAGCTGCAGACTTTGAACGACGATTTCGCAGCAATGTCCAAGAAGAAGAAAGACCTCGAGGACAACATTGACCTTTGCTCTCAAAAGTTGGAGCGCGCCGAGAAACTGATCGGGGGGCTCGGGGGCGAGCGAACTCGATGGAGCGAGTTGGCCGCTTCCCTCGAAGGCCGACTGGACAACGTCACCGGTGACGTTCTGCTCGCAGCAGCCACCGTCACTTACCTAGGCGGCCTCTCAAAAAATCAAAGAGAAGTACATGAAAATTATAAAAAAAAAATTGAGATGCAAAATAATATAATTTTATAAAAATTCAAAATTGTCTAATCGTTAACGAACATTAAAAAATCAAACTCAATACTCAAGACGCTGCGATATTACTTTGTGGTGTTTATCA
Source organism: Neocloeon triangulifer (assembly GCF_031216515.1). Lineage (NCBI taxonomy): Eukaryota > Metazoa > Arthropoda > Insecta > Ephemeroptera > Baetidae > Neocloeon > Neocloeon triangulifer. The sequence goes on along the minus strand of NW_026775555.1, from coordinate 1,962,031 downwards.
GTCGCAATCCATTATTATTATTATAATTATTATTCAAAGCTAAGAAATAATTTGTTTTGTAGTAAAAAAATTGATTTTTTGGTATTTTTTCACCCTTAATTATATCATATTAAAAAAAAATGGTTTCATCGCTAACAAAAAAAACATTAAATCTAACTCTAAAGAGACGCTTTTTGTGTTTATCAGTCGCATATGAAGCTGAGAAATAATTGTTCTACAGGAAAACGATTATTTTTGGATTTTTTTCACATTAAATTATCTCGTATATAAAAATATTGAAGATTGTTTCTCCACTAACGAACATTAAATCTAACTCAAGGCGTTACGAATTTTTCATTCAAATCCGAAGCTGGATCATAATTTTTTCTGTAGAAATATCAGTATTCATGGCATTATCTAGACTATATTTAATTCATTACATACAATTTTTTATGTGCGGAGATCCGTTATCCAGATTACTTAATTAAAGTTATGGTGTTAATTAATTGTACGTGTGTTGTTAACAAAACGCAGTCCCCGCGGCTCATCACAAACTTTACACCGCCGTGCGTGTGATAATTTTGAATAATGAATTAGCGAGTTGGAAATATCGCACGCGACACACGCAAAATTTTGCTTCCACGTACGAGTAAATTAGATTTTGATGAAGATAAATTTAAAACGCGTTATGCAATTTTAATTTCGATGTATTTCACGTATAAAGATTCTAATTGATAAAATGTTTCATTCCGAAACTGATTTGAAAAATATTTACGTTTTACAACGATTTTCTAATAAAAATTAACTTTTCTCAGAGCATTACTAAGAAATGGAGTGCCCAGCTGGACGTGCTCGGCGTAGCCCACAGTGACCCTTTCAACTTGGCCACCTGCCTTGGTGACCCAGTGACCATCAGGGAATGGCACATGCGGGGACTCTCCGAGGAGCCCTTTACAGTCGAAAGCGCATTGGTGGCGACCAACTGCGACGCCCCTCCAATTCTAATCGATCCTCAAGGTTTAAAAATCATAATTTAAAATAAAAATAACTAATTTTAAATGCAAGGCCAAGGAGCGAATTGGGTCAGGTCGACGCAGCAATCGGTGATTTCGGCGAATGCAACTCACCCTGAGTTCAACCTCGACCTTGAGAAGGCCCTTCAGGAAGGCTCGACCATAATTGTTCATCTCCACGAGGCAAAACTCCCCGCCATCTTGGGTATTTTTATGATAAAAAATTACAGAAAAATCTCACTTTACCTTGATTCAAACTCAGACAGCGTCGTGCAGAGGACTTCGGCAGGTTCAGTGACCCTTTCCGAGGCTCAGGTCAGGGTTCACGAGGACTTCAGGTTGTACCTGGTGCTGTCGTTCAGGGCGCAATTGACTCCTGACGACCTGGCCAAACTGACGCTTGTTGATTTCGGCGTTCGCGTGGAGGGGCTGGAGGGGCGGCTGCTAGGTTTGGTGGTGGGGATGGAGCGACCCCCGCTCGAGGCTGCGCGCCACGAGTTGGCCGTCGAGGGCGCCGCCAACAAGCAGCAGCTGCAACAAATCGAGCATAAAATTCTGCACGTGCTCTCGGACACCGAGACTAACATTCTCGAGGACGAAACTGGCCTTCAAGTTTTGACCGCCTCAAAGGTACAAAATAAAAACGACGAAGAATAAATAAATAAAATTAGAAGATGTTTATAAAAATGATAATAGGTAGACTTAAATATTTTCACAGAATAATAAGTTTTTATCAGTTATATTCACTGCCATTTTAACAAGAAAAGTAAAGGAATAAAAGGAAACTAATTTTTTTGGGAGGGTTGGGCACAAAATATGTCGGCCTTTTGCCCTTATTATTGGCGCTGAATACTTTTTTTTTTTTTTTAGGGTGTCAGGCCAAGACAAAGTCTTGTCGGCCTGTGCCCTTTATTGGTGGTACAGCTGAAAGCTGAAAACCCAATTTTAATTTATTTATTATTTATTTATTTATTCTCCATTCGATACAGTCATGTCATGAATACAGCAAAAAAACTATACAGAAAAAGCTGAAAATACATTTTAAAAGAGACATACTGTATGTACTGTAATTTGCGCCGTTGTTAATTTGTTAGTGTGAGTTTGTGTTTTTTGTAAATTTTAGTGTAGATTTGTGTCGTGTTTGCGTTGTTAAGTGAATTCCAGTTTCTGTTTTAAAATTTCAAAAGAATTTTTACGTGGATTCAGAAACTGAGCGAGAAAACCAATGTTCGGAAAACGAATTAAAATGTCCAAATTTCAACTTTTAATTGGAAATTTTAATTTTTTTTTTAAAAAAGATTAAAATTTCTGTTTTAAAAATAATTAATATTTCCACTTAAAAGTTGAAATTTGGACATTTTAATGCGTTTAAAGCATTGGATTTCTCGCTCAGTTTCTGAATCCACGTATAAAAATTAATTTACGCCGTTTTTATTTTAATTTTAAATAAAATAATTTCAGAACCTGAATTCCAACTTGTGATTTTTTTACGTACAACTTTGCGTTTTCATAGTCAAATTAATTAAATAAAAATAATTTCTGGGTATTTTTATTTTCAAACTTTGTAAGTTTTTATGCTAATTATTTTAATCTAGATGGCAATTTATTGTAATTTTAATTTACGGCCAATTTTTATCAAAGATCACGCTTCCTTTTTTTAGATGTAAATTTAATTTAATATTTTTTTTATATCCTTATTAATAATTAATTAATTATTTTCACTTCAAAATTTATGCTTTCAGGCTTTATCAGAGGAAATCTCAAGCAAGCAAGTCGAGTCAGCAAAAAGAGAAATTGAAATTGAAACAGCTCGAAGTGAATATCTGCCGGTGGCAAAGCACGCGACCCATCTCTACTTTTGTCTCGACTCTCTGGCCAATTTGCACATTTCGTACCAGTTCTCCCTCGACTGGTTCACTGTTATTTATCAAGAGGTACGTACTTTGAAAATATGCCTTGAAAAAATCCACTGCCGCACTAATCTTATTTTAGATTTTAAATTGTCGTTTGAGCTAAAAGAAAAAATCGATAGTGCAAATTGACTTACGATCCTTTGAACTAGCAGAAAAATACCTCCACTCTTTGTGTCTTTTAAATATTTCTCAAAAACATCCCGTTGTGAAACAGGCGTTAAAAGAAATACGACGTGAGGAGTCACAAGCGCTGCCCGCTCGCCTTGCAGCCCTCAAAGCAACTCTGACTCTTAAAATATTTGAAGAAGTTTCGCCAGGCCTCTTCGAGTGCGACAGACAAATCCTCGCTCTTCTCCTGTGGGTCGCGCAACTTCAAGCAAATGTAATAGATTTAAAAGAAAAAATTTAAATCAAAATTGTTGTTTTGTTTCCCAACAGGCCGAATTGTTTCCAGAAGATGCGTGGCGTGCATTTTTAACGGGAGACAACTTGAACAAAGTTCCAGGGTGGGTGTTTTGGAATTTTGTCAGAATATTATTGTTTTTAATTTAAAAATAAATAGGTTAGAAAATATTGAAAATGAAAGAGAACTGGAAAAAGAAAAGTGGCAAATTTTTGACTCGGAACTGGAATTTAGTGAAATACCCGAGCCTTATTCAAACATCAAAGGTCTTGAAAGATTGGCCCTGATCAAGTCCTACAAGCCCCACGTTCTCTTCACAGAAATCAGGGTATGGTCTATGAAAATTAAGTAATGAATTTATATAATTTGTAATTTCCGTGGCATTTTAATTACAAGGTTACTTTTGTATCTGAAGTTTGCGCACCAAAAATAAACAGCTAAAAATTGTTTGGATTTTAAATGAGTAAAATTTGCTCTTTGCAGAAAATTATCAAAGAACAAATGGGTGAGAGCTTCTTGCGACCACCAACAGCAGACCTAGCTGAGACTGTTGCTTCGGCTGGAAATAAAAGATGTGTGATTGTCGCCCTTGCAAATGACTGTGATCCGGTCAGAGCTGTGCAGAGCGCGGCCAAAGGTCGCGAATTTCGGCTTGTGGCTCTCGGCGAGGGTCAAGAGGAACTGGCCGAAGAGGCGCTTTTTGCAGCCGCTTCCGATGGGCATTGGCTCGTTTTGCACAACTGCCACCTCGCCTCTGAAAACTGGCGGAACAAGTTGCAGCGACTGACTGAAAAGGCGCTGGCTTCGAGTCATGATGAATTCCGACTTGTCATTACTTTTGAGAATTCCGGTGTCACTCTTGACCTCTTACGCAAAGGTTAAATTGAGAATAATTTTCCATTTTTTTACTGGATTTAATTTATTTAAACAGGAATAAAGGTAGCTTCAGAGGCTGCCGGTGGTCTTCGGTCTCGCATCCTTCACTGCTTCAACGATCCAAAGATTTTATTGGAGCAAAAATCTAAAGAAGAAAAAACGCTCTTGTTGGCACTGAGTTTGGCGCATTCTGTTGCTCAGGCACGCGGATTTGCTGAGGGGAACGCTTTTTGTGAGCAGGGCCTGGACTTGAGTTACGAAACTTTGAAATCGGTATGATTTATATTTATTTTAATATTCCTTGTTATTTAAAAAATTGTACAAAATTTAGAGCTTTGACGAGTGGGGCATAATTGGATTTAACCAGGCCTTAAAAGAGTGCATTTTGAGCGCTCGGGTGTCTGCGCCGGACGCAAGAACAGCACTGGCGGCCATCGCTGACCATTACATAGCACCTGAAGTACTCGCTGACGAGGGAATAAGTTTGGCGCGTCTGAAGACTACCGACCTGGACTCACTGGAGGTCGACCTTGCGCCGGAGACTCTCCACCTTTCAAAAAGCGTTCAACGGACTAATGGATGGCGTGAAACTCAAAGAGTAAATAAATTTTATTCTCTTGGCGAATTATTAATTTATTTTGTTATCAGGCAATGTCAGCATTACAAGATTTATTCAAAGAATTTTCATCGGTGAAAAAATATTCTGCAGAAGAATCCATGATATTAAAAAAATTGTCCCCTCTGATTGTGAATAAAGATTGCTCAGCCCAAACAAAAGAAAAACTAGTGCTCCTGCAGGTAAATTTAAAATTTTTCTTTGTGCAGATAATTTTAACAATTAATTTTTATGCTCTCATAAAGGAACTTTGCTCTTTTGAAAAGGAAGCGGCCAAAGCGCAGTTCACTCAGTCTCTGAAAGAGAAGCATGTTTTTCTTAAAAGCTGGCTTGAAGGGAAAGTTTCTAATTATTGGCTTGGGAGGGTTTCGCGGCCAAAGACGCTCTTGAGAGCACTCGCTCCACCTGAATCCAGAAAACTTGCTCTTTGTATAGCGGGAGGCGCGGCACAGCCGCTATTTGTGGTAAAAAGTACTTTACTTCATTTTATAACTTCACAGCAAAGTTTACTTTAGAATGTCGAAATGGAAGGTGCAAAATTAATGAACGGCGAACTTCAAGACGCAGATCAGCTGCCCTGCTTTCAGTTACCGCCGCTTGCATTGGCTCCAGAGGTTTTTTAATATAAAATATTACTGATAAATTTAGATTTCATTGCTCTTTCTTTAGGAATACAAAATCGATGACTTTTATCACTTTGAATGCCCCTTGTTTGAAAGCCGAGACTGCAGGAGGCTGATAGGAATGGTAATTTTACCCTCGAAAAAACACCCTTCTCGGTGGCATTTGCGAGGTGTGACTTGCTATTCTAGATAATTAAGCGCGGAACAATGTGTATAGCATTTCAAAAAGTCAGATGTTTATTTTGCTCATTTCCGTAACATTAAAATTTTATTCTAGTCACTATATTGAAGATACTGTGTTTTTAAATTTTTATACAAATCATCTTGAACGATACTAGAAATAAAAATGTAAGCTCTACGCAAACATGCGTAATAAAAAAAAAATTATCAGGAAATTTCAACATTAAATAAAAAATTGCGAGGAATCGAATTTACGCCAAGTTATTTCACTATTTGAAGGAGACTTTGCACTTATATAACAAAAATCTACTCTTATTCCACCATCGAACTTAATTTTATTTTTATTGAGATTATTTGCTATGTGTGACACACTGGGGTGTTTCTGGGAAGAACACAAGAAGTGAGGGGGGTGAATAGAGATTTATGGGTTGGTCCAAGTGGCAAAAAGAGGCTAGAAAACGTAGAAGATCCAGTAGCCTGCGTTAAAGAGGAGGAAGGACACGGGGAAGATGACGCGCGAATACTTGTCTATCACATTCACGTCCTTGATCTTAGGGATGGAGGAGCGAATCGCTGAGGCGCCTCTGCGTAAAGTTTGCATTACGCGAGGGCGTTTGGTGCCCGGCGGGCCTCGAGAGGTCCCGCGGTGAATGCGGAAACTGGGCGGGAAGCGGCCAGAGTCAGTGGCCTCGGCGCCCAAACGAGATCCGTGCCGGTGGCGCAGCGATGGAATAGGAGAAAGACGGAGGTCCTGCAACGAGATTTTCAATTTAAAAGCAAATATTGACTCCTGATAATTTAAAATGTGTTAATTTTTCTTAAAAAAATACGTTTGTAAACAATTTTTATAAAAATTTTTAAACCTAATCCAGAATTATTTTAGAAATAAAGAGATCGGGTTTTTCCTCGTTGCAGAAAATGTTTTTTATGAACAAAAAAGCGGCTCTACCAGTTTCGGTCACGGTCTGCGACCCGATTTCATGAGCAAGAAAAATACAAAAAATCAGCAGAATTGAAAAATAACACATTTTAACATAAACTCTTTTCAATTTTGCTGATTTTTCTGTATTTTTTCTGCTCATGAAATACAGTCGCAGACCGTGACCGAAAGTGGTAGAGTTATTTGTCTTTGAATAAATACAATTTTTGCAAAAAAATCCCATCAAACAACAGGATTATTATTTTTTTTTTCGAAAGAAAAATGTTATTTTGCAACGCACCTGCAGCTCGATAATCTCCTCGGGGGCGAACGCGTCAGACGGTGGCGTGGTGTGTGGCTTTGGTGGCGGTTGTTTCTCTTGCTCCTTGCTCTTCTTGGTCTTCTTTTTGGCACGGGCGCCCCAGTACGTGTAGTTGACCGCGGCATACTCGAGTAACGCGGCGAACACAAATACGAAGCACATGACCAGGTAGATGTCGATCGCCTTCACGTACGAAATGCGCGGCAAACTGCTGCGCACACCCGTGCTGATCGTCGTCATTGTCAGCACGGTGGTGATTCCTGCAACAAGAATGTTATTATTTTTATTCGAATGAATATTATTTATTTTGCGAGCGGCACGCACCGAGCGCCACCCTGGCGGACGTGGCCTCGTGGTTGATCCAAAACGAAACCCACGAGAGCATGACGATGAGAATCGAGGGCAGGTACGTCTGGAAGACGAAGTAGCCGATGTTGCGCTGCAGCTTGAATGAAAGCGACAGCCGCTGGTAAATGCCGGTGGCCAACTTTTCTTTGCGGTCGTTGGTCTCGTAGCCAATAATTGTGAATTGCGGCAGCTCGGCCTCCTCCACCCCCATCACAGGCGTTTCCTTCCAGTACATGACCACGTCCAGCACAGTGTACCCGTCTGGTGGAAAATATTCACATTAATTTACAAATTTTTTTAATATCATAATTTTTTTGTAACATAAGAAATAAATAATAATATTAATTAATAAATAAATAAACTCAAAATAAATATTGAGGTTATTTTTATGAAATGATTGTCACTCCAATATTTACTAATTTTGAAATCAGGAATTTAACATTAACAAAAAAAAAAAAAAAAAAACAATAATTATTTGTTTGAAGAAGTTGATACTGAAGGACATGATCTTGGAAATGAAGAATGTTAGTTTTAAGATTTGGAATTAAAAATGTGGTGTTTTTCTATTTTGCTGATTTTTTTTTATTTTTCCTGCTCATGAAATAGGGTCGAAGACCGTGATCGAAACTGGTAAAGCCATTTTTAGTGAAAATAAATAACGAGGTAAAAGCCCAAACTCTTAAATTCCAATATAATAATTATTTACGAAAATAACTCACAGCTCTCAATTTCGACGGTGCAGTTTTGGTTGTCGAGCGGATAATAGTGGAGGTCCATCATGCACGCGAGCGTGGTGGTGAAACGCATGCCGTACGTGATGCTGCCGTCACCGTTGAGCCGGACCAATTTATTCCGCTCCGTCACGTCGTGCAAAAAGCTGCAAGCAAAAAGGGCTCGTCGAGAATTTCCGATATTAAATCACTTGGCCGGCCGCTTGCCTATTTTTATCGTTGGCGAAAAACGTGTCCGGCACCCAAATCTTCTCGGCGAAGTCACCAGACAGAGTGAGAATCTCTTCTTCGTTGCTGAACGCCAATCGCTCATCTTTCCAGTACTGGTTCAGGTACATTGTGATTGTGTAGTCCTGCAACGCGTAATTTGCATAAAACGGGACGTGCCATATTGATTTAAAAAAATTAAAATAAAATGTATTAAGACCGAAACTCTCATTCATAATTATTAACTGGAAATATCAAAAGATCATTTTAGTCTCAAGGGTCGTTAGTTGATTATAATATATCGGGACCATCTTTTTGACGTTTTATTTTAAGCAACTTGAGGCAACTTGTTCTTCACCTTAATAAATAACCCCTCTAATATAGAAGTATGATGCGTTTTGATGATATTGAAGCGAGCTGGAGATGGAGCGAAAGTGTGCCAAACTCGTCTCCAAGCAGCTGCACATTTCCCCTCTCCGTTACCCCTCTGCCCGCGCCGAGTTCGATTTATGCAACCAGCGCAACTCGCGTGTGAGGCAAAAAGCCTAATTCAAAAATGTGCAGGCGCGCTTATAAAACATTAATTAATTTAATGGACCACTAAAATTTAAAATGATCTTTTTTAAATGAATTAAATTGAAAAAAATTTATTTTTAAATGAAAATTTTATTTTATTGATCTAATTAATTTGAAGAATGCTCGTAAAATTTAAAGTCGGTCTGATATTTTGATTTTGAGTGTTAAACTTATAAATTTGATGGCTGTTTATATATTTTAGATATTTTTCCACTGACCATGTTGACCTCGGAGATTGAGTCAAAACTAGCGATGGTCAGGTCCATGCCAACGTAGAGAGGGTCTCCTGAGAAACAGAGAGAGCGAGAGAACACAATCAATAGCTGAGAGAGGGAAGGCGCGGGGTAGAAAAGGGGTGGCGTTCCAATCGATCGCAACCTAATTTGCAAGCCTCTTTACACCTACAAAGCTCACTTTCACACCAGTCGGCCGCATTTTGAAAAGGTTTAAACGATTTTTAAACGATTCGAACGCATGCGACAAAAATGCTTTTCCGTTTTGCTCGCAGTGCCGCATCCGTTGCGAGGAAAACGCAGCGATCGATAAAGACGTCTTTCTCGCTGTGTGACTGACTGACACACATTACAAACCATCGCTCGCATGGAAACAAAATAATAAAATTGCAAACGATATCTCGCGTCTCAAAATAGAGACGGGGGTTGCGATCAATAATATAGGGAGGCTGAATTGAGAGAGTGATCAGCGGTGCGGAAAGCGAATGCAAAATCCCCGCCAATCTGCAAATTGCACGTCGCTCGGGTGGAAAATCCGAACAGGCGCGCAAAGCTAAACGAGTGTGTGTGTGTGTGAAAGAGAGAAAATCGGCGGAGCACGGCCAGATTGGAAATTTAATCTTGTCTGCGTCCACATTTTAACGAGCGCTCCGATTTCGCGTGGCTTTTTAATCAAACAACACGGAGTGAAAGTAAAATCTGCTCAATTTTTATTTTCACCCCTCGTTCCTTTGTGTCATTTTTAATTGTCTGCGACCGAACAAACAAAAGCATTGTGGCGCCAAAGTCGGTGCCAAAGAGTCGAAAAAAGGGGTTGTTGCGTTTCTCACCTCCAAAGTTGGGCCTGAGTCTGATGTCATATCCCTCTAATAATCGCGAAATCGTCTGCGTGACGTTGGAGAGGCGCTCGCTGGAGGTGGCCTCGCCAGCCCTGCAAACAGTGAATGAGTTATTTGGCCGAACGGGACAGGGGTGGAGATCGAATACCTGGCCAGGGTGGCCAAGAGCAGCAACACCGGCAGCATCCGCTCGGCGCGGCCTCCGCTCCGAGACTAGTGGCGACTGTGGGCGGGGAGGCGGCCGGAGAAAGAGGGGGTGGCGCACGCGCTGCCTGGCCGCCTGCCAGCGCGCCTCGAATTAGCTGCAAGGGTCCACGGTGCCCCGAAAATCGCCCCCGTCATTTCACCCCCGCAATTTCGCGTTTTACGATTTTGAATGATTAAAAATTAAACACGCTGACAGCAGCGCGGTGATCAAAAAGTTGGAACGGCCGAAGTTGCCGGAGTGCCTCTGGAGAACACACACACCTGTGACCCGCCGAAATGACCCTGGCGAGGGCCCAACTTTAAATTGGGTCTTGAATTTTTGATTCGCGGTGCGCGTCGCGCTCGCAATGACGAAAGCGGTTCAAAGTTTTGACGAGCGTGTTTTGCACCTGCCGAGAGGAATTAAGACGTGTCTAAGCAGGGTGGAGGGGGGAGCGCGCCGTGGGAGGGAAGGGGCGCGTGGTGGCGGCCGCCGCCGCGGCCAGAGGCGAGCGAGCGCGCGAGCGAAGCGAAGAGGCAAGTGGGTGGGCCTTGGGGGCCGGCGATGCTTTGGGGGCTGTTGCTGCTGCTGCTGGGGGCGGCCGCGGGCCTGCCAGGCCTCCGCGACCATCGGCAGGTGGCGCGAAACGTGACCCGGCTGCTCGACGACCTTTTGGCCACCGACAGGTATGACAAGAGGATACGGCCCGACTTCGGAGGTGAGAGTCAATTTCTTTCCCTTTCATTGTTTGCGAGGGTCGGGGTTAAAAGCGCGCGCGCCGGCCGATAAATAAGTGTTGATTGTTGATTACGCGAGAGAGAGAGTCGGGGAAGCCTCGCAAATTACTCTCTTTAGCATTTTTCGCCCCGTCCAAAGAACTCGTACATGCAAATTAGCCGACAACCGATGAAAGCAGCCCACCCTTGTATATACATTTTGTTGTTTTTGCCGGGAGTTGCTTTTTGCTCCCAAGGGTTGCGATGGTGCGAGCGGGGTTTAATTTTGGCAGCCGTGCCGACAAACCTCTGCAATTAAGCATGAAATTTTGCGGTGACTAATTGGGTCGAGGACTGCACAATGCTCGAAAAGCGGGCGAGTGGCGCCGCCGGCGCCGCAAACGCCATTTCCCGGCTAATTGGCACTCCAATTTGCCGTTTCTTTGTGGCCGCGCGCGCCGCGAATGCATTTTTCTATCTCCAGTAGTTTTGGCGCCGAAAGTGCTCAGCGGGCAGGAACGTCGCCGATAAAAAAGAGACAGCGCGAGCCAATTTCCTGGCGTAAAAAAGTCATTAGCGCCTCTCGTCGCTCGTCGATCGGCCCCTTTCTCTTGGCAAACGACGCGTTCAATTTTGTTCTTGCGGCAAATAAAAGACAACAAGTCGGAAATTTGCTAGCAATCTGCCACCGCCGAGCGAGCGCAGCGATAATTAAAACGAGAGACGGTCAGCGAGGAGGAGGCGGAAAAAAGTAAGTGCGCGCGATTATGGGATAAAAGGTTAATTTGGGGACGCGCCAAAATTTTGGAGCTTGTTTTTATTTTGATGCGCGCGAGAGGCGAATCGGATTCGAGATCGAGCGCGTGCCACTCCAAAATTAAACGAGACGCTATTTTCAGCGAATCGAGCAGCACGCCTGCTCATTTCCTATCCGCCAAATTCCACTCGTAAATTTTATTTTATTTTTTTTCTCTGACCACTTATTAATTTGTGTTCAATTGACTCGTTTTTTGCAGGTCCGCCCGTAAAAATCACCGTCAACATGTACATCAAGAGCATTGGTCCCGTCTCGGAGACGGACGAGGTGAGCACCCCCTCCCTCCCTCCCCCACCGGTCTGCCGCTGCTGAGGATGAGCCAAAGCGATTTGATGCAAATGACGAGGCGAAATTAGGCAACCGGCATCAAAACATACGGCAGCGGGCGGCTCTCGCTTGAAAAAGTGGCCCATCTCACAAATCGCCCTGCTTGCTGTTTATAAATAAAAATAACTGGATGGAGTTGTTGGTGACGTAAGCGCGGAGAAAAACTCAAAGAGGCCGTTCATTCACGAAAACGGCGCGTCGCGTACGCGATTCTTCTCTCATCTCTTCACACTAAAATACACATATTTTTCTTTCCGTTGCTTTGCACGCTCCAAAAAAAAAAAAAACACAAACACCTCTTCGGCTCGTTAAATATTTAGCATTTCCATCCGTCGTATAACAAACGTTCCTGTCTATTTGTAAAATCTTCAACACACACCGATTCGCCAGGCTAATAAAATTTCGGTAAACATTTTTATTCCTCTCTCGTTTGCAGTGGTATGCGATGGATTGCTACTTTCGCCAAAAGTGGTACGACAGTCGCCTCCAATTCAACCTTACCGGCCTCGACGAGTTCTCGATGAACTGGCTGTTCTTGGAGCGCGTCTGGAAACCGGACACGTTCTTCATGAACGGCAAAAAGTCGTACCTGCATCGCATCACCGTTCCGAACAAGTTCCTGCGAATTCGCAGCGACGGATTCCTCACCTACTCCATGAGGCAAGCGATTTTCCCCTATATGTGTGTTCAGAAAAATAGCTTGTCAAAAATTTGGCTTTCTTAAAATAATATATTTGGCATGGTCGCACCTATGAGGTTAAATAAATTCCCAATTTTTTTTCCAAATTAAAAAAAAAAGATATTTTCAAAAAAACTCCAAAAAAGTGTTTTTAATTTTCCAGTTTGAGATAAAAATTTAAATACTACTTTTCTAGCCCAATTTTGCGGCGCCTGACACCTTTTCAATGATGACCAAACGTGTAGAAACACGTTCAAGGTCACTTTCAGTGAAATTTTGACTTAATTTTCAAAACGAACGCCATATATTTAATGTTTTTGGATGTAAAGGATAAAATTTAGCCCGTCTAATTTAGAATCGACATGGCAATTTTCAGAGGTGCATAATTTTTTATTAATTTTTTTATTTGAAGCAGTGTTTCAAAAACAATGAAAAAAAAAATGCAGCGCCAGCAATTGAAAATCACTGATTTCTAATATAAAGCTTCAAATATAAATAAAAAAAATAAATAAAAATAATGCACCTGTAAAATTCACCATGTAGATTCTAAATTAGACGAGCTGCATTACTTCTAAAAAAATTAAAAATGGCGTTCATTTTGAAAATTGAGCTCAAATTCAAAATTTCACTGAAAGTGTCCTTGAATGTTTTCCTACAAGTTGGTCACCATTGAAAAGTTGCCAGGTGTCGCAAAAATTGGACTAGAAACGTTATATCTCAAACTGGATAATTAAAAACTCAATTTTAGAGTTTTTTTGAAAATATTTTTTAAAAATTTGAAAAACTTTTTGGGAATCTTTTTACCAAACTACCAAATTATGTTATTTTCAAAAGGATAAATTTTTCGACGTACCATTTTTCTGCGTCCACACGTGGAACTCATTGCAAAGTCCTTAACGATAATGACCCTTTTAAAATAATCTGCTTTTCCGATGGCCAGACTCACCATCAAAGCGAGCTGCAAAATGCACCTGCGGAAATTCCCGCTCGACTCCCAGAACTGCCCGTTGACGATTGGAAGCTGTAAGCGCTGTTCCGTTCGGTCTCACGTTACTTTTCTTTTTATGCCTCTCTCGAGCGAACCAAAAACAATTTAAAATACTATTTCGAGATTACAGATCAGAGAGGAGTTTGTAGTTTACACTTAGAGCGAAGTGATAGGCAAATCGCCAATCCTCGTCAAGAGATTTGGTTTTGACAACATACGGGTAATAAAACGGCGCGTCCCGTCTAGTTTTTCGCTCGAGCGGCGGCGTAAAATTATCGTTGAGCGTTGTTTTGATCGTAAAATGCGGCGCGTTGCTTTTTTCGTTTCGCAGACGGCTACAGCGCTTCCGACGTTTTGTACGAGTGGTTGGACTCGGTGGAGCCGGTGGGCCTCGAACCCGGGGTCAGCTTGGCCCAGTACGATCTTGTGAACATCACCACCGACTCGGAGAAAACGCGAGATCAGCTTCGCGTGCGCAGAGGTGAGTCAACATTATAAATACACGAATAGAATGAAAACTGATTTTCCAATTTTGATTCGAAAGCCGACAGAAGGAATGGTGGTAATTATAAGTTTCAAACGAAAAAGATCCTCGTTAAATTCGATGGGGGTGATTTGCACAGATATACACAATTTCTGGATTAATATCATATTACTTTCATTGAATTTATGAAATTTTTACATATTAATCTACCAATTTGGGAGAGGAAAATTAACATAGGTGTTGCTTCGGCAGAGGACTTTTCAGTTATAAGCGTCAACTTCCACCTGAAACGGATGACCGGCTACTTCATGCTGCAAGTGTACGTGCCGTGCGGGCTGATCGTGAGTTGCTCGTGGGTCTCGTTCTGGATCGACCCTGACGCCGTGCCCGCCAGAGTGTCGCTCGGTCGGTGGAATTTCGCGCCCTATAAATGCCAGGTAATTAAATTTTGTTTTTGTCGCAGGCGTTACGACCGTTCTCTCGATGACCACGATGGGATTCGGAGGACGATCGCAGATGCCCAAAGTGAGCTACCGCACGGCGCTCGATTGGTTCGTCATCCTTTGCTTCTCGTTCGTCTTCGCCGTGATGGTCGAGTACGCGTGCATCAACTTCATCGACACCCTCACCGAGGACCTCAAGAAAATCATCGCCGAACGCAGAAAGCAGGCCCAGAAGGAAAAGGTGCGATTTGTGATTTTAAATTTATTTTTAATTAATTCCTGAAAATGCAACTTCTTATGATTTTTTCGCCTCCGAAATTAATTTAACAGGCAATTCAGCGGGCACTGCAGGTTGATGACGAAGCCGGACTTTTGCTGAGCGTCAATTCGGTACTTTTTGCTCATGGTCCGGAGTAGACCCTGTATTTTTAAATATTTAATTGGAAGCACATCTAAAACGTTCATTTGATTGAAATTTTTAGTAGTTTATTGAGAAGAACCTTAAATATGAAAAATTTGAACCCTTAGTTGAATTTTGCGACATCCTGCACCCTCTTGAAGTAGATTTCGCATAGCCCTCGACCTACATATTAACTCGATAGTTTTATCAAACGCAACCTACATGTTTCGTTAATAGTTGGTTTTTAATATTTTTTTATACATCTAAAAGTACTTCAATGTTATAAGATGATTTGTTTTGTTGATAATTTAAGCGATTTTTTTCTAACGAAATATAAAAAAAGAAAAAAATACAATAAATAATAAAAAAAATCTTCAACAGTTATTGAAAATTTTGTAGAACAATTTCACGATCGATGGTGATTTGAATTTAAAGTCGGCTTTTCCATGATGGATTTTGCAAGGCGTAAATTGTTTAAGAAAAAAAATGTTTTGACTGCCATGAGCTGTAAAATTATTTTGACGAAAATTAGTGCATAAATTAATTTTATAAAAGTGTTTTCATCAAATAATCATTTTTTTCCAAAACTTCTTTTCAGTTACAATTTTTTTTCGATAATTTGACAATTATTGTTGTAAATATTTTTACAATTTTTGTTAGTTGAATTTGTAAAATTATTTCAAACAATAACTGTCAAATATGAAAAATCCCAAAATCTTTTTAAGGAAAAATTGATGTTTTGATGAAATCGCCTTTATAAAATTAATTTAAGTAATAATTTGTCAAAATAATAATAATAATAATTTCACAGCTCATGTATTATGGCTGCAGCCCGCAGCCGAAACATGTTGTTTCTCTTTAGAAAATAAACATCTCACGAAACCTTAAATTGAAATCATGCGGTGTTGTGTGGGTTGCGTTTTGTTCATAGTTTCCAGGTAGAATTATTACATTATTGTACCTGTAATGTTCATGAAACTTTTTGCGATGAATTGACGATGGTTTTGAAACAGGAGGCCGCTGAAGCAGCTCCACCACCCGAGCTAATCGGGGCAGCCATGATTACCGGCCCGTTGGTGGCCGCGGTGGCCGTCGGTGCGGTGGGAAACCTGGACAGTTCCCCGCCGTCGCCAGAGCCTCCTCCACCACCACCTCCGAAGGTGCCGCCTCCGGAGGAAGAAGACCCGCCGCCGCCGGCCGCGGAGGAGGACGAGCTGGAGGTGCTGGAGAAGCTTCCCCTGGAGACGAACAACCTGCTCGTGCAGGCCGTGGCGATCGCCGAAGAGGAGGTCATCGAGGTCGAGTCGGCCGAGCCGTGGTTGATGGAGTGCGCGTGCTCGCCGGTGCGACGGGTGCGCGGGATGCGGTTTTTGCCGACCGAGGCCGACGTCGTCGCCGCCGAGGGCGTGACCAAGGAAAAGTTTTCCAAAATCGACATTCAGTCGCGCAAATACTTCCCGCTCGCCTTCACCGTGCTCATCACCATCTACTGGGTGCTCTACATGTACTACATCACCGACGAGGTTCCCGAATCGTGACCGCCCCGGCCGCCGACCCGCCACACACCCACGCAGACACTCTCCCAGTGCTCAGAGTGAACTTGTTTTTTAATTCTCTCTCTCTCTTTCACTTTATAAATATCATATCATAAATATATCGACACAGTTTACAGACTGCGCGAGTGCAGCTCACAGCTTTAATTAACAACACACAGTCTTTTCTCCGGCACAAAGTTTCAAACAACGTTGCGTGCGCACCAAGTTTCCACTCATATAGTCTCTCTGGATTACTCTCAAGTACGTTGTAAATTATTATTCTGAATCACGCCCGACACAACACATGTGTGTATCGAGACCCTGACCTACTCAACTTGGGAACCAGTGTGCAGATTTTTTTTTGCAGATTCCTCTCGCGGTTTCAATAAATCGTGTATGAAGACCGAAGCTGGCCATTTTTCTTCCCTTTTCCTGAATTTATAAATTTGAAAGGAGTTTTTATTATAAAAATGCATGATTACTTTAACTGTTACTTCAGCTGCAAATTTATTCATTACAGTGCTAGGTTATTTCTTTTTGACTAGCATCGCTGATAGTCAAGTGAAATTAAAATTTTAATTGCGCGCCAAACTAACGATTAGGCCTAAAAGCACATATTGTTTGACTAAGCGTGGTAATTTATATAATAACATTGTCACTACATGCGCCTATATTAATAAGAACATAATTGTATATAATATTTTAAATTTCTATCGAACAAGAGTAATGTATAATAATGAGATAAATGCAATCAATATCAGTTTGTTTGGGTTTTTGGCGACAGGATAAAAACTATAAAAGATTTTTGTTTCAATTCGGGGCCTTAATTTACAGACTATCAAAAAGGGAATGACTCAAATGTTCAGATCACAAACAACTCAGACTCTTTCCTTCCAGCTGGGAGGTTCGATTTTTGGATATGTTAGGCAAGAGGATCGGAAGAGAGGGTGAGTTTAGAGAGGGCAGAGAGGGAGCGTTTCGGCGAGGCCAAGTGGTTGGCTTCTCCGAACAGCTTGCGGAAGAACTTCCTGATACCTGACTCTCCGGCCCGTTTCCACGGCACGTCGTCCGGCTCGTACGGAAGGGGTCCCTGTACAGGAGCGTCTTCCCCGTCGTCCGAGGGCCCTGGCTCAGCGACGGGTTCTGGAGCAGCAGTCGCGGCTGCCAGTTGCGCTTCCAACTGCTTCACCTGCACCTCCAGACGACTTTTCTCTGCCAACAGCGTTTGAATCTGCGCAGAACCGTTGAGGACTCCGGGAAGACCCTCGGTAAGATCTTGGTTCTCCTTCTGCGCCAGACCCAGCAGCTGCCTCAAGGACATCACCTATGAAGTTGTTAAATTTTAATTCATATTGATCTTGAAGAATAAAGCATCAGCTTACCTCTCGAGCCTGCTCTTGTAATTGA
Organism: Neocloeon triangulifer; assembly: GCF_031216515.1. Lineage (NCBI taxonomy): Eukaryota > Metazoa > Arthropoda > Insecta > Ephemeroptera > Baetidae > Neocloeon > Neocloeon triangulifer. Next base: position 1,944,270 of record NW_026775555.1, on the reverse strand, counting down.
GCCAAAAAATCCGATCTCTCCTCTAAAAGACTTCGCACCTAAATGAATAAAAATGATTTAATACAACATCGACAAAAATAAATTATTTCCTTATTCAATTTTGTTAGTGAACTTAAAATTTCAGCTCTAAAAATTTCATTTTGGAGAAAATTTTAGTCAACTTGTAATTTTTTCTTTACTCTATTAAAAAACACCAAATTAAAAATAATAATTAACAATACAGGATCCTCATCTTGTGGTTTACTTAAATAATATTACCTGTGTTTGGTAAGTTTTCTGCTTTCGCCGAAGCTCTCGCGCCACTGCTGTGGATCGTTCCAACTGTGATTGCAACTATAATTAAATGAAATTACTAAATCATGCTAAGTGGAGGCAAATCATAATAGAAGTTTATATTTTGAGATTGCTCTTTAATTAAGCGATAAATATAATTATTTTGCTAAAATAATGAATCGCTCTTTTAAGGCAAAAATTATATCAATCATGAATGAAGCAGAGAAAATTGAAAAATAATAACTAACATTGTCGATATCATGTTTCTGGGCCTTGAGGTCGCGGTCTTTGGATCGATTCTGCTCCCTGAGCACATCTGCCGTGTCCCTGAGTTGGCCCATGAACGAGGCCTCCATCTGATTGCCATCGGGAGAGGCAGACGGAGGTGGAGGCTCTTCCTTGAGCTGTCCGGCCAGCCTGCGGTTCTCTTCTTGCAACTTGGCCACCAGAGCCACCAGATCCCTCGATTCGGACCGCCAATGCTCTTCGATCTGCTCCAGTTCCTGCCACGGACGGAAAAAAATATTATTCAGCAAAAGGTCAGCGAGCGCCAAATAAAAGTGACCTTTTCAAATTTGCAGCGGTCTTGCGCCTTTTCCTGCTTGTCACTTTCAAGAAGGGCGATTTTTGCTCGCAGATCCTGCAGGGTCGAGTCCTCGCGCTCGTTCTTCATGGCGAGTCGTTCCAACTGCTCGAGGGCGCTGATTACCTGAAGGACGAAACCAAAATTGTAATCGACAATGGGGGTGAGCTTGAATTTGGCATTGCGGCCTTGAACACACCTTGGGCATCATGTTGGTGAGCGAATCTGCGCCGTGCGCGTCGATCAGCTTCTCGAATTCTTTGCCAATCTCGCTGGCCAGGTCGTAGACGTCGACCACCGAGGCCAGCACACCCCCCGCATCCTGCTCCATCGCCCTCGGCATCGAAGAAGCGGCCCCCGACACAGTCAGCCGCCTCCGCACAGATTTTTGACACCCACTGACGTCACTGTCGCCCACCTGAGTCACCACGGTTTTTCGGTTCGAGTTACAAAAAAACCGGTTGAACGATGACAATTTAAAAATAAAATGAAAATTTGAGGTAATCTTGAAATATAAAATGCTGCTAAAACAAGTTTGTTGTTTGAATTGTTAAAAAATGTATTGTCGTGTCAAGAAAATACTGTGTGACCTAAATGAAAAAGGAACGAAAAAAGGAAATAAAACCGGTATCATCGTTACAACCGGTATATATTTTCTGAATTAATTGCAGAAACTGCTACAGGGGGCGCGAGTTATGGCGAAAATGCAGTTTTCACTCGCTGTATAATGTTTTTCGTATGTTTGGCGGGAGGCGGGATGGCCTAGGATCTTGTGGCTAAGTGGAGTATGCTCTTGCCCTCCATCCCGGAGATTGTGGGTTCGATTCCCACTCCAGGCGGATTTTTCTCGGGGGAACCTGAGTGATTTCTCATGCTGGGACTGCGAGTGAAGGGTTGAAAGTCGGCCGGGGGCCGCAGGATTTCGTGTTGAGAAGGGTGTTTGCATTGCACCCTAGTTGTACGCAAAAAGCGTTTAATACAAAATCCTTTTTGTAGGCCTGGGATGGCCCCTGGAAAACCTATTATTTAGAAAATATTTACACTACACTACACAACAGACATGCTTCTCAATAAAAGAGATTAATAAAATTAATAAAAATCTAGAAAAATAAAAAAATTTGTTCTGATATTCAGAGTGAATTTATTATTACATATTTCATATTTATTTAGATTTACCTGCAAATAACCATTTTGAAAACTTACTGACGTTTCAATTTTTAATTTTTAACTTACAAGCTGATACAATTTTTGTTATTTTTCATCCTCAAATATTGAATGATGAGTCTGGTATTAGGAAAATATATAGTAAAATTATTGTTATTCTAATTTTCTTGTAGATAGAATTAATTTTTAAAAGTGGCTAAAGACATAAAAATAGGTTTAAAATAATTATGCACAATGAACAACTTTTTTATGATGTGAAATATTGCTTTTCAAAATGTAATGTTAACATATTGAACTAACATTATCAAGATTGCTGAAATAAAAATAATATTGATTCCATTTCATTGAAGTTTGTTGGAAAAAACATAATATAAAAATTGTCAACATTATATATATGAGAGGCTGGGGGGGAAATAAAAGTGAGATGTGAGTGCGTTGTAATAATTTAACGATCGGTTGGCATTGAGCACCTTGCACCTTGCTGGTTGATTTTCATTTCAACCATTCGACAAATAAATCAAGAAAAAGTGCAATGTTTCGTCTCGTTGCAAGAAAATTATTCTTGATCGCGTCTCGCACCGAGAGCAGGGGTCCATTAGAGAGAGGAAATAAAGGTACAGGGTCGATCGACCTACCTACGGCTCGATGGAGAGTGAAGAATGAAAATCATTAAAAGCGACGGCGGCGGTTGGATTAAAATGCTGAAATACAGAAATATGCAGGCAACATAATGCAGGCGTGGTAAGAGATGCATTTCGTGCTTGTCATGTTCACTGACCTGTGCAACGCTTGTTGTTTAATTGCTTCTCCTTCATAGAGTGAAGCTGCGTTATGCAATATAATATGAAGCATTATTTACTCTCATTGCTAACACTATGAAGAAATTAAATAATAATTATGCATTTTATAAAAAATTATTTCAAAGCAATCAATCAGCTATGACATATTTCTCAAGTCAGTTGTCATTATAGAAAAAAATTAATAAAAGTTTGGAAATAAAAATTTTAAATTTGTTTTAATTGACACCTCTTGTTTTAGTGAATTCTTTCAAGCAGCAACGAGTTTCATCAAATTGTTTTTCTATTTCTTTTTAAATCAATTTCCACTTCTTGCGGAGAACAAAAAATTTAATTGAATCAAACAATATTTTCCATATTTTTCCTTTAATTTTTATTGTCTTCGCCCTGGTCCATGGCCTGACGCTGTTAAAAAGGAAATTAAATATTAAGTAATTTATTTCAGAATTTTCATTTCGTGAAATAAACCTTTCAGTGATATTTTTTTTTATTTTTTTTTTAATGACATTTAAAAAGAAGTTGTTAAAAGAAAATTGATTTTGCTTTGCTGAAGGCTAATATGGAACTCAAAAAAACTAAAGCAAAAAATTTTGACATTTGCACCTGATTTGCACGTGAAAGATGTGTAATTTTTACTCACAATTCGTACTAAATTTGGACGCTGTGGTTCAAAGGCCACGCATCAGCTCTATTATGTTGGCCAAAAAAAAAGATGTCTTCCGCCCGAGCCATAAGGCCCCATGGCTCTGACGGCGGCCGTGTACCAACATAATTTTGGGATGCGCAGCCTTTGCTGTGGTTGAGGGTGCATGATTTAATATCTTTGAATTATTTCATCTTGGCCGGCCAGAAGTTCATTTTGGAGATCACAAACACCAATTATAATGGATAAAAAAAAATTGAATATTACTTAATTTATAAGGCGCAAAGCCTTATATTTTGGAATATAAATTGAACAACTTAATTGCGTAATTAAGCAAAGCAGCGGGAAGCAGATTCTCGTCTGCGCGCAAATGGGTTAAAAAAGTCAACGAACACAACTTGCCTTTTAAACGAGCAAGGCCTTGCGCCGCACTTTCTTTTTGCGCGTTTTCAGTGACAAAATCGTCTATTTTTAAGTCCCCTTCTAAATGTTCAGGAGCAGGGTAATAAATTCCGCTAGGATTTGCATAACGTTTCCGCTGCTGTGTGTAAGTTGACGTGCGTTAAAAAAATTGGAAACGCAATCCTTAAAGAGGCCGACCTTCTGATTGGCGCGCCTTCAAGATCTACAGCAGTGTCAAGTTTGCGCTTTTACGAAATTTGTTTACATTTTTTGCGCGTGATTCGATCATGTCGCATTCTCCATCTGCACACATGACAAGACTAGATAAGTGTGGTCTATATACAGGATAAAAAAAGGGCGTACAATTTTATTGCCCATGGTTCAATTCATAAAAATCCTCTATCAAAAGTTGTTCTTTTCATTTATTTTAAATTAAAGAGATGAAATAATTTATTTTTGAGTAAAAATCAAAGCTGCGACAAATTTTACCTTGGAAGGACACATACTTTTTGTCTTATAACCATTACAAAATAACTCTCAAGAGTTCTCAGACACGCAATTAATTTTGGATTTAATTTTTAATTATATTTATTTATTCAGAAAAAATCTTAATATATACATTTGATCCAGTAATGGTCAATAGGCTGTATATAGTGTTACAAATTATTAGTTTATAACTAAAACCGGTTGCCCGCATATAATTTTTACAGCAGATTTAAGTCATTAGTCATACTATAGCTTTCTATAGGAAGTAATCACAATCATTCTTAAAAGAAACGAATAGAATTTACGGCCTAAATGACCTTCTCCAGATACAAACACTTCTCGTCTCCGCCAATTAAGAGCTAAATTTTTACGCGACCAGAGATATTTTGTTTAAATTTTTATATTTCCTAAGCTTATATTGAAAATTTTATTTTCTGGCGGTTAATAAATTTGGTATATATTTTTTTTTTCATTGAGAAAAACTGCAGCGAAATAGAAGTTACCGGAAATATGCGCGCGTTCAGATTATGAGGCGCGGTTCGTATAGAATTTGCATTTTATGATTATATTTTTAAGTTGCCGAAAAATAAATCAGGGAAAAACAAAAAATTTATATAATTAATTGCCGGAAGTAGATTGGAACTCAAGATATATTTGGGCAGTTTGGAGAACGCGGATTTTCGTAGCCTTGTCGCTCACGGGTCCAGCAGGATCATACTGAGGCGCGTTCTGCAGGTGCCGCAATCGGAAGGAAGGTGAAAGGTGACTGCAATAACACAAGGGTCGCCGCCTTTCTCAGGAAGCGTCAAGGTTACACGCCCGCTCATATATCCGTATGAAAAGCCACTAGCATTATATTTTTTACTATTCTTTTAATAATTGTTTTGTTTGATTTTGTAGTAGAATGTTAAGAGATCGAGGGGAATACAATTTAAAGTCGGCTTTTCCTCGACGGGATTTTCGAGTCGTTTGATTTTTCAGAAGACAAATATCCTGCTCTAAATGTTTTGACTGCGGGCTGCAACCAATAATTCATGAGAAGCTGTAAATTATTTTTGACAAAAAGTTGTGCCTGAATTATTTTAAATTTTTCTAAACAAATTAAGATTTTTTTTTAAAGAAAATAATTCTACATGGCTAAATTTTTTAATAAACTGTTTTTAAAGTTTAAAATTAATTTTTGCAACAATTTTTGTCAGAAATAAAGAAATGTGTGTTTTTTAGCGCACCTTTCTTGGTATAAGAAATCAAAAGAAGACTTAAAATGTCAATAATGATATAATTCACAGCTCACGAAACATGAAGAGCAGGATATTATTTTTCTGAAACAACAATGACTCAAAAAACCCATCATGGAACATGGAAAATCCGACTTTAATTTATTGTTTGTTTAACTTCACTTTTTTTCTTTACAAATTTATTTTCATGCGCAAACGTTGTTTCGGTGCTTAATATTTTTCTCAACTGATATGATCTGAATTTAATTTGCTTTGCTTTGGCAATTTCAAATTTCAAAATAAGATTTATTTTAGCCACACGGCCACTTTTTTTGAATAAAAAACGAATTGATGAACAGAGACGTCTGCGTAAATGAAATAAATTATTCAATACGACACTTTTGATCTGAAAATTTGATACTAAATATAAAAAACGCCACCACACTTTTAAGGTTTCGAAGGTTCTGTTCTAAAAGCTTCTTGTCCTCGCGAATACAAGCAGGGTGCCCAAGTTGTGCGTCTGGAAGGAGGCGCGGGAGAGCGAGGGCTGGAGGGGGCGACCTGACTGGGCCCCGAGAAGCCGCCGTATTGCCATTTAGACGCAAAGGAGAGTCGGCGCGCACCGGTCGGTGATCTTGTTCAGGTTTTGCAGGTGAGTGCTTATAATTGATCGTTTTCCGTTTTGTATCAAACAAAAAAAGTATTATATCCATTTGTGAAAAGTCAAGTTCAAGGCGCACCAATTATTTTTTGCGCTCTTTCGCACCGACGCCGCCGAGAGTTGAATGATCAGCAGTTTTTTTTTTACCTGATCTCACTGTCAGGGCCACGCAATCCCTGACCATCGTGGCCGGCAACGCCAATGCAGCCGGATTTGTTAACGCTCCCTGACGAATCAGGCGAAACTTTTTATTATTGTGTTTTCCATGGCGCGTTTCACGCTGTCCGTCGAGTGTCACTCTCACTCTCGCATTGACACTTTAGGTTTATTATTGGATAGTGCAATAGAATGTCAAGGCGGATCGTATATAATTACTTTGTTTGCGCATCTGACCGGCCAATTTTGAAGTGTGAAGCGATCGCCGGTCGCCCTCGGCCAACCGAAATTTCCCACTCGGAGAAGATGTGATGGGATTCCCTTGGGTCGCGCGTGAAAAACGAGAGGGAAAATTTTTCATCCCAAGAATGTGGTGCAGTGACGCACGCCGCGTGAAAACCGGTCTCGACTTTTAACCTGATCCTTCGGCCACCAGCATAAATAAATTACAAGACAAAATCTTTCAAAAAAAACCCCAGTTAAACCAGTCCTGAGATATGTTTTCCCCAATGAAGACGTGGGCCACTAATTTGGCGATTTGAGTGCGCATAAGAAAGTGCGACCAATTTCATGAAGGTGACCATATATGAAACTTTTATCTTTGACCTAAACTGAGCGAAAAAAGAAATTTTAGTGTTATATAACATACCTTTCATTAATAAGTAGCAGAATGAAAAACGAGATTAAAAATTTAAAAAAAATCTATCATTGAGATATATTGGAACTTCCAGTCAATTTTGCATTATTTGCTCCTCAAATCAGTGGAATACAAAATTAAATTAAGAAAAAAAAATGGAAGACAGCAAAGCAAAGCGAGTCTTAGCAGATAGTTGTCTGCTAAAACGCTCTACATCAAAAGAGTCACGGTCGCCGCAGTGAACTCGCATATTGATTATTAAAGTGGTAACGGAATAAATATTTGTTGAACTTGAATGATCAAGAGTTTATTAATGTTTATTAGTAAATATTAAAAATTTAATTGAACGATTTTGATCATATTATTATTATAATTTTTTTTTTTTTTGATGAGGATCAAATATTTCGGGCTATCCTCGATCATCTGGTTAAATCTCTACAGATTAGTGGAATTAAAAATATAGAAAAAAAATTTTCACTTTATTTTTATTCAATTAAAATGTGAGAGTAAAAATACAGCTCAAATCAATGACGTTCTTAAATTTGATAAAAAAAAAATAGTGAGCGCACAACTTTGAGGCGTATATAGGAAATAATCCGTTCACCAATATACATTTCCTTTACTCTGATTTTTACTCATTATTTCATTGGCCGTTTCTTTTTGCCGATCTCTTTTCAAGGATGCGAAAGACGAGAAACAATGAGGTATGTCGGGATTTCAGTTTCCCTCTCAGCAATTTTCCGCAATTACGCGGTGTACTAAAAAAAATTCCCCGCCTCATCTGGCTTTTTTTGTAATTGCTGAGAGGTCTGCAAATTGAGTGGCTTCCTCAAGTGAATAAATAAATATAGAACAAATAGGAAATAACTTTCAAATTTGAAAACTTTTGATGTTTGGAGTGTTTAAAATAGGCGTGGGTGTATTTAGATGATAAAATAAAGTTGTGCCCGGTTGCGCCAGTTTTGAGTTTCAAAAGCTGTGACCCCATCATGTTGGTGATAAACAAAAGCAACTTGGTTCTTTTGACTAGTTTAGATTATTTTCTATGCTGGCCTACGTGTGGGATAGCTAATTGGTGCGTGAATGTTCTTCTGACGAAAATATACTCTCTTCAGTTGAAAATGCTGTTTAAAATTATTTAAGAAAAGTCTTTAAGTTATCTTTAAGTTTTAATGATCAACATCAGCAGCTGAAATTGGCAGGCCAAGCTATAATTATTTATTGCTAAAATAATCAATTTAAAATTGAATGGTACAGCAAAATATAAGTAAATAAATAATTGTATAACAAATTTAATTTAAGTGACCAAATGGCATCTAAATTGAATGGGAAAAAATTATTGTAATTTATAGGGATTTTTACTTAAAAAATTTAAAAAAAAAAGCATGAAAAGTTTCTTGTTTCTCTAATAAATGTGGAGCTGGACTGGAAATTACTGTTATTTGTTAGCTACAGGCAATATGAACAAACCCAAAAATCATCGATTATCGTGCAAAAACTAAAATTATAGTTTTTAAATATGTTACGTAATGCCAATTTTCAACAAAATTACTTGTTTAAACAAACATAATCATAATTACAGAACATTTCCTGGTCATTACCGGGCGAAACAATAAATAATTAGCCAGTGATTAGCGAAATTGGCAAATCACAAGAGGCGACTCGGTCGTCTGGTCGAGTGTGAAAGAAATCTCGCGTGCATCCCCTGACCTTGCACGCTCCACTTGGCCAAGAGTGCCCTTGAAACGGCCATACTTTGACTTCGCTGTCTTATTTTTCGCAGGAAGAAAAAAAAACAAAAATGCTGCCGGGCCTGAGTCGGAAGCTGTACAAGCCGTGGGTGCTACTCTTAGTGACCTCCGGCTACATCGTGGGCGAACTGGGCCACTATCTGATAGGGGTGACGTCGCGCGCCACCGCCAGGGACCTCCACTACGGCGACAAAGCGTGCCAGCTGAACGTGTCGTCCGGCGTGGGACACGGCGAGACGCCCATCGCCTGCGGCTCCGTCCTCAACCAGACCGAGTGCGTCCGACTGCACATGAATGGCACCTTTTACTGCGAATGGGACTACAACGGACTTGGTCTCGAGTACCAAATCCTGGCAGGTCCGTCTTACATCGCCGTATTCACAGTGGCCGGTATTTTCCTAGGTGTTGCCGCCGATAGGTAAAAATATTATAATTAAATGTATTTATTTAAAAATTTTGACTTTATTTTATCATTTGAACATTAATTAGGTATTTAATATAATTTATCAATAAAAAGTTTTTTTTAGCAATTCGTTTAAAGATTTTTTTTAATAAAATCTAAATTTAATACAAAAAAAAATTGAAAATATATTCCAATGGACAAAATTATGTAAATATTTTGTAAAATTATACTTTTTGCAGATACAACCGCGTCAATATGTTAGCCGTTTGCACACTTATCTTCAGCATAGCAACATTCTTCATGGGTGCCGTTGATCATTACTGGGAACTGACTGTTCTACGAATGATTCTTGCTTTTGGGTACAAATTAATTTAATCTTATGTAATTTAATTAATCTTTAATTTAATAACAGTGAGGCTGGCTGCAATCCCATGGCGGCAGGAATACTTTCAGATCTGTTTGCCGAGGTAAGGGAATTTGAATATTTTTATAATCGTCGTGTTTGAAACTCTTGTTTGCAGGAATATCGTGGGCTTGTGATGTCAATCTTCAACTGGGGCATTTACGGGGGCTACGGTATCGCTTTCCCAGTTGGCCGATACGTAACAGCGGCCAACATTTGGGATCTTGGCTGGAGGCTCAGTTATTATGCTGGAGGATTCATCGGACTGATTCTGGCGCTCCTCACCTTCTTCACTCTGCGCGAACCTCAGCGCCAAGCCATCGGCGAGGAGCGAAACAATACGACCGGGGAAAAGGTAATTTTTGCGCGCAAGAAAATAATTAAGTTAATTTCATCTTTATTAATTTTGATATTTCCCCCAGTTTAAAAACCATGAAATTTTGATTGAAAGTTAATGCTGAAATTTTTACTTATTCAATAAGTAAATTTTAAACGTTTTTAATTAACAATTAAACTTAATAATTGTTTTTATCATGAATTAATATTTTAAATTTAAATACATAAAATGATCAAGCTTTTAGAAAAAATAAACTTTCAAACTATTCAAAATTAATTAAATTTAAAATGCTAATTATTATTTTAGGTGACCCTGTGGCAAGTGGTGAGCCAGCCGCGTATGGTACTTTTGTGCCTGGCCGCGTCGATTCGGCACATGGGCGGCTTGTGCTTTGCCTACAACTGCGACCTGTACTACCAAACCTATTTCCCAGAGGTCGATCTGGGCTGGTGGCTTTTTGCGGTGACAATTTGCATTGGATCGGTCGGTGTGGTTGCGGGAGGGGTGCTTTCTGACAAGGTCGTGGCCACAATGGGGGTCAAGTCGCGTCTGGCCATTCTCGCCCTCAGCCAGCTCATCGCCAGCCCACTCGCCTTCGGCAGCGTTTACTTTGAGCCCTTGGGCGCCATGATTAGTCTCGCCTGTTCCTACATCTTTGCCGAGATGTGGTTTGGCATTCTTTTCGCAATTCTTGTCGAAATTGTGCCTCTGGCCGTCAGGTAAAGCCCTAATTTGTAATTTCACGGAAAGGTCAACTGAAATAATTGTTTTTTTTAGGTCCACCACACTGGGTCTTTTCCTCTTTTTCATGAACAACATTGGAGGAAACTTGCCTGTTCTGGTGGAGCCTCTTTCAAAATCTATTGGATACAGAGAGTCCCTCTGGGTGTTTTACGTTGGAGCGTACTTTCTAAGTAAGTTCTTAAATTAATTAGTTAAACTAATTTCTATTTATTTTTTCTAAATAATTATTCGTCTTTAGAAAAACATCGCTTTAAATTTGTTTATTTTTTGTAAAGGTTAATTTTGTCCCCAAACAATTTGTAAAATTCAACCAGTTTGTTGAAAAATCAGAGAACCCAAATTTTATCGTTCCTTTATGGATCACTTCAAATTTGATTATGGAGCGAAGTCTTACCTTTATTTGGTTGCAGGCTCAATTCTCTTCCTCTTGACCATGTTCCTGATGGAGCCAAAGGTGTCCCCTAAACCAGCCTTGGAAGCACCTCCGCAACGAACCAAGGGTCTTGACAACACGGCCTTTGAAGCCGAAAGCTGCCGACTGTGATGCCTCTCTGCCGACTCAATAATTGTGTACAAATAATTTAAATAAAATAAATCAGAAAGCAAGTGTGTATTTTTAGAGAAAATTACTGCAGACTTTTCTTTTAATTCAGTCTCTGAAAACAATAGTTGACTTTTTATTTTAAGTTCTTACGTCTACATCAACACTGGGCAAATGAGATAATTAAGCGCAAAGTGTATGTACAGTCAGTGGTGAGAGGTCAGATCAAAAAGAAGTGCCAAGTCACGAGGCAAGCCATGGGTGGTTCTTCAAGGACTCTCGAGAGCGGTCACCGTAGTCGTACAGCAGCTCCATGCCGGCCTCGATACGCTCCTTGGCCACGAGAAAGAGCCGAGGTCGACGCTTCACCTCCACTGTCCGCGTCTGCAAATTGCCTTGGCGGCTGTGGTTCACCAGACGACCCATTCGACCAGTCTCTGCGGTCGCGTCCACACTGGAAGTTTCCCTTTGAGCAAAGGTGCGGACGGCTTTTGTTCGAGACTCACCAATACTGGGTGGCTCCGTGACGAAAATAGTACATGTAGCAGCCCATGTTTTGGTCAGCAGCGTACATCTGCTCTCTCAGGCGAGCCTCTTTCAAATCGATGAGGTCGCCTGCATACTCGACCACCAACTCGCCCTTCTCGAGGGTCCTGAAAGTACGATTTATTGCAAGCGTTGTAATTTAAAAGGCAAATTAGAGAATTAAGAAAAAATATTGATTGTGAAAAGGTGATCAAGTCTAGTAGAAAATTAAAATACCTTGTGGCAATAACACCGCGCCCTTTTCCATCAAAGTGACAAACGGTAAGGTGATCCTCTGTAAGAGAAAGTACGGCCTCCTCCAAACTCTTCTGTCTCTCTAGTTCGAGAGCCTTTTTAGGCCGTCGCGAGGATCTTCGGACGGGGAAGAATTCACTAATAGACCTTTGGGAACACTCCTTAAGCACCTGCTCGCTGCAAATTTGGAATTGTTATCAATCAGAACCAACTTCTGTGAGAAAAATTTCTAAAAATTTTACCTTGGCCGCTCGTCGACCAGCTTAATTTTGTGCGGCGGAGAGGCCGTGTCTGGGGACGCCCCTCGGGCCACCTCCGCGGCCACCCCCGGTGAGCCAACTGACTTCAGGAACTTGGTGATAGGCGTCTGAGGGTCGACGGTCTTTTTCGACCGTCCCGCCGTCGGCGCCCGCCTACTTCTCACCATAGCTGCAAGCTTCGTCTTCGGAAACCTTCAAGCTGCCGCTTTTGTCTCACTTCTTTGAGTTTTGAAGCAATTTTTGCACAAAAACAAGAGACGCTTTATGAAATTATAACCTGTGCACGATTATTTTATGGTAATGACGGAAATTACGGAAAAAGTGGGGGGTTTAAACGACGCTGCTGCCATCTGTAAATTCAACATACCTTGCATATTTATACCGGTATTTTTGCAATTCAAAATTTTAAAAATAAAGATTTTTTAATAATTTTTACATTCTCTCTACACATAATTACTACCAAATTAAATTATTACGAAATTTTTATTAAAAATGGAAAAATATTAATGAAAATGCATACATGATTCAATATTCTGCTACTTTGGAAAACCGGTTTTCATTTTTATTTAAATTTACCGGTATATTTGATCAAAACAACATTGAAAAAGCAAAGAAGCATTTTAGCCTTGCATTTTAGCAGACCTTTAACGGCCGTTTAAACATTGCTGCCAACAATACAAAGAAAATATTGTCGGTGATGTGTAAAATATTGAAGAAAATGATGAAAGTAGAAATCAAAATATTTTAATTTGATTAAAAATAAATTTAATCAGTCGATTTTCACTGTTTTTCAGAATTTTCAAATATGTGTAGAACATAACTTTATCAACATTGTGTGCTGGCTGCCATGCACAAATTGAATACAAAACGCGGTAAGACGAAAGAAAAACAAAAATGGCGGAAGCCCTCGCGGAGTTGGAACAATTTTTGGGCAGCGATGTAAGACCAGACTTGAAGGATCAGGCGCTGCAACATATATTAGGTTTGTGTCATGTTTTTTCGTTGAGCCATTCTTTATTTTATTGATTAATCATCAACATTTCAGGAATCAGCGCGTCTGATGAAGGAAGACGTTTGTTTTTAGAGGCCCCTGGGCTCGTGGGTGCCTTGCTGGAGGTCATAGGCCACTGGAATACACCTTCCCTTGCAAGAGATGCTGCTCTTGCCCTAATTAACCTCTCAGCATCACCTCTCCTGAGTAAATTTCTTCACGAAAAGGTTATTTTAGGTTTTTATAATTAAATCTGTTGGAAAATTAATTCTTTACACACAAAACAAAAAGCCAATAATAATAATTATTAATTTTAGAAGATTTATATTATTATTTTTGTTTCAGGGTGGAGTTGAAGCGTTACTAAAATTCAGCCTTGATCCCGAAAGCCCTGTAGCGGACCCAGCACTTATGACCCTTTGTAATATTACGAGAGATTCCAAAGCAGTGGAATCAGCTTGGCCTACCCTGGAGTCTCAGCTGTGTGAAATTTTGAAAGCCCTTTCCCATGTTGAATACAACAAAAAAGGACAAACCCTTCACTATCTGGCTCCACTAATTTCCAACTTGACTCAACTGGCTGCTGCTCGGAGTTTGTTGCTTAAGGGAACTGGACTTATGACCCTGGCTGCATTCACCAGATTCGAGGCTTCCGTTGTGAGAAGAGGTGGCGTAGTGTCTGCTTTGCGCAATTTGTGCTTCGAAGACGCAGCCGTGGACTTTGCAAACGATTTGCTGCCTCCCCTTCTGTTGCCAATTGCAGCATCCGATACTGCGTACACTGATGAAGAGACAGAAAAGTTGCACATCGACTTACAATTTCTACCTCCTGAGCACCAGAGAGAATTAGACCCGGACCTGCGCCGACTTATCCTTGAGGCTCTGTCTCAGTTGGCTGCCACTAAAGAAGGCCGAGAAGCGCTTCGTGAAAATGGCACTTATCTTGTTCTTCGAGAACTTCATAAGTAATGTCCTTAAATTTTAAATTAGCATGCGTTATTTGTTCAATTACGCTCTACTCGATATGCATTTTGTTTATGTTGTTGCAGACATATTGATTTAAAATGAATCATGTAAACAAACAGTCTAGTAATTGAATTTTTGAAATGACTCAGAAAGTGAGAAAGCTAAGAAACTAATTTTGCTTTTTCCCGCAGATGGGAAGAGGATCGAGAGGCGTTATTAGCGTGCCAGAATTTAGCGGAGTTATTAATCAGGACTGAGGATGAAATTGGTGTGGATGATCTGAAAAAGTTGGATGTTCCACAGCACCTAGTTACTTCTTTCGAAGCCATGGACAAAGACTTTCTTGGGTTAAAAGAATAAGTTTCAAAATTGGTGATGACAATAAATTTTTTTGTATATTATTCGATTAATCTGATATAATTATAACATGTAACACCTGATCATTTTCAAGATAGTTAGATCTGACTACTTAACTATCTGAGTAATTGAATTCATCAAATTTTAATAAAAAGTGAATTACAATCTCCAAGTCGTAACATATAGAAAGAAATTGTTAGGTTAGCAAAAAAATTATAGGGGACAAGTTAAAATTAAAAATTCTTAGAAACCATTTTAACCTAAACTGAAAGAGCTGATTCCACTTTCATTTTAACCATTAGGTGCAGCTGTTTAAAAAAATTTGCCCCAGCAAATATATCTTTTCGTGCAGTCATCGACCTTTAGTAGCCGTTTATCCCTGACCCAAGGTCACAAAATAAAGAATAAGATTAAGAGATAAATTGCTAGCTACGCGGTAGGCTTTAAAGCAGCTCGGAGACGCTATACAACCAGTTTGGCTTCAGCTGCAGATCAAGCAACACAGCGAAAAAGGTAAAAAATAAATTTCGTGAATTAAACGCGCTTTATATTTAAGACAAGCTTAAATACAATAATTTAAATGTCCTATTATTTCTAGTTTTTGTAATTTTTTGTTTAATCAGAATTATTTTCAACATACTGCGCGATGCAGAAAAATGCTGTTTGAATTAATTAGAGGTCCTATTAGATAATTTATTTTATAGAAATTTCATTTTTAATAATTAATAATAATATTGCTTAATCTAAAATTATTAATAACTAATAACCCTTTATGAATATTTCAACCGCGTGCAAGGGAAGGCGCAAAAATTAAATATTTTGGTATGTATGTAATTTCATATATAAAATAAAACCGGGTTCAACAACCATGCGTTCATCGCACTCCTTCGAGAGGCAGGTATGTTATAGCCGAAACATGCCCCCCGCGACCTGCAAGACCTTGAAAAACAAGTTAAGAGCGACAAAGATCTGGCCAGGCACAAGACAATAATTTACGAAACATCTGAGACAGCAAAGCAATAAATATCTTTGCTCAATTCTCTTTAATTTTTGTTCTCAGATAAAATGCAGCAAATAGCGTTTGCTGCTTTTGTGGCCCTCTCAATTGCAGGGGTGGTCTCTGGGCTCGACAATGGCCTTTCCCTCACACCTCCAATGGGCTGGTTGGCCTGGGAGAGGTTCAGGTGCATTACAAACTGCACCTTGTACCCTGACGACTGCATCAGGTATGATAAAACGCTTAATTGGATTTTAATGATTTCTCAACATCAAAATATAATTATATGATAATATTTCATGCGACGTATAAATATTTTTAGTGACAAGTTGTTCCGCACAATGGCCGATTTGCTGGTCTCCCAGGGCTATGCTGCAGTTGGTTACGATTACATCAACATTGATGATTGTTGGCTATCTAAGGAGCGGGACGCCAATGGTCGTCTCCAAGCGGATCCGGAGCGCTTCCCTTACGGCATCAAAGACCTCGCAGCTTACGTCCACTCCAAAGGATTGAAGTTCGGGATTTACGAAGATTTTGGTAATTTCACTTGCGCCGGCTACCCTGGAGTCATTGATAACTTAAAATTGGACGCCGAGACTTTTGCATCTTGGGACGTGGACTATGTCAAACTGGACGGCTGCTACGCTGAACTTGTGGACATGGAAACTGGTTTGCTCTTTGAATTAAATTCATCCATACTTAAATTTTATTCAACTTCAAATAATTAGGCTACCCCGAGTTTGGATTCCACATGAATCAAACTGGTCGACCTATGGTTTACTCGTGCAGTTGGCCAGCTTATCAAACTGAGAAGGGAATTGATGTCGGTTTATATATTATTCAAACCACGTGGAAATTAAAAAATAAAATTCTAGCCCAACTACACAGTACTTGCGCAGCACTGCAACCTGTGGCGGAACTACGACGACATCCAAGACTCGTACGCTAGCCTGCGTCACATCCTCGACTACTTTGGTCAAAAGCAGGACGATATGGGCCCCTTTGCCGGCCCTGGCCACTGGAATGACCCCGACATGCTGCTTATTGGAAACTATGGTCTCAGTTTGGACCAGAGCAAGTTACAAATGGCCCTCTGGGCTATTCTAGCCGCCCCTCTCTTCATGTCCACTGACCTCCGCACAATCCGCCCGGAGCACAAGGAGATTTTGCAGAACACCCGAATCATTGCCATTGACCAGGACCCTCTTGGCATTCAGGGCCGAATTGTTTACAATGTAAAATACAAAAGATTATTTAAAAAAGGAAATTAACTTGCAAATAAATTAGGTGAGCAAAATAGAAATTTGGACTAGGAAGATCACACCAGTTGAGGGAGATCAATATTCTTTCGCGATTGCCGTTGCTAGTCGCAGAGATGACGGCTACCCTTACAGGATTCAGGTTCCTTTGAAAGACATTGGCCTGACAAACCCTGCCGGTTACATGGTTCAGGTAATCAAGTCATTGCAAGTTTTTTCTGCTATTAATTCCGAACAATTTTAAGGACTTGTATGGAGATGAAACCGAAACTCTATTGGTGCCCGAATCGCTGATTGACGTCAGAGTGAATCCATCAGGTAAATTATCAAACTACTGAGGTTGCAATTAAATTTCCAATATGACCAACAGGTACTGTTTTCTGGAGAGCTAATATCGTTGTCTCCACTCCAAGTGTGACTAAAATAAAGTAAGACGTATTTACGGTTGAAAGGCAAATTACAGAAGGCAGGTTAGAGCTTCAGATTTTTTTATTATGCTAAAAGCAAGCACATGAATTTGAAACAATTAAATTTGCATTATAAAAAATTGAAAAAATTTCGTTTAATTAAAATGTACCCTGAAATTAAGGTTGCAATCCATTGGAAGACAACATATTTAATAACAGGCAAACTTGATTTCCACAGCAGGGAAAAGGCTCCAGTGGAATGGTCTACCAGAGCGGCAAAAACTGTGGCTTGAGTTTAATCGTATCGTTTGTAAAACATTATTCAACTGCAAATATTTATCTCGTCACAATAGCTATTAAGAGTTTCCAAAAAATTTAAAAATTGCTTTGATATATTTATAAAAAAAAAAAAAAAAATTAAATCCTCAACGTCAGATGTGGCTTTTAATTTAAAATGATAGACAACACAATCAGCTCCAGAAAACAGTCCATTGATCATTGGATCTAAATTGCGATTTTTAGGCAGTTTCCCCTCCTCTTTTAATATGTAGACTTCAAGAATAAATACCACTCAGATCAATGTATGAACACGAAATAAACTGTTGAAGTTGTAGCAACTCACTTTATTAGAAGGTAAAGAGGAGACAGATGGAATTACTTGGTGGGCGCGCTCTGTGATGAAGATTTAGAGTCGCGCATGGATGCCGATCTCCTCCTCTTCTCAGAGAGCCGACGATCCTTAGCCTCCTTCTGACGAACAGCCAACAGCTTGGCATACTCAGTCGCCTGGTCCTTGGCCTTGAGGGCGCGCTTCTTCTTGAGCGCTGCGCGATGCCTCTTGCGCTGCAAAAATAATTACCATACGTTGAGCAGAGAACAAAAAAATTGTGCGCGGTTGTGAATATTTAAAGATATGTGTAGGACCTTAACACTGAGGATGCGCCACAAAGGCTGAACCCTCAAATCGAGAGGACCAAATTTCTTTCCCACAAAATGAACACTCTTCAGACCCAAGTCTAAGAGATACCTGGATGTGGTGCAACAAATTTAAGATTTAATTATGGTTTTACTTGGATGGTGACTGGAGTGATGAGGCGTTGGATCTTAGGGGCCTTGAAGCGCTGCTTGGTCTTTCCCTCCTTAAGGGGAAGGGCTCTCTTGATCACGTACTGCCTTACGTCGTCTTCCTTGGTAAGGTTGAACAACTTGCGGATCTTTGACGCCCTCTTGGGGCCCAGTCTGCGTGGAACAGAGCCGTCGGTCAGCCCTGGGATTTCCTGTTAAAATTATCAACATTAATGATTTTTCTCTTAAATTAAAATAATTTTACTAAGAAACAATTTAATTAAATGTAAATGCTTGTCAGCAGTCCCAAATTAAAGAAAGAGGCACTATAAAGTGACAAGCAATTGGTTTACTTTCACAGTATTGAAACGCCGAAGCCGACAATTAGAGACCGACACGGAGCTGGTACTGTGATGTAAAAAAACTTTATTTTTAAGATCAATGTCTTACATTGTCTCCCTTCTTGACAATGACGAGGGCAAGGACACTGAGGTTTCCGTCAACAATGCAACCACGCACAGACTTGCGTTTCCTCTCACCCGTCCTCCTTGGTCGGTAGCACGAGTGGCCCTTGGACAGGAGCAGACGAACACGACCTGTGTTCAAATAAGAGAAAAAAAAATTAATTTCATCATTATTGTTACAAGGCAAAATTTCTTGGTACTCTCATTATTTGTACCAGTGTTAGAGTTCCAGCCCTTCATAAAAAGGGACGGCATAGCGACAATTGGATTTTCTGTTGCATCAATATTTTAAGAAAAATTTGCATCCCTTTGAATGCAGGACACATTTAAATGATGCTTCTATCATTTTGTTATTTATTTTAAAATTAAACTTACTGTTAGTAAGGACACCCTGCTTCATAGGAAACCCTTGCTTGTCGTTGCCGCCGGCAACACGTACGACGTAGCCTTTCCAGTCGTCGCCGAGCGAGTCGGCTTCGACTTCGGCACCCATACGCTTTTCATAGAAAACTCGAAGTTTATGCTCATCAACGATTTCGAAAAGCTTTTGGCAACCCGTGGCCGGGTACGACACGTTCAACTGAAACCAAGAAAAGTGCGATTAACATCAACAACAAAAATTGGGTCTGCAGTAACAAATCAACAAGCCATGCTGCAGCCCCCAACGATCCTTAATTATCAGGTCATCGACGAGACAATCGTCCCCAAAATTGCGTTTATGCCTTGGCGAATAAGACAGGCGATAGAGCTGCCCGGATATTTAAGCACCCCTATGCGAAATTTAGTCTAATATTCACAAAATTACCTTCATGATGTGCCGCTAAAAATGACCTACGCGTGCCACATTGAAAATTAGAAAGAGGCTGCACGTCAACTAAAAAGTCGAACGCATCGCGGCGCTGCAGTCGCTCTCCCACTCCCAACTCTCCCAAGCGCGTAGTTCAAATTTTCCCTCCAGAATGGCGCACGGCATGGCTTGCAGCTGATGAGACTGTTTTTGTTTTACAGAAATTTTATTTTTCGAGTTCTTTTGCTGGAATTCTGATTTACACACTAAATTTATCGTGATTGACCGCTTACTATCTTTAAAATAGAGCTGTAACCTAACAAACGAAGTAAACGAACGCGTCGAACCCATCACAGGCTCAAATCTGAAAAAATCATGTTTGTATAAATACAGAAGTTATTATATAATTATTGTTATTTTGAAGATTTTTTAATATATATAAGTATTTGTTGCAGTTTTCTAAAAAAAGATGAATCAGTTGATTTAAAGAACATGAATATGTGTAAATTACATTATAACACAACTCAATTTTCAGGTTTGAGGACAACATCTTCCAGCAGACATGATTTCGTCAAAGTTTCCGCACAATTTAAGGCCACAAACGTATCTGCTCTTAGCCAGAAGTTACAGTAAAACAAGCTGTGTTCCTCAGCCTGGTGAGAGCACTCCGTCGGCAAGAGATGTCAACGCAAAGTCGAAGGGAATTAAAGTGTCCAAGAAGCGGAAGTTCAATGTTACGAAAGTGCTGGACGAATTTAAAGCTCTTGGCGAAAGTTCATTAGAACCGTCCTTGAACAATGAATTGTTTGCATCCATCAATAAAACGCATTACACGGAAAGAAGAAATGAAGTCAACATTGAAATGTTGCCAGAGCCTCTTTTCAAAAAGATTTTTGGCAACGACAAAGGTGTGCCTCAGTCAGCAATCAAACTCAAGCTGGCTAGAGAACATCTGCAGAAACACGACCTGTTGGAAAAAGTCGATCCGCCTCTCCCTCAAATCAACTTCCCACTACCTGCTCTGAAGGTAATTTTAAAATTAAAATTTAATTATAAGTGACAAAGTATTTTTTGTTCTTATTATTAGGGAAAGAATATCGAGGAGCACTTTTTCCGCATAGCTGAAGAGCAAAGTGTTGCCTATCGAGAGCTACTGAAGCAACTTACGAGTTCCAATATCCCAAATTTACCTGAGAGATGGTCAACTGCAGCAGGCTGGACAAAATATGCCCTTCACAGACCACCTGAACCAGTCCCTTTTCCTGATGAAGACTGCCTTGTTTTTGATATTGAAGAGTGCATGGGTGCTGGTCTGGGACCAACAATGGCAGTTGCTTTGGCACCAGGAGGCTGGTACGCCTGGGTTGCGACACCTTTGGCCCAAGTGCTTGACGGAGGAGCGATTCCTCCTCCGAAGGAGCACTTGAGTCCTCTCGATCTCATCAATCTTGAAACACCGCCCGACTGCAAAGTTCATCGTTCCGAGTCAAAACCAAAAGCAAGTGATTTATAAAAATTTGATTTGATTAATTAAAACAAATTGCATTTTTAGGTTGTCGTTGCTCACAATGCATCTTTTGATCGGGCAAGGGTCAAAGAGCAATACTGGCTGAAGCCCAGTCTCACTCGTTTTGTGGACACTATGTCCTTGCATGTGTGTGTCAGCGGAATCAGCAGTTTTCAAAAAAGCCAACTTGTCAGCAAGAAAGCAACAGCCGACGATGAGGTTCATTTTGAGAATATTCCCGGAGAAGAATGGAAAGAGCAGAGCTCACTTAGTAATCTCAGCGATGTCCACAAACTATACTGCGGGGGCAAAGGCCTGGACAAAACGGCCAGAGACCTTTTTGTTAAAGGCAACCTCTCGGATATTGCTGAGAACTTTCAGGTAAAGATTGGTTATTCAACATTCAAACTGAATTTGTTTTCATGAAATTATTTCCAGGAATCGATGAAGTATTGCGCCTTAGATGTGAAAGCTACTCACGAGGTTTTGCAGAAGGTGTGGTCGCTGTTCCTACAAAGATTTCCACATCCAGCTACCTTTGCAGGCATGCTGGAAATGTCTGTTGCTTATTTACCAGTTAGTAATGCGTGGAAAGATTATGTGGCATCGTCAAACGAGAGCTATGAAAAGGTTGAGGTGCAAATCAAACAAAATCTCTGCTCAGCTGCCGACGAAGCTTGCGCTCTCCTGCACAACGAGCAGTACAAGGATGATCCGTGGCTCTGGGATCTAGACTGGAGCACACAAGAACTGAAGCTGAAAAAGTTTGCATCAAAGGCTACCGATCTAGATTGGGACAAAGAAGACCAAACTGATCCTCTGGCGCAGAAATTCCGGTATCTTGTCCAGTTAAGGGCTTATTTGCCATCAAGACTGCCACACTTGCCAGGTAATTATCAGGGAAAATTTATAAGTTATAAACCTGCAAGTGTTAAGAACTTGACGGGATATTTTTTCAAATGTTTAATAATTTGATAATGTTGCTCCAGGGTACCCAGCATGGTACAGAGCCTTGTGCCCACGTATTAATTCCGCAGACTGGGTGTCGGAAGGAGCAACACTGATTTCTCCAAGCATGTTAGTGACACCAAAATTACTTCGGCTCTCATGGGAAGGATATCCTCTGCACAAAGTGAAGGATCAAGGCTGGGGATTCTTAATTCCAGGTCGGCCTCCTTCATACCTTGATTCGACAGAAAGTCCCGCTTCTCCCGAGGAAAAAATTATAGAAGTATGCAAGAGAAACCAAGCTCTCCTGCCAATCACCCAAATGGAGATCAATGAAGAGTTTGAAATGAAAATGTCAAAGATTGGCTCCCGTAAAAAACACAGCATTCAGCCTCCAAAATGGTACAAGGGATTGGGCTTATTCTGCCCAGACGTAGCAATCCCAGGCCTTTGGTTTATGCGTCTGCCCCATCCAGGAGGGACACACCTCAAGGTTGAAATTGCAATTATTTTGCATGGTTCAGTATCAATTTTGAATTTTATTTTTAGGTGGGCAATCCTCTGTCCAAGGAATTTGTGACCAGATTTTCCGAGGGCACTTTGAAAGGAGAGGGCGAACCTGGCAAAGTGCTGCACTTGAGCAACACTAGTTCCTATTGGAAAAACAATCGCGAGCGAATAGAATCCCAGCAAGTTGTTTGGCTTGACAAAGAATCCCTCCCACATTGTGTTTCCAGAGTTAAAAGCAAGCAGTTCGGAGCAATTTTGCCGCAGTTGATTGTGGCGGGCACCTTGACAAGACGTGCCGTTGAAAGTACTTGGCTCACTGCCTCAAACGCAGATTCTCAACGCATAGGCTCCGAATTAAGGGCAATGGTGCATGCACCCCCTGGCTACCATATGGTTGGTGCTGATGTCGATTCACAGGTGTGCAGTTAATTAAAGATTTTTGTGTAACACCAAATTTTTATAATTATTTTAAAGGAATTGTGGCTTGCCGCTTTGCTGGGAGACGCATCTTTTGCAGGGGTTCACGGAGCAACTGCTTTTGGCTGGAGAACCTTGCAAGGGAAGAAATCTTTGGGAACGGATTTGCACAGCGCCACAGCTAAAGCAGCTGGCGCTTCAAGACAGCACGCAAAAATAATGAATTATGCGCGCATTTACGGCGCCGGTCAGAATTTTGCACAGCTGCTTTTGAAAAGATTTTGTCCAGAGATGAGTGAAGAGCAGTGCAGGAAGGCTGCAATCAACACTTTAACTCTCACAAAAGGAAAGAGACTCTTTTCCATCCCTGTGCAAGCCTTTAGAATTCTTTTCGACAAACAGCTTTTAACTGCAGAGGACAAATCAAGTGACAAGCTTTTTAGCACATCTCTAGGAAATAAGTTTGGCTTTATCAGTGATGCCGGTATAATTAGATTCAAACCTCCTGTTAATTGTTATTGACGAATACTTTCTGCAGGTGAAATTTTACTTACAAAACCCGAACTCGACATGCTGCGGGGATTCGAAAAGGCTAGTGGAGTGAAGTGGATACAAAGCGCAAGTGCAAAGGCTCGATCGGTTTGGCATGGAGGCACTGAATCAGCCATGTTCAACAAACTCGAGGACATTGCAAATTCCCCATGTCCTGCTACCCCATTCTTGTCAGCACGGCTCAGTAGGGCACTGGAGCCAAAGACTGTTGGCACTTTCAATTTTCTAACTACCAGAGTGAATTGGGTCGTTCAGAGCAGCGCTGTAGACTTCCTGCATCTTATGCTTATAAGCATGCGATGGCTTCTTGGCGACCATGCCGACTTTCGATTTGTGCTCAGCTTTCATGACGAGGTCAGGTACCTTGTGCAGTCCGCCAGAAGGTGATTCGTTGTTTTTATTTTTTGAAAAGTATTTTTTAAACTACTTATAATTACTCAGGTATGAGGCTGCAACGGCTCTCCATGCCACAAATCTGTTAGTACGCTCGTTTTGTGCACGACGAGTTGGAATTCATGATCTCCCTCACTCGGTGGCTTTCTTCTCTGGCGTCGAAGTGGACAAAGCAATGCGCAAGGATGCCACTAGCGAATGTGTTACCCCATCGAACCCCAATGGTATGTCTGTCACCTACGGCATTCCTCAAGGAGAGACTTTGGATGTTTATCAAGCACTTGAGAAAGTAGGATCAAATCCATTCAAAAGATTGACTAGGAGAAAGTTCAGTATTTACGAGTACTGTGGACTACACGAAGACTTCACGAATGAATATTCAAAGTGAAATGACATTCATGTTTGCTAAAATTCGTTTTTTGCCTGATTTTATTGAGCAGAATAAAAAAATATCAATACACATTAGATCATTTTACTTGATGCTTAAAACTGCCTAATTGAGGAATTCATTTGCCCATATTTTCTGTCATTCTCTTCATGAAATTTGTTAAACTATCAAATGTGTCTCTCCAATTATCATAGTAATTCAACTGCAAAATTGGAGAGCGTCAGATACGAGTACACATAAAATTAAAAATTCTTACATTCTTTGCTGCCCACTTAGAAATAGATTGTGTTGCTCTGCTATTTGGGGAGAAGCGATCGTCAAGCAGAATAATTGCACCCCAATCATTTTTATGGCGAATGCACCTTCCAAGGGCCTGATTGATGGCTCTACATAAATCAAAATCAACTTCCTTTCTATTTTTAGTCAAATATCTGGAATACCTGAATGCTTGAATTTCGTACCACTGGTTGCCAGGAAGAAGCTGACGGTGCTGGTTTTTGTCATTGTATTGCTTCTTAAGTTTGACATTCATGTCTTTAACGTTAGGAAACGGAATGCTCACTGTGATGACTGCTCGTGCGTGATTATCTCGAAAGTCGATTCCTTCACTCACTTTTCCTCTGCACACAGCCAGCAAAAGAGCCCCTGTCTGTGTCTGATGGCCTGTTTTTATTTCTAGTTAAAAGATGCATAAACTTATAAATTTCATTACGGCCAGATTCTGCTCTTCTAATAGAATCATCAAAGTTTGCCATGGCGTCTGCAAAATCCTTCACCTGGCGAGGCTCCACAATCACATCTTTCATGGCTGTCAGTTTGTGCCACGTGCCAGTCATTTGCCATCTGAAAAGTTTAAAATTCTAAAAGTGTTTCTTGGCTTATAGACTGTAATATAAAAACCTTTTTAAGACATTTTCAAGAGATGCATAAGAGGGGAAGAAGCATAGCACACCAAATGGAACAACAGAGCAAATCTGTAGAATGGACAAGCCTACTTCATCCTGGTAATCAATGGTTACGGCGTTTCTATAAACACCATTGATTGCGCGACCACGCGGACCACAGGCAACACTGCCGACCCAAACCTGCAGAGCAATTATTTGATTATTCAAAGCAACATTTAATTTCGTAAAAATTTACCGTTGGAAAATCTTTTTATTTCCCATTTGTAAATTCTGTAAATTTAACCAATTTTTCAATCCTTTATTTACCTGTGATGGGCTAATGACATGATCAGTAGAGAGGCTGTGAGGGAATTTTGCACCCAGCTCTGATTGAAATGAACTCATTGGAGAAAGGGTGCCTGAAGTCACAATCACACTGCGTGACTGGTCGAAGTCAGAAAATCCAACGGCAGGATTCATGCACCAGATGTGAAGACCCAAATAAACCTGCACATCCAGTGCAGACTTGCCCTGCCACCCGCCTTCAGAGGGTCCCTAAATGAAAAATTTACATGAGTTGAAAAACAAGCTTGCACAAAAATTACTTCTTTGTAAAACTTGGAAGCGGTTTCGAAGAGGACAACGTTGTAATCATTTCGGTTGGAGAGATTTTCGCTAAATACTCTAGTCATGACCAACTTAAGGCCGTCTACCATCGTCTTAAGCTGTGGTGATGCTTTGAACATGTCCTCGATTTCTTTCTTCCCAACGGCTTTTGGGTCTTCTCCTATTTTTAGTTCATGGCTCTCTTTGTTTTCATCGTCATCATCCTCGGCTTGTGCTCTTCCAGCACTACTATTCCCACCTTCGTCAGAAAACACTGCTTCTGCAGAACTCTGCAATTGTATAAATTTGTAAGCTTTTTTTTTTTTTAAATATATCACTTTGCAGACAAACCATAAACAGATCAAATTGTTTTTCGTCAAAGCCTGCAACTTCAATCTCATTTGCAAATTGGCTTCCGCTAAACGTGAATGTTCGCTCTCTGGAACCAGAGTCCTCTAGTCGAAGCTTGCTGGACGTTCCATTCATCCAGTTTCCAAAGATACACAGACTCTCTTTCTGAACAGTAAAGCAAGTTATAGTAGAAAACTTACAATAAGTTCAAATAATTTCTCACCAATTTTGCACAGGCAGTCTTTCTGCTGCTAATAATTGTCCCCAAGTCACAATTTTTAACAGCCTCTTCCAGCTCTTTGGTGGTGAATGTAAAACTATTGGACTCCCTGAACGCATCCTCAATGTTATGTGCCTCGTCGAATAAAATAATGTTGTCCGACAGATTGATGTTCATCTATATCAGCACATGGAACTGAGCTGAAATTAAAATTTGGCAATTCACTCACCGATTTCCTAATGAGTGGGTCAACAATGTAGTTGTAAGGGCAAAATATGATATCTGCAGACATCATCAGATCTCTTGCTGCAAAGTACGGACAAATGCCAAACTTCCTGCCTCCTGTTACTAACTCTTCAATGTCCCAAGGTTCTTCATTTAATTCCATTGCCTCCATCAATTGGCCAATATGGTACTTTGCCAAATTATTCTTGTATGCACAGCCAGGCTGTAAACTGAAATTATAATGTAAATAACTAAAATTTTGGCTAAAGCCACCTTTTTTTGGATCCCCTTTCTATTTTGATCATCATCTTGACCCCTCGTTTCCAACAGAGCCTTGCACATTTCTGTTTTGTTTTTGAAAGGTTCTTCCAACCATTTGATGCAGGAGTGCTCCCTGCTGCTCAAAATGGTCATTCTGCACGAAAATTAATTTGTTGATATTTCATTAAAAAACAAGCAGGAAATTCATACTTAGCATTCCCATACGGAGTGCGCTTGAGCTCGTCAACAACCTGAGCAATTTGCTTGTGGGTTCTAGTGGCAAAGAAGATTTTCGGCACCCTGAAATAAAAATATAATATTATGTACAATTGAATGGACTTGCCAATCGTCGCATTAACCTTGCCCTCCTGGGTATGTCGCAGGATTCCTCCTCAGCACTGTCTGCATCATTTACGAGCTTAACCTTGGGGATCTTTGCAGGTTGCTTTTTCACAGACTGAGGTGTGCTCTTTTCAGATCCTATTTTTTTCTGCATAAACAAAAAATTAGACACACATAAGTGAATTTTTAAAGAAAGTGATATTGTACCATATGCTTCTTCTTTGGAGATTTGAAGTCATCGTCAGAATCCCCTTTATCACAGTCAAAACTGCTTGCTGCAAAATTTGAGTTGGAAATAAAATGGCATGAAAAATAAAAGCAACGAACATATGATCTCGAGATCATCCTCATCATCTGACCAGTTATCCAGGTGACTCATTCTGTTCTTCGCCACAGTCGGTTTTTTTATCTCATCTATGGCTTTCGAAGGTGGAATGTGCGCATCAATTTCTGCAGTGTTTTCAGTAGTTTGTTTAGGGTTTTCAGCTTGCTGGATTATCTGCGCTGCACGAATATTTTCTTTTTCAATCAGCTCTTGCATCTTTCTTGCACATTCTTCTTTAGCAGCCTGCTCTGCCTCCTCTTCAAAAATAATTTGTATTTTAGCACAGTTTTATTAATTTAGAGATAACATCGATACCTCGAAATTGTTTTTGCCATGCAAGCAGAGAACACAACATTGCCATTGTTTTTCCTGACCCTGTTGGACTTTCAAGGAGGCAATTTTGCCCCAGTCTTGCTCCAGTCACAGCCTAAAAACAGCATAAAAAATAATTAAAAAAAAATCCATTTTATTTTTTTACCTTTGACATGCATGTCAGTTGGCTAGGGTATGGTTTCAGTGAATAAGGAAACTCGACTTTAGTGCCACCCAGCGTGTATTTCCTGGGTATGTTGACGTTGCTCATTGGACTATCCATGTCTATGCACTTATACTTGATCCAAAATCTGTGAGAGAGAAAATAAACAAAGACATAGTTAAATTCAAAAACCATAATCATAAATTCCAATGTTGAGAGGTTATAAAATATAAACACAAAGGCAAAGCATCATACGTAGGTACCGGCCTGTCTACTGTTCTAGACCTAGACACGTTTGATATGTTGTCACAGTCAATTTTCAATGCTTTCCAAATTCTTCATACCTTACCTTTTACGTATACATGCTCTAAACATGCAAATAGCTTACTTTAACGTCACAATTACATTCAGAAATATTGATAAATTGTTGCTGAGCGAACAATTCACCGTGCTTGTCTAATCTTCCCGCATTTCTTTGTTTTCGCACATGGCTTCAAGGTCAGCCTTCAGTTTAGCCAACTTAACAATTTTCCGCAATTTTCAAATGAAATAAAGTGTCTGATTTCTTTCCATAATATTATACATTTTTTTTATTTAAATACATTTTTTATATTAAAAATTAAAAATAATTCAAAATAAAATCTTTAAAGAGGTAGATAGTAAATTCTGAATTGATAATTTACATATCTTAGAGTTGGTACATCTGATGATCAGATGACTTGACACCCCTTCGTAGTAATTTCGCATAAACGGTGGCTAAAATGCATTATTTTTGGATTTGATGTGTGCGTGTGACGAGCAAGAACCAGAATTTCTTGGCCACGGGATCAGTTTTGAACATTAGCCGAGGTATTATTCATTAGTATGTAATGAATGCTTTAATCACAGGCAGCTCGCGATAAAAATACGAGATATGATATGTATGTGACTCTTCACAAAGCTTCCAATAAATTTGAAAGATTTAAACGCCAAATTTCATTGCTTGCCTGCAGGGCGTCACGTTCTTGAGTCATATTCTACAATCTTCCAGCTAATGATGGACTTCAGAAAGTGAAATTGGAAGGCCGCAATCCGCTTTATAAGGTCTGGCGCAATCCCGCAAGTCGCCATGGCCTACAACAAGCACGACATCCAAGATGGTGAAAAATTATTTAAACACTCAAAGACTACAGCAGCTAATTTTTGTGGTTTGTCGTTTCCTTGCAGTTACATCTTACATGGATGGGGTTCCAGTTAAGATCAGTGAAAAGTTCCGACCACCAAGAAAGGTCACCCTGCCGGTAGGTTTCATGACACGTCTTGAAACTACCCTCGAGAGCACTTTGCAAGATGTAAGAATTTTTATTAATTTAGCCTTTAACCATGCAATATTTAAATTTTAATTTAAAGACGAGTTTCGACTTTTCCCTTGCAAGAAGTGTGGCCAAAAACAGTGGCTACCGAAAAGCCCAGAAAGAAATAGTTCGAGAGGAGCGACGAGCACGAATTGCTCAAGGGGAGCAGCTTTTGCGTCAGCAAAGAGACAAGGAGCTTACAGATCAACTTGAGAAGCTTAATATGAAGTATTTGTGTATTTTTATCAAAATGAATTTCCTTACATTTTAATTTAACAGAATGGAAAAGGCTGAGATTGAGTGCAAGGCTAAGGAATCAACCCCACCTGTTTCACCAGTGACAAAGACTGTGCCCGAAATTCATCAACAGGTTCAGCCAAATGTTGGCCCTCAACTATCGACAGCCATTCTCACCCCTGTCCTCCTGGCTGCTCCCAAAAACAGTTCTGAAAGCAAAACCAACTCCAACTCTTTCAACTTCAAAGACTTTGAGAATGACACCTCAAGCCCTTTTGATAATGTCGAGTTGAAGACCATCAACGATTTGGAGGAATTGGCTCACGTTCTGCATTTGGAAGCGCCACCTGCTGCCAATCCAGCGCCTAGCTACAATTTTGACTCAAGAAACAACAACTCCTATGCAGAATCTCGCTACTTTTATCCTCCCCAAGCCCCAACGCCAGGGTCTGCAGCTTCGAATCAGTTTTACTACCCCCAGCAGCAGACGTGGTCCTACCCTCACCCCTACAATCACACATCATCGACGAAAGAAAACCACCCTTTCCCAGCAACTGTTTACAGTCAAGCTAACGATGTTCGATATCATTTCCCTTCCGCTGCTGCCTCTCACGAATCATCAGCCAGAACATCAAAAAGTGTGCCTGATATCATGGAGGTTAGTTGTAATGTATTTATATTTATTTAGGCGACTGTTTTAGATTGCAATTGCAATGAATTTAGCTAATTTTTATTTAACTTATTTTAGGAGTTACAAAAAGAAGCCACAACTAGTCGGACAGCGGCTGTCCAGGTGCCCCGTGTCGAAGCCTTCAAAACAGAAACTCATAACTCATTTAGACCAGCAAGCTTTGGATCGACTGGTCTTGAGGTTTGCCTAAAATAAATGCATAATTTTATCATATTTTTGAGTATTGCATTTTCAGAACTGGAAGCCATGGCCTGATCTTGACAGTCCTGCAGAAACTCCGAGCGGCGATAGCCCACCACCAGCAGCTCCTGTGGTCACTCGGGCTGCCGGAAACACTTTGGAACGTTTAAATCCAGAAGCCCAAAAACTTGCCAGGCAAATCAGCGAAATGGGATTCCCTGTTGCCAAGGTGGTGAGAGCGTGCAAAATAATTGGCGAAGACCACAAGAAAGTATGCAAAAGTTTGAGGAGTGAAAAAGTTCCAAGTTTCTAATTTTCAACCCTAGGTGGTAGATTTCCTACTGCAAGTGCAAGCACTGGAGGAAAAAGGTTTCCCTGACACCAAGGTTGAGTACGTGCTGGGCACCCTGAAGCTGGACGAGCAACGAGCGCAGCAGTTTTTGCCAGTCTTTGTTCAGCTCGTCGATTTAGGCTTTGCGGAAGAAAAAGTGTCGGCAGCCCTCATTCAGTCGGGTTGCGATCGTGACAAAGCTCTTGATGCACTCCTTTCCTAATTTTATCCACTTGATCTATTTATTTTCATCCCCCAGCTCAATTGAGGGTGCATATTGTAAGCAATGATTTTCTCGTGCCACATTCCTCTCTTACAAGATTCTTTATGAGCCATCACAATACTTTTTAACTTAAGGGAATATAAATGATTCGTCAATATGAGATTTGGTAGAACGCCTTGATTTTTGGCAAGTATGTGTTGCAAGGAGGAAGTAAAATGTTATTACTGAAGTATTTTGAGAAGAAGTCCGTGATGTAAAAAGATCATATATTTTACTCCCAAAGAATCTGATTTTGAGCTTCTTGTGATTTCGCATTATATGCTTAAAAGAAATAAAATTTCATAATTAATTTTTAAATAATATTTTTTGAGTTTGTCTCATATTCCGCCTTCGGAAAAAGAATTGCTGTCCCGTGACATTTGCCAACGTCAGCCACATTGGCGCTGCAGGCGCTGTTGAGAAGGCGGAGGCAGGCGCAGGCAGTGCATATTTTGTGGTGGTGAACCGTCGTCGTCGTTATCAGCTTTCGGAGGATTGCTCATGCGATTAGATTTTCGTCGATTACTGCGCGGAAAGTCATTTTACGAACTTGTCCTCATCGCCAAGTTTTGACGGAAGAGTCTCCCTAGCCAATCCAGAAACCAAAACTTCCCAAGATGTCGGGTTTCGACGAAAATCCCTTTGGGGAGCCAACAGTGGACAACCCTTTTGCGGTCAGCATTGAAGTGTTTTCTACATATTATTATCTCTCCTGTTCAAACTTTAGTTAATGAAAATTTATTAGGCTGAATTCTTTTATCAGCTCTATAATATTATTTCGATGCAAACACAAAGCCGTGAACTAAACATTCCCTCCGTATTAATCATGTCAATTTTGTCCTGAAAAATATTTTGTGATTTCCGTCAACCTCAACTATATTCCAATATATTTTTACAGGACCCAGCTGTGCAGCAGGCCACCAGTGGAGTGTCTCAGGCCCAGAGAGGTCTAGATGATTACAACCCCTTTGCAGACCAACCCCAGCAGCAAAAACCACCCTCTGTAAAAATGACAATTTTTGAAAAAAGCTTTCCCTAACTCTCTGGTAAAATTTTTTAGGTCAGAGGCGCTGCCAACCCTCCCCAGTACCAGTATCCCGGTACCCAGTCAACCGTCCAGCCAGCGATCATGCAACCTACTCAAGAAACATTGCCTCCTGCATACGCCCGGAGTGGGCAGCAGACTCAGGATCCAAATATGACTGCAGAATTTCAGGTGAAAAAAAAATATCTTATGGAGTATTGATATGGGAATATTTCCCTTTCAAAAATTTAGTTGGAAATCAGTGAGGTTATTTAATTATTAAATATATTCAACCAAAGACAAAAATTAATTAATGTTTTTTTCATGGTTTTGGTCCTTGCAGGAGCTTAAGGTAAGACAAGGATGGCGTGAAATTGCATGAAAATGTTTGGTTTACAAAATTCTCATAATAATTAGAAAATAATGCATGGGCTTGCTCTAAATTTCATTCTATCATACTGTCGACAGTCTGCTTCAGAGAAAGCGTTGCAAATTATTTAAATTCCAAATATTGTTAAGTTATTAATTGTTTTAATTTTTATGCTGTTGCTAATGTTCGTATTTATTCTCAAAACAGAGGCGACAGGAGGAGCTAGAAAGAAAAGCAGAGGAGCTTGCTCGGAGAGAAGAGGCTCTGAAAAATGCACCCTACAACGTGCGACAGAACAATTGGCCACCCCTTCCTCAAGGCTGCTGCTTCCAGCCCTGCTTTTACCAAGATATCAATGTTGACATTCCCTTAGAATTTCAAAAGGTTGTACGAATGCTGTACTACATTTGGCTCTGTGAGTGCATTTCATGTTGAATTTGAACAAGTCTCTAGCAAAACAATTTCAGACCACGGCGGCGTCCTTCTGCTGAATGTACTCGGTGGTCTGGCCCTGCTCTTTTACGATGGAAAATTTGTCACCTTTGGTCTCTCCATTTTCTACGTGTTCCTCTACACACCCTTCTCATTCCTGTGTTGGTACCGACCCGCCTACAAGGCCTTCCGCGACGACAGCTCCTTCAACTTCATGGTCTTCTTCTTCATGTACTTTTTCCAATTCCTCATCACCATGTCTCACACCATAGGATTTACCAGTGGTGGCGCTTGGTAAAAGCAAAAACTTTCTCCGACAATTAGAAATTATGCAAAAAATCTTTCAGCGGCTTCATCATGGCCATTTCCGTTTTCAACGACGGAGGTGCGGGCGCGTGGCATGTCCTTGTGGGACTTTTTGTGCTGATTATTGCCCTTGGCTTTGGAGCTGCTGCTTGCATGGACATTCTTCTCCTTACCAAGGTATGAATGCTTAAAATTGGACGTTAAAAATTGAGACTACTCTGCTGTTAAAAATGCAGGTGCATGGAATTTACAAGAGTTCCGGAGCCAGTTTTGCCAAGGCGCAGGCAGAGTTTGCTACAGAGTTTATGAAGAACGAACACGTCCAGGGTGCTGCCCAGCAGGCAGCCACAGCGGCCGTGCGTACTCAAGTCAACCAGATGACCTCTTCTGGTGGAAATCGCTTTTAGTGCAATCAAAATTCTACGAATCCTGTACATATAAAATTTGATTATGTAATTTATGTTCTTTCATGCCGGATCAACCTGTGTCTGGCTTGACTTATGTCTTGTAGAAGTATTGATAATCTCTCACAAGATTATATTTTCTTATTCACACCGCTTTTATTAATTTGCTTGATTACGAGACTAAAATTGCTCTTTCGGATGTTAATTTACTTCATGATCCTCAAATGATTGATTATTAAGATAACGGAATCATTGCAAGCCTCAATCATTTAGACAGAAGCAGACTTGTGGGGAAATTGTTTCACTTTGTTCTTAATTTTATGTAAATTTTAGGATCAAAATTATTTTCGTCAAATGAAGCTGGTGATCGTATGCGTAATCATTTGAGTTAATTACATAAATGATAATTGACTATTACATGTTATGAACACAGTGTTTTAAAAGACTCGTCTGTCTGTTATAAATAAATATGATTGTGGAGTATAATACAAAAAAAATCATTATTTAACCATATAATATAACATTTGCCACACAAAAATGATACATATAAAATACGCTTGAATATTTACTTTAAAAAGACATCAATAATCTTTTTTTATAAAAAATTAATTTGTTTAAATTAAAATTGTTAATTTGAAAAAAATATGGTTTCTTTACATAAATTTTATTGATAATCTCTATAATTTATTATTAATATCCACCATTAAAATTTAATTTAAAACAATATCACATCATGAAATGTGCCAGAGGCAAAAAGCGATGAAAAGTGTAAATGCGATATAGGCAACCGCCACGTCTTCAGTGCCGTGCGGTTTGCAGCCTTTTACATTTTTCTGACTTGAATTAAACTCCTGGGCACGCCCACACCCAGGTGAGAGGGAATGGGCGTGTTTCTACGGAATTTCAGTGCTTTTAGCAAAGCTGTGCAGATAGCAGAGGTGCCACATACGCATACGCACAGGTTGTTGTCTTGTGTTGTGTTGATTTCTTGACAGCAGTCGTCGTCGTCGATGGACACATCTCTGCAGCTGTGGAAATTCGCACAATAAGAAAAAAGCACAGCACCGATGCGGTTTTGTGCGCAAATACGTAAGTTAAGGCTGTATTAAATCATTCCTGCTTTCCTTTTTCTTTCGCTTTTTGTGCATACAATTATGTATTTATAATTTTGAAATTTTCTTCAACAGATAAAAGAATAAACAAAAAAGATGTAGCTCGCCTACTTTTGGATCCAACCTTTTGTGGTTAGCGCAGGACGACACGATATTTTCCATTCCCATATTGCATTCATGGCCATGAAGACTTATGCAAAATACCTAGTCGCAATCGTGTTTTTCCTCGGCAGTGGGCACACAAAGAACACATTTCCGAGGGTAACAATTTTGTCTAAAAAAATGTTTTAGCTCTAAAGAAGTACATATTTTTTAGAAGTGGCCAGAAAATAGCTATGGACGAGTTGAAACCCGGCAGAGAAATGAGGAGGCTGGCAGCAGGTTTGACTACGAGCAGGATGCGAGCAGTGATTTCAGACACGAGCAGCGCCGATACCAACCTGATTTGCACACTTACGATCCAGCTGTTGATCCCGAGGCTGTAGTTCCTTTAAAAAGTATATAATATCAAGAACTTTTTGCATCTCATCTCACTTTTTTTTAAATATCATTGATGACTAATAATTATATTTTTTCATTTGAGGTAACTATGTGGAAGTAAGCGGGTGGCCTTTGAAAAAAGCCACACTAGGCCAAATTTCAGCAGTTTCTTTCGACAATGCTGGAAACGTGGTAATTTTTCACCGAGCCAATCATGTGTGGGATGCCTCTACTTTCGACAACCAGGATAACTATCGGAAGAAGGACGAAGGACCAATCGAGCAGAACACCATCATCACATATAATCCTGAATCAGGTCGCATTGTTCATCAATGGGGTGCAAATTTGTAAGGTTGAATCTTGATACATGCCAATCGCGCTGACGATTAATTTGCACAGATTCTACTTACCTCATGGATTAACAGTGGACCAAGAGGGCCACGTTTTCTTGACGGATGTTGCTTTGCACCAAGTGTTCAAGTTTCCGCCCAGAGGCGGTCAGGGAAAGCCCCTGATGGTGCTGGGTGAAAGATTTATTCAAGGAAATGACAGAAATCATTTTTGCAAACCTACATCAGTGGCTGTGACCAAGTCGGGCGATTTTTTCGTAGCTGATGGCTACTGCAATCACCGCGTAATCAAGTTTAATGAAAAAGGAGAATTTCTCTTAAACTTCGGGCGAAGAACTTTGCCTTCTGGTAATTACATTTTCTGAATTTTTCCCCCAAATATATTTGATTTGGAAATAGTATACATTAATTGTCTCAATTTTTAGATGGAATTCCCCACCGACCAGCTCCCACGGAGCTTTCCATTCCACACTCCTTGGCTTTGGCAGAGGAGAAAAACCTAGTGTGTGTGGCTGACAGGGAAAATGGAAGGATCCAATGCTTCCGCATCGACAATGGCACCTTTGTAGGCCAAATTGCCCCGAGAGAGTTCGGCAGACGTCTTTTCAGTGTTGCCTACACCCCATTGCAGGGTAACTAATAATAAAAAATATATTTATTCAAACTAAAAATAAAATTTTTCAATAGGTGGAATGCTGTTTGCCGTCAATGGCCCAGACTTGTACAACGACAATTTTCCTGTGCACGGCTTTGCAGTTGGCATCACCAGTCGGCAAGTGGTGGCTACTTTCGGCAATTTTAATCAGCCGCATGACATTGCCGTATCTTTTGATGGCAAAGAAGTGTACGTAGTCGAACTTGATCCTCACAAGATCTCAAAATTTGTAGAAAGTAAGTTAAAATATTGATAAATTTAAATATAATCCTAAAGAAATTTTTTTAGAGAGCACAGGAAATTCAACAGTACAAAGAGTGGAAAATCCAGCCAAAGTCGAGGATTCGCCTGCTGTTGGTATAAATCCGCTAGTAATTTTTGTTTAAAATTTTGTATCCTTTTCATTCTTGCAGTTGAAGTGACAGAGTCAGCCCACCAGTTCCTTCCAATAATTGAAGAGTCGCCCCACGTTCTTCCACAGAGTGTGGAAGTGCTTATAGTCGTTGCAGCTCTTGTGTCTATTAGCATGGTGGCTGTTATCTTTGTTCTTGTCAGGAAAAGAGGTAATCATCAAAAACATTTTTTTTATTAATCATAAACTGTCAACTGTTTGCTCCAGGCCCCTGTTGCTATTGGTTTTGCAACAAGAAATGGCACTTCCGGCGCACACCTTCGGAGACCTTCAAGTTGGGCCATCTATTAGACCCTCACTCTGGTTTCGAGTTGGTTGGTCAAGAAATGAGTGACGAGGAGATCGACAATGAGTCAGATAGTCTAACCAACTCGTTTACTACTAAAGCATGAACCGAAACTCATCCCTAATTTAATTTTCTTTGAGGGTCAGGACTGATGTCTGAAGCATTTAATTTTTATTTATTGAATTTTAACATTTTATTATTGTTGTTTTATGGAGCTTTCAAAAAGTTTGTTTTATCTTGTATCATGAATGTTGTGCTGAACTTAAAATGTATAAATCGTATAAATATAACTTGTGCAGGAAGAAAATGAGGAATTCATATCAAATAAAATGTAGATTATTATCGATGATGTAGTGAATGTCCACCTCGTTAATGAAGTATAATAAATTGCAAAGCGTATTAACCAATCAAGATTGAATTCCATTTATAATTTTGAAAAATTTACTGATTCCCAACCTTATAGTTCTTATATGATAAGTTAAAAAAGTTCATGAAACTGCAGATGCACAACGCTATAAAGAAATTGGAGAGGAAAGAAATCTTTTAAAATATGTAAGTTCACAGCACAATAACGAGAATAACGTTAACTATTTTTATTTAAGGAACACAAGAAACTATATTTTCTGGAGCGAGTCCGCTTCCCATGGTCTCGGGCCTCTTTTATTTTCCCAGTGATCAACATCAATCTGAATAAAATTTCCAAACTATAAAAAAAATGTTCAATACCAATTTAAACAACATACCGCTTTAATTTTTTCATATTCAGATTCGAGAGTGACTTCTCCTGTGCTTTTGACTTCCTTTTTCACACCTAGCTTTTTCATTTCTTCTGGTTTAAAGGCTTCTTTCTTAGAAAATGTATACCTAAAAAAAGACAATAATGAAGGGATTATTGAAATGGCCTAAAGCAAGTATGTAAATTTATGTACCTAATCTGGGCAAATTCTTTCAATCCAAATGATCCACCTATAACCAATGTCAAGAATGGTATAGCGTATCTTGTTGACTTCTTTTTAAAAAATTTAGCCATTCTTTAATTTGTTTAATGTGAGGCTAACAAAACGTTTTATTTCCTTTGGGTTTGGTTGTCTTCAACTTCTTAATACTTGCAACAGTTGCGAATAAATGGCAAGATGAAATTTAATTTATGTGAGAAAATAAAAGAATTGGAATTGTTCAATTTATTTTGTTTTGTATGCAGACAAGTCAAAATCAATTGGAATCTATTAAAATTTAATTAATAAGGATGATTTTCCACTGCCACACTTTGTTTTGATTTTTGTATTTTTGTAAAAGGGCAAGGAGGATCGTAAGGGCTGGACCGATGATGTGGATGGACCAATAGGAACGCTTGTTGTTTGAGGTTTGAGTGAGATAACCAATCAAAAATAGAGAAATGAAAAGCTCCTTGAAGGCAAAGCAACCGGTATTAAAGTTATTGGCGGTTAATTATTTGGTATAATAAATCATAATTTTACTTAATTAACAGTACATAATTCTGTTTAAAAACATTGAAAGCTGAAAGATCGCGAACAATTTAAATTGATCTTTTATTTGATATTGCAGAAATATTTGCATAAAAGATATTAATTCAAAAAATTCAGTGAAGAGAAAATACCGCTTATTGACAAAATTTAACCGGTTACACTGTCAGAACGAAAAAACTGTTTTTCTCACTAACCACGTAAGAGGCAAGGTAAGCATGTGAATTAGAATTAATTTTGAAATTTCAAAATATTTAACTAAATTTTCACCATCGGCTTCAACTGAAACGGTTTTTAAATTCTAAAATACTTGTTTTATCGTAATTAAAGAGTAAATTCACTTTATTTTCACTGAAATCAACTTAATTTGATAAATTTTGTCGGCATGTTTTGGTTGCGAGTCAGAATTTGACTTGTCTATTTTTATGTATGTTCATCATACAATTAAATTGTATTACCTTCTGTTTTTCCAGGATGGGACGAGTTATCCGCGCACAGAGAAAGGGTGCGGGGAGCGTCTTCCGCTCTCACACCAAACATCGCAAGGGAGCCCCAAGACTTCGCGCCTTGGACTTTGCCGAACGTCATGGTTACACTAAGGGTGTTGTAAAGGTATGTAAACACGGTCTAGCAATTAAAAAAAATTACTTAATCGAAATATCATCCCCAGGATATCATCCACGACCCTGGCCGTGGTGCTCCCCTAGCCGTGGTCCACTTCAGAGACCCCTATAGGTTTAAAACTCGCAAGGAGTTGTTCATCGCCCCAGAAGGCATGTACACCGGTCAGTTCTTGTACTGCGGAAGGAAGGCCACTCTCAACATTGGCAATGTTATGCCTGTGGGTCAGATGCCCGAAGGAACCATCGTGTGCAACCTCGAGGAGAAGACCGGCGACCGAGGCCGTCTGGCTAGGGCTTCTGGCAACTATGCTACCATTATTGCCCACAACCCCGACACAAAGAAGACACGCGTCAAGCTGCCTTCAGGCGCCAAGAAAGTTATGCCCTCAAACAACCGTGCCATGGTTGGTAAGTGTCAAAACAGCATCAGAACTCTTATTTACTGTTATACGAATTGGTTGAAACATAAAAGCATCCTATTTTTCTTAATTTAGATTTTAAAATCGAAATATAATTTAAATTAATATTAATTTTTATCTACTTTTAATATTTGTTCACTGTTTCATTAAATTATCAAAGTTCAGGCTAGTATAAAGTTAATTTCTTTTTAGGCATTGTTGCTGGAGGTGGTCGTATTGACAAGCCTGTGTTGAAGGCCGGCCGTGCGTACCACAAGTACAAGGCTAAGCGCAACAGCTGGCCTAAGGTACGTGGTGTTGCCATGAACCCTGTTGAGCATCCCCACGGTGGTGGTAACCATCAACATATTGGTAAGGCCTCGACCGTCAAGAGAGGAACAAGTGCTGGTCGCAAGGTCGGTCTCATTGCTGCCAGAAGAACAGGTAGGATCAGAGGAGGAAAGACGAGCCAAAACAAAGATGATTAGGCTTAATCTGTATGTCCTCTGTGAAAAACCAATAAATTCGTTCCATCTTGTACACAATGCAATTTTTAAACTTATCTTACACACCCAAAAGGTATGACTTACATGTTTTATTTTGAATTAACCTAATTGAAATGCTTTTTAAGACAAAAATTAGAGGTTCCATTGGATTTAATTTGAAGCTTCCAATTCCCATTAAGGAAATCATCCACCAATAGCTTAGTGTTTTTTGTCGTCAAATGATTAACTTTAGCTTCGGATCTTAGCATTTGTGTGCAATTTTAAATATGTAAAATTATTGCCAACTTTCTGCTGGTCTTGATGAGTGTGTTTTGCAAAAGCCAGGGTTTTATTTGAACTTTCATTTATATGTATTTTTCAAATATTAGTACTTAGTTATTCATGGTTATTCATAGGATTCTGTGTTCTTGACATTATTTGTGGTTTAATCCCTAAACAGCGGCTCTTTTTTATATTATAATAATTAAATAATTTAATTTCTTATTTATAAAAATAGGAATTGTGAGCTGTGATTTGGCCTGATGAGATAATATTCTTATTTTAAAACCAAGCTGTTTGGCCGAGCTAAGCAAGAAGTATACTGGCTATGAGTGTCACAGAATTACTGTTATTTATTTATCCATAGACTTATTTTTATGCTAAAACTTGTGAAATTACTGACCGATGCAGCTGGGCATGGTTAACAATGTGTCGATAAATTGAACACAGAAACAACCAAACTAAAAGAGAAATTTTAACTTCTCGGCATTTGAGTCCTCTCATTTTTCCTCGAATCCAAGACACAAACCAGTCAACCAGACCCTTCGGCTTTTTGCCCTCGACAGCCCTCTGCTTCTCCGCAGCCTCAGCAGCGTTCCTTCGATCCTTATTCTTTTGCTTCAATTGGGCGCGGTTCACAACAACGGACAAATCAGACAGGCCTGTTTAAAGAGAGAAAAATAAGTTTCATTCAGCATTTTGTCAAAAGATGAATTTCATGGCGCTACTTACTGACGCACCCATAGATGTCCAATCCGTTGCTCAAGCAGAATTTTAAAAGGGCGCTAGGCTTGCACTTTTTAGGGTCTCTGCAGCTGAAGACTGTCTGCGAGGCTGAGTTCTGAAAAGTCAAGATCTTGGCCGCCTCTGATTCTGGCCGCAGGCAGTCTTTCCATTTGGCCATTGGAGTCCTGAAGAAGAAGGTAGATCTCCTTCGAGCTAATTCACGAAGGCCTAAGGATATTCGTTAAATTTTAATGGCACTAAATATGTACATGATTCATCATACTTGCGTGAGTGTCAACGGCGAGATGATTGAAAAATGCAAATAAGACCTGAAGGCCAAACGGCAGATTCGCCTCTTAAGAAGGTCGGCCTTTCTTGAGGTCCCAGTCTGACCGCCTCGGTGAGGACCTCCTCTCCGTCCGAGGGAAAATCATGCGGGACAGAAACAAATGCTAACGGATCGAAAGGCATTTCAAA
This sequence comes from Neocloeon triangulifer, assembly GCF_031216515.1. Classification (NCBI taxonomy): domain Eukaryota; kingdom Metazoa; phylum Arthropoda; class Insecta; order Ephemeroptera; family Baetidae; genus Neocloeon; species Neocloeon triangulifer. Next base: position 1,902,994 of record NW_026775555.1, on the reverse strand, counting down.
AATCGTCCAAGAATTTTAAACGGCTGAAATTTCTAACCTCTCAATTAGCAACAATAGATAAAGAAAACAATTTGCTACAATGGAAAAAATAAACAGAGCTTTGAAATGGAACACCGCGCGCGGAAATTTAACAAGAGAAAATGTCAAAAATTCGTTATGATCGAAGGCTGTAAAAAATAAGAATTCTGAAAAAAAAATATGTTAAACTCTGCAAGATACTAGATTGAGTAAAAAAAATGTTATTGGAGACCAATAGAGCCTATACATATATTAATATACATGTTTTGAGGTTATAATGTTTAAGCGATTTAATTCCTAATACATATTTACAGTAAAATCATATGCAGCATATTCGGAGCTCCCAGCATTCATGCAGTTTTCTCATTGATTTACCAGAATTATTAGAAATTATTATAGGTCCATGAGTTTTCTCCTATGATAGGCACATGTAGCTGTGTAGCAGCGCCACTAGAGGGCAACCTCTCCGCCCCCGGCCGGGCATCCTCCATTGTTCCCTGGCAAAACAAAAAAGGCTGACGACGGTCCCAAGCCTGCCAGAAAACTCGACCATCCTCGAACCCGGACAGGGGTAAGCGTCCCATTTTGCCCCCAAATTAAAGCCACAAGAACAGTCAGTCGGTCAAGTGAAATAGTTTCGTCTCCAAGTCCGAATTTAAGTGAAAAACTCGAACGTCAAAATTTGCCGGCAATTCGCCATTCCAATCACGTGTGCGCATATCCATTGTCGGGCCGAATTTGTAATATTTGCCAACGAATAATTTATCATATTACCAACTGATTTAATCTTGCATTTTACCCAGACGACTTTGTAAAAAATTCTGTATTAATTCATTAAGATTCTCATTCATGATTTATGTTATTAGTTTTCTCCGAGGCAAAGTGCCGATGCTCACCGAGCCTAAAATGTTCAATTTAATTTTAAGTAAAACAAAAAGAAAAAATAATATTTAATTTAAAATGCAAATTGCTCAACAAAATCTCTTTCAAATTCAGTACACAAATTTATGCAAATTTCAGTTCTCAAAAATTCTCAAAAAAACAAATTTAGTTTAATTATAATCAAATTAATTCTCAAATCAAAAATAACATCAGTCTAATTAACTTCCAACTCAAATAAAAATTCTTTCTCCTTTTTTGTTTATTTCAATTGTGATATTTATTTTGTTTTTGCTTTTCAGTTCGAGCAATATACAAGAAAACATAAACCTGGTCGTTTTTCGTCATCAACTACCCTGGGTCAATAAACCTGACACACATTATGATTTCGCATCCAGCATTATCCCTAGCAATTTTAATTTCTTCATCATCGAGTTCATCAACCATTCTAGACAATCTTTCAATATGAGAATCCTAAAAATATAATAATGATCATTAAAAATTACATGAACATAAAATGAGCTATTTATGTATGATGCAAGTTAAGTCAGATTCCTTCTTTAAGATTCGAATATTTTTTTTTAATTATAAGTAAATCAAAATAAATAAAATCCAACAAACAGACGTATATACATGGGGTATTCGAAAACAATCTATGTATTCATAAAATAAGTCAAATAAGTAATGCACTCGATCGTGCATAATTCCAATATAATTAACATAATTAAACTGATAAGAAAATTTACAAATTTACCTGCATATCTTCTTCCGCTTCCTGCGAGTCACGACCAAACACGTCTGCCATAATGCCAATAAATGATTATCATTTTAAATTTGAGACCGATTTGAGACAAGAAGTGTTGTCCAGCGTTGTCTATTATAGTGTCATAAAAACAAAGCGGAGAGCACTGAGACTGAAGAGGTTTTAGAGGACGTTTGTCGCTTGGCAAGGAGAGGGGGGACTGATTTGACACTATATATCCTTGGATTACTTGGTCTTGGAGAGGACGTTTTGGTCGTTACCACCAACACCGCACGGGGGGGGGGGGGGCATAAGAATATTAGAAGAGCGACGAGCATTGCGGCGCCAGCTACTGACTGTTGTTCATGTCGTTGCGTGGAGTCATAATAATACTAGAAAAGTGTTACTATGTAGTTAACATTTGACATTGCTCACAAAACTTAAATTTCCAACTGTATTGCCGCGCTGCGCCGCACCGCCCGGTATGGCATTCACTGCATTTCAATGACCCGACCATATTCGCAAGATTTCCCCCTCAGCGGCCCACGACGTGTTTTTTGCTTGTGAATTTGTTACCCCCCCCCTCCCGGCTTCTACACGAGCGACGAAGATGCCGCTACCACCTTTCGATCCGGCATTTAATTTTCTAATTTGACGTGTCATTCGCTTTTTCGCTCAGACCCCTCCTTCCCACCTTAAATTCCAATTTTGTTTTCCTTTTTTTACAAAAAACGTGATTTTTTCCATAGTTTTTTTTTTTTTTTTTTTTTGGAAAAAACGTACACACGACCCAATTAAAAAAATTTAGACGCAACCGGACACCCCGTGGGAGTTGGCCCTAGTCATGCACTACGTCTTGCCAGTGTGACTTGAATTTAAGGACCTTCCCCTACCGGTTCCCTATTTGACCTAATAATAATAATTCTAGCAACGTTTAATAATTCAAAATTTTGGACTATATTTTGACGATATTTGTATAAGAGTGAATTCTTATTGAAAAGTCGACTTTTTTGAAAATTATTATTTAGACGAGGCGGAAATTTGACCTATTAATAGTCCTAACGACGTTTAATAATTCAAAATTTGGGACTATATTTTGACGATATTTGTATAAGAGTGAATTCTTATTGAAAAGTCGACTTTTTTGAAAATTATTATTTAGACGAGGCGGAAATTTGACCTATTAATAGTCCTAACGACGTTTAATAATTCAAAATTTGGGACTATATTTTGACGATATCAGTAAAAGAGTGAATTTTTATTGAAAAGTCGACTTTTTTGAAAATTGTTATTTAGACGAGGTGGAAATTTGACCTTTTAATAATCCTAACAACGTTTAATAATTCAAAATTTGGGACTATATTTTGACGATATCAGTAAAAGAGTGATTTTGTATTGATTAGCCCACTGTTTTGAAAATTGTTTTTTAGACGAGGTGGAAGTTTGACCATACCAATGCCGCCCTACAGAGAATTCCATCTCTCTGGTGAGGCCCTTGGTGACGTGGCTGATACCATAAGAAGGCTGAAAGAGCGCCAGGCCCGAGGAGTTCCTGTTGCCATTTTGCTCGCCGAGTTGCATGACATGCTGGACGACCTGGCCATCACGCTTCTGCAACCTTCAACAAGTTCCCAATCAAGTACCGGGGACGTGAGTAATAATTTCATGATATTTTAAGTGCCAGTTATCAAAATTAAAACGGGGTGGCAAACAGGATGACGTGATATTTTAAAAAAACGATTGGAATATAATCTTTTGCATTTCAAAATTAATAATAATGAGCAGCCAGGGTTGACGAGCGCTCTGAAAGAGCGCTCAAAAGAGCGCGAGCGTCGATTTTTTTCCTGCCGCGAGCGGGAGCGCGAGCGTTTTTTTTTTCAAAAGAGCGCTGAAAAGAGCGCTCATTTACGCTCTTTTTGGGGACCATAAATTGGTGAAATATTGCTCGAAAAACATAGAGAAATTTTAATTTTCGAAAAAAATTTGTATGAAACTCAATGGAAATTAGTATATTTTTAGACCACACATAAAATAGCAATGAAAATAGAATTGTACGTAAGAAATATTGAAGAAAACCAATCCAAATAACAATTTTACTTAAAAAATAGCGACCCCAGAAAAAGAGCGCTCGCGAGCGCTCTTTTGGGTAAAGAGCGCGAGCTTGAGCGCTCGCGTGAGGAAAAGTTGGAGAGCGCGAGCGCAATTTTCAGAAAAGAGCGCGAGTGCGAGCGTGCTTAAAATCAGCGCGCTCGTCAACCCTGTGGGCAGCAAACATTTTTTTCTTGATAAAATGAATGTATTTATACATTTTTAGAAATACGCTTTAAAAATGTTCTGAGAAGTTTTTTTTTGCAATATTATGAAATTAAAATCAAGCTGGTTAAAAATTTATAACTTCTCTTTTTAAAGGCGATTATCAATAAAAATTTATTCACTATGGCACTTTTTTTTTAATCGGTCACACTTTTGGCAAGGGTCAACCGATTTGAATGAAATTTGGCAGGTCGGTTGCTCTTAGGGTGTAAACAAATAGTTTAGAAGTATTTTTGAAAATTCTCAAAATTGCCTATTTTACAGGGGCTCAAAGTTTCTGATTTTGAAAAATGGCGTTTTCAAAAATCGAAAATATCTCAGCTCCTGTTGCAGATAGTGCATAAGTTTATATAAGCAAAATTGTAGGGAATTAGACGCCCTACAACTTTGCTATAGTGACCAAGGTCGTAGGTCAAACCTGAAGGTCATTTATTTTTTGCTCATTTTTTTCAGGCTCTACCAAAGTACCAAGGCAGTAAATTTTTTTGATTCCAAAATAGCTAAAAGTTGCTCCAGTTAGTAATAAACAACATATCAAAATTTGGTGAGACTAATTTTTTTCGTTTTAGAGATATTCCGGATCAAAGGGCAAAAAACGTGGTTTTCCGAGCGTTTTTTGTGCAAAATTTATTTTAAACGTCCATAACTTTTTTCCTGTTAGAATTAGGATTAAATGTATTATGACAAAAAATAATTGCCTTTAATTTTTCTTGCAGGTCATGTATCACACATGGTGATCAGGTCACAAAAGGGCATTGACCCCATGGTGACCTGTGACCTTTTTGAATTTTTTTACGTGTGTGACACATTGATGGAAAGAGGATGTCAGCAGGAGCATTTTGGTACCCGGATTTTTGTTCTAGCATCATTACAAGTGAAGTTATCATAGATTTTGTGCTGCAAAAGTGGGAATCCGACGAATAAATTATTTATAAATAGATGTAACTTCACATCTATTGAGGCTAGCACAAAAATTCGGGTACCAAAATGCTCCTGCTGACATCCTCTTTCCATCCTTCAGGTTTGATCTACGACCTTGGTTACTATAGAAAAGTTGTAGGGCGTCTAATTCCCTACAATGTTGCTTATATAAACTTATGCGCTATCTGCAACAGGAGCTGATATTTTCGATTTTTGAAAACGCTATTTTTCAAAATCAGAAATTTTGAGCCCCTGTAAAATAGGCAATTTTCAAAAATCCTTCTAAACTATTTGTTTCCACCCTAAGAGCAATCGACCTGCCAAATTTCATTCAAATCGGTTGACCCTTGCCAAAAGTGTGACCGATTAAAAAAAAAGTGCCCTATATATATTCATTTATTTTTATTTTTTAAATTGCAGCTGGATCGTCGAAGGCCAGCCTGAAGACTTTTGTCGTCACACGACTCCTCATGGCTGATTGCCTCATCTTCCATTTTCCGAGAAGGGCCTCCATGCAAGACTTGCCTGAAGAAGTACTTCTTGCTGCAAGAACCAGCTTGGATGATATGAACATCCGAAAGGTTGTGGTTCTTGCCCACCACCTAAACTTGCAATTCAACATCTCTGAGGGTAATATATTTTTCATATATATATAATAACATTTTTTTCTTGATAAAATGAATGTATTTATACATTTTTAGAAATACGCTTTAAAAATGTTCTGAGAAGTTTTTTTTAGCACAATTATGAAATTAAAATCAAGCTGGTTAAAAATTTATAACTTCTCTTTTTAAAGGCGATTATCAATAAAAATTTATTCACTATATATATTCATTTATTTTTATTTTTTAAATTGCAGCTGGATCGTCGAAGGCCAGCCTGAAGACTTTTGTCGTCACACGACTCCTCATGGCTGATTGCCTCATCTTCCATTTTCCGAGAAGGGCCTCCATGCAAGACTTGCCTGAAGAAGTACTTCTTGCTGCAAGAACCAGCTTGGATGATATGAACATCCGAAAGGTTGTGGTTCTTGCCCACCACCTAAACTTGCAATTCAACATCTCTGAGGGTAATATATTTTTCATATATAATAAATAGATAGAGTATTTATTGAACACAACTAGGTCTACAACGGGTGTCTAAAGCTAATTTGTCTTCCTAAAATTAGTTTTACAATTAAGCTTGTTTCGATAATTATTACAAAGTACAAAATTAGTTAATTCTGATTTTTGCAGCCTCTCTTAGGCTTAGTTTTCGTTCATTACATTCAAGAATATGATATTGTGAAAATTTCTTACCGCAGTGCTTGCATTCACAATATATTCTCGCTTGAGAATGAAAATTGTTATTCTTACAAAATAAATAGTGTTACCCGTGACAGGCAAATCTCGTAAACACTTGGCGATCACTGAACATTGCACATTGCCAATTTTTATTCTTCAAAGTTTCTGTCTCGTAGAACTCATCACATATATCAAGTTTGTTTAAATATTTAGACACACAAAATTTCTGGAATGCTTCAGTTTCAGTTAGAGAATATTTTACCTATAAGTCCGATACAAAGAGATCAGTGTCAACTAATTCATACACAAATCTAGATCTAATATACTTGGACAGTCCTAAAACTCTTTTTAAATATCTTGTTTTGACTTTTTCAAGATTTTCAAAATCAGTCTTTGTTAGGAAAGGCCATATTTCTTCAATGCCGTAGGACGCTATTGGGGAAATTTTTAGATCAAATAGCTTGTGTGCTGTTTCAATGGATAATTGTTTTAGTTCTCGTATATTATAAGTGGCCAGCAATGCAGCTCTTGTTCTTTTTTCAATGTGCTTTCCAAAAGAGATTCCTGATGGTTGAAAAGTAACTCCTAAATATGTAAACTCAGCAACTCTCTCTATTTCAATTCCATCTAAATCTAGGCGGTCACTTAATGCATATTTTCCTAGACCCTTATTTCTAAATTTCATGAATTTGCACTTTTCCAAGTTAAGTTTCAAACTGCGTTTTAATAAAAATACTTTCATTCTGGCTAAAGCAATTTTCAAGTCACTTATTTTTTTTTTATTTTTTTTTTTTAATTGTTTATACCTCTTGGGAAAGGCACCAGCGGTAGCAGACAGGCTGCTAAATCGCAAGGGCCGATAACTCGGATTCTCCCCTTTCGGGGCCGATAACACGGTGACCTTGCGACCCACTGGGCCGGGGAGAGAGGAGCATATAGGATGGGTTTGGTTGTTGGGAATTTGAAGGATGAGGAAGGTGAGCGGCTGCGGCCTATAAATGGGAACTATGCAGGCATTTGCCTGGAATGTCTGATGGAAACCGCAGAAAACACCAGACTGCATAGCCGAAATTGCAGACGAAATGCCTGCAATTTCTCCCGAATCTGCCTGTCGCAGTGATTAATGCACCTCCTAAGATTTTCTGTAGTCTTGTGAACTAGCCGGCCAGAATCAGAACTTTTTCAAGCCCTGAACCTAAGCCGGGATAGATCCCAAGGCCTTCAGATTATCAGCCAAGCGCACTAACCACTGTGGTTAACACAATATCATCTGCATAATATATGGCTATCACGTTTGGCAAATCTCGTAGAATATTATTTATATCAGCTAAAGAGTAATTGAACAGAAATGGGGACGTGCATCCCCCTGTCTTACCCCATTTGATTGTGTAATAAGTTTTGATACTGTTACTCCATCTACTATTCTCAAGAAATTTAAGTCCAAGTTGTGAGCTAAATAATTTAACTCCGTGAACGTTAGCTTCTTGCTTTCTATTAACTTCTTAAAAATAAACGCCCTATCTATTGAGTCAAAAGCTTTACTTACATCCAAAAATAAGGCATATAAGGGTGATTTCTTCTTATAAACTGTCTCTTGAATGTTATTAACTAAGGACTTAATTGCCTGTAAAGTGGATTTTCCTTTCACAAAACCATATTGATTGCCTGGAATCTCGTGAATCAATGATGAGTAGATACGTGCATGCAGTACACGATCTAACAGATTGTAAAAAGCCGAACTAATACATATTCCTCTATATGAATTTGTATTTTCCGCGTCCCCTTTTCCCTTATACAAGAGTTTTAGATTTGACTGCCTCCATTCCTCTGGACATGTTCCTAGCTCCAAGCAATTGGTGAAAAATTGCGTTATTTCGGGGAGAAAGGATTCAACAAGTAGTTTAATATTTTCATTCTTCACTTTTGTCAGGTCCAGGGGATTTCCCGTTTTTCATTTTCTTTAATGCTAACAAAACTTCTTCTTCCATAATAGGTGAAAAATTTATATCATTTCTGTAATCTACTATCATCTCTTTCAGATTTAACGATTCATTTTCACTCAATTTTTTCTCGTTGAAAATTCTTTCAAAATTGCACTCCCATTCATCCATCATTATATTGTTTGTATTGTAAAAACTTTTGCTCAACTTGAGAATTTTATTGCACTTATTCTGCTCCGCCTCTTTTAAAATGTCTAACTCCTTCATTTGCACAAAAGCGTTCTTCTTCATTTCACACATATTTTTGTAATTTCTTTTTATTGCGGTATAGTGCGGTAATAGAATCTTGATTATACTAGTTACATTTAAACTTTCAGCCACTTCCAAGCACTCTCTCCATTCGTTCAATTTCTGTTTTAATTCTTGGCATTCAGAATCAAACCACGGTTGACTAATACGTTCAGTTTGCCTACGAGGAATGTCGGCCTCTTTCATAATATTTATCATATTTTTATAAAACTCTTCAACGTCCCCCTTTTCCAGATTTGTTTTTAGAATATTTTTATATTTAGTCTCAATAAGCTCTTTAAGTATGTTTTCATCTAATTTAAAATTTTTCTTATTCAAAGACATATATATATAAAGATATATAATAAATCAATTCTTAAATATTTTTGCAGATCCAGCCATTTTGAGGGCCAGAGCAGCGGCTGAAACTCGCCTTCACTTCAGCAACGTACCTGCTCTTGCAACAGCCAGTTGCCCAATAGTAGGCCCCGTACTACTACTGCGTTTTTACTCAAATCCACTTAGAAACAATTGCCTTATAATCTTCATTAATTGAATTTCTGCCACACGTTTCTATCATTTGGTGAAATATATGTGGGAAAAAATGTGAAAATTAAATTTTTGTTGAAAAACAATGTCATTTCTGGATTGCTGTTTGATGTCACTTTCTGAATATCAACTTCACCTCTTACTTTGGGGCCTAACATATATTTATATTAAACCGGTTTTACTAGATAAATTAAGGAAATTCTGCGCATCGCAAAACCAGTTATGATTACCAAGTTTTGTGAATTATCAGGAAAAACCTCATTTTGGGGTGGCCAGAAATGAATGGTGGCCAAGAATTGAGAGTCAACCAGAGCATTGTGACGGCCCTGGCCCTTTTCAGCACCAGGACAGCATCACTGCTTCTCTCCGAAGAGAGGATTTGTCTTTTGTAAGAGCGGCACAAATAAATATACCTACAACTAAAAACTAATGTAATCTACTCTGCTTTGATTTACTCACTGCTCCAGCTATCTAAGATAGACAATCTTATACCTCTTAAGTATTAATAATAAATTAAATAAAATATAATCTCAACCTAATTAGACTAGACTGCTGCCAGTATTTTGAACCTCGGCTTCTTCAACCCCCCAGTTTAATTATAGTTTCCCCAAAGGAATTACAAGAATTAAAACAATATGATTTTAGCCTTACGGCGGGAAGATAAAGAAGAGATTTAATATCGTCCAAGTAGAGTCATACACCAAATCCATAAAACATTGTAATCGACAAAGGTCACTTGAATTTAATCACAGCTAGTCCCTCGGACTACGGAATGGATCTCAGACGACAACCACCACTCAAACTTCCTTGCTCTTCTTAATAAATCAACTTCCACCTAAACAACAACAGAAACAAATTAATTAAAATTAAAATATATTCTTTCTGGCTCCTCTATTTACATAGGACCTCTGTTGGCCCAAAAGCTCAACAGGAAAAAAGAGCACCAATAAATGCTGCCGGCACTCAACAGAGTGCAGCCGGCGCAGCTAGCATAATCCTATTTCCTTAGTTGATAGCTGCTATTTTGATTTTGCTTAAAAAAAAATTCCAATTGAAAGTCTAAATTATACTTTTTTTTTCATTTGAGCAACTACATAACGCAGAACGTGTACATTGCCTTCGGTGACTGGCAAGAGCTGCTTCGCTCTGGGCGTGTTGACCCTGACCACCCTGACCTCTCCAACCCTTCCTTGGGCACCTAAAGGAAAACAATCTATGCATTCATAAAATAAGTCATATTAAGTAATGTAATGCACTCGATCGTGCATAATTCTGATTCTTTTCCCGCACCATGAATTGCAGCAAAAATGTCCTATATAATTAAACTGATTAGAAAATTTACAAATTTACCTGCATATCGATCTTCTTCCGCTTCCTGCGGGTCACGTCCGCACACGTCTGCCATAAAAATGCCAATAAATGATTTTCGTTTTAAATTTGAGACGATTTGAGACAAGAAAGTGTTGTCCTGTTGTCTAGATAGTGTCATAAAAACGAAGCGGAGAGCGCTGACTGAGACTGAAGAGGTTTTCAAGGACGTTTGTCGCTTGGAAAGGAGAGGGGGTGATTTGACACTATCCTTGGATTCCTTGGTCAACATTTTATAAACTGAAATTTTGAAAATAATTAAAGGAATCGCTATTTTTCCAGGAGATCCGCCCAGCTGGTGGCGCTTTTCAATTTTAGGCAAATCTTCATACTTGTTTAGAGCGCACAAATCGCTCCGCGCTCTGCGCTCATGGCCTGAGCGCAGAGCGCGAGCGCAAAATTTTTGAGGGCATGAGCGCGAGCGCAGAGCGCAAATGGCGTGAGCGCGGCGCTCATTTTGCGCTCAACGATTTATTATAAATTAAACAAATTTTGTTGTAAAATTTAAGAAATTTTCACAAAAATGTGTAAATTTAACAAAATTATTTTTTTCTTTCTCAAAAAGCGTTTTTCAGACTAATTTTTGTTTATTTTTCTATTCCCAAACAAAAAAATTAGTAGGTATTATTCATCGAAAAAAAAATAACAATGAGCGCGAGCGCAGAGCGCGAGCGCAAAATTTTGGCTTGAGCGCAAGCGCAGAGCGCGAGCGCACAATTTTTGAAAACGAGCGCGAGCGCTGAGCGCAGAATCTCATTGAGCGCGAGCGCCAGCGCAAAATGTCTGAGCGCAGACAAGTATGCAAATCTTCGTCTATTTTTGGGTCGATTATTTTATATTTTGAAGGACTAACATTTTATAAACGGAAATCTTGAAAATATTAAAAGCAATCGCTATTTTTCCAGGAGATCCGCCCAGCTGGCGGCGCTTTTCAATTTTAGGCAAATCTTCGTCTAGCTATTTTTGGGTCGACTATTTTTTAACTTGAAGGACTAACATTTTATAAACGGAAATCTTGAAAATATTTAAAGCAATCGCTATTTTTCCAGGAGATCTGCCCAGCTGGTGGCGCTTTTCAATTTTAGGCAAATCTACGTCTATATTTGGGTCGATTATTTTATATTGCAGATGGCGCAGCCCATCAGAGGGTCTTTCTTTTTGTAGAGGTTTTTCAAAATTTTGGGGGATCGATCGAGTTTGATCCAACTCTCTCCCTAGTCTTGTACAGATACAGAAGTTTGCTGAGACGCAAAACCTAATAAAAGACATTTTAATTAAACATTTTTACTTAAAAAAAAAAGTTATGAATGTGAATGTTCGTGTCAATAGCATATATATAATTATATATATCTTTGATGGCACCAGCCATATAGGAAGAACGCCGCATGTTCAAATCTCCTGCTTTTTATTCCAAGCAGTATATGCAAAAAAAGCATTTTTAAGGGCAGTAATTTCCTCCAGCGGTTCTCGGAAAAGTTATTTGAGATTAAAGTTGCCATCTTTTCATTCTCTTTGAACTGAACAGGGCCCAGACAAAACTTCTTTTATAGATAGAGTATTTATTGAACACAACTAGGTGTACAACGGGTGTCTAAAGCTAATTTGTCTTCCTAAAATTAATTTTACAATTAAGCTTGTTTCGATAATTATTACAAAGTACAAAATTAGTTAATTTTGATTTTTGCAGCCTCTCTTAGGCTTAGTTTTCGTTCATTACATTCAAGAATATGATATTGTGAACATTTCTTACCGCAGTGCTTGCATTCACAGTCTATTGTCGCTTGAGAATGAAAATTTTTATTCTTACAAAATAAATAGTGGTACCCGTGACAGGCAAATCTCGTAAACACTTGGCGATCACTGAACATTGCACATTGCCAATTTTTATTCTTCATAGTTTCTGTCTCGTAGAACTCATCACATATCTCAAGTTTGTTTAAATATTTAGACACACAAAATTTCTGGAATGCTTCAGTTTCAGTTAGAGAATATTTTACCTGTAAGTCCGATACAAAGAGATCAGTGTCAACTAATTCATACACAAATCTAGATCTAATATACTTGGACAGTCCTAAAACTCTTTTTAAATATCTTGTTTTGACTTTTTCAAGATTTTCAAAATCAGTCTTTGTTAGGAAAGGCCATATTTCTTCAATGCCGTAGGACGCAATTGGGGAAATTTTTAGATCAAATAGCTTGTGTGCTGTTTCAATGGATAATTGTTTTAGTTCTCGTATATTATAAGTGGCCAGCAATGCAGCTCTTGTTCTTTTTTCAATGTGCTTTCCAAAAGAGATTCCTGATGGTTGAAAAGTAACTCCTAAATATGTAAACTCAGCAACTCTCTCTATTTCAATTCCACCTAAATCTAGGCGGTCACTTAATGCATATTTTCCTAGACCCTTATTTCTAAATTTCATGAATTTGCACTTTTCCAAGTTAAGTTTCAAACTGCGTTTTAACAAAAATTCTTTCATTCTGGCTAAAGCAATTTTCAAGTCACTTAATTTTTCTGAGGTTAAAACAATATCATCTGCATAATAAATGGCTTTCACGTTTGGCAAATCTCGTAGAATATTATTTATATCAGCTAAAGAGTAATTGAACAGAAATGGGGACGTGCATCCCCCCTGTCTTACCCCATTTGATTGTGTAATAAGTTTTGATACTGTTACTCCATCTACTATTCTCAAGAAATTTAAGTCTAAGTTGTGAGCTAAATAATTTAACTCCGTGAACGTTAGCTTCTTGCTTTCTATTAACTTCTTAAAAATAAACGCCCTATCTATTGAGTCAAAAGCTTTACTTACATCCAAAAATAAGGCATATAAGGGTGATTTCTTCTTATAAACTGTCTCTTGAATGTTATTAACTAAGGACTTAATTGCCTGTAAAGTGGATTTTCCTTTCACAAAACCATATTGATTGCCTGGAATCTCGTGAATCAAAGATGAGTAGATACGTGCATGCAGTACACGATCTAACAGATTGTAAAAAGCCGAACTAATACATATTCCTCTATATGAATTTGTATTTTCCGCGTCCCCTTTTCCCTTATACAAGAGTTTTAGATTTGACTGCCTCCATTCCTCTGGACATGTTCCTAGCTCCAAGCATTTGGTGAAAAATTGCGTTATTTCGGGGAGTAAGGATTCAACAAGTAGTTTAATATTTTCATTCTTCACTTTGTCAGGTCCAGGGGATTTCCCGTTTTTCATTTTCTTTAATGCTAACAAAACTTCTTCTTCCATAATAGGTGAAAAATTTATATCATTTCTGTAATCTACTATCATCTCTTTCAGATTTAACGATTCATTTTCACTCAATTTTTTCTCGTTGAAAATTTTTTCAAAATTGCACTCCCATTCATCCATCATTATATTGTTTGTATTGTAAAAACTTTTGCTCAACTTGAGAATTTTATAGCACTTATTCTGCTCCGCCTCTTTTAAAATGTCCAACTCCTTCATTTGCACAAAAGCGTTCTTCTTCATTTCACACACATTTTTGTAATTTCTTTTTATTTCGGTATAGTGCGGTAATAGAATCTTGATTATACTAGTTACATTTAAACTTTCAGCCACTTCCAAGCACTCTCTCCATTCGTTCAATTTCTGTTTTAATTCGTAGCATTCAGAATCAAACCACGGTTGACTAATCCGTTCAGTTTGCCTACGAGGAATGTCGGCCTCTTTCATAATATTTATCATATTTTTATAAAACTCTTCAACGTCCCCCTTTTCCAGATTTGTTCTTAGAATATTTTTATATTTAGTCTCAATAAGCTCTTTAAGTATGTTTTCATCTAATTTAAAATTTTTCTTATTCAAAGACATGTCCCCATTTCTGTTCTTTTGTTTTGTGAAATTAAATTCTATTGAAATAAAATTATGTTTTCTTATGGTTGGGCAAATTTTAAAATTTTCGGTGTAAATTTTTGGCCCTTTGAAGATTAAATCAACCACACTATGACCATTACTACAGTCGTAGGTACTTTTATATGGATATTCATTTACTATTGTCAGACTGTTTTCCTCAGCAAAATCAAGCAGCGAGTCAATTTTTCTGTTTTTAGTATCCAGTCGGCAATTAAAGTCTCCAGCCAAAATGAAATTTTCAAAATTTTCAACATATTTAAGGATTGAGAGAAGTTCATTAGTCACTGTTGTAGAACGTATCTTCGGATTTAAATAGCATGTTACTACTGTAATGTCATCAAAATTTAGAATTATGAAGTTGTCCAAATATTTCACATTTAGTAAATTTCCTAACCTAGAATTAAAATACACGGAAATTCCCCTCATCGGTCGCCCTGCCTCCTTTTGTGAAGCTAAAACTTGCCTTGAATAAAAACCAGGAATGTGAAGTGGTTTCTTTAAAAATGTTTCCGTGAAAAGAAGAATATCATAATTTTGCAGTTCTGTTGCAATCGGAGATTCATATGCTTTCGTAAGCCCTTCACAATTCCAAAGCCCTAATTTTAAGTTACTCACGTCGCTGTTTCGACAAGGGAAATCTATAAAGAAAGTTTCTCACGAGCACCACAGTTGCGCTTGCTTCTCTCCCTGGGTGCAACAGTCTGCGAATTAGGGGCATCATTTAGCTGCTCTCCGTCATCCGGCTTCCCTCCAGTCTCTTCTTCTTCCTCTCCGGCCTCCTTTGGGTTGAACAAATTCCCACAGTTTCCCCAGCGTTTGGAGACATACTTGTTGTACAGATGAACAGTGACAGGGACATCTCGAAGTTCTTCGTACAGAGTGTCCAAGACCCAGAGGCGATGCAGCCTGTCCATGCCACTGCACATGTAGGTCATTGCAATCTCATCAATCTCTTCCTCTCGAATGACTTGGGCCAGCTTAGCAAATGCAGTCTTCACTCCCTTTAGGAAAGGCTCAGGTGCTTTGTGCAACTTGTGGGGGGACCTCATTTTAGTTACCACGTGAAACACAGTACCGTACTTTTCAGTCTTCTCTCTGATGATTCCGCCTATTTCAGTCTTTCCCGGCTCAGCTTTCGGTTTGCCCACCGCCGCCGTAACCTCTTGTGCAGCCCCCATGCTGGTCCAGAGATCAGAGGCTATGGCGTGTGCCTTTATCTCTTGCTTGGCATCCAGTAGACTGACCCCTTGATGTTCAACAAACTTGACCTTGGCTCCCTCCACTGCGAGCGACTCATCATTCTTCAGGGCCTCATCGAGTTGGGCAGAGCGATCGATGTATTGGTTCACGCAGGGTGTGTCATCAGCCTTTGTCAGAGGAGCAATTGGTGGATAATAACCTCTCTGATACCTGCCGTGAAATTGCCTCCGTCTGTTATCTGTACCGCTCGACTCATTTTCTGCATTCTTCTCGTAGAAAAGGACCTTCCGCTCAAGCTCCCTCAGCTTAGCCTCGTGCTTCTCATCTCTCTCCTTCCAGGACAAACGTTCCTTTTCGAATTCCTCCTGCATCAAAGATACTGTTTTACTGAACATTTCGCCAAGTTGGTCATTCTGAATTTTGAGCTGATTTGAGAATTGCAGCGTGACATGCTGGAAAACACGCTGAATGATTTCCTCCAACGTTACTACAGCTCCCGGAGGAGCCGGACCTCCTGCATAAGTCTGTCCAAAACCTCCTGAGTTGAGAACTGGTCCATTGTTTCCATTTTGCAGAGGGTTTGGCGCCATCTCCTGTCCGGGGGTGGGTGGAGTTCCTTCGGGCCATGCTGGATGATGGAATTTTGCTCTATTTTCTGTATGTCCGTAAGAAGGGCCACAATTTATGGGTGGCTGGGCAGCGTACCCTTGTGGTGACCTCCACGGCACATGTGCAGATGCCATGGCCTTCAACTCAGGGAAAAAAGGCGAAATTAGACACACGACCCTCCTAAACCAGTGTTTTCCTTACCGAAGCAGTGCTGCCAATCAACTTCTTTTTATTCTTCATTGCAAAGCTGCATCAAGTGGGTAAGCGACTTTCGCGAGAGCCGAGAGAATTGTGAACCACCTTTTTAAAAACAATGGTCCTCTTCAATCCACCAGCCGGCTCCCAGCTCTTTCAGTGTTCCATATCTGATAGGGCGCTTTTCAAGTAGGATGAGATCAAGGTGAGCAGCTCCTCTTCGTCACTCTCAGAAAAAGTCTAATCCTGTCCGGACTATAACTTTTTCGTCTGTATATACTTTTTGGCTTTTCTATACACTACTTGAGCAATTTTAATTTTTTTTAATAGCTTCAAGATCTTCACCGAGGATGTGTATGAATGATCAATAACAAAAGCCGCGTATTGAAGAAAACTGATTTATTATATAGATAAATATAATCTTCATTTTCAATAATATCGCTTACAAATGCACTTTAAAATAGATCTGATTTTTCGATTGCACCTAAGCAGTTTTTTGTCATTGGAAAAGCTTTCAAAAGCAAAAAAGCATATAATTATTTTATAGGAAGCTCAAAAAGTACTTCATTTTCATCATCATCAATCTCAAGTGGTGCCATTTCTAGATCGTCTCTGTTGGAAATAATGCCGTACTTGTGGACTCTGGTCACTTTTTGTTTCAGTCTGCAAGAGTTTCAACAAATTTCATAAACATAAAATATCTTTCTTCAAATTTTGAGCAGCTCACCTTACAGTTCTGGCAACAAGATACATAATTACAATCAAGCCAAGGCCTAGAAACACATAGAACCCTCTTAGCAGGGAGCCGGAGTTGACTCTGCCCCCTGGGCCAACAGGTGCAATTGCTGTGCTGGAATTTCGTCCACTTTCCGTGGAGTCAATAGTGGAGGGTGGAACTTTCTCAGGGGTGACAGGAAGGAGAGTTTTGTTAGCCAGGTACCAGGAAGCGTCAGGTATCGCCTTGTCTTTCTTCTTCGACTTGGACCCCGAGTGCTGCTGGTTATCGACGCTGCTGCTGACGTTTCCCGCACTAGGTGCCAACTCCGCCTTTGGAGTTGACGGCTTTTCATTTTTTTTATTCGCAACCACCGACTGATTAATGTTGACAGTGTTCTGGTTAGCTTCATCAAGGCTGACACAAAAGGCACATCCTATTATCAAAAAGCAAAGGAATGCTTCTATTGTTAGCATTCTTATCGTTCTCTGGCTGCTAGTTGGCATGATTTTCCATGTTCACATGACAGGCTGGATCTCATCGAAACACTCCAAAAGCGGTGCAAAAATGCTCTCAGCTATTGCAATAGCTCAACTCCCTGTAGATTTTAAAAAATTATTTACAATTTATTATATGAGCTAGCTTTTTAATTGTACGTATACATACTTCCTGATTTAAATCACCCAAAAGTAAAATTAAATTTTTCTCTTTTTGACAGGCCACCGTGCCATCATTCATTAAACAAACCACGTACACTCCCCCTTTTGCCTCAGTCACGCCCCCGCCTGTGAAATAGGGGGGGGGGGGATAAGGCGGCAAAATGCTGCAGCTCATATTAGCTGCGCGAAAATGTCTTTTTACACATGGGCACCGGAACCAAGAGAGAGCGGTCTTTTTAAAGTTGAAGGAAGATGAATTAATTAATTATAACCTTGCGCTCTGAACAATATGACTGTTTTAATAATGGATTACGTGATTTTTCTAGTTGGCAATAATTATTACAATTATTATTCTTAAAAAAAGCTTTATACAAAACATGCATGATAAGTATAGTCTGTAAAAATTCCTTCATCATTTCTTGGAACCAAGTTGCACTTTCAAGCCAGTTATTTTTTCAGCAAGATCTGGATATTTGGCAAAGCACTTGGAATGCACATACTCTAGCGCCTGCAGATTTTTTTGGTCGAATGCTACTTTGGCAGCTTCAGAAAACAAACTGCAATAAGAGCATAAATAAGATTTTTAAATAAATAAATATCCGATTATTACTCTAGTTTCATATAGTATCGAACTTTCATGTCCTCGTTAACACGACCGACGTAGAGTTGAGCGTCGTCCTTTTTACCATGAGCAAGACAAACGTCGACAAATGGCTACATTTATTACAGAAAAGGTTAGAAAAGCCTAATAATTAAAACAATTCTTTCATTACTTCATATCCAATAGGAGATTTCTTTGCCTTTGAAAATTTTTCAAGTTCTGCCCACTCGCCCTCCGCAGCTAGAGATGAAATTTTGACCCAGTAATATCTGAAAGTTACAGAATTTAACATTTAAGGAGTTATTAAAAGTCTTCAAAGGACCTTCTGTCAGGAACTTTGTATTCTTGTCGCAATTTTTCTGCTAATTTATGCTCCTTCATAAGCAGAAGCTTTTTGAGCGTGTCCGTTACGGAAAGGCCGACGAAGTTGCCTGTGCTTAACTTTTCTTGCAGACTACGTTGGTGTCTTAGTAACTTGGCTTGCTCCTCACACAAACTGAAATTAGTTTCGTGTTTGCCTTTCTTGTAAAAGTCAGCAGCAGAATTCAGAATCATTTCCATGGTCGACGAATTCTGCAGGCATTTTTATTAATATATTTTCATTTTAACGATGAATTTCACCTTTGGATCAAAAGCTTCTCTCACTGCACAAGCACCCAAGGAATTGAAATCGTCCTCCTGCTCGTAAATACTTCTCCAGGTTTCTTTGTTGTGTTCTCGACAGTACTTGAGATGCAATGCTTGGGCCATCGGGTATTCTCGAATGTAATACTAAAATATTTTGTTATTTGCAAGTACTAATTAAATTACATTTCATTACTAGAAAGTCTGAGAGAGACATGTGTTCTTTTAAATGCTGTATAACAATGTGCACCAAATCAGTGTTCCCACTGTCGATAGCTTTGACGAGAGCCGTCTTGCCCTCATTAAGTCTCAGCAGTAACTGCACTTGACGGGTAGCACATGGTTCATAGTCCATTAGCTGCGTTTATTAAGAATAATTAAAGATTTAAAAAAAAAAAATCAATTCTTAGAAACCTTCAATGCCAGTTGATTTCTATGCACGTCGATGGCCTTATTTGCAACCTCTGTGTATGAAATGCCTGGCGCTTGACCCAATTTATTTGCAATTTCCCGAGCTACGTCTTCGTCTTGCAAATGAGTTTGCCCAACCTAATAAAATTTAAATTGCAAAATAAATTCCACCTAATATATTTTTCTCACCTTATTGCAGGCCCACAAAGCAAGGATTCTGCTTTCACCATCTGTCTCAGGTATTTGCAAGAACTGAGCAATTTTGATAGCAAGAAAGTAGTTTTTGCGTAAAACCAAACGATCTAGGAGAACTCTTGTTGTAAGGTGCCGAAGTCTATAATAATTAAATGGAATTAGCAAAGCATATTTTAATCTTGATGGGAAAACACATACTGAATCAAAGAAAGTGGAAGTCCTACTTTGTAGTCTCTGACAGCATTCAGGACCCTCATAGTTCGGCACATTTGGACAAACTTATCACTGTCGGATGTGCTTTCCAAGAAACTCTTCCCAAACTGAGCAGCCTAAAAGAAAGTAACATTACAACATTTTATCTCCCAAATTTTTATTATTATTATTGTTGTTATTTGCCTTTCTGGTTCGATTTGAACAACAGTAAAATTTCACCTTTAAAAGGAGCTTTTGAGTGTCCTGAGAGAACTCGTAACCCGCTGCCTCAATGCACTGTTGAACTGCAATCTTCAATTTATCCTTCACAAGACGTAAATACTCATCAGACCTATGTGAACCTTTCTGGAAGAGAATTAAAAATTTTTGAAAGAAATAAACATCGATGGTAAAAATAAATTAAGCAAATTACCTCAAATTGACGGGAAGCCTCTAATAGGTATGATCCAGGCTCAGTGCTGTTTATTCGAAATACTTCTTGCGTCACTGCAGGAACTTTCTGCAGCATTTCATGCTTATAACGAGACAGAAGTCGCACACCATCCATCTCTTTGCAAAGTGCCATTCCTTCGCTGATTGCAAAGGTAAGACGGTCTCCATTTTTTCCAACAAGCAGCAAAGAGCCTCCACTCCACAAACCAAGCACCGACTCCGAGCCACACCTGTATTTGGATAACGTAAACAATTTTTATGCGTTATAAGTTTGAAAAATATACCAAACAAGGTCATCAGGTTTGGAGCGCCAGCCTGTGTCAATCTCGCAGAATTTGGTTCTTAGATCCGCAGTGCCAAGCCAAAGTCTGCCAGTGTCGGTGAACAATGCTACCAGTTGATTGTCATGTGAAGCAATTATTTCTGTGACATCAGTGTAAGCCCCAGTAAAATCAGCACACTAAATTCTTAAATGTTAATTTCTTTGGTATTTAAAAAAAAAACTATTTTACAATAGGCTGGGCACTGGTTTTTGTTTCTCCCAGAAGCATTAAATTTTTCCGCTGTGCCACTAAGAGCCTGGACCTTTTCTCGTCCGACAGGACACACCAACTGCTGGGTGGTTGCTGAGGACCTTTTCAG
The DNA here is from genome assembly GCF_031216515.1 of Neocloeon triangulifer. NCBI lineage: Eukaryota > Metazoa > Arthropoda > Insecta > Ephemeroptera > Baetidae > Neocloeon > Neocloeon triangulifer. The sequence goes on along the minus strand of NW_026775555.1, from coordinate 1,882,319 downwards.
GGAAAAAATCTTATTGCTCTAGGAGATAAATTTCTTGAGAAACCATACTAGACATTTCAGCAACTTTTCTTAATTTTGGTTCCAGCACGTTGTTGACAAGGAAAAATTGCAGACTAGAAGTCAGGACAACGATGCCCGTACCTCCGAAGCTGTTGTAAATTTTGGCATCCATCACCTTGTGCTCTTTTGCCACCTATAAAGAACAACATCATATAAAATTTGAACTGAAATTTACATTCCAGCACATCTCCCATGCTGAAGGAGTGCTTGAAGTTTCCAAATAGATCATATCGAACGACGATGCCATCACTCTGCACACACAAGAGTTCCTCTGTTGAAGACCAGCCCAGCTCCACGATTGCTCCACTGTTCCACTAAAAAGATAAAATAATATTTTTACAGGGATTCAACTCTAATTTTTCTCCAGTACCAAGATTGACGACAAAATTTGACCCGAGGCTGTGTAAATGAAAATTGTCGGCTTAGTTGCACCTTGGACAGCAACGAATTTTTTTCTGTCCATTATGATCGCAATGGGTCCTCCATATTGAGCCGCGGCCACGCAGATATTTTCAAATTTGAGATCCCAGTGCATTTCGTAGATATCAAATTTTCTGTAAAAATTCCAAAAAATGTACAATGTAAAAATTAGGATGCCATGAAATGATGGTTTGTCGTCATTGCACCTGTAAAAGTTGTCCTTTCCTAGTGGACACCACTCTGCAGTTATCATAGCCGACATTTTAGTAGTTTTATGATTTTCTAACAACCGTTCTTAAAAAATGTACATCTATTTAATCATTTATGGATTAAAAACTAAACAATTTCATTTGGTTAATTGTGAATTCTGTGACAAATGGGCGTTTCTTCAAAATATTTGTGTTCTAAAAACACCCTGAAGTTGGTGCGTATAAAAAGAAAAAAACTTGTTGTTTTGTAACTTTACTACACGGCAAATTCCGTGAAAATAGGGAAATTACCAGAGCCCCGCCCATTTTTGCTCGTTTCGTTCTATATTCTCGTTCGTATTCGTAGCCGTTCGTCGTTCGTTCGGTTCATTTCATGTTCGGACTGGTACATACACGCCTCCTACGGGGTTAACGAGAAACGAGAAGCTCTGTCATTGTCGCATGGCCCGAAAAAATCCAATGCTGTTGATTCGTGGTTAACAATTTTAATTTCTCCAGTTGAATTTCCATTCTACGAAGTCGAATGATAAATCTGGTTTGACTTGCCGACGCCTGAACGATTCTTGTGCTACGCCAAGTGGTTCGCATTATTGATACGCAGATTTCTGAAAATCGGTACACGTGAGGTCCTTCCAATATGGAGGAAGATTGGGGTAAGTTTCTACTTTGCAATTTCCATCCACTCGAGTGCATAATTGAGGTTTCTTGAATTTAATTTTCGCGTGCAAATTTATTTGCAGATGCTGATGGTTTTGAGCCAAAGGAAGTAACTGTTAAAGCTGCTGGAAAATGGGATGACGAAGACCTTGATGATGACGTCAAGGTAAAATATTTTTATGACTTTCTTCTAAGTTCTAGATAATTTTAACATTATTTCTCAATCATGCAGTTTTCATGCACATTCTAAGTTTTGTGTTTAGCGCTGCTCAAAAGTAATTCATGCAAATTAAGAGAATATTTTTCGTTTTATTTTATTAAATTATTGTAAACCACATGATCATATTTAAAAACAAATTTCAACATTATCTTATTGCCAATTTTATTATTCAATATTGAAGGATTAGTTAATTCAGTTAATTATTGATTCATAAAATAAACTCTGAGGTGTCTGTAAGTTAGACGAGACTATTATGGTCATTGATATCACCTAGAATATATAATTATTAAGCTGACCTACATTTTTCTTGTACGAATTTCATTTTGAAACCTGTCTAAATTTACATAATGACATATCAGTTTTGTTCTTTCCAGAGACTATTAATTAATTTCATTGAATTTCCCAGGACAATTGGGAAGATGATGAAGAAGAGGAAAAGAAGGACACTGAGAAGCAAGAGGAAAAATCCTCTATTGCACCAGCACCTGCTAAGAAGAACAAGAAAAGTTTGTCAAAAAAGATTGAAGAAAAAGAGGTGATAAATTTCATTTAGCTTTCATATTGATATATTTAACAAAAATGTCGTTTGTGCGTTTTCAGAGATCTGAACAACTTGCCATGGAATCCAAAAAACCAATGACACCTGAAGAAAGATTAGCAGAGAAGAAGAGACAACAAAAATTGCAAGAGGAGGCAGATTTGCGAGCAGCAATAGAAACTTTTGGTATGCATAAAATTGAGCAAATTGATATTTCAACTAGGACTAATCAATCAATCAACTAATAGGCATTACCGAAGGCAGTGGTTCTGGAATTGATGCTATGCTCCCTAGCTCAAAAGAAGAATTTGACGAATTCGGAAAAGCTCTAGTTAAAAAAATTATTCCCTTCTCAAGTTCCCAGCACTTCCCTCTGTTTGTTGAAGAACTAATTCGAGACGTTTGTGCCAATCGTAAGGAATTTTGTCATTAATGTTGCAACAACTGAAGATATTTTTCTTCCAGTTACCTCCAATGATTTGAAGAAGTTGAAAAACACCATTGACAACCTACATCTGGAAAAGACGAAAATTGAAAAGGGCGACAAGGCAAAGAAGAAAGGAGGAAAGGGAAAGGCAAAGTTGCGAGTGGAAGGTGAATCGGCAATTGTGGACGAATATTCGGCTTACGACGTTGAGGAATTTGACGACTTTATTTAAGCTTTGAGAACAAACAAAGACTTCCTCCATAGTGTCTATCAAGGAGCAATACCTTGAAGGAAACTATAAGAAAAGGAAAATTGAGTTCGGCAAATTATTTTTGTTTGCTCACTTCAAATGTAAATTACTTGATATCAAGTGGTGCAAAAAAGCATGACACGTCTAAATATTAAATGTGTTACTTATTTCATAAAAATCCTGTGCCTAGAGAAAACTTATGTTTTAATTTTTAACTGCTATACTTTCTAAATTGTAGAGATTTTTTAAATGCAAATGTGGTAATGGTACCAATTAAAAAATGAATCGGAAAAAAAACAAAAGTTGGGAAGTTTTTTAAGGATGAAGGGCTTCATTCAAAACGCAGCAAATGTTACTAGACTGGGTTGTTTTATATTTGTGAAAATCTTTAATATACTTTATGACAACAGTTCTGAAGAAAATGCGAACATAAAAATTTGGATGCGTGATGTTAGAAATTGAAATAAAATTTTGTAAAGCTAAATCTTTCATTGTGCCGTACAAGTTAGAAAAACGGATACAAACCATAAAAACAGGAGCTTGTTGTAAAGCTTTTTACATTTCTTTATTATTTCACTAAAGTTGCAACAAAGACAACTGAAGGGATTGCCAATGACCAATCAATCCCAGTGGCTAGTCCTGGCCTTAATAATTATTAGCTATTTTTTTTTTTTTTTTTTTATATTTCGGCTGAAGATGTGATAAAAAATTACTTCACGTCCACTCGGTTTTGCCTAATCAAGTAATGGAATAGATGTATGGCATACACACCAATTTTGAATACACTTGCTACACACCCGACGCTTTCAATACGCAAGTTATTGGGCGCAATTGTCAGCAGAGCTCGTCTCTTGCTCGACCACTTCACATTGATTGCTTTCGTCGATAATCATACTTTCTGGTTCATTATCAGGTTCGTTTACGTCCACGGTAGGCTCCCCCACATCTTCAATGCTGCCAATTGCCTTTTCCTCAATCAGCTCAGATAAATTCTGCTTATTCTGTTGCTCTGCCATCTCAAGTGTCATTTCTACACTCATTTCCTCGTTAGGAATTTCTTCTTGTTGCATGACTTCTGGTTCAGGGTCAATAGATACCGCTACCTCTTCCACTTGCGGTAACTCTTCGACAGGCATTTCTAAGGACTCGTCCTCCTTTGGAATGTCCTCCGAAACAGGCTCTTGGACCTCTACATCTGATTATGAATGAACTTATTGAGCATAATTATTATATAAATAGATAATACATACCGTTCTCATTTTCTGGCAATGAAATCTGCTCCGTTTCTGGTTGTAAATTTTCAACTTCTTGTTGGTGATCGGTTTCAACTGGCATTGCTTCGTGCAACTGAACAGACTGGTGGACGCTCATCTCCTCAAGATGTTGCTGCACATGCTCGTCATGGGTGACCTCTTCACCAGCTTCTTCAATGGCCACCTGCATAGGCTGCTGCTCTGTATAGGTCACATACGTCTTGTCCATCTCTGCAAAACGGATCAGATTTTCTGCGCCGTCTTTGCTCAAAGCGTCTTCCTGAGGCATGGTGAGCATGGCATTCTCTTGGGTTACGTACGCTTGTTGCACTAACCCCTCTTCACCCACTGCTTCTCCTTCTGTTTGAATAACATGACCAACCGGTTGTAAGGTCAAAACTCCATTTGACTGAAGAATAGCCTGAAAATGTTAAGCGTTTTAAAGTCCGCATTAATTTTAATTTTAATTTTTTTTTTTTTTTTTTTTTTTTAGGGTCAGGCCAAGACAAAGTCTTGTCGGCCTGTGCCCTTTATTGGTGGGACAGAAGGCACCACCCAATTAATTTTTTTTTTTTATTTTTTTTTTTTATTTCTTTAGAATTCTTTAGAAAGGATTTGAATATTTTTAGATCATCAACAAAAAACTACCTGAAATCCTGCTTCCCCAGCAGTGGTTGTTGTGCCATCTGGATTTGCCACCAAAATGTTGTGACCGGCAAGGAGAGCCAGTTGGTCAAGAGAGCCGGTAATGGTGCTCCCGTCAGCAGATATCAACTTCAGCTGCTCATGGGAACCAGAGGGCGCAGAAGTAATGACAATGGTCTGCTGTCCGCCCGTTGCACCTAGCGAGTTGACGACAGCACCCATGTTAGAAGTGTCGTACTGCACCAAATCTGCGAGCTGGTTCGCTGATATTTGGTACTGCTCGCCAGCCTGGCCGGTAAGCATTTCAGGCACTATGTATTCTTGTCCAGGCATTGCGGAGATGATGAACGTCTGCACAGTGCCGTCCGCGTTAGGGATGGTTTGGACCATGGCTTGCTGGTCGACCTCTGTCAACTGGTGTTCAACAAGTCCCAGTTGAGAGGCAATTCCGTTGGCAACGCTGTTCAGCGTCTCAGCTTCAGTGGCCTGCTCAAAGGTCAATGACTCTTCCAAAGCCTTCTTTGCCGCATCTCCATCTGCAGACTCGTCTTCCATTTCATCGACAAACTTTCTTCCGACCTCCTTGTGTGCAGCCCGGACATGCGCCTTCAAGTTTATTTGACGGACAAACACCTTCTGACAGAATGGACACTCGTACTTTTTCTTGGAGGGGTCAGAGTGCAGATTTGCTTGCATGTGACCCTGGAGAGCTCCGTTGCTCTTGAAGCCGGCACCGCACAATTTACAAACAAACTCTTTGTTGTTCGAATGGTTGTTGCGGTGTTTGATTAGCAGAGATTCGCTGAGGGCCACATACTCGCACTGGTCGCATTTGGGGAAGACAACATTTCGTGGTGGTTGAACTCCATGCTTGGTGAACAAGTGGTACAACAGCAGGTTGCGTTTGCTTGCGCGGTAGCCACAGTGCTCGCAAATCCTAGCGTCAATCTTCTCCATGTGCACCTCTTGCAGGTGACGCCTGTATTCAAAGTAAGTGGCAAAGTTGATGGGATCTTCGTTGGAGCCGCAAGTGTGACATAGCCATGGACCAGTGGTATTTTCAGCACCCGAAATCGGTTTTGGCTTCGGCACTACCGGAGGTGGTGTATTTACCATCAGATTCCCTATGTTGTCTGACCTGCTGAAAAATAATTGAATTAGTTTTTCTTCAACAACATGCTTAGGACTTGCACATACCTGCTTCCTGTTTTAATGATGACTTTAGCTGGAGCCTTGTTGCCCTTTTCGCCAGCCTTCAGAACGACATACGAGACTTTTTTATTGGCAGTGCTGTCCTCCGAGTAAGCTCCTTGCTTCATGATGCGTAGCTTGATGTTTTTGTTGTTTTGCACCAAGTGAGGGTACTTTTTCAGCACTTCGGAGATAATTTTTGCATGATTCTCGGCGCTAGAACCTCCGTCCGACCTAATGATTGTCTCGCCAGTTTGCACAATGGTCTCCTGCTGAGATTGAAGCTGGTCGGGTTGGCTTGCCAGCGAGAACCTAACTTTCTTTGCCCCAGGAGAACTATCCTCTGGAACTTTCTGCTTAAGAATGGACTTTGTCTGTGGGGTGACGGTGTTTGATGAGTCTTCTGGATTATCTAAATACTCTTCGTGAGTGTCCCCTGTCCGATCTTCTTCATCGTCGTCATCATCTGCAGTGTCCGTGATGGCCATGCTGGATTCTTCTGCCGCATCTTCCCCGTCTTCCTCGTTGCCAACTATCTCTTTTCTCAATGCTTGCTCCTGAACAGGAAAATCAATTGAATTCAAAATAATTTACAAAAGAAGAATGGACCAACCTTCAGATACTCTTTGACAGATTGGATGTCAATCATTTTTGGCTTTTTCGAAGCCGAATCTGCTTCTGATGGTGCTAGTCGCTTAATGGGAGCTACTTTAGCTTTTACTTCCTCAAAAGTATCTGTGGGCTTCTCCTCCTCAGGTCCTTTAGCAGGCGTGGCAGCTTTGTGCCGCAGCAAAGGTGCCGACTCATATGTAATAGAATCGAACGGCTGAGAATACTCTTCAGAGTAATTCTTTAAAGTCTCCTCATCCTCGGGCCATTCAAACCTAGTAGGCTTTGGAGGCTCATCGTCTTGCTCAAAGACTCGTTCAGAAATCCTACACAGGCAGAAAATAAAAAACTTCAGATCAGCACACACAAAATACTTACGCTAAATTTTCTGGCACTGGATCATCAAATGAAACTGGCGCTTTCCTCTTCTTCCAAATGGGCAACCTTAAACAAAAATAAGAATAATGAATAAAAGCAATTTAGCAGCTATGCAGAATTACCTTCTTCCAGGAAGGGTTTCGGGAAGGTCCTTTGAAGGAACTTTCCGATTTCCGAGGCTCTTTGCTAATATTGTAGGATGCGAGTTGTTGACACTTTTTTCTGGATGACTTTCAGAAGAACCCTGGGCATCTAAAAGTTTTGTCAATATTGGCATATTCAGCCTTCCAGCTGTGTAGTATAATTTTTTTGTGAGGTTTTCCTTGAACTCTAGCTTTCCAGTGTACATAAATCTAAACAGAGGAAGAATTCATAATAATAAAATCAAACGAATTTTAAATTTCAGTACTTGATAATAGGCAAAACTAGTTCCGAAGTAAGGTCCGTGGGCATGACCAAACAGTTGTCAGCGTTCAGCCCATTTTTCTTCTCTAATTGTTGAAAGTAGTCTGTGCAAGAGTTGAGGACTAAACTGTGAACCTAAAACATTGTAAATTTTGATTACATGACATATTATTATTTAAAAAGCTTTATTTTACCTGTACTTTGACATCACTCGCAAATAGAAGAGTCAAGTCGCAGAAGTCACTCTTGTTAAAAAAGTGCTGAAGTCTTTGTAGGAAAAATGGACCCCAGTTGTCTACCTTCACCTGCCGAGTGGCACCCTCGTCACCTTCGCCGTGCATTTTGAAAGTGTGTTAGTTCATCTGAAAATTTTCAATATTGTTCCATTAATCTTAGCAATAAAAACAGAGGTTTAGGAGGTTAGATTAACTAATAAAAACTTTGTCCTAATTATGAATTATTTATCCATAAAATTTAATACATATTGGTACTTCTGTTAGAAAAATTCTCATATGATATTTTTCTTATTTAATAGCGAATGGAGATCGTTCAATTAAATTTCCCATACTTAATAATACTGGGCTTGTTATTGAGAGGAAGGAAAAAAGCTAAGAAAAGGGGCCGGTCCAGATTTGAATAAACAAAAAAATGCCATTGCATAAGTTGAATGCTGTTGCTAAAAGGGAAATCGTTATCTTCATCAGTATTTATTTTAAGATTTTCCTCTTAATTAAAGCAGAATGACTGGAAACAGGGTGCAATCTGAAGTCAGGGGCCACTCACAGAAGGTAAAAAACAACAAAATAAGGTCGGCGACGGGTTAGGCTTGATTGCAAAAAGGCCGCACTCGAGGCAGGGGTGGCGCCCGAATCCGGACTACATCGCCCCCTCACCGACCCTCCGCGATTTCGGCAGTCGGCAATCTCGTGATTGCGAAGGCGAATCGCCCAACATGTTTTGTAAATTGCGAATATACTGACCAAAATCCGAAAGCGAAAGAAGGCTCCATCTCTGAAACGATGATGTCGGCAAATGGAGTGACCTTGCGTGTTGCGCCGCTTCTTTCCAGAGATGACGCTAGCTTACCGGCGGTAATTTCCGAATTATTTCGTTCGCGCCCCTGTCAAGGTGGGCGTGCCCGCTGCTCCAAAAGCAACGTGAGTTTCATGTGGTGAGTTTTTCTTTTTCGTTGATTTCCTTTTATTTTAATGTTGTTTGTTTTTGCCAATTTTTGCATCACCCTTGCGAATTAAAAACCACGAATGCGCGGTCAATTTAGCTGTCGTCAATTGCCGCAGCCGGAAATGTTCATGATTTTCTTGTGTTTCATGGTGCGCTTTGCATGCAATTTCTTTGCAGATTTATTTTGCATTAATTTATTGCCCAGATTTGGATTTTTCGTTTCCTTTCACGCAAATGTCACGGACCACAGTATTGATGCTCAATATCAATATAAATTAATATTTGAAGAAGAAACGTATTAATTTATTAATTCAATGGTTACTTAAAAATTTAACGCTGCATAATTTGAAGAAAAAAACTTCACGGTCGTAAATCTTTTACATCTGAAGCTCCTTCAAAATTAAATTTCTTAAAGTTTTTCTCCAACATCAATGATGAAGACACAAGATTTAATTAATTGAATATCAAATGGACAAATGATTAAAAACGGAAATCTGTGTAAAATGATATATAATAAATTACGAACTATTATTTTATTCGTTGGGTGCTATTATTAGTTCCATTGCATTACACAACTTTGCTATGAGATGGGTCAGATGTAGTCGGGATTGGATGCGAAAAAAACAGCTATTTAACAAAGTTATAATAAATAATAAATAATGGTGAGAATTTTTTATTATCATACATGTTATGTACAAGTTTACAAAATCTACAACTTCTTAGGTAAAAATTTAAAAAAAAAAAATGCAATTCTATTTTAGACACACATTAATAATTACAAATTTAAAAAAAAAAACACTATTTTGGTAATTCTTATAATTTTGAATAAAACCAATATTTTTTTAAGGATATTTTTTTTACATTTCATAATTAATTCTTAAGTGGCATTGCAGAGTCGGAACATAACTTGACAATGTACATAACAATTAATTAAAAATTATCCTGATTATGAGCGTTAAATAATTGGCATCAATGCTTGAAGAATGATTTCTTTTTGCCGCTTCGGTCGGGACGTCTGCAGCGCGGTGAACAAAGGTTTAGCGCGGGTGGCGGGGCAGGCTGAGCAAGTCAGGTTATTTTTGCGACAGCAAAAAAGGCGCAGCCAAATTTCGTCGGCGCTGGTGGTCGATGGCTGTGGCCGGTCAGGCCGGTCCCTTGTGGTGCCGCCACCACGCAACGGTCGCTTTTCGATCTGCACGCCCTCGCGTCCCTTTCCTCCTCCTTCGGACCTTGGCTTCGGTTTCACAAGCACCTCATTCACGGCGACTTAAATTTTAATTTTCCTTTTATTGAGGAGCCAGAGAAAATCGAGTTTATAATTATTCGCACTGCCGCGGTATACGTGGGGGATCGGCTTATTGCACAAAATTTAATGGCTTTTCCTGCAAACGATGAACCGCACATGAAAAGCAGTTAAAGCTCTTTCAGGAATTGAAATAAATCAGTAGTTTGTCTTGCCTTAGCTTCTCCGCCGAACACTTAAAATTAATGTGCTTTTTTTTAAACGCAGGCAAAATTATTTATTATTTTGAAATTGATGAGAATACTGAATTGAATTCAAATTTCATAGTTCATCGGTCGCTTCTATTAAATATATGAAGACAAAAACTTTCATGTAAATTAAACTCAAGTATATTTAATTAATTTTTATTGTGATTGAAAATTGAATCTTAATATAACAGACAAAACAACATTCAATGGAAACCTCGTATATGCTTGCAATTTAGAGTAAAGACTGATGTTGGAAAAAATCAGTTTAATTTTAGTTTTTTTCTCATGAACATTAAAGAAGGTTATAATGAAGAACCAAAATTTACATTCTCTGAATATGATTTTAATGTTAATCTTGGCATTTATCAATATATGTGCAGAATAGGTAAAAGTGAAAATAACCAATGAAATTGCTTAAATTTATGGCGTAATTTTTCCGGCGTTAGTTTTTTAAACAGAACTTGATGTTGTAAAATATTTGAACTTCCAACGTGGGCTTGGAAAATTATGTAGCTAAATTGCTAAATAAATCATGAAAAATGATCGTAAAGCTCATTCTGACAAAAAAATGTTCTTTCCTATAATTTTTCTTACATAATTACCAATAATTCAACTTTAATGCAATTAGTCAAGCAAGGTTTCAGCATTTTCTGAATGCCGTAGCTTGTTTTAATCAGAACGAAATTCTAAGCTTCTTGTTAATTTGTTAGTGTAAGTAGTGTTTTTTTGGAATTTTTAGTCTAGAGTTGTGTCGTGTTTGCGTTGATAAGTGTATTCCAGTTTCAGTTTTAAATTTATCCAAGTTAAAATTTCATTTGAAAATTCTTAGCTTCTGTTGAGTTAAGAATCAATTTTTTTAAAACTATTATTTCCTTTTTTTGTCTTCTTATTTACTTTCAAGACACTCGCAAGGACTCACAAAAAATTAATAATTCAAAAAGATAAAATATTAGTATTAATTAATTAATATTAATATGCATTGATCGACGTAGAAGTTGTGATAAAAAATCTTGCTTTGGCTTTGAAATAAGATTAATTAAATTATTGAAATTTTGCACGGCGTCTCTGAATTTTTGCGCTGTCTTTGCGTGTAATTGCTAGAAAATTTGATTAAATCTATGAAATTAATTATAATATTAATGAAAATTTGTGTTACCTGTCGTAAGGGAAAACTTTATAAAACATAATGTTTTGAGCTTTTTTAAATTATTCCTTAAATAAATAAAGGGAAGGGGGGGGTGACGGATGAAAAATTAATTGGCCATTATTCGATAAAAGTAGAATGAAATTCGGTTTTGCTCGTTTAGCCGCTCTGCACTAGCAAATGTGGTCCACAGGGTAGGGTGGAATGCGGTTTGGCAGGTCTTCTTGCCTGTGGAGGGAGCAGACGCCGCCGCCGCCGCTGTCGTCCACCGGCCTCAGTTAGTCGTGCATTGTGTAAAATAAAAAGAAAGAAAGAATGGAACACAGGCCGGGCAGCAGGTAAAAAAATAAAGACCTGCTCTCGCGCAACTTTACATCCAGACCCTGAGAAAATAAACCATTTCGCTGGGCTGAATAACGCGTTGACACCCTGAGCAGAGCTGAGCGCAGCCATCTTTTTTGCTCCACGGTGGGTACAAAGAACGACATTAAAGTAAAAATTGCTTAATCAATGTAATTTTCTTTTTCTCAACAACATAGAAAAGAAAAAGTATTGATTATTGATGATAAGACTTTTTAATAATGTTAAAAGCGGTTAAAAGTAGTTTCACCCAAAAAAATACTCCTAGAAATATTAATTGAATTTTTCTAATTTAAATTTTATTACGACTTGAGTAGTAAAAATAATAAATATTAACAATTGATTGACTTGATTTTGATGTTTCTCCAAACAAGTAAAAAATAAATATCCACAGTGAAAAAAATTTGTTGGGAGAAAACTAGGCACACAGTAAAAAATACAATATAAGCCTGTTGCAGAACAAGACCTGTTTATAAAACCAGTCCAATTTGAACTCAACTGCTCAGTCGCCAGAAATTTTAACTGCTGAAATATTTTAATTTGAGTTTAAAGTGTAACTTCAATAATGCTTACATGTGGGAAAAATTAAGGTTAGTGTTGAAGGCGCGATTCGCAGTTGGCGAAAAATGGATGCTGTTAGTTTTAACTTACTGGTTGGCGTCCGTATGCTGATAAGACATGCTGATCAAACGATCCGAGAGTGGATCCGCCAAGATGATGTACAAGGTGAATGACCCGGCCCTGCTTTCCAGGTGTCCTAGGTATATAGCGGTACCGTTAAGCAGCAACAGGCCGGTCGGTCGGCCGGCCGCCCACCTCTGATTAAGTGGAAGCTCACATCTCGTGGCGCTTCTCTCTCGCGGGTCAAGCTACTCTCTGCAATTCGGTGCGACCGGCCCATTTATTGAAATTAACATGCATCGAAAAAAAGCCGGCCGTGCAGTCTCCAAAGCCAGAGCTGGAAGCAAACGTAGAAAATTAGATTGCAAAAATTAGTCTTAATTTTTAATTTTCCAGTAAATTAATAGTCTGAATCGAATTTTCCCCAAACACGCTAATAAATCGAGTGTTTGGGCGTGAACACAGAAATGTTGGTGTGCGACGAATCTTGCCTAGTGCGTGACTTCACAGGCTTTCTCTGCTGGCGACAGGTTTCTGGCGACAAAATTGGTGACGCCAATGGAACATGTCTCGCCCCACGATGTAATTAACATTTTAGTCGGTACATTTTCTCATACTGTTTACAAAATATATTTAAATGTTATCAAATAATGAATTGTATTAGCAATTGACAACCGATAAAAACCGGTTAAAATGCCAATTATTATTATTTATTGATTATTGACAACAATTCAATTCGCACCAGCGAATTTTTAATTCACATCACGACTGTCGTTACGAAGGAAGTCACGCAAAAATAATTAACGACTCTGTCACCATTTGAAAGTGCTGCAAACATTTTTACCAACAGAAAAATTGCAATGGCTTATTTGAAAGAATTCGCTCCATTATGATTAATTTTAATTTACCATTGCTACAAATATATACAATTTTCTTACAAATGAATAATTTCATTATCATTGAGGGCAGCCCAAAAATGTGCAACCTGGTCCAGGCCAACTCAACCCGCCACAACAATTCGGGTGGTGAGGTTTTTTGATTGCCTTATTTAAAAAATAAAAAATATATATCCACGTGACAAACAGCAAAATGCACGTTTAAATACACAATTTTGCAGTTTTGCGGCAATCCCAAGATTATAAAAAAACCGACAAATATGTGCATTATAGATAAAAATAAGATCGGTGAATGTTGACCTGTTGCAGATTTTAGCTTCGGTAAACTAGCTTTATGACCGTTTTAAAACACTCATACAGCTAGATAACCAAAGAAAAAAGCAGCACTTAAAAGTAGTCTTGGAGGTCCATCAAGGATGAATGTGTCACCTGGGAAAGTAGCTCCTGGAGAAGGTCGAATTCCAAAGCTTTTATCACTGGTTGCTGCGGGTGAAAGAATTGAACATTAAACACGCGGCACACAAAGATTGAAACAAACCTCTGTGAATTATGAATTACATCAGAATTGTGAAAATATTCAAGTCATAATTAGAATAATTATTATTGTGTTTATTAGCGGCGATTTTTTGTCAATAATCAAGGCGGGGTTAGCAAGAATTTTATAGTAACAAATAATTAACATGAGATATTTTGAAATGGGTGTTAATTTTTACCCAAGAGCGAGGCTAGTTTTGAGTCATCAGGTTGTTAGGCGAATGCAAATGAGGTCTCGGCAGCAGTGCATCGTCACTGCTCCAGCCTCGTACAGTTACTCCGAAGAGCCAAACTTAATACGTACCTTTTACAATTTTCGAGAGTCACATGACACGTTATTCAGATTACTAGAAAACGGGTACAAATTTTTTGCAAGTTGTTATTCTAGAATTTGAATTTAAATACGCAAGAAAATTTAAACGAAGCGACCGAGAGGAAATTATTGGCGAGTGAGCGAGGCTCGATCCAAAACCGATCTGCAGCGAAGGTAGATGTAAAAAGGTAGACGCGCGGCGAAATGTGCAGACGCATGCCTCTTTCTCGGCGCGGTCCAAGGTCTGCAAGGCATGCCCCGTCTAGTCCCAGTCTATGTGGACGCGAAGCACATAAAGTGATTATTTCCATATTATTGTTAGCCTTGAGCGCGGCGCGGAGGCTGCAGGGATGACGTGTACCAAAACCTTGTATTTTTGCACTCGCGGCACGCACACATACCCCTACATGGAAAATCCGTCTCAATCACACAGCATCTTTCGCAGCCGCCGCGCTTCGCCCCCCGCCAAACTGAATCGAAACGGGTTTTGCTCCATTTGCGCGCCGACAACAAAAAGGTGCGACATTCGCCGAGCTTATTTATTTCCTCCAATTAATTGAGACACAATGAGCAAGATGTTCGTTCGACACACACTGCGGAAATCTTTTTTTCTCCGGCATGCAATCGCATTAAGCTCAAAAGTGCACCTGAAGTGAATGAAATTCAATTACGGACAATTTATTAAAAAAAAATTAAAATCAGAGAAGCGAAAAAAACACGTTGAATATTTAAAAATGGTTTTATTATTATAATTTATTTATTTATTTAACTTTCTCAATTGACATAAAAAAATTAAATTTGAAAAAGAGAGAAAAGGGTTTAAACTAGCAAAACGCTAAACTTTGCATACCACTGATTTTTTTAAATAAATTCAATTTATCAAAACTAATTTAAACTTATTCATTGAAAATAATTGTCGGTTTTCTTAGCAGAAGAATAATAACGTACATTTGATTAATTTAAAGTTTTTTCTGGTAAGGTTTATTGAGTTTTTATTTTCCGTAATTAATTTATGAGCGTTTCTATCTCAATTTCAATAATTTTATTATTTGCACCGTTTAAAAATCATTTTGTGCGTTAATTGAATGAAATATATTTGGAAGCAAATTGAGCAAAGTAATTTTCGCCAAAACACTGCTTTACGTCGCCAAAAGATGAATGAAATGTTTCCAGGAAGGAAGTCGCCGATTCTCACCACAATGGCTCAGGGAGGGGAGGGCAATTAAGAGAGACTGCAAATGAAAATAAAAAAATCATTTCGTGGAGAGCGGCGCATGCTGCCTGCATGCTTTTAGGAAGGAAATTAGCACACGTGGCGAACAAAGATTTGCGTGAACGTGGCGCGGATAAAGGTGAGGAGCTTGATTCGCACACATAAAAAAACTGACGCCATTGCAGACGGTCCAGATGCTGCGTAAGGTCAAACCGACTCTCTTCCTAAAACGCGATTAATTCAGAAGAATAGCAAAAAAAAGTACTAACAATAAGCACGAATTGAACCGCGGCGTTTACTTTATCTCAAACCATCAAGATTAAAATAATTTCCTTATATCAAATTAAATTAAATAATTGATGAAGAATCAAAATCGATTAATTATATTTGTTTAAAAAACACAAATATTATTTATATTCTCTCAAATTCTATGTTATTTTTTTTATAAATAATCAATAATCCATTTTCTACAAACGAATGAATTTAAAAATTAAAAAAAACTTTATTTGCAAAAGTTTATCCTTTTTTAAATAAGCCTTGGTAGCTTTTTTATTTTCAACATAATGTGAGAAAGTGTACAATTTTATTCAAGGAAAATTTTGTAGAAAACACCCGCGCCAGATTTTAAGCAGTTGGCCTGCTCGGATGGAAAGATGCCTTTGTGAAGCGCGGAAAGCGGTTTCAAAGCCCCCGAGCGCCGCAGCAGCCATAAACGCGGCTCCGAAACGCCTGACCGGCCCTTGCGAAACCATCACGAACATCCCATAATGCTTCACGATTATTTCGTAACACGATCAGAAAAAGCCCAAGCGAGATGGAAATAAATTCCAACGAAAAGCAAAACATCTGGCGTGTGTTTCGACTAATTATTATTACTCTCACCGGTGATTTGAGATTTTTGTTTGAGGAGATAAAAAATTAACTCGCGGGATTGGAGCACTCACCGAAAATTGATGTCCGTTTCAACAAATTTGATCCATCACAACACTCAGGGCACAATTACCAGTTTCGAATGCACACGGACGGCGCGAGTGCGTGTCTGCCGGCCGCGAGCATGGAACTCTTAATATGACGCCGTGCGCGCGGCCGGCACACACTTTATATGACGTTCCTCTTAGTTACCTGTTGTGCCCTTCTCTTATTGGCCGTGACTAGTGAAGATTTTCTGCGTGGTGGCGGCAAACCAACTTCTTCGCTGCTCCATTGGCGCTATCCGCACATCGGTGACGTCACTTTTTTATTTAAACAGGTTAAATTATTTCCAGCAATTTATTGCTGACCGGGAGGAACCGCATTTTCACCCAATCTTGCGGCCGGCCGGGTTTCCAAGGAACCCGTTTTCAGCCTAGTGATTTTCCTCCAAAATGCGTCCCGAGCTCGCACCGCCAAATAATGCGGGCGAATGACTTGAACCGTGTCCACTCGAGTGACGACGATATTTTCTATAATATATGCAGAAATCTATCTCTGAGCGACAAAAATAAAAAAATCAGAAAGAATCAAACTCACCGCTGATTTTAATCTTTGCAGTCAGTGTGTGATATTGTGATATTCAAGGGAACAAAAAAAAGCAAATTGTAAAATTTATATTTAGTAATATTTTTTTTTTTTTTAATAAACGAGACTTTCTTACTTACTTTTGCAAATATGTCGAGTTTAAGCGTTGCTAAATCGCTTTTTACAAACGGGTCGACGTCGGTGAAGCGAACGACGACACTCGCCCTCGACGACGCGCATATTTATTCGGCCTTCGATTACGCGCTCTCTTGATTTACAGTCAGTGGCCACCGTTCAAGAGACACCCAGAAAAGCCACGTAAAATAAAATCTTACTGAGAGTTGCCCGGTGGACGAGGAAGAAGAAGTGCAATAAACTGCGAGAGAGCCAAGCGGAATATTTCGCCACACGGCAGAGAGATGTTGAGCGCGTAGGCGTAGTCGGCGCGGTTTTTTGTACCTATTGTCGGTCGTTTGGTCGGACGTCTTTTGTATGTGCACTTTGGTGAAGAGTTCAATACGAGAATGAGCTCCTAGCTAGCTCCAAGGTCAGTATGTACAAGGGACTGCATTCCTCTCAGGCGGCGGCAGAGAGAGATGCTGTTTTTTGGAGATGTACCTTTGATATCTGATAAAATGGAAATTTTTTACTTATAACAGCATTCGCGCCGCCGGTTGTGCCAGCGCAAAAGCTCCAGAAAATAAATCATCGACGAAATTAAAATTAAAATCTGAATTAAATAAGTTAAGAGAGGTGGTAGAATTTCACGATCGAGGGCTGATTTGAATTTATAATCGGCTTTTCCTCGATTGGTTTTGCAAGTTGTTTATTGTTTTTTCTTAAACAGTAAACAACTGACAAAACTCATCGAGTAAAAGACGATTTTAAACTCTAATCACCAAGTTTAGTTTGAGTTTGAATTGAAAAGCAAGTGATTTTATTGAGCTATGCACAACATTTATTCTTCTCAAAACGACAGGTTTCTGCAATAGGCACTTTGAGCACATAAAATACACAGTTAAACATCGTTAATATTATATATAGTAAATCTCATGTTACAGCTGCGCAAAATTAATTAGTCCATCTGCAACACCAGAAATTCTAAAGGCCGTACACATTTATGAACTCATGCTTTGTGTTGTGCTCCGTACAGACTAATATACACGCTGCGTGTGTCACACACGAAATCAAAACGTTATTTATTTTTTAGACCGATTAAGGTGCATTTTTCATTTATGTAATGGAATGAAGCGCTTATTTTTATCAACTTTTTTTGGTCTTATTATATACAAAAGATTATTTATTCCACTGCAGCTTTTTCCTCAAAATACTCAACACAAAGTATATCACAGAAAATTACAGCAAACTTACCACGACAGGCGGAATCATTGTATTTGCGTGCAATTTAACATGTTCGTCTGAATCGTTTTTATAAAGCACTGTGCTTCTAGTTCACGGTTTGTTTTCAAAAGCTGCTAAAATTTGCACTACGGATAATAAGCACTCAAATTATTCAAACAAGCATTGATTTATCAAATGCCGACTTACTTTTTTACTATCATTTTTTTGAAGTAGTGGTATGGATTCTATTATTTTACATGTTTATGTGTGTGTTGTATTTTTAAAGTTCGTGATCAATACTCAAAAGCACCATGTAAAAATATAGAACAAATTAATTGAATTACACTGGCGCTCAAAACAGTTTAGGACGAATGCAGAGTTACATTTTTTGTCATATTAACAAACTTTGTTTTTAAATTATTTTATGCTATGAAAATGCAGGTTATGTAGAAAATTAATTAACCTGAAAGACTTGCGGCATGGACAGAACCTCAAAACTTATCAAAACTCAATACCATGCCAAAATCAAGCATTTCAATAATTTCTCTCCAATTACACAAAATTATTTTTCGTCGCTGAATTTCAGTTATTTTTTACTATTATTTTTAAGTTATACAGCAATAACTGTCCATTTGCTAATTGCAGGAAACTTTTTCGATGAACAAAATGAAAATGAAACGATCAAACTATTTTGAGCCACCTACGCGAATTTTAGAAAATTCGTTGCTCGTGTGGTACAATATTTATCACTCCCTTTTCTCTGTTTAACATTGTACAGATTTCTGACGCAATAAATTTGAACAAAAAACGTTTATACATTTTTTAATTCAAATGAAAAAAAATGGGCACTCGAGGAGATTCTTATGTTTAAAAGAAAAGGTGATCTAGTTGAAAATTATGATTTTTGTAGAAAACCAAAATTGAAATTAAAAATTTCAAGTACTTCAAGGCCCGTTTACATTTCATCACTATTTTTTTATTGCAAGGCATTTTGCCAATAACTAGAAAACGTTAACGTTAAAATTAAAAATACGAAATCACAAGTATAATTCAAAATTTACCTTGAAAATTCGTTTATGAACCGATTTTTCAATTAATTCAAACTTTTATTCAACTTTCAGCGGCGGGTGGACGCTTTATTATGCCGGTTTTCGGCACATACTTAGAATGCTTTCAGTTTAGTCCCTTTCCTAGTCTTTCAATGTAATATGGTTTACGTTTTTAACAAACTAGTTAGTTTATACACTTCTAAGAGAGTGTATATTATCTTAACATCAATTACGCAAAACCAGGGAAACGTGTGCTAAAAAATTTGGAACATTACCAAAGGCTACGCTGTATGATTTTAAATTAATGTGACCAACCGAAACACTAGATTTCTTTGTGGTTAGATTATATATTTTTTTAACTATGCAAATAGTTTTAATTTATATTTAGTTGCAAATTAATTGTTCAATTGTGGTAGGAACAAAAATTGTAATATTTTAATTAAATCGTTTGCATAATTTAAGTTTAAAAAATCACAAAAATTGTACAACTCGTCCAATTCAGCGTGTTAAGAAAGTTATAAAAAATTATAATAATAATATGTGAATAAGTCAGCTAATTATTGCTCGACTTGTCTCACAAATATTATGCACTAGGTAAAACTACTAGACGTTTACTACATAATGTATGAATATTCGCGCTTTCACAATCACTATTTAGTACCACGAGTTGAAAATCTAAAAATAAGCAATGTTCTCACCAACATGCCAACAACGTTACTATAGACAAAATATAATCTTGATGAGGTTACTGGTATAGGAGACTGTACTGATCAACTGCTTATTACAATTAGAGGCCAATCTTTCACCACTTGGACCAAAATTTTAAATTTGACCTATTTCATTTGTTCCAGAATTGGCGATTTTATATTGGAATCAAGTAATTAATAATTTTTTACGGTAGGCGCAATTTTTTTTTCATGTACTGTGTGAAAGCATAACTGAATATTAATGTGAATTATATTGAATTTGTTTGGTGGTGAAAAAAATGCTTCAATTTTTGCATGCCACTAAATTTAAGTCTCCCCCACTGAATTCATATGTTTGTCCTCTGATAATACACTTTTTGTCGTTTAATTACATTTTAGAAGAAAAATGGCTGAAAAATATGAAATGTGGTGATTTAGACTAAGTTTAAATATTGAATTCCCTAGCCTGGGAGGACAAGGCGTTTGTGCCTCCATGTCAAGTGTTAGTGCGTTTCCGCATTAGCTCATTGGCCACGTCGTCCACGGAGATGAGCTTTTCAATAGGAATGCATGACAGCTCGCCCTCGACCCTATCTGGGTTGCGTCCGGTCCACTGCTGAGAAGCTTTTGGTGGACTCGAGACCTTTTCCTGCTCCTTCATTGCCTCCTTGGCGCGCCGCTCTTTGAGCTTGAGGGAGAATATTGCCACGCTGCGGGCCCGTTTCAAAAGACTGCTCTTGACTCTGCTCTTTTTTGCGGCCAATTCTTCTGCCGCCGTCAGCTTAGATCCTGAAGCCTCTACCACCTCTGATGTGGATGGCCTTGGTGGAGGAGGCGCCGACTTGACACTCATTGGCACTAGAGCTGCGTTTGAGGGGTCGAGAGACGCGCGAGGTGCTTCTAACCTAGGCTGCAACAACTCGTCTCTGCCGTTAACCTTTTCCAGTGTGCTTGCTGGAGCGCTAGGCCGTCGGACTTCTGGGCCCAAGGTTTGTTCAGCTGGCCCAGGGGGCTTCGTGCCATCCTTTTCAGGGGAAAATCTAAATTTAGACCTCGGCTGCATCCACGGTGGTGCTGATCTGAGCAGGTCAGTATCTGAGGCGGCAGTGTCTTTGGCCAAGATGCAGTCGGTGCTGTGTCGGATTGAGGCTGTTTCCTCACTGGACTCGCTGTTTGCAGATCGACCGCGAGTGTCCAACTGGATGGTGTTTCCGGATTTTCTAGTCGCTGCCGTGTCGAGGCCGAAACGTTTGACCCAGTCGATTCCACCGTGGGGCCCAATCGTCAAGTGGTGGTTTAGAATCTGAGAACTGAGAGGAGGGAAAGGATCCCTTCTTTTTTCATCGCTTAGCCACTCTCTTGATTTGGTCACGCCCGACCGCGGAGAAGACTTGTCCGACTTTTCATGATCTGACTCGCTCGAGTCCGTGTGGCTCCTTCCAGGTGAAGGCGTTTCAGGTTTACTTTTCGCCTTTTCGTCCAACATTTGATTTGTCGAAATAGACTGCGGCAGTGTTGGCTTTGCAAGGAATATTTCGTCGTCAATTTTCGCCTCCGGGGTAATTTCTTTTTTGGGTGCCTCTTCTTGCTCATCCTCTTCGCTGGCTGGAGAAACCACAAATCTAAACGGACATAACCAAGATCAACCAAATTAGTATTTTTATTTGTTCTTCACAAATCAAGTCAAAATCAAGCAGGAATTTAAAAAAAATTGCGGCTTAAAAATGGAAAATAATAAGAGTGAAAAAGCAATTTAATAATTTATTTTTAAAATTATTTTCCTCACCTTCCAATAACAAGACCGGAATCTCCAGTCAGGTCGTGAGTAGGAGAGGCTGTCGATGATGCCCTTCTACACGCTTCTCGACGTGCAAATTCAGCTTTAGCCATTTCTGTCGCCACCCAAGAGGGCAAGTCAGGGATTGCGTATGATATAATAAAGCGCAGAGAGAGCATTATGTGCTGCAATCAGAAACGTTTTATGAAAATTTGTAAAATAAAAATAATTTAAATTTTACCTCTAAAATTACTATAAGAAGGATCGTTTGGGTCGTTGACATTTCAGGAAACATGCGATGAACTTGGCCAGAAAGACCTATCAATGCGCAGTTTACCAAAACAGCAATTATTCCCATCACTTCCATGGCGTCCTGCGATATATTTAAATTGAGAAATAAGGACGAATAATTTGATAATTAGTCGCACTTACCTGCCAGGTTCCAATATTTGAAACACGTTGGCCGAAAGGTCGTTGAAATATGAAACACAATTTGAAGGCATCTGTTCTGATTTCAATCAAATTGTTGAGCATTGCACAAAGCCCTGCCATGGGAAATGCGGATGAAAAAAGCACGACGTATCCGAACTGAATGAACATCTCAAGATGGTCCTCGAATGTACCGTCATACTGTTTGATAAAATAGAAATTAACATAATTGAAGTTATTAAACCGGAAGTAAATGCCTTTAATAGAGTTCCCTCAAGTTCAGCTTGACTCAGATTTCTTGTCTTCCTGTCTCCATCTTTTGTTTCTGAGTCGGCTTTTTCATCAGCAACTTCCGCGTCTTCCGCATCGGTTGATGCTTTAGACTCTTTAGAATTGCTGCTTCCAGGCTCCCTAACTTCCTTTTTGTTCTCCTCGGACGGACTCAAAGCGCCGAACAACTCAAAACTCAGTTTAGCAAGGCGAAATTGCTCCAGCAAGTACGGTAGAGCGCACTCTTTGATATTTCCAATCACTTGGCGAGCAATCAAAAGAGCAGCAAGTTGCTAGGCAAATAAATTTTGTTCAAATCGTGAGGCGCAAAATATAATAATTATTATTTACCTCTTTCAGTTTTTCTTGGTCTTGCAAGTAGAAAGCAATATAAAATAGTGATAGAAATGAATTCACGAACTGGAACTGCAACAAAAGGGTGCATGCGATTGTTAGTTGCGAATTTATGTTTGGCTCTTTATAAGCTGCATGGGAACAAAAGTGTAAAAATAGCGTGTACGTCCGTGTGCTTTAAATTTAGTATTTTGTTCTTTAGTTTTTCACTCAATTATCATAAATAACAATTTTTTTTCCTACTGTAAATACAGTTAGATCCGCTTAAAAGGGATAAAATTGTTTTAAATCTGTTATTTTAGCAGAAATTATTATTTCTTTATTCAGAAACGATATAATCGTTACTTTTGCCAGAAGCATGTTTGGATTTTTATTTACATTAAAATTCTATTTATAGTTTTATCTAACAAGAGTTCAGCATTTGTATTGATTTTCTTCACACGCACGAACAAGCACACAGTTAATTAACGAAATATGAACAAAAATATACTACCAGCCAAAGATAGAAAGATATCTAGTTTAAATTCAAATCTTACTAAAATCATAAGGCTTTTTGAGTATTTTAATATCAACTACAAATCTAAACAAGAGGTCTATGATATAATTGATTTAATATTTTTATCATTGCGCATGCAAGTATTCATTTTCATTTAATTAAAGATTTAAAATTGGTGTAATTTTTTTAAGAAATAATAAAAATCTATTTTTAAAACGTGTTTTTCCAAATTTTTTAAAAACGACCTCCACAGATCTACTATTGTTGTTGATATAAAGATCATGACAAAAGCTAAACTATTTAATTATATAAAAGCTATTCAAACATTACCAGGCCTGCATTGATTAAATTTAATTTTAGACTGCTTTCTACAATTGAAGGAAGTATTTGTGCAAATAAAAAACCTACCGCATAATAGTTTTTACGAAAATAATAAATGATCGATATCTACTAACAGCAGAGTGTGGTTTAGGCGGCTGAAGAAATATGTATAATATCAAGCTAGAAATAATTGGTGTAATTGAAAGCCATGCAAAAACATAAACCATGCGTTTGACACGAAACACCAATTCAGCGTATAGTTACTGATTCGGATACAAACCAATGCTACTTTGACGATTAGATGGTTTTCATACTTGGTCTCAAGTCTGTAGTTTTCTGAGAGCGAAATGGAAAGAAAACTTGTAAAAACGGTAAAAACATTCTCAAAATAATTGTTTGTTTCTTAAACTAAACTTATTAAGCCAAACATAAATATGGTCTCATTATCAGTCTCCCTGGCACGACTCGTCACAAAGAAAAATATGCATTTTAGTCGGTTTTTCAGGGTGAAACACATAAATCCGTTTACCAACGCAAAACATATCGAAAATTATATATAATATTTGGTCTCATGATGCATAACAATCTGCAGCCATCATTTTGAGGTTTTATTAATTTGCATAATGTGAGAGTGACTGCGAAGTAATTTCACGCCATAAAAAACCAAGATCAAAGGCCACAATATATTTTTACAGAGGAAACACTCATAACATAAAATTCGGGAACAGCAGATGGGGGGTGAGCACAAAAGTTTTCACGAAAGTAATAATATGTTTTGTTAGAGATGCTGTTTTTACTGACCATAACTAGCTTAATAACTAGATGATTTTGATATTTTTCCTCGAGCCTATAATTTTCTGCAACAAAATACACAATTGCCCCCGTCTAAGTATCTCATCGAGAGTAAAAATTATGCACAAAATTTTCAATACTGTCCAAATCGAGCGGTTATTTTTCTAAATAAAAAAATAAAAAATCGATTGAAGTAAAAATAATTATAATTTGCTCACCACAGTCGTTCAACCACAGAGCCACTTTGTAGTAGCAATCGTCCATCAATGTGATGACGCAGGCGAGCAGAATTTTAGGGATGTAGCTCAGACAAAAGGGGTATCCCTTGGCCAGAAGCTTCCCATCCCACCATTCCTACGAAAAAAATGCGGTCAAAATCAGCAAAGAATTCGCGGGCTTGGACAAACCTGCAGTTGGAGGATGAGAAACATGACGACAAATACCACAGCCAAACACAATGCAATGATTGGGATGCTGATCAAGTAACGGAACACGTGTCGTTTCCATGCTGGATAGTGCGGCTCGAGTCTGCCTGTGACTGGGCTCTTCTCCAGCGTCCCCTGCGAAAACGAGTTTCATATATATTATACAGTGTGCAATAATTGTTTGCTAGCGCGTTTTAATTTTTTATTCCATCGACTCACAGTAAAAAGAGGCCGCGGCTCAACTAGCAACTCGTCTCGCTGGTCCAGGGTGCCCCAACGGTACGCGAGCTCGGCGCTGTACCGCTTCCACGTCTCCAGGTACACAGTCGCCCAAATCACGTTGAACAGTGAGAAAATCACAAAGCCAATGTCTTCTTTCGCTTGGTTACCACCGCAGATGAACACCTGTCGGAAAATTTCAGCTCATTTTAATTTTTGTTGAGCTGTGTTAACAGGTGCTTTATGACAAAAGGGTCATTTGTATTCCCCAGATGTCGAAATGCAAATGTTCGCGTTTGCTTCAAAAACTCGTTGCATTTTAATGTCAGAGGGCGGCGAAACAACCCTCGCTGTGATAAAAACACATCTGGAAGGCAAATAAAGCGGTCTTACCCAGAAAAGGAACCCCACGATGGCGGGCACAATAAGAGCAGTATTGTAGTGTCCAAGCCACGCAAAATACATCGCAATCTTTACGCCGAAATATTCACAGATCTGATCTAAAATTACAAATAAAATTATTATTTAGATTATTTCATTTTTACATTATAAAATACCATATTAATTTAAAACAATAATTTTGTTGTAAAAATAATAAAAAGACTGCGCTACAAAGAATTGCGTAGCTAGGAATTTCAAAGAATTGTGGCAACAAAGAGGCGAGAGTCTATTTTAAACGGGTACTTACCGAGTGGCTGTCTCTTAAAGATGGCTCGAACCCAGGATTTTTGAAGGCGTTTCAAAGACTCAGTGTCGTGCAGAGGAAAGACTTCAGAGATGATTCCAGCAGAAATACACTTAGGCACTGCAAATTTGAAATTCCCCTCCTCAAACGCGTAACCGACTAAAATTAATACGAAATATTACCAATGGCTTGGCCCTCGATGAGCCGAAGTCCAGCCACCTCGTCTCCGGAAGTGGCGCGCAGCATCTGCAGGAGGTTGAGCACCAGCCACTGCCGCTCCTGACTTGTGAAAAACGAGCCCTGCTCTTCGATTCCCTCAAAAATGTGCGACTCGTGCTGCACGAACTCCTTCTGCCCACCACCATACGCACCCTTCACTTTCTTGGCCAAGTGCAACTCTTCCGCCGCCTTCAGCAGCCTATTTTTATTTTGTATTTATTTGTTTAATAATTTTGCTTCAGTGTGAGATGCTTACAAGGAGGGTGAAGCTGTCAGGTAGAAGCCGTAGCGGTCGGTGGAAGCGTGGTGCCGCACGTGCACCACCAGACCTGGTGTGCTTGACCGCAGACGCTGCAACAACCACATGAGGGTCACGTCGGACGCGCCGGATGGGAAAGTCATCACCATGTCGCAGTCCTTAGGTAAAAAACGTATACAATTTCAAATTTTTTTTAAGATTTTCAGTAAATGATAAGAAATTTTCCAATGGAAAACTATTTATTTTTATTTTTTTACCTGAGTGGGCACGGATTGCAGCCACAATCTGCGCGGCGTCATCAAATGACCTGAGCATGGTATTTTTTGGCGAAGTAATTTGCTTGCTGAAACAAACAACATCTCATTAAATCAACGCACCGTTGTTTATTTTCGTTTGAACTGCGAGAAGAATAAAATACAAAATAATAAACAAACGAACAAAAAAATCACGGAATATTCTTTGGTTAGAAGCGGTAAAAGTAAACTTTCCCACTTCCCACAGTAGCGCCCTTTAAATTCAAATCAGCGAATTCGAGAAGACTTTTGAAACTTTTTACCGTCGACTTTATTATTTGCTCTTCTCATCTTGCTTGTGCCTTGTACTTTTGATGTCTATTGCTGGGTGCAAAAATTTTGCCCAGCCCCTTGACTTGCTCTTTCATGTTCAACTTGAAACGGCAAAGGTCACCGCAAAGCGTCAAAATGATATCACCCACTTTCGGCAACCTCTGCTCGGTACCAGTCTTACAAAGTTCATTCTGTTAAGAACGACCGAGAGCGAAAACCAGATTTTCAATTTCAATATTTCTGCCGTGAAAATTTTTGAATAATTATCTTTTCTGATAATTGACGTTAAATAATTTATGCATAGAAAATAATTTAATAATCCGTACTTTAGTTTAATGTTCGTGAGCGATAGGGCTACTTGTGCCTCTCCGGCGGTCAAAGTTTTAGATGACCCGCACGACGCCGCTGTTAAGCGTGTTGCATACCTCGTAATTTTTCATAATTATGTAATTCATATTCACATGTTGCTCTTGCTTGATTTTAATTGAAATTGAATTTTTTGAAAATTTTTAATTATTTTTTAATATTTCTCATCTCAATTAAGAGCAAATGAATCCTTATAATCATTATTTAATAATACTGAAGTTATGAGCGAAACGGCGGGATATATAATGAGCGTGTATAAAGGGTGACCTTCCCACCGTAGACTGCAACCTTGCATGGCAGATTTGAATGAAGGGGGGTGTGGTTGCACTTCACGAAAGATCGTATCTCTTGATTTTTAAAGACCACTTGCTCACAGCCATGTAGCGAATATATATAAAATATTGCGCACAATTTTGCATCGCAGAAGAAAATCTTCGCGAGCCCGCCCGGGGGCAGCTATCGATCGGCCCCCTTGAAATCTCTCGATCCGACGGCAAATCGGTGCTGCACTTAAACATATGCCCATATATTCCACCCCCGACATACTGACCCGCTGATATTGTGTTTGTAGCACGCGACAAAACTTTGCGTCGACGGAAGGGCGATTGAAAATCGATATTCTCCTCGTTGTCTGGAATTTCAGCGGCGACGGCGCCGCTCTCGGCGCCCTGCTTCTCTTCCTCACCAGGCACACTTTCCATGCTGCTGGTCGGCCGATTGGCGCAGCTCGATTATAAGCTAGGACGAGACACCGTCGGCGGTGTCGCCATTCAGAGCCGATCGCTCGTCCAGCCTATTTTCTCGGTTGCGCCGTCCGTGGTGCCGCCGTCGGCTGCGCTCGCACGTACCGAAATCAACCCCATGCGCCGGACGTGGTGCGCACCCGTCGAGTCTCGTCGATCTTGGACCTCGATCAAACCTCTCGACTCTTTTGTCCTTTCTCAATGACTCAATGCTTATTAGTTGAACAGGTGATGCGAACTTGTTAATCTTGAGCACGTTTTTATTTGTTCACTGTTGATCTTGCTGAGCTAACGCGATTTTTTCACGGCTAAATTAGAGCAGTCTTAAAGGACGGCCTGCCAATTAAGACATATTTGCATTCTCAAAATTTTTGTAACACTTAACTTAGATTTTTTTACGTTTACTGTAAGCACAGGCAAAATTAATGAAGATTAAGTGTGATGTTTGAAGGCAATTTTTAATTCACTGTGTAAAACTTTAGCCCAGACAGATGAATTGCATAGTATCTTGCAATATTAAAAAAGTATAATTAAGTTGGAGGTGGAAAAAACAATAAAAATTTAATCAGACAATTAACTGAACAATTGTCTGTATTTTATATTATATGTAAAAATTGAAATTAATAATAATAGCATTCATTTCACCACTTCATAAATTGCATCAAAAATAATTAAATAATTAAATTTTTTGTATTGACCCAGATGAATAAATAATCATAGTAAATATATTGTTTCACAATAATAATAATAATCAGTGAAATATTGAGCTTGTGGGATCAGAACATATTTAATTAAATAATGATCTTTTAAGTTGCAAAAGAGTAAAGCATAATTTATTTAAGCAATTAAGCATCCAACGTTACTTTGTGACCTTCAACATTAAAAGTTTTCGGCATCTTTGAGTTAGGGACATCAAAGACCAAGGAAATCACGCGGCAAACCTCTTCGTGAGAAACTGCAACACCTTTGGGATTCTCAAGCTGGACTGAGAGCGTTTTTCCTTTGCATGTGACGTCTACAAAACTGAAATTTTCACCTTGTTATAATTTGCCACATCTTTTTGTGTGCGTCAGTAATACCTGCACAAAGAACTGCTGCTAGATTTAATGTTCTGGGTTTGGCTATCTCTAAGCGATGTGACGAGAAGAGTCTTGCCATGCAGCTTTGCTAGCAACTCGGCAGTCACTTGATTAGGACCATCGAAAACCTTGAATTTGCGTCCATTCAGCTGGAAGATTCTATCGATCTAAAAAAGAAATGAAAAGACATAAATTATTTTTCACAGTTAAAATATTTTGGTAAAAGTAGTGTTTACCTCATTCAAAAAGCTTGAGTAACTCAGAGGAGTGCTTCCCTTAGGGTTTTCAAGGAAAATGGTACCTTCTTCTTTTATACCCTTCAACGATTCACTAAGAATCAAATTAATGAACCTGAAATTGGTAAGATTATTATTTCATGGTATGAAGTGATTGCAATTTATTTACTTGGATGAAGGCTGCTGTGAAGCACTTGGTGCCGCATTTGAAAGTGTTCTCTTGACCTCTCCTACAACAGCCAAATACAGCTCCGATCCCATGAGCTGAGATAAATTTGGTGTCATTGCTAATTATCTCAAGTAAACAAAAAAAAAATATGTATATACCTGTTGCCTTTCATCCATGATGAGGTTTGCTTTTGGCATTTGTGCTTTTGGCTTGACGGGCATTTTGACGGTGTTCTCAATAAATGAGAGATACGACTGAACAATGCGTTCAAGATCACTTTTTGCAGGGGTCACTCCATAGAAAAGTGTGACTTGGTCAGTCGGTACAAGACCTGCCTTTTTCCTCAGCTTCTGCATGCGGTTGATAACTTCACGAGCCATGCCCTCTTCCACCATAGACTGGTCAGCTTTCAAGTCCAGCAACACAATTATCTATAAATATGAATAATTTAGATGCAACTCTTAATTCTTTAAATTAGTTTATACCTGTCCAGAAGAATGAGCCTCGTACTTTTTATCCGCTCCTGCTGATTGACCTTTGAATGTGTACATGACACGAATATCTTCAGGGGTTAACTTTTGGCCCAGTAACTCTATGCTGCCTGTGTCCAGGAAATTCTGGATGTCTGCGTCTTTCAAATCCTGAAGAAAAAGTTAAAAACGTTAATGGAGCAAAATTACTAAATGCACAGAAAAGGAATTTAAATTCAAATTTAAGCAAAGATAATCATTTATGAAATTCAATTAAACCCCGTTATACATTGTAAAAATCAATTTCCTGTAAAATCTCACTTTCTTTTATTTTGAACTTTTGATAATATATCATTTTTTTAATTTGTGTCAAAAATACCTTGATGGCCTGAGAGACAGCTTTGAATGTGCCTTTCAAGCGAGACCCAAGAGTTTTGTGGTCTGGCTCGGCTCGCATGACAACCCCGTAGGTTTCTTTGTCACTCGTAACAGTCAGACTGCGAACATTCAGTTCTTCCAGAACATAAGGCTGCAGGGCTCGAACGTCCTTCAAAGTTTGCTCATCTTTGCTGATAACCACAACTTCAGGCAGAGGATACTAAAAAAGGTCAATTTCAATAAGAGACTTGCTAAAAAAAATTGGTTATTACTTTCATTGGCTGAGAGTGCTTGTCTCTAATAACTCTTCCGAGCTCGATGACAGTTTGCATGTTGGCCACGGCTCGTTCAATGTCCTTGTCGATGAGTTGCGATTGTGGCTCTGGCAGCATCACATAATGCACACAGTCTAGAGGATTGGACACAAGGTGCCTTAGATTTTGGTACATGAGCTCGGTGAGGAACGGTGTGAAGGGTGCCATGACACACGTCATCGAGTACAGAACTTTGAAAAGCGTGCTGAGAGCCTGCTTGCAGTCTTCGTCACCACCTTCACCCTAAAATTGAAATTAATTAAATATATTTGACAATATTTGTAAGATCTTGCCTTCAGTCTCTTCCTGTTCATCCTGACATACCAGTTGGTAAGATTTTCAATAAACTGAACGAGTCTGGGGACAACTGTGTAAAGTCGGTACGCAGCCATCTCTTGCTTTACAAACTCAATCAGGGACTGAGTAAAGGACAGAACCCATTTGTCCATGGTGTTGCCGAGTTGGTTGAGAATATTCTCGTCAAACTGAAAGGTGGATCCACTTTCCTAAAATATCATCGTTAGATAAGACAAAAAATTCTTCAATTCCACTTGCCATTTGGAGTCTTTCAACGTTTTGAACAAAGAATCTGTAGGCATTGTACCAGGGTAGAAAGACATCCTTTAAGATATCTCGAACTCCGTCCTCTTTGAAACGCAAATTCTCAGCACGCACTACAGGCGAGTTGATTAAGTAGAGCCTAAGAGCGTCAGCACCATACTTGTTCACCACCTGGTAAAATAAATTATTTTGCCGTGAGCTGCACAAATAGGATGCAAACAGACCTCCAGAGGATCTGGGTAGTTCTTCTTGCTCTTTGACATCTTTTGTCCGTCTGAAGCCAAGACGAGGCCATTTGCGATCAGATTTTTGAAAGGGGGTTTGTTGAATATTGCGGTTGAAATGACCAAAAGGGTGTAAAACCTGTTGATTAAAGATAAATGTGATAAATATTATCGGATAGAAGAAAATGGTGAGAATACCATCCACGGGTCTGGTCAATACCCTCAGCAATAAAGTCTGCCGGAAAATTGTCCTCAAACTCCTTCCTTTTCTCGAATGGATAGTGAGACTGAGCGTATGGCATCGATCCCGACTCAAACCAGCAGTCAAACACCTCAGTTACCCTTTTCAAAGGAGGGTGACCAGGTCTCTTCGAAGGGATTGTGATGTGATCAATACTAAATGTCATAATTAAATTTGAATTCGGCAAAATAAAAATTTTACTCTTTTCACCTCTCACGATGGAGATCCTCGATTTTCTCGCCTGAAAGTTTGCTCAACTCTTCGGCACTGCCAATGCAAACGACCTCTTGCAAGTCTTCGGAAACCCACAGAGGAATGGGAGTTCCCCAATAGCGGTTGCGGCTCACAGCCCAGTCACGGGCATCTCTCAGCCAATTCCCAAATCGCTTCTCCTTCACAAAATCGGGGACCCTGAAGACAAAATGAAACAACCCAGACTTTATATTTAAGCTTTTAACTTACCAATAAGTGTTTTGATTGCTTTCAAGCAGTGATTGGCTCATTTGCTCGACCCTGATGAACCACGAAGGCACTGCTTTGTAGATCAAGGGCGTTTCAGACCTCCAGCAGAAGGGGTAGCTGTGGTTAACCGTGCCAGCAGTTACGAGTCGGTCGTTGTCCCTGAGCATTTTGATGATGCCCTTGTCGGCTTCCTTCACATGAAGACCCTCAAAATCTGTGACAGGGGCGGTGAATTTGCCACTGGCGTCCACAGGACAAATGATGTCTTGTTCCTTGGTGATGACTCCAGCCGCCAGGCACACGCGGTAATCGTCTTCACCAAAGTAGGGCGCCTGGTGGACGATTCCTGTGCCAGACTCCTCGGTGACGTAGCCATCGGTAAGTACTTGGAAAGCGCCCTTGCTCTGAAGCTAATGGAAACTTTGAAACGTCAATTTCTTGTAAAGTGAATTTCAATACCTGAGCGAAGTAGTCGAAAATCGGTTTGTACTTCTTTCCCTTCAACTCTTTACCCAGCATGGAACCAAGAACTTCGTACAGTTCAGGACTCTTGAAAAGAGCTTCCACTCGAGCCTCCATCAGGATATAGATTTTGCCTGTGGCCTTTTCTGAAATTACGAGTTTAAAAAAAAAATTGTCGATCAAGTCGTGCGAATTTACCTTTGACCTTGATGTACTTCAACTCCGGATTGACGCAAAGAGCCAAATTGCTGGGCAAAGTCCAGGGTGTGGTGGTCCAAGCCACGAGGGCCACATTTGGCTCGTCAAGCAGAGGGAAATTGACGACAACTAAATGATTTATAAATTACAAAAATTAACATTCAGATGAATTATAAATTTTACCTGCTGGGTCTTGCACTTCTTTATAGTTTTGGCCCGACTCAAAATTTGACAAGGGAGTGTTGCAAGCTGTCGAGTAAGGCATCACCTTAACTCCACGGTAAACCAGGCCCTTGCTGTACAGCGTTTTGAAAACCCACCAGACACTCTCCATGAAGCTGGGGTAAAGTGTCTTGTAATCATTTTTAAAATCTAAATATAATTGAAAAAATTAAATTTATTTGATTGAAATAAAATATATATTAATTACCAATCCATCGACCAAGGCGGTTGATAATCCTCTCCCAGTCTGATGAGTACCGCATAACAATTTTGCGGCACTCATTGTTGTAGTTTTTGATGCCTAATTTTGCAACATCGTCAGGGCCTTTGATCCCGAGAACTTTGTCAATTTCAAATTCCTAAACAGATTATGAAAGTTTAGTATGGAAATATGAAAAAAATAATCAAACACTCACAACTGGAAGTCCGTGGCAATCCCAGCCGAATCGCCTTTGAACGTGGAATCCTTTTTGATGAGCGTATCGAGTGACGATGTCTTTGATCGTACCTGCCAAAATGTGGCCATAATGAGGCAGACCAGTCGCAAATGGAGGGCCGTCGTAGAACGTGTATCTGCAATTTGTAACGATACATTTTAAACTTTAAACCTCTGTGCAATTTTTTGTTAAAAATTATAACCGTGGCTTTCCCTTCGACTGCTTCAAGCAAGTTTGGAAGGCGTCGAGCTTTTTCCAAAGTTCCAAAACGATTTCCTCCTCTTTGGGAAAGTCTATTTTCTCTGGCACTGGCTGCACCATGATTGCAGCATCCTGCAGAAATTAAAGTCATTAAGAATAATAATTCTTGGAAAATCGATGACAAATGTTTTCGGGCATTAATAATATTTCTCCAGCTTTTTGCCCAGCAATTTGCCAAAAAATTCAATGAATATTTACAATAGTTAATGCATTACCACTCAAAATGATCCTCAGATACGACAGACGGAATGGAAAAGGTAAATTTCCAAAACCACAACACACGAAAATTCTGGCTCGAGTTTCTCCGGCTTTTTTGATGCACGTGTGGCAGAGGCCCAGAGGGGGCGGGGCCAAATTCCTCCACGGACCGGCAGGTGGCGCGAATTGCAAAACACAAAAAAAACAGCTGTCGAGGTCGAAGTAAGTGTTTTTATTTTGATATTATGTGAATTATTAATTTATTTATTTATTAGCAGCGTTCAAACATAAAAGAACGATGGGGACAGCGAGAAAATGAACAAGACGCTTGTGGCTCTGAGAAGCTGTGCCGACGGCAACTCTTTCGTCGTCGCCAAGTTTGTCGACTGCCTCGTTCACCACTTCAGTGGATGCAACAAGGACCGAGTGTCCGTACCAGTCCGATGCAAATTGGAGGACAACTTGCTGAAGATTTTACCTGCAGATCCTGACGACGTGGGAATAAAGAAAAACTACGACCTTTTTAAATGGGACAAAACTGGGAAAAAATTCACTTCGGACAAAATCGACCATCATGTTCTTCTGCAGGTAAAGTTTATCATTTGTGTATTTTTTTTTTAATTAATGCAGAGTTACAAAATAATTAATAAACATACAATAATGCATATAATAATTTTTACAGCATTCCCGCGAGTGCCCAATCGGAAATTTATCCGATTACGACAGAGACTTGATTCCAGCAGATGTGCAAGAAAGGGGAATCGATGTGGCTGTATCAATTTTATTGCAGTCCAAAGACAGCAGGATTTTAATGACTCGAAGGCCTGATCACATGAGAACGTTCCCAAAAGCGTGGGTGCCTCCTGGTGGACACATCGGTATTATCAAATTTTACACTGAGCTGCCTGCTTTTTTTAAAAGTCTGGATTTTTTTTTAAATTAACAATTAAAATTTTCTGTAAAGTATAATCAAACTTGTTGGAAAAAGAAAAGGAGCAGAGGACCCAAAACGCAACCTGCGGCTGCTAGAATTTTAAAAACCTAGGATTTCTTGTTCAAGGTTTTTAAATAACTGCAGATTGCAGTTCTCCTTTTGGATTCTCACGTCTCATTCTAATTTTTCAAAATTAAATTTTTACAAATAATTTTTATTTAGAGGTGAACGAGTCACTTGTTGAGGCCGGCTTGCGTGAGCTGAAAGAAGAGACGGGACTGGAATTAGGCGCTGGCTGCATCATCCAGGTTCTCTGCTTATGGGAATCGGTGTATCCGTTTATCTTGGGGCTGGGATTGCCATCTCGACATCACGTTGTTGTCTATCTTCTTGTCAAGAGTGATCAAACGTCATTCGAACTCACCAAAAGCATCAAGGTAGCCAAAGTTTTAAAATTTGTTTGTGAATTTTTTTTTACAATATTTAATTTTGAAAAGTGCACTCCTTATTTAATATTTATTTATATTTTTAGCTCGATCCTGAGGAGGTGCAAGCATGCGCATGGATGTCTCCCGAGTCTGTGAAGTACCTTTTGGACGCTTGTGAGGACCCTCATCAACCGAATCAGGAAATGTTTTCCTTAAAAGAAGACGGTGGCCTGAAGTCAATGCCCTTGATAATATCCAGCATGTTCCACCCCGCCCTGTGGGGCAAGGGTGAAATTTATTCTGGCTCACAATTAGCCCTGAACTTGTGGTACAATTCGCTGTGCTTAGGTAATAATGCTAAATTGTAATCTTTTTTTAAATTTTTAATCACTTGTTGAAGTCATTTTATTTTATTATTACTTTTGTTGGCTCCAATAATAATTAATTTTTAACGACAATCAATGAAACGGCTTGTTTTGCGTGAATCTTTGAATGAGGTCCATTCCCCATCTGGGCTGATCGCCAGGAACCATGTGTCCGGCGTTTCTAACCAACACCTCGGTCAGTTTGCCCGCAGTCTTGACAAATCCGGCCAGTTCGCTGCCAACGTACCACTGGTAACGTGGTGCCTGCGCATATTCTCCCTGAGCGCTCCACTCCAAAGCCCTGAGTGCTCCGAGTGTCAGGGGGTACGCGACGATAATATCAAGTTGTCCGTTGTAGATAAGGACTCGGTACTTTTCAAGGATCTCCTGAATCCAAGGGCGTACGGACCTGTAATCACAAATTTTGTTTTTAAATCAGTTCCGAATTGAACCTGTGAATTTACTTCATCACATCCTGCTGCAGGAACTCCTCGACTTTCTGGGCCTCGGTACCTCCGAACGTGCGATTA
This sequence comes from Neocloeon triangulifer, assembly GCF_031216515.1. Taxonomy (NCBI): domain Eukaryota; kingdom Metazoa; phylum Arthropoda; class Insecta; order Ephemeroptera; family Baetidae; genus Neocloeon; species Neocloeon triangulifer. The sequence continues at coordinate 1,846,640 of NW_026775555.1, read as the reverse complement.
CCGACGTGGATCGACTTTCTGACCACGGCGGTTTGAACGAAGGTGCCAAAATCTGCCGTCGGGTCGGCGTCGGCAGGATCTTTGCTGTGCAGGTAGTTGAAGTAGAAATCAAAGCCGGTGAGATTTTTGAACAGAGCTGGCTGAGTGGTCAAATCGCCGTTGATGAGGCCGTCAAAAACTGCAAACGCCTTGTCCCACTGGCCCTGTTTTATGGCGTCGATTCCCTGCTGCTCCTGTTTGTGGAACTCGGCGCGCGCGTTTATGTCGATAAGGCCTAGTTGGTATAGGTAGTCGCCATAGTGGAGCATGTGCTCGGGATCAATCAAACCGTTGCCAATAGCCATGCCTATTAATTTATTTCAATATTAAATTTTTATGAGTAGATTAAGACTTCTACACTGTAAATAAAACTTCTTAACCTTTTCTGATAAGAATTAAGATTAAATGAAAATTTTTTATGTTGGCTGAACTATTGATTTTATATTTCTATCTTAGGGTGATATGAACATGATTTTCTGAAATTTATGTATCAATTTTGATCAAGCCAATTTGAGAAAAAAAAATATTTTAGAAAATTCCCATAAGAAACGGCATATTTCTCCCAGTAAATTCAATTTTTCTTATTAAAAAATGGAACTAAAATCATTGCTAATGTATAGAAAAATTATTATCAATTTAAAATTGATCGGGCTGTTTTTTTTTTTTGCGCTAAAGCCTCACCTAAAAAAAGATCAATTTACCTTGAAAATTAATTTTCAATGATGCTGTTGGGTTTTCTTTGTGGATCGTATAAGAAATGGCTGGAACGTATTTGCCTAGAAACAATAAATTTTGAGTTCAAGGTTTACAGAATTATATAATATACTGACCAGCATACGACTCGCCAGTTACGTAAAACTCATTTTTGACCAATTCCGGGAACAGGTCGAAAAATTGCAACAATGCACTGTACAAATTCTTTCCAACCGCAGTTTGATTGCGAGAAAAACCATCATCGGCGTCAGTGAAACTGAAACCTGATATGATTTTGAATAAAGTTTGGTAATTTTTCTGGATTAAAATAAATTCGTACCGGTGCCGACTGGATTGTCAATGTAGATTAGGTTGTGGGATTTGCTCCACGTATATTGGCGCGTGCTTAGAACTTGATTTGTCTTGACCAGCAACGGTCCGTTTTCAGTGAAGAGCCCGAAAAGGGACGTGGCGCCGGGGCCTCCTTGCAGCCAAAGTACGACAGGGGCGTTCAAATAATTGCTCTGTTTGAAAATAAAAGTGAAGTTTATTCAAATTTAAGGTTGAAAATTACCTCTGCTGGGAAGAACCAGAAAAACATGTTGGAATTGAAGGCCTCGTCCACAGTGAAGTAGCCTGAGTAGCTGACCACGGTCTCGGCGCCCTTCAAGGGTGTGACCAGCGCCTTGTCCCTGGCCTCCTTGAATTTTCCAGCTTTGAGCAGCGGCGTGAGGAAGAGAGGCTCACCTGGGTCGCCATCAAGAGGGACGCTTCGAACTTTGGGATACACTTTTGAGAATCCCAAAGCGCTGGAAATCGAAACAGCCAAAATGAGGCTGAAAACCAACGCACATAGTCGGTAGGTCATGTTGCCTTTGCCGACCGCGACCACTTATGTTTATTAATCTTGTGAGATCGGCCAGCGGCCTCCTTTTGCACTTTGTCCTCTTGCTGGTGGCGTGGTTTATTGTTATGACCCGCAATGATTTGCTTGGAAACAATCGAAACGATGCTGGCTTCAGCTATAAATATTCAAAACACTTAAAGAGAAAGTTGATTTTTTTCATCTAATGAAAAAACATCAATATTTGCTTTTTGAAGGAAACATTTGAGACGTGTAAAAATAGCAACATTGAATTTTATAATAAATGAAACGATTGCTGACCACAACAATATATCTATTATTTTTAACCGCGGTGCTTTGATGTCAAGAGTCAAAGAGCGTGTTCAAGCTGATTTGGTCGACTCTGTGCCTCCTGACGTTGGCTAATGAAATTAAATTTCAAATCAAAATAAAGTTTTGTTTCAATGTAATTTTAAAATATATTTTAGAAAACTCTGAATTATTAATTTGGTGCTTATTTTTTTTAGTAATAAAATGTTAATTTTTAAAGCGTAAACACCTACAATTTTATGCCAGACGCTAATTTTTTCAAGCAATTAGTTTTCTGGTGACTTCACTGTAAGATTCCCTTCACTTAAAATTTAAGATGCATAAATATATGTTATTTTAAATTTATCATCAGTATGCATTAGTGTTCATTAGTGTTGGAAAAACAGTTTAGCCCCTGCGAGTTATGCAACTGGCACACCTCGGCTGCGCTCGGCACGGTCTACGCCAAGCGTTGCAGGCGCTTGTTTGCGGAGGACGGTGGTTTTATCAGCTAATGTTTCTCTGTTAACTGAATTAAAGTGCAGTGCGGCTGCGACATTATAATGAAACTATATGCTACATATTATTTATATTGCATCGCGGACGCAAAAAGTTGCAAGGATTGGGTAGAAGAGCAGGCGGAATGATACGCCCTCGGTTCCCTGAAGTACAGTAAGCCAAGTGAGCGAGCGAGGAGCGAGCGAGCGGTGTATAACTACGCCGGTTATGAATATGCAATCGTCATTGCGGCCTCGTGGGAGCGATTCTTGGCAAGAAGTGTATCTGGCGGTGCCCACGGGAGTAGCGCGGCACGCAGAAAAGAAGAAGTCGCTGGCGCCACTTTAAATGTATGGAAACGCAACGCGACTCGCACACCATACATAAAAACGCATGCAAGGGCTCAAATGTATTTTTATACATATTTCAACGCCTCTGTGCCTCTCGGAATTTTCTCAGGGAAGTGAAAAAAGCTGAAGAAACTAATATTACTACAAGGATTTTTTTTCTCATTATTTTCCATATTTTCCTTGTTGTGTGACTTAAGCTGATGGAAATTGATGAAAAAAATTGCTATGCACTCATATAATATAATTATTATTGATTTTTTTTTGTCTCCAAATGAAGATACGGGTCTTTTAGTTAAGTTGAGTTTAAAATTTAAACCAAAATATAGCTTGCAGCGGCCTAAAGGGTACTTTTGCAACGCTGAAAAAGTGAGAAAGAATTTTGAACCAAAAACATTAAGGTTAATTACAATTATTAAATGGCTTTCAATTTAGAATTAAAGAAATATTATTATATTACTTACAATTAATGCCAGATTATAAAAATAGACGTAATAAAAATGTCAGATAATATATTTGGACTATTTGGAGCAATTTGGGGAAAAAACTATATATTTTGGATTTCTGCAAAATTATTTAAAAAAAAAATCAATTCTTGTCTTTGTGGCACTGCCCGCGAGTTTTCGCGTTGTCTGGTCAAGACCTTCGGAACTCCTGCGGGAGTCACCAAAAGAAAACAGCTGCTGATGCGCGCTGTCACTCTTCAAATTGCACGCGAAGCAATTTATGGCACAAGAGCCGGCCTTGCGCTGGCGTTTTCTTTCTTTCACAAAATGTGCAGCAACAACTGCACAAACGTTCCGATTTTTTTCCTTTCTTCCTCCAACGAATTGAAGCCGCGGCGCTTAATCAAGAGAGCTTCACACAGAGCGAAAGGAGAAATAGCGCTATTATTACTTTCCTTTGTGTTGACAGATGATACGAATTTTTCATGAAAAGTAAGATCAAATTATGGTCATTAATTAAGTCAAAATTTACTTATTAACTATATAAATTTATAAATATTTTAGGTTGATTTTTTTCAACAAAAATGATGTATGGTGTATGTTTTCATATTTTTTGCCGACTTTAGCCAGTGCGTGAGTGAGAGTGTGGCGGGTGGCGTGGGTATTAGGCGTTTTCTCCATTGAGCAGAATACCAATGTTCGATTCGCCTGCTTTATATTGCAACCGCGTTACCTGCGCCTCTCTCACTCGCTGTGTTGTGCAGCAACACTTTATGGTTGCCGCATGTTTGCCTCGGTTTTCCAATCGCTAATAAATTCATTCGTGTTTCCCATCCGAGATTATTTTAGCCAATTAAAACTGAAATGAGAATCACGCCAAATTTGAACTAAAGTTAGTGTAAAATTGGAAGCAATAAAATCTGTTGGTTTAGAAAAAAGTGCACGAGGCAACCCTACAACGCACACTTGTACGATACACACGCACAGGGGATGCGGTTTGACAATATATCATAGCATCCGCGCTGCCGTGTAAGCCTTTGCCACTGCTTGCCCCCGCACAACGCGATTTTTCCTTGCATTATTTGCTCGGCAGTCACTCGCTTCGAAAACTCCGTTACAAACCGATTTCAATCATTTTTCCTTTCGCTTTTCCAAACCGCACAAAACTGGCATTGTTGCTTTTTATTTCTGAAAATATGAAAACACCGAGACTTTTAAAGTTGTTAAATTCAATTCCTGTAAATTTAAGTTCAAATTATTATTCCGCGCAGAAATTAAAACATCAATTTTTTTAAATCAATTTTTATTATATTTTGTCTTTGGCTTGGTCTGTTTTGAGGGTATTTTTTTGTTCATGTTGACGCCTAAAGAAGGGCGCGTGGCACAGCAATTACAGATGGGTGAGCATTAAAAGCGTCTCATTGACCCCGAAACGCGCGCTGCACATTTATTTATGTGCTGCCCTCGCGCGATTCCTTTTGATACGGAAATGCTGCGCTCTCGGCACTCTGCAGAACGGAAGCAAAGCGCGAAAATATTTTAGATGTCATTAAGAAGCGGATGCGTGGCGCGCTGAATAATCTCTTTTTTTTTTTTGCTGCGTGCCTCGGATTTTTTGGCACAATAATGCGGAATACGATATATAGTCGGCTGCACCAGCAATTCATCAAACATGAATAATATTGCAAAAATGTATTGTGTTGTGATGAAACTCCTTTTTTATGTGTGTTTATCGACTTTACAGCTCAATAAAAGGATGGATAATAATAGTAACATCCAAAAGAGGCTTGAAATTTTGAGTATGACATAATATTAAAAGTAATGATGAGATAAGCTAAATATTGTTTTTAAAATGGAGGAATTGAAACAAAAAAACAACAGCAGCTTTAATTCTAATTTTGAAAATAAATTTAAATATTTTTTTTATACAGTTTTGATATATTTCATATAGATTTAGTTTCATAAAATTCTCAAATTGATGAAAAGGTCGATGCATGATTCCGCTTTTTTTGTACAATGTACTTTTTTTGCGTTGTATGTACTATGAATGGAGAATAAATAAATAAAAGGGAAGACAGATTTGGGTTCAGTATTTATATATTTTATTCATTTATGTCGTGATCTTCAGGAGGAAAGCAACAATGAAAAAACACCTCGTTGGCTGCTAAAAATATCTTTCTCGGTCGTCGTTAATTGTTATTTTTTTATATTTTTTATTTTTAATCAAGGATCAAGGAGTATAATGAGGGTAAGGACCATTTTAGTTTTAGAGACTAATTCAAGATTCATTTATTTAATGCAGTTTAACCACGCATTTGAAATTTTGTGTTTAATTCTGAGAAGTTGTACAAATTCACTTTTCACAAAAGGGATTTCGGAGCAAAAATCCGATTTGCCGTCCATTATAATCGCGACTAGCTGACAAAATAAAGAGCGGACGGCCTGCTTTTTTTGCTCATTTCAGGCTAATTGGAATTAGCGCGTTTGGACGGATTTTGCCGTTGCGCCTGCCGCGGAATTCACGGAGCATTTTTCTGTCCGGCGCGCCTCTTCTGTTACTTTTTGCGCGGCTCGTCGCTGTGAATGGCGGCAGATGTTGCTGTAATACTGAATATTAATCATTCGCCGCCGCGTGCGAAAAAGGACAAAATCTTGTCGGCTGACACTGCATTTAATGATTACATTTATTACTCCTTGATAAAGTGTCACCCTCTTTGTGCGCATGGAATAAAACGAATGCCTAGCTCGTCGCGGCTTAAAATGGCGTGCGTTTTGGGACGGACACGCGGCACACAGAGTGAAACATGGATGTCTTGTATTTCAGCCGCGTGCAGACACTGACAGATTGCAGCCGTGTCTGCAAACCGAATTTTTCATCGCATCAGTTGACGCGAACACTTCGGGCCGACCAAAACCAACGAGTGATCCGGACATGCATGTTTTCCGCGCTGAAAAACACAGCATCAGGTGTCATTTTTGCATGTCTCCATATATTTTCCTTATATACAAATAAATTGTTTTTAATTAAATAAAAATTACTGCGAATATCCTTTAAAATGTACCAATGAATTTAAAAAATAAAACAAGGTGAGTCAAATAAATCATTCATTGAGAACGAAATATTTTGTTTCTCTTGATTTATATGATTATTTTAGAAACTGTTCATTTTCTTGAATAACTAAACAATAATATCACTTAAATTATGATGTAATGCTTTGGATAAAGAAAAAGTGGAAAGATAATAAAAAGCATTGTTTTCTTTTGAATCTAACAGCCTCAGTTTTTTTTTTATTTTTCATGGAAATTTGCTCCACTCATGGTTACTTTTCTACGCCACGGATTTGAATATATTACTGACGGAATTAGCAAGTCGCTATTTATTTTTCGGCTTTTTGTCGCCCGTTCCATTAACGCTACATCGGCAACATTTTGCAGCCGCGCGTGAAAAACTGCAGGCGCGGTTTTCATTAACATATTATATAGGGGAAGGCAAAGCAGCCTTTTCCCTAAGAGAAGAAAACATACCAAATCTTTTTAATTAAACAACGCGTTCGTTTCGCGCAATGCATATTAACCGGCAAATCATAACGACGTCTCTCGTAACTCAAACGCTGAAAAAGCTAACGAGAGTAATGAATGGCAAAACGAAATTCCAATTTAGCGTTCAAAGAGAGACATGTATGGCCATTACGGAGATAAGCTGCAGTTAACGAGGACACAATCAAATTTAATGGCCATACTCTTGCGCTCGCCGGCTAGGTCTCATGTGAATGCGAGTGAAAAGGACAAATGTTCCTGTGGCTCACATAATATAACATAATGCATATATTCGTCCGTAACCTGCAAAACCGCGTTTGCATATTTTGGTATCTGAAATTAAATTATTGCGATTTTATTTTAAAAAAAGTTTATCTTCTTTAAAATTCAAATGGATACAATATGGGTTCTCTTCTTCTTTTTATTCATCCCTATATGCAAAAGCGTGGAGCAATTTTTCTTTCCGGAAGCCAGAAAATCCACCCAAACAGTTGATCACTGTCATCATTGCAAAAATACGGACAGCCGGAAAGAATAATGAGCTTTTACTGTTCGGATTACGCAAAAATTTGTCATTCTACCGGATATAAAAGTGACAAATCTTTCTCGCTTTAATAAATGCATCCTGGAGAGTTGGCACTGCTAGCTGAGAAAAAAAGCACATTTTTGGTTACTTGCTGGTATTTTTAACACGAACCAGAATTTTAGAAAAATATAAACTCAAATAATATGGTGAAAGTTTAAACAATTAAGCCAATTAAGTTTATTTTATTTTTATTTAAACGCAACGAGTGAAATTTTTGTACCCACTGTACTTTAATTTGGAACTTTTGTTTATCTCATTTAAGTGACTCTTGTAATGCTAGAACTATTATTTTTTTTAAGCCCAAGAGGGCTGTAATTTTTATCCGTCTCAACGTTTTGCTCCCTTGGTGATGAGCGGTGCCGTGAAAATGTATTAGAAATTCTCATCCGAGGCCAGATTTAAAATTCTGGGGTCGCTTCCAGCAGAGGAAAAAGTGTGAAGTTCCTTCTCATGCCCTATCTAGGCTGCACCATCGTGGTTAGGAGGGTCGCTCAAAACAAAAAGGGCCGCGACGGCACTGCAGATAAAACCCGCCGAGCTTGTAAAGCAAAAGGTACAAAACCCCGAATCGAGTGCAAGAAATCGAACTTATATAATATTCGAGTGATTTTCTCCGAGAGCATTCAACAGTATTATTTTCAATTTTTGTAAGATCAAATTATTTTCTTGCCCATCCTAATTCCTACCGACACTTAAATTAATATATTCATGATTTGAATTAATTTACTAATTTTCTTCAATTGTCTAATTAAATAATTTTGAATTGAATTTTCTTTACTTCATTCAATCTGCCGATTTTGATTTGAGATTTCATCTTTGGAAGATCTGAAATTAGTTTTTGAAATTGTCCGAGTTAATTAACCTGAGGAAATAAAGCCGAACCTCTCTGCGATCAATAGGATCTGATCTATACCCTGAAATAGAGTCTAACAAGTCGTTGTTTTGTTATCACATTTTGCAAGAGAATAAATGAATTGAATAATCATGCATGTACTGCGCATCGAACGTAATCCTAGGAATTTTGGCCGTAGTTAATTTTAAAATTAAGCAGTTGCACGTCTCAAGTAGTACCTTGGCCTTGTGGTGCAAATCGCCGTCGTCGCCGAGACCGGCGACCGTTCCATTCCGAACCAAACGTTGTGAGAATTGGCGAGAATTGGCGAGATACTTCGTTTCGGACTTTTCGGAGTCCCCTCTCCACGTCTTTGCACACGCTCGTGCCCGCGCTCGAGAAATCGCCCAATCAAATCGCTCCGCGCCGAATTGCTCTGATCTGATTGGCTGCTGAAAGTGCTGACGTCATTTCCTGCTTCAGAACCTTCTTCGTCCAAAGTCTCCATTCTCCATGATCGCAGAAATCCACGCTTGGTAGAGGCCGCTCGCCATTTTCTCGCTTCTTTTTTCTGCGAATTAAGCATTTAGATTCAGATTTTGCGCCCCGTTTTTTCTTCACACGAACGCATTCGATATCCTTCTTTCAGATTTTCGTCAATTCGGCTTTTAGTCAGTCGAATTTGCAAGGAATTTCGCAAATTTAGTCTCAAAGCAAAAGATTCAACATGTCGTCCGGCGTGTCTGCAGCTAATTCACAAAGGCTTCAGAAACTGTTCGACGGCGTGGACAGCGACGCCGACGATGCAGATGATGGCTTCTACTCAAAGGTGCAAGAGCCGAAGGCCCATCAAGATGGAGAGGTGTGTTTTTTTTTTCGAAATTGCTTTGTACACCTTTTTACGAAAAAAACGTGCTCGTTTTTTTTCCACGATTTTATAGACTTCGACTAAAATAACGTGACTGTACATAATGGCATGCATCATCATTTTACTTTTAGAATATTTTATAGCTAAATATTTGTTTCTTACGTTTTTTGCATACATTTCAATATAGATGACGAAATTTTAGGCATTACCAATTAACATTTTAAGATCATTTAGCTGAATTATATTCGTCGTAATTACATAAAATGGGTGTCTACATAAATTCTGATGCTCATGATAATTGTTCTCTTGCATTTCTTATTTCATTGTAATTTTTGAAATTATGTTTTCTATTTCAGTCAATTTCCTTCAGCCAGAGCTCAAGCCCTACCCCATCTCAAAATTTGCAGCCAAATGAAAGCTATGCACTTTCTTTTGACAACCCTATGGTAATAACTGCAGATTTTTTTCTAAATTTTCTATAATGTACCATTTTATTGTAGAGCAACCAAGATTTTGTCATCCTCGAACAACCGCCAGATGAAATCCTGCAGTTGCCTTCAAATGATGAAATGTTTGCTGTGATCACCAAGAACAAATCTGTGGATGAATTGACAAAGGAAAATGCTTTGCTCAAAGAGATCTTGATCCAGAAGAATGCTGAACTGCACAACTCGCACGATGTGCTCGAGGTCAACAAGAATTTGATTGCCAGCAATGAAGCCCTAATTTCTGCCAAAGAGAACAAAATTGTTGATTTGAGTAAGGAGAATTATAATCTGATTGAGCTGATTGATGTAGTCCATTGCGGTAGATTTTTAAGTCATTATTTTTTCATTGTTGCAGTGAATGAATTGAAGCACACAAAGAGATCAAACAAAATGCTCCTTAGAACTGTTGTGAATTTTGCTCAAAAGTTGAAACAAAATGGTGAGTTTATTTTAATTCAATATTAACAACCTCATTTTTTGTTTCTGTCCATTCGTATCTTAAAATTTATTTTCTAACTTTTTTTGTAGGTTTGCTCACAAATTACTACATAAAGAAGCTTTCAACTTGGAAGAAAGATCTGGATGAAAATAAAGATGGTAAGTATCTCCATTGAGATTGGTTCATGGATTAAATTATTAAGCTATGTTATTCAATGTGCTTTAAATTAAAATTTCTTTATGTGACAGCATTTCAGTTAAATAAAAATTAACATTTCTGATTGACTAATATAAAGCATGAAAATATTATAAAAAAAATTCTATGAATTGAATTGAACTATATTTTTTCAGGCAACCAAAATCCATTTGATATTGAAGAGGAAAAGTTGCCCCCTGTTGAAGATGCCACAAAAGAAGCACCAAAGGTTGTGGAGCAGCAACTTACCTCTGAGGTGCGGATTAAGCTTATTAGATGTGATGCCGATCAAGTTGAGACACCTGAAGCTGCTCCTATTCTTGTTGAGAAAACTGAAAATGATGTCATGAATGTGCCCGTCTCTGAGCAGGAGGCCTCAAATCTGTCTTCCAAGTTGGTTATAGATGAGGAGGCCCCTGTTGAAGACCCAGAAGAGAATACGCCAGTCATGGGCTCTAAAATGGAGGTCTCTGTTGATATCCCTCAAGTGGATGCCCCTGTCAAGAACTTTGAAAAGGATGCTGCTGCCAAAGACCTTGTCAATGAGGCCCCTGCTGATGTCTTTGAGAAGGTAGCCCCTGTACAAGATGAAGAAATGGAGGCTGATGCTGAACTGCAGCAATTGGAAATGCTTCAGGCTAACGATGATCAAATGGATGCCGATGAAGCCTCCAAAGAACCTGAAAAAATGCAGGTGGACAAAATTCTGGAGCCAGGAGAGGGTGACAAAACTCAGATTGATGTTACCTCTGAAGAAGATGCCAACATTAGGAAGTTCAATGAACGCTTGTTGGTGAGGGTTCCCAGAAAGCATCTGAAGAGGCTGTCTGTGTCCATGAAAACCCCTGTGCTTCTTGGAATTTGGAGGTTCTCTCCCACCTCTGTCACAAAGCGTCTTTTGACGTACAAACCGACCCTGCTCAAGTTGTTCGGTGTGCTCGATGACACTGCGACAAAAACTTGCATTGATATCGAGGCCATTCCATTGGAACAAATTTATGAAATGTACCAAAGTGGCAATCAGGAGGAAGATTCGGCTGATGATTCTGCTACCTCGAGTGAGGAACTGTCTGGCTCGGACTCCAGTGCTCTGGAATCTGAAGATGACATCCCTGCAGTCGTGAGTTTTTTCTAATTATTTAACAAGATTATATTGAGATGAAATAAAATTTAATATTAGGTTGAGCCTCCAAAGGAAAAGGAAAAGACTCGTAGCCAAGGAAAGAAGCCATCAAAGGTTCAGCAGCTGAAGGGCGAGCAGAAGGAAAATTCTGCTGATGATTCTGCTACCTCGAGTGAGGAACTGCCTGGCTCGGACTCAAGTGCTCTGGAATCTGAAGATGACATCCCTGCAGTCGTGAGTTTTTTCTAATTATTTAACTAGATAATGTTGAGGTGAAATAAAATTTAATATTAGGTTGAGCCTCCAAAGGAAAAGGAAAAGACTCGAAGCCAAGGAAAGAAGCCATCAAAGGTTCAGCAGCTGAAGGCTAAAATGTCCAAAAACAACCCTGTTCTCCAGAAAAAGCGTAATAAGTAGACACTAGGTCTGATCAAGATGTACAAGCCTGAGCAACAAATTATAAAGTTCTTAGATCATCGTCTCCCAAGTACGTTGTGAAAAATTCTGCTTTTTTATGTTTCTTTACTCGGTAAAAATTATTCTGCCAAATTGTTAAAACAATGGCCAAGTCAATTAGCTCTATGAAATAAGATTCCGTACTGGGGTGACAAAAACCACTCAAAATATATGCATAAAAATTGCCAGGCTTAAATTTTTAAGTTTTTCTCAAGAGGTACATGTCACTGTAAACATAAAATTTTGAAACAAATATAAAAGGATTTCTAGAAAAACATTTCTCTCTTGTCGCTTCATTTGATGTCATTCCGAAAATCAGTTGCTAAACATGCTAAATTGACGTTGACTTTTAATTTGCTATTATAATATTGGTTGGCGACGGCCCACTTACTTTTAGACGCGCATAATTGGTACTGTTGGAGGTACATTTCACGCTTTTTGGAAAAATAATTTTATTTTTATAGGCTCGCAAGAAAAGTGATCATGCAAATAAAGAAAAAAAGTTAATTATGTATAGTGACGCGTGCACCGTGGACTCGGCGCCGCCGAAAGTTTTATTCAAATTTAATTCTCATATTGAATTCGAAACTCAATAAGGTCGGGACCTGCTATTTTATCTTCGAGCCCGCCACTGCCGACAAAAGGCCATTTGAGAAGAAAAAAACATTTTTAAAGAAAATGAATTATTACTAAATTACTTGTGGCCTGGGCAGGCCCAATTAATTTATGGCTGAAGTTTTTACTTCAAATATAGTTTCTGCAAAAATCCGAGTGTTTTGATCAATTCATTTCCAAATAATACACTTTCAATTTTAAAAATAAAATCTGTTTTAATTGAATAAAATTAATTTCAACTAATATGAATCACGTCTGCAGCTGAAATATAGCAGGATTATTGTTTTTTTTCTGTAGCTAACAATTAAGAAAACACCAGCAGAAAAGCACAACAAATTTTCAAACACCTCATCATAGTTCCAATTCAACAAACATGAATTCCACTTAAATGAACATTTTTAACCAAATTATTTGTGCCTACAATATTTATGCATTAGTCGATCTCCATGGAAACAAGGAAACTACATCAAGATGTTTGTGTTTTGCAAATTAAGCTGCAGACATACGCCTGGGAAAGCTATAGATGCTTAACAAAATGGAACGTTCAAGGGGTATTAGGCCCCTATTATTAGGTATCAACACCGAAGCCAACAAAATCAGAAACCGCGCGTCGGAGGAGTGACGCAACCTGCGCGTCGGCCATGTCGTGCAGGTTGCATAAATTAAATTAAAATAACATTTCATTGCATACATACAAAAATATTAATTGAATCACTGAATGCGAGAAATATGTTTACTGCATATAAAAGATCTAAATTTTGATTGGGACTGAACACTTCATACCACCCATTTTAGCTTAAACAATAATTGTAGTTTGGCTTTGAGCAGTGAAGAATTTTTGCTGCAATAGGCATGTCGTGTGTGAGAAAATAATCATAAATAATAATTAATCACGTGGGACGTGTTTTTGGAGCGGCTGAGAGTAAACAGGTCAAGAAAGTCCAATTTCACCTCAAGTCCAGTGTTTGTTGAGAGGGAACGACGACGAGACCTTCCGCCCGCGCCGCCCGCCATCCAATATAACGCGCGGCACGTGTGTGTAACAGACAATTCGGAACGGGACTTGTTTGCATAACAAAGCTCGGTATTCTGCTTCCGTCTTATTGCAAACCACAAGCAGCAACCAAGAGTGCTTTGTTTTGTTATCGCTCCCAGATTCCTCTCTGATTAGCTTAGGTATCTGTCGTTGGAAATTGATGTGATTCAAATACAAGCACCTCTGGTCTGAAGTTGTGTGAAAAGAAATTCTATATTTTTAATGTGATAAGTTCGACGCGCTACAAAAGTCACAAGTAGCAAATAAACAAGAAGCTGATGAAATTCCGCTTTCTCTTCAGCGAAACGTGACATATTCTTCACTGTCAGCGCGGCGCGGCGCTAGATTCAAAAAGTGCGTGACACGCAAGCAAAACCATTAAATTGCAACGGAACAGCTGCTGATGATTATTATTTTCGTGTGCGTGGGAACTTTTCGAGTGTTTAAATGACGCGCCCATTATTTTCCGCGGATGCATATTTATTTTCTGCTTTTACTCCTGGCGTGCCGCCGCGCGCAGGCATAATTCTTGCCGCCTTCATTATCCTTCGTTGATGAGTTGTACTTTTTCAACGCGCTCGCAGCCCCATTTTCAACCCCGATCGTTTTACCCTCGCCTCGTCCGTCTATTTGCGTTTGGCAGGAAGGCTTTGTTTCGCTCGATGCGGGTTTCAAAAATGCGACAAGATCATTTTGAATAAAATTCTTTAATTAATTTCAAATAACTTGCTGCCAGAAAATAGATTAATTGGAAAATTAATAAAATTAATAAAAATTTGTTAATAAAAACAAATAATTGAAATCATTAATTTTGCAATGGAAATATTGGTGGTTTGCGAATATTTGTGAATATTTCTTTAATTTTTGCATTTGCAATGACTTGAGAGTAATGAACAAATTAATTTTAATTCCACACAGAATTTTAAAAAGTACAAAAATTTCTTATTGAAATGTCTATTTAGAAAATTTGAAATGTAGAAAATCGATCTGACATTATGAAAGAACGGACGAGGGCTGCTTGAAGAAAATGTTCCCCTCTCGGAGTGGAAAAGAAATGCACCAGAAAAACAAGGACGGCGCATTTTGTGAAATTTCACATGTCTTTTCCTCAGGCTCCGAAATTATTGTGTCATTTTTCCAGCGAATTGCAGAAAAGGCGCACATTTTCATTTCGCGGCGCGCGAGTTCTCATTTTCTTTCCTGGCAATACAATTTCGAGCGAGCGAGCGAGTTGATGTTTGTGCCAGCGCCGTGGTGCTGCAGAAGAAAATAAAACGTCTGCCGAGCAATCCCAATAAATATTTTTTCTTGCTAATGGCACCATTAAAATACGCGCGCTAGGAAAACGCCGGCGTTTTTCCATCCGGAGCGAAACCGCTGCTCCTGCACACCCTCTCAAAGAGAAAAGAAAGAGAGCAGCTTTTGGTTTCCCTTAGCTCGCTGGGCAGCGCGAAATTTGCGTCGCCATTAACCGAGAATGGGTTATAACGCCAAATGGGTTTTGACCTTTCGCCTCGCTCGCGTCGTCTTGTTTATTTTTACATTAAGAAGACCTTGTTTGGCCTTTATGTGCTTTGTTTGGGCCGCGTAGCTCATTGGCAGCATTTCCTGCGTGCAAATAAAAATGGCCCATTTCGGGCTGACAACAATTTACAAAAAAGGCCACTTCAAAAGAAAAATTAACCAACAATTTTGTGTCAAATAAATAAAATAAATTAATAGATATAATTATTATTTTTAGTGCATTACTTTATGAATTTAATTTTACAATTCATAAACACATCCTACGAGTTATGATTAAAAAGACACACAATTTGGCACTTGAAGGGACGTGTCTGCTGGGATTTATAGTTTCCATCACGGCACTATTTTGATAGTAAAAATCACCTTCAAAAGCGAAATAGGAAAATAGATATAATTTAACAACGTACAAAGAACCAGTGCTTTTTAACGTGCGAAAACATTTTGAATTTTAAAGATTTCTTGATTTACTGATAAGATTTGTTTATTTCATTGCTGCACTAGTGTTTGACGGTACCAATTTTTGAAAATTTTCCCGTCCCGTTCCCGAATTTTTTTCAAACAATTTCCCGAGTCTGGTCCCGTTCCCGGGAAAGCCTAAAACGAAATTCCCGGACCCGTCCCGAGTCCCGATTCCCTGCAATCAGCTATTAATCGTCCAGTTTTCGTGGTATGCAATGCAAATAGCACTGATTGTATGTACTGCGGGTTGCTTAATTTATATCAATACCTCAAATTTCTAAATTAATATTGTCTTGATTTCTTAATTTATTTATGATTATGTATATTTTTTTTAAAAGAAAGTGCGAAAATGAGTTTGCAATTAGAAAAATATGATATTCAAAAACTTTTAATTTTGACTTGGCTTGAAAATTATGATTCATTTGACAGAACATGGAATTGAAAACTGGTTGTCTTTGCAACTAACTTCAATTTCCCGGTCCCGCGTCCCGTCCCGTTCCCGCTGCTCTTAAAGAAAACGGTGCCGGTCCCGCGGGGACCCGTCGGGACCGAGTCCCGTCAAACGAGTGGTAGGAAGTTCCCTAAGTGGAAGTTGCCGAAAGTGGAAGTTGCCTAGTAAAATGGAGGCAAAAGGTGGGGCCAGGGTAGCATGGGGAGGAAATGGGCAGCATCGACACATAATTTGACAGTAGCTGAAGCCAATGAGTGAATGGAAATCCACATAAGTGTAAATGTAGGTCGAAATTGCGAATTTTTGCATTGAAATAAAAAATCGCATGTACATTGAGTGTGCCAGTGGAACCTCCCGAAAGTGGAAGTTCCCGAGAAAGCTACTCAATTTCCACTTTCGGGAGTTTCTACTTTTGGAGGTATATTTTTTTTATTTTCTGAGCTTTTTAAAATTTCATTGAGTGGAAGTTCCCGAGTGGAAACTCCCTAATAGTGGCTTCAAGTATTGTCCGAACTGGAAGGCAGGTGGCGCTGTTGAATCTGCGTGAAGGCACCTCTTCGCCGTGGAAAAAAATTTATATATTGACTTGGAAATAAAAACAACTTAAATTTATTTGTTTTTGAATATGAAAATGCAAAGGAAAAATAATAATATTATTTTCTAAAAACAAAATTATATATTTTGTTTTAAAATTATTTCGTACTAAAGAGAGTAAGCGACGATATTTCAAATTTAATTATTACATTTCAGAGCATTAAACACTTTTCTTATTTGTTGCCTCTGTTTGCGATTGCTCGGAGCAGAAAAAGTCTACTGTTCTACGACACCAACGGTAAATAAAAATAAGTACCATTCATGTCTGATGAACGAAAAATATAATAATTAGGTTCTCAAATGTATAAGCTCTCAAAGAGCTTAAATTAATTTTCTTTCTTCAAGAGAATCAAGAGAGATCAAATTTCTGTTTCAAATCAGGTTTCCAATTAATTTCTGAAAAATATCTACAATGAGCATTAATTACAAAATATTTTTGACACAACCTAATATGGCAAAAGACAATTTTCCTTGTAAGGTTATAATGCCTTTATTAACCGGATTCAAACTATTATTACTCTTATTATTATAATTAAGAATTCTTGATAAGAGAAAAATGAAATAAAATTAACAAACTGTTTTTTCTAAAAATTAAACATTGATTTCAAAAAAATTGAAGCATCGCCAAAAGGTGCATGGCGCTTTAGAGGTTTGTAGAGCTACGTGTATTCATTAAAATGGGTAATAGGAGAAGCATAATTATTTTTATAATATAAAATAAAATTATTTGAATGACTTTCAATCTTTTAAATTAACTTGATGTTTTATATCAAAAATTATATTTCGGTCAGATACGGAACTAATAATGATGTAAGTTAAAGGAGAGGCAGCAAAAGGAAATAATAATCTTTTTCGTCTCTCCTACGGTCTGTGGAATCAGCTGATAGCGGTAAAAATCTATTTCAGTTTTCAATTGTTCTAAGCACAGCAAAATATAAGACATGCATCATTTAATTCTAAACAAATATCTTTACTTTGCCTGTTTTTCTCAAAATTTTTTATATTTTAAGTGTCATTAAAATTCGAAAATATGGATTTTTGATAAATTTTAGAAAAAATGTTATTTTTCTGCATGGTAAACGTCTTGTTCGTAAATTTCTGACCAGCGGTTTTCTTAATAACACGCACAATAGTTTTCCATTTTTGACGCATTTGTTTCTCACTTCAAATTTAATATAAAAAAAAAAACAAAAAGTTATAAATTGCTTTGCAACGGGTTTTTGTGCGTAAATATGTGCTAAATTTCAGTGATTTTTAAAAACTATTATAAACAAAAGAAAGTGCAGTATTCAGTTATATGCTAATTTTTTTAAAGTTTTTCACTTCATCTTTCGCTCGCGTTGGAATATTTTTTAAAATTTTTAGACATAGATGCGGCAAAAATGATAAAATGCATAAAATTTGGAAGATGAGAAATGAGCAATTAATACATACTATTCGACCCGCCCCATTTTAACGGCGCGAAAAACCAGCCGTAAGCTTGCTGCAGAGCAAAGCAGAACTTTTAGAATACTTCTAAGCGTGATTTCAAATTTTATAGCTTTGCTTATATTTATAATAAAAGGTTCATTTTTGAAAAAGGGGTTCAATTTTTATTTTAGCATTAAATTTGGTATCAAGAATTTTTTCGTGACTGCAACTGGAGCTCAGATAATTAAATAATAATGCTCTAAATATTAACAAATATTTATAAAAATCGCAAAACATGTATATTTCAAGATTTTAGCCATGGAATACATTATATTATATTTTAATTTAATAAAAAATGAAAATTAATTAGTGCCTTTTTGAACCAAAAAAATTGTTTTTACATTAGCAATGAAATTGCCGATTTATGAAATTCTTGTATTTGTTTACTTTCCATTCGATGCAGTCCATGAGCACACAGCAAACAAAACTAAACATAAAAAACTCTGAAAAAGGCTGAAGTATTTTTATTTGTGTTTCCACTATTTTTAATTTGATTTAGAATTTAGATTAATAGAATTTTATTATGAGCAATTGATTTAACTTTAAGTTTTGTTTTTATTGAAATCAAAATTATGAAATGCAGCCAATAATTTAGAATAATTAAAAAAATTTCATAATAATTTATCATCATACATGATTTTATTTCAAACTCATTTGAGATTTAGAGATTAAAAAATAATAATTCTGCTCAGTGAGACAAGCAATGCAAGTGCATTTTTAGAAAACTCAAATGCAAAAAATCCTTATTGTTTTGTTTGATAAAATCAGATAATTTCATCTCAGCTGATGAGAGACGAGGCCGAGAAGAGAAATAATGTTTTCTCCATTCATTCGCAGGCCCAGAGCTGCCAAAGTGTATCTTTCTCTCGCAAAACCTGCAAAAATTGCCACTTTTGCCAGCAAGTGCACCTTTTTCGAATACTATTTGATAAACAGAGGTGTTGCTGCCTTCACGCAGATTCAACAGCGCCACCTGCCTTCCAGTTCGGACAATACTTGAAGCCACTATTAGGGAGTTTCCACTCGGGAACTTCCACTCAATGAAATTTTAAAAAGCTCAGAAAATAAAAAAAATATACCTCCAAAAGTAGAAACTCCCGAAAGTGGAAATTGAGTAGCTTTCTCGGGAACTTCCACTTTCGGGAGGTTCCACTGGCACACTCAATGTACATGCGATTTTTTATTCCAATGCAAAAATTCGCAATTTCGACCTGCATTTACACTTATGTGGATTTCCATTCATTCATTGGCTTCAGGGTCTGTCAAATCATGTGTCGATGCTGCCCATTTCCTCCCCATGCTACCCTGGCCCCACCTTTTGCCTCCATTTTACTAGGCAACTTCCACTTTCGGCAACTTCCACTTAGGGAACTTCTACCCCCCCCCCGTCAAACACCTGCAGTACAAAAAAAAAAATAAATAAATCAGTCTAGCACAGCATGAATTCATTTTTGATTAAAAAGAGAAATTATTTTACTTATCTCAGGGTTGATTAGTCCTGAAAAATCTGTGTCTTTTACTCCTCATAACTTGATAGCAAACTTAAAAATTTTATCAAAAGGTTTTCAAAATTGCGGGACATTAAATGAAAAATAAAAATTAATTGTGATAATAAATTAGTACAATGAAAATCTGAGTACGGTTGAATTATTAATTTAAGTAATAATTATCAAATATTAATAATTTTTAACGGAATTCGGGGGGACCGATGTTATAATTAAAAGAATTGCTCGATAATTACTTTCGTTTATTGACTTGATTCTGACATGGCTGTGATTGTTGAGGTACAAAATCAATGCAGTCCACCAATTTGAAACTTAATCAAAGGAACAGAAACAATCACAAAATTTGTATTTAAATTTGGCTAAGCAAAAACAGCGAAAGGAAATTAATTAAATTGAAAGAAAACAAACTCAACAAAATCATGGCGGCGTTCTTAAAGATTGTGTATTTCTTGCTTGTAAAGCTGTTTTCTTTATACAAAATAACAAATAACGTCACACTTTATAGTTGCGCACGACAAATATGCAATAAACTTTGCACACACATAATTAATTTGTAGCCGAGAGTGTCTTATCTTGTAAGTAGTTGTGAATCAGTCGACGTGTTGAAAACGAGGACGCGCGCGCGACTCCCGAGTGCGATGGTCGACAATATCATCAATACTTAATATGCAATATACATTCTCATCATAAAAAATTCAACCGGCTCTGGAGGGCCATAACTCGGCGAGAGAAACACCCTCCTCGCTCGCATCCGCAGCGTCACCCTTGTTCCTTTGTCGTTCCTTCTTCGCACTCCTTAAATTAAACAAAAACACGATTTTTTTTTTAGTTTGTTGCCGAAAATAGTAGCTCAGAATCACGGGCACACATATAGGGCATCAGGGTATTACGCTTAAGCCGATGATCTTTAACGTCCGACGAGTTCACTACACGAGTCTCGTGTGTACAATGTACAGACGAAAGAGCAGGTGTGGGTGTTGAGAACGACGCCTGCTCTGATTATTTCGCCGCCGAGATAAGAGCATCGCTTAATTTATGCTGGCGCAGGCGGCAGAACGACCTTCTAATCTAAATTTAATTGATTTTATAATCCCTTCTAATGTGCTGTGTGTGTCGAAAGTTTCGAGCCGACAAACTTGGCATGGGATTTGCGAGTTGCAATTCTCTGCTCGTACACTCGACTGGTACCACACGAAGCGGAGCAGGTGTCCGCCCCGACTGTTTTCTGCGATGATTATCAATATTATATTATTTATTAAAAGATTATTTTAAATTTTAGGTATTTAAACGATTGAAGTTTTATCCCTTTTAATTAACACAAAAATTGTTCAAAATCTGAACCGCCCCCACCATTAATTCAAATATCCCAAATATTCTAATCAATTTTTCCCTTTCCTATTCATTTTTTTGCTTTGTTTGCGTGTTTATTTTATTAAAGTGTTGAAAAATATAAAACATTAATTGGTTCATGCTTTTTGCACACGACTAAATAATAGATTTTAATTTGATTTAACATTATTTGGAAATGAAGAGTCGGGCTTTTCCTCGTTGTAAAAATTTGTTTTCATTAAAAAAAATTGCTCTACCAGTTTCGGTCACGGTCTGCGACCCTATTTCATGAGCAAACGCGCTGCTCGCTGACTAATACAAGAATCTTAGGAAAAGCCCGTCTCTTCATTTCCATGATCATCTCCTCGAGTGTCAACTTCTTCAAACAAACATTTTTTGGGATTGAAAATGGAGAGATCGGGTTTTCCCTCGATGCAAATATTCTTTTATGCTAATGAAATTGGTTTATTATTGGTACTTGAATTTTAAAGTTTTAAATTTTTGTTCAAAATGTGTTTTTTTTTTAATTCAAATTTTTCTTTCTCATGGAAACAGTAAACAAAACTGCGGTAGAGCCGTTTTGTTTTTGACTAAATTTTTGCAACGAGGAAAAGCTCGATCTCTTCATTTTCACAATCATCTCCTACAGTGTCAATTTCTTCCAACAAATAAGATTTTTTGTGCTGATATTAATATGCGTTGCAAAGACTACTTGTAAAATTTTCTGTGGTGTGACTTTGGGAGTTCCTTTGAACGCGTGGAGGAGACGAATGGCTTGCGGGCACGAGCGAGGCAATATAAAAGTGGAACTTGTAACCGCAGCAGGAGCAGCAAGGCCCATAAAATCTCAATTAAGAGCCGACAAAGTGTTTACTCGGCCTGCGGCTTGATCGGCAGCACCTTCCTCATGCACGTAGCAAAAACAATGTGTGCCAGCGTCTAATTCTGCTGGGACATCGGAGGAAAAAAACACGAGCAGAGGATTCGACGCGCGAATCGCGCGATTACGCCGACGAATTTCAACGCCGGGGCAAAGAAATTGCGTGGTTTCCCCAGGTGGATGGCGGCGGCGGCGGTGCCCATAAATTCGTTATGGCTCCTTTTCTTTTACAACTCCGCCGATTTTTACAATACCCGCTCCTCTCGGTGCTTGTTTTCTTATCCCTCGTACCTAAAATACCTAAAAGTCACATACAGTAAACTTTTCCTAAGGAATTCAGAAGAAGCTAACAAAACTCGCTTGTTTTTTATTAGTGTAAAAAATATTAAATTTGTAGATTTCAATTTACCTCTTCGAATCGTGTAAATTTGTTCGTAAATATCCGCACTACTTTAAAAAAACAAGTGAAGTTTATAATTATCAGACACGGGCAAAAAGGGATTTGTATGTTCCTGCCCAGACTTTGTTAATTTCTAAGCAGAACCCTTTGACTTGTTTAGCTGCTTTGTATAACAAATTGCCTGTTTCGATTCGCTTAGAGCCTTGATACAAGATTTTTGAAATTAGTTTGAGGCGATTTGTTCATTCACATAAATTTTATAGCAAAGAAAGAGTTTTTTCAACTAATTGGTACATTGTAATATTTCTGTTGTTTTTTACACTCTATTTTCTACTTGTTTTGTACTATGTTGCAAATGGGGCGCGTCGCAATGAGTAATTACATCGTGGTGAAGCCTCATACGTCAATAAAGATCAATCAATAATAATAATTTTAATATTATTTCATTTCAAGTTTTTAGTTTCCACCCGAATTAGATCGGATAAAAAGAATCGATACGCAACTTCCCACATGCCTGATTTGTTGAAAATTTAAATTTCAACCCCTCAGGGCAATAATAATGCGGTTCATGTAGTCCCTGGGGGTAGATGATGACGGGAAATATCACAAAACTATCACGGGCTCACCAGCTGCACCGAGTAATGCGAAAATATTGACGAAGTTGGCAAAATTAGCCAAAAATGACTGATCACGATGCCGAAAAATTTAATTTTTTTTTTTTTTTTTAATTTTTAATCCCGATTTGCCTAAAAACAAAATATCGCCATCCTATGAATCATTAACCAGAAGCGACATTTTTTGCATCTACCCAAAAAAATAAAAAATATGCTGTAACTAATTGTTAGAGAAAAATTTGGCTTCAATATTAAAATTGGTTATTAGTGACCTTGACCTTTGAACTACGCAAAAATAGTCAACAGAAAAGTTGTTCAGCACAAAAAAGTTGCGCCTATCACTTATTCTACAAAACCAAAGATTTAAACGTTATTCTGTTTTTCTAAAAACTCATGTTTCCGAAAAAAAAACATTTTAAAATTTTTATTTCAAAATTTAGTCGGAGTTTGCCCTTTTGGTTCCTAAATAATACAAAATGGTGAATTACGATGAAAAAATTGTGACAATTTAAGTTTAAATATTCGTGAACGGTCCCTAATAAGATCCTTTTTGTTACAGTTTGTAACAATGAAACGTAATAATTAAAATTGTTTTATGAAATTGAGGAAAGTTAATTCATCTTTGCGTTATAATTAAAATATTGCAAATTTAATTGAAAATTGGATATTGCATTTAATTAAATTTAGTCAAATTGGAAAATAATGATCCGTTATTATAACAAAAAATTTAAAATAAGAAGCAGCCAATTGGTGGACTGGTCGGAACTCGTTCTCAATCTCTAATTTTTTCTGGAAAATTAATATTCAACCTCGGCGTTTCTCTCAAAGGCGAACGGAAACCCCTGTAGTCCGGCTGATACACACACCGAGCTGGAGAACCATGTTGGCGCGAGGCAAGTCTCTTGACTATTAGGCTGCTTTGTTAGCGCCGGGTCGAGAAACGAGGGCAGCCAGTGCAGTCGGAGAGCAGAGCAGAGAGATTATTCTGACAATAAAAGCGACAGCAGCCCAGCTCTCTCCTTGAACGCGGCGGCGGCGGCGGCGGCAGCGAGATATCCTGCTAGTTGTCTTCTTGCTTGTCACCCCCGCCGCCCCCGCAGTTACCCTGCAGAGGTCCGCCGGGGGCAAATGAGGCTTCGACCTCCGTCGCATCTGTCAAGCAACTTTTTCTTATTCTCTCTTTGCGAAAAAAAAGAAGTGCTGGCGTCCGCCCTTTCCGCGACATTTAACCTCGCGCTTGCTTCCGGCCCACCCCAGGCCTTTCTTTGTCTCCGGCCGCGCGCAAATTGCAACACTCGCTTCTCCGGGCTGCCCTTTAACATGCAAATTCGGCCACTACCTGCAGAAAAACGCCACCAGTACAAAGAAATAATAAAATAATTCGCTACAATAATGCCTACAAAATTGCCAGCACAATTAAACTTAATTCCAAGTTGTAATGAAAATAAAATTTTGGTTCCGAATGACTTAAAATATAATTTGGCAAAAGCTCGGAAATTGTTTTATACACAAATTTGACCTCAAAAGTTGAAGTAAATTTTTCTTATAATTGGAGTAAAAGAAAGGTTTTTAAGTAAAAATTCTTTTCTTCATCATAATTTAAATTAAATTTTGAGTTGATAATATATGTGAGGTATGCGAGGAACGAAAAACGTTTCAAATGTTTTCTTTAACGACTTTAAGGTGATTCTTCTACGGGGTTTTGGCCAAAACTAGAAATGCTGCAATGGATTCCAAATGATTCAGATTATAAGATTTGAACTATTGTGTGTTAATGTTTCAAGTATAAAAATGATTTATTTTCGCCCCATCGCTTCTTTACAAGGGGCCAAAGTAATGTCCGAAGGTCGAAAACGGGTAAAAATCCACGTTTTTCTACCTTCTCATGCTCGTAACTTTCCATTTTGCAAAGTAAACTATAATTTTCTAGATAGCTTTCGATTCGCAAGATGTTAAAGTATCCAAAAAAAGCAAAAAAATTATAACTCTTCTGTCATTTTATTACCCTCAGAGAAATAGCATTTATAAATGGGCCATTAAAATTAAAAAAAAAACTTGATTTCTCAGGGGGTGATAAAATGACAGAAGAGTCATAATTTTTTTTGCTTTATTTGGATACTTTAACTTCGTGCAAATCGAAAGCTATCTAGAAAATTATAGCTTTCTCTGCAAAATGGAAAGTTACGAGCATGAGAAGGTAGAATTTTTACCCGTTTTCGACCTTCGGACATTACTTTGGCGCCTTATAAAGAAGCGATGGGGCGAAAATAAATCATTTTTATACTTGAAACATTAACACACAATAGTTTAAATCTTATAATCTGAATCATTTGGAATCCATTGTAGCATTTAAAGTTTTGGCCAAAACACCTTAATCGTGTCTGAACGTGCGGATTATTTATGAGAAAGAAAATGCAGAATTTAATTTTTCCAAGAAAAAAAAACAATGAAAATTTTGTTTTGGTGGAAAAAATCTGATCCCCTGGCGCTCTGTAAATACTTAATTAACAAAAAAGCACGTAAATAGTGTCCACGCAGCATCATTATTTACGTATTCAGGGCAATGCAGCTGGCGCGCGCGAACAACACTACAACTCTTGTCGCCGATTCCAGCGGTATTTTGTAATAATATGGTGACATACGAGCGTGTGGATCATAAAAAAGTTGGGTCCTTTTTGCACTCGGGATGGCTAATAAATAATAATTACGCCGCAACAAATGTACGTAGAGGGGCGCAAGCAAGCAGCGCACGTACCACCGCCGAGTTTTAGCACACGACGGACACCCTCGCTTATTGTCTTTACACCGGCTCTGCATTAGCCCCAAATATATATATATGAACTTATGCACTTGGGTGGAGGGTACAATTTTCAGACACGACTCCGACGAGGAGGGAGAGTGAAAAACACGAAATTCGCCGCGAATTTCCACACAGGAGGTCGAGCTTCAAAGTTTCGGTCGTGATGAATTGTGGAATCAAGGATGGGCGCGATCTCAAATTTTTGCGATTGCGATCGCGATCTTGAAAATAAAAAATTGTGCGATTGCGATCGCGATCAAAAACGTTGCGATCATTTGCGATCAAATATATTTAAAAAAAAAAAAAACATTTCTGAACGGTTTTTTTATCAATTCTGGTTTCAGAACGAGGAGTCCGAACAAAAATGAACTCCGTAAATGAAAAGCCTTAGTTTAAGAAATTTTTCTGTAAAATTACCTGAAATTGACATTTATTCTTCCAGATTTAGCATTAAATTCGCCCAGATTAAGCATAAAAATTGCTTTCCTCGATCGCAAAAAGATCGCAAATGATCGCGATCATCTTTTCAAAAATTGGTGCGATTGCGATTTTGTCCATCCTTGTGTGGAATTAATTTTTTCTCACAAAAAAACAGAAAATAAATCATGTTTATTCCATTTTGTACTTTGTTGAATTTCACGATCAAGTGTTGAATCGTTGTGTTTCGGCTGCGGGCTGCAGCCATAATTCATGAGCTGTGAAATAATTTTGACAAGAAATTATTACAAAAATCAATCTTTTTTTTCAAACATTTTTCTTTCAAAGTAGCAATTTTCCGTGAAAAATTATTTAAAGTCACATTTTTTCACCAAAATTAACACAAAATTTGACATTCAATTCAAAATTTGTTTATAAACAAATTAATTTTTATAATAATTTTGGTCAAAATATTAAATCGTGTGTTTTAAGCGTACCTTTCTCTGTGGTGGTCGAGAGAAGACTAAATTATTTTCGGTTGGTTTTTCAGAGATAACATAGAGGAAAAGCCGACTTTCAATGTTCATTCCACAACATAAGAAAAGACCTCATTTAAAGGAAAGTTGTTTTGTTATCTTATAATTCTAATATTAATTATAATGTTATTTTTTTAATAATATTATTCATCCTTCAGATAGATCTAATGCTGTAAATTAAAGATTAGGATGATATTATTAGGACGCTCCGAGTTGGGCAGAAACAACAAAACACCTTACCAAGTTGCTTTTCCACTGATCTAGAACCTGAAGAAGGCTGTGAATTACTGCAAAGAGAATAATTAATAGCTTTTTTTCATGCATAGGAAGTTTTAGGCATTTTTTTTATATCAAAACGATCGATTGGTCAAATTGAATGAAACATGATTTTATTGACTGGATGCTCGTGACACATAATTGATTAGTCTTGTCAATTGCCTCTATTAAAATTGATCTGTGGTTTGGCATCCTTTGCGCGTGGGCCGCGCAAAATTGATGAGGTCGTAGTTGCACACTTACTGCTTTTTCCCTCTTGTCGGTGATGATATATTTTTTACTAAATTGTATTTCTTTTTTTTTTAATTTGCGCATAGTCGCTTTGTCTCTACATCCAATGATGGTCGCAATATATACAGTCAACATAAAATATATCCGTTATCATTATGTGTGTATAAAGAGAGCCGTTTTCATATTCATATATAACATGGGAGGGTTCTTTTCATGTTTATTTAAATTACAGTGCATTTTATATCTCGTTAAATCCATCATAAAGTAATGTAATTTGTGTGTTTTGAGTTGTGTGTCTTTGTGCACGTCAACTACACTCAACTACTTTTCAACCGAAATTCATACAAAAGCTCTTGTGATATAATTAATTCCTTGATGATAATATTAGAAGAGTGCAGTTTAGAGGGGTTTCTTCAAATACTTTTAATATTTTCAACTCACTTTCTCTCTCTTCGGACACTGCCGTCGTGTAAAACATTCACAGTAATTATAGCAGGCGGTCATTATTTGCCAAAACAAAATAACAAAAAACTTTCCAACTTTTAATTAATTGTTAAAAATTGATGATGAAGTATCTTCAATTATAATATTCTTGATTTTTTAAAAATTGAAAGTTTTACCACTTGGGACCTCCTCATAAAAAAAAGAACAGATGTGCTCCTAATTTTCAGATGCATTGTTCTATTTATCTAGAACAGTGAATTTGATCATTAAATAAATTGGGACTTTATTTATTCTTAATGAATTTCTTAAAAAAATCCTTTGTTATTAAGATTGGATTATAGCTAAGAAACTCCATCATCAATGTCAAAATTTGAAAAAATCCACCAACAAAATTAAATTAAATAAAAATATTTTCTCTTTTTGTTTGTTATTATTCATTAAAAATAATTAAAAGGAAAATGAAGAGATCGGGCTTTTCCTCGTTGTAAAATTTGTTTTCATTCAAAATCAAAACGTCTCTTTTGGCCACGGTCTGCAACCCTATTTCAGGAGCTAGAAAAAAAAATCAAATTTTGGTGTTTTTCAATTTTGCTGATTTTTTTAAATTTTTTTTGTTCATGAAATAGGGTCGCAGACCGTGACCAAAACTTTTTTTTATTAATAAAAACCATTTTAAGAAAAGTCCAATCTCTTCATTTCAATGATCATCTCCTCAAATGTCACTTCAAACAAAATAATTAAAAGATCATCAAATTAATAAATGATTTGGGACGGTAGCTGTAAAAATTTTCCGCCTTTTTCTAATAAAAATGCATAATTTGAAAGAAAAAAAAGACAGCACACTCATCCATCTTCACAATAAAGCGCAGCTTGTTTGATATCAGCGCCGGGCAGTGTCCCAAAAATCCAAACTCAAAACACTCTCCGACGATAGGATTGATTTTGGTCCGGAAGATCCAGGGGCGGGCTAATTTTACAATCTTTTTTGTTGTTTAATAATTATTATACAATTTGATCGCGTAAACCGCGGGACACCGATCCGAATCACTGCAGCATTCACACTGGTGGAAGATTGTGTTGTCACTCTCGCGTCTGCTTGCGCCGCGTCCAACGTGTTTTGTCACTCGGGAAATTTTGGCACTTGGAAATTCATCATCACCATTTTCGTCGGCGGCACTGGGAAAATCAATCGTGGCGCAGTTGACACGACGGAGCCGCTCGTCCGTCGTGGCGTGAGCAAGATATAGTTTCAGTTAATATGAGACACGCTCGCTGGCTCGCTTTTAATTAGCAGGTAAACGAATGGGCCAGATGCCTCGTATGAGCACGGCGGTGGCGCTGGCGAGCGCTATTTGCGGTTGTCCACACCAGACGGACATGCTGCTCGAGCCTGCAACAATTTGGAATTCAAATTTACTCGATGCATCCTCCTGTGGACGAGCTAATTGCCTGTCGTGCGGCAAATAAAATATGCATGCTCTCTAGTTTTCGGCCGCCGCCGCCGCGAGCAACAGTGGCCGATGCACTTTTGCTCTTCAAAGTGAGCGCGGTTTTGAATATAATTAAAAACGATTAATTACACAGTTTCATTCGAGAGCAAAACGTTGTGGGAATTTTAATGAACTCTGGCCTAATTTCAAAATCATTAAATTTCATCAATTTAAAACTGGTAATGTAGGTTTTAAGGAGAGGCTTAAGCAAAAAATAAAAATTTTAATAAAAAATTTTCTCTTTATTAGCATTGGTTTGTAGATTTTAGTTGCGTGAGACTTAGTAAGAAAATTTGAATTTATTGGGAGAAACTGAATTTTGAAAACTTAACATTGTTTCTTATGGGAATTTACTTAAATAGTTTTTTTTTCTCAAAATTGGCTGAATAAAATTGATAAAAATTTCACCAAATCACGTTAATTTTACCCAAATTAAGATGGAAAAATAAAATCAATAGGTCAGTTGACATAAAAATTTGCATTTTGATCTTATGGGGAAAGATTGGGAGTATGAATGTCATAAGCTCCTCGTTAATAATTTCATTATTGAAATTTCTAAATAATGAGGCTCTGATAGGCCTTAGAACTCCTGCTTCCGCCTTTACACTCTTGATGCCCCTTGATGGCCTGCATGAAAATCAACTTAAAACTCAAGGAAAACTTGTAACATACAACAAATATAAGAAAATTTAGAAAAGAAACCCTGAATAACACAAAATTTCAGCAATTATATGTGGCAGGGTGGGTAAAAAAAAAAACACGAATTATTCTTGTACTTTAAAAATGCACAAAAAAATCACTTTTTTGTTGATATTTTTATAGAATTTTAATTTAATGTGTGTATCTTCAAAAATATCAAATCTTGAACCTTTTTTTTCTGGCGCACAAAGTTTGATACTAAAAATAATGGAGAGTTGTAAAAAATTAAGCCCCTGAAATAAAACTCTTGATGCTTTCTGTGCATAAAATAAAAATAAAAAACCGGCCCTCTGGTCACTAGAATGGAAAAGATGTTGTGTGGCGACAGAAGCAGCTCTGCTTGGCAGCCGCTCAGCAAAAAAAAAGAAGATTTAACGTATATTCGGAGCAAAGGCGCTTTATTTACTTAAAGATTATCGTCGAATTTTGAGAGCGGGCTAAAATCTAATAACGATTATAAGCCCCTTTGGCGTTGCAGAAAGGAGATTTTGAGGTTTGGTCATGGCAGGGTCAGAGGGGTAAGCCTCGGCAGTCGGGAAATGTCACGATCCGGCCGACGATGTTGCCAAAAAAAGAGAGAGTGTCGGAGCCGGAGATTTTGCGTCCGTCGCCGGTCAGGCCAACGGATCTAATCTTTCTCTCCTCGGATCCAATATCAGTTCACTTTATAAGCGCCGGCGAGAGTTTATATATCTAATATTGACCAGGCATGCATCTTCTTCTTTTTTTTATTCTTATATCCCAAACATCCGCAAATGCGCTTTTTTCCCCGGCGAATTTGCATAAACATATTCACGAGTGGCATTCTTTGGGGCGACGGGAAAATCTCTATTGCTGCCACTGGCCGTCGGAAGGCTTATGTGTGCGCGAGGGAAAAAAAAGTAGCAACCAATATTGCAATAAGATGTGCTTGCTTACAGCGGCGCGGCTTTGCAGCGTTTAAATTTATTTGAGACAAAGTTTAGCGCCTCGCGCGCGCGTTAAACCAACATAAAACTTGATTGCCTCTCATGCGGGGATTAAGCGCAAAAATTTATCGAGCCGCCTCTCGCGGAAAAGTGCCTTTGACATTTATTAAATTCGCGCCGCTCATAATTGATTGCGCTTAACACTGTGGACCTCGCAACAAACACGTCCAGGCACAAATATATCGCAAAATATAACAAAATTAACAAACCTGAAATTTCAATCCATAGCTTTTCTCTAATTATTCAAATAGAAAAATTAATCAAATTGAATTTCTTGAAAATTTAAATAGAGAACAAGTGTCTACTTTAAAATGTAATTGATGTTCATAATAAATTTTAATTGTTTTTATGTGAAGAAAATTTGCTTAAAATTTAAAATAATATATAATATATAATTATTAATTATTGGTATGGATATTTTCATTTCAATGAATTTAAATTAATTAAAATAAAACCAGAAAATAATAAACCGTTTTTAATCGAATCTGCAAATAATTTCTAATTAAAAATGAGAACATACGGGCGGATTAGATTTAAAATAAATTGGATTTTTTTCTAATAAAGAATATATTATGCAAAAGGTCGACCAAATGGATGAAGCCGGTGAAATTTTTGAAAGCGTCTCACGCCCCGTGTTTTTTTTTTTTTTTTTTTTTTTTTTTTTTTTACAAAAGAAATTTGGTTGAGTCAGCCAGACTCGGCGCGTCAATGATGGCGAAAGGGTTCCGAGTTTAATGAAATCACCAGTGCTCTGGCGCTTTTTGCATTACGCGCGCGCGACAGAAAGGAAACCACATTTCAGAGAAATGGGCTCCATCTTGGCACCTTTGACGTGGCTTTGCCCAAAAATGGATCGCCGTCGCACCGCAGACCTCGGCCCCTATCAAGCTCCGTCCGGGCTAAATTCGATGGCAATCTCGCCGCGTCGGGATTTTGAGGATATTCGCAGGGAAAAATTAAAATTTGCTCACGAATCGGTTGCAGAGGAAAATCGACCAGCTTTATTTCTTGCTTGAGTGGCTTTGAATAAAAGAATATTGTGTGCGCTGGACGTCGAGAAACACATTTTCTAGAAGTGCGCGATGTCGGATTGCAAAGGTGTCGGTTCCTTTTTTCTGATCGTTGAATGGAAGTCGTTACTTTTTCTACATGCAAACGCCTTCTTTGTAAAGTCAAAGCCATGCAAGCATGAAGTGGATAGACAGAATTTGTGTTTCACAGAATGTCTAAGTAGCTCGGGAAACGCCTGTGTATATTGGAGAGTGGAACGTTTATGGTGTTTGTTATTCCATTGTAATGGTAAACGCGCGGTCGAGCAAACGGCTAAGCTTATTTGATCATTTAAATATAATTCAATTTATTTAGTTAACTTCATTTAATAATATTATTTAAGTATTTGTATTAAATAAAAAGATTTACTTTCTTTTGCTGTTTTTTTAATAAGAAAATATTTTAAATTTATTAAAATAAAAATAAAAATACTGTCGTTTAAAATTATAAAAAGCCTCCGCTTTTAAAAAGACATAAATTCCGCCATTTTTTTTTTTTAAATAAGCACAGCATTAATAAAAATCCTGAGAAAATCTTGATTAGAGTGGTTGAGGGCCAGTACCTTGATCACCATGCGAATCTGCAACGGATGGAGGTGCAGGTCTGGGTTTGGGGGTCACCGCAGACACCTCTGAAGAGGAGAAACTCGCCCCCCTCTTGGTGCCAGACGCCTGTTCGCCACCGAGAGGAGTGATTTCTGAGGGCCGAGTCGAGTTTCTGCCGACCACACGCTCTGCAATTATGCACAAAAAGCACCCCCGGGTCAGCGATCTGCTGATTTTTTTGTCCCACAGAGAAAATAACAAAGCTGTACACACTCTTTTTTTTGTTTTTACTGGCAATGAGTTTTTTTAAAAAAAAATAAGCTTTTGGCTTAAAATTTTTTTATATCAAACAAGGAGACGAGGAAGTCATTTGAGAAAATGTGCAAATGAGATTTTGGTTTGACAAAACATCAGCACAACATGCCAAGCCCCGGGCTTGATGAAGTAATTCAGCCAGGGTAGTGTTTTCTGGTGGGTCTTCTTTTTAAGTTTCATTTTAATATGGTTGTTTTATTTAAAGATAGAGATGATTTAGGGGTTGAAGTTTAAGTAGAGGAAAAGTGCACATGCGCAGAGGTTTTCTAAAAAGTGTAAAACGTTTTGCAGTGTAAACATTGAAAACTTGACAGAAAATCAGTAATTTTAAGGTTAAAGGAGCAAACGTTGAGTAAGCACACGAAATGGTTGGCACAAAAGAAAACGGGCAAAATAAAAACATTTCCCAGCAAATAAACGAGGTCTGAAGGCAGTCTTTTGCGAGGCAATCATTTTATGCAGCTCGCCAAGCGAGGATAACGCAAATAAGATGATTTTTCACCGCGCCGCGCAGTTTTAAATTGTGTGCTTTTGCGACAGACGGATGAGTTGAGAGGAGCGCCAGGCAGCGGCGGCAACCCTCCGAAATAAAGGGGTGATTCATTACGAACACCTGGCAGAAAGTGCGGGGCCGCTCAAGATTTACAGGAAATAAAAAAAAAAGAGGAGAAGTGTATAAATTTCGGAACAAAGGAGCAGAGGCAGAAGAGAGAAATATATAATTTGCGCAAAAACAGCAGGCAGCTGCAGGCAATTAAAATTAAGAGTCGCATGCAGAGAGAAGGAATAAAGTAGCGTTATGTGCAGTAATTTGTGGGGACAGAAAACCATGTCCTGTTTGTAAATAGACAAATTCCCTGTCCAAAGTCCAAAGGAAATAAAAGAAAAGTAGAGAAAGAAAGAGAAGTTGGGAAAAGCAAGAAACTCACCATCTTTGCTTGCTCCACTGCGAATTTCAGTCGCTTTCGGTGGAACCGATGGCATTGGGATTTCTGAAAGTAGAGATTCAGCCTTTCAGCAAACGAGACTTCTCGTCAAAGCTTTGTTATTTATTTTGTACACATGTGTGTGCCGTGAAATGGACAGCAATTTGCTTTTCTGTGCGCTCGTAATATCGATCGATTGGTCACTGCTGTAGCAATTTTATCGCCAAGTGGATTATGATATTAAATAATTTTAATCGCGAAGTGAGCGGCATCATCATCAATATCAATAAATATCGCGCTATTGTTGTTTCATGTTATAGTGCGCTGGACCCCTCCCCTGCTCTCGCCATCAAAATTTACATAAATGCGCGTGCTTCACGAGTAATAAACAGGCCGATGTGATCGACCAAGCAAATAACTCTTTCGCCGCACTCGCAAATAATGCATCATATTTTGCTCGGGCCGGGTGCAAGCCTGCGTGTTTGACACTCTCTAGCAAATAGGGATTAATCGTCCGATACTTTTCCCGCTTGTCTCCGCACCGTGATTTATTCCCGATTTATTAATTTATTGTCTCGCTTACTTTCACCACTTTTCGGGGAAAAAAAATAAACAAAAGTGAATGTATCGTCAGGCGGTAGTTCTCTGAATTTTGATTAAATGTGATTGACTATTCACATCTCCCGACTGAAAAATAAAAATAAAAACGGATTGCATGCTTACGAGTGAATACATTTTTTATTTTGTTAATTTAATTAATTGGCCTGATTGAGAAGATAAGAATGGGAAGATATAGGCGAACACCGATCACAATAATTTTCTTTACAATAAGAGCCTAAATAAAGTTGAAGTTTAAAGCTTGAATTTAACCATTTTGAAGTTGAAATTTGTGAACAAATTGAGTTTTGCAGTTTCTGTGAAAAGGTGTAAGATGTGCAGTTTGCCAAAATAAAAATGAGAAGCCCGAAAATAAGTTTTGCTGAAAGTTGAAAAAACAGCATTCTTGGAATGAAATGAAAAAGTGGTGCACAAAAAATGTATAATTATTCCGTGTATAATACCGTAAAGTCTAATGGATCCCTCGGTTTCGCCGAGCGAGTTCTTGGCAATGCACCGGTAGTTGCCGAAATCCTTGTCCCTGAGGTTCCTGATGGTCAACTTCATGTGCGTGCGGTAGCTGTTCTCCGTGGTCGACGTGATGTACTTCTTGGTCGAGAGCAGCATCACCGAGTCGTAAACCCAATAGCTGATTGCTCGCGGGTACGCCTCGGTGTGGCACTCGATGGTCACGTCTGTGCCTGCAGGGGCGCCCACCAACTGGTTCGGCACCCATATCATCGGCAAAACTGGAAACAAATAATTAAATGCAAATTAGATTCATATTTTTTTTAAAAAGCTCATGTAAAATTTATTAAAAAACCTAAACATTTACATTTTTCAAAAAATAAATTAAATTTTTGGTAAGATAAATATATCAATTGAAGTTTTTGTAAGTGAAATAAAACTTCACAATGGTCAAAATTTTAGATCATTTTTATTTTTAATGAGCAAAAGCAATGAAATATGACTGGTTAGGCTTTAGCAAAAAACGGCCTGATAAATTTTGATAATAAAATTTTTAATTTTTACATTAGCATCGGTTTGTAGTTGTTAGTTCGATGGATACTTAGTAAGTAAATTTGAATTTTTGGAAGAACAAAATTTTTAAAATTTTTCTTATGGGAATTTTCTAACAATAGGATCATTTTTTCTCTCTCAAAATTGGCATCAGGGTTGACGAGCGCTCTGAAAGAGCGCTCAAAAGAGCGGAGCGCTCGCGCTCGCGAGCGGAGCGCGAGCGCGAGCGTCGATTTTTTTCATGCCGCGAGCGGGAGCGCGAGCGTTTTTTCAAAAGAGCGCTGAAAAAGAGCGCTCATTTACGCTCTTTTTAGGGACCAAAATTGATGAAAATTTCACCAAACCACATTCATTTTACCCAAAATAAAATCAATCTTAGGTCATTCAACACCAAAAATTTACATAGATCTTATGGGAAAGGATTGAGAAGTTTTTTTATAGTGTAGATCAGTATAGATGTCTTAAGCTCCTCGTTAATATTATTATTGTTGTTTATTCGTCCAAATTGTTACATCACATTGTTTACATACAGATTGTTGAAAACATTTATTTGGAAAAAAGAAATTGTTGGACAAAACGGCACCACCACTAGCAAAAATTTTGCTAAAACTTCCGAGGCCAAAAAGACCCCATCCGCCGCAGTGAGCCTCGGTTGACTAAGTTTTGTTCTTTATTATGGAGGTTTTAGGAGTGACCCTTAACGAGCTTCTTCTGGCAAAGCCAATTCAGTTAATTGCTTGATTGTTGCACATATTTTAATTCTTGAGTCTTATTGTAAAAGACTCCTTTGAATTGTTTAAAAGGATAAAAATAATTTTCTATACACTTATTTTAAAACCATTTTGCGCAATTTAAAGCGGAATTTGCCAGACCATTCAAATAAGTGGTCCGTTTATAAGAATCCTCTTGAGACTTTGCATTGTATTCCCAAGAGGGATAGGCAGTTAACAAAAATTAAAAAAAAAAAAAAAAAAAAAAAAAAAAAAAAAACTTTGAATACAACTCGGTGCTTTTTGGCCAGAAACTCTAGGAATTGTTTTACAACAGCAGCCATTAATAAGACGGTGCCGCATAGAGAAGCCGCAAAGAGGCAGAAAAAATAGCTGAACATGTCGGCAACTTTTTATATTCGGGGCCGCGACGCTCACACACATCCACATTTTGCGCCGCACAATCGACATTAGGGAAAGTTGGCTTTGGCTATGCTCGCGCAGCCCGTGTAACAGATGCAACTAATGCGAGTGTCCTTGTCCCATCTCGCCGCCACTTTTTACATTTTTTTTCCGTCTTCTCGCTTTTTTTTATTTTCACCGCGCGCACGTATTGTAGTCGCTGTAGTGAGCTGGGGCTTTCGGAATGGAACATTCATGAGCGGAGCAACCGCCCTTCGCCGCGAATCTAGATATTTGATATTTGGCACGGCGCTGCCGCAGACTCCGCCGCCGCAAGAAATATTTCCCTCGCGAGCAGATGAGTGCTTTACTGATATCAGGGCCGTGTTATGGCTCTCGCTTGCTACACGACTGCAATAGTAATGCAGCACACAAGTGTGTGTTTGTACACGACCGATCGCGCGCTTACGACTGCCACATGCTTCCGAAGACGTTCGCCCAGTCGATGCTTCAAACGAATAACTTGAAAAATTCGCTATCTAATAATCGCACGCATCTGCAACTTTTTTTCAGCTGAATGAAAATTTCAAAAAATGGGATTCGTGCTGCGATTTATAAAAATTTAGATTCCACTGGAAATCAGATTTGATGATGAAAACGTCGGAAAGTATATTTTATATAGATTATGAGCTAATTTTTAAAGACGTTAATTTAACAAAATTTTGCTTAGCAAACTTAAAAAGAGTGAAGACGAGGTATTTTCAGGTATTTCAAAAGAGTACTTGATCTTTAAAACTAATGTTTCTCTCTCTAATGATTCTCTCTATCTGATTTTAAAGTTCCATGAATAAAATTAATACCTTTTGCGATTTGTTCGCCAGAGATGCTGCCATTTCTTCACATAATTTTCCATTTCATTTATGACTAATTTGTGAAGAATAAACAAAGCAATGAAATAATGCTATCCGCGGGGAACAAAATAAAATTTTTGTTTTGTATTGTTTCTTGATAAAAGTTAATAAAGAGTAGAAAAATCCTAAAATTGTTTTATGTTTAACTTTATATTTCTGAATTTATGTATGATTATTTGGGCAGATATTGCCTGAAGATTAGCGTCGTCAATAAACTTTGAAATTGAAACTATGTCTGTAGAATATCTATGTATATGTACATATTTTATTAAATGTATCATACGGCACTGGCTTTTTTAGATTGTGCAACGTCAAAACCCACAATCAGATCTGATAAGGCATATATGGGGAAGTAGTGTTGTTTTATAATATATAGCCTCTATTAAGCCAAGTAAGCAGCAAAGATTAGTTTTTCCTGAAGTTTAAATTCTGATTATTGGCAGAAACCACATCCTGAGATAATGAAAAGCATGCAGCGAACTTTGAATAAAAAACCCCTTAAGCTTATGTTCAAATGGCGTCGCCATGGTTGGACGGCAGGCTGGTGCTCAAGCTTCTACCCATTGTATTTCTGATTCTGATACATAGCAGGTAGCTAAATTTATCATTTGTATAAATGCAAGCGGATGTAATTTGATAATTATTTGAATTTAATCAAAATTATTTTTGTCAATTTTTTTTTTTAATTATGAATTGATTTAAAGTATCGAACATATTTATTATTTACATATTTATTTAACAGGATTGAAGTGTAACATGAAATAATTAATTCAACTTAACATATACATATATAAAAATACTTATATTTTTCATACTTACAATATTATTTTTGCTCAATTTTGATTGCTTTTAGTGTGGAAGCTACCCGAGGAACACATTCTAAAAATAATTTAGGTGAGTTTTCTAAGCTACAGCAATAATCTAAATTTATGATTGATTTGAAGAACAATAAATTGCACAAGTAATTTCTTTAAATTTAATGATGTATCTTAAATTATGATTAAATTTCCATGATATTTTAATTACAAGCTACTGCATATAACAATAACATATCACTTTATATTTTTTTTTTCGGAGAATTTGTACATATTGAAAAAAAATTGATGAGATATAATTAATATTATTTAATTTTTAATCAATAATTTCTTTTAAAAATAAGTTGATCATATTTCACAGATTGTGAATGGAAGGAGGATTTGTGCAACGAAGCTCGTCCTTTATTCATCAACCCGCAAATGAAGGTTGGTCCATTTTCAACTTTGTACGCGCCTCTGCCACCAAAAATTGGAAAACACAACCCGGCCCTGATGCGGGTGCCGAATGGTCAAAAGGTGGTCCTAGCGTGCTCCGGCAAAAGGAACTCACTGGTGCGACGTAGACGCAAAACGTACGCCGAGTTGGAATGCCGTGAAGGGACATTCTACGAAAACAACGCGAAAGTTGACGACTTAAAGACACCCTTGAGCGAGTCATGCCACTCAAAGCAAGTCGTGACCTTTGAGGAGCACGAGAATAACGGCGAACTGAAGACCTTTGACCTCTCCATGCTGGTCATCGCCTCTAACAACGAGGTGTACTTCAAGGTGCGCGTGCTTGACGGCGTCTTCGACCAGAACTGGAATGTTCTGCTGACCAGGATGACGATGACCAAAGACATCAAGAGAGCGGTGTGCGTTGGCAAAAGGTACGAAGGTTTCTTCCACGCTTACGGCAAACAAGATTTGATAGATATTTCCTCAACGTACGGCAAAAATTGGTACACACATGTAATGTCCTCGACGTGCCTTCCCTCCGCCGTGAAGAAGTTACGTAGTTCAGACGTTCTTTACAAAATGTTCGGCACATCAACTGTGCCCGTCGCCGACTCAGAAAAGTACCTGTCGAGGGGCCACCTGTCGGCCAGCAACGACTTCCCCTTCAAGTATCAACAGGACGCGACCAGCTCGATGCTCAACGTGGCGCCACAGTGGCAGAGTTTCAACCTAGCTTGGAATACAGAAGTCGAGGAAAAGACCCAAAGTATGGCTGCCAACACAGAGAAGGGTCTTGTCGTATTGACCGGCACCCTCGGCACTCTCAAGTTGCCCCTGGATTGTGGCTGGACGGGGAAGAGTCGAGATCGGAGCATCAACCGAATGGTGATCAACACGGACAAGAACAACAACATTCTGGTGAAGGACATCACCATCTACAAGAACAACTACAGGGTGCCCGAGATCTACTGGAAACTGACGTACCCTGTGGGTGCAGAAGGCGATGTGATGCAGGAGGGAACGGTTAAGATCGGCTTCAACACTCTCCACACTTCGGGCCAACTGGAAAAAGAAAACCAGCTCTACCAATTGCTGAACGGTTATTGTAAAAAAATGGTGAACAAGGAAGTAGCGATTTTTGACTGCTCGGTGGGGAATTTCTTCTTGTCGGTCGATGCTGATTGCGAACCACTGCAGCTGCCGCAGAAACTGATGAAGCTGCTTGAAGGAAACTGAAGGAAACGTTAAGAAATTGAAACAAACAATTTATTACAACATTGGAAATTTTAAAAGCATCCTCGCTGTGCGTAAAAAAATAATTTAGATTCAAAAAAAGTTCTTATTTTCATTTTAGTTTGAAATTTATGATTTTGATTTATTTTGTTAAGTAAAGGTGAAAGTTGGGCCGCAGAGTGGCGAAGTGAGCGAGCTAATTACGCAATAATTTCATTTCATTTTATTTCCTTACAACAGGTCAAAAGCATTTGAGTCAAAATTTACATTACGGAGAAATAGGCTTTACAGTACTAGTGAACAACTCACTGAAAACTCATATATCATTGAACTGAAACAAACAAGAAATTTACCTCCGCCCTCAATACTCGCGCCGAACTGTAGCCTTAAAAAATTAATCTATTAATAATAAGTGAATACTTTGACTAAGTAGAAATAATGCACAACTTTGTATGGAAAAATGCAAAGTTTAAGGATGTATTTACAAAACGATTCTGCAAAATAATTATTCTGAAATAATAATAATTTTAAATATAATACAAAAACTGACTGTACGTATTGTAAATTTTGCAGAGATTTTTGTCCACAATATAATAATTAAAAGTTGCTCAGCAAAGAAAATGGGCCGAAATTACTCTTTTACATTTATGTGTTTTAGTCTTACTCCATGTTTTCACCTACTATGTTTAAAAAACATTAGTTTCTCTATAGAAAAAATTTATTAATGAATTAATGAAGAAAAAAATTAATCCCACGATGCAATGAATCGGCTAATATCTGATTTCCCAGCTGTTTGAACATTTCATTTGCTGCTGCATCCCCCTGGACGACAAATTACGTGTGTATTTTTTGCCACAATGGGGCGTACGGGCGGTGCGTCCGGGATATATTATACATATTTCGTATGCTGCGGAACAAAACACATATCAAGCATAATAATAGTAAGCCTGGCCTCGGGACTTGCACTTATTCACGCTGTTGTGTAAATGTCAAGATAATGTAGGATGGCACTTTGTGTGTTGCGGCCTCTATTATAATAATTATTATCCTTTTTGCCTCTCGTCGTCGTCGTCGTCGGTGGAGAATACATTGTTCTGCCGCTCGCTCTCTCTCTCGTATTTACATGAATGTAAGTGAATGTAAGAGAAGCATTGTTTGCTGTTCAGACCGACGGGGCTGCTCCTTTTGTTTTAATTTCCTACATGGCAAAAATTCCGCAGGATATTAGCATTAGCCTCTGGAGGTTCACCATTTTTCGCGCGCGTGCATATATAATATTCACATACACGTCGGCAATGGTAAGCAAAATAGGCGGTATTTTCCTTTGGTAATAAGGCCATTTATTTGTCGGCTTTAACTTTTCCTAAAACACATTTTTTTTCTATTTTTATTGCGAATTAAAATTTTAAAATGAAATTAACAGAGTCAAGAGCTACTCTCATTGTCAGAGATATAAAACAATTAGGGCAATTTATTTTTATTTGACAGCCCTGACAAGATTTATCACATCATATTCTGAATTCATAGTAAGAAATGAGGGAAAATTATGCTGCAATAGACAAAATACATCATGTTGATGTAAAAATTAAAAATAACCTAAAATCACACCTTTGCTGAAAATTCTCGTATTTTACATCTATTTATTTAGAAAATAACAACATATTTTAACCTAAAATCACTCTTACTCCATTAGATCTAATTTTTTGATCCTTAATTTCACCTTAAATTTTACCCAAAAATGCATACTTCAAAAAATTCACCAAAAACAATTAATGACGATGATGTAAAAAATATTCACCTATATTTTTCATATATTATGGCTTTTTTCAGGTAAAATAAACTAAAAATAAACCTAAACAGTCACCGATATCGCCAATAAATATCATATTTTTAACCCAAGCCTCTTCATACTTTCATTTTCGTATTTCCACTTCATATTAATTAATATTGCAAATATTTTACATCAAAATTTTGTCTCTGCGACTGTTTTGCATGCAGATGTTTCTGATGAATTTCTACTCAAAGTGGGTCGCAACACGAGATTTGCTCGAAACTAATTAGAAAGGCGTCGTCCGGCGAACGAGAGACGGGAACGGCATAAATTCGCTCTTCCGACTCTTGATTGTCGCGAGTAGCTTCGACCTCGGCGCTCCCTCAGGATGCCGACGGTGCGCGCGGGGGATGATGATATTCGCAGTTGGCGGGCCTGTTTATTGTTATGACGTGCCGCACGCGCCTTCCTCATGGGTAATCTATATTCCCGGCTAATTAATTGATTTTGACACCGGCACCTGAATTATTCATGGCGGCGCCGCGCTGGCTGCAAGCGCCAAAAATTGGCGCAGTCTCTGAATAAATTAATTAGTTAATTAATTAACGCGTCAGTGCCAATTAAGCAGGGCGACGACTGCTTTCTTGCCGAATTAAGCCGGCGCGCCGTAGATTGATTTCTCGTCTCGTCTTGACTGCGTTTGTTACACGCATGTAATCAAAAGCGGGGTCGAGACTCGAGACGAGCACTCGGGGAAAGCAAGCGCAAGATTATCAATCTTCGCGGGGGTTCTACAAGTTAGTTCCGATGAGAACTTAACAGTGACTAATTCTTCTCTGCAGGCTAATTACGATTAAATTGACTTGGCCGTATTAATCAATTTACCAATTAAATGAGCGCAAATAAATAATTAAATTAATAAGAACTTTGTAATTTTATAATAAAATTTAAATTTTAAAAAATGCAATTTTTTCCAATTTTGTTTGCTAAACTTTTTAAAAGGATGGAACCACTTGAGGGCAGCAAGTGACCAAGTTTGCAGGTCAATCGAAGGTGGAAAATAAAAATATAACGTTTTTTGGCCCTAAAAAATATGCAACCAGAGGGGAATAAATTTTTAAAATATTAATGATTTTAAAATAACGTTTGCAAGATTGAAATTGGTCTGTTCTGAGGAGTTACAATTACAAAAATTGGATTTTCTTTTCATCCTATTTGAGTAAAATTGAGTAGGTTTCAATGCATTCTATTAAAAAATTGTAAAATTTGAAAAATTTCGTAGGAGATTTCATTATTTGATTTCATACTAATTAGTTTCACCAAATCGTAGATCAAATAACAAGATTTGATTCATTTTTGAGTAAAACTTGGCTGTTTGGCTTCCCTAGCTGTTTGTTGGGGCCAAATTGCGTGGAACCATCATGATTACGGTGGCGCGTGCAGCGAGAATTCAGTGTCCTGAGAGAGAATATTGGGATGATGGATGCCTCCTTTTATTAACGACGAAGCTAGTTGTTGTTGTCTTTGGCCGGCGACGAAAGGGAAGGACCTTTGCCGGGCGGAAGGGAAACGAGAGATAATATTAAGGCTGTCACTCTTTGACACGCGGCAAAGAAAGAAATAAAGGCGCCACCTATCATTTCGCGCCCATCTCGTTATTAAAGAAAGAAGAGTCTCTTTTTTCATGCCTACCTACCGAGAACGGAATCCAATTACCGCGACTAAACCGTCCATTTGCAATCTTCAGAATTAGTCCTTTTCGGTGTCAAGTGAAGCAACTAGATCCGATTTCAAAAACGCCGGAGCGCACAAATGTTGTAGCAAAAAGAGCGGAAAGATAATTCTCAAAAGCTCGTCCTCTGCTCACCCACGTTGTTGGTATGTTTTTTTTCTGTATATGGATTTTTCTGCTGCTCGTTATCGTTGTCGTGAGGCACGCAAAGCTCGTGAATTTTTGGGACTAATTTAAATTCTGACTGTTTGGGCTAATTTAAATTTATGGCTAAGTAAGCGAAATGAAAATAAATCATCGTGTTTTGTGAAACACGGCGCACAACATGAGGATGAATGCATTTTTTCGTGCGCGACACGAGAAAGCTATTACGCAGCGCGCGCGGAACTATGTCGTGACTGATTTTTTTCCGCTCTCCCGTATGTTTTGCTAATGGGAATTTCGCAACCCGATCCCGACCGAAGGTGTCTCTTTAATTTAGAAAAGGACACGAAACTTCAGCGTCACGCATCGCGTCAATCTAAAATTCCGTTCAATGCGGGATTTTTTTTATTTCATTTTGAGGCTTTTTGCTCGCGTACAGATGTGATTGCGCTCTTCCTCCCCAGCGTCTGGGCGACCCATCCATTTTTGCACCCTCTGCAATAATATCACAACTTAATGGTATTGAAAGAGATCGAGCGCGGAGCAAAACTGCGCGATACCAACTCGCTGCGGGGGCTCGTGCATAACATTGTGACAATCTTGGGAAATGCAGCAGTGATTTTATTTCCTCCGCGCGCTCTGGTTTCTTTCGCAAATGCGATTCGCTACACCAGAGATGCTGCTGGCACCAGCGGCGCTTTACATGTTGCTGTGTTCTACATTTTTGTATCAAATTTATCTCTGCGTATTCTGCTCAATTACGCTGCATGCACAATTTGTGTTTCGTCGAAAGCTTCATGGAACGGAAAACTGGACCTCCGTTGCCGCAAACGCGGTAGCCAAGGGAACGGCACGTGGCCTAGGATCAACTTAACGTTACATTATAATCTTGCGATAAAAAAGAAATAAAAAATAGATGACTACGAGATATAAGCTACTAAACTGGAAATAAACTAATTTTTGAAATTTACGTATTATTTTCTGAATATTAAATTATTGAAAACACAGAAAATATCCAATCGATATCAACTTTTGACCAACTAATTCTATCACTTAACAGGAAATCATACCTCATTTTCCGCCCTCTTTTGATCACGATTTTATATAATAATTTTTACTTAATCACAAAAACGTCAGCAAATTGAAAAGCCACAATTTGAAACAAAAAATTCACAA
This sequence comes from Neocloeon triangulifer, assembly GCF_031216515.1. Lineage (NCBI taxonomy): Eukaryota > Metazoa > Arthropoda > Insecta > Ephemeroptera > Baetidae > Neocloeon > Neocloeon triangulifer. Next base: position 1,802,417 of record NW_026775555.1, on the reverse strand, counting down.
TATTAAAACTGGCAAATTTGAGTAACGACCTATTTCACAAGCAAACGCGCTGCTCGCTGAATAATACAAAAATGAGCTACAAACCTAAAGACAGATTGATTGGGAGAGGAAATTTTTCTTGCTCATGAAATAGGGTCGCAGACTGTGACCAAAACTGGTAGAACAGTTTTTATTTTGAATAAAAACAATTTTTACAAAGAGGATAAAGCCCGAGTTCTTCACTTCCATGATCATCTCCTCAAGCGTCGATTTCTTCAATCATGTTTTAACATTTTTTTATTGGCATCAAGGAATAAATTTATTAAATAAGCGAATCTCACCACTAGACTAGGGCGAAAGCTGCAAATCCCAAACACAATTCGCGACTTGCGAGAGTTTTATGAAGCGGCGGCGGCGCGCATTTTGTTGTTGTTGCTGCACAATGCTCGACTAATGCCCGGAGCACGCGAATTTAAATAAAATAATAAATACGGCGCACCGAACATTAACATTTCAGGGCGTAATTCCTGGGCGGGCGCGCAGCACTCGGGCTGCGAACGAGCGGATTTAATCACAGTCGCAGATTAATTCAGTTGTACATCCCGGGCCTTTTGGCTCGTGCCCGCCATTCTCTCTCTGTGTGTTTGTTCATTTTCATGCAAATAAGTGAGTCTCACTTGCAACGTGCTTTCCGACTAATCTGTTGCACCCAGAATTTTAAATACAAAGAAAATGAAAACATTGTACGCCGCGCCATTGTCGCATTTTCTTCTTAATTCGCGACATAAATTTCGCGGACAAAAGCGGCGCAAATTTCCAAAGTAATTAAATTTCCATTTCACCGGGAACGTGCGGAAGTGGCGCCAAAATGCAAATCGAATGGATGAGTTATTTTTGCCGGCAAGATTGAGATTAGCCCGCGGCGAAACGGCACCGCAGTCAATTTGCGTTTGGGTTCAACTTACTTAGGGCGAGGCGTGTGAGATTCGCTCGCTTGTCGTCGTTTTGCGCCACAATTGGAGCCCGCGGGCCATACATTGGCAAATAACTTTCGTTAGCACTTCATTCGAGTCGGGGGCGGATATTCAATTCCGTGATAAAAAGCACAGAGAGGTCTATGCGTGCTGACAACTTTGCAAAGCCAGCATATTGGAAAACACTCAATGTGATAAGGCCATTTGCACTTTGCAGAAAAAAAGCTGGTTATCCGCGTCACGTCGATTATCATTAATGGCAGTCGGCGACGCTCTCATTCACGTGATAGAAGAAAAAAAACGACGCAATGCAAGGTGGGTCGTTTAACGTAATAGTTAGAATTAAATGAGATTGAGAGCAATTAAAAAAATATGTATCGACAGAACTTATTATTTTGTCATTTACTTTAGAGAATAAATATAAATTAATTAAATGGTTACTCTTTTAATTTGACATTTTCATTTGCTAAATGTTGTACATGGACTAATTCCCCTGATTATGATTGTTTTGTAAAGAGCCATTTGTTTATAAATAAAATCAATTTTTTTCAACGAGGAAGAAGTCCGAGTTCTTCACTTCCATGTAACAATTTCTTGTACTTACAATTAAAAGAGAAAAGAATGATTATTTGATTGATAGAATCAAATGACGATGATAATTTTGATTAAAGCTGAATAGTTATTAAATTATAAACTAATAGACAAAGAAGATTCAATTAACAAAAATTGGTTTTTTTATACATCTGGAATGAAAAAGGATTTTGATCATTATTTTATTTTGCAGTTTAGTAAGTTAATAAATATAGTGAATTATTTAAATTCACCTATTCAACTTTTGTTAAGATTCAATTTAAATTATTTTCTACCTGCACGATCTTTTCGATCTCTTTTTTTCTGCCCAGACGGGCGAACAAGACCATTGGTATGTGTGTAAGCACTTTATTTCCCAACGCCCCTTCAATTTCAATCATCCAGAATAAATTTCCCGAAAGAGTAAATTGCATGTATAAAATATTCGCGCGCGCCCCTGCTATGAGAGCGAACCTTTTCTCTCTTTCTCTCTGCAGATATCAGGGGATGTTAGGGGCCAATATATACAAACGTATAAGGTAGGCGCGCGCGAGAACGAGCCGAGGAATTGGGGCTTGACGAGAGAGCGAGCGAGCGCACCTTTTTTGGAAATCAAGTACCGTGAACTTTTGATGCTGCTCGAGTTGCTGAGAAATAAAATATTGCACTTGCTCGCGTCTCACCGACGATGTCGTCGTTATACACGGAGGTGCACACAAAAGATGGCCGGTTGCTCATTCATGGCCGGTGAAGGGGCTTTTCAAAAGAAGCCTCTTCACGCCCGCACAAGTGTCTTAACATTTTTAAAACCGAGAAAATACCCGTCGCGCGCTCATTAAAAATTATTTTTCTTTACTTGTGGAGGACCAAAAAGAAAAATGAGATGTACTCACACTCAACGTCGACTATGATCCTCTTGCTGACGGAGGGTGGCACTCCATTGGTGGCGATGCAAAGGTAAGCGCCCATCTCTGTGCGGCTGATCCGCGTCAGGTTCAGCTGATCCCCGTCGTAGACGTTCACTGAAACAGCGGAAGCTAAATTACTTCATTAACAGCAGGTCGAATGATTTGGGCAATAAATGAGCTCCTCAATATATTCAGTATATATTTGAAAGGAGAACTGAACTTAAAAGTCGGTTAACAAATTGCATTAATAAATTTATATAAAATATTCAACTGAAAATAAACGTGCCATATTTTTTTTATTACTTAAATGAGCATCTCATGAAGATTTATTAATTATTCAATAATTCAAATTATTCAATAAGCAAAAGTTTGAAAGTCCTGAAATTTATTGAAGTGAAATAATGCTTGGCATTTTTGCTATTTTTAAGTGGAACTCGCATCCCTTTATAATTTCCCATCAAAGTAATAGACTGCTTTGGATATATTCTAGGAAAGCGGCGCTTTGTGCGGGGCGAAAAACTTTTCTATGTGTGTGCACTGCACCGATAAAATATTCAAAGGATCGCTTCACTCGCATGACCTTTGAACTTATTGTGCGGAAATTTTTCTTTGTCTCGCCACCGACAAGCAGATAAACTTTTGCACTTTAGAAAAGAGAAAGAGCTCCAATTCATCGCGCTGTGAAAATCAGGCTGACTGCTCTCGGCGCATGCCGCGAAATATTAGTAAACTTTTGCCGCCTCTCTCGCAGAACAACTTTTCAAAACTACCTGATAATACTGACAGCGTGCAAAGTTCACTCAGACATCCCGAGCTGATGAAATGCGCTAATTTAATTAATAAAGCCAGATGTAAAATTAGCGAGAAAAAAGAAAGTGATTTCGCTTGAGCACTCGACACAAGAGAGGCTCGCTTCATTATGGCGAAAGCTTATTCTCTCATCATCATCGTCATTTCTCGCTCGCCCAGAAGCAGCCGCACTCGTCTTGCGCGACGCAATAATGATGCAAATTTGAGCTCAGGGAAAGGGATATAAATCAGATTAGGCTCAACAGAAGTATGTTTGTTCATTAGCATGTCTGACTTGACTCCGGCGCGCGCGGAGCCCTTTTGCTCGACGAGATGCTTGCCATTCACCCTTGGCGCGCTTAATCGCGTTAGCCCCTTCGTGAGAGAGCGAGCGAGCGAGCGAGTGCCGTCGACCGCCCTTTGAGCCACAACAAAAAGCGCCACCAGCCCGCTTTTTATCCGCCACCACCCCAATCCAATCCAGTCCGTTCGCCAGGCAACTTTTTAATTGTCGGCACTAATTGCCGGCTGTGGTGCTGATTTGCTCTGCTCACTTCCGGGGCCGTTCGCATTTAATCGGCCAATTTTTTTCCTCCGTGCAGCTGTTTTTGAAAGGGGGTAAATTATCAACGTTAAAAATCGTTTGAAGAAAAAATTAAAAAAAAAATTTGCTAGCTAATTTTTTTACAATTAAGGTCAGACCAAGACGATTATTGTTTTTATCCAATTTTATTTATATTTTTTAATTAATTAAATGTAAATATTTGGATCTATTTTCTTTAAAATCCAGATCCGGAACAATTAAAACCAAATTATTAGTGTCAATTAAAATGAACAGGCATTTTCACTTCAAAGAGTATGCAACTTGCATGACATTTATGTAAAGCGCATTGCCTAAAACATCCGATGCATCTTCCTGCACACGAGAATGTAGCAAACAACTAGAAAAATTATTTATGCATCTCAAATGGAATAATAATCTGTACAGAAATTTAAATAAAATAAGGAAAAAAAACATAAACTAACTTTTTAATAAAGTTGGAAGAGATTTAAAAGTTCCTGCTAAAAAAAAATCCTTACAGAGGATGGGAAAGTAAATTTGATGTTGAGAGTGTTTCCAGGGTTTCAGGACGCTTGACAATTATTTCGGGACAGTTTCCGAAACATGAGTGGTGAATGTCACGCTTTATTTAAGAGTTTAGTACTTTGATCAGACGCGCGGGCTGCAGCGAATTCAGCAACAAGCAATTGAGTGAGTCGCCAGGCAAGCAAGCAAGCAAGCGTTCTTGCGCGGCGGCGGCGGCTCTCAGCGGCACACAACAAACAGCAGCAACGCGCGCGTGGTTTTCAACTATGTATGAAGGCAACCCTTCTAAATAAAAGACGAGCGAGCCGACGGAATAAAAATATATTGCAGCACGAGCAGAGAACTTTCTTGGTCCATTGTCCGATGAATAAAATAACATGAATAATGTCTGAGCTACGTGAAGGAAATATTTTATTTTGCGGGTCTGCATTCCCTCAGATATTGGCTAAATATTTTATGTCATGCACCAACAGCAGCACCGTGCTTATAAAATCATCAGGCTGCGGTTTGTTTTTACGGCTGCGTGTCTGCCTCTGTTGTTTGCGTTTGCACGGCAGCTTGTTGTCTTTTTTTTGCTCACTTCTAACTCAGCAGTCATTTTTACGTTTTTTAAGTTTACTTGGTCTCATTTGGGCAACATCAAACACCTGCTTAAACGTTCACAAAAATTGAAGTCATTTAGTCAAAATGAAATATCATTCATTGAAATTTTCATTAACGTTTGGTCTCTTTCATTTAAATTGGCATAGCCAAAGTGATATTTTAAAATTCATCATTTCACTGATGCTTAAAGATCCTCTCCGGTCATTTGTATTGCTCTTTATTCTGAAAGATTGCTAAATTTTGAGCATATCTTGTGAAAACACTACTTGAAAATTCCAAGCCGTTGCGTCTCAATCAAAAGAAAAATTAAATACGAGTGATTCGTGCGAAAAACGTGTGAGAATTGAGAAGCCAATCAGATCCATCAGTTTGTTCCAAAAACTACAGAATTTGGTCACATTGACGCTGCGATCGCTGATTTTGCCACTAATGCCCCACGGCGCTGCAGAAAACTTGGCAAAATCAGCGATCGCAGCGCCAATGTGACCAAATTCTGTAGTTTTTGGAACAAACTGATGGATCTGATTGGCTACTCAATTCTCACACGTTTTTCGCGCGAATCTCTCGTATTTAGGTTTTCTTTTGATTGAGACGCAACGGTTTGGAATTTTCAAATAGATATACTCAAAATTTAGCAATCTTTCAGAATAAAGAGCAATACAGATTAGATTAGATTAGATAATTGTTTTATTCATTTGAGCACAAATTTACAGTCATCAACAAGCACAAAAATACCTCCAAAACATGTTAATGTTGCCCGTAGAACACGTCAAGTCATTACATGCTAATTAAAATTATGTTACGATATTACATAAAAAAACCTACGTTCACTGCGGCGGAAGGGGTCTTTGTGATCTTAAATTTTAGCAAAATTCTTGCCGTTTTGTCTAAAAATACCTTTTTTTAATTGTTTCCAGAAATTCAATGTCAATGTAAACAATGTGGAAAAATAAAGAACAATCAGAAATAAGAAAATAAATTTTATAAAAATGACCATGTTTGTCATGCAGATTCTCCATTATTTAATTAAATAGATCAAAATAAAATAAAACTAAATTTTATATTAATAAGTTTCCAAGAATTCAAGTGAATTGTTCAGGAAAGCGCGGGTCAAGCGAGCGTGAGGAAAAAAGTGGTTGAAGCAAAGCATTACCTTTCTTGCGGCGGTCAATTGTTATTCCTTGTCCGTCTTCTCTCCTCCACATGATTTTCGGCGACGGGAAGCCATCGGCCTTGCACGTCAAGGTAATATTTTGGTTCTCTCTAACGGCGACTGCCGACTGCGTGCTCTCCTCGTCCAGGATGTTGGGCGGAACTGGAAAACGTCAGAAAGCGGATTTGAGACAAAGGCAGGACGCGCCGCGCAACAACGGCAAAAACCGCCATTGGCACACGAAACATGTGTTTTTCCCGCAGCCCCTGTTTTATTTGGCGGCGGCGGCGACGATTAATTATGTGGTCATTTATTCATGCCTGCTACATTGGGCCGCCGTGCAAAACTGAATGCGCGCTGCGAATATTAATCGAGCTGGGCCACTGAAAGCCATTTATCAAGGCTTAAACGTCCATTTGCATCCGAGTGAGTGAGAGGGAGTGAGCGAGTCGGCACGAAATTAAGTGGATTTTGCTCGAGTGACACCTTTATTATTAGCAAACGGACCGACTCTCTCTCTCTCTCCCTCGCTCAACTGCAAACCTGAATGACCAACGACTCTGGCTCTCGGTGTTTTGCGCAATCATCTCGCGTTTCAAAGGCGCACTCTTTGCCTCTTGACAGACACACACGTTTTTGTCAGCAGACACCGTGTTTTGCCCTTTCCGTGATACGCGGCGCTCAAGTATTACTGCAACGGTCTCCGACTGACCCCAATCTAACGGGTGTTTATGTTTAACGCGCGGCTTTCCAGCTAATTGTGTCTGGTTTATTTCAGAAGTTTTCATTCAAGAGCGCATTTCGATCTATTTCAGCTCATTTTAGAAATATTGAAACGTAAATTCAATATTGGGCGTGTCAAACTGATTAATTATAATTAATTTAAAAAATAAAATTTTATTATTCTGCATGTCAGATAAAATAATTTATACTTCATTATTAGTGGAAATTAACAGATTAGGCTTTTCATCGTTGAAAAAAAAAACAATTTTTGCAACGAGGAAAAGCCCGATCTCTTCATTTCCATGATCATTTCCTCGAGTGTCAATTATTCAAACAAATCTTATTAGTCCTTGTAATTTACTTTTCTTGTCAAGAGTTCCAAAATGAAATGAGGAAAAGGAAAACTGCCGAGTTTCTAATTAAATGTTTTTAAATCGCATAAATGCAATTTTGCTGCATGTTTCAGTTTCAGCTACTTTTTACTTTACTACAATTTTAATAATAAATTGTTTCACATAATTAATTTATTAATTATTAATTCAATTGAAGACAGCAATAACTTCAAAATTTTAAAATTGTAAATAAAATTATATTTAATCTATAATAAATTTAATTAATTTTTTTTTTTTTTGTATGCAGAAGATTATAAAAAATTAAATTGATACTTTTATAGCAACTATTTCAACATCTTCCGTAAAATTGTGCCACCCACTCTTTTGCACCGTACAATATCGGTGCATAATAAGCGCAATCAGTGCTTTTTTGCAATCCTGCAAAACTCGGAGATGACAATAGTGCTGATGCAGTGGGGGTGAAATAACATCATTATCATTGCATTGAGCGTCGGCGGCAGCGACGAATGTGAGCAAGCAGAAAAATCAGCGGACACTCTCTTGTCAAGAATGTCATTCTTGTCACGATTGCATTTGAGCCACACTAGAGCGACCGAGACTTTCCTGTATGCAGTCGATTTCCATTCGCTTTTATCGAAGACGAATAACGCAAAACTTAATAAGTTATTTCGGGATGAAATAAACCAAAAAATAAATTTTTTAAATTGAAGAACAAAAACTTTGTCAACCGAGGATCGCTGCGGCGGATGGGGTCTTTTTGATCTCGGAAGTTTTAGCAAAATTCTTGCTTACTGTGGTTGTGCCATTGTGTCCAAGGTCCGCGCATCACAATAATTTTGATTGTTGCCGAGCGTTCTGATTGGGTAATAAAAGCGTATCCACCGATCAGCAGGCTGAAACAACAATCTAAATATGTTCCATTGTTGTGATGCGCGAACCTTGATTTTGTCTAACAATTGCTTTCCTTTCAAATTGCAGAACAATGGAATTTAAACAAAATTACGTAATTTATTGAACCCAATAAACAAATTTCTGAAACTAAATGGAGAAATAATAATGAATTTCATAATAAAGATTATACCGTGGCGGTAAAATCTAAAAAGAATTTTACAAATTCAAATATTTACTGAAAAATTAGCATTATGGTAAATGCATTGTGGAAAGCAATGAATTCAGTAATTAACGAATTGTTTTCGCTGTACAGTGAATGAGATCACCCGATAAAACTCCGTGTGCAGAGTGGACGGAATAATTTTGCAGTTTTAATGGAGCAGAAATTTCACCGGCACATTTTTCACGGTCGAGAGCGTGCGGCGCGACCCGAGTGCGGTGCATTATGCATGTCGGAATGATAAATTTGCACATGATGCGAGTTTTATGAGCTTGACACGGACACCGCAAAATGGCTAAAGCTGCCATTTTAGCACTGCCCCGACGACTTATTGCATTGCACGTGAAAAACGGCGCGTGTGAAATTGGTCGAAATCAAAGGGCGATCAGTTTGGTGCCGCGGCGGTGCGGTCACGCGATCGCCCCTGCCTTTAATCTGCGCGCCCGTGTTGTCTAAATTAATCAACTTGGTGTGTTTGATTAGTGTGCGCCTGCATGAGCCAGCGGGCCGAATTTGTTTCCCCGCTGACGAGTTTTATGAATTAAATATCATAAGCGTGCCCGCTCTGTGTGTGTTTACACGCGGCGCAATCTCTCTTTTTTCAGTTGATTAATTTGACGCAACGAAACACGTGAAAAATTATTCGCTCCCCGGCCGCGAAAGCTGATCCGCGGTAATTAGCTTGGAAATATTATCACAGATTCACTTCGGCGCGCGTGTGAGCGCTCTTAACTTGTTGCAAGTTTTGCTCCTGGCGTGACCAAAAAGTGGCTAAGGAGGGTGTTGGCAGAATACAAAATCTGATATGCACGTGTGAACTCCTGATTGCTTTCTCGCGTTTCAGAAGTTAATATAATAAATCAAACTGCAAACTTAATTCATATAAAAATTGCATTGGTCTTCAGGGCAGAATGAACTATTTGAAATGATTAAAATGGAGAGCAAACTGAAAAAAAAGATATTCATATCTCTTTATTTCAAGTATTCTATTGTTTGAATGTTACTAAAACAGTTCATATATGTTGCCTGAAAGATATAAATCGTCAGACATTTTAAAGCGGCAAAACCATATTTATTTAGCGTATTTTACACGATTTTGCCTCAATTGCAAATAATCGTGTCAACAGTTTTCAGTCCTGCAGGTGGAAGACCTCGATTTCATTTATAACAAACTTTGAAAAAAGTTTAAAGAAAATTTCAGAAATTCAAGATTTTGATGATGATAAATTATATATCTCGCCGCGATTAATGAGATTAAAACGGCAAAAGTTGCACCAGTTTTATCATTTAGAAAATGTGTTGCCTGAAAGGTATAAAACGTCTGATTCAGACCATCAATTAAAGAACATTTAAAATGCTTTTTAAAAACGTGAGGAATTGTTGAAGAACTCGCTCATTTAATAAAGTTCATGGTTTTCAAAGTCATTTTAAAGCGGCAAAACCATATTTATTTTGCGTATTTTAAGAGATTTTGCCCCGATTGCAAATAATCGTGGCGTCAATTTTCAGTCCTGCAGGTGGAAGACCTCGATTTCATTAATAACAAACTTTGAAAAAAAGTTTAAAGAAAATTTCAGAAATTCAAGATTTTGATGATGAAAATTTATATATCTCGCCGCGATTAATGAGATTAAAACGGCAAAAGTTGCACCAGTTTTATCATTTAGAAAATATGTTGCCTGAAAGATATAAAACGTCTGATTCAGACCATCAATTAAAGAACATTTAAAATGCTTTTTAAAAACGTGTGGAATTGTTGAAGAACTCACTCATTTAATAAAGTTCAAGGTGCGCAATGTCATTTTAAAACGGCAAAACCCTATTTTATTTGCGTATTTTACGAGATTTTGCCTCGATTGCAAAAATCGTGGCGACAGTTTTCAGTCCTGCAGGTGGAAGACCTCGATTTCATTAATAACAAACTTTGAAAAAAAGTTTAAAGAAAATTTCAGAAATTCAAGATTTTGATGATCATAAATTATATATCTCGCCGCGATTAATGAGATTAAAACGGCAAAAGTTGCACCAGTTTTATCATTTAGAAAATATGTTGCCTGAAAGATATAAAACGTCTGCTTCAGACCATCAAATAAAGAACATTTAAAATGCTTATAAACAACGTGTGGAATTGTTGAAGAACTCACTCATTTAATAAAGTTCACGGTTTTCAAAGTGATTTTAAAGCGACAAAACCATATTTATTTTGCGTATTTTAAGAGATTTTGCCCCGATTGCTAATAATCGTGGCGAATATTTTCAGTCCTGCAGGTGGAAGACCTCGATTTCATTAATAACAAACTTTGAAAAAAAGTTTAAAGAAAATTTCAGAAATTCAAGATTTTGATGATCATAAATTATATATCTCGCCGCGATTAATGAGATTAAAACGGCAAAAGTTGCACCAGTTTTATAATTTAGAAAATATGTTGCCCGAAAGATATAAAACGTCTGATTCAGACCATCAATTAAAGAACATTTAAAATGCTTATTAAAAACGTGGGGAATTGTTGAAGAACTCGCTCATTTAATAAAGTTCACGGTTTTCAAAGTCATTTTAAAGCGGCAAAACCATATTTATTTTGCGTATTTTACAAGATTTTGCCCCGATTGCTAATAATCGTGGCGACAGTTTTCAGTCCTGCAGGTGGAAGACCTCGATTTCGTTAATAACAAACTTTGAAAAAAAGTTTAAAGAAAATTTCAGAAATTCAAAATTTTGATGATTAAAAATTATATATCTCGCCGCGATTAATGAGATTAAAACGGCAAAAGTTGCACCAGTTTTATAATTTAGAAAATATGTTGCCTGAAAGATATAAAACGTCTGATTCAGACCATCAATTAAAGAACATTTAAATTGCTTTTTAAAAACGTGAGAAATTCTTGAAGAACTTGCTCATTTAATAAAGTTCACGGTTTTCAAAGTCATTTTAAAGCGGCAAAACCATATTTATTTTGCGTATTTTAAGAGATTTTGCCCCGATTGCTAATAATCGTGGCGACAATTTTCAGTCCTGCAGGTGGAAGACCTCGATTTCGTTAATAACAAACTTTGAAAAAAAGTTTAAAGAAAATTTCAGAAATTCAAGATTTTGATGATCATAAATTATATATCTCGCCGCGATTAATGAGATTAAAACGGCAAAAGTTGCACCAGTTTTATCATTTAGAAAATATGTTGCCCGAAAGATATAAAACGTCTGATTCAGACCATCAATTAAAGAACATTTAAAATGCTTATTAAAAACGTGGGGAATTGTTGAAGAACTCGCTCATTTAATAAAGTTCACGGTTTTCAAAGTCATTTTAAAGCGGCAAAACCATATTTATTTTGCGTATTTTACAAGATTTTGCCCCGATTGCTAATAATCGTGGCGACAGTTTTCAGTCCTGCAGGTGGAAGACCTCGATTTCGTTAATAACAAACTTTGAAAAAAAGTTTAAAGAAAATTTCAGAAATTCAAAATTTTGATGATTAAAAATTATATATCTCGCCGCGATTAATGAGATTAAAACGGCAAAAGTTGCACCAGTTTTATAATTTAGAAAATATGTTGCCTGAAAGATATAAAACGTCTGATTCAGACCATCAATTAAAGAACATTTAAATTGCTTTTTAAAAACGTGAGAAATTCTTGAAGAACTTGCTCATTTAATAAAGTTCACGGTTTTCAAAGTCATTTTAAAGCGGCAAAACCATATTTATTATGCGTATTTTAAGAGATTTTGCCCCGATTGCTAATAATCGTGGCGACAATTTTCAGTCCTGCAGGTGGAAGACCTCGATTTCATTAATAACAAACTTTGAAAAAAAGTATAAAGAAAATTTCAGAAATTCAAGATTTTGATGATTAAAAATTATATATCTCGCCGCGATGAATGAGATTAAAACGGCAAAAGTTGCACCAGTTTTATCATTTAGAAAATATGTTGCCTGAAAGATATAAAACGTCTGATTCAGACCATCAATTAAAGAACATTTAAAATGCTTATAAAAAACGTGAGGAATTGTTGAAGAACTCGCTCATTTAACAAAGTTCACGGTTTTCAAAGTCATTTTAAAGCGGCAAAACCATATTTATTTTGCGTATTTTAAGAGATTTTGCCCCGATTGCAAATAATCGTGGCGTCAATTTTCAGTCCTGCAGGTGGAAGACCTCGATTTCATTAATAACAAACTTTGGAAAAAAGTTTAAAGAAAATTTCAGCAATACAAGATTTTGATGATGTTAATTTATATATCTCGCCGCGATTAATGAGATTAAAACGGCAAAAGTTGCACCAGTTTTATCATTTAGAAAATATGTTGCCTGAAAGATATAAAACGTCTGATTCAGACCATCAATTAAAGAACATTTAAAATGCTTATAAAAAACGTGAGGAATTGTTGAAGAACTCGCTCATTTAACAAAGTTCACGGTTTTCAAAGTCATTTTAAAGCGGCAAAACCATATTTATTTTGCGTATTTTAAGAGATTTTGCCCCGATTGCAAATAATCGTGATGCAATTTTCAGTCCTGCAGGTGGAAGACCTCGATTTCATTAATAACAAACTTTGGAAAAAAGTTTAAAGAAAATTTCAGCAATACAAGATTTTGATGATGTTAATTTATATATCTCGCCGCGATTAATGAGATTAAAACGGCAAAAGTTGCACCAGTTTTATAATTTAGAAAATATGTTGCCTGAAAGATATAAAACGTCTGATTCAGACCATCAATTAAAGAACATTTAAAATGCTTTTTAAAAACGTGAGGAATTGTTGAAGAACTCGCTCATTTAATAAAGTTCACGGTTTTCAAAGTCATTTTAAAGCGGCAAAACCATATTTATTTTGCGTATTTTAAGAGATTTTGCCCCGATTGCTAATAATCGTGGCGAAAATTTTCAGTCCTGCAGGTGGAAGACCTCGATTTCATTAATAACAAACTTTGAAAAAAAGTTTAAAGAAAATTTCAGAAATTCAAGATTTTGATGATCATAAATTATATATCTCGCCGCGATTAATGAGATTAAAACGGCAAAAGTTGCACCAGTTTTATCATTTAGAAAATATGTTGCCTGAAAGATATAAAACGTCTGATTCAGACCATCAATTAAAGAACATTTAAATTGCTTTTTAAAAACGTGAGAAATTCTTGAAGAACTTGCTCATTTAATAAAGTTCACGGTTTTCAAAGTCATTTTAAAGCGGCAAAACCATATTTATTTTGCGTATTTTAAGAGATTTTGCCCCGATTGCTAATAATCGTGGCGACAATTTTCAGTCCTGCAGGTGGAAGACCTCGATTTCATTAATAACAAACTTTGGAAAAAAGTTTAAAGAAAATTTCAGCAATACAAGATTTTGATGATGTTAATTTATATATCTCGCCGCGATTAATGAGATTAAAACGGCAAAAGTTGCACCAGTTTTATCATTTAGAAAATATGTTGCCTGAAAGATATAAAACGTCTGATTCAGACCATGAATTAAAGAACATTTAAAATGCTTATAAAAAACGTGAGGAATTGTTGAAGAACTCGCACATTTAACAAAGTTCACGGTTTTCAAAGTCATTTTAAAGCGGCAAAACCATATTTATTTTGCGTATTTTACAAGATTTTGCCCCGATTGCTAATAATCGTGGCGACAGTTTTCAGTCCTGCAGGTGGAAGACCTCGATTTCGTTAATAACAAACTTTGAAAAAAAGTTTAAAGAAAATTTCAGAAATTCAAGATTTTGATGATCATAAATTATATATCTCGCCGCGATTAATGAGATTAAAACGGCAAAAGTTGCACCAGTTTTATCATTTAGAAAATATGTTGCCTGAAAGATATAAAACGTCTGATTCAGACCATCAATTAAAGAACATTTAAATTGCTTTTTAAAAACGTGAGAAATTCTTGAAGAACTTGCTCATTTAATAAAGTTCACGGTTTTCAAAGTCATTTTAAAGCGGCAAAACCATATTTATTTTGCGTATTTTAAGAGATTTTGCCCCGATTGCTAATAATCGTGGCGACAATTTTCAGTCCTGCAGGTGGAAGACCTCGATTTCATTAATAACAAACTTTGGAAAAAAGTTTAAAGAAAATTTCAGCAATACAAGATTTTGATGATGTTAATTTATATATCTCGCCGCGATTAATGAGATTAAAACGGCAAAAGTTGCACCAGTTTTATCATTTAGAAAATATGTTGCCTGAAAGATATAAAACGTCTGATTCAGACCATGAATTAAAGAACATTTAAAATGCTTATAAAAAACGTGAGGAATTGTTGAAGAACTCGCACATTTAACAAAGTTCACGGTTTTCAAAGTCATTTTAAAGCGGCAAAACCATATTTATTTTGCGTATTTTACAAGATTTTGCCCCGATTGCTAATAATCGTGGCGACAGTTTTCAGTCCTGCAGGTGGAAGACCTCGATTTCGTTAATAACAAACTTTGAAAAAAAGTTTAAAGAAAATTTCAGAAATTCAAGATTTTGATGATTAAAAATTATATATCTCGCCGCGATGAATGAGATTAAAACGGCAAAAGTTGCACCAGTTTTATCATTTAGAAAATATGTTGCCTGAAAGATATAAAACGTCTGATTCAGACCATCAATTAAAGAACATTTAAAATGCTTATAAAAAACGTGAGGAATTGTTGAAGAACTCGCACATTTAACAAAGTTCACGGTTTTCAAAGTCATTTTAAAGCGGCAAAACCATATTTATTTTGCGTATTCTAAGAGATTTTTCCACGATTGCAAATAATCGTGGCGACAGTTTTCAGTCCTGCAGGTGGAAGACCTCGATTTCGTTAATAACAAACTTTGAAAAAAGTTTAAAGAAAATTTCAGAAATTCAAGATTTTGATGATGTTAAATTATATATCTCGCCGCGATTAATGAGATTAAAACGGCAAAAGTTGCACCAGTTTTATCATTTAGAAAATATGTTGCCTGAAAGATATAAAACGTCTGATTCAGACCATGAATTAAAGAACATTTAAAATGCTTATAAAAAACGTGAGGAATTGTTGAAGAACTCGCACATTTAACAAAGTTCACGGTTTTCAAAGTCATTTTAAAGCGGCAAAACCATATTTATTTTGCGTATTCTAAGAGATTTTTCCACGATTGCTAATAATCGTGGCGACAGTTTTCAGTCCTGCAGGTGGAAGACCTCGATTTCGTTAATAACAAACTTTGAAAAAAGATTAAAGAAAATTTCAGAAATTCAAGATTTTGATGATGTTAAATTATATATCTCGCCGCGATTAATGAGATTAAAACGGCAAAAGTTGCACCAGTTTTATCATTTAGAAAATATGTTGCCTGAAAGATATAAAACGTCTGATTCAGACCATCAATTAAAGAACGTTTAAATTGCTTTTTAAAAACGTGAGAAATTCTTGAAGAACTTGCTCATTTAAAAAAGTTTACGGTTTTCAAAGTCATTTTAAAGCGGCAAAACCATATTTATTTTGCGTATTTTAAGAGATTTTGCCCCGATTGCTAATAATCGTGGCGACAATTTTCAGTCCTGCAGGTGGAAGACCTCGATTTCATTAATAACAAACTTTGAAAAAAAGTTTAAAGAAAATTTCAGAAATTCAAGATTTTGATGATGATAAATTATATATCTCGCCGCGATTAATGAGATTAAAACGGCAAAAGTTGCACCAGTTTTATCATTTAGAAAATATGTTGCCTGAAAGATATAAAACATCTGATTCAGACCATGAATTAAAGAACATTTAAAATGCTTATAAAAAACGTGAGGAATTGTTGAAGAACTCGCACATTTAACAAAGTTCACGGTTTTCAAAGTCATTTTAAAGCGGCAAAACCATATTTATTTTGCGTATTCTAAGAGATTTTTCCACGATTGCAAATAATCGTGGCGACAGTTTTCAGTCCTGCAGGTGGAAGACCTCGATTTCGTTAATAACAAACTTTGAAAAAAGTTTAAAGAAAATTTCAGAAATTCAAGATTTTGATGATGTTAAATTATATATCTCGCCGCGATTAATGAGATTAAAACGGCAAAAGTTGCACCAGTTTTATCATTTAGAAAATATGTTGCCTGAAAGATATAAAACGTCTGATTCAGACCATCAATTAAAGAACATTTAAAATGCTTATTAAAAACGTGAGGAATTGTTGAAGAACTCGCTCATTTAATAAAGTTCACGGTTTTCAAAGTCATTTTAAAGCGGCAAAACCATATTTATTTTGCGTATTTTACAAGATTTTGCCCCGATTGCTAATAATCGTGGCGACAGTTTTCAGTCCTGCAGGTGGAAGACCTCGATTTCGTTAATAACAAACTTTGAAAAAAAGTTTAAAGAAAATTTCAGAAATTCAAGATTTTGATGATCATAAATTATATATCTCGCCGCGATTAATGAGATTAAAACGGCAAAAGTTGCACCAGTTTTATCATTTAGAAAATATGTTGCCCGAAAGATATAAAACGTCTGATTCAGACCATCAATTAAAGAACATTTAAAATGCTTATTAAAAACGTGGGGAATTGTTGAAGAACTCGCTCATTTAATAAAGTTCACGGTTTTCAAAGTCATTTTAAAGCGGCAAAACAATATTTATTTTGCGTATTTTACAAGATTTTGCCCCGATTGCTAATAATCGTGGCGACAGTTTTCAGTCCTGCAGGTGGAAGACCTCGATTTCGTTAATAACAAACTTTGAAAAAAAGTTTAAAGAAAATTTCAGAAATTCAAAATTTTGATGATTAAAAATTATATATCTCGCCGCGATTAATGAGATTAAAACGGCAAAAGTTGCACCAGTTTTATAATTTAGAAAATATGTTGCCTGAAAGATATAAAACGTCTGATTCAGACCATCAATTAAAGAACATTTAAATTGCTTTTTAAAAACGTGAGAAATTCTTGAAGAACTTGCTCATTTAATAAAGTTCACGGTTTTCAAAGTCATTTTAAAGCGGCAAAACCATATTTATTATGCGTATTTTAAGAGATTTTGCCCCGATTGCTAATAATCGTGGCGACAATTTTCAGTCCTGCAGGTGGAAGACCTCGATTTCGTTAATAACAAACTTTGAAAAAAAGTTTAAAGAAAATTTCAGAAATTCAAGATTTTGATGATGATAAATTATATATCTCGCCGCGATTAATGAGATTAAAACGGCAAAAGTTGCACCAGTTTTATCATTTAGAAAATATGTTGCCTGAAAGATATAAAACGTCTGATTCAGACCATCAATTAAAGAACATTTAAATTGCTTTTTAAAAACGTGAGGAATTGTTGAAGAACTCGCTCATTTAATAAAATTCACGGTTTTCAAAGTCATTTTAAAGCGGCAAAACCATATTTATTTTGCGTATTTTAAGAGATTTTGCCCCGATTGCTAATAATCGTGGCGAAAATTTTCAGTCCTGCAGGTGGAAGACCTCGATTTCATTAATAACAAACTTTGAAAAAAAGTTTAAAGAAAATTTCAGAAATTCAAGATTTTGATGATTAAAAATTATATATCTCGCCGCGATGAATGAGATTAAAACGGCAAAAGTTGCACCAGTTTTATCATTTAGAAAATATGTTGCCTGAAAGATATAAAACGTCTGATTCAGACCATCAATTAAAGAACATTTAAAATGCTTATAAAAAACGTGAGGAATTGTTGAAGAACTCGCTCATTTAACAAAGTTCACGGTTTTCAAAGTCATTTTAAAGCGGCAAAACCATATTTATTTTGCGTATTTTAAGAGATTTTGCCCCGATTGCAAATAATCGTGATGCAATTTTCAGTCCTGCAGGTGGAAGACCTCGATTTCATTAATAACAAACTTTGGAAAAAAGTTTAAAGAAAATTTCAGCAATACAAGATTTTGATGATGTTAATTTATATATCTCGCCGCGATTAATGAGATTAAAACGGCAAAAGTTGCACCAGTTTTATCATTTAGAAAATATGTTGCCTGAAAGATATAAAACGTCTGATTCAGACCATCAATTAAAGAACATTTAAAATGCTTTTTAAAAACGTGAGGAATTGTTGAAGAACTCGCTCATTTAATAAAGTTCACGGTTTTCAAAGTCATTTTAAAGCGGCAAAACCATATTTATTTTGCGTATTTTAAGTGATTTTGCCCCGATTGCTAATAATCGTGGCGAAAATTTTCAGTCCTGCAGGTGGAAGACCTCGATTTCATTAATAACAAACTTTGAAAAAAAGTTTAAAGAAAATTTCAGAAATTCAAGATTTTGATGATCATAAATTATATATCTCGCCGCGATTAATGAGATTAAAACGGCAAAAGTTGCACCAGTTTTATCATTTAGAAAATATGTTGCCTGAAAGATATAAAACGTCTGATTCAGACCATCAATTAAAGAACATTTAAATTGCTTTTTAAAAACGTGAGAAATTCTTGAAGAACTTGCTCATTTAATAAAGTTCACGGTTTTCAAAGTCATTTTAAAGCGGCAAAACCATATTTATTTTGCGTATTTTAAGAGATTTTGCCCCGATTGCTAATAATCGTGGCGACAATTTTCAGTCCTGCAGGTGGAAGACCTCGATTTCATTAATAACAAACTTTGGAAAAAAGTTTAAAGAAAATTTCAGCAATACAAGATTTTGATGATGTTAATTTATATATCTCGCCGCGATTAATGAGATTAAAACGGCAAAAGTTGCACCAGTTTTATCATTTAGAAAATATGTTGCCTGAAAGATATAAAACGTCTGATTCAGACAATCAATTAAAGAACATTTAAAATGCTTTTTAAAAACGTGAGGAATTGTTGAAGAACTCGCTCATTTAATAAAGTTCACGGTTTTCAAAGTCATTTTAAAGCGGCAAAACCATATTTATTTTGCGTATTTTAAGAGATTTTGCCCCGATTGCTAATAATCGTGGCGAAAATTTTCAGTCCTGCAGGTGGAAGACCTCGATTTCATTAATAACAAACTTTGAAAAAAAGTTTAAAGAAAATTTCAGAAATTCAAGATTTTGATGATCATAAATTATATATCTCGCCGCGATTAATGAGATTAAAACGGCAAAAGTTGCACCAGTTTTATCATTTAGAAAATATGTTGCCTGAAAGATATAAAACGTCTGATTCAGACCATCAATTAAAGAACATTTAAATTGCTTTTTAAAAACGTGAGAAATTCTTGAAGAACTTGCTCATTTAATAAAGTTCACGGTTTTCAAAGTCATTTTAAAGCGGCAAAACCATATTTATTTTGCGTATTTTAAGAGATTTTGCCCCGATTGCTAATAATCGTGGCGACAATTTTCAGTCCTGCAGGTGGAAGACCTCGATTTCATTAATAACAAACTTTGAAAAAAAGTTTAAAGAAAATTTCAGAAATTCAAGATTTTGATGATGATAAATTATATATCTCGCCGCGATTAATGAGATTAAAACGGCAAAAGTTGCACCAGTTTTATCATTTAGAAAATATGTTGCCTGAAAGATATAAAACGTCTGATTCAGACCATGAATTAAAGAACATTTAAAATGCTTATAAAAAACGTGAGGAATTGTTGAAGAACTCGCACATTTAACAAAGTTCACGGTTTTCAAAGTCATTTTAAAGCGGCAAAACCATATTTATTTTGCGTATTCTAAGAGATTTTTCCACGATTGCAAATAATCGTGGCGACAGTTTTCAGTCCTGCAGGTGGAAGACCTCGATTTCGTTAATAACAAACTTTGAAAAAAGTTTAAAGAAAATTTCAGAAATTCAAGATTTTGATGATGTTAAATTATATATCTCGCCGCGATTAATGAGATTAAAACGGCAAAAGTTGCACCAGTTTTATCATTTAGAAAATATGTTGCCTGAAAGATATAAAACGTCTGATTCAGACCATGAATTAAAGAACATTTAAAATGCTTATAAAAAACGTGAGGAATTGTTGAAGAACTCGCACATTTAACAAAGTTCACGGTTTTCAAAGTCATTTTAAAGCGGCAAAACCATATTTATTTTGCGTATTCTAAGAGATTTTTCCACGATTGCTAATAATCGTGGCGACAGTTTTCAGTCCTGCAGGTGGAAGACCTCGATTTCGTTAATAACAAACTTTGAAAAAAGATTAAAGAAAATTTCAGAAATTCAAGATTTTGATGATGTTAAATTATATATCTCGCCGCGATTAATGAGATTAAAACGGCAAAAGTTGCACCAGTTTTATCATTTAGAAAATATGTTGCCTGAAAGATATAAAACGTCTGATTCAGACCATCAATTAAAGAACGTTTAAATTGCTTTTTAAAAACGTGAGAAATTCTTGAAGAACTTGCTCATTTAAAAAAGTTTACGGTTTTCAAAGTCATTTTAAAGCGGCAAAACCATATTTATTTTGCGTATTTTAAGAGATTTTGCCCCGATTGCTAATAATCGTGGCGACAATTTTCAGTCCTGCAGGTGGAAGACCTCGATTTCATTAATAACAAACTTTGAAAAAAAGTTTAAAGAAAATTTCAGAAATTCAAGATTTTGATGATGATAAATTATATATCTCGCCGCGATTAATGAGATTAAAACGGCAAAAGTTGCACCAGTTTTATCATTTAGAAAATATGTTGCCTGAAAGATATAAAACGTCTGATTCAGACCATGAATTAAAGAACATTTAAAATGCTTATAAAAAACGTGAGGAATTGTTGAAGAACTCGCACATTTAACAAAGTTCACGGTTTTCAAAGTCATTTTAAAGCGGCAAAACCATATTTATTTTGCGTATTCTAAGAGATTTTTCCACGATTGCAAATAATCGTGGCGACAGTTTTCAGTCCTGCAGGTGGAAGACCTCGATTTCGTTAATAACAAACTTTGAAAAAAGTTTAAAGAAAATTTCAGAAATTCAAGATTTTGATGATGTTAAATTATATATCTCGCCGCGATTAATGAGATTAAAACGGCAAAAGTTGCACCAGTTTTATCATTTAGAAAATATGTTGCCTGAAAGATATAAAACGTCTGATTCAGACCATCAATTAAAGAACATTTAAAATGCTTATTAAAAACGTGAGGAATTGTTGAAGAACTCGCTCATTTAATAAAGTTCACGGTTTTCAAAGTCATTTTAAAGCGGCAAAACCATATTTATTTTGCGTATTTTACAAGATTTTGCCCCGATTGCTAATAATCGTGGCGACAGTTTTCAGTCCTGCAGGTGGAAGACCTCGATTTCGTTAATAACAAACTTTGAAAAAAAGTTTAAAGAAAATTTCAGAAATTCAAGATTTTGATGATCATAAATTATATATCTCGCCGCGATTAATGAGATTAAAACGGCAAAAGTTGCACCAGTTTTATCATTTAGAAAATATGTTGCCCGAAAGATATAAAACGTCTGATTCAGACCATCAATTAAAGAACATTTAAAATGCTTATTAAAAACGTGGGGAATTGTTGAAGAACTCGCTCATTTAATAAAGTTCACGGTTTTCAAAGTCATTTTAAAGCGGCAAAACAATATTTATTTTGCGTATTTTACAAGATTTTGCCCCGATTGCTAATAATCGTGGCGACAGTTTTCAGTCCTGCAGGTGGAAGACCTCGATTTCGTTAATAACAAACTTTGGAAAAAAGTTTAAAGAAAATTTCAGAAATTCAAAATTTTGATGATTAAAAATTATATATCTCGCCGCGATTAATGAGATTAAAACGGCAAAAGTTGCACCAGTTTTATAATTTAGAAAATATGTTGCCTGAAAGATATAAAACGTCTGATTCAGACCATCAATTAAAGAACATTTAAATTGCTTTTTAAAAACGTGAGAAATTCTTGAAGAACTTGCTCATTTAATAAAGTTCACGGTTTTCAAAGTCATTTTAAAGCGGCAAAACCATATTTATTATGCGTATTTTAAGAGATTTTGCCCCGATTGCTAATAATCGTGGCGACAATTTTCAGTCCTGCAGGTGGAAGACCTCGATTTCGTTAATAACAAACTTTGAAAAAAAGTTTAAAGAAAATTTCAGAAATTCAAGATTTTGATGATGATAAATTATATATCTCGCCGCGATTAATGAGATTAAAACGGCAAAAGTTGCACCAGTTTTATCATTTAGAAAATATGTTGCCTGAAAGATATAAAACGTCTGATTCAGACCATCAATTAAAGAACATTTAAATTGCTTTTTAAAAACGTGAGGAATTGTTGAAGAACTCGCTCATTTAATAAAATTCACGGTTTTCAAAGTCATTTTAAAGCGGCAAAACCATATTTATTTTGCGTATTTTAAGAGATTTTGCCCCGATTGCTAATAATCGTGGCGAAAATTTTCAGTCCTGCAGGTGGAAGACCTCGATTTCATTAATAACAAACTTTGAAAAAAAGTTTAAAGAAAATTTCAGAAATTCAAGATTTTGATGATTAAAAATTATATATCTCGCCGCGATGAATGAGATTAAAACGGCAAAAGTTGCACCAGTTTTATCATTTAGAAAATATGTTGCCTGAAAGATATAAAACGTCTGATTCAGACCATCAATTAAAGAACATTTAAAATGCTTATAAAAAACGTGAGGAATTGTTGAAGAACTCGCTCATTTAACAAAGTTCACGGTTTTCAAAGTCATTTTAAAGCGGCAAAACCATATTTATTTTGCGTATTTTAAGAGATTTTGCCCCGATTGCAAATAATCGTGATGCAATTTTCAGTCCTGCAGGTGGAAGACCTCGATTTCATTAATAACAAACTTTGGAAAAAAGTTTAAAGAAAATTTCAGCAATACAAGATTTTGATGATGTTAATTTATATATCTCGCCGCGATTAATGAGATTAAAACGGCAAAAGTTGCACCAGTTTTATCATTTAGAAAATATGTTGCCTGAAAGATATAAAACGTCTGATTCAGACCATCAATTAAAGAACATTTAAAATGCTTTTTAAAAACGTGAGGAATTGTTGAAGAACTCGCTCATTTAATAAAGTTCACGGTTTTCAAAGTCATTTTAAAGCGGCAAAACCATATTTATTTTGCGTATTTTAAGAGATTTTGCCCCGATTGCTAATAATCGTGGCGAAAATTTTCAGTCCTGCAGGTGGAAGACCTCGATTTCATTAATAACAAACTTTGAAAAAAAGTTTAAAGAAAATTTCAGAAATTCAAGATTTTGATGATCATAAATTATATATCTCGCCGCGATTAATGAGATTAAAACGGCAAAAGTTGCACCAGTTTTATCATTTAGAAAATATGTTGCCTGAAAGATATAAAACGTCTGATTCAGACCATCAATTAAAGAACATTTAAATTGCTTTTTAAAAACGTGAGAAATTCTTGAAGAACTTGCTCATTTAATAAAGTTCACGGTTTTCAAAGTCATTTTAAAGCGGCAAAACCATATTTATTTTGCGTATTTTAAGAGATTTTGCCCCGATTGCTAATAATCGTGGCGACAATTTTCAGTCCTGCAGGTGGAAGACCTCGATTTCATTAATAACAAACTTTGAAAAAAAGTTTAAAGAAAATTTCAGAAATTCAAGATTTTGATGATGATAAATTATATATCTCGCCGCGATTAATGAGATTAAAACGGCAAAAGTTGCACCAGTTTTATCATTTAGAAAATATGTTGCCTGAAAGATATAAAACGTCTGATTCAGACCATGAATTAAAGAACATTTAAAATGCTTATAAAAAACGTGAGGAATTGTTGAAGAACTCGCACATTTAACAAAGTTCACGGTTTTCAAAGTCATTTTAAAGCGGCAAAACCATATTTATTTTGCGTATTTTAAGAGATTTTGCCCCGATTGCTAATAATCGTGGCGACAATTTTCAGTCCTGCAGGTGGAAGACCTCGATTTCGTTAATAACAAACTTTGAAAAAAAGTTTAAAGAAAATTTCAGCAATACAAGATTTTGATGATGTTAATTTATATATCTCGCCGCGATTAATGAGATTAAAACGGCAAAAGTTGCACCAGTTTTATCATTTAGAAAATATGTTGCCTGAAAGATATAAAACGTCTGATTCAGACCATCAATTAAAGAACATTTAAATTGCTTTTTAAAAACGTGAGGAATTGTTGAAGAACTCGCTCATTTAATAAAATTCACGGTTTTCAAAGTCATTTTAAAGCGGCAAAACCATATTTATTTTGCGTATTTTAAGAGATTTTGCCCCGATTGCTAATAATCGTGGCGAAAATTTTCAGTCCTGCAGGTGGAAGACCTCGATTTCATTAATAACAAACTTTGGAAAAAAGTTTAAAGAAAATTTCAGCAATACAAGATTTTGATGATGTTAATTTATATATCTCGCCGCGATTAATGAGATTAAAACGGCAAAAGTTGCACCAGTTTTATCATTTAGAAAATATGTTGCCTGAAAGATATAAAACGTCTGATTCAGACCATCAATTAAAGAACATTTAAATTGCTTTTTAAAAACGTGAGGAATTGTTGAAGAACTCGCTCATTTAATAAAATTCACGGTTTTCAAAGTCATTTTAAAGCGGCAAAACCATATTTATTTTGCGTATTTTAAGAGATTTTGCCCCGATTGCTAATAATCGTGGCGAAAATTTTCAGTCCTGCAGGTGGAAGACCTCGATTTCATTAATAACAAACTTTGAAAAAAAGTTTAAAGAAAATTTCAGAAATTCAAGATTTTGATGATTAAAAATTATATATCTCGCCGCGATGAATGAGATTAAAACGGCAAAAGTTGCACCAGTTTTATCATTTAGAAAATATGTTGCCTGAAAGATATAAAACGTCTGATTCAGACCATCAATTAAAGAACATTTAAAATGCTTATAAAAAACGTGAGGAATTGTTGAAGAACTCGCTCATTTAACAAAGTTCACGGTTTTCAAAGTCATTTTAAAGCGGCAAAACCATATTTATTTTGCGTATTTTAAGAGATTTTGCCCCGATTGCAAATAATCGTGATGCAATTTTCAGTCCTGCAGGTGGAAGACCTCGATTTCATTAATAACAAACTTTGGAAAAAAGTTTAAAGAAAATTTCAGCAATACAAGATTTTGATGATGTTAATTTATATATCTCGCCGCGATTAATGAGATTAAAACGGCAAAAGTTGCACCAGTTTTATCATTTAGAAAATATGTTGCCTGAAAGATATAAAACGTCTGATTCAGACCATCAATTAAAGAACATTTAAAATGCTTTTTAAAAACGTGAGGAATTGTTGAAGAACTCGCTCATTTAATAAAGTTCACGGTTTTCAAAGTCATTTTAAAGCGGCAAAACCATATTTATTTTGCGTATTTTAAGTGATTTTGCCCCGATTGCTAATAATCGTGGCGAAAATTTTCAGTCCTGCAGGTGGAAGACCTCGATTTCATTAATAACAAACTTTGAAAAAAAGTTTAAAGAAAATTTCAGAAATTCAAGATTTTGATGATCATAAATTATATATCTCGCCGCGATTAATGAGATTAAAACGGCAAAAGTTGCACCAGTTTTATCATTTAGAAAATATGTTGCCTGAAAGATATAAAACGTCTGATTCAGACCATCAATTAAAGAACATTTAAATTGCTTTTTAAAAACGTGAGAAATTCTTGAAGAACTTGCTCATTTAATAAAGTTCACGGTTTTCAAAGTCATTTTAAAGCGGCAAAACCATATTTATTTTGCGTATTTTAAGAGATTTTGCCCCGATTGCTAATAATCGTGGCGACAATTTTCAGTCCTGCAGGTGGAAGACCTCGATTTCATTAATAACAAACTTTGGAAAAAAGTTTAAAGAAAATTTCAGCAATACAAGATTTTGATGATGTTAATTTATATATCTCGCCGCGATTAATGAGATTAAAACGGCAAAAGTTGCACCAGTTTTATCATTTAGAAAATATGTTGCCTGAAAGATATAAAACGTCTGATTCAGACAATCAATTAAAGAACATTTAAAATGCTTTTTAAAAACGTGAGGAATTGTTGAAGAACTCGCTCATTTAATAAAGTTCACGGTTTTCAAAGTCATTTTAAAGCGGCAAAACCATATTTATTTTGCGTATTTTAAGAGATTTTGCCCCGATTGCTAATAATCGTGGCGAAAATTTTCAGTCCTGCAGGTGGAAGACCTCGATTTCATTAATAACAAACTTTGAAAAAAAGTTTAAAGAAAATTTCAGAAATTCAAGATTTTGATGATCATAAATTATATATCTCGCCGCGATTAATGAGATTAAAACGGCAAAAGTTGCACCAGTTTTATCATTTAGAAAATATGTTGCCTGAAAGATATAAAACGTCTGATTCAGACCATCAATTAAAGAACATTTAAATTGCTTTTTAAAAACGTGAGAAATTCTTGAAGAACTTGCTCATTTAATAAAGTTCACGGTTTTCAAAGTCATTTTAAAGCGGCAAAACCATATTTATTTTGCGTATTTTAAGAGATTTTGCCCCGATTGCTAATAATCGTGGCGACAATTTTCAGTCCTGCAGGTGGAAGACCTCGATTTCATTAATAACAAACTTTGAAAAAAAGTTTAAAGAAAATTTCAGAAATTCAAGATTTTGATGATGATAAATTATATATCTCGCCGCGATTAATGAGATTAAAACGGCAAAAGTTGCACCAGTTTTATCATTTAGAAAATATGTTGCCTGAAAGATATAAAACGTCTGATTCAGACCATGAATTAAAGAACATTTAAAATGCTTATAAAAAACGTGAGGAATTGTTGAAGAACTCGCACATTTAACAAAGTTCACGGTTTTCAAAGTCATTTTAAAGCGGCAAAACCATATTTATTTTGCGTATTCTAAGAGATTTTTCCACGATTGCAAATAATCGTGGCGACAGTTTTCAGTCCTGCAGGTGGAAGACCTCGATTTCGTTAATAACAAACTTTGAAAAAAGTTTAAAGAAAATTTCAGAAATTCAAGATTTTGATGATGTTAAATTATATATCTCGCCGCGATTAATGAGATTAAAACGGCAAAAGTTGCACCAGTTTTATCATTTAGAAAATATGTTGCCTGAAAGATATAAAACGTCTGATTCAGACCATGAATTAAAGAACATTTAAAATGCTTATAAAAAACGTGAGGAATTGTTGAAGAACTCGCACATTTAACAAAGTTCACGGTTTTCAAAGTCATTTTAAAGCGGCAAAACCATATTTATTTTGCGTATTCTAAGAGATTTTTCCACGATTGCAAATAATCGTGGCGACAGTTTTCAGTCCTGCAGGTGGAAGACCTCGATTTCGTTAATAACAAACTTTGAAAAAAGTTTAAAGAAAATTTCAGAAATTCAAGATTTTGATGATGTTAAATTATATATCTCGCCGCGATTAATGAGATTAAAACGGCAAAAGTTGCACCAGTTTTATCATTTAGAAAATATGTTGCCTGAAAGATATAAAACGTCTGATTCAGACCATGAATTAAAGAACATTTAAAATGCTTATAAAAAACGTGAGGAATTGTTGAAGAACTCGCACATTTAACAAAGTTCACGGTTTTCAAAGTCATTTTAAAGCGGCAAAACCATATTTATTTTGCGTATTCTAAGAGATTTTTCCACGATTGCAAATAATCGTGGCGACAGTTTTCAGTCCTGCAGGTGGAAGACCTCGATTTCGTTAATAACAAACTTTGAAAAAAGTTTAAAGAAAATTTCAGAAATTCAAGATTTTGATGATGTTAAATTATATATCTCGCCGCGATTAATGAGATTAAAACGGCAAAAGTTGCACCAGTTTTATCATTTAGAAAATATGTTGCCTGAAAGATATAAAACGTCTGATTCAGACCATCAATTAAAGAACATTTAAAATGCTTATTAAAAACGTGAGGAATTGTTGAAGAACTCTTCATTTAATAAAGTTCACGGTTTTCAAAGTCATTTTAAAGCGGCAAAACCATATTTATTTTGCGTATTTTACAAGATTTTGCCCCGATTGCTAATAATCGTGGCGACAGTTTTCAGTCCTGCAGGTGGAAGACCTCGATTTCGTTAATAACAAACTTTGAAAAAAAGTTTAAAGAAAATTTCAGAAATTCAAAATTTTGATTATTAAAAATTATATATCTCGCCGCGATGAATGAGATTAAAACGGCAAAAGTTGCACCAGTTTTATCATTTAGAAAATATGTTGCCTGAAAGATATAAAACGTCTGATTCAGACCATTAATTAAAGAACATTTAAAATGCTTATAAAAAACGTGAGGAATTGTTGAAGAACTCGCTCATTTAAAAAATTTCACGGTTTTCAAAGTCATTTTAAAGCGGCAAAACCATATTTATTTTGCGTATTTTAAGAGATTTTGCCCCGATTGCTAATAATCGTGGCGACAATTTTCAGTCCTGCAGGTGGAAGACCTCGATTTCATTAATAACAAACTTTGAAAAAAAGTTTAAAGAAAATTTCAGAAATTCAAGATTTTGATGATGATAAATTATATATCTCGCCGCGATTAATGAGATTAAAACGGCAAAAGTTGCACCAGTTTTATCATTTAGAAAATATGTTGCCTGAAAGATATAAAACGTCTGATTCAGACCATGAATTAAAGAACATTTAAAATGCTTATAAAAAACGTGAGGAATTGTTGAAGAACTCGCACATTTAACAAAGTTCACGGTTTTCAAAGTCATT
This sequence comes from Neocloeon triangulifer, assembly GCF_031216515.1. Taxonomy (NCBI): domain Eukaryota; kingdom Metazoa; phylum Arthropoda; class Insecta; order Ephemeroptera; family Baetidae; genus Neocloeon; species Neocloeon triangulifer. Next base: position 1,773,579 of record NW_026775555.1, on the reverse strand, counting down.
TTAAAGCGGCAAAACCATATTTATTTTGCGTATTCTAAGAGATTTTTCCACGATTGCAAATAATCGTGGCGACAGTTTTCAGTCCTGCAGGTGGAAGACCTCGATTTCGTTAATAACAAACTTTGAAAAAAGTTTAAAGAAAATTTCAGAAATTCAAGATTTTGATGATGTTAAATTATATATCTCGCCGCGATTAATGAGATTAAAACGGCAAAAGTTGCACCAGTTTTATCATTTAGAAAATATGTTGCCTGAAAGATATAAAACGTCTGATTCAGACCATGAATTAAAGAACATTTAAAATGCTTATAAAAAACGTGAGGAATTGTTGAAGAACTCGCACATTTAACAAAGTTCACGGTTTTCAAAGTCATTTTAAAGCGGCAAAACCATATTTATTTTGCGTATTCTAAGAGATTTTTCCACGATTGCAAATAATCGTGGCGACAGTTTTCAGTCCTGCAGGTGGAAGACCTCGATTTCGTTAATAACAAACTTTGAAAAAAGTTTAAAGAAAATTTCAGAAATTCAAGATTTTGATGATGTTAAATTATATATCTCGCCGCGATTAATGAGATTAAAACGGCAAAAGTTGCACCAGTTTTATCATTTAGAAAATATGTTGCCTGAAAGATATAAAACGTCTGATTCAGACCATGAATTAAAGAACATTTAAAATGCTTATAAAAAACGTGAGGAATTGTTGAAGAACTCGCACATTTAACAAAGTTCACGGTTTTCAAAGTCATTTTAAAGCGGCAAAACCATATTTATTTTGCGTATTCTAAGAGATTTTTCCACGATTGCAAATAATCGTGGCGACAGTTTTCAGTCCTGCAGGTGGAAGACCTCGATTTCGTTAATAACAAACTTTGAAAAAAGTTTAAAGAAAATTTCAGAAATTCAAGATTTTGATGATGTTAAATTATATATCTCGCCGCGATTAATGAGATTAAAACGGCAAAAGTTGCACCAGTTTTATCATTTAGAAAATATGTTGCCTGAAAGATATAAAACGTCTGATTCAGACCATCAATTAAAGAACATTTAAAATGCTTATTAAAAACGTGAGGAATTGTTGAAGAACTCTTCATTTAATAAAGTTCACGGTTTTCAAAGTCATTTTAAAGCGGCAAAACCATATTTATTTTGCGTATTTTACAAGATTTTGCCCCGATTGCTAATAATCGTGGCGACAGTTTTCAGTCCTGCAGGTGGAAGACCTCGATTTCGTTAATAACAAACTTTGAAAAAAAGTTTAAAGAAAATTTCAGAAATTCAAAATTTTGATTATTAAAAATTATATATCTCGCCGCGATGAATGAGATTAAAACGGCAAAAGTTGCACCAGTTTTATCATTTAGAAAATATGTTGCCTGAAAGATATAAAACGTCTGATTCAGACCATTAATTAAAGAACATTTAAAATGCTTATAAAAAACGTGAGGAATTGTTGAAGAACTCGCTCATTTAAAAAATTTCACGGTTTTCAAAGTCATTTTAAAGCGGCAAAACCATATTTATTTTGCGTATTTTAAGAGATTTTGCCCCGATTGCAAATAATCGTGGCGACAGTTTTCAGTCCTGCAGGTGGAAGACCTCGATTTCATTAATAACAAACTTTGAAAAAAGTTTAAAGAAAATTTCAGAAATTCCAGATTTTGATGATGATAAATTTTATATCTCGCCGCGATTAATGAGATTAAAACGGCAAAAGTTGCACCAGTTTTATAATTTAGAAAATATGTTGCCTGAAAGATATAAAACGTCTGATTCAGACCATCAATTAAAGAACATTTAAAATGCTTTTTAAAAACGTGAGAAATTCTTGAAGAACTTGCTCATTTAATAAAGTTCACGGTTTTCAAAGTCATTTTAAAGCGGCAAAACCATATTTATTTTGCGTATTTTACAAGATTTTGCCCCGATTGCTAATAATCGTGGCGACAATTTTCAGTCCTGCAGGTGGAAGACCTCGATTTCGTTAATAACAAACTTTGAAAAAAAGTTTAAAGAAAATTTCAGAAATTCAAAATTTTGATGATTAAAAATTATATATCTCGCCGCGATGAATGAGATTAAAACGGCAAAAGTTGCACCAGTTTTATCATTTAGAAAATATGTTGCCTGAAAGATATAAAACGTCTGATTCAGACCATTAATTAAAGAACATTTAAAATGCCTATAAAAACGTGAGGAATTGTTGAAGAACTCGCTCATTTAACAAATTTCACGGTTTTCAAAGTCATTTTAAAGTGGCAAAACCATATTTATTTTGCGTATTTTAAGAGATTTTTCCCCGATTGCAAATAATCGTGGCGACAGTTTTCAGTCCTGCAGGTGGAAGACCTCGATTTCATTAATAACAAACTTTGAAAAAAGTTTAAAGAAAATTTCAGAAATTCCAGATTTTGATGATGATAAATTATATATCTCTCCGCGATTAATGAGATTAAAACGGCAAAAGTTGCACCAGTTTTATAATTTAGAAAATATGTTGCCTGAAAGATATAAAACGTCTGATTCAGACCATCAATTAAAGAACATTTAAAATGCTTTTAAAAACGTGAGAAATTCTTGAAGAACTTGCTCATTTAATAAAGTTCACGGTTTTCAAAGTGATTTTAAAGCGAAAAAACCATAATTATTTTGCGTATTTTAAGAGATTTTGCCTCGATTGCAAAAATCGTGGCGACGGTTTTCAGTCCTGCAGGTGGAAGACCTCGATTTCATTAATAACAAACTTTGAAAAAAAGTTTAAAGAAAATTTCAGAAATTCAAGATTTTGATGAAGATAAATTATATATCTCGCCGCGATTAATGAGATTAAAACGGCAAAAGTTGCACCAGTTTTATCATTTAGAAAATATGTTGCCTGAAAGATATAAAACGTCTGATTCAGACCATCAATTAAAGAACATTTAAAATGCTTTTTAAAAACGTGAGAAATTCTTGAAGAACTTGCTCATTTAATAAAGTTCACGGTTTTCAAAGTGATTTTAAAGCAAAAAAACCATATTTATTTTGCGTATTTTAAGAGATATATCCCCGATTGCTAATAATCGTGGCGACAATTTTCAGTCCTGCAGGTGGAAGACCTCGATTTCATTAATAACAAACTTTGAAAAAAAGTTTAAAGAAAATTTCAGAAATTCAAAATTTTGATGATGAAAAATTATATATCTCGCCGCGATTAATGAGATTAAAACGGCAAAAGTTGCACCAGTTTTATCATTTAGAAAATATGTTGCCTGAAAGATATAAAACGTCTGATTCAGACCATGAATTAAAGAACATTTAAAATGCTTATAAAAAACGTGAGGAATTGTTGAAGAACTCGCACATTTAACAAAGTTCACGGTTTTCAAAGTCATTTTAAAGCGGCAAAACCATATTTATTTTGCGTATTCTAAGAGATTTTTCCCCGATTGCAAATAATCGTGGCGACAGTTTTCAGTCCTGCAGGTGGAAGACCTCGATTTCGTTAATAACAAACTTTGAAAAAAGTTTAAAGAAAATTTCAGAAATTCAAGATTTTGATGATGAAAAATTATATATCTCGCCGCGATTAATGAGATTAAAACGGCAAAAGTTGCACCAGTTTTATCATTTAGAAAATATGTTGCCTGAAAGATATAAAACGTCTGATTCAGACCATCAATTAAAGAACATTTAAAATGCTTTTTAAAAACGTGAGAAATTCTTGAAGAACTCGCACATTTAACAAAGTTCACGGTTTTCAAAGTCATTTTAAAGTGGCAAAACCATATTTATTTTGCGTATTTTAAGAGATTTTGCCCCGATTGCTAATAATCGTGGCGACAATTTTCAGTCCTGCAGGTGGAAGACCTCGATTTCATTAATAACAAACTTTGGAAAAAAGTTTAAAGAAAATTTCAGCAATACAAGATTTTGATGATGTTAATTTATATATCTCGCCGCGATTAATGAGATTAAAACGGCAAAAGTTGCACCAGTTTTATCATTTAGAAAATATGTTGCCTGAAAGATATAAAACGTCTGATTCAGACCATCAATTAAAGAACATTTAAAATGCTTTTTAAAAACGTGAGGAATTGTTGAAGAACTCGCTCATTTAATAAAGTTCACGGTTTTCAAAGTCATTTTAAAGCGGCAAAACCATATTTATTTTGCGTATTTTAAGAGATTTTGCCCCGATTGCTAATAATCGTGGCGAAAATTTTCAGTCCTGCAGGTGGAAGACCTCGATTTCATTAATAACAAACTTTGAAAAAAAGTTTAAAGAAAATTTCAGAAATTCAAGATTTTGATGATCATAAATTATATATCTCGCCGCGATTAATGAGATTAAAACGGCAAAAGTTGCACCAGTTTTATCATTTAGAAAATATGTTGCCTGAAAGATATAAAACGTCTGATTCAGACCATCAATTAAAGAACATTTAAAATGCTTTTTAAAAACGTGAGAAATTCTTGAAGAACTTGCTCATTTAATAAAGTTCACGGTTTTCAAAGTGATTTTAAAGCAAAAAAACCATATTTATTTTGCGTATTTTAAGAGATATATCCCCGATTGCTAATAATCGTGGCGACAATTTTCAGTCCTGCAGGTGGAAGACCTCGATTTCATTAATAACAAACTTTGAAAAAAAGTTTAAAGAAAATTTCAGAAATTCAAAATTTTGATGATGAAAAATTATATATCTCGCCGCGATTAATGAGATTAAAACGGCAAAAGTTGCACCAGTTTTATCATTTAGAAAATATGTTGCCTGAAAGATATAAAACGTCTGATTCAGACCATGAATTAAAGAACATTTAAAATGCTTATAAAAAACGTGAGGAATTGTTGAAGAACTCGCACATTTAACAAAGTTCACGGTTTTCAAAGTCATTTTAAAGCGGCAAAACCATATTTATTTTGCGTATTCTAAGAGATTTTTCCCCGATTGCAAATAATCGTGGCGACAGTTTTCAGTCCTGCAGGTGGAAGACCTCAATTTCGTTAATAACAAACTTTGAAAAAAGTTTAAAGAAAATTTCAGAAATTCAAGATTTTGATGATGAAAAATTATATATCTCGCCGCGATTAATGAGATTAAAACGGCAAAAGTTGCACCAGTTTTATCATTTAGAAAATATGTTGCCTGAAAGATATAAAACGTCTGATTCAGACCATCAATTAAAGAACATTTAAAATGCTTTTTAAAAACGTGAGAAATTCTTGAAGAACTTGCTCATTTAATAAAGTTCACGGTTTTCAAAGTGATTTTAAAGCGAAAAAACCATAATTATTTTGCGTATTTTAAGAGATTTTGCCTCGATTGCAAAAATCGTGGCGACGGTTTTCAGTCCTGCAGGTGGAAGACCTCGATTTCATTAATAACAAACTTTGAAAAAAAGTTTAAAGAAAATTTCAGAAATTCAAGATTTTGATGAAGATAAATTATATATCTCGCCGCGATTAATGAGATTAAAACGGCAAAAGTTGCACCAGTTTTATCATTTAGAAAATATGTTGCCTGAAAGATATAAAACGTCTGATTCAGACCATCAATTAAAGAACATTTAAAATGCTTTTTAAAAACGTGAGAAATTCTTGAAGAACTTGCTCATTTAATAAAGTTCACGGTTTTCAAAGTGATTTTAAAGCAAAAAAACCATATTTATTTTGCGTATTTTAAGAGATATATCCCCGATTGCTAATAATCGTGGCGACAATTTTCAGTCCTGCAGGTGGAAGACCTCGATTTCATTAATAACAAACTTTGAAAAAAAGTTTAAAGAAAATTTCAGAAATTCAAAATTTTGATGATGAAAAATTATATATCTCGCCGCGATTAATGAGATTAAAACGGCAAAAGTTGCACCAGTTTTATCATTTAGAAAATATGTTGCCTGAAAGATATAAAACGTCTGATTCAGACCATGAATTAAAGAACATTTAAAATGCTTATAAAAAACGTGAGGAATTGTTGAAGAACTCGCACATTTAACAAAGTTCACGGTTTTCAAAGTCATTTTAAAGCGGCAAAACCATATTTATTTTGCGTATTCTAAGAGATTTTTCCCCGATTGCAAATAATCGTGGCGACAGTTTTCAGTCCTGCAGGTGGAAGACCTCGATTTCGTTAATAACAAACTTTGAAAAAAGTTTAAAGAAAATTTCAGAAATTCAAGATTTTGATGATGAAAAATTATATATCTCGCCGCGATTAATGAGATTAAAACGGCAAAAGTTGCACCAGTTTTATCATTTAGAAAATATGTTGCCTGAAAGATATAAAACGTCTGATTCAGACCATCAATTAAAGAACATTTAAAATGCTTTTTAAAAACGTGAGAAATTCTTGAAGAACTCGCACATTTAACAAAGTTCACGGTTTTCAAAGTCATTTTAAAGTGGCAAAACCATATTTATTTTGCGTATTTTAAGAGATTTTGCCCCGATTGCTAATAATCGTGGCGACAATTTTCAGTCCTGCAGGTGGAAGACCTCGATTTCATTAATAACAAACTTTGGAAAAAAGTTTAAAGAAAATTTCAGCAATACAAGATTTTGATGATGTTAATTTATATATCTCGCCGCGATTAATGAGATTAAAACGGCAAAAGTTGCACCAGTTTTATCATTTAGAAAATATGTTGCCTGAAAGATATAAAACGTCTGATTCAGACCATCAATTAAAGAACATTTAAAATGCTTTTTAAAAACGTGAGGAATTGTTGAAGAACTCGCTCATTTAATAAAGTTCACGGTTTTCAAAGTCATTTTAAAGCGGCAAAACCATATTTATTTTGCGTATTTTAAGAGATTTTGCCCCGATTGCTAATAATCGTGGCGAAAATTTTCAGTCCTGCAGGTGGAAGACCTCGATTTCATTAATAACAAACTTTGAAAAAAAGTTTAAAGAAAATTTCAGAAATTCAAGATTTTGATGATCATAAATTATATATCTCGCCGCGATTAATGAGATTAAAACGGCAAAAGTTGCACCAGTTTTATCATTTAGAAAATATGTTGCCTGAAAGATATAAAACGTCTGATTCAGACCATCAATTAAAGAACATTTAAAATGCTTTTTAAAAACGTGAGAAATTCTTGAAGAACTTGCTCATTTAATAAAGTTCACGGTTTTCAAAGTGATTTTAAAGCAAAAAAACCATATTTATTTTGCGTATTTTAAGAGATATATCCCCGATTGCTAATAATCGTGGCGACAATTTTCAGTCCTGCAGGTGGAAGACCTCGATTTCATTAATAACAAACTTTGAAAAAAAGTTTAAAGAAAATTTCAGAAATTCAAAATTTTGATGATGAAAAATTATATATCTCGCCGCGATTAATGAGATTAAAACGGCAAAAGTTGCACCAGTTTTATCATTTAGAAAATATGTTGCCTGAAAGATATAAAACGTCTGATTCAGACCATGAATTAAAGAACATTTAAAATGCTTATAAAAAACGTGAGGAATTGTTGAAGAACTCGCACATTTAACAAAGTTCACGGTTTTCAAAGTCATTTTAAAGCGGCAAAACCATATTTATTTTGCGTATTCTAAGAGATTTTTCCCCGATTGCAAATAATCGTGGCGACAGTTTTCAGTCCTGCAGGTGGAAGACCTCGATTTCGTTAATAACAAACTTTGAAAAAAGTTTAAAGAAAATTTCAGAAATTCAAGATTTTGATGATGAAAAATTATATATCTCGCCGCGATTAATGAGATTAAAACGGCAAAAGTTGCACCAGTTTTATCATTTAGAAAATATGTTGCCTGAAAGATATAAAACGTCTGATTCAGACCATCAATTAAAGAACATTTAAAATGCTTTTTAAAAACGTGAGAAATTCTTGAAGAACTCGCACATTTAACAAAGTTCACGGTTTTCAAAGTCATTTTAAAGTGGCAAAACCATATTTATTTTGCGTATTTTAAGAGATTTTGCCCCGATTGCTAATAATCGTGGCGACAATTTTCAGTCCTGCAGGTGGAAGACCTCGATTTCATTAATAACAAACTTTGGAAAAAAGTTTAAAGAAAATTTCAGCAATACAAGATTTTGATGATGTTAATTTATATATCTCGCCGCGATTAATGAGATTAAAACGGCAAAAGTTGCACCAGTTTTATCATTTAGAAAATATGTTGCCTGAAAGATATAAAACGTCTGATTCAGACCATCAATTAAAGAACATTTAAAATGCTTTTTAAAAACGTGAGGAATTGTTGAAGAACTCGCTCATTTAATAAAGTTCACGGTTTTCAAAGTCATTTTAAAGCGGCAAAACCATATTTATTTTGCGTATTTTAAGAGATTTTGCCCCGATTGCTAATAATCGTGGCGAAAATTTTCAGTCCTGCAGGTGGAAGACCTCGATTTCATTAATAACAAACTTTGAAAAAAAGTTTAAAGAAAATTTCAGAAATTCAAGATTTTGATGATCATAAATTATATATCTCGCCGCGATTAATGAGATTAAAACGGCAAAAGTTGCACCAGTTTTATCATTTAGAAAATATGTTGCCTGAAAGATATAAAACGTCTGATTCAGACCATCAATTAAAGAACATTTAAATTGCTTTTTAAAAACGTGAGAAATTCTTGAAGAACTTGCTCATTTAATAAAGTTCACGGTTTTCAAAGTCATTTTAAAGCGGCAAAACCATATTTATTTTGCGTATTTTAAGAGATTTTGCCCCGATTGCTAATAATCGTGGCGACAATTTTCAGTCCTGCAGGTGGAAGACCTCGATTTCATTAATAACAAACTTTGAAAAAAAGTTTAAAGAAAATTTCAGAAATTCAAGATTTTGATGATGATAAATTATATATCTCGCCGCGATTAATGAGATTAAAACGGCAAAAGTTGCACCAGTTTTATCATTTAGAAAATATGTTGCCTGAAAGATATAAAACGTCTGATTCAGACCATGAATTAAAGAACATTTAAAATGCTTATAAAAAACGTGAGGAATTGTTGAAGAACTCGCACATTTAACAAAGTTCACGGTTTTCAAAGTCATTTTAAAGCGGCAAAACCATATTTATTTTGCGTATTCTAAGAGATTTTGCCCCGATTGCTAATAATCGTGGCGACAGTTTTCAGTCCTGCAGGTGGAAGACCTCGATTTCGTTAATAACAAACTTTGAAAAAAAGTTTAAAGAAAATTTCAGAAATTCAAAATTTTGATGATTAAAAATTATATATCTCGCCGCGATGAATGAGATTAAAACGGCAAAAGTTGCACCAGTTTTATCATTTAGAAAATATGTTGCCTGAAAGATATAAAACGTCTGATTCAGACCATTAATTAAAGAACATTTAAAATGCTTATAAAAAACGTGAGGAATTGTTGAAGAACTCGCTCATTTAACAAATTTCACGGTTTTCAAAGTCATTTTAAAGCGGCAAAACCATATTTATTTTGCGTATTTTAAGAGATTTTTCCCCGATTGCAAATAATCGTGGCGACAGTTTTCAGTCCTGCAGGTGGAAGACCTCGATTTCATTAATAACAAACTTTGAAAAAAGTTTAAAGAAAATTTCAGAAATTCCAGATTTTGATGATGATAAATTATATATCTCGCCGCGATTAATGAGATTAAAACGGCAAAAGTTGCACCAGTTTTATCATTTAGAAAATATGTTGCCTGAAAGATATAAAACGTCTGATTCAGACCATCAATTAAAGAACATTTAAAATGCTTTTTAAAAACGTGAGAAATTCTTGAAGAACTTGCTCATTTAATAAAGTTCACGGTTTTCAAAGTGATTTTAAAGCAAAAAAACCATATTTATTTTGCGTATTTTAAGAGATATTGCCCCGATTGCTAATAATCGTGGCGACAATTTTCAGTCCTGCAGGTGGAAGACCTCGATTTCATTAATAACAAACTTTGAAAAAAAGTTTAAAGAAAATTTCAGAAATTCAAAATTTTGATGATGAAAAATTATATATCTCGCCGCGATTAATGAGATTAAAATGGCAAAAGTTGCACCAGTTTTATCATTTAGAAAATATGTTGCCTGAAAGATATAAAACGTCTGATTCAGACCATGAATTAAAGAACATTTAAAATGCTTATAAAAAACGTGAGGAATTGTTGAAGAACTCGCACATTTAACAAAGTTCACGGTTTTCAAAGTCATTTTAAAGCGGCAAAACCATATTTATTTTGCGTATTCTAAGAGATTTTTCCCCGATTGCAAATAATCGTGGCGACAGTTTTCAGTCCTGCAGGTGGAAGACCTCGATTTCGTTAATAACAAACTTTGAAAAAAGTTTAAAGAAAATTTCAGAAATTCAATATTTTGATGATGAAAAATTATATATCTCGCCGCGATTAATGAGATTAAAACGGCAAAAGTTGCACCAGTTTTATCATTTAGAAAATATGTTGCCTGAAAGATATAAAACGTCTGATTAAGACCATCAATTAAAGAACATTTAAAATGCTTATAAAAAACGTGAGGAATTGTTGAAGAACTCGCTCATTTAACAAAGTTCACGGTTTTCAAAGTCATTTTAAAGCGGCAAAACCATATTTATTTTGCATATTTTAAGAGATTTTTCTCCGATTGCAAATAATCGTGGCGACAGTTTTCAGTCCTGCAGGTGGAAGACCTCGATTTCATTAATAACAAACTTTGAAAAAAGTTTAAAGAAAATTTCAGAAATTCAAAATTTTGATGATTAAAAATTATATATCTCGCCGCGATTAATGAGATTAAAACGGCAAAAGTTGCACCAGTTTTATCATTTAGAAAATATGTTGCCTGAAAGATATAAAACGTCTGATTAAGACCATCAATTAAAGAACATTTAAAATGCTTATAAAAAACGTGAGGAATTGTTGAAGAACTCGCTCATTTAACAAAGTTCACGGTTTTCAAAGTCATTTTAAAGCGGCAAAACCATATTTATTTTGCGTATTTTACAAGATTTTGCCCCGATTGCTAATAATCGTGGCGACAGTTTTCAGTCCTGCAGGTGGAAGACCTCGATTTCATTAATAACAAACTTTGAAAAAAAGTTTAAAGAAAATTTCAGAAATTCAAGGTTTTGATGATCATAAATTATATATCTCGCCGCGATTAATGAGATTAAAACGGCAAAAGTTGCACCAGTTTTATCATTTAGAAAATGTGTTGCCTGAAAGATATAAAACGTCTGATTCAGACCATCAATTAAAGAACATTTAAAATGCTTTTAAAAAACGTGAGGAATTGTTGAAGAACTCGCTCATTTAATAAAGTTCACGGTTTTCAAAGTCATTTTAAAGCGGCAAAACCATATTTATTTTGCGTATTTTAAGAGATATTGTCACAATTGCTAATAATCGTGGCGACAGTTTTCAGTCCTGCAGGTGGAAGACCTCGATTTCATTAATAACAAACTTTGAAAAAAGTTTAAAGAAAATTTCAGAAATTCAAGATTTTGATGATGATAAATTATATATCTCGCCGCGTTTAATGAGATTAAAACGGCAAAAGTTGCACCAGTTTTATCATTTAGAAAATATGTTGCCTGAAAGATATAAAACGTCTGATTCAGACCATCAATTAAAGAACATTTAAAATGCTTATAAAAAACGTTAGGAATTGTTGAAGAACTCGCTCATTTAACAAATTTCACGGTTTTTAAAGTCATTTTAAAGCGGCAAAACCATATTTATTTTGCGTATTTTAAGAGATTTTGTCACAATTGCTAATAATCGTGGCGACAGTTTTCAGTCCTGCAGGTGGAAGACCTCGATTTCATTAATAACAAACTTTGAAAAAAGTTTAAAGATAATTTCAGAAATCCAAGATTTTGATGATGATAAATTATATATCTCGCCGCGATTAATGAGATTAAAACGGCAAAAGTTGCACCAGTTTTATCATTTAGAAAATGTGTTGCCTGAAAGATATAAAACGTCTGATTCAGACCATCAATTAAAGAACATTTGAAATGCTTTTAAAAAACGTGAGGAATTGTTGAAGAACTCGCTCATTTAATAAAGTTCACGGTTTTCAAAGTCATTTGGAAGCGGCAAAACCATTTTTGATTTTGCGTATTTTAAGAGATTTTCCCCGATTGCTAATAATCGTGGCGACAGTTTTCAGTCCTGCAGGTGGAAGACCTCGATTTAATTAATAACAAACTTTGAAAAAAAGTTTAAAGAAAATTTCAGAAATCCAAGATTTTGATGAAGATAAATTATATATCTCGCCGCGATTAATGAGATTAAAACGGCAAAAGTTGCACCAGTTTTATCATTTAGAAAATGTGTTGCCTGAAAGATATAAAACGTCTGATTCAGACCATCAATTAAAGAACATTTAAAATGCTTTTAAAAAACGTGAGGAATTGTTGAAGAACTCGCTCATTTAATAAAGTTCACGGTTTTCAAAGTCATTTTAAAGCGGCAAAACCATATTTATTTTGCGTATTTTAAGAGATATTGTCACAATTGCTAATAATCGTGGCGACAGTTTTCAGTCCTGCAGGTGGAAGACCTCGATTTCATTAATAACAAACTTTGAAAAAAGTTTAAAGAAAATTTCAGAAATTCCAGATTTTGATGATGATAAATTATATATCTCGCCGCGATTAATGAGATTAAAACGGCAAAAGTTGCACCAGTTTTATCATTTAGAAAATATGTTGCCTGAAAGATATAAAACGTCTGTTTCAGACCATCAATTAAAGAACATTTGAAATGCTTTTAAAAAACGTGAGGAATTGTTGAAGAACTCGCTCATTTAATAAAGTTCACGGTTTTCAAAGTCATTTGGAAGCGGCAAAACCATATTTATTTTGCGTATTTTAAGAGATTTTCCCCGATTGCTAATAATCGTGGCGACAGTTTTCAGTCCTGCAGGTGGAAGACCTCGATTTCATTAATAACAAACTTTGAAAAAAGTTTAAAGATAATTTCAGAAATCCAAGATTTTGATGATGATAAATTATATATCTCGCCGCGATTAATGAGATTAAAACGGCAAAAGTTGCACCAGTTTTATCATTTAGAAAATGTGTTGCCTGAAAGATATAAAACGTCTGATTCAGACCATCAATTAAAGAACATTTAAAATGCTTATTAAAAACGTGAGGAAATGTTGAAGAACTCGCTCATTTAATAAAGTTCACGGTTTTTAAAGTCATTTTAAAGCGGCAAAACCATATTTATTTTGCGTATTTTACAAGATTTTGCCCCGATTGCTAATAATCGTGGCGACAGTTTTCAGTCCTGCAGGTGGAAGACCTCGATTTCATTAATAACAAACTTTGAAAAAAAGTATAAAGTAAATTTCAGAAATTTCAGATTTTGATGATGATAAATTATATATCTCGCCGCGATTAATGAGATTAAAACGGCAAAGGTTGCACCAGTTTTATCATTTAGAAAATGTGTTGCCTGAAAGATATAAAACGTCTGATTCAGACCATCAATTAAAGAACATTTAAAATGCTTTTTAAAAACGTGAGAAATTCTTGAAGAACTCGCTCATTTAATAAAGTTCACGGTTTTCAAAGTCATTTTAAAGCGGCAAAACCATATTTATTTTGCGTATTTTAAGAGATTTTGCCCCGATTGCTAATAATCGTGGCGACAGTTTTCAGTCCTGCAGGTGGAAGACCTCGATTTCATTAATAACAAACTTTGAAAAAAGTTTAAAGAAAATTTCAGAAATTCCAGATTTTGATGAAGATAAATTATATATCTCGCCGCGATTAATGAGATTAAAACGGCAAAAGTTGCACCAGTTTTATCATTTAGAAAATATGTTGCCTGAAAGATATAAAACGTCTGTTTCAGACCATCAATTAAAGAACATTTGAAATGCTTTTAAAAAACGTGAGGAATTGTTGAAGAACTCGCTCATTTAATAAAGTTCACGGTTTTCAAAGTCATTTGGAAGCGGCAAAACCATTTTTGATTTTGCGTATTTTAAGAGATTTTGCCCCGATTGCTAATAATCGTGGCGACAGTTTTCAGTCCTGCAGGTGGAAGATCTCGATTTCAAAAATAACTAACTTTGTAAAAAAGTTTAAAGAAAATTTCAGAAATTCAAGATTTTGATGATGTTAAATTATATATCTCGCCGCGATTAATGAGATTAAAACGGCAAAAGTTGCACCAGTTTTATCATTTAGAAAATATGTTGCCTGAAAGATATAAAACGTCTGATTCAGACCATCAATTAAAGAACATTTAAAATGCTTATTAAAAACGTGAGGAATTGTTGAAGAACTCGCTCATTTAATAAAGTTCACGGTTTTCAAAGTCATTTGGAAGCGGCAAAACCATTTTTGATTTTGCGTATTTTAAGAGATTTTCCCCGATTGCTAATAATCGTGGCGACAGTTTTCAGTCCTGCAGGTGGAAGACCTCGATTTAATTAATAACAAACTTTGAAAAAAAGTTTAAAGAAAATTTCAGAAATCCAAGATTTTGATGAAGATAAATTATATATCTCGCCGCGATTAATGAGATTAAAACGGCAAAAGTTGCACCAGTTTTATCATTTAGAAAATGTGTTGCCTGAAAGATATAAAACGTCTGATTCAGACCATCAATTAAAGAACATTTAAAATGCTTTTAAAAAACGTGAGGAATTGTTGAAGAACTCGCTCATTTAATAAAGTTCACGGTTTTCAAAGTCATTTTAAAGCGGCAAAACCATATTTATTTTGCGTATTTTAAGAGATATTGTCACAATTGCTAATAATCGTGGCGACAGTTTTCAGTCCTGCAGGTGGAAGACCTCGATTTCATTAATAACAAACTTTGAAAAAAGTTTAAAGATAATTTCAGAAATCCAAGATTTTGATGATGATAAATTATATATCTCGCCGCGATTAATGAGATTAAAACGGCAAAAGTTGCACCAGTTTTATCATTTAGAAAATGTGTTGCCTGAAAGATATAAAACGTCTGATTCAGACCATCAATTAAAGAACATTTAAAATGCTTATTAAAAACGTGAGGAAATGTTGAAGAACTCGCTCATTTAATAAAGTTCACGGTTTTTAAAGTCATTTTAAAGCGGCAAAACCATATTTATTTTGCGTATTTTACAAGATTTTGCCCCGATTGCTAATAATCGTGGCGACAGTTTTCAGTCCTGCAGGTGGAAGACCTCGATTTCATTAATAACAAACTTTGAAAAAAAGTATAAAGTAAATTTCAGAAATTTCAGATTTTGATGATGATAAATTATATATCTCGCCGCGATTAATGAGATTAAAACGGCAAAGGTTGCACCAGTTTTATCATTTAGAAAATGTGTTGCCTGAAAGATATAAAACGTCTGATTCAGACCATCAATTAAAGAACATTTAAAATGCTTTTTAAAAACGTGAGAAATTCTTGAAGAACTCGCTCATTTAATAAAGTTCACGGTTTTCAAAGTCATTTTAAAGCGGCAAAACCATATTTATTTTGCGTATTTTAAGAGATTTTGCCCCGATTGCTAATAATCGTGGCGACAGTTTTCAGTCCTGCAGGTGGAAGACCTCGATTTCATTAATAACAAACTTTGAAAAAAGTTTAAAGAAAATTTCAGAAATTCCAGATTTTGATGAAGATAAATTATATATCTCGCCGCGATTAATGAGATTAAAACGGCAAAAGTTGCACCAGTTTTATCATTTAGAAAATATGTTGCCTGAAAGATATAAAACGTCTGTTTCAGACCATCAATTAAAGAACATTTGAAATGCTTTTAAAAAACGTGAGGAATTGTTGAAGAACTCGCTCATTTAATAAAGTTCACGGTTTTCAAAGTCATTTGGAAGCGGCAAAACCATTTTTGATTTTGCGTATTTTAAGAGATTTTGCCCCGATTGCTAATAATCGTGGCGACAGTTTTCAGTCCTGCAGGTGGAAGATCTCGATTTCAAAAATAACTAACTTTGTAAAAAAGTTTAAAGAAAATTTCAGAAATTCAAGATTTTGATGATGTTAAATTATATATCTCGCCGCGATTAATGAGATTAAAACGGCAAAAGTTGCACCAGTTTTATCATTTAGAAAATATGTTGCCTGAAAGATATAAAACGTCTGATTCAGACCATCAATTAAAGAACATTTAAAATGCTTATTAAAAACGTGAGGAATTGTTGAAGAACTCGCTCATTTAATAAAGTTCACGGTTTTCAAAGTCATTTGGAAGCGGCAAAACCATTTTTGATTTTGCGTATTTTAAGAGATTTTCCCCGATTGCTAATAATCGTGGCGACAGTTTTCAGTCCTGCAGGTGGAAGACCTCGATTTAATTAATAACAAACTTTGAAAAAAAGTTTAAAGAAAATTTCAGAAATCCAAGATTTTGATGAAGATAAATTATATATCTCGCCGCGATTAATGAGATTAAAACGGCAAAAGTTGCACCAGTTTTATCATTTAGAAAATGTGTTGCCTGAAAGATATAAAACGTCTGATTCAGACCATCAATTAAAGAACATTTAAAATGCTTTTAAAAAACGTGAGGAATTGTTGAAGAACTCGCTCATTTAATAAAGTTCACGGTTTTCAAAGTCATTTTAAAGCGGCAAAACCATATTTATTTTGCGTATTTTAAGAGATATTGTCACAATTGCTAATAATCGTGGCGACAGTTTTCAGTCCTGCAGGTGGAAGACCTCGATTTCATTAATAACAAACTTTGAAAAAAGTTTAAAGAAAATTTCAGAAATTCCAGATTTTGATGATGATAAATTATATATCTCGCCGCGATTAATGAGATTAAAACGGCAAAAGTTGCACCAGTTTTATCATTTAGAAAATATGTTGCCTGAAAGATATAAAACGTCTGTTTCAGACCATCAATTAAAGAACATTTGAAATGCTTTTAAAAAACGTGAGGAATTGTTGAAGAACTCGCTCATTTAATAAAGTTCACGGTTTTCAAAGTCATTTGGAAGCGGCAAAACCATATTTATTTTGCGTATTTTAAGAGATTTTCCCCGATTGCTAATAATCGTGGCGACAGTTTTCAGTCCTGCAGGTGGAAGACCTCGATTTCATTAATAACAAACTTTGAAAAAAGTTTAAAGATAATTTCAGAAATCCAAGATTTTGATGATGATAAATTATATATCTCGCCGCGATTAATGAGATTAAAACGGCAAAAGTTGCACCAGTTTTATCATTTAGAAAATGTGTTGCCTGAAAGATATAAAACGTCTGATTCAGACCATCAATTAAAGAACATTTAAAATGCTTATTAAAAACGTGAGGAAATGTTGAAGAACTCGCTCATTTAATAAAGTTCACGGTTTTTAAAGTCATTTTAAAGCGGCAAAACCATATTTATTTTGCGTATTTTACAAGATTTTGCCCCGATTGCTAATAATCGTGGCGACAGTTTTCAGTCCTGCAGGTGGAAGACCTCGATTTCATTAATAACAAACTTTGAAAAAAAGTATAAAGTAAATTTCAGAAATTTCAGATTTTGATGATGATAAATTATATATCTCGCCGCGATTAATGAGATTAAAACGGCAAAAGTTGCACCAGTTTTATCATTTAGAAAATGTGTTGCCTGAAAGATATAAAACGTCTGATTCAGACCATCAATTAAAGAACATTTAAAATGCTTTTTAAAAACGTGAGAAATTCTTGAAGAACTCGCTCATTTAATAAAGTTCACGGTTTTCAAAGTCATTTTAAAGCGGCAAAACCATATTTATTTTGCGTATTTTAAGAGATTTTGCCCCGATTGCTAATAATCGTGGCGACAGTTTTCAGTCCTGCAGGTGGAAGACCTCGATTTCATTAATAACAAACTTTGAAAAAAGTTTAAAGAAAATTTCAGAAATTCCAGATTTTGATGAAGATAAATTATATATCTCGCCGCGATTAATGAGATTAAAACGGCAAAAGTTGCACCAGTTTTATCATTTAGAAAATATGTTGCCTGAAAGATATAAAACGTCTGTTTCAGACCATCAATTAAAGAACATTTGAAATGCTTTTAAAAAACGTGAGGAATTGTTGAAGAACTCGCTCATTTAATAAAGTTCACGGTTTTCAAAGTCATTTGGAAGCGGCAAAACCATTTTTGATTTTGCGTATTTTAAGAGATTTTGCCCCGATTGCTAATAATCGTGGCGACAGTTTTCAGTCCTGCAGGTGGAAGATCTCGATTTCAAAAATAACTAACTTTGTAAAAAAGCTTAAAGAAAATTTCAGAAATTCAAGATTTTGATGATCATAAATTATATATCTCGCCGCGATTAATGAGATTAAAACGGCAAAAGTTGCACCAGTTTTATCATTTAGAAAATATGTTGCCTGAAAGATATAAAACGTCTGTTTCAGACCATCAATTAAAGAACATTTGAAATGCTTTTAAAAAACGTGAGGAATTGTTGAAGAACTCGCTCATTTAATAAAGTTCACGGTTTTCAAAGTCATTTGGAAGCGGCAAAACCATATTTATTTTGCGTATTTTAAGAGATTTTCCCCGATTGCTAATAATCGTGGCGACAGTTTTCAGTCCTGCAGGTGGAAGATCTCGATTTCAAAAATAACTAACTTTGTAAAAAAGCTTAAAGAAAATTTCAGAAATTCAAGATTTTGATGATCATAAATTATATATCTCGCCGCGATTAATGAGATTAAAACGGCAAAAGTTGCACCAGTTTTATCATTTAGAAAATATGTTGCCTGAAAGATATAAAACGTCTGATTCAGACCATCAATTAAAGAACATTTAAAATGCTTTTTAAAACGTGTGGAATTGTTGAAGAACTCTTTTATTTAATTAAGTTCACCAGTTTTGTCATTTAGAAAATATGCCTGAAATAGTGAAATCGAGGGCTTCCACCTGCAGGACTGAAAATTGTCGCCACGATCATTTGCAAACGAGGAAAAATCGTGTAAAATACAGAAAATTAATATGGTTTAGCCGCTTTAAAATGACATTGCGCGCCAGGAACTTTAACTGTTTTAATGTGATGAAACGCGCCGAGAAATATATTTGAACATATTTTACATTGAATTCTCTAATTTGCTATCGCGGCCCCCGAGTGCATGAAGCACACACGCGTTCGACCGTCTCGGAAAATCACAAAGGGATCAACACGTGCAAGCAGCGATTCGCCATTAATCATCTGGAAAGTAGCCACGTACGCTTTCAACACACGGAGGCGTCCCTCGTCTCTTGTATCGCGTGATGCGCCGTCTGATTTCTCGGGAAACGAGGCAAAAGACCCGCCGCGCGCTTTGCTTTTAGGCGCCGCCGCTATTCATCATGCAAAGTCAATGGCAATATTTCAAAGCCGCGCGCGTTCGCGATATTTCAGGCTTGCTATTTATCTTTGGCGACAATCTGATTTATAGGGAGGCATCATTAATGTCGCCGTGCGTCAGTTTATTTTGCAGGATTATTCATTTCCGATATGAATGAGCATCCTCTCGTCGTCAGCTTGAGCCACCCATCAATTCCGCGCCCAGGCAGCTTTTAATGCGTGTTTTATCGCTCGCAAAGACAAAATCTCTTGTGTCGTCCTTTCTGCCCCTAATGCGGCGTTATTTCTCACCTGGCACAAACACACACACACATGACACACGCCTTCAATAAATTTCCATTACGAGAATATCTGGAACATGCGAATGCCGCGCAGCATTATTATTCGCGCTCTATTGTGCCTATTAACACGCTAATTAGACTGTCGGAATGACTGGCTGCCTGGCTGACTGACGGCTCGGTGCGTGTGCGATTTGCGAGCCCTGCGGCGGGTATAATTGGATTACTAGAAGTTGTTTCCAAACGTGCGCGTACTAACGCAAAAGCATCCATTAGCGCTTCGAAATCAAAGAAATTTCAACTGATGACCAACTTGGGACAATAAATGAGAAACTTTTGTAATTTAAAAAAGAAAAAAATATGTGATGTTTTAATTCAATTTTTTGAGTAAAAATTGAGGAAAAAACGAACGAATAATAATTTTCCATAATCAAAAAATCGCCAATTTAAATTTGAGCTTTCATTAAAAGTAGTCAAGTTGATAAATGATGAAAAAATTTCATCATTGAGTTCTGTCAAGGTTGGTTTTGATTTTTTTTAAACAGTCTCTAGTATTCGACCACTTACACCGGCCTTTTTCTAAAACAAATTGTTTTCAAAAATTGAATGTAAACAATTTGATGCATGTAACAATAAAGAACATTAAAAAATAATGATTTTGAAAGACTCACCAACGACTTGCAAGTAGCCGACTTGACTAATCATCGGGTTGGTGTTGACCTGGCACATGTAGTAACCCCTGTCCTCCTGCTGGACGCCCGACACGTGAAGCAACCACGTCTTCTGGTTGTCGAAGGACACGCTGAATCGCGGCAATCTTGCGATCACGTGCCGGTGAATGGTAAGAATCATCTGTCGGTCTATGTGGATCCAGGCGACCTGCGAACAATTCCAACAACAACCATGACAGTAATTGAAATTTGTTTGCAAAACACCGCACGGCGTTTTATTGATAACGGATTTTCCGCCCAATCTTCCGGCATGAAATTGAATCAACCGATCCCGCAGTCCCAGCGTGTCAAGCGCGCGCATATTCGCATGCATTAATTAAATTTGCGCCTATATATTCGAATGGCGTTTTGATACGAGTGAATCGATCGCTGCAGCACGCAGTCGGCCGGGCAAAATGCAAACAGTCGAAATGAGCGAAAGGAATGCAAATTCATTTATTAGTGCGCGCGGCACGGGCCGAACTCGGCAGCCGCCCAGGCCGTTTTATTATTCGGCCCGGTGCATGACGAGGGCCTGCAGGGACTCGCGCCTCTCGCTCTCTCGTTTAAAATAAACCTACAAACATCAAAATTCAATAGCAAATGCGCCACTTTTTATCGCACCCTCAGGGATTTACAGCATTAAAAATAAAAAACGAATTTTGCGTGCGATGCAGCGCGACCAGAGAGAGAAACTTTGGGCTGCTCAACGCGCTCTTTATTTTAAATGAAGTGTCTCGCTGCTCGGAGGGTGAAAGCGAGATGAAGCGCCTCCTCTTTTAACACATGAGCCCCCGCGTGTACGCTATTTCAAGAGTGGACGTTTTTCTCAGAAAAGTATTTTAAGCAGCGGGAGAGCTGGATTTTCCATTTACTTTTGAATTTTGGACGTTTAGAATTTTTCATTGGTTCCATGTATAACTGGAAATTATTTTTTATTTAACTAAAAATAATGTTTATTAAGATTCAGGTCCTGTGTGAGTTATTTTTTATTATTTGAAAATATGTACGATGTTGTTGAAATTAATTACCAAGCGCGTATGATTGTGTAATTGATATTTATCTTTTTAATTAATAAATGCAGAGAACAGCTGCAGAGAAAATTAATAATTAATTAAGTCGGCAGAGGAGCTGCAAGCTAAATTAGCAACTGCGACGAAGCAAATTAAATAAGCACAAAACTGCAAAAATGGTGCAGTGTGTACAATAAAGTGAATTTAGAGCAAAACATCGCAGCTCCTCTTGACACTCTCGCGGAATAAGGAAGCAGCAGTCGTAAAAAGTACGGAAGAGTAGACAGGCCTTCTTTTTATGCTTTGGAAGTGTATTTGCATATCAAAGGACAGCAGAAAGTGTCGCTCGCTGGATTAACAAGCTGGGCGAGTAAAAAATTCATTTGACCAACACATCGCGCAGGGAAAGTTTTCAATTTGAATAAATCCGTTTGAAGTTGGCAATCCGTGCGTCTGGCGGATTAAAAATCTTTCGCAAATTTTGCTCCAATTGAATTACAAGTGTCTGTTTCGGCGACCCGGGGTAGAAAATCGGCGAGCTTCTTCTTTTTCGTCGCAAACCAACCTGCGTTGTGCCAATTTCCTTGGCAGCGAGTGAGCGAGCGACTCCCCCGGCACCATTTTATTCGCAATGCAAATACGCACGCGAATTTCCTCAAGCCAAGAGTGACGAAATTAAGTTATTCGCATACACGGCTCGGGCAAATCAGAGCTGGCGGAAGAAATTGTGCTGCAACGACGCGCCCTTGCTTTTTATCCATTTCATGTTTCGCTGAATGCAAATAACGAGAGACACCCGTCCAGACGTATTTTAAAAGATCCTCTTCCAGTTACAAATCTCTACGCTATCATGCATGAGAATTTGTCCATTCCAATTTCGCCGTCGCCCGAGTGCCGCTGAACAAAAAAGAAAATGCTCCTTTTCAGCCGCCGAGCTGTGTGTTTCAGTTATCTCGCTGCGAGTGAGCGAGCGACTCTTATTTATTCTCCTTTTGCCTCATGAATACATAAACTGATTCATCTGCTCTTTGCTACATATAAATAAAACTCGCGGCGCAGAGATTGGACCGACAATGACTGGCTTTTGACCGTGTGCAAACTCGGGCTGGACGGGACTTCTTTTTTTTATCTTTTTGCTTCACATTCATTCGCATGTATGTATGCATCGAATGCGGACGTAAAAATAGAGCTCCCCTGCTTTTTGTTTGTCTCCGTTTGCCTGCGCTTTTTCATTGCGGACTGTATTAGCCAGCGAGAGGACCTTTAAATGCTCGGCGACTTTTCATCTGACGTGGAAAGGGTTCAGGAAAATCTCGCGCCCCGAGCGCATGCACAGACGTATGGGTCTGAGTTGAGATTTTCGTTCTCCGCCGCCGTCAGGAAAATATTTTCATGCATGTCAAAACAGCGTATATCAACTGCTTCAAATGAGAAAAAGAAAGCTCTTTGACAGAAATGCCGTTCCACCAGCAGCAGCAGGGGAAATAAATCCGAATTCCACGTGGTGCAGAAAAGAATGCAGCCTGAAATTTACGAGCCTCTTTCCTTCTCTCTCTGTGTTCTCTCTTCTCGCGTTTGGCGCTGAGCCGGTTGGTGTTCACCCAATCAAGAAGAAAAAAGAGAGAACTGGGGAGAAGTTTTTTGATCTCGACCGAAAAGACAAAGTATTTATACGCGGCGGAAGAAAAGTATACACTTGATGTTTTTAAAGGGGAAGTTTCTGCGCCAGCAAGTTTCTAGGAAGCCTAAGTGGAATAAGAGTAGGAAGGTGGGTTTGACACCTGCTGCCTCTTGGAAAGGTGCCATCCCCGCACGAGTGTTTTTAAAGAGGCCTCGATTGAATTTTGCTCTCGCTCTCTGATTCAAATTTTGGTCTTCTCCGGCGCAGTTTTTTGCTCTTTTTCTCCCACCGACCGATTTCACAAGGCGATCAGCAGCAACTCAATAATGAGAGCGAGAAAATCGACGAGAGAGCTCGAAAGCAAATTAGCACCATCGATTGAGAAAGTTGGCATTTGTCACGCAATTCTCGTTTTTACGCGCACCCATTTGCGATTCCGGTGCCAGATTATAGAAAGGCAAATTTTTTCGCCTGTTTGCAATACAAGCACGACTCAAAATGTGCGTCGCACTCACCCGTTAACAAAACCCATCAGGCCGGCAATAAATTTATTATGCGGCGCGTTGCCTATTTTTGCCCGTCGGCGCAACTTTTGCCCACTACTGTTAGTCTCAAACATATGGTCCTGCTGGAAATTTTCCAGCAGCTCTATAAGAAAATTGAAGGTCCAGGTCGAAATGTAGTCCTGATGGAAATTTTCCAGCAGGAAATTTTCCAGCAGGTCTATAAGAAAATTGATGGTCCAGGTCGAAATGTAGTCCTGCTGGAAATTTTCCAGCAGGTCTAAGAGCAAATTTTAAGTCCAGGACTAAATGTAGTCCTGCTGGAAATTTTTCAGCAGGTCTATGATAAAATTTAAAATGATGGTCTAAATGTAGTCCTGCTGGAAATTTTTCAGCAGGTCTATGAGAAAATTTAAAATTAAGGTTTAAATGTAGTCCTGCTTGAAATTTTCCAGCAGGTCTATGATAAAATTTAAAATGATGGTCTAAATGTAGTCCTGCTGGAAATTTTTCAGCAGGTCTATGAGAAAATTTAAAATTAAGGTTTAAATGTAGTCCTGCTTGAAATTTTCCAGCAGGTCTATGATAAAATTTAAAATGACGGTCTAAATGTAGTCCTGCTGGATATTTTTCAGCAGGACTTTGAGAAAATTTAAAGTACAGGCCTAAATGTAGTCCTGCTGGAAATCTCCCAGCAGGTCTATGAGAAAATTTAAAGTGTAGACCTAAATGTTGTCCTGCTGGAAATTTTCCAGCAGGTCTATAAGAAAATTAAAAGTACAGGTCTATGATAATTTTCAAAATATAGGTCTCAAACTGCAGTCCTGATCGGTACGCAAGTAGCTGCCACTCTCACAGTGATTTTTTACTGAATAATTTGTGTAAAATAATTTTGTTTTGTGGTTTCTTTCGGCCTCAATGAATCAGTCAGTATCATATTTTTTTTTAATTGTATTCTGTGAGCCCGGAGTTTATTTTTCTCTTGAGCATAGTCTTACATGAAATTGCTAAAAATGAAGGTGGAGAAATTGCGATTCTTATATAAAAAAATCAATATCATCAATATCATGAAACTACTTAGGTAAAAATTTCCAAAATTGGAATAAACGAGATTTTTTCGTAACACATCTCAAGTTACACACATAAATGATTGAAATTCAATTTCATATCAATTATTTGAAAGACCAAGGTGTAAAATTGTAATTAAATCCATTTTCTTTCAGAAGATTCACATGAGAAAGTGCCGTCAATCTTTCAAACGCTGCCAGAGTCACTCGTTCAATATTTAATGAGATGGCGGGCCTAATTTTCATAACTGCATTAGCTCGCGACTTAAAGGGTTGGCGTTTCGCCTGTGATGTTTTAAGGACGTGCTCTCGCTCGCCTTGGCCGCTGCTCCTCTTAATTTAAAATGCATTAGGCTGGAGCGAGGCAGAGCAGGAGACAGACGCTGTAAATCTGCCGGCGCCGAGTGAAGGATGCCGCGGTGCTCTCTCTCGTTGTTGGTGAAATGACAGGTACGTTGACACCACCTTAAGGCGCTGCCACGCCTCGGGCCTTTATATTCGTATAATTTAATGCGCCAGACTAGAAAAGCAGAAGTCGCAGACGCAATTTCAGCAAAACAAGCTTGCATTTGCAGGCGCCGCGCGCACCGAACTTGTTTTCCCGAGATAAGAATAATAATACTAAGTGGCTTGCACGATGGAGGAGAAAATTATATTTTGCCGCGTGTGAGAGCAGGCGGGCGCGCGTCTAACCGCGAAAAAGCTTTTTGCGCGACGCCGCTCTCTGACTTATTAAAGAATTATACACGGAGAGAGAACGCGGCGCGTTCCCCCTACTCTGCGGTGAGATGGCATTTCGGCGATAAACTTTCAAGAGTTGCAATTTCGCACGATGCCTCCTCTCTTAACCAGATTTCCCATTCTGCGGTAGCGAAACGAGCCGACCCGGTGCTGAATCAATTGCCACGCCTAATTAATTGCAAAACAAGGCTGTTTTCTCCGATCCAATTGAATATTTTCTTCTAGCAAAAACGGATTTGCCCCAATTCTACAAGTTTGTATATTTTTTAATTCTTACAATAAAATTGCTGAACGAGAAAATGATATAATAACGGAGTACAAATTTAGCACTGCAATATAAGTTTCCTTTGGTTAAAAAAAATTCCAAGTTCAAAGATATAAACATTTTTATCACTTAATTTGGAGGATAAATAAATGTAAAATTTCCACCACACGAGTTTGGTGATCAAATTGCGTATTTGTCCGTGTTGGATACTCATGTGAACGGTTGAGTTTCAGCGTTTTGTGACTGTCCGTTTGACAAAGCGGCGGCAGAGAAAGAGAAGGTACGCGCGGTGTTAAGTCCCTTGGGCTCGTGCAGGCAGACCAATATTGATTTCATAAACAAAAAGGCGCATAAATCACAATGTGAGATATTTTAACATATCATATAACGAAAAAAGTTGCAGCGCACGGTAGATGTAATTTATGGCGCGCGGCATCACACCAGGATGTTTTGATAAATCTTCATGCCTTTCATACTAAAAAGGGCATAAATTCATGCTGTTGAAGAGGGTGTATAAAATATAATAAATTTCGCGCCCGCCCACGCGCGCCGCCACCGCCGAAAAAGGGCCAAGGAGCCCAAGTGCGCGCATAGCAATTTTGTCACTTTTTCATCGCTCGCGCGCGCGCCTCTCTATATTGATGGCCGGGATATCCGTTTGTGTGTAACTGGCAGTGCATAATGCCATGTAATGTATGATAAGTGTCCTTGTCTTCGCGCCGCTTTTTCCCACTCCGTCTCCGAAAGCCGATGGCCGATATTTTTTACTCGCACGCTTCAACGGGCCGAGGTGGCGCCCCGCAAAAAGCTACACAGAGACGCCAATAAACCGTTACGCCCATTAATTGAATTGCGGGCGTTTGTGCCAAAAAGCGTGGGCCGGAAAAACTGTTCACTTAGTTCTATCGTCGGCACTCTTTTGTGTTTAATTCGCACAATTAGACCTCACTTTTTCATATCCTAAATATGAAAAATGTGCACAATTCTTTGAGCTTAATGCCTGCCGGCACCGCGTAATTTTCGCCCTTTGCAAAGCGTCATTTAAAAATTGTTTGCACCACAACTTTTTTGAAGGAGACATCAAAGGAGGTCCTGCTGTTATTTATTTCGAGAAGTGTTTTCTTTGCAAAACCAGCGGGCAAAAAGAACGGTTGCTTGAATTCTTCCTGAAAAAACGAGAGAACTTTTAATGGTGGACCTGTAAAGGGGACTTCGTGAATGAAGTTTTTTTAATGAACTAAATGTTAAAAAGCAAGTTTTTTCCCTGGTCATCCTGAAAAGTTAAATTCTCAAGACCAATTTTGTTCAAATTGTCCTTCTCTTACAATTTCAGGACAAAAAGGCAGGACCGGAAATTCAGGAAATTGCGAGGAGCCTTGTAGCGATTCTTATTTTCTGACCGTCCATTGATTTAACGTCCAAATAAAGGGCAGCAGGGCGGGTTCGAGAAATGCTTTGTGCCGCTCACATTAATATTTTCCAGCTTTAGGCAAACAGTTTGCCAAGATAGGAAACAATATCGCTTGGGCTAATGTGTTCGTTCGTCACTCCTCTTTGAAGAAAAATTGGCCGAGATTGAGAGCAGCTCTTTCGCTGCACGATGCTTCATTAAGTTTCAATATGACGAGATGCCGAGGAAAATGACCCAAGGCTCTGACGGGCAATCTCGTTTCGGAATTGCGCCAACCGCAGCCAGCTCTCTTTTTTTCTACTCTGTGTGTTATAAAAAAGGGTCTCCTGTGCCATGGCAAATTCCACGCATAGTGAACCAAAATTGCTATTTAAAAGCGGAAATTGAAGAAGCCACAAAGAGAATGCTATTGATCAATTTTTATCCCATTGAACTGAATCGAAATTATTCCGATTATTCTAATAAATGTCATTAATAATTTTTAGCTGCAAAATAATTATGATTACTTTGACTATTATTTTGAACAAATTTTTAAGCAATGAAAAGCATGTAATTAATTCTTGCAAAAACCTGAAATATGATTATTTTTAATCATATTACGTTAATAATCTCTCTAAGGTAATCAATCAGTGTGTTGATGTTATGAATATAAATTGATGGTAACTTAGCAACTAATAAATTGTATTTAATTATTAATTAAATAAATTAAAACATGCCAATCAAAAGATAAATTTTAAACTTTTTATGCAATTTTAAATTCATTAAAATCATAAATTTTAATTTATGCACGCAAATGTTATAAAACTACGAGACTACTTTACTGCTTTACTACTTTATTTATGGCATTTCCAATGGCTGTGTGTTTGTTGCCTGCTTTGTTCAAGTCCTCAGGTGAATTGCATTTCTCGATTGAAATATTACCCCGTCGGCGCGGCGCTTGGCTTTCGTTGCACGTCCGCTTGATTTCCCTTGCTGTGCAAAAACCAGCCTTGCCCCGCGCTGTCCATGCCAAATTTATTTATTTATTTTAAAATCCAAGTAGGAAAAAAAGAATTTTGGCTTGAGATGTTTTTGCCAAAGTTTTCTGAAGCGAGATAGAATCGCACTTACAAGGAATTTCGCCAGCGGCAACAAAGAGATTCCTTTTCCGAGACAAACATCTGAACAATTAGATAATCACTGGAAACAAGTTGCGGACCGTCTTTCTCCACGAGAATCGCCAGCGCTCTCTCTCTTGTTTTCAGCATCACGCCCTTTAACATTCGGAAGGAGTCTATCCTCTAATCCTCAAACCGCAGTCCCTTGCGCCCTCGCCTTCTTTTAGCCGAGACGGCGAGCGTGTGAGCTTGCGAGCAAGAAAAGGAGAAAACGCCGCCGGAAAAAAAAGAAAGCCGCACCCCTTTTATCCAACCCCGTGGAGAAATCACTCGATTCGCTTCAAATTAACAGCAAATTGCAGCTGCAATATATTGAGACTGTTCCTTTGCGTTATTTCCCGGTGCCCCAAAAACGCGTGAATCCCGTCCTGTCTCCCAGGGACCCTGTTGGAAATGGAATTCTTGTCCAGACCAGACAGGCATCAAAATGATATCGTCATCACAAGGAATAAGTCTTTACTGTTCACTTCAATTTAATCGATTTTTTTCTGTAAATTTCAAATACAAAATTTTGTACTTAAAAGTCATTATTTTTTTATATTGTTGATTGGATTTACTTCAAATTTATGCAGATGTAACACGTCTCAAATCTTGCAAATTTTTTAAGTTTCACTAACATTAATCTAAAATTAATTAACCAATTTATTTATTTATTCTCCCTTCAAGACGTTTAAATCCAAATTCATTTGATAGTTTTAATGAGACTTTAAAAGTAAAAACTTTAAAGCTGCGTAAGAGACGAGGATTTTGATCCGTGAACTGAGATTTGTAGTGTAGATCCTTAGCAAGGTCATAAATATTTTATTTTAAATGTAATGTTCTAAGAAATAATTTGAAATTCAGTTTCGTTCCACTTATTTTCACCACGTAAATATTGTGATGCAGAAAACAAAGTGACGTTTTCCAAATGTTTTTCATCACATGAATTTTTTAAGAGGAATTTGAAATTTAAAAAATGTTGACTTTAAAAATAATGACAATTTAAATAATTCTATACATTTGCAAAAGAGCGTAAACGAGTTGAATTTAGAAATGGCACACACAAAAGGGCGAGGCCCTCATTCGTGATTGCCTGGTTTAATTGCGAATTTTCTCTTCGTTTAAACAAAGCTTAACAAGGTCTGGCTGGAGCAGGAGAGTCGGACAAACGAGGCTATATCACCGCACACGCATGGCTGTTCATCCGCATGTGCGCGCATCTCTCAGCGGCAGCAAAAATAATTACGGCGCTAATTAAGGAGGGAAATTTTAATACCAAGAGCGGCGTGCGCGCTCGGGTGCTCTGGACGAATGAGCGGGCCGACGCAATATTTCCGCCATCCCTTTATAATCTCATGAATTTTTAAGTTCAATTTTCTCCTCACTCCGCATTTTGCGTTGTTTGTTGCCAGCCAAGGTGCACTGCTACGGGTAGGTTAATTTAAACTTAAAAGTTAATTACAAACACAGTGCGCGCGGTGGAGGCGGAAAAACAAAATATGGTCCGTGGGCGCGCCAAGAGCAGCAGCCGATGTGCGGCGCCCCCGCCTCTGCAATCACCCTCAACAAACTCGAGCGCTGGGTCATTAAGACATTTTCTGCATGGGTGTTGCGCTAATTGCATTTTGAGATTCTCGAAATTAATTTAAACAGTCTTTAGAAGGATGTACCATGAATAAGTAATGCCTCGTTTTGCGTAGGAGGAACTAATTGGCGAGAATGGACAAAAAAAAATGATCTGGATGAAGCGGGAGGGTGAAAATAATTATAATTTCCCGTTTGAAAGTTGAATCATTTAATTTCTCCAATTTAAATACAATACATTTAAAAAGATTCTTTTCTTTAGGCTCAATTTCTTCACTAAAAATAACATAATAATTGGTTTAAATAATAATTAACACATAATTTTATTGCGCCAACAAATTTTTTTCCCCAAAATAGTGAAATCATTTTAAAAACCCGAATAATACATCAGACTGATTAAGTTTTGAGTCATTTTGATATTGAAAAGATCTTATCAATCCATCTGCAATATATTTTTAATCATTTCTTTATTTTTCTAAAACAAGTCAAATCCTCCTGTTTTAATTGTAAGACTTTTAAGTGAATCGTTTGTGAAAATTTTTACTTTTCTTAGGCTTTCATGTTGGACACTTTTCAATATAATTATTCAAGGACTTAAATCATCTCTGCTCATTTCTCGCAATATAATCCTTGGCATCCAAGCCGCGGCTGCAAATTGTATTTCTCCAGCAGTTCCCCTAGGACGACCGACAACACGACAGCCATAAATTGTCTGTTCTTTTTCCGGCTGCGGCACGAACTATTTGTCGCTGAAATTCGCCGCGCCAGCACTAAGAAGTCGAGAGATGCAGCATTTTAAATTACGTACCCGAGCCGTGCAAGCAAGAAGAACAAGGAATAAATTGCCACGCGCGCAGCAGCAGTCGCCATGCAGGAAACCACATTGTGTGTTCGCGGCATCTTAACTCGAGAGGCGAGTCGTGGAAGTCTCGGCAGCCACTTTTGAGCAGCAGAAAGAGAGCAATAACAATAGGAATAATATGCCACTTTGCAGCCGCGCACAATTATTTCAAGATAAGCAGGCGCCGCCTACCGCACACACCACCCTTGTGAAGGAAAGTGCGCTACAGATTGCCTACTTTTTAATACCGCACGGAGAGCAGCTCGAAAGTTCCAGTTCTGTTTATCTCGGCTAATTTTTTAAATTAGCTGAACGCGTAGATTTTTGATAGAAAGTAGAAAGATAAAAGGAGTAATTATTTTTACTTATGCAGTGGACATTTTTTGCCACGATTTATTAAATTACACCAGGAAAATTGCATAAAAATTCAATTTATTTTGAACTCAAAGGAGATACAAAAAAGGAAAAGCTGACTTAAATTCAAATCACCATGAATCGTAAAATTCCACAACTATAAAAAAAAATACAAATAGCAAGTATCTATAAATTTGAAATGATATAATACGATCGTTG
The DNA here is from genome assembly GCF_031216515.1 of Neocloeon triangulifer. Taxonomy (NCBI): domain Eukaryota; kingdom Metazoa; phylum Arthropoda; class Insecta; order Ephemeroptera; family Baetidae; genus Neocloeon; species Neocloeon triangulifer. The sequence goes on along the minus strand of NW_026775555.1, from coordinate 1,742,603 downwards.
ATGTTTTTACAAATAGTTGAAATTTTTAAATTAAAAACTCATTTCACTCTATGATAAAAAAAAACTAAATAGTCCACAACTTAAATTCAAAAAACATAATAAGAAGGTAATTTTTTTAATAATTGTCAAACAAATGTATTATATATATTTGAAAAAAGAAGGATTATTAAATATTTTGTTTCCTCTTTTGTACCACGTGAAGGATAATTTGTAAAAATTGCTTTATTTTTGGTCACGCATGAAAGTTAGAAGCAAAAATTATGCTTAATTTTTTCTATTGAACTGCTTTTAATTTATTTCGCTATAGTGCATTAATTTCTGGGTTGGATTTTCTGCGGCGGCTAAATTAACTATAAATTCGTGTTTTTAAAAGTTAGTGTTTTTTTATTTTAATTTTATTTGGAATAATATGCATAAATTATTGTTTGTAATTGAATCAAAATTGTCTGAAAATGGAAACCAAAATTATCAATAAAACTTATTATCCTCGTAGGTAAACAACTTTGAAATTTTAATTACTTTATAATTTGCCGCCGCTTTGTTGCGCCGTAATTCAGCTCGTCGCACGTATTTTAATCCCAAAGGTATTGAGTATATATTCGTAGTGAAAAGGACAGTGAAGTGCAATTGGAAACCAATATATTTCCGATCCGATGAGCTCCAATAATAATGAGATCTCTGCAATACGGAAACAAATAAAAAAAACAACCAAGCGGCGCCGGCAGCGAAAAGCAATTCACGTTGGAATGGGAAAAATAATGGCTGCTACCATGGCAGCGCGCACAAAGTCATAATTCCCGCGTCCCTTTGCCATTTTTCGCGCTGCCAGAGCGTATATATGACAGTTTGAGACCGTGATTACCAACTGGATATTAATTTGGGCGTACATCTGGTCGGCGGTTGATGGAGTTGCTCGGACGGACGGGCGGACGTGTGGCGTGACGCGCATAAAAATGGCCTGGCAAATCAATCAGTGCGGCAGATAAATTCACACCATGCAAGCGTGTCCGTCCGACCCCCTGTGATTAAAACGTGTAGTCTTGTGCAATCAGCGTCGGCGGGGAAAAAAAGCGGCACGTGTGTTTTGTTCATTTCCAAATTGAAAAACAACACCGGGGACGTGCGGCACGAATATCGCAATCAAAATCGAAACCGGCGCAAAAACAGTCGTATTTCTTTTGTTGTTTGGCGTGTGTTTTTTCGAGAAATATATTTCATAGCGAGCAACACGATTCATGCATAATTCATGAGCGGACCGTTTTGAATATTTTCCAGATTACTGAACATTTCTGCTTGGCAGCCTTTGAATTATTTTGTGGTGGCAATTGAATGTAATGAGAAGGGGCGGCGAAAAGAAAACGAAGCAACGGCAAAGATAAGAAACAAAACTCGTCGCTCGTTGGAGCGCATAAATAAATTTGCTTCGAAATAATCTGGCCTTTTCTCTTCCGTGCATGTCGAGCAACATAATAAAATGTACTGCTGCTTATCTCAGTCAGAGTTTTGCTCATCTTTGTTGATGCAAATAAATGGCGAGCGCTTCTCTCTCTCTCTCCACGGCACAAAATGCAATGGCCTTACCAGCAGCAGCAGCCAACCAGCCGGTCTTTTATGAACAGATAAAATGAAACCAGCAGAGAAAACACGCCGTTTTATAGTTTTATAAGTAGGCGATTTGGATGCATGTATTTTTTCTTTGTCAGAGCGCGCCAGAGACTCTCTTCTCTGGCCGAAAAATTACATTTTTTGCGCGAGGATTTTTTTTTTGTCAGCAGACGAACTCGTGCTAAAAATAAGTGAAACGCACCGCAAAAGAAGAATTTTTGTTATTTGCCAGCGTGCGTGTGCAGCCTTCAAAAGCATTTCTAAAGAATCAACCGCTTGTCCTGTGATGTCTGCATGTCGACTCTGCCTTTGCCCACCTGTGCTGTGCGCGCGTATTGTTGCAAAAGACGAGAGCAGGATCCGCGAACGGCAGAATAATGCATAATGCCTGGGGGACACGGCAGCCCCGCGAAAAGGAGAGAATCCATTTGCAAATCAGCACAAAACCTCTGACATTATCTTTGACGGCAGCCCAGCAGCAGCGAGCGAGGTTTCCACATCATTTTAATTCACAGCGAAAATTCTTTCCCACTCGCCTTTGTCGATCTTCAAAGGATTCATCATCATTATCATCTCTCGCGGTGCAATCAAGTAATGGAGGTGAGGAAAGTGCACAAAAAGCTTAAGCGCTGCCTCTTCAAAAGAGTCGGCGGCGGCGGCTCAGACCAATCGAAAGCGAGATCTTCGCTTTTCAAGAATTTGGTACAAATGATTGAAGGTTAAAAAATGATTTTTTTATTTTCTTTCGAATTTTGAGTTGAATTGCAGATTCAATAAATCAATTTGAGCCGCGTGGAAAACTTGATTCTTTCATCATTTGTGCAGAAAGATTCAAATCCAATTTGTGTGTCATCTCAAAATTTTACCAAGTTTTGTGACATATTGTTTTCAAAAGACCAAGATCTTTGTTAATTAAAAGTCAAATCGAATTTCGAGGAGCTTTTAATAAAGCTTTTAGTGGGAACGTCGTGCGGCCGGGCGATATTGCATTAGGGCGCTCCGCTTTTCCCCAAATGGGACGCGTGCCGGGAGAAAAAAGGTGAAAAATGATCTGTCTCTCGGCTCTGAGCACGCCGATTTATTTTTCATCTCGCCGATCCGAAATGAATGTTGGTCACGTTTGTCGCTCTCGTGGCCGAATTTAGTTATCAGGCGAGAGAACCAACCTTCTTCATCAACAAGTGCTCTGCGCACACAAACAACTCGAGCTAGAAGATATTTTTCTTCGTCTTGAGAGAAGACGACTGCGTGCGTTTTAGAGGCGATAAAATATCAACCAGCCCGAGATTATATTGACACAGCTCTCGGCCGTAAGGGAAAAATTGACGCTTGGCCTACAATATCTAGATTTATGAGCCTTTAAGGATAATAAAGTGGAGTCCTGTACCTGCTGATATTGCCCGCCGCCATTTTATTGCTAATTTTATTTCAGCTTGGCCGGCTTGGTGCGCCGAGCAGGTTAATAAATTGGATTTGGATCAAGCACGCGCCAGTTCCCCTCATAAAGAGTGTGAAACTTAAGTAATATACATTGTAAAAGATGTAAAAACGATTTCAAAGAAAAGAAAAGGAAATTGGGTTGCAATAAAATTTTAAGCTACTTATTATCAAATGTTGACTTTTTTTAATTTGTTTGTGTTTGTCTTTTTAAGTTGCCCTAAGAAGGTGGGTAGGTCCGAATATTTGAAATTTGATTCTCAAAGCGATTTTCAGAAAGTCATTCTTGACTCTGGTTAACTTTAAAAAAAGCATAATATTATGTAGTTAGGGGTGTGCATTTTAATTTAAAAAAAATCACCGTAAGTGACCAAGAATTGTTCTAAACGTTTAAAAATTAATTATTTCGTTGAAATTGCACGCCGAAATGTGCTTTTTTTCCAAATTAACCAAAGTCGAGAATCACTTCTCGAGAATCGTTTCTCGGGAATCGGTGGCGAGAATCAATAATTCTCTCATATTCGGACCTATCCTGTAAAAAACCACAAGTTTTCCTCTTAAACATTTCTAAACTTTTATAATATTGAAATCTTCTTTATTCATTTCTTGAAAAACCAATTTTTTATAAGGAACTGTGTGGATTATTTGCTTATTTCTTAAAAAAAAATCAATTCAAAGCGCCAGATAAAATATTTTAACCCTCAAAAATGGTTCTTTTGTTTTTCTGCCGGTGAGCAAATGGCATTACCTGGTGCAAACATCAGAGCAAAGTAAACTTTCGAACCATCGGCAAAGTCGGGTCTGATAATTAGCGCGCTTGGTCCATTAGACTGCGCAACTATTTTGACGACTCCCCTGAAAATAATTAACATGATCCGCACAGGTAGTAAAAACTAATCCGGCCGAGCCCCCCAAGTTTGCGAATAAAATTGATGAGTGACGTGATACGCGCGCGAGGAGCGGCAGTAAAACAACTTTTGCTGGCCGGACAGTGAAAGTTTTTTAACTGATGGCCGGAGCGGCGGCGTCACCTGTGGGTTGTTCCTGCTCTAATGGAGATGGATGCAGGGGTGATCCGCCGGCACATTATTTCATTATTTAGCCCTGGCAAGCGACAAAGTGCGTGTGCCGCCGAGTTGCTGTCACCAAACAAGTCGCACGGTGCCGTCTTTAAGGAGTTCTCTCTTCACAAACACACACACTTGTCGCCCCGCTTCCCACAGGTCCTCCTCGTTCCACGCCAAACTTCGTCAGGGAACAAATCTCTCGATCTTGCATGAATTTCTAATTTCCGCACTCCGGTGCCGAGGCGAAACTTTTTGATCTCGCGCTTCAAACTTCTCCATGCTCATTCACGGAGCAGGAAGCGCAATCTTAATTTCCAATTTGCGCCATTTCAAATCCTACCAACTAAAAGAGCACCATTTCGTATTATGAAAATGAATATGGTCGTTTTCTTATCTGTGTATATATATAAAAATTTCTGACAGTTTTTTGTGCGCCCCGTTTTCTGCGAGAAGATTGGGGGGGACCATTAAAAACCAATTTCAAGTTCATTGGCATTTGTCACAATCCAGCTGCCATGGCTGGGGAATAATAAAATGTTTTGCTTCAGAATGCGATACTTAAGAATTCTCTCCTTGTCTCCAGGGGCAATTGAAACTTTTTTCTTAAAGCGGTGGGAGGGCGGACGAGAAACTTGGCTGCTGGAGCATCGGCGGCCGTAGTATTGTATGTGCCTTACGTCTGCCCCCGAGTCGGAAAGACATTTTCCAATAAACTCTCGTTGGTATAAATAAAATAAAATGGAATGCGCCGCCGTTGTTGGTGCCGCCGCGTTTAAAAGCTATAGATTAGGAGGGAAAAAGCGGCATGAGACGCGAGCCACTTTATTCAGCGAGGTATATTTACGAGTTGGTAAACTACAAATTAGACGTCTTGCCTGTTGGCTTCTCTGACATTGCCGAGGCAAGCCAGCGCGACAAATCGCTTTTATTAGCATACACGCGACACAAAATTACCAGGAACAAGTTTTTTCGAAGATCATTTTAGAAATTCACCTATCAATTATATTCAGTCACTTTTATCATATTCAGTAATGTTTAATAATGATTTTAAAAGATAATAATTATATACGATTATTAACGAATTAAAATATTGACACTTCTGACGTGAAAATTCAATTCATTTTCTCTCAAGAAACAAGTCATAAAAGTAATGAAAACCATTAAATTTTGTCATAATAGTAATTTTTTGTGTTTAGCAAGCTCATTTGACCATTCGTGTATTAGTCAGCGAGCATCGCGTTTGCTCATGCAATAGGTTGGTACTTGAAGTTGGTACTTGAAGGTAATTTTAATTTTTATTTAAAATGTGGTGTTTTTTTCTTCAATATTGCTGATTTTTTTGTATTTTTCTTGCTCATGAAATAGGGTTGCAGACCGTAACCTAAACTGGTAGAGCCATTTTTTCCAACGAGGAAAAAACCCGATCTCTTCATCTCCTCGAGTGTCAATTTCTTCAAACAAATAGTTATTGATTATTGGTAATAATATTGCCTCTTATTCTTATTTAGCATTGTAAAGTATGAAAAGAAAATTCTTATACAAATATGAAAATAATATTATTATTATTATTTGATATTTATACGCCATAAAATTAGATTAAATGTGTTTAATTTTCTTCACTCATTTTTTTATCACACTGTTAATTTTTATTAGAGTTCTGGAAGCTTTGTGGATGTGCAATGCTTTTAACAAATAAAATGTACAAACAATTTAGTTAAATTCTCGGCATTGTAAAGGTATTTTCATCCATATCATGCTTTGATTGAAAGGAGCATGGACATTTTATCGAATTAATGCAATTAAATTGACAAAAGCTATTAAATGTGCTGACTAATTTGCATCCTTAAAAGTTCCTAGTATTGTACGTAAGTATCCATTTTGACTCATCATGTTTGATTGAATATTGAAGAATTTAGGTCCATTTTGAGTAAAAGGATTAAAGTCACGATCGCCAGCTCACGCGCCATTGTGTAAACCCTCTTGGAACACTTTTACTGAAAACGCTTTACTTCATAAAAAATTTTCTTGATTAATAATGCACACTCTGCTGTGGACGTACAAAATTACCCTGCACGTTATGTCGAAACATTTCAAGCGGCGCACATTATAAGCAAAGAGAAAAATTATGATTTCCTTTTCTTGGCCCTCTGTAGAGCGCTCGAACGTTCGCCGGCGAAAACAATTTCATCTCTCAGCTTAATTGTGCGAGCGCGTGTGCGGTTTGGCCCGTCGAGAAGTGCGAGAGTTGTCTTTAATGTTCCGCTTTCGGCTGCTTTATTTCGCAACTTTACATCCCAAAACGGCCGACCCAGTCGCTCGCTCGCTCGGCCGGTCCGAAATTCGCTCTCGCAAATTGCATGCAAAACGACGACTTTGCATGTCTGCGCGCGGGACTCTATATGTAAATGATGTTCGCTGCCAGATTTCCTTTTTGATGTCGGGCCCGGCTTTCTCTCTTGACGGACGATTCGGCCGAAAATAAACCATTCAGCACGCTCTCGCCTGTTTGTATTATTTGTACACAAAAAGCACGCGAATTGGATTAGACCGCAAAATTTTGAATGCGCCAAACTTTTCTATAAACTGATGCGGAGAGAGAGAGAAAGAGCATGAAATTTAAAACTCAATCTGCGACGCGCGAAATTCAAACAATGTCACTATAAAATCAGCTTTATGGCTTTATAAATTTAGATTGCTACTTTAGTGCGCCGAAATCTAATTATCACGCAGCGGCGCGGTGCGCCGGCTCAAAAAAAAAAATACACACAGCAACAAAACTAACTTTGGCGCTGGTACACACACACGTTGATACATTAAAGCAGCACCGGCGGCCGACTGCTATCATTATGACGTTATTTTTGTGGCGCAAAACGCGCTGCTTCACATTCATAAAAATTTCCTGGCGCAGCGTGCAGTGCAAATTAACGCCCGGCTCGCTCGCTCGCTCGCTCATACGCACACACACACGAGCCTTTGCTCTGCTCTGATGATGCTCTTTGCGCCGCTCCCACAGGACGCATGTAATATTAATTTTTGAGTAGCAATTTGGAAAGTACGAGGAGAGCAGAGAGAGCGAGAGAAAGGGGGTGGTGAGGAGGGAGACTGAGCGGCTGCAGCCAGGCTTGTTATTATGGCGCGTCCATCCCAGGGGTTTATTATTACGGCAGTTACAAGATGACATCAAGTGAGTGTGCCGACGCCGACACTCACACACCAGCCAGCCTCCTGCATGTGCAGGTACATCAAGAGGCAAAATCGCGTCAACCTGCGCCTCATCAATCGTGTATACATGATTTTGTGTTTGGGCAAATGAGGGCCAAGTTCGGGTTGTTCTTCACAAATCCTCTAAAAAGATTTTTTTAAGGAATGTTTCACAAATGGCCTAATTAATTTTAATAATACTTTTTCTTAACATCAGCATTGGTTTGTAGATGTGAATTCTAAGAAGCTCTGATAAAAAAAAATTGAATTCATTAGGAACACTGAATTTATGAAATTTAGCATAGTTTCCTATAAGAAATTTCTACAATAATTGTTTTTCTCAAAATGGGTCCAACCCAAAATTTATACAAAATTTCACCGAATCAAATTCATATCACCCTGATTAAGTTAAAAAAAAAATAGAATTAATAAGTATTTCAACTGCCCTGAAAATGTGAACAAATCTGGCAAAGTCACAGTATGAATCTTTTGACTGTCTTCTTTTGCTGAATTAATTTCTGCAATTTTCTTTAAATTATTTCTTAAAATTATATTCTCCCCATTTTTTTTTTATGTATAAAAATTCCTCCCATTTGGTTTTGGTTTGGACACGAAAAAAACCCTAGATTTTTTAAGTACCAGCAGATCGCAGGTTGTTACCTTTTGTGTCCTTTATTATTTTTCCATTTTTTCTTTGCCCAGTTTCAGTTTTTAATCAAATTTACATTTTGATCTTTTTTGTGGGAAATGGTTAAGTAAACATTTTTCTCGATCATAATCTCCTTGTTAAACAAAATTAAAAAGGGAAATTTATCAAGTTCGTGAAATTATTAAATTAATCAAATTAATCTGAAAGTAGATTCTATCTTCAAAGACGCATGAATGAAGTTATACGGATGTAAAAACTGTTTTACATGCTAAGGGAAAGATGATATTGTGTAAAAATTAGAAACTATTGATTAAATTTTTGTAAAAAAAAAAAACTAAAATAATAAATAAATAACTATAGCTGCGAGTAATCTAGTATTTAAGATTTAGGAAAAAAATACTTATTAAGTTATGAAGTTTTCAAAGAAAAAATCTTTCTGATTTAATTAAAAAAAAAACGCCGCCCTTCAGTGATTGAAGTCATTAAACGTCCCTTCTGCCAGTGAGGAGGAACGTGATGAATACGGAACGCGACCAATTTGGATTAAAACGGAATTTGACTATTATGATTACTCTCTTGGCTCTGCCGTTCGCGCAGCTGGAATAAGAGCCAGAGAGAGCGAGAAATGATCTTGGTTGCTCTGGCGTTTGTGCAAGTCAGCGAAGTGTCTATATTGCCACCATAAAATACTCTTTATAACCGAGTTGTAAAAAAGCAGCGGCTCGGCGCTGCAGATAGGCGAAAAAGAATTGCGACTGTGCAGCAGCGAGTTATTGAAAAACTAGGCGGCGGCGGCGGCGCGAGATTTATACATTTGTACGATCCCTTTATTAATAATTTAAATGCACGCCGCTGACAATAAAAGTTGGCCCATAAAAGTGATTTACGACGCCCGACGGGTGCGTCCTCGAATTAGAACGCATACGATCGTGCATAATGCAGCTGATAAATTAGTGATTAGAAGCAAGTTTTAATTGCCCACCGGACATACACACACTTACCTTGTAGGTGCCGAGGTGCTCGACGACGCAGGGCAGCGACGCGTCCCTGCCGAGCGCAACCGTCACATTCGGAATGGGCTCGGCGAAGCGTGGCTGTCGAGCCTCTTCAGTCAACACTGCAACACACAACAACGCTCTCAATGTAAATAAATACCACACACTAGGGTAATATACACGTGCTTGTGTGCACAGCTAATTATTTTAACGTCGGCCAAACACCATTATTCGTCGTTGATTATTCGATTACACCCTCGCACCCCTGTGATCCGGCCAATTAAACGGACAATTTTGTTCACTGCACTTGCGGCAGACCTCGGACGTTGCGCCAACATGCATCGTTGATTGTAAATTATAATTTTCAATTTTGGCACAGAATTTCTATTCGATTTGCAAAAAAAACGCTGATAAAATAAATTATTTTATTTACATATTGGATAGATTTTTAAAAATCTTGATAATCCTACTTTAATTTTTACTTTTCATTCTAAAAATTTTTTATGTCATCGATTTTTTTCAATATTTTCAATCACACTGATACTACAGTTTCCTAGCCAAATTTGAATTGAATTACTAAGTGTGTACTATTTATTTCTAAAGAATATTAAATGCATCTTTAATATTTTATTTTTCTTCAAATCCATTTTATTAGATTTATTCTTAAACTCTATAAACCAGAAAAATGAAAATACACTATAAACTAAATTGATTTACAAATATTTAAAAATTCAATTATAAATAATAAATTAAATATAGAATACTACATAATTGCTAATTATCGCAATTAATAATGTTAAATTTTAAATAAAACAAAGTAATTGCTTTAATTTTTATTGCGTAAATACTTTTGCTCTCAATCAATTACATTTTTTGACACTTATTGTTTATAGACTGGCGTGTGTCAGAGGCTGATTTAAATATGTTTTTCAAAATTATTTTGACTCAAATTGATTAATTCAAAAGTAAATTAAATTGACAATCTTTTTATGGTAAATTTTTATTAATATACGCTATTAAAAAAACGTCAAAATAAATTAAATTTGACTATTTTTTAATTATTTAGGCTTAATAATTGTGATTGTTTCATGAATTTAAACCTGCAATTTCCGAGACAAGTTGTCGCGCTGTGCAAGTAACAAGATATATGTTGCAAAATTACTTTGCGATCGTAGAGGAAACCCGACTCACGAGGAGCGCACATCGTTCTTTTCTCGCATGTCGCCGGCGGAAAAAAATGATTCCGCTCTAGCGACTCGAGCAACAAATATCCATTATTTCTCCAAGGCAGATGCTGCTGCCGCGCTACCACCGCAGTGTGGTTACGAAAGTCGTAACCCAATATAACACGTCTTCAGCGGCAACAGACGCACGTGCGTTATTAATATTTCTCGTTATTATTTCCCTCCATTTGCTTGATCAAATCCATTTTGCGAGTTATCCCGTAATTTGCGTCATCACTCACCGCGTCTCACGCGCGCGGGGGAGAACGAAAGAAAGGGAGTGCATTATTTCTCTCTCTCTTACAAACACACACACGGCCCGTAATAATTTCGCGCGCACTTTCTTTCTTCTCCGGCTCTCTTGCGCTTTTCTCTTTTATATCTCGCATCCACACACATATTTCTTCCTCACACACATTCGTTTCCCCTGTTCGTGTGTTCAACTTTTGTTTTCCACGTGCAAAAGAAAGACGGCCGTAAAATTTATCCCCTAGTTTAGAGAAAAGAAAGCATTTATAGCCAAGCTTCTCCACTCGCACTTTGTCTTTGAGAAAAAATCGCCTCCGACTGCTGCTTTTACTGCTCCCTTGAACGTCTCGACTGACGTCTCAACAGTTTGCAACACTCAATACACGTGCTCTTGCGCTGCGCCATTCTCTGCCAAATTTACGTGTTCAAATTGTTGGTATAAAAGATGAAGAAAAAGTGGCTCATAGAAGTCGGCGAAACAGACTTATGTTGGAAAAAAAAGTTTTCGGAGGGAAAAAAGAACTCTTTTTCTTATAATGGAATAATTTTCGGGAAATTGCGTGCTCGAGGTCGTTCTGCGCTTGTTTTTCCGCGGAAGTGAAACAACCATTAGCCGTGCTGACGGTGCGATCGAGCGCCAAGTGTGATTTTTCACACTTGCCTCGAGTGTCGGAATTTGAAAAGAGATGAAAAGGGCGGGCACTTAATATATTTACTCCACGGGGCGGCGGGAAATACATACATCATCTTTTTTTTTTCATTTGGAAGGGTAAAAAAGCAGCAACAGTCGAAATGATTATTAGTTCCGTGACATTTTATGAAAAATGGGAATAAAAATCTTTGAGAGAGCACAAAAGCGGCCTCTTTTTGTTGGGAAAAGCGTTGGCGCGAGGCTCTCTCTCTCTTTTAAGTGGTAATGATTGTTGTTCGGCCAGACAAAAAGAGAAAGAGCAGGGCAGAAATGGCGGCAAGAGAGTGATGTGCATCGATTAGCGCCGAAGCAGGTAAAACGCGCCCGACATTTAGACTCGGGAATAATAAATAAATGTCCCATCGTTTGTTCGAGCCATGTATGCATGTAAATATAAAACAGAGCGCACACATGGCACTTGTATTGAACGCCTCTCGCGCGCCGTGTCTGGCACCGATACACAAATATTTAAGGAGATGCGCGCGATTCCATTCTACCTCATTCGCACTTTGTAACAACAGCAAAAATTGAGCTCGCACCAATCAGAGGAGCGTTTTTTCCTAAACTTCAAACTGGTTAATTTTCTTAAAAATAAAAAAGTTCCAATTTTAATTTAAAGATCCTCTCCGATCATTTAGAATTGCTCTCTATTCTGAAAGATTGCTAAATTTCGAGTATATCTTGTGAAAACACTATTTAAAAATTCCAAACCGTTGCGTCGCAATCAAAAGAAAATTTAAAGTGATTCGCGCGAAAAACGTGTGAGAATTGAGTAGCCAATCAGATCCATCAGTTTGTTCCAAAAACTACAAGATTTGGTCACATTGGCGCTGCGATCGCTGATTTTGCCACTAATGCCCCACGGCGATGCAGAAAACTTGGCAAAATCAGCGATCGCAGCGCCAATGTGACCAAATCTTGCAGTTTTTGGACTGAACTGATAGATCTGTTTGGACACTCAATTCTCACATGTTTTTCGCGCGAATCACTCGGTATTTAGGTTTTCTTTTGATTGAGACGCAACGGTTGAATTTTCACATAGTGTTTTCACAAGATATGCTCAAAATTTAGCAATCTTTCAGAATAAAGAGCAATACAAATGATCCGAGGGGGTCTTTAAACTTAAAAATTGTAAATAAATCAATGACGCTATGGAGGCAAAGAAAATAGGAGGAAGAGGGCGGGAGTGTTAAAAAAGTGAACAGTTTTGGCACTGTTGGCGCGGAATAATGAAGAGGCTGCGAACCCTGCGGATTCTCGAGAAAAGTCAGAAACGCGGCGTGGTGGGGGGATCAAGCTGGAAAATGATGCTGCAGGAGTCCGAGTTATTTATGAAGCTACTTTTTTAGCACCCCATGCAAGAGGGCAGGAGAGAGAAAAGGGGCGCAGGCAGTTTTCCCTCCTTGATGGCAGCAATTTTCGCGTCTAATACGGCAATACTCTCGCCCTCGGTGTGTGTGTGTGTCCTGCAGTCTTTTATTTTTCAAAAGCCGTCGACCGGCTGCAACGGGCTAAATTGCACCGTCCGTTCCTCCCCAGTGGCCGGCAAGTTGGCCATATGCTGACCTGTAGTCACCCGCGCCAGTCAGGAAATGAGACCCGCTATTTTTCCGCCGAGGAGGTGAGAAGACCCCTCGCCTCTCTTCCGCTCACTTTGCCCTATTGTTTGACAGGGGCACCACAAATTTTTTTTTCACGCCTTCCTTTTTGCGAGGGGGACGATTAACCCATTTTCGCTGCGTGTTGGTTTTGCAGATGATAAACAAAGCGCTCGCTTGATTTATATCGCCTTTCGCCGGCACTCGGAAGCGACAAGGAGACATTTTTATGGACAATATTAAATTTTAAAACCAGCGACAATTCATACACACTGCGAAATGGAATTTTTTATTGTGGAAATATGTTACTAACAATAAGCGTTACAAGTTTCGGTTAAATATGGAGATGTTCTAGAATTTGATACCAGAATAATATTTCCTGTTAAATATGTAATTTGAACTCCCCTGCAACGTCAGGTAGTGGGAATAGCAGGGCGGGGAGAGTTTACGGGCAGACAATTGATTTGGCATGATTTTTAATATCTCTCTTTCATTCAATTTCTTTTTCCAATCTTCTTTTCTGCTGGGCCGCTCGTAAAAATTTACGCCCAGAGTTGCATGTGGAATTGAAAAGAGGCCGCCGCCGCTGCATCATCTCAGCCATAAACATTTATTCTTGCACCCCGAACACGTAAATTTTTGTGCGAAACCCATTCTATCAGAGAGCGCAAAATATGGACGTGTTCATTTACGTCCAGAGTAAATCATACTTTATTTGACACGTATCGTTGAGCGCATAAAAATGGTGATAAATTAAAGGCTTGGAAACGTCAAGCAGGCCGTTAAATTACTGCTATTTTAATAAAAAAAAATCAACAATAAATGTAAAATTTAAAAACCAGAAATTATGTGAGATTTTTATTTACTAAAATGACGGAAAATTAGCCAAAGAATCAACTCTCTTCTCATGAAAATTGCTGGTTATAATAAATTTATTATGAAACAATTTCATAATTCATGCGGAATTTTAAATTCGTGAAGTGAAAAATTGATTTATGTAATAAAATTATTATTTACTTTTTAACTTGAAAGTTATTATTATTAAAAATATTCATTCATTGAAGTAGTTTAACATTTCATTACTTTTGAGATTATTGCTTTGTATTTTTCAATTTTTTCGTCAACTTTTTTATTTGTTCCATATTTGGGGGCAAAGTTACTTGGTTTCAAATATATTTGAAACTAAAAATCACAAATGTTTTTTCAAGATAAATCAAATAGAACCTCAAAAAGAAACTTCCAAACAATTTGTCATAGGAATTTAAAATATTCTTCATAGTGGTTATAAAACATGAGTGCAAATGTACGGTGCATTTCTTATTCCGTCGGCTCGGATCCGATCACATCGAAGAAGTAAAACAAGCACAGCAGCGGGTCTCGTGTTTTCGAGCGTGTTTTATTTGGCTGGTGCGGAGGAAGTGGCGTTGGAAAAGGGTTTTTTCTGCGGCAACAAGCACCTTTCTATATAGGCAGGCGACCGCCAAAGTCACTTTTTGTATTGGCCGCTGCGAAGAGCAGGCGAGTGGGAGAGAGAGAAGCTTTTCGGCAGATGAAACTCAGCTAGGCGAGCTGAAATATAAAGCGACGAGAATTCCTCTGAAGCTGTCTACCTAACCTTTTATGTACACTTCTCTTCCCATCTCGTAAGTGGTCCCAAACGCCGAGGCCGCCACCGCAGCTTTCCCTTACTTTCTCATTTCTTTATATTAGGACTGATTCATGCTTCTCGGCGCAAGTAAGAAACCGGCCCGGCCTTTATAAATAATGTAGCGTTCCACTGCGACTAAATTTAATGTCTTGCCTTGCCCGGATGTTGCGCTCGCAATGTTTGTTTCCATCAAATAACGCCGGGACGCTCGCTCAAGTTACGACTGGCAATCGCGCGCTGACCTCTCTGCCAGTGTCCACTGCCTCTATTGTTTCCCGCAAGGGGAGATGGAGTCCTGCGATTTGTGTCCGCCGACCGAAGCCACGAGCACCACTCAAAAGCACCTGCTTGGGGCGAAATGCATTGTGACAGAGGATGAGTGACTTAATCGTTCATCTCACTCGGAATTCTTACCGGAAGCGAACGAAATTATCATAAAATTTGATATTTTTATTAAATAAAAAATAAACATTTTATTTTTTCGGTTCATGGTTGATAATTTTTGTAATTTTTATTAATTTTAACTCGGCTTATCAATAAATATTTTTTAAATTATTTAATATTTTCCCTCATTTTCAATGAAGGCAAGGAAACTTTGTACATACTGCGGCACCCAACGAAAAAAAGGCGCTGAAACCATCCAAAATCATTTCCAATACATTCTGCAAATATTAATTCTTTAATTCATTTTCATTTTTCAAATCAAAATTTTTCTGTTACCTTGATTTCTGAAGAATGAAAATTTTTTAGAAACACTGAAGCGTCGAAACAGATCTATTAATTATGATTTTAGTACGGAAAATTTATTTCCAGCAGCAGTCGAGGAGCTTAACTTTCAAATCAATTTCAGATTTTTGACGGAATTTAATCCAAATTTTATTAATGATCAGCAGATATTAAAGACACTTAATCAATACTCTCAGCTTGAGCAAAGTTTCAGTGATCCTCATTGTGCAAACATACGTCCGCCTGTTTTTTGAGTGCTGCCACCAATTACTCACTCGACTGATCCTCCTTAGGGCAGGCAAATTGGAAATAGACACATGCAACGCGCCAACGACGTGATTCGCAAACTTTTGTGATTAATTACTGGCGACGTTTTAAATTTTCCACTCAAACGCTCGGCTCAATCCACGGAGAGGAGCTGTTTTGTTGTTGCGCGGCTGACTTTTTGTCAGTTGCGAAAGTTGCGCTCAAGTGTTTCAGATGAATGAAAGCTGTTCGGCGCAAAAGATAAGTTTATGAAGTGTTTGATCCGCCAAGGCAGAATTAATTACTCTGCCCTGACGAGTGAACGAGCGAGAATGTCGAGTGGGCCACGTTTGAGAAGCACCCCTGCTAGACGTGAGGTGAGAATAACACACCTTGCCATTTGTTGCTCTCGCCTCTCGGTCGTTTTCCCTCTCGCCTATAATTCTCCCTCTCTGGCTAATGTACTGCCTCTAATCCGATTAATGGCCTTCGTGAATTATTGATTGTTCATTTGCGTGACGCGCGCGTCTCGTCGCCTCTGCCGTTCTGACGATCCGCAAAATCCATCCGCTGGCGCAGGATTTCGTTTCCAATCGGATTTTTGACGGGAAAGAGGGGAACCGGCCCCTTCCGTTTGGCTTCCGATTTGTGTCCACAGGACAAATTTATTTCATTTTTAGTCGCATCAAACGTACATGTAGAGATCAAAAGAGATAATGAACGCGTACATTAATTATAAGACGTTGTATTTTTTTAAAATTGACACTATATTTGAAGCAATTTTCCCGATATTTATGATTTTTTATGCATCCAGAGCATTAGTGAGCGTTTTTTTAGACAATTTGAAGTCTATTTCGTCTCAATTTTTCATTGTTTTTCATGAAAGAAGCGGACTTTTGTTCAATTTTATCAAAAAAAGCATAAAATTGTTGGATTGTCTGTTTCCCAACTTTCAGTGTCCTGTGTGTCCTTTTTGTGCGCCTTCGACAGATGAAAGTATGCAACGCGCACAACATGGGTGATCAGCATGCTGCATACATTTTTTTTTCAAGAAATGAAATGGGTTTAATTTGTATCCAATATAAGTGGGAAAATAAGACGATTACTAATTTAGAACAAATATTGTGTATCAGTATAATCTCAATTGATGTCACAACATCATATCTAAAAATTGTGGGAAATCGAGCTGTGGAGATGTTCAAATTTCAACCTGCAATTCAATTTATTTTTAAAACCTATCGTCAATTATTTGCTCTCTTGGGTAGATACTAAAGTATTAAAATAAATTAAATAGGAAAAATGATGTATTGCCTTTTTTCAACTTCAAAAAATTGGTCTTTAAAATAATGAAACAAATTTAATGAATTCTAACTCTGAAAACACAGGGAAATTAAATTTACTGTAATAAGCATTACCTGAAAGTTCCAAAATTAATTCATAACTTATCACCATCTTCTTGTTAAAAGACCAGTTTCCCAATTCACGCGCTTCACATAAAAGCAGAAGGTTTTCCTGCTTAAATGCAAATGTACGTCTCCAACTTTTTGGCCCTGTCGATAGCGGCGGCGGGAGCGAAATTCAATTAAGAATCAACAATTGGAGTGCGCGAAAGTGTTTTAAAGAACCATCAGGCAGGCAATAAAAGTCCTGCGCGTATTGATATCGCGCGGCGTATAAAATTTAGCGGCTGCTCATTTGCATGCAATTATCTGGCGCCGGCGCCAACGAGCGAGTGGGTGAAAATTCGGTCTGCCGGACCAAAATTAAGTAACCCAATTATGCATAGAGGAAAATCGAAAGGGAGACGATTGGCCATTCGTGCTTTCCCGAATGACTAAATAACTGCGAGGCGAAGAAGAATATATATTCGGAAGAAGTGTTTTTGAATTGGCGGGCGACTGCTTGTTGCTGCCGCGGAGGCACACATCTGGCACAAACATGCGGCGTAACACTTATGCCGCCTCCGCCACCCGCCACCGCCACCCACCCCCGAAGAGAGTAATCCCCACACCAATTTCAGTAATGGAAGCAGTCGCTGGCTGGTTGGCTGCCTTCGAGGAGGAGCAAAGAAATTTCTCCAGCTTTTCACTTCGCGTTATCTGTGAACTCGAGCAGAATGAGTTTTCTCCTCCAGTATTTCCACTATTGGAGAAAAATCTCATCTAATTTTTCCCTCCGCCGCCGCCGCTCCTTTTTGATTTTTTAATGTTCCGTGAGAAACCCAATAGCATGATATTGACTCCCTTCTTTCTCTGCTCCACCGCTTCGATTTGAACTTACGGGTGAAAAACCCGTGCAGTTTCGGCGGACGCTCTAAATTTCCCCCCTTTCGTAGTTAATAAGGAAGACGAATTGCGCGAAAAGAAATGTCTATGAAGAGCAGCCGGCGGCTTTTGAATTTCCAATTGAGGAAAATGGCAGGCAACTTGGTGGGAAAAGTTAAAAGAACAATGGATTCGATGAAAAATGGAGTGGAGAAAAAAATTGCCCTAAAAATAACTCGTCTTTTCAACACGCATCGGAATTTTATGGCAAAAACGAGTGGGAATCGGACTACAAAGTCGACGTTGGCGGTCGTTCTCGGTATATCAAGCACAATTGCCCCAGATTTTCTTTGTTGGAGTAACTCAAATAAAGCAAGACAAGTGATTTATTTCCCGCTAACTTCATTGCAAGTAACGTGCCTTTTAATCTTACTGTTGTGCGCCGGCACACGGAGGAAAGTAATGAGCACATGAAAATAAATCGTGTCTGCTGGAGAAATGCGATATTTACGAGAATGGCATCGTTGAAAAGTGCAATTATAAAAATGCATTTAAATGCACAGCAATTACTCACGGTAACGTTAAATACAAACATGCCATTAATATTAATTAATTGAGAATAATTTTTGTAAACTTATTTTAGCACACATTTCTTTCTTTCTTCATATTTCATATTTCGTACTATTATGGTGATTTGAATTTAAAATCGGCTTTTCCTCAATGGGCTATGTGTGTTGTTTATTGTTTTTAAGTAGAAAAAAACGAACATTTTTCTCTACATGGTGGGGAATACAGCCAAAATCCATGAACTGTGAAAATGTTTTGAGAATAATTAGAACAAAAATTAAATCTATAAAAAGTTTTCATCAAATTAACCAGAATATGCTGTTTTTTTTTTCTTAAACCATCAACAACTCGGAAATCAAGGCAAAGACGACTTTAAATTCAGAAAGATTTTGAAATACCGCCAAATTATTAGACTTTAAAAATGGCATTTTTACGAAAAATGATAGAAATTCATCAATTCACTATTTTTTTAGAACAGCTCTTAATTTGTTTAAGTTTGGTTCACTGGTTATTTTAAAAAATTCTTTATTAGTAAAAATATTTGATGTTATCAATTTGAACTCAAAACTTGAAATTCAAACTTCAATTTCGGTTGCAACGTTTGGATAAAATTACTGAGCAAATTGTACATATTATACAAATAAATACAATTTAGTTGTTTCGTTTACCTGCAATGATACCAATCTGGGTTCAATGCCTTTACCCTCTGGCGCTCGCAGCATTAGATTCAATTTGGCTCGTTTCCGCACATCATCATTAAGACACTGTGTGTGTGGTGCAGAGATATTACGAACATATATTTCTCGACATAAAAGTAGTGTGGTGTAGAATTTCCTTGGGGCGGAATATGGCGACGCGCGCGCAAGGGAATTAAGGGTGCATGTGATAGCGATTATCTGCGCCAAGACGGTACAATATTATTTCTCGGGGCGCGCGCGGCGGCGTCTGCGGCACTATCGAATTATCTTTTACTGCTATGATTTACTCCGACTTCTCCTCGGAAGCGGCGGAGGGAAGTCGACAGGCGGCGAGGGAGGAAGCGAAAGACTTGCAGAATGTGTTGTACCACCGCACCACGTTATGGCTGCGCCGCAATATATTCCGCGATGGGGGCAAATAAGAATGGAAAGTAAATCTTGTTTCGTGTCTGCGAGATAAAGGGGCCCGTGTGTGTAACACCTCCCGCCTTTCTTTCTTTTCTTTCTCCTTTCTTTCTTTGAAACATCAACACACACTCGCGGCCGGAAATCCACTTATTGGAGCGCGCGCGTGATATTTCCCTGTTGGCTCCCTCGCTCGAAAGCCAGCAATCAAATGCTTTCCTGCTGGAAATATACTTTTCGCGTGGCCCACGCTAGGCAGGGTTAATTGCCGCCTTGCGCCGCTCACTTTCTCGCCAATTACAACAGCGCCCCTGTTAACTCTCGACGCTGCTTTGATTTGCCGCTGCTGTTCATTGATACGACACACCGCCTCTCTCTCTCGCGAACACCGGTTATTGTTTGGATTTAATTACCAGCAGATGGGAGGGAGATGATGTGGAACAGGCATCAAGAATCCAGCAGTGGTTCTTAAATTGCAGACGGGTGTAATTTAAGCATTAATTGCTTTAAAATAATTGCATAAATCACAAAAAGATGATGAAATAATATTGTTTAATTATTTGAAAATTAAAGCACAATTCTGTATTTTTTAATTAATAATAATAATAACAATTAATATTTATTTAATTAATCAAAATTTTTTTATCTCTTCGCATACCCCATTTTATATCAAATTAGTTCCTGGGCAAAATAAAAATATATCACTAAATTTTTCTGTGTTTCCAGAAAAAAAAGAAATCTATATTATGGCAAAGCTTTTTTTCTTAAATAAAACTCTTAAGTAAAAATAGATAAGATATTTCAGTATACTTTCCTTAATTATTTTCCGGCTTACTTCCTTAAAAATTGGGAAAAGTGAAGGTATGTTATCAAGTTCAAGTTAAATTATATATTTTTAAATTTATTTTA
Source organism: Neocloeon triangulifer (assembly GCF_031216515.1). NCBI lineage: Eukaryota > Metazoa > Arthropoda > Insecta > Ephemeroptera > Baetidae > Neocloeon > Neocloeon triangulifer. Next base: position 1,722,425 of record NW_026775555.1, on the reverse strand, counting down.
TCGAACCTATTTATTTGTTTATATTTTTTTAGATTTATTAGGCGTCAGATTCTAAATATATTTTATAAGCGTTTTTAAGCCACCCTTCACCCTTTAATTTTCCAAATTGTTTTAAGTGGCTAAGGTAAAATTTACATTTTAATGTTATAAGTCAAGCTAATTATATGGAATTTAACAATAAAAATTCAGATTATAATTGTGATAGCTATTTATGCATCTAGGAATGAATCGCTATCAAAATAAAGTTTGTTGAATCTTATTTAAAATAAGAAGCAAATGATAAAAATTTTAAAAGTCTTAAAGTGTTGAGTGCAATAATTCTTTCCCAGCATCTTGTGAGAGAAAAGTGTTGATGAACATAAGGAGATAGGGTGAAGCGCCGCGGGAAGACACGCGGAGAGGGAAATTATATTCTGCGCGCAAGAGCAAAGGCGAAAGTAGTAGTTGTTGTTGTGATGGGAAAGAAAAATGATGGAAAGAAAGCTCTCATTGTGGAGAAGTTTACATAAAGGAGTTGGTGCTGCTTATAAGGCTGCTTAATGCAGAGGATGGAATGGGGGCCGGCGAGCAACGACGCGGCGGCGGCGGCGGCAAAAGCTTTTGAGGCTCTGATATCTTGATTTAAAGCTACTCGAGAAAGTTTTTAGCATCGTTAGAGTGCTGGCTCGGCCTAGGAGGAAGAAGAACAATACACGCGCGCTTTTTCTTTGCACCCTCACATATTTTTACTTCACCCCAAATCCTCCCTTCCGCTCTCTATGTTTTTATTCCCGGCATGCTTATTCTTCTTTACTGCGCTGCCATGACTGCAGATGAATTCCAAGGAGCTTTTATCGCCAGCGAGCGAGAGTGGCACGGCGAGAAAGAGCGGTTTCAAAACTAATTGGCAGAGTAAAGGCGCTTTCGCTTTTTATTAAGTGCAAACAAATATTAATCCGCCTTTTCACGCGCTTAATTGAAATGATCATTTTTGAGCGAACACGCGAGCCGGAGCAAACGCCCAATTAATTTCACAGTCTTCGCAGCGCCGGGTATAATTTCGAGCTGCGCTGCTCCCTTCTTCATTGGAAATTATGAAGCAGGGCGCTCAGCCAGCAGTTTTCAGCTTTAATGCCGTCGGTCGGAAGGAAGGATGCTCATAAATAAAGATCATCCCTGGAATGAAATTGTACTTTACTGGCGGCGGCGCAAACACACACACCGACCCAACCAGTATAATTCGCGTCCTTTATCATATGATGATGAAAAGTTAGTTGTTCTCCTAATTTTCCATTGCCATAAACTGCCTCTACATGTATTGCAGGCAACTCGGTGCTGTTGCGCTCGGCAGCCGCGCGCGCACTTTGTCCCTGCAGGGCCTAGCGGAATTTGAACGCAGCGTACGCCTGCCGATTATGCACAGTGGCCTCGGAATAAATTGGCAAGCTAATCTTTGCAAACTTCCAGCAAACACATTCATTTCCTTGAGTGCTTTGTATTTCCTTTGCTGGTTCACACTCAAGTTTTGTACTTTGGCAATTTAATACTTTTTTTTTATTAATTCCGATAAATCGTTTTTTTCATAAAATTACATGATTTAATAACATTTTATTTCAAATAATTCGTTTTTCAACAATTGAGTGTAAACAATGTGATTTATTATTATTGAGGTAACAATTTGTACAAATAAACAACTATAATTAATACAATTTCTGATGATAGTGATGATCTAAAATCTAAATAGGCCATTTTTTTAATTGTTTTATATTTAGACCAAATAGTTACATATGTCAAGATGTTTCCTTTAAAAAATGAAATAAATTAACAATACCTACTTGAAAATAATCAAAAGCCCTGAATAATAACAAAAAAGCTGCATATCTGCCTAAAGTATAAAATTGAATGAATGCAAGTTCACTCTGTGATTAATTTATCAAGATTGATGCGAATATATATCTGCCCCTTTAGAGTTCTCTGGGCTTTTCGTGCTGATCTCGTTAAACTGCAGATTAGTCACACAGCTGTAATGTGGATCCACAATGACTGCTCTGTTGGAAGGCAGTTCAAGCTCACTGATTATCGTGCAAAGGGGCCGCAGAATGAAGCAGTTTATTTTGGGAGCGCTACAAATTTATTTTCAATTATATCTGCTCTTCATGACCATATATTTTACATATTTCCTCGTACATGAAGGATAAATAATTAGGCGTACTTCCTTCACAGCCTGTGCGTCCTTGATAAATTTAGACTGAATGCGTTTCCAATTGATTCCGATTGACAGCGGAAAAGGGGTAGAAAAAACTTTAGAACCTAGATAGTTAAAATTTTATTTAATGCATCTCAAAATTTTGTTTTAGTAACCCTTTAATAAGAATAATAGAACTTTTATAATTATTAATTTGTATGTTCTGTGATATCTTTAAAAGAATAAATGAAAAAAAGCCGATAATGCATCCTTCATAAATTTTTATTGATTTATTTTTAAATCATTAAGTGATAAGATTGATCAAAATTAGACGCAACAATTACATTAACAATAATTATAATTTTATAATCCGTCTTTTACAACAAGCCAATGTTTTCTGGTTAATTATTTTATATTCTTCGTCTCAAGTTTCAATTAATTCTAAAAATATCAATTGGATAATTTTAAAACAAAATTAAATTCCGAAACGTATAACAGAACTGAATCATTTCATAATTTCAAACAATTAGTTTGGCCACCATTGTCTTCTTGTACGATTTAGGTTCTTTTTTAATTTTTTTAATTTTCTGCTCATTTTTTTGATGTGCCGATTTCTGGGCTTGGGGCGCGTGGAATTGCGCGCGCTCAGAGCGCGTTCCATATTTAATGCCCTAGAGAGGGAAGGAAGAGTTGGTCGAGAGTAATCTAGGGAGCGGAGCGAGCGACTTTGCATGCTGCAGTAGACAGTGGTCTAAATAATTGAGCACCATGATGTATGTGTTCACTTTCATTCTCATCCGTCTAACCGTGAATGTTCTCGCGTTATGCAGCTACAAACAAGTTTATCTAGAAAGCTTTGCCGGCCCCGTTGTTGCCCAGCAGCAGAGCTTCTCGTGCTAATCGCCCGCTTTGCAAATCCTCTTAAGTTTCTGCACAAAATATACAAGACGAGAGAGAGAGAGCTTTAGTCCGCCTGCTCTCGCACGGCCCAGGACACAAAAATCTATCTACAAAGCGGAGGCGGCGGCAGTCGGCACAACTTTGGTTCCAGGGGATTTTTGCTGAGAACGTGAGTTTTTTTGCCGGCCTAATGAACTCTTACTTAGTGTTCCGCCCGACGGGAATTAATCGCCGCTTGAGTTTTATTAATTATTCATGACAAATCGTCACTAAATGTCGGCTTTAATCACTCTAAACAAACCAAATTCTAATTCCGCTCTTTACAAAAAACACTATAGAACAATGGGAACATTTAAATTAATATTATATATTTTATTGAAGAACCGTAAGAAAAAACACAGGAATCACATTTCAAACTAAATGATTAGCAAATTTTAATCTGAATAAATTAAAGTTTTTTATACAAATTTTAACAAACACTTTAGTCCTCTTTATTAACGACACTTTGAAATACTATTTTCTATATAGCGGGTCAAAAGTGAATTTACGAGTTTGTTCCTGTCCAGAAAAATAATAGTCGGACAATAATTCACTGGAGAGGAATGTTCGCCTGCAGGTCTACCTATCCGAGTGACTGATAAATGCATTATTGATGGCGGGCGTTTGCTTTGTAAAATCCATTTCTCTTTTTGGCCCCTGAAAGCGCTTTTTCGCTGCCCATGCACTGTTAAAAAATACCACCCGAATTCCTCCTCACAGACGTCATTCTTCACTGGGGGTGGAAAATATTTTCGTTTGTATTCTTCCAACTCCTGTGCGCGCATTGCTACGCAAATGAATTCTTTTTGTCCATTAGGCTGCGCGGAGAAGAGTGCTTTTTAAGCAGGATTTTAAGGGCCAGATAAATTATGCCACTAACAACGTTGGCCAAAAGAAGCGACCTCCGCTCTGCTCTCTTGTACACGAAATCCCTTTTTTCTCCCTGTGTGGCAAACAAATTTAGCATAAGTTATTTACTTTAATAATAAACATCTTCTTGCGGGCGAGACTATAATGAAAACGAAAAGTTTCTTCCCTCTCTCTCGCGGCACTTTTTGCTACCGTGCCTTTCTTAAGGAGCAAACATTTACCTCCGTATAAGAAAAGAGCGAGAGCGACTCTTCTTTTTTTGGTGAACTAAGGACATTTTAATTGCACCCTTCAACTTGCAGCAATTCGTGAAGTTATTTACAAAACTGATATAAAACTTTTTGTTAAACGATTGCACGACCCTTCAACTTTTTTCAAAGAAACGTTTTGTGTAAAAACAAACAACAGTTTCACCATTATTTTCAGAGAATGGTTGAATTAAATGATGATTTTATTACCAACGTTTATTAACGCAGCCCATTCTTTTGAACAAAGCGTTTCGCTTCCTTTTTAACACATATAAATTGAGATTCGTCGTGTGCTCCGCACATGCATTAAAAATGCGGACAGAAAGGGTTGGAGGCGGCAGAGCAGCCGGTCTGGAGGCACGCGCCCTTAATTATTTCACGGGGCGCAGTAATAACTGTGTGGCAGCGGGCGCAGATGAATTAAGTAAGTGGCACTGGGAGAGCGAGCGAGTGAGCGCGAGTGAATTAAACAATGAAGCATTTTGAGCGTGTCTCGCAATGTCACTTCATTGTTCCGCGTGATATCTCGAGGAGACGTTAAATCCCGACGCTGCAGGAGCACCTTCTCGCGCGTCAGCAGTCGAGAGATGTCACCTGTCATAAAAGAGCGTTTGTGTGTAAAAGTGAGCTCGGCGACCATCAATCGGTCTGTCTGACGCAGATCCGATACTCCCCCGGCGGCGTTTAATTAAGATGATCGCTCGCACTTATTACGGCAGACAGACAAGTAGAAGAGGTTTGTGAAATATTTGCCTTCCTTTGAGGAGCGGCTCATTCTCTCATTCATTTCACGCTTCAAATTCAACCGCGCTTCCAATTCGTCTCTGTCATCCTTTGAGCCCCGCGCGTGCACGTTTCCCCCTGCACAGAGTTTCTTGTTCTTGTCTCTCAATTTATCATCGCGCTAGTTGCACTTCTCCGCTTCTTATACATGTTGTTTAGCCACCAGAGTAAACCGAGTCCACGGCGTTTTACAAGAGCAGCACACAAATGAGGGCGGGCCAAAATAATTTACAACTTCCAAATAACTCATAAAGTTTAAAAAAAAGCTTAATCATACAAAACTTATAAATGTGATTCTTTTTTTAGATTAAATTGTAATGCAAGCTTTGTTGCATTTTGCATTTTCCCATCATATTATGCATTAACTTTTCAAATTTATACGACTTTTTGATTAATGATAAAGGAGGGTATATTATTCAATATTCTTGAGCTGCTCTCAGTGGTGCGAAAAGTGCGGCGTGTGTCAGGCCGAGTGTTATTCTCTCTCCTTGCTAAAATGTACTGCACTGCGACACACACACGACCATATTGCGTAGCATTCGTAATATACATGTCGGTTGGCCAAAACTCACGATGGCCACTTGGTTCCTTATTGTGTTACAAGGGAGGGAGCCGAGCCGAGCACGCCGCCTCTTCCGAATTGAGCTGCTGGAAGGGTTCGCGCAAAAACTGTTATTTTGCAGCAAAACGCCGTCGTGGCTTTTCAATGTTTTTTGTCGTTGGCCGTACCGTCCCTTAAGAATTGGTTGCAGTGATAAGATTAGAATGCGGATAGTCAGAAAATGCAAGACATACGGAATATACAATTTTGAATATATGCTTGGTGTTTTCAAATTTTTGTGTGCAGAAATTCGCTTTTATTGAGGAACGAATAATGGTGAATTTATAATTTTTATTAAAAATAAATTTATAAATATTTTTTTACGCTGAAATACATTACTTTTTTCATTTTTCATGACTATGTTTTTTTTAAAATTTTTTTTTCTTTGATTTTTTTATAATTTCATCTTAAATATTGATGCAAAGTCCTGAAATTTTCTATAATTAATTAGAGCAGCAGGATCAAATTTATTTTGTAAAAAAAGCATGATTATTTGAGAATGTTCTCAGGGTTAATGCAAAAGGGAGAGGCTTTTCATTGATTCTATCGGGTCGCGCACATCCGCGCTGCAAAGCGCCAACTTCAAAGGTCGAGCGCCTTGTTTTACATATTCATCATTCGTGCACATGTCGTGTCCAGCAAGAGCTTTTGCCTGCCGTGCATAAAGTAGGAGGGCGGCCGGTGCGCGCCAAAGTAAGCACGGCGAGAGAGAGGGTGGCAGGGAGGCTGTGCTTAGTCGTGTGGCATGCATAATCAAGCCACCTCTGGCAACAGCACTGTCAACACCATCAATACTTTATCGCAAGTGCTGCACCTACCAACTCGCTCCTCGCAATTCCCTTTTTGTGGTCGCGCCGCGCCAATTGCATATGCAAATCGTCGCAGCCGCTCAAAGTTGCCCTCTTCGTTCATTGTTCCCTTCCTGTTGCTTTGATTTACTTATTCAGATGTGATTAAGAGGGGTCTCAGTTCCACGAAAGTGACGCTACAAGTTTCGTAAAATATTCAGATTCCTTTTTATAAAATAAAATTCACAATTTTTCTAGATATGCCACAATTTGTTTTTATTACCGTGATTGGAGACTTTTCTGACCTAATGTGATTAAGCCGGGCTCGGAATTTCAAACAATGCAGAACAGCCCTCACGTGCGCGAGCGAATTCATTTGCTCACGTCGCGAAGTGAGCCATTTCGTGCCAACAACACCCCGATACACGTTCGGCGAGCGGTGGTGGAAAATTCATTAGTATTCCGGCGGCAAATGCAATATCACAAGCAGATTGGTGTATGTGGCCGTATTGCCACTTGAGCATTATTATTCCGATGCAGTAAACATATTTTTATAGACAGCCGCGCCGCGCATCCAAAGTGCAGCAGACCCAGCTGCACCTATGGGTGATTTCCATGCATTATGCAAAAAGTGCCGGCAAATATTGCACGCGCGATCCTTTTACGTCCGGCCGTTTTGACGCGATTGTTTATGCAGAGACAGCTGCGTTTTACTCTGGCTGCCAAGAATATGATTTTTTTTTCTGCAATCCCTTGCATTTTTCTGGCGGGTTTTGTTTAAAACCATTTGGGGTTGATGGCGAATTTTTAGTAAAAGCCCCTCGCGTCGGATGACATGTCGAAATTAGATTTTCGCGAGAATTGTGACGCGGCAGCAGAAAGTGGCAGCAGCAGTTAAAAAGAAATCACGTGCTGCTCGCTAGCTGATAAACGTCCTCTTCATCCCAGACTGTATCAAATAATGCGAGAGCTGCTATCTGCGAATTATGATTTGACAAGTTCCACTTCATTAACTCCGTCTCTTGTTATTCTCTGCAGGGCGTGCGAGGGAGGAGATGATCCTGCTTTTTTGTGCGGGAGGACCTTTCTTTCAAAAGGCTCAAGCACAGTCAATCTCTTGTAACTTTGCCAAATCCTTTCTCATCTTTGATTTTCACGATGTTTAAAAATGGCCGTCTTTTATAAAAGCGATCAACTGCTTTTCACGAAAATTTAAAAAAAAATCTTTGATAAAAAATAGATAAGTTACGTCATGCTTTTTTATTGGAATTTGAACTTGGCTGTAAAATAAAACGATTAAAAAATAAAAATGGTGAATATTATTTTCACAATATGAAAAATTTAATTATTAAATCCCCGATATGCAAATTATTATTTAAAATCTGCAAAAATCTTGATTGACAAAACGATCAATTAAGGAATCATCAGCTATTGTATTTTTATACCATTTTTTTAACGGATGTAATAAAGAGTTAAATTTTGAAGGCTTCATTTTCAGATAATACTATATTTTATTTTCACTGCTTATTAATTTTATAATAAATTTAAAAATATGGAAAGTTATTTTTATTTGCAGTTGCAAAATTGCAAGAAAACATGATTGGAATTGATTGGAATTTAAGAACTGTTTTAAATAGTTATATGAGCGCCTTAATCTGCAGCAGCTTTTAGGCAAGTTAAGTGTATAATTATTCTTGCCTGTATCAAATTTCCAATGCTAGAATTGCATTGATTTTCCATTGCTTAAATAATAGTAATGATACAAAAGGAAAGCCTATCATTGAGTAAACGACAGTATATTCCAAGTGAATCGCTCAATCAGTTCAATCAGGAAATAAGCATGCAGAGGTTCATTTGCACGGCTTCTTCCACGTCATTTATTCCGCGCCGCGCTCGGCTCCGTTCCGTGCGGTGCATGAATACGCAAATTTGCATCCGCGGCGAACGGTTTGTCGTCTCGATTTATTCAGCACCGTCGCAACCGCAACAGCTGCTTTCGCGTGTCTTTTGTTTTGTGCACACCGAGAGAGAAGGGTAAGTGCAAGAGCAGCGGGTGGTGAAGTTAAGCCCTCTCTTAATTTTACCCTCGAACAATGACACGACGGCTCGGTACCTGCAACTAAGGGCTTTTCAGAACACACCCCACTATAGCATGATATGTGTATGTGTAAATAATGCAGCGCAATGTGATAAATACACATTGGGGTGTGAAAGAGAAAAATTATTTATTCACTGAAATAATAATTTTAATTTTACCAGAGGTGTTGCCGTTTCTTCACATTTTGTAATTTTCTTTGTTATTTGACTAGATTTGGGAAGAATAAACAAAAAAATATGAAGATAATTGGTTGTGTTGATTTGGACAAATATCCAATCATCTTCAATAGTAATAGACTTTTCAAGTTTCACAAAAATGACAAGTGAATTTGTGAACGATCTTTAATATTTTAATGACCGTATATAATTTTTTTTCCAATGTGAAACTATATTTATTTTAAAAAACTTCGTTTTTTATAATCAATGTGATGTACCAATTTGGACTAATAAACAATAATAAAGAATGGGAATAAATTTGTCTGCTCTTGATATATTGGATCGACGATATATAGGTCATTTTTCTTCAATAAATGAAAGAGATTTTCCAAGAAAAAAATAATGACTTTAACGAGCATACTTATTATTGTTGTTTATTTGTCCGAATTGTATATCGCATTGTTTACATAAAATTGTTAAGCATGATAGAAAAAGTGAAAATTCACAAGTAGCAAGTCCGAAAAAAAGGGATTTTCCTTTTTTCAGACTTAAAATGACTCGAAAACGATGGTAGAATTGTGTTTGGAGCGGAGTAGTTTAAATGTTATAACCAACTTGCCAGGAATTTAGAGCAAGAATTCATTTCACCCAGCTAATTTCCATAAACAAAAAATAGCAGAATAATATCCTGTAATTAATATGAAAATTTCATTAATTCCCTATGTAAAAAATTACATGATGTTCATGTTACAATTGTATAATTATATTACTTTCATAATGATGTGATGCAACAAACGCAATCTCAAATTCACCCATTTTAAAGTGATACAAAAATAAAATAACAATTGACAGAAAAGTATTATCACATTTAATTTAAATACTTAATTTCCTGTCTCCTTAAAATACTTATCACATCATAAGGCCTGTGTTCAAAGAGTGATTGAGAGTCATCAAATAATCCGTTATAGGTACAAACTCGGGCGTTTTGATCCGGGACACGGTTGGATGAAAGGATTGCCTGGAAGCAAAGAGCAGCGCGATGCGCTCATCGCACCCGTTGACCGGGGGCAGTGCGAGTGTGTTGATCCAGAGAATCACTCATCATCAAAGTTGCATTAATGCGCCGCTCGCATGCAGCGTGTGCAGGCGAGGCTCATTTAGATGCATTTCAATAAAAGCGGCGGCCGTCGCATGTCGTGCAGAGAGCGAGGGATTTATTTTAACGAGTTCCGCCTCGCTGACCCTGCAGTGCAAATAGATGCGAACGTGCGATTCGCCAAGCAAAATTTACTTCACATGTTTTCAATAAAGAGCTTCTCGTGTCCGGAGAAGAGTTGCACCGTCTGACGTGCTATTTTTCCCGCGCACTGTGGATATGATGAGATTAGTTTTTTATGTGCTCAAGACTGGGGAAATAGCGAAATGGCAATCTAAACTTTCTTAAAACTTATAACACGTTTTACTACCTGTGTGCGAGAGTGAGCGAGCGAGCGAGCGGATGGATGGATGTGCTGCTGCAGTGCCGCGGCGAGATGAGGAGCGGCGGCGCGGCATTCGTTATTTTTGCATGACATCAAATTTCACAAAATGTCACTCAAAACTTGCTGGCAAACTCGCTTTTGTCGGATGGGGAGCAGCAGGTTGAGCTCCTTTCTTGTTCATCTGTCAGCTCGCTTAATTTTTACTTGAATGCCATTCAATGCGGCCGCATAGCGAGAGTGAATGCACAGCTCTGACGTGAAAGTGTTTTTTCTTTCTTTAATGCTGGAATTGCATTTTTATTTTATAAAATTTGAGTTTCTCCAAAACAAACAAAAAACATATAGCCGAAATTTAGCAGTTGATTTTTTTCAGAAGCTAGTGGAATTTTCTTCAAATTTGAAATTTTTCTCATTTCAAATTTCAGCATTATTAATTCGTAAAATATGTTTCATTCCGAAACAAACATCGCCAAAATTTGGCAGTTGATTCTTTCATAAGATACTGGAATTTTCTTGAATTATGTAAAATTCTTTAATTTCAAATTTCATTTTGTATGGTACTTAAAAGGCAAGCTTTTTTTTCAAATAATTTTACACCAAAAATATTTCCATACAAAGTTTAATTTTGTGTGTTATTCAAAATTTTGAAAAATATGGTTTACAAAAATTCAAGTTTCAGCGAGTGGATTGCATAATTTGTGACATTAAATGTATCCAATTGTTAAATAATAACCTAATTTTTTTAGAAAATGCAATTCTGGTCATAGCCTGAGCGTCGTGTCATTCTGCCGATTGCCAAAATATGTGGCGCACATTTTTTTTATTGGCCTCACCGTGTGTGTGACACGTAGGAAAAGGTATCGAGGAATTCCGCCGTATCGGCCTCATCGAACATGTTTGCCGCGCGCTTTTTGCCAGTGGATTCGCCAAAGCCGGGAGCACACGCGTCGATGGAATCGGCAAAGCGCTCTCGCGAGAGAGAGGAGCCGCGGAATATTTGCTGCTTTTTGTCGGCGAGTTGTTTTTCACATGTACGTACGTACAATACGTTTGTATATTCGCCAGCGCATTGTCGCAGCACACACGGAGCGTTGTTTGTGTTATTTTTTTCCCGTTGCAAAATGATGGAAACGCAGCGATAAAGGCATTTAGCGAGCCGGGCTGTGTCGCAATTTGCGCAACAAGGACAAAAGAAATGCTACTGGACGCGCGTTTTGTGTGACGTTGGTGCGAGGGCGGATAGAAAAATCGCGAGAGAAAAAATGAACTCGCGCTATCATCGCATCTCTCGCTCGCAACTAGACAAACAGATGAGCTCCCTTATATTAAAATCGGCCCCGCGCGTGGAAACAGGGTTGCCTTTATAACGTATGAGACTTTTGATATGTATTTTAGATAGCTTTCACGGGTGATGACAGTCGCATTTTGATATCATCCTTTCGCATCAGGCGTTGCGCCTTTTTATTTCCCCGCCGCTCTCTTTTGCGAAATGGAAAACGCAGCTCTGCGTGATGTTCATCAGTTCGATAGATAGACCGAAATTTAAAAATTTGAACCTTAGAAAAGAAGATGAAAATTTGCGTCTTTACTCACTGGGACTTTTTTCTTTGTAGTTTCATAATTTTGATTGTTAATTAGCGCTGGAATGTTAAAAATTATCATTAAATTTTGGTTTATAAAATTTTTTAATTAATTTCCATAATTAAAATGTTTCTTTTTATTTGTGAGTTAAAATTGAGTTTTAATATATATTATTAACAAATATATAAATATAATAGTATTTGAATTTTTTTCATTAAATTTAATTTATTTGCTCAATATATTCTCCATCGCAGAAGCAATCACAGACTTAAGTGAATCATAGAAATTTTCAAAGTTGTTCAGTTTAATTTTGAAGAAAGATATGAAAGGATTTGAAATTTAAATTAAATATTTTCTTTTAAATATTACAAAATTACAACAAATGTCATCAAATTGAATATAATCCTTTTTTCTCAATTAATGTAATAATGATGATTGATTTCTTCATTTCCATGATCATCTCCTTGAGTGTCAACTTCTTCAAACAAATATGATTGATTTGTTTTTAAATTAAAATTTTGTCTCTCGTTAAGAAAAAAATTGAAGTAACAACCAATGTGTGGTGCGTTATATGTATTAATTAACTCATTAATTCATTTGCTTATTCCTTTGAGCGATGGGAACAGAGAACGATTTTTTTTGCCATTATTCAAGTTGATATCTTGGAGAACCAACTCAGGTCCAACAAGTTCTCCTTTCTCCTTTTTTACAAATTACAACGAACAAAGTTGGGAAAATGCGTTGACAATAAAAAGCAGCGTTAGCGAAATGGAGGTGGATGTTCCGAGCGTTTCGGCACCAAATGGCTGCGTCTCCAGCAGCAGGCGCGAGTTGTGCGTGAAAATGCCTGTGAAACACGTCCGGGAAAACGCACTGGCGTGCAGAAAAAGCCGCCAAGGAAGTATTTTTCATCTCTAGACCACTAAGTTTTATTCAAATAAAACACCGATATGAATCATATTAAATAAATGTGGCCACAAAGGGGGCGGCAATCATTTATTTAAGAGGCGTTTAAGCCTTTTTACGACTATACACGCCATATAAAAAATCGGCAAGCTGCCGGGTGGTATCGCAATACATCATCGGAGAGAAGAGAGAGAGAGAGTTATTCACCCTTTGCCGCACGCAAATTCTATCGATTCCTTCCTCACCGACGGTCGCTGCTGATTTGGCTATGTGTGTATATGATTTTCTCCATTGAGTGAATCAGCTTCGACCGACTGGAAAATTGGTAAGATCATTTCGGTCGGAATGTAAACAGCGCGCGCAAGAGAGATTATTTCTGGCGGCTGCTTTTTGCCTCGCACGGTCAGCGTATTTAAATCTCTAGGAGGGCATTACAATAACTATACTATTCGCCGCCGCACCCTCGGCGCTTCCTTTTGTGAGGCCAAACAATCGCGCACAGCATTTAGATTGCCTGTTGCACCCCTGGCAACCTCAGCCACGATCGGGTGTCTCGATGCCGGGGGATGTTTCAACACACCATGTTTGCAGAAATCATTTTCCCCTCAATCGGCAAATAGATATTATTTGCCTTAACAATGGATGAATATGGACGATTTAGTAAAAATGTTACATTCAAAATTCGTCTATGGATGTTAAATAATTGAAAATTGTCTTTATTGATTTATCAGAAGATAATCAAATATCAAATTTTAATTTATTCAAATTTAGTCCAGATTTCCCATCGTAAATGATTTTAAAGTAAAAAAAAAACTGTGATATTTTAAAACCGTTGCAGCACAAAATTTTGGCCAAATAAAAAGTATTAAATAATTAAAAGCTATAATGCAATAAATGTGGTGCATTAATATTTAGAATTTATTATGATTGATTTACTAATTAAATGTTTTGCTTTTATTTTTATTATAGACAAAATATGCCCTTTGTACATAATTCTTTTATTTAAGTAACTTTTTCTTTCTAAAAAAAAAATCCTATTTTCATCATAAGCCCCGTCGAAAAGCTATTGTTATTCAGTTCTTGTAATGTGGGGTCATCCACCTGGCTTCAATTAATCATGCTTTAACGATCCGTAAGCCGCAATTAAATCCCTCTAAGAAGCAATAATTCGGCGCCGAACGCCGCATCAAAAGTTAGAGGCGGCTTCGTCCGCAAGATACGCCTAGATTAATTTTCCGGCGAACCATTATAATATTAGCAGCTGGATGAAAGACGACGACGTTAACCCACCATCATATCATCCCCTGTTACACCCGGTTTGGCTGTAATTAGCATGGCGAGGAGAGAATGTTCTCAGGCCAATTAGCAGAGGAGCTGCTCTCTTGCCCTAATACTCTCTCCTCAGCCAAGCGCTGCTCACCGTCTGTCTTTTTAAGTTTTGAGAAACTTTGCGCCGTTTGATATCTGACATAGATAGCAGGGTGGTGTGTGTGCGATCCCCCTTTGCACTCGGCTGCACCAACCACGCTGGATAGAAATGACACCCGCGACGGCAATTAAATGAAAACTGTTGCAGAATTATCTGCATCCGGGTAAAAATGAAGAGAACGGGACGCACGGACTGGTGCCTTTTACTCCTGCGACTTGGCCTACTTTTGCCCACTTTTACCGTTGGATAGAAAAATTATTTCACACAACATGTTGAAATGCTGAACTTTTGTTTCCTACAGCGTAATAAAAAAATTCTATAATAAAAAGGAATAAAAAAAATTGTCATTGTTTTTATAAATATCATAATATTGAATTACATTTTTATCTCTGAACAATTAAAATTAATAGACCAACTATCATAATTATTATATCAAGCAGCCAATCGAAATAACTTTTACTTTTTTTCTGTTAACAGTTAAAAATAGTAGAAACCGAATTAAGGATTTAACTGTTTGAAAATAAATTCATGTGTTCAGAATTGTAGTGAGAGCAGAAACTTTTTAAGAAAGGAAAGTGCTCTTCGATTTTGTGGCTGGCTGAGTTCAGTCGTCTGGATGGGCCATTAGAAAGTCGCAGAATGGGACAGTCCGGGCCCTGGCAGCAAGCTTTGTTGCTCTTTTGAGAGTGTGTTTTACGCAGAGATACAGTGGTGGGTTTATCACCCATACTCGCTTTTCTCGCTCGCTAGCTCTCTCGTACAACCGACTTAATATTATTGCACTCGGTGTGTGTCTGTGGAGACGGATAAAACGCCGGGCCTTATAGGATGGCACCGCGACGTGCAAGTTTCTTCTTTTCGTTTTCAACCCTACCGTAGAAAGAATTCCTGTAAAACTCGTTGGCAGGCCAATTTTGCGGGTGGTCCCTGAGCCGAGATGCTCTCTGCGGTGGCGCCGCTGCAACGCCTCTGCGCTTCCTATCTTTCTCCGGCTTTATTTTAATTTATTATGCGCATTATGTAATGTAGCTAATTTTAATGTGGCATTAGCTGAGAGAGAGTCTGTGGGTGGCTGGAGGGTGAAGGAGATAGTTTCGGGCAAAAAATATGAGACTTTCCTTTTATCTTTGCGGTGCCGGAAAGTGCTTCTGCCTAATCCATTATGTATAAGGCACATCATTTTTCCTTTGTGCTGCGGCGCACAGTAGCAACTCACTTATTCATTTTCAATCCCTCAAGACCACGGCTCGAGAGTATTTTTGGACGAGATGCATTTCCTAATTAGATATATGAGGTCGTGCAGATTTGAATAAAGTCAACACCGCGCCTTGTGTTCCGCGGCATAATTTATAATAATGTATACCTGAGTTTCCGTAATGCACTTTGCAGCATCGAATTTCCGGGTTACAAGGGCAAATTTTGTTGAACTCGACTTTCACAGAATTTCAGATGATTGTGCAAACACGTCTGTGGAAAAGTGGCAAGTTGCGTTTTGATATAAAAGTTTAGCTCTTGAATTTTTTCTTTAATAAAACTCAATTGAGAGAAATTGAACTTGGAATGAAGAGAGAGAAAGAAGCGAATATATAAGGAAGCTTTATTAATAATTAACTAAGAAGCTTTTTTTCGCCAGCGAAACGCAGAGGAGTTGATATCTGCGCTGGCTCCACTGCCGCTCTTTGCTTTCCAGGGCAGAGAATGTAAAAATTTTTGTTGGAGAGCGAGAGAGATGAAAGGAGCGAGATAATATTAAAAAATATTTAATTCTCTCCTCTTTCTGAGAGAACAGCGCACGCCTTTGGAAGCTTCAAAAAATATTATTTACTTAATTATGAGATAGTCAAGCTCATCTCACCCGGCAAAAAGGAAAAATATTCAAAAAGCGAAGATAAAATTGAGTCCCTTTCCGTCAAGGATCTAATTGCGATTCCACATATATACAAATTTCTGCGGCTACTTTTACACAGAAAATTATCAAAAAGATCAGCCGAGTGTTTTCCAGCATTAAAGTTGGCGGCCGGAAAATTCAGTGGACGGAAACGTCCCGACTTTGGTGCGCAAAAGTGCGCGCGTGGCGGTTTTGTGCGCATTGCACAAATAAAATAAAACTGCCCTCCCTTCGGCGAGGGCATTTTTCATCTCGGCTCGCTTGCAAACACGCACAATGTGCTCTGTTGGCCGTGTGCAAGTTATAGGGCGCTGCGGAAAGTCAGCAAGCCGCGCCGACCTTATCAAATTCGCGGCGCTCCAATCCACAGCACTTTTTTGTTGCAGTGCCCCGGCGCCCCTTCAATTAAGACCCAACTTTTTTTGTTCGCGCGTGGCACCATTAAATGCACTTATAATGAAGCTCACAAAAAATGTATTGTTGTTTTTACGTTGCTACTTTAAAGTTTTACATTCTCCAGGGTAAAAAGTTTTAGCCCAAAAACAATGTGTTTTTTCTAGTATCATTAGAAACTACGACCTGACCTTAACCTAACTAATTTAAACGAAAAATCGGAACATATCTAGTATATTCCAGACTACATATTTTGGGTTGGCAGCCATGTTATGCACCGAAATACCGGTTGCCAAAGCCGGTACTGCAGCCGGAAAAATCTTATTACAAAATGAATTTAAAGAAGCATAATTACCTTTTAAAATGTAATTTAAAATAATAATGAGTAGAACAAAATTAATATTTTTTTCCTTTTTTAGGCTGTACCTCAGCAAGAAGGTTTTGATTTGGAAACACTTTTCCTTTCAAATTAAGCTGATGAGTTTGAGTAAGTTTTGAACTTAGCCCTAGCTGCCAATTCTCTGTTTCCCAAAATAATCTTAAACCTGTTGTGAGAGAAAAAACAAATAGTTTAAAATGTAGATTTTTATGAAACTTTCGATATTGTTTTACTGAAATAGATTTTCAAAAGGATTAAAAAAAGCAATCAAACTTAATGGCACAAAAAACAACAAGCGCTAGGCAGAGATGAGCCTATACAGCTGCATCTAAACCACGACTTGCAATCTCAAGTTGATTATCTAGAGCAAATTAACAGCGAGAATTGACGACGGAAGTGATACAAACGTGGACATACATATAACGCTTTATTAAATTACAGCGGCGCGGCAGCCGCCACAATATGGCGCGATAATAACGGTGCAATGAACGTCCTCTGATACGTTTCATGCGCTCCCGATTGTTATTCACCGGTGAGCCATTATTGTGTGCAGCGCGCATTATTATATGCTGCTGATTATGTGCACTAAATTTGCCATATACCATGCCACGCATATGTCTATATGCATATTTATGCACGTCGCGCGCTCCCAGCATCGTTTGTGCTGCATGCTGATCAAGGGCGTGTGTCTTATGGCTGCATATCTGTCTCTAATAGTGGTTGCCGGTGCGCAGGAAGTCTACATAATTATCTCTGACGGCGCTTTGATTAAGTTGGGCTTGATCAACAACATGCCGGTATGTGTTTGGTCCTTGAGAGATGTGCAAAGGATAAATTATAAAATTATAATATAATCAAATCACACATATTAAAAATTACTACCATTGGATCAGGCGTTTCCTTGTTGCAAAAATTATTTTATTCAAAAACTAAATAGTTTTTTTTTTTGTATCTGATAAAATCAATTTTTGCAACGAGGAAAAGCCCGATCTCTTCAGTTCCATGATCATCTCCTTGAGTGTCAATTTCTTCAAACAGAAAACCATGCAAATGAAGAGATCGTGCTTTTCCTCGTTGGGAAAAAACCAGTCCCTCCTTTTTTTAGAAATTTTTAAATGCTTCAACTAATGAACCTTTTCAGGACTAATTACATGATACGAAAAACATTTTGAAGCGTCCCTTTATGAAACGCAAAACTAACCCATTATAATGCGGGTGTTGTTCGGATTTGGACCAATTAGATATTTATTTTCCACCAGCATATAGTTTGCAGTGTTTATACAGCACTAAACGGATGTTTTTTTATTTACTGGCTGAATAAAAATACTTTCAAGTGTGAAGCGTAGCGCATAATTTTGGCGTAGAGGAGAATGAAATTTTGCGGCAAAATTCTGCATGATGTGCGCCGAGTCAGCGAAACATTTCCGGTTTGCTGGCGGCCAGCAAGTCATTCACACACAACAAGGTTTGTTCCACAGCGGTGGCAATTTATTTTATTTCGCCGTCGGTGCGCCCGACGTGCACTCTCGTCATTTCGGGCTGGGAAAAACAATGCCCAGTAGCGGCAGAAATCCGGCAGCTGTGCTGTTTTACTATTCGATCGGGTTGATTCTTTTTTAACGGTCAGTGAGCGCCTCTCTCTGTCACGGTTGGGATCAGATTTTCGGTCCGCGTGCACTTTGCCCTGTGGCCGCGATTTTTTCCCAAAGCGTCGCCTCGCCAGGCAATCATCGGACGCTCTGCTAATTATCATTTTCGGACTCGTTTCCGGCTGATTTTTTATTTACTCGAGCGGAAAATGGCTGCGAATCCGACCTCCGCCCGGCCGATGAATATATATTCCTTCGCAAAATGGCTTATTTCTGCTGCGCCAGGGCCGAGCGCGCGCTTTTCCCACGGGCCCCGTGCCCCGGCGCAACTGGACACTGCATGTATAATAATGTATATTATTATTATGACTTTGCCGGATGGTTCGCCTCATTTAGCAGCGGAGAGAGTTTTCAACTCATGAATAAATTCTCCAGCGACCGTAACATTTAAAAAAAATTACCATGCATATGATAAAATTTGATCGCCCCTCAGCCAACGCCCGGCCATATTTGTCCAAATTGGAATGAAACGGGATTTTTAATAGGAGGAGAGTCATGAATTCTTTAAGGTTTATTAACAGTGAAAAATGCGAGCGTTTCCAGTGTTTGAAGAGATTAGCGGCTCACTTGTTTTCTCCTCGCCGCTACAACATTAGCACTGAAGGCATACAGCATAATAATGGAGTGCGCTTAAGCTCGGGCTTTTTATTATGAATGCTAAAGCACGGCGCGGCAAAGGCTGAAGACGAAAACGAGAAAGCCACCGTCCGCGAGTATAAGAGAAGAGGTTTTTGTTTTAGGCCCGGCTTTGCCTTCTTCCGCCCTGCTATGCTGCACCAAAAGCGAAATACGCGCACGCAGGATGAAAATGCAAATGCGAATAAATTATCCTGCGAATAAATAAGCGGCCGAGCAGGCGAAAGAGCAATCTGGAGGCAGCCAGGGGCAGCTCAACGAAAATGAGCGAAAATGCCACTTTCACAGAGCAAAAGCGAATCCAGCAAAGTTGTTGAAATCGCTCAAGGCAATTCTGCCCTAATTTATTAATCAAATTTTGGCTTCGAATTTATTCTAAATTTCAATACATTTCTATTGTTAGAGAGTGTCAAAGATTTTGATGAATTTTCGACTTGGCATTTCAACAAAGGAATTACACTTTTTGTTCTTGGAATCGGGCATGGAAAAATGTCGCTGTGTTAGCGGGTTTCGTCATCGACGTCACTCCAGTGTCAGTTTTAACTGTCAGGCCAACTTATTTGGCGATCAGTGAGATCTATATTCTGGGCGACAGCCAGCCAGTAGGAACGAGCCGATAGTGCGGCGGGCGCAGAGGCAGCAGCAGCAGCAGGTGTGTCTGTATTTGACAGTTCTATGGTAAGAAAGAGCTGATTCAGCGACATCCCGAGTATCCAATTTTATAGATAGCGAGCGAGGAAGATGAAATCCACACACTTAAGACGATAAATATAGCAAATAATAGTCGTCCTCATCCGCCTGATTGTGATATGGAGCGGTCCATGATATTTTGCGGTCGCGCAAGCATGAAAAAGCGGCCCGCAAAATGAAGACGTACTTATCTTTTGTTGTCTCAGCGCCGCAGTTTCTTTCTTTGGTCGTGGCGCTTTTTCAGTAGGGTTGGATCTAGATTTTTAGCAGGAAAGAAACACAAGTAGGCTGCAAATTACTCCAAGAAAAATATATATTTCCTCTGCAATATCGTTAACGTAGAAAACCATATAAGCATTTCGCGGAAAATTGCAGAAACGCAATATCTGCAAAGCAATTTTTTCCCTCTACCTCGTCAGATAAGGGAGCGAGGCAATCTAACAAGAAATAGTAGTTTTCACATTACAAATGAATATTTCAGTCAAAGTTAGATTAAAAAATTGAGATATTATGTGACACGGAAAAGTTTTAATGGAGAAACTTCCGCGCGGGCTTATTTTTGCACGCTCGGTGCGGCCGTCGGATCAGTCCGAGTGGAAACAAAGAAAAGTGCGGGCAGCCGGTTAAAGATTCATCGTTTTTGGAATCACGCCGAGCTGCGATGGTGGGTGTGATTAAATTTTACATTTTAATGAAAAGTTGGCCGAGCGGGCGCGCGGATTGCTCGGGAATAAACAGACTAAGGGCGCATAATCTTTTGTTGCGGTGAGCGGCGGCAGCATTATTTGATATTTTATGGCACAATAAGGCAAACAATAACCCTTTCTCTCGGGCGACCGGCCCGGTGTCCAACTCTCAAGAGAAAGCTGGCTGGCTTTCTTGGGGCACTTAAGAGCGCACACAAAAAGTACACAGCGCACAGGCGGCAAGTGAAAGAAAATTAAATTACCTGCAGTTATCCCAAAACCGTGTCATTATCCTTGATTCGGACGTTTGAATACATCGAGCTGACGACAAATAATTTACACTTTTGTAACAGGAAATTTCTAGAATTATTACTTTTTTTAATTTTGGATTAAAACGGGATAAAAAATAATAAATAAGACATTAATTTTAATGAAAAATTGAAACCGGGCAAACCTCGTTGCAAAGAAAAAATTACAATAAATAATTTTTAACAAAAATTTTGATATTTGTAAAAAAATCAAATGTCAAACTTTAAATTATTTTCCACGAAAACTTTTTAAATTTGAAAGACAAATAAAAGAATATTTTAAAAGATTGATTTTTGTACTAATTCTCTTGTAAAAAAAACAAAAAAAATGATTTCACAGCTCATGAATTATGACTGCAGCCCGCAGCCGAAACATGAAGAGCAGGATATTGTTTTTTACTCAAACAATAAACATCTCACAAAACGCATCAAGGAAAAGTCAATTTTAAATTGAAATCACCATACTTTTTTATAATTGCGTGCACATTGAGGGCAATTGAGGGTAAATTTGTTACGGTAGAATTGTATTTTTTTAATTAAAGTCTCAATTAGAAATTTCAAAATAATTGTTGTTGCTTTCATTTGAGCGAGTAAGATGAATGATGTTTTTCTATCTTTTTTGCGATAGAAATGGCAGACGATTCCACATTAACTTAACTTTTGAAATTCTCAAATGAAAGCGTAAATAAGACATTTTGCGCAAGCATTTTATTGACCAAGCGAGGAAGGAACACACCGTCTGGCAAAAAAAAAGAAGGGAAACGTCATTACTCGGTCGTTTTTCTCGTGCCCACTAACGGCGTGTCGCTTAATTACATGCTCGCACTGACGACATCAGCCGAAATAATGAAAAGGAAAAACGACGCGAGGCGCGCAGTGGCCTTGCCATAATTTTCCCACCAACGTACACACTCTTTTGAATAAATGAACGTCGGCCTCTCATAAACACATCATTAACATGAACAATGTTTCTGGCGCGCGGCCCTTGAGTCGACGCGCGCGCGTCTTGACTTGTGCACTTGTTGTGTTCGACGCGGAATTCCGGCGAGAGACGCGCGCGTTCATTAAATTTCAACGACGTGCGGACGCATTTTGTTTTCCCGCAGCCTGCCAACGAACAAAGCAGCCTTGCGCTGCCACACACGCAGCTCCTAGCTTGATTGTCGCCATTATTAAATTCATTTAATGAGCGCAACCGAAATGTCATCCAGCAACTCTCCACGCGAGGGCGCGCTGCAAAATAAATGAAAAAAGACGAACGTTTTCAAGAAACCCCGACGAAAATGGAACTGCTTTGTGGAAAAGCGACTTAATGGTGTCATAAGTCGATACACGCCTTTTTGGGGATTTCATGATTGGTCCTAAATTTGTTTAGGAATGTTGGAAATACTGTTTCTGTTTTTACCATCAAATCTGGTGAATTTCCAAATGAAAAGTTTTGAAAATTTTTCAATCAAATAAATAAATTAATTTGCAGCTGCAGATGAATTAAATAGAAAGTAAAACTTTTCGCTTCTTTTTAAAAGCTTGAAAAGAAAATTAACTAAGAAATATTTTAATTTTCTTCCAAACTCACAAGCAGATCATTTAAACGTTTTTCGTTTCTGGGTTTTGACAACGTCGTCTAAAAGATAATTCCAATAATTCCTATTTTAAGACGCGCAACGGTGACCCCCTAAAGGGTTGCGTGATTGTGCTGCGATTGGTACGGGAATCGCCGAGTGCGAGCGACTGGTAATTTTGCTTGTTCGACCTGGAATACCGAGTTAATTAATGGTTCGCAAAAGTTCATTATTTGCTCCGGTGAAATTACAAATGCTTAATTGACAAGCTGATGATAATCGACGCGACTGTATAGTTGGGTAGAAAAATTATTACCTCGTCGCCATTTCTATACAATCGGCCGATCAATCAGAAAATTCATATTGACAGGCGGATGAAAAACGTTGCCGCGGTGAAATCTACAAATCACTCACATGCACAAAACGCTGCTTTCGCTACAACACGCCTTTTGCTTCGTGTGATTTATGTAAGATTAAAATTTATAACAAGGTTGATAAATGATGCTCTTTCGTGATCGTCAATTGCACGAGACTCAGATTCAATGAGCGGTTTTTAATAAACTTTATTGCCGGTGTAAAATTAATTTTATTTGTGCAAACAGTCCCGCTTGGCACGGGTGCTCAACCGGTTGCATAAGCTCGCAGTGCCAGAGCGGACGTAGAGGAAATAATATGATACGAGCGTGATTGAAATTTAATTTTTCAATTGCTTTATTATTAATATAGGTAAGGTAACTTGTTGAAATGAGAAGATATTGAAAAATAGAGTTAATAAAACATTATTTAATATATGTTATTTGGTTTTAATTTAAATTAATATGAATTAAATTTGATTAAATTTTGATTGATGAATCTAGAGTTGTAAAAAAAGTCATTCACTCATCTGCAATATTTAAAATTTTACAAATTTAAATTCCTTAATGAAGAATGAAAATTATTTTTGGAAATTGCATGGTTAATTTTTACATTTTTTAAGTAAAAAAATTCAAATTGGCAAAGGAGCAATAACGTATAACACGTTATGACTTTGGAAGGATGTTTCAATTTGCTTTTCAAATAAATACGGTCGTATCGTGCCAAATCGGTGGAGAGGGTGCGCGCCGTCTACAAACAATAATAATATTCCGAGAGAACAAAAGGTCGTGTCTGCAATTCTGCGTCGCGCGTGTGTGATTCCCTCAGGAAAAAATCTGTTGGAATATTCAAGCTCACGAGATAGGCCGTGAAGTGTGCATCAGGAGACCCGCAATAATGCACATACACACCCACACTAGGGGTGCCATCACGACAGAGGGAGGAGAGGGGCGAGAAATAATCAGTGTCACACAGACGGAGTGATGTTGTGACTAACGACTCCCCCCGCAGACTCATTTCGCCAAAATTACTATACGACAAGAGAGAGACTGCATTTGCTGGGGAAACGCAGAAATTTTCACATTAATTTTTCACCAACGTGTTCGTGTCCATTCATATTTTATCACCCCCCAGCCGACTCGAGAAGAAGATATTGAAGCCGGCCGCCGGTGATTTCTCTCGCACATGTTTTAATGCACATATCTTTGATATATCCGGCCGATGAATTATTAAATATATTTTTGAGTGGCGGCCCCACTCACTCCGCGAGCAATAATTGGATTTGTCGACCCCCGTTTCGGCGAGTGAGCATGTTTACTTTTTAGAGTGGTGTGGAATTTCAGACATGATACAATATGTACCCACCCTCATTTTCTCTCCTCTCGCACCACCGCCGTTTCCAACCACAACAAGAAGAGAAATTTCAGAGACGGCACTTTTTCGAGAGATTGTTTTGAGCTGGCAAAGTTTTCTCTCTGCCGCAAAAAGTTGTTTGGAATATTAAAGTTTTTGCAGCCGCGATGCATATTCATACGACTGCATGAAAATCATTACTACGGCGCCGCTTTGATCTCTCTCTTGCTCCCCACACAAATCTGCGGGAAAACCGATTTGTTCGTCCGTCTCTTTGCGAGCTACAAAATATTTTCAGCGCCGTTGTCTCTCAAGAGAGCTCTTTCCGCTCTCTTTTTCCTCCAGACTTTAATATCGTGTGCGCTCGCTGCTGTGGTATGGAGAATCGATAACTGCTCAATACACTACTACTATATGATATCTGCTGCAGCGCTGCATATACTTTTGTTTTAAAATATCAAAAAGCACGCAAAGCGGGCAGGCGGCCGCGCACTTGGGGAGAGAAAATGGATGAGTTCCGATTCGGTACTGCTGCAGCACCAAGAAAAAATCTGCAAAAAACATTTCCCCGATGAAAGAACGCCACGGCAGAGATTCCTTGGCTGCACAATGGATTTCTGAATGTTGTGCAGAACTGCGGTTTTTAAGCTTCAGCTCCATTGGATGAATTTTTTTTTAAATTATAAATCCAACTTTAATAATTAATGCACCAAGAACCTGCGGTGAAGAAAATCTCAACATTTAAAAATTGCTCCCCTTTTCCTTCGAAAGGGATGATTATTATGATGAGCTCATTTCCGCAACGTCTAATTTTTAATTTTTTACATTAAAAAGATAAATAATTTACTTTTTGAGTAAAAAAAATTATCATGGAGAGGAGTTATAATAATCTAGATTGATCTAGATATTCTAGATAATCCTTACAATTCTCAAAATAAGTAACTGCGACGACTTTCAATGATGTTTTTTAAAAGAATTTTATTTAATAAAATGATATCTTTGATATTAATTTTACTTCTACTTAATAATATTTTAAATTATTTTGGATAAACTGTTTTAAGTGTAATTTTGCAAATAACTTTTTTTCCAAAAGAAAATAAAAATATTTCACAGGCCATTCGTTTTTATATCAATCATGAGGCCGCTCTCATTCATCAACAGCTCCTGAAAACGAATTACGTGCTACGCACAGAAAAGTTGAGAGCATGAATCTCAACACGGAACCATGTGGAGCGTCTCTTCCGTAAGAATCCTCGAGCCACCCCTGCCTTACATGACAAGCCGTTCTCATAATTTTAAGTGTCACGACACCTGAGGCGTTCGAGCAGCGAGTGTTGCTGCCGACAATGAGAGCGCAAATAAAAGTCTGGGGAAAGCTAAACTTCGCCGGCGTGTATCATCTCGGGCGTGCGGAAGACTAAAATCAATTTCAGATGCTGCAAAAGTTGCAAGGAAAAGTCTCTCTCTTTTTTTCTTCTTTCTCGCACTGCCGCTATATCTGATTAGGCGTTTTGAAAGGCGGCCAAGAGTGCTCAGCACCGCTGTCTTCTTAATTCAATATCTCCGCTGGCCTTTTGCAGCTCGCGCCTCTTCTCCGGCAGCTCTTTGCCACTGAGATTTCAATCTTTAAATGAAATCGAAGGCGGCCGGGATTAGACCAAATCTCAAGGCGCAGTATATGCGATGCTAATATCCCTTTCTTTTGGAATTTAGTGTCTTCCAGAGCCAGCGGGGGAGTTTTTATCGTGCCGCCTACAGCAGCCCCATCAAAAGAGAGGCCAATTTGTCCGATTGCATCTACATTCAACAATTTAAATTTTTTTTAAATATTCAGATCAATGTGAAGATCCAATTAAAATAATATAAAAATGTAATTTAATTGTAAATGAAGAAATTACCAGTAAATAAAATTATGCAAAACGTTCCTTTCAAATGTTGATAGCAAAAATTTCTCAAAGAAAAAAAGGGTTATTAATTCCAAATGCGAATAATATTTAGAAATTATTCTTTAAAAATGGCGGTGGTCCATGTGAATAAAAATAAAATACAAAGCAACAAACTCCTCCTCTGGATTTTTGCTTTTCCAGATAAAAATCGTCATTTTCCGGCATGTGCAGTCATACGAAAACAAGATGCGCCAAAAAGGATGGTAATGAACAACAAAGCTGCCCGATGGGACGGCGATAGGCAAACTTTTCAAAAGGTCTTTCATACGCAAAAATTGGTCGCCCCGGTGGGAACGCGGGGTCAAAAGAGCGACAACAGAAATTCTGAAAATTTTCCACGAGCGCCCAACGAGAAAGCTGCAAAGAAGCAGAGGCCCCTCGAGAGACGAGTGCAGCCGAGTAGTGTAATCACTTTATCTGACGAGAGTGTGTGTTGTCTGAGAGAGAACGATTCCGCTTTGAGTGCTCTTTCGATGCGAACGCATTTTTTCGCCATAAGCGCAGGTACTTTTGGTGCTTTTTGTTTGCCGTTTTCCGTATTGAAACGCACAACATACACTTCGGTAGCCGTTTTAGGGGTGCCGGTGAAGTGGCTGTGTCGAGGGACGGACGAGGAGGCTACTTTGTATTTGTGTGCTCCGCCCTTGCTGATAAATATGAATTTTGATTTACCAGAGCTGGTAATTTTAACAGAGATTTGCTCCGGGTTTATTCATTACGCAGAGTGTTAATCCTGTCACTTCCACCTTGTGACGATTTTTATGGAATTTACTTCAGAAAAAATAAAAATAAATAAAAAATAATAATTATGAGAAGTTTTTCCGCAAAATATTTGATCATTTTTGAATGATCTTTTGCATGAAAACAGTCGAATTTAATAGTTTTTTGATAATTGAATTAAATCTATAATATAAATAATCTGCAATATTTTTAAATGAAAAAAATTACGATGGGATTTACTGCAAAATATTTGAACGAAATTATTTCACTTCATCCCTTATTATATTTATATATAAAAAGAAAAAAAAATGTCCAAAGAACTTTATTACTGTTAATTTTTGTTTTTGTTTTGTATTTTGTTATTGTAAAAATTTGTAAGTAAAATTATCATCTTTTCTCTCAATTATATTAGCTTGTATAATTTTGAATGTATAAATGATGTATCCCGTTATGGGCAGCAATTGCCTTTGTGATAGATCAATAATCACAATTTGCAACTATATTTTTTGACGTGTATATTATCTTAAATTAGTTATGTTGATGTTCTTCATCATTTCAATAATATAACACATTTGTTATTTTTAATTTTTTTTTTTAATTAATAATTTTCACAGTTATATGTCGATGAAATATTTGTGGAAACGCGGAAAAGTTGGTGTTATTGAACTGTTGCACTTTCGCTTCCGAGTGGCCACTGCCGGTTACTTTTACGCCACACTCGGTGCCCCCGTCCGGTAAAATCAATCCACTTCAGGAGAAATGCATGAAAAGCGAGGGTGGGAGGGCACCCTAAGTGCCTCTGTGATGCATGGACCCTCTTTTTCCGAGGCATCCGAGTGGCACTGCGATTTGTGACCCGCCCAGACGTTCTGGACAGGTCACTCTGTCAGCTCTCGGGCGATAAGTGAGTGCTTTCGGCTGCCCTTCTTGAATTCTGATTACCAAGAAACCCAACAAAATCAATTCAATTTTTAGACCCGAGCACAAACACCCGTGGCCACTTTTTGAGCTGATTTGAATAAAAAACACGTGGAAACAAGATGTTTTTCTTTTGCCATTGTTTACCTTTCTCCACATCCAGCAGAATCAACAATTTGTGTTTTTGCCGCTTTCGAAGGAATTTCCTACCGTCTCGATCGTTGCTCAAGGCCCTCTATACGTACGCGACGCTTTTTGTAACTTATTTCGGAGGCTGTTATCGCATCACGCTCTCATTTTATTATATGTGTAACCGAGCCAGCACTACACAGCCCTCGGCGCTCTTTTTTGTCAGGCGATGTATCGAAACGAGAGCATTAAAATATTGTGTGGGAGGGTTCAGCACACACACGCACCTTAATACGCAAACACGTTTATGGTGAAGAAACTATCTGACGTTTTCAATCCCAAAAGTACACGTGAGAAAGGCCAAAAAAGAATCGGCAGTTCAAAAGAATTTGCAAAAGAAAATGTGTCAATTGTTTTCTGTTTTTAAATTCATTTCAAAGCAATTTCTGAGTCGTTTGATTTTTTTTTTTAAATTGAACATCTATATTATTTATTTATTGTCCAGTTACTTTCTTTTTTTCCAATTATGCATCACATTGTAAAAATATTTGTATTTAAAAATCTTAAGCACCTGCATATCCAAAACCACTTTATTATAAATTATTGTTTATTATTTTCTTGTGTCTAATAAAAGTAAAAAATGCAAAATAAAAATTTCATGACAAACGCACTAAGAAAGTAAAATCCAATGATTTAGGAATTTTCTATTTGTTTAGGGCAGAGTTTTTGTGCGATTAATCAGAAAATTGCAACTATTGATCTAGTTTGACGATTAAGATTTCAATTTTATTAGCGCAGCGTGAGAGACGGAAGAAATTTTCAATCGAACCACGTGCGCTAGAATGCGTTTTTATGTTGACATTAGATAGGCTTCATATTTTGGCACTTTGAAAAGGAGCTTTGACCCCTCCAGCGACTGGGCGAAATCCCGATTTTCTCAGGGTTCTTTCGGTTGCAAAAATATACGCTTACATGGTTTTTTTTTAATTTGCACTGAAAAATCAAATAAAAAATGCTTCTAAACAAAGATCCCTTTAATTATTTCACAAATCACGTGAGACTAACTTGAAAATTTTCAATTGCGCGGTGCAGAACAAGCCGCGTTGGCTGATTGCCTTGCTATTGAATTATCGATCGCAGGCTGGGAAAATTTATTCATAACTCTGGGTAATAAAATGCACACGCGCTGGAAATTGCAATGAAAATTGATGCTCACCCGACGGGCCGGCTTAACTGGGCAGGTTGCAACGGCCAAAGAGTGAAATTTGCATAAAACCCCGCTTGACCACACTTGCTGCTCCTAAGTTCTCTTAAAATGGTACCCTCTCTGTCTGTGATAATTAATTCCTCTCTTCCGATGAGCGGATATGGAAATTATTTAAAGAGAGGGTAAAAGCACTACTCCCTTAATACGCCCGAGAAGTGCTTGCTCTGTTTGCAGAGTAATCAGGAACATAGTTTTAATAATGTAATAACCCTATTTTTCACATTCCTCAGCGTTTGCTTTGCTGAAACAGCCTTTTCGCGTGACTGCGCCAGCTTGACCGTATTTGCACCAGGAAAATTTTATGTACTGTCTTTTTGATGAACACGCTATGCTATGCTTAAATATAAAATTAAATTAATCTAATTTGTTAATTTATTAAATTCTCATTGTTTTAATTTAAATCATATTAATTATATTTTTGCAAAAAACCATAGCGGATGAATAATTAATATCGAAAGAAACTTTCGCAATTACAATTAAAATCAAATTTTTACTTCTGCTGCTGCGAATATCTAAAAGTTCTATCAAAATAATTAAATTTTGCGTTTGATAATACACTTGGATAAATGAAAACACACAGAGACTCTGCCATGATGCGGGGGTGAAATAAAATCAAGTGCACTTTCATTTAAATATTTTATAATTTGTCGCGTCACGCGGTGTTTCCCGATCTGCCTTTGCTACATCTCCATCTCTTTAAATTTCTCTGGAGATTTGAGCCGGTTAATAAAATATTCAAAACTGCTTTCCATGCGCGCCCCGTAAAAATATATAAATTCCCAGACTAGCAGTAATAAAATGAAATGATGAAATGGATGAGGTAAAAAATTTCTGCGCACCACTCTTGCTGTTTATTTTTATTACACTCCTACCTCGGCTCTCTTCCTCCTCCCCCTCTCTGTTGCTTCTTTTTGAATAATTTGTCTGGCTCCATTTTCCGGAGCAACAATTTTTTTTGGTACTCGCTTTTTTTTAATTCTAGCAGCACGCTCATCTAAATTGCAAATGAAGCGAGCAAAATAACACGAAAGTCACGAGAGTTGGCCCTGAGAGTCTCTCTCTCCGTACCTGCAAACTTCAATTTGCAACTAGCCATTTAGGCGCGGCAGAAGCGCCGGAGGGCGCGCGCACTCGGATCAAAGGCTGGTGGTGCTTCCGTTTGTTATTGCCATTATTGATGTTTTGATTGCAGCGCAGTATTTGCTCGCTCATGTGCACCTGCAATTCAGCTGACCGCATTGTTATTAATCTGAGTGAGAGAGCGAGCGAGAGGGTGGGTTCCAGAAGCAGCGCTAGAGCAATAACGTTGATGAGCCTCAATAAAACTAGAAGCACTCTCTAAAAGTCTTAAATTAAAAAAAAAATAACCATTAAGGTGCTAAGTGCCGTGTCAAAAAAGTTTTGAAGTTGAACTTTTAAATTGGTGCTATTTTATTTCTATTTGGAAGAGGAGAAATGAAGTGGATCATTTTGAAATTTAATTTAAGCATTAAATATAAATTAAATTACTACCAGAATGAGTTAGAGTAGAACCATCTGTATTATTATCATTCTACTGTTTGTCAATTTCACCTTTACGGAGCAACTTATTTTAGTCGCGAGTGGTGGTAATTAAAATTTGATCACGCGGAGCATCGGCATGTGCTTGCGACCAGCCCGGAGCCGCGCAGTTGGAGGTCGCGCGAGGGCAGCAGACAGATCGTACTTGGACTATTTGGACTTTTGCTCATTGCAAAACAAGGGCACAGGCCGACAAGACTTAGTCTTGGCCTGACCCTAAAAAAACCATGTAAGCGAATAAGAGGAAAATGGTGATAAAATGAATGGTGTGATCGGTGCCTTGAACTGGGCCGCGATATCATATCATCCGCGTGGAATCAATGACGTTTGTTCTGTCAGCCGGAAAGTGCGTGATATGATAAATAACTTGCGAAATCTCTGATAAATAAACTTGGGTTTCTGCGCGTGCGTCTCTCTGTACAATATAATGAATAAAATACGAGTAAAAATATGTAGAATGGAATATAATATTATTCCTAAATAGTAGGTTAGCATTAAATAGAGCTCGGGGGCTGCGACTTCCACAAATTAATATGCACAAAAATTAAATGCGCATGGAAGGAAGCTCGAAATTTTGACTTGTGAAAATTATACTAAAAGTTTTGTTTTGCTTGCGACACACTCATGAAACTCGCAACTACTCCATTGCATTCCTGCATTAGGCGGAACGTGACAAGTGGAAAATTAATTAAAAGTAGCGACTCGAGCCGTCTCGTTCGGTGAGAACTCTCGCATCTTCTCTCATTTCTGCAGATTTCTCTCCGCACCAGCGTCTGGCACGCGCTCGTAATAACAACAAACTCGCTCACCTCTCACGCCGGCACACGGCGCTTTTCTCCTCCTTGTGTAAAGAATGAAATTATACACTTTTATTAGAGGGGATTTCGCCGTGGGGACTGATGAAGATAGCAGCAGCCAGCAGAGCTCTCTCTTGCCAGCGCAAACAGCAAAAGGGTTGAAACTCATTTAATATCCAGCCACTCATGCAGCAGCTGAGAGGGGTTGTTCATTGCCGCTTTTCTTATTCACGAGAGAGATGCGCATGAATTTATTTATTCCAGGTCTGGTAATATTTTGAGGCAGAAAAGATCTATATACAAAAAATTCACATGTTTATTTTAAATGTAAAGTAGAAATTAGGTACATAATTTGAAGGTACTTTATTATTACACAAACGAAATCCACTGGCCTTAAGAGCGCCATTCAAAGTGCAACAATTAATTATTTGGAAACGGTCGAATATTATACATTTTAAAATTGCTAATTTTTAAGAGAAGAATTGGTCACGAGAGATGATATAATGAAATTAAAAAATAATTAAATAATACAATAAAGATAATTTTTTTAAATAACAGCCTGTTTTGAATAAATATTATTTTTGATAACAATTAATTTTGTTGTTAAAGAATGTTTATAAGGGGATTTTATTTTTATTTCAAATCCAAAATAGGTCAAAAACGGACTAAATGAAATTAATAATGAATATACCAACATACCAACAATAGTCAAGCTTTTCTTATTAAAATAAAAACTCCCAACTTCATTCTAAAAAAAAAAAAAAAAAAAATACGTGTGACTATATTTATGTCAACGCGAGGCGCGCGGCTTCATTAGAGGCCAATTGAGCGCCTGCTCAAGATGTTTCTGCTTATGCTGCTGGCTCTCAACGCCAGCTTAACTATATCCTTGGTGCGGTGCAAAGCGATAGAAAATTATTTATTTTAGTGGCGGCAGAAGGAGCGCTTGGGAAGAGTTTCAGCATGATTGCTTTCAGTGTTGATTTTCGTGACAAAGCATTCCTTGAAGCAGAAAATATATAACGACGGTCGCCGGAGCTTCTGGTGCACGCGCTTAAATCTTTTAATCTTGCAAATGCGTTGCAGATGATAAAAAAATAAAAATCGCAAGAGCATCTAACAAAGTGGCTGCACGGTTAAAAATGCCGCGCACCTTTGCACGCGATACACTTTTGTTAATTGCGCTATAGAGCTTTTAATTTGCTGGAGCACCGAAGCAAAACGCACACGTAAGCCAGTAAATCGTGAGGAATTTAAAATCCTCAAAACGTAATTAATTAATTGGCCGTGAGCATAAAAAGCTCTTTGTTGGCATTCCTCTGAATATTTTGATATTTTAATGCGGCAAATTGGTTTAAACTGAGCGGAACCAACAAAATTTTGTGATAATGAATTCGCATGCATTTTCATAATCAGTTTAAATATTTTTTCCTCTCGATTCAACAATTTCATTCATATTTTTTGTAGTTTCTACTTATTTTCAAATATTTCAAAATACTTTTTCTCAATAAAAAGGAGCAAGATTTACAATTTTATTCAAAGGTAAATTTCAAAATCCACCAAACTGAAATTCTTCAAAACACTTGAAATTTTGAGTAATCCCACTCTCAGAAAAATATATCTGGAAAATTTCCATAATATTAAATTAATTGTGCTATTTAACAATTTTGAAATTATAAGGCACTTTTGCCAGCGCTGATAGATTTTATAAAAAAATATATAAAACGATCAGCCGTGGGCGATTTCACGTGCGTTTGCCTTTTCGTCCGCGTAATTTTGCTTTTTGACTGGTTCGATTCAATTGAATTGATTAAGTGCGTTTGGCAGAACTAAAGAGGGTGGGCGACCTTCGGAAAACGCGATAATTGGCCTGAAGAGTTGAGCGAAAACAAATTCGGTATGGTGGGCGCGCGCGTAATTACGCAGAACAAAGGGCTGCAGCCTTGCTTGGCCCTTTGAGGGATGCACACTCTCGCGGCGAATATTGTGAATTTCGATTGCAAAAAGAGCCCACATTAAACAAATTGAAGCTGGGCGGCCGCGGCTGTTTGCAATGAATATTATATGTGGCAATGCGGTCGTCCCTCATCGCACTCGAAATTCTCATTCCGCTCTCGCGCTGCGCAGAGTTGGTCGGTCGGTTTGTTGGATGCTCTGCTCTCGTTCTGCTCATAACCATCTCCGAACTCACAATAGCTTTGCAAACAAATCCTATGGCAATGCAAAGCAAACAGCAGCGCGAATATAAAGCATTAAATTAATCACCATGTCTTCTCTTGCCACGGAGCTGAGCTGCATTTCGCGAAATGATTAACTTGCGCCGGCTGAAGCGCAGTTAAGAATCGCGAGCGCACACCTCAGCCCAGTTTGCTCTGATACTCGTTTATAATGACATTTCGCTGATGCAAGCTCAAAATGCGCTTATACATCTCTACTTTTGCCGCATAATTGATTGACAATATCTTTTTAAAATGCCATTTCACGCCTTTTCTATTTAAAGCACTTATTTTAATTGTTTAATTATTAATCAAATGTAATTACAATTTTTAATGCACAAATATTTCAACCAAAAAGTAGTTGTGAGAAACCTTTAAAATTCGCTTTTTCTGTAATACAAAAATTATGGATTGAAAAGTCGTATATTTTATTTTTAATATAATATTTTTAGGTGTTGAAAAAGATTTAATAAAAAATTTAATCAAATCTTTTCTACGGTTTCCTGTGATTGCTACAAATTTGGTAAATAACAGCTTTTCTAATTAATTGCTATATTTTTCTTATAAAAAGAGCAATAATATTCAATTTTTAATGTTATTCTAATTTTTTAAAGTTATTTTTTTATTTAAGAAATCCATTGAAGTTCTTATAACTATTTAATATTTTCCCTTCAAATTTAAATATTTCTGAACACAAACAAAAATTCAACAGCCTCTTTGTTAATTACGAACATAATTTGGTATTTCAGTGATTCGATAATAACATTTTTAGATTTTTTTACCATTTAAAAAATCATAAATATACATTTAAAATTCTATATAAATAACGAATCTTGATTTGTATTAAATTTTTTGTCTAAAATCTCAGTTCGATGCCGATTTATATTTTTAAAAAAAATTTCCAGCCCTCAGGCGGGCTCTAATTAGAAGCAGACTTTACTTTCAGGGTAGTCCAATAAATTATCTCAAACATGTGCCCATAATTATTTGTGAATTACAGCTGGAGAGCGGCCCTCGGCAAGAGAGGCGGCGCCATCCACTCGGAGTGCTTGTGCTGATTGGCTCGTTAATAATCTCGGCAATTTTCACGTCGACACTCCATTAATTAAAAAGTGATTTACAGGAATTAGGCAAATCTCTTTTGACTGTGTGAGCCAACCAAAAACAATCAAACACAAAATAATGCATCAAAAAGCAATCACAGGGCAATCGGAGTAATTGCATTTCAGGACAGGAGCTTTTTAGATTTTTCGAAAAACGATTAAACAAGAATTATTTGCAAAATTTCTGCCAAATGTCATTTATTCGATGAACCGAAACATTTGTTTAAGGTAAAATATTTTTGGGGTAATATCCACTTACCTTCAGCCAAAATGATGACAAGGTAGAAGAGGGACAGGTGGTTGGGCTTGGCGGCGCGCCGGCAGCCACGGGCCCTCGAGAGCAGCGTCCTCGGCAGAGTCATGTCAGGACTGGGCGGCTTGGGCGGTCACAGGGGCATTTTGCAGCCCGTGCGGGTTTCGAAGCGGCGGCACGAGTCGAGGCTGGTGTGGAGGAGAACACGACGGATGTTGTTCAGAGCGCGCCCTAAGACACACACTGCCGCTCGATCCGGCGCGGGTTGAACCTCGAGTCCGTGGCGCCGCCCCGTCCTTTTCGAAACGCCGCTTGCGGCTGAACTGCCAAACTGCACTCCGGTCTCGGCACTCCTGTAAGACAAAGCAAAAAATATTCAACAATACATACAAAAGCAAAAATTAAACTTGAATTTGTTAAATTGATTTATCTAGTGATTTGTGTTTCAAAAAATAATATCATTATTTTAAAAGAGTTTGTCGGTATAAATTGATTTTTTTTTTTCATTATTTTGCTTTCTTCCGATTTATTTCATAGTTCTTAAATTTTAATGGTGAAAAACGATATCATTCTTGTGGGAACTGAAGACTTCAATCATTGGGGACCCTTTTGATTATTAAATAGTTTTTATTGTTTCAATTAATTTATTTTGTAATAGTTGCAACCGCAAGGATCAAAATCAATCACAAAGCAAACATAATTAATTCGTTATCACAGATAGATCAGGACTAAAGTCATTTTTCAAATAAATGGGATATTGTTGGACCTGAGGACAAAAATAATTTGGGGCCCTTCTTATTTTTAAAAATAAAGATTTTTTTTGTTTTTTTATTGTAAAAGATGCAACCGAGGAGAATCAAAATCATTCACAAAACAAGCATTTTAATTTGTTATAACTTAATATTGTTAATGAGACTAAAACTTTTCCGCGTTGTATCTACAAATTTTGGCATTTAGTTTATTTTTCCAATTTAAGTACTCTTCGGGTACCGGTATATATTGGTGTGCAAATTCCTTGCACAATGTTATGTTTTGCAAGGCACAGCCTTAAAAGAGAGCAATACACGGCCGATCCTCGTAGGAGACGACATTTACCGAGATTGCCAGAGAGCAGCTTTTCCAGCGGCTATCCCTCTTTGTGCAACATAAAAAAGTTTTTGGGTGCTGGATATGAGTGGCCGGTTTTTCCGAGAGAGCACTTAGGACCCGTGAACGACCACTCGTATCTTCAGCGTCCGTCAACATGAAAGTTTTTAATTGCAGCACGCGGGTGGATTGAATTTTATTATTTACGGCCGGCCGAGTGTTACCTGATGCGCGGCGGGGCTTGATGGAGTTTATTGATTTTGATTGAAATAATGGAAACTGCCAACTTGTGCATTCGAGCCGCAGTCAACTTTCGACCCGCGCTATATCTATCCGATGTCACTTAATGCAAAAGTTTTCCACTTTGGCACAAGTAGTTCTTTAAACCTCTCCAATCCCATTTGTGCGGGTACGCAGAAATGCAGTTCAAAGAGAGCGGACAGTTAGTTTCTGCTTGGATAAAAAAAATCACGCGTTCAAAAAATAAATCTTTTGTTTTCGCGGTGTTTTAAGAGCTCGGTCGATTTGCGAGTGGAGAGTTCTCCAGATTTCAAGTGCCCCTCTCGAGCACCGAATTCTGCTACTTTTCTTTGACCATCCGACGGGTCTGACTGACTGAGAAAGTAAAAAAAAAGTTTGCCATATATATCGAGTGGATTCTCCCTAGGGACGTGATTCGTCGGAATGCTTGCCCACCTCACTCAAGTTGAATAAAAACGGCTCTCGAGCTCAACACCTGATGGATTTCGTCGAGTAACCCTTTGAGTTGCTCTCGCTCACCAAGTCCGTTTGCCCGGCATTTACATATTCAGCATGTGCATGCCAGTTAGATTTCCACTTAAGATTAAAGTGCCCGAGGTGCGACGTGAAAAGTAAATCTGCGCACACGCCGAGCAAGGGTTTTATATTTGATGACATAAATTTCATTAGCTCTCAGGGATTTTTGCCAGGTTTAAAACGCCGCTCTCTGCTCTGCTGCCAGTTTTATTTTTTTTAGCCGAAAAATGGCTTCCGTTTGCAAAGTGAAAAATCCAAATTTTAATATGCTGGATAAAATTGGGATTCGGATCTTAACAAGCTATGTTTTTGTGATGACACACCCAATTTTGATAAAAGT
Organism: Neocloeon triangulifer; assembly: GCF_031216515.1. Lineage (NCBI taxonomy): Eukaryota > Metazoa > Arthropoda > Insecta > Ephemeroptera > Baetidae > Neocloeon > Neocloeon triangulifer. Next base: position 1,685,372 of record NW_026775555.1, on the reverse strand, counting down.
TGGTGGGACCCTGGAAATGCATTTAGGAGAAATGAAGGACGAAAAATTTAGAACAAATGATTTTTTTTTAACTTTTAGGACATCTGAAATTATGATAATCGCGGGTCTCCCTCTGGAAAGGCTATTAAGTTTTACCTTGGAATGCTAATTTGAATAAAAATAAAAATATATTAATTAAAATGTAGGCAAAAGAAGTGTCATCCGTGTAAATATTTTGCCTACCTTTAACCTTCCAACGTAATTGAAAGAAAAAATTCAAAAAATGCGATAATAAATGTTTAAATTAACAAAAAGGTGTGCACAGACTTCTATCTTGATCCTTAGCAGCAAAAAATTTAATTTTAATTACAGTTGTATTGACGCAATAAATGCGAAGGAATCAATTTTTTCAAAAAAACAAAGGTAAAATTGCTCTTTTTCTGGTAAAAATATCTTTGTTGTTTCCTCCTTCGCACAATAAGTTGGTGCAGAGTAATGATTGCGGTGGATTTAATCAAAGAAAAAGCCAGAGTCTGAGCGACAAGACCGAGCTCAATATTGCTCTTGCACTGCAAAAAACCTCGAGCTGTTTTAGATGTAAAAATACGGTGCGCGCGGCAATAAAAAATGTATTGCACATATAAAATCCTGGCCTTCCGAGCACCACGCTTTCCTTTTTTTTTATTGAAACACGCCAGCGACGCCCATTACGGTGGATTTTCACCAGATGTTTGCATTAAAAGGAGGCGAGAAGGGTTGCTTGACTAGAGATCTGCACTTTTTCACGATATTATATGCATATTCTTGTTTGGAATTGAGGCCGCACGCGCGTTCTAAAAGAAGGAGAAGTGCAAACAAGCATGGGCTGCCCTGCCACTCGTCAAAGGCAATATCAATTAGGGTTGAATTCGAATCCCGTGTGAATGATGTGTCCCTTCTAATTAATATTCAGCAGCACGAGCGAATGTGCAGTCCGGGGATTCCGCAGTCTAATGAATTTGTTTCGAGCAAACCCCTTTCTTGAGTACAATTAATTAATTGAAGCTGGCTGAATGTGTGTTGGACCCTCGCCAGACTTTCCAATTTGTGTGCTGTGGTCATACCTGATGCAAACAAATACACACAATACGTATGCAATGTCCATTGCTTACATCGGCCTCCATTCAACCTAGATTTGAACTTTGTCCGTTTGAATTGAACACTGATTTTTTTATTGTGTTTTTTATATTCACAAATACAATTTTAATTCATGTTTGCTGGTACAAATTTAACACAATATTTCCAAAGAAAAAAGTTATTTGAAAAGGAAAACCAATTAAATAGTAAAAATGTAAAATACTGTGAAAAAAATTAAAAATTTTATTTAAAATTGATTTATTCAGTGATCCTAACTTTAACTCAACGAGGATTTGACACTTTTTTCTCAATATTTGTATAGTATTATTGAGTATTATGTAATAATAATAATAATCATTTATAATTTTTTGTTTTAAAAGTTGAACCAAATTAAAATAATTGATTATTAATAATAAGAAACTGAAAATTAAATAAAAAATTGTATTTTTTGTTCATTATTCTATTTACTGTGTCATTTTTTCTCGGCCCAAAAAAAAATATCAGTAAAATTTCAAGAATATCGAGATTTAAATTTTAAATTTTGATCAATACACTAATTTTCTGCAGAATTCTTAGCAAAATCTACATTATCTTCTGTTTAAAAAGTACAAGTACGGTATATTTCAATTGTTATTATTTTTTTTTTTAAATATTTTATATTTTTTATGTAATTGATGTAATTCATATAATTACCTAAATAGCTAAATGGGTTATTTAAAAATTCTTTCTTTACAAGAGCAAAAAAGGCGGGACAGACTCTTGAGCGTCGCTCAACCCCGTCCTGGCAAGTTCACTCTCGTTTTCAAGCGCGGCCGCCGGCCAGCAAGAGTGGGAGGGGGAGGGGGAGGAGGATTATTGTCATTGTTCCCATTATTTTCAGTTCTTCCGTTAACCCGGTTTGTGATGTCGTGATCGTGATTGATCAAAACGGAACATTAATTTTGGGGGCTTTGGGCTTTCGACTCTCGGTTCCCAGTGCGTGTTGCCAAAATTCGGACCCTGCGGATGATCAGGACCCCAACACACGGCCAGGTAAGATAGGAAAATAAGACTGGATTAAACGTGCGATTTCCATGTTCTATGGGCCATTTTGCTTGCATTTATGTATATTAAGTTGAAAAAAATGCGGACCGACGCCGAAATTTTCACTCGCAGAAGCTGTTCGGACCGCATGAGATTCTAAATTTGCAGAATTGAAAGCGTTTTAAAATTATAACTTCAAAAGGAGGGCTTACCTGTCTGTATCTCGTTCGTGCATTTCCGCATTTCCATTATGCAGTCAAAAACCACCTGCATCGTGTGTCGGCCATTCGCTGGTTTCGTCACATTCGTCGTCGAAATCAGCGAGTGAACTTTCGGCCAAGGAACATTTTTTCATGCGCAGCCGCCATGTTGTTCTTTTTTGAAGCAGGAATGCCGTGGCGACGCCGACACACTTTCCCGCCGCTGCTCCATCCTCGAAGACGAGAGCGAACAAGTCTGGACAGCGACGAGAGACGTGAATCGTGCAGCAGGCACAAAAAAGTAAAGGAAATCGCGCCGAGCACAAATTTTTATTATTATGCGTTTAACAATCAACTTCGTATTTTTTGCAGCATTGATAGATGATGAACTGATGTAAATTTTTATTTTTTATTTAAAAAAAATCTATCAGGAGCTGAGTTATGAGACATTTTGCAACAAATATTTCATATCAAAGAACATTTTTATTTTAAAATATAAGCTCAAGTAGAACAATGTATCCAATTAAACTATCTTTCTTTTTTTTCGCACTGGCAATGCCGTCAGAATTGTTTTTAAAATTATTAAACTTTGGAGGAAATTTGATATTTTATAGGATGAAATATATTTTTGAGATTTTTTCAAGATAGATTCGATTCGAAATTTAATTGTGAACCTAAATCGAAGATTTTTTATATTTTTAATTTCCATGCTGTTAATACATTTAAAAAAAAAATCAAATATGGTTTATTTTAAAATTTTGCAACGATGTTTTTTTTTTATCCAGATTCATTTTTTCTAATTAATCAAATATTCTCTATTTTCTCTCAGCAATTCTTAAATTTTATAAAATTATTTCTTATTCATATCGTAATCTTTGCATTCCAAATTATTTAGAGTGATTTTGAAAACAAGGAAATACTTTTATTATTGCTGGATCCCAGTGTGGGAAGAACCTGCAAATAAGTATACGAAAATTTCCCCTTACATTCTGGCACGTTTTTGATACATCTGACAATGTGATGAGCTGCCGTTGGAACATTCAGAATGAGGCTGAGAGCATGCTTGGGTTTTTGGGGGTGACATTTCAACTTTCGGTGCTACACAAACACATCAGTTTTTGCACATATATCCCGTGTAAATGACACGCTGTGTTATGTGTGACTGCGTGCAAGAGTACATTATATATAATTATATGAATGTAATCTCTGTTCTGTCACACATCCCTCCAAGTGAACACATTCACACACGCGTTGCATATGATTCGTTTCAAATATTATACGAACACGGCGCGGAAACGCAAATCGGGGATTTGCGCGGTTCTCCTGCTGCAGTTTGCAATTCACCGATGCCTTGATTAATCCAATTTTTTTTTCTATTCGAGCATTTCAATCATCATAACATGGTGAACACCACATTAATATCGAATTTGCTTCTCTAAATCCAAAGCTTGGACTCGGTGGACTAACGCGATCAAGAATATTAAATTCGCTGGTTGCGCAAATGAGCACTGATCACTTTGAAGAGCTTTCAATTATGCTCATCGGTTTAAACCATGCTCATCGCGTTTCCTGTTAGTGTTGATTCTAAATTTATTTCCAATAATTTAATTATATAGTAACGACGATAAAAAATTACATGATTTTTCTGGCACCGCAGATCAGCGGCAAGTTAAGTTTGAATTTGAAACAATTGGTATTCTTTGTTTTTCGTTTTCTTCCTTTCGTATGAATTTAATTTAATAGATATTTTTTTGCTTTGATTACAGGAAAGACGAGCACCTCTTCCGTTTGGCGAACAACAAATAAGGTAGGCAAAAGTATTTGATAATTATTTTTTCCTTTTCAGGATTTTTTTTTTAATAATATCTATTAGATATTCACGGTTGAAGGGTTGATTCAAATATTTTTTACCAACGTAATATATTCCTGATTTTTTACTCGCGGCCGGAGAATTTCATATATGAAAAAATTCATTCACTGTGCGACTAGTTTCGTAGCTTCAGTTGAAAATTAACCTTTTTTTTTAGTTACACTTTTTTACATTTTCTGTTTTGGTGGGTGAGGCCGCGGAGTACAAAAGCGCCATGGCAATATATCGCAGCGCAATTTAAATACTCGTGAAACTTTTTCCGCTCAAACTTTGTCTCATTTAGCACGGAATGGCTAATTATGGCGGCGGGGTCGACGCGGCCATCAGCGGCAGACGGATATGTATAGCGCAATTGGAGTTACTTGAAGTGTAAAGCTAACATGATGTCTGTATTATGCGCTTTGTGCTTGCCCGCGCGCGCCGCTCTCTTCAACTGGCTTACAGCACCGCAGAATCGTTCATGCGTGGCATTATACGGGAGAGGAGCAAACTCGGCTGATATGACAACCCCCTCGAAATGCACCACGCGCGTCTTTCTCAATGACCCATTAGCGATGTCCCTCAATTTGTCTTAAGTGCATCGAGTCCTTCAGCTAAAAAAGTAGAATAATATGAATTAAACAAAAAAAAAAAATTTGCACTAAAAAAATTATTTAATGAGGCCATTTTATTCAATAATCTTCTGGATCAGATCAGAGTCTTAATGGTCTCTCCACTTTATTGAGCTTACAGAGGAAACTATGTAATAGGCCCGTTCATTTCAGTCGGTAACGTTCCGAGCGTCATAGAAAAAAGTTGATCGAGACAGATTCTTACGAGGCTAAAAATGAAGCTACTTGTTTTCTCAATTTTTTTTTTATAGTTTCATTTATTTAAACAAATCCGTACACTCATGCCGTTGTAAAATATTTACCAAATTAAAGAAAATTATCCTTCGAAATTTTAAATTTTACAAACTTTAGAAACAAACCAAATAAGAAAGAATTTTTAGGGTCAGGCCAAGACACAGTCTTGTCGGCATGTGCCCTTGATTGATATCTCTACTTATATGTAATTGTTAAAAATATCACAAATTAATTTGCAAATCAATAACCCAAACTTTTAGCAGCTGACAATGAGTCACAAATATGGCTTGGCTGTACATAAATTTTAGTTGACTTTGATAATTGTTAAGGAAAATTTAATTTAATTTAACATGTAGTCAGTTGGTCTGTTATTCACAGAACCAAAATTGCACTGGACCCCTTCTTGAAGCGACTATACCGACTGCACTCGCAAGATATTATTTTTGCGGTGCGCTGCGTGGGCATGTTAAATTTTCACCGCAAGTGCTCCCCGACGTGCGTTAAACCATAAAAATCAAAATTCTAGCATGCAGCCGAGGCGCAAGGTGTGTGTTTATATTGGCTGGTATTGCGGTTTTCCGCGGCACGGCTGTAAAAGCAAATGAATTTATTGCAGCCGCGCGCGCGCCCAAACTGTTCTTTTTCGGTCGCGCGACGCCTCCCTGCATTTTTATGGCGTGTCTATTTTACCACAGACACTAATCTTCATCAATAGGACTTGCATCTATAGTAAAATTTATTAAATGAATTCGATTTTATTTTTAAAACATATGCGCTTCAATTTTATAAATTTGCATATTTAGAAAGAGATTATTAAAAATAAACACATTTTCTTCATAAATTTATTAGGTCAATTTCATATTTAAAAACATGCCATTTTACTAAAATGCATTAATTTTTGTTCCATTTTTTTTATGCAAATGATTTTATTTTATTTAAAAAAAAATTGTTGAGTTTGTTTGCTCAGTTTTGAATTCGCAGCGAGCGGCAGATTTGGAATGTCGGAAAGGCGCGTGCGAAAAGAGGAGAGGGTGCGGAGATGGTCGTGCCGTGGCCAGATGCTACTGCTATGCAGATAGCCATACACTGTGTCTCCCCATGAAGGGACTGAATAATGCAGTAGCAGGCCACCAATAAATGTTGAACAACAACGCCGACCGACCGCTGAGAGCGCTCACATACACACCCTGCAACTTCCTACTCGCCTCTCTCGACTTTTCCTGTTTGTCTAAAATTACGGTTGGCTCCAGCAAAATGACCGGCCATCATCAAGAATTTGTCTGTCGGAGTTCACCGGGCCGGCCTTTTAAATAACCAACTTTGACCCAGCCTCTCCCTCTGATATACACCGAGTTGCACTCATTAATTATTAATGCAGTCTGCGGACTTGCGAATTTCGGCTGGCCACGCGCGCACTCGGAGTGCCGCTTGATATTTTGATTACCGCCAAATTTGATTTCGCCCTTGCTGCGCCATCGATAATGCGAGAGTTTGGGAAATTACACCGAATTCGCCAGGTCGTGCCGATGCGTCCGTAAATGCGAGGGACGCTAAAAACTGTGCAGCTTTTTTACTGCCCCGTCTGCGTTTATTCTTGCAATTTGTATTCTGCGTCTCTCTTTCCACTTTCATATTTTATTAAAAATTTCACCCTCTTCCGTTGCTGCACTCCCTCGCGCTCACTTTTCCGAACCTGCACTGAATTCTCGCGGAGACAAAAACTAAAAACTGCGGAACTTCGAAAAGGGAATTATTTTGTCGACTCTTCACGAAAAAAAAAACGTTTCCTGGCATGCATGTGCGAGTGCGCAATGGCTGGTGGTGTTTGGTTATAAAAATAAGGTATACATGGCGTTGTAATCTGCACCTGACCCTCCACTTTTGCATTCCCTTGAGAGCCAAGGGAGGGGCTTGTGTATTTACATGAAACATGAGGTCGGCTGGATCCACACAGCTGAGGCCGCGCGCACAGTTTTGCACCAACTTTGCCTCCGCTTTTAAGACGTGTTAAGTAGACGAACAAAGAAGCCGCCGCTCCAGTAACTGATTACTCCGCTTATTATTACCCTCGGTGTGTGTCTATGAAGAAAAGGAGTCTTTTATTGCGTAGCTTGTTTGACTTTAGCTTGCGAGACGCAACTTTTCCATGCCTTGTCTCCGCTCTTCGCCGGCAAACTTTCTCTCCGCTGCAGTGTCTCAAAGAATCGATGCTTGTTTGCGGCAAATGGGGCAATAATTGAGCGGATTTCGCGCCCAATGACTTCTCCTTATTCCCTCTAATGGTCTCGTTAGCGCTCTCAATTAATTTCACCCTCTCTTTCTATCCGCGTCTATTTAATAAATAGCCGACCTTAATTTCATCCGAGAGACACACTGTGTCATGCGAATTGCGCTATATATGCCACGCAATTAATTATTCCTGTCTAAATTTTCGGGAACCGCGCTCTCGCAACGAATTTTAAAGTGGACGTTTTGAATGGGTGCGTTTACCTGCGGGTCTAAGCAATTCACGTCAGCGCTTGAAATAAATTACATTAATTATAAAAACGCCTCGTTGTTAATGAGCGGCTCATTAAAGGGGTGGATGGACCACAAAAATTTGGACCATGCCTTCCCTTTATGTGCAAATTCCAGCAACACTAATGGGAATTGCTCTAGCTACATAATATTTGTTTATTCGTCTTTTCCAAAGGCCTAAATGCTACTTTACATGTAAAATTAGAACTATTGTAAAATATTGAAATCACCTCTATGCAAAGAAATGTTGAATGATATATTATATTAAATTACTCCAAAATGCATCAGAAATATAAAATTGCGTAGAACTCTGATGCAAAAATTTGTAATACAAATAATAAAAAAAATATGCAAGGTTGACGAGCGTCCTGAAAGAGCGCTCCGCTCGCGCTAATATAAATGTAGTTCGTTCTTAATTTCTTTTTGTTTTAATTAAGGCAAAAATTATTTTTAATATTAATTCATTCAGGTTAATATTTTCAGTTTTAAACTATAAATCTTATATGCTTTTCTTTGTGACTTGTGCACGAAAATGTCAACTTTTAAACATCTGTTCCACCTGTAATTTAAAATATGCATGCGCACATAAACCAAACTATTGAAGCAGCCTGGATAATGATGCTGCAGTGCCCAGCATTAAGCCCCGCGAGAATAAACTGGAAATTTTAAGCGTAAATGAAAATTGGAACTAGAGTACACTGTGCTGGAATAAAAACTGACCGAAAATTATCAATAATTTTAAAGATGAAGTTTGAATATAGCTCGAGGCATTTTTTCTGTTGGATTTTTTCCTTTGGCCTTGACCGGCAGAGCGCAGGTGGTGCCGTTTTGTCTTTTTTCCCAAGTTCATTGTTTTCTTCAGTTGAATGTAAGCAATGTGATGTTAAAATTTGGGCAAATAAACAGCAATGATACTAAATTACGTTCCACGGATGGCAAAGTGTGGAGATTCGTTTACTCGGAGGAGCTATTGCTCGAAGGAAAGATTCCTCAGGGTGGTATTACCTTTTTCTTTTGGTTTTGATGTCTCCATTGGTGACATTTCACTGTACATAGACGTTGGGTTGTTTTTCAATTTTGAAGACGATTCCTCATCTGCTCTTTTATTTAACTAACAATAATAATACCAAATGCACAGCTGGCAGCAACATAAATTAACGACTTCGTCACGAAAATGTTGTGACACTAGCCAATAAAATGATTCTTTCCTACCAACTCCCATCTCCTACTAACTCTTAAGGCACAATATATTGCCAAAATTTGGCAATTTATCTTGGTGAAAAATTGACTTTTTTTAATGTACCAAATTTTTGTTGCTTGCTTTTTTATGCTTTTTTTTTTCTTACGGTCAGGCCTAGACAAAGTCTTGCAGGCCAGTGCCCTTTTTTAGTGGTGCAGAAGTCGCCACCCAATTATATTTATATATTTTGACATTATTTTTTGGGGGTTTCATCAGTTAAATCGAATAAGAAACATACCAGATAAATACTTTGTGCACCTTAAATTAGTTGAGAAAGTTATAGAAAACTGCAACTCAAACATATGCAATTCATGTAAGCGGGACTAGATTTCCTGGCAGAAGCCAATTCTTGACAATTGATTTTTCAAGCGGATAATCAAATTTATCATTATTATTATTATTATTGTTTCTTTATTGTATTATCCATCCATTTACAATTTTGTCAAATGAAATATACAGCAGGGAAAAAAGAAATTAACATATTTACAAGTTATTTTTGTTATTTACATATTCCTCTTCAGTAAGAACTTGTGAAAACAAACAAACTTTTTTAACAAGCCCACAAACTGAGGGAATCTCAACTCCAATGGAATAGATACAGGCAAATTATTGTACAAGCGCGACAAGCAATTGAGCGGATTTTGCCTCGAAATAGCACACGTCTGGACTGGCACGTACAACTCGAACTTCTCGCGCGTCTCATAGGCATGCACATCTCGCGTTTTAACAAAATACTGAGGGTATTTACGCACAAATTTGCAAGCCTCAATCAAGTAAATGGAAAACAGTGGCAAAACATCAAACTTCTTAAAAAGAGGCCTCGCCGAACAAACAGGCGTCAGACCAGGCCAATACCTCTCGCCGGCCATCGCACGAACAACTGATAACTATACATAGTCTTAAGCTCATAAGCTTTAGCCTCAAGGCTATAGCTTATGAGCACCTGATCATCGTTGGTTAACCTTTCAACCTCGTAAAAGAACCAGTAGGCTCATCAGGCTTCCACCATTTCATTAAAGTCTTCGTCGGTTTCTTCTGCTTCGGACTCGTGCGTAGGTGCATCTTTTGTGCTCGGCTTCGATGGCTGATTTGCTTTTTGCATTGGCACCACCTTGCACTCAAGTTTCACTTCTTCGAACGGTTTCCCAATAAAACTTTTGTAGCTTCTGAAACCATAAAATATACATATTTGTACATAAATAAAATCATCTTATGGGAGTAAAATAAGCAATGCTTATAAATGATCTTTAGATGGTCAATCGCACGAAATCTTAAGAATATTGAATCTTTTCAATCCTCTGATATGGGAAACTAGATGGAAAATAAAAATATTAGCGCAAGAAAAATAAAAATTGGTCTAGAACGAGGCTTTAAAATCGTGATTAAAGATTTGTTAAGCGCAGGCAACCAAGACAATATTCAGAGTTTTTACATATTTTTAATCGTTACTCTACAGCCCCGTGCTGGACAAATTTTTTTTCCAGCGTAAATATTTTTTATGTATGCATCTATAACCACTTATCACAGGAATTGAAAAGATGCAATATTTCTACGACAGGGCTGCGACAAGAACAATATTAAGAGATTCACAAATTGTTAATTTTGTAGTTTCTCTGATTTTATAATTAGCTTTCATTGCCATGATATTAGTCAAAGGTCCCGAATTTAAATGATTTTTAATTAAATAAAATGATTTAACGTTTAATTTATTCAATATTCTATAATATCCACTTACCTCATGCCAATGACATACGCTTGGTGTGCATCACTTTTCTCTGAAACGGTGCCAGAGAAAATATTCCGGAGTGATGAGTTCTGAGCGAAAGGATCTCCCTTTTTCAGCTGCTGCTTGAGGGCATCAAGAACTTTTGCATCCTTCGTCCTCCTGCTGCTCGATCTTTCAGGGTGATCACTCTCCGACTGGTTCATGCCACACAACATTTCCAGCCGTTTTTCCACTTCCGCAACTAACGGTGCAGCTCTGCAGAACTTAGCCACTACTTCGGGCTGCTTTCCTTTGCCAGGTAGTCCGCCTGGTGCCTTCAATCTCTTGATGGCTTCAGATTCCACCATCAAATCAACCCCACTGGCTCCAAACTCGTGTTTTGTTCTGCGAATCGCCCACGATGATTTGAATAGCTTTTGTTCTCCTGTAAATTACAATTATTTGAATATTTTGACAAAAATACCACCGATTGTGAGCTTACTTTCAGGCAAACTTTCAACTGCCTCTCTTTGCACCTGAATGTTCATGTGTACAGATCTTGCGTAATGGTGATGTCCAGCTGCGTGAAAGATTGGGAGCATTTGAGCAGTAGCGCTCAAGTAGTCATCGAATTTGGCTAGTTTGACGGCCCAAATGCATCGTTTCAAGTCTGTGATCTAAAAAATTAATGGTTTTAATCACAATTGATATATTTAGGATTACTTTCCCTAAATGTAATTCATTTAAGATATTAATTTTTTGTCTTTTAAAGGTAACAAAAATTATTAAAATGCCAAAGGTTCATTAATTTCATTAACTTAATTCATGTGCTAAGTACCATCTTAATGTAAGTGCACCACAGGGACGATGTAGGTCCTCTCTCCTTCAGCTTCTCAAAATCAACGTTCTCCTCTTTAGCCAGCAGCTGATTGTAATGAAAATATTGTTAAAATAAATTTAATTAGCATAAAACAATTGTGAGTTCACTCGCAAGCATTTTAATACTTATTTCCAGAATAAAGTTAAAGCAGCGTAGAAAATAGAAATTTTGAAAAGCATTCGCACGAGTAGGTTTTGAATTTTAAATTCAAAATCCACAAGGAATTGAAATTCACTCTCTGTTGCCAAAATCCACCTCTGGTATTAATTACGAACGATTTCCGAGCATCTGAACCGTTTTCCGACGACGGAATTTAATGGTGATTCTGGAATTTCGGGGTCAGCGGGGGTTTTTAGGAGAGAGAGAGGAATCATTCGAGGTTTTCGGCTGTTTTCTATTTTATTTTTGCAATTAATTGGGCAAAAAGAACTTTTTTAATAATTTTACTAGACGCTATATAATTTGTGGTCGTGGGGGAGGGGGGGGGGGTCAAAAAATCAGGTAAAACAAGTTGGTTTTTCATGATTTTTAATTTGGAAATTTTAGAACCTGTTTTTAACGTGAAAATTAAAGGTTTTTTCTAATTTTGACCGGTTTTCGGACTCCTGCCCCAGCTGCCAAGCGACGTTGATTCAACGTTGACTCGTCAACGCGGTTGACGTTGAGTCAACGTCACCCAATTATTTGTTGTTTATGACTTTATTGCGTTACTTTGCCAAAAAAAAATTTTACCAGCTCGAATGTAATGAACTTTTATTGTTAACTGCATTATAATTACACGATATTCAGTCCCAGAAATGTAAATAAACAAGCTTAAATATTTGAGGGAGTTGAATAAAATTTTTACACCAGAATAGGTGAAGGTTAGAATAGAAATATTTATGAACGCGAACCTAAAATTTTAATATTTGAATGTAGGAGGTTCATACCTTTACTCACAAAGCTAATTACATCAGAATTGCATTTCAGACGGTCATAAAATGCTTAATTAACAAAGTTCAACTCCGCTTCGATGAAAATCGTAGTTTGATCCCAGCTGGGAGCCATATTGAGCATGCGCCACATTTGTTCTGAGGCGGTACAGATTTAAGATTTGGCGCGAAAAGTGCATGTTAAGAAAACAAGTTTTTTAATAAAAAAAATTTTTTATGTAATCTTTAACATTTAATGTTGATACTGCAAATTTAATACTCTTTCAGAATAGATTTAATAAACCAGCTTTGACATTAACTTTCATCAGTGTCAATGAAAATAATTTTTATTGCATCTATGCTAAGTTAAAATTTTTAATTAAACATTATCAAGAAAATATTCAAATTTTCCATTACAATCAATTACAATTATTATGGGGCTTAAAAAAATTAATCTTACAACTAAAATACGTATAATACTTTATTCATTCCATGAGATGCAAAACATTTGTCTATTATGAATATAATCAAGTAAGAAAAATTCATAAGTCCAAAGAATTATACCTCACTGCTGTGCGAAAATGTACCTTAAAGATGTTAGCCGTATCTCGTTTAATGATTCAAAATTTTTCCATGAGTTAAGATATAAAATAGAATTACAGATAAAGTAATGAAATTGAGGATCAATAAGGCAATGCCTGACTATAATATCAGTAATTTTTTGCTGTTCAAGTTGGCGAGAATTAACAGACTGCAGCCAGGGTTCAGTGGTGATAGAGAGATCGAGGTGGCATCCTGAAATAATCTTAAATTTATTATTGGTCTTCACTTGAAGAAATCAAATGATACGTACATCACATTATATTTGGCTGGGATCCTCTCTCCTAAATTTATTTGTCGGGGACCCGAATGGCTTCCTTGCCCCTTGTCAAAAACGAGACCGTCGGAGGTCGTACTCGAGGTCGCTCAAGACCATGGTCTCGAACGACCTTGAAGGTGACCTCGGACGGTCTCGAACGACCTCAAAATTTTACATGACAAATATTTAGGGGCAACGGTTGCCCCTCGGTCTCGAACAACCTCAATCGGTCTCAGGCAACCTCGGACGGTTTCGAATGATCTTGGACTGTCTCAAGTATTATTCATGGTTATGATCAGAAAACGCAATTAAAATTTTTATTTTTAAGCTTGTTAATAACCTTTGGTACTTTTTAATTAGACGAAAATTATTTATACATTTGTGAATCCATAAACTATATTTTTTACTCAAATTGAATTCCACCTTTATTTTCAATTTTTGTTAAATATAATAATCTTCTAAAAAAAAAAAATTCTTGCTGACCCCGAATAATTTTTGTGTGGCCTTATTAACAGAGTGATTTAAGTTAAATTATTTGTGAAAAAAATTATAATAAATTTTATTTTCAATGCATGCAGGTGTTATATTTATGTAACGTATTTTCCTAAATTAAACAAAAAATTCAATTTGATTGGAAAATTTATGTTAAATAAGCAAAGCAACTTAAATCACTCTATAAATAAGGCCACACAAAAATTATTCGGGGTCAGAAAGTTTTTTTAGAAGATTAAAAGTAAAGGTGGAATTCAATTTGAGTAAAAAATATAGTTTATGGATTCACAAATGCATAAATAATTTTCCTCTAATTAAAAAGTACCAAAGGTTATTAACAAGCTTAAAAATAAAAATTTTAATTGCATTTTCTGATAATAACCATAAATAATACTTGAGACAGTCCAAGGTTGTTCGAGACCGTCCGAGGTCACCTGAGACCGTTCGTGGTCGATGGACACCTCCGAGGTTGTTCGAGACCATATTATGGTCTTGAGCAACCTCGAGTACAACCTCCGACGGTCTCGTTTTTGACAAGGGGGTGCAGCCTCGCAGGTATAGGTGGATGTTGGGGTGTACGTGATGGGTACTGCTGACGACTTTGTTGGTCGAGAGACGGATGAGGAGAGTTGGTTTCCCACAACAGTTGATCAATTTGTCTTCCCAATTCCTAAAAAAAAAGTTAAGTAAATTAAGCCAACCAATTAGTTTAAATTTTCTTTTTATTGCTCCCCTATGTTGAAAACTGGAGAAAAATTATGACTAAGACCTTTAAATTTTAATAATTACTTTAGTGTGTATGGGCCAAAATATAAAACAACCCTCTCTGCTGGCTGGAGTTCTGAAAGTTGCCTCGGAATGGCAAGCTGTGACGAGGTGATTTTGGCTAGGACTCTGACTGATGTGGGTCGGCCTGAAGAATTTAACAATTAATCTAATGTTTATGGTCACAAAATATAAAACTAAAACCTCTGCTTGCTGGGGGTCTGTAAGTTTCCACGGCATGGCAAACCTTGATGGTGAGTTTAACTTTCAATTGTTGCTAATTATAACCTGCAGATTTGTTCGTACATTGCACAACACATCATACACAGATGCCGTGGGCAGAATATTGTTTGTAAAAAACCACGGAAAGCTTGTAAATTCAGCCTATTTTAAACAAACTTGGTCAGTCAATCGCTAAAGATGAAATAAATAGATAAATACGCAAAGTCGTAAACATAAAAAGAAGGAAGGGCCGTCCGCCTACTTCTCTCGCCACCACCAGAGGGCAGTAACGTGCAATTTTCACGTTGAATTAAAGTCGAATTTTCAACTATAAACTTTTTGCTTTAACAGTGTTTTTTGCAACAATTTATAAACAAAAACTTTTTTCAGAGTTTCAGTGAAGGTATATTTGAGTCTCTGTGTTCATTAATTTAAATTTGGGCATTCTAATAAAGGTTAACCGTGCGTTGAACAGTTGACGTTGATTCAACCGCAGTTGAATTAGTTGCCTGGCAGCTGGGGTGGGGTTTGATTTAGGGGGATAGGCAAAGTTTTGAGAAGATCAGATTATCTTGAAATTGCAAGAATTTCCAACTTTGGCCGCCCATGGAGGCCGCCGGTTTGCGAAATCGGCCATACAAAAAAACCTGTCTAAAATTGCCGCAAAGTAGTTATTTTTTCTTTCCCCAAGTAAGACACTTGGAAAAAAGGCTTTGATATATACTAATTATGATGGAGAATAATAAAAAATAAAGATAAAATAATAAATAAAAATACCAGAAGTCCTTCGTGGATCAGCAAGTGTGCTCTGAGACCCCTTTGGTAGTCCTGTCCGGCGAGTATGATTCCGCAAGTGCGATTCGAGTAGAGAACCTTGATGAGATCTTCGATGCCGCTGCCTCGCATGATATTGCCGACTGCTCCGAGAAAATTTAGCCACAAGTGCCATGGGCCTAATGAAGGCACTATTCGGGCAATTTCGACGTCAGTGTTGCGTAAGTTGATATGTATTTTCAGCGTCTTTAGGTAAAGTGCGTTGTCAACAGTGAAAATGACCCTGTTTTGGTTCTTCACTGGGCACATTCCAATCGTGGCCTTCATTGCAGTGAAAAGACTGCTGTAGTTATTTGCAGGCTGTTGGATTCGTGGGGTTATTAGAAATCCGGCGTTATTTGCAGTCTCCTGAGCTCTGGAATTTATGGGTAATTATAAAATTTGTTGGTCAGCATATTCAAATTACTGTACCCATGTTCTTTTTCCAGCCACCCCTTCCAGCCTATGTGGCTCTCAGTAGTTTGCTCGAGCCAACTGTCGCACTCGCTTTCAAAATCATCGTGCCGATTGTCTTTCTTTACAGGCATGACATCCTCATACAGGGAAATCATAGGGGTTGTTGCTTCCTCAGGGCACTCTAAGACTTGGATATTATAAAATTCCTCAGCAACCTAGGGCATGATAAAGAACAAATAAATGAATTTTTATTTCCCAAACACAACAAATAATGAAGTAATAAAGATTTTAAATACAACACACTTCAGGCAATATACGACAGTAAATCAATTTAATTTAAAATACTGACATGCAGCGTTTTTTATTTTATTTTGTTTTTTATTTTTAGAACATTTGAGTCTTGAGCTTATGGAGCGTCACCGCGAATCGCGAGTATGCCGACAATGCCGATATCTCGTGGTTAAAAGCTATGGTCATATAAATTTTCTTTGTGGAGTACATATTAACCTTTTTGACTGGCTCCCTTGGAATGGGCTGTTGCAAATCTATTGCTGTGCGGGGAGAAACTATCTGCAGTCCTATTAGATGGTGCAGCTGCACTTCCCCTTCGAACGAGAAGCTGCTGATGTCCAGGTTGTCCCAGCCGTACTGTACATAGCCTCCTTCGAGGATTCTTGGCATTTGAGAGGCGTTCGTTTTAAATAAGTTCAAAATTTCTGTGTAGGCTGAAGTGAGTCCAAATTTGTTGCAGAAATTTATAATCCTCTTGGATTTAAACTGCTGGTAGATGACGGCTCCTTTTAATTTTATTGTTATTGAAAACATCAGCCCAAGCAAAAATAAACAGACCGAGATAGAGTTGTATCGGGGAAACGTAGCCTCTGGCAACCACTACTTTTTGAAGAATTTGGCAGGCAGTGATCAACGGTAGAGCAGATCCAAGGCGTTTGCCTCCTACCGTCTCCAGAAATTCTCTGACCAAGGGAGGAACTTTAGAGGCTGGGTCATCCAATTCACTATATGACGGAAAGTGGGTGGTGTTCGTAGGCAGCCTCAAGATTTCGTCTCTCAACAGTCCTGCAACCTCCTTTGTCTTGTCAGCCTGGGACCTAAAATTGTAAAAATAATTTTTGAGTGAGCGCTTTTTAAATTATCATGGCCCATGATTGGAAAGGGTCTTTGATGAAATTTGGCATACAAAATGCCAAATTCTATCATTTTTATTTATTGGTTTTTCTGTTTGAGTTATTTTAACATCATTCAGAGTCACAATATTTGGATATCAATTTTCATGAGTCAATTTGTGACACATTATTCATGATATTTAAAAAAAAAAAGCAAAGTTGGACGCGATCACAGACTGTGTGTTTGCGTTCGCGACCAGCTTAAGAGAAATAATTGTGATCGCGATCAAGTTATTTGCGCAAGAATATTGCTACGGTGGCGCTTGGTAAGCTAAACAATAAGTCAGGTCACTGTGATGTTTGCTATGTCAGCTATATGAGTCAGGTATAAATGCTTGTACTGTATTGTGTATTGAGGAGAAGAGTATTGGAGAGTGTGCTGGATTAACCATGCAATAAAGAACACCATTGCAACTAGTTGGCTGCGCCTAAATCCAACTTCCACCCATAGCAGTTGGAGGAGGTGCGAGTTTTGACTCCGGAACCGTGAATTACAACCCTGGCACCAAGGATGGACGATGATGGACGCTACGCCATGGTTCCAGTACCAGCTCGTGAACCGAGGTGCTAGTGAAATGCATTTTTACCGCAACGCCAATGGTGAGGGAATCAGTCTGCCCGTTTTTTCTAGGACGTGGAAAGAGGACGAAGACTGGCCCAAATGCACGAGACAGGTCATCTCGATGGAAGTGGTCCGAGGTGCAAGCAAAACAGCCAAACTATGTAAGTTCATACAGCCTTCAGAAGAGAAAAGGCTCCATCAATTTCGGCCCAAGATTTTTAAATTTCTTTTTGGACACTGAATTAATTGGCAAATCGAGTAGTTGGTGGTGACCTTTTTTGCACGTTGAGGTGTGCGAGGAGCCGAGATAGATTGGAAGATGACGTTTTCGGACTTGTTTTTGAATGCCAAACGCAGTCACACAGAAAGAACTGCAAGCACAGCAGTTAGCAGTCAAAGGCCCTTGGAGTGAGCGCGTGAATTTGCCTGCGCCGAGTTTTGGACTGTCAGCGAAATTCCAGAAGAGAGTGACCAACGGATTGTGTTAGTTTTTAATGACGTTTTTTATTGCTTTTGACGAGCGAAATGAATCGACGTTTTTTTTTTATTGTTCTCTTTTCCGCCAAAAAATGACCCGAAGAGTGAATTAAATTAAAATGCTCTTTTTACCCCTGTAATTGGGGGGGGGGGCACCTCCTTCTGGGGTTTTTGGTATTCTTGGGTGTAGTAATTTTGAAGGGGAGGGATGCTACGGTTGGGCTTGGTAAGCTAAACAATAAGTCAGGTCACTGTGATGTTTTCTATGTCAGCTATATGAGTCAGGTATAAATGCTTGTACTGTTTTTGTTTGAAGAAGTTGACACTCGAGGAGATGATCATGGAAATGAAGATTCGGGCTTTTCCTCGTTGCAAAAAAATTGTTTTTATTAAAAAACAAACGGCTGTACCAGTTTCGGTCACGGTCTGCGACCCTATTTCATGAGCAAACGCGCTGCTCGCTGACTAATACAAGAATATTCTGACCGAAACTGGTAGAGCCGTTTGTTTTTTAATAAAAACAATTTTTTGCAACGAGGAAAAGCCCGAATCTTCATTTCCATGCTTGTACTGTATTGTGTATTAAGAAGAAGAGTATTGGAGAGTGTGCTGGATTAACCATGCAATAAAGAACACCACTGCAACTAGTTGGCTGCGCCTCATTCTAACTTCCACCCATAGCAATATTTTAACACTTAAGCTGAATTACGTTTGTTTTTTTGTTTTGTATATTGAACACCGAAAACGGAAATGAAAATCATGTTTAAAATTTTACTGTTTTAAAAATAATTTACTATATTTAATTATTATTTGTGTTCATTATCAATCACATACCACAAGTAAATTTAACGGATCGAACCTGTTGCTCATGTCAAAGTGGTCGCCGAGAATCTGCTCTACGGAGCTTTTTTTGGTGTAAATCGTCGACTTTCCTGGCCGCTTACTTATAAGATACTCCTTCACCATAAGTTCCTGGACTTTTTCTTCTATTATTTTTGGCTCGACTGCTGTCAGTTCTTTAAATCTTTTCGCCTCTTGGAGTATTTCAGTCATGCTGACTTGGTGGGGAAAACGTGTGGCCCACTTGGCCAGTGCCTTGATTGCAGCTGTGTCTTTGGGCGGCTGTAACATATAATGTCTTTTTTATAATCAACTGAAAGCTTGTACACGGAGAAACTAATTGATAATAAAATTATTGTCATAATCTAACAATCACAATTCAAATGAGACTCCTTTTAAAACTCAAGTGACCGTGTGAAACAAATTGTGGCATTAAATATATATTTCAAGAACTCTTTAACTTAAAATTTCCTAAATTTTATTCATTTTCATTATTTTTATATAATATTTTATTGACCTGACGTAATCCGGGTCAGGGTTCAACAGAGTCGCCATCAATAATCAAAATTGACGTAAAAAGGGCTGGAGGAGGGGTGCTTCATGGACAAAAAGAGATAGGACAAACTCAAAGGAATGGTGCGAGCTCCGGGATTCTAAATCTACTAGAAAAAAACGAGTTTTCTAACGGTGTGCATTTTATTTCGTGTCAATTTAGAATTGTGTTAGAAATTTGCGTTTGAAAACGGTCAAATTTTGTCAAAAATTCATGGTCGTATCTCCGAGCTTTGAAAAGAACCGTTTGGAGCCAAAAACGGCACACCGGCGAAAAACTCGTTTCACGAGGATGCCGAAAATGCCCTACATTGAGAATTATAAAACCTACCTTAATGGTGTACGTCGTGTACGCCCTCCAACACTTGTCATGACACAGAATTCGACTTTCAGGAGCAAGTCCAGCAGCCAGTCCATCATTCTTGGCAAGACTAACTTCAATGAATCTCTGCGTACCCTTCGACTGGGTCAGTATTCCTTCACCCACCGGAACTGTTCCATTGCAAAGTTTGCAAATTCTTGCTTGTTGCGGTTCCCCCATTTTCGTCAGTTTCTCAATTTAAATATCATCAACCTTGTTTCGTTTCGTATGATAACTCTATTATTTGTTTTTTATTGTGATTGCAGTCATTGTTGATTATAAAAATGTTGCAACAATTGCTCAGGCATAATTCACACCGTTTGTTGGGCTCTTCCTAAGCAAGCGGCTATTTATTTTACTTCTAATTTGCAAAATGATTTTTATTGTTATATCACAAAGGCGATAGAGGATATCAGTTTGGATTTTGGATTTATTCTTAATTTTATCCTCATTAAAACAACCGGTGGAAAAACGAATGGCGCGGTAAAAATCATGGCAGCCGTTTCGGAGATAGAGGATTTTAGTTTGGAATTTGGATTTATTTTAGATTTTTCCCTAACTTGAAAACGGGCGGAAAAAAGAATGGCGTGGTCAAAATCAAGATCCCATGAGCCGTTTCGGAGATATTGACGTCTGAAAATCGATTTCTTGGGCACTCCTTAAAAATTTACCCGTCCCTGCAACAATTAAAAATGAGAGACTGTTGAGTTCGGATTTGGCTTAGGTTGCGTTAGGTTGTCAAAATTAAATGAAAAATTAATCAAAGTGAATAAAATATGGGAAAATTAAAGTTAAAGAGTTGCTTTACACGGCCCTCGTGTTGAAATATTATTTTCCACGGACGCATGGAGATATAAAAGGGTTTGCTTAGATTAGTGCCATTTGAAATGTAATTTTTTTACAAACAAAAACCTAAATGGAAAGTTGTGGCCAAAGACATGCTCTTTCTTTTTTTGCATTGAAAAAATTTGAGTTTAAAAATTTTTTATACCAAAAAATAAAAATTTTAAATTAATATTTTTGTACAAAAATAAAAATATTTGTTAACATTTTTTCTGAGATAGGCATTCGATCTAGCATATATTCATTAGTCTGACAAAAATTTAAACATAATTCTATGTGAAGTACAACAAGCAAATAAAAAGTTTTTGCTAAGTTAAATTTCATCTCTAACTATTTTGCCTTCCTAGTTAAAAAGATTGAACTGAAATTTTGAAAAGGGGGTATTTGCTAGGCGATTAAAACTCTCAACCTACTTACCAAACGGAGGCCTTTTTCACGTATGCTGATTCATGTTTAGCTGCAACAGACGCTATTTTTTCACCTGAAATCGCTTCCTCGGCCTCAATTTGCCTCGTTATACATGTCAAGCAAAATAGTTGCTTAATAGATCAATTTAATTCAATTATAAAATATTAAAAAAAAAATCATAGATATTTTAAACTTTTTTATATTTAGAATTGCCACAATATAAAATTCTTTTCATCCACAGAACCGCCAGTAAGTTCTGTGAATAAAACCAACGTCTTTTACAATATTGGATGATTGAATAACACTTTATTACTTTAAAGTGAAATTAGCAACACAAATAAAGTGACCACAATTATAAAACAGTAACCATAACGTAACCGACACAAAGGAGAACAGAAGTGAGGCCCCGATTCCTTGCGCTCCGGATATTTATTGGCAACATATTTCCTGTTGTTGAGTCCTCTTGCCGCGCGGTCAGGCGTCCTGTGCCATTGACTTTCAAAGTCTGATATCCCTGTGGTTGTTAACTTCATTTCAGCACCATTTCCTTTGTACTTGAAACAACTCACAATGTCTTTATAACCACTAATTATTAATTAATTTAATCGCGTATCTAAATAAATTAATATGGTTAATTAGTTATAATTTTGTAATTTTATACCTGTGATGTTAACAACATTATATTTTAAGTTGCAATCATTGAGGCATTTTTCATGGTTATGTATCATCTCTAACTCATTTGCCTTGATAATATAAAAGATTGATCCGAAAATATTGAGAAGGGGAGATTTGAAGGGGGATCGAACCCGTCAACCTCCTCAACAAACCGAGGGCTTTTCTAGGTCTCTCGACTCAATTGTAGCATCTTCAGATTCAATTTTTTTTTAACTTGACTCACCTCTACTGTATTTATTCTCCACGTTTTACATGTCTAGCAAAAAAGGCGCCAAATAGATCGGTTTTTTTTCATATCAAATTAATCAAAATTCACAAAAAAGTAAGAAAATTAGACGATTTTCATCAATTTAATTTTTTTAGAAGTTTCAATCTTTGTGTCATTTTTCATGGTTTTATATCATCTCTAACTCATTTGCCTTCATAATTTAAAAAATTCATGCGAAAATATTGAAAAGGGAAGATTTGCCGGGCGATCGAACCCGTCAACCTCCTTACCAAACCGAGGGCTTTTCTAGGTCTCTCGACTCAATTGTAGCATCTTCAGATGCATTTTTTTTTTTACTTGAATCACCTCTACTGTCTCCACGTTTTACATGTCTAGCAAAAAAGGTGCTAAATAGATCGTTTTTTTTTCATATCAAATTAATCAAAATTCACAAAAAAGTAAGAAAATTAGACGATTTTCATCAATTTATTTTTTTAGAAGTTTCAATCTTTGTGTCATTTTTCATGGTTTTATATAATCTCTAACTCATTTGCCTTCATAATTTAAAAAATTCATGCGAAAATATTGAAAAGGGAAGATTTCCCGGGCGATCGAACCCGTCAACCTCCTCAATAAACCGAGGACTTTTCTAGGTCTCTCGACTCAATTGTAGCATCTTCAGATGCAATTTTTTTTAAATTAAATCACCTCTCATGTCTTTATTATCCACGATTTACAAGTGTAGCAAAAAAGGCGTTAAATAGATCGTTT
The DNA here is from genome assembly GCF_031216515.1 of Neocloeon triangulifer. Classification (NCBI taxonomy): domain Eukaryota; kingdom Metazoa; phylum Arthropoda; class Insecta; order Ephemeroptera; family Baetidae; genus Neocloeon; species Neocloeon triangulifer. The sequence goes on along the minus strand of NW_026775555.1, from coordinate 1,662,637 downwards.
TTATTTTCATATCAAATTAATCAAAATTCATAAAAAAGTAAGAAAATTAGACGATTTTCATCGATTTAATTTTTTTAGAAGGTTCAATATTTGTGTCATTTTTCATGGTTTTATATCATCTCTAACTCATTTGCCTTCATAATTTAAAAAATTGATGCGAAAATATTGAAAAGGGGAGATTTGCCGGGTGATCGAACCCGTCAACCTCCTCGACAAACCGAGGACTTTTCTAGGTCTCTCGACTCAATTGTAGCATCTTCAGATGCAATTTTTTTTAACTTGAATCACCTCTACTGTATTTATTCTCCACGATTTACTTGTCTAGCAAAAAAGGCGCTAAATAGATCGTTTTTTTTTTCATATCTAAAATATCAAAATTCATAAAAAAGTAAGAAAATTAGACGATTTTCATCGATTTAATTTTTTTAGAAGGTTCAATATTTGTGTCATTTTTCATGGTTTTATATCATCTCTAACTCATTTGCCTTCATAATTTAAAAAATTGATGCGAAAATATTGAAAAGGGAAGATTTGCCGGGCGATCGAACCCGTCAACCTCCTCAACAAACCGAGGGCTTTTCTAGGTCTCTCGACTCAATTGTAGCATCTTCAGATGCAATTTTTTTTAACTTGAATCACCTCTACTGTATTTATTCTCCACGTTTTACATGTCTAGCAAAAAAGGCGCTAAATAGATCTTTTTTTTATCATATCAAAAATATCAAAATTCATAAAAAGTAAGAAAATTAGACGATTTTCATCAATTTAATTTTTTTAGAAGTTTCAATATTTGTGTCATTTTTTATGGTTTTATATCATCTCTAACTCATTTGCCTTCAAAATTTAAAATATTGATGCGAAAATATTGAAAAGGGGAGATTTGCCGGGCGATCGAACCCGTCAACCTCCTCAACAAACCGAGGGCTTTTCTAGGTCTCTCGACTCAATTGTAGCATCTTCAGATGCAATTTTTTTTAACTAGAATCACCTCTACTGTATTTATTCTCCACGTTTTACTTGTCTAGCAAAAAAGGCGCTAAATAGATCGCTTTTTTATCATATCTAAAATATCAAAATTCATAAAAAAGTAAGAAAATTAGACGATTTTCATCGATTTAATTTTTTTAGAAGTTTCAATCTTTGTGTCATTTTTCATGGTTTTATATCATCTCTAACTCATTTGCCTTCATAATTTAAAAAATTGATGCGAAAATATTGAAAAGGGAAGATTTGCCGGGCGATCGAACCCGTCAACCTCCTCAACAAACCGAGGGCTTTTCTAGGTCTTTCGACTCAATTGTAGCATCTTCAGATGCAATTTTTTTTAACTAGAATCACCTCTACTGTATTTATTCTCCACGTTTTACTTGTCTAGCAAAAAAGGCGCTAAATAGATCGCTTTTTTTCATATCAAAAATATCAAAATTCATAAAAAAGTATGAAAATTAGACGATTTTATACAATTTAATTTTTTTAGAAGTTTCAATCTTTGTGTCATTTTTCATGGTTTTATATCATCTCTTACTCATTTGCCTTCATAATTTAAAAAATTCATGCGAAAATATTGAAAAGGGAAGATTTGCCGGGCGATCGAACCCGTCAACCTCCTGAACAAACCGAGGGCTTTTCTAGGTCTCTCGATTCAATTGTAGCATCTTCAGATGCAATTTTTTTTAACTTGAATCACCTCTACTGTATTTATTCTCCACGTTTTACATGTCTAGCAAAAAAGGCGCCAAATAGATCGGTTTTTTTTCATATTAAATTAATCAAAATTCACAGAAAAGTAAGAAAATTAGACGATTTTCATCAATTTAATTTTTTTAGAAGTTTCAATCTTTGTGTCATTTTTTATGGTTTTATATCATCTCTAACTCATTTGCCTTCATAATTTAAAAAATTGATGCGAAAATATTGAAAAGGGGAGATTTGCCGGGTGATCGAACCCGTCAACCTCCTTAACAAACCGAGGGCTTTTCTAGGTCTCTCGACTCAATTGTAGCATCTTCAGATGCAATTTTTTTTAACTAGAATCACCTCTACTGTATTTATTCTCCACGTTTTACATTTGTAGCAAAAGAGGCGCCAAATGGATCGGTTTTTTTTTCATATCAAAAATATCAAAATTCATAAAAAAGTAAGAAAATTAGACGATTTTCATCAATTTAATTTTTTTAGAATTTTTAGAGGCATTTATCAAGGTTTTATATCATCTCTTTCTCATTTGCCTTCATAATTTATAAGATTTATCTGAAAATATTGAAAATGGGAGATTTGCATAACAATTGAACCCCGCAACCTACTTACCAAGAGGGCTTTTTCACGTTTTTGGTTCATATTTGGCAGCAACAGATGCAATATTTTTTAACTTATATCGCTTCTTCTTTCTATATTCGCCATCATTTCTAGCAAAATAGTTGGCAAACAGATCTTATTTATATAAAAACTTTTTCAAAATTCACAAAAAAAAAATGTTATTTTTTTAATTTTATTTTTAGTTCCACCCTTTGAGGCATTTTTCATTTTTTTAATTTCATCTGTAACCAATTTACCCTCATAATTTATAACATCAAACTGATAATATTTAAAAGATGAGATTTGCAAGGCGAAATTTAGCAACTACTTGGATTACTGCTCTTCTTTCATAATAATCATCTACTCTATTAAATTATTATTTTATGTATTAATTCTCTGCCTGATTATGTTTTGTCTGAAATCCTGTTAAAAAAAAATAGTCATTTTTATAAATAGCCTTTTTCTGTATTAACAAGATTGTAAAACGACCTTTAAAAATTTATGTTTGCAGAAAATTTTGTTCAAGCATTTTTGGAGAATTTAAGCCACGTTCTAAAAATAATTAAGGTTTTGATAGGTGTTAATTTCAATGACGGACGGCGCCTGTGGTTTTTGTGTGCTGGCCGGTGTTTTCGAGAGCGTGCAATTTCCAGGATCCCCTGCATTGCAGAACAAAGGGTGGCACAAGATAAGGCGGAATAGGCGCAGCTCAACCTCTCCTACGAGTTGCTGGTTAAAAATTTACAACTCTTTCGCATATCCGGAACAGTCTTCCTAAAGGAAAGCGAGTTTTGCTGTATTTTCGGTGAACGCTGCAGTCGCGCGGTGTCAGACGCATTTTTTACGGCCATTGTGCAGCGGGCGCATTGATTTTGTGTCATTTCCGCAGACTGCGTGTGCCGTGCAGAATTCATTTCACGTACATTCTTCATCATTAGACCTACTTTCAAGAGACAGAGTTAATATTCTAATGCACAACAGAAATCATCTGCTCTCACGAGTCATTTGCAAAGTGCGCCGCGCCTGCCGCCGCCCAGATAAGAATTGAGATGGTGAAAAATGTGCAGTCGAGTGAAGATGGCTGTGCTAATTTGCTTGCCAGAGTTGGCTATCTTGGGCAGCGGTGCTGTTTTACGTGAGCAACAAACTGAATGCGAATGTTAATTTCAGATACGCGGGCGAAATTGCGTTCAAATCCTTCCTTGTTTTGCGCCAAGGCAAGGCGAAAATGAATATGCGAGCTGGGGGATCACAACTGTCGTCGCGCGCCAGCACCAATGGAGCAGCCTACGCCGTGTCTCGGCCTAAAAAGGAAAATAAGTGCCACATTTTGAGAAGAGCAGAGGCAAAAAGCTGCGAGTGTTATTCTCAAAATCCTCAAATTGTCATTCAAATTTGTGAGATTTTGCAGAAAATAAATAGAGCAGAGGCAAAATCACACATTTTCTTCCTGCTTAGCAGCATCTGTATTCCTTACCTACTAATAATTTTGTGCATTAACGTTTTCTTTATATGCTAGTAAATTACAATTTTAATTAATAATTTATGGATTGAGCCAAGTTGATTTTTAGTGCGATAAAAGCTAAAAAATGCTATTATAGTTATTATATTGCATTACAATACCATTTTTTGCACTAAATTATGACATTTTTATTCTGCAATTTTGCAGCTGGAGATGAATAAACGCAAAAAAAATTAGAAAAATCGGAAATAAAAAAAAATTAAAAAAAGAATTGATTAAACAATCAGATTTTTCTTATTTTCCTATTCGATTTTTACGCCTTTCTCATCCTTTTCCCTTACGAAAGTGAATTAATTTTGAAATGAAAAAGTGACAGTCACTCTCTTGGTGCAGAAAATGCCAGCAGCGAAATGAAAGAGAAGGTGCGGCACACAATATAACTGGGGGAGGGATTTTTACATTAAGTAGCCACAAGCATTAATTTCAGACTAAGCAAGCGTGTACGTAGCGACGACTGTGCAGAATGGGAGAGCAAAATGAGCAGCATTCCTGTCCGTAGTTAGAGGCAATATAAAAGCAATTATTCTTCTTGGCGCAGCGAGCGAGAGAGAGAAAGCCCGAGTGCAATCAGACGCGCGCGCGACCACCACAACTGCTGGGGCTGCAGTATTTGCACTTCTTGTCCCTCAACACAGAATGAAAACCCCCCGAGGGGTGAGCGCAATAATTATTAACTCGCAGCGCCCAAACTATTTCTTCAACACTTTGCTGGAGAGAGACAATTTATCGGACCGCAAATTGGTGCTAATATCGGCGCGAATTCTCCACAGCTCGTCCGGCAAATGGTCACGCGCGAGGAAACACACTTTGTATGTTTGTGTGAAAATAAATTATGATCATTTAAGAGTGGCTGCGTTTTACTGTTCTGGCCATTTCATTGCGCAGCAAAAGAATGTTCTTATGTCGTAAAAGGTAACTTTTGAACGTTAAGTTTTGAAATAATTAAAAAATCCCAATCTCAGAAAATGGAAAAGCGCATTTCAATCAGAGATAATCATGTAGAAATTTGAAGAAATTTATCTTGGTATTTAAAACTCAGAAATGGCATAACTGTTTGTGGAAATTAAGAATTGAACTTGAACCGCACCTGGAACCACCAATTTATTTATATTATTGCTAAATAAATGTTAATTAGCCCATTTAATTCATGACATTTTATCAAAAACCGCGAGTTGCCTCCCGAAAGCGATTTTGTGTTGCCTCAAAACTGATTGATTTATTTTGCATTATTTACTTCTTTTTTTACTCTTCCAAAAATCCATTATTATAAAGTTTACTCTTACAAATTGAATTGATTAAAAAAAGGAAAAATTGAATTAAAAAGAAAAAAAATGGATAATTCTTTTCGTTTGGTCTCAAAATTTCCCTGGTTATTATTTCTATTTCTCTCTCTATCATAAAGCATGTCATTATTTTACTTTTATTTTCCGTTCTTTATACTCCCTGGCATTTATTTCATGTCACATGTGACCTAGGAAAAATAAACCGTGAGTTGGAAAGAACAATCGCTGCTTCTCAGTTATTTGTCACTGTCACGGCCGTCCTATAGCAGCGATTTCTTGTGTGTTCCTTAATTATTCTCCGCAAGTAGTTTGCTCTTCTTTAAATGGAAAGAATATTGATTCCCTTTGCCCGCTTTATGTCTCTGCCGCGGTCCAGGTGGTATTGTAAAAAAACGGGACAACTAAGGGTCAGTGAGGGACAAATAAAAAAGGTTGGGTGTGTCTGCACGACTCCCCAGCGAGCCGTTTCTTCACTCCTTCTTTCACCAATTTACTTATAAGCGCCTGGTAAACAAACGGCAGGGTGGCTTGTTGCTGCCGTGCCCCTGTATATAGGCGACGCGCGTGTACTTCAGCCCAAGACATTCACTCTATATAAAGGCCAAGAAACATCCGTCGCAGTCCTTGTCGGATATTTGTCCGTGTCTCGTGGCATGTGGTGCACATTCAAATCATTCGCACCCCACCAACTAGTTTCTTGCTCTGCTTGGCACCAGATGTAGAACGACCTCACGGCTTGAAATCCATTTTCTTGCAATTAATGTTTGCTTCAATTATTTTATTCTCTCTCGTAATATTACTAATTTAGAATTGCTGCTCATTCACTACATGCCAAAGACATGAATAGTGGAAACAAGTCTCCAGCAAAAGTCCTATCAATATCGCTGCAATATGAATTTCCACGCCAATCCTGAGTTACTTTCCTTTCAAAATCACAATGCGATAGAACTTTGAATTCATTAGAAACGCACAATGCATATTTCTAATTCAAATATTTGAATTCCATTGAATGGCTTAATCAATCAAAGCTTAATTAAACTTATTTAAAAAAATTTAATTCTATCTATTACTTGTTAATCTAACGCCAAAAGTGACATTTTTGATCTTACATTTTGTAATTATTTCTTACCATATATTAGACTTTTATTAAGTTTCAGTAAAATATTTTTAATTTTGTTCCAGAAAGTACCCAAAACATGGAATTGATATGGTGTTAAATTTTTTATGGAAATATATTTATTAATCACACGCGCTTCAAACGAGTCCAAAGTCATAAAATTTAGGAATTTTGTAAAGTCAACTTTGTGTTCTTTAATTAAATCACCAAAACTGAATAGTGCATTTCCACTAAATAGAATAAAAAAATAAATGACTCTTTAATACAAAGAAATGATCTTCTTATAACAATTCATTCGTGTAATATGCAAAGAGCGAACTAACCCCTAAGCGAAGACTCATACACCATCTCTGATCAAGCTTGCACAATAATACCATTCCCAGAACGTTGCCCAGAACTTTTCAACCCTCCTGTGCTGCCAGCTGGTGCCTCTCATGCTAACATCTGAGATTTTATAGATCTTCGGACTTCTCAATGCCCTTCAGACAGAGTGTATTGGAAAATGAAACGCCTTGCTGAGTCTAATTTATGCAGCCCGCTGAACAGCCGCGTTCAACGGGTAGTCCAATATTCGTAGGGACTGGAATTAATTATTATTTATTTTTATCTTAAAATAAGGTGGTAGGAATGATAGACGGCGGCCAAGATCTATAATATGTTTTTATTTTAAATAATTATCCTTGTTCATTCTTGATAAATTTTAGCCCATTTGTTACTCTCCTCCTCAGTTAGTCATTGCAACATGACTTGTATGAGGAGTAATTTTAAAATTCGCTCTATAAATCTCACTTCTGACATTTTTACAAAATAACAACTCGCGCGTGCCTTATTACAATGTAGCGTAACAAAATAATAACGGTCGATACATATTCGCGTGGGCTTGCTATTTTATACCGGCTCACAACATATAATTTGAAACAGATTCTGCAACACACTTTTTCTCTATCACATGAACCAATAAATCAAAATGGGAACTTCATAAGTAAACATTTTGCGATCTATTCAGCAACAAGACGGATTTTTAAAATAAACAGTGGGATAATTGGAATTTCCTCTTTCTTTTTTTTTTAAAGCGAGTGAGTGATTAAAAAGTAAAACAATCTGGTTTGTTTTTATTTAATTTCCGGTTTTCGTGATAAAATACACATCTTTCATAGATTTATACTTCTATCTTATAAAGCTTTTCAACCAATGAGATTTGGAAATTCTCTCTTAATAACGCGAAAACGAGACTAAATCATTGAAAAAAATTTATAAACGTGTTTTGATCAATTTGAATGGCAAATGCAACTCTTTATATAGAACTACAGACGTTTCATTATTTTTTTTTCTTCCTGGAAAATCTTTTTGTTTTTTTTTATTTAGAGTATATATAATTTCTTCTATAAAAACGTGGCAACATTTACCCCATAAACTTTCCTGTGATAAAAACTCCACTGCGTAAGGCGAATATATCAGATAGGTGGTGTCTTGATTTTTGTCACCATGCCTAGTATTAAAACGAGTTCACAGATTGAAGTGAGAAATAATGCAGAACGAACCAATAAAGGGTCACGCCTTTTTCTAACTTTATAACAACCTGCTTTGACATACATGCATTTTGATTGCAAAACTTGTAGGGGGGTTTAAACTTCCCAAGATTTTTTGGTAGCACAGCTACCAAAGTGGCTATATAGCGGAAAATTTTTACATGTGACCTTTCCTTTTGTAACAATATTTTAAAAGCATCCTTCACTCCTAGCATAAAATATGATGATATGTAATAAGTAGTTTTTCTTTAAGAGTTTATGCGTAATATTTGATTTAATTTTTAATGGTAACCGGCTGGAAATTCAAAAATTGAATGTAAAGGACAGTTTAGGAGTTCGAAACCTAAATAATTATCCAATAATCCTTGTTGGTTTAACTTGCAAGAGAGAAATTATCACTCATTTCTTTAAAGGTAAATTAATTCTTGCAAAATCATGAAGCATCTTTATGTGCGAGTATGTTTTGTGTATCCAAAAATGGAAATTAATGAAGCTCCTGGATGTGCCTTTGCCCTTAATAACAGTACAAAAGTTTGAACACATTATCTTGTTATAATTGTCATGACTGCGGCTCCAAGAAGCGAAAAAAAATATCAATTTTAACCATTTTTATCAAAAAATGTCAAAGTGATACTTTATCCAAATTAATTACAAAGTACAAGAATTAGAAATTGAAAACACCGTGATATCTTTGCTTGAATCAATGATTTTTAACCATGGGACGGTAAAGTAAATGAATAAGTAGAGGTTTTTAGCACCGGTTATGTATTTTACCTTTTTCGTTACTTCTTATTATTTTGTTTATTTAAGTTTTAGCAAAAATTTTAAGCACTCTCTTTTAACATTCACTCCCTCTCTTTTATAAAGATTTATAATTCGCTCAACAACTTTTTATATCACTGATGTTGGTCTCATGTGAGTGTGTAGGGTGTGTTCAATGTCTCCAAGCTGATGTGTGTTTTTTCCAGTGATGTTTGAAATCTGCCTTAAATCAGCACTGTCTTTATATATTTACATAAATGTAAGTGTGATCATTACACTCGTCTTTGTATACAGAATTTATAAACACTACGTAGAATTAATCTCAAGTACAAACTTTGCTTCAAATTTTTCATTTAACAACTTGCCCATATGTTAAGAATAAACAACAAACATCATCATACATAATAACAGGAGGGCACAGGATTGGCATTTCTCAATACACATCAATTTTGTTCATAATTTTGAATTTTGATCGATAAGGAACTTTGCTGAAATTATTTAAAATTAATAAGCCTAAATAGATATTTTACTCGAATTTTCTGTTTGAAATTTTTATTTTAAATATATTTTTTCAGATATATTAAATGCAATTATTAATTAAAGTGGTTGATGAAAATTTTTGGAAAATTCACTGAACAAAATTGCAAAGTCCCTCACTTATTTATGCTTTTTTTTAATTTTTCTTATGCATATTATCAGCAATATACATTAGTCCTAGGCACAGCCACTATTGATGATAGTAAAATTTAATTTTTCTCTCCCTCTGAAATTCTTCTATCTAGACGCAAACAAATTTACACACAATTGGAAACCAATAAAGTTCTTCACATATTATAATCATTACATGCATGTCTATTATTTATCTCGATCAGAGATTCAAAAGCAAAGAATTTCGCACAAAAAACGACGGGATGGAAAACAATTTCAAGTTGTTTAAAAAAAGAGGCAGCTCCAGAGACCTGCTTTTTGTGCAAGCCACCTTTGGTCGCAAGGGGAGGGGGGGGGTGCACATGCCAAAACCACTGCCGCTCACAGTGCACTTTCGATGGTGGCGGCCGTGGGCTTGGCTCAGCTGGCCGAGTTGTTGGGCAACGCGGGGGGCACATCCGCCGGTGACGTGGGCACCGACCCAGGGGGTGGCGGCAAAGTGGGCGCCCTTTCGAATAGGGAGGTGCGGTTTCCCGCCCCGATCCACGTGGCAGGAACGCTCCGGGAATGTGAGAGAATAGGCCCTGTGGAGGGAGGGGGCGCCGCGGCCGGTGCGGCGGCCACCACGGCCGGTGTGAGGGACGCCGCCGACTCTGGATGCAGGAAATTGCGGCGCTGGTCCATCCGGTCGCTGTGCTGCCGCAGACACCGCGTCAGCAGGTCCGGCAGCGACTCGAGCTGCTCTTGGATGGCGTTCAGTTTCTCTTCGAGCGCCGTCAGCCGCTCCTCCAGAACGTCCTGCCGCGTGTTCATGTCGGACACAATCTCGTACACCGTGTTTTGTGTCTGTAATTTGAAAAGAAAAACGTTAGAAACTGTGTCCTCTTCCAACTTGACTGTTATTCGATAAATATTAAAATTAAAATCGATAAAATCAAAATATTTTATTTAAAATTTTATTTGTTATTTGAAATTTTCAGATTTGGAACGTATTTTAATTAGCCAGATTATTAAACTGAAAATATGTTTTACATCACTTTATATCACTTTTTTATTATTGAAAAATTACTAAAATTTATTACCGTGAATTTTTGAAATTTCGCAAACTTTTAAAACTAATTAAATAATAATAATAAATTCGTTGTTTACATGAAATTGTTATTTTTTAAGAATTTCATTGTTATTTAAATGGTGGTTTTTCAATTTGCTAATTTTTTTTTGTATTTTTCTTGCTCATGAAGTAGAATCACAGACCGTGACCGAAACTGCTAGAGCAATTTGATTTTAAATAAAAAAAATTTTTTTCAACGAGGAAAATGCTGGAGTTCTTCACTTCCATGAACTTTTCTTTGAGTATCAATTTCTTTAAACAAAATGAAAATAATAGTGTTTGCTTGAAGAAAGTGACACTCGAGGAGATGATCATGGAAATGAAGAAATCGGGCTTTTCCTCGTTGTTAAAATTGTTTTTTATTGGAGCCGTTTTGTTTTTGAATAAAGACAATTTTTACAAGGAGGTAAAACCTAGATATCTTCACTGTTTTTTCTGAAATTTTGAGGTTCGGATCATATTTTCAATAGTTTAAAACCAATGATTGACAGAAGACTAAAAATTTGTTTAAAAATAGTTACAGATTATACGCTTGAGCCTTACTTATATTTAAAATTAATGAGTGAGTTTTAAAAATTGACAAAATTCAAATAATAAATTTCATTTTTAGAAATAAAATTTACTTAGCCACAACCAATTGTAAAGAGCACCGTGTGGTGAAATATTTAAAAACATTGCCAATTGAATTATTTGTGATGCACTGGGCCATTAATAATTCAATTGAACGTTCAACTTAGGAGCTTCTGAGCAGTAGCGTGTTAGTGGGGAATTCAAATGGAGGTTTTGGATTGGAAACGAAAACGACTAATGGTCATATGTTTGGTGTGCCGCAGGAGAGAAGCAAAAAGCAAGGGCTCGCAGAGAAATTGGCTCGCACCCCTCTGAGCCATAAATATTTTAAGACTGCTTCCATATTGAACCACTTCAGAGGGTGAAAGCCCGAAATTTATTCATCTAAAATTAAATAGTCCCGGGCCCAACTAAGTCCGCTTTCTTTTAAGAAGATTTGAAAAAAATCCTCTGACCTTATTTTATAATATGCAAGGGCTTTGTTTGCTTTTTGAATACTAAATCAATGTTCATGCATCGTACGTACCTTCGCCATGTCTGTGATGGTGTTGGCGTTGTCCATCAGCTTTCGCTGATCCATTTTGACTTTCCGCAAGCTGCAAAACGTTCATAAAGTGGTGTGGAGGCAGCGAAAATGAAATTTGCACCACTTACGCATAAATGGCTAACAGGAACTTTCGCTGGTGCGTGCGAACTCGGCCGGGGTTGACCCTTTTCACGAGCTTGGTGTGCTTGTAGATGAGCCACGTCTCGCGCAGCACGTTGGCCGCTGCATTTTTCAACTGGCAACAAGCGCAGAGAGTACAATTACACCGAGGCGAAAATTCCACAGGGATATTATACATGCATTCTGACAGGAAAAGAAAACAATGTGAAAAATTTATGCTCCAGGAGATGAGATTTCACACGAGGAACAAGACAAATCCTACATAATCTAATAGCGCCCGAAAACTCATCTGCATAATGATGTCCTCAGGACTCGGCGAAGCCGTTTTTCGAATGCGAGAGAAAGTAATTGAAACATACGCCACGGGGAGGAAATTGTTAATAAATATTCACATAAAATTAGCTCCTCCACAGGCGAAAGGAGTTTTCGGCTCGGATGTTTTCCATAAAGCCGCCGCTCCAAACAATTTGATCGTTCGTGCGTGAATTAGTGCAAATTAATGCAGAGTCATGGAGCGGGGCAGCGGCGCGAGGATGCCGCTCCGGGTCGCCATGGCAACGACGGCAAAATTACGCGCCGGATTCGGGAGTGGGCACCAGAGGCTCGCTCCCGAGATAGATCCACCTATTGACCTATTATGTTTAGGGTTATGGTCCCGACGCGCTGTTGAAGTTGCCTCGCAGCCGCACTAAAATTCGATTTCGAGTTTCCTTTGGTCCATTAGTCTAAAGAGCCCTAGCCAATGTCGGTGGGCGACATTGATCCGCACCGCGGAAGTGCTCAAAATAATTTCGAGCTGCGCCCTTGCGCTGATTTTCCCTACGAGTCGCGCTGCTTTCCATTAAATTTTGCACAACATCCGTGCTCCAATTTGCAAATTGGTGTGCTTTTTGATTGGATAAATATAAATTGAAATTAAATATGCAGCCGAGATTAATGAAACGTGCGCACGACGGATAATAATTTTACAATTTTCCTGAAACGTAACAAGTTCCTGGACTAATTTTAATGTAAAAATTTATTACTCACTCTCTTTGTTAGTTGCGTGTCCATCATAAAGTTGTGCACATGTTTTTCGGCACGAGTTAGCTCCAATTTCCGGGAAACCACGGCTACCAGTAGCGCAGTACATCCAGCACCCTACGAAAATATGCAATGTTGTAGTAACAATTATGTGTGAGGAAACTTTTCTGTAGTTCGTTAGCTCGCCTATTTTTGCGTATGCTTCAAAAAAATAAAAATTGCTAATTTAAAAGTAAAAATAAAATAAGGCAGATTCATTCCAAGTATATGGGTGTCTGTTTTTTTGCGTATTCTTATTAAAACTGAATGCTAAGCGAGTGTAATTTGTTTCACTTTTTCTTGCAAAATTGGCAAAATTAAATTTTATTATTTTTTATTTTACGCTGGCTCAGTTTAATAACAAAATGGTATTTATATCCATTCTTTACATGAGGCAAAACGTCTCGGTTGTTGTTCAAGTAATGCAAGCCAGACACAAATTTGTATAAAATCTACACTGCAGCTAAATTAGACAGTTCCTCACTGCAACTAAAACGAACAAGGTCCAAATTAAACTGTAAAACTGGCCGGAATAAGTGTCACTTTTAGGCACCAAGACAATTTGTGTGACACACACGGGGGTCATTAGAGAAAGCAAAAACGAGATTGATTATCAGGAAATGAGACAATTTCAAGTGCGGAATTAAGCTAATTATTTTAACGGAGCCCACCGTTTGCACGAGAGGAAATAAACTTTTTTGACGAACACACAAGTGTGCGCGGCAGAGCAGTCATAACGCCACTCGAGAGAGTGACAAATCGGCGGCCACTAGAGGCCTAATTATGACAGCTGAATATTTTTCATTGTCAGCCGCCTGCCTAAAGTGGGCTGAGGCCGAGGAAAAAAAGCTCAACAAAATCTCGTTAATGCGAAAGTCGGATCGGTCGGAGACTTTTTCCAGCGAGATTTATTGCTCTGTAAAAAGTGGCCACAGAAAGCAATTTCATATTTTATCCCCTTCTGCGACTCGTAGAAAAATAATAAAAACGAAAATAAGGGTTCTTTTTTAGGTGTTATATTTTAGTTGCTCTTTTATTGCATTATATTTTTATTATTAAATAGTGCTGCGAAATAATCTGTCGCAAATAGATCAGATAGTATACATGTTGTGTGTGGGTTTTACAGGCAAGAACACAGTCCTCAGAGCTGTATTTTGACCAACGTGCTCCTCTAGGAATTTGTCTTGGAAAAAAAGAGACTTACCATAATACCAGTCGTAACAGCTATTCCCCTCCCGCAGTAAGTATTAGGCACAATATCCCCATATCCAACGCTGAGGAAAGTTATGGCGATAAGCCACATAGCATTTAGAAGGTTGGCGTGTTCTTCGTCATGGAACCTAAAGGTTGCAGAGAAAGAAGAAACCAAGAGGAATGAGGCTGGTGTATCGTTTGACGCTTGCTTTGATTTTAGCTCCTCTCACACATTGACTAGGATCGGGTCAGGGAAGGGATAGTCTAAAAGAACCTCGCCACCCTCGTGAAAAAGTTATTTTACACATTCCGCGCGTTCGGTATGTCATTTTTATTTCTTGCGATTTGCTCGATATAAAGAGAGTGCTAGGGCTGAACTTACCGTCATACCACATGCTACAGTGATGCCCCTACCGCAGTAAGTATTGGGAACGATATCACCATAACCGACGCACAGAAAGGTTATGGCGATCAGCCACATGGAGTTTAGTAAGTTTGCGTGTTCTTCGTCGTGGAACCTACACAGGAGAACAAAAGAGAACAGAACCGATAACCTTGGTGATTGTCATTCAGGCAGGTCTCAAATTGTTAAGCATTTTTTTGAGTAAAAAATGAGTTCTCATGCCACTTAATGTGTAGGTCATAATCAGTACCAGTCATAAATGCAGAGTTCTGTGGAAAAGCGAGCAGGGCATGCGTTGAAATCAAATAATAATCTAGATAAATCGTCCAATATACCAAATAACAGACACACAAGCAGTTCAAACTGTTGCACAGCAAACACCAATCGTGAGATATATTGCTAATAGCGGAGATCAAAATGCAAGTTTGATAATCAAAGCAGTTGGATCATTTCCAAACTGAAAGTAAAAAAATATATATATATATCAACTCAAAGTATAATGTTTGAGAATGATACGAATTTAGAGATTTTACTTTATATTAGTTTAAAGTTGCGATTTACATACCAAGAAGATATTTGCTTGTTTTTACTGACAGTAGTAGGAGTAGTAGTGTGTTTTTGCTATATAGGTTTATGTAATTATATATATTTATACAATGATTAATGTCACAACTTTAATCGCAGCCATGATTTGCTGAGATGGTGGGAGAATTGCAATTTTGGCTGAATATTTATTTATATAGATGTGGACTATAGAGATGGTTCGTGTTCACGTTTGCAGGCGAGAGCGGATATAGGCGACAGTAACTTGTATACACAATTATTGCTAAGAACGAAGAACACATTGCTGAAGAGAGGCTTTTGACTAAACAATTATTTGTATGTTCAACAAAGAAACGCGGATCTTATGACAGAGTGAGGAAAGAAAAATAGATAGAGAGAAGAGAAAGAGATTATTTATATATATAGAACTAATAATGATGGTGCAAATGATTATAGGTCGGTGTAGTTTGGACTTTAGTTTGTTTTATAGACAAGTGCTTCTAAATTGGGGACAGTTAGCCGTCTAAATATATGAAATTCTGAACAAATTTAAGCGTGAACGATATATGCTGAAGCTTCCTCTTCAAGACGCTCCACCTTGGTTCACAAAGAAACATTTTTACAGGTGGTAATCTTTTTACACTAGTGCTCAACATCTTTACATAAACAATTAGCAAACGGAAGATGGAGAAAATATTAGTGATGAACACACTGCTCGACTCTAAATGTACAGTTGAGAGAAAATGAGAGGAAAGATGAATGTGCGGAGTGAAGATTTTATAATATCTGACACGATTCAAATCAAGTTGATGGAAAATTGTTTTATTGTGATCGTGTGATTTCTTTTTGTATAGTGTTTGTGGGTCATCAATGGAAAGTATAATATACAAAAATAAAGCCGTGCAAAAGCCATTATAGATCAATTTGTTGTGGTTTCTTTCTATTTTAGGAGACTCAATAGTAAGTAGTGTGTTGTGAAAGCGAGCTAGAAACCAAGGGAAAACAGAAACAAAATCAGAACAAAACTGTTTGTTTGGCCTACCGTGTTTGATAATCACCAAATCATGCAGTAAATAATTGTAATAATTCTACCTTAGCGCACAAATCCAGCTCTAGGCTGCTCCGTCTCAAACATAAGCGTATACGTATTGGGGGAGCGGCACAAAAGTAATATATCTGATAATAAGTCCCTAAACCCTCTCTTTATATAACATCTTCAGCCTCGGAGAAAATATAAAATGGGTATATTCTCTCCGACTAGCGAGCGCAACTAGCACACGTGTCATGTAGTTTAATTTCTCAGTCATATTTATTTATCAAGTTAAAACTTCTATTTTTATAGTAAGTAATATTCACATGAGGGCGAAGCTTTCATTTTTTTTTTCCAGGAGCACCTATGCTCCTCTTATAGGCT
This sequence comes from Neocloeon triangulifer, assembly GCF_031216515.1. Taxonomy (NCBI): domain Eukaryota; kingdom Metazoa; phylum Arthropoda; class Insecta; order Ephemeroptera; family Baetidae; genus Neocloeon; species Neocloeon triangulifer. Next base: position 1,646,517 of record NW_026775555.1, on the reverse strand, counting down.
TTTTATAAAATGCTATTTTAGTTTACAAAACGTAATGAAATAGGTGGAAACGATATGAGAGAATTTTATACACAGAGATATAGAGAAAAGAATTGGGAGGAGGTTTTCAGGTTGGGGTAAAAATATCGGGACCAGAGGAGGCGGGCGCGGGATCTCGAGGAAATGTAAAAGAATAATGCATGAGAACAGCACACATTAATTTAGTTACTAAGCTCACTACTTAATACACACGTGTCGTCTCGAATATAATTCACCGATCGACCGCGTCGCCAAAAGATCAAGCATCTTAATTGCGCGCGGCCAAAAACGCACTTGAAAGCCGAGCTTTTGCTCGCTCGGCAAGAAATAATAATGCTCGCGCGCGCGGGCTAATGGTTTTGCGAGGTCTGAGCCATTGTTTTGCGAAAATCCGATAGTGTGCGCGGACGGGTACGAAATTTCACTGTCAAGAGTTGACATTTTGGGTTTTGTTCCATTCGCGGCTGCTGCATATAACTTTCCACCCGTTAAAGTAGAGACATCTGGGATGTGTTTCCGAAATGCGCTTTCACTGCAGTTTCTGTACGTGTTAAGGGAACAATGCGGCTATTGTTTGTCCGGCAAATTGTATCTTGCTGTTGTTTGGCCGACGGATGATTAAATCTGGGAAGCCGGTTAATCGCAAAAGCACAATAGTTTTACGCTCAAAATCAATATCACAAGAGATAAATAAATCGAAAGGTAAACCGTGCATTTTGAACTACATTATTTATTAATTCAGGTCTACTTTTTAAATATATTTTAAATTGAAAAAAAAACTACGGCACACGGAAAAGAAGTAAAATCTGCTCAAAGCTCGCAACATCATTTGCACGCAGCTTGCTTGAAACCGCGGATCCCGTAAACGTTTTGCGGTATTACAAGTTTTACAAAAGTAGAATCGCAGTTGAACTCAACGCTTTTGTTTGCTGAGGTCAACTTAATTAGGGACATCAAAGGGAACTTTTAGGCGTACATAGGGGACAACGGTCTAATTATTAGCAATTTAAAAATCTAGAAATTATTTTCAGTGGACATACACAGAGATATCCATTCCAGGGAAGAACACATCAAACACAGATTTCATTCAGAGCGCAACAGTTAAGATTTAATTAATTTTTTTTTGTTTAAAAAATTAGATGCACTCTGAATGTGTGGAGAAAAGTAAAACACGCGGGATGAGATTTGATCCATAACTGCGAAGCATCGCCAAAAATGTATTACGGCTTTAGCGGGATGCCTTACAGCTTTGGACGGAACTGGGATTTTGAGAACTTAAGGGCAGGTCACACTTAGCAGAATTTCACTAAATGTGAGTTGAGTTGTGAAACGCTGCACGCATCCTCAAAGTTTCAATTTTGCTTATTCTATTTTTAATTAAACTTGCCATAAATAATAGGAAAACTATGAGAGAAAGTTATAATTTCATTACGAGAGAACGGTGTTTATAGTTTCAGGCATAGAAAATTATTTTATGTAAATTGGCGCGCCGAACTTTGAGAATTCATAGAGCGTTGCACAAAACGAAGCCATGGCGTGGTGGGTGGTTGTTGTTGGGGGGTTGGTGGTGGTGATTACAAATCCAAACAACAGAGAGGCGGTCTGGTGCGGTGGAAATGGCAACTTACCGCTCGCACTGCCGCAGGGTCCACGATGCGATGATCCAGAGCGACACCATGAACACTAACAGCACCGTGCCAGGACATATTGTCATCAGAGTTTTCAATACAAAACGCGTATTAAAGTTAATCCTGTTGAGGGCGCCGATGCTGCGCGACGAAGCGTCCGTGAACAGCTTGCTGTGCAGCAGCATCACCCTGCAGATGAGGTACAGGCGAAGAAACATGGGCAAACTTAACGTAACGTCGTAGGGCACCTCCCTCGAGTCGAGGTGGCCACCCTTGTTGGCTAGTTTTGTGGTCCATGTGAAGTAGTATTCACCAGGAATCGGGTGGACTGCACAAATGGCAAGCTCCAGGCAGATTTGCGAAATGCGCTGCCATGTCATTGCTATTCGCCAGTCGTCGGCGCAGTTGTCTATCATGAACAGCTGCAACAAAGGCCAGAGTGCCATTAGCAATCGCTCCGTTTATAACTCGGCGGTCCAAGTTGAATGCTCGTCAAATTAACGTGACATACCGATCTAATTATGTATGCAAATTTCACTGTACAAATGGATTGTTGCGCCAAATTACTTCGTTAAATGTATAATTCTAAAACGTGACATTCAAGTGCTTGACACTTTATTGATAGATATTCTTCCTGAATTTTGGTGCTTGTTTTTTCTATTTTGAAAACGAAAATCACGTGAAACTATTTATTGCAAATGTGATTATTTTTTTATTATTTATTTAATTTTTCGATGAAATTGACACTAACAAAAATTTTAAGGTCACGTTATATTTAACACATAAAACTACTTATTCTATGCAAACTACTCAATTGAATCATCAAGAGAAATATGATAATGTTGATTGCCACGGATATCCAAAATGGTTTAAGAATCATATTATTTGTCGTATTTGAACAATTTGAAGATTTAAAAATTATTATCACGTTCTTAAAAGAAAATTAACTTTCGCGTATTTAGAAATTCTTAAATTTGAAATATGACCAGACTTGCTTTCGAAAATGGTTTTATTTTAGATTTGGCTAACAAGTTTGGATTTTTAAATTAAAAGCTATTTTATATTATCTGCAGATTTATTTCGGCTTCCGTTTTGTGATTTTGATGCAAAATCTAGCACAAATCTAATTGTAAGAAGACCTATTTTTAAACAAGCCATGAAACTAAACGGAAATCTCTGAGATGTATCACAAAAATTGCCTAGTATTATCATAAAATGAGATGGTTTTCGCGCTGAGGTCAACTTTGTGGCGGACAAAACACGGTTTGGTGCTGAAAATTTCAAACCTTGGCCGTGGACGGAGGTTTATGCACTTTTCCGCAATTGCAATCTTTGCTAGCGGGAAAATCGTTTACGACTCCCTGCAAATTGAAGAGAAAAGAATAGCGGAAGCTCCTTATTATTATTTTCCATATTGGCGAAATCGGTGATGCGTGAATGGAAATGTGCGGCGCGCGCAAGATGAGCCAATCCCGCGTTGGATGTGAATGTGAGTGAGTGAGCAAAAGCGCCGTGTCATAAAATAAACAGGACGCCCAAGCAAGGGCAATCAAAGGGCAGCTGTGCCTGTATCTTCTACCCGCGCGCATTCATATTGATTTTGTCAAGTTCTCCATTCGTTCCTCATTCAAGTGGACTTTGCTGACGAAAATAACAGCTCGGGAACAAACACTTTTGTTGCCTGCACAGAACTCCAGCGGAACTTTTGCTGGGCAGAGAGCGTCTGTGGGATCAATTATGCAAAGTACCGCAAAGTTTAGGACCAAAATTTTTGACCTTCAAAAATTTAATCGTCACAAAGGAAAGTTTAAAACGTAAATATTTTTTATACAAATCCATTTAACAATTAACAGCTTTTAAAATTATTTGGAAAAAATTATCATTTAGAGAAAAGTTTAGAAAACTTTGAAGTTGAGTGAATAAAATATTTTCATGATTTTTTTTTTATATTATTTAGTAGGTTCCTTTTTTGCACTCACCTGCACCTCAAGGGCATGGTAGGCTACGATTAGCCCGAGAAGAATCACAGTCGATACAGAGATGAGCGTTTTCAGCGCGGTCGAATAAAAAGTCGCCTGTAACAAGCAATTTAAAAAATGGATGAGAATACATACATTCACAATAGGGTGCGAAAGGGAGCAATCAAATTGATTTTGCCTAGATGTCGTCATGGAAATGACGGGGCAAGCAAAATTAATTATACATTTAGCAAACAAAATTGCTTTTATGGCCTATTTTGAGGCGCAAGAAGAATTAAGACAAGAAAACATTTAAATCGATGATATAAATTACGCAGCAATGATATTGTTTCTCAATTTTCCCCTTTATTGAAGCAGATACGAATAGAAAACGAATTTAGCAAACGTTTTTCAACCCTCGCACGGACCATTTGTCCGCTGCGGAGCTTCGATAACGTAATAGGACTGCAGAGCTGATTTCAGGAGGCGCATTGTCGAAATCGAGCGTTCGCTCTGGAGAGTGCTGAAAGGGTAAACACATCAGCTTTGATTGATTTAGCAAACACTCGCCACGACTGCTGGAGAGAAGACATACTGTCGCGGGAGCAAACAGACCGATGATGGCTCTTTTTGCAGCCCTTTCTTATTCGTCCATCTTGACAGACTGAATTCCAGCAGAAGCCTCTCGGCAGTTTGCTGTTTTGTAGTTTCTTTATTTGCAGTGGCACGGCGGCCATTTCTTTTTTTGCGCGCCAACACAACAGACACCTCGCCCCGCCACCCCTTAAACTTTTCTTCCATCCCTGAACAAATACTTGATGTTTTATCAATACATTCTTTATGTGCAAGAGTATTTCTGTCCACTGGCCCCTCTCACATGCCACTGCAGATGAGGAAGAAAGGCAATCCGATTTGTTGACCCGCAACCAATAAAGTGGCCCTTCCTTGCAATAATAATAAAGATAAGATGTATATTCGCTGCTGCCACATTGTTTGTCTTTCATTAATCCTTGCTTCCAATATCGCATTCATCTAATTGATTTATTTGCTTCAGTGTATATCGGCAATATTTCATCTTGAAAAACTATTCCTCCGCCGGCCGGGGAGATGCACTTTCTTTATAAAACTTGCTCGCTATTGTTTGCAGTAATGGTACGAGAAACTTTATTTCATAACTCTCTCGTTCATAGTTGAAAATTTTCCAAAGCCGTTAATTTTTCGCCTTGATTCAGTGCGAAGGAAATATGTTCCGAGACATATTTCATTTGTCACGGCGAAATATTTATATGGCGTCGCCGTCGATCGAGATAATCATTATCAACTCTGTCTGTCTCCTTTATTGGAGCACGTACTCCACTTTTTCCACTTTACTCGGTCCCAGGGTGCGTCGGCCGTGCTCCAACCGTATCACATAAGAAGAGAATGAAAAAGAAGGAGCGCATCTCTGTGGTTCCCCTGCGGAAACTAAGTTTTATCTAACGTCATTACGACTTTTTACTAAGACGGCCGCCTCGCTGCGTGTGTGTCTATTAAGAAATCCCGGCAGACGTTCGTTCGCTGAGGAGTCCCCGCGCGCCCCAGCGATATGGAAGGTGTATCACATTTCCATTAATTAAGGCGAACGCCCGGGCGTAGCACGGCCCCGAGGCGGCGCCGAATCAGGATTCCGTGCACACGCCAAGCAAATAAAATCTCCAACTGCACGTTTCGGCGCGTTTGCCTTTTTTTATCCCTGGCGGACGTTCAAGTCCGATTTGTTAAGAAATGACTGCTGGCCTCAGAGCGCGCGTTCAGGTGCTCGATTTTATTGGAGTCTGCGGAATTTTCCGTAATATTTTCGCGACGCGCGTGTTTTAAAAGTCCCGTGGGACGCGTTCGTCGTGCAGATGCGACGCCTTTCACCGCGCGACAGCCGTATTTTTCAGATCATACTCCGCTTCCTGCTATTGTTGCGTCTGTGGAGCGCCTATTTATTTTCGTTCCTCTTGAGCTGCCTCTCTTCTTGCTCGCGAGCAAGAGCACTTGTCATAATATTTTTTGAAATGGAAACCGTCCTCGTTCGTGTTCGCTCATGCGACGTTCCATGCAACCCGCAGTGCCATCATTTTTAACCAGCCCTTTGAAATCGGCGAAACGAAATTCTCCAAGGATTTCCCACGATTTTTTCGCTATCGCCTGACCCCTCCAGCAGCTAATAAAAACCGTTCCCGTGCTATTCCTGCGGGAACGCTTGTGATGTGTCCCAGAAGACGGATGATCTTTCAACACTATTTTATAACAATGTGAAAAAGTTATTCCTATTTCGCGCTCGCTTGGTCGAAATCGGATATTTGTACGAGTTGGATTAGTTTTTGTGAGGACCGACCAGGGAGGTGCCCGGTAAAAAGTCAATTACCGGAGTTGGGTATCTCAATCACGTCTTTTCAATTAACTTTCGACGCTCTTTCTGCGGAAGTGCTTTTCCGCTGGCGTATTCTTGTATCGTCTCGCCCCTATTCCCAGTGGACCGTGACATTTCCGCCCCGCGCCTGACCCACACCGAAATTCCCCGACTCCATGGTAACGAAGATTTTTCTTCCGTTGGATCGAGTGCTCGAATTCTTTGTTTGCCGGCGGTTTATTGATTCCAGCGAGGTCGGGCGGCAATTTAATTGGCATTCTGGTAAAGCGCTAAATGGTGAATAGGCAATTTGGCCGACACTCGAGTTGCACCGGTTGTCTACCTCTCTTGGTGTCGGAAGCGGCTCGATTCTGGTGGAAATAGCAGCGCAGCATACACGCGGCGTACGAAAGAGGCACGAGAGTTTTGCTATCGAGAACAAAACAAACACTGATAATGGAAAAGCAGGCAACAAACGGTGCCGTTTGTTTAACTGTGCACCGCATGCGGGATCTGCATTTATTCAGTATTGTTCGCGGGGCGCACGTGATTAAAAATCCAATAACGGAGTATCAGATGAGCTCTGTGAATGTGCCACGGCGTGCTTTAATTAGTTCTCCGTGCCAATATTTCCAATCCCAACTCTGAATAAATGTTCGATTTTGAAACTGCAATTTATTTTTGCACAGCGTCAAATTTCAATAATCAAAATATTATTTAACTTTTAATGAAAATATCGACCAGTAACTGATGCCACTGAGTAGATTTTTTCCATTAATTTTTAATTCGATACAGAGGTTTTGCCTATTTATATAAAATATTAATATTCTTTGATCAATCTTCTTGTTTTGATTACTTTTTGCTTACTGCAATAATTTTAATAAATGTGGAAATCGCTTGCCAGTGACATACGCCACTGGTCTGGCAAAGGCCGATTGATCTCTTTCGCATCGCGGTCTCTTGAATAATTTAGCGCCTCCAGACGGCAGCACAAACATACGCAGGGGTCTTCCTACTTTATCATCGTTATGCTGCACCGCCAAAGTACCGAAAATAACAAATATTTTGACAACCTGGCTACGAACAGATAAGCCGCACATCCGTTTCTTTGTTAGGAAAACGGAGCGGGTGCGCCTTTGACTGAAAATAGGGCGCCGAGGTGGGTCGGGTTATAATTCACACCGCAACAGCAAAAAACGAAAATACAACTCTGCATTTTTTGATTCCCAATTTTTTTTTTTTTTTTTTTTTTATTGAATGCGATACTGTTGTTTGCCCGCGCACTCGCCCGGAGAGCGATCGATCGGTAAGGCAGATGAAGTTTCAGAGCGGAAAATTAAAAAGTGCGACAAAAAGTGACAGCGACGAGTGATGAGTGCAAAAAGCAGATAATTAATGACTCTCGAGGGGAAACTGCGATTGGAAGTCAAATGCGTGATGTATGTTGACGCGCAACCGCCCTACAAAGGAATTGGATGTGAATTATTGATTAAGGACCCTCGCGCGCGGAGATATGGCACACACAGCAGACAGCTGTAACAAGAATCACACAACACACTTCTTGCGCTTTCAGCCCGGCTTAACGAAACCGGCGCTTGTTATATTTGCTTGGCTGCATAATTGCGAGAACGGACCGAAAATTTGGCATTATAATGAGCCGCGGAAAGATTTGGGATTTGAATGCGTTTCAAAGAGAAGGGAGATGCGCCAGTGTTTCACTCAAGAATGCCACTTGGGAAATCTTAACTGAAATGAATAAATTGTTGTGCAAACAGGGGGAAAAGTGGTTGAGATTAAATTTATATCGTGCAAGGAAACTGTAATTTTTTAGAGAATTAAAATCATATTCTTGTCCTCGAAATGCGATATCTTTTTTCAAATCGAATTGCCAGCCATTTTTCACATCTCTTCTCGCCGCCCGTTGCTGGGAAAAATAAATTGAGGGCTGGCCTGGATGTGCTGAGCGAGTGGCGCTCGCGTCGCCGAGGACGCACAAAAGCCAAAAGCTAAACCCAGAGATTTGGCGTGTCATTCAAGAATCGCGACGCCCAAATCCATCTAAAAAATGTGCGTACACTGAATCCGCAGCAAATGGAAAAAATTTCAATGCTTGTCTTTGTATTCTTCGTGTATTCCTCTGGGAAATGTACCTGTGGAGAACTTTTTCAGCGCCGAGGGATTTTTTTACACTTTCATTTCGCATCACCCCGAAAAAAAGTATTTATAGGAAAAATGACATTGAATGTGGAAAAAAACTGGAAATTGCGAGGGACAAATTTAAAATTTTCCTCGGCCGATTGTTACAGGTTCTTATCAAAATAATTTATTTATGAGAAATTTCATACATTGCTCCGTCCGGGAAACATTTTTATCCCTTTGGGTTGAATTTACCGCATTGCTTAGAAGGCATCTTGGCCATAAATTGCTAACCCCCGAAAGAGGTTGCACAGGGAGAAAGGGCACGTGCGAAGTTAAAAATAATAAATTGCAATGTCGTCTAATACACGAGTGTTGGCGGTCGGGCAATCCAGCAAGAAAAGAGTTGGGCGCGCGCGCTCGAAAATAAATCTAAAAATAAGGTCCGCGACAAGAAATATGTGAAAAAATACACCATGACAGCCGGCACCGCGCGCGAGATAAAGAGAGAGAGCGGCACTGTTCATTGCCTTGTGGTATATTTCTGGGTCACCGCGCGATCCAGGTGATAAATCTCGGCTGCACTTCTCTTCTCCCATAGTGAACACGACTGGAGGATAATCAGAAACCCTTTTCTCTGGCAATTCTTAAAGTGGGATCTCTTTCTCTCCGACTAATTCCAACGCATTCGATAAAAATAATCTCGCTTTTTAAAAAGTGAGTCCTCTGCGGCTGCAGACGTCGCGCAAAACTGATTGTGAGGTCCGCGGGATTTAGGTCAACCCCCGCTGCCTGCCAACGCTACCGCCGGCGCCATTGTTGGTTCTCGCCATTCGTTCCGAGCACTCATTCCGGGAACGCTTTTTCGGAGGTCCGCGCGCTCTTGTGCGAACATTCGCCGTGCTTTTTAGCACTTTGCGCGCGTGCAGCGGAGCACAATCGGACATGCTTTGTGCGACTGCCAATAACATAATTTAGGGTTTAAAAAAGGAATCGATATAGAAGCACTGGCTCCTGAAATTCCAATTTAAGTAAATGTTTCAGTAAAGATCTTAAAATTGAGTCTGATTTAGTTTCAGAACCACAATTAATATTAAATTATTCTATATTTTGCAAATTAATAAACAAGAATTTTATTGTGGAAGTGAAGAAATCAGGCTTTTTCATTGTTGCAAAAATTGTTCTTGTTAAAAAAACAGAAATGGTCACGATCTGCGACCCTATATCATGAGCAAGAATATTAACAAAAATCAGCAAATTGGAAAACCACATTTTTAACAGCAAATTCAAAATCTAAAAATTAACAAATTCAAGTACCAACCTTATTTTTAGTTTTAAGATTTTGAATTTTTTTGTTAAAAATGTGATGTTTTAATTTTACTTGCTCATGAAATAAGGACGCAGACCGTGACCGAAACTGCCGGAATAAAAACAATTTAAAAAAAAGGAAAAAGCCCGATCTCTTCACTTCCATGATCAGATCATCTCCTCGAGTGTCAATTTCTTGAAACAAATTTTTTTTTGTTCGGATATTAACGGAAATGATAATTTTCTAATCTTCATATTGTGCAGGTAAAAATAAATCAAAACAGAAATTTGCTAAATCACGATTTGTTGTATATTTGAATCTAAATTTTAAGGACTTGAGAAAAAACTTCATAAACTAACCAAAACACTTCAAAACTCTGCTATAAATGCAAAAATTTTCATTAAAATTGTTTTTTCCCCGTTTGCCTTCCGTATATTAAATCCAATTAAATCCACAAGTGAATTTTTCTTATATTTCATGTGCCCGCGTTAGCACCTTACCCTGTCATGTCACGTTGACACTCTCAAAGTTTCGGCAATAACAACGAGCGTCGTTGAGATTTACATACGCACAATTTGTAAATGGAACGAGCAGATGAAGGGAGTGCGCTGCACTCGTTCTCACTATTCTCGCATCGCAAACACACACACATAAGCCACTGTGCTTGTTTTTGGTGAGAAGCCAACCTGCTGTGCCGCCGTTCTTCCGCTCAGCAGGCGAAATTTACGAGCTCGGGTGCAGATTGCTTTTTTAACTGCAGCGCGCCGGGGCCCTTTTTCAATTATGGCCGGTCTTTCATGCACTCAACTGCTTAATAATCAGGCGCCCCTGATTAGTGTGATTATTAGGTGGAGGCAGCGCCGGGGAATGGGGTCACGCTTGAAAGCGCGCGCGATTGTGATGCCTCGATGGGCTGCCGCACACTATTGACGACAGCCCGATCAGGCGTATTTTCTTCTCTTATGGCGCCAATTTGGAAAAAGCGGCGCCACAATTGACGGAACGCAAGGCACGTTCGCTCGCACGGCCCATCACGGCCATCCTCCCCGACAAGAATTTGCTATTAAAAAAGAAATTCTTATAGGTAGTCCACGATTGAAAAGTCGCGCGAACGAACAAAGTTAATAACATGTGTGGCCCATAAAGCGTCCACGATCAGTTCGCTGGGCGAAATTTCTCAGTTCGCGCGACTCGCGCGAAGTTCGCTCGTTGAATCGAGCTCTACTCTGGCGAACTTCGCCAGACCCGCGTCGAGCGAAAAATCTTGCGCATGCGTGCTTTTCATAAAAATTAAAATAATAAAAAAGCTCATGAAGTTATTTTTTTTTAATTATTTAGATTTTTTGCCAGATCTCAATTTCGTTTTTTTTTATTTTACAGGAAAATTTTAATTTTAAAGCCAAATTAATTAATTTATTTATCTCATTTCAATATATTTTGATTACATTTTTGGTACCTTATAACTTCATTTTCATAGAAATTAACTTCATTGTTTTAAAGACAAAAAATTTTTGTTTTAAATATATTGATACATTGATATTTTTAATTAGATTGATCAATTGAGATTATAAAATTTAATTTAATTCTACATTACCCTAAACTATTTTTAAGAAATTTAAACGAAAGCTAATTAATCTAAAATGTCTATCATCGCTGTTTTATTTTTGCAATTTTTATTAATATCAATTCTATTGTATTGAGAAAATCGTTTTCAAAATTTGATGAATAATTATTTTTCTAATTTCTAAGTGGACTCATTTTGGTGGATGGAAGTTTTAGCAAAATTCTTTGTGGTGGTGGTGCCTTAACAATTCAATATTTTCCTCCCAACAATTGATTAATTTTCAATATTTTAGCTGTTTTGTAACCATTGAAAAAAAATTTAATATTAAAATTATTGACATTTTATAGTACTCTTGTAAATTACTATAAAAAAACGCATGAAAATTAAATATTTTATTTTTATTTATTTACATTTTTTTGCTGAATTTTCAATTAAATTTTTTGGTCAGTTCTCAAATATATAGTTTTTTTAACTTAACAAGATAAATTTAAATTTTTTAAATTTAAATCAATTTATTTATTAGGTACTTGTGACGTATTAGTGACGAAACTTCGCGCGAATATTGTATTTCAATCGTGGACGCTTCAAGCGAACGAAAAAAAAGTTCGCGCGAAGTTCCCTGTTCGCTCAGCGAAGTTCGTTCGCGCGAACTTCAATCGTGGACTACCTATTATGCATGAAAGAGAATAATAAGTAACTAAATAATTGAAGTTCAACAAAATCTTTGATAAAGAACTCTAATCATTAAATTTTTTACAAGATTCTGGTAGATAATTTTTTACTCGCTTCCACTCTATCATCATTTTTTGTTTTCAATAATTCAAGTAAAAATTGTTCTACGGCGAAAATTCGTGAAAGGTACAATGCGTTGGTAAGGGTCTTGCGATCTTTACAATTTTTTAGGACCAGAAAGAACATGTCAGGAGGTTTTCAAAAATATATAGTTTTACCCCAATTTCTCAAAATTTACGGGTTTTACGGGACGTTAAAAATTGGGTTTTTGAAAATTTCAAACGGCTGTATTTCAGCTTGCCGTGATCATACAACAAAAATCCGGGTATGGCTGAATTCCTCTTGTCACCCTCTACAACTTTGCTGTTGAGCGAAAAATTGTAGGTCACAGGTCAAGGTCACTTTTGGTGACCTCGTGTCCTTTGACCTCAAATTTGACAGCTTGGCACAAACGTTTTTGAAATTCTGAAATAGCCATTGTGTAGAACGTAAAATTTTACATTAAAAACAATGTCAAAAAAAGTGGTATGTGTCACAGTTTTTTTATTTAAAAAATAAGAAACTCAAAAAATGTGGTTTTCCGAGCTCCAGAGGCTGAAAATTAGCTTTGAACCTATTTAACTTTTTCCTGTTAGATTTAGGACAACATGTATAATGACTAAAAGTAATGCCCTTGACTTGTTCTTTCAGACCATGTATCGCACATAGTGACCCGGTCACAAAAGGTCATTGACCCTGGATACCTTTGACCTTACCACAATATATTTTGCAAGTGTGGCACATGGTTTGAAAGAGCATATCAAGAGGAAAATTTTGATACGTAGAACTTTGTTGCAGCTATACTAGGAGCAGAGTTATCGTAGCTCAAAAGATAAATTATTATTAAAATTGTCATTTTCGCCCACGAAAAAATGCGATAGAATTATTTTAAGCAAACTCTGGCTCTGCGGAACAAAGGGCAGAGTTCAAAAGGGCGTTTCAAAATAGTTTTAAGTAGAATTAAAAAAAAAAATTAATATTTTTAAATGAATAATATAGTTATTATTGATGATTTATTAAAAATAATTTTATATCTTAATAAAATTAAGCTATTGTTGTATTAATGAAGAGATTTCGTTGAGATTCATCTCTTGCCGTCAGTGGTCGTTGCGAGATAAATATGCAGCCGCACAGTATGGATGGATAGTGACGTGTTGCGGGGAGAGAGTGCCAGCTAAATGATGAGGTCACGTAGCGTGGCAGCGTCATTCACTGATACACAGATTGAGAGAACTATTCTCAGCACCTCTGAAGCAGCAGCAGCTTCGCCCCTTCGCACACCAGCCGCGCGCATATATATTCATGGAAGATCATTTAGAAATAACATTTTGAATATTTAGACTAGCGATTCAAAAATAGATCCAGGGAGAAACTCAACAGATTGTTTTATTCAAGTGCCAATTCCGAAAAAATAAAAGAAGCGCTGCGAGACTTGATTTAAAACAATTATTTGTTTCTTTTGTTATTCAGTTTTAAATTAAAATTCTGCGAGAGTTTTTTTTTTTCAATTTTATATAACAAGTAGTTTGTAGAAGAAAAGCAATCTCGTCGGTCCAAATTGACGACGGAAAAAAGTTTATGGGGAGGTCACAAAGGAAATAAACTTTGACAGAGTGCGAAATGGAATTTATACGAGCTGACGAGACAGCGCTTCTCAATTTTCGCTCACTGAACACGCGTCTTGAATTCATTAGCTTGTCCGGGCTTGTAATTCTCCGGCGTCAATTTTATCGAAAGTCATAAAACCGTGACAGTGGAAACACAAGCGCGCGTCGGTTGAATGGGATGAAGGGCCCGCCAAACCTAATGATTGATTATTTGTTTTAAGCCGAGCGCTCTTTTTACATGCAGTGGAGACGAGATGACTTCATCAAGTTGGGCGCGCGTTATTGATGGCTCGCCGGCCGTGCAAAGAAATGGCTCCAAATCGTTTAGCCGAGAGCGAGCGATACAGGCTTCTTTCTTTTTTGCAACTTTCAAACGGTGATGTAGTTGCGGAAAAAAGGGACGGAGCAGCAGGACGTGCTGCCAATGATAATGCCGTCACTCACATTATTAAGCTGCTCTGTGCGTGCAGCCCATAAAAATGCTATATCAATTTGAGATTTGCCTGTTTTTTTCCTAAATATACGTGTTGAAAATTGTTTAGCTATTAGATTTGAAACAGTAAACATCATAATCCGCCAGAGTACATTTATTTAATGTACTTTCGAAACTTGCTTCCCAGAGGGAAAGCGGAGCATTGGAGCAAAAACAAAACCGCCGAGGCATCGAAATCGAGTTCCTCCCAGCGTGTTGGATCAAAAGAGCAACTTTTCGAGAGGTCCGGCGGCGGTTTAGCCGAAACGGCGTCTTGGGACCGTTGGGACGCTGCAGCACACGATCCGCATCCATATGCATGCGGAGCGAATTTGGGCCACGTCCCTTCGGGGTTTTTTTTTGTCAAGGCCACCACTCATAAAAACGGGCCGCAAAATGGGGTGAAACATTAAATCACGCAGCGAAACAAGATAATACGTAAGTGGAGGAAATGAAAGGGGGTGGCGCGGCCCAAGTGAAAGCTCCTTTCGCCCACCAAAGATCTGCCGAGGGATGGCTTTTTGCTGCTGCCATGAACAACGTGTAGTCTTCTTCGCCCTCATTCTCTCTCGTGGGGCTCCTCGGGGAGTTTGGCTTGCAATAAGGTTGCTTTTCACACACAAATGCATTCCCGCGGAATCGAGTGTTGTTTGCCACCGAGTTAGCTCGGCAAACCAATTTGGTCAGCCGAGCAGCCCAGAAAGGAATTAGCTGCCGCCGTCTTTGGGTGCAATGACGTGAAATAACTTTGAAATCCTTACTGTTGATGCGAGATAAGTAGAATTTAATCAGTCAGTTTATATTTAATATTAAAAGTGGCTATTAAGAAAAGAAAAATGAGGAATATAATTTTTTTCTTTATTGTTTTATTTATTGTGTTATTACTATTGTTGAATATTTGTCCATATTGATACTAATTCATTGTATACATTCAATTTTTTTTATTGTTCATCAAATTACAATTAAATTTGTTTACCGAAGATAAATTGTGCTTAAAATTGTACTCTTAGGCTCACTGCGAGGGATGTGGAAGTTTTAGCAAAATTCTTACTAGTGGTGGTGCCGTTTTTTACTACAATTCCTCTCTTTTCAAATAATTAATTTCAACAATTGAATGTAATCAATGTGATGAGCGATTTGGACAAATAAAAAAACAATAATAATATGTATAACCATATTTTTTATTCATTCTCCATTCGTTGGTAAAAATTACATTTCAAAAAATTAAGTTTCCAAAAAATAAATTCACTAATTAGTAATTCAATTGAATAAAATTTTCCAGGATTAAATAAATAATAATTTTAATTTCATTGAAATAACAAAATTCCTAATAATTCAAAAAAATCTTTTTTATTATTTAAACTTCTATCGTTTTTTAGAAGTAAACAGAACTCGTTTGTGCTTCCTTACTATGATTTGAAATTTGAATCTAATTAATGTAAATGAAATTTTTCCATATTTGCGGCTGAATGCGGAAGCTCACTAGAAGCAGGCAATAATTATCATTCGCCCTTTGATACAATTACACATTGTAAAAAATTGGCCCATCGCGTGTTGAACACGGCACGGACACACTTTCCCTCATTATCTGTCAGTCACATTTGCGCACACGAACGGCGCGAGACAATTTATTTGAAAATCCACTCGATAATTAAGTCGGCTCGAGTGATGTCGTTTTAGCATAAACGATTCTTGCTGGTGCGCGCAGAGTGGAGTGGTGCTCGTTAGCGTCGCGTACAACGAATGCACGTGGCTGTTGGCTCGCGGCCATATCAAGGCTATTTGCGAAACGTGACGACAATCAGATAAACAAGAAGAATTTCTCGGAGGAAACCAATTTCGCACCGTTATGCGCGACACACTGCGCGTGAATTTAATCAGATCGAACGAGGCAGCTGCTGCGACAAATTAGCCCGAATTAGCTCCGTTTAATTATTTAATCCGGCTCTCGATGGAAACGAACGCGCTCCAAACGTAAAATTTCATTAACGAGAATAATTGGGGCTGCGGCACTTCGGAATTTCCATGCGGCGCACCCGCCCCGTCAGCTGCGGTCAATGCGACGAGCATATTATTATAGCATGTTCGGAACAAAACTCTGTTGATGTTCTCCGCTCTGTGTAAACTCCGGCGGGGCCAAACAGACGGATCAAGGCGCAGAGGAGGAGAAACATCGTTAACGCGTGGTCCACCGCGCCAGAATGTGTTTCATCTCAAGCATTGTACACGCCGCGGATGGTGCTGTCCCGCGTGAAATGAAAATAAAATGCGTCTCCTCATCGCTTTTCATTTGGGATGCGCAAAGAAATCATCATTTGCGAGAGACGCGAACCGGAAGAAATTGAATTTTCAGCGTCTTTGGAGTTTCGCATGATTCGAGAAGATCCCCGCCTCGCGCGGGATCAAAGCAAAGCCCTAAATCTCAGCAGCCGACTTGATGCTCGCCCAGGCCAAACTTGCCGAATAAGAGGCGCTCGGGCCGCAAAGGAAACCACTTTGCTGCTCGTTCGCTAATTATTCCCCAATTAAATGTTGTACGATTTCGCCGACAAACGTGATTTATTTATTTTGGGCATAAAAAGCATCGGCCAAATTGGCGCCGCTCAAAAAAGGCTCGTGTTGAGTGTCAGCGGAGGCGAATCTGCCGATGCCTCGTTGCTCGCCGAAGACTTAGAAACGACAGGTTAAGCTGCTTGTACGTAAGCTTGTTAGATGTGTGCAGAGGCTTTCGGCCGCTGACAAATGCTGCCGGCGGTTTTTTTTTTGCATTGCTGCTCAGCTGGCAAATTAGCATTTTTAATTTTGTGTAATATTTTGGTGCGCTCTGGAAATAAATTTTTTGCGCTTGCCTGGTGTGAAGGGGAAAAACTCCTTCTGTTTGCATTTCTGTCGGCATCTGTTAGCATTAACAGGGGGATAAAGTGTGATGTGTGCTATTCATCTTCATTCATTCTTGCGCGATGAGCCACGCGCGGATCAGCAAGGCTGATTGAAAGACAAGCAAAACAAATCTCATCCGCCTTTTGAAAACTTTCCCTTAATGATGAAATTCTGTGTGTATTCAAAATTTCAGTTTACGCACGCAAACTGTGAAAGTTCGTTTACTCCAAGCAAGTCAAAATTGCAGCTTTCATTTCTTATTTTTTGACATCCTAAAAAATCTTCAGATTTTGAATTTTCTAGAAAATTTAACTATAAAATCTGTTAAAATAATGTTATATTTTATTTTTGTTATACTCTAAAGACCTTTGTAAGAAGAAATTGACACTCGCGAGGAAATGATCATGGAAATGATGAACTCTGGCTTTTTCCTTGTTAAAAAAAAAATGGTTTTTGTTTTGCTCTCTACCAGTTTTGGTTTTCATGAGCAAGAAAAATACAAAACAAATCGGCAAAATTGAAAAAACACAAAATTTTAACATAGAAATATTATAACTAACAAATTCAAGTACGGACCTTTTTATTTGTTAGTTTTAGGACTTAAATTTCACGTTTTTCAATTTTGTTGATTTTTTGTCTTGCTCATGAAAACCGAAACTGTTTTTGAATAAAAACAATTTTCGCAACGAGGAAAACCCCGATCCATCTCCTCAAGTATCAATTTCTTCATACAAATAATTTTAAATTTATTTTCTAGAAAATAAATCTGTATAAAATATTTTGTCTGTCAATTTTTTTTTGTATTATAAATTTTCTGAAGATTGCTTTGAAAAATTTGTAATTAAAAATGTGCCTACCTTGGTGTAGACCCCGGCACTGGAGAGTTCGTTCTCGATGACCATGACGATTATGCCGAACATGCCCATGACCAAGGCGTAGTCGCTGATGCGCTTTCGTTTTTCGAACAAAGCTTTGCGTCGGCCCAGCCTGTAGCCGACGTTTGGCTTGCTGTGCTTGCCAGCACAGCCGGTGCCCGCCGCAGATAAGATTCCAGCGCCTCCGCCGCCTCCGCCGCCCCCGTAGCCGCCGCCGCCGCCGCCTCCTGTGCCGACAAGTGCCTTGCGCTCCTCTGTGTACTTTGGGTATTCAGAGTGGACTCCAACCAACGCGATTCCGGCCTCCTCGCTCGCAGAATCTTTGCTGGACTGGTTTTTCATTGCGCCAGGGATGGACGTCGTCGACGTTGGCTTGCGCAACTGCAAAAATACAAAAGCCTCGTTCCAGCATATGACAAAATTCAGGAAAAAAACTCATCTAACAGAGCAGGCACTAAAATGTTCGATTCTCTACATTATTTTTAAGCTTCTATAGAAAGATCTGTTCAAATTTTGCCTAAGCCTTTTCTAAACTTGCTGCTCTGAATTAAATGAAAAATTGTATCATTCATATTTGGTACTAAATTTAATTTGCATATAGTGAATTTGTGCATTCTGAAAATGTGAACGGCACTAACTATAACATCTGAGGAAAATGAAGGGGACTGTCAGTTGGTGCTGCGGCTGAATCCACAGAGTTAATGAAAATATTATGAAATTATTTATACTTAAAAAATTCTGGTTCAAAATGTAATTTTTTTAGTTCGCGATTGTCAATTTCATGCGAGCGCACGCACAAAAATTGATGGATGTAAATGTTGATTCGCAACGACAGCTTGATGGAAAATGAAGTGTTAGTGTGCTAGGCGAAGCGAGAGTGTGTCTGTAGGCTTGTCACGAATCCCGAATGTGTCAAAATCATTTGCCGACAGACGTATCAATCAATATCGGAAAAAAATCACTCCGCTGTCGGAATAACAAGCCAGATTTTTATGCATGGATTTGAATAGCAATCAGCGGCGGCCGTAAAACAATTTGATGGCGAAATCGAATTAAAATTAAATTTATAGTCCGGTTTTCGCGTCCTTTAATCTCGCACAAGGGAGGCTGAGGGTCTGGGCACCGTGCCAAAGGGCGTATCGTTCAAAATGCTCGCTTTGTTGTTTTACACGCGCCGCGCAGGATATTCCGCGACAAACTGATTTAAATTGCTTCTAATGAAACAACAAAGCAAGCCAGACTTTTAATTAGAGCGACGGTGTGATGAAACGAATTTATTTTTTAGCTGAGAGGAGGCGGCGCGCGGTATCTTTTACGAGCGATAAATCATTCTACTTTTTTTACGGCGCTTCTTATTTGCTTCTGGTTTCCTGCAGATATTAGAATTGACAAGCGAGATCGCATTTGCGCGCCGTCTTTCCGCCGAGAATTAAATTTTGGCCCCCCTCATTCATCATGACAAGAAACGCCGCGAAGACGCCGCGGACTTAATATTAATGGAAATCATAATTGAATTTGAACACGGCTCTTGAATCCATTATGCCGGCGAGGCGCCCCGAGTCGTATTTTCGTTTCATCCTGGGAAAGAGAGTCGGAGAATTTCGCTCAACCGAAGCGAAAGCGCACTCACTCTTTATCTGGCTGGGAGCACATCAGTGAAAAGCGGGCTTCTTCTTTTATCTTTATATTCGTGCGGCTGATGGGTCGGAAAATGCATTGTGCATCTGGAAGCATAACGAGATCCGCGCGCGCGAATCAGGTCAAAAGCCACTCCCTCTCTGATGGCCACACTCACTCCTTGACCCGTTTGCGGCGCCCCAATCGCACGCTGCTTCCTTTCAATTTCCTTACTCAGATCTATTATCCGCTTTTCGATCGGGCTAATTATCTATATGGACGCTACCGTAATTCCCCTCAAGGAAGGTCGCTCGGATGCTCGAAGCGTTGATCGGACGGAGGGTTATCGAGAGACAATGTAATCAGGCCGATTTGCAAAACGCGTGTCCCACAGTCATCTGCCAAAATTGATTGTACATTATTTGGGACGCAGGACATCCTCATCCAAGCAGCAACAATTTAAACTGACACAACTTTGTCATTTTAACTACTACCACAATATGTCCAATTTAAATTGGAGTTTGTTCACGCATCCAATTTTTTACTGAAGATGAACCCAAAATAAAGTAATGTTAGTGTTGAATTTAAAAAGTATTTAAAATGTTAAAAAATATAAAAATGCAAAAAGTTTTTATTTTTATTTTAATCATTCCCCGAGAAACTTTGCGTGCAACATTTACTTCATTAATAAATATTAATGACCATTTTTGTTCATTATAACTCTTTGAAGTTTATTCAATTTCTAGTTTTAGACTTTAAATATAAACTTTTTGCTTGCACGAGTTGCTATAATCCACGAGAAATCTTTCAAGGGTGACAATTTTGGACTATCCTGAACTGGAATAGGTTTGTCTTGTCAATAATATTACACTTCTGATTACACGTTAAAAACAAATTTTCTTAAAATTGTTGCCAAATATTCTAATAAATTGAATTGCATAAAAATTATACAGTCTTTAATAAATTATCAAACCAACTTTTGACTAAAATTTGTAATATACGCAAGTTTTAAATTATTGGTTTTGCGTCTTTCAAAAGCAAAATTAAGTGGTTTTTAATTTTTCTTTATATTTATGTAAATATTATCATATTTTATTGGCTAATTAGAAATGTGGAGCATATAGAATAAATTTCACTTGATAAAAATTCAATTTGTCTTGCAATACAACAGAAAAAGTACAATGCAAGACAACGACGATTTAAATTAAATTACGAATGCACATTGCAAGTTTTTACTCCACTTCAAGGTGTACACGTCTTACAACAAACAGGGTCACACGTTCTTTAGTGTAGCACGACCTTGCATGCAGCGAAAAAATTCAGTGAGTCCTGCAAATAGCACGCCCGGTATGATTGTGTCACAAGTGAGCGGACGGAAAAAGCGTGTTACTCACATCTCAGGCTCACTTTGCTAAAACGAATTTGTGTTCTTTGGTCGCACCGCTTGCACGCCACTTTTCCCGCAAATACGCGTTTGTCTGCTTTTTTGCGGTCGCAGAGCAAAATTCCGGCTCGCCCGCAAAAGGTCCGGTTCGGCGAAAATGCCAGAAGTAGTGCGCAGCTGGGATTACGTTTTGGCAAGCAAACGAAAACAATTGGATAAACCGGCTGCAAAATGATGATAATGACAAAGAGGACTGACCGAGAGCTGGCGCGGAGCAGCGCCCGCGTTGCTATTGTTGTGCTCCATGTTTGGGCGACTAAATCAAGAGTTGCTTGCGTACGTATTACTTTGCAGCAGGCCTACAATTATAAAGGCCCCCCTTCATTAGAGATGCTGGCCGCATATGATGCGCGAGCAACTGGTTCTTGCGTGCGCTCCGTTTTCAATCAAAGCCGCTCCAAACTAGCAATTAGCTCGCAATAATGGGCGACCAATAAAAAGTAATAACATGGCCAAATTATTATTAATTATTTTGATTTGAAAACAGGTGCGCGCTCTGCGTGAGCCGTGCACGCGACCGTTAATTATACAAACTTTCCTCTGAGAATACAAAATAATCGAGTTTGTTTTTTTTTTTTAATCCGCAAGACAAGTATTTGCCCCGGGGGTCGGATTCACTGCGATTCAGCTGCGGGTAATTTTGTCTGGAGGGAAGCCAAATTCATCCAGTTGAGATATTGCTTTCCTTATGCCTGGGGGCGAAGCTGTGGGATTTATTAGCCCCATTATCTTATGGAGGAAGATCTGATAAAACGCGGCTTGCAAGTATTTCCGTTTGTCGAAACGCCCATTTCAACAAATATTAGACATGATTGGCTCCTCTTTCAACACGCCGCTTTTTTCCCCGACTGTGATTTATTCAAAAGAGAAAAGCAGTCAATAAAATGAGTAAAGAGAGAGGCACCTGCTGCTGGCTCAGACGGCTCTTTTTTACAACAGAATTTTGAATACACGGAGGGAGAGTTGCTCTATATTTATATAAGGGATTATTCGTTAATGAATGGGGCACTCGATTGAATTACATGCGGGGCACTCTTTCAATTAAGTCGCATTTCACCGCACACACAGAATGGGCTTTGAGTGTGAATGTGACGCAGAGAGAATTTTCCCTACTTAAAAAAGCTCTTTTTTACTAACTGATTTTTTTTCTCCATCCCAACCGAAATTACAATTGTGAGGCAAAAACGAATATGTGCCGGCAGATTCTCGCGGAAAACATCATTATGGAGAAGTGCATCAATTCCCTTTCGCTCGGGATTTCTTTCAACTCGTTTGGCAAGCAATTTTGTATGCCATTTGGCCGTCGTTATTTCAGAACTGGATTCTGCGCAGTCATCATGAGAGTGCTTCGTTTTTTTCATTCTTATTGAAAGTGTTTCCTCGGGGTTTCGCGGTCGAAAGTAAAAAATGTGGATGGATTGAACTAATGATTTTTGATGATACGCTAATTACGCCAAATCACATTTTGTAACTAATTAAATATATTTTCTTTCAAAATTTTAATATTTAACAGGGTTTTTATAAAAACTTTTAAACACATTCAGTTCATGATATTTTGTCCTCAAAAGCGCGCGACAGCGTTATTTTTATATTTTTATGTTGCGGAGCTTCTGCTGCGTTTGCAAATTCAACCTGCTCCCAGCGGATTAAATGTTTGCATGAGGGTTTAATTTTTTTTCAATCAATGAATAATTAATATTTTTAGTCATATTTTTTCAATAAGTTTGATCAAAATTATTTCCATGTTAAAGAAAAGCTCCTGCGTAAAAAATTAATATTGATAAAGTTGTCGCAAACCGAGTCCTCGCTGGCGCAGAAAGCTGATTGGAATTGCTAACGCGTATCTCATCATCACATCGACGGGCGGTCGGGCGTGCGAGGTGATAATAGCCCCTGCCTCCAGCCGCCTCCAGTCGGAAGTGTTTTGGGCAGTGCCTTCTCTTTCGACGCCATAAAACCCAGCAAACGATTTTCCGGCGGTCCAAAAACCTTGTGCGCCCATCTCTGGCGAAATTTCAGTGTGATCATACTTATTCAAGAGAAAGCCTGCGGGTCTTTTGTGCACACGAGCACATATTTCTCATTACCAAGTGCACTTTGCATAACGAGAACTATAAACAGTGATGCGCGATAAAATTGCCAATTTACTGTAAAGGAAAACAGAATTTCTTCCCCTCTCAGGATTTTGAACCAAATAAACAAGAAGCGAAATTCAGTTCATTATAGTTTTAAAATTTTCTTTCGAAGGAATAATTAATAACGATGAAACTTTGCACATGCCATCGACCGACGAAGCGGTATCTTAGAAAGTGAAACGAATCAGTGTGTGTTTGTGTGCGAGAGATTCCAGACGAAGTGAACTCGCGTCGAGAATGCGAAAATAAACGTTTTGACGTTACAACCAAATTGGACCGCAGAGAACGCGCAGCCGCGCTCGCGAGAGAGCAAAACCGCTATTTGCATAAAAGTGAATTGCAAGCAAACAGAAAACTGAACGTACAAGAATATAAATGAATGCGGAAGAAGCGAGATTCGCTGGATAAAAAGATGAGGGGAGAAATTACCTGGCCTTGACAGCGGATGGCGCGTCACCGGAGTTGCAGGTCGACAGGCTATTTTTGCGAGTAAATATATATATTGCTAATCTAAAAGTGTGTGATTTTCTTCCTGAAGAACTTGAACATTTGTCCAGAGGCGTGCGAACAGAGTCACCTACACATGTAAGGGCAAAGGGCCCTGGCGTTGGAGGCAGCTGAGGCCGCCCCCAACATGGAGGCACCTGTCCGGCAGCACCACGCTCGCAGGAGAGGACCGGGGAGAAAGGTGGCACCCCCCATGGCACATGGTCGATCGGCGCTCCTCAAAACACACACGGATAGGGAAAAAATGCCTTTCGGGATCGTCCGGCCTGCGTCCCTCGGCCACGGCTGCTGCCAGAACTGTGCTTCTGCGCCCACATTACATCGGCCACATAATACTGCACCCCTTTCGGTGCGAGCGCATGCGTCCCCTTTGCCACTCTCTAGCTTGCTCGCGCTGCCTACTCCGATATTTCTTCCAGCCAAATATACATTTTTGCGAGCCTCTTTTTATTCAAATCGTATTCCTTTCCATTAATCAAGTCACGACGCCTGCAAAATTATCTCGATTTTCGACCAAACAAATTTTATATTTCAAATTTCGGTCATTGCGGAGGGTCGTATCAATCTTGCTTGGAATCCTTTGTATGCAATGCGCCGCGGCCTACGTGCCGCAAAAGTAATCTGGGAATCCTTTTCTTCAAAGTGCTGGGTGGAGTGAAATCCCTATTTCGTGTCTGCCCCCCGAAAACCACTCTGTGCGCATCTAGGGCGGCCTTAAATGGAAACAGATAATTTTTTTTCTCTCGCTCCCAATTGAGATTGGGGAGCCTGCGTCAGGATAATGAGACAATTCGAGCGTTTCGATCAACGAAACGGTTCGCAAGCGAATCTGCAGCGCTCTGAGGGTGTCGCTTCTCGCTTCATATACGTGACCTCAGTGATGATTTGGAGAAACCAATGTTAAGCAGAGTCAGTCTCCCAGAAAAGTTCAATTTGAAAAAAAATACAAATTTAAAAGAGGGTTAATAATTTTGGAAAATTCAAATAGGATATAAAAATTTAATTTTCAATAGTTGAAAGAATAGTAACAAGAGGAATAATTTTGAATTGAAAATCTGATTTCAATTTTAATAGGGATGAAATTAAGATTAATAGAAGATTAGTAGAATTTCACGATCGACGATTCATGGTGATTTTAATTTAAAGTCGGCTTTTCCTCGATGGTTTGCTCAGTTGTTTATTATTATTTAAGAAAAACAATATCCTGCACTACATGTTTCAGCTGTGAAATCATTTTGACTGATTTTCACAAGAATTAGTACAAAAATCAATCTTTTTTTAGAAATATTTTTATCTTTAAAGTAACAATTTAAAAAATTAATAAATTCAATGTCTAAATTTATATTAAAAAATTGAAATTTTAATAATTTTTCACGGAAAAGTTTTACTTTGAAAGAAAAATATTTTCTTTAAAAAAAAAGATTTTTTTATTAATTTTCGTCAAAGTTTTTTTTTACAGCTCAGATCATGATATTTTTTTCCTAAACTATAAACAATTCACAAAACGTATCGAGGAAAAGCAGACTTTTAATTCAAATCACATTAATTTGCAATGATAAAACCGTATTACTAATAGTACGAATCTATTTCCGTTCAATAATCCAATTGGCTTTGATTGACGGCAAGTTCAGTAAACATTAAAGAGCGGCAAATTTGCTCATCCACTCAGTCGAGCCGGAATACATGAAAACCGAGTGGTTCAATTGAATCGTTGATTCTCGAGTGTTTGGATGCAGATCGAAGTGGTCTATTTCGTTCAAAACGTTTCGCTATTGAAATTTGCCTAGTTTTCCACTGAAATTGGTTTTCAAATATAGACAGCCCCGTGATTTACAAATTCATTCCCATGGAAAGTTCAAAAGCTGATGGAACTGGAATTAAATCGATGGGAATTCATTTACACAAGAGACACAAGTTTAAGTGGGTGAAATCTAGGCGCTAAATTGAGCGGAAAAGCTTCTAATAAAGTGCATTAAATAGTTTCCTGTGTAAAATTAGCTGAAACGCTATAACTAATTTTATTAAATGTTTAATTAATGCATTTATATTTTTAACAAACAATGTGAAAGGAAAGCTAAAAGAAGATGATGTACATGGACGAATTGTGTTTATATTGAAATAGTGACACGGACATGTATAAAGGAGATTTTTATTGTAATTTACACACGGGAATGCTGCGAGCAACGTTTGGTTGTGCGTCAGGAAACCTAGAAGTGGACCAAAATCAAAATATAAGCAGCTGATTTTGGTAGAGATGCTGCCGATTTAGTGGTTAAGTTTAAATTTTTCGAAAATTTAATTTTTTTTTAATTATTGCTCACAACAGAACAGCGTTTTTAAGCGAGCCACCAAACTTAATTATTTATTTATTGGTGACAAGATCTTGAATTATAATAATTAACATTCTTTATCGTTTCAAGTGACGATTTAAACAATAATTATGATGGAGTTCATTCACATTGTCAAATACTGAGCATGCAAACAGGCAAGTGGACACAATTATTGTGATTTTGTATACATCATCGTGCAATTAGTGCAGTTGTACAAAAACACAAAATTTAAAGGTGAGTTTCAATTTCCATAGCTCGTTTTCAAGTTAAAAAATGGAAAAAATCCAAAAAAAATCTATTGCATATCATTCTCTACTTATTTCATCAGGATAATATAAGTATAACCTCTGCTTCGTAATTATATGTATTAAAATGGTTATTGAGACATTCATAAAATGCACAAACAAGCGTCCTGATGAGCAGCTATGCCAGCCGGGCAGTTTTTCACAGCACATTGAAATCTGATAGAGAAGAATAACGGCGCGAACTCACGTCTCTTTTTAGTGGCATCACTTGCCATCATCTACGACTTACTCTTTCGAGCTCTCTACTTTCAGAATCAAGTCAAAAATTATCCGCACTGAAAAGTATAAATTCACTGCATCAAGCAATTTCAACTGATTGAGATGAAATTAAATCCTTATAATTTATAGAGAAAAAAGTTATATAATTATGGTGTGTTGAGGTATGAGTGTGTGTGCGAAAATAAACACAAGAAAAGGCGGTGATGCAGTTGCCAGCCGAATTGCAGAAAGCAGCCAAATCATTTTGCAAAGGGTGTTTATGTGTGTGATTCAAACATGATTAAAAAAGACACCGACCGTTTTGGTGTAGGTGACCGTTTCACTGTTGGCGTCGGTTAAGGCCCTCCGGAAGCGGGTTCTCCTCGCTTGAGTAAGAGTTTGCGGTGTCAGAAGAATTCCCTGCACCACATTTCCAAATATAAGAGGGGCTTGTTTACAATTTATGGCCAATATGTCATGAGAGAGATATCAAAAAATTTAGCAAATGGGCTGGTCGCGTCTCCAAAGAACAGCTCGCGGAAATTTCCTCGACAAAATTAAGTTGATTTCGCGTGAATCATATTACAAATTGTGCAGCAAATAGAGAGGTATAGAAAGCGTTGTATGTAGAAATATGCAAGCTCAACATGGAATCTGACATTGAAGATTCAACATAGTTTAGTTTACCAAACAACATCTCTGTTCCATGCAATTTTCTGAAAACAAACAGTCAGAGTTCATATCGAAAGAGGAAAAGTGTGTGAGAATAAGAAGTTAATTGCGTAAAATTTTGAAATCGTTTTTCAAAACCATTCAAGTATAATTCATTTTAAAAGCAAACAACTAACAAACATCTCCGACTGTGAGTCTTTTCACGCATTACATAGAAGGAAAGACCATAGCAAGTGTGAGAGAGTCTGTAAAACATTTTTAGAGAAAGATGAAGAACTAGCGCAGTCAAAATGTTATTGTTTGTTTTGGTTTAGCTGCTCTAGGGAGCAGAAATTTAAGTAGCGGTGAAGTACGGGGCACACCAGCAGCAAATATAGTTGGCCCTATTTTCAGCTGAGATCAAGCTAAAACAATAATGCCGCTAAGCTAAGGAGGGGGAGAAGAGAAATAATGAATGTTATATACTTTTGGAGCACTTACACAGCACGTGGGTATACCATTGGATGAAGAAGCCAAACTCAAGATACTTGAAAATATTATCGTGGCTTGGAGTTGACGAAATCTTGATACTTTTAATTTATATTTTCGCTTGCGTCCAGTTTTTTTCACTTACAAACTGGAGTCAAACGGAAATTTGAAGTGTGGAGATTTAAAAAAGAAAAATTGGCATTTAAAAAATTAGAATATTGATGTGGAAACTTTTTGTTTCTGTTGAACCAATGAGCTTCTGGCTTTTGTCTTTGAATAAATAAAAAATTTCAACAAGAACAATTTTTTGTAATTCTAAAATATTTCACTTTTTTAAGATTTTTCAGAGAGAAAAATTAACAAACGGTACTTTCATTTAAGTTCGAAATTCAATTTTCTGCTCAAAGTGAAGTCTGAGATTATCGAAACCTAAAAAGCAATTGCATAGTAATCGATTGATTTAAATTTGTAAATATTAATGGATAATATATGTGGCACGTCATCCCTTGTGGTGCAATTTCTATTATTGTAATCCTTAGAGATTCAAGTATTGGAACTTTTAATGAAGCGTCGTTCTTCCCTTTTTCTTATAAAAGAGGACAAAAAAGGCACAATCTAGTTTGCAAGTAAGTTCGCTGGATTAACCTCTGCTTCGAGAATAAGCAAAATGGGTTGCGGGTAATGCTCTGTGCGGGGGTCGTAAAAGATGATGCTCGCCATCTGTCCTTCAGCACTATCACGCCACCGCATCTCGCTTGTACGCTCTTCTCAGAGTCGGTGCCAAAAAGTCCCTTCGTTGCGAAAATTGCAATGGAAATATCCAGGAAAATATAACCTTTTTAAATGTAAAAAGTAAATTTTATACTTTTGATGTGTCATAATTTTTGGTGAATTTCTTTAATGTAACTCTATTTTTTGAATTGATTTTTTGAAATTATCACATAAATTAAAATTTAATTGCTTCTATACCCTATTTTTCTATGTTTGGTCCACGCCTAAAAGTGGATGAGAATGTGTTTCTTTTTTTTTAACAAATTTGTACGATTGTAGGTGGTTTTAATTAACAGAGGGAAGAACGACACATGACAAAACACCATCACTTTTTACAAAAGGGATCTCAATTATTTTCAGACAGGACAATATATCTGCTAGACAGATGACGAACTGCTTGGAAAGTAGAATTAGCTTTTCTAGAGGGACAACTTTTGATGAGCTAAAACTATCAGCAACAACAGGGTCTTTGTACATGAACAGCTTGGCAAGTCTCTGCTGCAAGTGGGAAGAAAACTGTCAGCTGGTAAACGATTGGGCAGTCTTATCTGCTAAGGGCTCTCTACTCAGCACTACAGTTAACCAGAGATGCTCACCAATGGGCAAAGTTTCGTTACTTTAACTCTCATTAAATTCTTTTTGCTTAAAAAAACCAGAGTTGAAAAGTGTTTGCACACTTTGAGAGAGAGAGTATTTGACTAAGCGAATAATGAAGTGGTGAACCATTGTCGCCCTTTGCCTTGCTAAGCACCAAGAGGTCGGCTCGGGGTTGGTCGGGGGATGGAAAAGTACCTGCTTGAACTGGCGGATGGCGCCATTGATCCTGAGGGAATCGGCCGCGATGCCCGCGATCCCGTCCCCGGGTTCGCGCAGTTGGCGGAGGGAGGCGCTTGGCACCGGGTGGTGACAGTGGATGCACGACGACTCGGGTTGCGAGCTCTGGCGGATGATGCGCGAGCTGCACGCCGGCACCACGTGCTGCTCGCGTGGCGTCAAAACGATGGGCAGCGTCATGTCGCTCGTCATTATGGTCGGCGCGTTCTGCAACAGTTGAGGACAAAAAGAAATAATTTTAACAAACGATATTGATTTAAAATTCACTTTGTTTTTCATGCTGGGATATAAATAATAATAATTGTTCACATAAAAATATATAAATTTATATAATCTAGAGTTCTGCCAAAACAGTGGATTATTTGTTTCGTAACAATTAGAAAAATAAACAATATTATCATGAATTTGTCAGCGAATTTAAAATATTGTAATGTTAAACATTTCCTCGCCATCTGCATGGCCTATCTGTGATCAGTGAAAGAAAAACCCAACAATAAGTCGTCCAAGGCTCATTGCAGCGAATTGGGTTTTTTTTATTATCAAAGTTTTATCCAAATTCTTGCTAATGGTGCTGACGTTTAGTCCTACAAATCAATTTGTGCTTCCCAAATATAAATGATTTTTCAACGGTTAATGTTTTCGTAACAATTGGGCAAACGAACAACATTGACAATAAAATAAAATGATAGAGTTGTACTTTGTAGGCGATATAACATGACGTGTGTGAGAGGAAAAGAATTCTTGAGTTTTATTAGCCGGATAACCTACTTTCGTTTCCTTTAACTTGTTGGGTTTTTCATGCGAGCTTAATGCATTCTTTAAAAATTCGCTTGCGCTGCCAAAGAGAACAATAGAGTCGCAAGAGTGAAGTATACCACCCGCGCGGCAGTGCTGCCCTGCGGTGCAGTATCACTCTCCATGCAAGGCGCACTTCTAGAACACTTCTTCTCGTCCCCTTTGCACTCACTCCATTTCCTTTCTGCTGAGAATGTAACGTGGGGACTTTTTTTATTCGCAAAAAGCACACTTGGATGCTGAAACTTTATCCGTTCTCAAAATACATGGAAAAAAATTAAAAAATTTCAGTGAAAAGAAATTCTTACTCTGCAAAAATATAATATTCTTATTCAATTTTCCTTAAATTTGCTGAAAGATTAAGCAAAATTTGTAAATCTGAAAGGACTGAAAAGAAATATTTAATTTGGGAATTCTTAAATTAGGTAAAAATAATCGTGCTTAAAGAAATTTCACCAAGACACAAACAATTATTCTCCATTATTAAGTCCGTTAGTTCCATTTGATCTGCTTATCAAATCTGCTGTTCAAAAAATTTTAACAGAATTAAATTAAGATAAAAATCACTAATAAATTTTGGAACACAGACTTGGTCGTCACTTTCTTATTCTCAAAGCTGACTTCATTTCCTATTCTCGGCATTAAAAAAGCTTCATCTCGGATGAATTTTCCATGAAACTTATCAAAAATTAATTCCCTTTTTAAAATATTCTCTTTTCAAATTGGCTCACCTGATGTAGGGAGCTTCGGACGCTTTCCCTGGAGGCGGAGCGCGCCAGGGGCATCGCCTCGCAGCGGCAGCGGGCGTAGGGGTGCGGCGCGAGCGAGGAGCGCAGTCGGCAGCCGAGGACGGCGTCAGCACCGGGCGCCTGCATCAGGATGGGCGCGTTGGCGTCGTTAACGCGGCGAGAGTGCAGCTCAAGGTCGGGCATGGAGCGTGCCGCCTCCTGCGGCGGCGGGGCCACCCCCGCGAGGTTGAGCAGCACCTCGTCAGCGGCGCCGCCGCCAGAGCAACACGCCACGGTGAGGGTCGGCGACGGCAGCGCCTCGGCCGTCGTCGGCGGCAACAGGCTCGAGCTGGACGAGGCCTGGCGCTGCGGCGACGCCGATGTAGAAGGCAGCAGCGTCTCGCTGGAACCGACCCTGCGCACGCCCGCGCCAGAGCTTGTCATCTCTGCTTAGCCGGCCACCCCGGTTGACGATGCTCCCATGAGTAACACCATCTGCCAAAAAAAAAAAAAAAATAAAAATATATTACGCATCAATTCAATCCATCTCTCTCGTCTCCACGCGCTGCAACTTTTTGATTTCGCCGTGAAAACGAAAAGCGAAAGTTAATTCGATTGCGAATCCGTCTTCTTGTTGTGAATTTCGACGCAAAACAAGTAGCGTGCCGGTGTGTGCTCGAATCTAAATGCGAGGTGGAGTGCGCGCAATATCGATTTCACGGCAAATCTGTCTGAGGTGAATGAGGGTTTTAGGCTGCGGCCGATTTGAAATTGCAATTTTCGTGACAAGCGATTTCAATTTTCTTCCGGGCATTGATATTGATTGCCATCAATAAGGCCGACGACAAGCCATTATAGGACGGCAAAAAAGTTTTCCAGACGCGTTTCTTTTTACGATAGCAGGAAAATGAAAATTCCTTGCTCTTTATAGCATCAATAAAAAACGCTGCAGACAGATCCGAGTGCTTGTAATGGAATTTTCAACCTATTTAAATTGCCGATCAACTTTTTTAAAGGACAAAGTTTGTGTTGGAATAAATCGATTTGTGATAAATTTCAAATTAGGTTTGCTTCTGGAAATTTGATGAGCGCCGAATTCGTCGCAAGAGCGCGCAGAAAAAAGTCTCGGTTTCGTGTGTGTGTGTCGGGACACGTAATAACTCGAATATATGAAAGATTTAGTCGCGGGGGCAGCGAAAGAAAGAAAGTAGGTTTATGGTTATTGATTGTGATTGCAAACGCGTAGGGGAAGGGAATTTAAAACACCACTTTGACGGCTTCAATAATAAATGAGGAGTCGCTCGACTGACTGACTGACTTCCTTGCTAGAGCCCTCAGCCGAGCCCTTATTTTTCTGCGCCGGGAAAATGAACAAAGCGCACGCCGGGAGGGAATCGGGTCGCGAAATTGAGAGAAAATCGTCGCGAGGGGCCAAAACGGCCTGGGCGTACCTGTGGCTAGAGCGACTGGAAACGGCCGCCCGCTGTGTGAAAATGGTTGGCGGCTGAGAGCTCTATAGGTGGTGTTGGCCGCGAGAAATATATATAAAGCTCTCCGTCTATATATGTATTCGCGCGCTCGCTAAATACACAGTGCCGAAAGCAAACAATCATCATTATGGAAGGGTTCTGTCATGCAACATTTGTGTTTCTGCTAAAAGACTGACGCATGTAACGCGCGCGTAAAAAGTCGGCTCTCCTCGCGATCGCTGCATCACCCCCGTCGAATCGCATTAGTCGAACGCACAAGTTTGACTGTGAAACCGACAAATTACAGAGAGTGAGCGCGAATCGGAAATCAATTTTCGCTGACCTCTGACCCACAATTCGGTGGGTAAAAAAATTAATGCTAGAGTAATTTCCAGCACAATAAATTAGGCGAAAAGTTTATCGTGACCGAAATATCAGTCTTTTTTGAAATCAACCCTTGTCGCACGTGCGATTTCGCTCTTTTTTAATTCAACAATGGGCGTAATGGGCTGTGCGTGTTTGAAACGACCGAAATTGGACTGCAGCTTATTAACGGTCCACGTGCTGTGGCTTTTGTGCCCACTCGACTAGCTGCTTTCATGCACTAAATTACATTATATATAAAAATGTTATTCACGCTGCGAATAAACATGAGGCAACGATTAATTTCATGAATTATGATGGGAATAACAAAAAGCTGAATTAATTAAAAACCAAGGATTTCTGTTCAAAAGCAGGCGCATAAAAAGGTTATAGGCTTTAGCTGCTCATAATGAGAGAGAGGAATGGGGAGTCCACTTACTTAATAATAAAAAGGCTCTTTATCGATTAGACGCGGGTTGGCGGGAACCAGATTCTCAATCCTCTTACGTTTTTCTTTTCTTTAGAGCTTTTGACCAAGAACCGGGGCAAAAGATAAAAAAAAAAAATGAAAGGAAAATAAACTCTTCTGTGTATTAACGAAAGAGGAATATTACGTTAGCATTTGTCTCTGAGCACACGCGCGCGTAAATCGACCGACAAAGCGAGGCAAAAAAGCAAGCGTGTATAAAAGCTTTTTTCGGTACATTTTCAAGAGCACTCTTTCAATTAGCGGAATTGCAATGTGTATATAAATCTTTGTCTTACTCTCGTAAAGCACATGCGGGTTTTTCGGGCCAGCGTGGACCGGAGCAGCTTCCTGTGTGCGGACGCGCAGAGTCAGCCTGCGGACGGCGGCACACAAACAAGGGTAAAATAAAATACAACGCGAAAGTCAGCGCAGCCTCGGCTCTCGTTCGCTGCGCGATATTTTGGGAATGTGAGCTTGCACAAACTGCGAGAGGCCGGCAGGCCGCCCCGACTTGAGTGGCAGCGCGCATACGTATTGACTTGCAAGAGGGGGCGGAGGGAGGCGGTGCGCGCGAGCCTCCCTTTTTAATATTGCACGCGCGAGGGGTGGGAATTTTGAATTTTTGATCACAAACGCCATCAGGTTAATTAGTTTGTAAGAAAGGATGAG
Source organism: Neocloeon triangulifer (assembly GCF_031216515.1). Lineage (NCBI taxonomy): Eukaryota > Metazoa > Arthropoda > Insecta > Ephemeroptera > Baetidae > Neocloeon > Neocloeon triangulifer. The sequence continues at coordinate 1,613,145 of NW_026775555.1, read as the reverse complement.
CAGCAGGCAAAACTCGGCCGCCCACCTTCGCTCGAGATAATATTATTCCGTGCGCTGGCGCCTGCTTTTGCCCAAAAGAGAGAGAAGAACCCTTATAATGAGAGTGTTGAACTCTCGTCGCCCGAAGCACTACTACGATCACATATTTATTGGCATAATCGAATTAAGTGAATATTTAAAACGGTGCCATGTACATGTCTCTGTGCTCCTCAAATTTTTTAAGTACCTAAATGGATCACTGAAAAGTAAATAGTTGAAGCAATATTTGAACCAGTGTAATGAAGGAAATGCGTTTCTGATAAATGAATGAAAATTGAATTTAACGGGACTGATTATAAATGGCTAAAAGAACGTTGAAAAAGAAAAGACGAAATTTAAGTCTGATCCAAAACATGGAAAAAGAGTATAACATTAATTAATTTGGAAGTATCAATAAATGCAAGGCCTCAGCAAAAACCTTCCAATTTTTTGTTTTCTTATGTTTAAAATAGTATTTTTGTTTGAAGAAGTTGACACTCAAGGAGATGATCATGGAAATGAAGAAATCGGGCTTTTCCTCGTTGCAAAAAATTGTTCAAATGTCTCTACCAGTTTCGGTCACGGTCTGCGACCCGACCCTATTTCATCAGCAAGAAACATTAAAAAAATCAGCACAATTGAAAAACACCACATTTGAGCAAAAAAAATCAAAATCCTAATAATATCTCTTCATTTCCATGATCATCTCCTCAAGTGTAAATTTCATTAATCAAATTTTTCTTTCAATCTCCTAATAAAATTAAATTATATTCACTTTGAAATTCTGATTGATGTATCTCGTTATGGGCAGTGATCGCATAAATATCATTTGCAACTAAATGTGAGAGCAAAAGAAAATAATCAGCAAAAGGCGAATGTTGTGAATGCTTTTGTTCTAACGACCTTGTAAAAATCGCGCACACGTTATCATGATGCCGCAAAATTGGCACAAAGAACGTGTGTATATGTCTGCTTTATGGCGTCGTTTTATCTCTTTTGATACACACAGCGTGCAGGCCAAATCATTTTCCAGCTTCGTGCTGGGGATTTTGCTGTGCGCAAAAGCGTGCCAAATAGGTTTTGCATTGAAATAGCAGTGGACTCGACTGCGAGTAAGTTAATGCACAGTGAGCTTTGTAAAGCAAATGCATACATTGGCCTATTTAAAGATGGGGCTAAAAAGTAGCTCTTTAAGCACTGATTTCAGAAAAAGCCTCACAAATTATCAAAAAATATTATTTATAGTTATAACGGGCAAAAGCAGCGTGCCTTTTAAAAAATTTGTTTTTCTTACAAACTGTTACAAACCCCAAAACGCTCTTAGAGTTTTGGCAAGTTTTAATATTAATATTTTTATTAAAAATAAAATTTAACTTCAATTTGTACCGCCTCCTTTATTTGTGTTTCTTTTGATCAAATTTAATATTAATTATTTAATTATGGTCTTGAAAGTTATTAGAGGTATTTTTTTAACGAAATAAATACTCAATATTTTTTTTTTCATAAATTTACCATAGTTAATTAGGAAATTTCCATTCTCAACAAAAACTGACCTGAACTTTGCATGCGGAGAGCAAGGGACACGTATGCTTGTGTGCCACCAAGCTTATCTTTCATCTCATTGAAAAAGTTATTTAATTACGAAAATGATGTCCATTACAAAAAGTTATCCAATTAGCAGAATGCAAATGAATTGGTCCGTCCCGCCCTACTCTCTTTATTAGTCATGCTCGCACGACACTTTGTTCAACTTGTATGCTCCACAGACCAGGGGAATATATAAATATTTTATATTTTGACTACACTCCGCGGTCAAACCTTAAAAATTCATTCAAGGGAAACCTTTAAAATAGCCTGTTGTTCAATATTGTGGGAGACGAAAGGATTATTGGGGTGCTTCTCTCGGTTTCGCGCCTCGCACTAATGTAGGTTAAAGGTGCAAAAACGTTTTGTGAGCCAAAAAAAAGTAGATTTATGCGTGACTTGAAGATCCTCTATTAAAAAGCCATATATTTAGAATGAAATAAGCGATTCTGTGTCAACCAAAAACCAAATCAGGATAAGAAAAAATAATGCATCGTAAGCCGCTTTCAACGCCTCAGGATGACATTTATATCTCGAGCCGCATCGTGCGTATATTTGAAAACGTCTGCTTGCTTAGTTTTTTTTTAACCGAAACACACAAAAACTGTCTTTTGCAACACCCTCTGAATTCGTTGATGCGAGGAAAGGAAAGGGTACCAGGCGGTGGTGCAGGCATATTATTTTGTATGGCAAGGTTTTTCATCGCGTGCGAGTTGTATTTTCTTTGCAGCGCTGGGCCGTGCAGTTGCCGTGCAAATTGAGAGCATCACGTTTTCCACAGCGGTTTGTTTGCTCAGCTCGGGTCTTTCTGCCGTTCGAGGCGCCCCAGCATGGATATAGGCGCCTTGGGCGTACGTGTGGTGGAGGCGCCGGTTTCACCGCGAAATGCATCATTGGTGCCGTCGAGTGTCAACGACGTGACACTTGACCACGTTCAGCTTATCCGTGTCACTAGGAGGGGTGCCAGCTGGATAGGACTGCTCGCTTTTGATATAAAATAATTATATCGCTCCCCCTCCTCCCAATTTATGATTTTAGTGATTTTGAATTTAAAGAATTTTAAGAGTTGTTACGAATATAAAATATCCTGCTCTACATGTTTCGGCTGCGGGCTGCAGCCGTAATGCACGAGTTTTGCAACTATTTTGACAAAATTAATAAATTTTTTAAAAGTATTTCAATCTACTAGTCATTTTTTTTTTAAATTATAATTTTTTCACCAATTCCTTTTTTCTTAAATTTGACAAACTTGATTTTTAAAATAATTTTGGAAGTTTGTAAAAATATGTCCAAAAATAATTGTCTAATTAAAGGAAACAATTATTGGTGACAAAAAATTGTAAAGAAATTTTCAAAAAAATCAATTATTTGATTAAAATACTTTAATTATAATTTATTTATTTACCGAATTTTGTCAAAATAATTTCACAGGCTGCAGCCGAAACATGTAGAGCAGGACATAGTTTTTTCTTATACAATAAACAACTCACAAAACCAAATTCAAAATCACCACGAATCAACCCTCGATCGTCGATTTCTACTACAAAATTATAATTTTAGCATATTTTTCATTATGATCTGGCTTATGGAAAATGTCTAGCTGTGTTTGTTTTGCCTTGGCCGCTGTCCAGAGTGTCTGCTGGATCCATATATTGCACACTCTATGTAATAATTTTGAAAGAAAGGCGTCATCGCGGAGAAACGTATGCATTTATAAGTCATCAAATTCCTCCCCCTTCTACTCACGATTTGCATAATCGAGCCCATCTCAAGTTTTTATCTTGCAGGAAGGCCTGGCCTGCGCGCGGCGCATATAAAAATGTATACAGGGTGGCCCAAAATTCAACGACACATTTTAATTTGCTGCCATTTTTGAACGGATGGAGATATTTGAGTTTTCTCAGCGGGAGAATGAAGTTCAGCTGTGGAAGTTTTGTTGGTGCTATGGGCATCCCATTGTTGCAACGCATTGTTACTGAAAAATAGCTACAACCGCAAACGAAAAATTTCTCTTATGGGATATCCATGTTAATTTTTAAACTTTTTAATTTTTTTACTTTTTTAACGAAACAAAATGTCTTCTAGCCTAAAATTTTGCGAGGAACACGATTCTAGTGTCTAAATTTTATTACGTTAAGTATAAAATAGACTTTTTGACACAAATTTTATGAAAATGAAAGGTTAGGTCAAATTTGACCTCACCAATTGATTCAGCTTGCCGAGTTTACCCTTAGTACCAATTTTCGTTTCTTTACCTATTTTGGTTCTATAAAATCCAGGAAACCGTCAAAATTTACCTGAAGTAAATTTGGATAATTAAACTTCCAACGGCAATAAAAAATAGAAGTCCAGCATTAAACTTATCAAACTTTGGCCGGATTAACTACGTGCTTTGTGAGAACTTGTAATTTATAAGTTAGAAGTCTGTCACCCAGAAGGAAAAATTTATTTTTTAAAGTTTGTGGTGATTTATAGCAAATTTAAAAAAAATTTAATTGAAAATTAATCTACGTGAAGCGAAAAATTAAAAGTCCTGTTTTAAAAAAACTGCGATTTCGCTGGCAGTTAGAAGGGTTTAAGGGCTATGTTTTCTCCAAATGGCAAGTCTGTCGCCCAAAGAAAACTTTGGCTTGTTATGATTTTTGCATTTCAAACAAAATTTCCTAAATCGGATTTGGGTTATAATTTGGCAAAGTCACCGAAAAAATTAGATTCTGTCGAGTGACAGGCGCAAAATTTGGTAATCCAACTCACTGAACTACATAAATTTAAAAAATCTCCGCGCAAGTAGTATGAAACCTGGACTTCTTAAATTTTTTTATTGAAATGTGGAAAATTACAAAATTTTATCAAATAATATCTGCGATTAAAAATAAAATGAAAAGTCCAGGTTGCATTCTACTTGCGCGGAGATTTTTTAAATTTATGTAGTTCAGTGAGTTGGATTACTAAATTTTGCGCCTGTCACTCGACAGAATCTAATTTTTTCGGCGACTTTGCCAAATTATAACCCAAATCCGATTTAGGAAATTTTGTTTGAAATGCAAAAATCATAATAAGCCAAAGTTTTCTTTGGGCGACAGACTTGCCATTTGGAGAAAACATAGCCCTTAAACCCTTCTAACTGCCAGCGAAATCGCAGTTTTTTTAAAACAGGACTTTTAATTTTTCGCTTCACGTAGATTAATTTTCAATTAAATTTTTTTTAAATTTGCTATAAATCACCACAAACTTTAAAAAATAAATTTTTCCTTCTGGGTGACAGACTTCTAACTTATAAATTACAAGTTCTCACAAAGCACGTAGTTAATCCGGCCAAAGTTTGATAAGTTTAATGCTGGACTTCTATTTTTTATTGCCGTTGGAAGTTTAATTATCCAAATTTACTTCAGGTAAATTTTGACGGTTTCCTGGATTTTATAGAACCAAAATAGGTAAAGAAACGAAAATTGGTACTAAGGGTAAACTCGGCAAGCTGAATCAATTGGTGAGGTCAAATTTGACCTAACCTTTCATTTTCATAAAATTTGTGTCAAAAAGTCTATTTTAACTTAACGGAATAAAATTTAGACACCAGAATCGTGTTCCTCGCAAAATTTTAGGCTAGAAAACATTTTGTTTCGTTAAAAAAGTAAAAAAATTAAAAAGTTTAAAAATTAACATGGATATCCCATAAGAGAAATTTTTCGTTTGCGGTTGTAGCTATTTTTCAGTAACAATGCGTTGCAACAATGGGATGCCCATAGCACCAACAAAACTTCCACAGTTGAACTTCATTCTCCCGCTGAGAAAACTCAAATATCTCCATCCGTTCAAAAATGGCAGCAAATTAAAATGTGTCGTTGAATTTTGGGCCACCCTGTATTACATTATTTGAAGCTATTTTCATGCATTTCCAGTCAAAACGAGAGCGCGCCTCTCTAATCTATATCGATTTGTGCATCTCCCAGTTGGCGTGACTCGATTGAAAAATCAATCCCTCGAGCGTACCTTGTCAATTCTGTACGAAGTTCGATCTGGTCCCATTGTTTCCATTCTTTGCTGGCCACATTAATAATTAGCTTCAAGCGCTTTGGGAGCGTCCAAATTTTATTATGCAGGGGTATTTTTGAATTCAACGCATTTTTCATGATAATGAATAGAAATTAGGGGCGCGCTAATTTGAATAAAACGATCACGTCCTTTTACGAGAGAAAAAGTGGAAAAATATTCTCTTTTGTGCGTGAACAATATACACGTTATACACGTCTCTGCACACAAAGCCGTCACCTGAATATAATGCGGACATTTCTCTCTTGCAGCGCAGAGGGACTTATTAATAATGGACTCGTATTACGCACGAGCAAAATAAAATAATAATAGAACGGTGGTTGTAACATAAATATACAGCGTTGTTGATTTTGGTTTACATTGCGTTGACATGTGTCACTTTATCTGACCAGTGTATTCGTGGGAATCTGCATGTGATGGCCAATTATATCCAATCGCTCTTGCAAAATATCGCGTCCTTATTCATGCCTGTGCGGATATTATATTATATTTCCTGTGTTTATTTAAATTCGATCAATACATATATAAAGTCTGAATATGTAATTTCGCATAAATGTTTCCGAAATGAATTTTCCGTATTCCGACAGAAAACTTCGTCAGTCTCATTTTATCGAGCACGGCCGCTCCGATTTGAAATAAAACGCTTTTGTCTCTCTCTGTGTTCCGAGGGCAAAATGCTGACGTCACCAAAAGGGTGACCTTCCCGTGTTTTGCATAAACAGAGGGCGTGGCATTTAAAAAAAAGTGTCATGAAATCGTTTGCTCAAGCAAAAAGAAAAAAACATATGCAAATTCCGTTGAGTAATGCGCTGGTGTAGAAAGGCGGGAGAAAAATAAACGGGTCGAGTGCGCGCGGTGATTGAATTCGGTCACCACACATAATTGTTTTTCGCCCTTAATTATGCTAAGCCCCTTCGGAGTAGTGCCGGTGGTGAGTTTCAGGCACGGGGCCGTGGATCGATATAGTGTGTGTGTGTCGAGAGGAGGCCACGTCTCGTTGTTGATGACGCCGACCGCACTCTTGCACAACACTCTCGAGCACGGTCTCTGAATTTCTGTGCGCGTCAGACACAATTAGAGCGCTCGCCGCAAAGTACGTTTTCCAACCCCAAGCCCTGGACTCGCACTTTGTGCCCAAAAATACAAAAGCCGCCCCCTCCCCTATTGTATTTGTCCCGGCGCGGGTATAATGAGGAGGACAAAGGCGTTGAATAATTGACTGGAGCGGTGTATAAGCGCTCCAGTGCATGTCTTTCTCGCGCACACAAAAGTGAGACACACCGCCAAAGTCAATTGTCATTGAATTACACACGCCGCGCGCGCCAGCCGCAAACTCTCTTCTTCCGAGAGTTGGCGGCCCCAGAGTCAACCACCCAATTAGTCTTTTGGCACCAATCCCGAAATCAAACGCTAATTAGGTTAATTAATTCGAGCTCTGTGTTAATAATAAGATTTAAGAGCACATCTTGAGAACAAGCGACCGGAAAATTATTATTATTTTTTTCATTTACAATCAGTAAAAATTAAAATAATTATTTTCGGGACCTGCAGAAGAGCATCAATTGGAAAAAATGGGAAGAATACCCAGATTCTATCTCAGATTCTATATATTCTATAATTTTCTTTTCGCTGCTCAATTAGCATAAAAACACATTAAGATTGATGAACTTTCGAAAAGTCAACAGTTCATTAATAACAATAAAGGGGCGCCTGATTGATATGCTTCTCTCGGAGAGGCAAACTGTTTGAGTCTCTCCTAATCGAATCATCTGACGCGCGCTCCAAATTAATTTGGCGTCGTCGGCTATTAAAGCGACCCCTGCTTACGTGTGTGTGTTTGAACGAACGCCTCCTTATACTCACCAGATTGGCGTGGGCAAATCAATCGAGGCGGACACTCTAGACAACAATGTGACAGCAGCGAGATGAACGAGCCCAAGTCTTGTGTTGTGAGGAAAAGTGCAGAGCGAGCAGCGAAGGCCGACGTTTCATGATAGCGAATTGGAAAAGCCAAAAGCGTCTCTTGTGTTTTGCAAGCGCCGTGGCTCGCGGCGGCGCGCTCTGCCTATTGGGCAAAGAGCACGACTCCTGCGCTGATTGCTTTGCTCGCGTGTTTTTCCGCGCCACCAGTCCACGGCTTCAAGCTTGTTGACCTCCAACCCCTAAGCTTGAAATAACAAACACATTTTCCAATATGAAAACAATATTATATTTGTACTTTTTTCAATTTGTTATTAATTTTAATTTGTGTTTCTTATTAATTTTTTAACTTCTCACGCTTTTTATTTTTTCAATCGTTTCAATCACAGCTCACTTTTGCAATCAATAATCAAAAATTATAGGATATAACTTTTTTTTTATTTGCAACTTTGATTTCAAGTATTCTTTTTTTCTAAAAAGTAACTTTTTTTCCTCCATGAAAAATAAAATAATCAAATGGCAATAAATGGCAAGAAGCATGCATTTTTATGAAATAAATTTTCTAATTAGAATAAAAGTTGGCAATATAATACTATTTCTCTTGCCTTGTGCGCAACAACGATAATTATTTAATTACTAAAATCTTCAATCCCCTTACTGAACTTTTAAAGAAATAAATTTAATTATGATCACTTTATAAAAGTTACAATGAAAAACAAAATCTAGATGCTAATTAATACTCAATAATGTGTTTAATGAAATATTTATGATTATCGTATTTTGTAGTGAAAAAGATTGAGGTACAAGTAATGACATTTTTCCACGTTTTTCTTAATTAGTATTTAAATACAAATTTTTCAAATTGGTTTCTAGTTCAGTCAAAAATTAGGGAATGCCAAGATAAAAAGACAAATATGTTCAGGTATCGCCTAATAGACGACTTTAATTAGCTTTGCAGTCACGCAAAAACTATAATTATTAAAACTCATTTATTTATATATACAGAAAGAAATATCCTACATTCCAACAGAATTAATCAATAGTGTGAGGATATTGAATTAAAGAAATCAATTTACAAGTAATTGTACAAAAATTATAGCAAAAAAGGCAAAATATTGTAACCTCAACAAGCACTTCAGCTTCAAAATCTTTATTTATAAAATCCATAATTGCTGCAGTGAATTTGGTGATGCGACACTTCAGCATTCTGTCGATAGTAATTAAACAAAACGACATTTGACGTCACAAAGTACAACCTCTCTATGAATAAATTTTAAACAACAGTCATGTTTTACCCAATCAAAGGACCAGCCTTTTACTAAATTATAGAAATGGAATATTTTAAGTGTCAAATCAAAAGGTATTACACAAAAAGCAAACTTTAAAACCTCCCTTCTTGGTAATATGCAGCTAATTCGCAATTAAAAGTGCGCACAACTTCATTGGAACAGGCACTAACCAGCTTGTTAACTTTTTGCTATGAAATTAATAATGCCAGACTTTGAGGGATAAACAAGCATTTAACTTTCCTTTGGGGGAAAAATAAAGAAAAACTGTGCATATGATGAAGAGAATTCAAAAGAATCTGGCGGAATCGTTTTTATTCAGGAAGATTCCTGACAAGAAACAATGTGTGTCCTGGTCTTATGGGAAATTTGGGGCTGAAGTCCTGACTGTCTCGAGCGAAACTGCTAATCGCAATCCATGTCCATGTCCCAGAAGTGATTTCCATCCGATGGTGGGCTCCTCTGCCTCTGTTGAGCGGAAGAATTTGAACCATCTGTGCTGCTGTTTCCTCTACTTGAGGACGAGGATGTGGACGAGGAGGAGGCCGAGCTTCCTCCACTATTTGCGGCCCTTAAAATGAAACGATAATGATTCATCTGGTAAATTGAAAAACACTAAAATTAAATTGTGATGATAAACATACCAAATTGTATTTGCATCAAGTTAGAAAGTTTTTATTTAATTTATTTTTACCTAAGGAATGCTGCAATACTCTGAGGTAGAGAAGCTGCTGCATTTTGGGTCGGCCCTGTCCTGGCCTGATCCTCGTGGGCCGCGTCCTCGTTCAGGACTTTCCTACAGATGGGACATGTTCCATGCTAAAAGAGGCAAAATTTTAGTTCTATGTGTGAAAATTTCTTTCAAATAAAAAAAATAAACTTTTAATTTGAGGACGACTTACAATTTTAAGCCATGGAATAATGCAGTCGTCATGATAAACATGATCACAAGGTAGTTTGCGCACCGACTCTCCTTTCTTGAAGTCCTCCCAGCAGACTGAGCATTGCAAGCATTGGTCTGCAAAAACAAAAATTCAATCCTCTAATTTATTTTTAGAGAATTCAGCAACTCACCAACTTGTTCTTGTGCAATTTCTACACTTGGTAATGACTGGATCTTTTCCTCAGCTAATGGTGCAGGGCCTGTGCCATCCATTTGGTTTAGCAGTTGAGTGACGATGGCGTCAAGACCTTCTCGTCCCCATGCATAGTCACCAGGATTGCCGACAAAAAATCTCCTAATGCAAAAAAAATATCAAGAAATAAATAAATAAAATTAAGATTTTACTACTCACACTCCTCTGTTGTCTCTATCGTGGCCACCTGCTGCTCCGATCTGAGCAAAGTCCATACCAGTGATGTTGACTAATATGTCCTGCAGAATGTTCTCCAAGGGCATGGTGTGCACATGAGCAGGCTGAGATCTGAGTGTCATGCGATGTCTGCGCAAACTGGGTCTGCCCATCGGGTCGCTGGCCCCCATCATGTCTTGCATGAACACCGACATGAAATCTGCCATCCCTGGCTCTGCAGTCTGCAAATTTAAAATATGACATCACCAAAATCTAAAAAAAAAAATAACAGTTCATGATATAGATGGTAATTTTTAATTAAAAAAAAAAAAAAAAACGAATAATACCTAAGTATGGTCAAGATCAAGAATTGCCGAATATTTTCAGCAAAATATTAAGATTACCTCATCACTTGAGTCCATGTCATTGTCTTCATCTTGGTTAGGATTTATTTCTTCGATGAATCCGCTGTTGCATGTTGGACAAGTGTAGTCCTGAGGCAAAAAATTGAACAAGTTTAAATCCATTTCATAAAACAAAATTCTAGTTTTGTTTTCATCATTTCTGAGGAGCCTTTTCGATACATAAAAAAGTGCCAATTTTCTTATCAAGGTGATATCACTAGCCAGTTAAGAGAGACCCACATTACGTCATACTCAAAAGTCTATCAGAGATGAAAAAGGACAAAACGGAAAAAAAACAGTTTCGAGGCGAAATAAAACTATGTGTATAAATAAAAAAAATGTGGAATTCAAAGACAAAATAAAACTTTTTGGCCCATTTGTGGTGGGAATTAGCAATTATTATAATTGCTGTGCTCTTTTTGATAAATTCCGCTCTCCAATGACTCTGATATTCATAAAAGGGAAAGCAGGGGAAAGGGATGTGTATTTGTTCAATTCCTGGTATGTACAGGTACAAAAGTAACATTTGCTTAGACAGAAGGGAAAACGCAATCAAATAATAACCAAATCGTTGTTGCCTCACTCGTCACAAAGGGATACAAAATAATCAATGGCCTGCTAATATGTGGTCTCAAAATTGTTTTCGTGTTGATTCCTTTCAAATCGATTGAAATTGCGTCTATTGGCCAACGAATGCAAATATAAAGAAAACGCTTTATGGTTTGTTGTAAATTGCGCAAGAAATGTAAAGGAACTTCTAGAAAATACAATAAAACTGGAATTAATAAAGTCTTGAGTGGTGGGTGAAGGATCGCAACGTTCATGCCCTCGCTTTAGGATTGCTCGAATTTTTCTCATTCACGCCGTGCCAAGCCCGTTTAGATGAAATTCGGATAAATCACACAATACTGATGCTTACCGGCAGCACTCTGGGAATTTCTACGGTGCATTTATGACAGAAAAACTTTGTTTCTGGAGTCGGTATTACTGCGCCTATAAGTGACTCCGCCATCTCGGATTTTTGTGTTGTGAACTTTCAAGGAGGTTTTGCCAGGCTGTTGGGAAAGTGCCAAGGAAGATTCGTGACGTCAGCTGCATTCAAAATAATTTAGCGGGAGAAAATGTATTAATACTGCAAAAAAAAAAATGCTTAATAATAAAATAATTGAGGCTCACTGCGGTTGCGGTAGATGGGGTATTTTTTTTGTCTTGAAGGTTTTAAAAAAATTCTTGCTGCCTTTATGTCGTTTCCTCCAACAAATTCAATGTTCCTTCTCTACAATCGACTCTATTTTTCATATTTTAATAATATTATTATTTTTTTTTATTGTACAAATAAACAAAAATTAATTTAACTAATAAAAAAAAATAATGACGACTTTTATTGTGTTTTAGATCCCACAGTTAATTTGGGCTTTGCACAAATTATTTTTACTCCTTTGACATAGTCATATCAAGTCTTTACAACAATAGAAGCCACTTTGGGCAATAATAATTTGAAATTTAACTAACCATGGTTGTAAAGACTTGATTTGACTATGAAAATACGGAGTCCTTAAGGTCTTGTCAAGAAAAAACCGAAAAATAATGTGATAAATTTATAAATTTTATATTCACCTAAGAGCATTTATTCATTGAACAATAACTTCACATATGTAAGAAAAATTCAAGGATTGAGTTAACTTCTTTTCTTATGATTTCTTATTGAATGGCTCAATATGAGTCTAAAATATTACATCCGAGTTCTTTGCACTCGTGGAAAAATAATTAAATCTTTAAAAAGGTAATTAACAATTATGCTGATGGCACTGGAGATCCAATTCAAACTTGGCTACTGTGCCTGACGTGCAGACTGACGATATATTCAGCATTGTTAGCTCGTTGTACGCTGATTGCAAAGGGATCAGTAGGGTGGAAAATGTAGGCAACCAGTCTCCTTGACACACGAGGCGCTCCCATATTGGAGTTCATGATTCCAGCATGCATTCGAAACTTGAGCAGCCCAGAATTTCTCCCGTAAAATCTAAACATTAAATTAAGATATAAAATGTAAAATGGTAGCGAAACATTTATTTATTTATTATATTACCTGATAGCATACTCTCCACAACACTTGGGACGCTCAATCATTGAAACACGCTTCTCATCATAGCTGAAGAGAGAGAAATCCAGATACGGAGAACTTGTAAATGACTGGGCGCTGATCGGAAGCTGACAGAGTAGCCGCTTGATTGCTTCAGTGGGCCCACCAAATCTTGCACTCACGATTGTTTGCTTTAATCGCTGCATTAGGTGTCTAGAAATTGGAAACATAAAATATAACTTGTTAAAATTAATAATAAACCTTTAACACAAATAATAAAAACTCAGTAAATTAAATAAAAGGAAATTAAGAGTTAAAAAATTATTCATTAAATATTTTTAATGATAAAATAAATAGGATCATTTCCAATGCCTCTATCAAATCTGAAAAAGTCTATGTACACAAATTTTAATTTTTTATTTGTTATCCCTTTTGACCTGCCCTAATTCTTATGTCTTGTTCCAATTGAGGATAAATGACAAAAAATATTATTATTATAAAGAAAAATTATGGAAAATATAATTTTACGGTAGTTTGGTCACCTGGCATGAATATTATTCGATGGAGAACAGGCAAACTGTTTGTGCAGCTTCGTATTCCTAAAATAGTCACAGAAATTTTCCAACAGAGTTAGCATTTCCTCGGCGCTATTTTCAAAAACAGCCAGGACCGTGGCCTCTGGAATGTTGTAAACCACAAAGAACGAGGTGGCACTGTTTGGTTCAGGCGTTTTCAGGGTCACCACATTCTCCACAGCGTACTTGAGCAGCAGATGGTCTTCGTCCAGCAGCTGCATCTTCCACAGTTTGAGAGTCCTGATGTGGTCGAAGTACTGGTAGAACATCCGCAGCTCGTACGGAGTTCCCGTCTGCCGAGAAACGTTGATGGCTCGAAAGTACAAAAAGGTCAGCAGTCGATGCTTCAGAGCATTTATGGTGGCTTCCCTGTACGAGGGCACGGACACAGGCAGGACGTCGGCCAATTGCTCCTCGTCCCCGGGAAAGCAAAAGCGGCCTATTTTTTGCATCTGCTGGAATTTGCCATCGACAAGTTTAAAGATGTGGATTGTCTGATGCTGTATGGAGAGGACGGCCAGGGTGTCATTTAAAAGGTAGATGCCTTGGTTGTGGGATAAGCAAATTTTGTCAGTCTTCAAGTTGATTGTATCACATAAGCGGCCGTTGTAAATGTCCACCAGGTAAATGGTGTAGTCCTCAAGCCGGAAGCTGCTGTTCGGCGTCACCGCCTCGTTGTTTGAGTAGATGTCGAAGAAGTTGCTCTGGTCACCGTTGTTGCCATCGACGAACATGGAGGAACTAACGATCACGTATTTTGAGTCATCGGTGAACAAACTGCACTCTCGGTTAAGCTGCTCTCCGCTTTGGGCCAAATTTACCATCCACTTCCGCTTGAAGTAGAGCTCAAAGATATTCACTCGGTTCTGGTTGCGGTTGAATTCTGCAAAGTCCACGCAGTCGCCGTCATAGCTGTAAACGGTTTAAATTAGTTAATTTCATAACAGGCAAAATCTTCTTAATATAAAACATTTTATAATAATATCATATATCATAGGTCATTTTTTCTGATACCTTTGAAGGGACGTTCCACCAGCGCTGGGGCCCAGGTATTTGTAAATTTCGATGCTGGTCTGGTCAGAGGAGAATGCCAGAAGGTGACTGCCGTTGGGATTGAATTTTCGCAGGAACACAGGCGGTGTGTCGACGTTGATCAGGGTCAGGTTTGGAAATACGCTTTGGTAGAATTCGCGCGTCTGATTTTGAGGGCACCTGCGGGACTGAATGCTTCGTCCGTGGACCTCTCGATGAAGCAACCGCAGCACCACATTCTGCGATGGAATTTTCCGCACAGGTATGGGCTCGTGAACGACGTCTTCATCGTCCAGAATCATCGGCTCCTCGCCGTCTCCCGATTCCATTTCACGAGTAGTAAAACGCAATTCCCTTTCGCTGTTTAAGCATTAAGATTTTCATTTTTCACAAGTGACAAGAACAAGACGAGATTCCGACGTCTCCAGGTTGTAATTTTGGATATTAAAAATGAGCATGAAGACGAGACGCGTTTTGTTGTTTATCTCCTGTCAAAACAGGTAAAGCCACGCCCACCTCTCCTCACATCGTCTTGATTTGGATCTGTTGATTTGGATAATGGGAAAGGCATCCGAGTTATCTGATTTCTCTCCTCTCTACATAATTATTCTGTTTTGTATTCTATTCAAGGATCTGGATTGATTATATTATTTTACTCATTTCATTTCACGCGCTTTTCCTTTACACATGTCAATATATTTTTAAAGTAAAATTTAAATAAAAAATGTGAAATATTTCAATTTTTTTACTTAGCACTGTCTCTTGTTTCTCCAGCCAGTCTCCTGCTGCCAAGAAGAGAAAGTTATTAATTCTTAATTTTAAAAAAAAATTCAAAAGGCCAGCAAAAATTATTGGTATTTAAATAATAAAACACAGCCTTTAATGCTTTAAGCTTCAACATAATTATTACCAACGTTTCAACCAGTTGAATTAAATAATTTAGTTACAAACATTTCAAAAACTGCACAAGCACTCTACTGTTTATCTCTAAACAGAGTGATTGATATATAATGAAACATTAAATAACTGTGCTCAAGAAGGTAACAATTAACAATAATGAGAATTAAAGGATGATTGCGAATAATGCGACTAGTTGAAATCGAGGGTGTTGAGAAGTGCCTCGCCTGTTTCCATAATCAGGGACCTCAGGTAGTTTGCACTTTGCACATTCTCACAAGCTTTGACATATGGCTTGAAAACGGGGCTCTCGCATGCCATCTCTCCACCAGGCAAAATCCGAACGAATTCTTCCAACGAAAGGATGTGCACCAAGTGATTCAGGGTATCTAAATGTGCAGGGACTTTTTTATAACACTGTTCTAAAAAATATCTTTCTTTTACTAACCTGTGAATATTTTTGAGTACAGGAATTGGACGGGTGAGTCATTGTGCAGTTGTTCCGTTTTCTTGTGCAGAGACCCGATAAAATACTTCCATTCATTTTCATTCGTAAACTTTTCCTTTAAAATAAAAAGTAATATCAAATTGCTAGAAAAATTTTGAGCGCAATAAATGGTATACCTTTGCAAAAGCTAGAAGGCAATTTGGATTGTGCTCTACCAGCAAATTGATTGTTTCTTTCGGGGATACACAAATAGTTTTTAGGGCTAACGCCCCAGACACATGGGGGTGTGATTGCAAAAACTGGAGAACTTCAAAGCAGCTATGCTGACCCAGTTTGGGCGAACAAAGCAGGGACTGAAAATTGAGAGAATTAGGGTTTTTTACAGTTATTTTTTGTAATTAGAGTTTGTACCTGTAGCTTGATGAGCATTTCATATGCAAGCCGTTTTTCTTCTAGTTCTAGAGGGACAGGCACCTTCTGAGAAGCATACCAAGACTTGTCCACATGGAACGGAGGAAGTGAAGAGAGATAATTGTATCTTTTCCCGAAGGGCTCTTCATAATCAGCGGTGGGGTCAAATGATTTGAAAAAGTTCTTGTCCACCAGGCAGGCTAGATATGACCTTGTCAATATACAAGTGCCCTCAGCTACTTCAGCCTAAGGAAGTTTTTGTGGAAATTGAAGGAACTTTAAGCTTAAATATTTCATCATCTTACCAAAGAATAATTATTAGGGAGCTTTGATAGAAAAGACTCCAAATAATCCCTCAGGACTTTCGTTGCGTTCGAGGACGGGGCACCTGGCGAGGAAAATCCACAGGGTGTCATCAAAAAGGCTCTCGTCAGTCCAATCAAGGTCGGCACGCAAGGGAGTTGATGGGCCAAACTTGGGTTCAGGGTCAAGTTTGTAAGTACCGACGCCAAGGACTCCGGCAAAATCTCGGCAATCAGTAAGGCCAGTTCAGTGAAGGCCAACGCCACTTCCTTCTGCTTAACTTCAACGGCGGTGAAGAGCAAACCGTGATATTCTTGCAAGGCCTTGACTAACTCCATAGGGTCAACTAACGATGAAAGAACCGTCCTGGCCTGGTCGACAGACCCTTTCTGAAGGCACAGTAGCACCAGAGCCAGAGCGTCAAAAGGGTCTCCACCGGTGCAAGTGTTCAGGCTCTCTTGGGAGGACAAACTGCTGCTGGCACCTTTCACCAGGAGGCGCTTCTTCATGACCTGCAGCACCCTGTCAATACAGTGCTGACGTAAGGTGACCGAGCTCAGGATTAGGGCGGAAATGGACGCAGGGTCATGTTTCTCAAACAATTCCAACAAGTGAGATGCAAATTCAACATTTATGGACTCTTCTTCAGCAGACTTTTTGTTTCTAGGCAGTTCGCCTTTCAGATAGAACATCAACCCCTTGTAACTGCGTTCCTTGGGCTCTTCGTCAAACATTGGAATTTCTCCTAAAGTGTCCTCCATTCTGATAAACCTGTCCAATACGTGCTCAGCTTTCATACCACTCATGTCATAGAAGGGTTTTGCCAATTTCCAGTGACTTTCGTCGTCACCACTAGAATGATATAAAATATCATGAATATTACTTGGTCTTTGCAAAAAAGAAAAAGTTTTTTTACTTGATATAATAGTCACCAAGAAGTGCGCATGACTCTTGGTAGCAGCGCTCAAGCCTTCGATTGGCCTCAGGACTGGCCTCCCATCCTGGCACCGCAACCACAACATTTCCTTGGGAAACGTGGTCTAGCCTCCAATTCATGCACTGCCTGGCCGTGCCGAGAACAGCGTGGGCCTCCGACAACAGGTGGAGATAAGTGGTGGGGGCGCTGCCTTTATGAATGTTTGCTAATTGGACCATGTCTTGGTAAAGATCTGCACAACTGGGCAACTTTAATGAGTAGAGGGTCCAATTCGAACCACTCTGAGAGCTGCAAACAATAAAATTAAATTATATGACGATTGAAAATTTAACTTGCAAGTTTACTCTTGACTAGATGTGCTTGATGGATCAGAGCAGGCAAGCAAGCAGAGGTAATTCTCTGTGAGTAAAATGTGTTCGACGCTGAAGAAAGGGCGCAAGCCAACTAAGCAAACAGGGTCGTCCATTGACGGGTAGCTCTGAAATTTTTAATGTTTGCATCAAGTTTGGGGAGGGAGATTTTTTTGTATTAATTACTGCACTAAATTCATCTGGGTTGTCCAAGCCTAAGGTCCTCAAAAAATAATGGCCGGCTCTTCCAGTGTAAGATTCGAGTCCGGTGTCGGTTAAAGCGTGAAGAATGGACCTCTCTAGTGCAAGGCATGAGATGGGAGCTGTGAAAGAGTAAATAGTTGGGCCGGAAATGATATCCTCTTGTGAGCCAGAAATAAGAGCTCTGTAGTTAACGTGGTAAATGTATCCCTCCTGCTGGGTCGTGACTGCAATGCCCAGACTGACCAACTCACTCGCATAGTTCGAGCAAAACGAGGAATGGTGAGAAATTTCTGTACAGCAAAATTTTCAACGATCATAAAAATATTTAATGGGAATCTCCAACCTTTGTTCTTTTTATCGGGATCAGTATACATTGGTAAAACTTGCAAACACTTGAATTCGTCTTTCATGGCCTGGTTGCATGTGTGCAGTTGCAAACTCATGATTTTAACAATTTGGGCGTTCAGATCTTTATCTATAATAAAAATAAATAAATTTTAGGTCCACACGTAAAATAGTTAATTTCCAATACTTGAGATGAATGAGATTTTGGCGTTCAGATCTGATGTGGCATCTCGAAATGGTCCACCTTTGTTAGTTAAGTTAATTAGCTGATTGGCTGAAAGATTCTTGTTCCCCTCAGAAATTGAAGGTAGCTGCACTAACACAGGGAATGAGTCAGGATGCAGTTTTTCTTTCAGTGAAGGCGCTTCAGCAAGTAGCTCGGAGAGTCGTACTGGATTGTTTTTAATTATGAAAAAACCAGTTAAAGTTGGAAATTAAATCAATTTTTTTTTTCAGGAAATTTAATTATAAAAATTATATGCACCTGGTGATCTTTCTCTTTTAACTTCCGGCTTCTTAGAAATATTTTCAGAACTTTTTCCTCTAGACTTAGTTTTCTTTTCATCAGTTCTGGCTGGGTCCGAAATCACTACTCTGATCACTAGCAAGTTCTCCTTGGAGCTGCAGGATATCACATCCTCGTTCAGACATATTAGGTTGGGGCAAAAATTTAAATCCAAACTAAAGTGTTCTATGAAGTCAATAAACTTAAGCTTGGAAATGTCATGGGTCTCGATGTTGAATTTAAACACAGTGAGTGTCATGTGACAGCTGATGATCACATTTCCTGTCACCTGAAAACAAGTGGTCGTGAAAGAGAATTCTCAAAATAGTATTAACAAAGTTTACTTGGCAACAGGCCAGATTGTTCGGAGTCCTTTTGACGGGTAATTCAATCATTTCCAAACTGGCCACGCCAGACTGACTGCTGCTTGGTGTAACTCGTCCAGCAATACGGGCTCTCATTCCTTCCAATTTGCTTGGCACATCCCAATTGACGTAAATCCTTGCGTGGATCGCTTCGTTGCCCTGTCGGCTTTTCTTGCTTTCTAAGGTGGCCACAAAATTCCCTATACAAATGAAAGCAATATAATCGATTAGTAGAAATAATGTTTAAAAGAGTTCCTGAGTGTTTATACCTTGTATGCAGTGCGTGAGAAAGCGAACTTCGTCCACCGTCGGAAAGCAGTGTGTTGGAAGGGCACCCCTCCGCAGGTCTCGTACCTCCACGGCATGGATGGGCAGGGCTATGAGCAGCTTGTCAGGAGTCGCCGAGGCCACGGCCAAAGGCTCATCCACAGGCTGGATCTCCTGGCTCACGAAATGGTGCACCGAAATCACACGCACCATGTTCAGTAGGCACGCACCCTAGCAACCTTGCGAGTTCACAGCATTTTAGCTTTTAAAGCTCTGACGGCTGCAACGAAAATGCAAAAGAGTGGCACGATTATTATTTTCTTGTAAGGGAAATTTACTTACGCCTCGTGCACTTTGGCCCTTTCATGCAATTTTTGTAGACTTGTAGAGGGCCAACAGTTTCAAGTGTGGCAGATTTGTTTACCCAGACTACCGACCACGCCCTCCTCTTGAATGACAAGTCGCTCCGACCCCTATATTATTAAAAATGGTATTGCCCAGATATCCACCGTTAAAATGTGAAGCATGATTTGTTAATCAAAAAGAGAGATATGATGTGTACTCCGGTTTTTTTTTTATCAAATGAAATAAGTTGATTTATTATTATTATTTTATTTCAAAAGAAATTAAAACTAAAAAAGGGTACATAATATGATAGAGTAAGCTTTCAATTTTCAGCTAAAAAAGAACACAACTGTCAAAATATTCTGAAAATATTTTTGTATTACTAAGAATTAACAATTATTATTATTCATGCTTGTAGATATTCCACATTATTGAATAGCAACAATATAATTTGAATGGAGAAGTTTACGGACGGAATCATTTTAATCATCATAAGAAATGTTTATTATCTCGATATAGGAGTGTTGAAATAATCTCCTTGAGGACGGATCATTGCAGGAGTGCATACTGCATAGATTGCGCTAACTCTTTGTGTTGGTTTTTACAGTCATTACTTGATTTACCTGTACATTCCTTCAAGATAAGATCAGTTACAAGGAATGTGGATAATACTTTCAGGTTCAGTTCGGAATACTTAGTACAAAAGTACAATATTGGGAGCTTGCATCTCTCGCAAGATGTCGTAGAATGAGTAGACGCATAGCCAGCAGTAAATCTGAAATTTTTTGTTTGTTAGGTTGACTAAAAAATATTTTAACGAGACTCTCACATTGTACCCCATCCAAATCCAGAGAACCAGGCACGCCATCACAGATTGCAACTAATTATTAAAATAAATTAAAAATATGAAAAACGATATATTTTTTAACACTCACATAAATATAGTATCCGTAGAGTAGCCAAATTCCAAACAAAATTTGCAGAAATATCAAAAATGCCATTCCCCACAGCCAGGGCAGGATGAAGCCTCTGTTGCTTATTTTAATGCCCTTGATCATAAGTCCGCTGAACGCGATCATCAGCAAAAAGAGGACAATCTCCAGCCCTCCAAAGAGTTGCATGGCTAAAGGATTTTTTTAGAATTAATATTTAATATTAGTATTGCTATCATATTTACTGTCTCTGACATCCGTTTCAAATAAAGGCATATAGAAGTGGCTGGAGTCTCCACCACTCATCTCAAAAGCTGTCCAAGTGATGATGATTAGACTGGTAGCCTGGAAGGATTAATTTGCATGAATAAAAATTTTCTTAAAAAAATTATTTTAGTTAATTATTGATAAAATAATACTTGATTAAATAATTTATGTACTAAATTCAATACTAATTGCATTGTATTGCACTAAAAAAAATATGTAAGTAATTATATTGCAAAATCTATTTATAATTATACTAACCATAGTGTAAAAAGCAACAGCATAGCTTCCAGTTTTCACGTCATTATTCCAAATGAATGGAGACCAACAGGTGCGTAGAATGGGCATTTTCTGAAAATAACATGAAAATGATTAAAATTTCAAGCTACTTTTAGAAAACATAAGCACTGCATTTATTTTTCTTTTGAATTATAAAAATCTATTGATATGTATATCTGGTTTGCATGTTTTCATTTGGTTTTCATTATGGATACAAACAGAACATTCCAATGCATTCAAAGGCAGCAAAAGGCACCTGTTTACAGAAACACCCGTAAGAAAGTTCCGATTTAATAATCAACTTTTGGCTTCAGTTTCACCGGATTGTGTCAGACTTTTTGATTTAATAATGATGCATACGAAATATAGGGTTAATGATCACATATTTGAACTCACCAATATGAATTTTTCTCAAATAATTTAACGAAAATTAACTGACATCAATTTTTGGGTTGGGCATGGGCGTCGCCTGGGAAATTGTTTATGTTTGATGAAGAGCTACCAACATAACAGAATGTAACGAATTTTGAAGCTTTGGCAGCATGATAAAATTACATACCTCAAGTAGCAGCGCGGAAATTACCAGCTATAGCTACTGATGGGTCTAACTTTCGGTAACGCTTTGACTGTTGAGGCATGGCATTTTGAAAATACCACAAAATTAAATGTGAATAATTTTATTTCTAAAAAAAATTATTTCAACTCTATTATAAATTGGCCATTATGAAAGCCATAAAATATCTCAAATTTTTATTTAGGATAAACAATGGCAGATGGAACCTTCTTTTTTTTTTACCACTCTTTAGCAAATATCTGTAAGTAATATTATCTAAAATTAATACCAATAAATTTTACAATAACTAACGTTGTTGCAGCAATACCAATTAAAGAATTAAAGGGTTCTATTGATTGAAAGTCGATGTTTGACAAAGTCAGTGTTTAAATTTAATGGGGAAATTAGAACTTCATTTTGTGTGGGAGCTGTCCTGATCTCAAGCCGAACATTGATCCCAGGTACCCAAATATGCTCTTCTTCTCGGGGTTCTTGCGGATGATGTCCAGAATTTGTTTGTCCACCACAGCTTGATCTTCCTTGCGAATGTCCGATGCCTTGTAAGTCTACAACAAAAAGTTTACAGATTAGATTAATTTGCACTAAATAAATATGAAGTGTCGTCAAACTCAAGATCACATTCCGCCAGTTACAAGGCATCAGCAACTTGAGTAGGACATTCAATTTACGCCAGTTTTGACACCGTTAATTCAATGTATGTACAAATCAACGGCAACACATAAAGGCGGTTTTTTTAAATTAATCAAATTATTAAATTGAAATGATTTATAACGAGTTGTATTCTGAATTTGCAGTTTTTGTTGAATAATTTTAAATTACCTCTTTCTTGACATCAAAAATCTCTCCTTCCTCCTTCTTGGGCTGCGTCTTCCTCTGCCTCTTGAAGTAGGCATCGTTGACACGAAGGGGAATTTTCACTTTTGAAATATCAAGCCTCAGACTGGTGGCAATGACATACCTCTGGTGAACTCGACGAAGTGGACAAGCGTTCACTTTGAAAGGTCCTGAAATTTAATTACAAATTTTTAATCTTAAGTTGACAGAAACAATTGAAAAATTTGTCAAAAGAGTTTCAGTTGTCCTCATTAAGATACCAATCTACATAGTCAATTCAGACTGGGGCGGTAAAGAAAATAATCATAGACAACTTTTTGAGATCGACCTGGGTTTGAACCAGGTACCTCTCAACTGCTAGGCAAACACTTAACCATCAGGCCAAGAGCATAACCATAAATTGGAGATAAATTTGTTGTTTTTAAATAAAAAGTGTATATACACGCAAACAAACAAACCTGTCACCAGCAAGAGACCCGTTTTAAGGGTTTTGAGGAGGACAACTCTCTTTCCTCGGTGGACACCAGCCAAGAGGATGAGAACAGTACCGGGCTGCAGGGTTGGTCTGATGTTGCGGACGTGATCCTTAAACAGCTTCTTAGCCGGCTTCTTTTTGATCCCATCGGTGGTTGGGTAGTACGCCTTGCGCTTCTTCAGCAGCACTAAACGCTTTCCACCGTTGTTGTCACCCTTGATGGGCTTCTCGACATGCGTCGCTCTCTTCACCTTCTCAGGTTTGGCGGTTTTCTTACCAACAAACTTCCACAAAGCCTTCTTGTGGTACATTCTGGTTCGGCTGAAGCGGTAGATGCCATTGCCGAGGGTGTAGTTGCGAGGCCTGTTGTCGCGCTTCTTCTTCTCGGGGGACTTGCCCGCGGCCGACTTGGCCGCTGGCACCGTTTTGGCACCCTTCTCAACCATCTAAAGGGCAAGATCGGCAAAATTTAGATGCGATTCAAATTTCAATCAAAACACGGCAAGACACGTAAACCACGAGTGTGGCGCGTGAGGCATCTGACTAAGGCGGCCAGTTTTCAAATAAATATGGGGAAATTTTCAAAACTCTGCACATATTTACAAAGAGTAATGACTGGAGAAAATTTTTATAATAGGAATTATTGAATATATTCAGTGATTACCGAAATATTGTGAGATATTCAAGAGAAAAATACACATGAATGAGAAACTTACCGTGCCGATTTACTAACAAGACAGTGCTGCCACCTGTGATGTGACAGTGGCGCGTAATTTGAAAGTTTCAAAAAAATTTGACAGGTTTAGTTTAATTTTTGTCATACCATCAAACTTCATTTACTTCAAAAAATTGATTTTTGCATTATTTTCATTGCAATATAAACAATTTTAAATGTGAGGAGTTGTGAGGACAAAATGAAACTACGCTAACTTACTAATATTAATGAAAACACATTTTAAACACTCCGCCTAAACTCGACCAATGATTGCACCGAACAGAAGCAAGGACCAATGAGATTTCGTTCTGCAGCCGTCAAGTCAACAACAACAATGATTAGCGATAAAAGAGGAAAAATGGCAGAGAAACAAAAGTTTGATCTCGGTCTTCTCGAAGAGGATGACGAATTTGAAGAATTTCCTGCTGAAGGTGAGCTTTAAGACATAAGAAATAAATTTTTTATCATTATTTCGTGTTATCGTTAAATTACTTTGGCAGAAAAAATGATTTATCTTACACAAATTTGGCACGTCTTATTTTGTCATGGCGCATTGCGATGTTTTATTTTCACACTTTGTTACCCTTTTCAACTCGCTTTGAATCGGGTATTTGTTTTTTCTATAAAATTGATAAAACTAAATTTTTTTACAGACTGGACAGGAAAGGACGAGGATGACCAGGACGTCAATGTTTGGGAGGATAACTGGGACGATGACAATGTAGAAGATGATTTCAGCAAACAATTAAAGTACTTGAATGAAGCATTATAATTATGGCTGTATTAACTTTATAATTTTGTTTCAGAGCTGAACTGGAGAAGCAAGGATCAAAGATGGATCAGTGAATGTGAGAGGGATATTCAGGGATGCTTTCTAAATCCGTGCGCCGGAGTGCGTTGTGAATGGTTTTAATTTAATTAAAAAATCTTATATATCAGCTTTAAAAATAATCATATTTAATTAATCCATTTCCAAGACATACTTAAAAACAACCAAGTCGCTGCAAGTCGCGATTTTTTTATCCTAGTTTAAAATCATTTAACCTTGGCGCCCGACACGTACACTTGCTTTATGTTTCGGTCGTCAGCAAGATAGACAAATTTCTGGATCAGTTCGAGTGTCGAGTACTCCTTGATGAGTTCTGACGGACCAGCATCCATGTCGACCAAAATGGCATCAAACTCTTTTCCTGGTACAAAGTTTCCAATGGCTTCATCCAATGCCAGAGCTGAAATTACAGTTTTAGTTTTCTATTCTAAGATTGAAAAAATTTCTAAACCTTGAGCGCCTCCAAGGGTTGCCAAGTGAACAACATGTTGGAAGTCCAGAGGCTTGTAGTCGGCCTTGTTGAAGGAAATGCAGGTGGAAACCGATAGAGCCTGTCGCATTGCATCCATGATGGAGTGTCCGTATCCACCAGACATGTCTAAAATTTTATAGAATCAACTCAAAAATTTGATCTAATTAATATCTTTACCAGTTCCAAGACCAACTTTAACGTTGTGATGCAAAAGTCTCTTAACGTCGCACATTCCACTCTGCAGACTGGTGTTTGAATTGGGACAGTGGGACACGGCAGTGCCCGTCTGAGCTAAAAGCTGCAACTCCTCATCCAGCAGGTGCACTCCGTGCGCCAAGATGGTCTGTTAAAAGGTTCTTATCAACATTATCCGATCAGTTAGAGGTTGTCACCTTATTTGTAAGAAGTTTTGCTTTCTGATAAACCTCGGCGTAGTTTTTACTTTCCGGAAACAGTTCCTTAACGAAGGCAATTTCTCCCAAGTTTTCAGAGATGTGCGTCTGAAATGACAATTTTTTCCTTTTATTCTCTCTTTACCAAAATCAATTTAAACCTGAATGTGCACATCATATTTCTCAGCAATTTGGCCAAGCTTCAGCATCAAATCTGCATCACAGCTGATGGCAAACCTTGGCGTGATGATGGGCTGCACCCTAGAAACCTGAAAGACTTGACCTTAAAATTGCTCTTCACAAATATCTGCTTCACCTGCAGCGCCCTGATCTCCTTGATGAAGTCTTCGGTGTCCCTCGTTGAGTTCTGGGTGACCTCTCGGTAGTTTTCTGGACTGTTGGCGTTCATGTTGACCTTACCAATGAGTGCCCTTTGACCCTGCTGGACGCACTGCCTGGCCAGAATCAGGGTGCTGCCCTTGTGGATGGTGGCGAAGTAGCACGCGGTTGTCGTTCCTGCACCCAGGGTCCTT
Organism: Neocloeon triangulifer; assembly: GCF_031216515.1. NCBI lineage: Eukaryota > Metazoa > Arthropoda > Insecta > Ephemeroptera > Baetidae > Neocloeon > Neocloeon triangulifer. The sequence goes on along the minus strand of NW_026775555.1, from coordinate 1,587,225 downwards.
TTCTATTTTTTTTTTTTATAACAAAATAATTAAAACCAGTTTTACTTCAAATAAAAAGTGATTTCTCACCACAACGGCCTCATAGACCTTTTGAGCCATCGTCTCGTTCGAGTAACTCGCTTCCAGGGGGAAGGTGTAGGTTTCGAGCCACTGCAGCAGGGTTTTGTCGTAGCCGAGTCCCACGTTTGGGTACTGCGGAGCGTGAACGTGCGTGTCAATCAGGCCAGGCATCAAAAATTGGCTGCAAAATATAGCAGAAAAAAATTAGAAACTTGAGCCAAGCGGCTGCTCTCAAATTACCCTTTGGTCATTTTCACGACGTTTGCCTGCGAAACCTGATGCCTCTCAATCAGCCCAGCAAGGTTGTCTTCCGGTTCGAGGCAGACGATCTGCGCAACCCATTTTAAAATTGAATATTAGTTATGTAACAAGTCAGGGTTCTCACCTTGCCATCTCTGACAATGAGGACGGCGTTGGTGTGCACATCAAGTTGGCCAAACGTCCCCAGGGAGTGGACAATTTGTCCGACAAATGCGTAAGTGGTCATTTTTTTCTGAAAATAAATTAAAAAATTATGAATATATTTTTAATTATTGAATTTAAATCTAAAATGCATTTTCTTTCTATCAGAGGAAAAATACATAAAAAAGTCTCTTTAAAAATTTAATAAATTAATATCATGGAAAGGTGGAAAAGCCATATCTCTTCGTTTCCATATAATCATCTCCTCAAGTGTCAATTTTTTTTAAACAAATTATTATTATTATTTAAATTTTGCCCTGAAGAGTTCCAAGAAATAAACTTAATTTTAAATTTCTGAAACTTTTCATAAGAAATTAAATTGCGAACCCAGCGCACAATTTAAATAAGTTATATCTAAACCAATTTAAACGTTTGTAATGATTTGGTACAGACTTTGAACACCCTACTTGAAAATGGATTAACCCCTGCACTATGACCATCTCTAATATTGTAAATAAGCTTCTGCAGTTTTGGCGCCTCCAAATATAAACAAAATCGATTAAAATTCGAAGAAATTAAGTACTTCTGAATGGAAATCAGAGATCAACCTGTTGCGCGAAAAAGGGAGTTGCTGGGTTGTTTCCTGCCCGACCGAGTTAGCAACACTGACGAGCTTATAGCTACACTCTCTGTCCATGTTCAGCTGGGGCAAAATTTTTTTCTTATCAGCCGGGCGCATGGTGCGGATGCGGAATGCTACATTAATTAGATCTCATGACCCGCCCGCCCGACTTCTTGCCTCGCCTCCTATAGTTTTGGTAAACAGCAAGCCAGAGCGATTACATAATAACTAAAAAAAAAGTAGTAAATTGCTCTATGCTAATTTTATAGGGTTTGCCACGCGTAGGAAGTTTTGCGCCAAACTAGTAGTTGCTAAGAGGATCTATATATATTTTTATTATGGAGTGCGCGTGACTTGTTTGTGCAAAAAGAAGAAATAGCGCAGGAACCACTTCTCTGTAAAAGTTAAAAAAAAAATGGAAGGATTTTACGTAGTCACATGACAAAGGTGTAGAAATCAATTAGCAAAGCATTCCTATTTCCTGGCATTTTTTTAAAGTGATAATTATTTTAATTTTCGCATTTTTTTAAAAGTGGTTCTTTTTTATTTTATGTATTGAGTATGAATGGAAAAAAATAAAACTAATTTTGAACCTTTGTTTCAATAATTTCAAGTTTTGCGCCAATTAAATTTTTATGCAAACTTAATCTAACATTTTTAAAAAAATTAAAACCTTCTATTTGTGCACAGTTCCTCAGTTTAGAAATTCATGCAAACAACATAATATGTGACTCTTTGATAAATTTTTTTGAATTTTTCCCTTTTATTACTCTAGCTCGGCAACTAGATAAAATTTAATTTGGAATTTTTGACTGATGATTTTTGATTAAGTTGAAAAAAAATCGGGTGGTGCCTTCTGCACCACTAATAAAGGGCACAGGCCGACAAGACTTACAATTAGTCTTGGCCTAAAAAAAAAAAATGATAAATAAATTGCTTCCAAATTGGGCCCGAGTTTTAGTACGAGTTGTTTTGCTAGAGCTCCCAATGCGACTTTTCCATTTCTGCATGAATTGTTGCAAAAGATTAAAATTAATTGAAATTAATTGCAATAATTTTTTTGAAGAGCTACAGAAACAGATGATTTTTTAATATTAAATAAATAAATAATTTCCAAATTAACATATTTCGATATTTTGGAAAGGAAATTGAGAAAAGATTTATGATAAAAAATAAAATAATCAAAAATAATATTAAAATAACTTGGGCCCCCATTTGAGGGCACAGGCCAACAAGCAAGACTCTGGTTTAGTCTGACCTTAAAATATGGAATCATAGTATATGAAATTTCTGAAACTATGATAATTTTGATAATATATTGCTCTGTTTTTCTGCGAAAATTGTAAGTTAATTAAAAAAAATCAGCAATAAAAAATAATAAAATTTTTAAATGCAATATACACTTGATCTAAATCTAAATAATTAAATTTATCCCTTTCTTATGTTTTTTTCTTTTAATAATTAACACTTTGTTTTTATAAAGAGTGTTGATGTAAAATTAAAATTATTTAAATTAACGGAGGAATTTTAATTAATTTTAGAAATAATTTAGGTTTTATGAGAAATGAAAGGGTTTCAGGCTTAGCCGAAGATGTCGCTTACTGTATAGTCTTGGTGGAAAAAGCAGGCGCAAGAGAGATTTCTCCTCCTTTTCTCTGCGTGTCCGTCTAGCAACACACGTGCCGCCGCGGCCTCGTAAAGAAGCAGGTGACGCTGCTCTCTTGAGCAGAGAGAGAGGGAGGAGGCGGAGGAGTGGTCGACTTACGGACGGTCGCGGAGACGGACAGCCGGAGAACAAGTTTCCTGCTTCGGCAAATTGCACTCGGTCGTTGTTGTTTCGGTCTCGCGAGGTACAAAAAAAACTGGTCTCGTTGCTGAGACGATCGGGCGAGAGAAGACAATCGCGAGCCGATTGAGCAGGGGCAGCTACGGCGCCGTCGAACCTGAGGAGATTATGGTGTGACAGGGTGTGCAGACAGACATGGGGTTCTCGACGGCGCTGCAGGGCCAGGGTGCCCACGAAGTGCTGCTGCAGAGGCAGGACGCCGAGCTGCGGTTGCTGGACACGATGCGCAGGTGCCTCGCCTCCAAACTCAAGTGCGACCGCGATTTCGCGCAGGGGGTCGCGGGGGTCGCCGCGCAGGCCACCAAGAGGGACTGGAACGACGAACTGCAGGACAGCAACCTGGCCAAGGTAATAATTATTTTTAAATGAAAATTTAATCTTTTTTATTCAAATATTTATTAAAAATTTGTAATTTTTATTTTAATTATGTGCGTTCTTTTGATTTGTTTGCGACAACTTATTAATTAATTTTGATCAAATAATGTTAAATTCTAGTATGGAGTTGGGGACAAGTTGAGATTCCCTCAATAAAGTATTTTTATCTTCTTATCAGCTTTTTTTAGAAAAATGTTTTATCTTTGTTTTGTCAGAAGTATTTTACCATGTTTGATGAAACTTCATTTTTTTGTTAGATCTCATTTATTTACAACTAACGTAAGATAAGTTTTTATTGATTAGTTTTCTCAATTTCTGATCTTCTTGAATTATAAATTTTTTTATCTTTTTTATCACGTCTAGATCTAGATGTAAATTTAAGTTTTATTTCAATTGTCATCCATTTTTTTGTTATACAAGTAAATAACATTGACAGTGACATTGCCGTGTGGTTACGTAAACAGAATGAATTTATAGCACATAAATAAAAACAAAGAATGAGTTAAAATTTAAATTAATTTTACTATAACAAGCTAAAATAGTTAATAGTTTGCTAAAGTTAATAATTGAAATTATTTTTTTGCGTTTTTTTTTATGTTTTGGAAATTCAATTTTTTTCGGCAAGTTATTTATTGAAATAATATCTACTTAAATATCACAATAAGTCCAATATTTCCAACATAAAGAGATTAAATTTTTTATTCTTAACTTCAATTTGTATTTTTACCCAATGTCGGACTTTTAAAGAGAAAACCTGCTTTACTGCCTTGACCGTTTCTAATCGACTGCAAAAGCATCTTCTCTTCGGAAACAACATTCATATACATCGATTTACATCAGCATAAAAACTCAAAGATAATCTCCGTCAACTCAAATACATTAATTAACCTTTGCTGCGGAGAAATTAGATTCAGTCTTGTAATTACATAATTTATATCACTTTATTGAGCCGGACATGATTATAATTAATCAGGTCCCCGAAGATGAAGAGTGGCTTTTATTTTTTTTTCTTTCCACCGCACTACACTTTTTTGCCTACTTTTCGCTACTTCTAACTGATCAGAATTATAAGTGACCTTGATCATTTAGGATTTGCCAAACAGGTTTTTGCAAAGGTACCTCTCTTCGTCTTCCACAAGTTGCATGCAAATAATGGGACGGGCTTTCTAACCTGTTTACAAGTGCGGAGGAGTTGAAAGTTGAAGCCATCAAACAATTTTTGACTTTGCTATATTTTTTTTTCGCAAATTTTCCTCTTAACGAAATTTTTAAAGACGTCTTTTGCGCTTTGTTTGATAAGCTTATCTAAATCGGGTTAAATAAGAAAAATGCAATGCTTCGTGTTAAGATTATAATTTTTTAATTAAGTTCAGGTACCTTATCAAAACACTCGTGAAAAGAATGAGCGCACACAGTTTGAAATTTAAGGTCAAGCAACCCCAAGATCACGTTAAATTGTTCAAGGATGAGTAAAATAGGTGACTTTTATGGGCGAAATAGGCGCCGATTTAGGCGATTTTTCTCAGCTGATGTAGGTGATTTTATTTTCGCCCAACAAAATTGTATATTTTTATTTTTATCTGTTTATGCTTCAAAAATTTTTGTCTAGGCCATGTTTCTGTGTATTTGACATTTGAATTTCTTAAAATAAATATATATAATAAAAGGTTTTAATTTTCTCACATAGATATGAATTACGTAATTTTTTATAAATAATTACGTTTTCTAGAGAGCCAATTTTATTCGGTCCTTAATCATATTTTCATAAAAGGTTAAAAATTTGATTGTCCTATTTTCCCCATCAGTCTAGTTATAGAATGCAAAGTTGATTTGTTGAAAATGAATACGATTTAATTACATGCTAATTTACCCATTGATGAAATGAAAATTATTTTTGTCGCAAAACTGCTACATCATCGAAAGTAACAGGATAAAAGAAGTAAAAATGATCCCTTTTTGTTCGCAGGCCTGGTGCGGTTTTGCGACGGGTCTGTCCGACCTGGCGCGGGAGGTGCGCGAGGGCGCCGAAAACCTGGAAAACAAGGCGCTGCAGGCCCTCAAGGGGCTGCACGAGTCGCGCAGGGACGCGCGCAAAACCTACCACGAGGAGCACCTGAAAATCATCCAGCGACTATCGAGCGTAAGTTTCATCCACTTTGAATTAAAAAGAAAGGAATTCGGAGGAAAATTATTATATATGAATATTCAAATCACGGCCGCAGGCTCTGCTGCTTTTATATTATGGTCTGCGCCATTGGCGCTTTTTGTTGGTTGCGGATCTGCCGAAGGTCGCTGCACGCAACCCGCGTTTTTGTTGCTCATTATAATTTGTGTCGCAAGTTGCTAGTGTCCGTTCCCACTGCAATTTGAATCCCCAAGAGACACTCAGTCAGTTCCTCTATTGTCTGCCGCGAACAAGAATCATGCACCGGTGGTGAGTGTTGCAATTTGCAGGAAGTTGTAAATGAGTGGTGGTCACAGACACAAACAATATATGCACTTTGTTTTCGTAACCATATTAGTTTATCATTGAGCCATCAGCAATTTAAATACTTTTATTATTTCCTTTAGACATTTAAATCGTCTTTTGAATAACACTTCTAACAATAATAATTTTCGCTTTATTCGGAAAGAACATTCTATGTTTGCACCAAAGGCGTGTAAAATTTGTACTTCAATTATTAAATAAGTAATAAAAAAATAATAAAATTCTTTGAATGTTCAACAATAATATCAAATTGAAAATATATAATGATCATATATATTAAATTACAAATTATTTGCAGTGTAAATTGTCTGCGATTAAAAAAAAATCTTTTTGAAACTTTTTTACTTTGGTCCAGCATAAATTTGCTGATATTTTTTTACAATATGCTACTATGGAATGACTCATGGAAGTTGTTAGTTAGACTTTTTTTGATTAAATTAATAAAGAACCTTTTTCATTGCTAAAAAGTGTGACTTCTTCAAATCTAGATGAAATTCTCTCAGCAGGAAGCAATGGCAACAAGATTTAGGACAAATGCATTTAGGAGAAATGAAAAACAATTTTAGGACAAAAAGTTTAGGAAAACAATTTTTAGGACAAATGAGTTTTTGAACTTTTAGGACAACTGAAATTATGAGCAATGCGGGTCTCCCTCTCAGTTTGAAGCTTTTACTCTGCTTTTACTTTTCATTTTTTTTTTCCGAAGAGTTTCTATACGTCAAGGAAATAAATATTAGATGAAATAATCTATTTTCGGATGTTCTCTCAACCATTTGCAACTTGACCTAAGTTAATAGTAGCATCCGAAGAGGTTAGAAAAGAGATCAAGTGGCGGCGTCTCGGCAAAAAGACCATCAACATCTTTTCAACGTCCAGTTGGCTCTTGATCAAACTCTCTTTTCCAAGCGCCGCCGAGAAGAATTTCCATCTTGTGTGTGCAGTTCATTTGCTTTACACGCTCTCAGAAAATTGAATGCGCGCGCGGATGAAAGTTTTAAATTAATTGTGTTGTGCGTTCGTTTTGTATGTGGAAGTGAAAAGAAGAGTGTACGCACATGATCGTCTCGGACGCAGAGGATAAAGCCTGATAAAAGGAGAAAGCTTTCGCTCTTTTGCCTCGCAGCGACTGATGATTTGGAAAGGTCACAAATAATAAATTTTGGCTTTTCCCAATAACCTACCGGCCTAAAGTTGATAATCACAAACGTGAACGTGAATAATAGAGGCGCAGAGAAAACAAAAGAGATATAATTTTAAATATTTCCAAATGCTTGTGACTCCTCCCCAGAAAGTGCCAAGTTTAATTTATTTGCCTTTAAGATAACAATCTTTTCCTCTCCAACAATCTTTTCTTCTCCAACAATCTGAATTTAATAATTCAAAACTTTACTAGGATATTGTACAATTTCTGACTTGAGTTACGGAATTTTGATTGGAGAGTGCAGCTGTTATTGAATAACAGTTAGAGAAATATTTGTCTAACGTGAATTTTGCTATGAAATATATGTCTTGTGGCCAAATTAGGCCGCTAATAGGCTTGTGCTCACTTTTCGCGCCGAGTCATCGCATCCGACTTGGAATTAAGCGTCAGCAGGAGTGAACATGCAAATCCGACATTATTTACTGGACAAAATAGCGGTCCCTTCGCCCGCATGCAAACTTTTGCTCGTCGCATCATTTTTCTTTCTTTCTCAATTCTCGCGCTTCTGCGAATCGCCTCTCCGTTTTAATCACACCCAAGGCGCCATTGTTTCGCGACCAACTAACCAAATGTCAATTTAGTTCTCGGAATCATTTGCCACATCACAGAGCTTTGTTTTCAAACGACGATTGAAAATGCCAAGCAGTGTGTTTATGTGTGGCGCCAATTATCATTTATAAATTGCTCGTAAACGCTCATTATTCATTCAAAAGTCGTTCGCTTGATTGGTTTTAAGCGCCTTTTTTCGCATTCGTTTTGAATTCCTGCAACATAAAGTTACTGGAGTCTGTCCAAAATGTGAACCGTACTGTTATGTGTGCCGGTTTTTTGTCAAACGCAGCAATTTTCTGCACAAATTTTAAAAATAAATAAGAATAAAATTATTTTAAATCAAAATCTTAATATTTTGATCAATATTATTAATAACAATATAATTTTAAATCAATCGATGTAAGTTTTTTTAATTCATGAAAATTTCTGTAGAGCAAATTAAATTTTTGCGTAAATCTATTTTCACAGTAAGCGCTAAAGCAATTTGAAAATTTTAATACAAAATAAATGCTAAAAAAAATAATAATGGATTTATTGCAAATCTTTTTGGCGATCACGATTATGTATTGCGGTGCTTTTGATCCATAACATCCGTTTTCATCAGACTATTTCTCTCCAATATAAATTCTGATTGTTCTTTTAAGTGGAGATAATTTTGAAGATTATAAATAATGACGTCTAAAAATATTAATTGGTGCAAGATGAAATCGCCAATCAATCAGACGCTTGAATGGGTTTTGACAAGGACGTTTGTATGATTATTTCCCAGAAAATAATTATAATTTTATAGAGCCAGAAGAGAAGTACAGAGACCGAGTTTCTTTAAAAATAAATTAGGAGGAACGGAATTTCGGTGTGCAAACGGGGACAATTTATTTACCAAGCCTTTGTCAACGAGTTTCTCACTGTCTCTGCACAGCTTCTTGCTTTTCTCTCTCTCTTGCGCGCGTGAATGCCCAATAATGCTCCAAATTGTCAGTCCCCCTTGTTGGTCAGTGGGAATATAAGTTTCCACGTTGACCGCGAAAAGAGGAATTTCTCGGCGCGCCCTAATTAAAATGCTGCTCAAGCGTGAAATCGGACCCCCTTGCTTTGAATTAAAAATCGGCTGCTCCAATTCATTTATTTATTTCCGCTCTTTCTCTCGTCGTCGGTGCAATCAAGCCGAAAAAATTCTTGCTTGCAAATTATCGCGCCGGTCGTGCTGTTTGCTCTCTTAAGTCAGCGCGAATTTGCACCAAGTTTTAATAACAGCGTTCGTTAACGCGGCGAAAAAGGCTGACGACGGAGATGGACTCTTTTAAAACAGCTTTTAAGTCGCAGCTGTTTTGGCCGCGGTTATTTTGAGGCCCCACGGCTCAGTCTGCAGGCGAAAATTGGATGCCTAACCAATGCTAAAGTCCCCTCGCCAAACTCAATGAACTTTGAAGCGCGTTAAAGTTAAAAAGTTGCACGCAAGCAATTAAAAAATTTATTTGTAATATTGTATAAAGTTACCTTTTTTGCATTTTCGAGTGTACTTTGCAATTTGAAATTACAATAAATGGAGAGTAAATAATACCAGAAGTAAAATTAATGTTCAAAATTATTTTTAAAATTGAAATCATTGCAAAAAAGTGTAATTGGACGATTTATTCCAAATCCTTTTCAAATAAAATCATTTGGAAATTGGCAAAGCATCCGTTTTGATTATAGAATACACAAATCGGCCGCAGTTAATTAAGAGAAACAATCAGGCAGGCGCCTGATTCCACCAAAACTAATACATGGCTAGTAGCTGTTGTTTGAAAATTGCCTGAGCTCTTTTAAAAAACAAGGAAATCAATCGAGCAGAAAATCCTATTGACAAATAATATGACTCGACCGCGGTTTCCGTCATGAATAAAAGATGCACGCGCCCGTCAATCTGGCTGATTCCAATATCACGAAAACAAAGGTAGTAATTTGGAGCAATTTGTTTCTCCTTTGGTGCGCGGCCTGTTTTAAGTCCTTTTTCTGAGGAAAATCTAAGAGGGACTTGAAATAGCGCGTATTTTGTGCGAGGTGGCCTATTATTATTTATAACCTCGACAAAAGCATCTCATTTTTACCAACTGTGTGCAGGCGGCTCGTTGAAACCAAAGCCCCCCTCGGCGCGAAAAAAAAAACTTGTGGGAACAGAAAAAATCAGGCGAGATGAGTCTTATCCAGAAGGGAAACTCTTGATGGTCCGCATAAAATTTCAAAATTATGTATTCACACATTTTCGTTTCTCAAATATAATTATCCATCCTTAATCAGCATCCTTATAGCAAATTGATCAATAATCAGTTCTTAATATTTGCTCTAAGTGTTTTTTTTTCTCAAGTCAATAAATAAATAAACATGAATTGAAAACAAACATTTTTAAAAATAAAAAAATTGGAAAATTATGAAATTATAGTTTTTTTATAGACTTAATGGTCGTCACCACGTTGCAATTCCTCATTGCAATAAATTACGTAAAAATGAGAAAAAGTCATTTTACTGTTCTTTTTAATTATGTTCTTTTTTTGTACAGAAAAAAAAATTGAAAATATCACTTCTCTTTTACTAACCCCTTTTATTTCCATTATTCTCTAATAAATTTTTACATGAAATTAAAGTAAGTCAATTATATTTTAATATTCTCCCGAGCAGTGAACTTGGAACAATATTATGCCACTTCAATTTTTAGTGACTCACCCGGCGTTTCATTTTTTTTTTCTAGTCTGAATCGCTTTATTGCCCACTCTTTTCATAGAAATATCCGCCTTGTTGAGCGCGAGGATTGCCACCGGCGTATCCTTGTTGCAAATTTTTTGAATTGAGCAGAGAGAAATCGCAATTATCACAATTAGAAGTTTGATTTGATCGCAAAATCGGTTTTATAAATCATCGATCGGGACAGATACTTTCTATATAATCAGCCCATTTAATTGTGAAACTCAATTTTTGTGGCCAACCGCGCTTGATTGGTATTGATTTATAAACAAGGAGAGTTACTTTTTGCAACAGGCGACCGTGAGAAAAAATAAATAAAGATTTTAAATGTGCACGCGTGACACATAACACAGGAAAAATGAGACCGGAGGCGTCTCGTTTTCCACTTAGCTTGCAGAGAGGAAATTAACAAAATCGAAAGAAAGTGACGTTTGCAATTTTTTTTGTTCGCAGCTCTCCGAGGCGGTGCAGAGGAAGAGGAACGAATATCAAAAACAGTTAGAGGTGTACAAAACAACGCGGTCCCGTTTCGAGGAGCAATATGTCAATTGTGAGTAAATGTTTTGTTGTTTTGCTGCTAATGAAGTCTCGGACAATATCGCAGCAAGAAAGAAAAAAGAAGAATACGGTCCGCTGCTTTCCTTTGCGCAGCCAAAAAAATAATAAAAATAAAAAAGCTGCAGTTTTCTTGATGAGCGACGACTTTGTGTAGAGAGAACCTGATTTTTCTCAGCGATAAAATTAAAACGCCGCAAATGGCATTTCCGATTGTATGGATTACTCATACCTACATGTTTATAACAAAGAAATTTCAGAGGAGAGGCTCTGAGATGACTCATGTTTCAGAGCATTAAATTCCAAACTTTCTTATATATTTAAAAAAATAATTAAAGATTTAATTTATAAACATAAGTAAGAATCTCAATAAAAAGGTTTTATGAAACTTATTTAGGCGGAAAATATTTTTATTTATTGAATGAAATTTTAAATTTTATTTCAGCGTGAATTTTGTTTATTGATTGTTAATGTTCCATTTGAATTGTTATAAAAATTGCAAAACGGTAATGCATTATTTGTTTTGCCAGCTGGACGCACAGGACCCAAACTGGCCGAAGTGATGGACAAGTACCAACGGGCATGCAGACGGCTGCACCTGATTCACAACGAGTACGTCTTGCTACTCAATGAAGCAAGTAATTACGAGAAGGACTTCCGCACCAGCCTTCTGCCCGGCCTACTTGAGCTGCAGCAAAACCAACAGGAGACGGCGCTCACAACCCTGTAATCAATTGTACCTTTACCTGTCTGTCAGTTTCTTGCTCATTTTGCAATTATTAGTAGTGTGTATGAGCAATTTGTGCGAGAGGCATAAATAAAAATGAAAGTATATGGAGAGAAGTATAGCGTGTGTGTGAATGAGAAAAGCGGAGAAAAGGGCTCCATTGTCTTTTCGGCACACTCTCTCATCTTCCAGTGAAACGCTTATTTAAACTTTTAAATTATAATTATGATCCAAAAATAAATTTATATTTTATTTCAATAAAATGTTTCAGAAAAAGGATTTTGGCCGAAATCGTCAAGTACACAAACCTTTCGTCGGAGAAGTTTGCGGAGATTTACACGCGCATGAGCTTTGGAGTCAGGGACATAAAACCCAAAGAAGAATACCAGAAGTTTGCAGAGAAACACAAGTAATAGTTTTTTATATTATTTTATTTGTGATTGAAATTAAAAATAATTGTTGTAGGACGGATCCAAAATCTCAGCAAAAGTTTGTGTTTGATGAATCGCTGACGGAGGATTCGTCAGGAAAGCTGCAGCCAAATGTGATAGCTGTTGACAACTTAACTCTGGACTGGCTTAAAGCAAAAATAGCAGAGCTGGAAAATGAGCAAAAGGATTTGCAGTCGAAACTCAAGGACAAGGAGGAAACGCTGGCCAGAAGCAAGCAATTGAATGGACAATCGGATCCTTTTAGAGTTGAAAATAGGTTTGTTTCTAAATTTGAAACCATATTATTATTACAATTTTGGAAACAATTTAATTTGTCTTTGCTAATTTGACTGCCTCCATTAAACAGTTCAGCCGAGACTTTGGCAAAGCAAGAAATTGAGCTGCTGAAATGTGACGACAGGCAAAAAGTGCTGCAGTTGACTATGATAAAAAATCCTCTGAACGAAATCGGCTGTGAAGAAATTCCCCCTGGTTGTGACCTGAGCTTAGTACAGACCGAATCCCGCTCCACTGTAATATTTTAACTTTTCAATTGATGACTTTTAATTTATTAATCGGAATTTCAGGTGACGATGGCGACGGACACCTTGTCAATGGTGCAGACTAGGCAAAACAGGTTCCAGAAATTGTTCAAGAAGCCCTTCTCTGGGGGGAAAAAGTCGCATTCGGTATCGCAGACGACCCTGACCAATATTTCGATGCCTGGCTCACCGAAGGAAAGCAGCAGAGGCAGCTCTCTGGTGGAAATGACGGATCCACTGCAAGTACGGAGTTCGCTTGAGTCTGAGTACCTGAGTGACGGGCAAGCCTCGAGTGATGACGACGACTCTGAAGGCAGTTTGCCCAGTAACCCTGAACCTTTGGTTTTCCGTAACAACATGACCATCAGCAAGCCTGTGCTGTTCTCGTCCACCAACAAATTGCATGAGCACATTTTTGAGTTTAATAACAAGCCTGCTGTCAAAATTGATGTACGTTGTTTTCCTAATAATCTGTTTTGTGTTGTTTGTCTCTAAATTTTACATAAAATATTTTTTAATATTAAATTCTAATTGTCAGGGGGTGCCTGGTACCAAAGGACTAGGGGAGCAAGAGTGGTTCCATGGAGTTTTGCCCAGGGAAGAGGTGGTTCGACTGTTGAAAAAAGAGGGAGACTTTCTAGTGAGGGAAACCATGAGGAACGAGGAGAGACAAATTGTGCTCAGCGTCTCCTGGGGAAGTTCCCATAAGCATTTCATCGTCCAAAATTCAGCAGATGTAAACTTAATTTAAAGTTTGAAGATAAAAAGTATATATTTTTCTAATTAGGGAATGGTGCGATTTGAAGGCCCTGCGTTTAATTCTGTGCCAGAGTTGGTTGTTTACCAGCTCCAGTCTAGCCTCCCAGTCACAGCAAGGTCTCAGGTCATTCTAAAAAATCCTGTTCCCAAAGAAACTTGGGAGCTGAACAATGACGATGTGATGTTGCTCGAGAAAATTGGCAGAGTAAATTGAAAAAAAAAAAATTAAAATTTATAAATATGAACAAAACTTGTTTCAGGGCAACTTTGGTGACGTCTACAAGGCAAAACTGAGGAAATCAGGCCAGGACGTGGCTGTGAAGACCTGCCGAGTGACTTTGCCTGACGAGCACCGGCGCAAATTCTTGCAAGAAGGACGAATTTTAAAACAGTACGATCATCCCAATATTGTTAAGCTGGTCGGCATTTGTGTGCAGAAGCAACCAATCATGATTGTGATGGAACTTGTCCCTGGTATGTTTTTTGAAATGAAAAGTCAGGCGGTTTTTTAATAAAAAATTTTTAGGAGGCTCGTTGTTAACTTATCTTAGAAATAATGCAAATAAAATAAGCTGCAGACAGCTGCTGGCCATGTGCAAAGACGCAGCTTCAGGAATGAAGTATCTTGAGTCCAAGAACTGCATTCACAGAGACTTAGCAGCCAGAAATTGCTTAATAGGTTTGAATTATTTTCTTGGATTGAGAATTTAGTTAATTGATCTATTTCAAATTCTAGGATTAGAAAATATTGTTAAGATCTCTGATTTTGGTATGTCGAGAGAGGAGGAGGAATATATAGTCAGTGATGGAATGAAGCAAATTCCGATCAAGTGGACGGCACCTGAAGCCTTAAATTATGGTAAAGATTATATTCCGAAGTGATTTTTAAGTGAAATAATTAATTTTAGGCAAATATACAACTCTGTGTGATGTTTGGAGCTATGGAGTTTTAGCTTGGGAGATTTTTGCCAAGGGAGGAGTCCCATACAACGGCATGAGCAACAGTCAAGCCAGAGAGAGAATCGACGAAGGTAATTTCAGTTTTAAAGATGTTGCCCTTAATAAATTTTGTGACATCAGGATATCGAATGCCCGCTCCAGAGGGAACGCCGCCCGAAATGTACCAAATAATGCTTAAGTGCTGGGCATACGAGTCGGAAAATCGACCCAAGTTTGACGAAATCTTCAGAGTTGTAAATCAATTGCACGAAGCCTCGAGGCAAACTGCCATCATATAACTTTGTACTTAACTATAATAATTCTGTGTTCTTCCTTTACAATTTTGTAATAAGAATCATCAAACAGATTTTAATAAAATGATAAATCGAAAAGTGTTTGAATTCTACTCATTTTCAAGCAAAGAACCAATAAAAAGGTTTGAGGTTTGATATGAGAAATAAAGTACTTTTAATGCAGAGAGCAAAATTAGACCTTTTCAAGTGTACAGCTCCAGAAGTCTCTCGCTCACCGCCGCAGTCGTAAAGGCGCCAGCGTCCGTGTAAATCATCGAGATGTACTCGGGCGGCGTGTAATCCAAAGTGTAAGGCTTCACCACAACATTCTTCCCCGTTCGATGAGAAATAAATCGCTGGAATTTGAAGGTTTATAAATATCAGACCAATATGATTCATTTAAAAAAATCACCTCCAGCTCTCTGGGAACGTCAGCTTGGTTGACGGGAAACATTTGCATGAATTTGTAGCTCTCGGCAAGGACGTAGACCGGTTTCTTGAAGTGAGCAGCTGCAAGGGCCAGGTTGAAAGTGCCCGTGTGGTTCAGGATACCGCCGTTGGCAGTGACACTCTCTGCGCCGACGATGACGCCATTGACCTTTTCCATCTCGATGGGCACAGCCACGTCGGGAATGACGTGCACAGTAATTGCGTAGTCGTGCTGCTTTGAAACGTTGCGCAGTAGAGTTGCCATCAGATCTCTGTTGAAAAAAATAATCAAAATTTGCAAAGAAGCAAATAAATATTTCCAATAACAGACCCTTTATTGCGAGGCGCTCCTGTTGCAACATAAACTGTAAAATGAAGGCCCTTTTCTGCAGCCTGAGTCAGAGTTCTGACCACGGTGTTTGACAGAGAATAGGTCATGTACCTCTGGAATAAAATACAAAAATTAAATCATTAAGCAAAAAAGAAAAACGGTAAAAATTGTTCAATTTTTTTTTTAAAATTCATGCTTTTTGACATTCAAATTGATGGGCTGAACTAAGAATTATACAGTGCCATAGACCATTGAATAAATTAATTTAATAATTATTACCCCTCCATTTCTTAAAGTTGGAAGGAAGAATTTTGGCAGCCTGTCTCTCCCGTCCTGCAATGACTTAAGGAAGTGGCGCGCCCTTTCTTGGATAATTTTCAGACACTTGTCCATGTCCTAATGAAATCAAAAATGTTGCGTCAGAAAGGTGAAAATGCAATATTGCGGGCATAAAATTACAGGATTTTCTAGAGCTCCTTTAGAAAGTGTGATGTAGAGGCCGAACAATTCGCAGGCCGATATGACGGAGAGAGGTAAATCGTCGGGTCCATACTTTTTCACATTCACTCGGTCTTCATTGCTTGTTTCCTTAGAATCTGTTGAGTTTTCAGGAAAGTAGATTTCCTTGATGGATTTCCTTAGCGTTTCTAAAACTTCCCTTAGAGTTGTTGGTTCTGATATGGAAATAAAAACATTTAATCAGCATTAAATAAAGTTATGTAAAAAAATTATAATTACTGCTATTCTTAAGGACTTCTTCTAAGGTTTCAATTGCAGCTGTTGCGTATTCAGAATCGTCTTCCAGATTTTTCGTCTTGGCGTTGAAAATTTCTAAAAATATGTACAGAAAAACACAAATTAAATTGGAAACTTTACAATAAGAAGATGATGAAACCTTCAACGTTGATTCCTGCTTCCATATTTCAAACGTCGAAACAAAATTGCAGGTTTAATTTAGCGCAGATGAGTTTTCCTTTATCCTGACAGATCAGTGACGAACCAGGCAATTATGCAAAAATAAACAAAAAACATACGGCGTAAAACTTCACCAAGTTTCAATAGTCAACGCCAGATGGCCAATTCGAGCTGCGAATACGAGATTGGCTGTGGGCAACGATGGGACTAGTTTCACTATGAGAAGTAGTTTTTATCAAAGGGACGGAGAAAGCGACCAAAAAGCGACTTTATGAAGGCACGTGGAGGAATAATATGGATGGATTTTACAGAAAATTCGGATAATTCTTACTCAAAACTGAATTATTTATGTTTAAATGGCTACGAATTCACGCGGGTTTCTCTCAAATTGCATTAATAAAATAAAACTTGAATTTGCATTGATCATCGAATTACAAATTACACCCAGATGGTGAGTTTGAAGCGGAGTTAAAATACCACGCACAATCACAAAGGATTGTACGGCCCTTGTAGGGCAGGTGCAAGCGTTGCCAGGCACCTCGCATGGCCATCCGCAGCTTAAATACAAACTTTTCTCTAATCCGCGTTTCGGATAATATCATGCTCCAGCATATTTAGCGAAAATCTACGCAGAAATATCGACGAATTAAGTGATTTCGGTTCTGCGCACCAGCAGATTGGCCATAGTAACATGCGACTACTTTCTGCACACCCCACCCGAATCAAAATGGAAAACAGCTGTAAAATTCCAGCGGCCAATGAGCGTCGAGTACGCCGTCACGTGATCAGTTTCGTTTAATGTCCGAGGTGTGTGGTAATGCCCTGTCATCAGCTCCGAATTTAGAGGATTTTTAGCCGATTTCGGTTCAGAAAAGGTAAGCACGCGGCTCTAAAAAGTTTCGTGAATGTTAAAAGCAGCGTTTAGTGTCGAAAAACCGAGCTCGTAGGCCCGAAATGGTGACGAAACGTCGACAGGAAGTTTCGCCTTACACAATGGGAGGTCGAGTGGTCGCCATTTTACTTTTGAGTGCAATCAAGTCTATTGAGAAATTTTAACTCGGATTCTCAGCCAAATATCGGATCCTGACCGCCCAAATTGGACGCTCCAGACGGATTTCGATTTCGAACCTTTCGCCCTAGCGGTTCGGAACGAGGAATGCGTCGCCAAGGAGACTAAGCGGACGCAAATGACTCATCCATCATTATCAGATCGCAGACGGATTAGAAACGCAATTGCAATTTCTCCGCTAGTTGGCTCCGAAATTTGGGCCGTGGGCTATCGCACCGACCTGCCGACGACCTCCGGACGGCGATAACAAAAGGTCGGTGCCCTGAGTGACCGTGAAAATTGGAAAAAATAAGCCTGCGAGTAATTGCGTGCGGAAGGAGGGATCAGCTGTTGACTTTGTTGCTAAGGGTGGCCCATACGACAGGAATTCCCAAAATTGCGACGCACGCGGCCGAGCAAAGTGCACAATTTTAATCATTCGTCGAAAAGCGGCTTCCTTTCGGTCTGGTTGCGCCACGGTTGGATTGTTTGCAGACTCGGTTATCGCCGCAGTCTCTCTCGCAAACAAACTACTACTTTTTAATCGCGGATGTTTCAGCGAAGGCCGTCCCAAGGTTCCCTTTTCAAATTCGCATGTCGCGTGCATTCGACGGTGACTCCGCGGGGCGGACAAGGAAAATTGGAAGAGGGAATAATGGAGAAAGAAAGACGCGTCGATTGTTTCACCCCACGTGCGAACCAAAAATACATACAAATTGTTACTAGGAGGAAAACATAATGAAAATTAATTGGGTGGTTCCAACTTATTTTGAGATAATTTTCTTTGAACTGTACAGAGTTGAAATGGAGGCTATCAACGTTTACCCTGAAATATATATTGCTTTAATTAAATAGGAAAAGGAAAATTTTTATTTGTAATTTTTTTTTAGATAAAATGAAAATAAATTTAAAAGATATATAATTAAGTTCCTAAGATAAAAAGTATAGTGTTATTAAACTAAATTACAAACAGCCGAAAGAAATAAATCTAATTGTGAGTCAATAAGGAAGCAGTAAATCTCGTTGGAACCATTTTCATTCCTCTCGTTTTTTTTCTTAAGCTATTTGCTAAAAACTGATCTTTGTCTTTTTTTCCTCCCCGTAGTTCAAGTGCTGTGAAAACACGATTAGGGTTTAAAATTTATCTCTTCCAAGGGAGGAAATTTGAGGTTTTCCTCATAGTTTGATAATGAAAACCAACGTTTGATAAATTTGTATCGCCTGGTCCGAATCGAAAGTAGGGCCCGCTGCTGGTTATTGGAGGATTAAGAGTTTTCACTGTACGACTTCTAAAGCCCCACAAGCGAAAACTTCCTGTTTGCTGTTAAAAGATTAGTCATCTTGGGTATTAGCATTGAAATGGGGAACGCACGCAGAGTTGGTTATCTGCAGACGCATCACGTCGAAAAAAAAAATAATAGAAGAAATCTCAGTTTGATCTTGAGAAAAGCAACTTCAGCGTGCGCAAAAAGAAAATGATGATGAAATTATTGGATAAATTTGCGAAACGCCTTTTTCAATTTTGTATGTATTTTGACTTGTTTAATATCAAATTTTTGTATCATGGAGCTATTTTTTTTAAATAATTAAAAAGCTATAATTATTCATGATAATTATCTAATTTTCTGAATAAAATTTTGTAGGATGCATTATAAATATATATAAAAAATTAAATAACACACACACATTTAATTCATTAAGATTAATTATTCTCAGTTCATGACAACAGTATTTTTTTTTAGTAGATTTTGACGATTAACGGGTAGATTCATGGTGATTTAAATTTAAAATCGGCTTTTCCTCGATGGATTTTGTGAGTTGTTTATTGTTAAGGAAAAAACAATGGGGTGCTCTACATGTTTCAGCTGAGGGCTGCAGCCATAATTCATGAGCTGTGAAATCATTGCGACAGGAATAAGTACAATAAATTTATTTTTTATTTTTTTTATTTTTCTTTAACAATTTTCGGTGAAAAATTATTTAAAAAGTTTCACTTATTCGCAAAACAAATTTTAACACACAATTTGACAGTTTAAATTCAAAGTTTTTTTTAAACAATTTGTTGTTTTTTATTATAATTTTATCCAGTAACTTTTGTCCTAATAATTAATTAATCAAATTCAACCAAAAAACTAAACAACTGCGTTCATATATTATTGCAAGTTTCTCCACTTCCAGCTCTTTCTTTGTTCACAACATGAATTTCCTTCTTGTTGTTGTTGTTTTATGCGGAAGTCGTTGGAAAATTTATTTATTTCGCGGCGTGCGCGCGACGCGTGTGTCGAGGGTAAACGACCTCTCGGGAGGGAAAATTTTCCCCGGCGAAAGGATGAATCGACGCAAATTGCAAACTGCGCCGATTGCTTCCTGTCCTTATTCGCACTTTTTTACTTTCCGTCTGTCGATCGGTTGAGCGGGCGAACCATTTAAGGATCACAGACGTCAGGTTCTTGACCTTTCGGAAGGGACTCTCTTCGTTTTCCTCCCGACCGAGGCCGGACCGAGACTCGCTCACAAAAAATAAAACGCTTCTGACCGCTGCAGGCCGCAATAAAAAACAAATTTGATAGAAAAAAAAACAAAATAAATTACCCGCTTCATTTTCAAAGGAGAGAAAAATTTTCAGTTTCCGCCTTTGTTCGTGTTTGCTTAGTAATAAAATTTACAGAGAATAAGTAAGAAGTAAGTGATGATCGGCCTGCACGCGATTATAAATGGATCTATAAAAATCATTTTAATTGTTTTTATACTCTTTTTCATATCTAAATAAATGATTTATTTCAATTTTAATATAAAAATTATTGTTTATTTTAATCTGGTCTTGAAACTCTTGACTGTGTCCAAACGTGGAAAACAATCTTGCTGAAACACGACGAAAATGTGGAAATGGCGGAACAGCTGTGAACGGAATCGCAGCTGCCAAGGTCGGTGTCAATTTGCGCCTCGGCCGCCGGTTCACGTCCGACGCTTGCTTTCCTTTTTCCTTCGTCTGGCCGGGAATTCTGGAAATCGCGAATCGCTTTCGTTCTAAAATGCGTGCGGGAAAGAGCTGATTAGGGGCAGCAGCTGCTTTTGGCCGCGACTGTACCTGCCGAGAGATGACCTTGCCTCCGCCGCGCATCTCAAACGCTGGGCTGCCCACAAAAAGCTGCTCTCTCGGCCGGCTGCTGCCGCTGCACAATGCCAACAGCCCCTTTAAATCCTGTTTCGCGTTTAAAAACAACCTGCTCCACCAAGAAAACTTCCATTTTCCACTTCATATTGATTATTGGTAATGACAAGTGCGTTTTAAATGTTGAAATGCAAATTCCTAATTGAGAATATTTTCATTGGTTTTGTTCAGATTTTGATTTTTTGATGGTGCTATGAATTTATAGTTGGACTTTCCTTGATGAATTATGGCTGCAGCCCGCAGCCGAAATATACAATTTAAAAAACAAAGCACACAACGCGTTGAGAAAACTCAAATCACCATAAATGAACCGTAAATTCTACTAAAAAATTGGATTGTAATTATTAACAAATGTAAAGGAAGTGTATTTCTGATTTAATAACACTGGTAATTCTAGATCCAAATTATTCAGTAAAATAAATAATACTTACAGTAACAAAATTGTAGAAAAATTGAAAAGAAATATTTTTATTTGAAGAAGTTGACACTCGAGGAGATGATTATGGAAATGAAGAGATCGGGCTTTTCCTCGTTGCAAAAAATTTGTTTTTATTCAAAAACAAGCCGTTTGTTTTAAATAAAAAACATTTTTTGCAACGAGGAAAAGCCTGATCCTTTCATTTCCACGAAATATTTTTACTTTGAAGAAATTGACATTGGAGGACATGATCATGGAAGTGAAGAGATCGGGCTTTTTCTTTCTTGTAAAAATCGTTTCCATTCATATATAAAACGGTTCTACCATTTTGGTCACGGTCTGCAAACCTATTTCTTGAGCAAGAAAAGTAATAACTAAGTCTGCAAATTTAAAAACCACACTTTTTAACAAACAAATTTTTGTCTGAAAACCAGTACCTTCTGGAATGTGACTCATTCTCTTGTGCAGGTGATTTTTCCGTCACCTGACTGCCTGTGGACGATTTTTATTTTTTATTTTTCGCCGAGCTCACTTTGCTAACTATAATTTGCGCCTCGGCTAAGAGCAACGCACGCTGCTCCAATTCTGGCGTCTATTTATTCTAAATGTTGGTCGCGCGGCTGCATCTCGCGCTTGAAATTAGTCCAAAGTGCGTGTTTGCCGCTGAGTCTGTCTGTTATTCTATTTAATCAAGTGGCTTATTTACGGCGCACCAGCCGCCGCCAGTCCGCAATTGCGCGCAAATCTCGCGATTGATGAGTTATCAAAAGTCCTCATTTCTTACACAGGATGAATAATAATAAAAAACGAAAGTAAAATTGCGTGCAATCCTTTTGGGAATTTCGCTTGACCTCGTTTGACCCCCAAGGTCTTTTGATCGAATTCGCGGCCAAAGTCACGTGTGCGCGACGGATGTTGAAGGAAGCGAGCGCGGCACCTGCTGCTGCACTTGGCATATTTGTCAGTTGGGCAACAATTGCGCCCCATTCAGAGGCGCCGGCCCAGTGCTTAAAAAAGCGGCTGCACGTTTCGTTCGACGCAATCCATGTAAACTTGACGCAGACAAATTTCCTTTTACACGAACAAGTAAAGAGCTTCCTGTACCGGCAAGGCTGACCTTATCACGAAGGTGAAGTTACCGAAAATCGTGTAAATTTAATTTAATGAAACTCTAAAGTCAGGATATTTGAATTGTTCATCCGAAATTGATTAAATCGAGCTGAGCTAAAATTGAGGTGGAAACTGTGCGCCGCTAGAAAATAAATAAAGTGGGCACGCGGCCAAAGCGGCGGTACGAATCGGAACCAAAATCACGTGGCCCGCGAGCAGAAGTTGGTCTTTGTTTTGCAAGTTAATTGGCCGGACGAGTATATTTCGGGTTGTCGCCGCAAGTGGGTGAGCCGCGATTAATTTCACCAGCCTAAGCGGTTGGCCTCAAAGCTTCAAGAATGTCATTTGCTGCGTTGCTCGTCTAGAAAGTGGTACGAATCAAAGTGATGAATAATAAGAAGAAAAGCGATAAGCAGACCAAAATTGTGTGGAAATGTTTCATTTATTTATAATTCGATTTAAAAAAAAAAATCAGTAAAGAAACTTTTCTTCTGTTGTAAAATCAAAAAATTTTGAATACAACCTAAAAGGATAGGAATGAATTTCCACTTAAAACTTCATGTTTCAGTTTATTTTATGAATATTTTGACTGGAAATGAATAAATAGATTTATTTTTCTTCCTCGTGAAATAGGGTCGCAAACCGAGATCAAAACTGGTGGAGCCGTTTTTCGCAACGAGGGAAAGCCCGATCTCTTTGTTTCCATGATCAACTCCCCGAGTGTCAATTTCTTCAAACAAATATTGCGAGTAATTGTTATTTGTAAATTATTTTTGCTAGTGGATGGTCTAAAGCATCTCTGGCCTTCCGAGGTTTTCAGCACTTTCTACTCCTCCAAAATAAATTAAAACTAATCTGAATGAACAGCCTTTTAGAAAAAATATGTTTTCCAAATCGTCCTGTTAGACTCTAAAGTCTAATGTGGTCTGTAGTGACTCATTGTCGAGCGTGGACGAATAAAAATTTCCTCGAATCTCCGAGTCTTTGAAAATTATACCAAGGATGATGAAGATGGTGACGTCAGCGTGACGCGATTTTCCTTTCTAGCTTCGGCGGCGGCGGAGGGGGGCACAGGGCGGCGCAATCAGCTGCTCTGAAAATGCGTCTCTGCGGCCACTTGACGCAATTTTCTTCCTCGTCAGTCAGTTAGTTTTCCCCGTGGTGTGGCCCGAGCAGGTCCAGTCCTTAGCTGCCGTCGTCGCAGTTGGGACCACATTTCGTGCAGTGCTCCGCGCTCAGTGCAGTTTAGTGAAAATTGGTTTGGTGCGAAAATACGGAAACCTCAACCTGTTGTTCTCCGACTTTCTAGACCAGTGAGTTATATAATTTATTAGACCCGAAGTGAGAGAAAACGGATCATTTCAAATTCTACAAACCAAACTATTTTCGATTGAAACTTTTCTTTAAACAAAATCGGCGCCATCCACAATTCAGGTCAGAGTTTGATAGTTCCTTTTTGCGGCCAAACTCGAGCACGTTGACCGGCCCAAGTGCTTTTCAGCACTTATTTTGACGTCACTCGAAATTCGCTGAACACATTTGGAAAAAAGTCGAGTTTGCTTGTTATTGAGACGCATCTGCGGCAGCCTTTCTATCTATAGAAACCAGCGAGAGACGCAGTAACCTTGCCACGTGCATCTCGGGCGTTATTTCATTCTATCTTTCTTTCTTCTCATGTTAATCGCGTACACTTTTTGATAGAGATCCATTTTGATTCGCGTCACATGAAAAGCCTCTGTCCTAATGGCATGTAAATCACTCGCTGTGAAAATCCTCGCCTCAGGCCATCAAAACAAAGCAAAAGACCGTGGAATGAAAACCATAAATTTTTCTTTAACATAAACGTTTTCAATTTTCTCTTTCAAATACGAGAATAAATGTATATATATTACATTAAAATATCTTTTCGATTATGGGCACGGCCAGGTTTAAGTTTTCGTTCACATCTGGGAGCGCACGAAAGACCTTCAAGGGTCAATCAACACAACGATGCCTTCATAAAAATCAGGTCGACCACTATACACTTCTTCTTCTTCTTCTCTTTGTGAAGTGGTTGCCGCGAAGGTTGCTTTTCTGCGAAGACACTTCCGTGTGACTCGCGTTCGCGGAAGTCTCCGTTCCCCTCTTCTCGCCTCGCCTTGGACCGGCTCTCGGCGAAAATAAATTCATGTAAATCAACAGGCTTGTTTGTTTCGATTCGCGAGTGCGTCGTTTCGAAATGGGGACACAAAACGAAAATGTTTCTTTTTTTAATTAAAAAAGAATAAAATATATATGTTAAATCTTGTTTTATCAACTAAAAATTTTGATGAAATTAGAATTTATATATATACTATAGTAAAAGAATTCAGTTTTTTCTTTAACAAGTAAACGAATTATTATGTGGAAAAAAATTATTTAAAAACATTGTGATAGTTCAAATCAGTTCAAATAATAATACTAGTGCAATTAATTATATGAGGGAAATTGAAAAATAATCAATCACAAGTATAGTTTGAATGGACTTAATTTAATTCAGAATATTCCGACAATATTTATTTGTTCTTTATTCATTCCTGCATTTACATAAAAGAGGCATAACTGTATAAAAAAAGGATATATTATAATTGGATAGCTTTTGCCCTTTTTCATTTACGGCCTTAATCCGCCTGATTCGCACCGACCGGCTTGTCATTTCATTGAGTGAGCATCGCGGAAACGCAGTTCGACTTCCTCGTCCCTTTCGAGCGCAGCCAGACAGAGCGGGCTGGGCCGCGCGAGCGTTCAGTCAGAACGGTTCGTTCGATCGCAATTGTCACCCGCCCGCAGATAAATATTGTATATAAATATCGAATTCGAGCCAAACCCGAGAGCGGCGGTGGCGCTGCGGCTGCCAACCTTTGCGAGCCCTGACGCAACGTGCGCAACCTGATGCCGCGGATCGGGTGCACCCGCTGAAATCAAAACACCCTGCAATTGCAGCACAAAAAGTGCGTAAGCAGGCGCACCGTTTTGGCTTCCGAAGGTGACTCTCCTCCCACAGACATCTAACTAAACTGCTATTGATTTAGTCTTAAAACGAAAATGATCGAAAATAATTGAAAACGACAATAAGTTTCAATTTAAACCAAATATGATTTTTACGGATATTTAACTTGTACAAAGAGTTCATCAAACTAACAAATTCAAGTACCAACCTATATCATAATCAAACTTCTGCAGTTTTGTATTTTTTTAAGCTGAAATATGTTCGTTTTCCCATTATCTTTGGATTAAAAGTACTGCGCATAGACCTTCTGAAATTGACGCATTTCTCGAATTTCTCGTGCCATTTCGTCCGCATGGTTTTACGCAGCACTCGTAGTGCGCAGATGAGTGCAAACTGTTCGCTTGCCGGCTAATAACTTTCAGCTAAAAGCAGTTTTGCCCGCGAGTCACAACAAGTCCCTTCTTCGACTGCTGGCTTCGCGCCAGCCGGAGTTTCCTCCTCGTGCGCGATTTTGCAAAATCGATTCAAATTTTTCACAACATTTCTCGCTCGTCGGTTAAATTTGTTTGGAGCGAAAAGGTCGAGCCCAGATTAGATCTTTATTTTCGCGTCCCTCGCGCCTTGCGAAGAATCGGCAAGTGTGTTTGTCAACCGTGCTTCTGCAGCAAAACAAAATAATTTGCGTCACACGCCGCCTTTGGTTCGTTTTCCGCACACAATATTTCGCGTATGCGGGTAACTCAACCCTGGCTCTCCATTTCATAATTTCTGGCTTTTACAATAATTTCCGTATTATTTTAAATTTAGATTAGAGAATAAGGTTATGAAATTAAATAAAAAGTGCTATTCCTTAGTTATTATTATTTGAAACTAATTCCAATCCAAATTTTTACTATATTAAATTTTTGACGTTTTCTCCGTGCAAAAATATGCAATTTTTTTTCACAACTATTCAGCTTTATCGCGTAGCTCGTCAACAATTTGTGACGCATCAAGCAAAGTGTGCCACAAATATTTACAGCACCAGAATCGAAACATTCCTGGGTGAATTTTATGGCTGACCATGAGAAAAATTTTTAAGTCTGAGGTCCTGATATTGTTATCATGGATTTGAAAAAAAGAAGAGAGATAAATGCAAACGTGCCGCGTCTCGCAATTAATATTTCGCTCTTGATAATCTCCGGCTGTTGAAAACAAGGTACGCGCGCACGCTTGTTGTTTTTTTTTTCATAGCTTTTTAAATTTGTCCTCTGTGCATAATAATGCTGTGCATTGTAAAATTGCGTGGTGCAAAGTGAAACCGAGCGAGTGTTGTATAATTGAAGCGGCGGCGTTCCACTTTCCTCGAAAGAATATGTTGCGCCGAGCCGAGAGACAAAAGTGCGAGTGAGGCAACCCGGCCATGTGCAACGCCGATCGATTTTGTGCAGCAGCTGCAGCTTTTCGCCCGCAAAAATAAACTCGAGATCCCAGCGCCCCTGAAATTAAACATTTTCGAGGTCAATTTTATCAAATAACAAAAAAACTTGTGAAGGAAAACGGAGCCCAGGAAAATATAAGTCCAAATTCCAATTGGATCCTCTTCAAAATAAGAATTTCAATAATTATTTTCAAAACAAGATTACTCACAAGATAAACAAATAATTTGGCTAAATCAAATTTCATTAAACTTGAAACTTTCCAAATTATTTTCTAATTTTGTCCTTCAAATTCAAACGATATATCAAGAAGATTCTTTTTTAATTTACATGTCACTAGTCAAAAGAGACGATCGTTTTGCCATTTCATTTTTATTTCTAGCAATTACCGCATGACCCTAATCATTGATTGCGCTTCAATCTGGTGTGTGCTAAGGAAGGCGCTACAGCTAACCTAGTTTGCGCGAGAAGAA
Source organism: Neocloeon triangulifer (assembly GCF_031216515.1). Classification (NCBI taxonomy): domain Eukaryota; kingdom Metazoa; phylum Arthropoda; class Insecta; order Ephemeroptera; family Baetidae; genus Neocloeon; species Neocloeon triangulifer. The sequence continues at coordinate 1,560,430 of NW_026775555.1, read as the reverse complement.
GTCTCACTTTCAAGCGGCCACGGTCGCTCGTCGCTTTGCTCCCGTTTTGTGCGCCAGTGAAAACGAATCAGTGCGGCGAAAATGAAAGCGGCTCAAAAATAAGAGAATTACTCCAATTTATATACAGATCAGCCAGTCGCATCAATCAGAATTAACATTCCTTGTCATGAAAAATTTCCACACTGAAATTCGAAATTACTTTAAAATTTAATTATGTAACATGTTTTTGAAGAAAAAAAGTATAAATTGGGCATCATTTGAGTTTTCACTTTATTGTAAATAATAGAAAAAAAGCTAAACAATTATTCTAAACTTCTGAAATTACCAAGTTTGAGGTTAAGGACGATAATGATTTATTAAATTTTGTCCAACCTTAGTGTTTTTGATTAACAAAAATGATCAGAATCCACCTCGATATTGATGAAATTTGTTAATTTTTTAATTTCTCCCGCAATGAAAATCGAATGCAAGGACATGATTGTCAGGCCTCCCACTTCCGGCGGCGGCATTTGGCTTGAATGACATCAATCGGCGGCTTCTTTTCGGTGACTCACTTGACGCCAGTGTTACCAATGACGTCACCGGTGCCAAGCAAGCAAGATAACCGAAATGAGCGGAGCTTGCGATGCACAAGATAATGTGCTGGCGAATGAAATTCGTCCCGCGCCGATCGGAATTCGGACGGAGTTCGAGGTTGGAAGAAGCCGTACGAATTCACATTCGTTCCCCGCCAGTTGCATAACCTCCACCCAGAGCAGGCTCAATGTCAAATCATCAAACGGGCGCGTCCTTGGCGTTCTTAAAGAGGATGGGCCACAAAATTCGACGCGGTGAACAGTCTTGACCTAAAAATTTCATTCATCTGCAGAATTTTGTTGAATTCAAAGCAATCATTTAAAGTTTTGTTTTAGAAATTACGTGAAACATTAATTAAACTTATTTTGAATTATCCTAAAAATTGTGGTATTGCAAATTGCGGCGACTTTCTTTCCATTTACAAACCAGCTGACAAAGCTCAGCTGCGAAAATGACAATCGCAAACGCGAGGGGCCGCCTGGTGGATTAAACACCGGCCTGCAAAGGTGTTTGTCACGCAGGCATCAGGTGCCCTCGGCGCACCTGCCTGCCATGTTAGCCCCTCCTAATTGCAAACAAAACCAACACCCGAGCACACTTTTGTGTCTGCAAAAATGCTTATGAAGAAAACTGAGCTCACCTTTTCAACCAGTAAAATTGTTTTTAAAAATCAAGAAAGGATGTTTTCAATGCAAATGGGAGAGTTTAAATTGTAGAAAATGATGTCAGGACCAAGATTGGCACAGATAAACGGGTTCAAAGTTCGCTCAGAAGACGCCATTTTATACAAACGAACAACTCGTTAAAAATTATAATTAATTTGAAATTTAAAGACAGTTCAATTTTCATTTCCCAAAAATTGATATAAAGTTGAGAACTACGTTTGGGAATTATTTTCTTCAAGAACGCCTTAAAATAAAAATTTGAAATTTCCAGGGAAGATCACAACTTAATTTAGATTTAAAAAAAAATCGATTGCATACTTTACAGGGGCAACAAAATGAATATTTTACAATTGCCAAATAGTAAAAAAAAAAAAAAAAAAAAAAAATTGAAAAAATTCCAAATTATATTTTATTTGTTTTGATTTCTGCCAAAGTTTTTACTTTTTGGACCACCAATTTAAAACAAAATCGGATCTTTCTGTGCCAACATTGAACCTCCACGAATCGAAACTTCTCAATCCCTTTAAATCGTAATTTACATTTCTGTCTTGAAACAATTGTTGATAATCTTGTGTTAAATGGTGCGATTGTTGTGTGTTCGCAGAGCTCTGCTGCTGTTTGACGGACGAGAGGCCACACACTCGGCGGAAGGCCCCGATAGCTTGAGTGGTCGCGCGTGGCAGGGCCGGCAGGAGCGCCCTGACTGAGAGGTTGTTTGTTGTGCTGATCGAAGCAGGAAGCAAGGGATGGAGCGCGAATCCGAGCAGATGCAGGCGTCGCAGCCGACGCTGTGCCGCTCCGGCTGTGGTTTCTACGGCTCGGCGGCCACCGACAACATGTGCTCGCTGTGCTACAAGAAGGAGCTCAAGAAGAAGCAGCAGCCGCCGCAGGACGCCCGTCCCGTCGTCCAAGCCAGCCCTCAGCAGCCCCCCTCCAACTTCATCCCCATGTCCAGTTCCTCGAGCATGGAGACGGCGCAACCCACCATCCCTGCCATCCCCAACTCCCCCAGCGAACTCCTCCTCTCCAAAGATGTGAGTTGCAATTTCTTAAAAAAAGAAAACTAGTAACTTGAATTTAAGGAATTTTGATTTTATTTATTTTTTAAAACATCAAATTTTTACTGGAAGTTGAAAATTCTGCAACAAATTTACTTGGTTAAATTTTAAATTTGAAAATTATCAAGCAAAAATGTTTTTTAACCTGAAATGTTCAATTTTGATGTTGTTATGAGTCGGATTTAATTTTTGGATTTTGAATAATTGAAGATGTGCAAAAAAAAATTTTATCTTTACTTCTTCAACCGTATTTTACAAAATTGAAAATTTCTCTTGGCATTTATCAAATGAAACCCTTTTCTTTCTTTATAAATAAATAAATTTTTAAATTATTAAATTCCCTAGGCAAAATCCTAATTAATTAAGAGATTTTTGTGGCCTGAGCAAAATTTTGGCCAACAGCAGCAGCGGTTGTTTATTATTTGAGTAATCAAAGCAGCACATCTCTTTCCTCCTCCTCCGAAAGGCCGGTGCGTTTTTCTCGCCAGCCGAGAGCAAAAAGCCACTGCGCCAAGGCTGCGCAGCCAATCGGCTCCATGGGAGCATGACACGGCTGCTGGCAGCTCTTTAATTCGCTCCGACGTCGAGTACCTTTCGCGCAATTACAAAGCCCTTTCTACCTGAAATAAGTCCAAGAACAACTAACTGTTCTTCTTCTAATGACCATAAAGAGCATTTCACAATTAATTTCCGCGTTGCACCGACTCGCGAAATGGAAACGTACAAGTGGAGGAGAGCAGAAATCGCGACCTATTTAAATCAAAGTCAATCAAGAATGGATTAAAAAAATTATTCGCGTTGTTTGCTTTTGTGTTGAGGCAAATCCTAGGAAAATAATTGTTTAATTCTTCCTGATGCATTTTTTTTAATAAAATTATGTTGGAATAATTGCTATAATTGTAAAAAAAAAGTAGGAAAAAAGCAGTTTAATTTTGCTGATTTTCTCTTGGAAAATTTTCATTGTTGGATTCTCATTGGCATAGTAAAATCTTAACAACAACAGAAGCCACTTTTTGAGATTATTGGAAGACATTTAAGGATTGTTACAAAACTAAAGTCTATTGTTGCTCATTTTTCAACCTTTTATTTACAAAAGAAAAACTGGCGGACGATAAGCAACCTGAACAAACCGTTCATAATTTTGAAAATGTTATTTCTCGAATTCTAATTCTTCTCTTTGTGCAGCTGTGTGCCGATCTCGAGGGAGCTGGGGCGAGCAGTTCCAGTAGCGTCGAAGGCGCCGACGTCGACTCGTCCAAACTGGCCGACGACTCAGGTTCGGACAAGGACTCAAATGGAAAGACCAAGAAGAAGAACCGATGTGTTACCTGCCGCAAGAAGGTTGGCCTCACAGGTATGAATAAACAACTTTTCTTTTGGATTAAAAAAAAACTTCTTGAATAAACGCCACTAATCTTTTTAAATTTTATAGAAAATTCATACAAATAATTCAAAATAATTTATTATTTAAAATAATCTTTTTAAATTGGATTAAACTCGTATTTGAATCCCAAATTCTGCCAATTTCAGAAGTTTAAAAGTGATTGATTTTTATTTTGGTGAATTTGCAGGCTTCGAGTGCCGCTGCGGAGGTCTCTACTGCTCACTGCACCGGTACTCGGACATGCACGAGTGTTCGTTTGACTACCGAGAGTTGGGTGCCCAGGAGATCCGGCGCAACAACCCTGTCGTGGTCGGCGAGAAGATCCAGAAGATTTGAGAGGCTTCTCCTTTCTGTACCTTCTCGTGATGGCCTTGAAATAGACTGAATTTGCCGCCGCCGCATCAGGGAGTGAGCTGCTGGTTTTACTTTTTGCTTTGGTTCGTTCGTTAGTTCGTTTGAAAAAAAATAATAAGAAGAATCGCGAAATAATATTTGCATGACACACACTTCTACACACACACACATACACACTTTTAGAAGAGAAATAAATTAAAAGCAGACACTTGAGTTTGGTAATTAAATAAATTCTTCTTCCACGTACACTCTCGGAACAGACACACACACAATTTTATCTTATTATTATTATAAAAAAAAGAAAGAATCGAATGCGGAAAAACAAACCTATCTGTCCATTACTGCTAAAATGAAAAGAAAGGAAGAAAGGACGAAGGCTTCTCTCCCTCTTCACCAACAACCAACCAATCAGCCAGCCAAGATTAAATGAACACTCGGAATATCAAAAGCAACGGGGTCAGCCGAAAAGTGAACACTTACTAATAATAATAATTGCGAGTAACTAAATATGAATTGATGAATAATTACACTTGTAAGCTGAATTCTTCGTTTGTAGCGGAAGGAAGGAAAGAAAGAAAGACTTTGTTTGATTGCTGTTTTTGTGGTTATTACACAACACACGTTTATGATTATCATTACTCAGATTAGCGCAAGTGGACGATGTTAGTTTTTGGTGTTTCCAGCTGCTAATGTTTCTTATCCGGTTTTACTTTGTGCGTGTTGGTGTGAGTGAAGCGAATAAGCGGGAGCTGCCCAATGAGAAGCAGTTTCTCCTCGTCTCGAGTGCGATATTTCGACAACAATAATGGATTTTTTTTTCTGAATTTTCGTTTGACGCCTTGTTGGAGTGAATACAATAAAATTTTGTTGTAAGCGAAACGGGCGAAATGTGGCGCCTGCCTCTTTCCACTGTGCGTTTTCTCCATTTTTGGCATGGTGGGAGCGACGCCGCCCGTTTCGGTTTCCATCTTCCTCTTTTGCTTGATTCAATTGTTAGTAGAAACAACTTAAAATTTTTGCATATTGCTGATCGGAAAAAAAATCACTCTCTCGAGTAATTATTGTTCGTTAGGGGTCCTTATTGTAGCTTGAAGTGTGATTTAAATCTATTACGGTATAATTTAATAATGAAAGTGTATCGTTTGTTAAATATTATTTCGTATATCATCTCTAATTATATGCCGATATAGCCTGTCTTGTGTGTAAGAAAAGAAGTTGATGGTTATTATCACGAAAATCTTTCATTTAGACAACGGCCGGCAGTTATATGCCGACCGGCCCGCTGCTACTTTTCTGCTTGCGAATAAAAAACGTATATTTCTTCTCTATCACAATGATAAAAAACCAACGTTTTAGATTGAGAACGCGAAATTTATTGTGTACATTGCTATCCAATCCAATCGATTAATTACGTACTATCGAAATAGCGGGCAAGAATTTCCCTCGGATATAAAACAAACAAACTACTTTGGGCTTGCTGTCCGGATTCAAGTGAATCCTCCTACTGTGATTAAACAATAAAATGGAACATGAAATTAACAAAGAACAGAGGTCGAAAATTCTTGCCCCGAGCTTTGTATAAAACTTAACATGATTGTTGCGAGTAGTAATGTAAAAACAGAACAGGCTGCACGAATACAAGTTGCATGTTTTTGCATTATATCTTTCGTTCTTTGTTCACCTGATGACGACAATGTTCTTTATAATCCCCCCTTGGGTTATTTTTCCTTTTAGTTTTGTGGTATTTAACAAGAGCAATGTTCTTTCAAATTATGCTGATGTATGTGAGGTCCCTTATATAAATAAAAAAGTTATAAAAAATTATCCATTTCACTTGTTTTCATATATTTTTTCTTTTATAAAATGTACAAAATACTTTACAAAATGTTATCAATTACAAATCACAGATTTTTAGCTGTCAAATTGGTAGTCATCGTTGTCCACAGGTCCCAATATTCGAGCCAGCTTCTCCATTTTTCCTCTAAAGATTTAAAAAAAAAAAATTAAATCCAAATTTAAAAAAAAAATCAATCCACCTTAAACTTTGGTCATTTGTCGTCTGCCGCCGAGTTTCAACCTCCACAATCTGTTGCTCGAGCTTCATCAAAGTCGGTTTGACCAACAAGACTTTGTACTTTCCCAGAATAAACAGCAACTGGAACAGTTGACTGTTTTGGAATGCCATCTTTTCTCTGTACAGCTCCACCAGTTTTGCGTAGAAAATGGCCCTGGGAAAATTATATTTCTTGATTCGTTCATTTAAAGGATAATTTTGGTAATTTCTTACTTGATGTCAATTGACGAAGTGAAGACTGGAGTGTTGACGATGGCTTTTAAGTAGCGAAACGCAAGATCTTTCTCTGCCTCCTTGGTGTCATCAATTTGCATTAAAATCACAAGGGTGTCCTTTATTGTGTGCTTCACCAGCGACCTGACCAGATTCTCATCCTCACCCAAGTCTTCTTGAACGTTTAACAAAATTCGCAAGGCCTATTTTGAAAAATCAATTATTGCTTCAATTTTATTTAATTGGCATTTACATCTGGCGCATGATCGTTTTCAAAGAATTTGCCTCTCATCTTTAGCATGTGCGTTCCGATGATCTCAACCACCTTGTCGACCACCTCAGCGCTGATACAAACCCTGAAAAATTTCTACGATTTTCATTAATTTTTTTTTATCCTTTCTTTAATATCCTGAAATTACCTCAATGGGGTGCAAAGTTTGGGCTTGGGACAAAGGTTGCCTTCTTTCCATCAAAACAGCACCTTTCCGAGATTCCAAAGTATGGATAAAATACTTTATGCTGGCAACCATAACACGGTTTATGTAGGAGTCGTTTTTCATTATTTTTCCCAGACCAATGAGGAACTAAAATAAAATTGGTATATTGTGATTCTTTTTTTCTTTCTTTAAATCTACCTTATGAAAATGAGCTTCAAGGGCTGCTTTGATGTTCCTGTCCATGCAAAAGGTTGGAAATCTGTGTATATCTTCATACAAAAGCATGGTGTTTGTTAAGACGGTCAGAGTGGACTTTCCGTTGAGCTGCAATTAATTTCTTTAGATTTTTTCTGAAATAAATAATTTTAATTAAAAGCTACCTTTTCATACATGACAGCTGGACATGACATTATAAGACTTCCTATTGACTCGTACATTCTCAAAACAGTCGTACTGGGATGTTTGGTTGCGCTGATTTTTGAATTTGGATCCTGCTGTATTATGTGAGTGACAACCTGAGGCAGTTTGCTGAAGTAAGGGTATAACCGCATCCTTAACTCCGAACGTTCATTAATATTCTGAAAACATTTTGGGTTTATTAATTCCAATTTTGGGAAATTTGAAAAACAATACATTTTCTCTAAGTTTGAACTGTTCGTGGACCATTTCACCGAAAACCTCCAAAGGGAATGCTTCGTTTTTCAAAATGGTCAATTTGTCTCCAAATAGATTCTTGAGATCAGGCAAATTGCAAACACTCCTTGTTAACGCTTCAGTTTCCACTCCGTTCGTTTCATCCAAAACGCAACACCTATAAAAACAAATAACTAAACTTGACTTCTAGAGAAATGGAAAACCAACCTCATCCAGGCATGGACTATGACTTCGTCGAACTTCCTTTCCAAGTCTCTTATCCGATCGGAAACCTCTTTGTTGGATAAAATTTGAGTCAAGTATCTTGCAGACACCCTGGAAGAATTTTGTTTAATACTCAAGCATCTTCTCATAATTAGTTTACCTTGCGTGGACAGTTTCATTCAAGCCAAAGTGTCTGAGCATTTCCAGGAATTTTGAATTTTCGGCTGCGGCCGAGATGGCAAAGGCAATATCTGCCGTTTGGTTGACGGCCGAGGGGGTGACTTTAGTGCTTTCCTGTTTCAAATACGGAGCAAGGAACTCCACGAAGGAGGCCACAGCTTTTCTCCTTTCCGCAGTCGAGTCCATTTCCTCGTAACAAGGCAGTTTGCTGGCAACGTCCACCATTGCCGACATAACTTTTGCAGATCTTGCTGCATTGCAAATTCCCAAATATTCAGGCAGCCAATCCCCTAAATTATTTCAATCATCTTCATTTTTGACTGAAGAAAAATGTAAATTTTATACGTGCCTAAGAACAAATACCCGGATATTTCATCACAACTCATAACATCGGCAACTTCATTTAGGGAATCGATGAAAGATGAAACCATCTCGATATGTTGCAAATTATTCTTATTCATATCCTTGCAGGACGCATTTAAGAATTTGGTCACAGGTGGAATATTTTCTTCCACGGAAAGTTTTTCCTCCGCCTTAAGATATATCAACGTCATGTGCGACAAAATGATGACCTCCCTCTTTTTTATGTCCAACCCTTTCTCCACCGCACCCAGAAATCCTTGCAGTCTGCTTCCCTATAAATAAAATGTTAATAATTTATATGAAAATTTTATATATTAAATCAAACCATATCCTCCAGTCCCATTGAAAGTCCAATCGACAGACAAAGCGAAGTCAGGTTGTAAAAACCAACATCGTTTAAAGAAATCATTCTTCCAGCACTGAACCGTGTGCAAATCCTGCTCTTGACTTGGTTGAAGAATCGAAGTTTGTCACCGTCGGACCAAGAGTATTTCATCTGACTACGCAAAAACTTGACGAACAAATGAAAACTGTTGATACCCTCATATGAGGGTAGGTCCAATCGCAGGTGTCCCTTGATCTGATTGCTGAACTCTGCAGCCGTCCTCCTGAATCACAGATTATTCCATTAATTTAAGGGGAAAAGGTAACTCGAAATAATTTAATAAATATAGTAAAAATTTGGGAACACATTTCCGCCTACATTAAATTATATTGTTCGTGATTGTTCGATAAAATTTGAATTCTTACGCCATGAACGCCAAGTGAGCTGGACTTTCGCCTGGCACAATGAACAATGAGCCAATGTGTTTGACAAAGTGGTCCAGCAGCAAATTCAAGGCCTGCATGCCTACATTCCACCATTGAGGCAATTGCAGTAGCAACTTCATCAGGTCCCTCATTTCATTCTCGTTCGCACTGAGCGTCAACTTTTTCAAAATCAGCTCCAGCAAGTTGCTCCCTTCATCTGAAACAGCTCCCTGATGTTCCTCCAAGTTTTTAATTCCTTACTAATATTTTTGAATATATTACATACCCTTGTCTTTTTGGAGTAAATTCCACTCTCGCTGTAGCCATAAATTGGGCAGATGTTGAGGTACAACCACAGAGCAAATGAAGACTTTCTCTGCATTTCCCAGTCTTGGCACAGAATGGGCCTTCTGACCTTGCTTAAATTAGCCGGAGGTTTTTCTTCAGCGGGGCGAAAAATTCTGTTCACGATTCCTTTCATCAAGCCCCAAAATGACTAAGAGTTGAATTTTGTTATTTTATGTTAAATTGAAATAAAATATCACTAATTATACCATTGAAATCAAGTTGCTGGCATGGAGTCTGTCTGAAAAAATTTGGAGCATGAGCCAGAACTCTCGAATGCAGTTGCAGAAAAAAGGATGCGTCCTGTCGTAGTCTTCTTGTTTCACCCCTTCGGCAAGTTTTACAAGTTCAGTCAAAACATGATCAAGGGCCTGTTCCAGGTTGCGGTTGAGTTCAGTCTTTTGACTCGTCAAGGCGTGCAGGAGGCAAAGGTGGTGCCACCGGAGCTCCAGGTGAAGGTGCAACAGGTGGTGCATTGGAGGACGACACTGCATTTGACGGAAGATTAAAAATTCATTCACAATTAAGTCCAGTTTTAGTTCAATACTTTGTTTCCTAAGGAGTCGGGACACGCTGACAGAAGGTTGAACTCAATTTTTGTCAAGCCATGGATGAGGATGCTCCAAGACTCAAGATGTTGAAGAACTTTTTCCTTCTTTTCCTCCAAAATCCACAAATAATTTTTGTCACTTTGAAGACTAAAAATCAAAATGAGTTTGTTGCCTGATTTAAAAAAAAAAATCAGCTGACCTTTGTACAAATGTGGTGAAATATTCAAACATTAGGTTTATCTTTTGCCTAGAATCGAAATAGTTGGCCTTACTCAGGTTGAGGTGCATCAAATGCTTGACTGCGTCTTTTTCATTTTTGATAAAAAGCTTCCTGAAAATCATTCCAGAAGTGAGATTGTTATTTAAATAAACTTTTCAAAATCTGCTACATGTAGATACAAAAATTAGTTTTTTATTTTTCATGAGTGAATTATGAGACCAGAATCCAATTAATTTTCCTTTTTACCTTGCCATTTGAAATAGTTGATCCATGTTCTCCAAGAAGGCACTTGACGCATGATATTTGGCCCCGTTGAAGAGAATCAGATTTTCTCCAGCCTTTTCGATGAGTCCCTTGTAATGATATGAATTCTGGAAGGCGAGATCCATCCCTTCTTTCCGGACGATGCTCTTGAAGGGAAAGTCTTGTGTGAGCTGAGCGTGGGTGAATTTGCCACTGCACTCAAAACATCGTGCCTCCAGCAGTTTATTACCGACTAAAATTGGAATTTTATGTAAAACGAAATTGCTTGAATGTAAAATTTAAAAATTTATACCAATTGCATTTTGAAAAGCTTCATCGTCTGCAAACAGATCTTCGTCGTCTAGCTCGAAATCATCCATGATTTGGGCCCGACTCTTCAGTTATTAAAGAAAATATTCTTGACTTTCGTTAAACCTTGGTTTCAATGACAAATACTTTAAATTAAAATCACGAAACAATAATTCAAAATCGAAAAACTGATTGCTACAGCAACATGTTTACGTTTATGCCGCCATTCTTAATTCTTACCGCCTTACTTCGAGGGGGGAGTGAACCAAGAAGGGTGAAGGAAAAGGAGCACAATGTATTTTTCTATATTTAGGCAAATATTATAGATTTTAGGGCTAAAATTATTCTTTAAATATCAAAAATATCTCTATTTTTACTTTAAACTTTATAAAATATACTCTTTTTCAATATAAAAACCTTTGTTGCTTTAAATCGTGTAACTTTCCCTAGCTCCTGAACGTAACCTCAAATCGAACACTCATTTGTTTTGAGGCGGCAAAACCAACTTCGGAATTTGCGAAAGTGCCAGTCTGTGCCTGGTTCCACCGATTTGTCGATCGTTGCTAGAAACAAAAGGGTTACCACACCGTCTCAATATCATTTTAACTCTTTTACATTATAATTTAGATATTTGCATTAAGATTTTACGATGTTTTCTTCGATGAATGGGATTTACAATGTAAAAAAATGTGGTGTGCAGTTCAGTCCTCCGTGCGTGATCCTGATTTACGAAGACACCCTATCGTGCAAGCTTCGCCGCAGAAGTATGCCCGTGAGGAACTTTTCCAAGAGCTCAGATGTTTCGCTGGCGGCAAAATCAATCAAAGACAGGCACAAGCGCTACATGGAACCTGTTTCACAGATTATCGTCGAGAAAATGCTTCGACTGATACAGGTTTCTTATAAAAAAAAAATAAATAAGGAAAATTGAAAAAAAGATTATAAAACAAATTTTTAATTTAGGAAAACATGAAAGGCGTTGGGTTGGAAGATTCTTTGTTGGTGGTCGAGAAGGAATACGAAGTCAATCCCGAGGAAGACCTGAATAAACTGGAAACTGAAGACCTGGACCGTAAAAAAGCAATAATGGACGTGACTTACAACAAGAGCAAAGTCAGCCCAAGCGATCCGAGTTTTGAATATGACAAAAGAGCTGACTTTGTGGCAGAAAAGCCTTCAGAGTGGGATGAAGACGAAAATGATTTTGCTCTGGACGAAATTCCTGTACTTGACCAGGAAGAGGATGAAGTGGAAAAAGTTCAATCTTCCTGTGACGATTTAAGCAAGTCGGAGGAAATCTACATAGCCAAGATTGAATCGGACGAACAGGAAAATTTAGGGGCAGATGAAATTTTAGACAGTCTGGAAGACAAAGACCCAAAGCTAAACATCAAGTTTGACGTGACAGAATTAGAAAACGAGCTTAGGGTCGATGACGCAGATGACTTTTGGAGCTGATTACAAATTTAAAATTAAAGCTTTTTAATGTTAAAAGCAATTTTAATACAGGACTGTTCTTAATCCAAAGTTAAAAAATTTAATAAAAATTGTTTCATGCCTTAATTAATTTTTAATGCGTAAATTTCCAACTTAAATTGTATTATTTACAAACTTAATTTGTAAAGAACCGGGTTTTTGTGTTAAAATTACATAACATCCTCTCTCTTCCCACTAGAATGGTCAGTCTTTTCTACTTCGACGGTTGCTCTTCTATTGGATGTTTCCACGATTCTATTTTCTTTTCCAAAAGTTTAGCTCCCTAAGAGTAAAAGAGTTTTGAATTTTTAATTGCCGTGACAAAATTTTGCTAAATTATGTAATTTACCTCGACGATTGGGAGTCCCTTCTTTTCTTCCGGCCTGATCAAAATTTCGACGTCTTGCAACTTGAGCCAGCCCCAGTGCATGAGAAAGATTGAAGGTACCATAACTATCGCTACGATGTTGCGGTTAACAAATTCGCGAAACCTGCCTAATTGACTCATGTCTGGTTTAAAAAACAACCAAAATTATGTTAGAAAGCTGCTTGATAAATTTTGTTCTCCCCGACCCGTGTGGGCGTGTTTTGTTGTTTTTCAGCAATTTTTTCAGTCAGCATGATTAGCGTTGGTGCCAACCAGTTACAAAATTATATCAATTTATTTGTAATTTAAAATTCATTATATTAAGAAAAAATAAATAAAAATTAGATTAAATACATAAAATTATTTATCTTTTCAAATTTAAAGTACAGAACGTTACCTAAATTAAGTTATTTTGAGAATTTGAAACATTATTATGTTGGCTATTCGTCCTTGCAAAATTTCATTCTGCCGCTGGAGGGCAGCACCGTGTTGGATCTGCAGATTTATTTTGTTGTGTGGTTTCTGTGTCGTCACAATTCTCGACTGACGTATGCCGAACGCTTTCCGATTTCCAACAATTTATCCAAAAATGTGCTAATTTTTGACGAGTGCACCCCACAGAAACGAACCTAATCATGAGGCCGAGACGAGGACTCTTACATTTGGCACTTCTCTGCGCAACCTTTGCCCTGGTAAGCCGCTTTGACTCGGTTAGCTGAAATGCCGGGGGCTCCTGCTGCACAATTACTGTGCAACCGGTGCATTGACCTTAAAATCAACATATGTTTCAAGTTGAAGGTTAATTTTGACCATTTTTAATCGCAGGTGGAAGTGGCCGGCGCAAAGCAAGGCGGTCCCATTGACAAAAAGGGCCCCCTGGAGGAAATCACAGACGTGAAAGAATTCAAAAAGTTGCTCAGAACTAAAAACAATGTGTTGGTGCTGTTCGTGAGCACCACAAAAAGGACGTATTTCACGATCAGGATGTTCAAAGAGGCCGCTGAGGCTGTGAAAGGGCAAGGAACTCTTGCTTTTGTAGACTGTTATGGGTACGTTATTTTAAATTAAGCAGAAATTTATTAAACAAGCAATTAAAATATTTAGTGAAACTGGGAAGAAGATGTGCAAAAAGTTAAAGGTAAACCCCGAGCCTCAGATTCTGCGGCATTACAAGGACGGCGAGTTCAACAGAGACTACGACCGCCAACTGAGTGTGACGTCAATAGTGAACTTCATGAGGGACCCAACTGGGGATGTGCCCTGGGAGGAGGACGCAGACTCTGCCGATGTCCTGCACCTTTCAGACATTTCTGTGAGTTTAATTCTAACATAAAATGTGTTTGAAATTAAATTTCCGTTCACTTCCAGGCCCTAAACAAAGCAATCAAGAAAGAGACAAAGCCTATGATGGTTATGTTCTACGCCCCGTGGTGTGGATTCTGCAAAACGCTCAAACCCGAGTACGCCGAAGCTGCCAAAGATCTGCGAGACCAAGCGGTCATGGCGGCCATCGATGTCAACAGACCTGAAAACTCTGCCGTCAGACAACTTTTCAACATCTCTGGCTTCCCCACTCTTCTTTACTTCCAGTAATAATATTTTTATTTTAATTATCCTTTGATTAATTTGTGTTGAAGAAATGGTGCCATGCAGTTTACTTACGAGGGGGATAACAAAAGAGATGCCCTTGTCGCTTTCATGAAGAATCCTCAAAAGCAGCCTGAGAAAGTGGCTGAAAAGCAGTGGTCCGATTCGCCCAGCGAAGTCTTGCATCTCACCAAGGACACTTTCGAAGACGCTCTTAAGGTAATCAAGCATCTGGAATTAATTTTGAAGGTCTATAAAAATTATTATCTTCAGGAACATTCGTCTCTGCTTGTCATGTTCTACGCCCCGTGGTGTGGACACTGCAAAAAGATGAAACCAGAATACGAGCAGGCTGCTGAGAAAATGAAGAACGAAAAGGTAATTTTTGAAATTAACTTCTTATTTGGTTAAACTGATTTTTCCTCTTTAGATTCCTGGCAGAATAGCTGCCGTTGATGCTACAAAAGAAGGCCCACTTGCCTCTCAGTTCAATGTCCGAGGCTACCCGTCGATTAAATACTTCAAGGACGGCCAACTGGCTTTCGACGCCAACGTCCGCGAGTTGAACAAAATCATCGAGTTCATGAAGGACCCCAAAGAGCCACCCCCACCTCCTGCCCCTGAAAAGCCGTGGAGCGAAGACGAAACTGAAGTTGTTCATCTCACAGACGAATCGTTTAAACCATTTTTAAAGAAGAAGAAACACGTCTTGGTTATGTTTTATGCTCCATGTAGGTATTGCAATTTTCAGATCAAACTCTATTTTTAAATTTCATCAACAGGGTGTGGTCACTGCAAGAAAGCCAAACCAGAGTTCAACACAGCGGCTGAGAAATTCAAGGACGACCCCAAAGTGGAGTTTGCCGCCGTCGACTGCACAGCCCAGCAAGGGGTTTGTGCAGCTTTCGACGTCAAGGGGTACCCCACCATCAAGTACTTTAGCTACCTCAACAAGGAAAAGTTTGACTACTCTGGAGGAAGAACGGTATAATTAAATTGTGGAAAAGTGTGTTTATATAATTTTTGCCCGTTTTGACAGGCGGACGACTTCATCGCCTTCATGAATAATCCACAAAGCGCACCGCCTCCACCTCCGCCCCCGTCGCCTCACTCGGAATGGGGGCATTTGGCTGGTGCAGAGCATCTATTGCATTTGACAGAGAGCAATTTCACAGCCATTGACAGCAAGGAGAGCGTCCTTGTTATGTTCTACGCTCCATGTACGTACTTAAAAAAACTTTTGGGGTGTGGTTTTTATTGATCAAAATGCTAATAATGACCTTCAACATTATTGATTGCCGGGAAAATAAATATCAAATTTATTTTTAGTTTAGATTTACTTGATTGAAGTAAATAATATATATAATAATCATCTTTATCTGGAGTATACTAAAATCTTTTTTTTTCAATTTCTCTAATTAGAATAAATAAAATAAACATTTTTTCAGGAGATCTAAAATTTGATTATTTTTTACGTTATCAGTAAGAAAAATCTATGAAATTGTTTCAGGGTGTGGACATTGCAAGGCGATGAAGGCAGATTACGCCCTGGCGGCTGAAAAGGTACGTGAGGACGGCAAGGACTGGTGGCTGGCTACGGTGGATGCAACCGCCCAGCAGCCACTGCAACGCAAGTTCAACATCCGAGGCTTCCCTACACTGAAGCTGTTCAAGAAAGGTCGCGAGGTCAAGGACTACGACCAGGGCAGGAACACTGCTGACCTGGTGGCCTTCATGAAGTCGGCCGATGCCAAGGACGAACTGTAAAAGTCTGCTCTGCTTTTTTACCCACAAACGCACAAATGAAAGAAACATGACCTAGACAAACGAGTGCTATCAACGAATGAACGAACTCTGAAGGAGGCTAATCAAAACGAGCAACGGTTTTTTTAACAGACGCAAAGAGATTTCTACGACGTTCCCTAAAATAGTAATAATTGTAAGAGCTTAATATATATTCTCTGTCAACGACGCAATCTCCTCTTACAAATTTAATGTTTTTATATTAATTTTTGCATTTTTTTCCATTCCTGAACTACCAAAATGTGAGATTTTATAATCGGATTAAATGTAAAATAGTTTCTTATTGTTACTACTGAAACGGAATCTCTACGGCTGGGGCCAATTATTATAAGAAAGTTTAACATTATGTTTTTTGATTGGTAAACTATGAAGTATTAAGACCAGATCATGCAGATTATTTACTTAAGCTTTTTCTCCGCTCATTTCACTTCTCAGTTAGTGGGCCGTTTTGTGTTTTGCAAAACAATTTAAACAGGATTTCTATGACTATTTATACAACTCTCAGCTATAATTCTACAGTTCTAGGTGGGTGGCGATATGATTATTGAATTTGTTGATTGAATTAAATATCTATTTGTTGATATGTATTTTATAATGAAAAATTAAACGGATATTAAAAATGATTGAAACTTGTTAAATTATTGCTCACATTTTATTTTTATTCCTTTTGCAGGCGCAAAATTAAATAAAAAAAAATTAATCCCAGTTTTCTCGCTAATCAGAGGAAAAAATGAAAACAAATTTTGTCCCGAAGCGCATTTTGCGTGTGGTCAGCGCGCCGCCGCCGCAAGGCCAAAAGGAAGGCGCGCATGCCGTTTCGCGACTTGCTCGACGGCAGCCAGTGGGGTCGTGTCTGCGAGCGAATAAGGAAGGAAAGGAAGGAAGATAGGGTCACATAGACGCGTTCAGTGATAAGAATTAGAGTGCTAGAAAATTATCATGTCCGACGAGGAGATTCAAGACGAGTGAGTTTCAATTTTGAAAAATAATTTAATTCGCACCGTTTTCCGTTGTTTCCTTTCGCACTTTTGAAACTTAATAGAAATGATTTTGGAAGAGAAATAATTTTAAAAACTGTTTCAATCGTAAATGTGTTGAGACTATTTCTTATCTTATCTCTCAGAAGGTCAAGAGCGTCGTAGGGTATAAAAAACAAAACTTCAGCAGAATAATATAAAGTTTTTTATTTCTTCGGAGAGATTTTGCAAAAATTTCACATGAGCGAAGCAAATTGAAAGCCGGTTGAAAATTATTTCTGCTCGCAAAACAAGTACTTCTTGGAAAATGGGTTCGGTAAACTAAACGTCTGCGAGTGGAAAGGCTTTGTCAATATATACGGAGATCTCCGCGAGCCGTGTTGCATAAGGTGGAACACACAGAGAACGAAGGAAGGAAGAAGTGGGGCGCAGGATATTATCGATTTTGCTGAGGAGCCTCTGGTGCCGTGCGCTGCGGGTCGATAGGCAGGGCCGCCGCGCACCACCCACACCCGCCACTTGCACCCAAATTCGGCGCTCCCGATTTAGGAAGGAAGTCTTTTTTCCCAAAACAGCCCCTCTTTTCTCTTTCTCCTCTCAAAAGGAATAAAACGCCACCCTTAAGAATTCCGTTGAATGCCAGAAGAAGTGTCTTTTGCGCGGAAAAGAGTAATTATTCGAGCAATGGATTGACTCGTATAAACCAGTTTTCAGTTTATTACTAAATTTAAAATTAAATTTAACGCTGGAGATCATAAGAGAAGGAATATATATTATGCCAGTTTTGAAATAATTTGAAACTAATACTTCATCAATGCCTAATACCTATCTAATAATAATTTCAACTGATTAAATTGCAATTTAATTAAAACATGCATTTCATGTATTTCGAGTTAAATTGTTGTTGTTTCTAAATTGTTTTAAATGAAACTTGGTTGCTGTTTTCGACCCTTGTTTCTTTTACTATATCAATTGTTTCTCTATGTGCTCAGTCAGCTCACAAAGGTTTATCAAAAAGATCCCCCTTGTCGCGTGTCCAGTCGGCTCTTCTATCACGACATTGTATTTCGATCGCGTGCTGTGTGCGTTTGGCCTCTTGTTGTTTTTATCAGAGCCAATTAAAGGTCTCACTTTAATCTGCGGGTGACAAAAGGTACATAATTGGAATAATGAATTAATCTATATTAGCACCACAATTTTTTAATCATTCACAATCCACTCAAAATAATTATCGTATCAGATAAGCAATGCAAAATTTTTGATTTGATTAATTAAAAATTAGTATTTAAATAAACAACTCACAAAACCAATCGAGAAAAAGCTGAGTTTAAATCCAAATCATCATGAATTAACCCCGGATCGTGAAATTCAATCACAAAAAAATTAATAATAATAAAATTACGGTTTGTTAATTTACCAAATAAATTTTCCAATTTTTTCTTATGCTAAATTTTGCATGATTATCCACTTAGCTTTATTAACTGCAAATAACGCTCATCCCACTTATTAACTGATGCAATTTTTGCAATTCTTCTCTCTTAGTCTTTGTGAAAAAATAATAATACATACAACACTCGGCTTGAAAGACAAATAATAATGCATTACTAAAGAAATGAAGGTTCACGGAATTATGTTTCCCTTTGATTGATCTCAATTTACTCTTGGCCTTGGTCGAGTGCAATCGCTTTTAATTCTCCTCGGCCATAATAGCAATTGTGCTCGTTGCGCTCTGATGTAACATTGCATGGTATTAATTAGACCCTATGACGTTGCTCTTTGCAACAACAAAATACTTAATGCGAACTTCAACTTCCTTTAATTCGGAGTGCCAAAAGGTCACAAGAATGTAGTAGAAAGAGACCAAAATGCATGGTACATCATGATTAAAAAATTGTTGTTCAAATTTTGTTAGAGCATAACGAAAACATCAGTAAAAAAATATGTAAAACAGAAAAATATTAAATCAAAATTCAAACAAAATTTCGGAACCAATTCCTTTGAAAGTCTAAAATTTTAAATTTTCCCTTCCACAACTAAGAAAGATTTCAAATTAAAATAGGTACACGTTTTTTCCAACAAATGTAAATTTCTGAAGAATTTATATAAATTATAATAAATTCCTGGCCCTTTACCGCGCGGGTCTGTTTCAAAAGAATATATTATAAGAAACTTGTTGCCCAAAAGAGGAAGCCTTAGACTGAACAAAGCATACGAAATGTGCAAACAAAGCACGAGATTACACGAAAGTTCAGCTTAACCTTGATTATTTTTTCGCAAACACACAACCGAGTGCGCGGCGCGGGGAGGACGCGGCGCGGTCCGCTAATAAATAAACACACGTCACGAGTCACACCTCCCAACGCACGTCGTCGCAATGCAAATAAAAAACACAGATATACTTCTGCGAACCGCAATTACTGAAAAATATACTTTGATTTTCGTCAGCCAATCGCTCGCCGAGGTCAGACCTTTAAAGAGAGGTGTGTGAGCGAAATTTTGCCAATAGAGAGAGGAGACGAGGATAATAATTTCTGAGAATTTCCAAGAAGAAAAACCTGCTTGGCGGGATTGGAATTGAAGGTTGAGATGCATTTTTTGTAGAGCTTCAAAAAGGAGCAAAATTATACTAAAGAAAAGCCACACCTAATTTCAACAGAATTAATTAAGTTCCTCAAAAGTGGAAATCAAATATAGAGACCAAATATATTTTTTTCAAGTAGAGACCAAATATATTTTTTCTGCTATACTATATTTTGAATGCGAGAAAAAAAATTTCAAGAAGAAATTTTAAATTTGGAGCAGGGAACTCCGGGGTTTTTTTTATTTTATTTTCCTCTCGTTTTTAATCTATCAAAATTCCCTTTCCTGCTTGCGTCATCGTCTTGTGATTTTCCTTGCGGTGGCCGCGTTTAAGCAAATATGAGAGGAGCAGGTCGGGGAAGCGCGAGGAGCAGAAATAGCCGCGCAACCCCCCCGTCTGAATGCCCGTCCGTCCGCTCTTTGCTCTCTTGCGCTATGCATTTTTCATTCAGTTGGGAGAGAGACTGCGAGAGACATGGAGGAACAGGGTCCGCAACGGTGCGACCGGTGCGGTCTGCGCGCCCACGACCACAACCGCGACAAAATCCTCCACCAACAACCCCACATTTGCAAAGGCAAACAATTTCTGCAGTACTCGCAAACCAGGTAGTTAATCAATTGTGTGCTACTGATTGCGAAATGCATATCAAATGGTGACGTTACATGCGCTAATTGTTAAAAATATTTAAGAAAAATGGTATTAATTAATTTTGGCGGCATTCATTACAACAAGATTGAAAAGTTTTCCATTTTAAATATTAAGTTTAAAGTTTCCATGTCAAATTGAAGCACAAAAGCACCAAATGTTAAATATATTTAAAATTGGTAAATTTACTTTTTTTACAAAAGCTTGTTTGGATATGGAATTTAGAATTTGTGCTATTATTTGGAAGAGAAATCTCAAGGTGAGCTCCTTCACCTTCAAAAATTTATTCCCCATGCCTCTTTTTTATGTGCAAGCGTGACATCTTTTGAGGCTGGCGATTGAAGTTCGGTGACAAATAGCAATGGAATTGCGCGTAATCGAATTACTGTATCACCAAACAGGGCCTTTGGCCTGTTGAAAGAATGAAAGGCTATCGCTGTAATATTCCTGACTTTATTTTCCATTGTTTTGTCTGCGCCCGCTTTATATTATTTGCTCAACATATTTATTTCTTGTATTATTGACTGCCGGCAGCGCTCTCAAAACAGTTCACGGCAAAATATGTACGTCAAACTTTTTATTAAAATTATAAAAAAAAAATTGGTTTTCTCCATTGAATATATGTAAAATTTGCAGAAATTTATTAAATTCTAGCAGTTTAAAGTTTTTTAATGTAAAAGACTTTGTATTGCACAAATTCTTTAAAGAAATAATGACAGTTTTATATCCGCCTTTTGAATGATTAATTTTTAATTGCTTGACTAAAAAGTAAAAATACAGCAAGCAGGTAGACTGATTGCACGGAATTTAAATTGAAATTGTCAAAGCATGCGTGTGCAGAAAGTGTGGTGGCGCGTGTTCGATAGTCGTCAAAGGGGCGAGTTTCTTAAATTAGATTTTTAGCCCCTCTAATTCTGCGCGTTTGTTCCACCACGTGGCTGACTTTTCTAAAAGAGAGTTCTGTGTTCTTAATTTTGCGAGAATTTCCGGCTCGGCGCCTGGCATAAATATTTTCAATAATTTTGGCTGACCCAGCAACTCGCGGACCAATTACCGCATAATTATAGCGCGCTGTTGTCATTTCGCAGGAATGTGAAATCTCAGAAATCTGCCAAAAACCAAAAGTCAACTTCTCTAATTTATTGAAAGTCTCAGCAACAGACTAAAAATTATGTCCTATTTTGTGTCAAGGTACCCTGATGGGTCCGTGCGCCTGAGGAACCCGAACATCGAGCTGATGGACCAGGACATTTTGTACCACCTGGCGTTAGGCAGCGGCTCACACGACCTCGTCGAAATGTTTGGCGACGTCAAAGTACCGCATTTTCGCGAAACGATTCCGACTTTGTTTTAATTGCTCTCGCGTTTCAGTTTGTGTGCATGGGTGGAACGCCGAAGCGAATGGAGCAGTTTGCGTTCTACATCATGGAGCAGATTGGACACAAACTGCCCGCAGGCACCACCTTGCAAGACATCAGCCAGTACTCCTATCGCTACTCCATGTACAAAGTTGGACCAGTTTTGTCAATTAGCGTAAGTTTTTTTCCCCATCAAATTTAATTTTTTTATAATATGTATAATGTCGTAATTGTTGTTGTGTTTAGCACGGAATGGGAATTCCATCAGTGGGCATTCTGCTGCACGAGGTTATCAAGCTGATGTACCACGCAAAGGTCAAGGACCCGATTTTCTTCCGAATCGGTACTTGCGGCGGCATCGGCCTTGATGGTGGCACCGTCGTCATTTCCGAAGAGGCCGTCGACGGTCTCTTGAGACCCTACTTAGAACTCGTGAGTTTTTCGTATTAAAACTTGAATCATTTTTTAATGGAATTTGCAGCCCGTTTTGGGAAAATTGGTTCAGCGGACGGCCAAACTGGACAAGCGGCTGGCGCGCGACCTCAAGTCGATGGCTGAACCGTCACAATTGTACGACACGGTCACCGGCAAGACCATGTGCACTTACGACTTCTATGAAGGTCAGTATTTTTTTCAAAAGAAAATTTTGGAAAAAATCAATAATTAATCAAAAGTTCCAAAATGTTTTTAAAATTTAATTCAAACACTGATTGTAAATTCATGTAATTTGGCTTAGCGGCGCTGAAAATTAAATAATTTTTTATTGTAATGCTAAAAAAACAAGACAAATTCATTGGGAGATTTTTTAATTAAAAAAAAACTTTGGCTGCAAGTTTTGCTCAATTAGATTTACAGAACTGGTGCAAAATTTTAGTTTGAGCGCAATCGGGACCGTTGCATTTGAATTCACAGTGCGCGCTGAGGCCATAAATATGCAAATTTGCATCTCTTGACGTCTTTCTCGGGACTGCGTATCTCGTCGTCACTTTTGATAATGCGACTTGACGACCCAGTTTTCCTGACCGCGGCAACTTTTCCAATAATATATCTTGGCGCCGGTATCGATTACATAATAGAAACGCGCACACTGGCAAAAGAGCTTTTTGGCCGCAGTATGCACACATTTTCTCATCTGTTTTCCGCCGTTAGATTTTGATGGGTGATGCGGCGGAAAATCCGCTTGTTTACTCACAACAAACTGCGAAGATTGCGTCAAATTTTGTGTTGTCCCCTGCAAAAAATTCCAGAGAGATAAGAGAAAGTCACTTATTAAAAACATGAGTAAGATTTGCTTTATTTGTTTTTTATCTGCCGCGCGCGATGGAAGATTACGCCGTGCCTATTAAATTTTTTCTATCAATTTTCTTAAAATAACTCTGTACCACTAAAAACAAGAAATAATGCTGCCTGATTTAAAGATAAAACTACCACGCAATACATGTGTGTCACGCAGGTTGCATAACCTGATATCCAAAGGATACTTAAATTTGTCCAGCCTTTAAATAAATATCCAAGAATTGATTTCTTGATTGTCCCTTGTTTTTTAATTTTGAAGTGGTTTAAATGACTTAAATGTTAACAAAGAAATATTAAATGTAGGACAGCCTTTATTTTATAATTAAATTATATTTTTAAACTCCTTAATTGACAATATATTTGAGGTTTATTTGTTTAAAATTTTCATAATTTTCAAACTACACAAGTTTACAAATAATTGATAATTTGTGACCCAAAAACCCATCAACTTCAAATTCTTCTTTGGGTGACGCTCTCGTCAAACAGAAATAAAATTATTATTATTTGATCGTTTCAAAATCAATGAAATAATTATTTTCTGTTCCAGGTCAAGGTCGTTTAGACGGGGCGTTCTGCGAGTTCACCGAGAAGGACAAGCTGGACTACCTGGAGCAGATCCACAAGGCCGGCGTGTGCAACATCGAGATGGAGTCGCTGTCGTTTGCCGCCCTGACGCACCACGCGGGCATCCAGTCTGCGGTGATTTGCGTGGCGCTGATGGACCGGCTGAAGGGCGACCAGGTCCTGGCGCCCAAGGAGGTGCTCGAGGAGTGGCAGGAGCGGCCCCAGAAGCTGGTGGCGCGCTACATCAAGAACTACCTCGCGCAGAAGGGCCGCCTCTCGCTCGACGGCCACTGCGGCTCCGTGCACGTGCTCAGCCCCCGCCGCTTCAAGCTCGTCCAGCAGGAGTCCGAGACCTACGACTAAATCCAGGCTCAAAACACGCTTCCCACACACGTGCGCGCATTCCCCAGAAAAAAAAAGAAAAAGCGGAAAATAACAAGGTTCTCTACCGAGAATCGCAAGAATATATAAATATATACTTAAAGCGTATTTTGCTTAGGATTATGTAGTGCTTTGGATTATATTTAGGGTGAGCAGGGCAGTGATATTTTTAAATAGGTTGGAATCCAAAAGAAAAAAAAAATCTGTAATGATGTATTTTATTTTATCTTTTTGCTAAGAAACAAATCTGATGATTTTGTTTGAAGAAATTGATACTTGAGGAGATGATCATGGAAATGAAGAGATCGGGCTTTTCCTTGTTGAAAAAATTGTTTTTATATTCAAATGCAAAACGGCTCTACCAGTTTCGGCCACAGTCTGCGACTATTTTATGAGCAAGGAAAAAAACGCATTGCAACATAAAAATTAAAATGTTAAAACGAACAATCTAAGTACCAAATTACTTCATGAGCAAATATGCTGCTCGCTGAATAAGTAATTTGTTCATGAAAAAAAAAACAATTTTCTCAACGAGGAAAAGCCCGATCTCTTCATTTCCTAAATCTGATGATATGCAGATTTATTTTATATTCCGAAGTGGGATCATTTAATTAAAAATGGACTCATGTGGAATCTAATTTTGCTGCAGCACGACCTCAAGTCAATAGAGTTTTTCTTCGCAAGAGACAATTTTATTAAATAAATATAAAAATGTGATTTGCTCCGATATTTTCCAACAAATTGAACCGGCCTATTTCATTTTCCGTCATTTTCTGAAAAATTAGGGTTATTTTTATCACTGCCCTTAAAATCAATTCATCTGACGTTTGCATGTAATGAGTTACGACCTTTTCCGAAATCCTCTAATGAAATGGTGGCGGAGCAGAAATCCCTGAAATCATCTTCTTTTCCGAGGCCTAACGAAAGACACATGAAAGGATTTTTCGACTTCTCTCCTCAAACGTTTCGCTCACATCCCTCGCCAATCCCAGTTGACGAAGACGTTATAAAATATATCCTAGCAGCGTGCATAATATTCCGGAACTCAATTCAAAAGGAGAGAATCGTCTAATTGTGAAAAGCCGAGGTGCGCTTACTCAAACAATAATGGTTAATTAGGTTAATTACTAATCTCGCAAGTATTATACACACATACATACACGCCGCGATATCAATATTTATTGTGCATAATGAATTGTTTCTGTGCGGCAATTATGTGTACTGCGCTGGTAGTTTCGACTTGTTGCTGATGTGTTTTTTTTATTCATATACACTAAAAATAATAAGTGATTAAAAATATATTATGCAAAAATTGTTGACAAGCCGGTGTCTAGACGACTTTGCTGGCGGATAATTATTTTCTATCTTTTATCACAACGTGTCCGGCTGGTTTTGGACCTTGTTGAGCATCATCGATTATTGAAGTGTTAATTAGTTCTTAGCGAAAGTCAATAAATTTTGAAAACATTGTTGATCACTTCGTTCGATGGTTAGAAATAAACTCTAGACATTGTAGTTTCATGGTAGTTTAATTTAGCTCAGAAACTCGGCTAAAAAATAATTTCGAATTACGTAAATTCCATTCATTGTGGGACGCAATTTCGTTTTAAATAATGCTGAACAACATTCCAATTTTAAAATTTTGCGCTGCTCTGACCGAAATATATCAATGTCTGTGTGTTCGTTCTGCGTTTATAGACAAATTTTATTGTAGAGATTTACTCGATGTTGTTTAAAACAAACACGTATTTACGCAGCTCAACAGTTGCATTTACTGTATAAATTGTCGCGTTCATCGATGAGAAATGTCAACGAAAATTAATAAGGTGTTGCTTGTTGCAATTGAATGTTTTACAAAACTTTGCGCGGAGTTTTGGAAACTTCGCTGAAATAAAATGGTATATTGATCTGGATTTTTCTCTACTTTTAATTAAAAATAGACCTTTGTTCAGGCTTATAGGAATGTGATTTATTTTCAAGTTTCATTATTAACAATGCGCTCGCTTGACTTTGTTCAAGTTCAACAATAACTGATTATAGCTGCGGGAGTAAACCCATGCTCCACCATCTTGTAACAAGCAATAAATTTGATATTTTTCCATCGGAATACATTTAGAGTAGTAGCACGCTTATTATAATGGCGGTAATTAAGAGTAAGTCCAACTTAATTAAGTGTTCTTTTTCCGAGCGATTATAACAACAGGCTGTACAGGAGACTAGGCAAAGAATTTTTAACTTCTTATCACTTGACGAAGGTTAATTAATCACTCTTATCCATTATTCAATATGTACACATGAATGGCACAGCAATAATTGTGGTGGATTTCGGTGGATACAACAAATGATGGATTTGTCTTACTCTCGCACCGTAAAGTATTCCAGCGAACAAATCAATATCAAGTGGTCCCGACAATAATAATAATCAATACACAAACTTTAACAATAAATTACCTGTGAGCAAATGATTAGCTTTGTAGGGAGCCCATCCACACTGCTTTTAAATTTAAGGACCGTCGTAATATAACCTCCTATGGTACATAGTAGTGAAAAAGTAGTAAAATATACCTGACAGAGACGGAGAGAGTGCAAGTGAAGAGATAACTAAACTTTTGATTAGGCAAAGAGGTGAGAGTGAATATCTTTGGACTTGTGTAGACGCATTTGCTGATCTAGGAGAGGACACAGTTGCTCCTGCGAATTTCCGAGTCTATTTCCTCATCCAGGTCAGTGCGGTCGTCGGGAGTTTTGCCCTCCACGTTCGGCATGTACTGGTCGTGACTCAGACCCACCCGCTCGTAAAACAGCATATACGCAGAGCTTGAGTCAATCTGTGGCTCAGGCACCTCCTAAAAGAAAAAAAAACCCAAATCTATAAATTGAATTAAAAAAGCAAGCCACCTCTATAAATGTAATCATTTTAACCTTAGATTGTTATACGAGAAAAAAATTTTGAATTATTTGTGAATAATTTCCAACATACCCTGCATCTACTGTCATTGTAGCAGTACCACTTGCCGTTGGGGTTGCAAGCGTAGGAGACGTAGTGACCTCCACCAAGAATCCCGGTGTGACACTGAAAAATTAAATTTTTATATTTTCATCTCGATAAAATGTCATTCAAATCAAATTATGTACCACTATTGCATATAGTTTGTAGTTGAGTTTGAAAGTGTCTGCGACATCCATCAGCTTGTGCTGGTGGAAGTCTTGCAAGGCGCCATCGACAACAGGTGTGTTGGACAGAGAGGTTGACTCAACCCTTTCCCTTGGTCTGGGACACACTCCATTTGTCATTCCATTAGGATTCTCGGCCTCCTCCTCCAACAACTCTGCGTGACGGAGAAGAGTTTCTTTGGGCACCGAAGCCAAAAATTCCGTAGGGTCAAAGTTGTTTCTAGGAAACTCGACCACTTTTTGTGACTTGATCCACTTGTTGTTGACATATTGGAATCTCTTCAAATGCACAATCTACGCCAGCACACAAAATTAATTTTTTTCAATGCAATATTAGAATAAACTGACCAAAATTGGAGGCAGCCTCCAGATCTGCAGCTTTTTGGTAGCCAGCTGGCGCTCCTTGCAAGTTGAGCAGAAGTACTTTTCTTCATCGCTGAGCTGCTCCTCCCTAGTGAAGGCCTCCAGGCAGTGCGTCAAACCAATTGGCTCGGAATGTTTTTGCCGGGTGGCTGGCACTGTTTCATGCTCAACAAAAACCTAAAAGTAAATTTGAGTAATAATTTCGGTATTACAAAATCCACTCCAGACCTTTTCTTTGGAATTCTGGTATCTGAGATGCAAAGCCGTCGGGTCCCAATCAATGGCCAGGTGGGTTGCGGAATTGTTGAACTCGAGGTCTGAGCACTGAATGCGGCAGCCCCTGCAGAACCTGTACCAAGGGCACCAGGAGCACTGCACGCCGCCAGGGGCAACAGCTTTCAAAACAAATGGGAACTCGTATCCCAAACTATCATCACTGAAAACAATAATTAATTGAATTTCGAATTTAACATTTGCTACAGGAAGAACTAACCAGTCAAGAGCATGGTTGGGGGCAGAACTAGGTGGAAGGGGAGAGACAAGTCTTGCCACCTGTCTCCAGACGGCCTCGTAGAGGGCCTTGTGGGTGGTGCCTTGTCCGCAAGGTACAAGCAGTGGCAGTCCAAATAAACTCGGTTGAGTCCGCTGCCAAGAGACAAAGTAGTTTTCTTGCCGAATCTGTTCAAATAATATTTGTAAGTCTATTTATTTTTCTTACAAGTGAGAAAATTAACCATTTTTCGGTGTAGAGCAATTATGTAGTTGGGCCTATCACAATCGGCTGTGGGCAGATGGTGAGACGAACCTGAGCTGCTTGTGCCCAGACTGGGTGTCGGTGAGCCACGGCCTCTGCTGCTACCGCTGATGCTTCCACCCTGCAGGTGAACAATTTTAAAATGACTAAAATTTCAAGAGAACTTTAATTTGAACGCACCAATTGACTATCAGAACTGTGATTAATGGTTTTGACCTCTCCACCGACCTGCGAGTCGGGAGACAATCTGCAAATGGCACTGTCTGGCGAAGACTCACTTTCTGTCCGACGAGGCATTTCCATTGACGACGGAGACTAGATATTTTAAAAATAACCCAAGTTAAGGTGGGGCAAATTTGATTCCCGTTATAAATGGTTGCAGGCTTTTTAAGTTTTACACTTTAACAAAACAAGGCCTTTTTTAAGATCTTGTCAAGCCATTGCAACCAGAAAGCAAACATAAATTCCACAAACACAAGCACATAAATGCAGCTAGCCACACGCTGTTGGTTTTTCCTTTCCTGTCTACTAAAATTTCATTTCCCAAATGATTGAAAGCCGGACGAGACACAAAGCAACCACAGAATGGTCAGCTTGACATCTGTACAGAACCCAAGAGAGTTAAAAATTATTTTTAACACGAATGAATTGGCAAATTTTGATTCAATATCAATGGACAGGCACACTGATGAGGCTGGCTGCATTTACCTTGAAACAGAGAATGGAGGGCATGCATGCCAGACGCCACCTTACCTCAGACTCTGAGGGAGGGCGGTTACCATTCAGCAAGCCATTCGCAGTATTGATCGCTGACGGAGTGAGCGCCAAGGGACCTGGGAAAAATTTAGAAATCAGCCGTGAGGACCAAATCAGATTTGAGTTATTTACCATTAGCATAGGAATAAGGCATTGAGGATGGGTCTGCAGGCGGACGAGTCATTCGCTGGATGCGTGTAAAAGTTTGCGCCTCACTGTTTCTACTCCCAGTGCTGCCCAGACTGCTCCGCTCTTCGTCGTCAAGACCTTCGAGGGCGGCAAGGGTGGCTGGCAACTCATAAGCGTACAACGGACTTGCGTACTGTGGCTTGATTTTGTCAGAGTCAGAAAAGGTCAACTAAAAAAAGAATAAAAGGACATCAAAAATTAATATGTATAAGTATTTAGACAACAAACCCTCAACTGGGCGCTGGCAACTTCAGTCAGGGAAAGTTTGCACGGGGGAAGGCCTGTCAGCTGGGACAAGTGCTCTTTGACTGCTGAGTACTTTGAGTCCATATTCAAGCGCATTCCATACTTCACAGGAACAGAACCATCAAGTCGAACAACTGAAAATTTAGCTTTATAGACTATGGTGAATTATGTCTAAAAAAAAACTAACCGATAGCTTCTATGTGGACGCAGCTCTCCATAGGCAGGGGCAGACTCAGGTAGTTGAAAGGATCAAAGCGGACGCTTTCGTGTCCGCACACTCTGCACATGACTTTGGACTTGAGCTGGCCATGAAAAAGATCAACAACAATGCTTTTGTTGCGCAAGATGTGGTTTTCCCAAGCCTCTTGAGCCACTTCGACGTCTGGCCTGCCAGCACTGTCTTTCAGCTCGGAGTAGACTTTGTCATGCACTCTGTTCAGGTCCTCGTGCAGGCCGTCCAGCAAAAAGGCCAGCAGCTCCTGAGAGTCGTGTTGCTGGAAGCCATTGAACCGAGGTGCGTACTTGCTTATGGTCAGCTGAATTGGAATAATATTTATTTATTAAAAATTTTTTTTTTTAATAATAAAACAACATTACCCTTAGCTTGAGGGGAGGTATTGTTTTTGCAGTTCCGCTCCACATTTCGTGGACCAACTCGCCATACTTTTTGGCTATGTTGCCTTTCATTCCTAGGGGGTTCACCCTATTCAACTCGTACAGGTGCATGTTGTTTATAAAATACTGCGTTAAGGGCCTAGTGTTGCTGACACATTGCAGGGCTGCGTTCATGAAGCAAGTGTTTCCAAGGTTGTTCAAACCCGTCGCACCCTTTTCAGTTGGGCCTAATATGAAAGAAAATTTGAAGTTATTTACAAAAATTGCTGAGCTCTTAAAATCAATTACCAAGCATGCTCTGCCGCCTGTTGGCACTTTGCTGTTGCTGCTGCTGCAGGGAGCCCATCTCTTCGGGCCAGGTAAGATCTTTGTTTCTAACCTCCAGCAGCACTTGCGAATCGTCCTCTATCCACAATGATTCTAATGTAAGCTCCTCCTCTTCCAGTAATACCATGTTAATCTATGATTGAAATGTAAAAAAGTGGAATCGGAAAAATAGTTTTGAATCTACCTCATCTTTGCAATGCCACAGTCTAACATCCTCAGCTCTGAGCTTCAAAGTGGAGCACAGAAATTCGTAAACTTGTCGAACAGTGGCTAGTCGGGAAAAAGCAGCCATGTAGGCCACATATCTCTTAGGTGTTGTACTCTGAGGCACATATCCGTAACCAGCAGACACTAAAAAATATAAAATTTAGATTCAAATAACAAAAACAATGTGATTTTTCAAGTTCCCTACCTAATGCTGCAGCACCATAACCACCGACAACGTCGGACCAAGTTTGTTGCTGGTTAGTCCTTGGATTAGCCTGGTGGCGCATGATCTTGAGAACCAGAGGGTACAGTTCCAGCTCAGGATCAGCTCCCTCTTTGGGTCGGATGACTTGTCTAGGCAGCGCAGGCGCCCCTCCGTACCATTGCTCCAGGGCCTTCCACAGGGCCAGTGGCAAAAGCTGGTAGTCCCTTCCTTTGGCCAGCATTGACTTTTTCAGTTTGCCACCTTCAGCGGTCAAAGGTGGAATTTTGTTGACCCCAGCCACTGGTGGTGGTATGACGAGGGGCGTGTTGTCAATTTGGCCAGGACGAGCACAGGTGAGGCCACTTGGAGGATTTTTCCTCGAAGGGATGGGAGAACTGCTGGGGCTAAATCCAGTGGGCAGGTCTAGGAGGGTCAAGGCACTGGAGCTGGCGGTTTTCCTGGGAGGGTTCTCGGTAGCAAACGTCAGCCTAGGCACTGAACCACCTCTGGTCAGAGAGTTGGAGACGTAATCGAGCCACGAGGTCCACCAATCGTACGAGATCAAGTACCACAACTGACCAGGTAGGAAACCTCTCCTCTCCTCCCGCTGCAACCAACCCATAACCACCTCTTGCTCTTCTTGGCGTGAAGTTGGCTTTAGTCCTAATACAACATGGCAAACCTGCATAGTACAGAGTCAGTTTTGAAATTTCTAAATCATAATACTCTAGATTGACCTGAAAAATTAGCTGCTGGAAAAGTGAGGTAAGAGGATTGTTGACAGCCCATAATAAATAATCCTCCACAGTCAGACCACTTTCCATACACCCTGGTACTTGCTGCTCCAAACTTTTTACTATCGCATCAACAGAATCTAAAAAGATTTAAATAAGAGTCTTTCTGTTTCATTCTTTTGCTTTAAATTACCTAAACTGGTATAGTCAGGGGTGGCGCAGCTTTCAGCCCTCACTAGCAGTAAAATATCAGCCATTTGGTGAATTTCCGAGTCATTCAGACGCCCATCCTGATCTTTGTCAAAAACTTTGAAGCAAACTGAAAAATAACAATTTAATATTACTTTCAAGCTGTACGAATTAACTAGTACGGAAAAACTCTGTCTAACTCTGATATTACTCACAAAAATTGTAGTATTACCTACTGTTTTGGATTTATTTAAATTAAATTAAAAATGTTGTACACAATTTGCTCACATTTTTGGCGCTCAGCAAGCGGGCCTCGGCAAGCAGCTGAAATCCCACATGCCATCTCTTTAAAGTCAACATGTTGGTCATGATTTTGGTCGAAGGCTCGAAACAAGCCTTCGACTGCTTGGTGAGGAACTGGCGGAGTGAGCAACGGCTTTAGGGTTTCAAAATCAAGCTGGCCAGATGGAGACGTAGACTGCAGCTTCCAGTAACGAGGCTCAAGTCCGTGGATCTCATGCTCCTCCACTATGAGTTAAAATAATAGTGACGAATAATAAAAACTAATTTGGTTGCAATAAACTTACAGTGTGTCACTCCAGCTAAAGTTTGGTAAAACGTTGGAGAATCTGCCTCTGGCAGACTTGGGATAGTAGCTGGCTCAAGCAGGAGCCATTGGGAAAGAGCAGTGGCCTGTGGGAATCGCAACAGCCACTCCTTGAACTGGTCGTAAGAGACTTTTTCACTCTGTAAATTAAAATCAACATAAATAAAATTTAAAAAATGATTTGTCGCAATACCTCAAAAAACAGAGCGGCAATTGTTTCATTTGGTCGACCTTCAGAACTGATGATGAGTTTGACCATCTCATCCCGGTGAATGTATGTGCCACTCTCATTCGAATACAAACCAAAGAGGACTAAAATGTAGAATAAAAAATTAATTAAAAATTAGTTTCAAAATTTAAAACATACATTTGATTTTCTCATCTTCCCGTCCTTTGGTCAAGAGGACCAGTCCGCACAGGAGATTGGAAAAAGTTATCCCTTTGGACGTCCCACCACAGGCCAAGTAAATGTGCTGAAAAATGATTGATTGTTAAAAATAACATATTGTTGCACAATTTTAGTTAAATGGATCCAAAATCAGGCTGGCAGGATCCAATTCGAGAACTCAAAAACAAAATTGACTACACAGTGGCAACGCTGGAGTCAAGCATAGTCACCCTGGCCACTTGCCTCAGGAACTTTAAAAACTTTCTTGCCAGCCTCAACCACCCCCACTTGCTCTGCTTGGCTATAGAACTCAGGGATACCCTGATCCAGAGGTATTTGCTGATTGAGCGGCTCTTCGAAAACCAAGTTTACCTCCAGATCACTTTGGGCGCAAGACTGGCCTTTGCAGAAGTGCTCAAGAGCAACTGCAAGGTAGTCCGTCAGCACTACTACAGCAGCTGCGTCCACTACCCTGACAAAGGGTCACTGAAGCATGTGCTCTTTAGCCTGAGCACCAGACTGAAAATCCTGTCTCGACTGAAGAGGGAGATGGAGCAGTTTGACGAGAGGATTCTGCAGGAGCTGAACAAAATCTCGTTGCACTCAAGTTGCAAGACTACGGAAAATTGTCTGGGAAAGCTGTTGGCCCTGAGCAAAAAGGGCAACAAGGAGTTGAGGGTGCTGATTGAAGGACTGCAAGTCAGGGTCAAAGAACGGGAGAGGCAGATTTCTGCAGCGGAGAAGAAGTACTTTTTGGAATTGGCTCAAAAGTTTCACTCGGAGGTTTGGATGAGTCAGGAGGAAATCCAGAAGAAAGTTTTCCTCGAATACCAACAGCATAGGACTCCGAGGAAATCGAGCAGGACATTTCGAATCAACTGGTGCTGCTCAAAGAGGAAAGAGAACTTCTTTATCGAGCAACCCTACAAGTTTGTTTTGGATCCAGAGGAATTCAAAGAGCAAGTGAAAAAATTCTTCTAAATTAAAATTCCACATCAATGAGATAATTTTGAATTACCTGTTTTTTTGGCACCTTTTTGGATATTAATAAATAAATTTTACCTCAGCAACAGGAACTGGAACTCCTTCGCCGAGCACATCTTTGATGAACGCATTCTTGGTGATGTAATTGTTGAGGCCTGCGATCTTCTTGAAAGCATCTTTCAGCCGTTTAAAATCAGCCTCGGATACTGCAATGGAGAAAACAATTAATTAAGAGACTTTAAACGTAAATGCGCAATATTTCATTAAAAAGATTGTGGCAAAATAGTGCGAATTCCGCGTCGTATTTTTGCCGCGGCCTTTTGTTTGATTAAATTCAACCAAAGGCACACGCCAAGGATGACACACATAATTAATCTAACGCCGTATTCAAAAGGTTCTTCTCTTATCAAACTATAAGAGCCGTGGGATAACAAAGGCAATAATAAAATGACAAGAATTTTTCGCCACTTTTTCGCACTGAGATTTTTTCACGCACCTCTCTTGAAAGCGTCCTCGTACGAAATCACGCTCGGCTTGGAATCCTTAGCACCCATCCTCCCCGGTTAATCCATCGGAATTTTCAGCTTCGCGAAATTCTGGGCAAAAACATACGGGGCGACTTGACCGCAACTCCATTCAAGTCGCCATATCTGCTGCACACTGGTGGTGTGGTGGTGGTTAACTAATACGGCGGGCTACCATGGCGTATTGGGACCGCGAACAAGAGATTAATTTTGCACCCCAGTTTTATTGTCTCAGCGTAATTTTGCACGGAATATTGGCAACAAAAATTATTATTCAAAATACGGGAAAATTGAGGTGGGAAATTAATTTTTACATGCGAAATTTCCAAATTATTTGCATAATCAAGGTCGAATAAATGGTGGCGCTGTCATCGCAAAACATATGGGTGCATTGTGCAATTTTTGAGAATAGGTTGCCTGACATGAAGATACGTTCTTCCGCCATCTTTTTTTCCTACGTAAAACATTAATAAGGTTCATAAGAAACACAAATTTCACTGCAAAAATTGATTAATGTAATTTCCAGTTAAAAAATTATTTATCCGAATTTTTTTGAATCAACAAAAAATAATTCAAATCAGAGATAACAGATAACGTAAAAAAAATTATGTTTTTGTATAATTTGAATTTGGCGCCAAATCAGCAGCAATCAACACGGCGGACAGACGAGTCTTCTCGACATTGCGTGCATTTCCTTCAACAAATAATATGTTATAAAGAGAAGGAGACCACATCAATGGCTGTCACAGTATAAACGATCGCCTTCGAACTGCGGGTCCGTCACTCGGCCTTTGGCCCAAAATGCCCCGAACTTCGATCTCAGCCAGTGCCCGCGCAGTCTGAACTGCCACGGTGAGCATTTGCGACGCCCGAGACACCTCTGGAGGTGCCTGTCTTGGCATGCGGACACTAACACTGATCTCTCGTTTTTCAGGTCGCTGCAGCTATTTAGGTCTCAGCACTTGCTTGCTCAACACAAGAGTCGAGATGAACGTGTCGCAGTGCTCGACAATATCGTCGAGCAGCGCCGAAATCTGCCGCATCTGCCACTGCGAGGGCGAATTGGACGCGCCGCTGATCGCACCGTGCTACTGCGCGGGCTCCCTGCGCTACGTGCACCAGGCGTGTCTGCAGCAATGGATCAAGTCGTCGGACATCCGCAGCTGCGAGCTGTGCAAATTCCAGTTCGTGATGCAAAGCAAAGTGAAGCCGTTCTCCAAGTGGGAGTCGCTGGACATGTCGCCAGTGGAGCGGCGGCGGCTGCTGTGCAGCGTCGCCTTCCACTCAGTCACCCTGGCGTGCGTTGTGTGGTCTCTCTACGTCCTGGTCGATCGCACCGCCGACGAGGTGCGCAAGGGCATGCTCGACTGGCCCTTCTGGACCAAACTGGTGGTGGTGGCCATCGGCTTCATGGGGGGCATTGTTTTCATGTACATTCAGTGCAAATCGTACCTGCGGTTGTGCCAGCGCTGGCGCGCCTTCAACAGGGTCATCCACATTCAGGACGCCCCTGAGAAGCAGCCGGGCGCCATCAGCCTTTCCTCGGTCACCGTCGAGCCGCTGCCACCCTGCGAGGCCAGCAGCCTCCTAGAGCAGGGCGACCTGGGCACTCCCCTCCACCCCATCAACATTGTCCAGCATGTCCCGGTGGCGCCGCCAGACGTTGCCAGCAGAGCGTGAATGCGTCCGCTGCAAATTTCGCTTTGATTTGATGTCTCGCAACTGCCAAAGGTGTTGTGGGAAATTTGTGTTATCGTTGTCCCTTAACCCATGTTGACCTCATCAAGGACACGCGTCCTCTTTTCCGGTGCTCATTCAACCAAATCATCCTTTAATTTAGTTAACTGATTGTAATTTCAAATTTCATATTCCTAACTCATGAAAAGTTTTTTGACTGATATCTTTTATTTGTAAGGTTGTGCCCAAGAAAATCCGGTGCTTTTTTACAGAAAGTTGATGAGCGGAATTTCCCGTGCACAAGTATGGAAATTCGGAAGCACCTCGTCCAAATCACTTTCGCAGTGCTGACGGTGAACCGGCAAAGAAAAACTCGTACAAGGTGATGATGGACAATTATTGAATATCTAATCATAACATATTATTACGGTAACCGCAGTTGTACTTACTGGTTGATTAATTAACTTCATTTGGGCGAGCACTCTACACAGAAACCCTTTGATTTGTGGTAGATGTTGGTCGGAATTTATGAAAGATGTTTTTATTACTTAATTTTTATCATTTCAACCGTGGGATTAACTTCACTATTTAAATAAAGTACTTCTATAGCTGTAAAATTTCTTTGCGTTGACCAAAATGTGGAATTTCGTTTGTGCCATTTGTACATCAAAGGATAACTGGCTGATCAATTCAGAAATTTTGGAAATTGTTGTCTGATGCTCAATTAAACAGAGGCCATGCCAGTCAGTTTCCTTTTTGAAATCGTAGAATGGAAGTGATATGTTGGAGACTAAAGTAAAACGTAACTTGTATTTAATGGATTAAAAGAGAGGCTTGTAAACTATTTTCCTCTGCAAATGTTATATGTGTTGAACTTTGTAGGTTAGTGTGAAAAATGTGATAAAATGGATAAAAACTACCAACTTCATTCTTCTGTCGAGCAAAACAAAGTTTTAACACTCACACAAATTAATTTACTATCTCTCGGTGCTTCTTTTCTGAAAAAGTTGACCAAAGAACAAAATATATTATCAACTGCATAAAATGAGAATGTTCTTTTGAGTTCCTTTGCTGCAAAAAAACTTGATGGGTTCTATATGTTCGAACAAAGTAATAGATTTAGAGAGATGAAAAGCACAGTTCCTTTCTTGAATGGATTTTTATCAATGTTATGGAGAGTGATTTGTTGATTCATGTCGCGGTTGACTGCACTCCGTTCTTGTCAAAATTTGTGCTTGCTTTGAAAAGTGTTTTCAGGCCGATGATATTTAATTTTTTACTGTTTATTTTGAGTTGCGAAATAAAAAGCCACATGGAGTTTATTGCTGGAATTTTATTTGCAGAAAACTGATTTCAAGGTCTACAAAAACACACAAAATAGGAACAAAACAAATCAGTAAAATGCGTTGGAAAATGAACGTTTAAAATCTGCTGCAAGTCAAAAATACTTTGAAAACAACAAACAGTTTTTGCTAAAAAAAAGCTGCAAGGCGGAGGTAGATGGAAATCTTTGAATTTTGCTGTTTGCAACTTATAACTTAGATCCTAACAAATAAATTACTACTTAGAATAGCTTAAAGGTTCATATGAAATCATTAAAAAACGATTTTGTTTATATACAAATTGAGAGCAGGGAGGACACGCACAAAATTGAGTACAAAATATGAGATAAATTTTTTCCAAAGTGGAACACTATGAGATCACTTTAAAACGTCGTGAGCTGGTATTTTAATATTTGTACCACAATCTGAAAGATCCTTTAGCATCTGGCTTGTCAAAAATTTCTGAGACCAAAAATCATCGCTGTTTCAATAATGGCACTTTATAAATTGCAATAAAGCACTTCTTGGAGAAAAATTGTGTCGAAAAATCATCACACACTTTTCGTTTCGAAAGGCACTTCCTCGTAAAATGTTCTACTAAAACGTACTTATTTACAACCATATGTAAAATCTTTTTAAGTAGAAAGATTAATCTTGAGAGATCAATTGTTTACAAAAATATTTAGATTACAAAATTAGGGGAGTATAAAGTTCCTGCCTGGAGTGGCTCCTCTGTGACTCGAATTAGCCCCATTAAATGTAATAATTCGTAGCTGACTAACTCCTCTTGTTTACAAAAAATATAGTTCTAAGTGCTTAGCACTGAGAGAGAATCAGTTCGGTCTCATGAGGGGGCGGCGTTTGCAGGGTCATCTCGGTTTTGACCCGCTTGGCCATGTGCGTCTGGGCGTGCTTGTGCAAGTGGTCCTTGCGGGAGAAGGCCTTCCCGCACTCATTGCAGGAGAAGTTCTTGTCGCCCGTGTGGATGACGTAGTGGCGCGTGAGGTGCTCGTTGCGTTTGAACCCCTTCATGCAGATTGAGCAGACGAACGGCCGCTCTGTGGAGTGACCCCGCTTGTGCTGGTCCAGGTGCTCTTTCCTCTTCAGGGTTGCCCCGCACTCGTCACACTTAAAGCGCCGCTCCAACTTGTGTGTGCTCATGTGTTGGTCCAGCTCATATCTACAATCAAACATTTTTGTTTATCTCTCAAATGGTTACATAATAAGCTTAAACTTCCAAAATTTAATGGAAAATATATCTTTAAATTTATTTAAAAGTTTAAAACTAATTCTCACCTGTCTGCGTAGGCCATGTTGCATTCGGGACAGCAAAACAGGGTGGAACCGTCAAGAGCAGTGGAGACCCTGATTTCTCCAGGGCGATACTTTGGCTTCTTTTCCTTGACCTTGGCCTTCCGAGTTCGCTTTTTCTTTCCATTCGGCGGCACCTCGTCAAAGGCTTGACCCTGTTTCTGCTCCATGTGAGCAGTTTCCTGTTCCTGCTCCATGATGACGTGCATTGACCCGAGTTGTGGGTGACCCATCTCAGGGTAGTCAGGGTGAATGGCCTCTGACCACATTTTTGAATCCTAAATTTCAAAATATTAAGGTGTGATTTTGATTTGTAACATGCTGGCTTTACCTCTAGATGTTTTTCTTCCTCCTTTATGTGCATTGGCTTGACCAGGTCGTGGGCCTCTTGGTATTCGAGAATTTCGCCGTTGGACCCAACCAGGCGCCAGACTGGAGCATTGGCCTGCGTCGTGGGTGGCACAACCATCTTGCTGTCGATGGTTGTCAAAATCGGCATGTTTTCCCACATCATGGGAGCGTACTTGGTTGGAGAGACCTAAAATTTGAAAATAAATTTCACAGATTTATAAATTGTCTAATCTCATTACCTGAACACTGGAGGTCAGCGTTGTGAGTCTGGGAGGACTGCTACTGGGTTCCTGGTGGCTCACTGGGACGTACTGTAGGGTGTCTGCCTGCACAGCGGTGACCATGACTGCGTTTTGAACTCCGCCGTTCAAAAGCATCGGCTCTGAGAATTTTGTGAACTGGTGCATTGGTGGCAACGTTGTGTGGAAAGGGGGTCCAAACGTGGAAAAATTCATTGTGAAAGATATCTGAAAAGTTTATGAAAATCAAAATCGTGCAATTAAAAATTAAATTAATTATTTTAGCAATATAAAACTCTTATCAAATCAAAAAATAAAAGCTTTGTTACATTAATCGTTCAATGTGTCTTCCATCTATAATTTTATTGATAAATTTAATGTAATCAAATTCTGAAAACATTTTGCAGCATAAAAGGCGGCTCATGAGTATAGCGCCTGAACGTTTATGTGGTATGCAACCCGCTCGACACCATAGCAATTAATGGCAATGCTTATGTTCAGTGCATTAAAAGCGGACTTTGCGCAAGAAAATTGACAAAATTTAATCATAAAATGTTATTCTACCATTTGCGCTACAAATTTATGAAAGAAATCAAGCAAAAATTGATGAGATGCTCGCCGAGTGACGGATGCAACCAGCGTTGCGCAGCATCTCTTGTTACTAGGCATAAAAACAGGTGAGACGCTAAACAAAGCTTTGGTCGTTTTGCAAAATTTGAACATGCACAAGCGGAGATTACAAGTTATAAAAATAAAGCAAAAATTCGGGAACAAATTCAGAGCTTGAAACCCGATTTTTATTACCTGATTGACACAAATAAGAAGAAAAATGCGTCTTGTTTACAGGGGAACATCAGCTCACGGCCACCATTTGTAAATTAAGATTGTTTCGCTGTGTTTACGCACAGGAGGCACTGTCGTCGTTGTGCGCACGCGCACGGACCAAAACAGACGAGTTTGACCTTGGAATAATTTGAATCCGTGGGAAAAGTTAGACGGATGCAAAGTTTCGTGCGAATTTCAAGAAAATAAACATAATTCTAACAGGATGGGTAAGTTATTTTTGGACGAAATGTATTAAGAAGTTGCTTTACGTACACAAAAATTTTGTTTTTCTTCGACGGATCGTCAATAAGCTTAAGAACTCGCAGTAACTTTTGTAATATTATTTTCAGGACGACCAGGTCAATTCGATGAGTCTCCTAAGCGAAAAATTTGCCTTCGAAGCCTTACCCTGCCACCGAATGAGGTTTTGTCGAGCCAACGCTCTAAAATGTAAGTTCACAAAATTTTACCATGCGTGTATCAATTAAATTAGTATTAAGTACATAATAATTAAAAATGCATGATTATTTTTTGCTGATAATTTTTTTTTCATCAGGAAAGAAAATAGTGCATCCTCAAAACACACTATCAACTACTCCCCAAAGTCAACATTCCTCAGAGACTTGAGAGATTGTGGGAAAATCATAAAAATAGCAAGGTCTAGACCCTCAAAAAGCCCAAGCACGAAGTCTCCTGAAAGCAAATTTGTCAGAAAATGTTGCCAAAAGAAAAGCACTAAGAAGAATGTGACATCTCACCGACACAAGAAAATCTATTGCCCTTCCGAGGACCTCTCCAGGCTACGAGACTTCCGGCAGTTCAACTGGAACGAGTGCCATCCTGCAGAAAAGAAGAGAAATATTTCACGGAAAGATACGCCTAGCCATATTTGTAAGGCTTTAGTTAAAATTGGAACAAGTAAAAGTAATAATGTTGTATAAAAACAGGTACTCACGAGTACAAACTGAGCGACAGACTTCTGCCTGAACCACTTGCTTCATCAGGGACGGGGGACAGCCTATGCAGTGTTTGCTTGGTGCCTTCAAAAGAGGCAACTTTCAGCAAACACCTTCTCCTTTCTCTGGACGAGGCACAGGAGATTCCAGATCCATACCTTTACAAACCAAGACTGAGGCCAATCAAACACAGACTGATCACAGAAGCTCCTACGTTGAGCTACATTCCACATTTTAAGCAAAGAGTTGGGCAACTATTGACTTCGTAAAACATTGAAACGAAAACGTGAGAAAAGTGATTTAAAAAGCATAATTAAAGAGATGAAATGCAGTTTTAAATTTTTATTATTTTTTCGCTATGCATCAGGAAAAAATAACCAAAATTTCAAATTATCTAGTTAAATTGCAAAATTTAGATCTTGTCCTAGTGGAGAGGAACGAGTC
Source organism: Neocloeon triangulifer (assembly GCF_031216515.1). NCBI lineage: Eukaryota > Metazoa > Arthropoda > Insecta > Ephemeroptera > Baetidae > Neocloeon > Neocloeon triangulifer. The sequence goes on along the minus strand of NW_026775555.1, from coordinate 1,519,428 downwards.
ATTATCAGAATTAAAAAAATACGTGTGAATGGCAAGATGGGGCATCGGTACATTTCAAACATTAAAATTGCACTATTCTGTTTTTAAACTCCAGAAATTATAAAATACCTAAGACAATTGCTCTGATCACTAGTTAAAATTAAGATTTGTAATGTTCAGAAATCAATAGAAATGTGCTAATCACTACTTGAACACTCTCCTTCAGAGAGGTCTGCTGCACTCTGCTCTGGTGCTTGTTGAAAAATATCTTCATCATCATTGTCACTGCTACTCAAAGAGAAATCCAAGTCAGTGTTCCGAGGCAATACCTTCTCTTCAGGGGTGCTTCTAAATTGCAGCAGGGAGCTCAGAGTGGGGCATGGAACTGGCTTTTCCTCCTCAACTTTTTCTTTCGAGGCCTTTTTCTTCTTCTGTTGCCGCTTTTTGTTTGCAGCACTTGTTTCCCCCTCGTTGCCGCTCCTTTTTTAGAAAATTAAAATTTGAAAATGTGCAATATTTATTAATTACTTTTCAGCTTGCTCCTGCTCAATTTCCTTGGCCCTGTATTGCCGCGGTTTGCGTTTGGTTATAGTCCTCTGCAGCACCATCTTTTGATGGTTGATTTGAGGGAAAATTGCTGTAAATTAAATTTATGATAAACTCACAAGTTCATAAAAAATTCCTACATTTGTATTTCATCAGAGCTTCCTTGGCAGCATTCATCTCTGCCTGCTGAATGCTGTGGCCAACGGCCGTGGCCAGTCTTTCATTTCGGAAGTAAACAGCCACAGTGTACACCCTAGTGTTGGTAGGCCCAATGCACTGCACCACCCTTGTAAAAAAATTATCTTTGAAAACAATAAATAATCTTTAAATTGTTTTACTTGTAGTAAGGTATGTCAGGTTCTTTCCCGTCCATGGTTCTCAACGTCAAACAACACTGCTGCAGTTTCGACTTCGGGTCATTCCAATCTTGATTCAGAATGAACTGGCGAAGTCTCGGGAAGAAACACACATTGCAGAAGGTTGTGCAGTAATCCAAATCCTGGATTAATAAATTTTCAGTTACAAATTCAAATATCAACAATTAGGGAGGGATTAACGTACCTTGTCAACATAAAGAGAGCCCAACAAAGCCTCTAGTAGATCAGCTCTATCTTTGGTTTTCAGCTCAGACTTAGGGTTCGAGTAAATTGCAAAATCAGTCAGCCCAATGTCATCACAAACTCTGGCCTGTGTCCTGTTATTGACCAGAGAGCTTCGAAGGAGCTAAGATAGAACATTTATTGTCTGTCAATTTGAAAGATCCCAAAATATATACCGAGAGATGCCCTTCGTGGTGGTTTGGGAAATGCTTGTATAGGTAGTTCGAAGCAATCAGTTGGAGAACAGTGTCTCCTAAAAATTCCAGACGCTGATTTGATCCTCTACAAATTTAAAATTAATCCATCTATGATATAAATTTAAGCAGATTGAAATTTACAGAGTAATATTGTTGTATCCAATGCTGCGGTCTGTGAATGCACGAGCTAATAAGCGAATGTGGTTAAACGGAATGCCAAGGTGCTCCTCCTCAAACTTGACCAGTTTCTTGAAGATTAAAATAAAATTATTACAGTTAAAACTTTCACTTAAAATTGCAGCTTTTCCAACCTGTAGAGTGGGGTGTTTTGCTACCCAGTGTCTGTCTCCACTTGGCTCCTCTTGTTGCAGAGGGTGCAAAGGATAGTTGATCCACACACTCGCCAATACACCGTCACCCTTAAAAAACGTCTCAGAGAATACTCGATCAGCAACCTAACGTAAAAAAAATTTTGAAAGGTATATACATGGAAATGACCTCTTACATCAATGCCTCCATCAAGGTACAGGGCGCCCATGAGAGCTTCAAAGCAATTGGCCATGGCATGGCGCAGTTCGAGGTCGTGGCAAAGGTCAGACCCGTGAGCATAAAGCATGAATTCTTCAAGGTGTAGAGTCTGTTTGAAAATGGATAAGTTTTTTTTAAGTTAATTAGAATATTTCTTTTTTTACTTTGGCAAGAAGAGCAAGGTGCTGGTTTTGAACAATCGCAGCCCTGTAGGTGGCTAGGCCACCTTCTTCCAGGTCAGGGAACATGAAAAACAAGTGAATGGAAGACACAAATTCAACAACAGCATCTCCGAGGAACTCGAGACGTTCGTTGTGTGTGATATTTGACTCGGTTTCTGATTTCTTTCCAGGCAGAGACATGATACTGATCAAGGTCTTTATACCTATTGAAAAATTCCACATATTACCAGCTGGTAAGGAAAGCGTAAAAATCTTATACCTCGTTTCCTAGTGTTCTGGTAATGGATCCTGCGGTCTCCATATTCTGGCTGCCGTATTCCGCAGTTTGTCAGAGAGTTTCTTGCATGGTCAGGATTTGTGCCAAAATTCTCTCTAAATTTTTATTTAGACATTAATTCATCCGTTAAAAACAAACCAAATTTACCTGTATGACGGGTGAGTGAGTGCCAGCTGCAGCAGGTAGCGGTTTTGGAACTGGTAGTTGATGATTTTCTCCAGCTGGTCGACAGATTTGTGAAAGCGCAGGTGACAAACTAGAACAGGCAGGACCATGGCATGTTGGACGATGTCAGCCATGATGCCTGTTCGGTTAAAGCCTTCCGATGAAATGGCAACCGTCACATCCCTTTTCATTTTGTTCAGCATTCTCATCTCTTGTAGTTTATCCTCCTTAACTTTCAGATTGTACTTTTCCTCAGACGAAGGTTTCGGCGAGTTTGCAATCAAGTGACGTAGCTTCACATACTCGCGCCATTCTCGATTGTACCTTAGCAAGGAAAACAATCCAATTATCATTATTTATAAAAATGCATTTTTTTTTTATTACTCTGCATTTCCTGCATAGCTCAACTGAGGTGGTCTGATGCCAAAGTGAACAATCTCGGGATAGGTCAGGAAGTCTTTCTTTATTTTTTCTCTATCCAACTGGTCAACTCGAACCGAGCTGGGCTTCATTCCAGGGTTTAAGACGATCATTCCTAAAAGAAAACATTTAAATTATATTACGAGTTAAGATTACAATTTACCTTTCACTTCATCAGCAATGTTCAGCCATTCAGTTTGAGACTTGTTGAGATATTCAAGAAGGTCTTCCTCTTGGACGAGAGGTTTGTTTTGCTCCAACAAATACTTCAGGACTTCACTCATACACAAAATAGAGATACCATTTTCTGCATAACACAATTATCATTATTTAAAGTGCACACAGAATGATATTAAGATCTACCTGGCAGCTCTCGGACAAATCGAGGAAAGAAGTGGAAGCGAGGACACCCATCAGGGTCATTGGCAGCCTTGAGATTGAAGTCGACGAGTTCCAAAATTTCAACAAACAAATATTGATCTAAAACAGAACCAATATGAAATGCGAGCCTTTCAAAATATTGCAAGTTTACAGAAGAGGTCCAGTTCACGCATGGTGAAATTGTAAGGCAAATCCTCATCAATGTACACAATGGTGTACTCGAAATTAAACCTGATGACTTTGCAGACAGGTAGATTGCCCAGAGGGTAGTGGGAAAGCAGAGAAAATCCCTCAAACAAATACTCGTGACCATCATGACTAATCACAGTTGGAAGTTTTGTCTGCAAAAAAATAAGTAAATAATACATGACATTTTGAAAAGAGTAGATCTCCTTACTAGAAAATTTGTGGGAGGTGAAATTGTAATGCGGTAGTGGTAAAGCCGCTCAGCATTGTTTGAGTCGGGATTGCAGGACGCCAGAGGCTCCTCTCCAGCATAGATTCCATGTCGAATACCAGATTTGCGAGATTTCATGCTGCAGCGACAGAGCGGCCCATCATTCATCTCGCCAGGGTCGTTGAACCAGAGCTCAGGGTGCAGTCGGTCAGGATGTTTCTTTTTGTGCTCCAACTCCCTGAGACTGCATTCTCCCTCATCTTCAGAACTTCCGTCGTCGCTGTCAGAACTATCACAGTCATCTTCTTGGCAACCTGAATAAATGATTTGAACCATAAAATGAGATGTAAAAATTAGTTTTAAATTTACATTTGTGGATATGTAGCTTCTGTTTCCTATCCAGAGGAGGATAGGTTGGCTTTGACGCCCTGGCCTGCTGTCCTCGACACAATAGTTCCTTCTCGAACTGCTTGCAAATGTCCAGCTGACGTTGAGTTGGTTGAAAGACTCCTCGGTTGTACTTGTAGTACAATTCGAAAGGGGCGGAACTCACATAAGAATATTTGGCCATCTCCTTAGCACAGCTCTCGTCATTCCTTAATCAATCATGAAAATTGAATGTTAATCACAAAAAGTTGCATGTTTCGTACTTTTCCTCTCCGGGTTCTTTGGGCAGATCTTCATTAGACTTCGAGGTTTCCGGCTTGGATTGACTAGCGGCAGGTCTAGGAGGAACTCGACCAACAGGCTTTTCCTTTGGTCTACTGGGAAGCGGTCTTTTTTCTGATCGACTCAAAGATCTCACATCCCTTGACCTTGATAGACTGGGTGAGCCTCTTCTATCTCTTGGACTTCTGTTGTAAAAAAAGATTTTAATCAAGAAATAAATATAAATCGATAGTAAAACCTCTTTCTGGGACTTCTGCTCCTGCGACGAGGTGGACTTCGATTCCTCCGTGGGCTCCTTCTTCTTTCCCTTTTTGATGCAGGACTACGACTTCTTGGTCTTCTTGCTTGACTTGACCTGCTAAAGGTTATTTTAAGAAAATCATTCATCTAATTAGTAACTAATTGAACCTTGATTTATTATAAGAGACGTGCCCTCTTGGAGGCGATCTGAGGGAGGAGGTTGTGTCCTTGTTTAAAAGCAGCTCCATGATTTTGTCTGCCCTTTTGGCGCTGACCTTGTAGCCTTCCAGTTCAAGCACTCCCTTGCCATCCTTCGGAATTGCTGGTGCAATGGGCAAGATTGGCGGAGGTGGCACATTTAGAGGCGGCAGGTAGCTTGGAGGCGGCGCGGAGAAGTCGGTGGGCAAGGGTGGTGGAGGGTACGCCCCATATGAAGTGCTAACCGTTGTGTAGTGGTGAACCTCGGTGAACTGCTGACGACCGGCTTCTCTGACGGGGGTGGTCGAGGTGCCGCTTTTAGGGTAGAACTCGACTCGCTGCGTCGTTTGCACGGTGTATGACGAGTGGGTGGGCACGTCTCGCCCGCTATACGACCAGTAGTCGCCGGCTGCAGGGTCTTCCGGAGGTCGAGACATTTTCTGGCTACAAAAAAATTTTGATCACAAACATATGAACAAAAAAATTTTCGGCATTTTCAATCATATTTTATTTACATTATTACCTGTCGTAGAACTTTGTTTCAAAAAGCAGTATTATTTTATTTAAATTCTGCAGCAAATAATAATAAAAATTAATAAACCATGCATGCTGCTACTTGCTGCACCACGAGTGGGTTGATCGAGTGCTCATCGCTCGTTTCGTTTGTTTTCTTTTCTTCTGTTTTCTTTTTGCAGGCCACAACCTGCACCATTCCTTGTCGGTGCTGCCCTCTATTGGCTTGAATTTTTCGCGCTCTCACGTCCTCACTGAATGGAGTGGCGGGGGGAAGGAGAGGGGGAAGGGGGGAGATCAAAAGTATCCAATTCCAAACTTGTAAAAAAGAAAGATCCGAGGTCCGAAAAGATCATTTTTCTCTTTTCAAAGGCACGCGGGGGTTCGCCGATCGCCGATCTGCATTCTTTGTGTACCGGCTTAATCACGACTAGCAACTCGTTCTTTAGAAGCTTCTAGAGACAAAAGAAGACTTTTTCAGCAAGATGGGTCGCAAGAAATTGTCGCAATGCAAGTCGCAGCGCGGCTTCCAGAGGAAGAACCAGGAGGAGCGAAGGTGGACAAGGAAGGAAAAGGCGATGTTGCTGTTGGGCATCCATCTTTACGGCACGGAAAACGAAGAGTTTCTGCAGCAGTTTGTGCCTCAAAGGAGCGAAACCGAGTTGCTCAACTTTCTGCAGATGCACAAGCTGGACGGCATGTGGAAGCCGAAGAACCCCGAGGCCGAACCACCCATCGACCTGTGGCTTAAGAACATGGGTGCCAATGCCAACGATGACGACGATGACACCAACGACGACACCAACGGCTGCCTTAGTGATGATAACTCGTCGATGGTAATCAGCGAGGTATGGGGAAAATTTGTTTGAATCAAAATCATTTGGATTGAAATTTTTATTTTCGATCAAGGTGTTAAAGATGATTGCTGTTTGCGAAAGGCACCCTCGGCCTGAAGATATTTTGGGGATCAATTTCAAGGAGATCTACAACTACTTGGGCACCATCTTCGATGGCACTCACCCCAGGTTAGTAAAAATTTTGTAAACTCTATCTAATAAATAAATGTTGTTTTTTCCACTTTATAGAGGGATCTCTTTTCCATCAGCCATGTTCATTAACAGGTGCTGCCTTCGGCTGGCCCATATGACCATCAACCCTACCAACAAAAAGCAGTGCATTGTCACAGAGTACCTCAACAAAGTCAGCCCCTCTGCCAAAGACATGGATGTCAAAGTCTCCTATAGCAATGCACCATTTAAGGTAACAATTTCATTTGCACCATATCTCTTATAATTAAAAACTGGATTTTTATTTTTTAGGCTCCTGCTGAGGGCAGCATCAATGCAGACAAGGATCTGAACCCTTTAAAGGTGCCTTGCAAAATGTTGATGCTTGCACCAAAAGATGCTGCCCGGTTCTCTGGTAACTGGCAGGAGATGAGAAATTGGCAGGCCTTCATGTTGCCCCCAGAGGCAGTGGCCAATCCTGAGTTTCCTGTGTCTCAGACCGAAGCAGTTCAATCTGGTTGATGACACGGAGGAGAATGGTTGTTGGTAGTAATTTATGCTGAGTTATTGACATTGAAAATTCAGGTGTGCAGGAAGATTAATTTTTGGATAATTCTAATGGGTTATTAAAGATAAACTTCATCAATGATTCAAATTACCTTCAGCAAATTAGTTGAGCCTAACCGGAAAAATATTTTTCTGATTGCTTGAAAATGATTCTTTTTTACATGTAAAGACGACCTGAACAAAAATTTCATTAAAGCCTTTTTCCTAAACTAAATATGATTGTTGCAACTTAAGCAATTTCTAGCCCACATAAATCTCAAGATTATATGTGTAATTTTGAGACGAGTGTCTTTGTTTTCTCTCTAATGACAAGATAATACCTATCTTCAGAAACAACTTTTCTCGTCAAAGGTCAATACAACTTAAAGACACCTACAGGCTGAAAATTGAATATACTATAATGAAAATCTCAATTCAGTTTTCATCTTTGACGCGATTTTTGCAAACCCATTCCATTAATGTATTTTTTAAAAGAGGAAACAATGAGGACAGCGAGCTTTTTAGGCGGCTCAATGTTAAAAATTTCCGCTTAATAAGCTCTCGCGGCTGCTCTACAGTTCATGCCCAAATTCAATTTACCAAGCACGCTTCAACATTTTGCAGCCCTTAAAACTTTTGCTGTGAAAAAGCGCTTATTATCAACACCAATACAATGTTTGCTTTTGCGGTCTCGCGTATTATTATAATGCGTGCTGCGGTCAGTCGTACTTTCGCAGCGTGTGAATTATTTATCAGGCGAGCATTTGTGACCGCGCACATTAAAATAATGAAATGCGCTTGTAGAAAAAAAATGAACCTTTGAGTTAGTAAAATTTCATTGCCAGCAAAATTGGGAAATAATTTGAACTTTGTCTCATTGTCAAAATTGCGAGACCGCCTCAACTCCGGAGGTCTTTTGCTGCATCGCATCTGCTTTTTTTTATTTTTAAAATCTAAAATGTTGTTCTCCTCTTTTGATATATTCAATTAAAAAAAAAAAACTAATTTATGTAATACCATTTTCTGCTTGAGTCAATTTTAAAATTGTCAATAAATTATAATGCTTGGAGAACAATTTAATTTATTATCCACCCGGGTGTGGTAATGAAATGCCTCTTGAAATGGGGTTTTACGATAAAAGCGCGCTTAAAGCAAACTAAGTCAAACCACACTGCGCAGCATGAATATGATGATTCAATTACTCCGGCGTGCACATAATCCACAGCTTGTTTCGAAACGGAGTTTGCCTCTCTAAAATAATTAACACCTATTTACTTATTCAGGACGCGCAGCTCCCAGTTAATGCAGCTAATCAAAGTCTTGGGTGATGCTCAATGTCTATATATGTGTGCAAGCAGGTTCATGCCTGTGAATGATAATATGATGGGAAGACGAACGGGGCCCTCGCAGCTCTGTTTATTTTTCTTCCTATCTCGACTGTCATTAACTTTGCAAGCACTGCCGGAAATATCTCAGAAGAGCAGCGACGAAGTCAAATATTGAAAATACGTCGATTTTTATGAATTTTCAGAAGTCGCGGCACAATATTCAGGTTGAAGAGAATTTTAAGGATTTAATGTGGAAATCCAGAACGGAAACTTTTTATTAATGACCGAATGTCTTATCAACAAGCAAAGTTCTTGTGCACAGTAATGATTATTTTTTAATCTCCCCAAGCTTTTATTACAGAAATCTGCGTCAATCTGAATCAAGCAGTGACGAGGAAGAATTTGAGAATATCCTGCAGGAAAACAAGGATAAACTGGAAAAAGAAATAATTTTTTCAAAATTAAATGGGTTCTCTAAAACTAAAAAAAATCATATTGAGATTGCCGAAGAATTATTAAAACGAGAAGTGTTGAATTACAACAACATTTTGGCTCTTCAAAATTCATCTTTTTTTCTTCAGTTTTAATTTTTAAATTGAAGTTTTTATTTTTTACTGATTATACTAGTTGAATTTTCTGCTTAAGGTATTTTTCTTTACTTAAAACTCCTCCAGATTCCAATCTCCAAGAGCTTTTTCCCTCTTTAATTTGTTCCCTCAATTTCCATTTTAATTTCCAGCTCTCTGCTCTTGGGAATCAGGTCCTTTGGCTCTCCAATTTTTTTTTATTTAAACTATAGTAGATTTATTTAAGTGTCATTCTAAAAATACAAATGCCTTTCCGCTTGCAAGCAGGCGGAAATTATTTGCTTCCTTTTACTTGTTGAAGTTGGGCAGCTGGTTGAATCCAAATAATATCCTGTTTGGTAAAGTTATTTGGGGTGGCTCCAGTTTAATGCAAGAAGTGTTAGCAGCCCAGAAGAGAATCTTGGGCGTTCAAGTACTTGTTCTTCAGATTCCTCTGCTTGTCCTTGATGTATTTCTCCTGCACGGCCAGGAACTCAAGCTGCATTTGCATTTTTTCTTGTATTTTGTGTAGATGTCCTCGTTGTCTCAGCCATCGAAAGGGGTAAAGGGTGTCAGGGGTGTTGGTTTGAAGTCCAGAATGTTATCTTCCCTCTTATCTCATCTCGTTTTAAAACAGAAACTTTAAACTCAAAACAAACTGACAAGAAAAAAAGTTTTCTGGGGCTATTTGGCTATCTTGCAGATTGTCCGTCCCTCCTGACTTTCTTGGTCTTCATGTTATAGACTTCTCCCAGGGCGGCCAAGATGTCCTGACGATCTGAAATTTTATGAATTAATATTTGACAATTTAAAAGCCCAATTTTTTCTCACCGTCTTCAGGCGTGACCTTGAGGCTATGTCTCACTGCTAAAGCATAGCAGTACGATGTGGGAGGATCTCTCTTCAGGTCGCCTTCCAGAAGCTTTTTTAGGTACCCTCCTTGATCCAGGTCAAATCGCTTCTGCAGAGCGCTGATGGTTTGACGCTCGCTCAACATTCTTGTGGCTGTGTTCTCCAGGAGAGGTTTGATCTTCTTCCTCAGCTCGCTGGCCCCTGAAGTACATAAATGATTTCGAAAAAAGTTAAATTTAATGGTATTTTCAACAAACCTGCAGTGAAATCAACAAGCGCTCCATTCACTAGTAACACGAGGCACAGCTTGTTCACATAGCCATAACAAGAAAGAAGGCCGAAGTTGTGAGTGGCGAACGCTTCCTTGACTCTTTGTCTGATGGAGCTTGGGATGTAGAAAATGCGCTGAAGGTTCAGATTTTCATTGGAAGGTAGAGAAGGGTGACCATCCATGTCCGCATGATTGCCAAAAATGAGCCTCTTCGTTGAGTTGATCGTGAAGTTCATCAGGGCGCTTCCGGCACCGTATGCAAACTGTCCGAGACAGTGACCCAAGATTCTCCAGCCCTCTTGTTGTTCTTGAGGTTCATCTTGACTGTCAAATCCAAGTTTTGAACAGACCCAGCTGCCTGCTTTGCCAATTTTTCTGCTCGTCCATAGCGCAACAGTCTTTGCGAGGTCCTTGCTCAGGTAGGCCCCCACAAGAGCGAGGAAGGATACGGCGTACCCTGCAATCACGACCAAAATCCAATGAACCATTTTCAGATTTGGGTGAATCGGTTATCAAATTTGAGTAGCAACAATCAACAATTTAAAATATTTATTAAGTTCATGCAAATTGTTTTCTTTTGCCGTGGTAACGGTGGAAACGTAAACAATGCGATTCAACAATGCATTTTTTTTTACTAAATCTTATACTAAATTCTCGAAAATAAATTTAAATTCATTATTATCTTGATAAATACAATACTGAAGGTTTGAAATTTAAAACTTTAAAAGTAATCTTGACTTTTTGCAGCACTATAATTTTTGTTGAATTTATGACATATTAAGAAAATAAACTACAACTACAAGTCTTTTAAGGCCACGCATCGAATTATGCGCATACTTGATTATGGGTGACAATTTTCATGTTAAGCCACGAAAAAAAGGAATAAACCTTTTTTTATAAAAATTTTATGTTAAAGGTGAGAAGATAAATTCAAGTGAAAAGAAACACTAATTTATTTATGTTTTAAATTATAAAATATAAGTTCCAGTTCATGCCACATTGGAATTTAATTTTATCTGAATAATATTATTTAAGTCATTCCCACACGATAATACTGTTTTGTTGAAGAGGATTTTGTAATTAAACGCATTAGTGCAAAACCGAAAACTATTTCAGAAATATAGTGATACTGTAGATACGAGGAGAGTGACTAGACATAATCAGACTAATCTTTGCTGTAATGATTTGGTTGTGAAAGAAGTTAAGCTCAAGAAATCTGTAGAAAACCCAGAAATCATGATCCCCAGAATATTTTATGCATTACCGATATCTTTAAAAGTCCTCGAAAATGACGAGGTTCTTGTAAAAATGGTGAAAGCTTTTGTGTTAGAGCACAAATTCTATGACTTGAACGAATTTTATCGTTTAAATAATGCCATGTACACTGACTTATTTTAAAAAGCTGTTATTTACTATGTATGTTATGTGGTATATAATGCTTAACAAAATAAAGAAATCTTGAATCTTGAATCTTGAATTTCCGTACAACTGGGGCCGGGGGTGAACCCTTCCCAACACGAAATCCTGCGAACCGCGGCCGACTTCAGCAAAGATCAACCCTTCACTCGCAATCCCAGCATCATAAATCACTCTGGTTCCCTCAAGAAAAATCCGTCTGGAGTCGGAACCGAACCCACAATCTCCAGGATGGAAGGCATGCGCATATACTCCACTTGGCCACTGTAGACAACAAGATGATTCTATGCAGTAAGCTAAATTTTTTTACTGTTTTGCAGCACAGCCCCACACCGCCCGGTGGGGAAGCCCATCTCAACGACCCATATTCGCCGGATTTTTGATTCGGGCCACTGCCCTTGTCAAACAGGAGGCCATTGAGGCCACGACCGAGTCCACTTCGAGACCATGGTCTCTATGGACTCGAGCGTGGCCTCAGTGGCCTCGAGTTGAGGTCACTTTGAGCACTGACTCCGTGGCCTCGATGGACTCGGTGTGGTCTCCATGGACTCGGAGTGACCTCGGCGGTCTCCATGGACTCGGAGTGATCTCGGTGGTCTCCGTGGACTCGGAGTGGTCTCCGTGGACTCCGAGTGATCTCGGTGGACTCGGAGTGTTCTCGGTGGACTCGGAGTGATCTCAGTGGTCTCCGTGCACTCGGAGTGACCTCGGTGGTCTCTGAGTGATCTCGGTGGACTCGGAGTGATCTCAGTGGTCTCCGTGGACTCGGAGTGATCTCTGTGGACTCGGAGTGACCTCGGTGGTCTCCGTGGACTCGGAGTGATCTCAGTGGACTCGGAGTGATCTCGGCGGTCTCCAGGCACTCAAGAGTGAGCACACTGGCCTCAAGTTGTGATTTTTCACTTTATTACTGATGTTATATTATTAAAGTAAAATTATGAGCCAAATAAATAAATGAATTTGCCACTGATCAGATCCTTCTTGCTCGGAAACAAAATTGTTGACGCATAAAAAAATATATATTTTAACCAATAGCAAAATATTGCTTATGTCTATTTCAGGAATGGAACAATTCACAAATAAAAAATAAAAAAAATGTATATAATATGCAGAAGTCATTAACATTTTTATATACCTTTAAGCAATGACTTAATATAACATTCTGTATTGAACTCACTCAACTCTGGGTTTCACATCGTGACAAAAAAGAAGGGTGCAAAGCATATAAAAAAATTATTTTTGAGAAATAAAATTTAATCACAAATCAAGAGCATTTTGGCGCCCGATTTAATAAATACTCAGCAGGAACACTCTGGCTTGTTTGCCTTGGAATACCGGCCTCCGAAAATGTGAATCCCGGAGCACTGCGCAGAACAATTTTTTTTATTATTAATTTTTAACTTGTGCGTGTTTAATTAACGTACCTGGTGAGCGCTGCGTAAGGTGGAATGAGGTTCACACATTTTCGGAGAGCAGCTGCAGATTTTGAATTGCACTAGGAACGAACTGATTACTCAGGTGAGCAGAGAGTCCTTCCTATTTTCATCTAAGCGGCCACTTGAGCCTCTCGTGTTTTGGGAAACTGGCCTGCGTTAAGGTGAACTGAGCACTGAGCAGAACAATTTTTTTTAATAACTTTTAACTTGTGCATATTTTTATTAAACGTACCTGGTGAGCGCTGCGTAGGGTGGTAAAAGGTTCAGATTTTGTCAGAGAGCAGCTGCGGATTTTGAATTGCACTGGGAACAAACTGATTACTCAGGTGAGCAGAGAGTCCTTCCTATTTTCATCTCGGCGGCCACTTGAGCCTCTCTTCTTTTGGGAAACTGGCCTGCGTTAAGGTGAACTGAGCACTGAGCAGAACAATTTCTTTTAATAACTTTTAACTTGTGCATATTTTTATTAAACGTACCTGGTGAGCGCTGCGTAGGGTGGTAAAAGGTTCAGATTTTGTCAGAGAGCAGCTGCGGATTTTGAATTGCACTAGGAACAAACTGATTGACTGATTGATGTGTTGAGCAGAGAATTTAAACTAGAAACTATAAGTGTTGATTATTAATTACTTATTATAAATTAATTTACAATACTCTTATTACCTGGCTCATTGGAGGATTTTAAAAATTCAATAGCCTTGTTTCAAAAGATTCTTAATTAATTTGATAATGCATGTGTATTGTATGAAATGCGTTTCATATTCAAAAGAGTGTAAAAGACACAATATTCATTTCATTATAGTTTATTTTCCCATGAAATCTAGTTTATTCAGGATAAAGTTAACATAGAAGTTATGTTATCAGAGCTGCATTCTGTTTATTCCCTATTGGAATTGGTCAAAATTTTGCCAATAATTTTTCTGAATCTCACATCGTCGACAACGAACAACTTTCGAGTAAAATCTATTAAATAAATTCAACTTTGGTAACGTGCCTACAACTAATACTAAGTTTTTTCTCACCCAAGAGTTTGATCTTGTGGTTTGGAGGAAACTCCTTCTTTTGTCCTATTCCTCTTTTTGTATTGGGAGCACACTGTGAGCCACTCCACGAATATTCATTTAGTTCTTCAGTAGAAAACAACTTTCTTATCAACTTTCCAAGAAAGATTCCTGCATTGTTAGTGGCTAAACATTCATGGAGGTCTGATTTGGAAATTTTTAGTTCGGGGCTGATGATGACAAAGTCATCAACCTGCAAACAGAATCATGTAACATCACAAATAATTCATTTCAACAATTATGTACCTGCACCAAATCCTCTGGGTCTGATCTTTTCTCAGTGATGGGAATTTTACGCAGCCTTTTTAAGTTTTTCGTGTTAGTTGGTGGAGCTGTGTTGTTCACTTGCTGAGAATCATCATCAGTCTTATCCTGCTTGTCTCTCAAAGATCTCCTCCTTTTTCTAATCTGTGATATCTCTGAAGAAAAATTTAAAAACATAGAAATTAACTTTGATATATATTTAATTATAAGTCTTGCCTTTCTCTGACAGTTGTAGCTTAAGAATCGCGTTTTGCTCTCTTTGCAATGCTAATTCCTTTTCCTTCCTTTCTAATTTCAATTCAGCAGTGAGGAGAGCTTTTCTTGGAGTCAAATCATCAGCTTCATAACTTTACTATAACAAATTCAATGAGTAGAAAATTTAATGATATTTATTAATATTAAAAGTAATAGATTACTGATAAATATTTTCAATGAATATATTACCTGCTGCAAACTTTTATCCTCTACTTTTTCTTCTGGACTTTCCTTTTGGCAATCATCAAACATTTGAGAGTCTGGTATGTTATCTATTGGGGTTGTATCCAGGTTATTTTTGGCTAAGGCTTCCTAAATATGAATTTAGAGTTGAAATATCTCTGGTGCAAAATTTAAATCAATTTTAAACCTGCAGATTTTTGCGCACAACTGTGTCATCATCGAAGCTCAAATCACCCAACTCGTTCAACATTTCCATTTCCTTCTCAATATCTTCCACAACCTAAGGTAAAAATGTTATTAAAATACTCATGTATACAAAAAAAGTACCTTGGATGACTTGACTAAACCAGAATCTTTAATAACAGAGCTAGACTGTGGCAGTTCCTCCAAATTAAGGTGACCTATTCCGGGATTTTCAGTTTCGTCCTATCAGAAATATACACTAATCGCACGTAGTGTAATTTTAATTTGTAATTACCTGAGAAACACTATTAGGAATCATCTTAATTTGTTTACCAAGGGGGCAAGCAATGCCATCCAAAACTCTTTTCGCTCGTTCTTGGCGGCTTCTGGGATGAGGAGTTGAGATGGACTGGAATGACTTAAGGTTTCGGAGTTTGGCATCAATTTCAATTGGATCTGAAGTAATGTTCAAATATTTAATGATGCGCCCAAAATTTCTTCAATACGATCACATTAATTACAACAGGCATAAAGTTGTCAGCCATTAAGAAAAAATAAGTGAACCAACCATCGGATGAGAACAACACTTCCACTTCGTAATTGCAGAAAGTCACTTCCAGGTCTGCATCTCTGTTCTTATATTCCTTAACATAATTCTTTCCAATAGGCACTCTCGGCCATTTGAGGATGCGAGTTTCGTCTGAAGTCTTTTGCGATTCATCGTCTCCCACAGATGCATCATTAGACACGAGCCACCTCGAAGGGGCAACAAAAATATTCTCCTCTGAATCATAGTCAGCCCAAGGCGGAGACTTGAATTGGCAGATCATATATTGCTGCATATCAGCGCTGGCTCGTGCAACATCTGAATCGTTCATATTTAAAGATAATCTCCAAAATTTTGGTAATGTAAATCATAAATGTGCACTTTTAGGGCAAGTGCGTGCGAGAGCTTTCGCATCGGAGGATGGACTGGAGACTGGATTGAGGATTCTGATGATCGATGATGGTGGGCGGTTCCCAGAGTGATCGCGGAGTGCAATCAAAACAAAGTGCAATCATCATTCAAATTCAATCATCACAAGGACGGTCACGATGGTATGCAAATTTTAATTGTACGTTTATTTAACTGCGGTGATGGAAATCTTTGGTTCAATGTGGACAAATTTATTCAGTAGTGCGTCCTCTTACTTTATCTGATTTTTTTAAAAAATGTAAAAGTGGATTATTCATAGATACATCATAAAATTGTTTGAATAATTAATATGAAAATGGATGATGCTCCGGAAGAGATTGAAGTCTCCAGTGTCTGCACCGTCGATGATGTATGTAAATTAGATTTAACAATATGACTGCGTAATAATTTTTTTTATTAACATAAATTAAAAGTTCTGTCCACTGTAACTGAAATTAGATCTCTTGCAGCAATCTAAATTATCGGATACTTCTACCAGTAGCGACGAGACAGACAGAACTGGTGATTTTTGTTCATACATAGATTCAATAATAGCATCAGAGAGTGACAATGATTTTACGGAGGAAGAGAGCGACCCTGACAAAGATAATTGCTCGCTATTATTCATATTTTTTGTTATGAGTTGTTTTATTTTATTTTCACTTAATTGAGTACAGTTGGTGTTGATATGTCATTCAGGAAATTTATTTGTGATATAAAAGAGCACAATGTTATTTTTACTATCAATTGCAGAGTGGTGATTCAACAAGTAACTCTTTGATAAACCTACCCAAGGACAAATCCAAAGTGTCTGCTGTTGAAAACAATGGGGTATTGAAAGTGAACTGAAAATTTTTTAATAGAAACAATAATATTTGCCTCTTAGATGGATTTGAGGGCATTATACACTGGTGCAAGGATCACAAACATTGAAGCAATGTATTTAACTCTGGAGTTAATCCTTACACTTAAAATTCCGGACAACAAAATCAGGCATATTTTGAATTTTGCCAATTGCTTTCTGCCGGCCAATTTGTTCACATCTACCCATGAGTTTCTACAGAACTTTGAAATCTCAAAGAATGAGAGATATTTCTTGTGTCCAAAATGCAATATCTGCACAACCCAATCTCAAGATGATCAAGCAGAAACAATGTGCACAAGGTGCTTAGCGACGTACAAGAAGACGAAATTGATTGGTATGCGGAGCTATTTTTTATACACCAAAGTTGCACCACAGTTAAATCAAATTTTAAACAGCCCCAGCCACAAAGGCCTCGTGGTAGGCGCGCAGAGCGACTTTGCGCGGCACTGCCGCGAAGCTTCACGAGTGACGTAACTGGGGAAGGAAAACCCATGCCGCTCCCAGCTGCTCCCATCTAAATGCATTGTTTTGCACTCTTTGCCGCGTTTTCCGGTCAAATATTGTCGATTCAAGGCGGTTTTGAACATAATCTGCAGGTGTCAGACTAGTTCGGAACCTAGGGAAGCTTTGGCAACGAAGAAAAAGCATCTCAAATCAGCTGGAAGCACGAAAAGCCACGAAAATTCGGCCAATATCTCCGTGACGGCGAAGTTGCGGCTCAAAAAAGCAGCGGAAAACTCGGATTTTTTACGTTTTGTGAGTCGATATGTGCTTCAGTGCCGGGATGTCAACAAATTAAGTCGTTTCTGATCATATTTGTGCATGTCCGATTGTTTTTTGTGAGAGAAAAGCGGAAACGAGTTTAGCAACCGGACAAGTTGTCCCACGGAATTAACCAATATCTCGCTCTGATTCAATGTTTTAGAATTTTGGCGATTGAAAAGTTTATATTTTTAGATAAAATTTCATCACAATATGTTGAGCCGTTTAGAAATCACAAAGTACTAACTGATGCTCCCTAAAACTGCCGTCGAGGCTGATTAGCAGGTTTTAGTTCAGACGCTCTTATTTCTAAACGGCTCAACGTATTGTGATGAAATTTTAATTCTTAAATCAAAATTAAATTTCCAATCGATTGGCTATCTCAGAAAAAATCTAAAAAATTTATTTCAATGAGAAAAAGTAATGTTTTGACTTTGGTCATCCCGTTGGTAAATTAAAAAAATTTTGACAACAAAACGAATGCAAAGTAAATTGTAGAGAATTTAATTAGCTACAATTTTCTGTTAGGGTTTGTACTTTTAAAATTTTTTGTCTAATTTAAAAATTAATATAACAAAATTCTCGCGGAAACATTAATAACTTTGCTCCAGATAAATATTTTTTTAAGAATAAAAAATAAAAAATTAATTCAGTTAGTTTGCTACCAATGCTGAAAATTTGAACGATTTATCTCAACGCTTACTAATAAAATAAAAAATTCGCGCAAACGTCTAATTAATCGAGCGCGCCGCTCTCCACCCGCGAGTGCAGCAGTCGGGCGACTCGAGCGAGAGAGAGCCGAGCGAAGCAACAAAGCAGTGGCCGCCGCGTAATTATGCTCATAGCGAGACAACGGCTGCTCGGATTAAAAAATAAATAACACAGCGATTTTCCTCATGCTTTAATTATTCTAAAAATATAAACTTTTCAATCGCCAAAATTCTAAAACATTGAATCAGAGCGAGATATTGGTTAATTCCGTGGGACAACTTGTCCGGTTGCTAAACTCGTTTCCGCTTTTCTCTCACAAAAAACAATCGGACATGCACAAATATGATCAGAAACGACTTAATTTGTTGACATCCCGGCACTGAAGCACATATCGACTCACAAAACGTAAAAAATCCGAGTTTTCCGCTGCTTTTTTGAGCCGCAACTTCGCCGTCACGGAGATATTGGCCGAATTTTCGTGGCTTTTCGTGCTTCCAGCTGATTTGAGATGCTTTTTCTTCGTTGCCAAAGCTTCCCTAGGTTCCGAACTAGTCTGACACCTGCAGATTATGTTCAAAACCGCCTTGAATCGACAATATTTGACCGGAAAACGCGGCAAAGAGTGCAAAACAATGCATTTAGATGGGAGCAGCTGGGAGCGGCATGGGTTTTCCTTCCCCAGTTACGTCACTGGGAAAGCAACAGCAGCGCCAGCAAAACTCGCTCTCCCCCACCACGTCTCCTGCTCATGCGTGGCTGGGTCTGATTTTAAATGACCCAAAAGTACTCCAAGGAATGAAAGATTACCAAGAAGATAAGACCGTGTATTCAGTAACAAACAGCTACCAATACAAGAAACTGAAAGATAGAAATGAAATTGGAAAAAATGATTTCACTCTGCAGTTTAACACTGATGGTGTTCAAGCCGCAGAGCACGGTGGTTTGAGTTTTTGGCCAGTATATCTCACTCTTAATGAGCTTCCCCTCTCATTAAGAAGTGAGCACTACGTTATGTGCGCAATGTGGGTTTCTAAGCTAAAGCCTAACTTTGATGCATTCTTAGCTCCTTTAAAGGAAGAATTGCAGGATTTGCATAAAAATGGCTTAAAGACGGTCAAGGGCTGTCCAAAAATTCACTTAATTGTAGCAGCGGTCGATGCACCGGCTAGAGCAGAACTTTGCAAACTCCAAAATCCCGGAGGATTTTTCTCGTGTAACTGGTGCTTCCGTCTAGCAAAAAGTATAGTCAAGGGAAAAGGAAAAACTAGGATTTTCCCTTATGAAGAGGAGAAATTGCTAAGAAACAAAAGAAACTTCCTTAGCAACGCCAGAGAATGCTTAAATTTGAAAAGAATTTTTGCTGAAGGTGCTGAAAAATCTGCCCCTAAAAGGAAAAAACAAAAATTGCAATCACTCAGTGATTTACATGTAAACGGAGTTAAGGGAGTCAGCACTCTTGCCACCATCAAGCCATTTGACATTGTTGATGGGTTCGTAAATGACTATCTACACTCCATTGATATTGGTGTCATGAAAAGTTGGGCCGACGCTGTATTTGGTGCAAAATTCACCAAAGAAACGTTTTCTTTTCGAAAGAATCTCAACGAAATGGAAATTTTGTATTTGAACGTCAAACCTCCGAGTGAAATTACCAGGCTGCCAGAAAAACTTTCAAAATTCAGCACTTTCAAAGCAGCTCCTGCAAAAAATTTTTTCTTGTATGCTCTCTTGCCAGTGTGCCATAACTTCATATCGGAAGAAATTTTGAACCACATTTTTCTCCTAATCTGGGCTCTACGCATATATCTGCAAGAAAGAATTCCCACACAAGAGCAACAAAGTCTGGCGAGGAAGAGTGTGGAAAAATTTCTTAAGCAATTCCCAGAAAAATTTAAGGAAAACATGCAGATTTATAATCTACACATCCTCCAGCACATCCCAGGCATTTGCTCTAAATGGGGTTCCCTATGGGACGCTAGCACATTCATGTTTGAGGGGCAAAATGGAAAAGTGGCAAAATTAAGTTCTGGAACACTGTATCAAGGGGAACAGAAGCTTAGAAAACACAAAATTAGTCAATTTATCAAATATTCAGGGTTGGAAATAAATAAGTGTTCATCAGAAATTGTTAAGGAATGCCTAACTGCCCTGAAGCAGGCTGGAACACGAGAGAGTAAAAAGGCAATAAAAGTCGGAATAACAACTTTATTGGGCCATGGTGTGCGAAAGCCATTAACACAAGATGAAATGACAGCCCTAGCTCAAAAGCAAGATCAACCATTTACTGTAACCAAATTATATCATAGAGGAGTTTTCAACAAAATGTTAATCAGCGCACTTGACCATAAACGATTAAAAAAGAGAGCAAACCATTCCGTTTATACAACCAACAATGAATTAGTCTGTGTCAAAAACTTTGTCCTCCTCAAGCTATCAGACGAAACCAGCAGAGTATATGCAAACTGCAGAAAATACAAAGTCCTGGACACCATCTTGGCAAAAGACGAGGAACTGAAAATCGCCTCAACAGACTTTATTACAGAGGTCCAACTAACTGACGATATTATATTTGTTGCGCCAATAGCCTTGGGAAAAAAAGCTTATCTGGTAAACGTTGACGTCAGACTTTTTGCGCAACAATTAGTTAACTCCATTGAGAGAGATTAGGTAAATGAAATCATGAATCATTACAAAAAGGTACGAAAATAAGGAAATCCACTTTCAGACAACTTCCTGTGCAGTGCTCCAGATGTTCACTTTAACGCAGGCCAGTTTCCCAAAAGAAGAGAGGCTCAAGTGGCCGCTTAGATGAAAATAGGAAGGACTCTCTGCTCACCTGAGTAATCAGTTTGTTCCCAGTGCAATTCAAAATCCGCAGCTGCTCTCTGACAAAATCTGAACCTTTTACCACCCTACGCAGCGCTCACCAGGTACGTTTAATAAAAATATGCACAAGTTAAAAGTTATTAAAAAAAATTGTTCTGCTCAGTGCTCAGTTCACCTTAACGCAGGCCAGTTTCCCAAAACACGAGAGGCTCAAGTGGCCGCTTAGATGAAAATAGGAAGGACTCTCTGCTCACCTGAGTAATCAGTTTGTTCCCAGTGCAATTCAAAATCCGCAGCTGCTCTCTGACAAAATCTGAACCTTTTACCACCCTACGCAGCGCTCACCAGGTACGTTTAATAAAAATATGCACAAGTTAAAAGTTATTAAAAAAAATTGTTCTGCTCAGTGCTCAGTTCACCTTAACGCAGGCCAGTTTCCCAAAACACGAGAGGCTCAAGTGGCCGCTTAGATGAAAATAGGAAGGACTCTCTGCTCACCTGAGTAATCAGTTTGTTCCCAGTGCAATTCAAAATCCGCAGCTGCTCTCTGACAAAATCTGAACCTTTTACCACCCTACGCAGCGCTCACCAGGTACGTTTAATAAAAATATGCACAAGTTAAAAGTTATTAAAAAAAATTGTTCTGCTCAGTGCTCAGTTCACCTTAACGCAGGCCAGTTTCCCAAAACACGAGAGGCTCAAGTGGCCGCTTAGATGAAAATAGGAAGGACTCTCTGCTCACCTGAGTAATCAGTTTGTTCCCAGTGCAATTCAAAATCCGCAGCTGCTCTCTGACAAAATCTGAACCTTTTACCACCCTACGCAGCGCTCACCAGGTACGTTTAATAAAAATATGCACAAGTTAAAAGTTATTAAAAAAAATTGTTCTGCTCAGTGCTCAGTTCACCTTAACGCAGACCAGTTTCCCAAAACACGAGAGGCTCAAGTGGCCGCTTAGATGAAAATAGGAAGGACTCTCTGCTCACCTGAGTAATCAGTTTGTTCCCAGTGCAATTCAAAATCCGCAGCTGCTCTCTGACAAAATCTGAACCTTTTACCACCCTACGCAGCGCTCACCAGGTACGTTTAATAAAAATATGCACAAGTTAAAAGTTATTAAAAAAAATTGTTCTGCTCAGTGCTCAGTTCACCTTAACGCAGGCCAGTTTCCCAAAACACGAGAGGCTCAAGTGGCCGCTTAGATGAAAATAGGAAGGACTCTCTGCTCACCTGAGTAATCAGTTTGTTCCCAGTGCAATTCAAAATCCGCAGCTGCTCGCTGCAAAATCTGAACCTTTTACCACCCTACGCAGCGCTCACCAGGTACGTTTAATAAAAATATGCACAAGTTAAAAGTTATTAAAAAAAATTGTTCTGCTCAGTGCTCAGTTCACCTTAACGCAGGCCAGTTTCCCAAAAGAAGAGAGGCTCAAGTGGCCGCCGAGATGAAAATAGGAAGGACTCTCTGCTCACCTGATTAATCAGTTTGTTCCCAGTGCAATTCAAAATCCGCAGCTGCTCTCTGACAAAATCTGAACCTTTTACCACCCTACGCAGCGCTCACCAGGTACGTTTAATAAAAATATGCACAAGTTAAAAGTTATTAAAAAAAATTGTTCTGCTCAGTGCTCAGTTCACCTTAACGCAGGCCAGTTTCCCAAAACACGAGAGGCTCAAGTGGCCGCTTAGATGAAAATAGGAAGGACTCTCTGCTCACCTGAGTAATCAGTTTGTTCCCAGTGCAATTCAAAATCCGCAGCTGCTCTCTGACAAAATCTGAACCTTTTACCACCCTACGCAGCGCTCACCAGGTACGTTTAATAAAATAATGCACAAGTTAAAAGTTATTAAAAAAAATTGTTCTGCTCAGTGCTCAGTTCACCTTAACGCAGGCCAGTTTCCCAAAACACGAGAGGCTCAAGTGGCCGCCGAGATGAAAATAGGAAGGACTCTCTGCTCACCTGAGTAATCAGTTCGTTCCTAGTGCAATTCAAAATCTGCAGCTGCTCTCCGAAAATGTGTGAACCTCATTCCACCTTACGCAGCGCTCACCAGGTACGTTAATTAAACACGCACAAGTTAAAAATTAATAATAAAAAAAATTGTTCTGCGCAGTGCTCCGGGATTCACATTTTCGGAGGCCGGTATTCCAAGGCAAACAAGCCAGAGTGTTCCTGCTGAGTATTTATTAAATCGGGCGCCAAAATGCTCTTGATTTGTGATTAAATTTTATTTCTCAAAAATAATTTTTTTATATGCTTTGCACCCTTCTTTTTTGTCACGATGTTAAACCCAGAGTTGAGTGAGTTCAATACAGAATGTTATATTAAGTCATTGCTTAAAGGTATATAAAAATGTTAATGACTTCTGCATATTATATACATTTTTTTTATTTTTTATTTGTGAATTGTTCCATTCCTGAAATAGACATAAGCAATATTTTGCTATTGGTTAAAATATATATTTTTTTATGCGTCAACAATTTTGTTTCCGAGCAAGAAGGATCTGATCAGTGTCAAATTCATTTATTTATTTGGCTCATAATTTTACTTTAATAATATAACATCACTAATAAAGTGAAAAATCACAACTTGAGGCCAAGTGTGCTCACTCTTGAGTGCCTGGAGACCGCCGAGATCACTCCGAGTCCACTGAGATCACTCCGAGTCCACGGAGACCACCGAGGTCACTCTGAGTCCACAGAGATCACTCCGAGTCCACGGAGACCATCGAGATCACTCCGAGTCCACGGAGACCACCGAGGTCACTCCGAGTCCACGGAGACCACTGAGATCACTCCGAGTCCACCGAGATCACTCCGAGTCCACCGAGATCACTCGGAGACCACCGAGGTCACTCCGAGTCCACGGAGACCACTCCGAGTCCACGGAGACCACCGAGATCACTCCGAGTCCATGGAGACCGCCGAGGTCACTCCAAGTCCACGGAGACCACACCGAGTCCATAGAGGCCACGGAGTCAGTGCTCAAAGTGACCTCAACTCGAGGCCACTGAGGCCACGCTCGAGTCCATAGAGACCATGGTCTCGAAGTGGACTCGGTCGTGGCCTCAATGGCCTCCTGTTTGACAAGGGTGGAGCCCCGCGCTGGCCCTCGACGTGTTTTATACTCGCGAGTTTAATTCCGCGGCTCCTGCCCGAGCGAGAAGGATGGCGTTGCCACCGTTCGATGTGGAATTTAATTTGCTTTTTAAACATGTCGCTCACTTTTTCGCTCAGACCCTTCCTTCGTACCTTAAATTCAGGGTTTTTGCCGAAAAACGTGAAAAATTCATTTTTTTTTTTTGGCGGAAAATGCGTGCAAACGACAGATTTAAAAAAATCAAGGCTCACCGGGGCTTCTCCGTGGAAGTTGGCCCCACTGATGCACTACATCCTCCCAGGGTGACTCGATTTTTAAGAACCGCGCAACACGGTTTTCCAGCGCAGCCCTCGGAAGGGTAAAAAATGTTTTTTTTTTTTAGAAAATACATTGTGATGAAAAGTAAAAAATAAAAATAAAGTACAAAACAGGCGTTGTGCGCCTTCGCAAGACGAGTCCAAATCACTATGGACCCTGGGTCGCATTCCCATATCAAAAAACCTCAGGGTTTTAAAAATCGAGTGAAACGACCCTTGCGATGTTATTCTTATGGGAGAATGTGCAAGCTCGCGCCGGCGGCCTAACTCGCGTCGGATTTTCGTTTTTTAATAACCAAAATGAAGCTAATTTTTGGGCAGATTTTTCCTGGGGTCGCCCAGTCCCTCCGCGGCCGAAATTGCCAGAAAATTCGGCTTATGGGAATTAACACGCGTTTCCTCTCGGAACGAGACGAATCGATCGCCGCGGGCCCCCGGATCCGAATTACGTCACCCATGGCCGAATTCGGCCGACCGCGGTTGGAATTAGCATAAATCGCGGGTTTCCGAGTGTTTTTATTAAAACACGGCGCCTCCGAGTTTCGTCCGTCGTTTTGCTTTCTCACGCGCTGTGTATTTTTTATGGGGAGAAAGAAAAGCACACGCCGGCGGCCGCCGCTCGCCCGATTTTCAACTTCTATAAAACAAAATGAAGCTAATTTTCGGGCCGATTTTTACAGCGGTCGCCTAGGCCCGTCACGGCCGATTGGCAGAATTTACGACATGAAATTTGGGTTATGCAATTTAAACAATTTTCGCTTGGGCGAGTCGTATTACTCGACGCGGACCCAAGGCGCGCCCCGACTGGGCTCAGGGCCGACATTCGACTGCCGCGGCCAAATTCGGGCGACGGCGGTTTGAAAATGCATAAAACGCAGGTGTATGAAGATTTTCATTTTGGAATTATCTTTGTCGTTTTAATCAATACGCTCGTCTCAATACACGCGTTTCAATCGATGCACCCGGGCTAATTCTCCGTTATAGAGTTTCCAATGCTAATTTCGAGTGATTCGGAATACTTGCATAAAAATACACAAAATTCATCCCCGCGTGTTATACAATTGCACGCGCGATTTCTGACCACCAATTGCTGTTCTAATGATGAATTTTGTTTATTTTTATTCAATATGGCGCGCCCGCGCGTTCCAATGCCATTATAGGCTGTTCCGATGCTAAATTAAAGTGATTTGGAATTATTTAATGAAAAATGCACGCGCACGTCTCTCGCGAGTTCCCACCGTATGTCGTTCAAATGATAAATTTGGAAATGTTTTATTTCCATAACATAAGGCGCACGCGTGTGTTTCCTAGGGGTCAACATAAACACACGCGTTAATTCATCGTTGTTGCAATTTCTGACAATTTTTGATGAAAATGCAGCGCGTATGTTTCCTGATGATTAAACAATTGCACGCGCATTAATTAAATATTAAAAAGGATTTTCCTATAACTACACATCAACTAAGTTTGGACAATTCCAAATAAATAAAGCACGCGTCTTCCCCTGAGGGTTAAAAATGCAATCACGCGCGCGTTAAATTTATTATTCAAGGATTTTACAATGTTGAATTAGCTTATATTTAAAATTCTTAGTAGTAATATAGACAATCTGAACCAGTTCCCCTGTGAACCGTTTCGGCTCATATTTCACTGTGCATCATAGTTGTTGCTAAAAAAATTCGTGACTCAGCCGCCAGCACCCAAGCAGCGCTTGGTGCGCTGCATTTTCTTCTAGCTGCCATTTGGTTTCAAAAAAACAGGGGCGGTCGGTGGTCTCAAAGTTGGTTTTTGTGTTCAGCACAAAATCAAAAGGCGGCGTGGCATTTTGAGTTTTTTCTCTTTTGTTTAGAAGTCCAAAATAAAAAAAGGGCGTGGTATTTGAGATTTTTCTTGTATTTTACGTAAGCCCAACTTTTTAGGTTTATTTTGTTGCACTGCCTGTCTGTTTTACGAGAACTTTGATTGCAAATGAATGCTAATTTTAATTTAAAAAAAAAAAAAAAAAATTTTGATTTGACCCGTGATGCTCTTAATTTCATTTTATCCTAATTTTTTTGAAAAGTATTTGTCCCAAATTATTTGTCATAAAATATTTTTGCATTTGCTCTACGCATTTTCCACAATTTTTTTGTCTCATTTTACTAAAATTTTTATTACATTTGCAGATCAAAAATAAACAATGCAAAAGCTATGCAAAACAAATGGCAATTTTGATTTACTTTTTAAATTTTACGATAAAGATTATAAAAAAAAATATTTGTTATTCAACCTTAAATTAAAATTTTAGTTTCATTACTTTTCTAAAACGTATTATATAAATATGAAAGATATTTCGCCCGCGACATAAATATCAAAATATTCAGCTCCCCGTTTAAATTTTCCATTCTGAGTTTTCAATTATTTTTTACTATACATATATTTTTTAGATAAAATTCATTGACCACATTAAAGAATTGATTTTATTTAATTTTACGAGAGCAAAAGAGCAATCAAATGAAAAATGAAAAGGATGAAGCATGAATGCTCATAATGAGTGATAAAAATTATTGAAATTTAGAGAGCAGAGCAGGCGTTGAAGAAAATGTTTCCAATGATGGCAATACAATACGGCAACAGTGATTTTTGTTTACGTCCCCGGCTGGTCATTAGCTTAACATATATTTACGATTTTTTAAAAAAAGTTTCGCACAAAGTTATACTATTTGGCGTTAATTAACACAGAAAATGAAAAATTTAGGGCTTACTCAAAATGCCTTGTGGTGCTCCTTT
This sequence comes from Neocloeon triangulifer, assembly GCF_031216515.1. NCBI lineage: Eukaryota > Metazoa > Arthropoda > Insecta > Ephemeroptera > Baetidae > Neocloeon > Neocloeon triangulifer. The sequence goes on along the minus strand of NW_026775555.1, from coordinate 1,492,466 downwards.
TTTGTCAGTTCAATCCCCTCTAGACCTAAAATCAGCGTCTTGAGTGTGAAGGCCCCATAGGGTGGAATCTTCCTGCTCTCTTCAGCTGTCGACTGACCCCAGACTGTGAATTGGAGAGAAAATTTGCGGCGCCAACGATAAAAAATGCCACTCTAAAGAGAAAAATTGCATAAATTGCATACCAGTCAGTAACTTGATGGCCAAGAGGAGCAGTTTTAACTTGAGCCTTCGAAGTTACGAAGTTCAAAGCTTTACTTGGAACCGCTCATCGGAACAATCCACTCGAGTACTTGATAGCCACACTCGCAAGGCCTCGACTGAAAAACAAACTGAGCATAAGTTTCATAGTTTAAAAATTACGAATGATGAAGAGACCGCATTGCAACGAAATCAATGCTTGCATAAAAAAATATTTTAGAACTGCTTGCCGGTATGCTGGTTTTGTTTTTTCTCAAAACCTCCTTTATTAAAACTACATAATAGGATTTAATTTTATATCAAGAGACCAAAGCGCAGGTAATTCAAACTACCCACGCTGGCCACTGATCAAATAATACGTTTAAAATATAAAATATTCTCAAATTGCAAAACTTAACAAGCAAACCAAAACCAACACCGAGTTGTGAATGAATGTCGGGTCTTGGGACATTCGCGAATGTGGAGGAAAAGGATGATTGGAGAGTAACTAGCGGTAATTATCAGCTCCAAACAGTGCAGGCGAATGCAGGAATAGATTCAAAAAGCCCAAAAACGTTAACTGTATAAAGGGACTTACTGCATTAGAAGATTCTTGCCAAAGAAAACGGACTTTGAAGGGCCGCGGCAGCGCATCGACAGCACGGTTTGTCTGCTCCTTTGCAAAAATTCGGCGATTTTCCATAACAATTTTGAGGCGGGTCTTGGGACATTCGCGAATGTGGAGGAAAAGGATGATTGGAGAGTAACTAGCGGTAATTATCAGCTCCAGACAGTGCAGGTGAATGCAGGAAAGGGTTCAAAAAGCCCAAAAACGTTAACTGTATAAAGGGACTTACTGCAATAGAAGATTCTTGCCAAAGAAAACGGACTTTGAAGGGCCGCGGCAGCGCATCGACAGCACGTTTTGTCTGCTCCTTTGCAAAAATTCGGCGATTTTCCATGATAATTTTGTTTGCCGGGGTTTTCAGCAAACGATAGAATGGATTTTAATCTAAAAAAATTATCTAAAGTCGTGCAAGAGCCGATTTTCTGCAGCAGAAATTTGTATGAGAATGGGGGAGACGAATTCTACGCCCCCTTTTGAATTGGCTGGGAAGGAAGAATTTCAAGAAAGATAGGACGCGACCGCAGCGCCTCTCTGGTGGAATTCATTAAATTCATTTCAAAGCCCAAATCCGTGCTATCATTTTTCTTGTATAGAGTTTTCAAAATAAAATTCTGAGGGCTAAAAAGGTCATTTTCAGGGTAAATGAGACCTCCAGAGTTCGAATCGAGGGTCAAAAATGACATCCCACGCGTCCCCGGCCCACACTCGTCGCGTGAAAATCGGCCCGGCTGCAGGGCAAACGGTTTTTGGCATTCAAAATTGGGCCGCCATTCTGAGCTCGGGCAAGGGGAGGGGAAACGGAGCGCGGCAAGAGGCAGCAAGAGGAGAGCTGGCTCGTCGCTGTCTGTGCTTTCAATGTAAACACCGAGCTGCGGGTCGTTTTCCCTTGACATTTTCGTCCTTCAGGGCAGGTGACCCTGCCTGGAAAGGTCGCAGGATCACTCCAGTGGTCATCCAAAGCTTATTAGTGTCGTCCGTCTTCTCCAAGCTCGCAAAAGACCGTCCATACACCGTCCGTTCCCGCGACCCGAGGTATTTTCACCGGCGGCTGATATATTCTATATTTTTAATTTCTCGTCCCTTTTTATGCACGTTTTTACCATGCTTTTATGCCTCGTTTTGTTCTCAACCAGTTCATCTACCTTTTATTAACCGCTCCTCGCGTAATTTCCCGTCTGTTCTACATAAAATCCCGCTCTCATATAAGTCCCTCTACATAAAAATAGTTTTTTTTTTTAAATTTATGTTTCCATTTATTTATTTTCGCACAGTCACTGAAATTAAATGCTGTTTTTGTTTATTTTCTGAATACGCCTTGCCAGTGTGTGCATTTTATCAAAATTTAATTTAAAATATTTTCTGATCAATGAGCACACACATTAAGATTTTTCCAGAGCAACTTTTATGTACACGATTATGCCCTCTCGGCTTCTCTCAATTTTATGCTTTGTCTCTTTATGTAGAAAATCATCCTCCTACCCCATTTAATTTCAAAACACGTTTTGCTGTGTCAAAATGTTTTATTTTTAATTTATCATTTCACACATATGTTTACAATGAAAATATTATACATGTATGTGAATAAAAAAATTTTCATGCAGGATTTTTGCACTCCCATTCTGTTTTATTATACTCTGACGTTTTTGCATCTATGTAATGATTGAAACAAAATTTTTCATCTACAGATCGAGACATTCGGATCATGTCGGACCACTCCGGCGGCTGCCCAGACGGCCCCTGGTCTGCGACGTACCCTCGCATCTTGGCGGCAAACACGTCACAACCTCAGGTAAGATCTTTGTGAATCGCCGACCCAGTTCCTTCCTCAGAGTAGATTTATTGCGACTTTTCACCTCTGCAAGAAAAATAGCACGGTTTAATCTGGGAGCCGGTGGATATATTCCTCCTGCACCGATTCCCTTTCATTTGCTTTTTTAATCAAGTATCTGGAGCAGAAAGACCGGATCGCGTTGTTTGCGTAGAGTTTGTAGCTCCATCCAAAACGTATTACGACTCTCGTCGGAGGCACCAAGGAAAGCGTAGGGTTCCAAATTTCCAAACCGAATGCTGCCGGCTTTCAGGGGCGATCACAAAGCTTTTGGTAATATGCGACGTCGCTTTATAAGTTATGATAGAATAGGCTCTTGCCTATTCTACATGTTTACACCCTCTCCTTCAAATTCTGCTATTTTTTATTATATTATTCAATAATAAAAAATTGACAAATGAGAAGAGCGAAATTCCTGATTAGTAACACCCATGTTTAATTTAACATTCGAGTGCCTTGGTTAAAATGCGCAAAGGGCCTGTGTTCTCTTTGGAGTTCACAGCCTCACATTAAACTCTTGTAGTCGGCCACGAGCACTATCAAGACTTGCACAGCGCCAGGTGTGTTCCCAGGTGTTTTATTATTCAGAAAAATTTTTGACTAAAAAAAATATTTTCAAAATAAAGGACTTCTATATGATTGTCCGTGTGTTTCCTTTAAATAATTTGCTCTACAGATACCACTGTTATCATCATAGGTCCTTGATTTTGAAAAATAACGGTATATGCACTATTAATATGCCTAAATTTTGAATAGTGTAGACTAATAATCAACAAGGCACCGAAAAAAGTGAGGAAGTATAGTTTAATGTGAAATAAGCAGGCTCCACATTTTCTCACCAACAGTCTTTTTTGCTTTTTATTATAAAATAGATCCACCCTCATGTTACACTTTGAGACAGCAGAATGGTTTGCATAAAACAGCGATCAACATTTAACCATTTGAGAATTTTTGAATAAAATACTGCCAAAATGGCATTGTCGCGGTAGCCTAATCATTGAGCTTTTAAATTACAGCTAAATTAGCGTGAGCATTTTCGAAATTAGAGATATTCTTTAGATGTTTGATTTTTTCAAAAGTAACTTACCAAAGGAAAAAAACATGAATTTTAAAATTTTTACACATATATAATATTGAAACATCACGTCAAATAACACCGCAAGAATTTCACACTGGAAACATTTGGCAATTGATTGAGTGAAAATCTGGAGAAAAAGTTTTGAAATTAACAGAAAATCTGTCCAGACATGAAACACTGTCAGCAATAATTAGTAAAATATATTATTCATTTTATTGCCTTTTTGTTGGCATATTTTTTTGCATGTCATGTAAAGCTCTCTATTTATAAAGTTATTGTCTTGAAGCTTTTTACTATTTGTCTCTTCAAGATTCGTAAACACGCAATTTTATTGTCCAATTGAAATAAAAACGGAAGTTGTGCGCGTTGGCAGTCAAAGTCACCGCCGCAGATTATTTAACACTGGGTCTGCGCGATTCCGTTGGGACTGAGTTGCGGCAAGTGTAACCAGACCGGTTCGCCGCGTTTTCCCGACGTCGAAATTTGCAGCAATTCCTCCTCGCCACCAACACAAGAGCTGGAACTGCACGGTGCGCAGCCCAGCTGACCTGACGGGTTCGGCGAGGAAACAAAATCTCAGGGACGCGGCTCGCGGTGCACTTCGCTCGTTCCCTGCCACCTGACAGAAACACATTGGAAAAACCATATTTCATTAATATTCATGTAAAGAAAAAATTAGTCGGGAAGCACTCGAAGTGCAGCTTTTATCCCCATACTCAGTTATAATCCCCGGGGCTTTTGAGTTTTTACTTTTTATTTTAACCATCATGCAGGGTTAATGGGGAGAGCTCTTATATTGAATGAAAGAGTAGAAAAAGGGATGATTAATACCTGCGCAGTCCCTCTAGTCGGTCGATGCTGGGCGACGCTTTGACGCGAGTGCTGGCCGCGGTGCCGCCACGTTGCTGGTGCCGCCAGCGCTCCTCTTCGTCGCGGTCGTGCACCTGAAGAGGCTCGCTGTAGAAAGCCACAGAGTTGTACGAGTACTCTGCAATGCTGTCCACGCTCGCTTTGGAATTGCCTGAAAGCTGAGAAGAGCAGCAATTTGACATATATGAGCTCTCTGCTATGTATTGTTGCTCATGAGCGTTGAAGGGTAAAAAAAACCCAGCCCAAATCCATTTGCGAATTCCTGTCTGACATGAGCACAATTGAACGCACAAAAATGCGAGTATTGGTATGCCGTGAACAATGCCAACTTGGATATTTGATTAAATAGTTGTTCTGAATATTTTGTTAGAAAAGGAAAAATTATTTGATAAAAAGGCTGTGCGCTGTGCTTATTCCTTAAAGGAAATATGCCAAATGAAATGAAGTGACTTTGAGTGAAAAGAACTCGATAAATGGGTCCTAAAGACACCTTGCTTTCCCGGAAAATCTTGTGTGTAAGCGAGTAATAAATTGGAGAAATAATAAAAGTGGAGATGTGACGTCGAAAAGGACGCTTCGAGCCGGCGTGAAAAGTATTTGCATCACCATTACTTCACCTATATATCCGGCCGACCGATGCACCGTCTCTTCCAATAATTCTTTTGTTCCTTACTAATGACTTGTCACCAGCAAACGCACACACTCATGCCTGCATTCCTCGCGTTCCCCAATTTCAAAAAGTACTTTCCCGTGGGAATTTTGAAATAATTTTGACATATTTGAAATCTACATAAAAAGATGAGATTGGCGCAGTTTGAATCGTAATTCTACGACAGTTAGAAGTGAAAGTAGTTCTGGTACAAATAATTTGCATCTCTCTTTCCAAAGAGCGCGCCAATGCCACTACTCCTCTTCTTCAGCAGATTGAGGAGTCGTTAAATAATTTTTTCTTATTTCAAAACGGCTGAATATTTTTTGATGAAATTCGAGTTCTAGGCTGACAATTAAATTTCCAATCGATTGGCAATCTTGAAAAAAATTAAAAAAATTTTGTTATAAGTAAAAAAATTATTTTTTGACTTTAAGTCTTCTGTACATAAGCAATAAAAATTCTGACGTCATCAGATCTATGAGGGAATTTGTAGGAAATTTAATTGGCAACATTTTTCTCTTTATTTTAATATTTTTTAAAAATTTTCTCCATTTTTTAAATAGCCAGAACAAATTTCTCGCGGAAACGTTAATTACTCCGCTCACAATTAAGACTTATTAAAAATTAGCACATCAAAACATACTTTACATCATTACCTACCAACGGCGAAATTTTGAATTCTTTAGATTAACGCGTTCTAAAAAACATTTGCATCCGCGCTAAAGTCTGTGCGCGCGCGACGAAACAGCGGCGCGTGTCAATTTGGCCGAGTATGAGAAAATGAGAATTCTATCAATATAAAATAATCAATTATAATATACTATGAAACAAATTGAATATTGATGATAAAAATTATTCAAAATTTTATAATCATGATCAGAACAGATCGAAATGACATAAAAACTTTTAATAAAAATTATTTGTACCAGAACTACTTTCACTTCTAACTGTCGTAGAATTACGATTCAAACTGCGCCAATCTCATCTTTTTATGTAGATTTCAAATATGTCAAAATTATTTCAAAATTCCCACGGGAAAGTACTTTTTGAAATTGGGGAACGCGAGGAATGCAGGCATGAGTGTGTGCGTTTGCTGGTGACAAGTCATTAGTAAGGAACAAAAGAATTATTGGAAGAGACGGTGCATCGGTCGGCCGGATATATAGGTGAAGTAATGGTGATGCAAATACTTTTCACGTCGGCTCGAAGCGTCCTTTTCGACGTCACATCTGCACTTTTATTATTTCTCCAATTTATTACTCGCTTACACACAAGATTTTCCGGGAAAGCAAGGTGTCTTTAGGACCCATTTATCGAGTTCTTTTCACTCAAAGTCACTTCATTTCATTTGGCATATTTCCTTTAAGATCGTATAATTATTAAATAGGAATAAAAATAATTAGCAGACCTACTTTTTTTACAATTTTCATTCTCTTGACATAACTAAAAAGAGAATTATTTGTACATTTTTTTCTAAGAGCAACTTGATTGATGCAAACTCATTCAGATCAGTTTTTTAATAACTTCCGCTCTCATTAACGCAGAAAGGAAATACGCGGTTAAATGAATTAATCAATATCAGCAAGTTTTCTGCTGAGCTCGTTTCATTGCAGTATGAAAACTTTCAACAAGCGGAAAATTTTCAGCCACAGGGCTTTGAAAGCAACCTAATGAAATGTGACATGCAGCCTGGATTTAATACCAGATAAGACGTTCCGAATAGGATCAGCGCACGAAGTGATATACATGGCTGAATTATTGCCTTGATCAAAAAGGATTTTCACTCTAGCTCGAGACAGGCTTTTACACGAACTTGCACTTTCGAAACTATGTACGAGATGACCCGTAGTCATTATAAAAGTGTTAAATTATGCACGGGAAGGTCTTGCTTGGTGATAAAAGGCAAGGATTAGCAGTGTGCAAGCTGCCAAGAAGCCATTAGTGCGCAAGTTTTTTTTGTTATTCTTGTTAAAAGCGGTGGCCGTATAAATTAATTCTTTTAAAATTTAAATTTATGACATTAATAATGGCCGCATTTTAACTTTTCTGAGCACTCTGTAGCGATTTTTTTCCAAAAAAAATTTCGCACTAGTTGTTTCTGATTTTTAAGCTAAATTAGAATTGCACATAATTAGTTCATTGCTTTTTATCACTCTAATTCATTAACAAAAAAATGACAATCAGTGGTAAAATGAGCAGAATTAAAAAATATCACAGATAGACACCCAAATTTTTTGTACCTCTAAAAGAATCGTATTCTCTACAAAAAACTAAAACTTCAAAATTTTACTTAAAAAACGTGGGGAGGGAAAGGAAAGCGGCAGGTGTTTACCTATTAAAACCATTGCTGCCGCGGGCCTATTACACCCACAGTTAATGAGAGGCGAATGGAGTTTTGCATTCATCATTGTGAACCTCCCATCGATCATTTATGAGCAGATATACATATACACAAAATTTTAATATGCGATACTATTATATCTTAGCTCAGCAAACGAGTGAGCAATACAATAGCGTCTAGACTTGGCATATTATTAAATTCGTCTTTGAGTGACTACTTGGCAGACAAATATATGCAAATATTGTGTTCAAAATTTGTTCCCCAACTTCTGCACAACTCTCAAACTCAATCATCTAATTTGACTTGAAGCTTCTCAAACGCAACCCACGCTTTCATATCGCAATGTGGTTTACAATAATGAGAGGGCGTCAAATTATCGTAGAAACTTTATGAAGCTCTATTATTATTATAACTTCCTGATTAGTCTGCAAAATTTAAGATGCTCCATTCTAAATTCAACAACAAGTTTCGAGGAAAATCTGAATGTAGCTAATTTAACACGCAAGATAATTATTCTACCCATTTGATTTAGGAAGGGGAAAATTTAAGTGATAAATTGATAAACATACTTCAACTGTTACAAATATCGAGGACGATTGCCAAAAGTATAATAAGAAATAACAATTTCTCTTGAAAATTTCGCTCGTTCAGGGATGTGATAAAAATAGATGAAACAAACTTTTATGCTGAGTCAGCAGGTAAGGCGAAACACGAAGTAAAATCTGTTCCTCAGATATTTACTCTTTTCTCCCGTAACTCCGAGTTTTTCGGAGAACAGGTTTGCCAAGGGACTCAGATGAGCTGCCCCCTTAAACTACCCTGGGCGGTTCGTCCCCTTGCCTACCTGTAAACGCACAATCTTGACGGGAAGAATGAGCCTCGAAAACACCATAACGGAGCTGCAAGCAGACGTCGAGCGCTTGGGAATTCGCCTGGATGCGCTAAAAAACCACCTACCGCCACCAGATTTCTACCCAGAAGTCATTGCACTGCTGAAGGCCATCAGGGACCAACAGGCCTCTGGACCGAGCCACACACAGCCACCAAAAAATGCATCTTTTGGTAAAAAACAGCAGCCGCGTATGCAAAACAAGGTAGGCGACATTGCCACTTCTAAAAACACTTATGCAAAAGTCATAGGCAATTCAAATGCACAAGCACCAAAGCAGAAATTAAAAGACAACGCAGCAGAGACCGCGGCAGCCGGGAGTAGGCCACCGCAAGCGGAGCGCAGTGGTGCTGATTCTGCACAAACAGGCAGCAGCGAGCGAGTGCATAATCGCAGTAAGAGAGGCACGAAAGACAAAGCAGCCGTGGACGAGTATGAAAAAATAATTGAAACGCCCACCAATAATAAATACGACGGAAAAGTCAAATTTGAATTTATCACAAATAACATTGCAGACACAAATGAGGACGTCATCCTCGTCATGACGGGAGCTAACTTGATGCGCGTGGAGCCAGCACAACGTGCCCTCGCAAAGAAATATGGAGCACCCGAGGCAAGCAATGAGAGCCCGCCACAAATTGGCAGCATTCTTGTGCAGTCGATAGAGGGCGGCAGCAGAGAGATTTGGCACGCCGTATGCAGAAAAAGGAGCAAAGATATTCCGCACTTTGGAATTCATTCTTACCTGCAGAACCTGCAGATTTCCCTGGTATCAATCAGGGACAAGATGGTAGAAAGGAAAATCAAAAGAATTGCTCTGATTCGACCCGAGGTGTACAGACTGCATTGGAAATACACAGTGACTAAAATTAAAGAAATATTTCATGACACTGATGTTACTCTTGTCTTCCACTCCCTAAAACCAATAAATGTTTCAGACAACGCGACTGGCGCGAAATCTAAAACCAGCCCAGCAATAGCGCCTCCAAGCTCTGCTCAAAGCACGGCGCAAGATAAAAATGACAGAGACATACAGGGGAGAGTTGATGATAAATTACAGAGTAGCCAAATGACACCAGAAAAGCCTGGGCCGAAGCCCGCAGCCACGTGCAGCAAAGGCAAGGCACCTCCACTACCACCACGACGCAAATCAGAAGAAGTGACACGGCCACCACAACCACTACCACGAAAGACAGACGCGGAAGCACCTAAAGAAACTGACACGGTGCATAATAAACCGCAGTCAGAAACTGGTCCTGCAATGGCTTCGACAGCAGCGCCTCCAACAAATTCCCAAAGCGCGGCGCAAGACACAAGTCGCGGCCAAACTCAGGAATATGAGTGCCAATACCAAAGCTCTGAGAGCGACAATGAGCAAGATGTAACGCCGAAGACTCGTCACTCTCCGCTCAAAGCAATAGTCAAGTCGCTCTTTAAGAAACCCGACGTTAAGAAAAAAAATCCAGAGAGCACAAGGGTGACAAGAAGCTACTCGGCATCATCATCATCGTCGTGCCCAAGCTCTCCAACGTCACAGAAACTGCGTAAAGCAAGTGCGGTGGCTATCAAATCAAAAAACGAGATGACCAGAAAGATGACCAAGAAGAAGTGACAATTACTAATTCCACCAAAACCCACAAAAATTTGAGAATAATGCTATTAAACGTACAGGGTTTGCTCAAAGCCGAAAAATTTGCATCTTTCGAAGAACATGTCCACAGCCTCAACAAAAAACCACACATCATCGCTCTCAACGAGCACTGGTGGTGTCGGGGCGATTACTTCAGTATAAAAGGCTACAAAACAATTTCATTTTTTGGCAGGAAAGAGAAAAAAGATAAAAAATCATACGGAGGAGGTGCTGTTCTTCTCGTCTCAACAAATGCTAATTTTAGCTACAAGAAGATTCCAACTTCTTCTATCGAAAATGAATTTGAGACGGCAGGGTGTGAAATTAAAATTAAAAAAACAACGTTGACGGTGTTTACTGTCTACCGACCACCCAATCACGGCACTATGGAGTCTTTCTTCGACAACCTGGAGAGTCTAGTGGAGCAAAATCTGGCACCAGAGAAGGAGATGATTGTTCTGGGGGATCTAAATATTAACCTGCTCCAGGACTCCGCCGAAAGCCGGAAACTAAATAGCATAATGAAAGGCTACGAGATGCACCTCATCAATAAAAATGCCCCAACACGAGAGACTGCTCACAGCAGCACACTCATTGACCACGCATTCACCTCCCTTCAGTGTGATGCTAGATTTGAAGTCAAAGAAGTCAATTTCTCCGACCACAACGCAGTGCACATCGAGTTTGAGGTTCGAGTAGAAGAAATGAAGGACTGGTTCGTCTTCTCAAGAAGCTATAATGATGAAAATTGGCTAAATTTCAAGGAAAAATTAAGTTACGAGCGCTGGCAGGACATCTTCGCCGCTACTTCAGCTGACACAAAGAGCCATTTGTTCATGGAAAAACTGAAAAAATATTTTGATGCGAGCTTCCCTTTGAGAAAAAATATCCGCAAAGCAAACCAAGCCGGGAAAATTCATCTCTCTGACTTTACAATAAACAACAAAATCAGGCTGCGAGAAATGAGTGAACAGCTACAAGAACTACGAAAGAAAGCAAGAGCAAATACAATCACCAATCAATCAGAAGCAGACAAGATCAAGGACCTGGAGCAGCAGGTGGCGAGCCTCAAAAGCTACGTCGGCTTCCTAATTAACGATGAGATCAGGAAAAACAATGAAGCAAAGCTCAGGAGTTCAAATAACAAAGTCTCAGCGGCTTGGAAAATCATCAAGGAGAACGTTGGCAATGAAATTACATCCACCACTATTTCAGAAATCTGCATAGACGGGCAAGAAGAAAAAGATTTGCAGAAAATTGCTGACTTCCTGAACACTAAATTTATCGAGCCACTTCCCGAAATGAGTGAACAAGAAATACAACTCGCCATTGAAGACGTCCCACTAGTGGAGACGATATTTTCACTTAATCAATTGACAACACCAGACGAGATTCGGAGAGTCATTGGCGCCTTTCCTGCAAAAAAATCAGCTGGCTGGGACGGAATATCCATGAGCGTCATCAAACAAATTTCCGCTTACATTGCCACGCCACTTTCGGATTTAATAAACTGTTCCTTCGTGGAGGGGAAATTTCCTGAAAATTTAAAACTGGCGACCATTGTACCTATCTACAAGAAGAAGGGCGAGGAAAACGACGCAGCAAACTACAGACCAATCGCTCTCACGTCAACGGTTGCAAAAATATTTGAGAAATGCTACCTAAATAGAATTGACGCCTACTTTTCAGACAATCAACTAATTCAAGGCTTCCAGCACGGCTTCAGAAAAGGCAAAAGCACGGTAACAGCACTCTATGACCTAGTCACGGACTTGCACTCGTCTATCGAGAAACGAGAGAAAGTGAACATGATCCTATACGATTTCTCAAATGCGTTTGGCTGCGTTGTGCCCGAAATCCTGATCGGAAAACTGAGATGCTATGGACTCGATGAAAAATCACTCTCTTGGATGAAATCATTCCTCACGGGTCGGAAACAAGTGGTTCAACTTAGGCACCTTGACGAAAACCAGACCATAACGAACGTAACATCTGCAACGTTGGACTCCTCCATTGGAGTACCGCAAGGAACGTCGCTAGGACCATTTAGTTACACGGCCTATGAAAACGACTTTTCGTTGGAAAGCGTAGCTGCCACCCTCTATGTCTTTGCCGACGATTTGACGAGCCTCGCAAGGGGTAATACATACACCGAAGCTAACGAGAAAACCTCGCAAGTAAACAAAAGTGTGGAGACCTTCGCCGAAAACAACCGTCTGAGACTAAATGCCTCAAAGACGAAGGTCATGCAAATTCACACCGCTCAGACAAAGAAGTTGGAAAAACCTTCTGTTCAACTTAACAACACGGAAGTCGAAGTGGCGAATGAGAGCAAGGTTCTGGGTGTAATATTCACTGACACAATGAACTGGCGTGCACAGTGCGAATATGCGAGTGGGAAACTAAGAAGTGCAACATACTTGTTTGTGAAAATGGGCAAGAGAGTGCCTAAGAGTAGTCTCAGACAGGTATACTTTGCATACGTGCAAAGCCATATCTTGTACTCGATTATTATCTACGGTGCCTCCCCATACTTTAATCTTGTCGCTATCGCGCAAAAACGGGTGCTGCGGGCTATGGCTGGCAAACGGTACTGGAAAGGACCCGATCCACTTGAGTCATGCAGACAACTATTCAAAGACTTTGACATCCTCCCAGCGTTTTCCTTGTACATATTGGAGTGCGCGAAGTTTGTAAAGAAATACCCTGATAAATTTGCCAGAAACAATGAGGCAGAGGAAGTTCACGTCTACAATACGAGAAACAAGCCAGTGAACGATGAAGACCTTCACATACCCCCAGTGACACTAAACTTGACAGCGCAAAATCCGGCGGTCATGATCGCTCGAATTTACAACCACTTGCCGGCCGAGTTAAAACAAATTGAAGATCTAAAGACATTCACCCTGAAACTGAAACAAGTGCTAAGTGAACACAACTTCTATGACATACACGAATACTTACTGTGCAGTTTTGACAAGTGAAATTTCTCGCGCTAATCTTATAGTTTTTTCCCTTTGCCCTAAGCAACGGGTTTTTTTCTCTAAATTTTAATTTTAGACCTGACATGTTCTAAAGACTACTGTTAATATTCTTGTCTAACAGAACAACAATAAAATTGAATTGAATTGAATTGAATTATAAAGCTTCTGATTGTGAGATATGTTGGAGGAAACCCAAGGGAGCAATTTTGGATGAATGGGGAAGAAAAATTACCTGGTATGAGAGGAACTCTGGCGTCTCTTCGGGCACGCTGAGCATCTTGGCGCCTTTGCGGAGGGCGGACGTGCCTGCGAGGCCCGGCCGGTACACTGGCGAGGGTCCGGGTTTGAGCGCGCCGGGCGGCACTCCAGTGCTTCTCGTGGCTGCTGTATTTGAATTGGCTGAAGTAAAAAATTTACAATGACACCAATGAAGAGTCCATGCAGCTATTAAATTAAACAATTGACGCGAAGATGTTGGAGTTAAAGCAAAGTTTCAGATACACAATTCTACACCAATTACGCGCAAATTATGTTAATTAAAATAATTTTTATCGCGGATGATCCAAATCCAGCAGGAGATAAAATAATTTCAATGGAGAAGAACCTGAAGCTTCTTCTTTACAGGCGCCCGAAAAAAAACTATCAAAACGTTAACGGTGTAACATAAACTACAATAAATGGATCAAAATGCACACAAATTTGGTGGACATTGAAAAGTGTTGCAAGCGCAAAACTATGACCAGAGGGTGAATTGTAAAAATGTAATGCAAGTTCTAAAAAATTTACATACCTTAAAATTGATATCTGAAACTTAAGTCTCCGTAATTTTTTTGTCAGTATTCTGTTTAAATTGTAAATTTAGGTCAAGGGAAACGTGCCTCGTTAATTTGATTAACTTTGTTGTAAAACGGCCTCAAAATGATAGGGTTCAAATTTCGATACGATATTTTTGGTGCAAAATGAGGAGACGCCATTAGTCGGCACAAAAAGAGGACAAGGTTTTATGGTAAACTTGATGCTGGTTATTCATTTTCCAAGTGGCCTTAATTTTTGAATTTGTTCCCACTCTATACTTTTTGTTCTTGTTAGTTGGCTTCTTACTTTCACAAATGTTTGCATTTTATTCAGAGCGTTGCAATAACACGGTTCACATGAAAGGACGCTGTGGAAACTAATATTAGAGTTTTCGCTGCCACTACTGCAAATTAAAATCCTTTTGACCACAGCAGCCACATGTGCTGCATATTTAATAACTTTTCCAACACTTCTTTTATTCAACACCACATTCACAAATTGGTTGCGGTTCTCTTCTTTCATAAAATTACATGACTTATAATTAACTTTTTAATTGCACGGATTGCTCAATGTTTTTTAAACTTCAAACGATTTAGGTTAAAATCGTTTTCAATTTTTATTTCTGTCAATGGCCGTTTTTTATTTGAATGAAGTTAAAAAAAAATTATAAGTGCTGGGTTTAGTTTGGTATACTGTACCTTTAAAAATCGATAGGAGACATTTATGGACTTGAATTATGATGGTGTCAGGTCTCTGCTTGGTTTGCTCACTAACTTTGGGAACACCTGCAATGATCATTTTCAAAATTGCAAGGGCCAAACAGACGAACCGTCCATATTATTAAGTAAATAGTCATTGCACGCTTTCATATACAGGCAACTAGGATCACTAGGGCTTAATGGAACTAGCACACGCAGACATCAATTCAAACACATAAGCAAATACGTGAAAGTTTATCCAAATTATCCAAATAAAGTGCCAAAAACAAATATTTCGCTTGAATTTTACAAAAGTTTTAATGGAGAAATTTAATATTATGGTCATCTGTTTTTTTTTTTAAATGTAAATTTGATGATAAACAAAACAAATCAAAACAAAGGAGTGTCAAATTAATTCAATTAAATTAAACATTACGCTCAAAATTTGCAAATTTATATTTGATTATATTCATATTTATTTATATTTCCATCCCCTCAGGTTTATTTCATAATTGAATCAATTCCAGACTATGAATTCTGATGAGCTCGTCCAACCTGCCAAAACCCTTTGGCAAATTTCCATGATTTAAATAAATTGAAAAATCTCATTTCCATATCTGCCGCCAGATATTTTTGAGTTTGATTTTCAAAGCGAAAATAATATGTTCCCATGAAAATATTTATGTCCAGGCAGGACTTTAAGCGATTTAAGTAGATAAAGGTGGGAAAAGTTGTGAACAGCTTCAAGGGGTACAATTCCGCGTGCACATTCAGCTGGAAATCGACAATCTCAGCAGAATTCTATGCGGGACTATTAAAAGCCTCTAAGAGTTTTTTTTTCCTTTTTGAAAGTTTTCTTTTCAACAAACACATGCAATCGAGACAGAAAATTTTGGAAGCAAAAGAGTTGATCTCCTTACCTACAATGTTGCGGTCTTTTTTCGACCTACGGCAGCAGACGCAGCTGATGCACCGCACAAATTCTTGTTGAAAGTTCATCGCGTAGGCGCCGTACACGAAAGGGTTCATGCAAGAATTCGACACGGCCATCATAAAAAGCGAGTCTTGGATCCAGCCTGCCACGTGTGTCGCACTTTCGCGGTCAAACATGTACCTGAAAAAATCATTAATTTTTTTTGATATGTGTATTTGCAAATTATAATTTCATAATTGAAAATTCATTTGAAATGCATGATGAATGGTACTGGCGATTAAAAAATTGGTGTTTAGCTAAATTCAATCAAAGTGGAAATTGCAATTGAGGAAAAGATGCGGAAAATTTGAACTCTTATTACATTTTTCTTGTTGTAAGATCCAGAGAAATTCTTAAAAATATAAACATCATTTTTCAATTTATTTGTTATGAGGAAATATAAAATGGGAAATAGGAATTCTCAGAAAATATCTCGATAACAAATACAATTATGTGGAAAAATTACAATCATTTTAATTTTTGATGGCTTCATTTGCAGCAAAAATAGCCTCGGGGAAAAAGCGAGCTGCCGGCCGTGACATTATATTTTTTGTTGCTCATTTTGCAAGTGAGAAATGGGACGAATAAATACATACAAATGTATCAAAATTGGAGCACGCAATCGATCCGCACCTTCGGCCTCGTTTTTCAATCAGTCGTACCATTTTGAAAGGATGCACAAATAAATAACACACGAAATATTTCAAAATGGAAAAAAGCAGCCTTTCTGACGACAATCGGTACGTCAAAAGGCGTTTTATTTTCCGGCGGCGGCGAAAATAAAGCGACGGGTTTACGAGTTGGAAAGAGATGAAATTTATTGCCGTGCGACCATACGGGTGCGGGTGGCTTTTTCCAAAGTGATATATCACAGCAACCCCGATTCGCGGAACACGTATCAGTAACCGCCATTTGCGTGCTGCTTGCTAATGAGCAGACGGCTGCCGTCAACAAAGTGCCCTTTTCATCGATCAATTCGTGAACGCCCAAATGATTCACAGAGCAGACAAGTTTCATCGAATCGTAGTGTAGCAAAATGATAATTTAATTAGATCAAACCCGGTGTGTAAACATCAGTCGGGAGCTCCAGTTTTCTAGTAAACTGACACGGGTCTGATGGCTTGAAAAACCATCGTCCAAGTATTGCAAAATAGTAAGAACTGACTTATGTCCAAAAAGTGGTGCAAATTGATCTTTCCGAATCGCAAATAAAAGTGGAATGCCATATTTGCTGAGATGCTGTTCTGTTTCTCAGCTTGCAATTGCAATTCATTAATTTTTAACAGCCTTTTTCCCGACTCCATCTTGGCAAGTAGAGCAAAGTTAAAGTTAAAAGCACACTACTGCATAGGTTTGCTCTATTTTATTATTATTTATTCTTCTCGGTCAATACAAAAATTTTTAGTTATTGTAAGTTTTTACTTTAGACCTATATGGCTGCTAATTAATGCATTTATTTAATTTCCAATGACTAATTTGGACTCGCTGTAAAAGACTGAATGAATTAAACTCATAAAAATTATAAATCAACAAGCGTGAACCGCGAACCCTCTCTGAATGTTAAAGTTATGCAACCGGAACGACATTTGTGGTGCGCGGGTTGCATCCCGCGAATTGTCGTGGTACAGTGCCGCAGTGTGGAAAGCAAATAATTTTGACCTTTAATCTTGTTATTCTCAATTAAACAAAGCTTTCAGCTCAATTGGTTTACAATTGCAGTTTTTGGTCCAACTCCAGAAAAATATAAAAGCTAAAATTATTTTAGTTTTCATTACAAATTTTCTCCGAATAAAAGCTTCTCGTCTGAGGCTTCATAAGAAATATTTTTGAAAATAGGCTGACCAGGTAATTTTTTTTAAATATTGTTTCAAATTGGAAAAGTTAAACTGACTTATCAAATGTAATTCTACTTCTAAACGAGAAATTTTGTTTAAAAACCCTTCCCTAGGCTACACACTATGCACAAAATCTAATATTACCATGCTCTTTGGGTTGGCAGTAAATTTGAATCATTTCAAATTCCACAGCGTAATGTTAGCCAAAACAAGTGCAACAAACGTTTAAATAAAACAGGAAACAAAAATTATAAAATGGTACAAAAATTTATATGAAATATTAAAACTTATTCCAACTCAATAGATGCATGAAAAACGTCGAATTTAATCTTTGAACATCATTCGCGTAAATGACTTGGAAAGAATTGAAAAATTTAATCAACAAATAAATATACGTTTACTCAGAATTTCAATTGCTGTAGTCTGCGGTCAGCTTGTTTGCCTTCAAACTGGCAGCCAAAATTTGTTCCGCTATATAATTAAGCGTTAACCAAACAAGCACCAGAAATCCCACCGAGGTTTTGCGGGACGAAGTTGCGAATCACATAGTGAATGGTGCAGTGTTAATTAGAGATCAGTTTGTGGCAAAGCGAGGTCGCGGCCGCGCCACGAGACCCCTTTCAAAAGGGACGAACGGCTCACCAGAGTGTCATGACGACGTAAGGGGTCCAGCACCAGATGAACACCAGCACGATGATCAGAGTCATGCGCAGGGTGCGCGAGCGAGCCCGCTCGATGTTGCTCATGTCGCTGCGCCGAAGAGTCATGCGGCCCTGGTACCGCCCTCCGCGTGTGTTGTCCTCTGAAACACGGAGAAATGATAATCAATCGCTTTCACAAACCAATTTTGGAAAAAAGGAAAGGCTGCTTTTGTTGGGAAAGGAAATTGAAAGGAAGGAAAATGGAGTTAACAAACGCTGGGGGGATTTTTTATATGAAAACCAGATTATTATTTAAGCCCCGATGGAGTTTCTTCAATCAGTTAAATTTTCTTTGGCTGAGATTGAATTTGAAGTAATATTAGTTGAACTTTTTTTCATTTCTCTATTAATTCGAGGTTTAAATTAGGTGTAAGGTTTTTAGCTTTGTATTAATATTATAAAATGATTTAATTCATAGAAAAACAATAATTGTCCAATTTGTTTGAAGTTGACACTCGAGGAGATGATCATGGAAATGAAGACTCGGGCTTTTCCTCGTTGCAAAAAATTGTTTTTATTCAAAAACAAACGGCTCAATTGTCCAAATTACCTAATTTAATTAGGCTACATATCCTAATGTCTTTTGAGCTTCAGGTAATATCCAAAGTTTCGTATTTCAGTGTTTCCATGAAACGCTAAAAGGCGGCTTTGCCACGCTTTGCGTTTCCTTTACATTTTTTTCCTCAATGCATGAAAATCAATTTAAGGGCTTTCCTTTGATGCGAGCAACGCCGCACCTGGCGTCGGTTTATTGTTATCTGAGAAGGCACGTGAGAAAGAACTTCAAAGGAAGCCTCTACTGGAGAAACAGAAAGGATGCAGATCGAATTATTCTTTGGGTCTACTTTGTGCAGTTTATATTGCTCTTCCCCTCATTTCAATTCCCTGGCATAAAATTCTCAATATGCATGTCTGAGCATTAAAAAATTTTCAATTTGCAATTCCTCTATGGTAATTTTTATTCAAAAACTTCTGTTGAAAATGATAATGATATCCAACATGCGAATATTTTATTTTTAAAGTTGTGAAAAAATGCTGGGAAAACCGTGCTTTGAAAAGTGCGTGTGCGACAGAATTATTAAATTTCAAAGCTTTCAAAGCACGGTTTTTACAGGGTTTTTTCCAGCATTTTTCATAACTTTAACTTTGCTACAAAAGAGACGCTCTTCAATGAAACTCACTGCTCTCTGGTGTACAAGTTTAATTGGCAGAGAGCAAAATATTGTCGCACAAATATAACTCAGTTTCCATTCACGATCCCCGAGAAACAAACCGTTTGCGTGTTTGAATAGAAACAGGATGCAGTGGGTGTGCAACTGGCCCAGATTCAATCGCATTCCCAGCAGTCAATAAAGAATGAACGCTTGAATTGTATTGGCACGTGCCCGCATCAATAACCATTTCACTGCGCTTGCTGAGCAGAGCACGCAAGAAAGGAAAATTCATTCTAAATTAGAAACGTGTCCTCGTTTTCCTCTAAAGCTTGTATAAATATAATTTAACAAAATGATTATTTTCTCACATCATCTCCATTAAGGTAGCTTAATTATTTCAACATCAAAAGACAGGAAAGCAATAACGGAAAAAAAAATAAAGGAAAACGTTTTTTGAGGACGCGTTACTTAATTTCAAATTGTATTACAAACAAGGAAAAATGTATCCTAATTGGCTAATTGCATATGCCTGATGAACTAATGTGCCAATAATGAATGAAAACTTCAAGTGAACCGTCATTAACTTGACGTAGTATTAAAAATTATAATTGGTTGAAATTGCCTTTTCTTTTCATATGCAAAGGTTCCAATTATAATATAATTAATTCTTATTACTTGATATAAATTAATATTTGAAGAACACTCTTAAAGTTATTAAATTCAAAAAGTCGATTTTTGGCCAATATTAGTAGAAAATCGCGAATATAGATAAAAAAAGGTCAAAAGGATTTTATCCAATGAAATCTGAACAAAAATGTCCACAATTTGATTTAAAAATCGATGAAGGTGGTCAAAATATAATTTGGTAAAGAAAAAACTATTTAAATTTATTAAACTAATTTAAAAATTACTTATCATGTTTTATAATTGACTATGAATCGAGCGAATCAGGCAGATGAGCGAAGCCGTCTGAATGGGCCACGACAACCTTGGGCAATTGTGTTTGAAGAACAATAGAAGCCAGATCAGATTTTGCACCAACAATGCAGCGTGATAAATGAGTGTGTGCCAAGAACAATCAATCTCCCTCTATTTTGTCACAGGAGTTTGCGCGTGGAATAGGTAATATTGATTGACGTGGAAAAGTATAGTGGAAAAAAAGAATAAAATAGGGATGATCTGCATTCTAATAGGAAACGAGAGTGGCATAAAAAGGCTTAATTTAATTTTGTCCCAGCTTATTCACCAGGCAGAATCGATCGTGGTGGATAGAGAACCGTAATGTGTGGGATGATCATTTCACTTTTTCGTCATAAAAAAGCTCTTCCACATCATCCAATGCGGTTTTTAAACATTTGTGTTAGGAGCCCCGGAGCAAAATAAAAAAAGGACGGACGTTGGACAGGCTCTTTGTCCTTGACACAATTGCAAAACCAACACGTGACAAATTACTGAAAACTGGAGAGCGGAAATGTTGGAGAGAGGACGTTAGTGAAGTTGGCGATATCGCCAACAGTTTTTGGCATTTTTTTAAAAGTGGGGAAGTTGGCGATATCGCCAACTTTTTTTATCTTAAAAAAGGGTTATAAAAGAATGCTGATTGCGTTCTAGGGGATGCATTTGGCTATTATAAATAGCCCGTTATGCATTAGACCTCTAGAAGTACATAAAATGTGGATTTTCGCGATTTACACCCTCAAGGCCGGGTTCAGCCGCTTTCTAACCCACCCCAACTTACACCCTTGACACCCTTACATAAAAAAACAACCCTTACATCGCGGCTGAACCCGGCCTTCTAATTTAATTATTCACCCGAAGGTATTTTTATGGTGCCAACTTCAGTGAAAAATCGGTTTTTGACGATTTACACCCCCACGGCCGGGTTCAGCCGCTTTCTAACCCACCCCGTTCGACACCCTTGACACCCTTACATAAGAAAACCACCCTTACATCGCGGCTGAACCCGGCCTTCTAATTTAATTATTCACCCGAAGGTATATTTATGGTGCCGACTACAGTGAAAAATCGGTTTTTGACGATTTACACCCCCACGGCCGGGTTCAGCCGCTTTCTAACCCACCCCGTTCGACACCCTTGACACCCTTACATTAAAAAACAACCCTTACATCGCGGCTGAACCCGGCCTTCTAATTTAATTATTCACCCGAAGGTATTTTTATGGTGCCGACTACAGTGAAAAATCAGTTTTTCGCGAATTACACCCCCACGGCCTTGTTCTACTGTGTTTTTCTCATCTAGCATATCAGCTGTTTGAAATCAAAATTATTTTCTTGTTTTGATTTCCTGGATAACGAAAAAAAATTACACCCAATGAAATTTTTACGTCACACATTTTCCAGAATTTTGATTTATTATCTTAGCACTTTTTTTCAATTCATTTAATTTTTATTGTTGTTTCTTAAAATTGATTACTTTTACATATTCCACTTCAATCATCTTTGAGAATTTCATTTTCTTGATATAAATTTAGAAATTAGTAAATTTAGTATTTTAATCAAAAAATAAAATTTATGAAATTTATTATGAAAAAATTTAAAACAAGTCCGGGGCAGGAAACACATATATACATTTGTAAAATTGGGTAGAGTAAAAAAAAAATCCTCATTCAGTACCATGCTTATCAAAATATTTCAGATGAAACCATCAAGAAAATCTCAATCTCCTAAAAAAAAAAAAATTTAAAAAATTGGAAAATAGAAAATTCAAACCAGACTGCTACAAATTGAAAATTTGACTTAGAAGTTTATGAAAAAAAATTATTAGCAAAAAGGTATGGGTTGCTCTGGGTGATGCTAACCTGTATTAATACGTCGATTAAGAATTAATAATTAAATTGAATAAATTATATGCTTTTATTTTGAAACTCATTTGAGTACAACTTCAACTTAACTTAGAGAAGTTTACGAGGCAATTTTCAATGTGGTGCGCGACAAAATAAAGTTAAAGTCTTTAACTTCATTTTCGAATAGTCATTAATACAAGGACGCGATTTTTGCACTCGGCCAGGTGGTACTGGGTGCCTTTCTGACCGCATAGCAAACACACACAGGAATCATTTTCGTCGTAGTACTACCGTTGTCGCTCGGAACTATTGCTACAGAAGTGAATAATGTAAAGAAAAATGTAATGCATATTTTTAATTATTAGAAATTTTCTTGAAATCTACATTTCAATTGAATTATTTTTAAGAAAAAAAATCCAGATATGAAAATTACAGTCCGGAAAGATAATGCACATAGTCAACCCCGTAAAGTTAAAAATTAATTTCTTGTTACTTTATCAAATTTTATAAGACACAGTCTTTGTCAAAATTTTCGATTTTAAATTATTTTTATTAAGATTGGAAATTTTCAAGTCATTCAAAATTCAAAGTTGGATAATCAATTTACAGCGGCCAGCGATTTGTGGAAATTTTTTTAATACTAATATTTAATTGTTAATTAAATATTTAGTTCTCTAATTTTTTTAAAAATTGATAAAAAAAACCGATATTCAGGTGTCATCGGCACCATAAAAATACCTTCGGGTGAATAATTAAATTAGAAGGCCGGGTTCAGCCGCGATGTAAGGGTTGTTTTCTTATGTAAGGGTGTCAAGGGTGTCGAACGGGGTGGGTTAGAAAGCGGCTGAACCCGGCTGTGAGGGTGTAAATCGCGAAAAACTGATTTTTCACTGTAGTCGGCACCATAAAAATACCTTCGGGTGAATAATTAAATTAGAAGGCCGGGTTCAGCCGCGATGTAAGGGTGGTTTTCTTATGTAAGGGTGTTAAGGGTGTCGAACGGGGTGGGTTAGAGAGCGGCTGAACCCGGCCGTGGGGATGTAAATCGTGAAAAACTGATTTTTCACTGTAGTCGGCACCATAAAAATACCTTCGGGTGAATAATTAAATTAGAAGGCCGGGTTCAGCCGCGATGTAAGGGTGGTTTTCTTATGTAAGGGTGTCAAGGGTGTCGAACGGGGTGGGTTAGAAAGCGGCTGAACCCGGCCGTGGGGGTGTAAATCGTCAAAAACCGATTTTTCACTGAAGTTGGCACCATAAAAATACCTTCGGGTGAATAATTAAATTAGAAGGCCGGGTTCAGCCGCGATGTAAGGGTTGTTTTTTTATGTAAGGGTGTCAAGGGTGTAAGTTGGGGTGGGTTAGAAAGCGGCTGAACCCGGCCTTGAGGGTGTAAATCGCGAAAATCCACATTTTATGTACTTCTAGAGGTCTAATGCATAACGGGCTATTTATAATAGCCAAATGCATCCCCTAGAACGCAATCAGCATTCTTTTATAACCCTTTTTTAAGATAAAAAAAGTTGGCGATATCGCCAACTTCCCCACTTTTAAAAAAATGCCAAAAACTGTTGGCGATATCGCCAACTTCACTGACGTGGAGAGAGGACTGGATTCATTCCACTTGAATTGCTCAGGGCTATTCAATAAATCCTTAAGACAAATCTGAGCGTACCTTTGTTCTCTCTGGATTTCTTGCAAATCTCCCACAGGATGCGAGAGTACGCGAAGCAAATCACTATCAAGGGTATGAAGTACATGACCAGCACGCAGAATAGGTTGTAGGCGGTCTCTTGTGTTTGCGAAGGGAAGAAGCCAAAAGTCACGCACTGCCAGAAGTCTTTGTAGACAGGGTGCTGCGAGACGTGAAACACGACGCTCTGGAAAAGAAAGATACGCCCGCTTTTAGCACAACACTTACCCACAAAATTTCCATCACAAAAACCTTCTTTGCCATTTTTGTTTATAAATTGATTTCTATTTTTTTTTTTTAATTAGTAATATTTAGCGTGGACACAAGAAATTCTAGGTTTTTAACGAGGTTAAGCCCGGTTTTTCTTTATCATGAAATCCACCTCGAGTGTTGAATTCCATATCTTTTTTCTTGCTCGTGCGTAAATATCAGCCATTAATTTCCTTCTTGTGAATGCAAATGGCAGGAGTGAAAAAAGTAGTTCATTTCTTTTTTCCCTGGGGCAAGAAGTAGCTAAGAAAGCGCCTGGTGATGAAATTAGCAGTGTCGCGCACAGCTTTACTCGTTTATTAGGTTCATGGCACCGCCACCCTTTCCTTGAATTAAAATTTCCCTCTTGTATTTTTATTAGGTTTCTGCTAATTAAAATTTCTTCATAAAATTGATTGCTTTCATCAGGGCAATAGCAGGAATCTGAGAAAAATCTAACACGGTTTTCATTAAAGCAGCGTCCTTAGTCGATTTCAAAGCGTTTGAAATAAGAGTGCTTATTTAGCTGGAAAAAGGAAACGCAACTTTGCTTAGTTTACGCATGTTTTCAGATTTTTACCTTTGTTCCATAAACACAGCTTTGAAGCTCTTTTAACGAGAAACAAAAAGTTGTCTTTGTATTTTTATTTCAATCAAGATATAATTATAATCATTATTTTGTTTCTTCTGTTGCAAATCATGAAACACGCCAAACATGATAAGGAAACCTCTGAAACATGAAGATGGCAACAAAATTTTGCTGTTACAAGTTTAACTTTTGTAAGAGCGTTACTTGCAAAGGCATTTTTTTAGAGTAAGGTGGGTGCTTCTAAAATATACCTCTGCGTCACTCTACATGACGCCTAATTAATTAAGCTGTCCTACGTCACAAAAAGCTTCCGTCAGGTGCTGTAGTTAAACCTGGCGAAGACTGATCGCATTGTCTAACTTGCCTTTTAGCATGCCATGCTTTCAGCTTATAATTAGTGGCGTGAAATTGAGCCGGTTTAATACCGCACCCTCGTGTAAAAGGTATAATGTTTTTTTTAACCATCACCACAACGCAGCGCTTAAAAAAAGACCCAAGAATCTTATGGTATGATTTCAAAAGTCCAATTCTCAATAGAATAAATTAGAATCCATCAGAAATTTTTAAAATAGTTTCGTCTTTTATGGGTATTCATTATTTCTGTTTTAACTACTTAAACGTCGATTTACAAGTAGCCGAAACCAACTAATTATTGCTCCATAATATGGAGCAATTTTTTCCAGTTAGTACATTATACTAAATCAGACGGTGATTGAAAACCTATGAGTTGAAGACGCGATATCATGAAAACTCTTCTGCGTGAGCAAAAAATACAAAATTCGACGTGGCAAAAAGAATTTTTTATGAATTTCATCCGCAAAAACTTTTTATATTCCCTCTCCAAACTCAATAACTCCACAGATAATGCGAGCGTTTGAAAAGAGCATTGGAGTGAATTGGCCAAATCGCTTTTTCGCACTCCGCAGACGCTCGCTGGAAGTGACAGATGGTTGAGATCAGCCGTCCACAAATACCCAAACTGCACACCGCGCACTTCTTTGCGGTTGAAACTTTTCGCTGCAATAAAAATTTGAGCAAAAGATATATTATATCCCTCATGTCATGTTCGTTTTGCTTCCCTGGGAGAGTTAATTTCCGCAAACATGTCGTTTCTAGGCGAGCGAGATGCTTTTAGATGCGCCTCTGCTGTAGGATGAGGGTTAATTGCCTTGAACGCCCCCCGCTGTGAAATTTCGCATTCCGTTTTCTTGCACAAGAACCCTCTGTCAAAACATTCCACGTTTAAGCGAGAACTGGCTTTTGTGTACTTGGTGCAAAACTATAATACCCTCGCATAATTTATGCTTCAGCCTCAATCCTCGCCGCGGCTTAAAGTTTCAAAAGGAGTTCTCGTTGCGATTCGCATAATGCACAGCATGAAATGAAGCACTTCTGCGCGGCTCGTCTTTTCAATCCCAGGAGACACGTGCAGGAGATCGCAGGTGCTCATCAAAGCACACGATCTCCATTTATCGAATGGCTTTTCTTTTCGTGACATAGACGCTACTTGATACTCTCTCTTTCTCGTTTATCAATGACATAATGCACAGCCCCATTGATATTTTATTAATCAATTTGCGCAATAAAAATAAAAGAGGAAGCTCTTATTTAAAAAAGGTTATTATTATTGTTGTTTTCTGTCCACATTGTTACACATACATTGTTTACATTCAATTTTTGAAAACAATTATTTAGAAAGAGAGATTGTTGGACATTAAGGCATCACCACTAGCAAAAAATATAGTTTTATTATTTAATTATTTATAGTTTCATATAAAGCTTGTGTGGAATTGTTTTTGAAATAGTTTACTAATTGGGTCACAGATGAGTGGAAGGGTATAAAGGACGAGTTTGAAATACCTTCTGAGAATTTCGCGCAAAACCACAAAACGCTCTTCTGACCTGCTTCTTGCGTAATATTTTTTACAAAATTGATGGAGCGCGTATAACTCTATCAAGTTATAAGTCAGAAGGCTCTTGCTGAAAAGCGTTTAAGAATTGCAATTACAAGAATACTGCTTAAATTAAAACGCTTGAGAGTGTAAACTTTTGAAGGCAAACAAAGCAATCTCATTGAATGCCTTTCTAGGAGCAGAATAAAAAAAAACTTCAAAAGGAGAATAACATCAAAGGTCACTCGTCAGATACATTAGCAAAATAAATCACTTTCTATAGAAATTGCTTGGGGGTTTTTAAACTACTTGGCGAAAAAATGTGGCTGGAAATCATCAGAAATGGCGCGCGTGACAATTATTCAATGTCATACTCTGTTAAAGAGCAGCGGCCTGCTGGCAGTGCTGGCAAAAATTTTCCTCCTCACTTAGCGCCAGAGCAAAGTTTAAATTGCTTCAGTCACAGGCCTGCGCCTTTTACTTTATGACACATTATCATAATGAGCATCGTTTCTGAGAAATTCCTCATCTCCATTTAAAAATTGCCTGGAAAATCTGACAAAATTAAATTCATGGAATGAGTTAACCTTTCTTAAACATTATGCAAAAATCTCTAATCCAGAAAATTGAGCAAAACAACGATGATGATATAATCGATCGGTATAAGTAAGAAGAAACTATAAATGTTAATAAACTTCTCTTTTTACTTTGTCTTAGTAAACACAAAAGAGTTAAAACGGTTTTTCGTTAGGTCCAAAGGCCTTAAGGTTTTGGAGAGAGAAGCAGAGTTTTTCATTCGTAAAATAAACAACCAAGCTGTTGGAGAGATTCATCATTTAAACAACCCAAACTCCTAAATTATTCAAATGCTCAGCAAAGTGTTTTTGCAGCTCTCCCTTTTACGTTACATCAATAAAGCAAGTTTAGAGGAGGAAGAAGCATGAATTCCAGAAATTCAGACCAGCTGGCACAGAAAAACACCGATTTCCTTCCAGCAGCATAAAAAGCGCTAACACGTTTAAGAAAGACCTATTCGCAAACAAGCTATCAAGTTGCAAAGAAAAAAAAGATTATTTTTTCACGCGAGAAACTATTTTAAATTCAACTTGTGCCAAGCACACAACCTTAATATTTCCTCCCGTGCTTTAAAGAAATTTCCATTTTAGTCGTGCTGAATATTCTGACGTACCATGATATAACTATTTTATCCCTCATGTGCATAACGCACCTCTGAGGGATCGATGCATCACGTAGCTCTAACTTATCACATATGGGTGGATCCAGCAGAGATTTGGGTACAATTGTTGATGAAAAGTTACCATTTTGAATTTCATGTATATTGTTGGGGTGGTTAAAAGGTGGCTTCTCCTAAATTTTCAACTAAAAATATTGGGTGCTTTTCCGGGAAATTGGAATTTTCCAAAAACACAAAATATTGAATATCTTTGCTCCTAATTGGAATAAATGTAAAATCTCTTCACCACCAGACGTAACTTTTTACGCCCGACAACTTTGCTATTGAACATTTTTGTGTAGGTCAAAGGTCAAGGTCACTTAATTTTAAATTTCACTTTTAAACGCAATTTTCGCAAAGAAGCACCCCTCAGATTTTTTTCGCGGTATAGAAAAAAATGTAGCCCCAAGTGTGTAGAACAAAAACCTAGATTTGTAGGATGGTAACTATTATAGTTTTTTAGAAAATAGAATAAGAAAAACAAAACTACCTCGGGTACTCCGGGTAAAAATTTCAAGTCGTCTTTACCTCGGCGCTGCCACGAACGCGTCTTGCGCTTGAATACAAAGTGTATTAATTTTGTCTCTGTATTTTCATATACTTTTGAAACATTATTTATTGTAATGCATGCATTATTATTTAATTTAATGTAGTAAATAAGGTATGCCACGCATATATGGAAAAGTGTTCGAAATAAGTTAAATATTTCTTTTCAAGTCCTATCGATAGTATAAGGCCAGTGCGCTGCTACTGATGCCTCTTATACTTATATACAGAGTGTGTGTGTTGTTTATAAGTTACTACAAAATTATTTAAAAATTATTTTATTGTATTTATAATTAATACTATTATTTATATGTTTAATTTATAACTTAAATTTTTATATCCATTTAAATTATTAAACTGAATTTTTCGTTAAAAAAAAATATTATAGATCAGTTTTTTCTATGATGCTTTTGACGATATTATTACAAGAATTTCCTATCTTGGCATTTATTATAAAATTATCAACGGGCTCAAATGTGGCTATCGAGAAGAAATAAGTAAATATAAGGGGACTTGGTTTGACTTCGGCTTGCAACGGAAAAATAATGCCTTTTTCCCGCTGTTGTAATCCGCTTAAGTTGACCAGTCATAAGAAAACTCCCCAGAAGCAACTGCGAAAAGTTACTGATGGCTTCAAGGAGCAGTTTAAGTCTTTTAAATGGTCACCAGACTCGTACATTTGCAATGGTTGCCGAGGTTTGGTGTGCTTAGGAAAAACACCAAGTAATGCAGGTATTAAATTTTAATTTTTTTTTTATTTGTGCATCAGATTGAAATTTCATTTTCCTTTAGAGGAAACCGTTAATTCACCGCAGAGGAAAAGACAAAAGGTTCAAGACAATGAAAGTGATTGGGAAGACTTGTCAGATGTTGAATACTTTCCCGAGAACGGTATATTTAAAAGGCTTATTTATCTTTAAATTTTTAAAGTTTTTTTTTTAATTGAAAACAGAAACTGATGTTCAGGAGGGACCTGATCTTGAAACCTTGAATAAAACGCTGACGTCTGTTTTAAACATCTCTCCAATTAGAAAGACTAAACTGCGCTCTCGGAAGTCTATTGAGAGAAAATTTCTACAGATCGGAAAGGAAGCGGTAGCTGTTGCAGTCGGCACTGAGAAGGTGGATTCTGCTCTGAAGAAAAAGCAGCAAGACAGTTTGATCCTAGAGGCTCTCAAACCAAAAGTGTCCGAGTGCAAAACTAACTCTGAAAAAATTCATTTGATGACTGTGGCAGCTGCAGCCAATTCTTCTTCTAGTGAAATTGCAAGTTTTTTTAATGTTTCAACATATTTGGCTGGAAAAGCAATTGACCTTTTCAAGGAAAAGGGAATTCTTGCTCATTTGCCTCCTATTTCGAGAACACGAATTTCAGACGAAACGTTAAATATTGTTCGAGAATTCTACTTTAATGACTCGATCAGCAAAATGTTGCCAGGGCGACGTGACTATGTCATTGTACGAAATGAAAAGGGAGAAAAGGTGTACGAACAAAAGCGTCTGCTTTTGTTCACTTTAAAAAACTGCCATGCCATGTTCAAGGAAAAATATCCTGATATTGCTGACATTAGTCTTTCAAAATTTTGTGAGCTGAAGCCACCTCAAGTTGTGTATGCAGGTACACCAGGTACTCTGGAAACCTGCGTCTGCATGGTTCATTCGAACGCGGAATTACTTTGGGAGGCGACTATTAGGCACTCGTCGGAGTGCGACAGACGATTTGTAAAAATCTCTGATTGCGTTCACGCAACAATGTGCAATCCAAGTAGCCCAGATTGCAATTTAGGCTTATGTCCTTTGTGTCCTGCTGATGAATACATTTACGACCATTTGTTGGAGTGCATTTCTCACAATGAGAAATTAAAGTGTAGCCAGTGGGTGCTAGACAATCAAAAATGCTCCCTCGAAACAATTGAACTAGCACCTAGCGCATTTGTAGATAAACTCATAGAAAAAATCAATTTGCTCAAACCCCACAGATTCTTGTGTTCAATGCAAAATGAATATTTTGAATTCCTAAAAAATGATCTTGAAATTGGGCAAGTTCTCATTTTGGCAGATTATGCTGAAAACTTCTCATTTGTAATCCAACAAGCAATTCAAGCTCAGCACTGGGTCAATCAACAAGCTACTTTGCACATTTTCGTCTGCATGTACAGAGATTTGAATGGCGAACTGAAAATTTTCAACTATGTCAATATTTCAGAGTACCTTAAGCACGAGACCAAAGCCGTGCACCTATTTCAAGGTCTGCTTTTTAAGCAGCTTAAATTCGTTTTGCCGTTCACTCTTAAACTGGCAAAATATCTGAGTGATGGTTGCACAGCACAATATAAAAATAGATACAATTTCGGAAATTTAATGCATCATAGGAAAGATTTTGGTGTTGATGCTGAGTGGCATTTTCATCCAACTGCACACGGGAAAAACTTGTGCGATGGCGTAGGAGGGACGATTAAACGTAACGCATATAGAGAGAGTCTGCGTAGGCCGCCCTCTGACCAAATTGATTCCCCTTACAAATTGTACTTATTTGTTAAATCATCTATGCCCAAAGTCGCGTGTGATTATACCTCAAATGCAGACCACACAAAACACAACCGGTCTCTGAACAGGAGATTCAGCTTGTGTCCCCCCATTCAAGGGTGCAGAGCAATGCATGCGTTCATTCCAAAAGCAAATGAAAATTTACTAGTGGCCAAGCCATATTCTGTCTCAACGGATGAAAAAGTTTTCAAAATGCCTTTTTGATTTGTAAATTTTGTAAATAAATTGAGATAGGACTTGAAAAAAAATATTTTAACTTATTTCGAACACTTTTCCATATATACGTGGCATACCTTATTTACTACATTAAATTAAATAATAATGCATGCATTACAATAAATAATGTTTCAAAAGTATATGAAAATACAGAGACAAATTAATACACTTTGTATTCAAGCGCAAGACGCGTTCGTGGCAGCGCCGAGGTAAAGACGACTTGAAATTTTTACCCGGAGTACCCGAGGTAGTTTTGTTTTTCTTATTCTATTTTCTAAAAAACTATAATAGTTACCATCCTACAAATCTAGGTTTTTGTTCTACACACTTGGGGCTACATTTTTTTCTATACCGCGAAAAAAATCTGAGGGGTGCTTCTTTGCGAAAATTGCGTTTAAAAGTGAAATTTAAAATTAAGTGACCTTGACCTTTGACCTACACAAAAATGTTCAATAGCAAAGTTGTCGGGCGTAAAAAGTTACGTCTGGTGGTGAAGAGATTTTACATTTATTCCAATTAGGAGCAAAGATATTCAATATTTTGTGTTTTTGGAAAATTCCAATTTCCCGGAAAAGCACCCAATATTTTTAGTTGAAAATTTAGGAGAAGCCACCTTTTAACCACCCCAACAATATACATGAAATTCAAAATGGTAACTTTTCATCAACAATTGTACCCAAATCTCTGCTGGATCCACCCATATACTATTATTATTATTGATCTTTATTGACGTATGAGGCGTCACCACGATGTAGTTACTCATTGCGACGCGCCCCATTTGCAACATAGTACAAAACAAGTAGAAAATAGAGAGTAAAAAAAACCACAAAAATATTACAATGTATCAATTAGTTGAAAAAACTCTTCTTTGCTATAAAATTTATGTGAATGAACAAATCGCCTCAAACTACTTTCAAAAATCTTGTATCGAGGCTCTAAGCGAATCGAAACAGGCAATTTGTTATATAAAGCAGCTAAACAAGTCAAAGGGTTCTGCTTAGAAATAAACAAAGTCTGAGCAGGAACATACAAATCCCTTTTTGCCCGTGTCTGATAATTATGAACTCGTTTTTTGAAAATAGTGCGGATATTTACGAAAAAATTTACACGATTCGAAGAGGTAAATTGAAAACACAGGCAGAAAGTCGAATCTAGCGAAAAGCGGCCGCGCAGAACAAAGCGGCTCCGTACTGCGCCAATAGCGCTCACCCGCAAGAGCTCTCACCACTTTTTTCTGCGCCAGGAAAACCTCGTCCAGCGCTTGATTCGACCCTCCCCAAATTACAATGCCATAACTCATAATTGACTGACAATAAGCAAAATATACCATTTTCAAATACTTTTCGTCAAAAGAATGCATCAAATGGTTAATCAAAAAAACCGCACTATTTAATTTCCCAACCACAATATCTGAATGCTCAGTCCAATTCAAATTATGTGCAAGGTACAAGCCCAAAAATTTTGTCACATCTGATTCAGTCAAATTGTCGCCATTTAAAGTACAAGTAAAATTATCGCGGTCTAGGACGGGGTGCCTTGACAAATTGAAAATTAAGCACCACCGTCTTGTTATGATTTAGCGTCAAAATATTGTCACGAAAAACCCGTCATTAAATCAACTACTCAACTCAGATTCAGATAATATTTATTCCGTATAGATCAACATATGTACAGAAATAATCTTTGGAATAGGTCACTGTAATACAGCTATATCTCAATATAACTATAATACAGCTTACTAAATTTAAAATACAGTTCACACAATTTTACACAAAAAATATTCATGCACGTCATAGAACATTTTGTCGTAGAATATTAATTCCAATTCCTTCTTAAACACTTGATAACTATGAATGCTTTTGATTCTATCGGGAAGATGATTGAAAATTCTAGGGATCATGATGTGAGGGGACTGCGCAGTCAGCAACAGTCTGTTTGGTTTGACAAATAAGTCTTGCTCCGCTATAGGTTTATTTCGAGTACTGCGATTCTGGTGCACCTTGCTTTCAGAATTTTTGAGGAACAATTCAGGATACTTTTTGTAAAATTTAACACATTCAAAGGCGTACACAGAGAAAGCTGGCAGGATCTGAAATTCTTCAAAAAGTGGTCGGCAAGACTCGACAGGTGTCATTGCCTTCCAGTATCTTTTACCTGCCATCGCACGGATAACTCTCTTTTGAGCAATGAAAACCTTTTCCAACATAGGCGACCCACCCCAAATTACAATTGAGTATAGTAAGTGACTTTGAACATGGGCGAAATATACATCTCTTAGCAATTTAGTTTGAATGCGCTGCCTTAATTTAACAAAAAGGTACGTGGTACTTCTCAGTTTCGCTACAACCTGATCGCATTGGGTGCTCCAGTTCATTGTGTCAGAGAGCATTACACCAAGTATTTTTGCTTGATTTACCACTTCAATTTCAGCGTCGTTAATTCTGATTACAGACGGTTCCAATTTACTAGTTTGAGCAGTATGCATTTGCAGCACCTGAGTTTTCTTTTCGTTCAATCTTAAGCGGTTATTACTGGCAAAATCAATCATTTTGTCATTAGCCACAGCAGTTTTTTCGTTCAAGGCTTTGTAGTTTCTAGCCTTTACAATAAAAGATGAATCATCTGCGAACAAGATAAGAGCGGCGACAATGATTTTTAAGGGCATATCATTACCGTAGGAGGAATAGCCAAAAGGGCCCAATACTGTTCCTTGTGGTACGCCAATCGAAACATTTTCCATTGTTGACTCAAATAATTTTTGCTCGCCATTTTCACCCACACCAAAAAGTTGAACAAGTTGTTTTCTATCAGTAAGAAAGGACTTTAACCAAAGGAGGGATACATCATCAATTCCAAATTTTTTCAGTTTTGCAAGCAGTATTTCGGGAACGACACACCCAAAGGCATTAGAAAAGTCATACAGAATCACATTTATTTTTTCTCTATTTTCCAACGAATCGTAGATTTCGGACACTAACTTAAAAAGTGCAGTCACTGTGCTCCTGCCTTTTCGAAAACCGTGCTGCTCGTCCGCAAGGAGATTGTTTTCAGCGAAATAGCTTTCAATTCTATTTAGGAAACATTTCTCAAATACTTTTGCTACAGAAGATGTTAAGGCTATTTGGCGATAACTACTAGCATCGGATTTCTCACCCTTCTTTTTGTACAATGGCTTGATTACAGTTAATTTTAGCACTTCCGGGAATTTACCAGTGCGAAACGACTCATTCACCATAAATGCCACAGGGAACACTATATAACCAGAAATCTTTTTCAACGTATCCATAGATAATCCATCCCAGCTAGATGATTTCTTTGACGGGAATAACTTCAAAATTTTTTCTATTTCAAATGGGGTAACGTCAGGCTGAGCAGTAAATTTTATTCCATTTGAAACAATACTCTCAGTACAGAGTTCAATTTCTAACTAACTATTTTAAATCCAGCTTGTGCGTCGCACACCTTAATCATAATATTTCCTCCCGAGAATTTCCTTTTTAGTCGTGCTGAATATTCTGACCACGATACAATCTTTACTAAAAGAATGCTCTTTTTCTTATGTTTTCAATTCGCCTTTAAACCTATATTAGAGACCAACACGTCAACTTATAATTCACTAATATAGACAGAGTATCAGTTACGAAAGTGTCTAGCCAGTTGAATTCTTATTTTAAAGTTAATTACAATACTTTTAAATCTATGTAAAAAAGCCATCGCATCCGGGAAAGATTTTAAGAAATTTTCTTAAATTTGTCAAATAAAGGTCTACTCATAGTCGACCCTTCAGAGCGGACACGGTGTCATTTTTCATGAGGACAAAATGGATAAATATGCAAATGGTTTGGTTTTATCAGGGCCTTGTTTGTTGGAAAGGCGACCATCATTCATTTAAAAGTAATAAATTCTTCAATCATTACTAAAAGAATGCTCTTTTTCTTATGTTTTCTGTTCGCCTTTAAACCTATATAAGAGACCAACACGTCAACTTATAATTCACTAATAGAGACAGAGTATCAGTTACGAAAGTGTCTAGCCAGTTGAATTCTTATTTTAAAGTTAATTGCAATACTTTTAAATCAATGAAAAAAAGCCATCGCCTCAGGGAAAGATTTTAAGAAATTTTCTTAAATTTGTCAAATAAAGGTCTACTCATAGTCGACCCTTCAGAGCGGACACGGTGTCATTTTTCATGAGGATAAAATGGATAAATTTGCAAATGGTTTGGTTTTATCAGGGCCTTGTTTGTTTGAAACGCGACCATCATTCATTTAAAAGTAATAAATTCTTCAATCATTACTAAAAGAATGCTCTTTTTCTTATGTTTTCTGTTCGCCTTTAAACCTATATTAGAGACCAACACGTCAACTTATAATTCACTAATAGAGACAGAGTATCAGTTACGAAAGTGTCTAGCCAGTTGAATTCTTATTTTAAAGTTAATTGCAATACTTTTAAATCAATGAAAAAAAGCCATCGCCTCAGGGAAAGATTTTAAGAAATTTTCTTAAAATTGTCAAATAAAGGTCAACTCATAGTCGACCCTTCAGAGCGGACACGGTGTCATTTTTCATGAGGAAAAAATGGATAAATTTGCAAATGGTTTGGTTTTATCAGGGCCTTGTTTGTTGGAAACGCGACCTTCATTCATTTAAAAGTAATAAATTCTTCAATCATTACAAAAAGAATGCTCTTTTTCTTATGTTTTCTGTTCGCCTTTAAACCTATATTAGAGACCAACACGTCAACTTATAATTCACTAATAGAGACAGAGTATCAGTTACGAAAGTGTCTAGCCAGTTGAATTCTTATTTTAAAGTTAATTACAATACTTTTAAATCAATGGAAAAAAGCCATCGCCTCCGGGAAAAATTTTAAGAAATTTTCTTAAATTTGTCAAATAAAGGTCAACTCATAGTCGACCCTTCAGAGCGGACACGGTGTCATTTTTCATGAGGAAAAAATGGATAAATTTGCAAATGGTTTGGTTTTATCAGGGCCTTGTTTAATGGAAACGCGACCTTCATTCATTTAAAAGTAATAAATTCTTCAATCATTACTAAAAGAATGCTCTTTTTCTTATGTTTTCTGTTCGCCTTTAAACCTATATTAGAGACCAACACGTCAACTTATAATTCACTAATAGAGACAGAGTATCAGTTACGAAAGTGTCTAGCCAGTTGAATTCTTATTTTAAAGTTAATTACAATACTTTTAAATCAATGGAAAAAAGCCATCGCCTCCGGGAAAGATTTTAAGAAATTTTCTTAAATTTGTCAAATAAAGGTCAACTCATAGTCGACCCTTCAGAGCGGACACGGTGTCATT
Organism: Neocloeon triangulifer; assembly: GCF_031216515.1. Classification (NCBI taxonomy): domain Eukaryota; kingdom Metazoa; phylum Arthropoda; class Insecta; order Ephemeroptera; family Baetidae; genus Neocloeon; species Neocloeon triangulifer. Next base: position 1,456,139 of record NW_026775555.1, on the reverse strand, counting down.
TTTCATGAGGAAAAAATGGATAAAATTGCAAATGGTTTGGTTTTATCAGGGCCTTGTTTGTTGGAAACGCGACCTTCATTCATTTAAAAGTAATAAATTCTTCAATCATTACAAAAAGAATGCTCTTTTTCTTATGTTTTCTGTTCGCCTTTAAACCTATATTAGAGACCAACACGTCAACTTATAATTCACTAATAGAGACAGAGTATCAGTTACGAAAGTGTCTAGCCAGTTGAATTCTTATTTTAAAGTTAATTACAATACTTTTAAATCAATGGAAAAAAGCCATCGCATCCGGGAAAGATTTTATGAAAATTTCTTAAATTCGTCAAATAAAGGTCAACTCATAGTCGACCCTTCAGAGCGGACACGGTGTCATTTTTCATGAGGAAAAAATGGATAAATTTGCAAATGGTTTGGTTATATCAGGGCCTAGTTTGTTGAAAACGCGACCTTCATTCATTTAAAAGTAATAAATTCTTCAATCATTACTAAAAGAATGCTCTTTTTCTTATGTTTTCTATTCGCCTTTAAACCTATATTAGAGACCAACACGTCAACTTATAATTCACTAATAGAGACAGAGTATCAGTTACGAAAGTGTCTAGCCAGTTGAATTCTTATTTTAAAGTTAATTACAATACTTTTAAATCAATGGAAAAAAGCCATCGCCTCCGGGAAAAATTTTAAGAAATTTTCTTAAATTTGTCAAATAAAGGTCAACTCATAGTCGACCCTTCAGAGCGGACACGGTGTCATTTTTCATGAGGAAAAAATGGATAAATTTGCAAATGGTTTGGTTTTATCAGGGCCTTGTTTAATGGAAACGCGACCTTCATTCATTTAAAAGTAATAAATTCTTCAATCATTACTAAAAGAATGCTCTTTTTCTTATGTTTTCTGTTCGCCTTTAAACCTATATTAGAGACCAACACGTCAACTTATAATTCACTAATAGAGACAGAGTATCAGTTACGAAAGTGTCTAGCCAGTTGAATTCTTATTTTAAAGTTAATTGCAATACTTTTAAATCAATGAAAAAAAGCCATCGCCCCAGGAAAGATTTTATGAAATTTTCTTAAAATTGTCAAATAAAGGTCAACTCATAGTCGACCCTTCAGAGCGGACACGGTGTCATTTTTCATGAGGATAAAATGGATAAATTTGCAAATGGTTTGGTTTTATCAGGGCCTAGTTTGTTGAAAACGCGACCTTCATTCATTTAAAAGTAATAAATTCTACAATCATTACTCAAAGAATGCCCTTTTTCTTATGTTTTCTATTCGCCTTTAAACCTATAATAGAGACCAACACGTCAACTTATAAGTCACTTATATAGACAGAGTATCAGTTACGAAAGTGTCTAGCCAGTTGAATTCTTATTTTAAAGTTAATTACAATACTTTTAAATCTATGGAAAAAAGCCATCGCATCCGGGAAAGATTTTATGAAAATTTCTTAATTTTGTCAAATAAAGGTCAACTCATAGTCGACCCTTCAGAGCGGACACGGTGTCATTTTTCATGAGGATAAAATGGATAAATTTGCAAATGGTTTGGTTATATCAGGGCCTAGTTTGTTGAAAACGCGACCTTCATTCATTTAAAAGTAATAAATTCTACAATCATTACTCAAAGAATGCCCTTTTTCTTATGTTTTCTATTCGCCTTTAAACCTATATTAGAGACCAACACGTCAACTTATAATTCACTAATAGAGACAGAGTATCAGTTACGAAAGTGTCTAGCCAGTTGAATTCTTATTTTAAAGTTAATTGCAATACTTTTAAATCAATGAAAAAAAGCCATCGCCTCAGGGAAAGATTTTAAGAAATTTTCTTAAAATTGTCAAATAAAGGTCAACTCATAGTCGACCCTTCAGAGCGGACACGGTGTCATTTTTCATGAGGAAAAAATGGATAAATTTGCAATTGGTTTGGTAATATCAGGGCCTAGTTTGTTGAAAACGCCACCTTCATTCATTTAAAAGTAATTAATTCTACAATCATTACTCAAAGAATGCCCTTTTTCTTATGTTTTCTATTCGCCTTTAAACCTATAATAGAGACCAACACGTCAACTAATAAGTCACTTATATAGACAGAGTATCAGTTACGAAAGTGTCTAGCCAGTTGAATTCTTATTTTAAAGTTAATTACAAAACTTTTAAATCTATGGAAAAAAGCCATCGCCTCCGGGAAAGATTTTAAGAAATTTTCTTAAATTTGTCAAATAAAGGTCTACTCATAGTCGACCCTTCAGAGCGGACACGGTGTCATTTTTCATGAGGAAAAAATGGATAAATTTGCAAATGGTTTGGTTATATCAGGGCCTAGTTTGTTGAAAACGCGACCTTCATTCATTTAAAAGTAATAAATTCTACAATCATTACTTAAAGAATGCCCTTTTTCTTATGTTTTCTATTCGCCTTAAACCTATAATAGAGACCAACACGTCAACTTATAAGTCACTTATATAGACAGAGTATCAGTTACGAAAGTGTCTAGCCAGTTGAATTCTTATTTTAAAGTTAATTACAATACATTTAAATCAATGGAAAAAAGCCATCGCCTCCGGGAAAGATTTTAAGAAATTTTCTTAAATTTGTCAAATAAAGGTCAACTCATAGTCGACCCTTCAGAGCGGACACGGTGTCATTTTTCATGAGGAAAAAATGGATAAATATGCAAATGGTTTGGTTTTATCAGGGCCTTGTTTGTTGGAAACGCGACCATCATTCATTTAAAAGTAATAAATTCTTCAATCATTACTAAAAGAATGCTCTTTTTCTTATGTTTTCTGTTCGCCTTTAAACCTATATTAGAGACCAACACGTCAACTTATAATTCACTAATAGAGACAGAGTATCAGTTACGAAAGTGTCTAGCCAGTTAAATTCTTATTTTAAAGTTAATTACAATACTTTTAAATCTATGGAAAAAAGCCATCGCCTCTGTGAAAGATTTTATGAAAATTTCTTAATTTTGTCAAATAAAGGTCAACTCATAGTCGACCCTTCAGAGCGGACACGGTGTCATTTTTCATGAGGAAAAAATGGATAATTTTGCAATTGGTTTGGTAATATCAGGGCCTAGTTTGTTGAAAACGCGACCTTCATTCATTTAAAAGTAATAAATTCTACAATCATTACTCAAAGAATGCCCTTTTTCTTATGTTTTCTATTCGCCTTTAAACCTATAATAGAGACCAACACGTCAACTAATAAGTCACTTATATAGACAGAGTATCAGTTACAAAAGTGTCTAGCCAGTTGAATTCTTATTTTAAAGTTAATTACAAAACTTTTAAATCTATGGAAAAAAGCCATCGCCTCCGGGAAAGATTTTAAGAAATTTTCTTAAATTTGTCAAATAAAGGTCAACTCATAGTCGACCCTTCAGAGCGGACACGGTGTCATTTTTCATGAGGATAAAATGGATAAATTTTTAAATGGTTTGGTTATATCAGGGCCTAGTTTGTTGAAAACGCGGCCTTCATTCATTTAAAAGTAATAAATTCTACAATCATTACTTAAAGAATGCCCTTTTTCTTATGTTTTCTATTCGCCTTTAAACCTATAATAGAGACCAACACGTCAACTTATAAGTCACTTATATAGACAGAGTATCAGTTACGAAAGTGTCTAGCCAGTTGAATTCTTATTTTAAAGTTAATTACAATACATTTAAATCAATGGAAAAAAGCCATCGCCTCCGGGAAAGATTTTAAGAAATTTTCTTAAATTTGTCAAATAAAGGTCAACTCATAGTCGACCCTTCAGAGCGGACACGGTGTCATTTTTCATGAGGAAAAAATGGATAAATATGCAAATGGTTTGGTTTTATCAGGGCATTGTTTGTTGGAAACGCGACCATCATTCATTTAAAAGTAATAAATTCTTCAATCATTACTAAAAGAATGCTCTTTTTCTTATGTTTTCTGTTCGCCTTTAAACCTATATTAGAGACCAACACGTCAACTTATAATTCACTAATAGAGACAGAGTATCAGTTACGAAAGTGTCTAGCCAGTTGAATTCTTATTTTAAAGTTAATTGCAATACTTTTAAATCAATGAAAAAAAGCCATCGCCTCAGGGAAAGATTTTAAGAAATTTTCTTAAAATTGTCAAATAAAGGTCAACTCATAGTCGACCCTTCAGAGCGGACACGGTGTCATTTTTCATGAGGAAAAAATGGAAAAATTTGCAAATGGTTTGGTTTTATCAGGGCCTAGTTTGTTGGAAACGCGACCTTCATTCATTTAAAAGTAATAAATTCTTCAATCATTACTAAAAGAATGCTCTTTTTCTTATGTTTTCTGTTCGCCTTTAAACCTATATTAGAGACCAACACGTCAACTTATAATTCACTAATAGAGACAGAGTATCAGTTACGAAAGTGTCTAGCCAGTTGAATTCTTATTTTAAAGTTAATTACAATACTTTTAAATCTATGGAAAAAAGCCATCGCATCCGGGAAAGATTTTATGAAAATTTCTTAATTTTGTCAAATAAAGGTCAACTCATAGTCGACCCTTCAGAGCGGACACGGTGTCATTTTTCATGAGGATAAAATGGATAAATTTGCAAATGGTTTGGTTATATCAGGGCCTAGTTTGTTGAAAACGCGACCTTCATTCATTTAAAAGTAATAAATTCTACAATCATTACTCAAAGAATGCCCTTTTTCTTATGTTTTCTATTCGCCTTTAAACCTATAATAGAGACCAACACGTCAACTAATAAGTCACTTATATAGACAGAGTATCAGTTACAAAAGTGTCTAGCCAGTTGAATTCTTATTTTAAAGTTAATTACAATACTTTTAAATCTATGGAAAAAAGCCATCGCCTCCGGGAAAGATTTTAAGAAATTTTCTTAAATTTGTCAAATAAAGGTCAACTCATAGTCGACCCTTCAGAGCGGACACGGTGTCATTTTTCATGAGGATAAAATGGATAAATTTTTAATTGGTTTGGTAATATCAGGGCCTAGTTTGTTGAAAACGCGACCTTCATTCATTTAAAAGTAATAAATTCTACAATCATTACTCAAAGAATGCCCTTTTTCTTATGTTTTCTATTCGCCATTAGACCTATATTAGAGTCCAACACGTCAACTTATAATTCACTAATAGAGACAGAGTATCAGTTACGAAAGTGTCTAGCCAGTTGAATTCTTATTTTAAAGTTAATTGCAATACTTTTAAATCAATGCAAAAAAGCCATCGCCTTAGGGAAAGATTTTAAGAAATTTTCTTAAAATTGTCAAATAAAGGTTAACTCATAGTCGACCCTTCAGAGCGGACACGGTGTCATTTTTCATGAGGAAAAAATGGATAAATTTGCAAATGGTTTGGTTATATCAGGGCCTAGTTTGTTGAAAACGCGACCTTCATTCATTTAAAAGTAATAAATTCTACAATCATTACTCAAAGAATGCCCTTTTTCTTATGTTTTCTATTCGCCTTTAAACCTATAATAGAGACCAACACGTCAACTTATAAGTCACTTATATAGACAGAGTATCAGTTACGAAAGTGTCTAGCCAGTTGAATTCTTATTTTAAAGTTAATTACAACACTTTTAAATCTATGGAAAAAAGCCATCGCATCCGGGAAAGATTTTATGAAAATTTCTTAATTTTGTCAAATAAAGGTCAACTCATAGTCGACCCTTCAGAGCGGACACGGTGTCATTTTTCATGAGGAAAAAATGGATAAATTTGCAAATGGTTTGGTAATATCAGGGCCTAGTTTGTTGAAAACGCGACCTTCATTCATTTAAAAGTAATAAATTCTACAATCATTACTCAAAGAATGCCCTTTTTCTTATGTTTTCTATTCGCCTTTAAACCTATATTAGAGACCAACACGTCAACTTATAATTCACTAATAGAGACAGAGTATCAGTTACGAAAGTGTCTAGCCAGTTGAATTCTTATTTTAAAGTTAATTGCAATACTTTTAAATCAATGAAAAAAAGCCATCGCCTCAGGGAAAGATTTTAAGAAAATTTCTTAAAATTGTCAAATAAAGGTCAACTCATAGTCGACCCTTCAGAGCGGACACGGTGTCATTTTTCATGAGGAAAAAATGGATAAATTTGCAATTGGTTTGGTTTTATCAGGGCCTTGTTTGTTTGAAACGCGACCATCATTCATTTAAAAGTAATAAATTCTTCAATCATTACTAAAAGAATACTCTTTTTCTTATGTTTTCTGTTCGCCTTTAAACCTATATTAGAGACCAACACGTCAACTTATAATTCACTAATAGAGACAGAGTATCAGTTACGAAAGTGTCTAGCCAGTTGAATTCTTATTTTAAAGTTAATTGCAATACTTTTAAATCAATGAAAAAAAGCCATCGCCTTAGGGAAAGATTTTAAGAAATTTTCTTAAAATTGTCAAATAAAGGTCAACTCATAGTCGACCCTTCAGAGCGGACACGGTGTCATTTTTCATGAGGAAAAAATGGATAAATTTGCAAATGGTTTGGTTATATCAGGGCCTAGTTTGTTGAAAACGCGACCTTCATTCATTTAAAAGTAATAAATTCTACAATCATTACTCAAAGAATGCCCTTTTTCTTATGTTTTCTATTCGCCTTTAAACCTATATTAGAGACCAACACGTCAACTTATAATTCACTAATAGAGACAGAGTATCAGTTACGAAAGTGTCTAGCCAGTTGAATTCTTATTTTAAAGTTAATTGCAATACTTTTAAATCAATGAAAAAAAGCCATCGCCTCCGGGAAAGATTTTAAGAAATTTTCTTAAAATTGTCAAATAAAGGTCAACTCATAGTCGACCCTTCAGAGCGGACACGGTGTCATTTTTCATGAGGAAAAAATGGATAAATTTGCAATTGGTTTGGTAATATCAGGGCCTAGTTTGTTGAAAACGCGACCTTCATTCATTTAAAAGTAATTAATTCTACAATCATTACTCAAAGAATGCCCTTTTTCTTATGTTTTCTATTCGCCTTTAAACCTATAATAGAGACCAACACGTCAACTAATAAGTCACTTATATAGACAGAGTATCAGTTACGAAAGTGTCTAGCCAGTTGAATTCTTATTTTAAAGTTAATTACAAAACTTTTAAATCTATGGAAAAAAGCCATCGCCTCCGGGAAAGATTTTAAGAAATTTTCTTAAATTTGTCAAATAAAGGTCTACTCATAGTCGACCCTTCAGAGCGGACACGGTGTCATTTTTCATGAGGAAAAAATGGATAAATTTGCAAATGGTTTGGTTATATCAGGGCCTAGTTTGTTGAAAACGCGACCTTCATTCATTTAAAAGTAATAAATTCTACAATCATTACTTAAAGAATGCCCTTTTTCTTATGTTTTCTATTCGCCTTTTAACCTATAATAGAGACCAACACGTCAACTTATAAGTCACTTATATAGACAGAGTATCAGTTACGAAAGTGTCTAGCCAGTTGAATTCTTATTTTAAAGTTAATTACAATACATTTAAATCAATGGAAAAAAGCCATCGCCTCCGGGAAAGATTTTAAGAAATTTTCTTAAATTTGTCAAATAAAGGTCAACTCATAGTCGACCCTTCAGAGCGGACACGGTGTCATTTTTCATGAGGAAAAAATGGATAAATATGCAAATGGTTTGGTTTTATCAGGGCCTTGTTTGTTGGAAACGCGACCATCATTCATTTAAAAGTAATAAATTCTTCAATCATTACTAAAAGAATGCTCTTTTTCTTATGTTTTCTGTTCGCCTTTAAACCTATATTAGAGACCAACACGTCAACTTATAATTCACTAATAGAGACAGAGTATCAGTTACGAAAGTGTCTAGCCAGTTAAATTCTTATTTTAAAGTTAATTACAATACTTTTAAATCTATGGAAAAAAGCCATCGCCTCTGTGAAAGATTTTATGAAAATTTCTTAATTTTGTCAAATAAAGGTCAACTCATAGTCGACCCTTCAGAGCGGACACGGTGTCATTTTTCATGAGGAAAAAATGGATAATTTTGCAATTGGTTTGGTAATATCAGGGCCTAGTTTGTTGAAAACGCGACCTTCGTTCATTTAAAAGTAATAAATTCTACAATCATTACTCAAAGAATGCCCTTTTTCTTATGTTTTCTATTCGCCTTTAAACCTATAATAGAGACCAACACGTCAACTAATAAGTCACTTATATAGACAGAGTATCAGTTACAAAAGTGTCTAGCCAGTTGAATTCTTATTTTAAAGTTAATTACAAAACTTTTAAATCTATGGAAAAAAGCCATCGCCTCCGGGAAAGATTTTAAGAAATTTTCTTAAATTTGTCAAATAAAGGTCAACTCATAGTCGACCCTTCAGAGCGGACACGGTGTCATTTTTCATGAGGATAAAATGGATAAATTTTTAAATGGTTTGGTTATATCAGGGCCTAGTTTGTTGAAAACGCGGCCTTCATTCATTTAAAAGTAATAAATTCTACAATCATTACTTAAAGAATGCCCTTTTTCTTATGTTTTCTATTCGCCTTTAAACCTATAATAGAGACCAACACGTCAACTAATAAGTCACTTATATAGACAGAGTATCAGTTACGAAAGTGTCTAGCCAGTTGAATTCTTATTTTAAAGTTAATTGCAATACTTTTAAATCAATGAAAAAAAGTCATCGCCTTAGGGAAAGATTTTAAGAAATTTTCTTAAAATTGTCAAATAAAGGTTAACTCATAGTCGACCCTTCAGAGCGGACACGGTGTCATTTTTCATGAGGAAAAAATGGATAAATTTGCAAATGGTTTGGTTATATCAGGGCCTAGTTTGTTGAAAACGCGACCTTCATTCATTTAAAAGTAATAAATTCTACAATCATTACTCAAAGAATGCCCTTTTTCTTATGTTTTCTATTCGCCTTTAAACCTATAATAGAGACCAGCACGTCAACTTATAAGTCACTTATATAGACAGAGTATCAGTTACGAAAGTGTCTAGCCAGTTGAATTCTTATTTTAATGTTAATTACAAAACTTTGAAATCTATGGAAAAAAGCCATCGCCTCTGTGAAAGATTTTATGAAAATTTCTTAATTTTGTCAAATAAAGGTCAACTCATAGTCGACCCTTCAGAGCGGACACGGTGTCATTTTTCATGAGGAAAAAATGGATAAATTTGCAATTGGTTTGGTAATATCAGGGCCTAGTTTGTTGAAAACGCGACCTTCATTCATTTAAAAGTAATAAATTCTACAATCATTACTCAAAGAATGCCCTTTTTCTTATGTTTTCTATTCGCCATTAAACCTATATTAGAGACCAACACGTCAACTAATAAGTCACTTATATAGACAGAGTATCAGTTACGAAAGTGTCTAGCCAGTTGAATTCTTATTTTAAAGTTAATTACAAAACTTTTAAATCTATGGAAAAAAGCCATCGCCTCCGGGAAAGATTTTAAGAAATTTTCTAAAATTTGTCAAATAAAGGTCAACTCATAGTCGACCCTTCAGAGCGGACACGGTGTCATTTTTCATGAGGAAAAAATGGATAAATTTTTAAATGGTTTGGTTATATCAGGGCCTAGTTTGTTGAAAACGCGGCCTTCATTCATTTAAAAGTAATAAATTCTACAATCATTACTTAAAGAATGCCCTTTTTCTTATGTTTTCTATTCGCCTTTAAACCTATAATAGAGACCAACACGTCAACTTATAAGTCACTTATATAGACAGAGTATCAGTTACGAAAGTGTCTAGCCAGTTGAATTCTTATTTTAAAGTTAATTACAATACATTTAAATCAATGGAAAAAAGCCATCGCCTCCGGGAAAGATTTTAAGAAATTTTCTTAAATTTGTCAAATAAAGGTCAACTCATAGTCGACCCTTCAGAGCGGACACGGTGTCATTTTTCATGAGGAAAAAAATGGATAAATATGCAAATGGTTTGGTTTTATCAGGGCATTGTTTGTTGGAAACGCGACCATCATTCATTTAAAAGTAATAAATTCTTCAATCATTACTAAAAGAATGCTCTTTTTCTTATGTTTTCTGTTCGCCTTTAAACCTATATTAGAGACCAACACGTCAACTTATAATTCACTAATAGAGACAGAGTATCAGTTACGAAAGTGTCTAGCCAGTTGAATTCTTATTTTAAAGTTAATTGCAATACTTTTAAATCAATGAAAAAAAGCCATCGCCTCAGGGAAAGATTTTAAGAAATTTTCTTAAAATTGTCAAATAAAGGTCAACTCATAGTCGACCCTTCAGAGCGGACACGGTGTCATTTTTCATGAGGAAAAAATGGAAAAATTTGCAAATGGTTTGGTTTTATCAGGGCCTAGTTTGTTGGAAACGCGACCTTCATTCATTTAAAAGTAATAAATTCTTCAATCATTACTAAAAGAATGCTCTTTTTCTTATGTTTTCTGTTCGCCTTTAAACCTATATTAGAGACCAACACGTCAACTTATAATTCACTAATAGAGACAGAGTATCAGTTACGAAAGTGTCTAGCCAGTTGAATTCTTATTTTAAAGTTAATTACAATACTTTAATATCTATGGAAAAAAGCCATCGCATCCGGGAAAGATTTTATGAAAATTTCTTAATTTTGTCAAATAAAGGTCAACTCATAGTCGACCCTTCAGAGCGGACACGGTGTCATTTTTCATGAGGATAAAATGGATAAATTTTCAAATGGTTTGGTTATATCAGGGCCTAGTTTGTTGGAAACGCGACCTTCATTCATTTAAAAGTAATAAATTCTTCAATCATTACTAAAAGAATGCTCTTTTTCTTATGTTTTCTGTTCGCCTTTAAACCTATATTAGAGACCAACACGTCAACTTATAATTCACTAATAGAGACAGAGTATCAGTTACGAAAGTGTCTAGCCAGTTGAATTCTTATTTTAAAGTTAATTACAATACTTTTAAATCTATGGAAAAAAGCCATCGCATCCGGGAAAGATTTTATGAAAATTTCTTAATTTTGTCAAATAAAGGTCAACTCATAGTCGACCCTTCAGAGCGGACACGGTGTCATTTTTCATGAGGATAAAATGGATAAATTTGCAAATGGTTTGGTTTTATCAGGGCCTAGTTTGTTGGAAACGCGACCTTCATTCATTTAAAAGTAATAAATTCTTCAATCATTACTAAAAGAATGCTCTTTTTCTTATGTTTTCTGTTCGCCTTTAAACCTATATTAGAGACCAACACGTCAACTTATAATTCACTAATAGAGACAGAGTATCAGTTACGAAAGTGTCTAGCCAGTTGAATTCTTATTTTAAAGTTAATTACAATACTTTTAAATCTATGGAAAAAAGCCATCGCATCCGGGAAAGATTTTATGAAAATTTCTTAATTTTGTCAAATAAAGGTCAACTCATAGTCGACCCTTCAGAGCGGACACGGTGTCATTTTTCATGAGGATAAAATGGATAAATTTGCAAATGGTTTGGTTATATCAGGGCCTAGTTTGTTGAAAACGCGACCTTCATTCATTTAAAAGTAATAAATTCTACAATCATTACTCAAAGAATGCCCTTTTTCTTATGTTTTCTATTCGCCTTTAAACCTATAATAGAGACCAACACGTCAACTAATAAGTCACTTATATAGACAGAGTATCAGTTACAAAAGTGTCTAGCCAGTTGAATTCTTATTTTAAAGTTAATTACAAAACTTTTAAATCTATGGAAAAAAGCCATCGCCTCCGGGAAAGATTTTAAGAAATTTTCTTAAATTTGTCAAATAAAGGTCAACTCATAGTCGACCCTTCAGAGCGGACACGGTGTCATTTTTCATGAGGATAAAATGGATAAATTTTTAATTGGTTTGGTAATATCAGGGCCTAGTTTGTTGAAAACGCGACCTTCATTCATTTAAAAGTAATAAATTCTACAATCATTACTCAAAGAATGCCCTTTTTCTTATGTTTTCTATTCGCCATTAAACCTATATTAGAGACCAACACGTCAACTAATAAGTCACTTATATAGACAGAGTATCAGTTACGGAAGTGTCTAGCCAGTTGAATTCTTATTTTAAAGTTAATTACAAAACTTTTAAATCTATGGAAAAAAGCCATCGCCTCCGGGAAAGATTTTAAGAAATTTTCTTAAATTTGTCAAATAAAGGTCAACTCATAGTCGACCCTTCAGAGCGGACACGGTGTCATTTTTCATGAGGAAAAAATGGATAAATTTTTAAATGGTTTGGTTATATCAGGGCCTAGTTTGTTGAAAACGCGGCCTTCATTCATTTAAAAGTAATAAATTCTACAATCATTACTTAAAGAATGCCCTTTATCTTATGTTTTCTATTCGCCTTTAAACCTATAATAGAGACCAACACGTCAACTTATAAGTCACTTATATAGACAGAGTATCAGTTACGAAAGTGTCTAGCCAGTTGAATTCTTATTTTAAAGTTAATTACAATACATTTAAATCAATGGAAAAAAGCCATCGCCTCCGGGAAAGATTTTAAGAAATTTTCTTAAATTTGTCAAATAAAGGTCAACTCATAGTCGACCCTTCAGAGCGGACACGGTGTCATTTTTCATGAGGAAAAAAATGGCTAAATATGCAAATGGTTTGGTTTTATCAGGGCATTGTTTGTTGGAAACGCGACCATCATTCATTTAAAAGTAATAAATTCTTCAATCATTACTAAAAGAATGCTCTTTTTCTTATGTTTTCTGTTCGCCTTTAAACCTATATTAGAGACCAACACGTCAACTTATAATTCACTAATAGAGACAGAGTATCAGTTACGAAAGTGTCTAGCCAGTTGAATTCTTATTTTAAAGTTAATTGCAATACTTTTAAATCAATGAAAAAAAGCCATCGCCTTAGGGAAAGATTTTAAGAAATTTTCTTAAAATTGTCAAATAAAGGTCAACTCATAGTCAACCCTTCAGAGCGGACACGGTGTCATTTTTCATGAGGAAAAAATGGATAAATTTGCAAATGGTTTGGTTATATCAGGGCCTAGTTTGTTGAAAACGCGACCTTCATTCATTTAAAAGTAATAAATTCTACAATCATTACTCAAAGAATGCCCTATTTCTTATGTTTTCTATTCGCCTTTAAACCTATATTAGAGACCAACACGTCAACTTATAATTCACTAATAGAGACAGAGTATCAGTTACGAAAGTGTCTAGCCAGTTGAATTCTTATTTTAAAGTTAATTGCAATACTTTTTAATCAATGAAAAAAAGCCATCGCCTCAGGGAAAGATTTTAAGAAATTTTCTTAAAATTGTCAAATAAAGGTCAACTCATAGTCGACCCTTCAGAGCGGACACGGTGTCATTTTTCATGAGGAAAAAATGGATAAATTTGCAATTGGTTTGGTTTTATCAGGGCCTTGTTTGTTTGAAACGCGACCATCATTCATTTAAAAGTAATAAATTCTTCAATCATTACTAAAAGAATACTCTTTTTCTTATGTTTTCTGTTCGCCTTTAAACCTATATTAGAGACCAACACGTCAACTTATAATTCACTAATAGAGACGGAGTATCAGTTACGAAAGTGTCTAGCCAGTTGAATTCTTATTTCAAAGTTAATTGCAATACTTTTAAATCAATGAAAAAAAGCCATCGCCTTAGGGAAAGATTTTAAGAAATTTTCTTAAAATTGTCAAATAAAGGTCAACTCATAGTCGACCCTTCAGAGCGGACACGGTGTCATTTTTCATGAGGAAAAAATGGATAAATTTGCAAATGGTTTGGTTATATCAGGGCCTAGTTTGTTGAAAACGCGACCTTCATTCATTTAAAAGTAATAAATTCTACAATCATTACTCAAAGAATGCCCTTTTTCTTATGTTTTCTATTCGCCTTTAAACCTATATTAGAGTCCAACACGTCAACTTATAATTCACTAATAGAGACAGAGTATCAGTTACGAAAGTGTCTAGCCAGTTGAATTCTTATTTTAAAGTTAATTGCAATACTTTTAAATCAATGAAAAAAAGTCATCGCCTTAGGGAAAGATTTTAAGAAATTTTCTTAAAATTGTCAAATAAAGGTTAACTCATAGTCGACCCTTCAGAGCGGACACGGTGTCATTTTTCATGAGGAAAAAATGGATAAATTTGCAAATGGTTTGGTTATATCAGGGCCTAGTTTGTTGAAAACGCGACCTTCATTCATTTAAAAGTAATAAATTCTACAATCATTACTCAAAGAATGCCCTTTTTCTTATGTTTTCTATTCGCCTTTAAACCTATAATAGAGACCAGCACGTCAACTTATAAGTCACTTATATAGACAGAGTATCAGTTACGAAAGTGTCTAGCCAGTTGAATTCTTATTTTAATGTTAATTACAAAACTTTGAAATCTATGGAAAAAAGCCATCGCCTCTGTGAAAGATTTTATGAAAATTTCTTAATTTTGTCAAATAAAGGTCAACTCATAGTCGACCCTTCAGAGCGGACACGGTGTCATTTTTCATGAGGAAAAAATGGATAAATTTGCAATTGGTTTGGTAATATCAGGGCCTAGTTTGTTGAAAACGCGACCTTCATTCATTTAAAAGTAATAAATTCTACAATCATTACTCAAAGAATGCCCTTTTTCTTATGTTTTCTATTCGCCATTAAACCTATATTAGAGACCAACACGTCAACTAATAAGTCACTTATATAGACAGAGTATCAGTTACGAAAGTGTCTAGCCAGTTGAATTCTTATTTTAAAGTTAATTACAAAACTTTTAAATCTATGGAAAAAAGCCATCGCCTCCGGGAAAGATTTTAAGAAATTTTCTTAAATTTGTCAAATAAAGGTCAACTCATAGTCGACCCTTCAGAGCGGACACGGTGTCATTTTTCATGAGGAAAAAATGGATAAATTTTTAAATGGTTTGGTTATATCAGGGCCTAGTTTGTTGAAAACGCGGCCTTCATTCATTTAAAAGTAATAAATTCTACAATCATTACTTAAAGAATGCCCTTTTTCTTATGTTTTCTATTCGCCTTTAAACCTATAATAGAGACCAACACGTCAACTTATAAGTCACTTATATAGACAGAGTATCAGTTACGAAAGTGTCTAGCCAGTTGAATTCTTATTTTAAAGTTAATAACAATACATTTAAATCAATGGAAAAAAGCCATCGCCTCCGGGAAAGATTTTAAGAAATTTTCTTAAATTTGTCAAATAAAGGTCAACTCATAGTCGACCCTTCAGAGCGGACACGGTGTCATTTTTCATGAGGAAAAAAATGGATAAATATGCAAATGGTTTGGTTTTATCAGGGCATTGTTTGTTGGAAACGCGACCATCATTCATTTAAAAGTAATAAATTCTTCAATCATTACTAAAAGAATGCTCTTTTTCTTATGTTTTCTGTTCGCCTTTAAACCTATATTAGAGACCAACACGTCAACTTATAATTCACTAATAGAGACAGAGTATCAGTTACGAAAGTGTCTAGCCAGTTGAATTCTTATTTTAAAGTTAATTGCAATACTTTTAAATCAATGAAAAAAAGCCATCGCCTCAGGGAAAGATTTTAAGAAATTTTCTTAAAATTGTCAAATAAAGGTCAACTCATAGTCGACCCTTCAGAGCGGACACGGTGTCATTTTTCATGAGGAAAAAATGGAAAAATTTGCAAATGGTTTGGTTTTATCAGGGCCTAGTTTGTTGGAAACGCGACCTTCATTCATTTAAAAGTAATAAATTCTTCAATCATTACTAAAAGAATGCTCTTTTTCTTATGTTTTCTGTTCGCCTTTAAACCTATATTAGAGACCAACACGTCAACTTATAATTCACTAATAGAGACAGAGTATCAGTTACGAAAGTGTCTAGCCAGTTGAATTCTTATTTTAAAGTTAATTACAATACTTTAATATCTATGGAAAAAAGCCATCGCATCCGGGAAAGATTTTATGAAAATTTCTTAATTTTGTCAAATAAAGGTCAACTCGTAGTCGACCCTTCAGAGCGGACACGGTGTCATTTTTCATGAGGATAAAATGGATAAATTTTCAAATGGTTTGGTTATATCAGGGCCTAGTTTGTTGGAAACGCGACCTTCATTCATTTAAAAGTAATAAATTCTTCAATCATTACTAAAAGAATGCTCTTTTTCTTATGTTTTCTGTTCGCCTTTAAACCTATATTAGAGACCAACACGTCAACTTATAATTCACTAATAGAGACAGAGTATCAGTTACGAAAGTGTCTAGCCAGTTGAATTCTTATTTTAAAGTTAATTACAATAGTTTTAAATCTATGGAAAAAAGCCATCGCATCCGGGAAAGATTTTATGAAAATTTCTTAATTTTGTCAAATAAAGGTCAACTCATAGTCGACCCTTCAGAGCGGACACGGTGTCATTTTTCATGAGGATAAAATGGATAAATTTGCAAATGGTTTGGTTATATCTGGGCCTAGTTTGTTGGAAACGCGACCTTCATTCATTTAAAAGTAATAAATTCTTCAATCATTACTAAAAGAATGCTCTTTTTCTTATGTTTTCTGTTCGCCTTTAAACCTATATTAGAGACCAACACGTCAACTTATAATTCACTAATAGAGACAGAGTATCAGTTACGAAAGTGTCTAGCCAGTTGAATTCTTATTTTAAAGTTAATTACAATACTTTTAAATCTATGGAAAAAAGCCATCGCATCCGGGAAAGATTTTATGAAAATTTCTTAATTTTGTCAAATAAAGGTCAACTCATAGTCGACCCTTCAGAGCGGACACGGTGT
Organism: Neocloeon triangulifer; assembly: GCF_031216515.1. Lineage (NCBI taxonomy): Eukaryota > Metazoa > Arthropoda > Insecta > Ephemeroptera > Baetidae > Neocloeon > Neocloeon triangulifer. The sequence goes on along the minus strand of NW_026775555.1, from coordinate 1,439,422 downwards.
CATTTTTCATGAGGATAAAATGGATAAATTTGCAAATGGTTTGGTTTTATCAGGGCCTAGTTTGTTGGAAACGCGACCTTCATTCATTTAAAAGTAATAAATTCTTCAATCATTACTAAAAGAATGCTCTTTTTCTTATGTTTTCTGTTCGCCTTTAAACCTATATTAGAGACCAACACGTCAACTTATAATTCACTAATAGAGACAGAGTATCAGTTACGAAAGTGTCTAGCCAGTTGAATTCTTATTTTAAAGTTAATTACAATACTTTTAAATCTATGGAAAAAAGCCATCGCATCCGGGAAAGATTTTATGAAAATTTCTTAATTTTGTCAAATAAAGGTCAACTCATAGTCGACCCTTCAGAGCGGACACGGTGTCATTTTTCATGAGGATAAAATGGATAAATTTGCAAATGGTTTGGTTATATCAGGGCCTAGTTTGTTGAAAACGCGACCTTCATTCATTTAAAAGTAATAAATTCTACAATCATTACTCAAAGAATGCCCTTTTTCTTATGTTTTCTATTCGCCTTTAAACCTATAATAGAGACCAACACGTCAACTAATAAGTCACTTATATAGACAGAGTATCAGTTACAAAAGTGTCTAGCCAGTTGAATTCTTATTTTAAAGTTAATTACAAAACTTTTAAATCTATGGAAAAAAGCCATCGCCTCCGGGAAAGATTTTAAGAAATTTTCTTAAATTTGTCAAATAAAGGTCAACTCATAGTCGACCCTTCAGAGCGGACACGGTGTCATTTTTCATGAGGATAAAATGGATAAATTTTTAATTGGTTTGGTAATATCAGGGCCTAGTTTGTTGAAAACGCGACCTTCATTCATTTAAAAGTAATAAATTCTACAATCATTACTCAAAGAATGCCCTTTTTCTTATGTTTTCTATTCGCCATTAAACCTATATTAGAGACCAACACGTCAACTAATAAGTCACTTATATAGACAGAGTATCAGTTACGAAAGTGTCTAGCCAGTTGAATTCTTATTTTAAAGTTAATTACAAAACTTTTAAATCTATGGAAAAAAGCCATCGCCTCCGGGAAAGATTTTAAGAAATTTTCTTAAATTTGTCAAATAAAGGTCAACTCATAGTCGACCCTTCAGAGCGGACACGGTGTCATTTTTCATGAGGAAAAAATGGATAAATTTTTAAATGGTTTGGTTATATCAGGGCCTAGTTTGTTGAAAACGCGGCCTTCATTCATTTAAAAGTAATAAATTCTACAATCATTACTTAAAGAATGCCCTTTTTCTTATGTTTTCTATTCGCCTTTAAACCTATAATAGAGACCAACACGTCAACTTATAAGTCACTTATATAGACAGAGTATCAGTTACGAAAGTGTCTAGCCAGTTGAATTCTTATTTTAAAGTTAATTACAATACATTTAAATCAATGGAAAAAAGCCATCGCCTCCGGGAAAGATTTTAAGAAATTTTCTTAAATTTGTCAAATAAAGGTCAACTCATAGTCGACCCTTCAGAGCGGACACGGTGTCATTTTTCATGAGGAAAAAAATGGATAAATATGCAAATGGTTTGGTTTTATCAGGGCATTGTTTGTTGGAAACGCGACCATCATTCATTTAAAAGTAATAAATTCTTCAATCATTACTAAAAGAATGCTCTTTTTCTTATGTTTTCTGTTCGCCTTTAAACCTATATTAGAGACCAACACGTCAACTTATAATTCACTAATAGAGACAGAGTATCAGTTACGAAAGTGTCTAGCCAGTTGAATTCTTATTTTAAAGTTAATTGCAATACTTTTAAATCAATGAAAAAAAGCCATCGCCTTAGGGAAAGATTTTAAGAACTTTTCTTAAAATTGTCAAATAAAGGTCAACTCATAGTCGACCCTTCAGAGCGGACACGGTGTCATTTTTCATGAGGAAAAAATGGATAAATTTGCAAATGGTTTGGTTATATCAGGGCCTAGTTTGTTGAAAACGCGACCTTCATTCATTTAAAAGTAATAAATTCTACAATCATTACTCAAAGAATGCCCTTTTTCTTATGTTTTCTATTCGCCTTTAAACCTATATTAGAGTCCAACACGTCAACTTATAATTCACTAATAGAGACAGAGTATCAGTTACGAAAGTGTCTAGCCAGTTGAATTCTTATTTTAAAGTTAATTGCAATACTTTTAAATCAATGAAAAAAAGCCATCGCCTTAGGGAAAGATTTTAAGAAATTTTCTTAAAATTGTCAAATAAAGGTTAACTCATAGTCGACCCTTCAGAGCGGACACGGTGTCATTTTTCATGAGGAAAAAATGGATAAATTTGCAAATGGTTTGGTTATATCAGGGCCTAGTTTGTTGAAAACGCGACCTTCATTCATTTAAAAGTAATAAATTCTACAATCATTACTCAAAGAATGCCCTTTTTCTTATGTTTTCTATTCGCCTTTAAACCTATAATAGAGACCAACACGTCAACTTATAAGTCACTTATATAGACAGAGTATCAGTTACGAAAGTGTCTAGCCAGTTGAATTCTTATTTTAAAGTTAATTACAACACTTTTAAATCTATGGAAAAAAGCCATCGCATCCGGGAAAGATTTTATGAAAATTTCTTAATTTTGTCAAATAAAGGTCAACTCATAGTCGACCCTTCAGAGCGGACACGGTGTCATTTTTCATGAGGAAAAAATGGATAAATTTGCAAATGGTTTGGTAATATCAGGGCCTAGTTTGTTGAAAACGCGACCTTCATTCATTTAAAAGTAATAAATTCTACAATCATTACTCAAAGAATGCCCTTTTTCTTATGTTTTCTATTCGCCTTTAAACCTATATTAGAGACCAACACGTCAACTTATAATTCACTAATAGAGACAGAGTATCAGTTACGAAAGTGTCTAGCCAGTTGAATTCTTATTTTAAAGTTAATTGCAATACTTTTAAATCAATGAAAAAAAGCCATCGCCTCAGGGAAAGATTTTAAGAAATTTTCTTAAAATTGTCAAATAAAGGTCAACTCATAGTCGACCCTTCAGAGCGGACACGGTGTCATTTTTCATGAGGAAAAAATGGATAAATTTGCAATTGGTTTGGTTTTATCAGGGCCTTGTTTGTTTGAAACGCGACCATCATTCATTTAAAAGTAATAAATTCTTCAATCATTACTAAAAGAATACTCTTTTTCTTATGTTTTCTGTTCGCCTTTAAACCTATATTAGAGACCAACACGTCAACTTATAATTCACTAATAGAGACAGAGTATCAGTTACGAAAGTGTCTAGCCAGTTGAATTCTTATTTTAAAGTTAATTGCAATACTTTTAAATCAATGAAAAAAAGCCATCGCCTTAGGGAAAGATTTTAAGAAATTTTCTTAAAATTGTCAAATAAAGGTCAACTCATAGTCGACCCTTCAGAGCGGACACGGTGTCATTTTTCATGAGGAAAAAATGGATAAATTTGCAAATGGTTTGGTTATATCAGGGCCTAGTTTGTTGAAAACGCGACCTTCATTCATTTAAAAGTAATAAATTCTACAATCATTACTCAAAGAATGCCCTTTTTCTTATGTTTTCTATACGCCTTTAAACCTATATTAGAGTCCAACACGTCAACTTATAATTCACTAATAGAGACAGAGTATCAGTTACGAAAGTGTCTAGCCAGTTGAATTCTTATTTTAAAGTTAATTGCAATACTTTTAAATCAATGAAAAAAAGCCATCGCCTTAGGGAAAGATTTTAAGAAATTTTCTTAAAATTGTCAAATAAAGGTTAACTCATAGTCGACCCTTCAGAGCGGACACGGTGTCATTTTTCATGAGGAAAAAATGGATAAATTTGCAAATGGTTTGGTTATAGCAGGGCCTAGTTTGTTGAAAACGCGACCTTCATTCATTTAAAAGTAATAAATTCTACAATCATTACTCAAAGAATGCCCTTTTTCTTATGTTTTCTATTCGCCTTTAAACCTATAATAGAGACCAGCACGTCAACTTATAAGTCACTTATATAGACAGAGTATCAGTTACGAAAGTGTCTAGCCAGTTGAATTCTTATTTTAATGTTAATTACAAAACTTTGAAATCTATGGAAAAAAGCCATCGCCTCTGTGAAAGATTTTATGAAAATTTCTTAATTTTGTCAAATAAAGGTCAACTCATAGTCGACCCTTCAGAGCGGACACGGTGTCATTTTTCATGAGGAAAAAATGGATAAATTTGCAATTGGTTTGGTAATATCAGGGCCTAGTTTGTTGAAAACGCGACCTTCATTCATTTAAAAGTAATAAATTCTACAATCATTACTCAAAGAATGCCCTTTTTCTTATGTTTTCTATTCGCCATTAAACCTATATTAGAGACCAACACGTCAACTAATAAGTCACTTATATAGACAGAGTATCAGTTACGAAAGTGTCTAGCCAGTTGAATTCTTATTTTAAAGTTAAATACAAAACTTTTAAATCTATGGAAAAAAGCCATCGCCTCCGGGAAAGATTTTAAGAAATTTTCTTAAATTTGTCAAATAAAGGTCAACTCATAGTCGACCCTTCAGAGCGGACACGGTGTCATTTTTCATGAGGAAAAAATGGATAAATTTTTAAATGGTTTGGTTATATCAGGGCCTAGTTTGTTGAAAACGCGGCCTTCATTCATTTAAAAGTAATAAATTCTACAATCATTACTTAAAGAATGCCCTTTTTCTTATGTTTTCTATTCGCCTTTAAACCTATAATAGAGACCAACACGTCAACTTATAAGTCACTTATATAGACAGAGTATCAGTTACGAAAGTGTCTAGCCAGTTGAATTCTTATTTTAAAGTTAATTACAATACATTTAAATCAATGGAAAAAAGCCATCGCCTCCGGGAAAGATTTTAAGAAATTTTCTTAAATTTGTCAAATAAAGGTCAACTCATAGTCGACCCTTCAGAGCGGACACGGTGTCATTTTTCATGAGGAAAAAATGGATAAATTTGCAAATGGTTTGGTTTTATCAGGGCCTTGTTTGTTTGAAACGCGACCATCATTCATTTAAAAGTAATAAATTCTTCAATCATTACTAAAAGAATGCCCTTTTTCTTATGTTTTCTATTCGCCTTTAAACCTATATTAGAGACCAACACGTCAACTTATAATTCACTAATAGAGACAGAGTATCAGTTACGAAAGTGTCTAGCCAGTTGAATTCTTATTTTAAAGTTAATTGCAATACTTTTAAATCAATGAAAAAAAGCCATCGCCTCAGGGAAAGATTTTAAGAAATTTTCTTAAAATTGTCAAATAAAGGTCAACTCATAGTCGACCCTTCAGAGCGGACACGGTGTCATTTTTCATGAGGAAAAAATGGAAAAATTTGCAAATGGTTTGGTTTTATCAGGGCCTAGTTTGTTGGAAACGCGACCTTCATTCATTTAAAAGTAATAAATTCTTCAATCATTACTAAAAGAATGCTCTTTTTCTTATGTTTTCTGTTCGCCTTTAAACCTATATTAGAGACCAACACGTCAACTTATAATTCACTAATAGAGACAGAGTATCAGTTACGAAAGTGTCTAGCCAGTTGAATTCTTATTTTAAAGTTAATTACAATACTTTAATATCTATGGAAAAAAGCCATCGCATCCGGGAAAGATTTTATGAAAATTTCTTAATTTTGTCAAATAAAGGTCAACTCATAGTCGACCCTTCAGAGCGGACACGGTGTCATTTTTCATGAGGATAAAATGGATAAATTTTCAAATGGTTTGGTTATATCAGGGCCTAGTTTGTTGGAAACGCGACCTTCATTCATTTAAAAGTAATAAATTCTTCAATCATTACTAAAAGAATGCTCTTTTTCTTATGTTTTCTGTTCGCCTTTAAACCTATATTAGAGACCAACACGTCAACTTATAATTCACTAATAGAGACAGAGTATCAGTTACGAAAGTGTCTAGCCAGTTGAATTCTTATTTTAAAGTTAATTACAATAGTTTTAAATCTATGGAAAAAAGCCATCGCATCCGGGAAAGATTTTATGAAAATTTCTTAATTTTGTCAAATAAAGGTCAACTCATAGTCGACCTTTCAGAGCGGACACGGTGTCATTTTTCATGAGGATAAAATGGATAAATTTGCAAATGGTTTGGTTATATCAGGGCCTAGTTTGTTGGAAACGCGACCTTCATTCATTTAAAAGTAATAAATTCTTCAATCATTACCAAAAGAATGCTCTTTTTCTTATGTTTTCTGTTCGCCTTTAAACCTATATTAGAGACCAACACGTCAACTTATAATTCACTAATAGAGACAGAGTATCAGTTACGAAAGTGTCTAGCCAGTTGAATTCTTATTTTAAAGTTAATTACAATACTTTAATATCTATGGAAAAAAGCCATCGCATCCGGGAAAGATTTTATGAAAATTTCTTAATTTTGTCAAATAAAGGTCAACTCATAGTCGACCCTTCAGAGCGGACACGGTGTCATTTTTCATGAGGATAAAATGGATAAATTTGCAAATGGTTTGGTTATATCAGGGCCTAGTTTGTTGGAAACGCGACCTTCATTCATTTAAAAGTAATAAATTCTTCAATCATTACTAAAAGAATGCTCTTTTTCTTATGTTTTCTGTTCGCCTTTAAACCTATATTAGAGACCAACACGTCAACTTATAATTCACTAATAGAGACAGAGTATCAGTTACGAAAGTGTCTAGCCAGTTGAATTCTTATTTTAAAGTTAATTACAATACTTTTAAATCTATGGAAAAAACCATCGCATCCGGGAAAGATTTTATGAAAATTTCTTAATTTTGTCAAATAAAGGTCAACTCATAGTCGACCCTTCAGAGCGGACACGGTGTCATTTTTCATGAGGATAAAATGGATAAATTTGCAAATGGTTTTGTTTTATCAGGGCCTAGTTTGTTGAAAACGCGACCTTCATTCATTTAAAAGTAATAAATTCTACAATCATTACTCAAAGAATGCCCTTTTTCTTATGTTTTCTATTCGCCTTTAAACCTATAATAGAGACCAACACGTCAACTTATAAGTCACTTATATAGACAGAGTATCAGTTACGAAAGTGTCTAGCCAGTTGAATTCTTATTTTAAAGTTAATTACAAAACTTTGAAATCTATGGAAAAAAGCCATCGCATCCGGGAAAGATTTTATGAAAATTTCTTAATTTTGTCAAATAAAGGTCAACTCATAGTCGACCCTTCAGAGCGGACACGGTGTCATTTTTCATGAGGAAAAAATGGATAAATTTGCAAATGGTTTGGTTATATCAGGGCCTAGTTTGTTGAAAACGCGACCTTCATTCATTTAAAAGTTATAAATTCTACAATCATTACTCAAAGAATGCCCTTTTTCTTATGTTTTCTATTCGCCTTTAAACCTATAATAGAGACCAACACGTCAACTTATAAGTCACTTATATAGACAGAGTATCAGTTACGAAAGTGTCTAGCCAGTTAAATTCTTATTTTAAAGTTAATTACAATACTTTTAAATCAATGGAAAAAAGCCATCGCCTCCGGGAAAGATTTTAAGAAATTTTCTTAAATTTGTCAAATAAAGGTCAACTCATAGTCGACCCTTCAGAGCGGACACGGTGTCATTTTTCATGAGGAAAAAATGGATAAATTTGCAAATGGTTTGGTTTTATCAGGGCCTTGTTTGTTGGAAACGCGACCTTCATTCATTTAAAAGTAATAAATTCTTCAATCATTACAAAAAGAATGCTCTTTTTCTTATGTTTTCTGTTCGCCTTTAAACCTATATTAGAGACCAACACGTCAACTTATAATTCACTAATAGAGACAGAGTATCAGTTACGAAAGTGTCTAGCCAGTTGAATTCTTATTTTAAAGTTAATTACAATACTTTTAAATCAATGGAAAAAAGCCATCGCCTCCGGGAAAGATTTTAAGAAATTTTCTTAAATTTGTCAAATAAAGGTCAACTCATAGTCGACCCTTCAGAGCGGACACGGTGTCATTTTTCATGAGGATAAAATGGATAAATTTGCAAATGGTTTTGTTTTATCAGGGCCTAGTTTGTTGAAAACGCGACCTTCATTCATTTAAAAGTAATAAATTCTACAATCATTACTCAAAGAATGCCCTTTTTCTTATGTTTTCTATTCGCCTTTAAACCTATAATAGAGACCAACACGTCAACTTATAAGTCACTTATATAGACAGAGTATCAGTTACGAAAGTGTCTAGCCAGTTGAATTCTTATTTTAAAGTTAATTACAAAACTTTGAAATCTATGGAAAAAAGCCATCGCATCCGGGAAAGATTTTATGAAAATTTCTTAATTTTGTCAAATAAAGGTCAACTCATAGTCGACCCTTCAGAGCGGACACGGTGTCATTTTTCATGAGGAAAAAATGGATAAATTTGCAAATGGTTTGGTTATATCAGGGCCTAGTTTGTTGAAAACGCGACCTTCATTCATTTAAAAGTTATAAATTCTACAATCATTACTCAAAGAATGCCCTTTTTCTTATGTTTTCTATTCGCCTTTAAACCTATAATAGAGACCAACACGTCAACTTATAAGTCACTTATATAGACAGAGTATCAGTTACGAAAGTGTCTAGCCAGTTAAATTCTTATTTTAAAGTTAATTACAATACTTTTAAATCAATGGAAAAAAGCCATCGCCTCCGGGAAAGATTTTAAGAAATTTTCTTAAATTTGTCAAATAAAGGTCAACTCATAGTCGACCCTTCAGAGCGGACACGGTGTAATTTTTCATGAGGAAAAAATGGATAAATTTGCAAATGGTTTGGTTTTATCAGGGCCTTGTTTGTTGGAAACGCGACCTTCATTCATTTAAAAGTAATAAATTCTTCAATCATTACAAAAAGAATGCTCTTTTTCTTATGTTTTCTGTTCGCCTTTAAACCTATATTAGAGTCCAACACGTCAACTTATAATTCACTAATAGAGACAGAGTATCAGTTACGAAAGTGTCTAGCCAGTTGAATTCTTATTTTAAAGTTAATTGCAATACTTTTAAATCAATGAAAAAAAGCCATCGCCTCAGGGAATGATTTTAAGAAATTTTCTTAAATTTGTCAAATAAAGGTCAACTCATAGTCGACCCTTCAGAGCGGACACGGTGTCATTTTTCATGAGGAAAAAATGGATAAATTTGCAAATGGTTTGGTTTTATCAGGGCCTTGTTTGTTTGAAACGCGACCATCATTCATTTAAAAGTAATAAATTCTTCAATCATTACTAAAAGAATACTCTTTTTCTTATGTTTTCTGTTCGCCTTTAAACCTATATTAGAGACCAACACGTCAACTTATAATTCACTAATAGAGACAGAGTATCAGTTACGAAAGTGTCTAGCCAGTTGAATTCTTATTTTAAAGTTAATTGCAATACTTTTAAATCAATGAAAAAAAGCCATCGCCTTAGGGAAAGATTTTAAGAAATTTTCTTAAAATTGTCAAATAAAGGTCAACTCATAGTCGACCCTTCAGAGCGGACACGGTGTCATTTTTCATGAGGAAAAAATGGATAAATTTGCAAATGGTTTGGTTATATCAGGGCCTAGTTTGTTGAAAACGCGACCTTCATCATTTAAAAGTAATAAATTCTACAATCATTACTCAAAGAATGCCCTTTTTCTTATGTTTTCTATTCGCCTTTAAACCTATAATAGAGACCAACACGTCAACTTATAAGTCACTTATATAGACAGAGTATCAGTTACGAAAGTGTCTAGCCAGTTGAATTCTTATTTTAAAGTTAATAACAATACTTTTAAATCAATGGAAAAAAGCCATCGCCTCCGGGAAAGATTTTAAGAAATTTTCTTAAATTTGTCAAATAAAGGTCTACTCATAGTCGACCCTTCAGAGCGGACACGGTGTCATTTTTCATGAGGAAAAAATGGATAAATTTGCAAATGGTTTGGTTTTATCAGGGCCTTGTTTGTTGGAAACGCGACCTTCATTCATTTAAAAGTAATAAATTCTTCAATCATTACAAAAAGAATGCTCTTTTTCTTATGTTTTCTGTTCGCCTTTAAACCTATAATAGAGACCAACACGTCAACTTATAAGTCACTTATATAGACAGAGTATCAGTTACGAAAGTGTCTAGCAAGTTAAATTCTTATTTTAAAGTTAATTACAATACTTTTAAATCAATGGAAAAAAGCCATCGCCTCCGGGAAAGATTTTAAGAAATTTTCTTAAATTTGTCAAATAAAGGTCAACTCATAGTCGACCCTTCAGAGCGGACACGGTGTCATTTTTCATGAGGAAAAAATGGATAAATTTGCAAATGGTTTGGTTTTATCAGGGCCTTGTTTGTTGGAAACGCGACCTTCATTCATTTAAAAGTAATAAATTCTTCAATCAATACAAAAAGAATGCTCTTTTTCTTATGTTTTCTGTTCGCCTTTAAACCTATATTAGAGTCCAACACGTCAACTTATAATTCACTAATAGAGACAGAGTATCAGTTACGAAAGTGTCTAGCCAGTTGAATTCTTATTTTAAAGTTAATTGCAATACTTTTAAATCAATGAAAAAAAGCCATCGCCTCAGGGAATGATTTTAAGAAATTTTCTTAAATTTGTCAAATAAAGGTCAACTCATAGTCGACCCTTCAGAGCGGACACGGTGTCATTTTTCATGAGGAAAAAATGGATAAATTTGCAAATGGTTTGGTTTTATCAGGGCCTTGTTTGTTTGAAACGCGACCATCATTCATTTAAAAGTAATAAATTCTTCAATCATTACTAAAAGAATACTCTTTTTCTTATGTTTTCTGTTCGCCTTTAAACCTATATTAGAGACCAACACGTCAACTTATAATTCACTAATAGAGACAGAGTATCAGTTACGAAAGTGTCTAGCCAGTTGAATTCTTATTTTAAAGTTAATTGCAATACTTTTAAATCAATGAAAAAAAGCCATCGCCTTAGGGAAAGATTTTAAGAAATTTTCTTAAAATTGTCAAATAAAGGTCAACTCATAGTCGACCCTTCAGAGCGGACACGGTGTCATTTTTCATGAGGAAAAAATGGATAAATTTGCAAATGGTTTGGTTATATCAGGGCCTAGTTTGTTGAAAACGCGACCTTCATTCATTTAAAAGTAATAAATTCTACAATCATTACTCAAAGAATGCCCTTTTTCTTATGTTTTCTATTCGCCTTTAAACCTATAATAGAGACCAACACGTCAACTTATAAGTCACTTATATAGACAGAGTATCAGTTACGAAAGTGTCTAGCCAGTTGAATTCTTATTTTAAAGTTAATTACAATACTTTTAAATCAATGGAAAAAAGCCATCGCCTCCGGGAAAGATTTTAAGAAATTTTCTTAAATTTGTCAAATAAAGGTCTACTCATAGTCGACCCTTCAGAGCGGACACGGTGTCATTTTTCATGAGGAAAAAATGGATAAATTTGCAAATGGTTTGGTTTTATCAGGGCCTTGTTTGTTGGAAACGCGACCTTCATTCATTTAAAAGTAATAAATTCTTCAATCATTACAAAAAGAATGCTCTTTTTCTTATGTTTTCTGTTCGCCTTTAAACCTATATTAGAGTTTTTTTTAAATGAAGTATATTTATTTGAGTGAAGTTACAAGTCCAGCCAACTCCAAACGGAGTTATCGGCCGGTGCTTATTTGACTGGAAAGCAAGACTTAAAAGCCAGGCAATCCAGTTCTATACACATTGTTTTACATGCGAATTTTTACAAGATAAAAATGTCAACTAAATATTATAGAAGTGACAAAAACCATTTTTTAATATGAAATTTAACAGAATTTTTTGAATCAAGATTTTTTAGATTTGGTGGTAAAGCATTCCACAGTCTGGGAAAAGAAAATTCAAACGTGCGATCAAAATATTTGTTTACACTGGGCGGCATAACAAGAGGATCCAATTGGGACATTCTTGTTTCATATTGATGCATTCGTGGCACGCCACGATTTTCGTCAAAGTATTTCAAGCAATGTACATTCAGATCATAAATTTTATTGACAGGCATTATGTTCCAAAACTTGAACAAATTATCGACTGAATTTTTTTGTTTACGAGTACACATTTTATATAACACTTTTTCTTGCAAGTTACGCACAGCAGTTAAATTTGCGGATCCCCAAGCAGGGATTCCGTAGTTCAAATAAGAGTGGGCAAGAGAGAAATACATTATTCTGCGTGTGTTGTGATTGAGGTGCGCTTTTATAAAATTGAATTCTCTTATAACATTTCTCAATTTGCCGGAAATGTGCTGTAAATGATATTTCCACGAAAAATCTTGGTCCAAGTGTAGACCAAGATATTTTGTTTTTTCAACTTGCGACAGTGTTCCGCATTTACAGCCAATTGAGAAATTGTGTAAACATGTATATTCATGGCAAATAATTTTTAACTTATTGTTCAGTCTAATGTTTGGATGGCAAAAGTGCAAACTAACAGTCTTTTTTTCATTGATCATTAGACCATTATCATGACACCATTCAGTAATTATATTAAACTCGGACTGAATCACATCATGACAAATAGCAAAATTTTCATGTGCAAATAAAATTACTATATCATCAGCAAATACAAATATTATGCATTTTTTTAACATTGGCACGAGATCATTTATAAACAGAAGGAACAGAATTGGACCCAAAATTGAGCCTTGAGGAACTCCCGAATTTACTTCAAATTCCTCACTGTTTTCGTTATTTACACGGACATAAAATATGCGCTCAGAAAGGAAATTTATTAAGAGCTGCAGAAAAGGGCCATTTATACCAAAATACTTTAATTTTTCTGCTAATTTTTTATACAAAAGTACGTCAAAGGCCTTTTTAAGGTCAATGAAGATTGCCGTCACGTGTTTATTTTCGCCCAAGTTTTTATTTATAAAATTAGCAAAATTACCAAACAGCTCGTTAACACATTTCCCTTTTTGAAAAGCATATTGTCGCTCATCAATCATTTTAAATTCTTTCAAATATTTAGTCAAATTAATTTCAATGAAGCGCTCAAAGATTTTATCAAAAACCGGCAAAATTGAGATGGGGCGATAATTTTCAAATTTTTTGTGATCAGAGTTTTTATAAATCGGTCGAATAATTGCACTTTTTAAACATTTGGGATATTGTGAGGTTTCAATGCATTTGTTTATAACGGAGGAAATAATGTTGGCGAGAGAGCAGCCAGCACTCTGCACATCACGCACAGAAACGCCGTCCACTCCCGGGCCTTTGTTTTTATTGAGACTCTGAATAATTGCCGCGACTTGTGTGTGTGTGGCGCGCGGCAGGCGCATGCTTTGCATCGCCATCGGGCGCTGCTCCGCAGACCTGACCGCTTCAAAATCACAAATATGTGTACTCATTAGCGGCGCATCCGCAAATTGTTTACCAAAGCCTTCTAATATTTCCGGCAGAGAGAATTTTTTCGACATGAAGCGTGTTATTGTAGTGTCAATGGAAGAGGTTGCTCGGCCAAGCAATCTATTCAAGTTTTGCCACGTAAGTCTAATGTTGCCTTGACAAGTATTAAAAACTTTAAGATTGAAATTAATTTCTGCATTTCGCAATTTGTTATTTACTTTATTCCTAAATTTTTTATACTCGTCAGCATGTTTTTTGTTTGTCGGATTGCTTTTCATTTTTTTATATAATCGCGTTCTCTCTTTAATTATTTCTTTATGGTGTGGTGTTATCCATAGTTTATCAATTCTTTTTTTAGTATTGTGTATTATCGTTTTTTGAACAGTATTTACATCTTTTAAATTTTGTATAATAGTGGAGCAATTTTTCAGAGTCTCATTCGGATTATTTTCAACCACGCAGCGATTCCAATCAAAAGTTGATAAATCTTGATTGACAACTTTGAAATCAGTATAATTATACTTTTCAACTTTAGGGCCTCCGGAATGGTCATAAACTAAGGTTGAAATCGCATTGTGATCGGAGGCGTCGCATTCAATTACCGCGGAAATATTTTCAAAATTGTTAAGGCGCGCAAAAATATGGTCAATTAAAGTAGACGAAAAGTTTGATCCAGAGACGGCTTCTCTAGTGGGAAACGAAATGCACTGAGTAAAACCAAATTCTGCGGCAATATTGTGAAGGCGGTCAACTATTGTGTCTGTAGTGTCGAGCAAATTTATGTTTATATCTCCGCAGACGACGAAATTTTTAAAAGTGTTTGTTTTCTCTAGAAAAATGTTAAATTCGTTCAGGAATTGGACTTTATTTTGTGACGGTGGTCGATAAAGAGCTGCCACAACAATTTCTTTGTTTATTTTTATTGTCAAACTTTCTGAGCAGCTAAAATCGAAATCCAGCTCTTCAATTATGAACGAGTCTTTTACAAAAATTAAAATTCCACCTCCACGACCTATTTCTCTTGTTTTTGCAATTGATTTGAAACCTTTTAAAGTGAATTTGTTTATGTCATTTTCTTTGCAGTTTATTTCGGAGAAAATTAAAATGTCAATTTTGTATATTTCACTTTGAAATGAGGCACAGAATGAATTAAAGTTTTTGAATATTGATCTTATATTTAAATGGAAAATTGAGTATTTAACAAAAGAATTTGAGTTTAAATGAAAATTTTTTGCGTCAAACCAAAAATCATTTATGGAATTGCTCTTTAAGCAAACAGCCATTTAACAAAAAAATAAAATCTGTTCTTGTGTGTTGTGTTTAACTTAAAGCTAAATGTGCGCGGTCGCAACATTGAAGTCCATCTTGGTGCGAATGTCGTCCTCGCATCGGATTCGGACAAGGGCACCAAGACGTTCACTATGACGGGCAAAGATTTTCCCGTCCTTAACCCAAACAAACTTAAACCCTTTTTCAGCGGCAGCGTTACGCGTGAGGAAGAGGAGTCGGCGGTGGTAGGGGGTCAGCTGTTCATACACACGAATGTTCGGAGGGTCATCACGTCGGCGGCGCTGAGCGGGCGGGTTGGAGGCGGCAGCTTCAGCAGCAGTGCTCGGCGGAGGGGCGCGAGGGGGACCAGCGGTCGGCTGGCTGCTGCCCTCGGGCCAAGTCATCCTCAGCAGATTCTTCTTCCCACCCAGCCAGGCCTTCCTGGCGCTTTCGGCCTTGAACTTGACGACACAATAGCCCGCGCGACCTCGACCACCAGACGCCCGAGGGGGGATCTCGGGAATCCAGTAAGCGTCCGACACGGTGTCGCACACCGGCGGTGCTCCGATTAGGTCGGCCAGAATTTGCAGTTTGGCGCGCGGGTCATCCTCTTTCTTGAAAGGCATTCCATGCACTTCCACCGCGTCTTGCAGTGATGACTGCTCAAGTTGGTGCACGCGGCCTTGCAGTTGGTTCAGGGCCGCTTCTTTTTCGTGCAGTTTCTCGTACACGCTATCGAGGCCCTTTCTCAGTTCGACGTTCAGGGCCTTTTGTTCTTTTACGTCTTTAAGCAGTGTGTCGTACTGCGAACTGAGAAATTGGACGGAGGCCTCGACAGCGGTCAGCCGCTCCAGCAGCGCCTTCTCGGAGGCGGCCACGCGCTCCTCGATGGCGTTCGAGCGCGTGTTGAAGGCGGCCAGCAAGGTGGCCTCCATGGCCGCAAGCTGGTCGGCAAGGGGCATCTCGTCGTCGCCGACGTCGGAGCCCTCCTGCGAGCTGGCGTCCGATTTGCAGACGCTGCAGGTCCACTGGAGATTCGGTCCGCGGCGTTTTTTGGCACAACTCGGGTGAGCGACGGCCACGAGGCAAACTTTGCACTTAATTGAGTCTTTGACGATAACCACTTTGCACACGTTACACTGAGAGGACATCAGAAAAAAACTCACGTGTACAAATTGGCGACTCTGTAACACAGTCTTCTCCTAGGAACAGGGCTAGTCGAGCGGACGGACGGAGCAATACGAAAACACGTCCGCTCGCCCCTGGATCGCTAGGCAGACTGAGTCCAACACGTCAACTTATAATTCACTAATAGAGACAGAGTATCAGTTACGAAAGTGTCTAGCCAGTTGAATTCTTATTTTAAAGTTAATTGCAATACTTTTAAATCAATGAAAAAAAGCCATCGCCTCAGGGAATGATTTTAAGAAATTTTCTTAAATTTGTCAAATAAAGGTCAACTCATAGTCGACCCTTCAGAGCGGACACGGTGTCATTTTTCATGAGGAAAAAATGGATAAATTTGCAAATGGTTTGGTTTTATCAGGGCCTTGTTTGTTTGAAACGCGACCATCATTCATTTAAAAGTAATAAATTCTTCAATCATTACTAAAAGAATACTCTTTTTCTTATGTTTTCTGTTCGCCTTTAAACCTATATTAGAGACCAACACGTCAACTTATAATTCACTAATAGAGACAGAGTATCAGTTACGAAAGTGTCTAGCCAGTTGAATTCTTATTTTAAAGTTAATTGCAATACTTTTAAATCAATGAAAAAAAGCCATCGCCTTAGGGAAAGATTTTAAGAAATTTTCTTAAAATTGTCAAATAAAGGTCAACTCATAGTCGACCCTTCAGAGCGGACACGGTGTCATTTTTCATGAGGAAAAAATGGATAAATTTGCAAATGGTTTGGTTATATCAGGGCCTAGTTTGTTGAAAACGCGACCTTCATTCATTTAAAAGTAATAAATTCTACAATCATTACTCAAAGAATGCCCTTTTTCTTATGTTTTCTATTCGCCTTTAAACCTATAATATAGACCAACACGTCAACTTATAAGTCACTTATATAGACAGAGTATCAGTTACGAAAGTGTCTAGCCAGTTGAATTCTTATTTTAAAGTTAATTACAATACTTTTAAATCAATTGAAAAAAGCCATCGCCTCCGGGAAAGATTTTAAGAAATTTTCTTAAATTTGTCAAATAAAGGTCAACTCATAGTCGACCCTTCAGAGCGGACACGGTGTCATTTTTCATGAGGAAAAAATGGATAAATTTGCAAATGGTTTGGTTTTATCAGGGCCTTGTTTGTTGGAAACGCGACCTTCATTCATTTAAAAGTAATAAATTCTTCAATCATTACAAAAAGAATGCTCTTTTTCATATGTTTTCTGTTCGCCTTTAAACCTATATTAGAGACCAAAACGTCAACTTATAATTCACTAATAGAGACAGAGTATTAGTTACGAAAGTGTCTAGCCAGTTGAATTCTTATTTTAAAGTTAATTGCAATACTTTTAAATCAATGAAAAAAAGCCATCGCCTTAGGGAAAGATTTTAAGAAATTTTCTTAAAATTGTCAAATAAAGGTCAACTCATAGTCGACCTTCAGAGCGGACACGGTGTCATTTTTCATGAGGAAAAAATGGATAAATTTGCAAATGGTTTGGTTATATCAGGGCCTAGTTTGTTGAAAACGCGACCTTCATTCATTTAAAAGTTATAAATTCTACAATCATTACTCAAAGAATGCCCTTTTTCTTATGTTTTCTATTCGCCTTTAAACCTATAATAGAGACCAACACGTCAACTTATAAGTCACTTATATAGACAGAGTATCAGTTACGAAAGTGTCTAGCCAGTTAAATTCTTA
Source organism: Neocloeon triangulifer (assembly GCF_031216515.1). Lineage (NCBI taxonomy): Eukaryota > Metazoa > Arthropoda > Insecta > Ephemeroptera > Baetidae > Neocloeon > Neocloeon triangulifer. The sequence continues at coordinate 1,421,913 of NW_026775555.1, read as the reverse complement.
TTTTAAAGTTAATTACAATACTTTTAAATCAATGGAAAAAAGCCATCGCCTCCGGGAAAGATTTTAAGAAATTTTCTTAAATTTGTCAAATAAAGGTCAACTCATAGTCGACCCTTCAGAGCGGACACGGTGTCATTTTTCATGAGGAAAAAATGGATAAATTTGCAAATGGTTTGGTTTTATCAGGGCCTTGTTTGTTGGAAACGCGACCTTCATTCATTTAAAAGTAATAAATTCTTCAATCATTACAAAAAGAATGCTCTTTTTCTTATGTTTTCTGTTCGCCTTTAAACCTATATTAGAGACCAACACGTCAACTTATAATTCACTAATAGAGACAGAGTATCAGTTACGAAAGTGTCTAGCCAGTTGAATTCTTATTTTAAAGTTAATTACAATACTTTTAAATCAATGGAAAAAAGCCATCGCCTCCGGGAAAGATTTTAAGAAATTTTCTTAAATTTGTCAAATAAAGGTCAACTCATAGTCGACCCTTCAGAGCGGACACGGTGTCATTTTTCATGAGGATAAAATGGATAAATTTGCAAATGGTTTTGTTTTATCAGGGCCTAGTTTGTTGAAAACGCGACCTTCATTCATTTAAAAGTAATAAATTCTACAATCATTACTCAAAGAATGCCCTTTTTCTTATGTTTTCTATTCGCCTTTAAACCTATAATAGAGACCAACACGTCAACTTATAAGTCACTTATATAGACAGAGTATCAGTTACGAAAGTGTCTAGCCAGTTGAATTCTTATTTTAAAGTTAATTACAAAACTTTGAAATCTATGGAAAAAAGCCATCGCATCCGGGAAAGATTTTATGAAAATTTCTTAATTTTGTCAAATAAAGGTCAACTCATAGTCGACCCTTCAGAGCGGACACGGTGTCATTTTTCATGAGGAAAAAATGGATAAATTTGCAAATGGTTTGGTTATATCAGGGCCTAGTTTGTTGAAAACGCGACCTTCATTCATTTAAAAGTTATAAATTCTACAATCATTACTCAAAGAATGCCCTTTTTCTTATGTTTTCTATTCGCCTTTAAACCTATAATAGAGACCAACACGTCAACTTATAAGTCACTTATATAGACAGAGTATCAGTTACGAAAGTGTCTAGCCAGTTAAATTCTTATTTTAAAGTTAATTACAATACTTTTAAATCAATGGAAAAAAGCCATCGCCTCCGGGAAAGATTTTAAGAAATTTTCTTAAATTTGTCAAATAAAGGTCAACTCATAGTCGACCCTTCAGAGCGGACACGGTGTAATTTTTCATGAGGAAAAAATGGATAAATTTGCAAATGGTTTGGTTTTATCAGGGCCTTGTTTGTTGGAAACGCGACCTTCATTCATTTAAAAGTAATAAATTCTTCAATCATTACAAAAAGAATGCTCTTTTTCTTATGTTTTCTGTTCGCCTTTAAACCTATATTAGAGTCCAACACGTCAACTTATAATTCACTAATAGAGACAGAGTATCAGTTACGAAAGTGTCTAGCCAGTTGAATTCTTATTTTAAAGTTAATTGCAATACTTTTAAATCAATGAAAAAAAGCCATCGCCTCAGGGAATGATTTTAAGAAATTTTCTTAAATTTGTCAAATAAAGGTCAACTCATAGTCGACCCTTCAGAGCGGACACGGTGTCATTTTTCATGAGGAAAAAATGGATAAATTTGCAAATGGTTTGGTTTTATCAGGGCCTTGTTTGTTTGAAACGCGACCATCATTCATTTAAAAGTAATAAATTCTTCAATCATTACTAAAAGAATACTCTTTTTCTTATGTTTTCTGTTCGCCTTTAAACCTATATTAGAGACCAACACGTCAACTTATAATTCACTAATAGAGACAGAGTATCAGTTACGAAAGTGTCTAGCCAGTTGAATTCTTATTTTAAAGTTAATTGCAATACTTTTAAATCAATGAAAAAAAGCCATCGCCTTAGGGAAAGATTTTAAGAAATTTTCTTAAAATTGTCAAATAAAGGTCAACTCATAGTCGACCCTTCAGAGCGGACACGGTGTCATTTTTCATGAGGAAAAAATGGATAAATTTGCAAATGGTTTGGTTATATCAGGGCCTAGTTTGTTGAAAACGCGACCTTCATCATTTAAAAGTAATAAATTCTACAATCATTACTCAAAGAATGCCCTTTTTCTTATGTTTTCTATTCGCCTTTAAACCTATAATAGAGACCAACACGTCAATTAATAAGTCACTTATATAGACAGAGTATCAGTTACGAAAGTGTCTAGCCAGTTGAATTCTTATTTTAAAGTTAATAACAATACTTTTAAATCAATGGAAAAAAGCCATCGCCTCCGGGAAAGATTTTAAGAAATTTTCTTAAATTTGTCAAATAAAGGTCTACTCATAGTCGACCCTTCAGAGCGGACACGGTGTCATTTTTCATGAGGAAAAAATGGATAAATTTGCAAATGGTTTGGTTTTATCAGGGCCTTGTTTGTTGGAAACGCGACCTTCATTCATTTAAAAGTAATAAATTCTTCAATCATTACAAAAAGAATGCTCTTTTTCTTATGTTTTCTGTTCGCCTTTAAACCTATAATAGAGACCAACACGTCAACTTATAAGTCACTTATATAGACAGAGTATCAGTTACGAAAGTGTCTAGCAAGTTAAATTCTTATTTTAAAGTTAATTACAATACTTTTAAATCAATGGAAAAAAGCCATCGCCTCCGGGAAAGATTTTAAGAAATTTTCTTAAATTTGTCAAATAAAGGTCAACTCATAGTCGACCCTTCAGAGCGGACACGGTGTCATTTTTCATGAGGAAAAAATGGATAAATTTGCAAATGGTTTGGTTTTATCAGGGCCTTGTTTGTTGGAAACGCGACCTTCATTCATTTAAAAGTAATAAATTCTTCAATCAATACAAAAAGAATGCTCTTTTTCTTATGTTTTCTGTTCGCCTTTAAACCTATATTAGAGTCCAACACGTCAACTTATAATTCACTAATAGAGACAGAGTATCAGTTACGAAAGTGTCTAGCCAGTTGAATTCTTATTTTAAAGTTAATTGCAATACTTTTAAATCAATGAAAAAAAGCCATCGCCTCAGGGAATGATTTTAAGAAATTTTCTTAAATTTGTCAAATAAAGGTCAACTCATAGTCGACCCTTCAGAGCGGACACGGTGTCATTTTTCATGAGGAAAAAATGGATAAATTTGCAAATGGTTTGGTTTTATCAGGGCCTTGTTTGTTTGAAACGCGACCATCATTCATTTAAAAGTAATAAATTCTTCAATCATTACTAAAAGAATACTCTTTTTCTTATGTTTTCTGTTCGCCTTTAAACCTATATTAGAGACCAACACGTCAACTTATAATTCACTAATAGAGACAGAGTATCAGTTACGAAAGTGTCTAGCCAGTTGAATTCTTATTTTAAAGTTAATTGCAATACTTTTAAATCAATGAAAAAAAGCCATCGCCTTAGGGAAAGATTTTAAGAAATTTTCTTAAAATTGTCAAATAAAGGTCAACTCATAGTCGACCCTTCAGAGCGGACACGGTGTCATTTTTCATGAGGAAAAAATGGATAAATTTGCAAATGGTTTGGTTATATCAGGGCCTAGTTTGTTGAAAACGCGACCTTCATTCATTTAAAAGTAATAAATTCTACAATCATTACTCAAAGAATGCCCTTTTTCTTATGTTTTCTATTCGCCTTTAAACCTATAATAGAGACCAACACGTCAACTTATAAGTCACTTATATAGACAGAGTATCAGTTACGAAAGTGTCTAGCCAGTTGAATTCTTATTTTAAAGTTAATTACAATACTTTTAAATCAATGGAAAAAAGCCATCGCCTCCGGGAAAGATTTTAAGAAATTTTCTTAAATTTGTCAAATAAAGGTCTACTCATAGTCGACCCTTCAGAGCGGACACGGTGTCATTTTTCATGAGGAAAAAATGGATAAATTTGCAAATGGTTTGGTTTTATCAGGGCCTTGTTTGTTGGAAACGCGACCTTCATTCATTTAAAAGTAATAAATTCTTCAATCATTACAAAAAGAATGCTCTTTTTCTTATGTTTTCTGTTCGCCTTTAAACCTATATTAGAGTTTTTTTTAAATGAAGTATATTTATTTGAGTGAAGTTACAAGTCCAGCCAACTCCAAACGGAGTTATCGGCCGGTGCTTATTTGACTGGAAAGCAAGACTTAAAAGCCAGGCAATCCAGTTCTATACACATTGTTTTACATGCGAATTTTTACAAGATAAAAATGTCAACTAAATATTATAGAAGTGACAAAAACCATTTTTTAATATGAAATTTAACAGAATTTTTTGAATCAAGATTTTTTAGATTTGGTGGTAAAGCATTCCACAGTCTGGGAAAAGAAAATTCAAACGTGCGATCAAAATATTTGTTTACACTGGGCGGCATAACAAGAGGATCCAATTGGGACATTCTTGTTTCATATTGATGCATTCGTGGCACGCCACGATTTTCGTCAAAGTATTTCAAGCAATGTACATTCAGATCATAAATTTTATTGACAGGCATTATGTTCCAAAACTTGAACAAATTATCGACTGAATTTTTTTGTTTACGAGTACACATTTTATATAACACTTTTTCTTGCAAGTTACGCACAGCAGTTAAATTTGCGGATCCCCAAGCAGGGATTCCGTAGTTCAAATAAGAGTGGGCAAGAGAGAAATACATTATTCTGCGTGTGTTGTGATTGAGGTGCGCTTTTATAAAATTGAATTCTCTTATAACATTTCTCAATTTGCCGGAAATGTGCTGTAAATGATATTTCCACGAAAAATCTTGGTCCAAGTGTAGACCAAGATATTTTGTTTTTTCAACTTGCGACAGTGTTCCGCATTTACAGCCAATTGAGAAATTGTGTAAACATGTATATTCATGGCAAATAATTTTTAACTTATTGTTCAGTCTAATGTTTGGATGGCAAAAGTGCAAACTAACAGTCTTTTTTTCATTGATCATTAGACCATTATCATGACACCATTCAGTAATTATATTAAACTCGGACTGAATCACATCATGACAAATAGCAAAATTTTCATGTGCAAATAAAATTACTATATCATCAGCAAATACAAATATTATGCATTTTTTTAACATTGGCACGAGATCATTTATAAACAGAAGGAACAGAATTGGACCCAAAATTGAGCCTTGAGGAACTCCCGAATTTACTTCAAATTCCTCACTGTTTTCGTTATTTACACGGACATAAAATATGCGCTCAGAAAGGAAATTTATTAAGAGCTGCAGAAAAGGGCCATTTATACCAAAATACTTTAATTTTTCTGCTAATTTTTTATACAAAAGTACGTCAAAGGCCTTTTTAAGGTCAATGAAGATTGCCGTCACGTGTTTATTTTCGCCCAAGTTTTTATTTATAAAATTAGCAAAATTACCAAACAGCTCGTTAACACATTTCCCTTTTTGAAAAGCATATTGTCGCTCATCAATCATTTTAAATTCTTTCAAATATTTAGTCAAATTAATTTCAATGAAGCGCTCAAAGATTTTATCAAAAACCGGCAAAATTGAGATGGGGCGATAATTTTCAAATTTTTTGTGATCAGAGTTTTTATAAATCGGTCGAATAATTGCACTTTTTAAACATTTGGGATATTGTGAGGTTTCAATGCATTTGTTTATAACGGAGGAAATAATGTTGGCGAGAGAGCAGCCAGCACTCTGCACATCACGCACAGAAACGCCGTCCACTCCCGGGCCTTTGTTTTTATTGAGACTCTGAATAATTGCCGCGACTTGTGTGTGTGTGGCGCGCGGCAGGCGCATGCTTTGCATCGCCATCGGGCGCTGCTCCGCAGACCTGACCGCTTCAAAATCACAAATATGTGTACTCATTAGCGGCGCATCCGCAAATTGTTTACCAAAGCCTTCTAATATTTCCGGCAGAGAGAATTTTTTCGACATGAAGCGTGTTATTGTAGTGTCAATGGAAGAGGTTGCTCGGCCAAGCAATCTATTCAAGTTTTGCCACGTAAGTCTAATGTTGCCTTGACAAGTATTAAAAACTTTAAGATTGAAATTAATTTCTGCATTTCGCAATTTGTTATTTACTTTATTCCTAAATTTTTTATACTCGTCAGCATGTTTTTTGTTTGTCGGATTGCTTTTCATTTTTTTATATAATCGCGTTCTCTCTTTAATTATTTCTTTATGGTGTGGTGTTATCCATAGTTTATCAATTCTTTTTTTAGTATTGTGTATTATCGTTTTTTGAACAGTATTTACATCTTTTAAATTTTGTATAATAGTGGAGCAATTTTTCAGAGTCTCATTCGGATTATTTTCAACCACGCAGCGATTCCAATCAAAAGTTGATAAATCTTGATTGACAACTTTGAAATCAGTATAATTATACTTTTCAACTTTAGGGCCTCCGGAATGGTCATAAACTAAGGTTGAAATCGCATTGTGATCGGAGGCGTCGCATTCAATTACCGCGGAAATATTTTCAAAATTGTTAAGGCGCGCAAAAATATGGTCAATTAAAGTAGACGAAAAGTTTGATCCAGAGACGGCTTCTCAAGTGGGAAACGAAATGCACTGAGTAAAACCAAATTCTGCGGCAATATTGTGAAGGCGGTCAACTATTGTGTCTGTAGTGTCGAGCAAATTTATGTTTATATCTCCGCAGACGACGAAATTTTTAAAAGTGTTTGTTTTCTCTAGAAAAATGTTAAATTCGTTCAGGAATTGGACTTTATTTTGTGACGGTGGTCGATAAAGAGCTGCCACAACAATTTCTTTGTTTATTTTTATTGTCAAACTTTCTGAGCAGCTAAAATCGAAATCCAGCTCTTCAATTATGAACGAGTCTTTTACAAAAATTAAAATTCCACCTCCACGACCTATTTCTCTTGTTTTTGCAATTGATTTGAAACCTTTTAAAGTGAATTTGTTTATGTCATTTTCTTTGCAGTTTATTTCGGAGAAAATTAAAATGTCAATTTTGTATATTTCACTTTGAAATGAGGCACAGAATGAATTAAAGTTTTTGAATATTGATCTTATATTTAAATGGAAAATTGAGTATTTAACAAAAGAATTTGAGTTTAAATGAAAATTTTTTGCGTCAAACCAAAAATCATTTATGGAATTGCTCTTTAAGCAAACAGCCATTTAACAAAAAAATAAAATCTGTTCTTGTGTGTTGTGTTTAACTTAAAGCTAAATGTGCGCGGTCGCAACATTGAAGTCCATCTTGGTGCGAATGTCGTCCTCGCATCGGATTCGGACAAGGGCACCAAGACGTTCACTATGACGGGCAAAGATTTTCCCGTCCTTAACCCAAACAAACTTAAACCCTTTTTCAGCGGCAGCGTTACGCGTGAGGAAGAGGAGTCGGCGGTGGTAGGGGGTCAGCTGTTCATACACACGAATGTTCGGAGGGTCATCACGTCGGCGGCGCTGAGCGGGCGGGTTGGAGGCGGCAGCTTCAGCAGCAGTGCTCGGCGGAGGGGCGCGAGGGGGACCAGCGGTCGGCTGGCTGCTGCCCTCGGGCCAAGTCATCCTCAGCAGATTCTTCTTCCCACCCAGCCAGGCCTTCCTGGCGCTTTCGGCCTTGAACTTGACGACACAATAGCCCGCGCGACCTCGACCACCAGACGCCCGAGGGGGGATCTCGGGAATCCAGTAAGCGTCCGACACGGTGTCGCACACCGGCGGTGCTCCGATTAGGTCGGCCAGAATTTGCAGTTTGGCGCGCGGGTCATCCTCTTTCTTGAAAGGCATTCCATGCACTTCCACCGCGTCTTGCAGTGATGACTGCTCAAGTTGGTGCACGCGGCCTTGCAGTTGGTTCAGGGCCGCTTCTTTTTCGTGCAGTTTCTCGTACACGCTATCGAGGCCCTTTCTCAGTTCGACGTTCAGGGCCTTTTGTTCTTTTACGTCTTTAAGCAGTGTGTCGTACTGCGAACTGAGAAATTGGACGGAGGCCTCGACAGCGGTCAGCCGCTCCAGCAGCGCCTTCTCGGAGGCGGCCACGCGCTCCTCGATGGCGTTCGAGCGCGTGTTGAAGGCGGCCAGCAAGGTGGCCTCCATGGCCGCAAGCTGGTCGGCAAGGGGCATCTCGTCGTCGCCGACGTCGGAGCCCTCCTGCGAGCTGGCGTCCGATTTGCAGACGCTGCAGGTCCACTGGAGATTCGGTCCGCGGCGTTTTTTGGCACAACTCGGGTGAGCGACGGCCACGAGGCAAACTTTGCACTTAATTGAGTCTTTGACGATAACCACTTTGCACACGTTACACTGAGAGGACATCAGAAAAAAACTCACGTGTACAAATTGGCGACTCTGTAACACAGTCTTCTCCTAGGAACAGGGCTAGTCGAGCGGACGGACGGAGCAATACGAAAACACGTCCGCTCGCCCCTGGATCGCTAGGCAGACTGAGTCCAACACGTCAACTTATAATTCACTAATAGAGACAGAGTATCAGTTACGAAAGTGTCTAGCCAGTTGAATTCTTATTTTAAAGTTAATTGCAATACTTTTAAATCAATGAAAAAAAGCCATCGCCTCAGGGAATGATTTTAAGAAATTTTCTTAAATTTGTCAAATAAAGGTCAACTCATAGTCGACCCTTCAGAGCGGACACGGTGTCATTTTTCATGAGGAAAAAATGGATAAATTTGCAAATGGTTTGGTTTTATCAGGGCCTTGTTTGTTTGAAACGCGACCATCATTCATTTAAAAGTAATAAATTCTTCAATCATTACTAAAAGAATACTCTTTTTCTTATGTTTTCTGTTCGCCTTTAAACCTATATTAGAGACCAACACGTCAACTTATAATTCACTAATAGAGACAGAGTATCAGTTACGAAAGTGTCTAGCCAGTTGAATTCTTATTTTAAAGTTAATTGCAATACTTTTAAATCAATGAAAAAAAGCCATCGCCTTAGGGAAAGATTTTAAGAAATTTTCTTAAAATTGTCAAATAAAGGTCAACTCATAGTCGACCCTTCAGAGCGGACACGGTGTCATTTTTCATGAGGAAAAAATGGATAAATTTGCAAATGGTTTGGTTATATCAGGGCCTAGTTTGTTGAAAACGCGACCTTCATTCATTTAAAAGTAATAAATTCTACAATCATTACTCAAAGAATGCCCTTTTTCTTATGTTTTCTATTCGCCTTTAAACCTATAATATAGACCAACACGTCAACTTATAAGTCACTTATATAGACAGAGTATCAGTTACGAAAGTGTCTAGCCAGTTGAATTCTTATTTTAAAGTTAATTACAATACTTTTAAATCAATTGAAAAAAGCCATCGCCTCCGGGAAAGATTTTAAGAAATTTTCTTAAATTTGTCAAATAAAGGTCAACTCATAGTCGACCCTTCAGAGCGGACACGGTGTCATTTTTCATGAGGAAAAAATGGATAAATTTGCAAATGGTTTGGTTTTATCAGGGCCTTGTTTGTTGGAAACGCGACCTTCATTCATTTAAAAGTAATAAATTCTTCAATCATTACAAAAAGAATGCTCTTTTTCATATGTTTTCTGTTCGCCTTTAAACCTATATTAGAGACCAAAACGTCAACTTATAATTCACTAATAGAGACAGAGTATTAGTTACGAAAGTGTCTAGCCAGTTGAATTCTTATTTTAAAGTTAATTGCAATACTTTTAAATCAATGAAAAAAAGCCATCGCCTCAGGGAATGATTTTAAGAAATTTTCTTAAATTTGTCAAATAAAGGTCAACTCATAGTCGACCCTTCAGAGCGGACACGGTGTCATTTTTCATGAGGAAAAAATGGATAAATTTGCAAATGGTTTGGTTTTATCAGGGCCTTGTTTGTTTGAAACGAGACCATCATTCATTTAAAAGTAATAAATTCTTCAATCATTACTAAAAGAATACTCTTTTTCTTATGTTTTCTGTTCGCCTTTAAACCTATATTAGAGACCAACACGTCAACTTATAATTCACTAATAGAGACAGAGTATCAGTTACGAAAGTGTCTAGCCAGTTGAATTCTTATTTTAAAGTTAATTGCAATACTTTTAAATCAATGAAAAAAAGCCATCGCCTTAGGGAAAGATTTTAAGAAATTTTCTTAAAATTGTCAAATAAAGGTCAACTCATAGTCGACCTTCAGAGCGGACACGGTGTCATTTTTCATGAGGAAAAAATGGATAAATTTGCAAATGGTTTGGTTATATCAGGGCCTAGTTTGTTGAAAACGCGACCATCATTCATTTAAAAGTAATAAATTCTTCAATCATTACTAAAAGAATGCTCTTTTTCTTATGTTTTCTGTTCGCCTTTAAACCTATATTAGAGACCAACACGTCAACTTATAATTCACTAATAGAGACAGAGTATCAGTTACGAAAGTGTCTAGCCAGTTGAATTCTTATTTTAAAGTTAATTACAATACTTTTAAATGTATGGAAAAAAGCCATCGCATCCGGGAAAGATTTTATGAAAATTTCTTAAATTCGTCAAATAAAGGTCAACTCATAGTCGACCCTTCAGAGCGGACACGGTGTCATTTTTCATGAGGAAAAAATGGATAAATTTGCAAATGGTTTGGTTATATCAGAGCCTAGTTTGTTGAAAACGCGACCTTCATTCATTTAAAAGTATTAAATTCTTCAATCATTACTAAAAGAATGCTCTTTTTCTTATGTTTTCTATTCGCCTTTAAACCTATATTAGAGACCAACACGTCAACTTATAATTCACTAATAGAGACAGAGTATCAGTTACGAAAGTGTCTAGCCAGTTGAATTCTTATTTTAAAGTTAATTGCAATACTTTTAAATCAATGAAAAAAAGCCATCGCCTCAGGGAAAGATTTTAAGAAATTTTCTTAAATTTGTCAAATAAAGGTCAACTCATAGTCGACCCTTCAGAGCGGACACGGTGTCATTTTTCATGAGGAAAAAATGGATAAATTTGCAAATGGTTTGGTTTTATCAGGGCCTTGTTTGTTTGAAACGCGACCATCATTCATTTAAAAGTAATAAATTCTTCAATCATTACTAAAAGAATGCTCTTTTTCTTATGTTTTCTGTTCGCCTTTAAACCTATATTAGAGACCAACACGTCAACTTATAATTCACTAATAGAGACAGAGTATCAGTTACGAAAGTGTCTAGCCAGTTGAATTCTTATTTTAAAGTTAATTGCAATACTTTTAAATCAATGGAAAAAAGCCATCGCCTCCGGGAAAGATTTTAAGAAATTTTCTTAAATTTGTCAAATAAAGGTCAACTCATAGTCGACCCTTCAGAGCGGACACGGTGTCATTTTTCATCAGGAAAAAATGGATAAATTTGCAAATGGTTTGGTTTTATCAGGGCCTTGTTTGTTGGAAACGCGACCTTCATTCATTTAAAAGTAATAAATTCTTCAATCATTACTAAAAGAATGCTCTTTTTCTTATGTTTTCTGTTCGCCTTTAAACCTATATTAGAGACCAACACGTCAACTTATAATTCACTAATAGAGACAGAGTATCAGTTACGAAAGTGTCTAGCCAGTTGAATTCTTATTTTAAAGTTAATTGCAATACTTTTAAATCAATGAAAAAAAGCCATCGCCTCCGGGAAAGATTTTATGAAATTTTCTTAAAATTGTCAAATAAAGGTCAACTCATAGTCGACCCTTCAGAGCGGACACGGTGTCATTTTTCATGAGGAAAAAATGGATAAATTTGCAAATGGTTTGGTTTTATCAGGGCCTTGTTTGTTTGAAACGCGACCATCATTCATTTAAAAGTAATAAATTCTTCAATCATTACTAAAAGAATACTCTTTTTCTTATGTTTTCTGTTCGCCTTTAAACCTATATTAGAGACCAACACGTCAACTTATAATTCACTAATAGAGACAGAGTATCAGTTACGAAAGTGTCTAGCCAGTTGAATTCTTATTTTAAAGTTAATTGCAATACTTTTAAATCAATGAAAAAAAGCCATCGCCTTAGGGAAAGATTTTAAGAAATTTTCTTAAAATTGTCAAATAAAGGTCAACTCATAGTCGACCCTTCAGAGCGGACACGGTGTCATTTTTCATGAGGAAAAAATGGATAAATTTGCAAATGGTTTGGTTATATCAGGGCCTAGTTTGTTGAAAACGCGACCTTCATTCATTTAAAAGTAATAAATTCTACAATCATTACTCAAAGAATGCCCTTTTTCTTATGTTTTCTATTCGCCTTTAAACCTATAATATAGACCAACACGTCAACTTATAAGTCACTTATATAGACAGAGTATCAGTTACGAAAGTGTCTAGCCAGTTGAATTCTTATTTTAAAGTTAATTACAATACTTTTAAATCAATTGAAAAAAGCCATCGCCTCCGGGAAAGATTTTAAGAAATTTTCTTAAATTTGTCAAATAAAGGTCAACTCATAGTCGACCCTTCAGAGCGGACACGGTGTCATTTTTCATGAGGAAAAAATGGATAAATTTGCAAATGGTTTGGTTTTATCAGGGCCTTGTTTGTTGGAAACGCGACCTTCATTCATTTAAAAGTAATAAATTCTTCAATCATTACAAAAAGAATGCTCTTTTTCATATGTTTTCTGTTCGCCTTTAAACCTATATTAGAGACCAAAACGTCAACTTATAATTCACTAATAGAGACAGAGTATTAGTTACGAAAGTGTCTAGCCAGTTGAATTCTTATTTTAAAGTTAATTGCAATACTTTTAAATCAATGAAAAAAAGCCATCGCCTCAGGGAATGATTTTAAGAAATTTTCTTAAATTTGTCAAATAAAGGTCAACTCATAGTCGACCCTTCAGAGCGGACACGGTGTCATTTTTCATGAGGAAAAAATGGATAAATTTGCAAATGGTTTGGTTTTATCAGGGCCTTGTTTGTTTGAAACGAGACCATCATTCATTTAAAAGTAATAAATTCTTCAATCATTACTAAAAGAATACTCTTTTTCTTATGTTTTCTGTTCGCCTTTAAACCTATATTAGAGACCAACACGTCAACTTATAATTCACTAATAGAGACAGAGTATCAGTTACGAAAGTGTCTAGCCAGTTGAATTCTTATTTTAAAGTTAATTGCAATACTTTTAAATCAATGAAAAAAAGCCATCGCCTTAGGGAAAGATTTTAAGAAATTTTCTTAAAATTGTCAAATAAAGGTCAACTCATAGTCGACCTTCAGAGCGGACACGGTGTCATTTTTCATGAGGAAAAAATGGATAAATTTGCAAATGGTTTGGTTATATCAGGGCCTAGTTTGTTGAAAACGCGACCATCATTCATTTAAAAGTAATAAATTCTTCAATCATTACTAAAAGAATGCTCTTTTTCTTATGTTTTCTGTTCGCCTTTAAACCTATATTAGAGACCAACACGTCAACTTATAATTCACTAATAGAGACAGAGTATCAGTTACGAAAGTGTCTAGCCAGTTGAATTCTTATTTTAAAGTTAATTACAATACTTTTAAATGTATGGAAAAAAGCCATCGCATCCGGGAAAGATTTTATGAAAATTTCTTAAATTCGTCAAATAAAGGTCAACTCATAGTCGACCCTTCAGAGCGGACACGGTGTCATTTTTCATGAGGAAAAAATGGATAAATTTGCAAATGGTTTGGTTATATCAGAGCCTAGTTTGTTGAAAACGCGACCTTCATTCATTTAAAAGTATTAAATTCTTCAATCATTACTAAAAGAATGCTCTTTTTCTTATGTTTTCTATTCGCCTTTAAACCTATATTAGAGACCAACACGTCAACTTATAATTCACTAATAGAGACAGAGTATCAGTTACGAAAGTGTCTAGCCAGTTGAATTCTTATTTTAAAGTTAATTGCAATACTTTTAAATCAATGAAAAAAAGCCATCGCCTCAGGGAAAGATTTTAAGAAATTTTCTTAAATTTGTCAAATAAAGGTCAACTCATAGTCGACCCTTCAGAGCGGACACGGTGTCATTTTTCATGAGGAAAAAATGGATAAATTTGCAAATGGTTTGGTTTTATCAGGGCCTTGTTTGTTTGAAACGCGACCATCATTCATTTAAAAGTAATAAATTCTTCAATCATTACTAAAAGAATGCTCTTTTTCTTATGTTTTCTGTTCGCCTTTAAACCTATATTAGAGACCAACACGTCAACTTATAATTCACTAATAGAGACAGAGTATCAGTTACGAAAGTGTCTAGCCAGTTGAATTCTTATTTTAAAGTTAATTGCAATACTTTTAAATCAATGGAAAAAAGCCATCGCCTCCGGGAAAGATTTTAAGAAATTTTCTTAAATTTGTCAAATAAAGGTCAACTCATAGTCGACCCTTCAGAGCGGACACGGTGTCATTTTTCATCAGGAAAAAATGGATAAATTTGCAAATGGTTTGGTTTTATCAGGGCCTTGTTTGTTGGAAACGCGACCTTCATTCATTTAAAAGTAATAAATTCTTCAATCATTACTAAAAGAATGCTCTTTTTCTTATGTTTTCTGTTCGCCTTTAAACCTATATTAGAGACCAACACGTCAACTTATAATTCACTAATAGAGACAGAGTATCAGTTACGAAAGTGTCTAGCCAGTTGAATTCTTATTTTAAAGTTAATTGCAATACTTTTAAATCAATGAAAAAAAGCCATCGCCTCCGGGAAAGATTTTATGAAATTTTCTTAAAATTGTCAAATAAAGGTCAACTCATAGTCGACCCTTCAGAGCGGACACGGTGTCATTTTTCATGAGGATAAAATGGATAAATTTGCAAATGGTTTGGTTTTATCAGGGCCTAGTTTATTGGAAACGCGACCTTCATTCATTTAAAAGTAATAAATTCTTCAATCATTACTAAAAGAATGCTCTTTTTCTTATGTTTTCTATTCGCCTTTAAACCTATAATAGAGACCAACACGTCAACTTATAAGTCATTTATATAGACAGAGTATCAGTTACGAAAGTGTCTAGCCAGTTGAATTCTTATTTTAAAGTTAATTACAATACTTTTAAATCTATGGAAAAAAGCCATCGCATCCGGGAAAGATTTTATGAAAATTTCTTAAATTCGTCAAATAAAGGTCAACTCATAGTCGACCCTTCAAAGCGGACACGGTGTCATTTTTCATGAGGAAAAAATGGATAAATTTGCAAATGGTTTGGTTATATCAGGGCCTAGTTTGTTGAAAACGCGACCTTCATTCATTTAAAAGTAATAAATTCTTCAATCATTACTAAAGGAATGCTCTTTTTCTTATGTTTTCTATTCGCCTTTAAACCTATATTAGAGACCAACACGTCAACTTATAATTCACTAATAGAGACAGAGTATCAGTTACGAAAGTGTCTAGCCAGTTGAATTCTTATTTTAAAGTTAATTACAATACTTTTAAATCAATGGAAAAAAGCCATCGCCTCAGGGAAAGATTTTAAGAAATTTTCTTAAAATTGTCAAATAAAGGTCAACTCATAGTCGACCCTTCAGAGCGGACACGGTGTCATTTTTCATGAGGAAAAAATGGATAAATTTGCAAATGGTTTGGTTTTATCAGGGCCTTGTTTGTTGGAAAGGCGACCATCATTCATTTAAAAGTAATAAATTCTTCAATCATTACTAAAAGAATGCTCTTTTTCTTATGTTTTCTGTTCGCCTTTAAACCTATATTAGAGACCAACACGTCAACTTATAATTCACTAATAGAGACAGAGTATTAGTTACGAAAGTGTCTAGCCAGTTGAATTCTTATTTTAAAGTTAATTGCAATACTTTTAAATCAATGAAAAAAAGCCATCGCCTCAGGGAAAGATTTTAAGAAATTTTCTTAAATTTGTCAAATAAAGGTCAACTCATAGTCGACCCTTCAGAGCGGACACGGTGTCATTTTTCATGAGGAAAAAATGGATAAATTTGCAAATGGTTTGGTTTTATCAGGGCCTTGTTTGTTTGAAACGCGACCATCATTCATTTAAAAGTAATAAATTCTTCAATCATTACTAAAAGAATGCTCTTTTTCTTATGTTTTCTGTTCGCCTTTAAACCTATATTAGAGACCAACACGTCAACTTATAATTCACTAATAGAGACAGAGTATCAGTTACGAAAGTGTCTAGCCAGTTGAATTCTTATTTTAAAGTTAATTACAATACTTTTAAATCAATGGAAAAAAGCCATCGCCTCCGGGAAAGATTTTAAGAAATTTTCTTAAATTTGTCAAATAAAGGTCAACTCATAGTCGACCCTTCAGAGCGGACACGGTGTCATTTTTCATGAGGAAAAAATGGATAAATTTGCAAATGGTTTGGTTTTATCAGGGCCTTGTTTGTTGGAAACGCGACCTTCATTCATTTAAAAGTAATAAATTCTTCAATCATTACTAAAAGAATGCTCTTTTTCTTATGTTTTCTGTTCGCCTTTAAACCTATATTAGAGACCAACACGTCAACTTATAATTCACTAATAGAGACAGAGTATCAGTTACGAAAGTGTCTAGCCAGTTGAGTTCTTATTTTAAAGTTAATTGCAATACTTTTAAATCAATGAAAAAAAGCCATCGCCTCCGGGAAAGATTTTATGAAATTTTCTTAAAATTGTCAAATAAAGGTCAACTCATAGTCGACCCTTCAGAGCGGACACGGTGTCATTTTTCATGAGGATAAAATGGATAAATTTGCAAATGGTTTGGTTTTATCAGGGCCTAGTTTATTGGAAACGCGACCTTCATTCATTTAAAAGAAATAAATTCTTCAATCATTACTAAAAGAATGCTCTTTTTCTTATGTTTTCTATTCGCCTTTAAACCTATAATAGAGACCAACACGTCAACTTATAAGTCATTTATATAGACAGAGTATCAGTTACGAAAGTGTCTAGCCAGTTGAATTCTTATTTTAAAGTTAATTACAATACTTTTAAATCTATGGAAAAAAGCCATCGCATCCGGGAAAGATTTTATGAAAATTTCTAAAATTCGTCAAATAAAGGTCAACTCATAGTCGACCCTTCAGAGCGGACACGGTGTCATTTTTCATGAGGAAAAAATGGATAAATTTGCAAATGGTTTGGTTATATCAGGGCCTAGTTTGTTGAAAACGCGACCTTCATTCATTTAAAAGTAATAAATTCTTCAATCATTACTAAAAGAATGCTCTTTTTCTTATGTTTTCTATTCGCCTTTAAACCTATATTAGAGACCAACACGTCAACTTATAATTCACTAATAGAGACAGAGTATCAGTTACGAAAGTGTCTAGCCAGTTGAATTCTTATTTTAAAGTTAATTACAATACTTTTAAATCAATGGAAAAAAGCCATCGCCTCCGGGAAAGATTTTAAGAAATTTTCTTAAAATTGTCAAATAAAGGTCAACTCATAGTCGACCCTTCAGAGCGGACACGGTGTCATTTTTCATGAGGAAAAAATGGATAAATTTGCAAATGGTTTGGTTTTATCAGGGCCTTGTTTGTTGGAAAGGCGACCATCATTCATTTAAAAGTAATAAATTCTTCAATCATTACTAAAAGAATGCTCTTTTTCTTATGTTTTCTGTTCGCCTTTAAACCTATATTAGAGACCAACACGTCAACTTATAATTCACTAATAGAGACAGAGTATCAGTTACGAAAGTGTCTAGCCAGTTGAATTCTTATTTTAAAGTTAATTACAATACTTTTAAATCTATGGAAAAAAGCCATCGCATCCGGGAAAGATTTTATGAAAATTTCTAAAATTCGTCAAATAAAGGTCAACTCATAGTCGACCCTTCAGAGCGGACACGGTGTCATTTTTCATGAGGAAAAAATGGATAAATTTGCAAATGGTTTGGTTTTATCAGGGCCTTGTTTGTTGGAAAGGCGACCATCATTCATTTAAAAGTAATAAATTCTTCAATCATTACTAAAAGAATGCTCTTTTTCTTATGTTTTCTGTTCGCCTTTAAACCTATATTAGAGACCAACACGTCAACTTATAATTCACTAATAGAGACAGAGTATCAGTTACGAAAGTGTCTAGCCAGTTGAATTCTTATTTTAAAGTTAATTGCAATACTTTTAAATCAATGAAAAAAAGCCATCGCCTCAGGGAATGATTTTAAGAAATTTTCTTAAATTTGTCAAATAAAGGTCAACTCATAGTCGACCCTTCAGAGCGGACACGGTGTCATTTTTCATGAGGAAAAAATGGATAAATTTGCAAATGGTTTGGTTTTATCAGGGCCTTGTTTGTTTGAAACGCGACCATCATTCATTTAAAAGTAATAAATTCTTCAATCATTACTAAAAGAATGCTCTTTTTCTTATGTTTTCTGTTCGCCTTTAAACCTATATTAGAGACCAACACGTCAACTTATAATTCACTAATAGAGACAGAGTATCAGTTACGAAAGTGTCTAGCCAGTTGAATTCTTATTTTAAAGTTAATTACAATACTTTTAAATCAATGGAAAAAAGCCATCGCCTCCGGGAAAGATTTTAAGAAATTTTCTTAAATTTGTCAAATAAAGGTCAACTCATAGTCGACCCTTCAGAGCGGACACGGTGTCATTTTTCATCAGGAAAAAATGGATAAATTTGCAAATGGTTTGGTTTTATCAGGGCCTTGTTTGTTGGAAACGCGACCTTCATTCATTTAAAAGTAATAAATTCTTCAATCATTACTAAAAGAATGCTCTTTTTCTTATGTTTTCTGTTCGCCTTTAAACCTATATTAGAGACCAACACGTCAACTTATAATTCACTAATAGAGACAGAGTATCAGTTACGAAAGTGTCTAGCCAGTTGAGTTCTTATTTTAAAGTTAATTGCAATACTTTTAAATCAATGAAAAAAAGCCATCGCCTCCGGGAAAGATTTTATGAAATTTTCTTAAAATTGTCAAATAAAGGTCAACTCATAGTCGACCCTTCAGAGCGGACACGGTGTCATTTTTCATGAGGATAAAATGGATAAATTTGCAAATGGTTTGGTTTTATCAGGGCCTAGTTTATTGGAAACGCGACCTTCATTCATTTAAAAGAAATAAATTCTTCAATCATTACTAAAAGAATGCTCTTTTTCTTATGTTTTCTATTCGCCTTTAAACCTATAATAGAGACCAACACGTCAACTTATAAGTCATTTATATAGACAGAGTATCAGTTACGAAAGTGTCTAGCCAGTTGAATTCTTATTTTAAAGTTAATTACAATACTTTTAAATCTATGGAAAAAAGCCATCGCATCCGGGAAAGATTTTATGAAAATTTCTTAAATTCGTCAAATAAAGGTCAACTCATAGTCGACCCTTCAGAGCGGACACGGTGTCATTTTTCATGAGGAAAAAATGGATAAATTTGCAAATGGTTTGGTTATATCAGGGCCTAGTTTGTTGAAAACGCGACCTTCATTCATTTAAAAGTAATAAATTCTTCAATCATTACTAAAAGAATGCTCTTTTTCTTATGTTTTCTATTCGCCTTTAAACCTATATTAGAGACCAACACGTCAACTTATAATTCACTAATAGAGACAGAGTATCAGTTACGAAAGTGTCTAGCCAGTTGAATTCTTATTTTAAAGTTAATTACAATACTTTTAAATCAATGGAAAAAAGCCATCGCCTCAGGGAAAGATTTTAAGAAATTTTCTTAAAATTGTCAAATAAAGGTCAACTCATAGTCGACCCTTCAGAGCGGACACGGTGTCATTTTTCATGAGGAAAAAATGGATAAATTTGCAAATGGTTTGGTTTTATCAGGGCCTTGTTTGTTGGAAAGGCGACCATCATTCATTTAAAAGTAATAAATTCTTCAATCATTACTAAAAGAATGCTCTTTTTCTTATGTTTTCTGTTCGCCTTTAAACCTATATTAGAGACCAACACGTCAACTTATAATTCACTAATAGAGACAGAGTATCAGTTACGAAAGTGTCTAGCCAGTTGAATTCTTATTTTAAAGTTAATTGCAATACTTTTAAATCTATGGAAAAAAGCCATCGCATCCGGGAAAGATTTTATGAAAATTTCTTAAATTCGTCAAATAAAGGTCAACTCATAGTCGACCCTTCAGAGCGGACACGGTGTCATTTTTCATGAGGAAAAAATGGATAAATTTGCAAATGGTTTGGTTATATCAGGGCCTAGTTTGTTGAAAACGCGACCTTCATTCATTTAAAAGTAATAAATTCTACAATCATTACTAAAAGAATGCTCTTTTTCTTATGTTTTCTATTCGCCTTTAAACCTATAATAGAGACCAACACGTCAACTTATAAGTCACTTCTATAGACAGAGTATCAGTTACGAAAGTGTCTAGCCAGTTGAATTCTTATTTTAAAGTTAATTACAATACTTTTAAATCAATGGAAAAAAGCCATCGCCTCCGGGAAAGATTTTAAGAAATTTTCTTAAATTTGTCAAATAAAGGTCAACTCATAGTCGACCCTTCAGAGCGGACACGGTGTCATTTTTCATCAGGAAAAAATGGATAAATTTGCAAATGGTTTGGTTTTATCAGGGCCTTGTTTGTTGGAAACGCGACCTTCATTCATTTAAAAGTAATAAATTCTTCAATCATTACTAAAAGAATGCTCTTTTTCTTATGTTTTCTGTTCGCCTTTAAACCTATATTAGAGACCAACACGTCAACTTATAATTCACTAATAGAGACAGAGTATCAGTTACGAAAGTGTCTAGCCAGTTGAATTCTTATTTTAAAGTTAATTGCAATACTTTTAAATCAATGAAAAAAAGCCATCGCCTCCGGGAAAGATTTTATGAAATTTTCTTAAAATTGTCAAATAAAGGTCAACTCATAGTCGACCCTTCAGAGCGAACACGGTGTCATTTTTCATGAGGATAAAATGGATAAATTTGCAAATGGTTTGGTTTTATCTGTGCCTAGTTTGTTGGAAACGCGACCTTCATTCATTTAAAAGTAATAAATTCTTCAATCATTACTAAAAGAATGCTCTTTTTCTTATGTTTTCTATTCGCCTTTAAACCTATAATAGAGACCAACACGTCAACTTATAAGTCATTTATATAGACAGAGTATCAGTTACGAAAGTGTCTAGCCAGTTGAATTCTTATTTTAAAGTTAATTACAATACTTTTAAATCTATGGAAAAAAGCCATCGCATCCGGGAAAGATTTTATGAAAATTTCTTAAATTCGTCAAATTAAGGTCAACTCATAGTCGACCCTTCAGAGCGGACACGGTGTCATTTTTCATGAGGAAAAAATGGATAAATTTGCAAATGGTTTGGTTATATCAGGGCCTAGTTTGTTGAAAACGCGACCTTCATTCATTTAAAAGTAATAAATTCTTCAATCATTACTAAAAGAATGCTCTTTTTCTTATGTTTTCTATTCGCCTTTAAACCTATATTAGAGACCAACACGTCAACTTATAATTCACTAATAGAGACAGAGTATCAATTACGAAAGTGTCTAGCCAGTTGAATTCTTATTTTAAAGTTAATTGCAATACTTTTAAATCAATGAAAAAAAGCCATCGCCTCAGGGAAAGATTTTAAGAAATTTTCTTAAAATTGTCAAATAAAGGTCAACTCATAGTCGACCCTTCAGAGCGGACACGGTGTCATTTTTCATGAGGAAAAAATGGATAAATTTGCAAATGGTTTGGTTTTATCAGGGCCTTGTTTGTTGGAAACGCGACCTTCATTCATTTAAAAGTAATAAATTCTTCAATCATTACAAAAAGAATGCTCTTTTTCTTATGTTTTCTGTTCGCCTTTAAACCTGTATTAGAGACCAACACGTCAACTTATAATTCACTAATAGAGACAGAGTATCAGTTACGAAAGTGTCTAGCCAGTTGAATTCTTATTTTAAAGTTAATTACAATACTTTTAAATCAATGGAAAAAAGCCATCGCCTCCGGGAAAGATTTTAAGAAATTTTCTTAAAATTGTCAAATAAAGGTCAACTCATAGTCGACCCTTCAGAGCGGACACGGTGTCATTTTTCATGAGGAAATAATGGATAAATTTGCAAATGGTTTGGTTATATCAGGGCCTAGTTAGTTGAAAACGCGACCTTCATTCATTTAAAAGTAATAAATTCTACAATCATTACTCAAAGAATGCCCTTATTCTTATGTTTTCTATTCGCCTTTAAACTTATAATAGAGACCAACACGTCAACTTATAAGTCACTTCTATAGACAGAGTATCAGTTACGAAAGTGTCTAGCCAGTTGAATTCTTATTTTAAAGTTAATTACAATACTTTTAAATCAATGGAAAAAAGCCATCGCCTCCGGGAAAGATTTTAAGAAATTTTCTTAAATTTGTCAAATAAAGGTCAACTCATAGTCGACCCTTCAGAGCGGACACGGTGTCATTTTTCATGAGGAAAAAATGGATAAATTTGCAAATGGTTTGGTTTTATCAGGGCCTTGTTTGTTGGAAAGGCGACCATCATTCATTTAAAAGTAATAAATTCTTCAATCATTACTAAAAGAATGCTCTTTTTCTTATGTTTTCTGTTCGCCTTTAAACCTATATTAGAGACCAACACGTCAACTTATAATTCACTAATAGAGACAGAGTATCAGTTACGAAAGTGTCTAGCCAGTTGAATTCTTATTTTAAAGTTAATTGCAATACTTTTAAATCAATGAAAAAAAGCCATCGCCTCAGGGAAAGATTTTAAGAATTTTTCTTAAATTTGTCAAATAAAGGTCAACTCATAGTCGACCCTTCAGAGCGGACACGGTGTCATTTTTCATGAGGAAAAAATGGATAAATTTGCAAATGGTTTGGTTTTATCAGGGCCTTGTTTGTTTGAAACGCGACCATCATTCATTTAAAAGTAATAAATTCTTCAATCATTACTAAAAGAATGCTCTTTTTCTTATATTTTCTGTTCGCCTTTAAACCTATATTAGAGACCAACACGAAAACTTATAATTCACTAATAGAGACAGAGTATCAGTTACGAAAGTGTCTAGCCAGTTGAATTCTTATTTTAAAGTTAATTGCAATACTTTTAAATCAATGAAAAAAAGCCATCGCCTCAGGAAAAGATTTTAAGAAATTTTCTTAAAATTGTCAAATAAAGGTCAACTCATAGTCGACCCTTCAGAGCGGACACGGTGTCATTTTTCATGAGGAAAAAATGGATAAATTTGCAAATGGTTTGGTTTTATCAGGGCCTTGTTTGTTGGAATCGCGACCTTCATTCATTTAAAAGTAATAAATTCTTCAATCATTACAAAAAGAATGCTCTTTTTCTTATGTTTTCGGTTCGCCTTTAAACCTATATTAGAGACCAACACGTCAACTTATAATTCACTAATAGAGACAGAGTATCAGTTACGAAAGTGTCTAGCCAGTTGAATTCTTATTTTAAAGTTAATTACAATACTTTTAAATCAATGGAAAAAAGCCATCGCCTCCGGGAAAGATTTTAAGAAATTTTCTTAAAATTGTCAAATAAAGGTCAACTCATAGTCGACCCTTCAGAGCGGACACGGTGTCATTTTTCATGAGGAAATAATGGATAAATTTGCAAATGGTTTGGTTATATCAGGGCCTAGTTAGTTGAAAACGCGACCTTCATTCATTTAAAAGTAATAAATTCTACAATCATTACTCAAAGAATGCCCTTATTCTTATGTTTTCTATTCGCCTTTAAACCTATAATAGAGACCAACACGTCAACTTATAAGTCACTTCTATAGACAGAGTATCAGTTACGAAAGTGTCTAGCCAATTGAATTCTTATTTTAAAGTTAATTACAATACTTTTAAATCAATGGAAAAAAGCCATCGCCTCCGGGAAAGATTTTAAGAAATTTTCTTAAATTTGTCAAATAAAGGTCAACTCATAGTCGACCCTTCAGAGCGGACACGGTGTCATTTTTCATGAGGAAAAAATGGATAAATTTGCAAATGGTTTGGTTTTATCAGGGCCTTGTTTGTTGGAAACGCGACCTTCATTCATTTAAAAGTAATAAATTCTTCAATCATTACTAAAAGAATGCTCTTTTTCTTATGTTTTCTGTTCGCCTTTAAACCTATATTAGAGACCAACACGTCAACTTATAATTCACTAATAGAGACAGAGTATCAGTTACGAAAGTGTCTAGCCAGTTGAATTCTTATTTTAAAGTTAATTACAATACTTTTAAATCAATGGAAAAAAGCCATCGCCTCCGGGAAAGATTTTAAGAAATTTTCTTAAAATTGTCAAATAAAGGTCAACTCATAGTCGACCCTTCAGAGCGGACACGGTGTCATTTTTCATGAGGATAAAATGGATAAATTTGCAAATGGTTTGGTTTTATCAGGGCCTAGTTTGTTGGAAACGCGACCTTCATTCATTTAAAAGTAATAAATTCTTCAATCATTACTAAAAGAATGCTCTTTTTCTTATGTTTTCTATTCGCCTTTAAACCTATAATAGAGACCAACACGTCAACTTATAAGTCATTTATATAGACAGAGTATCAGTTACGAAAGTGTCTAGCCAGTTGAATTCTTATTTTAAAGTTAATTGCAATACTTTTAAATCAATGAAAAAAAGCCATCGCCTCAGGGAAAGATTTTAAGAAATTTTCTTAAATTTGTCAAATAAAGGTCAACTCATAGTCGACCCTTCAGAGCGGACACGGTGTCATTTTTCATGAGGAAAAAATGGATAAATTTGCAAATGGTTTGGTTTTATCAGGGCCTTGTTTGTTGGAAAGGCGACCATCATTCATTTAAAAGTAATAAATTCTTCAATCATTACTAAAAGAATGCTCTTTTTCTTATGTTTTCTGTTCGCCTTTAAACCTATATTAGAGACCAACACGTCAACTTATAATTCACTAATAGAGACAGAGTATCAGTTACGAAAGTGTCTAGCCAGTTGAATTCTTATTTTAAAGTTAATTGCAATACTTTTAAATCAATGAAAAAAAGCCATCGCCTCAGGGAAAGATTTTAAGAAATTTTCTTAAATTTGTCAAATAAAGGTCAACTCATAGTCGACCCTTCAGAGCGGACACGGTGTCATTTTTAATGAGGAAAAAATGGATAAATTTGCAAATGGTTTGGTTTTATCAGGGCCTTGTTTGTTTGAAACGCGACCATCATTCATTTAAAAGTAATAAATTCTTCAATCATTACTAAAAGAATGCTCTTTTTCTTATGTTTTCTGTTCGCCTTTAAACCTATATTAGAGACCAACACGTCAACTTATAATTCACTAATAGAGACAGAGTATCAGTTACGAAAGTGTCTAGCCAGTTGAATTCTTATTTTAAAGTTAATTGCAATACTTTTAAATCAATGAAAAAAAGCCATCGCCTCAGGGAAAGATTTTAAGAAATTTTCTTAAAATTGTCAAATAAAGGTCAACTCATAGTCGACCCTTCAGAGCGGACACGGTGTCATTTTTCATGAGGAAAAAATGGATAAATTTGCAAATGGTTTGGTTTTATCAGGGCCTTGTTTGTTGGAATCGCGACCTTCATTCATTTAAAAGTAATAAATTCTTCAATCATTACAAAAAGAATGCTCTTTTTCTTATGTTTTCGGTTCGCCTTTAAACCTATATTAGAGACCAACACGTCAACTTATAATTCACTAATAGAGACAGAGTATCCGTTACGAAAGTGTCTAGCCAGTTGAATTCTTATTTTAAAGTTAATTACAATACTTTTAAATCAATGGAAAAAAGCCATCGCCTCCGGGAAAGATTTTAAGAAATTTTCTTAAATTTGTCAAATAAAGGTCAACTCATAGTCGACCCTTCAGAGCGGACACGGTGTCATTTTTCATGAGGAAATAATGGATAAATTTGCAAATGGTTTGGTTATATCAGGGCCTAGTTAGTTGAAAACGCGACCTTCATTCATTTAAAAGTAATAAATTCTACAATCATTACTAAAAGAATGCTCTTTTTCTTATGTTTTCTGTTCGCCTTTAAACCTATAATAGAGACCAACACGTCAACTTATAATTCACTAATAGAGACAGAGTATCAGTTACGAAAGTGTCTAGCCAGTTGAATTCTTATTTTAAAGTTAATTACAATACTTTTAAATCTATGGAAAAAAGCCATCGCATCCGGGAAAGATTTTATGAAAATTTCTTAAATTCGTCAAAGAAAGGTCAACTCATAGTCGACCCTTCAGAGCGGACACGGTGTCATTTTTCATGAGGAAAAAATGGATAAATTTGCAAATGGTTTGGTTATATCAGGGCCTAGTTTGTTGAAAACGCGACCTTCATTCATTTAAAAGTAATAAATTCTTCAATCATTACTAAAAGAATGCTCTTTTTCTTATGTTTTCTGTTCGCCTTTAAACCTATATTAGAGACCAACACGTCAACTTATAATTCACTAATAGAGACAGAGTATCAATTACGAAAGTGTCTAGCCAGTTGAATTCTTATTTTAAAGTTAATTGCAATACTTTTAAATCAATGAAAAAAAGCCATCGCCTCAGGGAAAGATTTTAAGAAATTTTCTTAAAATTGTCAAATAAAGGTCAACTCATAGTCGACCCTTCAGAGCGGACACGGTGTCATTTTTCATGAGGAAAAAATGGATAAATTTGCAAATGGTTTGGTTTTATCAGGGCCTTGTTTGTTTGAAACGCGACCATCATTCATTTAAAAGTAATAAATTCTTCAATCATTACTAAAAGAATGCTCTTTTTCTTATATTTTCTGTTCGCCTTTAAACCTATATTAGAGACCAACACGAAAACTTATAATTCACTAATAGAGACAGAGTATCAGTTACGAAAGTGTCTAGCCAGTTGAATTCTTATTTTAAAGTTAATTGCAATACTTTTAAATCAATGAAAAAAAGCCATCGCCTCAGGGAAAGATTTTAAGAAATTTTCTTAAAATTGTCAAATAAAGGTCAACTCATAGTCGACCCTTCAGAGCGGACACGGTGTCATTTTTCATGAGGAAAAAATGGATAAATTTGCAAATGGTTTGGTTTTATCAGGGCCTTGTTTGTTGGAATCGCGACCTTCATTCATTTAAAAGTAATAAATTCTTCAATCATTACAAAAAGAATGCTCTTTTTCTTATGTTTTCGGTTCGCCTTTAAACCTATATTAGAGACCAACACGTCAACTTATAATTCACTAATAGAGACAGAGTATCAGTTACGAAAGTGTCTAGCCAGTTGAATTCTTATTTTAAAGTTAATTACAATACTTTTAAATCAATGGAAAAAAGCCATCGCCTCCGGGAAAGATTTTAAGAAATTTTCTTAAAATTGTCAAATAAAGGTCAACTCATAGTCGACCCTTCAGAGCGGACACGGTGTCATTTTTCATGAGGAAATAATGGATAAATTTGCAAATGGTTTGGTTATATCAGGGCCTAGTTAGTTGAAAACGCGACCTTCATTCATTTAAAAGTAATAAATTCTACAATCATTACTAAAAGAATGCTCTTTTTCTTATGTTTTCTGTTCGCCTTTAAACCTATATTAGAGACCAACACGTCAACTTATAATTCACTAATAGAGACAGAGTATCAGTTACGAAAGTGTCTAGCCAGTTGAATTCTTATTTTAAAGTTAATTGCAATACTTTTAAATCAATGAAAAAAAGCCATCGCCTCAGGGAAAGATTTTAAGAAATTTTCTTAAAATTGTCAAATAAAGGTCAACTCATAGTCGACCCTTCAGAGCGGACACGGTGTCATTTTTCATGAGGATAAAATGGATAAATTTGCAAATGGTTTGGTTTTATCAGGGCCTAGTTTGTTGGAAACGCGACCTTCATTCATTTAAAAGTAATAAATTCTTCAATCATTACTAAAAGAATGCTCTTTTTCTTATGTTTTCTATTCGCCTTTAAACCTATAATAGAGACCAACACGTCAACTTATAAGTCATTTATATAGACAGAGTATCAGTTACGAAAGTGTCTAGCCAGTTGAATTCTTATTTTAAAGTTAATTGCAATACTTTTAAATCAATGAAAAGAAGCCATCGCCTCAGGGAAAGATTTTAAGAAATTTTCTTAAATTTGTCAAATAAAGGTCAACTCATAGTCGACCCTTCAGAGCGGACACGGTGTCATTTTTCATGAGGAAAAAATGGATAAATTTGCAAATGGTTTGGTTTTATCAGGGCCTTGTTTGTTGGAAAGGCGACCATCATTCATTTAAAAGTAATAAATTCTTCAATCATTACTAAAAGAATGCTCTTTTTCTTATGTTTTCTGTTCGCCTTTAAACCTATATTAGAGACCAACACGTCAACTTATAATTCACTAATAGAGACAGAGTATCAGTTACGAAAGTGTCTAGCCAGTTGAATTCTTATTTTAAAGTTAATTGCAATACTTTTAAATCAATGAAAAAAAGCCATCGCCTCAGGGAAAGATTTTAAGAAATTTTCTTAAATTTGTCAAATAAAGGTCAACTCATAGTCGACCCTTCAGAGCGGACACGGTGTCATTTTTCATGAGGAAAAAATGGATAAATTTGCAAATGGTTTGGTTTTATCAGGGCCTTGTTTGTTTGAAACGCGACCATCATTCATTTAAAAGTAATAAATTCTTCAATCATTACTAAAAGAATGCTCTTTTTCTTATGTTTTCTGTTCGCCTTTAAACCTATATTAGAGACCAACACGTCAACTTATAATTCACTAATAGAGACAGAGTATCAGTTACGAAAGTGTCTAGCCAGTTGAATTCTTATTTTAAAGTTAATTGCAATACTTTTAAATCAATGAAAAAAAGCCATCGCCTCAGGGAAAGATTTTAAGAAATTTTCTTAAAATTGTCAAATAAAGGTCAACTCATAGTCGACCCTTCAGAGCGGACACGGTGTCATTTTTCATGAGGAAAAAATGGATAAATTTGCAAATGGTTTGGTTTTATCAGGGCCTTGTTTGTTGGAATCGCGACCTTCATTCATTTAAAAGTAATAAATTCTTCAATCATTACAAAAAGAATGCTCTTTTTCTTATGTTTTCGGTTCGCCTTTAAACCTATATTAGAGACCAACACGTCAACTTATAATTCACTAATAGAGACAGAGTATCCGTTACGAAAGTGTCTAGCCAGTTGAATTCTTATTTTAAAGTTAATTACAATACTTTTAAATCAATGGAAAAAAGCCATCGCCTCCGGGAAAGATTTTAAGAAATTTTCTTAAATTTGTCAAATAAAGGTCAACTCATAGTCGACCCTTCAGAGCGGACACGGTGTCATTTTTCATGAGGAAATAATGGATAAATTTGCAAATGGTTTGGTTATATCAGGGCCTAGTTAGTTGAAAACGCGACCTTCATTCATTTAAAAGTAATAAATTCTACAATCATTACTAAAAGAATGCTCTTTTTCTTATGTTTTCTGTTCGCCTTTAAACCTATAATAGAGACCAACACGTCAACTTATAATTCACTAATAGAGACAGAGTATCAGTTACGAAAGTGTCTAGCCAGTTGAATTCTTATTTTAAAGTTAATTACAATACTTTTAAATCTATGGAAAAAAGCCATCGCATCCGGGAAAGATTTTATGAAAATTTCTTAAATTCGTCAAAGAAAGGTCAACTCATAGTCGACCCTTCAGAGCGGACACGGTGTCATTTTTCATGAGGAA
Source organism: Neocloeon triangulifer (assembly GCF_031216515.1). Classification (NCBI taxonomy): domain Eukaryota; kingdom Metazoa; phylum Arthropoda; class Insecta; order Ephemeroptera; family Baetidae; genus Neocloeon; species Neocloeon triangulifer. The sequence goes on along the minus strand of NW_026775555.1, from coordinate 1,392,343 downwards.
AAAATGGATAAATTTGCAAATGGTTTGGTTATATCAGGGCCTAGTTTGTTGAAAACGCGACCTTCATTCATTTAAAAGTAATAAATTCTTCAATCATTACTAAAAGAATGCTCTTTTTCTTATGTTTTCTGTTCGCCTTTAAACCTATATTAGAGACCAACACGTCAACTTATAATTCACTAATAGAGACAGAGTATCAATTACGAAAGTGTCTAGCCAGTTGAATTCTTATTTTAAAGTTAATTGCAATACTTTTAAATCAATGAAAAAAAGCCATCGCCTCAGGGAAAGATTTTAAGAAATTTTCTTAAAATTGTCAAATAAAGGTCAACTCATAGTCGACCCTTCAGAGCGGACACGGTGTCATTTTTCATGAGGAAAAAATGGATAAATTTGCAAATGGTTTGGTTTTATCAGGGCCTTGTTTGTTGGAAACGCGACCTTCATTCATTTAAAAGTAATAAATTCTTCAATCATTACAAAAAGAATGCTCTTTTTCTTATGTTTTCTGTTCGCCTTTAAACCTATATTAGAGACCAACACGTCAACTTATAATTCACTAATAGAGACAGAGTATCAGTTACGAAAGTGTCTAGCCAGTTGAATTCTTATTTTAAAGTTAATTACAATACTTTTAAATCAATGGAAAAAAGCCATCGCCTCCGGGAAAGATTTTAAGAAATTTTCTTAAATTTGTCAAATAAAGGTCAACTCATAGTCGACCCTTCAGAGCGGACACGGTGTCATTTTTCATGAGGAAAAAATGGATAAATTTGCAAATGGTTTGGTTTTATCAGGGCCTTGTTTGTTGGAAACGCGACCTTCATTCATTTAAAAGTAATAAATTCTTCAATCATTACTAAAAGAATGCTCTTTTTCTTATGTTTTCTGTTCGCCTTTAAACCTATATTAGAGACCAACACGTCAACTTATAATTCACTAATAGAGACAGAGTATCAGTTACGAAAGTGTCTAGCCAGTTGAATTCTTATTTTAAAGTTAATTGCAATACTTTTAAATCAATGAAAAAAAGCCATCGCCTCAGGGAAAGATTTTAAGAAATTTTCTTAAAATTGTCAAATAAAGGTCAACTCATAGTCGACCCTTCAGAGCGGACACGGTGTCATTTTTCATGAGGATAAAATGGATAAATTTGCAAATGGTTTGGTTTTATCAGGGCCTAGTTTGTTGGAAACGCGACCTTCATTCATTTAAAAGTAATAAATTCTTCAATCATTACTAAAAGAATGCTCTTTTTCTTATGTTTTCTATTCGCCTTTAAACCTATAATAGAGACCAACACGTCAACTTATAAGTCATTTATATAGACAGAGTATCAGTTACGAAAGTGTCTAGCCAGTTGAATTCTTATTTTAAAGTTAATTGCAATACTTTTAAATCAATGAAAAAAAGCCATCGCCTCAGGGAAAGATTTTAAGAAATTTTCTTAAATTTGTCAAATAAAGGTCAACTCATAGTCGACCCTTCAGAGCGGACACGGTGTCATTTTTCATGAGGAAAAAATGGATAAATTTGCAAATGGTTTGGTTTTATCAGGGCCTTGTTTGTTGGAAAGGCGACCATCATTCATTTAAAAGTAATAAATTCTTCAATCATTACTAAAAGAATGCTCTTTTTCTTATGTTTTCTGTTCGCCTTTAAACCTATATTAGAGACCAACACGTCAACTTATAATTCACTAATAGAGACAGAGTATCAGTTACGAAAGTGTCTAGCCAGTTGAATTCTTATTTTAAAGTTAATTGCAATACTTTTAAATCAATGAAAAAAAGCCATCGCCTCAGGGAAAGATTTTAAGAAATTTTCTTAAATTTGTCAAATAAAGGTCAACTCATAGTCGACCCTTCAGAGCGGACACGGTGTCATTTTTCATGAGGAAAAAATGGATAAATTTGCAAATGGTTTGGTTTTATCAGGGCCTTGTTTGTTTGAAACGCGACCATCATTCATTTAAAAGTAATAAATTCTTCAATCATTACTAAAAGAATGCTCTTTTTCTTATGTTTTCTGTTCGCCTTTAAACCTATATTAGAGACCAACACGTCAACTTATAATTCACTAATAGAGACAGAGTATCAGTTACGAAAGTGTCTAGCCAGTTGAATTCTTATTTTAAAGTTAATTGCAATACTTTTAAATCAATGAAAAAAAGCCATCGCCTCAGGGAAAGATTTTAAGAAATTTTCTTAAAATTGTCAAATAAAGGTCAACTCATAGTCGACCCTTCAGAGCGGACACGGTGTCATTTTTCATGAGGAAAAAATGGATAAATTTGCAAATGGTTTGGTTTTATCAGGGCCTTGTTTGTTGGAATCGCGACCTTCATTCATTTAAAAGTAATAAATTCTTCAATCATTACTAAAAGAATGCTCTTTTTCTTATGTTTTCTGTTCGCCTTTAAACCTATATTAGAGACCAACACGTCAACTTATAATTTACTAATAGAGACAGAGTATCAGTTACGAAAGTGTCTAGCCAGTTGAATTCTTATTTTAAAGTTAATTGCAATACTTTTAAATCAATGAAAAAAAGCCATCGCCTCCGGGAAAGATTTTATGAAATTTTCTTAAAATTGTCAAATAAAGGTCAACTCATAGTCGACCCTTCAGAGCGGACACGGTGTCATTTTTCATGAGGATAAAATGGATAAATTTGCAAATGGTTTGGTTTTATCAGGGCCTAGTTTGTTGGAAACGCGACCTTCATTCATTTAAAAGTAATAAATTCTTCAATCATTACTAAAAGAATGCTCTTTTTCTTATGTTTTCTATTCGCCTTTAAACCTATAATAGAGACCAACACGTCAACTTATAAGTCATTTATATAGACAGAGTATCAGTTACGAAAGTGTCTAGCCAGTTGAATTCTTATTTTAAAGTTAATTACAATACTTTTAAATCTATGGAAAAAAGCCATCGCATCCGGGAAAGATTTTATGAAAATTTCTTAAATTCGTCAAATAAAGGTCAACTCATAGTCGACCCTTCAGAGCGGACACGGTGTCATTTTTCATGAGGAAAAAATGGATAAATTTGCAAATGGTTTGGTTATATCAGGGCCTAGTTTGTTGAAAACGCGACCTTCATTCATTTAAAAGTAATAAATTCTTCAATCATTACTAAAAGAATGCTCTTTTTCTTATGTTTTCTATTCGCCTTTAAACCTATAATAGAGACCAACACGTCAACTTATAAGTCATTTATATAGACAGAGTATCAGTAACGAAAGTGTCTAGCCAGTTGAATTCTTATTTTAAAGTTAATTACAATACTTTTAAATCTATGGAAAAAAGCCATCGCATCCGGGAAAGATTTTATGAAAATTTCTTAAATTCGTCAAATAAAGGTCAACTCATAGTCGACCCTTCAGAGCGGACACGGTGTCATTTTTCATGAGGAAAAAATGGATAAATTTGCAAATGGTTTGGTTATATCAGGGCCAAGTTTGTTGAAAACGCGACCTTCATTCATTTAAAAGTAATAAATTCTTCAATCATTACTTAAAGAATGCTCTTTTTCTTATGTTTTCTGTTCGCCTTTAAACCTATATTAGAGACCAACACGTCAACTTATAATTCACTAATAGAGACAGAGTATCAGTTACGAAAGTGTCTAGCCAGTTGAATTCTTATTTTAAAGTTAATTACAATACTTTTAAATCAATGGAAAAAAGCCATCGCCTCAGGGAAAGATTTTAAGAAATTTTCTTAAAATTGTCAAATAAAGGTCAACTCATAGTCGACCCTTCAGAGCGGACACGGTGTCATTTTTCATGAGGAAAAAATGGATAAATTTGCAAATGGTTTGGTTTTATCAGGGCCTTGTTTGTTGGAAACGCGACGTTCATTCATTTAAAAGTAATAAATTCTTCAATCATTACAAAAAGAATGCTCTTTTTCTTATGTTTTCTGTTCGCCTTTAAACCTATATTAGAGACCAACACGTCAACTTATAATTCACTAATAGAGACAGAGTATCAGTTACGAAAGTGTCTAGCCAGTTGAATTCTTATTTTAAAGTTAATTACAATACTTTTAAATCAATGGAAAAAAGCCATCGCCTCCGGGAGGATTTTAAGAAATTTTCTTAAAATTGTCAAATAAAGGTCAACTCATAGTCGACCCTTCAGAGCGGACACGGTGTCATTTTTCATGAGGAAATAATGGATAAATTTGCAAATGGTTTGGTTATATCAGGGCCTAGTTAGTTGAAAACGCGACCTTCATTCATTTAAAAGTAATAAATTCTACAATCATTACTAAAAGAATGCTCTTTTTCTTATGTTTTCTGTTCGCCTTTAAACCTATATTAGAGACCAACACGTCAACTTATAATTCACTAATAGAGACAGAGTATCAGATACGAAAGTGTCTAGCCAGTTGAATTCTTATTTTAAAGTTAATTGCAATACTTTTAAATCAATGAAAAAAAGCCATCGCCTCAGGGAAAGATTTTAAGAAATTTTCTTAAATTTGTCAAATAAAGGTCAACTCATAGTCGACCCTTCAGAGCGGACACGGTGTCATTTTTCATGAGGAAAAAATGGATAAATTTGCAAATGGTTTGGTTTTATCAGGGCCTTGTTTGTTGGAAAGGCGACCATCATACATTTAAAAGTAATAAATTCTTCAATCATTACTAAAAGAATGCTCTTTTTCTTATGTTTTCTGTTCGCCTTTAAACCTATATTAGAGACCAACACGTCAACTTATAATTCACTAATAGAGACAGAGTATCAGTTACGAAAGTGTCTAGCCAGTTGAATTCTTATTTTAAAGTTAATTGCAATACTTTTAAATCAATGAAAAAAAGCCATCGCCTCAGGGAAAGATTTTAAGAAATTTTCTTAAATTTGTCAAATAAAGGTCAACTCATAGTCGACCCTTCAGAGCGGACACGGTGTCATTTTTCATGAGGAAAAAATGGATAAATTTGCAAATGGTTTGGTTTTATCAGGGCCTTGATTGTTTGAAACGCGACCATCATTCATTTAAAAGTAATAAATTCTTCAATCATTACTAAAAGAATGCTCTTTTTCTTATGTTTTCTGTTCGCCTTTAAACCTATATTAGAGACCAACACGTCAACTTATAATTCACTAATAGAGACAGAGTATCAGTTACGAAAGTGTCTAGCCAGTTGAATTCTTATTTTAAAGTTAATTGCAATACTTTTAAATCAATGAAAAAAAGCCATCGCCTCAGGGAAAGATTTTAAGAAATTTTCTTAAAATTGTCAAATAAAGGTCAACTCATAGTCGACCCTTCAGAGCGGACACGGTGTCATTTTTCATGAGGAAAAAATGGATAAATTTGCAAATGGTTTGGTTTTATCAGGGCCTTGTTTGTTGGAATCGCGACCTTCATTCATTTAAAAGTAATAAATTCTTCAATCATTACAAAAAGAATGCTCTTTTTCTTATGTTTTCGGTTCGCCTTTAAACCTATAATAGAGACCAACACGTCAACTTATAATTCACTAATAGAGACAGAGTATCAGTTACGAAAGTGTCTAGCCAGTTGAATTCTTATTTTAAAGTTAATTACAATACTTTTAAATCAATGGAAAAAAGCCATCGCCTCCGGGAAAGATTTTAAGAAATTTTCTTAAAATTGTCAAATAAAGGTCAACTCATAGTCGACCCTTCAGAGCGGACACGGTGTCATTTTTCATGAGGAAATAATGGATAAATTTGCAAATGGTTTGGTTATATCAGGGCCTAGTTAGTTGAAAACGCGACCTTCATTCATTTAAAAGTAATAAATTCTACAATCATTACTCAAAGAATGCCCTTATTCTTATGTTTTCTATTCGCCTTTAAACCTATAATAGAGACCAACACGTCAACTTATAAGTCACTTCTATAGACAGAGTATCAGTTACGAAAGTGTCTAGCCAATTGAATTCTTATTTTAAAGTTAATTACAATACTTTTTAATCAATGGAAAAAAGCCATCGCCTCCGGGAAAGATTTTAAGAAATTTTCTTAAATTTGTCAAATAAAGGTCAACTCATAGTCGACCCTTCAGAGCGGACACGGTGTCATTTTTCATGAGGAAAAAATGGATAAATTTGCAAATGGTTTGGTTTTATCAGGGCCTTGTTTGTTGGAAACGCGACCTTCATTCATTTAAAAGTAATAAATTCTTCAATCATTACTAAAAGAATGCTCTTTTTCTTATGTTCTCTGTTCGCCTTTAAACCTATATTAGAGACCAACACGTCAACTTATAATTCACTAATAGAGACAGAGTATCAGTTACGAAAGTGTCTAGCCAGTTGAATTCTTATTTTAAAGTTAATTGCAATACTTTTAAATCAATGAAAAAAAGCCATCGCCTCCGGGAAAGATTTTATGAAATTTTCTTAAAATTGTCAAATAAAGGTCAACTCATAGTCGACCCTTCAGAGTGGACACGGTGTCATTTTTCATGAGGATAAAATGGATAAATTTGCAAATGGTTTGGTTTTATCAGGGCCTAGTTTGTTGGAAACGCGACCTTCATTCATTTAAAAGTAATAAATTCTTCAATCATTACTAAAAGAATGCTCTTTTTCTTATGTTTTCTATTCGCCTTTAAACCTATAATAGAGACCAACACGTCAACTTATAAGTCATTTATATAGACAGAGTATCAGTTACGAAAGTGTCTAGCCAGTTGAATTCTTATTTTAAAGTTAATTACAATACTTTTAAATCTATGGAAAAAAGCCATCGCATCCGGGAAAGATTTTATGAAAATTTCTTAAATTCGTCAAATAAAGGTCAACTCATAGTCGACCCTTCAGAGCGGACACGGTGTCATTTTTCATGAGGAAAAAATGGATAAATTTGCAAATGGTTTGGTTTTATCAGGGCCTTGTTTGTTTGAAACGCGACCATCATTCATTTAAAAGTAATAAATTCTTCAATCATTACTAAAAGAATGCTCTTTTTCTTATGTTTTCTGTTCGCCTTTAAACCTATATTAGAGACCAACACGTCAACTTATAATTCACTAATAGAGACAGAGTATCAGTTACGAAAGTGTCTAGCCAGTTGAATTCTTATTTTAAAGTTAATTACAATACTTTTAAATCTATGGAAAAAAGCCATCGCATCCGGGAAAGATTTTATGAAAATTTCTTAAATTCGTCAAATAAAGGTCAACTCATAGTCGACCCTTCAGAGCGGACACGGTGTCATTTTTCATGAGGATAAAATGGATAAATTTGCAAATGGTTTGGTTTTATCAGGGCCTAGTTTGTTGAAAACGCGACCTTCATTCATTTAAAAGTAATAAATTCTACAATCATTACTCAAAGAATGCACTTTTTCTTATGTTTTCTATTCGCCTTTAAACCTATAATAGAGACCAACACGTCAACTTACAAGTCACTTATATAGACAGAGTATCAGTTACGAAAGTGTCTAGCCAGTTGAATTCTTATTTTAAAGTTAATTACAATACTTTTAAATCTATGGAAAAAAGCCATCGCCTCTGTGAAAGATTTTATGAAAATTTCTTAATTTTGTCAAATAAAGGTCAACTCATAGTCGACCCTTCAGAGCGGACACGGTGTCATTTTTCATGAGGAAAAAATGGATAAATTTGCAAATGGTTTGGTAATATCAGGGCCTAGTTTGTTGAAAACGCGACCTTCATTCATTTAAAAATAATAAATTCTACAATCATTACTCAAAGAATGCCCTTTTTCTTATGTTTTCTATTCGCCTTTAAACCTATAATAGAGACCAACACGTCAACTAATAAGTCACTTATATAGACAGAGTATCAGTTACGAAAGTGTCTAGCCTGTTGAATTCTCATTTTAAAGTTAATTACAAAACTTTTAAATCTATGGAAAAAAGCCATCGCCTCAGGGAAAGATTTTAAGAAATTTTCTTAAATTTGTCAAATAAAGGTCAACTCATAGTCGACCCTTCAGAGCGGACACGGTGTCATTTTTCATGAGGAAAAAATGGATAAATTTGCTAATGGTTTGGTTATATCAGGGCCTAGTTTGTTGAAAACGCGACCTTCATTCATTTAAAAGTAATAAATTCTACAATCATTACTCAAAGAATGCCCTTTTTCTTATGTTTTCTATTCGCCTTTAAACCTATAATAGAGACCAACACGTCAACTTATAATTCACTAATAGAGACAGAGTATCAGTTACGAAAGTGTCTAGCCAGTTGAATTCTTATTTTAAAGTTAATTACAATACTTTTAAATCAATGGAAAAAAGTCATCGCCTCCGGGAAAGATTTTAAGAAATTTTCTTAAATTTGTCAAATAAAGGTCAACTCATAGTCGACCCTTCAGAGCGGACACGGTGTCATTTTTCATGAGGAAAAAATGGATAAATTTGCAAATGGTTTGGTTTTATCAGGGCCTTGTTTGTTGGAAACGCGACCTTCATTCATTTAAAAGTAATAAATTCTTCAATCATTACTAAAAGAATGCTCTTTTTCTTATGTTTTCTGTTCGCCTTTAAACCTATATTAGAGACCAACACGTCAACTTATAATTCACTAATAGAGACAGAGTATCAGTTACGAAAGTGTCTAGCCAGTTGAATTCTTATTTTAAAGTTAATTACAATACTTTTAAATCAATGGAAAAAAGCCATCGCCTCCGGGAAAGATTTTAAGAAATTTTCTTAAAATTGTCAAATAAAGGTCAACTCATAGTCGATACCCTTCAGAGCGGACACGGTGTCATTTTTCATGAGGAAATAATGGATAAATTTGCAAATGGTTTGGTTATATGAGGGCCTAGTTAGTTGAAAACGCGACCTTCATTCATTTAAAAGTAATAAATTCTACAATCATTACTCAAAGAATGCCCTTATTCTTATGTTTTCTATTCGCCTTTAAACCTATAATAGAGACCAACACGTTAACTTATAATTCACTAATAGAGACAGAGTATCAGTTACGAAAGTGTCTAGCCAGTTGAATTCTTGTTTTAAAGTTAATTGCAATACTTTTAAATCAATGAAAAAAAGCCATCGCCTCCGGGAAAGATTTTATGAAATTTTCTTAAAATTGTCAAATAAAGGTCAACTCATAGTCGACCCTTCAGAGCGGACACGGTGTCATTTTTCATGAGGATAAAATGGATAAATTTGCAAATGGTTTGGTTTTATCAGGGCCTAGTTTGTTGGAAACGCGACCTTCATTCATTTAAAAGTAATAAATTCTTCAATCATTACGAAAAGAATGCTCTTTTTCTTATGTTTTCTATTCGCCTTTAAACCTATAATAGAGACCAACACGTCAACTTATAAGTCATTTATATAGACAGAGTATCAGTTACGAAAGTGTCTAGCCAGTTGAATTCTTATTTTAAAGTTAATTACAATACTTTTAAATCTATGGAAAAAAGCCATCGCATCCGGGAAAGATTTTATGAAAATTTCTTAAATTCGTCAAATAAAGGTCAACTCATAGTCGACCCTTCAGAGCGGACACGGTGTCATTTTTCATGAGGAAAAAATGGATAAATTTGCAAATGGTTTGGTTTTATCAGGGCCTTGTTTGTTTGAAACGCGACCATCATTCATTTAAAAGTAATAAATTCTTCAATCATTACTAAAAGAATGCTCTTTTTCTTATGTTTTCTGTTCGCCTTTAAACCTATATTAGAGACCAACACGTCAACTTATAATTCACTAATAGAGACAGAGTATCAGTTACGAAAGTGTCTAGCCAGTTGAATTCTTATTTTAAAGTTAATTACAATACTTTTAAATCTATGGAAAAAAGCCATCGCATCCGGGAAAGATTTTATGAAAATTTCTTAAATTCGTCAAATAAAGGTCAACTCATAGTCGACCCTTCAGAGCGGACACGGTGTCATTTTTCATGAGGATAAAATGGATAAATTTGCAAATGGTTTGGTTTTATCAGGGCCTAGTTTGTTGAAAACGCGACCTTCATTCATTTAAAAGTAATAAATTCTACAATCATTACTCAAAGAATGCCCTTTTTCTTATGTTTTCTATTCGCCTTTAAACCTATAATAGAGACCAACACGTCAACTTACAAGTCACTTATATAGACAGAGTATCAGTTACGAAAGTGTCTAGCCAGTTGAATTCTTATTTTAAAGTTAATTACAATACTTTTAAATCTATGGAAAAAAGCCATCGCCTCTGTGAAAGATTTTATGAAAATTTCTTAATTTTGTCAAATAAAGGTCAACTCATAGTCGACTCTTCAGAGCGGACACGGTGTCATTTTTCATGAGGAAAAAATGGATAAATTTGCAAATGGTTTGGTAATATCAGGGCCTAGTTTGTTGAAAACGCGACCTTCATTCATTTAAAAGTAATAAATTCTACAATCATTACTCAAAGAATGCCCTTTTTCTTATGTTTTCTATTCGCCTTTAAACCTATAATAGAGACCAACACGTCAACTAATAAGTCACTTATATAGACAGAGTATCAGTTACGAAAGTGTCTAGCCAGTTGAATTCTCATTTTAAAGTTAATTACAAAACTTTTAAATCTATGGAAAAAAGCCATCGCCTCAGGGAAAGATTTTAAGAAATTTTCTTAAATTTGTCAAATAAAGGTCAACTCATAGTCGACCCTTCAGAGCGGACACGGTGTCATTTTTCATGAGGAAAAAATGGATAAATTTGCTAATGGTTTGGTTATATCAGGGCCTAGTTTGTTGAAAACGCGACCTTCATTCATTTAAAAGTAATAAATTCTACAATCATTACTCAAAGAATGCCCTTTTTCTTATGTTTTCTATTCGCCTTTAAACCTATAATAGAGACCAACACGTCAACTTATAATTCACTAATAGAGACAGAGTATCAGTTACGAAAGTGTCTAGCCAGTTGAATTCTTATTTTAAAGTTAATTACAATACTTTTAAATCAATGGAAAAAAGCCATCGCCTCCGGGAAAGATTTTATGAAATTTTCTTAAAATTGTCAAATAAAGGTCAACTCATAGTCGACCCTTCAGAGTGGACACGGTGTCATTTTTCATGAGGATAAAATGGATAAATTTGCAAATGGTTTGGTTTTATCAGGGCCTAGTTTGTTGGAAACGCGACCTTCATTCATTTAAAAGTAATAAATTCTTCAATCATTACTAAAAGAATGCTCTTTTTCTTATGTTTTCTATTCGCCTTTAAACCTATAATAGAGACCAACACGTCAACTTATAAGTCATTTATATAGACAGAGTATCAGTTACGAAAGTGTCTAGCCAGTTGAATTCTTATTTTAAAGTTAATTACAATACTTTTAAATCTATGGAAAAAAGCCATCGCATCCGGGAAAGATTTTATGAAAATTTCTTAAATTCGTCAAATAAAGGTCAACTCATAGTCGACCCTTCAGAGCGGACACGGTGTCATTTTTCATGAGGAAAAAATGGATAAATTTGCAAATGGTTTGGTTTTATCAGGGCCTTGTTTGTTTGAAACGCGACCATCATTCATTTAAAAGTAATAAATTCTTCAATCATTACTAAAAGAATGCTCTTTTTCTTATGTTTTCTGTTCGCCTTTAAACCTATATTAGAGACCAACACGTCAACTTATAATTCACTAATAGAGACAGAGTATCAGTTACGAAAGTGTCTAGCCAGTTGAATTCTTATTTTAAAGTTAATTACAATACTTTTAAATCTATGGAAAAAAGCCATCGCATCCGGGAAAGATTTTATGAAAATTTCTTAAATTCGTCAAATAAAGGTCAACTCATAGTCGACCCTTCAGAGCGGACACGGTGTCATTTTTCATGAGGATAAAATGGATAAATTTGCAAATGGTTTGGTTTTATCAGGGCCTAGTTTGTTGAAAACGCGACCTTCATTCATTTAAAAGTAATAAATTCTACAATCATTACTCAAAGAATGCCCTTTTTCTTATGTTTTCTATTCGCCTTTAAACCTATAATAGAGACCAACACGTCAACTTACAAGTCACTTATATAGACAGAGTATCAGTTACGAAAGTGTCTAGCCAGTTGAATTCTTATTTTAAAGTTAATTACAATACTTTTAAATCTATGGAAAAAAGCCATCGCCTCTGTGAAAGATTTTATGAAAATTTCTTAATTTTGTCAAATAAAGGTCAACTCATAGTCGACCCTTCAGAGCGGACACGGTGTCATTTTTCATGAGGAAAAAATGGATAAATTTGCAAATGGTTTGGTAATATCAGGGCCTAGTTTGTTGAAAACGCGACCTTCATTCATTTAAAAATAATAAATTCTACAATCATTACTCAAAGAATGCCCTTTTTCTTATGTTTTCTATTCGCCTTTAAACCTATAATAGAGACCAACACGTCAACTAATAAGTCACGTATATAGACAGAGTATCAGTTACGAAAGTGTCTAGCCAGTTGAATTCTCATTTTAAAGTTAATTACAAAACTTTTAAATCTATGGAAAAAAGCCATCGCCTCAGGGAAAGATTTTAAGAAATTTTCTTAAATTTGTCAAATAAAGGTCAACTCATAGTCGACCCTTCAGAGCGGACACGGTGTCATTTTTCATGAGGAAAAAATGGATAAATTTGCTAATGGTTTGGTTATATCAGGGCCTAGTTTGTTGAAAACGCGACCTTCATTCATTTAAAAGTAATAAATTCTACAATCATTACTCAAAGAATGCCCTTTTTCTTATGTTTTCTATTCGCCTTTAAACCTATAATAGAGACCAACACGTCAACTTATAATTCACTAATAGAGACAGAGTATCAGTTACGAAAGTGTCTAGCCAGTTGAATTCTTATTTTAAAGTTAATTACAATACTTTTAAATCAATGGAAAAAAGCCATCGCCTCCGGGAAAGATTTTAAGAAATTTTCTTAAATTTGTCAAATAAAGGTCAACTCATAGTCGACCCTTCAGAGCGGACACGGTGTCATTTTTCATGAGGAAAAAATGGATAAATTTGCAAATGGTTTGGTTTTATCAGGGCCTTGTTTGTTGGAAACGCGACCTTCATTCATTTAAAAGTAATAAATTCTTCAATCATTACTAAAAGAATGCTCTTTTTCTTATGTTTTCTGTTCGCCTTTAAACCTATATTAGAGACCAACACGTCAACTTATAATTCACTAATAGAGACAGAGTATCAGTTACGAAAGTGTCTAGCCAGTTGAATTCTTATTTTAAAGTTAATTGCAATACTTTTAAATCAATGAAAAAAAGCCATCGCCTCCGGGAAAGATTTTATGAAATTTTCTTAAAATTGTCAAATAAAGGTCAACTCATAGTCGACCCTTCAGAGCGGACACGGTGTCATTTTTCATGAGGATAAAATGGATAAATTTGCAAATGGTTTGGTTTTATCAGGGCCTAGTTTGTTGGAAACGCGACCTTCATTCATTTAAAAGTAATAAATTCTTCAATCATTACTAAAAGAATGCTCTTTTTCTTATGTTTTCTATTCGCCTTTAAACCTATAATAGAGACCAACACGTCAACTTATAAGTCATTTATATAGACAGAGTATCAGTTACGAAAGTGTCTAGCCAGTTGAATTCTTATTTTAAAGTTAATTACAATACTTTTAAATCAATGGAAAAAAGCCATCGCCTCCGGGAAAGATTTTAAGAAATTTTCTTAAATTTGTCAAATAAAGGTCAACTCATAGTCGACCCTTCAGAGCGGACACGGTGTCATTTTTCATGAGGAAAAAATGGATAAATTTGCAAATGGTTTGGTTTTATCAGGGCCTTTTTTGTTGGAAACGCGACCTTCATTCATTTAAAAGTAATAAATTCTTCAATCATTACAAAAAGAATGCTCTTTTTCTTATGTTTTCTGTTCGCCTTTAAATCTATATTAGAGACCAACACGTCAACTTATAATTCACTAATAGAGACAGAGTATCAGTTACGAAAGTGTCTAGCCAGTTGAATTCTTATTTTAAAGTTAATTACAATACTTTTAAATCAATGGAAAAAATCCATCGCCTCCGGGAAAGATTTTAAGAAATTTTCTTAAAATTGTCAAATAAAGGTCAACTCATAGTCGACCCTTCAGAGCGGACACGGTGTCATTTTTCATGAGGAAAAAATGGATAAATTTGCAAATGGTTTGGTTTTATCAGGGCCTTGTTTGTTGGAAACGCGACCTTCATTCATTTAAAAGTAATAAATTCTTCAATCATTACAAAAAGAATGCTCTTTTTCTTATGTTTTCTGTTCGCCTTTAAACCTATATTAGAGACCAACACGTCAACTTATAATTCACTAATAGAGACAGAGTATCAGTTACGAAAGTGTCTAGCCAGTTGAATTCTTATTTTAAAGTTAATTACAATACTTTTAAATCAATGGAAAAAAGCCATCGCCTCTGGGAAAGATTTTAAGAAATTTTCTTAAAATTGTCAAATAAAGGTCAACTCATAGTCGACCCTTCAGAGCGGACACGGTGTCATTTTTCATGAGGAAATAATGGATAAATTTGCAAATGGTTTGGTTATATGAGGGCCTAGTTAGTTGAAAACGCGACCTTCATTCATTTAAAAGTAATAAATTCTACAATCATTACTCAAAGAATGCCCTTATTCTTATGTTTTCTATTCGCCTTTAAACCTATAATAGAGACCAACACGTCAACTTATAATTCACTAATAGAGACAGAGTATCAGTTACGAAAGTGTCTAGCCAGTTGAATTCTTATTTTAAAGTTAATTGCAATACTTTTAAATCAATGAAAAAAAGCCATCGCCTCCGGGAAAGATTTTATGAAATTTTCTTAAAATTGTCAAATAAAGGTCAACTCATAGTCGACCCTTCAGAGCGGACACGGTGTCATTTTTCATGAGGATAAAATGGATAAATTTGCAAATGGTTTGGTTTTATCAGGGCCTAGTTTGTTGGAAACGCGACCTTCATTCATTTAAAAGTAATAAATTCTTCAATCATTACTAAAAGAATGCTCTTTTTCTTATGTTTTCTATTCGCCTTTAAACCTATAATAGAGACCAACACGTCAACTTATAAGTCATTTATATAGACAGAGTATCAGTTACGAAAGTGTCTAGCCAGTTGAATTCTTATTTTAAAGTTAATTACAATACTTTTAAATCTATGGAAAAAAGCCATCGCATCCGGGAAAGATTTTATGAAAATTTCTTAAATTCGTCAAATAAAGGTCAACTCATAGTCGACCCTTCAGAGCGGACACGGTGTCATTTTTCATGAGGAAAAAATGGATAAATTTGCAAATGGTTTGGTTTTATCAGGGCCTTGTTTGTTTGAAACGCGACCATCATTCATTTAAAAGTAATAAATTCTTCAATCATTACTAAAAGAATGCTCTTTTTCTTATGTTTTCTGTTCGCCTTTAAACCTATATTAGAGACCAACACGTCAACTTATAATTCACTAATAGAGACAGAGTATCAGTTACGAAAGTGTCTAGCCAGTTGAATTCTTATTTTAAAGTTAATTACAATACTTTTAAATCTATGGAAAAAAGCCATCGCATCCGGGAAAGATTTTATGAAAATTTCTTAAATTCGTCAAATAAAGGTCAACTCATAGTCGACCCTTCAGAGCGGACACGGTGTCATTTTTCATGAGGATAAAATGGATAAATTTGCAAATGGTTTGGTTTTATCAGGGCCTAGTTTGTTGAAAACGCGACCTTCATTCATTTAAAAGTAATAAATTCTACAATCATTACTCAAAGAATGCCCTTTTTCTTATGTTTTCTATTCGCCTTTAAACCTATAATAGAGACCAACACGTCAACTTACAAGTCACTTATATAGACAGAGTATCAGTTACGAAAGTGTCTAGCCAGTTGAATTCTTATTTTAAAGTTAATTACAATACTTTTAAATCTATGGAAAAAAGCCATCGCCTCTGTGAAAGATTTTATGAAAATTTCTTAATTTTGTCAAATAAAGGTCAACTCATAGTCGACCCTTCAGAGCGGACACGGTGTCATTTTTCATGAGGAAAAAATGGATAAATTTGCAAATGGTTTGGTAATATCAGGGCCTAGTTTGTTGAAAACGCGACCTTCATTCATTTAAAAGTAATAAATTCTACAATCATTACTCAAAGAATGCCCTTTTTCTTATGTTTTCTATTCGCCTTTAAACCTATAATAGAGACCAACACGTCAACTAATAAGTCACTTATATAGACAGAGTATCAGTTACGAAAGTGTCTAGCCAGTTGAATTCTCATTTTAAAGTTAATTACAAAACTTTTAAATCTATGGAAAAAAGCCATCGCCTCAGGGAAAGATTTTAAGAAATTTTCTTAAATTTGTCAAATAAAGGTCAACTCATAGTCGACCCTTCAGAGCGGACACGGTGTCATTTTTCATGAGGAAAAAATGGATAAATTTGCTAATGGTTTGGTTATATCAGGGCCTAGTTTGTTGAAAACGCGACCTTCATTCATTTAAAAGTAATAAATTCTACAATCATTACTCAAAGAATGCCCTTTTTCTTATGTTTTCTATTCGCCTTTAAACCTATAATAGAGACCAACACGTCAACTTATAATTCACTAATAGAGACAGAGTATCAGTTACGAAAGTGTCTAGCCAGTTGAATTCTTATTTTAAAGTTAATTACAATACTTTTAAATCAATGGAAAAAAGCCATCGCCTCCGGGAAAGATTTTAAGAAATTTTCTTAAATTTGTCAAATAAAGGTCAACTCATAGTCGACCCTTCAGAGCGGACACGGTGTCATTTTTCATGAGGAAAAAATGGATAAATTTGCAAATGGTTTGGTTTTATCAGGGCCTTGTTTGTTGGAAACGCGACCTTCATTCATTTAAAAGTAATAAATTCTTCAATCATTACTAAAAGAATGCTCTTTTTCTTATGTTTTCTGTTCGCCTTTAAACCTATATTAGAGACCAACACGTCAACTTATAATTCACTAATAGAGACAGAGTATCAGTTACGAAAGTGTCTAGCCAGTTGAATTCTTATTTTAAAGTTAATTGCAATACTTTTAAATCAATGAAAAAAAGCCATCGCCTCCGGGAAAGATTTTAAGAAATTTTCTTAAAATTGTCAAATAAAGGTCAACTCATAGTCGACCCTTCAGAGCGGACACGGTGTCATTTTTCATGAGGATAAAATGGATAAATTTGCAAATGGTTTGGTTTTATCAGGGCCTAGTTTGTTGGAAACGCGACCTTCATTCATTTAAAAGTAATAAATTCTTCAATCATTACTAAAAGAATGCTCTTTTTCTTATGTTTTCTATTCGCCTTTAAACCTATAATAGAGACCAACACGTCAACTTATAAGTCATTTATATAGACAGAGTATCAGTTACGAAAGTGTCTAGCCAGTTGAATTCTTATTTTAAAGTTAATTACAATACTTTTAAATCAATGGAAAAAAGCCATCGCCTCCGGGAAAGATTTTAAGAAATTTTCTTAAATTTGTCAAATAAAGGTCAACTCATAGTCGACCCTTCAGAGCGGACACGGTGTCATTTTTCATGAGGAAAAAATGGATAAATTTGCAAATGGTTTGGTTTTATCAGGGCCTTTTTTGTTGGAAACGCGACCTTCATTCATTTAAAAGTAATAAATTCTTCAATCATTACAAAAAGAATGCTCTTTTTCTTATGTTTTCTGTTCGCCTTTAAATCTATATTAGAGACCAACACGTCAACTTATAATTCACTAATAGAGACAGAGTATCAGTTACGAAAGTGTCTAGCCAGTTGAATTCTTATTTTAAAGTTAATTACAATACTTTTAAATCAATGGAAAAAATCCATCGCCTCCGGGAAAGATTTTAAGAAATTTTCTTAAAATTGTCAAATAAAGGTCAACTCATAGTCGACCCTTCAGAGCGGACACGGTGTCATTTTTCATGAGGAAAAAATGGATAAATTTGCAAATGGTTTGGTTTTATCAGGGCCTTGTTTGTTGGAAACGCGACCTTCATTCATTTAAAAGTAATAAATTCTTCAATCATTACAAAAAGAATGCTCTTTTTCTTATGTTTTCTGTTCGCCTTTAAACCTATATTAGAGACCAACACGTCAACTTATAATTCACTAATAGAGACAGAGTATCAGTTACGAAAGTGTCTAGCCAGTTGAATTCTTATTTTAAAGTTAATTACAATACTTTTAAATCAATGGAAAAAAGCCATCGCCTCCGGGAAAGATTTTAAGAAATTTTCTTAAAATTGTCAAATAAAGGTCAACTCATAGTCGACCCTTCAGAGCGGACACGGTGTCATTTTTCATGAGGAAATAATGGATAAATTTGCAAATGGTTTGGTTATATCAGGGCCTAGTTTGTTGAAAACGCGACCTTCATTCATTTAAAAGTAATAAATTCTACAATCATTACTCAAAGAATGCCCTTTTTCTTATGTTTTCTTTTCGCCTTTAAACCTATATTAGAGACCAACACGTCAACTTATAATTCACTAATAGAGACAGAGTATCAGTTACGAAAGTGTCTAGCCAGTTGAATTCTTATTTTAAAGTTAATTGCAATACTTTTAAATCAATGAAAAAAAGCCATCGCCTCCGGGAAAGATTTTAAGAAATTTTCTTAAAATTGTCAAATAAAGGTCAACTCATAGTCGACCCTTCAGAGCGGACACGGTGTCATTTTTCATGAGGAAAAAATGGATAAATTTGCAAATGGTTTGGTTTTATCAGGGCCTAAATTAATGAAAACGCGACCTTCATTGATTTAAAAGTTATAATTTCTTCAAACATTACTAAAAGAATGCTCTTTTTCTAATATTTTCATTCGTCTCCACACGGCCATCAGAGAAGCAGAGTTATCCTAGAATTACGTTTATTTACAATTCGATTTTGATCACTTTTTATTACAAAAACAGTAATAATTTTATTTCTGATCAAGCTACAACAGATTTCTGGGCACCAAAATGACCCTCTTAATGTTCTCTTTCGAATCGTGTGCCACACGTGACGAAAAAATCATGGGAAGGTCAAAGGTCACCGGGGTCAATGACCTTTTGTGACCTGACCACCACGTGTGATACATTATTAGATGAGCCGTGTCAAGGCAATTACTTTTTGTTATTAGGTATGTGGAGCTATCTTGCCCAGAAAAAAAGTTACGGTGGTTCAAACATATTTACCCAGCAAAAATGCTCGGAAAACCACGTTTTTTGCTCTTTTAATTTATTTATTTATTTTTTAACAAAAAACGCCATCTGGTTTATTTTCTTATATAGCGTAAAATTTCACGTTCTACAAAATGGCTATCTCAGAATTAAAATAAAATTGGGGGATAACCTTCAATTGTGAGGTCAAAGGTCACGAGGTCACCAGAAGTGACCTTGAACTTTGACATACGATTTTGCTTTCAACAGCAAAGTTGTAGAGGGCAATGAAACAAATTCAACCATACCCGGATTTTTGTTCTACGTCAACGGGAAGCCGAGATACAGCCTTTTGAAATTTTCCAAAATCCAAATTTGAACGTCCCGTAAAACCCATAAATTTTGAGATAATGGGGTAAAACTATATATTTTTGAAAACCTCTTGACATGGTCTTTATGGGTCTCAAATATGGTCACGATCATATGACCCCTGCCAAAACACTGTACAGTTGAAATATTTTCGCCGAAGTATGAATTCCGGAAATTCAGACCAGCCGGCGCAGAAAAACACCGATTTCATTCCAGCAGCATAAGAAAGCGCTAACACGTTTAAATCAGACCATTTCGCAAACAAACTATCAAGTTGCAACGAAAACAAGATTATTTTTTCACGCGAGAAAATGAGACGCCTTAGGGTTGTTTGGTGAAAAATGGCTGCAGTAGCCCGCAGCCAAAGGGAGATACTGCGTATCAGCGTGTGCTTGGTCCCTCAGGAGACTTCCTTCAAACTTCAGCACCGCATTATTCCATTATGAAAAATGCGTATGGCACGTTGAAGGCATTATTTATGCGCCCCACGTGAAAATGAATTCCCCATCGACCGCGCGGTCTCTGTGAGGTTGCTGTTAAAAAATGCGGTGAAAAATGATGATTAATAACACGGCTGGATTGTGCAGCAATTATGTTTTCATTTTAAATTTTGATATTCAAGAATTTTCACATAGCGCAGTCGGCACATGAAAATTGGAAAGAAATTGCAAATTGTTAAGAAAAACGGCTTTACCTCTGTCAAGAAAGTTGCTAAAACGTGAAGGTCTCACGTCAAAGTGGGCGGGATTATTTTTCTATCAATACATTTAAACATTTTAAAACAATATTGCTTTCAATCCAACCAAACGAATTAATCTTCATAATGAAATGCGCGTGAACGAGCGCAATTAATGAGTTAGATCACAATAAGTCAGTATTTGAAGACAGGGTGTGGAATGAATTCAAAACATTATGCCTGCACATTAACACGTTTTGGGTCCTTGTCAATAATGCATTAACAACTGCTCAATAATAAAATTATATTCAGTATTAAAAACTTTTGCCCAGAATTTAGAAAATAGAGGGACAGCAAGTTGCCCACCCGGCGCCCGCTCGTTTGAACGGCTAAAGAAACAGAAAATCGTTGTATTGTGTGTGGTATCAAACGTTTATGCCAAAAATTGAACTTCATAATCCCCATTCTAACAATTAATCATCAATAACTTTATAAAATTTCTTTTGCAGCTCACAGGCAAATTAACGTAAATAACACTAAATTTAATTAATTTAATTATTAACAAACTGAAATTTAAAATTTTATATGTATAAACATGCATACACATTTGCTAGATAAAAATCATTTAAATCAATAATGCATTTACTGCAGTAAATGCAATAGCCAATAAAGATTCAACTTTGCTGATCCCACATAAAAATGTCAAAGGAGTAATCGCTTCAAGCTTATTTTGGGGCATTTCTCGATCGAGAGCTTGAGGGTGTGCTTGAAAAGCAACCAAAATTCATCATCCAGTTGAAAGCTTTCCAATACTGGGCTGGTCAGCGCTGCAGTATTTTATTTGCCCAGTCTTTCTCAGCTTCCTTTCATTCTACCGTTTTTTCTGTGCCGTATTTGTGAAAGAAAAGAACTTCTTGTTAGAGCCGCCTGTGGAAGGGTAGGGAACGGTGACGTGGATGAGCGCCCAAGAGGACAACGCCTAAATATATATAACAGAAGAGGAACAATTTTGTTTGAAGAGGAAAAAATCTTTTTCGTGTGCGTGTGAAATAAATTCCTTTCATGAAATCTCCACGCTTTTTGATGCGATTAAATCCTAATTTCAACGAACACAAACTTTGCCAGGCGGTCTAATCAAGTGGGTGCGGTTTAAGCTCAAAGTTGGTTGGAAATTTGTATTTCCTCTCCTTATTTGAACCTTCTCAATAAGTACTGAATTAAATTGGAAAAGTTTCCTCTCTGCATTTCACAAATTCCAAGTAAGTTGTAATAGGAAAATTTCGAATATATATAACGCTCTTGTAATTAGAACCATGTCGGAGGTGAATTGCTGTGTGCGAGAGGCGTGCGCGAAAGCACTCGAGTCCTCCAACTGATTTCAGTAAAAAGGATATTCAATTTTCAAAGAGAAATAATACACCTAATTCCGTTTGTAAGTGCTTTCATGGCGGAAAGCGGAAATCAATATTTGAGAATAAGAAAAAATAAGTACTCGTCAGCTTACAATTAAATTTTATCTGTTCCAACAAAGAGCTGATAAGTCTTCTTAGCGTCGTATTATAAAAAAAGTGAAACCAGTTAGTTTTTTGTGGGTTGACATGAAGTTAAGGTCGATTCAAAACATTAATTCACATCTCAAGTTTCTGCGATTTTAGTAAATGTAAAAAAGACATTATATTTATGGAATTGCTCTTGTTCTTTAAGTTTCAGAGCCATTTTCAATTGCGTTACTGTTGGAACAGGAGTAGAATTACAAGGGGTAAACAAGCTGCTCGATGTAAAGAGGAAATTGAATAACGAAATCAGCAACGTTCACTATTCACTATACTCTCCCACTTATAACATCGGTTCATCAAATTTTCGTTGAAAATGAAATTGAATTAGCACTACGCATTTTTTTTCCAGAGAAAAACACCATCTCTGTTAGAAATATCAAATGAAATAGAAGATTTTATCAATTATGATCAAAGTTAAGCATACCATTAGTGCTCTGAGGGAACCAAACAATGCTTCTCACTGATATTATGTGTTTGCGTAAATACGATTAACCTCAATTAAATTCCATTGAATATTTGATCCATTATTATGCATCCCTCTTGTTACAGAATGTGAGAGTGGCATTAGCCCCACTCTGCGTCTCGGTTAGAAGCACCTCAGCGGGATCGCCTTAGTTTCCATATTTGCCGTTAATGCAGCAAAAAGATGAGAGATATACCAAGAATTTCGCAACGTCAGGTAAATGAACGGTGTAATGAAATGACATATATTTTCAAAGTTGTCAATGTGTTGAGAATTTAATGATATAATGATATAAAAATTCTATTTTTTTTTATGACATGTAAAATTTTCTATTGCACTACTTTTAAAAAGGGACAAAAATTGACAGTTTTCATTGGAATCGACAAAAAAAATACGTTTCGGACAAACCTAAGAAAAGTTTTTGACTACTATCAACTGCATTTAAAAATATTAATTGAAAATGAATATGCAGTGTATATAACTGAATCTCATCAAATATGGGTGCGTTTTAATTTAACATGACCTTCCTGCCTGAAAAGTTCCAAATAATGAAATTATTATTCATTCATTTTTTTACCATTTTTGATGAAAAAGTTTAATGCGCAGTTTTTTTACACAAAGGCTTTTAAGGGCACGGTTCATTGGAATTCAACACACGCACACGGATTAGTTAAAGTGAATCATGGAGAGGTCAGTGAAAAGAATATTATAAACGGAATTTTTTAGTATTGTGATAAAATATTTAGTCAGAGTTTCATATTTATAAAAACGCGCTTTTTCTTTCTTTAAAAACATTTGCAAAATTTAAAAATTGTGAATATAAATAAATAAAAGAGAAAAGAGATTGTTCCACGAAGTATTTTCATGAAAATCCACACTGGCAACAAAGGGCATCGTTAGAAAATGAAAAACATTTTTTTTCTGACAAAATTAATTAGAAAATCGATATGGACGTTCTTGCGCATTTTGCTTTAACATCATTAGCGTAATAATGAGAGCATCCTGGAATTTTCCTAAATAATTTTCTCGTTAAAATTGAAGGCTAATTATCTTTGAAGGTAAAATTTTTGTTTGGAATAAAAAAAAAATATTAAAAAAAGTTGTTAATAATAGATAAAAAAAAAGGTGAACTCCGTTTTAATTTTTGAATGTTAAAAATGAAATTGAAAGATGGCTTAATTTTTTTACAAATGGAATCTTATCAATTTTCAACATAGTGTTCTCAATCAAATTCAGTTCAAGAAAGATTTAATACATATAATGCACACTCTTTGATTTTTGAAGATGAGAGTGAGAGAAGTGGAGGAAGTGAGAATTGTGAGAGTATTTGAAGTGAAAGTAGGGGTTATTTGAAGTACAACTTGCCGACCAGTTTGAGTCACCAATTGTGATTAGTGACCCATTGTCATCATGATCAAGATAATTATAAAAATCATCAAACTGAGGAGGAAAAAATAAATTTTATAAGAGATGTTCGAGGAGATCCATTTTTGAATTTATTAGAGTTTAAAGTTTTTTTCTCGCCACAGCGTGAAAAAAAGAATTGATCTACTTTGTCATGCTGAATTAATTTCACTCTCTATACCCTTCCTAATTTGATCGCATCTGAAAATGAATAAAAATCCGCAATTTTTTTATTTGAAAATTACAACAACAGAAGATTGCGTTACTTCAAGAGAATAAATAGCAGGGGTGTAATTACCTGCGGCAATGAGCAGATGATGGAGACGACCCACGCGAGGATGAGCATGATTTTGCCCCTGCGGCGGGCGTCGTTGACCCTGAGGGGGTAGAGGATGGCGAAGTAGCGGTCCAGACTGACGCACACAAGCACCATGGAGCTGAGGTAGAGGCCGAACGCCCTGAGGAAGAGCAGCACCTTGCAGGCGGCGTTGCCGGCCAGCCACTGGGTGGTGGCGCGCCAGCCGACCTCCAGAGGGATCATGACGAAGGTGACCACCATGTCGGCGATGGCCAGGTGCATGATCATCAGGTTGATGCGCGACTTGCGGTGCCGGTTGCGGTACAGGGTCACGAACACGGTCACGTTGCCCACCGCGGCCACCACGAACAGACTGCTGTACACGATGATGGCCACCAGGGCGCCCGTGTTGAAGCGCAACTCAGGTGGAAGGGTGGGCGACGCGTCGTCGTCGTACGCCTCGCCCAGCGACGCGTTGCGCCACGACGCGTTACGCTCGTCCGCGATCTTGGCCACGAAATTTTCCTCCACCACGTCCATTGTGCAGCGAAAAATTAATTACCAACTCGGAATTATTCACTGCATTTGCACCGTGCAGTTTTAAAAAAAATTTGCACCACTTTTCACACTTTTTTGTGTAGGGAGAGCGAGAAAAATTGTGCAGTGAGAGTCGAGAGAGGGTTGCGCACAGACTGATTCGCTCCGTCGATGACTACCCCTCTGCCGCCGCTTCGGTAGTGGCAACACCTGTTAGCTGCGCCGAGTGAGGCTGCGCTCCACTCTCCATTGAGTTTTTTTACGGAGACAGAGAAAAGAATGGCGCTGGACGAATAAAATGTATATAAAAACAACCCTTATCTTCATTTTAATGGACTGAAGAAAATTTAATAAGCTTTTGTCTTCAATTGCCAATTTTTTATACGTTTTATTTTCATGAGCGAAAAAGAAATTTGTTGAACGAACAAAAATCAAGTTGCTCTCATAATTTTTTGGCAGACGGAAACATTTTTTGAATGTTCAGTTGATTACTTTCTTATTTTCATTTTGGTGAAACGTACAAAAATTCCATGATTCCCAAAAGCAATCACATTTAAGTAGTGTGTAGAAGTAAATCAATTTTGGAAAATCATTAAATCGTTTTTAGAAAAAATCCGCAACAATTGGAGTTTTTGCCGAAAATAATAAAAACATTTAAATAAAATAAAATTTTTTTGGGCTCCGTTATAATTTAAAGTTTGTGTATAAAAATTTTTAATTGTGAGAGTTTTATTAAACTTGTTGAGCCTACGTATTATAATAAAAAGCAATGGTCTGTTGCCCACCAACGTTTCATGAAATCGAAAAATAATGGGCAACAACTTTTCCTGGTAGAGAAGTGATGGCGGAAAACGAGTTAATTACAAACTTGAAATTGGTGTCTATTTGATCACGGCCAAATTAATTGCGGTATCCCCGCGGGCATTGTCTCTATAAATTTCTGATTGATAAGCGGAAATTGAGATAAGGCCGGCCTACCTACGCCTCAATTGAAGACGCGTCAAAGCTGATAACAAAAAGTGGTATCGCTTGAATTGAAAAAAAGATGATGCGTTTAGATTTCAACTATCAGCGTTCCGATGGGATTATTATTCACAACGTCAGTCCGAGCCAGACAACAACAGAGGATGGAACCAAACCATTTTTACGTCACTTAAAGGTATTTATCTCATTTTCCACTGTGAGAGCAAAGCTTATTCATTTGTAATAATATTATTGCAGCGGTTCTAGAAATTATCATGCACGTTGAAGAGTTAATTTGTGTTCCGTGCGAGTAATTTGAGCTTCTGTGAATTTCAACCGCTTTCCACTTTTTGCGTAATTGCCTTATGCTCTGTACGTAATCAGTAATCACAAAGTGAAACGCACGCATCTATTACATTATCAGTGGGGGATATTTGGAAAATGCTTTCACCAGGCGAATCAAACTGCGGTGGGAAATTATTATGATTCTCCCGTCATGTTTAATTACACTCGTATGGGAAGCAGCAAAAACCCTTTCTAACTGTCAAAGTCAAACACAGACAACTCTTTCCCCTTGGGATTCCTTTTTGGTAAACCGAGTCGAATTTTGCAGACGCATCCCAGAGGACAAAGGACTTATTTGAATTAGCACTATTTGTCACCACTTGATTAAGGAAGAAGACCCGTCCATTGAAAAAAATGTCGGCCGGCGGCAGTTTCCGAGAGGTTGAGTTGCGGCATCCGCACAAAAGTAAGCACCTAAATCCCCTTGACAGCGCGATGAACCTCGCTGACGACTTTTACATGGACGACGACAGCGACTCTGAACTTGGCAAAAAAGTCGGTAAGTTTCTTATCCAGATTTAATAACAATTTTTTATACTTTCAGAATTGACAGTGATTAAATTTTTAAATTGAAATGGATTTATCCATTTTGCTAACAATTACAAATTCTGAGGAAATATTTAAGTGGATTTTCCATCCAAAATTAATGAGTTCGTAATTTTGCTTTTTCCCATTCCCCGATCGAAAGCAAAAATTTTACCTCAGCGTTACAAAAGTATGGACCAATTTTACACTAACTGGGTTTGAATTTGATGAGCTCTAAATTTTAACGCGTCATTTGGGTCGATATTTCGCTTTGGTGCAAAATTTTTAGAGCACTCTCAACTGAATTGATTGCGAATTGAAATGTGCTAAAGGCATACCTGTACTGTTCAGCTTTGACCGCTCTGTTTGCTATGATTTCGCGGAATTTCCAAAAGCATTATTGTACTGCAAAAGCAAGAAAATATTCAAAATACCACCCATATTTCGCCTAGGTTCGCAATTATGTTAAAATGTGTGAGTGTCGCAAAAGCACTCCACCTCTATTTAGCCAGTGCTCATAGATTCTCTCCCTTTGAGCAGCGCCCACTGTGTGGGATCACATACTTTTGAACCGGCCAGCCAAAGTGGTGTTTGCCATGTTGATCGCTGTGCTGGTCATTCCCACGCTCCTCTACGGCTTCATGTACGGACTGGCCAAAGAGGCCGAACCCTTTGGTTCATGCAGCATCCGCAACGACTTTTGGTGAGTTTGAAATTATCCCTCTACAGAATTAAATATAAAAAAACATGAAAAAATGTGATAAACGTTAAGGATATTGTGGAATGTTGTATACTTAAAAATTTGAGAAGATTAATAATTATCTGATGAAAAACACATTATTAAGTGTAATTTATGGATGTACTTAAAAACACCCATTTACAGATAAATGCTGAAAGTAATAAAATTTTCCACTACATTGAGTGCCCAAAATTACGAAAAAAAAAAACACCATATAAAACTGTTTAAAAGTTTCAGCTTCTTCCTTGGGTGTGGTTAAATTTATTAAACTTGAAGGCTTACATTATTGAATAATATTTTAATATCCTCTCAAATTGCGCCATGCCCAGAGGCAATATTGTAACTTAAGTACATTTGTAGCTCATAATATCTCATTACAGCGTAGCAGCATCACTTTCCTTTCTAAAAGCTGACAGCGAGCTTGATAGGGTTTTGTACTTTCATTACGCCAGAGATATCAGAATTTGAGCTGATTGACGTGTTAAATTTATTTTCAGAAGCTTAATGAATCTATCTAAATTCTCCTTCCGCCGAGTGTCAAAATGTTTTCCCCGGGGATTCCGAATCTCACCAGTTTAGCACCATTAAACATATTAATTGAAAGTGCAATTCCCGTCACAGGTCGGAGTGCATGCCAGGCTCAAAGCCAAGCCGAGACCATTGCATCGAAGCCGGATGCTGCTGGAACGCGACGCGCAAATTCTGCCACCACTCGCTGCCCGCGAGACACAACTACTATTTCGTCGGCGCCGCGCCCAACCCCGAAGCGGCGCCGGCCATCCTCGCCCCCCGACTTGAAAGGTCCCCCCTCGGCGCCGATCCCTTGACCCTCAACCTGACCACCGAAGCGGTCAGCGCGGCGCACGTGGTCGTCCAACTGACAGCTCGAA
Organism: Neocloeon triangulifer; assembly: GCF_031216515.1. NCBI lineage: Eukaryota > Metazoa > Arthropoda > Insecta > Ephemeroptera > Baetidae > Neocloeon > Neocloeon triangulifer. Next base: position 1,364,507 of record NW_026775555.1, on the reverse strand, counting down.
ACAGAGATTCTCTCAGCGCTCCGAAGCTGTCAATAGACGAGACGGACGTGAAAGTTGAAATTAAGAACGGCGAGGCCTTTTCCTTGAGCCTGAAACGCCGCTCGGACAATGCGCTGCTTTTTAAGACGGACAATGGGCCGCTAGTGGCGACAGACGGATTCTGGGAATGGTCCTTCCAGTTTCCTGAAAACTCGGCACTGCTTGGTAAAGAGGAATTAATTAACTCAACAAAAAGCAGAAGGTTGAAACGCCAGAGTTTAATTTCCGGATTTATTTTCCTCAGCCCTCCAAATTAGTGTCTTTAATTGCACACGTTTCTCATTTGCTTGAAGAGTTAAAAAATGTTACAAGAGTCAACATATAGCGCTGATTCCTTAAATAATTTGATGCTGCTTGGAACAAAAAAGATAAAATTAAGAAAATTAGTAGAAAAAAATCGATGAAATTAAAACCGCCGAGTTACTTTTCTCTAAAAATGTCAAAACTTAATGGGAATTTTGCCATTAAAAATATATATTACATGATAAAGAAAATTTGAATTATTTATTTTAACATTTAAAATAGGTGCTGGAGCTTCATCTCGCGGCTCGTTGATGCTCAAGTCTGGCAATGCGACTCTGTACCAAACTTTGGGAAGCAAATCTAACGGCCGGCCCTACATTCTGTGCATTGCTCCAAGCGGCAAAGCGCACGGGGTGCTTTTTGAAGCTCCAGGAGCAATCGAAGTGGTTGCCAGGCCGACAAATTTGGTCTCTGTTCGCAGCACCGCCGGCGCCGAGTACATGAGAGTTCACGCATTCGTAGGCAATGACACGGCGCAGGTGTTCGACGCCCTCACTTCACACATAGGTTTGTTGAAAAAAGTGTCGAGTTTTTTCCCTATGTATTTGCACTCCAAAAGAAAACAGCGTGTGATGTTCCCAGCCCACTATATTAAAAAAAATTCAAACACGCACAAAAAATAACGCGAAGGATGAGCTCTTAAAAAAATAAAAAGAGATCCTTTTTTTCGTTAAATTAACAAGCTATGAAATGCTCAAATTATTAATTTTTCCGACCTTTAGTAACTTTTTTCTTCAAATTCAAGTTACAAATTGTGTCCAGTCATGCACAAGGTAAACCGCAATTTTTTTGTAAAATTAATTTCTTCCAGGCCGGCCAACATTGCCTCCTTACTGGGCTTTGGGTCTGCATATTTGTAGAGACGCAGCACGGAGCAATGCGAACGATGAAGCGAAAACTTTCCGCGAGGAGGCCGAGAAATTGAACCTCCCTTATGACACCGACTGCATTGACGATTCCGCTGCGGGCAACGTCTCTTTCATTTACGAGATGGAGCGAGTGAATAAGGTAAACTCCGAGTTCCACAAAATTTTCCACGCGCCTTTTTTAACTATTGTTAGAGGTGTTACAAGTTTTTTCTCTGAAAGTTTCCGAGTTTGCTAAAGGCAGAATGTTTCGAGAGTTTTCAACAACGCGTCCAAAACTCTCCGGTTTCAAAAAGTAGCAGAGCGAATCAATAAAAAGGCGGACATTCTAGTCTTTGTGATGAATGAGAGACTTTGCTAGGTAATGGGCACTTTGCAATATGGGTTTTTCGTAAAACAAATTTCAGACGGGAAATAAGTCGACTTCTATGTAATACTTTTCAAACAGACAATTTTTCGCTGGATAATTTTTTTATTGGGAAATGAAAAGATTGGGCTTTTCCTCGTTGCAAAATTATTATTATTATTTATTCAAAAACAAAACGGCTCTACCAGGTTCAGTCTCAGTCTGCGACCATATTTCATGTACAAAAACTGAAAATTATAGCAAAATTGAAATTAGTTTAATTTTCATTGTTTCTTTTTAAATTTTGCCGACTTTTTGGTATTTTTCTTGCACACGAAATAGAAAATCGCAGACCGAAACTGGTAGAGCCGTATTGTTTTATAATAAAAACAATTTTTGCGACCAGAAGAAGCCCCCAATCTCTTCATTTCCATGATCATTGAGTGTCAATTTCTTCAAACAAATATTGCTCTCGAAGAAGTTGACACTCGAGGAGACGATCATGGAAATGAAGAGATCGGGCTTTTCCCACGTTGCAGAAAATTGTTTTTTTTTTACTGTTTTTGAGAAAAAAAAACAATTTTCCGCAATTTTCAAAATATAAAATTTTTTACTGGAAGTTTTTATCGATGAAAATTTAGTTGTGATGGTTAATTTTCATATACCATTTAAAATTCAATCATCCACATCATCCCAATAAATATTGTGGAAAATAAATTATCAAAAATTGTAAATTTTAAGCACGCACGTATAGAAGAAGCTTTTCTCTTGGCCACAAAATCCTTGCAAGCTGATAGGAAGGACAATTTAGGTCACCAGACTGTAAAAATAAGACAATATCCGAGTTTAAAAACTACTAAATTATGTTATTTTTATTAATATAAATTTTGAAATTTTTCTGTTACTTTTGTCAAACTGAAAAATCTGTGGAAACAAAATTTGAATGTGTTGCAGTCGGTGTAAAAATTATGCTATTTTAAATTTTTTGCAGTTAATCGAAGAAGTGAAGACTTTGAGGTCAGATGGGCGCCGTTTTTTGTTCAGCCAGTTTGGCCAAGTGAGCGTGGACGTTGCGGCCTACGAGGATGGCTTCGCGAAAGGGATTTTCCTGGGCAACAGCAGCCGAGGAGTGCCATTTGTCGGCATTCACCGAGACCAAATCGCGGCCTACCCAGATTTGGATAATCCCGACGTGACGGCGTGGCTACGTCAGCACATGAGTCTAGTTTTGAATAGTATCAGAGACGCGCTGCCCTCGGGCATTGTGGTGGCCGACAACTGGCCGCTGAACGAGATGCTCGGCCAAGACGACGGACCCGAAAAGCCGCATTATGTGCCGCAGGTATAGCCAAACTTGCGTCTTCTTCCATTACACCACCCTTTCTCATCATTATCCTAAGGGGCTTGACTCTTTGTCCTACGGCACCGTCCTGTGGAACGCAAACGGGTTCCAAAACAGCGACCACCACCACGTGCACAACTCGTACGGCCACAAACTGGCCGGGAAAGTGGAGGAAATTTTTAATGAGTACATTTCGGGGACAACGGAGCGAGTGCCGATCTTGAGCGCCGCCAGTTGGATACACGAACCGCAGAGAGGGTGGCTCGGAGAGGAACAGCAATCTGACTGGAACGGACTCAAGGTGCTGCCGACCCACTTCAAACTGAAATTCAATTATGCCCCATTTAATTTGCAGGCGGCGCTTCTGAGCGTGCTGGAGGCAGGAATCAGTGGCGAGCCCTTTTCTGGCGGAGGCCCCATTTGCGGCGCCTCGGGAAATTGGTCCGGATCACTTTGCACCAGATGGTCTTTGCTAGCTCTCAATACGTTTCCGTTGACAAGGTATTTAGTTTCTGGTTTATCGGGAATTAATTAATTTGGAGCATTGCCAAATCCTAATCGATCGATATTGTTAAATCAGAATCAAACTCACAGAAAATCGTAATGTTAATTTACTTCCCCGTGGAAAAATTTAATATTTTATAAAAAAGTGATAGATCATCATAATTAAACGATGGAGTAATTTGTTTTAAATATAAGATTTTCACAATTTCATGCTCATTTCCGTTGCTAAATTATGAAAAAAAGATTCCTGCCCTTCATTATGCGGGAAATATTACATATTAAATAGCTTAAAATTTTAATTTAAAAAAAGATTTAAAACATTTAAAAAAAATTCAAAAAAAATTAATTAATGCATCTGAAATTAAAATTAATGTTTCACCTACAGTCGTACAGATGAGAGTGTATTGATTGCTTTTAGTTTGTCTGCTATATAAAGAAATAAAAATATCTTTGTGACGCAATCCAGTCAAATCCAATTAAAAGTTCTGCTTGACCCTGACCATGAATGCGTTTCGTAAAACTGCATTCAAGGTGACCATGTCGTGTCGCAATGCAGTTCCTTTCCTACTTAAAAAATTCTCTATAACCATGAGCAATCAATAAAAAAGGTACCACCACCGATGGGGCAGCCTGGCCCGCGATCCCACTGCGATGGACGAAAGTTCGGGCCGCATCGTGGCTCGGGCGGCCAGATTGCGTTACGAACTCATGCCTTATCTGTACACGCACCTTCATCAAGCCTCGCTGACGGGCATGCCGCTGGTCAGACCCATGGCCGTTGAATTCTCTTCCGATAACGCCACGTGGACGCTCGACGAGCAATTTATGGTGAGGCCACAATTTTCAACGACCCCTTTCCAATTGCATTTATTAGCAGCCCAGGTTTGCTCCAAAAGCTTTTTCATTCAGAAAAGTTTAAATTTATTATATAGTTTTTATGCTCAGCAAATAAACGAGATAAGCAACCCTTGTGAGGTTTGTTATATTTGCTGGCTTCCACTACAGTCGTCTACCTGCCAGATTCCCGATAAGAGGTCAAAGGCAGACACTAAACAAACATTCATCCCTCGGCGGCTACCAATTACACAAGCAAATATTCCGTGCTGATCGTTTGCTCTGATCACATAGTTGGTTGAGCGCAAATTTTCGCCTAAAAATCTTCAGCTCCAATAATTTCCCGAATCATTAAAAAGAAATGAATTCATTTTCAGATATGCTCTCAGTTTATATTTTTACAGTAATAAAAGAGGAGAATTAATCGGTTTCTTTTTTAATATTTACAATTTGGCGATTTAATTTTCTAATTTTACGGTTCTCCTGGAAACGTTATTATAATGCATCTTTATTGAGCCATATAGGAAATTTTGAATAGATTGTTTAAAATCAAATCCAATTTAAAAATTGTGTATTATTAATGGCGGCTGATGTTTATGTAATTTAAATAAAATTAAATAAAAAAAATTATTTGGGTGGCGCCTTCTGCAGCACTAATAAAGGGCCGACAAAACTTAGTCTTGGCCTGACCCTAAAAAAATCCCTTTCGTGAGAACATACTTTTGCTGCTCACTTCTAACTAGGTTTATGATGTATTTTAAGATTTATCTGGGCTCCACACAATGTCTCCAGACTCTGCTATTAATTTCATATCTTGTCTATCAATTTTTTTTAATTACTGTGTATTAATGAAGAAGAAATTGATTGAAATATTAAAAAATTTGAAATTTTAACATCAATAATATTTAATAATATGGTTAGGCAACCCATTTTTTACTGAAAATGAGCATTTATATTAATTAAAACTCATAAATTGCCGGTTCTTGAAGCGTTTCCATGAATTGAAAACTAATTAAACCCACCTTTTTCCTGTTGGCTTTCAGGTAGGCCCTTCGTTAATGGCAGCCCCGGCACTTGAACCAGCAGCAGTTTCATTAAAAATTTATTTGCCCCGCTCTTCCGGCCCCTGGTACCACTTGCAGGGCGGGGAGAAAGTGCAGGATTACAATGGCACCGGCCAAGTCACTCTGTACGCGACAGAAAACGAACTAATCCTTCTCATCAGAGGCGGACACATAATTGCCATGCAGGTGAGTCTAAATTTACGGTGCTTGTCCCCCGAAAGATAAATTACTACAGCAATGAATCTGGATTAGCTCAAGTTGGCACAAACTAGGTTTAATCTGGCCCAAATTCAAAGTGAGAAGCACAGAAATTATTATTTTCTTAAACATTTTTTTTTATTCGTTTTTTATGTTCGACCATGACGGATTATATTAATTTTTCAGTAATTTCCTTACAATATCTTTATTCTGCTTTGGTCCATCAAATAGGAAAGTGAAATTTCAGTTGTTATTAAAAAAAAAAATTGTTTTTGAAAGTTTTAACGAATGCTGTATAGCTCGAAGGCTTTCAAATTTACCATTCTATGTTTGAAAATTGAACAAAGCTTTCCTGGAAACACCGCTTTTTCAACAAAGGCAGGTGCAAACTTCAGATTCAACCATAACAAAACATAAAGCGAGGGAAGGAATCAAAAATTCAGGCCGGCCTCTGGCACTTAGGCAAAGCAAGAATAATTCTACCGTCTAAACATTTCGCAAACCTCTCCATTGAAGATAATCCGTAAATCCTCAAGCGTTGAATTGTGCTTATTTAATCCCTGCGCTTTTGCGTTTTGTGTTCATGCTTACAACTATTTCACAAACAAAAGTCCGCCTCGAAGCATTCAGCGCTAAATAATTCATACAGGTGCTGTTTGATGCAAAAAAATCAATCCGATAAAAAAATAACATGAAAAACCCTTGATCTCGAATAAATCATTCTGATAAATTCAATATAAAATAAAAATCAGTCATGATTTGCGGAGGCAATTGCAACCCATAATTATGAGATAATTTTATAATGCTCACAGCTCGCAGAAGCTTTGTCACGATAAATCTCTGCTGAACACACATAAGATTTACGCTACTAAAGTAGAAATTTGTTAACGATCAATGCTCCTATTTATTATATGCCACAGAATAATAAGCATTGCATTGATAAATTTGTATTGAATAATAAAATTCATTCATCTATAAATGTGGCAAAATTATATTTATCTGTAATTACATTATTTTTTCATCTGCTTTTATTCAATGCTTCAAAGTGTTAAGTTAAATTTTCCATTATTAATTAAAAAAATTAAAATAATTTCATTTATTGATATTTTTCTTCTTCTTGGAACAAAGAAAAATAAAATTTTTTGTCAATTATAGTTCTCAAAACTTCACGGCTAAATCAACAAATCCTTCCTCTTGCTCCTCCAAAGTGCTGGAGCAAGTTGGACTTTCAGACACTTTACGTGCTCAAGCAAGTGTGGCAGATAATTATTTTTGTGCCACTTTCCGTTTTTCCTAAAAGCTCGCCGTGGATTTATGGCTGTTGCGTGCCCAAAACTTCCTCCACCTTTTCATCGAACTCGTTAATACAATCGATGTGTGCGACTTAATAGTCCAAAAATAATCCCAAAAAGGTGTTTTTGCTTCCACCCGGGCCACAGTCTGCTCTTGCGTCACTATTTAAAAGCTTTTCGCAGAACATTTTATTTGGTGGACAATCTTTTTTTTTGGTTCTTTTTCATTCATTTTTTTGCTGCATTGATCAATTTTTTTAAACCTCTCCATATTTTATGTAATCAATTAACTGTGACTTTCTCTTAAAGCGTGTATTAAAAAAAAAAAGTAGATTGATGCAAATAAACGTGGCAAATTACTTAAGATTTTTCTGCTGGAATATCTGATTGTGTAAAAGGAAAAATCCACTCTTAAAGAATTGGAACCCTGGCGTGTCGGTAGCTCTTCCCAGCGCTCTGACAAAAGAAAAAAAGATTTTGCAATGCAAACTGATGTGTGCGTCGCAAAGTGGACATGCCATGTTTTCCTAGAACGAAAGGCAAAGCGACTGTTGCCCTTTATCTCTTTGAGATCTTGCAATAGGGAATGCGTGGAAAAAAGGACGTGTCTTCAACAGAAAGAGAGCAATTTGCCTTTTTTTAACAACATAGAAATTTGCATTCGAAACGGGGGTCCCCGTGGCTTCTCACAATCAATTCAACTTGTCAGCCTTGATCCATAGCAATATCCATAGCGATCCATAGCATAAAATATGACATTGAATATTTTTATGCAAAAGAAAAAATATGTATTAATTTGCTTCTAATGTCAGAAAAAGGTTTCTAGAAATGTCAAAGGTGATGCATTTTTACCTCAAACTTGTTGGAATACAAATAAATAGAATATTCTTTTCTGAAAAAGAAATTAATTTTCAGGACGCCGGTAAAAGCAGCGATTCTTCCAGGTTGAATCCGCGCCACGTGATCGTAGGCCTGATTTGCGACAAGAGTGTCCGACTGGAGTGCAAGGCCGAGGGATTTTTGTATTTGGACGACGGAATTTCAAAGGATTCTCTGTCCGACAACATCCGTTTCAATGCGACCTCGACAACTCTGACCGTCAGTCTGCGGGACACGCCAGACTTTTGTAATTCCGCGTTGTCCACTAAAATCAACGCCATTTCCATTTACGGCCTGCCAAGATCTTGGAAAGAAGATTCCAATCTTACAGTGGATGGGGTTGATATAGAAAACGCGACATTGGATTTTGACAACGAAGAGCACAGACTGAGGATCACCGACGTGGATATTAACTGGTGTGAAAATCCGCAAAGCCCAACTGTGATTGCGTGGGAACTTTCTTCCTAATTATTTTCATATTTTCTAACATATTCTCTTCCTTGTTCAATTAAATAAAAATTAAATAACAGTGTAAAAAATGTAGAAATTGGAATATTCCCATGTAATAAAGATACTTATTTATTTATGTATGTCCTTGCTTAATAAAATAATATAACAAATCATTATGATTTTGTGAATTAAATCCAAATTAATGATAATTTTGGTATAATGTAATGATGTATTTAACATGGGTTACAGGATTTTTACCGATTAAATATATTTGGGCTAATGGTCATTAAGGACAACAGTTGGAATTTAAAATAATTTCACTTACCTTGTGTGATTGATACTCCCTGGCCAAATTCGAATGAATATTCAAAGTAAGTTTTATATCCATAAAATCACTCTCACTTCAGTAATGTTTACCATTCACTTGAACCAGCAAGACTACTGCTTTTTGACTTGAACAACATAATATTTCAGCGGAAGCGCCGACTGACGACCAAAAGTAATCAACCACCTAGTCCACTACAGAGCCGTGATGCGACTACTGCGACTGTTTTTGGTACTTCACATTCATCACGATTCAGTCAGAGTTAGTTCAATTCCTCTTAAGGAATGCAAGCGTGGGGGGAATTGTGAACTTTAATGAAGTGAAAGGTGGGGCGGATAATAAAATTTGACTTGCTGATGATTCACCTCTCATCTCATGTATCGCTCTTCTTGTTTATATTTTTTCATTGCTTTGTGATACATTTGGCTTGGCGTTCAAAGGTGTGGTTAATATTTGTGTTAATCTCGGGAAGGCAAAATTAAATTAACAAGGCGCTCTAAGTCTATTTGCCAAACGATGAATGGCCGGTGTAAAACAATCAGTCGCAAGTTTGCAGAATATGTCGCGATCTTCAGTCTGAAGGTTCAAGGTAAGTGAACAATTTTCAGTTTTTCTCATTTCTTTCAATACCAACAAATCGTAGGCTCTGTGGAATGAATTTTTGAGCCCACCATAAGGTAAATAAATATTAATTCCAATCGACGATCGATTTACATTCAGTTTTTGTCAAATCAATTATATATTGGCTCAGCTTGGGCTAGATTGAATAATTTGACATTTTGAATCTTGGTTTACAAAATTGTATTATTTATTCATTTTGATATAAATAGAGTATTGAACATTCCAACGGCGCTGTTAATTTATTTTATAGGAAAAGATACAATAATTTGCTTCTCGCTTTGATCATTAAAATTCACGAGGAAAGAACACAAATATTAATTGCTGTGCTTGTGAATGAAACATCGAAAACACCTATAAATTGTTCTGTGGGCGTCGCGGTGCTCCAAAGCATTAAAATTGTGCGTTTTCATTAATGACCTCGGAATTTTATAATTGGAATTTTAAGCTTATGAAAAATTGTAATGTTTTGCATGATTCTTACTTCAAGTGTTTTATTTTGAGTTTCACTAATGGAAGCAGATTTTTTTATAAATTTTTTAATTGGGTTTCAATTATATTTTGTTAGGCCATTTTCCTCTTACACTAAAAGTTGAAAATTTGAATAGGTGTATTTATTTTTAGTTTTTAACTTTAATTTGGAAGCCTTGAGGAGAAGACTTAATGCATTTCCATCAAAATGCGAACGATAAGAATGAAAAAAACATCATTGAAACAGAAAAAAATCAAACTTTAAAAATAATCTAGCAGTTCATATGATTTGGTGCGATGTTGTCCATGGAGGCCGGCGCCGTTTGAAGCCGCTCCGATATGGTGGCGACGCCACCCTTGACGTCCCAAAAACCGTCAGAGGTCGAAGAGCAAGGTCTGGGTGGTTTTCCGCCACTCCTGGGGCGTGCAGAGGGTCGCTCTCTCGCGGAAGACGGGGCTGTTTTGAGACCCAGTGATAGCATGGCATGGGTCGTCTCCATGGAGAAGTGCGTTTCGGCTTGCGCTGGTGTCGCGTTCGAAGAGGTCGATGCCGATTCTTGGTATGTTTTCAGCTGGGCCAGTGACCTGCAAAAGGAAATAATGAGAGGTTCATGCATAAAGGATTATTCTTCTTTTAATTGAATTTTTCCCTTTGATGGCCTTTTTCTTTTCGACTCTGTCGGAGAGGAAAAAATTAATTTTTTGTACTTCCTAATACAACATAAATATGATTTATTAAATGGAAATTTTAGGAACTCTCTCTTTCAGAAAAAACTTGATTGCTTACTTTTTTCTGTTTAGTTCAACAAACGAGAATGAATCTGAATTTTAGGAATTTTGATAAAATGAACTCACATTATATGGAAATTATCTCTATAAAAAAGGAACAAAAGCAGAAAAAACTTGCCAAAAAGAAACAACATAATATGGTGATTTGAATTTAAAGTCGGCTTTTCCTCCATAGGTTTTGTGATTTGTTTAAAAAAAAACATGTTTCGGCTGCAGGCTGCAGCCATAATTCATTGAAAATTATTCCACAGCTCATTAATTAAGGCTACATCCCGCAGCAGAAATATTGTTTTTCTTAAACAATGGAGGAAAAGCCAACTTTAAATAAAAATCACCATGAATCAACCCTCGATCGTGAAAATGTACAACAAAAATAATAATGATAAATATCCATTCAAAAGTTAATAAAAATTAATAAATTATTTTGTGGAAGAATTTATTTACAATCGAGCGTTGTTTCTTGTTATTTTAATTGGTTTTCAAATTATTTTAATTCACCTCATGATAGGGTCGTTGATGGGTTGGTGCTGCACAGAGAGGTGGACGCTGGAGCGGGTGATTCTTTTGTCGTCAAGGTGTTTGGGCGCCGGTTGAGGTTGCAGACTGGCCGCTCTGCTCCTCTGCAGCTTTTTGGGGGTTGGTTCGTTCGTGAGCAGCTCGGCGGACGCCCTTTGCGGCTCTTCGTCGTCCTTGCTCCGGTAACACACGTAGCGGGGCGCAAATGACTCCCCAGGGACGAAAACGCGAATGCCGTCCTCGTGGACCCGCAGGATCTCGCGATGGTAATAGTGCTCCAAAACTTTGGCGCCCCAAATGCATGGAATGCTGAACACGGCAGCTGTAAAAGTTCGCACACTTAATATTTTTCTTCCACCGCTACGACTTCATACACTCTCAACTTTGTTTGTAAATGCAAATATTAGACAAACAAAATATTAGTGTGTTTCCATGTTGGAAATATAATAGTGAAGGGTAATTACAAATAACTTGCATTATTCAACAGTTACAATAAGCACCAGCCGATAAGTCTTCAGACTTGGCTGGACTTGTAAAATTAGATCAAATAAATTCTATAAAAAAAAAATCTGGAATAAGGGCGATTTCGGTAAAAATTTAACACAAAAAAACTTGATTTTAATATTTTTTATATATTTAAAATTTATTTCAGATCAAACTCATTAACAATGAGAAGATAAAAAATAGTTTTTTTTAATTAATCAAAAAATGTTTAATTTATTTTTTCAATTAAAAAACATGGCATGCCCGTTTTGGAATAATGGAAACAAATTTTTAACAGAAAAATATTATTAAAAGAGGAGTTTTCTGATTTTAAACTAACTTTCTTATATGCAAAACGGGTGTATATTAGCAACAAATTTCTTAATATGCAAAATGGGTAATTTTGGAGGGCACTTACGGAAGCCCTTGTACTTCAGGTTCGTCATCCTGGCTAGCGGCGATCCCTGCAGGGGGTCGGGCATTTGCAGGGACTTGAACGTTCTCTGCAGGGGCACCGTTCCGATCACAAGTGGCATGTTGATTATCAAAGGCTCCTCATTTGTGGTCATCTCGGCCAAGAACTGGAAAACGAGACCAAACTAAAGCATCTCCCACTGCGCCTTACTTGGGGTCAACGAGCGTCCGGTTTTCCACCTCGGGGGGAATAAAATCGTTAAGCTAATTAGATTGTTTGGTTTCCTCGGTAAAATATTGGAACAATAGGAGAGAGCCTGAGGGCTGCGAACCAACTTTCAAACTTTTGATGATTTTTGCCTAATTAGCCGAGTTCTGCAAGCGTCTGGGGTTTATTCTATTTTGTTGAATTTGAGTTTGCAACTCACATCGAGACGGTACTCGACGTCCAAAACTTTGCAACAGTCGGTGAGGCTGAATGAGGCGGGCAGCGAGGGCACCTGCAGAGGCACGTCCACCCACGATCGCGACTCCCCGCAGCGCACAGCACCCTTCGCCACTTGAGACACGACTTGCTCGTCGACGCGGTGCCGAAATCCCTTGCTCGAATGATAAGTTGCCACCTGCGACAAAGGACACACAAATGGATAAATGGCTCTCTCGCGTGCGACAATACATTTTTTTGTGTCACTTTTTTTTCCGACAAGCGCCCGCAGAGATAAATTTGCTCCGTCGTCGTCGCAGCCGCGACGTAGAAAGAAAAGATGCCGTCAGCGATTTGCTCAGCTCCACACAGAGAGCGAGTCTCGTTATTTAAAAATAAAATCCAGATTTTTGGAGTGCGAATGTGACACGAGGCGAAATTGGATTGAGATTGCTTAAAAATTGGCCCAAAGTTTGGGAAAAAGAGGCATAAATCTTTGACAAAAGTTTATACCGGGAATATAACTTTGAATTAAATATTTTCCAAGTTCATTTAAAGTTGTTAGGTTGTGGTTTTGGAAATTCCTTCCCTATAAACTTTGGGAAAAGATAACTTTTTTTTCTGGATTTCACTCTTCAAAGCTCAATGTGTGCACTTTTTTACTTCCATTTAAAAAAAAATCGGAAACTTATCAAAATAAATTCTGTTTTAAATTGTTTTAAAAATTTGCAAACAAGTGAATCTAAAAATTAACAAAATTTGAAATTTTTTTATTGATTTTGAGGGAAGATTTTTACATTTTTCTTGTCTGGAAGAAATTTGCTATAAAATACTTCTCAAGTAGCGGTTTCAAACGTTTTTAATCAAAAAATTCCTCACGCCTTTACAAGCCACAAGAACGCACACATCGGAAAATGTAGCTCGAAATTTTATCATGCTTTTATTACTCGCTTCCAGACGTGAAAGCGCAATTCCAATATTAAGGTTATTGGAGTTCTTTGGCGTCTGTGTCGACGTGTTGCTTTTACTATAAACTTCGCAGCTCTGCAAAATATCAGACATTCTCCAGTCACGTTTCGAGCAAAATGAAATGGAACGGGAACTTTGCGAAGCCAATCAAGTATGGCGTCCATTCAATTAAAGCAGTTTTTATATGAAGTCTCTATTGCAATTTTTTCATTAAGGCGACTAAATATTTATCATCTGTAATCTTTAAAGTTGAAAAAGAATATAAAATGAAAATTTAGAAAAGCTTTTATTAAAAAGAGAGGAAGTTCGAAATCGTATTTTTCCCACTTTGTTTGCACTGGCGCTTGCTACGGATTTAGTTGAAATATTCCGCGGTTGTGTCCATTTTTCGTCGGAAAAAGCTGCAGAGAAAAAATATGGAAGTGCTCAGACCGTGATATTAATTTGTACCGGCAGCAAAAGCTCTGCTTGCGCGAACAAAACTTTGTTTCCTCATCAAAGGTCCGAGATTGTGTTTGCATTTTTTGCACTGTATTAAAGAGAGGGAAATTGAACCTGCACTAGCTTGGCCACGGTCGACGTGACCGGATTGCTGCTCATGTTGGCGATTTCTGCACTGATGCGGATCGTCTCTCCAGGCACATAACCTCGTCTGGGGATGCTGGCCTCTGCAACCACCGTGCCGCGGCTGCAGCAGAAAAAGCACTGGTTGCTGCTCTTTTGCCCACCGGCTGAACTCTGCACCAGGAAAAACAAGACATATTAATATAGCTACGGAGGAAATAATAAATAATTGCCTTTGAACAACCGCGTTTAGAAGCCATGCATATTTAATGACGCTTCTGGCTTTGACAGTTGAATTTTTAATGATTGTCAGCTTTCCTAATTTGGCTTTTAACCTTTGGATTTTCGTTGCTTTTGTCGCACTTTTTTCTCAATTAGTCACTAATTATTCATTTGCTTAATTCTCTTTCCATTGTTAATGCACAATCACCACCTTATCAATCAGAAAATCAACAGCACTTTATATCAATGGACCATTTAAAATTTTTTGTCGAAGTAAAATATACGTGGAAATGAAGGGATCGGGCTTTTTCCTTGTTGTAGAAATTGTTTTTTATTCAAAATCAAATGGCTCTACCAGTTTCGGCCACGGTCTGCGGCCCTATTTCATGAGCAAGAAAAAATTGCAAAATTTAAAAAAAATCACATTTTGGCAGAAAAATTAAAATCTAAACTTAATATATATATATATATATATATTTTTTTTAGGGTCAGGCCAAGACAAGGTCTTGTTGGCCTGTGCCCTTTTTAGTGCAATTTTGTCTTTTTTTATTTTATTTTTGGGTTTGTCTTTATTGAAATCAAGCATCATTTATTTACGCTGGCAATACAATAAATTTATTTATTTTATTCTTAAGAATTCAATTTTTTAATTATTTCCGATACTGCGTGCTTCTGGATTCGTTTTCTATCAAAATTAGAATTTATGTGGTATATTTTTGAAGTGATGATGAAAATTGAAAATTGCTGTCCGAATTTTGACTTTTGAGCCGAATTCACATAGTTGTAATAAAATATGATTGCAAAATTTCAGCATAGAGGACACCTTTGTTGCCTACGTCGTCATTTTACTTGCGTTTCAATGGAAAATGTCAACCCAACCACTTTTCAAAATCAATTAATGAGTCCTCGATAAGCACAACTCCAAGCAAATTACAAACTATCCACCTTTGGCAACTTGATTGATTAAGAGCTCTTGAGAAGGTTTGGAACATCTGACGGGGGTTTTGTCTTTGGTCTTTGTTGCATGAAAATAACGAGAAGCTAATTGCAAGATTTGATTGAGTGCCGCGCTAAAGAAAGGGTCGCATCTATATTCAGAGAAAGAAAAATTATTTCACCTCGGCTTTCGACTCAAGGTTGACGTCGGCGTTGGCGGAAACGCTGAAGAAGGATTTTCTTTTGACACTAGGCAGCCAAGGCCGCTCGAGGGAAGCTTCACAAAAATATCGCACGTAGCCGTAGCGGCCGTGGAACGACGTTGGCAGCTTTGTTGGCAGCGTGTATTGGAAAGGGAAGGCATGTTCTCCTGGCCACAGGTTCTCCTTTACACCTGCAAAAACGACAACAATTTTAATTAATGTTGCAAGGCCACGTCTTGCATTTGCGTTGTTTTGCGCCGTATATTGAGAACTATGCATGGATGGGACAAAACCTTATTATAAACTAATGTGTCTCATATACATACAAAGTTGTGCCCAGGCAAAGTTTTTGCTCCATGAAAGGAGCAAAACAAGCAGAAGCTGTGATTATTTTGTTGCAGGTCAGGAAATAATTTTCCAGCTTGGTGAGTTTGCGAGCGAATATGTCATTAAAGGTCAGAGTTGAATAGTGCTGATTTACCACGGAATGATGCAAGTTTATAACAAGAAAGTGTGTCGTGTGTGGTTGCTCAGAGAAAAGCAAGAGAGAGAGAGAGAAGTTTTGAGTGTGAGTAAATATTGTGAAAAACTTGAAACTAACTAAATTCGGCATTAAAGTGGAAATAAACATAAATTTTCCAATTTTGAAAAGTTCAATTCAAGTTTCCAATTGAATGAATTTTTATATACAAATTTCACAAGCAAAATAATATGACAATTTTCCAAAACAAAATTTAATCGGCTCTTTTATTAAGGACGGATTACTTACTGCTATATTTGTGTCCAAACACGTAAAATTTGTGCTCAAAATATTTCTCAGTCGATCTAAAGGAGCCCTGCTGCTGTTTGCTCTTCAGAGCTGTAATTTTGTTCTTTGTACCAGTGCTCTGTTGTGGCAAATTGCTTGGAGTGGCAACGGGCTTCGTTGAAATTGATCCGTTGCCTCCGGACGGCGCCTGTTCGCTCGAGGGAGTCGTGAATGAAAATTTGCAGTCGCTCCCTTCGCCTTTTGCCGACGGCCGCCTGCAAAAAAGACAGTGCCATCAACGAGCAAGTGGCATTTCTGTTTTCCCGGCTACAATTTTAATGCTATTTGCACTGATCAAAGGCGTTTTTCCGGGTCTACATCTACAACATGAATATGTATTATTTAGCCTGCGGGCGCATGCATGCGAGGGAAAACACAATTTTGTGGTGGAGTCGGATGTGGCTCCAGAGCTAGGTCTGTCCGCTTTGAATAGCAACAATAAAAGGGAGTAGCTTTTATTAAAGAGAGAGATCGCCACTGCTCTTTCTAAATTACACGTCAAACTAAATAATTTAGAATTCATTAAATGAGTAACTCGCATAGCTACAATTAGCAGATTAAAAATAATGAAGCAACCCTCTCAAAATCAATTTAAATTCTTATGTGAAGTGCGCGCGTCCTTGGTTTCCAACCCACCTGCGCCCCATTAAAGACAATCATAACCACCAGTCACAAAAACAAGTCATTAACGCCACGCAAAAGGAGTAATTTAATTGCAAGCTGAATTATTAATAAATAAATTTTGTGCAGTAACGAGAGCGAGCCATGGTTTTGCATCAAGCACCTCGCAAATAGTGTTGGCCGCTTGCAAATCTAGGTCAGCTGCCATAGACAACCAGCGTTAATTTGCACACGGACGGAAATTTTCATTAACCCTGCAAAATGGCAACGTACAACCCCAGGCGAGCCAACAAACCAATGAGTGACGGCAGTATTTTTCCCCATTACAAATTTTACACTGCAAATGGTAAAAAATAACAACGACTCTCTATTGTCGCAATTGTGTGGCAAGTTGCTTTTTTTGGAATAACAAAAAACGAGGAAAATTCCGCTTCTCGTGCGAATAAAACGGCGTATGAGATAAACCTAAATGGTATCGCAAAATATATAAAAGCAACGGCAAAAAAGAGCGAGAGTGAAAAATCGCTACAGATTCTACCCTTTGCTCTCCGGAGAAAATAAAAAATGAGACGTACACCTTGTTCTTGGCGCAGAACGCTTTTTTCAATTGCACAATCCGTCGCACATCCCACTGGGGAGGCTCATCCGAAGGCACGTACACGTAGGCCTCGCCAACAAATCGCACTATGATGCCTGCAAAAGAAATATTTTTGGTTATAAATATTTTGACAATCATGATTTTTTATTATTTCCCGAATCAGTTAGGAAATTTTTTCTTTCAGTTGATTAAATTGACAAAAGCGAATCTCGCATTTATGTATTTTATAAGAATATAGAAGCTTATATTAATCCCATGTGGAATTCCGCTTTAAAATTCAGATTAAAAAGAGCTGAAAAATGTTCGTCGTCATTCTGGAAATGCAATTTTCGAGAAACTCAGTCAGTCGACTTGTCGTAATTAATTTGCACGCCGTGGGAGCAGCGTCTCCAAAACCAATTACAAGACCTTATTGAGCTGCTAATGCAATTTTCCCCGCACAAGATTTGCCAATGCTCGCGGAAATTGTTCGCCAGCGAGCGGAACGGCAAAAAAAAATCGGAGCAATTGGCGCACAGCGAATTATTAAAAAATAAAACGGGCAGCTGTGCCGCCAGATTTTCATTTGCGTCGCTGGGCTGGCGGCAGATAGAAATTTAATGGCAAATAATCAAGTTCGCTCCACTTACCAAATGGATTTCTAATTTTTCCAACCAGAAAACTCGCGCTCTCAGCTTTCCATTTGCATCACTTTTTTATTGCCGGGAGGCGTTGAAATCAAAACGGTTGATTTGAGATTTTATTGATCAAGGCTGTTTACTTTTGATGAGGCAGTTTATCATCCACACAAGGGGCAGTTTATTTTGCTCACGAATTTCAAATATGCACAAACATTTTAACTCTGGTGCATTTAAGCATCTTGGTCATAAATAATTTGCTCTTAATTATGTAAGAAGCTGAGGCAAGTCTCTTGGGAACCGTAAAGTGGGAACAAGAGGATTGAAATTTTTTTCTCCTGAAAAATTTGCGGTATATTTTCACAGCTTTTTTTTCAAAAAAAGTTTGGTAACTGAAAATTGAAAATATTGGATCAACAAAAGAGGTCATGTAAAATGACAGTTGACATTTCAAAAACATTCAAATTAAAATTGAAAAATTAAATTCTGCCAAATTAAGCACTCTAAATTGAATATGTCAAACCAGTGGTGTGTAAATTTCAGATTAATTGCGAGTGGTCTGGAATATCCTTGCTGATTGAGTTAAGCATTCATCAAAGCATAGAGAATTGGCAATTATTGTTTGCTTAACACACGGCTGAGCCGTGCGTTTGTTTGATGTTGGTTTCGTGTTGTTGTGGTGTGGGAGCTGCAAAGCCCATTTCAGAGCTAGCGTTTATCGATTTGTGTTGGAAAGCAATGCAACACGTCCCAACACAAGCAGTTAGTTAATTCTTTGCCGCGAATTTTTTCGCTTGGTCTGCGCGGCTGCCCGTGTCACTAACATGCAAATCAGCCGCGTGTTTAAACAGACTTCTCAGTTTCAGACGAATTGCAAATGAAATGAGGTGGAGCGCATCTGACAATGAACAGAGAGTTTCACACAGACTTGAATTGACGATTTCCATACTTGATTATACGCGCGACCCACATTTCGTCATCACTTTCAGAGCTATGCTTTTGTTTGTCAAAGGTTAATTTGAATTAATTT
Source organism: Neocloeon triangulifer (assembly GCF_031216515.1). Taxonomy (NCBI): domain Eukaryota; kingdom Metazoa; phylum Arthropoda; class Insecta; order Ephemeroptera; family Baetidae; genus Neocloeon; species Neocloeon triangulifer. The sequence continues at coordinate 1,345,782 of NW_026775555.1, read as the reverse complement.
GCATACAAAATTCAATTGTCTCAGCTGTTGTTGCAGCAAACAAGTCGTTTTTAAGTATATTGTATATTTCTCCATTTCAAAATGAAGTAAAGGAGGTGCAGGTTGTTATTTTTCATTTCGATTGTAATAAATAAAGCTGCAATAATAATAATAATTCGTCATGTCTGTTTTATATTTGCATATGATATATTTAATTAGTTCAGCTCATGGTTTTGAATAATAGAAACTCTCTATTGCCTTTATGAACTATGTTTTGATTTAGTAAAACAGAACTCCATGGTTATTTTTTTTTTCATTTTGGCTAAAAAAAAATTGGGAATTTATCCTAATTCTACTAACAATAAAAAATTTTTAAACGGTGCAACATTTAAAAATTTAAAGATATAATTATTCCACATTGCATTCATATTTTATACACGGCAAGCAGTGGAGTCTTAAAAATTTGGTCACTGCGTAATAATCTTAAAATCTGAAGGGGACGCTTTAGATCAATAAAGAGAGAGAAGGCAAAATTGCAATTCAATTTTGAAAATATATTGTATAAACTTATTTCTGATATTGATTTATTTGCAAATATCAATACATTGGATGGAAATTATTCACTTTGGTGTTGATCAAGAGCGAACTTGTAAAGATTCAAAGCTATTTTCAGTAAGTCTCCGACTAAGCGTGTATTAAACCATTGCTGATTTTGCGGTAAAGCGCTTTTGCGCTTCTGTATAAACAAAGCCAGAGCAAACTGCCATCAGTTTGCATGCTTATTAATTAATACCATGTGGCATTTTATGAAGTGAGTGGTGTATTATCATCAGTGATTACAAACGCGAAAGTCTATTTCTGGAGACGATAATAATCGTCGCCTACACGTTTGATTATCTATAATCTTTGAATTTTATTATTCAATCATAAATGGTAGAATTGAATAAGGAATTTATTTCTCAACAAAGTTGGCGTCAACAAGTAATGACCCAAATCATTTCGCTCAATTGCTTTAGCGCCTTTTAAATTGGTTCCAAATGCTTTGCTTGCTTTTAACCCAAACAGAATCAACGGAGCACAGTTTTCAGTTCATTATTTAAATTACTCAAGGGGGTAAACAATTTTCTGAGAACGCTTAAGGCTTGTTAGCTGATGATACTTGCGATATTAATAATGAATCATAATTTTATGCGCTCTCAAGTGGAAAATAAATCAAAACCATTCTCACGGTATATCCAATTAAGTTTGATATACTTGCGAGCTCGAGAAAGTTGGGTGCAAACTTGAAGGACTGCCTTTATCGCAGTGGCCATAAATCGAAGGCGATAAGTATTTATCGGCAAAGTGCACCGCAACCGTGCCAGGTGCTCGCACTTCTCGACCCAGAGCAAACATGCCTCCCCGAGAATATTGAAAATCCATTTGCGGGGCAAATATTGGCGCCTGGCAAAATAAATCACACTTTGAGCAACTTCTGTCGTGTGTGGAAAGCGGAGAAAATATACAGTATAGGTTTCAGTCGCACAAAACGCAGAAAAGAAAATTATTACACTGTTTCCCGCCTGGTTTAGCCCTTTAGATTTGGTGTACAGAGAGTTGAAAGGAAAACTGCTTTACCCTTAACGGTCAGACATTCCGCCAGCTGCACCCTCACTTCGCCACTCACCACGTCGCCAGAGAAAAAGGTTTGCCGAGGCCGGTCGAGGTGCACGTCCAATCGAGTTATCGCTGGTATTGCCTTTCCATTTGCGAACTGCAACAAATCCCAATACAATCAATACAAGCTTTTCTTTTTCTTATAAATGAAGTATAAACCAAACTATTCATCATGTTGATTGAAAATTAAAAATATTTTTATTGGTTAAAAAGGAACTAATCTATTTCTCTCCACAAGATCAAACAAGCAAAAGAGGAAAAAGTCCTTAATTTTACAGAAACAAATTCCATGTGGTATTGCAGATACAATAAGCTTTAATGAAAAGTTTTGTTGATACAACTAGCCATTCATCTTTTCCTCTTCATGTTTATTGATTTTTTAGTGGTGGTGAGTTGCGGTAAAAAAATCCGTATCACTGCAAGAGTAAAGAGGATTTGTACATTGCGAAGCTTTGTACTTCACGTATCCAAGCAACGACATTCTTGCAAAACGTTTTCCTTAAGAAGCAATAAAATTGCATGCACGATTCACGGCGAGATATATGAAAAACTCAAAGGACCGAGAGAATTCCAATTTCCCTTTTGATTACAAAAACGTTATGTAAACCTTTATCTCTTTATTTATCAAAAATAACGCGGGGTGAGCTTGTCAGTTTCAATAAACTAGTCAGCGCTGGGCACACGGACTGACGTGCAGCTTATATAATAATATATAAAAGTATATTTATCCTGAATCAATAACAATCACTTTTTGACTTTTCAAGCTTCTGAATATGTTGCCATGTTTCCCTTCAAGATATTCTCACAATATTTTTATTAATATTATAACATATTATTCAGTTTGAGGATGGAATTTTGGAAGTTTCATGGAAAATAACAACATATTTCCACGTTCCTAAAAAGGTTGAAAATCATATTTCTCCCATCTTTCCGTACCTACAGCTTTTTAATAAAAGAAGCTGCCATCGCGTCCCTTTTCTGCGGCAGAATGTGATTTTAAGCGAGCTGAGCAGGGAGATGATAAAAGTTTTTGTGCTCAGAATGTGAAAATGTGAAATGTACGTGTGTGTTAGCAGCGGTGCCAAGATGCTTGCGTGACCGCCTAAAGAGTGCATACGTGAGGCAAAACCATAACCCTTTTGTATTTTTTTCCCTCACGTGTACTTATTTTTATCTGTCCAAATACATACAAGGGGGCATTATCCTTGTATAAGTCAACACGCGCATGCTTATGGAGAGATAACCCTGTGAAAAAAATTAATATAAGAAAAAAATGTTACACGCACACCACAATCGAAATATTTATAATATTGAAACTACATTTTTTTAATCAAATTAAATTATTTTGATGGACACATATGGAAATTTTCATTTTTAAATGATGCATTTTGTGCAATTTATTAAGAGTTGTCTAATTAACTCGGATTACCACGCCCGCGAGCATCACCACACCCAAGCGCAATCATAAATCGGCCGCAGGCATTGTTGACCTTTACACTTTTTTTGCAAAATGAACACGCAAAGTACCCACGCGGGCCATGCAATATTATGTAAAAATTTTTGACTGGTTTAATAGAGAGCCAAGCAGACAGAAGTTTCAACATTTCAACAACCTACGCTAAAAAATATATATTTTTATAAAAATTAGTTTTTTTGTAGAATATTGATTTCTAAGCGCGGCCTCCTCCTGCTTCTATGTCGACATACATATTTGGGCTCTGCAGCAAATTTACAATTCTGATTTTCCAACCAACGAGTGCTCTGTAATTTGAGAGGATAATATGCATTTCATTTTTCGAGAACAAAAGAAAATTGTCAAAGAAACAGCGCTCCTTTCATAACTTTTATATGCAACCATGGAATTCTTATTGAATGTTAATGCCAACACATTACGTCCCAGCAGCACGTTGTGAAAATTGGTTTTCTTTTGCGCCGTCAAATAGCAAATTCCATGACATGGTTGTGATGAGAAATTCAATATGCATAGAGACAGTCCACTCAGGAGAGTTTGAGCATTAATTGCTTTTGCACTCCAACCTATCGTTGCCTTATTGCATTGCGGTGTATTTTTTAGTAATATTTCAAAATGCAAATTAAACGTAATCCAGGGTCAAAACCCCGTCATCGTGGCTGTCTGAATATATTAGTAATTTTTTTGAAATTGCTTCATTTACATCGTTGGAAAAATGTTTTTAATTAAATTAATTTTTAACCTTTCTGCCCAAGTTTATTGGAAATCTGTGTGTATATTTAAGGTATGATATTGCGACGACACACCCCGATTTCAAAGGGAATTGGTGGAAAGTTTCTACTCTACCCATTGGCACCCCAGAACGGCCATTAATTTTTGCCAAATTTTGCACTTAGTTGTAAATTGGGTTCATAAATAAGGGAAAATTATGCTAAACTTTCGCCTTGCACAGAAAACTGAATTCTTTATAAGCGGAAAGTTTGACAGAATTCAATCAATTTACATTCCAACCCACAGACCATTCACCTTACTTCTGATCGAGCGACAAAACGTGTTCCGCGTTTATTTGAGATAATTACCAGAGCAATCAACACTCTAATTTTACCCCTGAGGTCTAACTCGCCGATCGATAGCCGTGTTGCTCAGACAAGCGAGCGCAAGTTCAATGAACAAGAAGTGGTTTGCCAAATCATCACGTAGGATTTCGTTCCTTACTTGCAATTTCAGCGAAATCAGAGCCAAAACTTTCTGCCATGAAGAAATTTAATCGAAAAATAATATTATTCAAAGCAGCATGTGTATGCATATGACGTGAGAATAAATCACTTCTGTGTTGCCTTGATGCGTACGTATAAATTCTTTCGCGTGCGTCTATTTTTGAACGGTGTGTAAATTGATTAAAACAACACAAAATTGGGAAAAATTCAACAGTTTGTTGTTTATTTACTTCATATTACATAAAAGAATAATTATTTTCTAACATTCTTGTGATAAAAATAATTTAAACCTTTTTATTTATAGAAAAAAATTTGAGAATGGTTATTTTTAGGTGTAAATGTTACGCTATGTTGATGACAATTTTCGTTAGACTTGTTGGGAGGAAATTAAATTTGAATTAGATTAAATTAATTATAATTTTGAACTGTGCGTGGAGGAAGAGAACTGCTCATAGGCGAGAACAATAGAAACCTACATCAACGTGACACGTTTTATCGCAAGAAGGCCGTTTTCTCCGCCACTTGAGATGCTCATCAAATTTCTGCATTCTTCACTTTAATGAAAATACCTATGACCTAATTAAATGAAGTGTTGTCTGTCACACAGATGTTGTTTGTAGTTTCTGGTTATTATCAAAATTAATTAATCATGGAATTCATGCGAACTTTCTTCTTCAATGTTCCAAATTTCTCTGGAACTGGAGGTAAATTACCCTCGCGGAACAATTTTGGTATATATTATGAGCGAGAATTTGTGCAGGTGGAAAATTAATGTCTGCCTGAAAAAGTTTCCTTGTAGTTTACCTGCCTTGCCTGTATTCACAAAGTTAATCTGCGTGCTTGGAATGCTTCTGAATTGTAAGCAAAAAACAGCAGCTCTAGTTTTCCGCGGTACGCTGAAAATTAATATATGGAAATTAAAAAGCATATATTAGTATTTTTTTGTTCATTTAGCTCAGATTTAGCTTATTTTTCATCCAAAAATTGTAATATATTATATTGCAATCAGTCAAACTCGTGTAGAGAAGAAAAAAATAGGTGCTGCGTTTTTTTAGCGTTGGGTGATTGATTAGGTTCAGAATGAAAGCAGCTCATCCAGCAAAACGCTTCTTTGTCCGTGAAATTCTTGGCAGGATGTAATTTTAATAAGAATTTTCATGAGCCTAAGCGAAATTCCCATCAACACACGCGACCCCTAAAGCACCCTTTGCTGCTATGTCAAAAGAAACTGATATTAAAAAGCTCTTTAAAGAGAAGCCCTGCGCATAAATATATGTATTTTTTTTTAAGGATTAAAGATAGAATTTTCCAATGCTTTCATTATCAAGTATAACAAGAAGTTTTTTATAAGCTAAATTATTTTCCTCATTTAAAATTTCATAATTTACTAAGAGCTTCTTGTGATATTTTTCTTATCCAACGCATCTCGAAATGCAACGGTTAACAGGCCATTTTTAATCTGAATACATTTTTTCAACAAAGGGATCTATTTTCGCTCATACTACAAACTCGTGAAAATGCGCTTTATTTGCCACAAACAAATTTGCGATTTCCATGGACTTTTTGTTGAAAGCGGATTAATGTGCGTTTGCACAACAGTGCTGGTTTCGGCGAAAGTATAAAAGAGAATAACGATTGCAGCGGCGGTGTGGGTAATAATGGCACGAACGCCTTCGTCGAGCGTGATGAAGTTGCTCGCAATAATAAAAAGGGAGTAAAAAAGAGGCCCGTCGGCGCACATGGCACCTTTTTATTGCAATTGACCTTTCAAATAAAAGGGCTGTTAAAAATGGGAGGAGATTTATATCCCAATTTCATTTATAACTTATTTTTCGATTAGGTTTTGCGCGACCATCGCTGTTATTGTCTCTTGCAGAAGTCTCGGCTTTTTATACCAAAAAATCTGATAGAGAAGCTGCAAGACTTTTTTCAGAACATCAAAAGGAAAGACCATCGCCGATAAACTTCACAGTCGGATTAGCACAAAGTGTTTTTATTCAAATCTGTACGTTGCTCTGAAGTTCCTGACTAATACATACAAATATTGATAACCCAATCTAGTGATAATGAGCAAGACAAGAAAGTTTGTTGAAAATAGAATAAAAATTTTTACTGGGTACTCCTACACTTCTGTAATATATTTTTCCTTTAAATTCATTTTTAAACTGGAGTTCTTTAATAATTTATTAACCCCAAAAATATGTTCACATTTCTTAGGCAAATGTTACCTACTTGCTTTTATTTTAGGTACAAAATTGTAAAAAGTGCAAAATTGTAAATAGCATAACATGTAATATTATTTTATACAATATCTATAACTTTTATCTATATTTTATTATTTAGGTATTTCTTTACGAATGAGCGCGTTTTGTATGAATTTTGTTTTCAAAAATTAGGCCCCTAAAAAAGAATAAATAAATGATCAAACATAATATTATATTTTGTTTGAAGAGGAGATGATCTTGGAAATGAAGGAAATCGGGCTAGTTTTCGTTGCAAAAATTGTTTTTATTCAAAAACCAAACGGCTCATGTTTGTTTTTGAATAAAAACAATTTTTGCAACGAGGAAAAGTCCGATTTTCTTCATTTCCTTAATATTATAGCCCTAAAATATCAAAATATTTCATTTTAAGTGAAGTAAGATAATTTAACTTTTCAAAAATGATGGATTTTATAATTAGTTTAGTGAAAATACTTAAAATCAGCGTAAAATAATTAGTTTGCTTTTTTTTTAAATTGTGATTTTTTTTGTAATTTTGGTTTTTTTTGGTATGTTAAAAATAACTTGGCAGCGCGTTTGTTCATAGCACTTGAATTTTGTTAGTTTTAAGATTTTAATTTTTATGTTGAAATGTGGTGTTTTCTAAATTTTGCTTATTTTCTGCATTTTTCTTGCTCTTGGACGCAGACCGTGACCGAAACTGATAGTGCCGTCTTGTTTTCTAATTAAAACAATTTTTCAACGAGGAAAAGCCCGATATATTCATTTCCATAAAAACTATTTCAATTTTGTGGCACAGCAAACAAAATCTAGAAAATAAACGCCCTTTTTCTCCCCTATTCCATAAAATCAGGTCACGTTCTGAGCCGGAGCTGAACAAATATTACGAAAGTTAGGAAAATTATCGTCGGGCAAACAAAGAAAGATCATGGAGATTAATTGCGAGATAAAATCTGTGCAGCGCCAACTTACGAAAGAAAGGGTCTTTTCAAGTCAACACGTAAGCCAGCGATTGAACAACCTGTGAGTGCTTTTCGATCACGCACTGCTGCTCACCTTGATCTCGTCCATTTGCTAACTGCTGATGAGGACCAACATTTCTTCTGCGGAAAACAACATATCTGGAATGCGTACACGTATTTCGCCGCCGCACCGCAACTGCTTAATTCTTTTTTAATGCACGCCCCGAGAGGCTGCCGAGGCCGTGCATGGCGTGTTGCCCAACTAACGCCTTTGTTCCGCCAGACACGGAATATACACGCTCGCCATAATACTGCTCTTTGAACGACGACGGCCTCCGTGACACGGCCAGCGGCGTGACTGGGTCCGCGTGCGAACAGGTGATGAACACCTTCGCTCATTTTTTAAGTTTCTTGTTTGACTCATTGATAAAAAAGAAGAAAAAAAATGCATGAATTTGCTGATTAAAAAGAGAATATTTATATTTTCTCGAATTTGAATAAATAAAGACTTAGATTTTTTAGATTTTCAGAATTTTCAAAAACAGCGCGGTCGCTAAAAAGTTATCATAATTTGCTCATTTTACAATTACCTGAATTTTTCTACTTATTTGCTGGTGTTTACCAAAAATTGTCCAGTCTGGTCAGTTTACCGTGGGAAATTGTTTGATTGATTTGACGGGAGTGTTTGATTTGCTTTTTTATTTCCCCGAGAGACTTTTCGGTATTGTGTGCATGATTTGATTTTTTTTTCATTTCCCCAAGAGACTTTTTGGTAACGTGTGCAAATTTTCCGAGTTGGAAACTCATGGACGCGGAAGCAGTTTTTTGTGCAAATTCATTGCCCGCAGCGACGCAACGGAGCCCATCTAATTCAGCAAAATGTCAACGTGGAAAAAAGAAAACATTTAATGGAAGCTTTTTGCTCAGAAAAAAAAATCCATTTCGGGACTCTTTTGTTCTTTTAATACTGAATACGCCACTGGGCACGACACGCTAGTCTTATGAATTTCCCGCGTATGTGTGCATTGAGAGCTGCTGCAACAACAGGCGGTGTATAGCAGAGTAGTGACGTCACTCATATTTAAAAAATAAATTTTCAGCGGCCTTCCGTGACAATATAATCTCGGATCGGCTCGTTTTTTTTTATGACGACTGCTACCTGTGCGCGGGCAGCGAATATTAACTGCCCGAAGAAACCCGCCGGGGGGAGATCGTTTTAAAGAAATTCAGATTGGCCCTCTCGGGCACATAGCAGACCTTGGGGCTTTGAGCATTTATGGGCAAGGACACGAATTCTGCACATTGCGTTTTCCTCTTCCTGTTGAATTATTCATCGGACAGAAATAAAACGAATCGACGCAGTGGGAAAGCTGCACGGCGAGGGCTTCGTTTGATTTAATATGCCTCACTCGGAACTAGAGCATCAATTTCAGGGAAATTGCTGGTGATTTGCGATGTCGTATTGCATCCACTTCTTTCAGAGTAATCTTCTATTCGCATTTATTATGTAGCTCTGTAAGCGGATTTGAATAAATAACTGAATAAGTCACCCGGGACAAGCTTAGAGAATCACTCTACAAAGTAAATAGAATTGGTTGAATTTTCCTCTTACTTACAATTAGTATTGATTTTTAAGCAAAAGTCTGCACGACCTGCATCTGAAGTATGCTCAAAGCTCTCTCTATGACAAAAAATATCTCTTGAAAATTTTTAATATTTTTCATGTTTGATAGTACTTGAAAAAAATCATTAATAAATTCAAGGCTGCGAACGCCTGGAGCGCCACGGTTAGGCAACATGTTGGACAACAATGCACAGCGTGTTGCATAACTAGACTTTTTCATACACTTTCGCTCCTTTTGATTATGTCATAAAAATAACTTTTGAAGTTAAATTTTTGTCTCGCGAGGTAAAAGGTTATCTCGCATTATTTTTAATTTTACTCGTCTGTTTAAATTAAAGCATAAATCGCGGAATAAATTTTAACTATAGAATTTGTGACGTCGGGGATATCAGAAAAATAGATTATTTTATTTCTGATTAAAAAAAAATTATCTACATTTTGGTGTAATATCTTTTTTATTTTAATTCACGAAAGAAGAGTTTTTAACAATAAAATTAAATTAAATTAATTAAGGGCTGCAAAAAAAACTTTAGACTTTTTATCTAAACTCTAAAACTAGAGTTGGGAGTTTACAGATTAAACAAAAGTTAAAATCCCTTTTTCCTTATTTTTATTGAAATATCTATTAAATAAATTTCCAATATTTTTTATACCCCGCCTGTATATTTGAAGTTTTCTGTTGTTCTAAAAAAGACACGCTGTTATCATAATGTAAAACATAAATAAACTGTGTGCGGTTGGTAAAGCGTCAAGGGTTATTTTGTTGGTTACAGGGGGATAAGCACCTAACGTTATAAATGTGTGGAAATACTGTCAGATTAGCAACTTCTGTTTACACGCGCAACCAAGAAAAATAGCATTTTGTACAAAGATAATATTATTTTTTAATATGTCACCCTTTTTACGCTGCACAAATACCAAATTCCATTGCAGTAAAATTTAATGTAATTCCAAATTTAAATTTTTTTTTTGTTATGATAGATTATAATTTCTCTTAATAATATAATTTCTCTTCCATTCATTATTTTTCTATGCATAAAAGAACCATGCATTTTATTTCATTTACCTTGTAAATTAGAAGTCGCGTAGTGTTGCCTTCGGAAGATGGTTCTGAGCCGTCTGCTTCAAAATGTATCATGCCAGGATGGTCCCCTATTGGTGTTTTAGGCCTCTGCAGCATTAGACTAAACATGTTGCTGGTTTTCGGTCTCTGCGTGCTACACTACTAATTACAATTCCAGCTTCAAGCACTTTGCCATATTAAATATTTGCTCTTGTTTGAGCTTTCGAGTGGCCGCGTGTTATTATTGTTATTAATTCTTGCCCCACCCCATCAACCCCCTGTGGCCATTTCTTTTTTTGAGTGGCATTATTTTTCTGGCTGGAAACACACCCATGCAGTAGTGTGTGTGCGTGAGTCATGCTTGTTTTCCACAAAGTAATACTCCAAAAATGCAACTAATTGGTGGCCTCGGCAACCTCCCATGTGCTGATTGCATGGAAAATTCAAACTATTGCCAATTTGTATCATTTCAAATCCGTGAAGTAAAAACAAAGAAATATTTTTTAAATATATTAATCAATTTTTTTTATTTCATCCATCATTTCAGATTTAAATTTCCTTGTCAAAAATATATATTTAAAGAAATTTTTGTTGAAAGATAAAAAAAAAATGAATAAAATTCGTAACACTTGGTTTAATTTATTTTTGACACATTAAAAATAAATAGTTCGAGGCAGAACACAATACGTAATACAAAATTTCTAGATGTTATCGATTCAGCCTCAAGATGTAAAATTCATTTATGACTTCTGATGGATGGGAATGAAGAACTTGGGACCAAACGGTGATTTGTAGGTGATCCCCAGTTCTTGATAAATAGAAACTGGAAGTGCCATGTTGCAGAGGTATAAGTTCCCGTTGTTTGGACTGTGGGCCAGAGGAAGGGAACCCACCAGGGACAACTTGAGTTCAACCCCAGTGCCTTGCGGGGGAGGGTCCAGACCCATCACTGGTGCTCGGCTGCTCTTGATCCAGTCGATGGCAAAGGGAAGCCAATCAGGCTGAGGCTTGTTGGGAAAATCGTCCATTTGCGGGTCATCAATGGCCACGATGATCAGATCGGCAGTTTTTCCAGTTAAGCCTGGTTGAAAAAAATCAATTTATAAATTTTATTTCAAAATCTGTCATTTTAAATTGTCCCATTTAGAAAATATAAACTCTAAAAATTTGAAGAAAAATTGAAATATATTTTTACTTAATATTTGAGTAATTATTGAGAATTTGATTTACCTTGCATGTTTGTGAGAACAGGGTTCTTGGTCAGTCTAAACATGGAGAGTTCTCTGTAGAGTTCCGATGAGATTCCTGACTCAGGGATGACAACCTGGACAGGTATGCCGTGGCTGGAAAGTTGTCTGGCACAGTTGGCACCTAGAACGGCACTCCTCTGACTACCACAGAAGACGACCACATTTGGAAGTTGATGGGCGTTTCGAGGATTCAGTCTGTGTATGTTAATAAAAATGATAAAAAAATTAATATTTTTATGGTCTTCAATTAACCTGTGACCTCCTCCCAGAAGCTGCAATGCGATTTCGGTCGCCGCTCTTCCCATCAGTTCAGCTTGTCGTTCAATTGTGACTCCTAGTCTCTCAGATAGTCCCAAAAGTTGATTGCGCAGAGAAATCGAAATCGAAGGCACCACCAAACCAGAGTCTAGATCAGGATTTTTTTGTTTTTATCTTAGAAAATTGAATAATTTGCACAAAATTTACCTGTCACATATTCAAGGGAGATGTTGCCTGGAACTTTTATCTGCCTGTACTTGGCAGGAGTCGCTTCGAGGACATTTTCATCGTGACGGTACTTCTGAGGTGTCTCTGCTTGTTTCACCAAATCAGGTCTGCTGCTTTGTTGGTTAATCATTTCATACTCGGCCTGGAATAAATTACATTAACGAAGGCGTGAAGGCCATTTAAAATCACACTTGTTTGTTGAAGAGGGCTAGATTTTTTTCAAAGTCAAAGTCCTCCTCTAGAACAGCGTTGTCAATAGGTGACCCAAATGCTGCAACGTCCCTTTGTTTAAAGTGCCTATCTTTTTTGCTGGGAGAGCGGAAGCCGTCAGGAAAGAGGCATCGACCTTAAATAACCAAATATTGCAGACTTTATGCATTTCTTGATATGGTTTTTTAACTTACCACTTGATCCTGGCCGAAGTTTGATGGGGATTTCACGCCTTATAGGTGACAAAGACAAAGCCTGCAAGTCCCGCAACATTCCGTCGTGCGAAGAATGCGGGGCCGCAGCGTGAAAAGCAGATTTAACCTGTCCATTCTGAAAGGGCTGAGGAGGTGGAGCCTGGGCTTGATCTTGTGGGAAAGACTTCTGCAAAATCTCCAGGTCTTTGATGTCAGTTGCCCTAAAAAAGAAATATTTGACAGTGAAAAATGTATGTTACATACGTTTTTATGTATGTAATTTTGGTTATTTAATTTACCTGATAGTGATTTCTCGCGAAGTGCACGGCACTCCGTTTCTGTCTGCATTTCTCAGGGTGATGCTCTGGTCACTGGCCTCAACTTTGGCGATAACACCTTTGAAAGTGCCAAGAACCGAGCCGCAGTTGATCGCAACCGTGTAGCCAACCCACTGTGCTGCCATGATGTTCTTCGAGTAAATTTAATGAAAAATGAAAAGCTTCAGCTGCTTGCGAGATGGATGTATGTGGCAGATCGAAGTAATGCGATAAGTAGATCGATTCTAGCTGGTTAAATTTCCAAATAAATTGTTATTTTGATAGTAGGCTGCACTGGTCACTTTTTGCAAATAAAAACAAAAAAAAGGGGCTGGGCATCCAATTTTCTCGTATGTATCACACCCACCATAAACATCATCGATCATCAGAGAGCTGTTACAAAGAAATGTGAAATTGGTGTTTGGCGCGAAGATATCCCATCAAAATCATTTCCCTCCTGATTTCAGTGCAGTTGTTACTAATGCGAAAATTCAAGAGCTTGTTATAAAATGTTTGTCCTTACCCTGTCACTGTGTGTCGTGTTAAGTGCAGCGAGGGGACTGTCTGCTCGCATGAATCTTCTTCATGGTGAGCTTTTTTTTTTAAAGTATTGAAGAGGCAGGTTATTGTGAAGAACTCGCCTCTCGCCTGCGCTTTCTCTCACTCCCTCGACGTACAGGCAGGGTGGAGTGGACCTTTTTATAAATCTTTTATTTTATTCTTTTTTTTCAGGGAACACTCCAGAAAGAGGTTTGAAGATACTGCTGTTTCTTTGCCGGATCATCTATCCTGAGGCGCAGGTGAATCTTGCGATTCACATTAGTCAGGCCGTCGCCAGTTTGATCACAGGTCAAGTACCCGCCATGACAGAGATGGAATTTCAGCACCTCACTGTCATCGCCTCGTCCACAATAATGTAAAAAATTTATAAAATAATCCATAATTTATTTTTTAATTTAATTGTTTTTTAAAGTCTGGCACCTCTGCTACTCCCTAGAGAACACTGGCTTTTAGTCGTCACATACTCAAATGTTGAGGCGTTCGCGAGGTTAATTTTTTTTATTAATCTTTCACCACATCCAAGCATTCTCATTAACACTTGTTAAGTGTTAATAATTATTATTATTATATTTGTCTAATATTTTTTCACATTTCAGCCTCGCCATCCTCATGAGAAACTTTTCCTTGTTTGACATCAGCATCAACATGGTGCTTTCCTTCACTCTAATGTTCTTGTTGTCCGTCTATAGCATGTTTTTTGAATAAACAAAAAACAATTGTATATTTGATAACCCACCAACCACAATGTTTCTAAATTTTGAGTCGTCAAGTGGCATTTTGCTTTTTTCTAGAGTTGGGCTCAAATTAAACTGTCTGAAAAGTATAAAATAAAATTCAAATTCCCCATATCCTTTAATTCTCTTGTTCAAGAAGCTGTGCTTTAGAATGAAAATATTTATGCTGCAAATTTTTACAAAATGTTTGCGCGTTTGAATTTATTTCTTCTCTTTCATCATATGAATAAATACTTGTTGAAAAAAATTTATAAAATAAATGTGGTTATTACTTTTAATAATGACGTTATCTATATCTAGGTCGGTCAGAATGATATCCATATGGATGGTGCCGCCACTGATGCTGGTCTCTATGTCTGTCTGGACCCCGATAAGATTCGCCCCTGTCCCTTTCGTCTCGTCCTCCTCCTCTCCTGTCATCCCGTCTGCCCTAATCATTTCGATCAGATCTTCCGCGATCGTTTCGATCAAATTGTTTTGGCTGCCTACCAAACCTGCACACACAAATTTTTACTCACGGAAACACAAGACATAAGGTCATGATTAAAAATATTGAAATATACCATTTCTCTTCCAAAGGCGGTCCGCGTTGGGTGGATTTGCGGTAATTGATGAACTCGGGGTCCTCGTCTGTGTACCGGGTGCTGAATTCTTCTGACATTTTCCCATTACTAGTGCTACCAACTGGAAGATGCTGGTTAGGAAAAATTTTAAAATTAATTTATTCCTATTTTATAAGATTGCAGGCAAGAGGCTTTTGTTAAATAAAGTACTGATTTTTTTTTAGAAAACTTCCAATTTGTAACTCGACTATTTTCAGGAAATAAAAGGAATTAAACAAAATAAGTTACTGCTGTGTGGGTTTGGTTATATTCCCTATAAATTGTACACTTCTAAATATTTGAGATTTGATTTAATTTTTTGGGAATACAGTCTTGGTTTTTCGGGAAGGGGTTGCAGAAAGGGCGCTCTTGAGCGGGGTCGTAGCTGTGGGCGGCAGCCGGCAGCAGGAACGATTGCCTCAGAGGTGGCTGGTCAGCTGGCAGCAGCAACGGTCCGGACACCTGCGGAGGTGGTTGACTCGCAGCAGGACGTGATGGTCGGACGGATGGCAGCGGGCGGAACCAGGTCTTCTCCTGAGGGCCACGGCAAGGCAGGTCACCGTCTGGAGGGCCTGAAAATTAGGGGAATAGTGAGTATGGGCTGGTTATTGATAAAATGGTTGTTGTATTTAATGCAACAACACAGTCGGACTTAGTTTACCTGGGTTAATTGCAGGCACGGGTGTGGAGGGTGACTTGTAGCAGCCGGGGTGGAGTGTCCGGGTTAGGCGCCGCTTCTGTCCGACGTCGCTGTCCGGTGAGAGGGTCCGCCCTAGAACAGTATTGGGGCCATCAGCTGACCGCAAAGGAACTAGAGGGCGTATCTCCTACCGTCAAGGTTGGACGGGACAGGTGCAGCTCGGGATCCTCTGGCGGGGGCACAACTGACCAGGGTGGAGGCCAGGGAGGCCGTCCGGTCGTCTGGGACGGAACGGTCTGCTTGTGGTCGATCCTGGGAACAAAGAGTTAACTTTTGAGTGCCTCCGTCAGCAGCAGTGGCAAGAGAGTCGCCTACCTAATCGGTAAAAGGCGGATCTGCAAGTCGTGCTGCGGCCGACGGGGGAGCTCCTTATATACCATAAGCACCCACCCACTTTTCATAACCAAAAGATTGCCCTTCTACTAGAATATTCCCACCCATCGGTCGACGTGAGAGAATTCAGGCAACCTTTGTACCTGAATTCTCCAACGTCAAAAGAATTTACTTTTCATCCCAAAAATAGACTTGTTAATTCTCAACAATTGATTTCCCACAAAAGATTATTAGACTGATTTTTAAAATTAATTTCACTATTAGGATTTTAATTTTAAAACCCACTTAACAAAAAATTCATAAAAAAGAACTAAGAACAAAACGTACATAATGCATTAACAAACCCCGTAAATTAATTTGATTTCTCTTAACAAAAACAATCCTTAAATTTTTATACCAACTCCCCCCCCCATTATGTACTTTGTTCAAGTAGTCTTTGTTACTGTGATTAACAAAAAATAAACTTTTCCTTACTGTGTAATCTGTGTGTTGTGAATGTGTATGTTTATACCAAATTGCAGGTTTGGTGTGTTTATGTCTGAGCAAAGGGGGCGTACCAGCAACAAGTGGTTGTGGGTAGCTCGTGTGGTGGCAGCACCGGTATGTTTGGGTGTTTGGATTTCTTTGAAAATGGCGGCGGTGCATGTATAATTTGCCGTGTTCTGCACTGAATTAACTTAATGTGCGTGTTTTTCGCAACAATTTGGGTCTCCGAGGGCACAGGCGGCTTTCCTGGACAGTGCTGGATTCGGACGGAGGCCGAATTTGTCCACGGCTGAGGATGTTCTATCTTTTGAAGGCGTGCGAGTTGGTGCCGCGGGACGTAAGTTTGTTGATCCGGCACTTGCCGTTCGTGTTCTTTGCGTCCCTGGTGGTCGCCCTGGGGGTCGTCCCCTTCGTGTTGGCGTCGATGACCGACCTCTTTGAATTGCAGGTGTTCGTACCGGCGAGTCGGATGCCGTCCGCGTGGGATGGCGAGCCCGGATGGCACTCGGAAAACGGCTTGGCGTCCGTGATGGACGGCCTCTCGGAATGCGGGAGCGGCTGAAGTCGTCGGCTGCCGAATCATCCGGCTCGAAGGTCGGCAAGTCGTCGTCGTTGTCGACCGTTGGAGGCAGAAGAGAACGAGTTGCTGGTAAAGGTATTCTACTTCTCGGTACGGGCGGAAGGGTTAAACTGGTTCGCGGGGCGGGTGTGGGTGGAGGTATTTGCTGGTTTAATGAGGGTGGTTGGGCAATGGGGTTTAATATCCCCTGTTGAATATTTGTATTTTCTGCTGGTTTTGCGAAAATTACAGCCATTGGTGCTTTGTGAAGTTTTTCCAATCTCCTCATTTTGCCCAAGTGGTACTTAAATTGTTTTCCCGTGTCCACATTTTCTAATTTATAAGTTGTGGGACCTAATTTATCAATTACACGGAATGGACCTTTCCATCTGCCGGCAAATTTATTTTGTGGGGTTTCATTTTTAATTACCACCCTGTCACCAAGGCGTAATTCGTCGTAAACTTGTTCTGAACCTCCAGCCTTTTGCCATGTTTTATATTTGGAGAAAAGGTCTTTTGAAATAGCTGCTTCCCGTGCTAATTGTAAATCTAGTTTCAACAAATCCAAGTACTCAGTTGGTTGGAAAAACTCTTCCTGCTGATTGACATTCATGTCTGGGTGGGTAATTTCATCCCAGGGGAGTTTCATATCAAAGCCAAACATTAGTTTATTTGGGGAGAAACCTGTAGCTGTGTGAACATTTGCTCTTATAGCTAGTAGGGCAAATGGGAGGAAATCACTCCATTCTTCATCTGTTTCATGCTCCGTAAAAATAGCTATGAAGTCAATTAACCCTTTGTGCACTGCTTCTACTGAATTCGCATTTGGTCTATATGGCGATGTTGTAATATGCTTGATTTTCAATATTTCGCAGACTGACTCAAATAGCCTGGAGACGAAGTTTGTTCCATTGTCGGTGATGAGGCCCTCGACTGCTCCATAGCGGCACACTACGGTCTCGACAAAAGCTCGTGCCACTGATTCTGCTGTTTGATCTTCTAGAGGAGCTGCTTCTACATATTTGGTATGTGCCTCATACATTGTGAGAATGTATTTGAACCCTTTTTTTGTTCTAGGCAAAGGTCCTACAATATCGGCATACCAAAGTTCTCCAACACGGACTGTCGTTTTTTGTATCTGCTGGGGGGCGTGAAGTGGCTGGTTCTGCTTTCTGTACTGGCATTCGACGCAGTTATGAAGGTGGTCTGATATCGACTGATCCATCTTCGGCCAGTAGTACCTTTTGGTAAGGGCTTCTCGTAATTTCGTCGTCTTCCAATGTCCCCCCCAAGCTGTTTGGTGGTGGAGCAGCATTATCTTGAGAACGTGATCATTGGGGATGCACAAGCGAGCCGTTGATTTTCCCCATCTGTATAGAAGGCCTCGTCTGTCGAGGAAATATTCGCCCTCATCGGACATTTTGGGCTTTTTGTTTATAATATCCTTCCATGCTGGATCTTGCGCTTGTGATTGTTTTAATTGCTCAACATTCAATCCATGCTTGAGGCCTAAGACCAGTTCTAATTTTTGTGTTCCTATTTGCAGAACGTCTATTTCTGGCCTGGAGAGAAAATCTACTCGCTGGACTGTTTTTCCTGGGGCGTGGTGGACCACAAAATCAAACTGCTGCAGTTGGAGAATCCATCTTCCAAGCATAGGTTTGAGTGGTTTTGTGTGTAGGAGCCATTTCAAACTGCTGTGATCTGTCCACAGGTGGAATAAGTTTCCTTCCAGGTACACCCTGAAGTGTTCAACTGCTGCAACGACGGCGAGACATTCGAGTTGGCAGGCTGAGTAGGCCTGTTGTGCGCCTGCCAGTTTTTTGCTGAAGAACGCAACTGGTCGTCGCTCTTCGTCGGTGTCCCCCTGTTCTAAGACAGCTGCGACAGCTTTCGCACTTGCGTCTGTTGTGAGGTGAAACGGCTTGGTGAGGTCTGGGAAAGCCGTTGTCACCATATTTTCCAGTGCCTGAAGCAGGTTTTGGTAAGACTCCTGTTGCTCTTTTTGCCACCTGAATTTTGGCTTTTTCCCCTTAAGGACGTCTGTGAGAGGAGCGACTATCTCGCTGTATGATGGTATGTGTCGTCTGTAGAAGTTCCCCATCGCCACTAATCCTTTGATTTCTTTCACAGTTTTTGGCTGTCCTCTGTCCTTGATGGCCTTCACTTTGTCTGGATTTGGGTGCACACCGTGTTCGTCGATGATGAAACCCAAAAATTCTACTTGAGTTTTTATCAGCTGACATTTGGCTGGGCCAAATTTCAAACCCAAGTGGATTGCTCTTTGAAACGTTTCGTCCAGTAAGCTGATCAGCATGAGAATTGTAAGGGCATATAGACAGAAGTCATCTATGAAGATTACCACTCCCTTTTTCCGTTTATCTGCATAGCCCTGTAAAATCGTTTTGCTGAATCGGGGTGGTCCATTTTTTATTCCATAGGGCATTCTTGTAAATTCAAAGTGGCCATCGTCGCAAGTAAACGCTGTTTTCTCTCTGCTTCTTTTTGAAAGGGGTAGTTGCCAAAATCCATTTGTCATGTCTAGTACGCAAAAATATTTACTTCCTGCAAACTCGTCTAATATTTCTTGCGTATGTGGGTAGGGGTAGACGAGTGTTTTTGTGACTTTATTTAGGGCTCGGAAATCCACACAGCAACGCCATTTTAACTTTCCATCTGTTGTTTTCTTCTTCACAAGAAGGAGAGGTGATGAGTATTCACTGGTGGATGGTTGTATCACCCCCATTTCGAGCATTTCTTTTACTGCTTTTGAAATCTCATGTCTTTGGAGGTATGGCACTCTATAGGGCTTTAATCTAATGGGGGGCGTGTCTCCTGTGTCTATTTCTACCTCTTCATCTTTTATTAATCCCAGTGTATTTTCTCCATAAGCAAATGCTTCCTTGTTCTTAATTAGCATTTTCTTGAATTGTTTCAGGTACTCTTGTGGGACGCTTTCTAAGTTGAAAAGGGCAAGGAATTGATCATCATCCATTGGAGGTCCAGGAGTGTCCGGCCAGACCGGAGGTTCTCTTACATCAGATGGCTTGTTTTTCTGCATACAGTTTTGGCACAACATGTACTCCTCGTCAGCGATGCCCGCCGTTCCACAATCAAAGCATTTTTCTTTTCGGTCTGTTATT
The DNA here is from genome assembly GCF_031216515.1 of Neocloeon triangulifer. NCBI lineage: Eukaryota > Metazoa > Arthropoda > Insecta > Ephemeroptera > Baetidae > Neocloeon > Neocloeon triangulifer. Next base: position 1,326,013 of record NW_026775555.1, on the reverse strand, counting down.
AAACTTCCAATTGCTCTAATTTCTATTTCCTCATTTTCCACGTGTTGCAGCACTTCGAGTTTTTGAAGATGGCTGGAGGTTAACTGGATGGGTTCATCACTAGAATTTATAAACAGAACCTGGACGTAACCATCTTCTTGAACTACAGAAAGAGTTGCTGGAAGTTCTTCATGTTTTTCTTCTGTGAAAAGATCAATGCCCTGAATGGTGAGAACTTCCGATTGTTTATATCTTGTTCTGACTGGCAACGCTGCTATTGAGTTTGCGGGAATTGTTGGCCTTTTTGTTTTGAAGCTGTGTACTAAAATTGGATTTTTTCCAGGTTTTTCGGGTCTGAAGTTCTGTCGGTGGAATGGGAGCTTTTTACTAGTTTTATTCGTCCATCTGGCATAACCTCTATCAGCTCTTCGTATTTTGCCACCATTAGAAACTGTTATGCAGTTTGCTGCTTGAGGTGTGAGAAGTAGGAGTTTGACTTTTCCCCAATGGAAACCTAATGAGTCTTCGGAGACCAGTAAGTTCACTTGATGGCGTACCAGAAAATCTTGTCCTAACAAAGCTTCAAAATTGACTCTTCCAGTTTCAACGACTACAAATGAGTGGACGTAATAGTGGTCGTCTATTTTGATTTCAACGTCTGCTTGTCCCAAGACTTTAATTTGGCTTCCATTTGCTGAACCAACTCTATGTTGAAACGGAATTAGTTGAAGGTTGAGTCTATCAGCTATCTTTTTTGTTAACAAGCTGACATTTGCTCCGGAATCAATCAAAAGGCTTGTGAGTAAACAATTATTCAGCATGGCGAGAAGAGTGTAACTTGCACATGGTCTGACTAAATTAATTTCTATCTGACATTGCAGGGTAGTTTCTTTTGCTGGCTTCAGTCTGCTACGTTTTTGCTGATTTGCTGATTCGCAGTCTGTTGATGAATCTGTTTCTGATGAATTTGTATCTGACGAATTTGTATCTGATGAATTCTCATCACTGGTCTGAACTCCTACGCTGATTTTATACGGAGGTGGTGGAAGTTTATTTGTTTCTGTATGAAGTGGTTTTTGTGTGTTTTTCCGAGACTCATTGCGAGGAGCAGCTTGTTTAGCTGGCTCCTCTAATTCATGTTTTTTGTTTTCGCAGGACAGTCATATGGGCAATGTCCCGGTTTCCGACAGTAGCCACAAATGAGTTGAGGACAGTCGGCAACCCAGTGACCTTCCTCCCTGCAAAGATTACAAATCTTTGGTCGACTTGGTGAAGACGAGCGAGATCTTGAGCGAGTTGAGTAGCGCCTGTCATTGTAGGGAGAATTCGGCCTCGAATCTTGTCGACTGCTACGTTCTGGTCTTGTAGGTGGAGCAGGTAATGCTAGCATTTGTTTTCTTGGTTTTTCTTCCTCAATTTTGGCTTCTCTAAAACGTACTTCTTTTTCAGGCTGCTTCGCATTCACCATGTTGGCCATGTTGGTCATGTTCCAGTACGCTGTGGCCATGGCATTTGGTTGAGGAGCCCAATAAGGACTTTGTGTTTGTTGTGGAGGTACTTGGCCCATGTACGGAGGCATCATCTGATTGTAGGCTGGATAATGTGGCCCGTACATTTGCGGTTGTGCAGAAGGAGGAGGTTGGGGCGCCCATTCATTTGTTTGCCACAAATTTTGCATCATTTGTGTGGCAATGTCCACTTGGTTTGTCATTATTGGATGTTGAGGAGTTGTGTTTGCTTGCATATGTGCTGCCTTTGTGATGTTTAAGGTTTCCTCTGCAGTGAGAGCTGCTTGACGCGCTTGGGCCATTGATTTGACAGTTTGCGGCCCCACGATGAAGTACAGCTCAGGACGTAGACCTTCAATGAATTTCTTAAAGCAACGTTGGTCCCATATATTTTTATCTCCTTCTGGTGTGACGCCCATGGGGATGGTTGTTCGTCGACGCAGTTTAGCAGCCTTGCTCTGAACGTTGTGGTAGTATGTTTCTACGCTTTCGTACTGTCCCTGCTTTAACTCGTTAAATTCCCTTTCTAGTTGCTTGTCACTAGTTGGAGGACGAAATTCTGCTCGGAAAGCTTCCTTCAGAGAATTGACGTTGGCTAGGACTGTGCCGTCTAAAGCACGGACAAATTCTCGTGCTCGACCAGACGTTCGCATTTCCAAGACCCACTTGGTGTCGTTTGGTTGGAGGCCATTGTAATTTATGAGTCCTTCCACGGAGCACAAGAAGTCCTCAAGTGACGAACCATCAGAACGGCCCGTGAATCTTGGGATCATGTCGACTGATATCATTGGTTTTAATAATTGGGCTCTATTGCAGGTTGGAATCCCATCATTCCTGGAGGGGGCTGCAGACCTGGGGGTGGTGGTCCACCAGGTGGAGGAGGTCCACCAGGAGGTGGAGGAGGTCCACCAGGAGGTGGTTGGCCACCAGGGGGTGGTTGGTTACCAGGAGGTGGTTGCCAACCAGGGGGTGGTTGGTTACCAGGAGGTGGTTGCCAACCAGGAGCTGTGAGGGATGGGCCGAAGGGAGGATTTATCCAAGTGCTTTGTGTGATGCTTCCTGTTATATTTGTTGCAGAAGTTACTGGTGCAGTCGACGTTGTTGTTGTCGTCGATGCTGCTGTCGTCGTGGACGAGGAAGACATTGTTGTTGACATTGTGAATTTGTTCTATTTGTTTATTGTCAGTACTTTGCCTGTGTGAACCAGGATCGCCAATTTGGTTAGGAAAAATTTTAAAATTAATTTATTCCTATTTTATAAGATTGCAGGCAAGAGGCTTTTGTTAAATAAAGTACTGATTTTTTTTTAGAAAACTTCCAATTTGTAACTCGACTATTTTCAGGAAATAAAAGGAATTAAACAAAATAAGTTACTGCTGTGTGGGTTTGGTTATATTCCCTATAAATTGTACACTTCTAAATATTTGAGATTTGATTTAATTTTTTGGGAATACAGTCTTGGTTTTTCGGGAAGGGGTTGCAGAAAGGGCGCTCTTGAGCGGGGTCGTAGCTGTGGGCGGCAGCCGGCAGCAGGAACGATTGCCTCAGAGGTGGCTGGTCAGCTGGCAGCAGCAACGGTCCGGACACCTGCGGAGGTGGTTGACTCGCAGCAGGACGTGATGGTCGGACGGATGGCAGCGGGCGGAACCAGGTCTTCTCCTGAGGGCCACGGCAAGGCAGGTCACCGTCTGGAGGGCCTGAAAATTAGGGGAATAGTGAGTATGGGCTGGTTATTGATAAAATGGTTGTTGTATTTAATGCAACAACACAGTCGGACTTAGTTTACCTGGGTTAATTGCAGGCACGGGTGTGGAGGGTGACTTGTAGCAGCCGGGGTGGAGTGTCCGGGTTAGGCGCCGCTTCTGTCCGACGTCGCTGTCCGGTGAGAGGGTCCGCCCTAGAACAGTATTGGGGCCATCAGCTGACCGCAAAGGAACTAGAGGGCGTATCTCCTACCGTCAAGGTTGGACGGGACAGGTGCAGCTCGGGATCCTCTGGCGGGGGCACAACTGACCAGGGTGGAGGCAAGGGAGGCCGTCCGGTCGTCTGGGACGGAACGGTCTGCTTGTGGTCGATCCTGGGAACAAAGAGTTAACTTTTGAGTTCCTCCGTCAGCAGCAGTGGCAAGAGAGTCGCCTACCTAATCGGTAAAAGGCGGATCTGCAAGTCGTGCTGCGGCCATGTGTGTGAAGTTAGCCTAGAAAAAGGCTGGCCTAGAAAATCGCCAAGGAAGTTGGCCTCGGTGAGCCAACCAACAGCGAACGAAGATGGTCGCGCTACGCGCACAAAAAAGTGGTGGGGGAATGAAGTGTATACAAAGGAGCAGAGGAGAATATATTCAGAACAATTGCTGTGTTCAGATAGAAGGACGGAAGGTTGTTAAAATTATTGCTGTTTTTGACTAATTTGAACATGCCGAATCGAATGGTGAAGGTCCCATTGACCGACCTATCATAGTTTTCGAGAAAGTAAATAAAAAAGTGCAAAAATTTCAATTTTTATTTTTTTGCTCAAAAAGTAAGACGGAATGTTGTTTATATTATTGCTGTTTTTGACTAATTTGAGCATGCCGAATCAAATGGTGAAGGTCCCATTGACCGACCTATCATAGTTTTCGAGATAAAAAAATTAAAAGTGTTAAAAAAGTGCAAAAAAATAAGTTTTTATTTTTTTGCTCAAAAAGTAAGACGGAATGTTATTAATATTATTGCTTTTTTTGACTAATTTGAGCATGAAAAATCGAATGGTGAAGGTCCCATTGACCGACCTATCATAGTTTTTGAGATAAAAAATTAAAAGTGTTAAAAAAGTGCAAAAAAATAAGTTTTTATTTTTTTGCTCAAAACGTAAGACGGAATGTTGTTTATATTATTGCTGTTTTTGACTAATTTGAGCATGCTGAATCGAATGGCGAAGGTCCCATTGACCGACCTATCATAGTTTTTGAGATAAAAAATTAAAAGTGTTAAAAAAGTGCAAAAAAATAAGTTTTTATTTTTTTGCTCAAAACGTAAGACGGAATGTTGTTTATATTATTGCTGTTTTTGACTAATTTGAGCATGCCGAATCGAATGGTGAAGGTCCCATTGACCGACCTATCATAGTTTTTGAGATAAAAAATTAAAAGTGTAAAAAAGTGCAAAAAAATAAGTTTTTATTTTTTTGCTCAAAAAGTAAGACGGAATGTTATTAATATTATTGCTTTTTTTGACTAATTTGAGCATGAAAAATCGAATGGTGAAGGTCCCATTGACCGACCTATCATAGTTTTTGAGATAAAAAAATTAAAAGTGTTAAAAAAGTGCAAAAATTTCAATTTTTATTTTTTTGCTTAAAAAGTAAGACGGAATGTTGTTTATATTATTGCTGTTTTTGACTAATTTGAGCATGCCGAATCAAATGGTGAAGGTCCCATTGACCGACCTATCATAGTTTTTGAGATAGAAAATAAAAAAGTGCAAAAATTTCAATTTTTATTTTTTTGCTCAAAAATTAAGACGGAATGTTGTTTATTTTATTGCTGTTTTTGACTAATTTTAGCATGCCGAATCGAATGGTGAAGGTCCCATTGACCGACCTATCATAGTTTTTGAGATAAAAAATTAAAAGTGTTAAAAAAGTGCAAAAAAATAAGTTTTTATTTTTTTGCTCAAAAAGTAAGACGGAATGTTATTAATATTATTGCTTTTTTTGACTAATTTGAGCATGCTGAATCGAATGGTGAAGGTCCCATTGACCGACCTATCATAGTTTTTGAGATAAAAAAATTAAAAGTGTTAAAAAAGTGCAAAAAAATAAGTTTTTATTTTTTTGCTCAAAACGTAAGACGGAATGTTGTTTATATTATTGCTGTTTTTGACTAATTTGAGCATGCTGAATCGAATGGTGAAGGTCCCATTGACCGACCTATCATAGTTTTCGAGATAAAAAAATTAAAAGTGTTAAAAAAGTGCAAAAAAATTAGTTTTTATTTTTTTGCTCAAAAAGTAAGACGGAATGTTATTAATATTATTGCTGTTTTTGACTAATTTGAGCATGCTGAATCGAATGGTGAAGGTCCCATTGACCGACCTATCATAGTTTTTGAGATAAAAAAATTAAAAGTGTTAAAAAAGTGCAAAAATTTCAATTTTTATTTTTTTGCTCAAAAAGTAAGACGGAATGTTGTTTATATTATTGCTGTTTTTGACTAATTTGAGCATGCCGAATCAAATGGTGAAGGTCCCATTGACCGACCTATCATAGTTTTTGAGATAAAAAATTAAAAGTGTTAAAAAAGTGCAAAAAAATAAGTTTTTATTTTTTTGCTCAAAACGTAAGACGGAATGTTGTTTATATTATTGCTGTTTTTGACTAATTTGAGCATGCTGAATCGAATGGTGAAGGTCCCATTGACCGACCTATCATAGTTTTCGAGATAAAAAAATTAAAAGTGTTAAAAAAGTGCAAAAAAATTAGTTTTTATTTTTTTGCTCAAAAAGTAAGACGGAATGTTATTAATATTATTGCTGTTTTTGACTAATTTGAGCATGCTGAATCGAATGGTGAAGGTCCCATTGACCGACCTATCATAGTTTTTGAGATAAAAAAATTAAAAGTGTTAAAAAAGTGCAAAAATTTCAATTTTTATTTTTTTGCTCAAAAAGTAAGACGGAATGTTGTTTATATTATTGCTGTTTTTGACTAATTTGAGCATGCCGAATCAAATGGTGAAGGTCCCATTGACCGACCTATCATAGTTTTTGAGATAAAAAATTAAAAGTGTTAAAAAAGTGCAAAAAAATAAGTTTTTTTTTTTTTGCTCAAAAAGTAAGACGGAATGTTATTAATATTATTGCTTTTTTTGACTAATTTGAGCATGCTGAATCGAATGGTGAAGGTCCCATTGACCGACCTATCATAGTTTTTGAGATAAAAAAATTAAAAGTGTTAAAAAAGTGCAAAAAAATAAGTTTTTATTTTTTTGCTCAAAAAGTAAGACGGAATGTTATTAATATTATTGCTTTTTTTGACTAATTTGAGCATGAAAAATCGAATGGTGAAGGTCCCATTGACCGACCTATCATAGTTTTTGAGATAAAAAATTAAAAGTGTTAAAAAAGTGCAAAAAAATTAGTTTTTATTTTTTTGCTCAAAAAGTAAGACGGAATGTTATTAATATTATTGCTGTTTTTGACTAATTTGAGCATGCTGAATCGAATGGTGAAGGTCCCATTGACCGACCTATCATAGTTTTTGAGATAAAAAAATTAAAAGTGTTAAAAAAGTGCAAAAAAATAAGTTTTTATTTTTTTGCTCAAAGCGTAAGACGGAATGTTGTTTATATTATTGCTGTTTTTGACTAATTTGAGCATGCTGAATCGAATGGTGAAGGTCCCATTGACCGACCTATCATAGTTTTTGAGATAAAAAATTAAAAGTGTTAAAAAAGTGCAAAAAAATAAGTTTTTATTTTTTTGCTCAAAAAGTAAGACGGAATGTTATTAATATTATTGCTTTTTTTGACTAATTTGAGCATGCTGAATCGAATGGTGAAGGTCCCATTGACCGACCTATCATAGTTTTTGAGATAAAAAAATTAAAAGTGTTAAAAAAGTGCAAAAATTTCAATTTTTATTTTTTTGCTTAAAAAGTAAGACGGAATGTTGTTTATATTATTGCTGTTTTTGACTAATTTGAGCATGCCGAATCAAATGGTGAAGGTCCCATTGACCGACCTATCATAGTTTTTGAGATAGAAAATAAAAAAGTGCAAAAATTTCAATTTTTATTTTTTTGCTCAAAAATTAAGACGGAATGTTGTTTATTTTATTGCTGTTTTTGACTAATTTTAGCATGCCGAATCGAATGGTGAAGGTCCCATTGACCGACCTATCATAGTTTTTGAGATAAAAAATTAAAAGTGTTAAAAAAGTGCAAAAAAATAAGTTTTTATTTTTTTGCTCAAAAAGTAAGACGGAATGTTATTAATATTATTGCTTTTTTTGACTAATTTGAGCATGCTGAATCGAATGGTGAAGGTCCCATTGACCGACCTATCATAGTTTTTGAGATAAAAAAATTAAAAGTGTTAAAAAAGTGCAAAAAAATAAGTTTTTATTTTTTTGCTCAAAACGTAAGACGGAATGTTGTTTATATTATTGCTGTTTTTGACTAATTTGAGCATGCTGAATCGAATGGTGAAGGTCCCATTGACCGACCTATCATAGTTTTCGAGATAAAAAAATTAAAAGTGTTAAAAAAGTGCAAAAAAATTAGTTTTTATTTTTTTGCTCAAAAAGTAAGACGGAATGTTATTAATATTATTGCTGTTTTTGACTAATTTGAGCATGCTGAATCGAATGGTGAAGGTCCCATTGACCGACCTATCATAGTTTTTGAGATAAAAAAATTAAAAGTGTTAAAAAAGTGCAAAAATTTCAATTTTTATTTTTTTGCTCAAAAAGTAAGACGGAATGTTGTTTATATTATTGCTGTTTTTGACTAATTTGAGCATGCCGAATCAAATGGTGAAGGTCCCATTGACCGACCTATCATAGTTTTTGAGATAAAAAATTAAAAGTGTTAAAAAAGTGCAAAAAAATAAGTTTTTATTTTTTTGCTCAAAACGTAAGACGGAATGTTGTTTATATTATTGCTGTTTTTGACTAATTTGAGCATGCTGAATCGAATGGTGAAGGTCCCATTGACCGACCTATCATAGTTTTCGAGATAAAAAAATTAAAAGTGTTAAAAAAGTGCAAAAAAATTAGTTTTTATTTTTTTGCTCAAAAAGTAAGACGGAATGTTATTAATATTATTGCTGTTTTTGACTAATTTGAGCATGCTGAATCGAATGGTGAAGGTCCCATTGACCGACCTATCATAGTTTTTGAGATAAAAAAATTAAAAGTGTTAAAAAAGTGCAAAAATTTCAATTTTTATTTTTTTGCTCAAAAAGTAAGACGGAATGTTGTTTATATTATTGCTGTTTTTGACTAATTTGAGCATGCCGAATCAAATGGTGAAGGTCCCATTGACCGACCTATCATAGTTTTTGAGATAAAAAATTAAAAGTGTTAAAAAAGTGCAAAAAAATAAGTTTTTTTTTTTTGCTCAAAAAGTAAGACGGAATGTTATTAATATTATTGCTTTTTTTGACTAATTTGAGCATGCTGAATCGAATGGTGAAGGTCCCATTGACCGACCTATCATAGTTTTTGAGATAAAAAAATTAAAAGTGTTAAAAAAGTGCAAAAAAATAAGTTTTTATTTTTTTGCTCAAAAAGTAAGACGGAATGTTATTAATATTATTGCTTTTTTTGACTAATTTGAGCATGAAAAATCGAATGGTGAAGGTCCCATTGACCGACCTATCATAGTTTTTGAGATAAAAAATTAAAAGTGTTAAAAAAGTGCAAAAAAATTAGTTTTTATTTTTTTGCTCAAAAAGTAAGACGGAATGTTATTAATATTATTGCTGTTTTTGACTAATTTGAGCATGCTGAATCGAATGGTGAAGGTCCCATTGACCGACCTATCATAGTTTTTGAGATAAAAAAATTAAAAGTGTTAAAAAAGTGCAAAAAAATAAGTTTTTATTTTTTTGCTCAAAGCGTAAGACGGAATGTTGTTTATATTATTGCTGTTTTTGACTAATTTGAGCATGCTGAATCGAATGGTGAAGGTCCCATTGACCGACCTATCATAGTTTTTGAGATAAAAAATTAAAAGTGTTAAAAAAGTGCAAAAAAATAAGTTTTTATTTTTTTGCTCAAAAAGTAAGACGGAATGTTATTAATATTATTGCTTTTTTTGACTAATTTGAGCATGCTGAATCGAATGGTGAAGGTCCCATTGACCGACCTATCATAGTTTTTGAGATAAAAAAATTAAAAGTGTTAAAAAAGTGCAAAAATTTCAATTTTTATTTTTTTGCTTAAAAAGTAAGACGGAATGTTGTTTATATTATTGCTGTTTTTGACTAATTTGAGCATGCCGAATCAAATGGTGAAGGTCCCATTGACCGACCTATCATAGTTTTTGAGATAGAAAATAAAAAAGTGCAAAAATTTCAATTTTTATTTTTTTGCTCAAAAATTAAGACGGAATGTTGTTTATTTTATTGCTGTTTTTGACTAATTTTAGCATGCCGAATCGAATGGTGAAGGTCCCATTGACCGACCTATCATAGTTTTTGAGATAAAAAATTAAAAGTGTTAAAAAAGTGCAAAAAAATAAGTTTTTATTTTTTTGCTCAAAAAGTAAGACGGAATGTTATTAATATTATTGCTTTTTTTGACTAATTTGAGCATGCTGAATCGAATGGTGAAGGTCCCATTGACCGACCTATCATAGTTTTTGAGATAAAAAAATTAAAAGTGTTAAAAAAGTGCAAAAATTTCAATTTTTATTTTTTTGCTCAAAAAGTAAGACGGAATGTTGTTTATATTATTGCTGTTTTTGACTAATTTGAGCATGCCGAATCAAATGGTGAAGGTCCCATTGACCGACCTATCATAGTTTTTGAGATAAAAAATTAAAAGTGTTAAAAAAGTGCAAAAAAATAAGTTTTTATTTTTTTGCTCAAAACGTAAGACGGAATGTTGTTTATATTATTGCTGTTTTTGACTAATTTGAGCATGCTGAATCGAATGGTGAAGGTCCCATTGACCGACCTATCATAGTTTTCGAGATAAAAAAATTAAAAGTGTTAAAAAAGTGCAAAAAAATTAGTTTTTATTTTTTTGCTCAAAAAGTAAGACGGAATGTTATTAATATTATTGCTGTTTTTGACTAATTTGAGCATGCTGAATCGAATGGTGAAGGTCCCATTGACCGACCTATCATAGTTTTTGAGATAAAAAAATTAAAAGTGTTAAAAAAGTGCAAAAATTTCAATTTTTATTTTTTTGCTCAAAAAGTAAGACGGAATGTTGTTTATATTATTGCTGTTTTTGACTAATTTGAGCATGCCGAATCAAATGGTGAAGGTCCCATTGACCGACCTATCATAGTTTTTGAGATAAAAAATTAAAAGTGTTAAAAAAGTGCAAAAAAATAAGTTTTTTTTTTTTTTGCTCAAAAAGTAAGACGGAATGTTATTAATATTATTGCTTTTTTTGACTAATTTGAGCATGCTGAATCGAATGGTGAAGGTCCCATTGACCGACCTATCATAGTTTTTGAGATAAAAAATTAAAAGTGTTAAAAAAGTGCAAAAAAATAAGTTTTTATTTTTTTGCTCAAAACGTAAGACGGAATGTTGTTTATATTATTGCTGTTTTTGACTAATTTGAGCATGCTGAATCGAATGGTGAAGGTCCCATTGACCGACCTATCATAGTTTTCGAGATAAAAAAATTAAAAGTGTTAAAAAAGTGCAAAAAAATTAGTTTTTATTTTTTTGCTCAAAAAGTAAGACGGAATGTTATTAATATTATTGCTGTTTTTGACTAATTTGAGCATGCTGAATCGAATGGTGAAGGTCCCATTGACCGACCTATCATAGTTTTTGAGATAAAAAAATTAAAAGTGTTAAAAAAGTGCAAAAATTTCAATTTTTATTTTTTTGCTCAAAAAGTAAGACGGAATGTTGTTTATATTATTGCTGTTTTTGACTAATTTGAGCATGCCGAATCAAATGGTGAAGGTCCCATTGACCGACCTATCATAGTTTTTGAGATAAAAAATTAAAAGTGTTAAAAAAGTGCAAAAAAATAAGTTTTTTTTTTTTGCTCAAAAAGTAAGACGGAATGTTATTAATATTATTGCTTTTTTTGACTAATTTGAGCATGCTGAATCGAATGGTGAAGGTCCCATTGACCGACCTATCATAGTTTTTGAGATAAAAAAATTAAAAGTGTTAAAAAAGTGCAAAAATTTCAATTTTTATTTTTTTGCTCAAAAAGTAAGACGGAATGTTGTTTATATTATTGCTGTTTTTGACTAATTTGAGCATGAAAAATCGAATGGTGAAGGTCCCATTGACCGACATATCATAGTTTTCGAGATAGAAAATAAAAAAGTGCAAAAATTTCAATTTTTATTTTTTTGCTCAAAAATTAAGACGGAATGTTGTTTATTTTATTGCTGTTTTTGACTAATTTTAGCATGCCGAATCGAATGGTGAAGGTCCCATTTACCGACATATCATAGTTTTTGAGATATGAAATTAAAAGTGTCAAAAAAGTTTAAAAAATCTAATTTTTAGTCATTTGTTATTTGACAAGACATTAAGTTTTTGCTCACTGGCCGTTTCGATCGCTTTTTCTTTGATATTTATTTTTGCATTACTTTTTTAAATATGTAATTAATTAAATGAACGCCGTAGGCGTGCCACAAATTTACTCTAACAATATAACCTCCCAATTCACTTGGCTTCACACCTACAGTTTGCTGCTTCGCGCAGACTCATTTTCTTTTTTAAAAATATATTAATTATATTATATGATACTGTGTTCAAAATCCACCACAAAATTTGCAGATACAATTTTTCAGTGCTTTACAGTGATATGTACTGTTTGTACAAAACAAAAAGTGAAAACCACGATACGCGTATCTGGTGAAAACATGTCTATCCTTAAATTGCTCCGCCTTCCAGCTAGTTTTCTTTAATCATCGTCTCCGTTTTATAAAATTCATCACAGATATTGAATTTCTTCAGCAATGGTTCATAACAAAAAGTTTCAAATGCATTGTTCACTGGAAGGTCAAATTTTACTTTTAAATCAGAAATAAATAAATCAGTATCGACAAGCTCACATAGCGAGATCTCGTGTATTTTCACAAACCTAGTACTTTTTTTCAAGTACCTACTCTTTACACATTCCAGTTTCACAAAATCTTCCTTTTTTAAATACTTCCAAATCGCTTCAATACCATACGAGGTTATAGGAGCCAATTTCAGCTCAAATAATTTCAATGCTGAGTCAATCAAAAGCAATTCTTTTACACTATACATTGAGAGTAAAGCCGCTCTCACTCGCTTTTCGATATGTTTTTTAAAAGTCAACCCTGAGGGCTGAAAAATTACTCCTTATTAAGTAAACTCGTTAACAAATTCAACTTCCTCATTTTGAAACAACAATTTTTTTAAAATATATATATATCTATTTATAGCTTTTTTTAATTTCTTTTTAGGTGTTCTTTGCTTAAAACAAAACTGTGCTTAATCATAATGTACCTTATTAAGTCGATATCATAACACCATAGCACAATACATTACACTTTGGATTGCACTTTATATTTTATGTTCACTCCTGGCACCTTTATATCAGTTGGTGGGTCTCACAATAGAAAAATATGGAAAATAAAACGTCCAAATTAATAAATCTACCCATTAGCGGCAAATGAGCAGCGCCGTCAGGCGCCAGCCAGAACGGCCAGCAGCCTTGTGAGACCCAATTGAATTTTTTGGACTTTTTTAACATTTTTAATTTTATATCTCAAAAACTATGATAGTTCGGTCAATGGGACCTTCACCATTCGATTTGGCATGCTCAAATTAGTCAAAAAAAGCAATAATATAAACAACATTCCGTCTTACTTTTTGAGCAAAAAAATAAAAATTGAAATTTTTGCACTTTTTTAACACTTTTAATTTTTTTATCTCAAAAACTATGATAGGTCGGTCAATGGGACCTTCACCATTCGATTCAGCATGCTCAAATTAGTCAAAAACAGCAATAATATAAACAACATTCCGTCTTACGTTTTGAGCAAAAAAATAAAAACTTATTTTTTTGCACTTTTTTAACACTTTTAATTTTTTATCTCAAAAACTATGATAGGTCGGTCAATGGGACCTTCACCATTTGATTCGGCATGCTCAAATTAGTCAAAAACAGCAATAATATAAACAACATTCCGTCTTACTTTTTGAGCAAAAAAATAAAAATTGAAATTTTTGCACTTTTTTAACACTTTTAATTTTTTTATCTCAAAAACTATGATAGGTCGGTCAATGGGACCTTCACCATTCGATTCAGCATGCTCAAATTAGTCAAAAACAGCAATAATATTAATAACATTCCGTCTTACTTTTTGAGCAAAAAAATAAAAACTAATTTTTTTGCACTTTTTTAACACTTTTAATTTTTTATCTCAAAAACTATGATAGGTCGGTCAATGGGACCTTCACCATTCGATTTTTCATGCTCAAATTAGTCAAAAAAAGCAATATTATTAATAACATTCCGTCTTACTTTTTGAGCAAAAAAATAAAAACTTATTTTTTTGCACTTTTTTAACACTTTTAATTTTTTTATCTCGAAAACTATGATAGGTCGGTCAATGGGACCTTCACCATTCGATTCAGCATGCTCAAATTAGTCAAAAACAGCAATAATATAAACAACATTCCGTCTTACGTTTTGAGCAAAAAAATAAAAACTTATTTTTTTGCACTTTTTTAACACTTTTAATTTTTTTATCTCAAAAACTATGATAGGTCGGTCAATGGGACCTTCACCATTCGATTCAGCATGCTAAATTTGTCAAAAAAAGCAATAATATTAATAACATTCCGTCTTACTTTTTGAGCAAAAAAAAAAAAAACTTATTTTTTTGCACTTTTTTAACACTTTTAATTTTTTATCTCAAAAACTATGATAGGTCGGTCAATGGGACCTTCACCATTCGATTCGGCATGCTAAAATTAGTCAAAAACAGCAATAAAATAAACAACATTCCGTCTTAATTTTTGAGCAAAAAAATAAAAATTGAAATTTTTGCACTTTTTTATTTTCTATCTCAAAAACTATGATAGGTCGGTCAATGGGACCTTCACCATTTGATTCGGCATGCTCAAATTAGTCAAAAACAGCAATAATATAAACAACATTCCGTCTTACTTTTTAAGCAAAAAAATAAAAATTGAAATTTTTGCACTTTTTTAACACTTTTAATTTTTTTATCTCAAAAACTATGATAGGTCGGTCAATGGGACCTTCACCATTCGATTCAGCATGCTCAAATTAGTCAAAAAAAGCAATAATATTAATAACATTCCGTCTTACTTTTTGAGCAAAAAAATAAAAACTTATTTTTTTGCACTTTTTTAACACTTTTAATTTTTTATCTCAAAAACTATGATAGGTCGGTAAATGGGACCTTCACCATTCGATTCGGCATGCTAAAATTAGTCAAAAACAGCAATAAAATAAACAACATTCCGTCATAATTTTTGAGCAAAAAAATAAAAATTGAAATTTTTGCACTTTTTTAACACTTTTAATTTTTTATCTCAAAAACTATGATAGGTCGGTCAATGGGACCTTCACCATTTGATTCGGCATGCTCAAATTAGTCAAAAACAGCAATAATATAAACAACATTCCGTCTTACTTTTTGAGCAAAAAAATAAAAATTGAAATTTTTGCACTTTTTTAACACTTTTAATTTTTTTATCTCAAAAACTATGATAGGTCGGTCAATGGGACCTTCACCATTCGATTCAGCATGCTCAAATTAGTCAAAAAAAGCAATAATATTAATAACATTCCGTCTTACTTTTTGAGCAAAAAAATAAAAACTTATTTTTTTGCACTTTTTAACACTTTTAAATTTTTATCTCAAAAACTATGATAGGTCGGTCAATGGGACCTTCACCATTTGATTCAGAATGCTCAAATTAGTCAAAAACAGCAATAATATAAACAACATTCCGTCTTAATTTTTGAGCAAAAAAATAAAAATTGAAATTTTTGCACTTTTTTATTTTCTATCTCGAAAACTATGATATGTCGGTCAATGGGACCTTCACCATTCGATTTTTCATGCTCAAATTAGTCAAAAACAGCAATAATATAAACAACATTCCGTCTTACTTTTTGAGCAAAAAAATAAAAATTGAAATTTTTGCACTTTTTTAACACTTTTAATTTTTTTATCTCAAAAACTTTGATAGGTCGGTCAATGGGACCTTCACCATTCGATTCAGCATGCTCAAATTAGTCAAAAACAGCAATAATATAAACAACATTCCGTCTTACTTTTTGAGCAAAAAAATAAAAATTGAAATTTTTGCACTTTTTTAACACTTTTAATTTTTTTATCTCAAAAACTATGATAGGTCGGTCAATGGGACCTTCACCATTCGATTTTTCATGCTCAAATTAGTCAAAAAAAGCAATAATATTAATAACATTCCGTCTTACTTTTTGAGCAAAAAAATAAAAACTTATTTTTTTGCACTTTTTTACACTTTTAATTTTTTATCTCAAAAACTATGATAGGTCGGTCAATGGGACCTTCACCATTCGATTCGGCATGCTCAAATTAGTCAAAAACAGCAATAATATAAACAACATTCCGTCTTACGTTTTGAGCAAAAAAATAAAAACTTATTTTTTTGCACTTTTTTAACACTTTTAATTTTTTATCTCAAAAACTATGATAGGTCGGTCAATGGGACCTTCGCCATTCGATTCAGCATGCTCAAATTAGTCAAAAACAGCAATAATATAAACAACATTCCGTCTTACGTTTTGAGCAAAAAAATAAAAACTTATTTTTTTGCACTTTTTTAACACTTTTAATTTTTTATCTCAAAAACTATGATAGGTCGGTCAATGGGACCTTCACCATTCGATTTTTCATGCTCAAATTAGTCAAAAAAAGCAATAATATTAATAACATTCCGTCTTACTTTTTGAGCAAAAAAATAAAAACTTATTTTTTTGCACTTTTTTAACACTTTTAATTTTTTTATCTCGAAAACTATGATAGGTCGGTCAATGGGACCTTCACCATTTGATTCGGCATGCTCAAATTAGTCAAAAACAGCAATAATATAAACAACATTCCGTCTTACTTTTTGAGCAAAAAAATAAAAATTGAAATTTTTGCACTTTTTTATTTTCTTTCTCGAAAACTATGATAGGTCGGTCAATGGGACCTTCACCATTCGATTCGGCATGTTCAAATTAGTCAAAAACAGCAATAATTTTAACAACCTTCCGTCCTTCTATCTGAACACAGCAATTGTTCTGAATATATTCTCCTCTGCTCCTTTGTATACACTTCATTCCCCCACCACTTTTTTGTGCGCGTAGCGCGACCATCTTCGTTCGCTGTTGGTTGGCTCACCGAGGCCAACTTCCTTGGCGATTTTCTAGGCCAGCCTTTTTCTAGGCTAACTTCACACACATCTGCGGCCGACGGGGGAGCTCCTTATATACCATAAGCACCCACCCACTTTTCATAACCAAAAGATTGCCCTTCTACTAGAATATTCCCACCCATCGGTCGACGTGAGAGAATTCAGGCAACCTTTGTACCTGAATTCTCCAACGTCAAAAGAATTTACTTTTCATCCCAAAAATAGACTTGTTAATTCTCAACAATTGATTTCCCACAAAAGATTATTAGACTGATTTTTAAAATTAATTTCACTATTAGGATTTTAATTTTAAAACCCACTTAACAAAAAATTCATAAAAAAGAACTAAGAACAAAACGTACATAATGCATTAACAAACCCCGTAAATTAATTTGATTTCTCTTAACAAAAACAATCCTTAAATTTTTATACCAATGCGCTATGACTGAAGAACTTTTGATCAAATAAAAATTCGGGCTGTTAAGCAAAAAAATGCTTTAATGTTGTGTCCATGGAATACAGAAATTCTGGGTTAGTCCGCTGTTTCTTAATCGAACAGACCGAAGCCCATGTCGTCGTCAGATTCCTCTTCTGGCTCTTCCTTCTTTTCCTCCTTCTTTGCAGCAGCAGGGGCAGCAGCACCAGCAGCGGCGGCTGAAGAATTTTTATTTTATTTTAAATAACTTTTAAGAGAGTGAGGGAAAAAATGCTTCTTTATTTGAGACTAAATAAAACAAAGCAATAACAATTTTAATATACCTGCTCCACCAGCTGGGGCAGTTCCAATGCCGGATCCCACGTTGGTGATCAGGTCCTTGATGTAGACACTTTAAAGGGCCTTGGCAAAGAGACCTGGTCAGTAGGGCTCCACTTCAATGCCAGCAGCCTTCAGGATGGTCTGGATCTTCTCACCCTGTTATGAAAATATCAACAGTTCCGTAACAAATAAAGCTTCGCAAAAGGCCAACTGAAAACTAAAAATGATTTTGTCCATTTCTCTCTGCAGGCGAAAGAACGCGCCGAATATGGACGGTGCGTTTTTCATTGAGGAAGTGGTGGTGCAAGTTCTTGGAATCTTATTGATTTGCTGACTCTCAATTATCCAGACCCATCACATCACTGGTGCTCGGCTGCTCTTGATCCAGTTGATGGCAAAGGGAAGCCAGTCAGGCAGAGGCTTGTTGGGAAAATCGTCCATTTGTGGGTCATCAATGGCCACGATGATGAGATCGGCAGTTTTTCCAGTTAAGCCTGGTTGAAAAAAAATTAATTTATAAATTTTATTTCAAAATCTGCCATTTTAAATTGTCTTATTTAGAAAATATAAAATCTATAAATTTTAAGAAAAATTGATATTTTTACTTAAGATTTGGGTAATTATTAAGAATTAATTTACATTGCATGTTTGTGAGAACAGGGTTCTTGGTCAGTCTAAACATGGAGAGTTCTCTGTAGAGTTCCGATGAGATTCCTGACTCAGGGATGACAACCTGGACAGGTATGCCGTGGCTGGAAAGTTGTCTGGCACAGTTGGCACCTAGAACGGCACTCCTCTGACTACCACAGAAGACGACCACATTTGGAAGTTGATGGGCGTTTCGAGGATTCAGTCTGTGTATGTTAATAAAAATGATAAAAAAATTAATATTTTTATGGTCTTCAATTAACCTGTGACCTCCTCCCAGAAGCTGCAATGCGATTTCGGTCGCCGCTCTTCCCATCAGTTCAGCTTGTCGTTCAATTGTGACTCCTAGTCTCTCAGATAGTCCCAAAAGTTGATTGCGCAGAGAAATCGAAATCGAAGGCACCACCAAACCAGAGTCTAGATCAGGATTTTTTTGTTTTTATCTTAGAAAATTGAATAATTTGCACAAAATTTACCTGTCACATATTCAAGGGAGATGTTGCCTGGAACTTTTATCTGCCTGTACTTGGCAGGAGTCGCTTCGAGGACATTTTCATCGTGACGGTACTTCTGAGGTGTCTCTGCTTGTTTCACCAAATCAGGTCTGCTGCTTTGTTGGTTAATCATTTCATACTCGGCCTGGAATAAATTACATTAACGAAGGCGTGAAGGCCATTTAAAATCACACTTGTTTGTTGAAGAGGGCTAGATTTTTTTCAAAGTCAAAGTCCTCCTCTAGAACAGCGTTGTCAATAGGTGACCCAAATGCTGCAACGTCCCTTTGTTTAAAGTGCCTATCTTTTTTGCTGGGAGAGCGGAAGCCGTCAGGAAAGAGGCATCGACCTTAAATAACCAAATATTGCAGACTTTATGCATTTCTTGATATGGTTTTTTAACTTACCACTTGATCCTGGCCGAAGTTTGATGGGGATTTCACGCCTTATAGGTGACAAAGACAAAGCCTGCAAGTCCCGCAACATTCCGTCGTGCGAAGAATGCGGGGCCGCAGCGTGAAAAGCAGATTTAACCTGTCCATTCTGAAAGGGCTGAGGAGGTGGAGCCTGGGCTTGATCTTGTGGGAAAGACTTCTGCAAAATCTCCAGGTCTTTGATGTCAGTTGCCCTAAAAAAGAAATATTTGACAATGTTACATACGTTTTTATGTATGTAATTTTGGTTATTAAATTTACCTGATAGTGATTTCTCGCGAAGTGCACGGCACTCCGTTTCTGTCTGCATTTCTCAGGGTGATGCTCTGGTCACTGGCCTCAACTTTGGCGATAACACCTTTGAAAGTGCCAAGAACCGAGCCGCAGTTGATCGCAACCGTGTAGCCAACCCACTGTGCTGCCATGATGTTCTTCGAGTAAATGAAAAGCTGCAGCCGCTTGCGAGATGGATGTATGTGGCAGATCGAAGTAATGCGATAAGTAGATCAATTCTAGCTGGTTAATGCTGAAATACTCTTGCTCCAAGTGGGTCTCTTTCGTAGATCAACGAAAGAGAAAACAAGCTTTGCAGCCTTTGCAGGCCGCTTGTTTTTTTGTTGTCTTCTCTAAATCTCTACACTACAAAAAACAGTCTTACCAACGTAATGAAATCTTGATAAAACAAATTTCAAACCAAAGTTTTCTAAAAAGTATATATTTATTTTTAAAATAAATTACTGGTGCTAAATGCTTTATAACATAAATAATTGGAAAGTGTCAATTGAAAAATTGGTTTGTAATTTTGTAAAATTTCCAAATAAATTGTAATTTTGATAGTAATTAGTAGGCTGCACTGGTCACTTTTTGCAAATAAAAACAAAACAAAAAAGGGGCTGCGCATCCAGCGAGAAGGTTCAAATTTCACGTATGTATGTATTAATTCTTAATTTTTACTTGGGAATTTTTTAAATAAAAATGCACGATTAAGCTTTCTTGTAACATGAAATCATAGTTTATTTAATTTAATCGTAGTATTTTGGAAGCTATTGGCTAGTACGGAAGGCGGGCATAATCATGCTGGCTGATGACAATATCACTCAACAGGTTTATTCTTTATAATACATAATTCATTATTTATCATTTTAATTTTTTTTTCTTTAATTTGACAGGCCGATGAAATTGAAGCTCTTTCTTCAATCTATTTTCCAAATTTTGCAATAGAGGATGAAGACTGCCGTTCTTACAGCATCAAAGTTGTTGAGGGAGGAAGAGAGGCAATGTTATTCTTTAAGTTCCCACTCAACTACCCGTACCCCGTACCTCCTCGTCCATGAATGGTACGAGTGGCAAGTCTTTTAACTTTTTCGTTCACTTTTCTTCCCGCCGCTTTTTCGCCCTCTCGTGGCGCTCGCGTGCATCGCTTGCGCCAACCCGCTGAACGCTGAACCGTTCATAGCGCATCTTCCAGTTGGTAGCACTGCAAGAAGGTGTAGCACTAGCCACTAGAGCTAGACAGCTAGAGCCACTAGTAATGGGAAAATGTAAACAAAGCTCAACGCAAGAGATCATGCACAAATTTTAACTGCGCTACCGCTACTTGATTTAAATTTGTATAATATTTTTCCCTCTTAAAAATCTACGCAAATCATGGCAGAAGTTTCGGAATATCTACGTAAATTTCTTGCAGATTGCGAGCGAGAATTCAGCACCCGGTACACAGACGAGGACCCCGAGTTCATCAATTACCGCAAATCCACCCAACGCGGACCGCCTTTGGAAGAGAAATGGTATATTTCAATATTTTTAATCATGACCATATGTCTTGTGTTTCCGTGAGTAAAAATTTGTGTGTGCAGGTTTGGTAGGCAGCCAAGACAATTTGATCGAAGCGATCGCGGAAGATCTGATCGGAATGATCAGGGCAGACGGGATGACAGGAGAGGAGGAGGACGAGACGGGAGGGATAGAGGTGACTCATATCGCGGTCCAGACAGACATAGAGACCAGCATCAGTCGCGGCACCATCCATATGGACATCATTCTGACCGACCTAGATATAGATAACGTCAATATTAAAAGTAATAATTATTAATTTTTTTTTCAAACAGTATCCATATGATGAGAGAAGAAAATAAATTCAAACGCACAAATATTTTGTAACAATTCGCAGCTTGATTATTTTTATTCTGAAGCACAGCTTTTTGAACAATAGAATACAAGGCAATGGGGAATTTGAATCACATTCGAGTGGGTAACGGAAAGATAAACATGGGTGAAGAGTGGCCTTTGACACTTAAAGCAGATTGCAGATGGTCCCTGCTCAAGTCGCTTCTCAATTTCTTTTGGTAATTTAAAATGTTTTAAGTCCTCATCAACATCCATTGCCTCTTCTTCATCTTTGCATCCTAAGTCTTCATTTTGGCAAATTGCATAAAACTTTTCATACACGACTCTTTGCGAAAGTTCAACTAACGAGGACACTGTTGACTCATTTTGGTGACTTATTCTCAAGTCACTTGGAAGAAAAATAGTTTGCGTACAGCCAGAACAGCGTGTTTCAATAAATTGTTGGCTCACGATAGTCCAGTCTCCGCACCTATTAATATTATTTAATTATTAAACTTTTGAAAAAAATCGATAAAATACCTTTTTTCTAAGCTCACCCCCTCTCCGCAGTGATCAAGATTCACAAATTTTTGACCAAGTGCTTGAATGGAACACCAATTTAATTTGCTGTTTAATCTTATGTCAATAATTGGGAGGCTGCGGAAAGGGAGTGCTGGCAGAAAATGCAAGGAGTTCGTCTCTACTGAAATTATTTCTAACTTGGGTAATCTTGTCATAGACCGAGGCAGCCATAATAATTGGTTTTCGCCCAAGTTGATTTCTCTTAAATTTACGCAGAAGCTGATTTCGAATGGCAAGAATTTTAGCAAATTGCCAGATATGTCAAGACATTCCAGATGATTCAGCATTTTAATATCTATATATGTAAAAAATTAGTAAAATTAATTGTTATTAATTATACCTCTGCAACCTTTTGGTATTGATTTGATTAAATTTCTGCTGAACTTCAAGCACTTCAGCGCGGACAATTTGAAAATAGGTTCAGGTATTGTGGTGAAATTGTTGCTGTCGAGGTGAAGCGTTTCCAAATTTTTTAAGAACGACAGTTCGTTGGGAATACTGTTGAGTTTATTAAATTCAAGATACAAATTTGTCAGACTTGTGAGATTAAATCCAATCCAGGAAGGCTACAAAATAATTTAATTTAGCTATAAATTGATGGGAATTAATAAAATTTACCAAAACATGAATATTGTTCCAGCGAAGGTAAATTTCTTTTGCGTGTGAGCCATAATGCTGCAGTTCATTTGGTAGAGTTGTGAAATTGCGTGCATTCCAGTGCAAAATTATTTTAGCTTGCAAATCCTTCACAAGCTCCCCATTCATTTTGCAGTTAAGTTGAAGAACACAAAAGATTAAAAAAGAAATTTTCCTGGCACACTTTTCACTTGTTACGGAAGCACTTGAAATTATGATGATTGGCTTTAAACGCACACTGTACAACCATAAAAAGAAGATAACAATATATTAGCACTTGTAAGAATTAACTAAAAATTTTGAAACCAACCTTAAATTATTTTAAATAAAGCGTCGCGATTTCAAATCTCGACGTCTTTTAACAAAGGATTTGAACTTGAATCTTGGGCGGTGGGTTATTTTAGGGTGCTGAGCTATTTATATATATTTTCGCTAGCGCATGTGGTGGGAGCCCTCTGGTGCAAACATTTATTGGGATTCTCTTATTGTATTCTATTTTGCTAGCGCTGCAAAAATTTTCATTGTGGGAGTTTTCCAGCCTACATAAATAAAATGTTAAAATAAAACTTCCAAAAAGTCTATAAATATGTAGAATATAAAAAATTGTCTTTGAAGTTAGGCCATCTAATAATCATGATGGTCGACCGAGCGCGCCGTTTTTCGTTAACGTTGGCAACTCTTAATTGGCGCTTTCGCGATTGGATAATCCAGGTTGACGGGGTTGACCCGGGAATAACACAGCTGGGCGGAATAACAATGGCTGCTTGGGCACAAAATTCTTGAATTGCTCAAAATTTACATTATTTTTATATAAGAACCTTTAATGATTTTATTCTTTTCAGACAGTTTAATTTGAGCCCAACTCTAGAAAAAAGTAAGATGCCACTTGACGACTCAAAATTTAGACACGCCGTGGTTGGTGCGTTGAAATGTTTGCAGTGCGAAATCTGGTAAATACGTCTTGTCGCAATCGCACGCATATAAAATTGGTTTAATGTTTAATACTTCGTGGTTATATTCCATGTTTTCAGTGAGGAGGAGAGCCTGGAACTACTGCCTGGGCTTTGCGTAAGCCACGCGTTTTGTCAAGCATGTTCCACCACATATTCAGCTTGTCCGTCGTGCAAGAGCGATTTCAAACCCAATGAGTCGATCACGTTTTCCGTTGATCCGCAAATGCTGACAGCCTTGCACAGCTTGGAGTCGCTCTTGAAAGTAGGAACTGTTGAGGTTGAGACACCAGTGAAAAAACCAGTATCTAGAAAATCTGGAGGAAAACCTTCACTGCCGGAGTCAACTTTAATTTCTTCAGCTGTGAGATTTTTTCCAAATGATTAATTAATTAAATTTAGTTGATAAAAATTCTTTTTTGAAGAAATTTGATCTTGTCGACGCACCAATACAAACTCCAGCACTTAAAAAAACTACAGACAAACCGCTACTACTATCGCCAACTCCTGTACCTTCTCCTGCTGTAATAATATTTTGCGCTCAATGTTGACTAGTATCACGAAAATTTTGAATCACTTTTATAGAAATCCGAGTCAACTGTGGTGTCTGTAACTTCAACTCCAGCGAGAATGAGAGGCAGAAAATCTTCACTGTGCAGCCCTGTGCCTGATATCAACAAGAGAAATACTAAAGGAGAAACTTTGGTGCATGTGGCTTGCATAAAGAAAAATTTTGAAGAAGTGGAAAGACTGCTGAGTCTGGGAGCAAACTGCTGTGTCCGAGACTACAATGGATGGACTCCTTTGGTAAAAAAAAAAAATTAAAGTAAAAATGTGTATTTTTATATGTAAGAACAAAAATATTCATAGCACGAAGCTGCTCAAAGTAACAGAATGGATATTGCCAAAATTTTGTTGGAGCATGGTGCACGAGTAAATGCAGCTGGTGGAGAAGAATATTTGACTCCTTTGCATGATGCCGTCTCCACTGGTTATACGGAAATGGTCAAGCTCCTCGTGAGATTCGGAGCAGATCCTGATCAGAGAAGCATAAAAGGAGAGATAGCCAAGTAATTCATAATTCAGTTATTTTTACATTTTTGATTTTAATAATTAGTCATGTAACAGGGAATTGACGAAAAATGCAGAAATCATCGAAGCCTTACAGAATATAAGCTCTCCTGAAAAAGATTCGTCGACGTTGACAAGTGAAATCACATTTGCTGATGGTCGACCCTTGCTGATCATGTCGAGCGGTTTAGACAAGAATCATAAGTCTGCCTTGCTTTCATTTTTGAAGATTTACCCTGGAAAAATCGTTAACAAACCAAGGTAGACCAAAATAAACATTTTTTTTTCTCTTTTAGTTAAAACTAGATTAAAATTTCAGTGGCGATGTGAAGGTAGTAGTTGTCAATAACGAGAATAATATTTGCAACACTTCCATAGCAGTGCTCACTGGAATTGCTGCTGGTTCTTGGGTTGTCAGACCAGAATGTGAATATTTAATTTTACTTTATTTGACGTAATTTGACTTCAAATTAAATATATTAGGGTTAAGCACTTGTGTTGAAACTCGTTCTTTGGTAGATCCTGTGCCATACGAGTTGTATGGAACGAAAAACTCGACTACGCCCAATGTTTTCCGGCGTGCCAGGATAAATTCCAACGACATGGTTTGTTTGAATTTTAAATGAAAGAAGAAAATAAACCCAAATTACTAATATTTAGCTTCCTGGTCTGTTTGCTGGATGCCATTTTTTCTTCAGCAACATTGAAAAATTTGGATCTGATTTGAACAAGGATGTCATCATGCAGATTGTGAAAGTGATGGGTGGACGGGTCTTGTCTCGGTCTCCAGATCCCGAGAATATATCTGGAGATGGCGATGTTCCTTTCCATGCAAACGCATCTGGACCTTTGGCAAAATGCTCGCACTACATCATTTTTGAAAAGGGAAAGACCAAGAAGAATTTCATTGAGTTTAACATGCAGCACATCAAAGCTCTCCAATACTCCTGGCTCATAAAGTGCATTGAAAATTTTGAACTGATTGATCCATAATAAAATGAAGAAGTAATTGTTTCCAAAATTTATTAATTAGTTAGATCTTACAAAAATTTTCACTTTAATAGTAGGAATTAAACTTACTTTACAGTTTTTTTCTCATTACAAATAATTTGAGCTTGTATAAGGACTTGACGAGCAGCATTGTTGATGTGTTGGAATCTTGCTGGACCCAAGTGAACTCCACCAAACCATCTTGTAACAATGACCAGCACGTCGGATGCATTCAGAATCTAATGGTTAGAGCTTTGAATAGATTAATTAGTATATTTATTAAGTAATACCTCTAGTAAATGGAGCATTCGACTGCCAGCATGAGTTTCTCCATCATCATCACAGTCACTAATAATGTTGCCTGACCTCTGAATGCGGTAGGCATATATGTTGTGGGTTGTATTAGCTACTTTTTTGATTTGGTGGAGAGCTTTTAAGGCAGATCTGAGGCAGTTCACAGAAGTTAAAATCGAGACAAGTTTTAAGCGGAAATAGCCATACTTGATATCACTAATGTTCTTAACTATTGCAACATGTCCTTGGAATGTGCATTTCCCTGCTGAGAGTGGTTCTCCGTGAATCAGGGGGTAATGAGGAAAAACATCTTTAATTTCATCCACGTTAAATTTTGTTTTCTCTTCCATTGAATCATTTGAAACTGGTTGAAAGGAACTGAGGGCTTCTCGAAGCTTTACTACCCATTGGAAAATGACAGGTTCTCCAATGTTCTCCCTAGAAAAGAAAATATAATTAATATTATTGATTATGTAGCAAAATAAAAATCAAATGCAAATTACTGTAATTACAGGAAGACATTCTGAAGCTGATTGTCTACATCAAGTCCGTCTTCTCCCTTGAGCCAAGGCGCAGAAATTTGGTAGATTGGGGGACTGTCTGCTGGGTAGTTGAGTGGAAACTTAAAGAATAACATTGCCTCTCTTCCTCCCTCAACAACTTTGGTATTACAAATTTAGTTTATTGCAAACCAAAATAAAAATAAGAAGTTGCAAGTAAGGGGTTTGCGTATTATTATACTGACTGATTATTTAATTGTTTAATAAATTCTATTTTATTTAAATTATTAATGGGTAATTGTTCAATAAGTTCTATTTGTTTAAATTATTTCTATTGCTAACTGTTGAATAATTATATTGGTTGGGTTATTTTGTTAAACAAATTGGGTCAGCTTACACACGGGCTTTATTTTATACAACAATTCTGGCAGAATGAGCAAATTTCACTGACTCGAAATTGTTCGTTCAATGTCACTTAAAAATCAACAAATGGGAGCGGTGTTCCCTGGGTAGGCCGGCAGGCTGCCCTGGAAACGTCCTTGCTGGGAACCCGGCGGCTCCCTACAGGTCGGCGGCGGCTCTCGGCGCGGCCGGGGCCCACGGCGTGCGGGTCTCTGGCGGCGGACGTTCGGACGCCTTCGTCCGAGCGCTCGCTGGCGGCGTGCCACGTCGGCGCCCGATTCATGGACAGGAAGGAGCTGGGGACATAAACAATGGGTCACTCGGCTGTACATCCGTCCCACGTAGTGGTTTGACCTTTCGGCCAAAAGAAGGCCTCAGGGAGAAACAATTGTAATTTCTCTTACCTGGCAAAGCTGCTCCGTACGGCTTCGGACGGCTCAGCCACACCCAGGACAGTACGATGGACACATAGGTGCGCCGCTCGAGGGGCTCGGGACGCGGTCGGCCTTCCGGCTGTCCTCGGACGAGACAGCGTCGGGACAAGTCAGCGGTCGGGGCCTTGAGACGGCTCGGACGGGTGCGAAGGGTTCGGACGGGTGTCCGAAACTGCACTGGATGTCCTGGTGTCCTGCGAACAAAGAGCAAAGGGTTGAATGCTCTCCGTCAGCTGGCTCGAGTGTCGAAGCTTTACCTCTGATTTCTCTGAGGTCTGTCAGCCTTCTGCATCGAGCCAGCGGACGGAGCGCTTTTTATAGCGCGGGTAGCAGCCCTGGGAGGGTCGCGCAAAACCCACCCACCCATTTGATTTACATTGAGAACTTTCTAGATGCATCTGCTAGAAAGTTTTGTGAATACAGTTGAATTCTAAAATGCCTCTAAAAATTCCCTTGAAGTGAATTGGAATCCCATGAATTCTACAAGCTAATTCAAATTGAATTTGTATTAATTATTTGTAAATTTAAAGCTACTTTAAATTTAAAATAAATGCAAGATTTATTTGTAAGAATTCAACTTAAAACAATGGCCAGAAAAGGAAGCCCTTAAAAAATAAAATGAATTTAATTGTAAGCCGTAAATAAATTGAATGATAATAAGTAAAAAAAAAACACACAATGTAGTTCTCCGATGACACAGCCACAGTCTAAACAAACAAATTAAGAGAGGAATAAAGAATTATTCCACACCAACTTTGATGCTGTAAGAACGGCAGTCTTCATCCTCTATTGCAAAATTTGGGAAATAGATTGAAGAAAGTCCTTCAATTTCATCGGTCTGTCTAATAAATGAATAAAATTAAAATGATAAATAATGAATTTTGTATTATAAAGAAGAAACCTGTTGAGTGATATTGTCCGATATTGTCATCAGCCAGCATGATTATGCCCGCCTTCCGCACTAGCCAGTAGCTTCCAAAATACTACGATTAAATTAGCTAAAATATGATTTCATGTTACAAGCCAAGAAAGCTTAATCGTGCATATTTAAAAAATTCCAAAGTAATATAATTAAGAATTAATACATACATACGTGAAATTTGAACCTTCTCGCTGGATATGCCCAGCCCCCCTTTTTTTTTTATTTGCAAAAAGTGACCAGTGCAGCCTACTAATTACTATCAAAATAACAATTTATTTGGAAATTTTACAAAATTACAAACCAATTTTTCAATTGACACTTTCCAATTATTTATATTATAAAGCATTTAGTACCAGTAATTTAATTTAAGAATAAATATGCACTTTTTAGCAAACTTTGGTTTGAAATTTGTTTTATCAAGTTTTCATTACGTTGGTCAGACTGTTTT
This sequence comes from Neocloeon triangulifer, assembly GCF_031216515.1. Lineage (NCBI taxonomy): Eukaryota > Metazoa > Arthropoda > Insecta > Ephemeroptera > Baetidae > Neocloeon > Neocloeon triangulifer. Next base: position 1,297,776 of record NW_026775555.1, on the reverse strand, counting down.
TTTGTAGTGTAGAGATTTAGAGAAGACAACAAAAAAACAAGCGGCCTGCAAAGGCTGCAAAGCTTGTTTTCTCTTTCGTTGATCTACGAAAGAGACCCACTTGGAGCAAGAGTATTTCAGCATTAACCAGCTAGAATTGATCTACTTATCGCATTACTTCGATCTGCCACATACATCAATCTCGCAAGCGGCTGCAGCTTTTCATTTACTCAAAGAACATCATGGCAGCACAGTGGGTTGGCTACACGGTTGCGATCAACTGCGGCTCGGTTCTTGGCACTTTCAAAGGTGTTATCGCCAAAGTTGAGGCCAGTGACCAGAGCATCACCCTGAGAAATGCAGACAGAAACGGAGTGCACTTCGCGAGAAATCACTATCAGGTAAATTAAATAACCAAAATCAAATACATAAAAACGTATGTAACATTGTCAAATATTTCTTTTTAGGGCAACTGACATCAAAGACCTGGAGATTTTGCAGAAGTCTTTCCCACAAGATCAAGCCCAGGCTCCACCTCCTCAGCCCTTTCAGAATGGACAGGTTAAATCTGCTTTTCACGCTGCGGCCCCGCATTCTTCGCACGACGGAATGTTGCGGGACTTGCAGGCTTTGTCTTTGTCACCTATAAGGCGTGAAATCCCCATCAAACTTCGGCCAGGATCAAGTGGTAAGTTAAAAAATCATATCAAGAAATGCATAAAGTCAGCAATATTTGGTTATTTAAGGTCGATGCCTCTTTCCTGACGGCGTCCGCTCTCCCAGCAAAAAAGATAGGCACTTTAAACAAAGGGACGTTGCAGCATTTGGGTCACCTATTGACAACGCTGTTCTAGAGGAGGACTTTGACTTTGAAAAAAATCTAGCCCTCTTCAACAAACAAGTGCGATTTTAAATGGCCTTCACGCCTTCGTTAATGTAATTTTTGTCCAGGCCGAGTATGAAATGATTAACAAACAAAGCAGCAGACCTGATTTGGTGAAACAAGCAGAGACACCTCAGAAGTACCGTCACGATGAAAATGTCCTCGAAGAGACTCCTGCCAAGTACAGGCAGATAAAAGTTCCAGGCAACATCTTCCTTGAATATGTGACAGGTAAATTTTGTGCAAATTATTCAATTTTCTAAGATAAAAACAAAATATCCTGATCTAGACTCTGGTTTGGTGGTGCCTTCGATTTCGATTTCTCTGCGCAATCAACTTTTGGGACTATCTGAGAGACTAGGAGTCACAATTGAACGACAAGCTGAACCGATGGGAAGAGCGGCGACCGAAATCGCATTGCAGCTTCTGGGAGGAGGTCACAGGTTAATTGAAGACCATAAAAATATATTTTTTTATCATTTTTATTAACATACACAGACTGAATCCTCGAAACGCCCATCATCTTCCAAATGTGGTCGTCTTCTGTGGTAGTCAGAGGAGTGCCGTTCTAGGTGCCAACTGTGCCAGACAACTTTCCAGCCACGGCATACCTGTCCAGGTTGTCATCCCTGAGTCAGGAATCTCATCGGAACTCTACAGAGAACTCTCCATGTTTAGACTGACCAAGAACCCTGTTCTCACAAACATGCAATGCAAGGTAAATTAAATTCTTAATAATTACCCAAATCTTAAGTAAAAATATCAATTTTTCTTAAAATTTATAGATTTTATATTTTCTAAATAAAACAATTTAAAATGACAGATTTTGAAATAAAATTTATAAATTAATTTTTTTTTCAACCAGGCTTAACTGGAAAAACTGCCGATCTGATCATCGTTGCCATTGATGACCCACAAATGGACGATTTTCCCAACAAGCCTCAGCCTGACTGGCTTCCCTTTGCCATCAACTGGATCAAGAGCAGCCGAGCACCAGTGATGTGATGGGTCTGGATAATTGAGAGTCAGCAAATCAATAAGATTCCAAGAACTTGCACCACCACTTCCTCAATGAAAAACGCATTAACCATATTTGGCGCGCTCTTGCGGCTGCAGAGAGAAATCGACAAGATCATTTTTGTTTTCAGTTTGATTTACTCGCTTGGCCTCAATATCAAGCTATTTGTTGCTTGCTTAACACATCATTATGCCTACAGTTTCATTCGTTTCATTATTAACTCTTATTTAAATTGCAATCAAATATTATTGGAACCTCTGAAGTAATTATTTACATTGTGTTACAATGATTTATATGAAAGTTTTTCATATGGAATCACACAAAAAATTTCTTGTTTAACTTGTTGTGAGAGAAAATATGAATAAAATGTTCATATGAATCCTGCGTCTTTTAACGTTTCAAGTTCAAGTTGTCAATTTTGAAAAAAAAATTTTAGACGAGGGGATGAAATTAATGAGATGTTTTGGTTTTCTTATTGATGTAGTTAGGTGATTTGAGGGAGGTCATTACTTGCTTGGAAACAGGCGCCAAATTATTCTTCATTGGGCCGGTGCACCACCATTAAACTTATAGGTTTCCATGTGAGACCAAATTGAGCTTATCAAATCCTCTAGCCAAACCATCTTAATTATTTTTGTTAATTATGTTTATTTTGCCTACCGAATTAGCAATGCAAGTCAGTTATGATGACCGTTAGTTATTTCAAGATGGATTATTTATAAATTGTTTAATTATTTCACCTTCATGAAATATATTTTTCTAATTTAAAATTAGTTTCAATCAGGAATTGATTTTGGAAAGAATATTCCATTATTCCGTCCAAAGTTTAGTATTTAATTTTACATGTCGACAATATATAAGAGCATTATTTTCACTGACATCAGAAGAACCCTAAATGCAGGCAGGAGCAGACTTCTTCACCCGTCATCTTCCTCTTCGTCGTCAAAGTCGGAGCCCACCTCTTCATCGTCATTCTCTTCGTCATCCTCCTCTTCGTCATCCTCCTCTTCAAAATTGATTCCTCCGAAACTCAAGATAGAACGACTGACATTGGTGAGTGTTTGTTTGTCTGCAAAGAGAGGGAATGATTGGTGTTAAATTTTTTACTATGGAAAAATAGCCAGTGTATTACTTGTAGTAGATGGGACGGATCGTCCGTTCACCACGACAAACACAAAGTGCCACGGCTTACTGACTTTTCTCAGAAGGCCACTGTAGAATTTCCTCTTAATGCAAGCTGGTAGATAATCGTAGCTCACGGAACGTTTGACTTGCGGGGGGAATTCTTTCCACTTCAAGCAAGTGGCATTCTCAGCCATTGTGTGGACCTTGTTCAACCACCTGGCCGTGTCTGAAAAATAAATATTTTCTCTTAATTGTTTTATTAAAAATATTCATTATCCAAGCACAATTGAGATAACTCTGTACATAATTATAAGGCAAGAAATTTAATTTTCCTTACTTTGATCTTTGCAATTAAGGAGGTCAATTTCCTCGGGAGTCAGGTTGATAACACAAGCTAACGTCAGCTCCGCCAAATCCCAATCGGCCAAATATTTCTTCACGTCTTCCACAGTTTTGATTTCCATTTCATAAAATCCTCTTACCAGGTAGAAGGGGGCTTTGTCACATCCACGGTCTACAATGGCTTTGTAAGCTCTTCTTGCGTTCTGATAAATTTGGAAATTGAGCGTCAAGATTGCCTCAAGTGATATTCCAGAGATAATTCTTCGGACACTGACCAAAACATTGTAAAATGTCTCCATCTTATCTGAAATTTATAGGAAGTGATTCTAAATTGTCTTCCAAAATATGTACATTACGCTTATTATTAACTATTAGTAAAGAGAGTTAATCGTGCTTTTTATATTAAAAATATTCTTCCAAGCTATAATGGACAGATTTTATCATGCAATCAGATAAATATATTAATTTGTGAATTTTTGGCACTACGTATTCAAATGTCGAAAAAGTCGGCCGTCGTTCGGCAATCGGCATCTAAAGTTGGAGGCGGGTCGCGATGTCTGCGAGTCCACACGCCCACTTTTGTTGAGGGAAAGTAGCGATCGGAAACTTTGGACTCTTTGGGGCGATGTTTTTGCCAAAAATAAAGAATGTCTAATGTCTCGCGGCCGTATGCACATTAAGCTGGATTATTTAAAAGCTCCTACCTGCTACAAAAAAGTGCTCCGTTGATGGGAAATCAACGACACACGCCTGGCGACCAAAAACTTGTTGCTGGCGGCGGCTCCTTCTTGGCGGGAATCGGGAATGGCGGAATTCTACCAACTGGAAGTACCAACGTAACAAATGTTTACTAACATAAGTCACGTGTCTTCATCAAGCGGCTTGAACGGCAAGCAAAACCGGACTGAACCCTTTTGCCAATTAAGGTGTTAAATTTTAAAGTAAATGATGGATTAGGGTTGCAAGTTATAACAAAAATTATTATTATATTCAATTTCATCATTTGTCTGTCACCAGATTTTAGTTTAGCTTACGTTAGTTAATTAAGTTATTTGCTTCCACAAGACAACATGTCATTATATATACCCATAAAAGATTGCAATACATGATCAAAATAATAAAAAAATTTTATATTGAGAATTGTGATGTGGTATTTCTGTTTAGGAAATTAAGTTTCATTTTTCAATTGAAAACTAAATATGTATACTTCAATATTCAATATACCTGTGGCTACATTAATTAATATTATATCAACTCAAAATTGTTACTGAACAATTTTACATAAAAGACAAGGAATCGCAATTAGAGCTGAACTGTTTAACTAATAGATGCGCTACGACTGAAGAACTTTTGATCAAATTAAAATTTGGGCTGTTAAGTAAAAAAATGCTTTAATGTTGTGTCCATGGAATACAGAAATTCCGGGTCAGTCCGCTGCTTCTTAATCGAACAGACCGAAGCCCATGTCGTCGTCAGATTCCTCTTCTGGCTCTTCCTTCTTTTCCTCCTTCTTTGCAGCAGCAGGGGCAGCAGCACTAGCAGCGGCGGCAGCAGGGGCTGAAGATTTTTTTTATATTTTAAATACATTTTAATCATTGTAAGAGAAAAGTTGAGGGCAAAAAAATGCTTCCTATTTGAGATTAAATAAAACCAAGCAAAAATTTTAATATACCTGCTCCACCGGCTGGGGCAGATCCAACTCCGGATCCCACGTTGGTGATCAGGTCCTTGATGTTGACACCTTCGAGGGCCTTGGCAAAGAGACCTGGCCAGTAGGGCTCGACTTCAACGCCAGAAGCCTTCAGGATGGTCTGGATCTTCTCGCCCTGTTATGAAAATGTCAACAGTTCCGTAAGAAATAAGCTTCGCAATAGATGTGAAGAAAATAATTTTAAATTGACATTTCTAAATTCGGAGAATAAATTGAAAATAAAAAATGCGGAGGAAAGTTAAATTTGAATTGAGCATTAACACGTGATATCATCAGTAGAATGGAAACTCCAGCCAACGATTCGGAGTTGAGAAGGTGCAATGTTTTTTTTCAGGAAGCCTGCGATGCATAATAGACGTTTGGATTTTATGGTTTTACTCACCGTGACGGCGACATCGTCATCGACGAGGATCAGCGCCGAGTAGACGCAGGCCAGTTCGGTCTTGGAAGTCATATTTTAAATGATGATGGTTTGTAGAAAATGTGCAAGTCGCCGATTCGGCCTTAGCTCGTAAATACGAGAACAAGTACGGACTATGGACGTGAAAACACATGCCGACAGGATGCGGAAATACGTCACGGAGGACCTGCTCGATTCTCGGGGCTGAAGATGCGCAGAGGAGAAATGTTCACACTGAGCATATTTCTGGTATTGTAGGTGCAGGAGGGGCGTGGCTACCGATACCACCGACTACCGAGGTTACCGAGCGGTCCGAGCGGAAAAATCGAAGTATCGAAGATGTAAACAAAGAATTTGGCAAGACATCGTTCAGCCGAGGGAAAATACTAGGAAAATCGAAAATTTCTGATAGAACGGCGACCATTTTTAAAGCAAGTATATACTTTCCCCTCTTTTATATTTATATGTATTTTTTTAAAACTAATTTGGTTCATTAAGAAATATTAAAAATTAATAAACTTTCAGTTGACCATAGCCGATCGATGCGGGCAGTGGCTCTGTCAGTATGGCTATTCATGAACCTGGTTTTCCTGGGCATGTGTGGGTACATGTACCTGTTGTGGAGACAGTACTGGCTGCACTCGGAACGCCAGCAAACCAATCACGTTGCCATTCCCACACCACCAGCCTACCCTTATGACATACAGTACCTGGACTTGGTGGTGCAGCATGGACAGGAGGACTCTGCGGAGGAAACCAGGTCAAAACACACTAACAGGAGCTCGGTGCAGCGAGCTAAAAAGATGCCAAGACTGCGGTCAAAAACCAACGTGCTTGATTCAAAATGCAGGCCGTAAAAAATTTAAAAAAATTATATTATTTAAAATTAGTTAACATTAATTTTTACTAGAGAAATAGAAGATTGTGAAGGCTCAGCACATTCTAACGTCAAGAAGGTTTTGTCCAGTGTGATAGCACATAAAACGCAGTTGGTGGTGGAAATGAGACGGGTCTTGCTGGACGAAGGCAGCATTTTTGCCAAGGACAAAAACGTCTACGGAGTGAAATACACAGGCACTAAAGGCACAATGAAAAAAACACCGCCTAGAGAAATTGTTAGTCAATCAAATATACCAGGGAAATATTTATCAAAATAATTTTTGATAGGTGTGCAGTTTAAAAAAGTCGGCCAACCTGAGAATGCTCAAGAGGAAAGATGAGCCATTCCAGACGTTGGGAATGGACGACCTTTTCCCTGCCAAGCCAATCTTCAGTAAGCAGAGGGAACAGAAACAACCATTCCGTTCATGCGCTGTCATAGCTAGTGCTGCGTCGCTGCTAGATTCTCAGCTTGGAAATTTCATTGGTATGGACTTGATTATTTCATAGAAAACAATTAGTAAAAATGACTCAAAAATCTATTAAGCACTATTAAGGAAAATTGTTCTTCTCTTTATATAGATTCCCATGATGCTGTGGTCCGATTTAATCATGCTCCAACAGACGGATATGAAAGCGACGTAGGTTCCAAAACGACCATAAGAATTGTCAACTCTCAAGTGATCTCTAAACCAGAATTCAATTTCCTGAATAATCCAATTTATGATAATATCACAATGGTGGCTTGGGACCCATGTAATTACACCAGCTCTTTAATTCAGGTTTTTATTCTTTCATTACAATTCTGCTCAAATTGTATATTTATTTACTGTAGTGGTACGAACGCCCGGATTTTGACCTTTTCACAAATTATTGGAACCGCCGACAGAAACGGCCCAATGATGACTTTTACATGCTGGACCCGAGATCAGCGTGGCCTGTTTGGAATTTCATTCAGGGCAATACACCAGCACGGCTGCGTCGCAATCCACCCAGCTCTGGATTTCTAGGTTAACTTTTTATGGCTTTTTATATGAGCTTAAAATTTGTTTTCAGGCCTGGTTCTCATGCTTCCATTGTGCAATCACGTCGACATGATCGAGTACATGCCGTCAGTCAGAGAAACAAAACGGTGCCACTACTATGACACATTTGAGGACAGAGGGTGCACTTTCGGTGCATGGCATCCTTTGGCTGCTGAAAAGTTGCTTGCACTTTCCATGAGCTCCAGCGATGACAATGAGATTTTTGGAAGGGGTATTTTAAGAATTCAGGGCTACCCCTCTTTGAATTGCTGATCTTGCTCCTTGCTTAATGACAATTTACTATTTTTCATGACTTTACTAGCTCATTTTTTAGCATTCCAATTGAAATTTTAGTATAATATAATTATAGTTCAGGTGATAAATAATTAATGCTTCTATTGGCTATTATAGCAAATATTTCTAGTTAAAAATGATCCCCAAATTTAGCCACCCAGGTTGCCTATTGGCCTTGGCTGATTAAATCCATCTCTTACTTAGTCATTGATATACAGATGAATTTTCCTTTTTAAGATGAAGTGATTATTGTCACCCATCTTTAGTTATGGAACCAATAGAATCTCTTTAAAAATAAGGAAAGTGCATTTTGCACCAGCAATTGTTTGAATTTTATGTAAGTGGATGAAATGAAATAAAATGTTACACTCCAAACTTGCATTTCAATTGATTAGCCAATCTAAAACTTAGGGAGAGTTTTTTTATGTTAAAAATTGACACTCAAGCTTTGATTAAGTGTGATTCAATTTTATTTCTCACTGCAATTGAAATGTTGATTCTTTCCAAATATTGAAACATTGTACTTGTAAGTACATGAAATAAAAAAAATGTCCATCGATCGTTGGGAATACACCACGGGTTGCATTAGAAAATGTGCTTAGTCATTTTGTAATGCAAGAATCATGTTCGAAAATCTGCAAATGCTCTGTGAACTTCCGAAAATCTTCAAATTGAGGCTGGAAAAACGCTGTTTCAATAACTTTGGAGAAATATTTGGCCATTCAAGGAAATACAAGAGGGGGGAGAGCAAACATTTTGAAAGTCTCCTCCCAGCCCGATAATAGGTAATACATCATTATATATCAACCAACGTTCGTACAGTGATTTTTCAATTCAGTGAGCGTATGGCGAGATTTCGACTGAAGAGTCGATCGCTCCGACTTTGGGGCAACCCTCCAGTCTATAGTGTAATGTGAGTTTTACATGCTTTTTCTCATTAAGTTATTTGAAAATTAAACATAACAATGCTATGAGAGGGCACATTTTTTGCATTTGCCTCGCCGCTCACACGTTTAACCTAGCGAAGGAAAATCTTTCTCGTCGTCCACTTTCGGGGCCGACTGGTGCTGCTGCCTGAAGTTGCCTCCTCGGCCAGCTGGCTTGGGCGTGAAGCCACCTCCACGCGGAGGACCGCGTTCGCCGCCGCGTTCACCAACGCGTTCTCCACGCTCTGGGACACCCTCCGGAGCAGCGCCGGGAGGACCTTCTCTCCTTGGGCCTCCACGACCACCACGGCCTCCCCTGCCAGTGCCTCGGCCGCGTCCTCCACGCCTAGCGTCTGAGAAATGTATGTCGATGTCGAGCAAGTGCTTCTGGCGACCGACGCGTTGCGGATACTCAGCAATTTCGTACTCCTCGTCTTCGTCGTCGTCTTCCTCGGCCTTCTTGTTCAGCTCGTACATTTTTTTCCATTGAGTTGGGTCCTCTCCTTCGCCGGCCTTTCTGATGTTGAAGGTTGGTTTCTGGTGGCCGGCTCGCAACGCCTTCCACTCATCCAGAGTCAGTTCCTGAGAAAACGAATAAAAGGCGTCAAAATAAGTTTTAATGTGCAATTTCAGCTAAGATTTAGACAAATTAAATTAGTAAAATTTAAATGATTAAAAAATGGTCACAACTTCAAAGAGCAACCCGATTTACAATAAATAAAGAAATCTGATTGAGGATCTAATTTCAAATATTTAAGAATTAAAATTCCTTTTTACCTTGACAGAATCAGCCTCGTTGGCAGCATTTTCATCAACGGCAGTTTCTTCCTTAGGGTTTTCTCCAGCAGAGTCTTCGGCCTGGTCAGCGTGAGGTTTCTCAGGGGTCAGTTGCTCGGGTGCATCTCCAGAAATGGGTTCGTTTATCTCGTCCCTGTAGGTGCCCCAGTTGCGCGCGCCGCCACCCTCTCGCTTGTCCACGGGCTTCACGCTGCTCTTGTCCGAACCAGAGTGCCTGTCGAATTCCCGGCGCGGCCTGAACTCTCGTTCTCCCCGTTCTCCGCGCTCGCCACGCTCTCCCCTCTCGGGCCTTTCACCTCGCTCGCCAGTCCTGAATCCACCGCGGCCTCCCCGTCCTCCGCGTCCCATGCCTCCACGACCACCTCCGCGGCCACCGCGCGACTCAACATCGCCTCCAGTCCCAGATTCACCATAACTTCTGCAAACAACATAGATAGGCTACTTAAGATTTTTTCATTCACTTTAAATGTTTAAAATTTTTAATGGACTTTATTTTTAATTATTTTCTAGAAATCGAGTTGGAAAAAAATACATAACAAAGTTGATTTTCAATTTGAGAGGTATTTAAATTTAAAAATAAAAAAAAAAAATTAAAAAAAATTTCAACCTGGAAATTGAAATTGGGACTTATTGGTTAGACTTGTTTGAAGCAAATGAAGTGCAAAAAAAAATGTTACCTCGAGTCATTGCGTTGCTCATGTCCAGCACGATCATCTCTGTTGCGCCTGTTGTTGCGCTCCTCTCTCGACTCGGGGGCGAACTTGACTGAGGCAGGGTTGCGGGGCGGGCGGTTTGCGCCGCCAGCGGCAGGCTTCTCAGCGTCAGTGCGCGGCGGCTTCTGCTGCTGCGGCTCAACGGGCTTCAAGTTCTGCGTCTCCTTGATGGGCTTCTTGTCGGCGGACGCTGGTGGCTTGGCGCTGCCCTTGGGTCCCTCGGCCTTGTTAGGAACTGTGCCGCTGCGGTTCTCCTTTTCCTGCTGCTGAGTCTTGACCTTCTTCTTGGCTTCTTTCAGCTGCTCCTGCTTGGACAGCATATCGAAGGGGTCCTCCTCCTCTTCCTCCAGAAATAATCCATATCGGTTGGAGACACCAACTCCGTAGTCGTTCTCCATGCCGATTTTTTACTCCTGCCCAAAAACAGAGCAAAAGGACAACATTACAAAAAAATACTACAATTTATTTTTTAACCTTTGAAAAAAAAAAAACACAGGATGGTGTTATCGGCTGCCTTATCGCATTGAAACAAGAAAATTAAACTATTTCCTTGTAACTTTGAAATAGTGATTTACGTTTTAGCTGCCTGAACCTAATGCCGATATTGAAGTATATTTTTTACCATAAGTTGTCCACCCTCTGATCTAACATGTCATGTCGAATGTAGATTATTATATTTTCAGGATAATTTTCATAGCAGCACACGAAGGGTTTGAGAAATTAACCATCCATTTTATACTCGTTTTTTCAGAGCAGGTGTCAAAATAATAATGGGACATAAGAAAAAACAATTTGTAAAAACCGCTCGGTTCATACTCAAAAGAGTGAAAACGCGCACATATAATTCCTTCAAAGAAATGAAATAAAAAATAGAAAGCAATTATGATCTTATTTTATCTTCCGCTTTATTTTGAATAGTTTCATCCACATTGAATCCTCATATCACTAAAATTTAAGTATCTTTAGTCAAGTTAACTAAATTTTAAACAAAATTATTATTATTGATTGGTGGGTTTAGCCTTCCCTGAGCCTTCCAAAAAATGTTGTCAAAAAATAGCTCCAACTTTAAATTTTGTGTCTATTTATAGAAATCGAAACTCGATTTTTCCTCACTTGAAATTCCAACACATAAAAAGTTACCATTTTTAAAATTCAGTCGAGAAATTCTTCTCGAGACTATTTTCAACAATTTTCAAGACCTCGAGCATTCCTGATACAAATTCAACACACAGTATGTATCTGACGGCATGGCCTGAGAACATTGCGGAGTTATGTATGTACATGTACACAGTGCAACAACACTTTTGGTGATTCAAAATGCAACACGGCGTCAATCGAGGCCTCGGATTTTGCACGGAATGCAGGAAAATAGCGATCAAAGGGAGAAGGTCGCGCTTGATTGAGGCGGTCGCGCGAGACGGCGGGCGCGTTCTCAAGAAAGTGCACGGAATTCGGCGGCTGCTTCAGGGAGATCGCCATAATGGTCTCATGGTCAATCGATACCGAATGCGCGCCGTTTTGAGCAGAGCATGCGGTAATTTTCAGAAGGGGCCTGGATGAAAACTAAGACTCGCCCGCGGTCCGGCCGGCGTCCCCGCGGTCTCCACGCACGCCAATTCGCCTTTCGACGCCCACTTGCACCAATTCACACCCGCCGAAAGGTGTTTTCGACGGAAAATACGCGTTTTAAGATGGCCATGCAGGTACTCGTGCTAACCACATTTACGCCCCAGCCGTGGAGCCAAATTCGCGGACGACCGTGAAATTCTTGTCCCGTTCGACGCGAAAAATGTTCCTCGAAGTTTTCATTGCAATTGGGTACTGATACTTACGACTGATTTCCTATTTTATCGTTTTTTCCGCAGGGCAGTCTTTGAAAAATCACACTCGGACGACCACGCTTTGCAGCAGTGCTAGTGCTACCAAGAGTACCAAGGAGTCGGAAATAAAAGCAAATGGAGACCCCCGGAAGGTGCTGCCCCCAAACGAGATTCAGGCGAAATTGGCTCGAGAAGAGGGAGAGAAGGGGCGGAAGGGGTGTGGTTGTGGATTTTGTGGATGTCCGACAGGAAAACGAAAACATCGCGTATTTCTTCTGTTTGTTTTCGGGAAATTCACAAATTTCCGGACGACTCTTTCGAGTTTTACACCAAAAAACTAATATTGATCATTTTGTAAGTTAACTTGCCAATTTTGACCTTGTAGCAAACCAAATTTGACCAGAAATAATTCCGCCCATGACTCCCCGGCAATCGTTTACTGCAGATGTTGGCTCCTGCAGAGAATTATCCAAATTATCTACATGTATTTAAATTATTTTGCCGGAATATGTATGATAAAATTAATGATAAACCTTCAAACCAGAACCGAGACGAAATAAGCTAAAAAATGTTGAAACTTTAAATTATTTTAATTTACTCATACATACTTTCTTTATATTTTTAATTTTTATTATATGTATTTTGACCGAAATTGTGTTCCATTTTTCCAGTTTCTGAACCATGGCTGCAACCCTGCGCCCTTATCTAACCGCTGTCCGGCACACCCTCACTGCGGCAATGTGCCTTGACAACTTTTCCTCTCAGGTCGTAGAGCGACACAACAAGCCAGAAGTTGAGGTACATATAAATTCAAATTTTTTTTCTTATCATCTCATTTATTTCGCAAATTATTGCAGGTAAGAACAAGCAAGGAATTGCTGTTAACGCCTGTGTTGATAAGCCGCAACGAGAAAGAAAGAGTCTTGATTGAAGGCTCTATTAATTCGGTGAGAGTTAGCATAGCTGTGAAGCAGGCGGATGAGATTGAGAGGATCCTGTGTCACAAATTCATGCGCTTCATGATGATGCGGGCTGAGAACTTCATCATTCTGAGACGAAAGCCAATTGAGGTGCGATGGATCAAACCCAGGAGCTATATAATTTATATAAGTTTTGACTTTGCAGGGTTACGACATCAGCTTCCTTATCACGAACTTCCACACGGAGCAAATGTACAAGCACAAGCTTGTGGACTTTGTTATTCAGTTCATGGAGGAAATTGACAAGGAGATTTCCGAGATGAAACTTGCTGTGAATGCCAGGGCACGCATCTGTGCTGAAGAACTTCTGAAGAGGTTTTGAATGTCCAGCAAATTATTTTTTACTTTTCATGTATTTTATTCTAAGTTGTAGAGCGCAAAGCTCATAAGTGGCCAATGATCGAACGGCGTTTTTAATAATTAAAAAATATGTAATTGTTGCAGTCATTCCTAACTTTAAGCCACTTCAGTATCTAAGTTTATCATTATTTTCCCTTGCTGTTCATACATTTGTGGATTCAATTGAAATACAACTCAATTATAATTTGATTGTTTTATTTCCATATCGAACCAGAAAGACAAACGACAAGACAATCAACAATTAACTTTAAATATCAATCAAGGTCAGTCAGCTATCTTACAATAGTTTCTTTGTTTTTTTACATTGTAAATTTTTAATTTATTTTTTATATACATAGACATATTGCATTCAAATGCAATTACTTTACAAATCAAAGAGATCAAAATGTAAAAAATAGTTTCAAACTTTGGGAAGGAAAAGAAGCTCTCAATACTATTGTCAGCTATTGTTTAGAGAGCAGGTAGATATGTTTTTAGAAGAGAGCAAATGCTGGATAACAGAGGGAAAGCTGGTGAGCTTCACTTGTAGCCAAACTGGGAGATTTTCTCTGTTTTCGAAAAGCTGCTCCTCTTTAGCTGAAGAAACAAAGCACGTTGTGCCCTTGGAAGAGTCGACTGTCAGCGTAGAACCGTCGCTATACTGCACTAGCACTTCTCCAGACGAGAGCTGGAATTTTAGATAAGTGACCAGACCTGAATTTTCTTTCCAAGTTAATACCTGATTTGCAATTCCAACGCCTGGAATGTAGGCCGTCCGGACCGATTGCGAGCTCTTTTGGTTTGATAACTGAGAACACTTCGAGAGGGGTGTATTGATGAAATTGCTTTCAAGCATTGATAAGTGTGGCTAGAAATGTAATATAAAATTAGGGAACGACGGTAACGACTAGGGGCATTTTAACCAACCTTGCTTGGAGGGGTAATTACATTAGTGTTCTCTTTGTTCCCCAAGAGTGCATTTGATGGGAGTGGACGCTTTCCAATAATCACTGGGAAACACTTCATTCCATTCGTCGATATGTCTCTCAGATGCATCTCCAACAGTTCGCAATGTTTCAAACACTGATGAAAACATATATAATTCACATCATATTTCAGATAAGAAAATAAACCTGGTAGGCATTATTCCACACAATCTGTTGGGACGGAGACAATTTTTCGCTTTCATCAACATGAATAACGCTTGAGGATCCGTCTTTCTCCATTATTTTCCAAATGCCCAACGTTCTCACTACTTTTTGACCTACGCCCAGAATAATGATTCGAAATGGCAAATTCAAATTTTACAAATCCTTACCATTATAAAAAATTGCTTCGTAGTTGGGTACAGGTTGGTTTTCCATCAACATGCATTTTGCCTTTTCGCTGAAGTAAGTAACTTTAGGCGTGACAGCTTTGACCAGATCCACAAATCTTAATGCGTAAATATATTTTGTGAAGTGCTTTTCAGGCAAGTTGTCGTAGCTGAAAATGTGTTCTGCTCCACTTGGTGGAAAACTCACTGGCTGGGTCCCTACTTCCACCCCTTTGCCTTTGTTGGGTCGGTACAAAACAATCTACAAGAAACAAAATGTTGCAATAAATCTAAAGACAAAAAAATTCTATGCGTACCCGCAAGCCATCACCAGAAATTCGGCAGACATCGATAACCTTGTCCGTCCCTGATGAGTTTCTTCTTAAAAATTCTACTGTTATTTCACCAGATTCTAAAATGCTGAGAACAGCATTTTTCGTTTGGTGCCGAACAGGCTGTAGGCGGGTTGTGTTCAAAGGTCCTGGTAGCGACCGTCTTGTCTCGTTTGGAACCTTGGCCGAAGGGAAATCTGCTTGCTCATTACAGGATTCTGGCAGGTCGGCTGACCTAAAGAATGAATTCATGATTTTAAAAGCTACCTTATTTACTTGAAAATACGAAACTTTGTGTTCATGTTCTTTTATTGGTTCAAAGTAAAAATATATAAATTTTTGTACTTGCCTCGGCTGGCACTCTAGCGACCACTGGGATTGCTGCAGACATGGGTTTGCCATCTCATTAACTCTGCATCCAGAGACTTGAGAGCAAAATGAAGCCATTTGCGACTGGCAACATCCATGAGCTGAATGGTGTAATGAGGCATTGTCACCACGAAAATTTTGAGCCGGTTCAGAAAGGGCATGTGAAATGCAAGGTCTGCTGTCCACATTCTGCGTCCTAAAAAAATTAATGATAAAAACCATCATTTTAACTCTCAAAAAGTCATCATTCTGGTCCTTTACCCATAAAACTTTTGAGGAGCATTGCTGCAGAACTGAGGCTGGCTACTGCAGCAGGACCTTTCCTGGGCAAAAGAGTGCTGGTGGTTGCACAAGGGCTGAGTATTTGGCATGGGAGTCATCTCAACTCCACATGAACTGCCCCACATCATGGGTTTCAGCTGATTTTCCGACCTGCAGACAAACTTAGTGAGAGTTAAAGGTAAAAAAGTGTTTGAATATTACAAATTTGTGCCATGGATATGACGAACTGGGGAAAATTGACTAGGAATGGGCTGGCTGATGTTTTGCCTTGCGGTTGAGTGCAGCATGTGATGAGAGGATGACATGCTGCTTCCAGGTCTCTCTGTTCTGCTCGTCATTGTGCAAAGACCACTGTCTTCTGCCAACCATTTCTATTAGACAAAAATTTTAAGGTAGAAAATAAAGGATTCCTTGCTTTAAAATTTACCTCATTGTCATGATCTTCGACTAAACTTTTTCTCAAGAAAGGATGATCTAGAACGTCATGCAGCTTCATTCTTTCCTTGGGATTCTTTTTCAACAAGCGTTGGATCAATTCTCTTGCTTCCGGAGACACATGATCAGGAATCTAATCAACAAATGTTATTCATTAAAAAGTTTTGGGAATATTAAAAATTTACTTTGTAGTCTGCCATGACCACTCTGGTGAGGGTGCTCTTGATTGCGTCCGTGTCAAAAGGGGGTCTGCCAACCAGAAGTGTGTACAACATGCAACCGAGGCCCCAAACATCAGCCTCGAGGCCGTGCGCTGCTCTGGTTACAACTTCAGGGGAAATGTAATTTGGAGTGCCGCACATTGTCATATGCTTGTCCTCTGGGCGCTGCAACTGTGTCGCCAAGCCAAAATCAGCGATTTTCTGGAGGCATGAGATAAGTAAGTAAAAAAATTAAATATGAAATATGAAAATACTAACGACGTTCAATTCACTGGTTATTAGAAGGTTTGCGAGCGTCAGATCACGATGAAGGATTCGATGCGAGTGCAAGTACAGAAGTCCTTGAGTGACTTGGCGGATGATAGAACTGACTGCAAAATAAATTTTTTTGTTAGAAAAATCAATTTTTGATAGAATAAATTATAGAAAACAATAATGAAATGGAATTCAAAATCACAATGCATGCGTACCTTGTTCTTCAGGCAGAGGCTTTGAAAGAGTCTTAACATACCGCTGCAGTTCTCCTCCTAGGCATAACTCCAGAACCAAATAAACATAGTTTTCATCCTCGAAAAAAGTAAAGAGTTCCAAAACAGATGGGTGCTTAAGTCGAGAGTGGATTTTCACTTCTTGTCGAACTCGATCAACCATTCCGGCCGCTTTCATCAACTTTTTGTCGATCTGTTGTGATTGAAAAAAGTTAGCCAGGCTATTCGGCAATAATTTATAAATTTCTTTTATCCATAAATATTAATATAATGTAGTAATGTGTAGTAAATAACATTTACCATTTTCACTGCAACATCCTGGCCAGTTTTCTTGCATCTTGCACGATAAACGCTTGCAAAACCACCTTTGCCTAACAAATTGAGCACCTCATAGTCCTTGAAAAATAATAAAAAATTTTGATGATTAAATACATATATGTATAGCAAAATTCTTCATAATAAATCATAATTAAAAATAAAAGCAACCATGCACACCTGTATGCATTCACCAAAGCTGCTGCCCGAAGGTGCCATGGTGGGGCCAGGGCGTCAATGTGCTCAATCTTGAGTGAAGAAAATTCACGGAAATATTTCAATCATCACCCAACTGCTTCGTTTCGTTCCATCAACAATGCAAATTTCATGGTTGAGTTTCAGCATTAATCGTCAAGAATACAACACACAAAAATTAAAAACGGTAGCGGCTCCGCGGCGACTGTTTGTTTACACTTGAAAAGGGCGCGAAGATCCTAGAACAGCCATTGGTTATAACATTAATGACCACGCCTTCCGTTTTTTGCAACCTGAGTTACGCCCAGTTACGCCCCCCAAATTTCTTGTGAACTTGATCGCCCCCGTCCCCCGTGTTGGAACCCGTTTTTCTCGTCAGCACGTTCGTTACCCACAGACTACAGAGGCTAATTAAATTCGTTTTTGCAAAGTCCAGTGAATTTTTCATTACTATCGACGCATTAAAGCGAATAATTAATTGGTCCGACTGAAAAAATGAATCAGCTCTTTAGGAACGCGATCAAAGCCATACCCTTTTGCCTTCAAAACTCCAATGTGATGGTAAACAAAACGTTTAATTGCTGTATAAAATGTGCACTTCTGACGTACAATTACATAAAAATCTCTAGTTTCAGCAAGTTCGATCGCGTTGGGCTGACAATCGAATGATCCGCGACTTCAAGAGGAGGCAGTGTGTTGTACAATATGCGGATGAAAGACTTAGGCTCCGTACACTGCTCAAGAATAAAATTTTGCCAGAGGCTATCAGGGTACTTATTCTAGACATATTTATTACTTAAATAATTATCAATATTCATAGGAGGATGCCAGAGCGAAAATAATGGAGCTTCCCAGGAATTCCCACTATCTCAGGACAACATATAGATGCGCTTTGACCTCCAGAGGAAGAGGAAATGTCTGGCCCTTCAGACTGAGCAGAATTGTTTGGAGAGATATTGCTGATCATAACCGAATTTCAGGTGTGCAACGTGCAATGTGGTAGAAAACTGCAGCAGCTTTATTTGTCACTTGTTGTAGAATTAAATAATTGCTTGTAAATTACTTAATTAAGTAATAAGTAATTATTAATAATAAAAAAACTTATGCGTTGAACAATGCTATTTTTTTTAATTTATTAATTCTCCATTTAAATGCCATAAATAATAAGTTCCCCTATAGAACCGTTTGCAATCAGTTTGCAATATGAAACTTCACCACGATTGACCACGATATAATGACACAAACCGTCACGTCTCATTTGCAGTAAAGTATTAATTAAAATAATTTAAATAAAATGATGATTTGATATTAAAATTTGGTATAAAATTGAGGAGCACAATTATTTGTATAAATCAGTTCATTTTTTAAATTGGTGCACTTCTAAAAATTTTATTTCACATTAATACCTATTATTATACTAGCTACAGCATGAAGGCATATAAGAAAGAAACGTTCCGATTTTAATTATTTAAAGCTACAGCTATAATCTTTTTGTATATTTCGTATATTTATTTAATGGTAAACTTTTATGCTATTATTCAAATAATTATACAAAATATATATAATTAAATACCTCGCGGCTCGCCTCTAGATGTCGAGGTTCAATTACTTTATATTTTTTTTTTAAATCAGCATAATAAGTAACAAAATTCAATAATTTTTTATCAAACAATTTAATACTTTCTCGTAAAAAACCATTGTGAAAATTGGACATCAAATTATGAGTAAAATTTTTCCATCCGCGCTTGAGAAGGGGGCGCGACATGTCAGCAAACAGCGAATGAGCGAAACCCGAATGACCCAAACCAGATGGGCAAGTAAACAAAACGATTCTGAGTTGTCTGAGTTCTAGAGCTCATTTAATATCCAATATTCCGAATTATTATGATGTGATTTGCAAACAGCATAAGAATGGCTGTTGTGCGAAGAATCAGCATTGCGGATGTTTTTAAACTGGCCATCCTTTTGACAATACTGACACTGAACACAAACATGCAAAAATTAGGTATGTAATTAAGCTGTTTGGTACGCTACAAAAGGGATTTTATTACGGAATATTTTTATGGATGTTTCTTTTTAAAATTTACGTTTACATTTGTCTGTAAACAGAAGCATGCATATTTTTTTTAATATTGTAAGAAACGTCCAATAATTTCTTCTGATTTCCTCAGATGAAACTGTAGAAAGAACCGAGACGATTTCCACTGAAGCTGTGAGCAGCCCCAACTCAATAATGAATCCGGTAATTTATACTATTAATTAAACATTAAAATACATACCAATGAACAACGAAAATTTTTAGTTTTTTGTATCTTAATAATTAGTAAACATCATCAATTTGAATATATTTTATGTAATTTAAAAATATCAAAAGTATTATTGTTTTCTCCTCAATTTTTGGACAATTAATTTATACCTACTTTATTAAAGGTTAAAACTAAACTGGACACAAGACTGGATTGCCCAAGCAATTTGGAGTGCAATAAACTAGGAGGCTCTTGCGTTCGTTGCGACTTCAACAAGTCTTGCGAGTACGGCAGTGAAGTTATTGTAAATTGCACATCTCTGGTGGATGATTGTTTGGTAAAATATTCAATTTTGGATTTTGCAAACTTATAGAAATTATTCAACAGGGTGATAAAAAATTTGAGCGTCATATGATTTGCCAGTATTGCTACCAGATGGATCCATCAAACTACACTTGCAAATTAAGTGCAAATTGCAACTCTGTTGCATCTCCCAGATCTTATTACAAGTATATTTTTGTCGGTATTTTTGTTTTGTCTTCATTTCATTTTATTATGAAGGTCAAACTGTACTGCAAAAAGTGAACTTCTGTGTTTGGGCAACCGAGTTTTCCAGAAAAATTTGCCTTGCAACTGGACGGGAGGTTACAAGTGGAGTACTGCCCTTCTTTTGAGCATCACTCTTGGTGGATTTGGCGCAGACCGGTTAGCAATATTTTATTTTTAACTAATTGATAATTATTTAGTTTGTAAAGGTTTTACCTAGGGCACTGGCAGGAGGCAATTGGAAAGCTCTTCAGCTTTGGAGGATTGGGAGTTTGGACTCTCGTGGATGTTGTCCTTATCTGGCTGCACTACCTAGGCCCAGCAGATGGATCTCTGTACATTTAAAATTCCACTTTCTCTTGTGAATTCTGGCATTTTATTAAATATTCAGCAAACGAACAAGCTCATCTTCTAACCACAAAAATAGTTCCTCGTCAGTCAAAGCCAATTTTCCTGAATCGACCTATAAATTTATTTGATTATTATTTGTATTAATATGTTTCAGTTATACTTACAAGCAAAACTTTCTTATTTAACTTCTTTGAAAGACGAAGTTTCAGCTTCATGTAGCTGGCAGGTTGACTAGAATTGTGTAAACAAACAGGGGGGTCCAAGACCTCGATGCTTAAATTCCTAATAGAAAAATAATTACCAAGTTGCTATGGGAAATTTCTTTCTAATACTTATTATCTTTGATAACTTCAATGCCAGCATTGTGTATTGCAGGCAGTGTGTTGAACTGACAGGAAACTTCAATTTTTAATTTCGATGCTAAGCACTTTGTTGCAAAAAATATCCTCTTTAGCCCTGGCCTAGCTTCAATAGACTTGCTGATCATTTGAGTTGGCAGTGGAGGTCCTGGGTACACAAGCTCAGAGCCACACTCAATTTTCATCAGTTCCAGGAGATTATTTAATCTTAACCATGGTGCTATTTTTTGCATATCTATAATTTTTAAGACAAAAATTAGTAATAGAACATAGAGTTAATTTTAAATTACTTTCTAATTGCTCCAGCGATTTTTTTTCAAGCACCAGCTTTGTTAAGTCCAAGTTGTAATACTCCAGCACAGCCATGGAGACGAGGCAGTTGACCAGTACGTCGGGGTATGCCAAGCACTCTTCTTTCTTTAATTGTAGAACATTCCAAATCGACTCGACGATTTTGCCATGAATTGCAACATTCAAAGCAGAAGCAACCCAAAGGATTCTTGCGATGTCTTTGATTCTGGTGTCAAAATTAAGATTTTCTATGCTGGAGATTATTACGTCATTCAGTTTGTTGTGGGCAAATTTTGCTTCGGCAAAATAAGACAGAATGTGAGCAAGTTTCAAAGTGTCCTCCTTGGGCCACTTTTCTAGTTTGTCCACCAAGCGCTGTAACAGATCGTAGTCGTGGTACTGCTGCTGTCTCAAAACTTTCAATAAGCATATTAGCTCTTGTGGGTTGTCCAGCAAAAAATCTAAATTTTCATTCATCATTTTGATTATTACATTGACGGCTTTGGCGTTTGCTTTTGGCAGGCTGCATTTGAAGATCGCTGATGCCATGATGCAGGTGTCGTTTAGGTTGAATGAGTCAAAGTTCTTCTGCAATTTGTTTAATAAAACATTTGTAATGGACTGCGACACTCTCGATGTTTTCTGGAGTCCAACATAGAAAAGCATTTTCACCAACTCGTCTTTGGCGACGAGATTTGACTGCACGATGTTCGGAAACTGCTTCATGGCTTGTTCGTAGGCTTTAGTGGCTGTGATGCTTTTGGCCGATGGTTTGACAAATTCCTTATCCAGAGTCGTAAACAAAACTTGAACATCTCTTGTCCTCAGAGTGTTTGAGCAATCCACAGCAGGTTTTGCTGCACCTCGGGTTACATGCTGATAGAACTTGTGCAAGAGCGTTTTCTCCGACAATTTGTAGACATGCCTGCTTGAAGAAATAAATAATGTTATCTCACTGGACAGCAAAAATTTAGGTAAAGAGAAAAAAGTGACCATTTTGCACGATTCTGGTTATTCTGGTGCTGCACACGTGCAAAGTTCCAAATGGTTCCAAATGCAAACCTCTTTGTTATTGTTTCGTTTCGTGCTTTGTTGTTTGCGTTTAAGCTCCACCCTGGCTCCACCCAACCTCTGTCCCCACCAGTCCCCACAAGCTTGTTTATTGGCGCGAAACACCGGCACGCCCACTTCAGCTGTTCAGCTGCAAAACAGAAAACAGACAAAACAAGAAAAAATCCTCAAATCTTCTCAAAATTTCTTAATGTTTAATTATTTTTGTGGTATTCGCCGATATTACATATTAATATTGCAATCATGATGCTGGACAGGCAGAAGTCAGAGGTGAACTGCTCGCACAGCATCATCCATGAGATGATCTTTGCTTTGAGCGGGTTTGACAGCAGTGTTTTCAAGTATGAAGATGGAGTTTACGAGGTATAATTATGTGCTAAATATTGTTCTTTCTGATTATTTTATGTTTTGCATGTAATATTATTACTTACGTAACGTTTTCTTAACGTCTTTATTTACATACGTAGGTTAATGAAGTTCTTCCTCTTACACCTGGGGAACGTAAACTCATCGAAAGAATCCTGAAAATTGCAACACACTACAGGAGACTGAAAAATTTCACGGAGAACAACTGCAATCCAATTTACAGCCAAAACGCTCAAAAATACAGTACAACAATTTTCTCGTATTTTTAAAAATAAGAAGCATTACAGGAGCTTATTTTCAGGCAGCAATACCAAAATGTATTTCCTAGCGTTCTGCAGTGGCATGGAGGAAGTTTTAGAGCCATACCGAAAAGCCATGGTCCAGCTAGAAGATGAAATCTTGCTTGATGCAAGCAAATCCATTATGTTTGTCCTTCAAATTTCTGACGAGTACACTGTCTTGCTGCACCTCCTAAATTACGCTGTGGATCAAGTAAAATCGCAGGAGTATGTTTGTTTTCAATCATCATTATTACTATTTTACCATTCAAGATTGAGCTAAAAGGGAATGATCTGAACTGGTGCCACATTATGGAAATCCTACAGAGCAGCCCAAGCGCCAGGTCACACATATCACAGACAGCATTCAAGAGGTGTAATTTTTTTGGTGCTATTAAATTTTTTACTCCTATTTATGTACTTAGGATTCAAAAAAGATGTCACACGGTTTTCTTAAAGCAGCTGAGCGCGTGGCTTATTTATGGAGAGCTCTTTGATAAGGAACAATTTTTCATAAATAAAGAGATACCCCAAGATGATGGCACATCTGACGTTGAAATCGTTCAGGTAGAGCGAGCTACCTTCTTTGTGTTAAATACAATGCAACTTTTATTTTCTCTATGCCTTGTTTTAGACTAATTCAATTGTGGAGCTTTACACTGCTTACTCAGTTTTCAAGATGAATACGAACCAGTTGCCGTCATACATCCCTGGCTCGCTTGCTCTAGATATCCTTTACATAGGACAAACCGTGGTCATGATATCACAAAAGCCGAATACCGCAAAAGGTTTAATTCTGCTGAGAAGAAATCACTATTTTAATAATTGAATTTTTAGGTATGTACGAGCAAGATGAACGCCAAGAATTTGTTCTCTGGGGAGGCAAGGAAAAGGAATATCTGAATGAGCTCAGGGAAATTGAGCAAGAAGAAAGTCTGCAGATTGAAAGACTTAAAGCACTTGTCAAAACTATGAGAAGGCACCTGACAAATGTTAGTTTTGCAAACGTAATCTAAAATAAGATGACAATTTGTTTGTTAAGGTTTTATGGCATGTAGCTGTAAAAGATGCAGACCTTCTATCTGAATTGAAATTTGTGAAAGACCTCTTATTGCTCGGACGTGGAGAAATTGTTTCAGAGTTCATTAAGCTTGCAAATCCAATTTTAAAGCATCCTCCGCAAGCAATTCGCCTCAGAGGTATATTATAATGTCAAGTTAATGAATTTATTTCTATAAATAATTTAAAGCCGCCCAGAAAGCGATGAAGGAAGCAATTTGCAGCATATTTACAAGAGATGATGTACTTCTCAACAAATTTGTCATGTACTTTCAAGTGGAGTCGGGTATACATAATTTGAATCCCTCTAGTTTGTTTTTCAACCAAAAATTCATTAGACGGAAATGGATGGGACTGCATCAGCTTGAAGTTCCAAGTTAAATGGCCACTGCATCTATTGTTTACTGAGGAGATCCTTTACAAGTACAACGTGATTTTCCGTTTGCTCCTGAAAGTTCGTCGAGCACAATGCAACTTGCTGGAAGTGTGGAAAAGACAAATGGAGGACAAAAAAATCAGGTAATATTTGCCAAAATTTGGTTGATTTCCTAATTTAAAAAAAAAAACTGCATGTACATTTGCAGAGGGTGTGAAGCCAATACTCAACTTGGTCAACTGAGAAGGAATTTTCTTTTCATGATCGACAACCTTCACCATTATTTACAGGTAATGAATTTTAATTATGGCAGTGTATTTTTCATTTTCGGGTAAATTTCAGTTTGACGTAATCGAAGTTCAGTTTACCCAGCTTATCCAAGCTGTAAAGGAAACAGAAAACTTTGAGGAAATCTTAAAGGCCCATTGTCTGGCCATATCGAACATACTGAACCAAGCCTTTCTCCAAACGGGCGTGAAACAAGAAGGACAGGCCCAAGGTCAGCATGCTGTCATGAAGTGTCTGCAAACCTTCTTGGATATGAATACTGAGTTCTGCGAGTTTGCCATGGAATTGATAGAAAATGCGCATCACATGAACAGTGAAACAGATTTGAAGCTACAAGAGTTAGAGCATCAGTTTATGTCCCAGGTTGGGGTCCTCAAAAATATGCTGACCATCGTTCAGTGTCAGACGAGTGCACTAGCCTTGAGCCAGCTTTTGTTGCGCCTCGATTTGAATGACTGGTTCAAGAGAAATGTGATATCTTAGATTAAATTGGTAGTCACTTCGGACACTGGTGTCTAGCCACCAGCAATTTGAAGACTAATTTATTTTCATTTAGATTAGATTTAGGACAACTATAGATAACTTGAAATGAACTTACAAAATTTCCAAGTAAATATAAAATTAAAAACTTCATTTTAAAAATTTGTTTGTAACTATTTTCGTAATAATTTTGCCTTAGTTTTTCTCCTTTAGTTATGTGGACTACTCTCAAGCAGAATGATAAATAAAGTTGTAATTGTAACAAAATTGTATTTTTCCTTAAATAGCATTTTACATTTACCGTAAGTCAATTTTGCATCAGGCACAAATTTGCTTATTAATTATTTTCAACTGCAAAAATGTAATGCAGAGATTCTCACTGCTGCAATTCAAAGCGTTTTGTGTGACTCAAATACACAATAATAAGTGAAAACAAGCACCAAAAATAATCAATGAAAGGATGCAGATTTTCCCTGCCTACTTAAAAAATAAATTAATGGTCAGGCAAAATCGGCAGCTTTTATGAAAACCAATCAAATGTAATGATGGGTAATAACATATTACAGAAAGCCGCACAGATGACTTTATCCAAGGACAACCGTACAAAAAATATTGGCTTAAAACATGATTGGCTTGTCCTTACATTGATCAAATACATATTGTGTAAAACGTTTGAGGAACTTAGGATACTCTCTCTTGTAAACTGCTCGCAGCACGGACGCAGGTGCCCAGCCACCTGGATTTACTGGAAAAATTAAACAATAATGTAGAAAATTTAAATAATTAAGATCCAAACAAAGCTTACCAACTGAGCAGTATGTGATTTTGCATGTCAGATTATCTCTGGTGATTTCTGAGCCATTTTTTGGAGGGTCAATGAAAGTTTGACAAACAAGACAAACTGTGAGGAATAGACGGACGCACTTCCCACCATTGGCCTAAAAATTAAAAAGTTCTGTAACTGACTCCCACAAAATCCCTTCCTCTACAACAACGAATTGGAAAAGTTGCATAAAATTTTATTGTATTAAATTTTATTATTAATATTGTGCTGGTGCACTTTCTAAATTCAAGCCATATTAAAAAAAAAAAAATCAAGAAAAAATTGCAAGTGGTAACCTGAAATCTGATATGACTGAATAGTTGAAGACATAGCAACAGTTATCCAAATAGTTAAAATTTTCAGCTCTACTTCTACGGCATACAAAAATGCAGTAAGCAAACAACTTATGCATAAGTTTTTCTAGCTACCAATCTAATAAACTTTAACTTCCATATCTATCATGCCTAGAGGAAAGGCGTTTTGTACATACAATACTTACTGGGAAGTCCTCGTGCTCCGTCGAGTTGTTGCAAACAATCCAAAAGTCGTGTCCGTCCTCGTCTTGCTTGTCAGGCACTTTTCTGATGTGCGACCAGAATAACGAGTCTCTCTGCGCTGCTGGCCATACTCTCTTGTGTATCTGCAGGAAGACTAGAGTATCCTCTGCTATCGACTCCAACACAGTCATTTGCTCAACAGTTGCTAAAAAAAGGCAAAATTATAATAAGAATAAGGAAGATTTTTTTCCCTGCTCACTTTCCCATTCCATGCGGACGTCTGAGCTGAAGAAGTAGTGGCACATCTCGTGCCCAGTGACACCTTTGACGGTGTGAACAGCCTTGAGAGGGTCAACCACCATCCCTCCGATTTCCTCCTCGCGCTTGTACATTCGCATTTCCCCGTCTTCGGCAAACAGCTGCCAACCTCCCTCCCCAACACCCAGTCTTGCATAGTGCAGTTGTTCCAAGCAAACTCGATCAATCTGAAATATAAGGCATTTTTTTTTAATATTTATTTTTAAATTAAATATTAGGTGTAAATTATCTGATCAAATATTTAATTTAAAACATCTCATTTTTCATTAAATGGATGTGCAGAAACCAAACGAATATAAATTGAAGTTTTCAATTTCAGATATTGATAAAATTCCAAACTTACTTCTTTCCACAATGGATGTTCAGTTGCTTTTGAACAGGGATGCGGTCTGCTGAGTTTGAGTCGCTCCCTGAATTCAATCTCCTCGTCAATCTTGTCCAAGCCAGATTCAACAGCATCGTAGAACTCGTCGTCGTTCAAAGCGCTATGCGGTCCCTCCTGCACAACAAATTGAACAAAACACCTCAAAGTGGGAAACAATTTTTTTCAAATACACATCAGAATTTACAATGAAATTTCCATTTTTGTCAGGCATTCCGAACGTCCAACAAAGAGCAGCAGTGACACACTGATACAAACTAATGCTCGTCCAAAAAAGAAAAGTCGTAGTGGAGGCCCTCTGTGTCAAGAGCGCTTTCTCTTGCACATATTTGGCAACGAATCCGTGGCAAAATTAAGAATGCGAGAAATAATACAGTTAACATGACATCGGAGAGACGATCAGGAATTCACAACGAGTTTGATTGTAATCGTTATTGGGAATGAGGAGATATTTTGTAAACCACTAAATAGAAAAAAAGGATCTATGCATAGGAGGTGGGAAACACCAACACTGAATTATTGCTTAAAATTAATTTATATTTTATAAGTACAGATTTTTTTTGGTTTGACCAATTTTTTGTTGAAAACATAAATTTTGTGCGTGACATGTCTCTTTTCGTTGAAATTATTAAGCTCATATTGCAACTTCAAAATCTATGGAGTTCTAAGAACTTTAAATTTGGCTTTCAAGAGCGAAGCCTCAATTGCCTCCGAATGAGCCCACTTGACCAACAAGGAAGTTTTTTACTGGTTCGTCATTAACGACTCCGCAACGGAATGTCAAGGTCACTTATGTTATGATGGTTTGCTGCTCTGATAGCCTAGAGCGCACAACATGACATGTGGCTGTGGTTTTAAAATTATTCTTATCCTAAGATTCGAACCATTATAGACATAAAAAATTTGTGTTAATTTATCCTCAAACGGCGAGGAAAGGAAATAAAATTATTCTGAACTTTATTTTTAAGAAAATTGAAATGTCAGAAAAACAAATTTTAAAAATTATCATTAACAGTAGTTCTTTCCATCAAGATTTCAACAAGTGACGTTATGTAAATTACTTTCCCGAACTAAAAAATAATTAATTAATAGCAAAGACAAGAACTATCCTTTTTTTAAATAGCCTCATTTGCAACAATTTTTACAAACACAACAAAAAATAAATTTGCTCACATTAAGATATTTTAAAATGTTGGTAAAACTAATTAACTTGAACAATTTAGAAGCTTATCAAAAAAAATATAAATAGGATATTAACATCATATTACTGATAACCTGATGTTTGTTAATACATGCTGAAAAGAAAAAAGAAAACAAAAGATGAGCATAACTTTAATATTGTGTATTCCAAAGCCATTTTTATTTTTTATTTGTCTTTCCCTGTGACGGTAGCTGTCGGACCTACTAAATCTTTAAAGGCCAATTGGCTGATATCAAAATCTTAAAAATTTAATTTTTCATTATTTAATTTTTAGATAAATTACTGGGTTTTTTCTTCTCTAGAGTAAAATGAATCAAATTTCCTAATAAAGTAGAAAAAAAAAATTGAATCAAATATGACTAGTTACCTCAAAATCAGGTCCTCCGCGAACGACGACCTTCTGTTTCTTCTCAGACTCAACCTTGACCTGCTTGTAGAGGTCCTCGAGACGTTTACGCCTCTCGGTCTCTCGTTCGAGGCGTTTCCGCCAACCTTCTTCGCGCTGGTTCACCAGCTCCAGGCAATGGGCTAGCGTGGCAAGAACTCCGGAGGTGGTGGCCTTAAAGGTCAGCGCCTCACCTTTGAAATCAGGGGCTTGCATGCCCTGACTGTGCAGCAGTGTCAAAAGGGCGTGCTCTGGTTCTGCTGAAATTTTTTTCAGGCTGATAAAACAAAATAATCTTCAAAACAAAAAATTTCAAAAAAAAGAAAAAAAAATATAAGCTTAAACTCATTTATTCCAGTAAGTAAATTAAGTTTTGGCTTTTAACATTAACAATTATATGTATAACTGATAACAACAAGAAAAAAATTAGGATACTAATTAATATTTGTTACGGTACACTAACTTTTTGCTCATTAATCAAATTACTGAGATTTTACATTATTTATCAAAAACTATTTTTATATGCATGGATAACAATTTAGTGAACAATAATTACCTTCAGCGTCATCTCCATTTTTGCCAGCCACTCCATCTGATATAAATTTGACATGAATAAATGATTCATTAATTGCAAAATTATCCAACTCACTCTCTAGATTTTTTACTGCTGTATATGTCTCTGCACAGTTGTCAAAGTACCCTTGCAAAGTCTCAATTTGGCGGCAAAGAATGTCTCTGAATGTTTCAATTTCAGCCAACTTTTCCTTTAATCCTGCAAAGATGATTATTCAGAGAAAAGATAATTATAACAATTTTTTTTTGTCAAAAGTCAAAGTAAATGAAACAGTTTTATTGGTAGCAATAAATGAAAACCTCACCTCGCCCTTTTTTGAAACTGGAGGCCGAGGTTGTTGAAAATGTGTTGGAGGCAAGTGAAATGGCACTGCCGTGACGTCGCAGGCTATTTTCACTTCCGTAGCCAGATTCAGCCTGTTTAAAAACAAAAATCAATTATAAGTTTTGCCTTTATTTGTTACTTGAGCGTCAATTCACTTTGCAGGTCTCCAAAGTCTGAACCCAGACGTTCTTTTCCTCCAAGTTCTCAGCCCTCAAGTACCAGACGCAGTCGTTCACGGACACGTCAAAGCGGCACTCATCAAATTCGTGAGCCTGCGGGTGACGAAATTAAAAGATGTCAAGGTTATCATTTGCCTGCAGAGAATTTTATTATTATTGACAGACCTTAATGGTGGCCTTGAACAGGCTGATGGCACCGCGGCACCCAAAGTTGGTGTCCTGCTCCGACTTGTAGTAAGTCAGGGTGCCGTCCCGCAGCACGATGTACCGCGTCTGCCAGCCGTGGAAGAAGTTGGTCCACTTGTTGAGGACGCCCTGCAGCTCCGGAGGGTTGTGCAGACCATTTTCCGCGTCCTCCTCCTCGTCGCTGAAGGTGACAATGCTAGGGTCCTCGGCCATGGTGATGTGCCGCTCTAGACTTGCATTCTGTGCGGCCGCCAGCGTCCAAAAGTGTCCGACTCGACAAGGTATTTGTTATCTAGCCGCGGGGAACCACTTCTCTACAGCGCCATGTTCTGTTTTGATCGCTGGACTCGAAAGAATAGTCACGGGACGAAAACACAAAACTTGCACAAAACAACACCACACACACGCCCAAAAACGTTCACTTCGACCGGCAGAGACATCTGGTGGCAGCCGCCCTTGCATTGACGACTCTCGCATTTAAAAATAAATTGCAAAATGTCAATTTTAATAACTTCACAGTACTTTTAGACAAATTTTATTATTTTATTTTTTGAAATCTTACTGAGTATTACAGCGTTAATCAAATATTTCAACTGTATGGAATGCATATTTTCAGAAAAGATAAATAGCTCATTGAACTGATCAATTGCAGCACAGATATTTTAAGTCTTTGAAATCACGAACATGAAACAGTAGCACTTGTATCTCACTGTGGTAAAGCTTCCAGGCAGTTTCAACTTATTTCTTGCCCTGCAAAGAAGATTTTGTAGATTTAAGCAAAATATGTAAATAAGTGAAAAGTGTATTTTGATTGCCGTTTCATTAAATCTCATGTAATTTTCTTTCTTCAAAATAATACAAATTTAAAGTTCTCAAAATAAGAACAGCAGTTTGGAAGAAAATAATGGTACATTTGTTCTAACCTTTGATTTGCCCTTCTCGGTTGGCTGGCTGAGTGCGCTGACTTTTGAGCGCTCCTGTTCCAACTGGCCGTACAGACTTTGCACCTCGGAAGACAACTCTTCTCTGGCAGTCTTCAGTTTCTCAACTTCCAGCAGAACATCAACCTTGTCTTTCACTGTACATGAATTATGGCTTTTAACTGGAATTCAAATCAGTTTGCCAAAAGCTGCTTACTTTCTCCTTGAGCAAGCATCGCGCACAACTTAGAGTTGCGGGCTTTGACATTAGAAAGTTCAAACTCCAGCTTGGTCACTAATTCCTTCAGTTCGACAATTTCTTTGTTTCTCTTGTCCAGGACATCTTGGAACTGGGCCAGTGTCACATGCACATCTGCTTGTGGCTCAACCTGAATGAATAATGGTAGAAAAAAATACAAAGTAAAGATCTTTCCACAATTAACCTGTCGAGCTTTGAAATGCGCAGTCTTCAATTCTAGGTTCATAGCTTCTGCAGCGTACTCGTTGATTTTTTCAAAGAAATTTCCATATTCCTCAGCCTCCTCTTTTGGAATTTCTTCCTAAAGTTTGAAACAAAAACAATTAAATAACATTTATTTCGAGCAAAGTTCTATTACCTTTTTATTTCCGTCACCACTCATTTTGTTGAATGTTTCCAACGACATTGGCTGCGGTTTGAGAGGCTTTCCTTTTTTCTTGGACTTGTCCACCACATTGTCATCCAAACCAGCCGCCTTGCGAAGTTTGCGCACTTCTTCAAACTCCAGTTTTGACTGCAGAACGGCCTCCTGCAGATCTTGCTCATACGACTCGGAAACAAACTGAATCCCAATCAAACGTTAATACTGGAATTGATTGTTAACACAGACCTCTTGGTCCTTTTTCTTCCAATCTTCCCACTGACTGGAATTGGCCGTCTGTTTCGCCTGCTTTTGCTGCTGGCCTGCCGGGCCACTCTTACTTTTTGAACTGCTTTGCGACTGTAAAATATTTCAATAGAATTTTCACAAAAATTAACCCGTTATCATTTTCAATTACGTTGCTATCAGACTTCTTCTTGCTGGCCTTCTTTTTCGCGTCTTGCTGCTGCTGCTGCTGTTTGCCTGGTTGGGTTTTAGTTTTGTCTTTGGAGCTGTCGGCTGCCTTCTTTTTCTCCGCCTTCCTCACTTTTCCGTTGTCGTCTTCCACGTCCAGGCTGAGGACCGCGAACCTTGAAGCTACCGCAGTCGCCATCGTTAGCGTTGTCTGGATTTTCTCTCAAAAGTTCTGCGAATTTGGCGATCTGTGCCTGCAAATTGTCAGTAAATTCAGAAACTGTTTTGGTCGTTTGACTCGTTTGTTTTGTTGTGTTTTTGTCACTTCAGACTGGCTGGTACAGCCGCCTCTAAGAGATGGCAGTGCGAGCGGCACCGAATGGCAACAACTATAATTGGCAACAAATGTGCCGAAATGTGCTATGAAAGGGGGCGTGACATGGAGGGTTATTTACATAATCAAATTCAATCTCACCGCCGTGCACCGCCGCTCCGTGATATGATGCAAGGAGGCTGCGGGGATTCTGGATCAGTTTCGCCACCTGCGATCCGATGGCCGATGGTAATTTTCCGACTTCGCGAAAGGCGGACGCAGGGGCTCACGAACCCTTGCGCGAATTACGCTTGCCCTGTAAACGGCCAACGGCCGAACTTACGGCTTAAATGGGTACGACTGCCCTGGCGGAAAAGTGCATGCGCCCGGCACACAGCGCATTGTATTTTCATTTTGTTTTGGGATATAACAACACAAATTTGGTATTGTTGTATGGATATAACAACATTAACTAAAAAATATAACAACTATTCATTGTTGAAAACTAGAAAAAACACGAGAAATAAATGATAAACTGCCAGTCTGCCAAACTTTTTTGCAAAGGTCGCACGTTTGGCAGTTGTAAAAATGCCGTTGTGGTTTGGACACAAGCCTGAAACCACACAATTAATTCCAGAAGCCACCGAAGAGGAGGAAAAAGATAAATTAAGTTTAAAATTCTTACGAAAATCCTTCCTTTTGTCATAAAAAGAGCGTTATATATATTTTCTTCATGTTTCAAAAAATTCTTTTGAATAGTATGAATTTTATCATTTTTAAGACCCGCGTTACAAAATTCAATATTGAAATGAATTTTTTATGATTTGAATCATTCCCTTTCGGAAAAGTTATTTTTCGGTTGACAAGCTTTGAAAATTTAAACATCGCAAAAATTCAAAAAATTCTTAAGTGATTTAACATGAAAGGAGTTAAAAAATTTTCATTAAAGAATTCAAATCCAAAATATAAGTTTATAAAAATTTGAATTTCAGAGGTGATTTCTTTTCTAAATAACCTTTCTATATGGATTTAAAAGTAAAAATCATGCTTATTAACTGCTTAGAATTAATATAAATCAAAAAATAATTGCAAATGAAAGATTTTTTTTCAAAATCTTTTTGAGAATAGGATGATTTTTATCATTTATAAGAAAAAAATGACCGTTACAAAATTCAATATTGAAATGAGTTTTTTATGATTTGAATCATTTCCTTTTGGAAAAGTTATTTTTCGGTTGATGAGCTTTGAAAATTTAAACATTGCAAAATTTATAAAAATTCCAAAGTTATTTAATACAAAAGGAGTTAAAAATAATTATTTTTATGACAGAATTTGCTATAATTTTTTTCAAAGTTACAAATTATGGAATAAAATTTTTCAACATACTATTATTATTGTTATTGCAACTCTTTTATTGTCAGATAGTGTGATATTACAAATAGTGCACTCAGACGTATCTCACCCATTTACAATTGGGTCAAAGGAAGATAGGAGAGAGGAGTTAAAGAAATTTAAACATAAAATTTACAAGTATGTCATGAAATCAAGGAACTCCTGTTCCGAATTAAATTTATGCATGGACACAAAAGTTTAAAGCAAACTAACAAAACGATTGTACCTCGGCTCTACCCGGATCGCAACCGGCAATTAAATTGATTATACATAGGCAAGACATACAAATTAGAGGATTTTTCCTCAAAATAGAAGTCGTCTGCACCGCTACATATAAATCATATAATTAAGGCTTAACTGCAAAACAAAACCTTTTAAAATGCCAAAGTCAGCTATAAAAAATTTGAAACAAAATTTTTAATGTAAACGCACGAGAATAAATCATTCCTAAATTGATTTGTTTATTAGTTTGAACAAACAGTTTTGAACTATGTGTCTTATGTGTCCTTCTATAATGCACAGGAATGAGGCCCCAGAAAAACTCCCAGGCTGCTTCTTGGGACTCCATCCACCAGAAGTTCGCAAGTGCTTCTGAGGCGCCGACTATGGACAAGTCGCGTGCTTGGTGCCTGCCAAGCGGGCCCAGCCACAGCATGGAGACTGGTGCAGGTAAGGAAAAATTTATCTTTTGTTAAGATGAGATTAAAACTTTGTGAAAAGTCTTTCATGCAGCCTTTTTTTCCTGCAACACAATTTTAAATTTGTGTCTGCTGATGGGCATAAATGTATTATAACTGCCAATTTTTCTTATTATTTTTTTTTTAAATCTTTTAACTGAAACAGTAATTATTGAATGCTAATGCAGTTGCAATGAGTAACTCCAAAATTGATTTGTTTATAAGTTTGGGCAAACAGTTTTGTACTATGTGTCTTATGTATCCCTTCTATAATGCACGCAGGAATGAGGCGCCAGAAAACCTCCGAGGCTTCTTCTTGGGACACTGTCTACCAGAAGTACGCAAAGTGCTGAGGAGCCAAATATATGGATAAGTCGCGTGCTTGGTGCCTGCCGAGCGGGCCAAGCCAGAGCATGGAGACTGGTGGAGGTAAGGAAAAATTTATCTTGTTAAGATGAGATTAAAACTTAATGAAAAGTCCAGCCTATTTTCCTGCAACACAGTTTTAAATTTGCCATTTTTTTTTCATTTTTAACTGTCATTAAGAAGCTGCAGAAATTTTTGAATGGAAACTGAGTTGGAATGAATCACTCCAAAATTTATTTGTTTTTGGTTAATTTTGTTATACACCTTTGTACAATGTAATCTTCTATTTTGCAAAAGCAGAGTTCAGCACTCTCAGCCCCAATTTGAAAAAGAAAGAGAAAGAAAGACCCTAAAACTTTATTCTAGCATTTCTCCTAAATAGCAATGTCCATAAAATTATTTTCCCTAAATTGAAAAAAATTGAAATAAATCTTTTACCTGAAACTGGAAAAACGGAGCAAAAAATAATGTAGTCTTCCTTCGAACACCGCCGTGAAAGTTACGCTTAAAACACAAGTTTCATAATATTCTGACCAAAATATTTTAAAAATAAATTAAATTTGTTAAAAAAAAAATTGAATTCAATCTCCAAATTTTATGAAAAAATGTAATTTTTAATAATTTTCAAAATATATATGCTCTATCAATATTACGTTTCATTTATTTTGTAATTCTATAACCATCAAGTTAAGTCTTATTGTTAGTCCAAATCCTGAGTACACTATCTCGATCTTTTGCCATATAGCTTAAATAGCCTTTTTTTCCTTGCTGAATTTGCAAACTTCTTGAAAGTCAGCCAGACTATAATGACAAAGCCATTGAGATTTGTACAGATTTTTTTGCTTCAGTTTTATAATAGTTAGAGAGCCCCAAACTTTGTATTTTTTTTTTATTGATGTAAGTTTTGAATCGTGTTTTTTTTTTTAATATTATATAATTTATACAATATATTGTCTGTAAATGATGGAGGTGGCAACCAACAATTTTTGCATATGGAAACACAGCTCTGAATCCTGTCTTCTCTTAAGGTTTAGGGGCAATGAAATTTAGGGGAAATGAAAAAAAGATTTTAGGGATAATAATTTAGGGGAAATAATTTAGGTGAAATATACAGTAAAAATCCATTAGGGGAAATAAATTTAGGGTCAAAAGTCAAAAGGGGGCTCCCGTCAACTTCTTGAAACAAATTTAATTTTAAAATGCGTAAAAAAATTTTCAGGCAAAAAGTAGCTGTTAGAACAAACACAAACCTTGCAGATGTTGGAGGAGCGGCAACGCCAAGTTTTCCTTCAAAATGATTACTCTTGGTGTTAATTGCCAAAATTCTGACGCACAATTCATGCATGTGCCCTGCCCCTACATCCTGCTCGTTTAGAGGCCCTATATATAGCAGTATCCTTTTTGCAACTGTGCAATGAGCTGCCAAGAATTGCGAGAGGTGCACTTCTTACAGAAACCTATTTAACAAAAGGTAGGATGCTGCTTGACCTTGTATTTTTCACAGCAATTATTCTCTAGACTGTGACCAAATTCTGTCAGTGACATATGCCGCTCAACCTTTTCATCATAAAGAATCATCATTTTGATTTCCTCTTTGTTGCAGCGAAGCTGTTATCCTTTTTGACGGCTGACAGGTGTGATGATGATAGTAAAAACCTGGCTCCTTTCCTCATAGCAAATAAAGTCAATAAATCAGTTGTTTTGTCCAACAATTTCTTTTTTAAAAAATAAATTTTTTTCAACAATTTTCTTGTAAACAATGTGATGTAATAATTTGGACAAATAAACAACAACAATATTAATAAAAAAATCATACTTTTTTTCCAATTTTCTCTTGACTGACGCTGTGGCACTGCCACTCTCATCGTAGAACTTTTGCTTTTTTTCCATTCCAGTTATTATTATATTTATTCAATTAATTTTCGGCTTACATAAAATTAATTTTTCAATAAGGGTCTTTTTTTATTTTCTGGCAATCGTTAAAAATTAGTTTCTTCCACATTAATTTCAGGTAATATAAAATTTAAAGTAAGTTTCCACCATAACTAATGTAATTCATTTGGAATTTAGTATTTACTTATAGAATTAAGAATTCATGGGATTTAATTACGATTCAATTTATTAAGCATTTTAGAATTCAAATAAAAATACGAAGAACTTTCTATAACGTTCTATGTGTAAATCATTGGTTATTTTTTTTTTTTTTTAATTGTTTATCCCTCTTGGGAAAGGCACCAGCGGTAGCAGACAGGCCGCTAAATCGCAAGGGCCGATAACTCGGATTCTCCCCTTTCGGGGTCGATAACACTGTGACCTTGCGACCCACTGGGCCGGGGAGAGAGGAGCATAGGATGGGTTTGGTTGTTGGGAATTTGAAGGATGAGGGAGGTGAGCGGCTGCGGCCTATGAATGAATTAATAAATATTATTATTATTTTCAAACAACCAAACCAGGGTTGCGACCTGTGCCATGGAAAACGCTCCGTCTGCTCTACTGGCTCGATGCAGAAGGGTGCCAATCCTTAAAGTGAACAGAGGTATCTCTCTTCAAGACTCTAGCCAGCTGACAGAGAGCATCAACCCTTTTGCTGTTTGTTCAGAGGACACCAGACACCTCAGTTCATTTTATTTATTAGCAAAGTTGTCGTCTTTCACTAAACACCACATAGACCTTTAAAGGTGATTTTTGCGCACATCGTTCTATTCACAAGACGACAAGTATTGAAATAATATAGTAACTAGTATATTTTTTTACGTGACAGTAAACTCTCTGTTCATTTTATTGAATTCGCAAATTTTTCGTCTTTCACAAAAGTCCTCATAGACCTTTAAGGTGAATTTTGCGCAATCGATCTATTCAAAAGACGACAAGTATTGAAAAAATATAGTAACTAGTATATTTTTTTACGTGTGAGTAAACTCTCTGTTCATTTTATTGAATTCGCAAATTTTTCGTCTTTCACAAAAGTCCTCATAGACCTTTAAGGTGAATTTTGCGCAATCGATCTATTCACAAGACGACAAGCATTGAAATAATATAGTAACTAGTATATTTTTTTACGTGTCAGAATTCGCAAATTTTTCGTCTTTCACAAAAGTCCTCATAGACCTTTAAGGTGAATTTTGCGCAATTGATCTATTCACTAGACGACAAGCATTGAAATAATATAGTAACTAGTATATTTTTTTACGTGTGAGTAAACTCTCTGTTCATTTTATTGAATTCGCAAATTTTTCGTCTTTCACAAAAGTCCTCATAGACCTTTAAGGTGAATTTTGCGCAATTGATCTATTCACTAGACGACAAGCATTGAAAAAATATAGTAACTAGTATATTTTTTTACGTGTGAGTAAACTCTCTGTTCATTTTATTGAATTCGCAAATTTTTCGTCTTTCACAAAAGTCCTCATAGACCTTTAAGGTGAATTTGGCGCAATCGATCTATTCACAAGACGACAAGCATTGAAATAATAAAGTAACTAGTATATTTTTTTACGTGTCAGTAAAATCTCTGTTCATTTTCTTGAATTCGCAAATTTTTCGTCTTTCACAAAAGTCCTCATAGACCTTTAAGGTGAATTTTGCGCAATCGATCTATTCACAAGACGACAAATATTGAAATAATATAGCAACTAGTAAATTTTTTTACGTGTTAGTAAACTCTCTGTTCATTTTATTGAATTCGCAAATTTTTCGTCTTTCACAAAAGTCCTCATAGACCTCTAAGGTGAATTTTGCGCACACGATCTATTCACAAGACGACAAGTATTGAAATAATATAGAAACTAGTATTTTTTTTACGTGTGAGTAAACGCTCTGTTCATTTTATTGAATTCGCAAATTTTTCGTCTTTCACAAAAGTCCTCATAGACCTTTAAGGTGAATTTTGCGCAATCGCTCTATTCACAAGACGACAAGCATTGAAATAATATAGTAACTAGTATATTTTTTTACGTGTCAGTAAACTCTCTGTTCATTTTATTGAATTCGCAAATTTTTCGTCTTTCCCAAAAGTCCTCATAGACCTCTAAGGTGAAATTTGCGTAATCGATCTATTCACAAGATGACAAATATTGAAATAATATAGCAACTAGTGTATTTTTTTACGTGTGAGTAAACTCTCTGTTCATTTTATTGAATTCGTAAATTTTTCGTCTTTCACAAAAGTCCTCATAGACCTCTCAGGTGAATTTTGCGCAATCGATCTATTCACAAGACGACAAGTATTGAAATAATATAGAAACTAGTATTTTTTTTTACTTGTGAGTAAACGCTCTGTTCATTTAATTGAATTCGCAAATTTTTCGTCTTTCACAAAAGTCCTCATAGACCTTTAGGGTGAATTTTGCGCAATCGCTCTATTCAAAAGACGACAAGCATTGAAATAATATATTAACTAGTATATTTTTTTAAGTGTCAGTAAAATCTCTGTTCATTTCATTGAATTCGCAAATTTTTCGTCT
The DNA here is from genome assembly GCF_031216515.1 of Neocloeon triangulifer. Classification (NCBI taxonomy): domain Eukaryota; kingdom Metazoa; phylum Arthropoda; class Insecta; order Ephemeroptera; family Baetidae; genus Neocloeon; species Neocloeon triangulifer. Next base: position 1,258,847 of record NW_026775555.1, on the reverse strand, counting down.
TTCACAAAAGTCCTCATAGACCTTTAAGGTGAATTTTGCGCAATCGATCTATTCACAAGACGACAAGCATTGAAATATTATGGTAACTAGTATATTTTTTTACGTGTGAGTAAAATCTCTGTTCATTTTATTGAATTCGCAAATTTTTCGTCTTTCACAAAAGTCCTCATAGACCTTTCAAGGTAAATTTTGCGCAATCGATCTATTCACAAGACGACAAGCATTGAAATAATATAGTAACTAGTATATTTTTTTACGTGTGAGTAAAATCTCTGTTCATTTTATTGAATTCGCATATTTTTCGTTTTTCACAAAAGTCCTCATAGACCTTTCAAGGTGAATTTTGCGCAATCGATCTATTCACAAGACGACAAGCATTGAAATAATATAGCAACTAGTATATTTTTTTACGTGTGAGTAAACTCTCTGTTCATTTTATTGAATTCGCAAATTTTTCGTCTTGAACAAAAGTCCTCATAGACCTCTAAGGTGAATTTTGCGCAATCGATCTATTCACAAGACGACAAATATTGAAATAATATAGCAACTAGTATATTTTTTTACGTGTTAGTAAACTCTCTGTTCATTTTATTGAATTCGCAAATTTTTCGTCTTTCACAAAAGTCCTCATAGACCTCTAAGGTGAATTTTGCGCACACGATCTATTCACAAGACGACAAGTATTGAAATAATATAGAAACTAGTATTTTTTTTACGTGTGAGTAAACGCTCTGTTCATTTTATTGAATTCGCAAATTTTTCGTCTTTCACAAAAGTCCTCATAGACCTTTAAGGTGAACTTTGCGCAATCGCTCTATTCACAAGACGACAAGCATTGAAATAATATAGTAACTAGTATATTTTTTTACGTGTCAGTAAACTCTCTGTTCATTTTATTGAATTCGCAAATTTTTCGTCTTTCCCAAAAGTCCTCATAGACCTCTAAGGTGAAATTGGCGCAATCGATCTATTTACAAGATGACAAATATTGAAATAATATAGCAACTAGTATATTTTTTTACGTGTGAGTAAACTCTCTGTTCATTTTATTGAATTCGCAAATTTTTCGTCTTTCACAAAAGTCCTCATAGACCTTTAAGGTGAATTTTGCGCAATCGATCTATTCACAAGACGACAAGTATTGAAATAATATAGAAACTAGTATTTTTTTTTACTTGTGAGTAAACGCTCTGTTCATTTAATTGAATTCGCAAATTTTTCGTCTTTCACAAAAGTCCTCATAGACCTTTAGGGTGAATTTTGCGCAATCGCTCTATTCACAAGACGACAAGCATTGAAATAATATAGTAACTAGTATATTTTTAAACGTGTCAGTAAAATCTCTGTTCATTTCATTGAATTCGCAAATTTTTCGTCTTTCACAAAAGTCCTCATAGACCTCTAAGGTGAATTTTGCGCACACGATCTATTCACAAGACGACAAGTATTGAAATAATATAGAAACTAGTATTTTTTTTTTACTTGTGAGTAAACGCTCTGTTCATTTAATTGAATTCGCAAATTTTTCGTCTTTCACAAAAGTCCTCATAGACCTTTAGGGTGAATTTTGCGCAATCGCTCTATTCAAAAGACGACAAGCATTGAAATAATATATTAACTAGTATATTTTTTTAAGTGTCAGTAAAATCTCTGTTCATTTCATTGAATTCGCAAATTTTTCGTCTTTCACAAAAGTCCTCATAGACCTTTAAGGTGAATTTTGCGCAATCGATCTATTCACAAGACGACAAGCATTGAAATATTATGGTAACTAGTATATTTTTTTACTTGTGAGTAAAATCTCTGTTCATTTTATTGAATTCGCAAATTTTTCGTCTTTCACAAAAGTCCTCATAGACCTTTCAAGGTCAATTTTGCGCAATCGATCTATTCACAAGACGACAAGCATTGAAATAATATAGTAACTAGTATATTTTTTTACGTGTGAGTAAAATCTCTGTTCATTTTATTGAATTCGCATATTTTTCGTTTTTCACAAAAGTCCTCATAGACCTTTCAAGGTGAATTTTGCGCAATCGATCTATTCACAAGACGACAAGCATTGAAATAATATAGCAACTAGTATATTTTTTTACGTGTGAGTAAACGCTCTGTTCATTTTATTGAATTCGCAAATTTTTCGTCTTTCACAAAAGTCCTCATAGACCTTTAAGGTGAATTTTGCGCAATCGCTCTATTCACAAGATGACAAGCATTGAAATAATATAGTAACTAGTATATTGTTTTACGTGTGAGTAAACTCTCTGTTCATTTTATTGAATTCGCAAATTTTTCGTCTTTCCCAAAAGTCCTCATAGACCACTAAGGTGAAATTTGCGCAATCGATCTATTCACAAGATGACAAATATTGAAATAATATAGCAACTAGTATATTTTTTTACGTGTGAGTAAACTCTCTGTTCATTTTATTGAATTCGCAAATTTTTCGTCTTTCACAAAAGTCCTCATAGACATTTAAGGTGAATTTTGCGCAATCGATCTATTCACAAGACGACAAGTATTGAAATAATATAGAAACTAGTATTTTTTTTTACTTGTGAGTAAACGCTCTGTTCATTTAATTGAATTCGCAAATTTTTCGTCTTTCACAAAAGTCCTCATAGACCTTTAGGGTGAATTTTGCGCAATCGCTCTATTCACAAGACGACAAGCATTGAAATAATATAGTAACTAGTATATTTTTAAACGTGTCAGTAAAATCTCTGTTCATTTCATTGAATTCGCAAATTTTTCGTCTTTCACAAAAGTCCTCATAGACCTCTAAGGTGAATTTTGCGCACACGATCTATTCACAAGACGACAAGTATTGAAATAATATAGCAACTAGTATATTTTTTTACGTGTGAGTAAACGCTCTGTTCATTTTATTGAATTCGCAAATTTTTCGTCTTTCACAAAAGTCCTCATAGACCTTTAAGGTGAATTTTGCGAAATCGATCTATTCACAAGACGACAAGCATTGAAATAATATAGCAACTAGTATATTTTTTTACGTGTGAGTAAACTCTCTGTTCATTTTATTGAATTCGCAAATTTTTCGTCTTTCACAAAAGTCCTCATAGACCTCTAAGGTGAATTTTGCGCAATCGATCTATTTACATGATGACAAGTATTGAAATAATATAGAAACTAGTATATTTTTTTACGTGTGAGTAAATTCTCTGTTCATTTTATTGAATTCGCAAATTTTTCGTCTTTCACAAAAGTCCTCATAGACCTTTAAGGTGAATTTTGCGCAATCGATCTATTCACAAGACGACAAGCATTGAAATAATATAGTAACTAGTATATTTTTTTACGTTTCAGTAAAATCTCTGTTCATTTTATTGAATTCGCAAATTATTCGTCTTTCACAAAAGTCCTCATAGACCTTTAAGGTGAATTTTGCGCAATCGATCTTTTCACAAGACGACAAGCATTGAAATAATATAGGAACTAGTATATTTTTTTACGTGTGAGTAAAATCTCTGTTCATTTTATTGAATTCGCAAATTTTTCGTCTTTCACAAAAGTCCTCATAGACCTTTCAAGGTGAATTTTGCGCAATCGATCTATTCACAAGACGACAAGCATTGAAATAATATAGTAACTAGTATATTTTTTTACGTGTCAGTAAAATCTCTGTTCATTTTATTGAATTCGCAAATTTTTCGTTTTTCACAAAAGTCCTCATAGACCTTTCAAGGTGAATTTTGCGCAATCGATAAATTCACAAGACGACAAGTATTGAAATAATATAGCAACTAGTATATTTTTTTACGTGTGAGTAAACTCTCTGTTCATTTTATTGAATTCGCAAATTTTTCGTCTTTCACAAAAGTCCTCATAGACCTTTCAAGGTGAATTTTGCGCAATCGATCTATACACAAGACGACAAGTATTGAAATAATATAGCAACTAGTATATTTTTTTACGTGTGAGTAAACTCTCTGTTCATTTTATTGAATTCGCAAATTTTTCGTCTTTCACAAAAGTCCTCATAGACCTCTAAGGTGAATTTTGCGCAATCGATCTATTCACAAGACGACAAGCTTGAAATAATATAGTAACTAGTATATTTTTTTACGTGTCAGTAAAATCTCTGTTCATTTTATTGAATTCGCAAATTTTTGGTCTTTCACAAAAGTCCTCATAGACCTTTCAAGGTGAATTTTGCGCAATCGATCTATTCACAAGACGACAAGTATTGAAATAATATAGAAACTAGTATATTTTTTTACGTGTGAGTAAACTCTCTGTTCATTTTATTGAATTCGCAAATTTTTCGTCTTTCACAAAAGTCCTCATAGACCTTTCAAGGTGAATTTTGCGCAATCGATCTATTCACAAGACGACAAGCATTGAAATAATATAGTAACTAGTATATTTTTTTACGTGTCAGTAAAATCTCTGTTCATTTTATTGAATTCGCAAATTTTTGGTCTTTCACAAAAGTCCTCATAGACCTTTCAAGGTGAATTTTGCGCAATCGATCAATTCACAAGATGACAAGTATTGAAATAATATAGAAACTAGTATATTTTTTTACGTGTGAGTAAACTCTCTGTTCATTTTATTGAATTCGCAAATTTTTCGTCTTTCACAAAAGTCCTCATAGACCTCTAAGGTGAATTTTGCGCAATCGATCTATTCACAAGACGACAAGCTTGAAATAATATATTAACTAGTATATTTTTTTACGTGTGAGTAAAATCTCTGTTCATTTTATTGAATTCGCAAAATTTTCGTCTATCACAAAAGTCCTCATAGACCTTTAAGGTGAATTTTGCGCAATCGATCTATTCACAAGACGACAAGCATTGAAATAATATAGCAACTAGTATATTTTTTTACGTGTGAGTAAACTCTCTGTTCATTTTATTGAATTCGCAAATTTTTCGTCTTTCACAAAAGTCCTCATAGACCTTTCAAGGTGAATTTTGCGCAATCGATCTATTCACAAGACGACAAGCATTGAAATAATATAGTAACTAGTATATTTTTTTACGTGTTAGTAAACTCTCTGTTCATTTTATTGAATTCGCAAATTTTTCGTCTTTCACAAAAGTCCTCATAGACCTCTAAGGTGAATTTTGCGCACACGATCTATTCACAAGACGACAAGTATTGAAATAATCGAAATAATATAGAAAATAGTATTTTTTTTACGTGTGAGTAAACGCTCTGTTCATTTTATTGAATTCGCAAATTTTTCGTCTTTCACAAAAGTCCTCATAGACCTTTAAGGTGAATTTTGCGCAATCGCTCTATTCACAAGACGACAAGCATTGAAATAATATAGTAACTAGTATATTTTTTTACGTGTCAGTAAACTCTCTGTTCATTTTATTGAATTCGCAAATTTTTCGTCTTTCCCAAAAGTCCTCATAGACCTCTAAGGTGAAATTTGCGCAATCGATCTATTCACAAGATGACAAATATTGAAATAATATAGCAACTAGTATATTTTTTTACGTGTGAGTAAACTCTCTGTACATTTTATTGAATTCGCAAATTTTTCGTCTTTCACAAAAGTCCTCATAGACCTCTCAGGTGAATTTTGCGCAATCGATCTATTCACAAGACGACAAGTATTGAAATAATATAGAAACTAGTATTTTTTTTTACTTGTGAGTAAACGCTCTGTTCATTTAATTGAATTCGCAAATTTTTCGTCTTTCACAAAAGTCCTCATAGACCTTTCAAGGTGAATTTTGCGCAATCGATCTATTCACAAGACGACAAGTATTGAAATAATATAGCAACTAGTATATTTTTTTACGTGTGAGTAAACTCTCTGTTCATTTTATTGAATTCGCAAATTTTTCGTCTTTCACAAAAGTCCTCATAGACCTTTCAAGGTGAATTTTGCGCAATCGATCTATTCACAAGACGACAAGTATTGAAATAATATAGCAACTACTATATTTTTTTACGTGTGAGTAAACTCTCTGTTCATTTTATTGAATTCGCAAATTTTTCGTCTTTCACAAAAGTCCTCATAGACCTCTAAGGTGAATTTTGCGCAATCGATCTATTCACAAGACGACAAGCTTGAAATAATATATTAACTAGTATATTTTTTTACGTGTGAGTAAAATCTCTGTTCATTTTATTGAATTCGCAAATTTTTCGTCTTTCACAAAAGTCCTCATAGACCTTTCAAGGTGAATTTTGCGCAATCGATCTATTCACAAGACGACAAGCATTGAAATACTATAGTAACTAGTATATTTTTTTACGTGTCAGTAAAATCTCTGTTCATTTTATTGAATTCGCAAATTTTTCGTCTTTCACAAAAGTCCTCATAGACCTTTAAGGTGAATTTTGCGCAATCGATCTATTCACAAGACGACAAGCATTGAAATATTATAGCAACTAGTATATTTTTTTACGTGTGAGTAAACTCTCTGTTCATTTTATTGAATTCGCAAATTTTTCGTCTTTCACAAAAGTCCTCGTAGACCTCTAAGGTGAATTTTGCGCAATCGATCAATTCACAAGATGACAAGTATTGAAATAATATAGAAACTAGTACATTTTTTTACGTGTCAGTAAACTCTCTGTTCATATTATTGAATTCGCAAATTTTTCGTCTTTCACAAAAGTCCTCATAGACCTTTCAAGGTGAATTTTGCGCAATCGATCTATTCACAAGACGACAAGTATTGAAATAATATAGCAACTAGTATATTTTTTTACGTGTGAGTAAACTCTCTGTTCATTTTATTGAATTCGCAAATTTTTCGTCTTTCACAAAAGTCCTCATAGACCTTTCAAGGTGAATTTTGCGCAATCGATCTATTCAAAAGGCGACAAGCATTGAAATAATATAGTTACTAGTATATTTTTTTACGTGTCAGTAAAATCTCTGTTCATTTTATTGAATTCGCAAATTTTTCGTTTTTCACAAAAGTCCTCATAGACCTTTCAAGGTGAATTTTGCGCAATCGATCTATTCACAAGACGACAAGTATTGAAATAATATAGCAACTAGTATATTTTTTTACGTGTGAGTAAACTCTCTGTTCATTTTATTGAATTCGCAAATTTTTCGTCTTTCACAAAAGTCCTCGTAGACCTCTAAGGTGAATTTTGCGCAATCGATCAATTCACAAGATGACAAGTATTGAAATAATATAGCAACTAGTATATTTTTTTACGTGTGAGTAAACTCTCTGTTCATTTTATTGAATTCGCAAATTTTTCGTCTTTCACAAAAGTCCTCGTAGACCTCTAAGGTGAATTTTGCGCAATCGATCAATTCACAAGATGACAAGTATTGAAATAATATAGTAACTAGTATATTTTTTTACGTGTCAGTAAACTCTCTGTTCATATTATTGAATTCGCAAATTTTTCGTCTTTCCCAAAAGTCCTCATAGACCTCTAAGGTGAAATTTGCGCAATCGATCAATTCACAAGATGACAAGTATTGAAATAATATAGAAACTAGTATATTTTTTTACGTGTCATTAAACTCTCTGTTCATTTTATTGAATTCGCAAATTTTTCGTCTTTCCCAAAAGTCCTCATAGACCTCTAAGGTGAAATTTGCGCAATCGATCTATTCACAAGATGACAAATATAGAAATAACATAGCAACTAGTATATTTTTTTACGTGTCAGTAAACTCTCTGTTCATTTTATTGAATTCGCAAATTTTTCGTCTTTCACAAAAGTCCTCATAGACCTTTCAAGGTGAATTTTGCGCAATCGATCTATACCCAAGACGACAAGTATTGAAATAATATAGCAACTAGTATATTTTTTTACGTGTGAGTAAACTCTCTGTTCATTTTATTGAATTCGCAAATTTTTCGTCTTTCACAAAAGTCCTCATAGACCTTTCAAGGTGAATTTTGCGCAATCGATCTATTCACAAGACGACAAGCATTGAAATAATATAGTAACTAGTATATTTTTTTACGTGTGAGTAAAATCTCTGTTCATTTTATTGAATTCGCAAATTTTTCGTCTTTCACAAAAGTCCTCATAGACCTTTCAAGGTGAATTTTGCGCAATCGATCTATTCACAAGACGACAAGTATTGAAATAATATAGCAACTAGTATATTTTTTTACGTGTGAGTAAACTCTCTGTTCATTTTATTGAATTCGCAAAATTTTCGTCTATCACAAAAGTCCTCGTAGACCTCTAAGGTGAATTTTGCGCAATCGATCAATTCACAAGATGACAAGTATTGAAATAATATAGAAACTAGTATATTTTTTTACGTGTCAGTAAACTCTCTGTTCATATTATTGAATTCGCAAATTTTTCATCTTTCCCAAACGTCCTCATAGACCTCTAAGGTGAAATTTGCGCAATCGATCTATTCACAAGACGACAAGTATTGAAATAATATAGCAACTAGTATTTTTTTTTACTTGTGAGTAAACGCTATGTTCATTTTATTGAATTCGCAAATTTTTCGTCTTTCACAAAAGTCCTCATAGACCTTTAGGGTGAATTTTGCGCAATCGCTAAATTCACAAGACGACAAGCATTGAAATAATATAGTAACTAGTATATTTTTTTACGTGTCAGTAAAATCAATGTTCATTTTATTGAATTCGCAAATTTTTCGTATTATACAAAAGTCCTCATAGACCTTTCAAGGTGAATTTTGCGAAATCGATCTATTCACAAGATGACAAGTATTGATATAATATAGCAACTAGTATATTTTTTTACGTGTGAGTAAACTCTCTGTTCATTTTATTGAATTCGCAAATTTTTCGTCTTTCACAAAAGTCCTCATAGAACTCTAAGGTGAATTTTGCGCAATCGATCTATTCACAAGATGACAAGTATTGAAATAATATAGAAACTAGTATATTTTTTTACGTGTGAGTAAATTCTCTGTTCATTTTATTGAATTCGCAAATTTTTCGTCTTTCACAAATGTCCTCATAGACCTTTAAGGTTAATTTTGCGCAATCGATCTATTCACAAGACGACAAGCATTGAAATAATATAGTAACTAGTATATTTTTTTACGTGTCAGTAAAATCTCTGTTCATTTTATTGAATTCGCAAATTTTTCGTCTTTCACAAAAGTCCTCATAGACCTTTAAGGTGAATTTTGCGCAATCGATCTATTCACAAGACGACAAGCATTGAAATAATATAGTAACTAGTATATTTTTTTACGTGTGAGTAAAATCTCTGTTCATTTTATTGAATTCGCAAATTTTTCGTCTTTCACAAAAGTCCTCATAGACCTTTCAAGGTGAATTTTGCGCAATCGATCTATTCAAAAGGCGACAAGCATTGAAATAATATAGTTACTAGTATATTTTTTTACGTGTCAGTAAAATCTCTGTTCATTTTATTGAATTCGCAAATTTTTCGTTTTTCACAAAAGTCCTCATAGACCTTTCAAGGTGAATTTTGCGCAATCGATCTATTCACAAGACGACAAGTATTGAAATAATATAGCAACTAGTATATTTTTTTACGTGTGAGTAAACTCTCTGTTCATTTTATTGAATTCGCAAATTTTTCGTCTCTCACATAAGTCCTCATAGACCTCAAAGGTGAATTTTGCGCAATCGATCTATTCACAAGACGACAAGCATTGAAATAATATAGCAACTAGTATATTTTTTTACGTGTGAGTAAACTCTCTGTTCATTTTATTGAACTCGCAAATTTTTCGTCTTTCACAAAAGTCCTCATAGACCTCTAAGGTGAATTTTGCGCAATCGATCTATTCACAAGACGACAAATATTGAAATAATATAGCAACTACTATATTTTTTTACGTGTGAGTAAACTCTCTGTTCATTTTATTGAATTCGCAAATTTTTCGTCTTTCACAAAAGTCCTCATAGACCTCTAAGGTGAATTTTGCGCAATCGATCTATTCACAAGACGACAAGCTTGAAATAATATATTAACTAGTATATTTTTTTACGTGTGAGTAAAATCTCTGTTCATTTTATTGAATTCGCAAAATTTTCGTCTATCACAAAAGTCCTCATAGACCTTTAAGGTGAATTTTGCGCAATCGATCTATTCACAAGACGACAAGCATTGAAATAATATAGCAACTAGTATATTTTTTTACGTGTGAGTAAACTCTCTGTTCATTTTATTGAATTCGCAAATTTTTCGTCTTGAACAAAAGTCCTCATAGACCTCTAAGGTGAATTTTGCGCAATCGATCTATTCACAAGACGACAAATATTGAAATAATATAGCAACTAGTATATTTTTTTACGTGTTAGTAAATTCTCTGTTCATTTTATTGAATTCGCAAATTTTTCGTCTTTCACAAAAGTCCTCATAGACCTTTCAAGGTGAATTTTGCGCAATCGATCTATTCAAAAGGCGACAAGCATTGAAATAATATAGAAACTAGTATATTTTTTTACGTGTCAGTAAACTCTCTGTTCATATTATTGAATTCGCAAATTTTTCGTCTTTCACAAAAGTCCTCATAGACCTTTCAAGGTGAATTTTGCGCAATCGATCTATTCACAAGACGACAAGTATTGAAATAATATAGCAACTAGTATATTTTTTTACGTGTGAGTAAACTCTCTGTTCATTTTATTGAATTCGCAAAATTTTCGTCTATCACAAAAGTCCTCGTAGACCTCTAAGGTGAATTTTGCGCAATCGATCAATTCACAAGATGACAAGTATTGAAATAATATAGAAACTAGTATATTTTTTTACGTGTCAGTAAACTCTCTGTTCATATTATTGAATTCGCAAATTTTTCATCTTTCCCAAAAGTCCTCATAGACCTCTAAGGTGAAATTTGCGCAATCGATCTATTCACAAGACGACAAGTATTGAAATAATATAGCAACTAGTATTTTTTTTTACTTGTGAGTAAACGCTATGTTCATTTTATTGAATTCGCAAATTTTTCGTCTTTCACAAAAGTCCTCATAGACCTTTAGGGTGAATTTTGCGCAATCGCTAAATTCACAAGACGACAAGCATTGAAATAATATAGTAACTAGTATATTTTTTTACGTGTCAGTAAAATCAATGTTCATTTTATTGAATTCGCAAATTTTTCGTCTTATACAAAAGTCCTCATAGACCTTTCAAGGTGAATTTTGCGAAATCGATCTATTCACAAGATGACAAGTATTGAAATAATATAGCAACTAGTATATTTTTTTACGTGTGAGTAAACTCTCTGTTCATTTTATTGAATTCGCAAATTTTTCGTCTTTCACAAAAGTCCTCATAGAACTCTAAGGTGAATTTTGCGCAATCGATCTATTCACAAGATGACAAGTATTGAAATAATATAGAAACTAGTATATTTTTTTACGTGTGAGTAAATTCTCTGTTCATTTTATTGAATTCGCAAATTTTTCGTCTTTCACAAATGTCCTCATAGACCTTTAAGGTGAATTTTGCGCAATCGATCTATTCACAAGACGACAAGCATTGAAATAATATAGTAACTAGTATATTTTTTTACGTGTCAGTAAAATCTCTGTTCATTTTATTGAATTCGCAAATTTTTCGTCTTTCACAAAAGTCCTCATAGACCTTTAAGGTGAATTTTGCGCAATCGATCTATTCACAAGACGACAAGCATTGAAATAATATAGTAACTAGTATATTTTTTTACGTGTGAGTAAAATCTCTGTTCATTTTATTGAATTCGCAAATTTTTCGTCTTTCACAAAAGTCCTCATAGACCTTTCAAGGTGAATTTTGCGCAATCGATCTATTCAAAAGGCGACAAGCATTGAAATAATATAGTTACTAGTATATTTTTTTACGTGTCAGTAAAATCTCTGTTCATTTTTTTGAATTCGCAAATTTTTCGTTTTTCACAAAAGTCCTCATAGACCTTTCAAGGTGAATTTTGCGCAATCGATCTATTCACAAGACGACAAGTATTGAAATAATATAGCAACTAGTATATTTTTTTACGTGTGAGTAAACTCTCTGTTCATTTTATTGAATTCGCAAATTTTTCGTCTCTCACAAAAGTCCTCATAGACCTCAAAGGTGAATTTTGCGCAATCGATCTATTCACAAGACGACAAGCATTGAAATAATATAGCAACTAGTATATTTTTTTACGTGTGAGTAAACTCTCTGTTCATTTTATTGAATTCGCAAATTTTTCGTCTTTCACAAAAGTCCTCATAGACCTCTAAGGTGAATTTTGCGCAATCGATCTATTCACAAGACGACAAGTATTGAAATAATATAGCAACTACTATATTTTTTTACGTGTGAGTAAACTCTCTGTTCATTTTATTGAATTCGCAAATTTTTCGTCTTTCACAAAAGTCCTCATAGACCTCTAAGGTGAATTTTGCGCAATCGATCTATTCACAAGACGACAAGCTTGAAATAATATATTAACTAGTATATTTTTTTACGTGTGAGTAAAATCTCTGTTCATTTTATTGAATTCGCAAAATTTTCGTCTATCACAAAAGTCCTCATAGACCTTTAAGGTGAATTTTGCGCAATCGATCTATTCACAAGACGACAAGCATTGAAATAATATAGCAACTAGTATATTTTTTTACGTGTGAGTAAACTCTCTGTTCATTTTATTGAATTCGCAAATTTTTCGTCTTGAACAAAAGTCCTCATAGACCTCTAAGGTGAATTTTGCGCAATCGATCTATTCACAAGACGACAAATATTGAAATAATATAGCAACTAGTATATTTTTTTACGTGTTAGTAAACTCTCTGTTCATTTTATTGAATTCGCAAATTTTTCGTCTTTCACAAAAGTCCTCATAGACCTCTAAGGTGAATTTTGCGCACACGATCTATTCACAAGACGACAAGTATTGAAATAATATAGAAACTAGTATTTTTTTTACGTGTGAGTAAACGCTCTGTTCATTTTATTGAATTCGCAAATTTTTCGTCTTTCACAAAAGTCCTCATAGACCTTTAAGGTGAATTTTGCGCAATCTCTCTATTCACAAGACGACAAGCTTGAAATAATATATTAACTAGTATATTTTTTTACGTGTCAGTAAAATCAATGTTCATTTTATTGAATTCGCAAATTTTTCGTCTTATACAAAAGTCCTCATAGACCTTTCAAGGTGAATTTTGCGAAATCGATCTATTCACAAGATGACAAGTATTGAAATAATATAGCAACTAGTATATTTTTTTACGTGTGAGTAAACTCTTTGTTCATTTTATTGAATTCGCAAATTTTTCGTCTTTCACAAAAGTCCTCATAGACCTTTAAGGTGAATTTTGCGCAATCGATCTATTCACAAGACGACAAGTATTAAAATAATATAGCAACTAGTATATTTTTTTACGTGTGAGTAAACTCTCTGTTCATTTTATTGAATTCGCAAATTTTTCGTCTTTCACAAAAGTCCTCATAGACCTTTCAAGGTGAATTTTGCGTAATCGATCTATTCAAAAGGCGACAAGCATTGAAATAATATAGTTACTAGTATATTTTTTTACGTGTCAGTAAAATCTCTGTTCATTTTATTGAATTCGCAAATTTTTCGTTTTTCACAAAAGTCCTCATAGACCTTTCAAGGTGAATTTTGCGCAATCGATCTATTCACAAGACGACAAGTATTGAAATAATATAGCAACTAGTATATTTTTTTACGTGTGAGTAAACTCTCTGTTCATTTTATTGAATTCGCAAATTTTTCGTCTTTCACAAAAGTCCTCGTAGACCTCTAAGGTGAATTTTGCGCAATCGATCAATTCACAAGATGATAAGTATTGAAATAATATAGTAACTAGTATATTTTTTTACGTGTCAGTAAACTCTCTGTTCATATTATTGAATTCGCAAATTTTTCGTCTTTCCCAAAAGTCCTCATAGACCTCTAAGGTGAAATTTGCGCAATCGATCAATTCACAAGATGACAAGTATTGAAATAATATAGAAACTAGTATATTTTTTTACGTGTCATTAAACTCTCTGTTCATTTTATTGAATTCGCAAATTTTTCGTCTTTCCCAAAAGTCTTCATAGACCTCTAAGGTGAAATTTGCGCAATCGATCTATTCACAAGATGACAAATATTGAAATAACATAGCAACTAGTATATTTTTTTACGTGTCAGTAAACTCTCTGTTCATTTTATTGAATTCGCAAATTTTTCGTCTTTCACAAAAGTCCTCATAGACCTTTCAAGGTGAATTTTGCGCAATCGATCTATACACAAGACGACAAGTATTGAAATAATATAGCAACTAGTATATTTTTTTACGTGTGAGTAAACTCTCTGTTCATTTTATTGAATTCGCAAATTTTTCGTCTTTCACAAAAGTCCTCATAGACCTTTCAAGGTGAATTTTGCGCAATCGATCTATTCACAAGACGACAAGCATTGAAATAATATAGTAACTAGTATATTTTTTTACGTGTCAGTAAAATCTCTGTTCATTTTATTGAATTCGCAAATTTTTGGTCTTTCACAAAAGTCCTCATAGACCTCTAAGGTGAATTTTGCGCAATCGATCTATTCACAAGACGACAAGCTTGAAATAATATATTAACTAGTATATTTTTTTACGTGTGAGTAAAATCTCTGTTCATTTTATTGAATTCGCAAAATTTTCGTCTATCACAAAAGTCCTCATAGACCTTTAAGGTGAATTTTGCGCATTCGATCTATTCACAAGACGACAAGCATTGAAATAATATAGCAACTAGTATATTTTTTTACGTGTGAGTAAACTCTCTGTTCATTTTATTGAATTCGCAAATTTTTCGTCTTTCACAAAAGTCCTCATAGACCTCTAAGGTGAATTTTGCGCACACGATCTATTCACAAGACGACAAGTATTGAAATAATATAGAAACTAGTATTTTTTTTACGTGTGAGTAAACGTTCTGTTCATTTTATTGAATTCGCAAATTTTTCGTCTTTCACAAAAGTCCTCATAGACCTTTAAGGTGAATTTTGCGCAATCTCTCTATTCACAAGACGACAAGCATTGAAATAATATAGTAACTAGTATATTTTTTTACGTGTCAGTAAACTCTCTGTTCATTTTATTGAATTCGCAAATTTTTCGTCTTTCCCAAAAGTCCTCATAGACCTCTAAGGTGAAATTTGCGCAATCGATCTATTCACAAGATGACAAATATTGAAATAATATAGCAACTAGTATATTTTTTTACGTGTGAGTAAACTCTCTGTTCATTTTATTGAATTCGCAAATTTTTCGTCTTTCACAAAAGTCCTCTTAGACCTCTCAGGTGAATTTTGCGCAATCGATCTATTCACAAGACGACAAGTATTGAAATAATATAGAAACTAGTATTTTTTTTTTACTTGTGAGTAAACGCTCTGTTCATTTAATTGAATTCGCAAATTTTTCGTCTTTCACAAAAGTCCTCATAGACCTTTCAAGGTGAATTTTGCGCAATCGATCTATTCACAAGACGACAAGTATTGAAATAATATAGCAACTAGTATATTTTTTTACGTGTGAGTAAACTCTCTGTTCATTTTATTGAATTCGCAAATTTTTCGTCTTTCACAAAAGTCCTCATAGACCTTTCAAGGTGAATTTTGCGCAATCGATCTATTCAAAAGGCGACAAGCATTGAAATAATATAGTTACTAGTATATTTTTTTACGTGTCAGTAAAATCTCTGTTCATTTTATTGAATTCGCAAATTTTTCGTCTTATACAAAAGTCCTCATAGACCTTTCAAGGTGAATTTTGCGAAATCGATCTATTCACAAGATGACAAGTATTGAAATAATATAGCAACTAGTATATTTTTTTACGTGTGAGTAAACTCTCTGTTCATTTTATTGAATTCGCAAATTTTTCGTCTTTCACAAAAGTCCTCATAGAACTCTAAGGTGAATTTTGCGCAATCGATCTATTCACAAGATGACAAGTATTGAAATAATATAGAAACTAGTATATTTTTTTACGTGTGAGTAAATTCTCTGTTCATTTTATTGAATTCGCAAATTTTTCGTCTTTCACAAATGTCCTCATAGACCTTTAAAGTTAATTTTGCGCAATCGATCTATTCACAAGACGACAAGCATTGAAATAATATAGTAACTAGTATATTTTTTTACGTGTCAGTAAAATCAATGTTCATTTTATTGAATTCGCAAATTTTTCGTCTTATACAAAAGTCCTCATAGACCTTTCAAGGTGAATTTTGCGAAATCGATCTATTCACAAGATGACAAGTATTGAAATAATATAGCAACTAGTATATTTTTTTACGTGTGAGTAAACTCTCTGTTCATTTTATTGAATTCGCAAATTTTTCGTCTTTCACAAAAGTCCTCATAGAACTCTAAGGTGAATTTTGCGCAATCGATCTATTCACAAGATGACAAGTATTGAAATAATATAGAAACTAGTATATTTTTTTACGTGTGAGTAAATTCTCTGTTCATTTTATTGAATTCGCAAATTTTTCGTCTTTCACAAATGTCCTCATAGACCTTTAAGGTGAATTTTGCGCAATCGATCTATTCACAAGACGACAAGCATTGAAATAATATAGTAACTAGTATATTTTTTTACGTGTCAGTAAAATCTCTGTTCATTTTATTGAATTCGCAAATTTTTCGTCTTTCACAAAAGTCCTCATAGACCTTTAAGGTGAATTTTGCGCAATCGATCTATTCACAAGACGACAAGCATTGAAATAATATAGTAACTAGTATATTTTTTTACGTGTGAGTAAAATCTCTGTTCATTTTATTGAATTCGCAAATTTTTCGTCTTTCACAAAAGTCCTCATAGACCTTTCAAGGTGAATTTTGCGCAATCGATCTATTCAAAAGGCGACAAGCATTGAAATAATATAGTTACTAGTATATTTTTTTACGTGTCAGTAAAATCTCTGTTCATTTTATTGAATTCGCAAATTTTTCGTTTTTCACAAAAGTCCTCATAGACCTTTCAAGGTGAATTTTGCGCAATCGATCTATTCACAAGACGACAAGTATTGAAATAATATAGCAACTAGTATATTTTTTTACGTGTGAGTAAACTCTCTGTTCATTTTATTGAATTCGCAAATTTTTCGTCTCTCACAAAAGTCCTCATAGACCTCAAAGGTGAATTTTGCGCAATCGATCTATTCACAAGACGACAAGCATTGAAATAATATAGCAACTAGTATATTTTTTTACGTGTGAGTAAACTCTCTGTTCATTTTATTGAATTCGCAAATTTTTCGTCTTTCACAAAAGTCCTCATAGACCTCTAAGGTGAATTTTGCGCAATCGATCTATTCACAAGACGACAAGTATTGAAATAATATAGCAACTACTATATTTTTTTACGTGTGAGTAAACTCTCTGTTCATTTTATTGAATTCGCAAATTTTTCGTCTTTCACAAAAGTCCTCATAGACCTCTAAGGTGAATTTTGCGCAATCGATCTATTCACAAGACGACAAGCTTGAAATAATATATTAACTAGTATATTTTTTTACGTGTGAGTAAAATCTCTGTTCATTTTATTGAATTCGCAAAATTTTCGTCTATCACAAAAGTCCTCATAGACCTTTAAGGTGAATTTTGCGCAATCGATCTATTCACAAGACGACAAGCATTGAAATAATATAGCAACTAGTATATTTTTTTACGTGTGAGTAAACTCTCTGTTCATTTTATTGAATTCGCAAATTTTTCGTCTTGAACAAAAGTCCTCATAGACCTCTAAGGTGAATTTTGCGCAATCGATCTATTCACAAGACGACAAATATTGAAATAATATAGCAACTAGTATATTTTTTTACGTGTTAGTAAACTCTCTGTTCATTTTATTGAATTCGCAAATTTTTCGTCTTTCACAAAAGTCCTCATAGACCTCTAAGGTGAATTTTGCGCACACGATCTATTCACAAGACGACAAGTATTGAAATAATATAGAAACTAGTATTTTTTTTACGTGTGAGTAAACGCTCTGTTCATTTTATTGAATTCGCAAATTTTTCGTCTTTCACAAAAGTCCTCATAGACCTTTAAGGTGAATTTTGCGCAATCTCTCTATTCACAAGACGACAAGCTTGAAATAATATATTAACTAGTATATTTTTTTACGTGTCAGTAAAATCAATGTTCATTTTATTGAATTCGCAAATTTTTCGTCTTATACAAAAGTCCTCATAGACCTTTCAAGGTGAATTTTGCGAAATCGATCTATTCACAAGATGACAAGTATTGAAATAATATAGCAACTAGTATATTTTTTTACGTGTGAGTAAACTCTCTGTTCATTTTATTGAATTCGCAAATTTTTCGTCTTTCACAAATGTCCTCATAGACCTTTAAGGTTAATTTTGCGCAATCGATCTATTCACAAGACGACAAGCATTGAAATAATATAGTAACTAGTATATTTTTTTACGTGTCAGTAAAATCAATGTTCATTTTATTGAATTCGCAAATTTTTCGTCTTATACAAAAGTCCTCATAGACCTTTCAAGGTGAATTTTGCGAAATCGATCTATTCACAAGATGACAAGTATTGAAATAATATAGCAACTAGTATATTTTTTTACGTGTGAGTAAACTCTCTGTTCATTTTATTGAATTCGCAAATTTTTCGTCTTTCACAAAAGTCCTCATAGAACTCTAAGGTGAATTTTGCGCAATCGATCTATTCACAAGATGACAAGTATTGAAATAATATAGAAACTAGTATATTTTTTTACGTGTGAGTAAATTCTCTGTTCATTTTATTGAATTCGCAAATTTTTCGTCTTTCACAAATGTCCTCATAGACCTTTAAGGTGAATTTTGCGCAATCGATCTATTCACAAGACGACAAGCATTGAAATAATATAGTAACTAGTATATTTTTTTACGTGTCAGTAAAATCTCTGTTCATTTTATTGAATTCGCAAATTTTTCGTCTTTCACAAAAGTCCTCATAGACCTTTAAGGTGAATTTTGCGCAATCGATCTATTCACAAGACGACAAGCATTGAAATAATATAGTAACTAGTATATTTTTTTACGTGTGAGTAAAATCTCTGTTCATTTTATTGAATTCGCAAATTTTTCGTCTTTCACAAAAGTCCTCATAGACCTTTCAAGGTGAATTTTGCGCAATCGATCTATTCAAAAGGCGACAAGCATTGAAATAATATAGTTACTAGTATATTTTTTTACGTGTCAGTAAAATCTCTGTTCATTTTATTGAATTCGCAAATTTTTCGTTTTTCACAAAAGTCCTCATAGACCTTTCAAGGTGAATTTTGCGCAATCGATCTATTCACAAGACGACAAGTATTGAAATAATATAGCAACTAGTATATTTTTTTACGTGTGAGTAAACTCTCTGTTCATTTTATTGAATTCGCAAATTTTTCGTCTCTCACAAAAGTCCTCATAGACCTCAAAGGTGAATTTTGCGCAATCGATCTATTCACAAGACGACAAGCATTGAAATAATATAGCAACTAGTATATTTTTTTACGTGTGAGTAAACTCTCTGTTCATTTTATTGAATTCGCAAATTTTTCGTCTTTCACAAAAGTCCTCATAGACCTCTAAGGTGAATTTTGCGCAATCGATCTATTCACAAGACGACAAGTATTGAAATAATATAGCAACTACTATATTTTTTTACGTGTGAGTAAACTCTCTGTTCATTTTATTGAATTCGCAAATTTTTCGTCTTTCACAAAAGTCCTCATAGACCTCTAAGGTGAATTTTGCGCAATCGATCTATTCACAAGACGACAAGCTTGAAATAATATATTAACTAGTATATTTTTTTACGTGTGAGTAAAATCTCTGTTCATTTTATTGAATTCGCAAAATTTTCGTCTATCACAAAAGTCCTCATAGACCTTTAAGGTGAATTTTGCGCAATCGATCTATTCACAAGACGACAAGCATTGAAATAATATAGCAACTAGTATATTTTTTTACGTGTGAGTAAACTCTCTGTTCATTTTATTGAATTCGCAAATTTTTCGTCTTGAACAAAAGTCCTCATAGACCTCTAAGGTGAATTTTGCGCAATCGATCTATTCACAAGACGACAAATATTGAAATAATATAGCAACTAGTATATTTTTTTACGTGTTAGTAAACTCTCTGTTCATTTTATTGAATTCGCAAATTTTTCGTCTTTCACAAAAGTCCTCATAGACCTCTAAGGTGAATTTTGCGCACACGATCTATTCACAAGACGACAAGTATTGAAATAATATAGAAACTAGTATTTTTTTTACGTGTGAGTAAACGCTCTGTTCATTTTATTGAATTCGCAAATTTTTCGTCTTTCACAAAAGTCCTCATAGACCTTTAAGGTGAATTTTGCGCAATCTCTCTATTCACAAGACGACAAGCTTGAAATAATATATTAACTAGTATATTTTTTTACGTGTCAGTAAAATCAATGTTCATTTTATTGAATTCGCAAATTTTTCGTCTTATACAAAAGTCCTCATAGACCTTTCAAGGTGAATTTTGCGAAATCGATCTATTCACAAGATGACAAGTATTGAAATAATATAGCAACTAGTATATTTTTTTACGTGTGAGTAAACTCTCTGTTCATTTTATTGAATTCGCAAATTTTTCGTCTTTCACAAAAGTCCTCATAGACCTTTAAGGTGAATTTTGCGCAATCGATCTATTCACAAGACGACAAGTATTAAAATAATATAGCAACTAGTATATTTTTTTACGTGTGAGTAAACTCTCTGTTCATTTTATTGAATTCGCAAATTTTTCGTCTTTCACAAAAGTCCTCATAGACCTTTCAAGGTGAATTTTGCGTAATCGATCTATTCAAAAGGCGACAAGCATTGAAATAATATAGTTACTAGTATATTTTTTTACGTGTCAGTAAAATCTCTGTTCATTTTATTGAATTCGCAAATTTTTCGTTTTTCACAAAAGTCCTCATAGACCTTTCAAGGTGAATTTTGCGCAATCGATCTATTCACAAGACGACAAGTATTGAAATAATATAGCAACTAGTATATTTTTTTACGTGTGAGTAAACTCTCTGTTCATTTTATTGAATTCGCAAATTTTTCGTCTTTCACAAAAGTCCTCGTAGACCTCTAAGGTGAATTTTGCGCAATCGATCAATTCACAAGATGATAAGTATTGAAATAATATAGTAACTAGTATATTTTTTTACGTGTCAGTAAACTCTCTGTTCATATTATTGAATTCGCAAATTTTTCGTCTTTCCCAAAAGTCCTCATAGACCTCTAAGGTGAAATTTGCGCAATCGATCAATTCACAAGATGACAAGTATTGAAATAATATAGAAACTAGTATATTTTTTTACGTGTCATTAAACTCTCTGTTCATTTTATTGAATTCGCAAATTTTTCGTCTTTCCCAAAAGTCCTCATAGACCTCTAAGGTGAAATTTGCGCAATCGATCTATTCACAAGATGACAAATATTGAAATAACATAGCAACTAGTATATTTTTTTACGTGTCAGTAAACTCTCTGTTCATTTTATTGAATTCGCAAATTTTTCGTCTTTCACAAAAGTCCTCATAGACCTTTCAAGGTGAATTTTGCGCAATCGATCTATACACAAGACGACAAGTATTGAAATAATATAGCAACTAGTATATTTTTTTACGTGTGAGTAAACTCTCTGTTCATTTTATTGAATTCGCAAATTTTTCGTCTTTCACAAAAGTCCTCATAGACCTTTCAAGGTGAATTTTGCGCAATCGATCTATTCACAAGACGACAAGCATTGAAATAATATAGTAACTAGTATATTTTTTTACGTGTCAGTAAAATCTCTGTTCATTTTATTGAATTCGCAAATTTTTGGTCTTTCACAAAAGTCCTCATAGACCTCTAAGGTGAATTTTGCGCAATCGATCTATTCACAAGACGACAAGCTTGAAATAATATATTAACTAGTATATTTTTTTACGTGTGAGTAAAATCTCTGTTCATTTTATTGAATTCGCAAAATTTTCGTCTATCACAAAAGTCCTCATAGACCTTTAAGGTGAATTTTGCGCATTCGATCTATTCACAAGACGACAAGCATTGAAATAATATAGCAACTAGTATATTTTTTTACGTGTGAGTAAACTCTCTGTTCATTTTATTGAATTCGCAAATTTTTCGTCTTGAACAAAAGTCCTCATAGACCTCTAAGGTGAATTTTGCGCAATCGATCTATTCACAAGACGACAAATATTGAAATAATATAGCAACTAGTATATTTTTTTACGTGTTAGTAAACTCTATGTTCATTTTATTGAATTCGCAAATTTTTCGTCTTTCACAAAAGTCCTCATAGACCTCTAAGGTGAATTTTGCGCACACGATCTATTCACAAGACGACAAGTATTGAAATAATATAGAAACTAGTATTTTTTTTACGTGTGAGTAAACGCTCTGTTCATTTTATTGAATTCGCAAATTTTTCGTCTTTCACAAAAGTCCTCATAGACCTTTAAGGTGAATTTTGCGCAATCTCTCTATTCACAAGACGACAAGCATTGAAATAATATAGTAACTAGTATATTTTTTTACGTGTCAGTAAACTCTCTGTTCATTTTATTGAATTCGCAAATTTTTCGTCTTTCCCAAAAGTCCTCATAGACCTCTAAGGTGAAATTTGCGCAATCGATCTATTCACAAGATGACAAATATTGAAATAATATAGCAACTAGTATATTTTTTTACGTGTGAGTAAACTCTCTGTTCATTTTATTGAATTCGCAAATTTTTCGTCTTTCACAAAAGTCCTCTTAGACCTCTCAGGTGAATTTTGCGCAATCGATCTATTCACAAGACGACAAGTATTGAAATAATATAGAAACTAGTATTTTTTTTTTACTTGTGAGTAAACGCTCTGTTCATTTAATTGAATTCGCAAATTTTTCGTCTTTCACAAAAGTCCTCATAGACCTTTCAAGGTGAATTTTGCGCAATCGATCTATTCACAAGACGACAAGTATTGAAATAATATAGCAACTAGTATATTTTTTTACGTGTGAGTAAACTCTCTGTTCATTTTATTGAATTCGCAAATTTTTCGTCTTTCACAAAAGTCCTCATAGACCTTTCAAGGTGAATTTTGCGCAATCGATCTATTCAAAAGGCGACAAGCATTGAAATAATATAGTTACTAGTATATTTTTTTACGTGTCAGTAAAATCTCTGTTCATTTTATTGAATTCGCAAATTTTTCGTCTTATACAAAAGTCCTCATAGACCTTTCAAGGTGAATTTTGCGAAATCGATCTATTCACAAGATGACAAGTATTGAAATAATATAGCAACTAGTATATTTTTTTACGTGTGAGTAAACTCTCTGTTCATTTTATTGAATTCGCAAATTTTTCGTCTTTCACAAAAGTCCTCATAGAACTCTAAGGTGAATTTTGCGCAATCGATCTATTCACAAGATGACAAGTATTGAAATAATATAGAAACTAGTATATTTTTTTACGTGTGAGTAAATTCTCTGTTCATTTTATTGAATTCGCAAATTTTTCGTCTTTCACAAATGTCCTCATAGACCTTTAAGGTTAATTTTGCGCAATCGATCTATTCACAAGACGACAAGCATTGAAATAATATAGTAACTAGTATATTTTTTTACGTGTCAGTAAAATCTCTGTTCATTTTATTGAATTCGCAAATTTTTCGTCTTTCACAAAAGTCCTCATAGACCTTTAAGGTGAATTTTGCGCAATCGATCTATTCACAAGACGACAAGCATTGAAATAATATAGTAACTAGTATATTTTTTTACGTGTCAGTGAAATCTCTGTTCATTTTATTGAATTCGCAAATTTTTCGTCTTTCACAAAAGTCCTCATAGACCTTTAAGGTGAATTTTGCGCAATCGATCTATTCACAAGACGACAAGCATTGAAATAATAAAGTAACAAGTATATTTTTTTACGTGTCAGTAAAATCTCTGTTCATTTTATTGAATTCGCAAATTTTTCGTCTTTCACAAAAGTCCTCATAGACATTTAAAGTGAATTTTGCGCAATCGATCTATTCACAAGACGACAAGCATTGAAATAATATAGTAACTAGTATATTTTTTTACGTGTCAGTAAAATCTCTGTTCATTTTATTGAATTCGCAAATTTTTGGTCTTTCACAAAAGTCCTCATAGACCTCTAAGGTGAATTTTGCGCAATCGATCTATTCACAAGACGACAAGCTTGAAATAATATATTAACTAGTATATTTTTTTACGTGTGAGTAAAATCTCTGTTCATTTTATTGAATTCGCAAAATTTTCGTCTATCACAAAAGTCCTCATAGACCTTTAAGGTGAATTTTGCGCAATCGATCTATTCACAAGACGACAAGCATTGAAATAATATAGCAACTAGTATATTTTTTTACGTGTGAGTAAACTCTCTGTTCATTTTATTGAATTCGCAAATTTTTCGTCTTGAACAAAAGTCCTCATAGACCTCTAAGGTGAATTTTGCGCAATCGATCTATTCACAAGACGACAAATATTGAAATAATATAGCAACTAGTATATTTTTTTACGTGTTAGTAAACTCTATGTTCATTTTATTGAATTCGCAAATTTTTCGTCTTTCACAAAAGTCCTCATAGACCTCTAAGGTGAATTTTGCGCACACGATCTATTCACAAGACGACAAGTATTGAAATAATATAGAAACTAGTATTTTTTTTACGTGTGAGTAAACGCTCTGTTCATTTTATTGAATTCGCAAATTTTTCGTCTTTCACAAAAGTCCTCATAGACCTTTAAGGTGAATTTTGCGCAATCTCTCTATTCACAAGACGACAAGCATTGAAATAATATAGTAACTAGTATATTTTTTTACGTGTCAGTAAACTCTCTGTTCATTTTATTGAATTCGCAAATTTTTCGTCTTTCCCAAAAGTCCTCATAGACCTCTAAGGTGAAATTTGCGCAATCGATCTATTCACAAGATGACAAATATTGAAATAATATAGCAACTAGTATATTTTTTTACGTGTGAGTAAACTCTCTGTTCATTTTATTGAATTCGCAAATTTTTGGTCTTTCACAAAAGTCCTCATAGACCTCTAAGGTGAATTTTGCGCAATCGATCTATTCACAAGACGACAAGCTTGAAATAATATATTAACTAGTATATTTTTTTACGTGTGACTAAAATCTCTGTTCATTTTATTGAATTCGCAAAATTTTCGTCTATCACAAAAGTCCTCATAGACCTTTAAGGTGAATTTTGCGCATTCGATCTATTCACAAGACGACAAGCATTGAAATAATATAGCAACTAGTATATTTTTTTACGTGTGAGTAAACTCTCTGTTCATTTTATTGAATTCGCAAATTTTTCGTCTTGAACAAAAGTCCTCATAGACCTCTAAGGTGAATTTTGCGCAATCGATCTATTCACAAGACGACAAATATTGAAATAATATAGCAACTAGTATATTTTTTTACGTGTTAGTAAACTCTATGTTCATTTTATTGAATTCGCAAATTTTTCGTCTTTCACAAAAGTCCTCATAGACCTCTAAGGTGAATTTTGCGCACACGATCTATTCACAAGACGACAAGTATTGAAATAATATAGAAACTAGTATTTTTTTTACGTGTGAGTAAACGTTCTGTTCATTTTATTGAATTCGCAAATTTTTCGTCTTTCACAAAAGTCCTCATAGACCTTTAAGGTGAATTTTGCGCAATCTCTCTATTCACAAGACGACAAGCATTGAAATAATATAGTAACTAGTATATTTTTTTACGTGTCAGTAAACTCTCTGTTCATTTTATTGAATTCGCAAATTTTTCGTCTTTCCCAAAAGTCCTCATAGACCTCTAAGGTGAAATTTGCGCAATCGATCTATTCACAAGATGACAAATATTGAAATAATATAGCAACTAGTATATTTTTTTACGTGTGAGTAAAATCTCTGTTCATTTTATTGAATTCGCAAATTTTTCGTCTTTCACAAAAGTCCTCTTAGACCTCTCAGGTGAATTTTGCGCAATCGATCTATTCACAAGACGACAAGTATTGAAATAATATAGAAACTAGTATTTTTTTTTACTTGTGAGTAAACGCTCTGTTCATTTAATTGAATTCGCAAATTTTTCGTCTTTCACAAAAGTCCTCATAGACCTTTCAAGGTGAATTTTGCGCAATCGATCTATTCACAAGACGACAAGTATTGAAATAATATAGCAACTAGTATATTTTTTTACGTGTGAGTAAACTCTCTGTTCATTTTATTGAATTCGCAAATTTTTCGTCTTTCACAAAAGTCCTCATAGACCTTTCAAGGTGAATATTGCGCAATCGATCTATTCAAAAGGCGACAAGCATTGAAATAATATAGTTACTAGTATATTTTTTTACGTGTCAGTAAAATCTCTGTTCATTTTATTGAATTCGCAAATTTTTCGTCTTATACAAAAGTCCTCATAGACCTTTCAAGGTGAATTTTGCGAAATCGATCTATTCACAAGATGACAAGTATTGAAATAATATAGCAACTAGTATATTTTTTTACGTGTGAGTAAACTCTCTGTTCATTTTATTGAATTCGCAAATTTTTCGTCTTTCACAAAAGTCCTCATAGAACTCTAAGGTGAATTTTGCGCAATCGATCTATTCACAAGATGACAAGTATTGAAATAATATAGAAACTAGTATATTTTTTTACGTGTGAGTAAATTCTCTGTTCATTTTATTGAATTCGCAAATTTTTCGTCTTTCACAAATGTCCTCATAGACCTTTAAGGTTAATTTTGCGCAATCGATCTATTCACAAGACGACAAGCATTGAAATAATATAGTAACTAGTATATTTTTTTACGTGTCAGTAAAATCTCTGTTCATTTTATTGAATTCGCAAATTTTTCGTCTTTCACAAAAGTCCTCATAGACCTTTAAGGTGAATTTTGCGCAATCGATCTATTCACAAGACGACAAGCATTGAAATAATATAGTAACTAGTATATTTTTTTACGTGTCAGTGAAATCTCTGTTCATTTTATTGAATTCGCAAATTTTTTGTCTTTCACAAAAGTCCTCATAGACCTTTAAGGTGAATTTTGCGCAATCGATCTATTCACAAGACGACAAGCATTGAAATAATAAAGTAACAAGTATATTTTTTTACGTGTCAGTAAAATCTCTGTTCATTTTATTGAATTCGCAAATTTTTCGTCTTTCACAAAAGTCCTCATAGACATTTAAAGTGAATTTTGCGCAATCGATCTATTCACAAGACGACAAGCATTGAAATAATATAGTAACTAGTATATTTTTTTACGTGTCAGTAAAATCTCTGTTCATTTTATTGAATTCGCAAATTTTTGGTCTTTCACAAAAGTCCTCATAGACCTCTAAGGTGAATTTTGCGCAATCGATCTATTCACAAGACGACAAGCTTGAAATAATATATTAACTAGTATATTTTTTTACGTGTGAGTAAAATCTCTGTTCATTTTATTGAATTCGCAAAATTTTCGTCTATCACAAAAGTCCTCATAGACCTTTAAGGTGAATTTTGCGCAATCGATCTATTCACAAGACGACAAGCATTGAAATAATATAGCAACTAGTATATTTTTTTACGTGTGAGTAAACTCTCTGTTCATTTTATTGAATTCGCAAATTTTTCGTCTTGAACAAAAGTCCTCATAGACCTCTAAGGTGAATTTTGCGCAATCGATCTATTCACAAGACGACAAATATTGAAATAATATAGCAACTAGTATATTTTTTTACGTGTTAGTAAACTCTATGTTCATTTTATTGAATTCGCAAATTTTTCGTCTTTCACAAAAGTCCTCATAGACCTCTAAGGTGAATTTTGCGCACACGATCTATTCACAAGACGACAAGTATTGAAATAATATAGAAACTAGTATTTTTTTTACGTGTGAGTAAACGCTCTGTTCATTTTATTGAATTCGCAAATTTTTCGTCTTTCACAAAAGTCCTCATAGACCTTTAAGGTGAATTTTGCGCAATCTCTCTATTCACAAGACGACAAGCATTGAAATAATATAGTAACTAGTATATTTTTTTACGTGTCAGTAAACTCTCTGTTCATTTTATTGAATTCGCAAATTTTTCGTCTTTCCCAAAAGTCCTCATAGACCTCTAAGGTGAAATTTGCGCAATCGATCTATTCACAAGATGACAAATATTGAAATAATATAGCAACAAGTATATTTTTTTACGTGTGAGTAAACTCTCTGTTCATTTTATTGAATTCGCAAATTTTTCGTCTTTCACAAAAGTCCTCTTAGACCTCTCAGGTGAATTTTGCGCAATCGATCTATTCACAAGACGACAAGTATTGAAATAATATAGAAACTAGTATTTTTTTTTACTTGTGAGTAAACGCTATGTTCATTTAATTGAATTCGCAAATTTTTCGTCTTTCACAAAAGTCCTCATAGACCTTTCAAGGTGAATTTTGCGCAATCGATCTATTCACAAGACGACAAGTATTGAAATAATATAGCAACTAGTATATTTTTTTACGTGTGAGTAAACTCTCTGTTCATTTTATTGAATTCGCAAATTTTTCGTCTTTCACAAAAGTCCTCATAGACCTTTCAAGGTGAATTTTGCGCAATCGATCTATTCAAAAGGCGACAAGCATTGAAATAATATAGTTACTAGTATATTTTTTTACGTGTCAGTAAAATCTCTGTTCATTTTATTGAATTCGCAAATTTTTCGTCTTATACAAAAGTCCTCATAGACCTTTCAAGGTGAATTTTGCGAAATCGATCTATTCACAAGATGACAAGTATTGAAATAATATAGCAACTAGTATATTTTTTTACGTGTGAGTAAACTCTCTGTTCATTTTATTGAATTCGCAAATTTTTCGTCTTTCACAAAAGTCCTCATAGAACTCTAAGGTGAATTTTGCGCAATCGATCTATTCACAAGATGACAAGTATTGAAATAATATAGAAACTAGTATATTGTTTTACGTGTGAGTAAACTCTCTGTTCATTTTATTGAATTCGCAAATTTTTCGTCTTACACAAATGTCCTCATAGACCTTTAAGGTTAATTTTGCGCAATCGATCTATTCACAAGACGACAAGCATTGAAATAATATAGTAACTAGTATATTTTTTTACGTGTCAGTAAAATCTCTGTTCATTTTATTGAATTCGCAAATTTTTCGTCTTTCACAAAAGTCCTCATAGACCTTTAAGGTGAATTTTGCGCAATCGATCTATTCACAAGACGACAAGCATTGAAATAATATAGTAACTAGTATATTTTTTTACGTGTGAGTAAAATCTCTGTTCATTTTATTGAATTCGCAAATTTTTCGTCTTTCACAAAAGTCCTCATAGACCTTTCAAGGTGAATTTTGCGCAATCGATCTATTCAAAAGGCGACAAGCATTGAAATAATATAGTTACTAGTATATTTTTTTACGTGTCAGTAAAATCTCTGTTCATTTTATTGAATTCGCAAATTTTTCGTTTTTCACAAAAGTCCTCATAGACCTTTCAAGGTGAATTTTGCGCAATCGATCTATTCACAAGACGACAAGTATTGAAATAATATAGCAACTAGTATATTTTTTTACGTGTGAGTAAACTCTCTGTTCATTTTATCGAATTCGCAAATTTTTCATCTTTCACAAAAGTCCTCGTAGACCTCTAAGGTGAATTTTGCGCAATCGATCAATTCACAAGACGACAAGCATTGAAATAATATAGTAACTAGTATATTTTTTTACGTGTCAGTAAAATCTCTGTTCATTTTTATTGAATTCGCAAATTTTTGGTCTTTCACAAAAGTCCTCATAGACCTTTCAAGGTGAATTTTGCGCAATCGATCTATTCGCAAGACGACAAGTATTGAAATAATATAGCAACTACTATATTTTTTTACGTGTGAGTAAACTCTCTGTTCATTTTATTGAATTCGCAAATTTTTCGTCTTTCACAAAAGTCCTCATAGACCTCTTAGGTGAATTTTGCGCAATCGATCTATTCACAAGACGACAAGCTTGAAATAATATATTAACTAGTATATTTTTTTACGTGTGAGTAAAATCTCTGTTCATTTTATTGAATTCGCAAAATTTTCGTCTATCACAAAAGTCCTCATAGACCTTTAAGGTGAATTTTGCGCAATCGATCTATTCACAAGACGACAAGCATTGAAATAATATAGCAACTATGGATGCCATATAACGACCCATCGTCATTCAGGAATTTACTTATTTCTGCTCAGACACAAATTCTTAAATTTTGGGATGCCAGTGATAATTTCTTACCACGATTTCTTTCTAGAACTTTCTATCTCAACAAAATTAAACAAACGCAGAGGCAGGGTTCGTTTCTTGGTTCGGCTCAAAAATAAATAAACTTTGGCAACTCGGTTGAAAATTAATTGATGGTTATATTGCAAAAATGGTGAATATTATAACAATATATTGCAAATGGAGTTAGTTGAAATAAATGTTTTATTTTGATTAGTAATTTGAAAAATGTGTAATTGTAATATTCAACTAATTATAATAAATAAAGGGTAGGAAATAAGGATAGGTTACAGTTTGTGTGCGCACAATAAATCAAACACGGTACTCATCGACTTCGGTGTTCCTCGATGCAGTCCGTCTTGTTCCAGCGACAATGGTGACGTCCTCTCGCTGAAGGGCGGCTTCTGATGTGAGTGGTGGCCCGCGGCGCGACCCAATTGACGAGGTCGCCCGGACACCTGGGTGGTGGTTAGGTGTCCGGCTCGGTATGACGCCCCGAGACGGCTCCGCGAGACCGTTCAGTCGATACAAAACGGCCCCGAGGGGCACCTGAAAGGGTGGGAAGAACCGAGTCAGTGAACCCGTTTGGGAAAAAAGGGTGGCACAGAAGTCCCACCGGAATTGGCCCGCAAGGGAAAATTAATTGACACTTACGTTCGTAATGTCGACAGAAATTTAATCGGATCCGACTCGGCACGCGGCCGATCGCTGCTGGGCGAACGCACGCCAACACAAGTGCGTCGCCCTTCAAAGTTTGTGGGCCACTGACCTCGATTGCAACCCGCGGAGAGTGCACGCACTCCCCACCTTCCGGTACCTATCGGCTGCGAGTGCAAAGTGCACTCGCCAACGAGCCCCACTCTCGCCCCGCTGTCAATCCGCCGCCTCTGATGTTGTTCGGCGAACGATTATGATTACAAATTTTTAGGGTGAGAGGAAGGGTAAAAGTTGGAATTAAAAAAAGTGTATGAAAAAATAATCATTCAAAAAATAAACAAAAATGTGTGTCTGTAAATTTCGCCCGACTCATCTGCCAATTAACCGTTATACGATAATACACAATACTAAAAAAAGAATTGATAAACTATGGATAACACCACACCACAAAGAAATAATTAAAGAGAGAACGCGATTATATAAAAAAATGAAAAGCAATCCGACAAACAAAAAACATGCTGACGAGTATAAAAAATTTAGGAATAAAGTAAATAACAAATTGCGTAATGCAGAAATTAATTTCAATCTTAAAGTTTTTAATACTTGTCAAGGCAACATTAGACTTACGTGGCAAAACTTGAATAGATTGCTTGGCCGAGCAACCTCTTCCATTGACACTACAATAACACGCTTCATGTCGAAAAAATTCTCTCTGCCGGAAATATTAGAAGGCTTTGGTAAACAATTTGCGGATGCGCCGCTAATGAGTACACATATTTGTGATTTTGAGGCGGTCAGGTCTGCGGAGCAGCGCCCGATGGCGATGCAAAGCATGCGCCTGCCGCGCGCCACACACACACAAGTCGCGGCAATTATTCAGAGTCTCAATAAAAACAAAGGCCCGGGAGTGGACGGCGTCTCTGTGCGTGATGTGCAGAGTGCTGGCTGCTCTCTCGCCAACATTATTTCCTCCGTTATAAACAAATGCATTGAAACCTCACAATATCCAAAATGTTTAAAAAGTGCAATTATTCGACCGATTTATAAAAACTCTGATCACAAAAAATTTGAAAATTATCGCCCCATCTCAATTTTGCCTGTTTTTGATAAAATCTTTGAGCGCTTTATTGAAATTAATTTGACTAAATATCTGAAAGAATTTAAAATGATTGATGAGCGACAATTTGCTTTTCAAAAAGGGAAATGTGTTAACGAGCTGTTTGGTAATTTTGCTAATTTTATAAATAAAAATTTAGGTGAAAATAAACACGTGACGGCAATTTTTATTGACCTAAAAAAGGCATTTGACGTACTTTTGTATAAAAAATTAGCAGAAAAATTAAAGTATTTTGGTATTGATGGCCCATTCCTGCAGCTCTTAATAAGTTTCCTTTCTGATCGTATATTTTTTGTCCGTGTTAATAACGAAAATAGTGAGGAGTTTGACGTAAATTCTGGAGTTCCTCAAGGCTCAATTTTGGGTCCAATTCTGTTCCTTTTGTTTATAAATGATCTCGTGCCAATGTTAAAAAAATGCATAATATTTGTGTTTGCCGATGATATTGTAATTTTATTTGCGCATGAAAATTTTGCTATTTGTCATGATGTGATTCAGTCCGAGTTTAATATAATTACTGAATGGTGTCATGATAATGGTCTAATGATTAATGAGAAAAAGACTGTTAGTTTGCACTTTTGCCATCCAAACATTAGACTGAACAATAAATTAAACATTATCTGCCATGAATATACATGTTTACACAACTTCTCAATTGGCTGTAAATGCGGAACACTGTCGCAAGTTGAAAAAACCAAATATCTTGGTCTACACCTGGACCAGGATTTTTCGTGGAAATATCATTTACAGCACATTTCCGGCAAATTGAGAAATATTATAAGAGAGTTCAATTTTATAAAAGCGCACCTCAATCGCAACACACGCAGAATAATGTATTTCTCTCTTGCCCACTCGTATTTGAACTACGGAATCCCTGCTTGGGGCTCCGCAAATTTAACTGCTGTGCGTAACTTGCAAGAAAAAGTGTTATATAAAATGTGTACTCGTAAACAAAAAAATTCAGTCGATAATTTGTTCAAGTTTTGGAACATAATGCCTGTCAATAAAATTTATGATCTGAATGTACATTGCTTGAAATACTTTGACGAAAATCGTGGCGTGCCACGAATGCATCAATATGAAACAAGAATGTCCCAATTGGATCCTCTTGTTATGCCGCCCAGTGTAAACAAATATTTTGATCGCACATTTGAATTTTCTTTTCCCAGACTGTGGAATGCTTTACCACCAAATTTAAAAAATCTTGATTCAAAAAATTCTGTTAAATTTCATATTAAAAAATGGTTTTTGTCACTTTTGTAATTTTTAGTAGACATTTTTATCTTTGTAAAAATTCGCATGTGAAATAATGTGTATAGAACTGGATTGCTCGGCTTTTAAGTCTTGCTTTCCAGTCACATAAGCACCGGCCGATAACTCCGTATGGAGTTGGCTGGACTTGTAACTTCTTTCAAATAAATATACTTCATTTAAAAAAAAAAACAAGTATTGAAATAATATAGAAACTAGTATATTTTTTTACGTGTGAGTAAATTCTCTATTCATTTTATTGAATTCGCAAATTTTTCGTCTTTCACAAAAGTCCTCATAAACCTCTAAGGTGAATTTTGCGCAATCGATCTATTCACAAGACGACAAGTATTGAAATAATATAGTAACTAGTATATTTTTTTACGTGTGAGTAAACTCTCTGTTCATTTTATTGAATTCGCAAATTTTTCGTCTTTCACAAAAGTCCTCATAGACCTTTAAGGTGAATTTTGCGCAATCGATCTATACACAAGACGACAAGCATTAAAATAATATAAGAACTAGTATATTTTTTTACGTGTGAGTAAAATCTCTGTTCATTTTTATTGAATTCGCAAAATTTTCGTCTTTCACAAAAGTCCTCATAGACCTTTAAGGTTCCATTTGCGCAATCGATCTATTCACAAGACGACAAGCATTGAAATAATATAGTAACTAGTATATTTTTTTACGTGTGAGTAAACTCTCTGTTCATTTTATTGAATTCGCAAATTTTTCGTCTTTCACAAAAGTCCTCATAGACCTCTAAGGTGAATTTTGCGCAATCAATCTATTCACAAGATGACAAGTATTGAAATAATATAGCAACTAGTATATTTTTTTACGTGTGAGTAAACGCTCTGTTCATTTTATTGAATTCGCAAATTTTTCGTCTTTCACAAAAGTCCTCATAGACCTTTATGGTGAATTTTGCGCAATCGATCTATTCACAAGACGACAAGCATTGAAATAATATAGTAACTAGTATATTTTTTTACGTGTCAGTAAAATCTCTGTTCATTTTATTGAATTCGCAAATTTTTCGTCTTTCACAATTGTCCTCATAGACCTTTAAGGTGAATTTTGCGCAATCGATCTATTCACAAGACGACAAGCATTGAAATAATATAGTAACTAGCATATTTTTTTACGTGTCAGTAAAATCTCTGTTCATTTTATTGAATTCGCAAATTTTTCGTCTTTCACAAAAGTCCTCATAGACCATTCAAGGTGAATTTTGCGCAATCGATCTATTCACAAGACGACAAGCATTGAAATAATATAGTTACTAGTATATTTTTTTACGTGTCAGTGAAATCTCTGTTCATTTTATTGAATTCGCAAATTTATCGTCTTTCACAAAAGTCCTCATAGACCTTTAAGGTGAATTTTGCGCAATCGATCTATTCACAAGACGACAAGTATTGAAATAATATAGCAACTAGTATATTTTTTTACGTGTGAGTAAACTCTCTGTTCATTTTATTGAATTCGCAAATTTTTCGTCTTTCACAAAAGTCCTCATAGACCTTTAAGGTGAATTTTGCGCAATCGATCTATTCACAAGACGACAAGTATTGAAATAATATAGCAACTAGTATATTTTTTTACGTGTGAGTAAACTCTCTGTTCATTTTATTGAATTCGCAAATTTTTCGTCTTTCACAAAAGTCCTCATAGACCTTTAAGTTGAATTTTGCGCAATCGATCTATTCACAAGACGACAAGTATTGAAATAATATAGCAACTAGTATATTTTTTTACGTGTGAGTAAACTCTCTGTTCATTTTATTGAATTCGCAAATTTTTCGTCTTTCACAAAAGTCCTCATAGACCTTTAAGGTGAATTTTGCGCAATCGATCTATTCACAAGACGACAAGCATTGAAATAATATAGTAACTAGTATATTTTTTTACTTGTCAGTGAAATCTCTGTTCATTTTATTGAATTCGCAAATTTTTTGTCTTTCACAAAAGTCCTCATAGACCTCTAAGGTGAATTTTGCGCAATCGATCTATTCACAAGACGACAAGCATTGAAATAATAAAGTAACTAGTATATTTTTTTACGTGTCAGTAAAATCTCTGTTCATTTTATTGATTTCGCAAATTTTTCGTCTTTCACAAAAGTCCTCATAGACCTTTAAAGTGAATTTTGCGCAATCGATCTATTCACAAGACGACAAGTATTGAAATAATATAGCAACTAGTATATTTTTTTACGTGTGAGTAAACTCTCTGTTCATTTTATTGAATTCGCAAATTTTTCGTCTTTCACAAAAGTCCTCATAGACCTTTAAGGTGAATTTTGCGCAATCGATCTATTCACTAGACGACAAGCATTGAAATAACATAGTAACTAGTATATTTTTTTACGTGTCAGTGAAATCTCTGTTCATATCATTGAATTCGCAAATTTATCGTCTTTCACAAAAGTCCTCATAGACCTTTAAGGTGAATTTTGCGCAATCGATCTATTCACAAGACGACAAGTATTGAAATAATATAGCAACAAGTATATTTTTAAACGTGTCAGTAAACTCTCTGTTCATTTTATTGAATTCGCAAATTTTTCGTCTTTCACAAAAGTCCTCATAGACCTTTAAGGTGAATTTTGCGCAATCGATCTATTCACAAGACGACAAGCATTGAAATAATATAGTAACTAGTATATTTATAAACGTGTCGGTAAAATCTCTGTTCATTTTATTGAATTCGCAAATTTTTCGTCTTTCACAAAAGTCCTCATAGACCTTTAAGTTGAATTTTGCGCAATCGATCTATTCACAAGACGACAAGCATTGAAATAATATAGTAACTAGCATATTTTTTTACGTGTCAGTAAAATCTCTGTTCATTTTATTGAATTCGCAAATTTTTCGTCTTTCACAAAAGTCCTCATAGACCATTCAAGGTGAATTTTGCGCAATCGATCTATTCACAAGACGACAAGCATTGAAATAATATAGTAACTAGTATATTTTTTTACGTGTCAGTGAAATCTCTGTTCATTTTATTGAATTCGCAAATTTATCGTCTTTCACAAAAGTCCTCATAGACCTTTAAGGTGAATTTTGCGCAATCGATCTATTCACAAGACGACAAGTATTGAAATAATATAGCAACTAGTATATTTTTTTACGTGTGAGTAAACTCTCTGTTCATTTTATTGAATTCGCAAATTTTTCGTCTTTCACAAAAGTCCTCATAGACCTTTAAGGTGAATTTTGCGCAATCGATCTATTCACAAGACGACAAGTATTGAAATAATATAGCAACTAGTATATTTTTTTACGTGTGAGTAAACTCTCTGTTCATTTTATTGAATTCGCAAATTTTTCGTCTTTCGCAAAAGTCCTCATAGACCTTTAAGGTGAATTTTGCGCAATCGATCTATTCACAAGACGACAAGTATTGAAATAATATAGCAACTAGTATATTTTTTTACGTGTGAGTAAACTCTCTGTTCATTTTATTGAATTCGCAAATTTTTCGTCTTTCACAAAAGTCCTCATAGACCTTTAAGGTGAATTTTGCGCAATCGATCTATTCACAAGACGACAAGCATTGAAATAATATAGTAACTAGTATATTTTTTTACGTGTCATTGAAATCTCTGTTCATTTTATTGAATTCGCAAATTTTTCGTCTTTCACAAAAGTCCTCATAGACCTCTAAGTTAATTTTGTGCAATCGATCTATTCACAAGACGACAAGTATTGAAATAATATAGCAACTAGTATTTTTTTTTACGTGTGAGTAAACTCTCTGTTCATTTTATTGAATTCGCAAATTTATCGTCTTTCACAAAAGTCCTCATAGACCTTTAAGGTGAATTTTGCGCAATCGATCTATTCACAAGACGACAAGTATTGAAATAATATAGCAACTAGTATATTTTTTTACGTGTGAGTAAACTCTCTGTTCATTTTATTGAATTCGCAAATTTATCGTCTTTCACAAAAGTCCTCATAGACCTTTAAGGTGAATTTTGCGCAATCGATCTATTCACAAGACGACAAGCATTGAAATAATATAGTAACTAGCATATTTTTTTACGTGTCAGTAAAATCTCTGTTCATTTTATTGAATTCGCAAATTTTTCGTCTTTCACAAAAGTCCTCATAGACCATTCAAGGTGAATTTTGCGCAATCGATCTATTCACAAGACGACAAGCATTGAAATAATATAGTAACTAGTATATTTTTTTACCTGTCAGTGAAATCTCTGTTCATTTTATTGAATTCGCAAATTTATCGTCTTTCACAAAAGTCCTCATAGACCTTTAAGGTGAATTTTGCGCAATCGATCTATTCACAAGACGACAAGCATTGAAATAATATAGTAACTAGTATATTTTTTTACGTGTCAGTGAAATCTCTGTTCATTTTATTGAATTCGCAAATTTTTCGTCTTTCACAAAAGTCCTCATAGACCTTTAAGGTGAATTTTGCGCAATCGATCTATTCACAAGAGGACAAGTATTGAAATAATATAGCAACTAGTATATTTTTTTACGTGTGAGTAAACTCTCTGTTCATTTTATTGAATTCGCAAATTTTTCGTCTTTCACAAAAGTCCTCATAGACCTTTAAGGTGAATTTTGCGCAATCGATCTTTTCACAAGACGACAAGTATTGAAATAATATAGCAACTAGTATATTTTTTTACGTGTGAGTAAACTCTCTGTTCATTTTATTGAATTCGCAAATTTTTCGTTTTTCACAAAAGTCCTCATAGACCTTTAAGGTGAATTTTGCGCAATCGATCTATTCACAAGACGACAAGTATTGAAATAATATAGCAACTAGTAATTTTTTTTTACGTGTGAGTAAACTCTCTGTTCATTTTATTGAATTCGCAAATTTTTAATCTTTCACAAAAGTCCTCATAGACCTTTAAGGTGAATTTTGCGCAATCGATCTATTCACAAGACGACAAGCATTGAAATAATATAGTAACTAGTATATTTTTTTACTTGTCAGTGAAATCTCTGTTCATTTTATTGAATTCGCAAATTTTTTGTCTTTCACAAAAGTCCTCATAGACCTCTAAGGTGAATTTTGCGCAATCGATCTATTCACAAGACGACAAGTATTGAAATAATATAGCAACTAGTATATTTTTTTACGTGTGAGTAAACTCTCTGTTCATTTTATTGAATTCGCAAATTTTTCGTTTTTCACAAAAGTCCTCATAGACCTTTAAGGTGAATTTTGCGCAATCGATCTATTCACAAGACGACAAGTATTGAAATAATATAGCAACTAGTATATTTTTTTACGTGTGAGTAAACTCTCTGTTCATTTTATTGAATTCGCAAATTTTTAATCTTTCACAAAAGTCCTCATAGACCTTTAAGGTGAATTTTGCGCAATCGATCTATTCACAAGACGACAAGCATTGAAATAATATAGTAACTAGTATATTTTTTTACTTGTCAGTGAAATCTCTGTTCATTTTATTGAATTCGCAAATTTTTTGTCTTTCACAAAAGTCCTCATAGACCTCTAAGGTGAATTTTGCGCAATCGATCTATTCACAAGACGACAAGTATTGAAATAATATAGCAACTAGTATATTTTTTTACGTGTGAGTAAACTCTCTGTTCATTTTATTGAATTCGCAAATTTTTCGTCTTTCACAAAAGTCCTCATAGACCTTTAAGGTGAATTTTGCGCAATCGATCTATTCACAAGACGACAAGCATTGAAATAATATAGTAACTAGTATATTTTTTTACGTGTCATTGAAATCTCTGTTCATTTTATTGAATTCGCAAATTTTTCGTCTTTCACAAAAGTCCTCATAGACCTCTAAGGTGAATTTTGTGCAATCGATCTATTCACAAGACGACAAGTATTGAAATAATATAGCAACTAGTATTTTTTTTTACGTGTGAGTAAACTCTCTGTTCATTTTATTGAATTCGCAAATTTATCGTCTTTCACAAAAGTCCTCATAGACCTTTAAGGTGAATTTTGCGCAATCGATCTATTCACAAGACGACAAGTATTGAAATAATATAGCAACTAGTATATTTTTTTACGTGTGAGTAAACTCTCTGTTCATTTTATTGAATTCGCAAATTTATCGTCTTTCACAAAAGTCCTCATAGACCTTTAAGGTGAATTTTGCGCAATCGATCTATTCACAAGACGACAAGCATTGAAATAATATAGTAACTAGCATATTTTTTTACGTGTCAGTAAAATCTCTGTTCATTTTATTGAATTCGCAAATTTTTCGTCTTTCACAAAAGTCCTCATAGACCATTCAAGGTGAATTTTGCGCAATCGATCTATTCACAAGACGACAAGCATTGAAATAATATAGTATCTAGTATATTTTTTTACCTGTCAGTGAAATCTCTGTTCATTTTATTGAATTCGCAAATTTATCGTCTTTCACAAAAGTCCTCATAGACCTTTAAGGTGAATTTTGCGCAATCGATCTATTCACAAGACGACAAGCATTGAAATAATATAGTAACTAGTATATTTTTTTACGTGTCAGTGAAATCTCTGTTCATTTTATTGAATTCGCAAATTTTTCGTCTTTCACAAAAGTCCTCATAGACCATTCAAGGTGAATTTTGCGCAATCGATCTATTCACAAGAGGACAAGTATTGAAATAATATAGCAACTAGTATATTTTTTTACGTGTGAGTAAACTCTCTGTTCATTTTATTGAATTCGCAAATTTTTCGTCTTTCACAAAAGTCCTCATAGACCTTTAAGGTGAATTTTGCGCAATCGATCTTTTCACAAGACGACAAGTATTGAAATAATATAGCAACTAGTATATTTTTTTACGTGTCAGTGAAATCTCTGTTCATTTTATTGAATTCGCAAATTTTTCGTCTTTCACAAAAGTCCTCATAGACCATTCAAGGTGAATTTTGCGCAATCGATCTATTCACAAGACGACAAGTATTGAAATAATATAGCAACTAGTATATTTTTTTACGTGTGAGTAAACTCTCTGTTCATTTTATTGAATTCGCAAATTTTTCGTCTTTCACAAAAGTCCTCATAGACCTTTAAGGTGAATTTTGCGCAATCGATCTTTTCACAAGACGACAAGTATTGAAATAATATAGCAACTAGTATATTTTTTTACGTGTGAGTAAACTCTCTGTTCATTTTATTGAATTCGCAAATTTTTCGTCTTTCACAAAAGTCCTCATAGACCTTTAAGGTGAATTTTGCGCAATCGATCTATTCACAAGACGACAAGTATTGAAATAATATAGCAACTAGTATATTTTTTTACGTGTGAGTAAACTCTCTGTTCATTTTATTGAATTCGCAAATTTTTCGTCTTTCACAAAAGTCCTCATAGACCTTTAAGGTGAATTTTGCGCAATCGATCTATTCACAAGACGACAAGTATTGAAATAATATAGCAACTAGTATATTTTTTTACGTGTGAGTAAACTCTCTGTTCATTTTATTGAATTCGCAAATTTATCGTCTTTCACAAAAGTCCTCATAGACCTCTAAGGTGAATTTTGCGCAATCGATCTATTCACAAGACGACAAGTATTGAAATAATATAGCAACAAGTATATTTTTTTACGTGTGAGTAAACTCTCTGTTCATTTTATTGAATTCGCAAATTTATTGTCTTTCACAAAAGTCCTCATAGACCTTTAAGGTGAATTTTGCGCAATCGATCTATTCACAAGAGGACAAGTATTGAAATAATATAGCAACTAGTATATTTTTTTACGTGTGAGTAAACTCTCTGTTCATTTTATTGAATTCGCAAATTTTTCGTCTTTCACAAAAGTCCTCATAGACCTTTAAGGTGAATTTTGCGCAATCGATCTATTCACAAGACGACAAGAATTGAAATAATATAGTAACTAGTATATTTTTTTACGTGTCAGTGAAATCTCTGTTCATTTTATTGAATTCGCAAATTTTTCATCTTTCACAAAAGTCCTCATAGACCTTTAAGGTGAATTTTGCGCAATCGATCTATTCACAAGACGACAAGCATTGAAATAATAAAGTAACTAGTATATTTTTTTACGTGTCAGTAAAATCTCTGTTCATTTTATTGATTTCGCAAATTTTTCGTCTTTCACAAAAGTCCTCATAGACCTTTAAAGTGAATTTTGCGTAATCGATCTATTCACAAGACAAGACGACAAGTATTGAAATAATATAGCAACTAGTATATTTTTTTACGTGTGAGTAAACTCTCTGTTCATTTTATTGAATTCGCAAATTTTTCGTCTTTCACAAAAGTCCTCATAGACCTTTAAGGTGAATTTTGCGCAATCGATCTATTCACAAGACGACAAGCATTGAAATAACATAGTAACTAGTATATTTTTTTACGTGTCAGTGAAATCTCTGTTCATATCATTGAATTCGCAAATTTATCGTCTTTCACAAAAGTCCTCATAGACCTTTAAGGTGAATTTTATGCAATCGATCTATTCACAAGACGACAAGTATTGAAATAATATAGCAACAAGTATATTTTTAAACGTGTCAGTAAACTCTCTGTTCATTTTATTGAATTCGCAAATTTTTCGTCTTTCACAAAAGTCCTCATAGACCTTTAAGGTGAATTTTGCGCAATCGATCTATTCACAAGACGACAAGCATTGAAATAATATAGTTACTAGTATATTTATAAACGTGTCGGTAAAATCTCTGTTCATTTTATTGAATTCGCAAATTTTTCGTCTTTCACAAAAGTCCTCATAGACCTTTAAGTTGAATTTTGCGCAATCGATCTATTCACAAGACGACAAGCATTGAAATAATATAGTAACTAGCATATTTTTTTACGTGTCAGTAAAATCTCTGTTCATTTTATTGAATTCGCAAATTTTTCGTCTTTCACAAAAGTCCTCATAGACCATTCAAGGTGAATTTTGCGCAATCGATCTATTCACAAGACGACAAGCATTGAAATAATATAGTAACTAGTATATTTTTTTACGTGTCAGTGAAATCTCTGTTCATTTTATTGAATTCGCAAATTTATCGTCTTTCACAAAAGTCCTCATAGACCTTTAAGGTGAATTTTGCGCAATCGATCTATTCACAAGACGACAAGTATTGAAATAATATAGCAACTAGTATATTTTTTTACGTGTGAGTAAACTCTCTGTTCATTTTATTGAATTCGCAAATTTTTCGTCTTTCACAAAAGTCCTCATAGACCTTTAAGGTGAATTTTGCGCAATCGATCTATTCACAAGACGACAAGTATTGAAATAATATAGCAACTAGTATATTTTTTTACGTGTGAGTAAACTCTCTGTTCATTTTATTGAATTCGCAAATTTTTCGTCTTTCACAAAAGTCCTCATAGACCTTTAAGGTGAATTTTGCGCAATCGATCTATTCACAAGACGACAAGCATTGAAATAATATAGTAACTAGTATATTTTTTTACGTGTCAGTGAAATCTCTGTTCATTTTATTGAATTCGCAAATTTATCGTCTTTCACAAAAGTCCTCATAGACCTCTAAGGTGAATTTCCGCAATCGATCTATTCACAAGACGACAAGTATTGAAATAATATAGCAACTAGTATTTTTTTTTACGTGTGAGTAAACTCTCTGTTCATTTTATTGAATTCGCAAATTTATCGTCTTTCACAAAAGTCCTCATAGACCTTTAAGGTGAATTTTGCGCAATCGATCTATTCACAAGACGACAAGTATTGAAATAATATAGCAACTAGTATATTTTTTTACGTGTGAGTAAACTCTCTGTTCATTTTATTGAATTCGCAAATTTATCGTCTTTCACAAAAGTCCTCATAGACCTTTAAGGTGAATTTTGCGCAATCGATCTATTCACAAGAGGACAAGTATTGAAATAATATAGCAACTAGTATATTTTTTTACGTGTGAGTAAA
Organism: Neocloeon triangulifer; assembly: GCF_031216515.1. Classification (NCBI taxonomy): domain Eukaryota; kingdom Metazoa; phylum Arthropoda; class Insecta; order Ephemeroptera; family Baetidae; genus Neocloeon; species Neocloeon triangulifer. The sequence goes on along the minus strand of NW_026775555.1, from coordinate 1,215,722 downwards.
CTCTCTGTTCATTTTATTGAATTCGCAAATTTTTCGTCTTTCACAAAAGTCCTCATAGACCTTTAAGGTGAATTTTGCGCAATCGATCTATTCACAAGACGACAAGCATTGAAATAATATAGTAACTAGTATATTTTTTTACGTGTGAGTAAAATCTCTGTTCATTTTATTGAATTCGCAAATTTTTCGTCTTTCACAAAAGTCCTCATAGACCTTTAAGGTGAATTTTGCGCAATCGATCTATTCACAAGACGACAAGCATTGAAATAACATAGTAACTAGTATATTTTTTTACGTGTCAGTGAAATCTCTGTTCATATCATTGAATTCGCAAATTTATCGTCTTTCACAAAAGTCCTCATAGACCTTTAAGGTGAATTTTGCGCAATCGATCTATTCACAAGACGACAAGTATTGAAATAATATAGCAACAAGTATATTTTTAAACGTGTCAGTAAACTCTTTGTTCATTTTATTGAATTCGCAAATTTTTCGTCTTTCACAAAAGTCCTCATAGACCTTTAAGGTGAATTTTGCGCAATCGATCTATTCACAAGACGACAAGCATTGAAATAATATAGTAACTAGTATATTTATAAACGTGTCGGTAAAATCTCTGTTCATTTTATTGAATTCGCAAATTTTTCGTCTTTCACAAAAGTCCTCATAGACCTTTAAGTTGAATTTTGCGCAATCGATCTATTCACAAGACGACAAGCATTGAAATAATATAGTAACTAGCATATTTTTTTACGTGTCAGTAAAATCTCTGTTCATTTTATTGAATTCGCAAATTTTTCGTCTTTCACAAAAGTCCTCATAGACCATTCAAGGTGAATTTTGCGCAATCGATCTATTCACAAGACGACAAGCATTGAAATAATATAGTAACTAGTATATTTTTTTACGTGTCAGTGAAATCTCTGTTCATTTTATTGAATTCGCAAATTTATCGTCTTTCACAAAAGTCCTCATAGACCTTTAAGGTGAATTTTGCGCAATCGATCTATTCACAAGACGACAAGCATTGAAATAATATAGTAACTAGTATATTTTTTTACGTGTCAGTGAAATCTCTGTTCATTTTATTGAATTCGCAAATTTATCGTCTTTCACAAAAGTCCTCATAGACCTCTAAGGTGAATTTCCGCAATCGATCTATTCACAAGACGACAAGTATTGAAATAATATAGCAACTAGTATTTTTTTTTACGTGTGAGTAAACTCTCTGTTCATTTTATTGAATTCGCAAATTTATCGTCTTTCACAAAAGTCCTCATAGACCTCTAAGGTGAATTTCCGCAATCGATCTATTCACAAGACGGCAAGTATTGAAATAATATAGCAACTAGTATTTTTTTTTACGTGTGAGTAAACTCTCTGTTCATTTTATTGAATTCGCAAATTTATCGTCTTTCACAAAAGTCCTCATAGACCTTTAAGGTGAATTTTGCGCAATCGATCTATTCACAAGACGACAAGTATTGAAATAATATAGCAACTAGTATATTTTTTTACGTGTGAGTAAACTCTCTGTTCATTTTATTGAATTCGCAAATTTATCGTCTTTCACAAAAGTCCTCATAGACCTTTAAGGTGAATTTTGCGCAATCGATCTATTCACAAGAGGACAAGTATTGAAATAATATAGCAACTAGTATATTTTTTTACGTGTGAGTAAACTCTCTGTTCATTTTATTGAATTCGCAAATTTTTCGTCTTTCACAAAAGTCCTCATAGACCTTTAAGGTGAATTTTGCGCAATCGATCTATTCACAAGACGACAAGCATTGAAATAATATAGTAACTAGTATATTTTTTTACGTGTGAGTAAAATCTCTGTTCATTTTATTGAATTCGCAAATTTTTCGTCTTTCACAAAAGTCCTCATAGACCTTTAAGGTGAATTTTGCGCAATCGATCTATTCACAAGACGACAAGCATTGAAATAACATAGTAACTAGTATATTTTTTTACGTGTCAGTGAAATCTCTGTTCATATCATTGAATTCGCAAATTTATCGTCTTTCACAAAAGTCCTCATAGACCTTTAAGGTGAATTTTGCGCAATCGATCTATTCACAAGACGACAAGTATTGAAATAATATAGCAACAAGTATATTTTTAAACGTGTCAGTAAACTCTCTGTTCATTTTATTGAATTCGCAAATTTTTCGTCTTTCACAAAAGTCCTCATAGACCTTTAAGGTGAATTTTGCGCAATCGATCTATTCACAAGACGACAAGCATTGAAATAATATAGTAACTAGTATATTTATAAACGTGTCGGTAAAATCTCTGTTCATTTTATTGAATTCGCAAATTTTTCGTCTTTCACAAAAGTCCTCATAGACCTTTAAGTTGAATTTTGCGCAATCGATCTATTCACAAGACGACAAGCATTGAAATAATATAGTAACTAGCATATTTTTTTACGTGTCAGTAAAATCTCTGTTCATTTTATTGAATTCGCAAATTTTTCGTCTTTCACAAAAGTCCTCATAGACCATTCAAGGTGAATTTTGCGCAATCGATCTATTCACAAGACGACAAGCATTGAAATAATATAGTAACTAGTATATTTTTTTACGTGTCAGTGAAATCCCTGTTCATTTTATTGAATTCGCAAATTTATCGTCTTTCACAAAAGTCCTCATAGACCTTTAAGGTGAATTTTGCGCAATCGATCTATTCACAAGACGACAAGTATTGAAATAATATAGCAACTAGTATATTTTTTTACGTGTGAGTAAACTCTCTGTTCATTTTATTGAATTCGCAAATTTTTCGTCTTTCACAAAAGTCCTCATAGACCTTTAAGGTGAATTTTGCGCAATCGATCTATTCACAAGACGACAAGTATTGAAATAATATAGCAACTAGTATATTTTTTTACGTGTGAGTAAACTCTCTGTTCATTTTATTGAATTCGCAAATTTTTCGTCTTTCGCAAAAGTCCTCATAGACCTTTAAGGTGAATTTTGCGCAATCGATCTATTCACAAGACGACAAGTATTGAAATAATATAGCAACTAGTATATTTTTTTACGTGTGAGTAAACTCTCTGTTCATTTTATTGAATTCGCAAATTTTTCGTCTTTCACAAAAGTCCTCATAGACCTTTAAGGTGAATTTTGCGCAATCGATCTATTCACAAGACGACAAGCATTGAAATAATATAGTAACTAGTATATTTTTTTACGTGTCAGTGAAATCTCTGTTCATTTTATTGAATTCGCAAATTTATCGTCTTTCACAAAAGTCCTCATAGACCTCTAAGGTGAATTTCCGCAATCGATCTATTCACAAGACGACAAGTATTGAAATAATATAGCAACTAGTATTTTTTTTTACGTGTGAGTAAACTCTCTGTTCATTTTATTGAATTCGCAAATTTATCGTCTTTCACAAAAGTCCTCATAGACCTTTAAGGTGAATTTTGCGCAATCGATCTATTCACAAGACGACAAGTATTGAAATAATATAGCAACTAGTATATTTTTTTACGTGTGAGTAAACTCTCTGTTCATTTTATTGAATTCGCAAATTTATCGTCTTTCACAAAAGTCCTCATAGACCTTTAAGGTGAATTTTGCGCAATCGATCTATTCACAAGAGGACAAGTATTGAAATAATATAGCAACTAGTATATTTTTTTACGTGTGAGTAAACTCTCTGTTCATTTTATTGAATTCGCAAATTTTTCGTCTTTCACAAAAGTCCTCATAGACCTTTAAGGTGAATTTTGCGCAATCGATCTATTCACAAGACGACAAGCATTGAAATAATATAGTAACTAGTATATTTTTTTACGTGTCAGTGAAATCTCTGTTCATTTTATTGAATTCGCAAATTTTTCGTCTTTCACAAAAGTCCTCATAGACCTTTAAGGTGAATTTTGCGCAATCGATCTATTCACAAGACGACAAGTATTGAAATAATATAGCAACAAGTATATTTTTAAACGTGTCAGTAATCTCTCTGTTCATTTTATTGAATTCGCAAATTTTTCGTCTTTCACAAAAGTCCTCATAGACCTTTAAGGTGAATTTTGCGCAATCGATCTATTCACAAGACGACAAGCATTGAAATAATATAGTAACTAGTATATTTTTAAACGTGTCAGTAAAATCTCTGTTCATTTTATTGAATTCGCAAATTTTTCGTCTTTCACAAAAGTCCTCATAGACCTTTAAGGTGAATTTTGCGCAATCGATCTATTCACAAGACGACAAGTACTGAAATAATATTGCAACTAGTATATTTTTTTACGTGTGAGTATACTCTCTGTTCATTTTATTGAATTCGCAAATTTTTCGTCTTAAACAAAAGTCCTCATAGACCTCAAAGGTGAATTTTGCGCAATCGATCTATTCACAAGACGACAAGCATTGAAATAATATAGCAACTAGTATATTTTTTTACGTGTGAGTAAACTCTCTGTTCATTTTATTGAATTCGCAAATTTTTCGTCTTTCACAAATGTCCTCATAGACCTTTAAGGTGAATTTTGCGCAATCGATCTTTTCACAAGACGACAAGTATTGAAATTATATAGCAACTAGTATATTTTTTTACGTGTGAGTAAACTCTCTGTTCATTTTATTGAATTCGCAAATTTTTCGTCTTTCACAAAAGTTCTCATAGACCTTTAAGGTGAATTTTGCGCAATCGATCTATTCACAAGACGACAAGTATTGAAATAATATAGCAACAAGTATATTTTTAATCGTGTCAGTAAACTCTCTGTTCATTTTATTGAATTCGCAAATTTTTCGTCTTTCACAAAAGTTCTCATAGACCTTTAAGGTGAATTTTGCGCAATCGATCTTTTCACAAGACGACAAGTATTGAAATAATATAGCAACTAGTATATTTTTTTACGTGTGAGTAAACTCTCTGTTCATTTTATTGAATTCGCAAATTTTTCGTCTTTCACAAAAGTCCTCATAGACCTTTAAGGTGAATTTTGCGCAATCGATCTATTCACAAGACGACAAGCATTGAAATAATATAGTAACTAGTATATTTTTTTACGTGTCAGTGAAATCTCTGTTCATTTTATTGAATTCGCAAATTTATCGTCTTTCACAAAAGTCCTCATAGACCTCTAAGGTGAATTTCCGCAATCGATCTATTCACAAGACGACAAGTATTGAAATAATATAGCAACTAGTATTTTTTTTTACGTGTGAGTAAACTCTCTGTTCATTTTATTGAATTCGCAAATTTATCGTCTTTCACAAAAGTCCTCATAGACCTTTAAGGTGAATTTTGCGCAATCGATCTATTCACAAGACGACAAGTATTGAAATAATATAGCAACTAGTATATTTTTTTACGTGTGAGTAAACTCTCTGTTCATTTTATTGAATTCGCAAATTTATCGTCTTTCACAAAAGTCCTCATAGACCTTTAAGGTGAATTTTGCGCAATCGATCTATTCACAAGAGGACAAGTATTGAAATAATATAGCAACTAGTATATTTTTTTACGTGTGAGTAAACTCTCTGTTCATTTTATTGAATTCGCAAATTTTTCGTCTTTCACAAAAGTCCTCATAGACCTTTAAGGTGAATTTTGCGCAATCGATCTATTCACAAGACGACAAGCATTGAAATAATATAGTAACTAGTATATTTTTTTACGTGTCAGTGAAATCTCTGTTCATTTTATTGAATTCGCAAATTTTTCGTCTTTCACAAAAGTCCTCATAGACCTTTAAGGTGAATTTTGCGCAATCGATCTATTCACAAGACGACAAGTATTGAAATAATATAGCAACAAGTATATTTTTAAACGTGTCAGTAATCTCTCTGTTCATTTTATTGAATTCGCAAATTTTTCGTCTTTCACAAAAGTCCTCATAGACCTTTAAGGTGAATTTTGCGCAATCGATCTATTCACAAGACGACAAGCATTGAAATAATATAGTAACTAGTATATTTTTAAACGTGTCAGTAAAATCTCTGTTCATTTTATTGAATTCGCAAATTTTTCGTCTTTCACAAAAGTCCTCATAGACCTTTAAGGTGAATTTTGCGCAATCGATCTATTCACAAGACGACAAGTACTGAAATAATATTGCAACTAGTATATTTTTTTACGTGTGAGTATACTCTCTGTTCATTTTATTGAATTCGCAAATTTTTCGTCTTAAACAAAAGTCCTCATAGACCTCAAAGGTGAATTTTGCGCAATCGATTTATTCACAAGACGACAAGCATTGAAATAATATAGCAACTAGTATATTTTTTTACGTGTGAGTAAACTCTCTGTTCATTTTATTGAATTCGCAAATTTTTCGTCTTTCACAAATGTCCTCATAGACCTTTAAGGTGAATTTTGCGCAATCGATCTTTTCACAAGACGACAAGTATTGAAATTATATAGCAACTAGTATATTTTTTTACGTGTGAGTAAACTCTCTGTTCATTTTATTGAATTCGCAAATTTTTCGTCTTTCACAAAAGTTCTCATAGACCTTTAAGGTGAATTTTGCGCAATCGATCTATTCACAAGACGACAAGTATTGAAATAATATAGCAACAAGTATATTTTTAAACGTGTCAGTAAACTCTCTGTTCATTTTATTGAATTCGCAAATTTTTCGTCTTTCACAAAAGTCCTTATAGACCTTTAAGGTGGATTTTTGCGCAATAGATCTATTCACAAGACGACAAAGTATTGAAATAATATAGCAACTAGTATTTATTTTAAGGTGGGAAAAAACTATCAGTTCATTTTATTTAATTTGCAAACTTAAACTGAAACGGTGAAGAATGTTGGATTTTTTAAAAGGAAAGATTAAACGGGAATAAGCCGGCTGGCCGACTGATCGACCGGACGTACATCTTTTCTTTGGGCACACTCTCGCTTGACAAATGGTCGGTTGGTAATCGGCTTACTTTTTTAACGCTGCTCGCTCCGTCAATTTCCATGTACCTGCCGCTCTTCATCTTTCAATCTTACAAAAGTTTAGGGAGAACATTGAAAAAGCTGCAACGATTAAATTGAAATAAGCGCGACATAAAAATTTTCATATCCAGAAGTCGATTTTTTCAGGCGTTTAATTTCGTTCTCAAAATTAGAGACGGTGACGTAGTCAAAAAGCTGCCGGGGCATTTTGTACTCGGACACACAGTTGCTGCTTTGTAGAGAGATGTGATGATGTTTTTGATAGCGATCTGTATAAATGCAGCGCCCAACTCGCCTCCTGACAGGCAAGGTCGTTTCTTATGACAGAGGATCTTGATTCTCGAGAAGAAAAAATTATGTTGCCAGCTCAGTCACCAGTGCTCACTCTTTATGTGCCTTGCTGCTCCCTGAAATAAAAATCGTACCTCAATTCATATATTATTATGAGCGCATCGTGTTCTGCGCTCTTGTCTTGCTTGTTTCGCAGTTTTGTGAGAGCTTTCCTTATTGCACAAGCAGCATATTTTCAATTTTAGGTAGAGGGAAATAAATATATTTAAACGATAGAACTGTTACAGAATTTAAACTAAGTGCATCCTGATCTAACAAATAATAATTTTTTTTTTTTAATATTAGTTCCTTTTAATTTCATTTGTAATGAATTCCAAAAATAATGTTATTATTTTGGTAAATTAAATATGTTTTGGAACTACTTTCAGAGATTTGCATTTTAAATTTATTTTCTGATTTCTTTTAATTACCAAATTTTTATTATATTTTTGGCATTAAACGGAAAAATTTTTGATCTAACTATTTGCTTTTGCCTGATTTTTAATTTAACTGCACATTTCAACATTTAAAAAATTATGTTCTATACGTTTAATGAACTAAGTCAAGGGCGGGCAAGGGTTTGGAAAATTTAATCGTTCTATTTTGATCTTCAGTGCTTTTTGATACAACAGGCAACAGACAAAAATTAGAGTTTTTTCAACGAAGATGAAAAAAAAGGAAATAGAAAATTATTCCTTTCAAAAGTAATTTTATAAGTGTTGCACGAATAATTGAATAATTTTGAATGAGGCTTCAACGATTTTGCAAGTTTAAATTATATCTGCTAGCACCAAGGAAAGTGCGCCAAGGCATCAGAGTAGAGATGATCTTGGAAGCAAAATTTTGGCGTAAAATCGCAATTTGATTCCAAGCAGTCACGATCATCACGCAGTGGGAAAAAAATTAATAATATAGCTGAGGTTAATTTCGCGTCCCACGGACCCTCTAAAATTTGCAAACGCGCTTCTCCAGTTTTGTTTCACTGAATCAATTTTGAGTGAGCATAATCTTAAAATTTATTTAAGGCAACTGTCATAAAACTTGAATGAAAACATGTTTATTTTTTTTTTTAAATTTTTTATATAATAATATAGATGATAATAACAAGATTTCTTCTTCATTTTTGCCTAAAACAGTATTGTTCAGGATTTTTCCCATGCTCTGATGCGAGTTTCTTTTTTATTTAAAAAAAATGTGATGTGCCGAAGAGGCATATTTCACAGCAATTTTTTTTTTATTTTCTTCAACTTTTCAAAATTTTCTATCAAAGGAAATGCACATGTGTAATAGTTGCTCAACTAATGGGCACTACTTTTTGAATAGAGATCTCCTTTTCTTGAATATGCCCGTTGCATTTGTATTATGAAAAGGCGGATAGGGAGGCTGTGAGAGCGGCGCGCGGCGCCTTTGATGTTTTCTTCCATTTGGACAGCTTAAAGATTTGCTGCTACACATAGAGCGAATCCGCAGGTGGGAAGTGGAACCGAAAATAATACGCTTATTCTCAGCCAGTCAGGTGATCTTGATAAAGATGTTTTCTCAAAAAATTTCAGCACGCTGGATCGATTTTGTTGCTTTCCTACGGCACATGGCGTTGCCGCGCGCGTTATTTCTCTGTTTGTTTCTTTCACTCTCTGATGTTCTTCTTGACAGTTTTACTGCCTTTTTCTCTTAACGAAGCCGAGTTTAATGAGCAACAGCGGATACCTGACGCTCCTAATGAGCTGCAGAGAAGATTGCTGCAACTCTCAATCGAAAAAGATGCTGTTGAACTTGTTGCTTTTTCATTCATGATTTTTCTCAAGTAAAATTTAATCAACCCATGCATTTTTATTTTAATTTTATGGTCTTTATGACGCAAGGTTTTAAATTTTAAATTTCGACTCTTACATATAAATATATAATCTTGATTTTATTATTATTATTTTTTTTATTTCACAAAAAGACAGCGTCATGAGATGCGCCAAGAAAAATTGTGAAAAAGAGGATGAAGAATAATGATTTAATTTGAGCTGGTTTTTATCTTCTGCACGAAACAAAATGTAATTTTCCCCAAGGACCAGATCATCTTTCTCTTGAAGTTTTTTCCTGGTCGTCCGGCGCAGACACGCTCGCTCGCTGCCTCTCTTTCTCTCTCCAATCTGCCAGCGTTAAATTCTTCTGCAATCTCTTATTCTGTTTTAACACCGAGTGTTGCTGAGAAGAGAACCAATTTTGTATCGCCTCTGCTTTTTTCATTTACAACTTAATCATGATCGTCGGCCGACAGACGGACGCTGCGCCCGCCACTGATTGGCTATAAAAAGTTCTGAAGGTGTGATGAATATTTTTTATATACATCTCAGCATTTTCTCTCGCACAGCATCATATATTTTATTTTATAATGGCGTGCCTGCTCTTTTCTGCTTGTTCCCGCGCGCAACAATTGATGGCTCTCGTCGAAATTTGTTATTTCGCAGCCCCTCGCGCTGCCCCTGGAAAATAATGGGGCCCAATAAATCGGACGGCGCGCAGCAAAAAAATCTCTCGCGCCTCTGCGGGGCTCTTTTTTAACGATTATATAATTTTCCCTGACGCCTCAAGGATGTAAGGATAGGTTTGTTCACGAAATTTGTTCTCGAAAATAAGCTGTTAACAGGCTGCCCTATCATTGCGTCACCGGCCCTTCTTGTTAGATTAGAATCATGAATTATTTCGGGGAGCTTTCGTGATTCGTATAATAGGCGCACTTTATTCCTTGATTTAAAACCTCAACGGCTTTGAAATCCTTTCGCGTTTTAGATTTTGTAAAACAAAATTATGAACTGAGCTGTTTTTGTAATTCTGAACGAAAAAATTACAAAATACAAACCGACTCGTAAAAATACCCACGGTAATTAAAAGAACGAAAAATAGAAATATACAGATTTAAAAAAAAAAAATGTAAAACTTTGTTCAATAGAATTAATGATTGTGCTTAGAAATTTGTTTATTTAAAGTAAATGTTAACTTTTAAGACGTTTTAACGTGGTTTTGTGCGAGAAAAACTTGACTTTAAATAATTGAATACAAACCAAAACTTATAGTATGCGAGGTAAATTTTTGCTTTAAAAACTTGATTGCATATATTAAGGTTACAAGTTTAATTATTCTAATTGAAATTTTAATTGGTAACGCTTATTAAGTGCTGATAACATGCAATGTGCCTGCATGTCTTCATCAGTTTAATGCAAGAGTGAATAAATTTCCAATTCGATTTAGCGCAGCTTTGCGTCGTGCACTGTCTCTTTGGTTGGTGCAAGTTTAATGAATAATTAAAGACGCTCTGTGTGCAACGCAAGTTGATGTCGAAAGAAACTGCACGGCTTGTATTTTCTTTCTCTTTGAATGTAATGTAACAGCAAAGAGTCGATGAAAGGGAGAAAAAATCCGTCTCTCTTTATATACACAAAGAGAGTGTCTTCAAGTCGCACTTTAATTTGCATATAACGATCTTGAAAGATTAAGCAGTCGTCTTCTTGTTTTCGCGTGCATTGCGTGAATGTTGTAATGTTTTTTATGCAGTGCGATTGTTTTGATCGTGACCGAGTCTTTTTCGATTTACAAAAGGAAAAAAGAAGAAGACGCTCGCATGTTTCACCAGCACTTTTTGTTTTGTAAAAGAGGGAAATTTCTTAAAGCCACTATTTATATTTTTTGTCACTTTTTTATAACACTTTTTTTTTAGAATAAAATTTCTTTTAAAGATTATTTGTTCAAATTTTTGTATTAAAATTTTTTTATCTTTTATAATCTAATTTTCATGTTTTATTTTCAAATTTACTTTGATGAGGTTGAATGCGTCGAGTTTATTCGCCGACATTAATTATTAGCTTTTTCTGCATGATTTGATTCGCTTGGTCGATTGAACGCGAATCGCTGCTAGACGCGGCGCATATTAAGGACAACGTTTTTTACAGGCAATTTAACTTCAATAAATATGCAAATGTATCTTGCTTGTATACGACGTATTTGGACCATTCTGTGTCGCTCGTCACAAGCAAATGCTTTTTGACAGTGTGCGTTGTGAAAATCGCGGCTGATTGTTATTTATGGCGACACATTAATGCGAGACTTGTGTATAATTCCACTCGGCCAATTTACACCAGAGCGACAAAATGCCCAACGTGTCCATTCTATATTTTTTTTTCTTTCGTGAGCAGCATCAAATTCAACCAGCGCACGTTTGTTATTCATAAAATACGTGCATTAATAATTGCCAAGATTTTTTTTTTTAGTTTTCTCAAGACGTAAAAAAGAAATTGCCCGTTTTAAAAGTTGCATAATTTTAAAAATTTGTTCACTTTCTTTTTTATTAAATATAAATTTCTTTCTCATATAAAAAAAATTAAAATCTTACATGGTAATTTTTATTTATTTTTTTATTTTTTGTTAGGGTCAGGCCAAGACAAAGTGTTGTCGGTCTGTGCCCTTTATTTAGTGGAGCAGAAGGCACCACCCAATTAATTTTTTTATATTTTTTTTTATTCTTGGGATCAACTTTATTAAAAAAAATCATCAATTGTGAAGTTTTTGATTTCATTATATTTTTCATTTTTAGGGTTAAACTATATTACAAATCATCATTTTTGCTGGCATATCCTTATTTGATGGTCCGCAAGCAAAATGATGAAAGTAAAATTTGATTTTGAAAATCAGCAACCTGGGAATCATAATTCTTCATCATAATTTAAATTGCAAATGTAGGAGACGTGAATAAGCTCCTTTGATTTTTTTAATACTCTTCAGATCCTTGCTATGTTGTTGGTATAATTTTCCAGAGCGAGAAAAGGGGCGAGCGTTATTATACATATTTTGAGTGGCGCGGCGCAACAGGTTGCTTAATAAGGGTCTTGCTATGGGCCTGCTGCGGCTTGTTGTTATTTTTTATTATGTCTTTATTTACGACGATGATGGAAGGCAGGGGCCTGTAATAAATGTGTATATTGGATATTGTGTGCTGCGTACATGCAGCTATTTGGCACCTCGCGGAGCGCGCCGTAAATAAAAACATATATACCGAGTCGAGGCTCTGGCAAAAAAAAAAAGAAATATATATATCGTGTCGGTCTGACGAATGAAAAATAGTTGATTGCACGCCGCGAAGGAAGTATACATACAATGGCTGCTGGAAAATTTATTCCTATAAGAAGAGAATCCGAGAGATAGAACGCTGCAGATATACACACGAGCGCGAAAGAGTTGCCCGTCGGTATATAACTTATGTATTTTACGTACATGCCCCCTCCCTCCCCGCGCCCACCGCTTTTTATCTTCACCTCAAATCCCTCTTTATAAGGTATGTAACAACTGGGTCCAGAATAAAGACATCCAAGCTGTCAGCATTTTTTCTCTCGCCTTCTCGTTCGCTAGCTCGGTCAGAATGGCCCAAGGCGAGTGCACGATCGCTATAAACCATTCTCTCGTGGGGATTTTGCTCCCTCGCGCGCCCAACCGATTCGGCCCCTTTGACTTTGTAGCTCGTTTGTGCTATTTGCAGGCGTTGGAATTCCTCGAGCCAATCTGCAAATTGGCTGCACATTCTGCGAAATCGCCACGGAATAGTCATGATGACCTTTCAAATTTCAAACGCTCGACTGCTCCAAAACGTACTTCATCAGAGGCCCATATGGATCTTCACTCCCTCAAAGTTATAAACATAATTGAGAAGCTTTTAATTTAATTTTCCGTCTTATTGAGAATTAATGTTTTTGTGGTTAGTCAAAATTTTTAAGTTTTATTTTAAAATTCACAAAAGCGTGCAATAAAAAATTTATTTGCCTGATGGTCTTATTTATTTTGTTTTAAATGCCAGATCAAAAGTTTTGTTTCGAGTATTATTGAAAGAAATAATGTTTTCTTAAGAAAAAGAAATCTTCCTACGCTTGTAACTATAAAATTTAGTGTGGCCGCCGCAAAAACAATTATCGGAGATTGCGATCAGTTGAGAGCGTGAGACCAAAATTTATATCGGCACCTCTGTGTTGGTGTGACGCCAAATCAGTTTTGCTCCTTCTTTTTCGCCGGCGCTTTTGTGACTGCTGCAGAGTTGTAAATAAACGTCCAACAGCAGACAAAAAGAAAAAAATAATTCCGCGGCCGAACGCTGAATGAGATTCTGCGCGGCCGCTTTTTGCCTCGGAACGATTTTTCTCCTTGCGCGAGCTGCACCTTTTTGTCTCTCGGCTGCGGTAATAAAGTTGTAATGAAGCCATTCTCATTCCATAATCGTGCTCGTTTCCCAGAATTCGGCGCAATGCGCGCGGTGCCCATTGTCAAGAGCTAGCGCAACATAAAAAATACCAAAACGCGGGCCGACGAGTTTCCTCTCCAGCCATAAGCAACAACAAAAGCCAACGCGCGGTGAAAAATAACAAAAACGACGACCTTTTTGAAAGAATTGAAGGAAGAGACCCTCTTTTGAAAACGAAAGTCACAAACATTATAAATGGTGCAGCGCTATTTCCGTGCAGGGAGTCTCTCCTCTGAATGGAAGATGACGCTTTTCCACGTCGTTATGGAGCTGTAATCACTCTCCGCTAGTTAGCACCTGAAGAGCCACTGAAAAAGTCGGTAAATATTTGACGTGAGAAAACAGACTCAAATATTTGCCGACGCCGTTAATCGAGCTGACACCGACCAAACACTTAATCAGAGCCTCTTTAAGAATAAAAGTGTACATTAAAATTTAAACAAAAATCAACAACCCGGTCGGAAAATTGGCATTTTTTTTTCTTATTCGTATTTTTATTAAATTTTAAAAGGTAAAAAACACCAAGAAAGTTTTGATGACTTTGAATGTTTGATTATTTATAGCATGTCATTCGATCTTCCCTCTTTTGGCTCGACAGGAACGGTTCAAATGCTTTTTTGCTGTGTACGTGCCAATTGTTTGAGTTCATATCTTTTTTACGTGTTCATCTCTAGCCTGTCGATCAATCTCTGTAACCGCTCATATCCGCGTGTCCCCTTTTTTGCGTGGCGCGCATGATGCGTTTTATCTCGTTGCGATCGAGTGTCGACAAGAGCTTTTCGTGATATGCGTCTCTTCTCTTTGTTTCTCTCTGCTGCGCGCGGCACAAATCTCTGCATCTCTCAACACAGAACTAATAAAGGATACCGCACACGTGGTGGCTGCGGTGATCAATGGGCGAGTGACAGGATGATATCACCTCAAAGGTCAACCCAATCACCGCCGGCGGACCCCACGCATCAGTTTTGTAATTGAGCCACGATCTACTCAAAACATCTTTTGGTTATTCTTTATTGGAATCATTCTTTTTATTTTAAATGATTTTTAATTAAATTTTTTCCACAAAATTTCCAAACTGAATATCAATTAAAAAAAAATTAAACTATATTAAATTAAAATAAAAACAGAATTGGCAATGGAATGATTGCAGTTCATTAAATTTTTAATAATTTGACATTTTAGTAACAATGCATTAATTTAAACACTGACATTTATGGAATAAAAAGTGTCTATTTTTTATATAAATAAAATCAAGAAAGGATAAATTTAAAAAAAGCTTAGGTGACATTTAATTGTCAACATATATTTATTTTCAATCAGAGAGCAAAAAATAAAATGCTTTGCATTCCATTTCGAAATCCAAACAATAGTGGAATGACTTGCGCCGACCAAAACGTAACGCACTTTATTGTTCTCACAGCGCGCAGCATCCCAAAAAAGATAAAAGGGCGCGCGTTGCTCTTTATATTATTAATTCATGATGTTTGTCAGCACAAACTTGTTTTTTGTAAACTCGCTCCGTCGACCTCATTATAATAAAAGTGCATTGGAAATGAATTCATTCTTATTCTTGCAGGTTCTTTTCTCGACGGTGGAGCTGTTTCTCAATCGATGTCAATGCCTTGCTGCTCTTGAAGAGATAGAGGCATATGTAAAATAAATCGTGTGCTCAGAACAATGCGTCGCGCTAATAAAATGAATGGCTGCTCTGCTCAGCCAAGCCCATTTAATATTCAGCTCTATTGAATCCAACGCAAGCAAGCACGCCCGTCCGTCTCTCTTTTGCTCTTCCACTTCGACAGCACACAATGAAATCTTTAATTCGGTCAGCTCTTCGATGCTGCGATTTCGTGTCATTTGCGTGATCTATTATTTAGGTTTCACTGGCCGACAATAGCAGAATTAAGGGCGCTCCTTCAAAGCGACAACAAAGGCAAATAAAACAATTAGGCGTTGCTAAAAAAAACGATGAAAGTTTTGTTTGAAGAAGTTGACACTCGAGGAGATGATCATGGAAATGAAGATTCGGGCTTTTCCTCGTTGCAAAAAATTGTTTTTTATTCAAAAACAAACGGCTCTACCAGTTTCGGTCACGGTCTGCGACCCTATTTCATGAGCAAACGCGCTGCTCGCTGACTAATACAAGAAATAGATTCTTGTATTAGTCAGCGAGCAGCGCGTTTGCTCATGAAATAGGGTCGCAGACCGTGACCGAAACTGGTAGAGCCGTTTGTTTTTGAATAAAAAACAATTTTTTGCAACGAGGAAAAGCCCGAATCTTCATTTCCATGAAAGTTTTGATTAAACTCACTTATATTTTTTTACGCCACATAAAATTTAATAAATTTTTCATATTGGAAGCTTCAAAAATAATATTACGCAATTTTTATTACTATTCTTTAAACTAATAATTATTAATTTATTTATTCTCGTTGAATTTTTCAATTATCTGTGTAGATGACCTGCTCTCCTCAGGGGAAGAGCGTGTTGCATAACTTTGCCTGCAGTTTATACGTTTTTTTTTCTCAATTTTTTGTACAGTCACAGTGCAGAGATTGCGTGGTATTAAAATGTTAAGGTTTTTTATATCAATTTTTATTACATCTTTAATTCTTATATTATTATTTTAATATAATTTTGAAAGAAGCATCTCGAGTGATTCGCAAGGTTAATCTTGAAATTAAATTCCATAAATTTTCAAACCGTTTATGTTGTTGAAGATCATCGTTTCAGTTTAATTTGAATATTATGTCATAAGTTTAATAGCCTCTTTTGAATCACTTATGCCGCTTATAAAGGATATAAAATATAATATAAAATGTTTAAAAAAAAAGCTGATTTGCATTTTGAGAACCGTTTCCGAGAATGAAAACAGGAGCGTGATTAAAAGGTATTTAATTCAAAACGCTATAAAAAAGAACCGATCGGCGAGATCTAACTTAATTAATGAGAGGACGCACCTATTAAACGGCAATAAAAAGATGTGTAAGGCAATTACAGCGCGGCGCGTACGTAATGTATATAAAAATTACGTGAATTTCTTTATTACAAACGGTGGACCGCGCAGCTTGAGCAGCAGCGAAAGAGAGGTAGGGATGAGGACTTGAGGAGATGGCAACGTCCGAGCGGCGGCGGGCGGAGCTTGGCTGCTGTCAGGCCTCACAACTCAATTCCGCCGCCGCGCCACCGAGCATAAGATGAGAGGCGCTTGTTCGGGAAGGAGCCCGTTTCTCAGTCTCTCTCTCGTTCGGTGATGTGCCCTCTTTCCCCGAGCCACCCTTGACCTGACTCGGCCCTCGACCGACGCTCCATCCGAGGTATGTCATTCCACCTTACCACATTTTTTTATTTTGATCACTCGCTGCGCTTTTTAAATTTTTTTAGGGAGGTATCTTGCAATTTTCTTAAATATTTCAGTTCAAGAAACAGTTTGTGCAGAATGAAATTTTACTGAGTTTATTTCATAATTTAATATTTAATTGTAATAACTTGGGATTTTTCCAAACTCCAGATCCAAAGTGGAACCATATTTCTTTACTTAATTTCAGGTCCAATCTTGAGCATAATTTATACATTTCCATTTTGAAGTATCTCTTTAAAATGCCAAATTTATTCGCCTGAAAAGGTTGTGCCTGTCCAAAATTCCAAAAGACGCCTCTGAATCCGCACATTGTACATTATTTTTTACAAGCCGGGGCCATTATGCAGCAGCTTCGTGCGCGTCCATTAAGCAACATATAAAAATTGTTCTCTTGGAAATTCTCGGAGGAAAGTGCGCGGCTCTCGTGTATATTGAGACATTACCGGCGCTGCACGACAGGTTTATGACGCCTGTGCGCACATACTATGGAAAAATAATGCTTGTACCTGAAGCAGAATATTTACGTACGTGACTCTCAATTTAATGACCCCTACTCCGCGAATCGTAATCATTTAATTGCTGCCTTCGTTGTTCGCCAAAAGCAAAAAAAAAAAAAATAACTGTGTTGCATGCACGATGCGCGCGCGCGATTTTTTCTGTGTATATTTTGAAACTGGATACTGAGAAAAACAAGCGCGACCGCGTGGGCCTTTCAGTGCAGTGTCGCCCACCACCTGTGCTGCGCTCCAAGCTGATCGGCAGCGCAATTTTCCCCTCATTTTGCTCCGATAATGATGATGATGAGTGCGCGCCAGGCATGTTCCGATATAAGGTCTCTCTCAGGTTATATTCTCTGAGTGAGATTTTCACTTGATTAAGCTGGTTTGTCCCCCCGTGGATTTATGGCGTTTGTTTTATGTGCGATATTTATCTTATTTTGCGAAAACTCCAACTTTATTTATAACCAGCACTGCCGGTGTTAAGGACGCGTGAGATTTAAAACTGGATAAATCAGCATCAGCGCGCGCACAAGTTACTCTTTAATCCCTCCAAAGGGAATGTGAGAGGGACATTAAATTTGCCTCTGTAGCGAAGCTGGAAGATTCTCAAAAGTGCTCAAAAATATCATTGTATGGATAAAGAAAAATCAAAAAAAATTAAAAAAAAAAATGTATGCAGCATTTGCTTCAGGTGAACTGTGCAAAGCGGCTTGCCAATAAAAAACACAAAATTTTAAAAGAGTTGAGAAAATCAGGTGGGTAAACTTTTGATGCACAATGGAAATAATTATTTACATTTTTTCGCCGTCACCCAGACCACTGCAAGAGTTCAAAGTTAATTGGTCACAATTTAAAACAAAATCTGCTTATCAAAATTTAAAGGTTCGTAACGATTAGATTTTTCTATCAGAAAATTAAAAACTTTTGAAAATTTTCTTGGCAGCTTAACATTTGGCTACTAAAATAAAAAATTATGATGGTCAAATTTTATAACCAGTATCGAGTATTTTTTTACTCTCTCAGGCGATAAAAACACTTTCTCGCAGAGATACAGAAGACAGAAAGAAAATAAAGTAATTTGGAAGCTTCTCAATTTTTTTATGTTTTTGCGGAAAAGATGCGAAAAAAATTAAATTGTTTATTATGGTTTTTAAATGGATGAAAAACCACCGAAATACGATAATGATTATTATTTTTTTTATGATTTATTTGGGCAACCAATTTTGAAAATTAAAGCTTTAAATTTTTTGCTAATATTTAGGAAAACTTATTATTCCAAGGACAATTTTTATTATTTTAATTAGGAAGGTGTGTAACCATGACGTTTAAAAACATCTAGCCAACACATGAAATTTATCCTACGACCACTATATTGACTTTCAAAAAAAAGATCTATACACATGTTTAAAAATCCGTATGTTGCGCATGAATTAATTAATAATAAATAATGCATTAATTAATTTCTTTTTATTCAGTTTAATCTTTTCATTATTCGTATAATTCTCTTTTCACCTTCATGAGATCCTTTTGAAAAGATATACTGTCCCAGTTCTCTTGCATAAATAGATTCAAAAGCTCTTGCAAGTTAAATCAGATTAAATAAAAGTTAAATATTAGTTTCAAAGAATTTTTTTTTCAATTTGCAGTAAAATGGTCCTTATCTTCTCACCCTTTCTTGTTTTTGAATATCATTTAATCCGTTCTTCTGTTCGTACGTAATCGTTATGCGCACACTCAAGTTATGGTCGTTTTAAAACAGCGCGGCACTCATTAAACACGAAGGAATATCGCATTCCTTGATCTCGTATTTTTATATTTAATAATCTATGCGCGCCGCGAGAGATGTTCACATCTTCGTCTGCTCACACGTCCTCCCCGTGCAGGCAGCGTCCGTCGTAAAAACGCTCTTCGTTTTCCCAGCAAGGCTGGTGCTGCGCGTCTCTCTCTCGAACCAGCACAATCTCAAGTTACTTGTGCATCTGCATCTCGTTGTTCTCCTGCAGCATTTCTCCGGCATATGGTCTCGCATGACATCTTAAGCATCAGGGCTTTTTATATATCCCTTAAGCCCGGCTAAAAAAATCTCCTAAGTCGCTTTTCATGTCTTGGATTTCCACCCCGCACGCCTTTCGCAATTTATCCATAAAAGAATAAAAATATAAAGAAACAAGAGTGAGCCTCCCCTATTGGAAAAGAAATCCCAAGGTTATTTCTGTCGCCTGGAAAATGAAATTTATGAGCGGTGTGGATAATTGATGAACCGCGGCTGGGCGGAAAGGGGTGCACGTAAAAAGTTTATAAAAGATCCGTTCTATAATGAAGTCGTCTCGTTTCAGAGCCGAGAGGGCGGCTAATTCACCTCCAGACGATTAGTTTTCGGATTTCGTGGTGCCTGCGAGCGCGGTTATCTGTCGACGGAATCGTTTCTTCCTTTGGGAAGGGCATTCGGAATGAATCGGTGCTTTTTCAAACATTCCTTTTAGGCCTTTTGACTTGTTGACTCATTTATTTACCTGCGCGTTAATTTCTAGTTTGTCTACGCACATTTCAAGATGAAGAAGTATTTAAAAAAATGTTCTTTTTGAACCAAAATTTTAAATTTACTTTTTAAATTAAGGTCTAAAAAGGTTTTCATGGCGTACAGAAAGTTTTTATGTCGTTGTTGCAGGATCTTATCCACAAATATTTCCAATAACGTTTTTATGAGCACACTTATATTCTACAATAAATTTATAATAGAAACTTCAGTATTCTCTGCCCAAATACACAATAATTCAACAAAACATACATAAAATTTGGTAATTTAAAAGGGGAGAAGATAAAACAATAAATAATTTGCTATGCTTTTTTACAAGAAAATTTTTTTAACGATTTTAGATAAATTACATATAATTTTTTCTTTTAAATATGAAAATTCACCTTTCCTTTAAGTGGATACATTTTAATTAAATTTCAAATATTTTTTTGAAAACGTTGACACTCAAGGAGATGATCATGGAAATGAAGAGATCGGGCTTTTCCTCGCTGCAGAAAATTGTTTTTTCACCTTCATTAAGAAAAAAAAAATGGTTCTACCAGTTTCTGCAACGAGGAAAAAGCCCGATCTCTTCATTTGCAAATTTCAAATAATTTATTTGAAAAAGATCCGCGCGAAATTCTCAAAAGTAAGAAACATATGAAATGAATTTAAAAGAAAAATGCAAAAATAATTGAAACTTGATTCTTGATTCAAACAACCTTGGAATTTGTCAACCTTCAATTTGAGTATTTTACAATTTCCTGTGAAGGGGTCTTATTATTTGCTATGTCATTTAAGAGATTGAAATGTAATCTAGAGAATTCCACTTGTGGAAATGGATCTTATAAGCTATGTAGAGAGGGCATCTCAGCTATTATGAGAGGGTGTTACATTTAAAAACTTGCGAAAACTTGTTTAAATAATTATATAAGATATACTTACTTTTGTATTTAAATTTTCGTATATCCCAAGAATTACATCTTACTTTTACAATTAGTAAGAATTATTATGTTTTAATAAAATCTTGGTGTGTGTTGCAGATGTGGCCGACGTGGTTGGCCGGTCTGGTGGCGAGCGTGGTGCTGCAGGTGGCGTCCGGCGAGCTGCGTCCCGAGGAGCGCTCGTCGCTGCACAACGCGACGCTGCTGCAGCGGACGCCGTTGTCGCGCGACTCGTGCGAAAACGCGCGGCTCAAGTGCGCGTACCGCTCGGGCTGCGGCCAGGCGCTGCAGAACTACATGATGGGCTGCTCGTTCATGCTGGACAGCGGCCCCGCGGTGCTCAACTACTGTCCCGAGCCCTGCCAACATGCACTCATCGCCCTCACCTCCACTGAGGAGGGCAAAAACCTCATGAATGTAAGTTTCAAGAAATGCTATTTTCTTACTTTGAAAAGACAAACAAAGTTTAAATTGTAATTAGGATTGTGTAATGTTTACAATATCTGAAGAAATTTAGTGAAACATTTATTTATATACTTAAATGAATTTTGCTAACTGAATTGAGGTTGATTGGGGTGATATGGACGTGATTTGGTGAAATTTTATCAATTTTAATAGGGATAATTTTAAAAAGTGCAAATAATTTCAGAAAATGAAAATCCACAGTAAGAAACAATGTTAATTTTCAAAAATTCAATTATCCTAATGAATGAAAATTTTTTTTTCTTAATGTTTCCTTGAAATTTTTAGGATACCAAACTATGTTCCCCAATATAATTATTTAAGCATAATAAGTAATTGCTTCAAGGGATCTTTTTTAATTGTTTGCTTTTAATCTAATTGACCAAATTACAGCAATTTTCCGAGTAACAATAATTAAAAACGAATTCGAAATCCCTCATGTGTATAATTACTGCTGTTCCACGGCACTGTAGAGAGTGTTTTTATTGCACCTCTCTCTCGCGGAAGCGAATTTTATCTTTTACAATGACGTCGAGCTGAAAAAAGAAAATAATTAATACGCACGCACGAATCAATTATTAGCGCGATTCTGCCGGGCTTTCCATCATGAGATCCATCTTTCGAGAACAAATAATATTGGTTCAATGGTTTTGCATTTTGGCAGCGAATTGACTCTGCTATGGGCTTGCGTGTGCTTGCGAGCTGCCTTTTTTACGCAAACTGCTTAATTGACGTTATACCGGGAATGGCAGCCACTTTTTGGTTATGAGCCCTCAAATATCGTCATATAAAAATAAGTGTATGGCCTCCGGTCGGGAATGCTTTTAACGTTCGCTCGCGAATTGATGCCAAACTTTGATTATTCGGGCACATGCACAACTTCTTTCGACGTCCTCCCATCCACAGAGAATCATGCGCGAGTTGTAAAAAACTAATGCAGACGTCTAAATTAAATTATTAATAACATTTTGTTCTTGAAAATTTATAGTAAAATAGGGTAAATTTTCTTGAAAATAGAATAGACTATAAATGTTGTAAAGAGATCTTCCTTGCATGTGCCCATGGCTGTGATCATTCCAGCGGAAGAGAGAAATAAATTCGCGTGGCTTTCAATGCAAATTCGCTTTTAAGTAAGTTGTGCTCCTCTGCTCTTTTTATTTATATTTGCGAGCCACATACAAATGTGAAAGAAATCGAGACAAGACACACCTGCCTCTGCAAGCAGCACCGGCTGCAATGAGAACAAAAAACGCAAATAGGAACCCTTTTCTTTCTTTGTCATTTCATTCCCCCAAAAGCTTTTGTTAATTTGACCAAATGCTGTGGGATTCAAAACTAAATAATTATTTAAAAAAGAACTCCTTTGTTGTGGGGTCGCCCCCAGCAGCCTAAGCAAATTCGCGCCATTCGATTCGCGCTGCTGCGATTTTGGCCCTCGTCTTTCTTTGTCCTTTGAGGCTCCTGGTCTTTCTCTCTGGACCGAGCCAGAAGTGAAACCCAATCCACTCACGCGTTTATTCCACATGCATCTGTGCCGAAGGATTAGAGCGGAGAGTGATTTTTCTGCTCCAAGAGCTTTCTGCTCGCCACGGTGTTGAGTTACACGTGTACCAAAGTACCCACAGCAAATTTCCAACTTGCGCATCTCACAACAACATACTTGTACGCTGACCTTTGTTTCTTTTTGAAATCCACTTGCATAGTCCGAACTTGAAGGTTGATAAATAAATGTTTCTGTTTGAAGAGTGATAAACACAAAATAAAGATATTGCAAAATTCATTCATTTTTCTTGTTCATTAAAAATATTTAGTACAGAGAAGTACAGAAATTATTGTACAAATAATATACTGTGCATTTAATATATACGTATAATAAATAAAGTTATTTTAAACATATAAACATGTTATATCAATAAATTTAAGGACTCCTTATTGACGTATATCGTCAAATCAAGTCTTTACAGCAATGATTGTTAAATTTTCCAATTATTGACAAAATATTTCCTATTGTTGAAAAGACTTGATTTGACTGTGTCAATAAGGAGGCCTTAAATAAACTAACTTTAATAAACTACAAATTAAATTAAGTATGACATTAATTAATTATATTATTTTGTACCTGTACCCGTGGCACGCAAAAACGATATTTCATTGAAGTTGAAGTTTAATAATCTCGGAAGTTTTAGCAAAATTCTTGCTAGTGGTGGTGCCCTTTTTTTGTCCAATAGGATTTGCCGGGATCTTCAACGTATAATATGTTTTAATTAAAAAAATCAGACTCTAAAAATAGTTTATTTTTTGCTAAATTAAACCAATAAGATTCTTTATTAAATCAGCGTAATATGTACATTAAGAAGTGTAGCTAATGGAGCTTTAATTTGTCCAAATTGTACATAGAACATTGTTTAATTGTTGTTGTTGCTTAAATCTTTCATTTTTTTATAATTGGAGGGTAAAATAATAGAATAAACACCACAATTAAAGTTGTTAGTTTAAAATTATTAATAAATTTACTAAACTTGCAATCAATTCCTCAATTAATGAAGAAAAAATAATTGTTTGACAAAATCAGTACATTTTTTTCTAGTTTTTTTTTTCTTGTAAATTTAAAACAGTTTTTTTTTCAAAGATGCGTGTTGTTGGCTTTCATTAATCTGTGCGTTCAAGTGGCGAAATGCCATTCTGCTCACATCGTCGCCAGCACATCTTTATAATTAGCAATTTCCTGTAGCGTTGGCGCGCGGGCGAGAGACGCAATTATAGAAAACCCTCCTCTCGCCGTCGGCCTGTCGCATCTTTCTCTCTCTAATAAATAATGAGATAAAAATTTAATAAACATGCATGAGAAGAGTGCGGCGGACACACCTCCTCAATAACAAAATAAATTATTCCCGCAGACGCGCGCGCGAGCACAATCAACAAACACGGCTTTTACTTTTAATTATAATTCCTCTCCGACAGTCGCAGGGAAGAAAAAACAAAACAATTGAAAATGTGTGATTAGATTACGCGCGCGTCCATTGTTTCGCGTGGAGACGCAGACAGAATTCCAGCCGGGACAATGAGTTGAATAAGAGGAGTAATTTGAGTTGTGCAGCCTCTCTGGTTATTCGGCGCGGCGACCAAACTATTTTTAGGCGCCGCCACGTCCCCCGAGAAGAGAATTAGAAACATCTCCACGCGGCGACGACAAGCCTTCTCATAGAAATAAAAAAAGTATATAAAAAAAAGAGACGCCGTCGGGCCGATTTATCTCTCCCTTCGAAGCTGCTTTTTGATCAGTGGTGCGAAATTAAACCATTTAATGTTGCGCGAATTTCGCTCGCTCGTCTCTCTCGCGATAAGCCATCTCGGCAAAGGAGCACAGTGTCGTTTTTGATCGCGTCTCTCGCACCATCGACTAAACCCTTTCTTCGCAGCCAACACTCGTCTCGCGTGCCACCTTGCCTAATACGCCTATCTCAAATTTCGCGCGACCTGAGTGGAAATTGCGCACAAAAATATGTGAGCTACTTTTTTGTCCTGGATTAATATTGTTGAAAAAGAACAGCAATTTTAGCTTACACGTTCAAAAGCATACAAAGCAAGTCATTTTAAAATATATAAATTATTTTTCTAATAAATAATAAATAATTAGCAAGAAAAATTTAAATGAAATTTTATATTTACAATTTCTAGTATTTCTACGGACAAAGCATTTAAAAAAATGAAGCTTTTAACAATTTCACTTTCAACTTCAGAACTGAAATAAACATTCAGACCATTTCATAAATTGCAATATTGAAAGTACATTGAAAATAATGTGGTTTAAAAAAACACATCAGCATTAATAGAAACAAAAACGGTCCCTAAATTTATGCTCCAAAAAAAATTAAGCCTGGAATTGTTACTGAAATTCATGGATGGTTTTGGTGCAGTTAAAGTTGTGGATTTGATATCTGTGCTTATATTTTGCAAGTTCTGTTTGTGAGTCAATTTTTATTATCAGCATAATATACTTTTGTAAATTGAACCAAAATTTAAAAAAAAAAATAATTAGAGGAAATAAATTCATTGTCTGGATTCAAAATATTAATCTTATAAATGATTGTTTTTTTTTTTAAATTTTCTTATAAGTGTCACTAGCGAGGCATAATTTTATATGAGTCCATCTCAACAATTTATCAACACTACCATCAACTACAATCTAAAAATATTCTTTGATTCTAATTTGTGCATAAATGGTCATGTTTTCAGTGTCGTTGCACGGATGAAAGTTGCGAAGAGCAGAAGCGGCGGGTGGAGGTTTGCCGTCCGCAGGTGGAGGAGGCGACGCGGGACGGCGCGGACGTGGCGTGCATCGTGGCCGAGTGGATCTGCGCGGCGGACCCGCTGTGCTCGACGGCGCTCGAATTCTACCACCGGCTGTGCAAGGCCATGTTCCAGGGCAAGAAGTGCAACCACCGGTGCAACAACTCGCTGTCCATCCTGCTGCGGCAGGAAAAGGCGGCCAAGTTGGCCACCTGCCGCTGCGACGGCCGCGAGAACTACGACTGCCAAAGAATGCGCGACAACATGTCCCGACTGTGTCTCCACAAACTCCCCTCCACGCCCCTCCCGCCGCCCAGTCTGGACACCAACGAGGTCTTCTCGGCTGCAACCCCCAACGTCCCACCCTGCTGGACGCTCCTCACGGCGGCAGTGCTGCTCGCC
Organism: Neocloeon triangulifer; assembly: GCF_031216515.1. Classification (NCBI taxonomy): domain Eukaryota; kingdom Metazoa; phylum Arthropoda; class Insecta; order Ephemeroptera; family Baetidae; genus Neocloeon; species Neocloeon triangulifer. Next base: position 1,189,729 of record NW_026775555.1, on the reverse strand, counting down.
CGCCTCCTGTCCAGATCTTTGCTCGCCCAGGACACATGATCCTGGTGAGGTGAGTCAAAATTCTCCATTTTTCATTTATTTTGAGTCATTTTAGAAAAATTGCATATCAGGATGATGGCTTGAGACTCTTGATTTGTAATAGTTTATCCAAAATATTTGACTATTTTTTCAAATTTAACTTAACGCGGCATTGGCATTTTTATGCAAAACACATTAAATCTTATCAATTTTAAAATAAACTTGTTATCAAAATTGGAAAACTGTTAGTGTGCGGTTTACAGTGCTAAAATATTTAATTGCATCTTGCGGCTTTTACAAAAAAATTAACAAGAAAGTTAGAAAAAGCCGTATAGAAAATTTAATATATTACTAAAAATAATTGAAAAGCTAATTAAGCGAAACTACTTTTTAATTTAATTCAAAGGCTCTAAGGCGTATTCATCATGGACATTTCTGATCAAAACTTAACTTTAAAAAACACGGTTTTCCTTAAATTCTTGTCTAAACAATTCGCGATTTTTTTTTATTATTTTCAAAATTCCTATGCAAAACGCAAATGTTATTGTGCCAAAGTCCAAAGTGGCAAGTGTTGGCCATGTTTCAAAATGTCCCCGGCTCAAATGAATCGCACCAGGCTTGTTGAGTGACCGAAAAGAACAAAGAGCAAAAAGCACGTGACCCGCGCTATTCTTCACACCGCGAGAGAGGCGCACGTGGCTGTGTTTGCTCTGGCATCAGCATTCAAAACTCAAGTGGCACTCGGTCAATATTGACCCCCTCATATTTTCCTGAAAGAACTTGAGCATTTATTTGACCAAGGCGGAGAGACGATTGCTGTCAAATTTGTACACAATACATAATAGTCCTGAATGACAGGTCTGTAACCATCTCCGTGTCAAGAAAAATGTGATTTATAATTTTACAAATTTCAAATAAAACTTTCACCAAACTTTCAGGGCAAACTTATTTTTTTAATTCAATTTAGAATTCATGAAAAGCCCGGTTTCAATTTTATTTTTAAAGTATAGAATTCAATACAATTATTGTTAATATGAAATTTTTAGCATATTTAGCTTTTTAAGGCAGTTTATTTTATTATTATTTTTTGCCCTGGCGCCGACAGGCCGAACCGGTCATTGTGTGTTGTTGTCACCGTTTTAATCCCTAGAGACTTAAATTGTAGCTGGCTTGTTGCGGCTAATGAAGTACGAGTCTATCAACAAGAGCGACCAGCCTATTTTGCCCGAGATCAAGTCATTATTTTGTCCGTACGGCAAACCAGTTGCTTTTTAATAAATACATCGTCGAGAGAGAACCTGCAGCGCAGGGAGGACGGGCAGGGAACGGGCGAGCGACCCGCAGGTGCTGTGCCGAGAGAGAGCCGACAACGCCGCGCTCGTCTTCTCTCAAAAGTAGTGAGGCTGCTGCTCCTCAAGTCCCTATTCATTCCTTGTCAGCTGCAAGCCCATCATTGTAACATCTTACGGACCCATAAAAAAGCAGCCAAAATGCATTAGAAAGCAAATAAAACTGACTTTTGCATTTCTTATTCAATTGAAGAAAAATATCGGAAATATTTTAGTGATGACAATTTCAAATTTAACTCCGCATTGTTCTGATTTTCTTCAGGGTTTTTTTTCTGAAAATGGTGTTACGAGTATGATTTTGATGTTCAAAAACCCGAGTGCAATTTTTGTTATGAAAACATCTGCCTCCCTTCTTCAATTTAATCTTTGTTTACCTCCGAGACGAGTTCAATATTTTCCTTCCGTTTTTCAAAGGTGGAAATGGTCTTTCAGCTCTCGCAGAGCAAAATAATGATGCTGCGTGCGGCTCTCGTATTTTTTTTCTTTCTCTCCGCCGCAATAAAAGTCCCACGCAAGACATTTGTATTCCCAACACCTGGGATGCTGCTTTCCTATTGTGGACATATTATTAGCGTTCTCGGCACAAAAAGCGAATTCGGTCGTTGCATCACGTGCATGCGACGGAATGGAGCGAGTGGATGATCAGAGTGGAAAAGAAATCACGTCGTCTCGTATATCTCGGCGCTGTCAAACTGCTTATAAGTTCATCCCGGGCACGCACATGAAGCTTGGCAGTAAAATTTTTTATTTCTCGATCAGAAAAGAACCGATCTTGCGGGTGGTTTCATACATTTTTCAAACATACCATTCGCTCTTATTATTATATATGAGTGACAATATGAAATTTAAATAAAAGTCACTCTCAGCTGTGCTCTGATTCTGGAATAAGAAAAGATGTGTCGATTTGGTCTTACATAATCAGAACCCTTTTGATGGAAAGCTTATCTGGAATAAACTCTCATATCATGCAAGAAAATTGTGCATATAGCTTGTGTAATTTCATTTTGATGTCTTCTGGTAATTGGATTACATCAACGTAAGAACGTAAATGCGAGATGCGCAAAACAAAATGCTATAATTATTTAAGCTTTTGTATTGTTCCTTTAGAAAAGTATTCTTACGGGAAGATTTAGTTAATCGTCTGTAAAAAATTATTATTTATGAAAAGCACATTATTTGTAATCATGGCAGGGTTAAATTAAAACGTATTTTCTCATATCCGCATATTAATATTTATGATAGATGAAACCCCCCTTTGATCCTCCAACCCAAATTTTGCTCTACACGTAACTTTTATGACTTATTATTTCAATTAAAAGTCCTTTTAAACTATAATTTTTGGACTGTTTTTCAATTTAGTTTTGGTGCATGTTACTTATTCTATGATTAAAAAAATGTTTAATGAACATTTTATGCGCAGTTTTATTGTTTTTTTTTTGTCTTAGCGGAATTTCCCATTCTCAGCATGCGCCCATATTTTGTTTAATTCTAATTCAAATTCTGCGATAGCATCTCTCGCCGCTATTTTATGCTCGAAACCGGCATTTGTCTTATTGCCAGCAAAAACATGCGCATAATCTGGTCATTTATCAGAGCGCCAAACACACGCGTTATTTTTGGCGTGCGTCACGAATAAAGAATCAAGCGCCTTGTAGATTTATTCTCTGAATTTTTTCCTCCATTGACAGATTGACCTCTGGTCAGCTGGCCGTGCTTGTCAATTGGCTCATCACATATGGCAATTTGTTATTCATATGTCGCTTTTGATAAGCAGATGCAGCGAATCGAGGAGCCAAAGAGCACGTGCTCTTTGGAGCTTTTTCGATCGCGTCCGGCGCAGTGCGAAATGATTTATCGTCGGCTCAAATTCGCGAATCGACCGGCCATGAAACGCGCGAAGAAATGCTGTCATAAAAATTGAGAGTCCATTGGACCGGCTAGGCGCTGGCTGGTCGTTCCAAAATCATAGATCAAAATTGAAAAAATTATTCAATTTGATATCAAAAAGTCATTTTTAAATCTATTTTATATATTTTAATTAATTATTATTGTGATATTTTAATTATTTATAATTTTTCAATGTGCTCTTTGCTTTTTGTTTCAGATGGTGCTGTGCTTAGAACTTCCCAACCTACCTCGCCCCAAAAGTGAAGCCCCTTCTTGCCCCTGGAAGCAGCAGTGCCAGCAAAACACAACCTGAAATTAAGGTTGTGCCCTTTCCTCTCCCTGTCATCAATACTCAGGACCCGATCTTTTTTAAATCGATCGTCGACATGAAATCAGCCACGTGTCCTTTTATCGTGTGATTGTGATATCTATCATTTATATGAGTTTAATTTTAATAAGTTGTAGCAATTGAAGATTCCATTTTATTTTGCGCGCGCACAACGAGAGTAATTATTATAACCAAATTATGAAATATATATTAGTTTTATTTTATCGATTTGTTCAATGTTGTTTTTGTTTAGAAAATTAAAATTAAAAAAAAAACTGCAGTGCGTGTGCTGTTGAGAAAATCGTTTCTGCGTGAGTTTAATTTATTTGAGTGCGTGTGAATTGTATCCAATTAATGGAAAAAGCCAACATGAAGTCTTTAGTACAAAGTAGAGTTTAATTTTTGTCTGTATTCGGATTGAATTCTCTTGCTCAACAACCAGGAGAAATTACGAGAAATTAATTCTGTTTCCCTTAATTTAAGCCAGACCTGAAACTCAATACTCAAAATGTATTTCTTAATTTTTGAAAATGATAATAATAATTATTATTATATACGCGGAATTAGAGAAAAAAAAATATATGTGATCTAGTTTGGAAAACGTTTTCTGGCGCTGAACTGAGAGGAATTCAAAAGGTGCCACGATTTGTATGTGAAAATTATTTGGAAGAAAATATGTAATAGAAATGTGAGCTGAGTTTATAGTTGTATACGCGTTAATTTTCGAAATCTGTAAATATTCCGAGGTGCTAAAATGCACGAAATATTTTTATACTTTTCTCAAGTGAGTCTCGAATAAAGTGGAGCGATCAACGATTAATTTGGAAACAGATTGTTTTAATTGTTTGACCCTTTCGCGGAATTAGCATAATTAGTGAACAATATGTGCTTTCACCGCTATTCCCGCGCGACCTTTCGCTTAATCCATTCGTTTCCTAGAACCAAAGGTCGGCAGAGGTCAAATCCTTCTTTTCTCCTGATTGTTGATGGTCAACCGCGCTGCTGGCGACGTCATTTCCTGACGCAAAAAGCAACCAAACAGACGTAATCACAACAACAACAGAATCGAGAGCTCGCTGACTCCTCCGGAGAAGAGGAAGAAAGGAAGGCTGTGGTACACGAGCGAGGCCAGATTTGAGCTGCTTCTTGGGTGGTCTCCTCTCGGCCGCGCGGCGCAGAGGCCAAGTCGCTCTCTGCAGAGAAATCTGCCTGAGTAGTACGACTGACCGACCGCCCAGAGATACTTCTCCAAGGAAAGAAAGAGCCCCGCGTGCGTCTTCGGCCCGAATGTGGAACACCCTTTAATCCTGTTGCAATTTCTCCCAAGCCTTTCTGAATGAGAGGTTTTGCTTGCAAGGACGCGCGGTGCCTCCTTATGGGCCATTACACACACACACACTGCTGATGGCAAAAAGAAGATTTGGTGAAGATTAGGGCTTTTTATAAAGGATGCTCAAAATTTCGTGCTCCATTCTAGGAAATTATTTTTTATTTCATTATTTTCATGCATTCGATTTCACGAAAAAGGCGTTTCTAATTATTTCCCGCTGCAAAACTTTTTGGTCGAAAGCAATATGAAATAAAATAAAAGAGAATTTTTATTTCTGGTATAATTATAAATTATAATCCATTTAATTTGATGCACAGCGCTTTGGTGCGGGAGCGCCCCCAATTTAAAAGAATGCAACCTGCACAACATTCCTGTCAATAGATTGCATAAAACTGAAAATGTTCTCAAATCCGCGTGTAAAATTCATATGCTGTCAATAAAGGTTAAAGAAAGAACAAATGAAGAAAATCAGGGCTGCGCATTTTAGATTATCAATCCGGTTCCATTTCTGGGCTCAAAATTCTGCCCGTATTGAAAAAGAAATCATTAGGTAAACATGTTTTTTGATAACAGTGAACACAAATCTCGTTAAAAAGCGGACGAGGCAGATTTAAAATTAGTTTGAACTTTGAATCAAATTTTAATGTTGATCACTATAATCATGAACTCTGACATTTGGCAATAATTTAACCTCTATTCAGAGAGACGCTTAATATTTTCAATTTTTCCTCTTTTTGCTTTCAATTGATAATGTTTTTTATTTCTTACTATGCAACCTTTATTTTGTCTTTTGCATTTTTTAAAATTCAGTCACTTTACCCTACAGAATTCTCCGTTTTCATATTTTGTGCGGAACAAAAATTAAATTAATAATTAATTCATTTTAACGAAAACTTAATGCAACCTATTATAAAGGACTGTGACTTTTGCAAAACCAAAAGTCAGAAGATAAGAATCAGTCCTTGGCAAGTTGAGTCGCAGTGCTTTCTCGTCCAACGCGCGGCAAATACGGAAAAGTGAGAAGAATCGAAGAGATCAAATTCGCGCGCGCAGAAAGACAATCCGATGTACGTAGAAATAAAAGGTCTTTGCGTATCATGTGTATATGTGTGCAGGACAACATTATCTTGTTGTACTATGTATAAAATAATGTAACAGGCCCCGCACACTCACTCACTCAACTCACTCGCGGCCCGGCCGGCGCTCGCATTTAATAATATATATACAACGAAAAACTAACTAAGGCTCGTTCGTTCTTCGTGTGTGGTATGAAAGAGAATAAGAAAAGAGAGAGTCACGTGACGACTATGAAAACGTCTTACTCACTATCACCTTTATCCCCTCCCATTCGCGACCGTTGTTCCTCGACTTTTTATCCGCGTGTGCCCCCTTTTTTCATTTATATACATTTCGCCCGCGCCAACTGGGGTCATTGTCGTCCTATGGCTCTTTTCAAATCCGCATAGGGTGGATTTTAGGACGGGAACTCCGGACACGGATCATGACAAAAGAACAAAGAAAGGGTTTGTTTCTTCACTCTCAAGAGGGTACAAATATACAAAAGTAAAAAAGCGAAAGGAATTCCCATCATTTAATCCCGCTTGAGCTGCGATTTGACCTGCAGGCGTAAAATACCAAATACCGAAATTCCTATCCGGTGCTCTACAAGCTAAAAATAGAAGTACATTGGTTATACTCAAAAGTAAATAAATTATTTTTTTTTTTAAATGACATTTTTCTTTTCATGTAGAAAATAAAAAAATTGCCCTTATTAAATCAGTCTCAAGTAAAAAAAAAGCGTAACTTAAGAATTCCAGATTCTCAGAATCTGGAAATTTGAAGAAATGGTTGATCTGCAATCCAGATCAACTATTTCTTCAAAAATTTAATTTCTAGGTGAAGATCAAAATAATAAAAAATTTCACTCCGGATTTTTTTGCCTTCTCAACTGTTGAAAAAATGGATCAGTAGTCTTGTTTTTAAAATAAAACGTAAAAATGTGAAAAAAAGCATTAATTTTGAAATGGAGAGCTTCTGGGGTGGTCCCTCTTGACGAGCTCATTTGGGCTCAGTCCAAATGTTTTTAATGCAAGCGCACGTTTGTTTTGAAGCCACAAACTTTTGGCTCCAAAACGGCTTTCTTAGAGAAGTCACGCACTGCAGAAATACACAGCATGCAAGAAGGTCGGGCGCGATTCAAATGACAAATCAATCATAAAAAAAATTAAATAAAATCTGGCATTGCAGGGAGAGTATAAAAGAAATGAATGTGATTGATGTGGTGAGCGAGCGAGAAAGCTTTGAGGACCACAGTGGCGCTCCGTAATAAATCAGCCGCGGGCCACTCCTGCTTGATATGTATTATCATTATAAAAAATAAGTCGGCCGGTATGAATATGTATATCGGGCAGCCGGGATTTCGGTTTTTATATTCAGAGCCGAGAGTAGCTATGTGGGTTTTTATTGTGTAGTTTGTAGTTTGAATGCAAAATCCATTCCGAGCAGATCTTTCCGCACACATGAGAGAGGAAGCGGCCGTAAATTAGCCCAACCTGCGACCTCAATACATCTCGCTGAAATTATACCTCTGCATTTATGAACGAAAAATTAAGTCCAATATAACCTTGCAAACCATAAAGTAATCTAAAATCTTACGTGAAATAAAAAAAAAATCGTTAATTAAAATTTTGAAACCGGCAAAAACTGGAACTTTTTATTTCATCACGAGAATTTTGATTAAAATTATAAACATTATTTGCATAATTTTGAATGAATAAATTTAATGATGTATCCCGTTATGGGCAGCAATTGCCTTTCTGATAGATCAATCAACACAATTTGCAAACTATATTATTTATTCATAAGTTTGGGCAATACAAAATGTAAATGTTGACAAATTCACCTTATTAGGCAACACAAAAAAAGTCACTACAAACACTTTTGAGAATTAATTACTTATTATTGGTGTTTATTTTTCTACAATTTATAAATAATATAATGGTTTTTAAAAGGATTTGTTCGAAAAAGTTGACACTCGAGGAGATGATCATGGAAATGAAGATGTTGGGCAATGAGAAAATAAGCCCGACATCTTCATATCCACGTTTTTTAAGTATTATAATTTCCAAATCAAAAATTCGATTGTTTCACTGAACCCCTGCACTAAAAAAAAAAAACACCATTCTTTTCCCTCTTCTCAATAAAACCGATTGAGAGCTTTATTTTCACAATCCGGGGACTGAATTTTAATGTTTGGGGCGTCGACAAAAATTCTTTCATGCGTGAGAGTAGAGTGAAATAAATTATATTATCAGCAGCTCTCTCGAAAGGTCTGATGGCCCGGCGGTCTCTCGCGACGGAAGGCGCAGAAAATAAAAACAACAATGACACACGAAGTGCTGCCACGCGGACTCTTTCAGCAAATGCAATGCAGCTTTTTTAAAACGCTTTTCAGCATAAATATACAAGGTCTTTCTCTCAACCGGCCGGGCGTGGTCCTCGATTGATACCGACCGAGTTGAGAAATATTACTCTTCGGTCTCTCTCTCTGCCTCCTTTTTATATTATTATATTCGTCTCGTGCGGGGGAGCGACTTGAATAAAAAAAAATACTGAGAGCGGTGGTATATTCATTTTGGTTTGAGAGGTATAACTCCAAAAATAAGCCTCTTACTTTACCACACACAAACGCAGGAGAACGCCACTTTTATTTATTAAGATATTATTCGGGGAGTTTATTTCTCTCTTCCATCCTCTAGCTTTATAGGTTGGAGGTGCAATTTTAAAAAGCTCCGGAATTTCCCACTTGACAGTTTTAACTATATTAACCCTTTTTTTAAAAAAAAAAAACTTTTGTATCAATTGTTATATTTTATTTCGTCGTTAGTATTTTAATTTATAGCGGAAGTATCATACACATCATTTGCATAAGTTGAATTATCTGATCATGTCATCAGTGCAATTTATTATAAATCACCTTTATTTACGATGTTTTCCAGCGGAAACGTCAATGAACATAATATTAAATTAATTTGACCCATGATCAAGATAATTTTATATCATTGTGTGGTTTTATTTTAATTTTTACATCAGTTTGATATTTTTTTAAGAAATAAAATAAAACCAGATGGTTTTTAAAGAGTTAAAAATATATTTTATTTAATAATTATGGTTCATTATTAAAACGATTTGCCAAGAATTATGAAAAAAGGAACTTGCGTGTATCTTTGTGTTTGTATAAACATAAATCAACACCAAAATTTTGACTTTAATTTTGCCTATGATTTTTGACCTGTTTTAAATTTATTGTTTTTTTAAACTCGGTAAAGACCTGTGAAAATCCATATTAATTTGATTGTGAGTAAAAAAATGAGTAACTTTGTTGAATTGGCAAAAGATTGAAACAACTCGATGCGCGATTCAATCTCACTTAGCTTAAGTGCTCCAGTTTATTGCTGTTGGACAGCGCGGCAATTAAATTTGTATACGTGAATGAAGTGCAGCGATAGATTGGCGTAATGGCCGGTCGCAACAATTTATTTGCCTGCTCTTAAAAGGCAAAACATTTAGGGAGAGAGAGGACTTAACGCGCGCTCGTTTTTTAAGTGCCACATTTAGTGAATTACTCGCCGGCAATAAAAATGAGCCACCGCGAAAAAAGAGTCAATTTGCATAAAAGCTTTATAAGATGAAATACAAGTTTCGGCTCCGAGCATGGATAAAGCAAAAAAGCACTAAAATTGCCATCGCTTAATTCTTCTTCAAAAGTAAACACCAAATATTAACAGACTTGTCTGACCAGTAGAGAAATAATGCTGCAAAGCGGTTGTTGTTTTTTGTGTGTCAGACGAAGAAAGAAAGAATCGTGACTGAGTTTTCGATCGAGCCGCGCTGCACGATGGAGGAACGAAAAAACGCACAGCGAGAGTTAATGAAGTAATCAACGAAGCCGAGCTGTGGCTGATTATTATGGAGCCCTCCCCACTTTTTGCCTCCGGTCTTGGATTATTTTGTTTCCAGTGTGCCAAAGCATAGCGAGAGCGCAAACAACCGCAAACCTTGATGTCTTGGTGCGCGCCGGACAAAAGATTATACACTCTTAATGTATACTTTATATTGCCTTTGGCGGAACGAACGTTTTTCAAACGCAGATTTTCAGCGGGATACACATTCATCGAGGTTCGCATCGATATTTTGGAAAATCCGCGCAGGTGTGATGAATGTAAAAAGGTTTTATTTCTATTTTTTTTATTTGAAAAAGAATGTTAGACCTGGCGACGGAAGCCCAAATTAGTAAGGCTCTGTTTCAAATGAATTCTTGTGTGATGCGGACCATGAAGGAAGGAGCCGGAATCTCTTATTCTGTGGTTTTGTGGCGAGACGAATAAGTGTCGTTGCGGCCGAAAAGGTGTTGCGGGTTTTGATTGGTCAGAACCATTCATTCAAATTTCCTGTCCAAAAGTATATTTGAAATTTTCAAAATATCATTAGTTGAAAATTAATATCAATATGGATTAAATTGGAATTTTTTTTTTCGAAAAGATGATCGCGATTCCAAAAGGAAGTCAATCGCATGCGATCATTTGCGATCTTTTTGGCGATCGTGGAAAATTTTAATATTAATTTGGGAAAATCTAAATCTGAGAGAAAAACTGCCAATGCTCATTTTATGGATAAATTTTCTTGACTTCATTTACTTAGTACATTATTGTCAGGTCTGGCCTCGTTCCGAAACCAGAATTAATAAAAAACCGTTCCAAAATATGTTTTTTCAAAAAATAAAATATGATCCAAACAGATCGCAACATTTTGAGGTCGCAATCGCAGATTGCAGCTTCAGCGATGATCGCGATAGCATCTGATTTTAATAAAATTGGATTTTTCTGATCGAAATTAGCTTTTTCCGAAAAACAAAATAATCAAGAAAATGTTTTCTTATAGAAAGCCAAAATCTGAGTTATAACTTAATCTGAATTAGTTTAAAATTAATTACATCATGCAATAATTGAGCGTAGCCTCTTTGAATAGACTGCTGGTTAAGATAAAGAAGATCACCAAAAAAGAAAAGAAATCCTGACGCTGACTTCTTCGAAAAAAAAAAATAATAATTTTTGTTTCATTTTTTTTTCAGGGAGCTATTATTGTTTACTTGAACGTTTCAGTAAAAAATGCATTAAATATGTGTAGGAGCAGTAGTGAGCGATGCGCGCTGTCAACAGCCGCCTCATTAAATAATCCCGTGGCGGCGATGGCGCGATGACAAAACACCGTGCGCGAAATAAAAATAAACGGGCGCGCAACAATTCACGTCTCGTCGCGATGATGTACTTGTGCTGTTTCGTTTGTATTAATTCATTTCGAGGGGGAATCCGAAACCGCCGCTCTGCGCCAGACTGCTGAATAAAATTTGCACGCGCGAAAAAGCGACACCACAATAGGCCGCTTGATGACCACGGCTTGCGGTGAAAACGTTTTGCTGCTGCCAAGTCGGTGGCGGTGTCTTTGAAGTCGCGCCCTCACTCTCGCTCCACGTCTCTATTAAATCGCGGCGAAAATTAGCATTTCGAAACGGAATTATCCATTTTGGCGCGGTTGACGTGATGGATGTGGCTCCAGCTCGCCACAGAGCAGCAACTCGCCCAGATCTTGTTTTTTCTCTGCTTCAAATGAATTGCGATCCATCGATGGACAACACGCATAATGGCAAAGAAAATGTTAATAGAGAGACCAAAAGCAGGGCCAAGAATTTATGAAAAGAACTGAAACATTTTAAAATCTTCAGCCCATAAATAAACTAAATAAAGGAAACGTAAAAGTTCTATTCAATTAAATTTTATCGACTCAAGGCATGGATTCTTGCACTTTTTGAGTTTCTTGTTGATTTTGAAATCTGTAAAAATAATACAATTAAAATAAAACCGAAATACTTAAACTTGACTGTTATAATTCACAAAAGTCTTCTAACCGATTTTATTTTAATTTACTGTCTTTACTACATTCTTCAGTTCTGCTAATGCAAAATAATAACAATAATAAAAATTTGACAAAAGTATGTACTTTTTTTCCCAGAAATGGTTTTTGAAAATGGAAAACTAATTTGATAAATAAATTTTTGGTAGTAAATTACGCAAATAAAGCTTTTTTTATATCTTGGGTTGTAAACTTGAAAGCCACGCTGAGTAATTAGGTTTTTTATTTTCTATGCCGGCAGGCGCCAGAGCGACCTACCATTCGTTATTCTAATAAAAATTCTTCAAAATGCGGTGTGTCGTGAGAAATTTGCGGGCAAACACGTCTAACTCAATTACCCTGCTCCGCGCGTTTGCCTTGGGATCGCAATTAGAAAAATTGCGTTCTCCTCTCTCTCTCTCTCTTTAGAAAAATAAAACACAGCCTCGCCGTCTTAATTAAGTCATTTGGCAAAAACCCGACGATTTTCTCCAAACTCGAATTCAAATGGTAAAAAAAAATGATCTTGGCGAAACGAAAGTCCGTTGGCCCCGACGGCGGACATACATATTGTTCGGCGGCGTGCATGATAAATTGCGACCGAGAGCTTTTGCGCGCGGCCCATCAAGGTCAGTTTTGATTGTTAGGCAGGAGCGGCGATCAGAGGCAGCTCTGGCAGAGAAAAACGAACCAACGAACAAACCACTCCTGCACAATTAGAAGAGCTCTGCCAGGCATGGAAGGGGTCAACAGCAGGTGCTCTTAAATTATCAAGAACTATGGATGCTGAGCGAAGATTGAGACATCAGCGTGACGGCTCGGAGGCGGAGCCTCGCAGCTCGTTCTTCCACTTCTTTCTTGCTTGCTTTCCGCCGCCGCCAATATAAAAAACAAATTGGTACCTGTGTGTGCTGTTCCGCAGGAATTTCACTCGAAAATTAACTCGCGCGCCAACTAAAAATAATATAATATGCCGCTCTCGCACAATAAAAATATCTGTCTGTTGTTATTTCGTATATTTTTTTCTCGTTCTTGTCTTACATAATGATAAAGAGATCATTTCTTTAAAGATATATAACCAGTTGAAAACATTTTTCCGAGTAACTTTACCCCTCAATCGTGCAGATTGCGGAATTTAACGTGGCAAGAATATTGGCGTGCTTTGCGCATGTTAATTTGGCCTTACATAGAGCGAGCGGAAAACCCGCAGCTTTCAGCGACTGCTTTGTCCTGTGGTTGTTGGCGGCCAGACTCCAAAGGCCGACGGCCACTTGGTGTGCTCTCTGTGGATCTCCGTTTTCCAGGACGGATAAAAAAGCGCCCATTATCACAACTGAAAACGCATGAAAAAAACTTGAAATCAAGAATGGGTTTTGTTTATATTAAGTACCTGAATTTATAATCAAAACCCTGTTTGCATTGCTGAAACACAGATTTCGAAGAATTTCTGTACAAAGGCATGCCAAGTCAGAGCTGTTTTTGGACGAAGCGTGAGCAGCCAAAAAATCCACTGCGTCTGGGATCTGCAGTAAAATTTTAATTTGTGATTGACTTAAAAAATCTTGGCAACCTACCCTGGCCACAAAAATTTGACCCTCTGGATATCTGGACAAGTTTTCTAGTAAGCAAAGAATTCCTAACTGAATCGCATTGGGCATTTGCGTAATTCCATTGGTCTCACAGAAGACTCGAGACAAAATTGTTGCCTGCCAAATACATAAAAAATAAAGTACTTTTACTTTTTACAATAAAATTATCTTTTACTTTCATAGTTGCAGAACGGCAATCTGAAGCAATGCTGCACTGGCAGAGAATTGTGAGCACATTTTGCACAAAATCTGAAGATTTTAACGACTTCAGCTCAGAGCTCATGACGCTGATAAGCTGATGAAGGACGGTGTCACTTGCAGGAAAGTTTTTAATGGCTGTGTCAGTCAGCAGTTGCTTCCTCGTGAGTAACATGCTACAGGCTAGAGCAGGAAAATCAAAATAATATTTGTCAGAATAAAAACTAAAAAGTGTACCATTTTCACAATCTTTGGTGTAAGCGATAAGAAATTTTATTGCTGCTGACAGGAGCTTACTGTTCATCACACAAATTGGCCAGAGGATGTTGATCTCGTCCACCAGTATTGTCTGTGCAACACACATTTTCATTTTGGTATCATTTAGCACAAAAGACGTCAGCAACTCAAATGTGTCAATTAGCTCCAATATGAGTGGGTGCATCTGAAATAATTTATCTTTATTTTTTCCAACCAACTAAAAACCTGTTAAATTACTTTTGCTTTGCTGACGGCTGTCAGACGATTTTTTTCCGAAATACCAGAAAGCCCGTTTATGCAATGCTTTAGAGCAGTGACCACACTCTCCAGAAGGCCAAGTTTGAAGACACAATATTTAGCTGCACTGCAGGAGACTATAAGGCCCGCTAGGGCTGCCATCGCATGCTGGTGCGTTTCATCTTGCACCAGGTGGGTCATTAAATTACGGCACAGATCTTCCAAAAGCTCTAAGTTCTGCATTTATTTTTAAATTAATAAAATATCTCTTATAATTGAAATAAAATGATTTGCTCTTACATTATCAAGACAACTGCAATCAACTTCTCCTTCAATGGTAAGCGCTCTTATTACAAGCATTGCGGAATCAACCGAGTCAGGATTCTCCAGGCCTACATTTAACGCTGGCCAAAAGTGACCCCGCTGAAAGGCATCTTCGAAGAGTGCCAAATGTCCTCCTTGCAGTAGAGCGATGATAAGCCACAGGACCGAGTTTGCAATAAGCTCAAAGTCTACAAGTTGTTTTTAGTGATTTGAACAAATAGAGAAGTGAAAATCCTACCAGAGTGGTGTAAGACTTTTATAAGTTGGGCTGGTAAATATGGAAAATCCACAATAGCAGTTACAAATCCATATTTTTGGTCTTCGTCAGAGATCAAGCAAATAGCGACAAACTTTGCACAGTTGTTGGTTAGCAAATAAACTTCAGTTGAAAACTGCTCAGTCTCTCCAGCAATACAGTTAGACAGAACTCTGAATATATAAATTAATCAAATTTGTAAATAACTTAATAACTTACCCTAATGCTTTTCGGAAAATCTCATGGTCTGCTATCTCTTTGAGAACACTATCACAGTCTGGTGAACTAATCAAATTGTACAAGAGAGCATAGTGCCTCCCAAGAAGCTCTGGGGTAACTAATTGTTTGAATAGACCATTTGGAGAATTGGCTGAAATAAGAAAGGAAGTTATAATTAATCCTCGTATTTAAATTTCAGCCAAATTACGTGCTGGTGAAGAAACCAAGTTTAGATTTGAGAAGTGGAATTCAGCTTCTAAATAGATTCCCTTGTGCAGCCAACTAATCTGTCCAAACCAATCACACTTTAAAAGGGAAAAATAGTCAAACTTCTTATCATCTTGGGTATCAACCTATAAAAAGCATTATTTCAAAACTAAAAATTTTGTAATCAATTTCTTTACATTTTTTGAATTCATCAGACAATTTATAAGCGCGATTGCTTCACATCGAACCAGATTTGTTTCTTGCTTGTCCTGGGCAATGCTGCAAAATACACTAGATATTTCAAAACTGTTTAATAACAACTTATTTTACATACTTAATGGCTGATTCAAAAATTGTTGTAAAATCCAAACAAAACTTTTTAAGCCCGTTACATTTAGCTAAGCCAGTCAACAGTGCAAAACAGGTGGCTTTCAGCTCATTTTTGTCACTTTGGAGAATGTGAGCAATTATGTTCAGGATATCACAGTTTTCACTATATGCGTAGAAATGGTGGAAAAAGTTCTGAAAATATAAATCAATCAATGTAGTAAGAATGTAAAAATGCAAAAAAATTTTACCTCCAGATTGTTAATTTGTATTGCAGTAAGACAGTCAAGTGCCAGCTCAATCAGATGCAATCCAACAAAAGTGAAATCCTGATTGTACGAATGGACAATGTCCACTAATGGCACGATCAAGTCGGCCAGAAGGCGTGAGCTGATTTCAACATTTTGTTGGAACATCAATTCTCGAAAGCAGGTCAAAATGATTCTCAGGCAACCTTAATTGCATTACATCAAAAAATATAAGGAATACAAAAAAGCTTATTAGCTCATACCGTCACCACCTTTGGTTGAAAAACTGTAAACAAGGCTGTTGCAGAGAAACTTCATTGTGCCAACAAGGTCATTTGAATCCATCGTTGGCAACATTGACTGAATGAGAGGCACAAACGTTGTGATGCACCAAGCCTGTCTATGGTCCAACTTCAAACACAGCTCTAAAAGAAAAGTTTGTAAATAACTCGAAACAACAATATCAAATCAAGACCTCTGGCTGATATCCAACGAACAACATTTTGTCTGGACAAAATCTGAGCTATGGCATTTAGCAAATCAGAATCAGCTTGAGTGCTGGGTGGCTGCATTATGAATCGACTGAAGGTTTTCTTCCAGGCAAGGAGCTTGACGTTGTCTTGGTCCACGCACCTGACATAGCTGATAATGACGGGAAGAGCAGAGAGCACCTGCTTGTGGGTTGTCGCTGACTGGATTGACTCCAAAGCATTTGCTATCATAGTTTTGGGATCAAATTGCATCAGATAGTCAAACTCCTCCTTTGTGAGCAGTGAGTTTTGCAGATCCTGCAATTTTCTTTTAAGTCATTTAAGGAGATTTATTGTTTAAAGTAAGGACCTCTTTGAAAAAATCTTCTGATAGAGAGCCGTACCGCTCAATAGCGGCATGGCACCTCAGCAAAAGGCTCAGGTTTGCTGACGACGAAAAGTCCTCTGCCATGATTTTGAGACGTAGCCACTCGTTCTTTGGAGTGTAGCTGCTGACTTTGTTGTAAGACTGGGCATGGAATGGAATGCAAAGAGACGAGTATATAGCATGAGGCAGCACTAAACAATCATCCCCAGATGGAAATGATTTCTTGAGTACAAAGTCGGAACAAATCACCAATGCCAACAAAGCAGAGTGATGAAGTTTGAAGTCTGCATCAAAACTTGAGTACAAGAACATTGCTTAAGAAAATCTTTTACAAATTTGTTGATTAGTTTTCAAATCATTTATATACCTCTGATGAGATTAGTGACAAATGTTTGATCTTGCATAAACTCTTGGACAAGAGAGATGTTTTTTGAGAAAGTCCTGAGCAAAATTGATATAATAGGCACACAGCATTTGGAAAGTACGTCTGTATTGGACTGCACCTGAAATTTTGTTATCA
This sequence comes from Neocloeon triangulifer, assembly GCF_031216515.1. Classification (NCBI taxonomy): domain Eukaryota; kingdom Metazoa; phylum Arthropoda; class Insecta; order Ephemeroptera; family Baetidae; genus Neocloeon; species Neocloeon triangulifer. Next base: position 1,172,628 of record NW_026775555.1, on the reverse strand, counting down.
GTAAGCGTCCCATTTTTTTTTTTTAATCTTTAATATTATACCAAAGAATCTTCCAGTAGTTTGACGACGGTTTTCACTCCATCACTCTGAACAAATGGATTTATAAGACTTGGCTCTTGCAGCATTGCAGCCAATTGGCAAAGAGCTGAATACTTTATAGTTGGTTCCGAGTCACCGGGGCCAAGCAAACTCACTATCTGCCTCAAACTTGCTTCCTTTGTTTGTTTTTTTCAGTTAAAAATATGAATTAATTAAAATCTGCTTACATTGTAGTATATTCCAGGTGCAGAATAATTCAATTCAATGGGATCTTGCACAAGGCATAGGGATGCCATGGCAGCATTAGTGATTTGAATAGTAGAAGTCTGTGGCCACATAAGATAGCTGCGTTCGTCTTGTTTCAACAACTGAAGAAGTCTATCTGTGGCCTCTGTTCGTACAGACTCGTTTTTGCTGAACATCAAACAGGAATTACCTTTTAAAAGCTAAAATAATGAATTCATTATTTGTTGATTTTTTTTTTCTTTAAATAAACGTTTACCTCTAAAGTGCTTAGATTTTTGTTGGACAAATCAAAATAGTTTAGAATGACTTCCTGCAATGTCCTGTGGTCATCTGCTTTGGCAACAAGTACAGGAATAAGGAAGGTGATGACACTTGCAACCTGGCTCCACAGAGATGGTGAGACGAGTATCCTACACCTGATTAAATCAGAGATGATGTCCTCAGAGCATACATTTATCCTGTGATTGGAGTGTTCCAAACCAAAACTTGCAATCTCTTGCACCACCTTCACATCACACAGGAACAGAATGTTTTCAGCAGAGTAAATTGTCGGGTTGATGGCCTGATCACTGCCAATGCTTCCTTCGACTATTTTTTTTATCTTTTGGTAAGTTGCTAACTGGATGTCCTCAACAGGGTGGGCTAGAAGTGAGAGAAGTGCATTTGTCATGTTCAAAGTTTTTGCTCTCGCAATTCCTTCAACCGCAGCTGCTGCGACTTTAGGATCTGGTATGAAGTCCAAACTTAAAACTGCTTGCTCGATGTGCATTTCAGAAATTCTAAAAAAAAAAAATAATAATAATACGAAATACATCAAAATAATTAAATCATTATAATAAGTTTTACATTTCTCCTTTAGCGCTCATTAATTTGAATGCTGAGGAAATCGCCTGAGCCATCTCCGCTAGGCAACTGAGCAGTTCAGAGAACGCTTTGTCATGTCTGCTGTTCTCCAATTCACCGATGAAAAACTGAGATAGCTTAGGGTTGAACAGCCAAATTCCTGCATGGATCACAGAGCTCTGTATAACCTCAGCCAGAACATGAGATTTATTTAGAGCCCCAGATCTGTGCTCTATAAAGCTCTTAATCATTTGCAGCACCTGGAATTTAAAAAAAAAAAAAATCGAAATATTACTTGCCGGTCTGAGAAAGTTGGGTTTTGTTACTTGGATATAGGCAAATGCAGGTGGTTTTGAATTAAGAGCATCTGCCAGAAGCAAGGAGAGTCTGTTGATTTCGGTGGAGCAACTTGACGGGAAAAATTCGTGATGCAAAGCAAGACAAGATTTGAGCAAACAAGTTGCCTCATTGAGAATGGAAAACTGCTCTGAATTTCTGATGCATGTGCTGCTGACTGTGATGATGGCCCAAAGAAACTCTAAAAGTGACCATGAGTGTTTTGATGTGCAGACGTCAAGCACCTAAACAAAGTTTGAATTTTAATTAAAGATGAGTAATGTAAAAAAAAAAATAGTCAGACCTTATCAGATATGACCACATATTTTGGATCCTGGTATTTGTAAATCTGGGCAGTCAGAGATTCGACAAGGCGCCGAAGACATTCTAAGGCGCTGACAACAATGTCAACGTTTTTGCCAAGCGCAATATTCAGTTCGCACGCGTTGATCAAGCACTGAGAAATATTTCTGTTAAATCATGACAAAGAAGAAGCAATAAAAATTTACTTCGACAATTGCAGGCTCAAGAAGAAAAGTTTGGGCTGGAAAGTTTCTCAGGAAATCGCCCTTGAACACCGTGCAGCAGTCAATGACGATTTCAGAGCTTCCAGCTTTGAAAACCGACACCAACGTGGTCAGTCTGCGGATGTCAAGTTCGCTAAGGGCGACCATCGGCAGCAGAGGCGAGTCTTGCGGCAGCTCGGCGAGAGAAGACCGAATGACGTCATTCCTGCATTGGATCGTTTTACTGCCGAGTCCTAATTATTTACCGAAAATTACACAGACCTTGAGCAGTTTCCGAGATTTGCGACGGAGCTGTTCTGTTCGTCGGCAGTCGTCTCGTCCAAGTTTGGCGGCAAATCAACCGAGCCGCTGTCTGAAGCAGAGAGACTGTTTTCGCTTTTAGTCTCTTCCTCCATGATTTACCTGGAAATCAAATAATGAAGAAATAATTAAAAAAAGCAAAATGAATTTTAAAATAGATAGAAAAAGATCGAGCACATGGCCTTGTGAGAAGGCAATACTTTTAATTTCGTTTAATCGCAATTAAGTGAAACCAGATGCCAACAGGGAGTATGTCTTAATAAGCGCCAATTACGGCACGACATTGTCCTCCACTTCTAGGGACAATCGCAATTTCTTACTCAACGCTTCTCGTTATTAATGAATGCATCTGGCGGTCTTTGGTGGGGAAGGGAAGCGCCAACCTGCACCCACTGGCAGCATCCTCGCACCTTATTACGACTCATTAGGCGGCCGCACCAGTTTACCACATAATCAGAGGAAGGGGAATTCGAGAGAGCGCGCGACACTCTGTGTCCAGTCTTTTGTGTTTTCGTTGGACGCCTGAGGGAACAGTAGATTAGGAAAAATTGCCTAGCCATGACGGTCGCCCTCGCGCTGTGGATCCTCTTTCAACTCGCCACCCTCGCTCAGGCCGATTTTGGTGACGAGTGCCCCAACCTCAGCCCACAGAAAGGAATTGATCTGGACCAGGTGTGATTTTTTTATTAATCAATTGAAGGAGCGGAAATTTAGTTTAAAACTCAAACTAAATTTTCTTCCTATTTTGCTCTCACGACGAAATATTCAAGTGTTAAAATATTCTTCTCAAATTGATTGACTGGCCCGATAAATTGTTTGGCAAAGTATTTTTTTCTACTTTGAATAATAATAGTTATTATTATTGATCTCTGACTTATTGCGATGAATTTTTTTATGAGAAGAGAATAGTAAATATGGTCGAATTATTCTCATAATTAGAGAATTGAACGATAAGATTTATGAACACCAAAAAGTAAAAAATTATTATAATAAAAAAAAATTTCCTTATTAGCAAGTTTGATTCAAAATAAAAAGTTTTAAACAACATTAACAATAAGATTCTTTTGATTGAGGCACGCGTCTCGCTTTTGCTCACTGAGCAACGTGCGTTCTTGAAAAATTATGCAAATAAATTCGATTCATGCCCGTTGATAAAAATAATAATCCTGCGATTGCACCGCGCCGAGAAGAGAAAATACAACGCAAGTGAAATTATGCAATCTGTGCGTGCCGAACGACAAACAGGTTGTCTAAATACCAAGTGTGCAGGCGGCGTCCGCCAAGCAGATAAGCAAATCGCGCTGCCGCTTTGATTTACGGCCTCAACATTTCTGCATCCAAATGAATGAACGAGCCTTTCAAAACAAGTCAACTTGGTTTTCTTTGTGGAGAAATGATTCGCGCGCGATGATTTATTACTTTTTTCCTTGAATAAAAATTGATTAACTAGGTATTTTCCTTTTGGGAAGAAATTTTAGTGGTTATTTTTAATTGCGTAGCTCCAAGGCACCTGGTACGTAGTGCAAGCCGCAATTCACCGCTACAACTGCACCCTGGCGGATGGCGGAGATCTTGGATGCTCTGTATTTTTTATTGACCGGACCGAAAAAAACAAGGTTTGGAATATTTTTCCATATATATTATACTTTTATAATAAAAGAAATAATATTATTAATTATTGATATTGAAGCTGTTATAAAAAAACATTTTTACTACCACAATATGAGTTTTAGGCTAAAATTTTGGTGAAAAAGTTATGAATATTCTTTAGAGCATTTTTTTGCAATATTTTTTTCTTACTTTATTAAACAGTGTATGTAATTTGGTATATTTACAATTTCTTTTTATAATTTTTATTAATTTTAAATAAGTCTTTTCACCAGTCTAATGAAATTATTAGAGTATTCTATTCTGAGTTGTAATAATTTACGTTTGGAACGATCGATTTCTAGTTGATTTTGACTTGGAGACAGGAGCCACCTTTAGAAGAACTGCAGTTTGAAATTACCGTGATAGACGCGGAGTCTCCTGGTTTCTGGCACGCTCTTCAATTAGAGAATAGAAATGGTATGTTGGCAATTAATATTTTCTAGCAAAAATTAAAAAAAAAAATGGTTGAAAATACCACAAAAATAAACATCAATTTCAATCGCAATTAAATTACTGCAAACTGATGCCAACTTAAGTTTATTTCAAGTAATAAATTTCTCTCTTATTTTTTTTTTTTTTTTTTTTTTTTAAATAATTGAATGCATTTAAGACAAATGAAAAATAAACCTTTGGCAAAAATTAGTCAATCAGAGTCAGCTTGCACGCAATTTCTTAGCCATTACTTTCATTTTTGTTATCGACTACTCATCTAACGCAGCCCTTAATTGGAATCTAATTGAATTGTAAAAACGATTGCAGGATCGCAACCTGACGTAATTCAGGTGATGAAGGCCGTTGGAGACCACCTGGTGCTCTCGTTCTGCGACCGAGCCCACAACATTTTCACAGCTATTTTGGGCCGCAAGAATCATATAAAGTGAGTGCAAGTTCTGCAGATTAATTTATAATTTTATTGAGAATTATTTAAAATAATTTATTTTATTTTTTTCTAGAAAAAAGCAGATCCAAGCAATCAACGTGATGCTGCAACGGCGGGGGCTGAGCATCGTCAGTGCCAAAATCATGAGTCACTCATTCTGCCACCGACACAAATTGTGGCGACAGGGGGCACAGGGTCACAGGTCAAGTGCCACTTACGGCGCACTTCCCTCCTCGGCGTTTGCCTTGTTCACCGCGCTAATTGCAAGTCGGGTCACATAGAATAAATTTTGTGGAAATCATGCGGTCATTTTGTACAAATGTAAACTACTTGATATTCGCCTCGAATGTACCAACAATTTGCATAGTGCGCAATTTTGCAAATTGCTTCTTGCTTGACCAATGTCATTAATTGTATTATTATATCTCTATATTTCTTAGTGCGCACGTTTTATATTGCCAAGATATATATTTGTCAAAATAACATTTTTCCTGTGCGTATAAAATAATTTCAATCGTTTAATTTCTACACATATTGTAATTATTTTATTATCCGTAGAGCTATTTAGTTATAGTATATGTAATAAATCTTTGATTTTAAATCAAACCAAATTAAATTATTCACCGTTACGTACTTGTGTGCTTAGCTCATATTTGCGATCGCAAGATTTTCAAAATCGTGAGCGCAGAGCAATGGTTCTGGTTGCTGAGAATGCTGGGCGCAGCGCTCATTTGCTCGAATAAGTTTTTAAACCTGCGAAAGAATTATAGTTGAGTCCCTTGACCAGAGATGACCGCGACTAAAAGTTTTCATCCCACGACCAAATTTAAAGTTAAGTCCCACGGCAGGATTTGTCCTGCGAGGGAATTTTTTTCAGTCCTCGATTTTGGGAATTCCAAATGAGACCGGAAATGACCTCGACAAAAAATTTTCAACCTACGGCAAAATTTAAGTTTACATATATTTTCACCATTTTTTTTATAGTCCCACGACAAAACATGTCATTTGTCCTATATCGCAAAATTTTATTTAGTCCTCCAAATGAGCCAAGAGAAGTTTTTTGATTTCATGACAAACTTAATTGTAATCCCGAATTACGCCTGAGGTCTGAATGTACAATTTTAATGTCACACCATAAAAATAATGCAATCAACAATACATAATTCATACAGGATTGCCTTAAAAATATCAACGTCAGCCCGATAATCAAGTATTTTCACTCACCTAAGTAAAACTCCACTTCAATTAATGTTCTCGAACCCAGAAATACGTAGACATCTTCGTATTCAAGTCTGAAATTCTCAAATTTTGATCTCAAAATCGAGTTTTGACAGACAGAAAAAGAGAATGCCGGCTGGCTCCGAACGTAAACAACTTTCAAATTCTGGCGCCAAAAAGTCAGGAGGCGGGGACGGCGGGGTTGATCGTAAATTTCGTAAACATGTGAGTGATGTGAGTCATCGGAGAACAAGAAAAAAATTGGAAGACGACGTCCGAGCTCTTTTACCTTTGTCCCCAAGACTAAAATAGCCTTAATCGTGGGAAGATAGAATAATTGATTAGATTACGCATGCATACAGTTTGAAATTTTGTTCATTCGCTCAAAAGCAATGGCGCTAAAAGGGATCAGAGTTCTCGAGTTGGCGGGGTTGGCTCCTGCACCGCTTTGCGGAGCGATTCTCGCAGACTTTGGAGCAAATGTCATCAGGGTCGACAAGGTAATTTATAATTATAATATAATAATAGTTTGTTGAATGAACATATTATATGAAAATTGCGATTTTTCAGTTTGCTTTTCACACTCATATAATTATTATACATACAATCAGCATACAATTATTATGTATTATTATTGAAAATCCAACCTAATGTAATTTAATTTCATTTTTATAGACAATTATGTTTTTTTATTTATTTATTTATTCCTTCTCTTTTATTGTGTCATAAGTGATATTACATATTATTAGAGAACTGTTTACAGTTTAATAAATTTTTTATAGAAAATTAATCAAATAAAATTAATAAAAAGAATTTTCTAATAAAACTAATTAACAATCTCAGTTCAATTTTTTCTCTATACACGTATTTTACTAAGTCTATTTTGTTTAGTTTTTGTGTAATACATTATTTTAATAATTTGTAAAATTTTTCTTGTAGCACAACCAAATGATGAGCATGGATGCAATGTCCCACGGGAAAAAGTCAATTGCCTTAAATTTAAAAAGTGCTAAAGGCGTTGAAGTCTTCAAGAGAATGAGCAAGCAGTCGGACGTGATTATTGAACCTTTTCGAAAAGGAGTCATGGAAAAACTCGGACTCGGCCCGGACGTCCTACTGAAGGACAACAAAAAGTTAATTTATGCAAGATTAACCGGATATGGGCAGAAGGGGCCGTTGGCATTGAAAGCTGGCCACGACATAAATTATGCAGCCATCTCAGGTCAATAGAGAATAAAAAGTTTTTTTATAATTATTAATTTTTAAAAATGAATTGTGAATAAAAAAATTAATTTTAAATTGCAGGTGTTTTGTCTATGCTTGGCAGAGCAAACCAACAGCCAACCCCACCAGTTAACATCCTAGCCGATTTTGCTGGTGGAGGCCTAACATGTGCTTTTGGCATAGTGATGGCACTTCTGGAGAGAACCAGGTCAGGAAAAGGTCAAGTGGTGGACGCCAGTATGGTTGAAGGGGCTGCATATGTCAGCAGCTGGCTTTTCCGGTCCCAGTGGCTGCCAATTTGGGGGAAGGCCAGAGGGCAAAATGTGTAAGTCTCCATAATTTGAATTCACTATAAGATTTTAAATTTAAATTTCCCAGTCTCGACTCTGGTGCTCACTTTTACGACACCTACGAGACTAAGGACGGTGGCTTCATGGCTGTTGGTTCTCTGGAGCCCCTATTTTATGAAGAGCTTCTGAAAGGCCTGGGATTTACTGATGAAGAAGCGCCGCAGAATGGCTCCGAAGAAGAGACACAGAAAGTCAGAAAACTTTTCTCGGACAAGTTTGCAAGCAAGACAAAGGCTGAGTGGACGGAAATATTTGAAAAATTGGACGCTTGTGTTACACCTGTGCTCAGCATTGACGAGGCAACCAAGTACAGCCACAATAAGGAGCGAAAGACTTTTGTCATAGGTAATTTTCCTATTTGATTTTTTACAAATTTTAAATTGATATTTCCCATTTAGATAAATATGACTTGCCAGTTCCTAATCCTGCCCCTGTTCTGAGCGCAACTCCTGGAATAAGCCAGGCAGCCACAAAACTGAGACCAGAAATTGGTCAGCATACCAGAGAGGTTATGACTGAGTTTGGATTTTCCGACAGTGAAATTACCGACATTGCTCAAGACGGTGCAGCTTTTGTTTTTGAGGATGACCAACTAAATTCCAAATTATAGAGACTGTTTTTCCTTACATCATTCATGTTTAATAAAATAAATTTTATTTTCTCATTTAGCAGTTTTTTTCCAAAATAGTTTCAATTTATGTAAAAAAAAAAAGAAACACAGAGGTAACAAAAATACTCCACTCAATTTTTATTTAGAATATTTTTTGTTGGTTTTAAATAACTGTGGTTGAAAATCCTTGAGTTTTTATAATGTATAAATCGCAACTAAAATCCCAAGTAACCAGTGCGGTTACCCGCGGCGACTTCTTGCGGCGCATGCACTGCACACGCACACTAGCGCCATCCGCCGAGCGCCGAGCCAATTTTTCTTTTAGTTCCCTCCCCCCTCCTCCTTGTCTTCTTGCGCTTGCCTGTCAGATGTTTTGAATATTCAAACAAGGAGAGATTTTTGCTGGCAAAAATCGTCCAGTTCGTCCGACGCAGCGTCCAGATGGTTTAGAGTGGAGGTTAGTAAACATTGCAGTTCGCGTTGCTCAATTCGCACTGATCGCCGAAATTCCCCTCGACCGCAAAAGCGGCAGTCGCCGCAAGAAAAGCGCCTTGTTTTGACCTTGAATGACAGACACCGTACATGATGGCTGCAATTATCAAGTGATTCATTTCAATCCAAGTGCATTTTTGGCACCACTTTCCTCCCGTGCGTTAACTTTGCGAATTTTAAAAATAGCCGCTTCGTTTTTGTGGGGAGAAAACTTTCGTTTGTATTGCGAATTTCTCTTGCTCGCTCGCTCAGCTGTGCAATAAAATCCTCCTCATTGTTTTGCTGCAGTTTCACTGGTCGCCCGCAATTATACACGGTTTGTTATGAATTCACAGTCACACCTCGCAGGATTTCACTTGTAACCAGTTTTGCATTGCATGCTCGACACTTATTAGGCGCTCTTTGCCATATTTTTTTTTTTTATTAATTTCTCCAGCCTGTCGAGTCTCCTTTGCATATAATTGCAAGTGTTTCAGACCCAGTTTTGATCGGGGGCATTGCAATTACCCTGCCAGCCGGAGGCACCACTTCACTTAACACGCTCAGCTGTATGTCTTGTTCGCAGGTTGCATCAGATACACCTGCATGTGTACATAGTCATGCGCTAGGGTCGTCTACCAATTTATTTCCTGTACAGTTCTCCAGCTCTAGCTGATCCTCACTAACATACGGTGTCAGTTCATAAAATTTATTTTCCCACGATTTAAATTTGATTATAATTTTTAATTCAACAGCTGCTATGGAGGAGAGACGAGTGGCAGACTACTTTGTTGTGGCAGGGTTGCCAGAAAACCCTGTGGAGATCGGAGAGTTCAACCAGGAGGGCACATGTCTTAAGCCTACACACTCCCTGCCACCGATTACGGATGTCACAGTTATATTTCACTCTCTGGGGGAGTCAGTGCCCCCAGGGTACACTTGCATCACGCTGACCCCTTCAGGTGAACTAATTTATAATATAATTAATTGGTTAAAAAAAAATTACAATCTGTGTAGGTCACTCTGCAAATCTGACATCCGGTGCTTGGATGAAGAGCTCGGAAGTTTATCTCTGTTACAAAAGGGGTCTCGACAAACCACCGTTGGTTGATATAGGGTAAATTACTTCCAGACATATTCTGAACTCTGGTCTCAACTCTAAAACTTTCAGTGTGATTTACGATGGAAAGGAGAGGATAATGTCCGACTCGCAAGTGGTGAGAAACACCCCTGAGAACAGGCCAGCCAGCATCACGTCAGGCACTTCAACAAAAACATATGTTACATTCCGTCGAGCACCAGAGCGGATGCCCTGCAACCAACTGGTGGTCACTGACGTCTGTGTGATAAATCCAAGTAAAGGCGAGTTTCCTCCACACGCCTTCTGCCTGATCGACAAAAGTCTCAACAAGAATTTTAACTTTATGGTTAGTGTATTCACCTATTATTTGTCTGCAGAACTTATCAAATAATTTTAGGGAATGTCGGGGGCCTACATTTGTTACAAAAAGTCAATGCACCGGCCAAATTTGATCACTTACAAATCAGGCAAGTTGAATGATTCATTAACAAAAATATTCATTGTAATTGTACAATTTCCAGCAATTTTAGCAAGATATCCTAGAACAGATCATGCATATTTTCCATTTCCGGAAAATGTGCCCATGTTTTGTTTGCCAATGGGAGCCACCGTCGAGTGCTGGCCAGCGGAAGCCGCCCAGCCAAAACCTTTGTTTTCTACTTTCGTGTTGACAGTAGCAGACGGTACTGAAATGGTACTAATTCCAAAGCATATTTGCATCATTTTTTCATTAAAAATTTTATTCCTAGATTTACGGGTCAGCGATAAGCTTTTACGAAAGAGTTCCAGACGATAATTTAACTCCAAACCAAAGAAAGCTGTTGAAATTAGACGACTCCAACACTTTGAGAAATGTCAACACCAATAAGTGCATATGCTTGCTGTCACATTGGCCATTCTTTGATACTTTTGAAAAGTTCCTCAAGTTTCTTTATAAAATGACATGCAATGGACCTCATGCTGTGCCTGTGGAAAGGTGAATTATTTTACAAATTTTTTATCAAAACTAAGCAGAAAATAATTTTCAGATATATTTCGTACTTTCTTGAAAATGTGCCGTTCCCATCCCCTAAAAGACCAAGAATCCTTTTCCAGTTGTCCTCTTCGGAAAGGATTATCTTGACTCAACCTGAAGATTTGCCTCTTCCAAAGAGTGGTGCAGGTTTCTGTGCCCTGCTATCAAATTTAGGACCCGATAATTGTCTCCTTGTCCTTTTGCTTGCATTGACAGAGCAAAAAATCCTTGTTCACTCCCTCCGTCCTGATGTTTTGACTGCTGTTGCCGAGGCTATATCAATGGTATGTCAATGCCCTTACAAATTTAAAATAATTACATTTTTTAAATGCGCAGATCATATTTCCATTCAAGTGGCAATGTCCTTACATTCCACTGTGTCCACTAAGCCTGGCCTACGTTCTTCACGCTCCTCTTCCATTCTTGATTGGCGTTGATTCTCGATTTTTCGACCTGTTTGACCCTCCTCCTGAAATTAGCTACATAGATTTGGATACAAACAGCATCACAATGTATGAGTTTTTATATTTGTTGTCTAATAATTTAAAATTATTTAATCTACATCAGTAATCAGAGTGGTGATGACAAAGAAAAGACTCCCTTAACTTACAAACTCCTGCCTAAAAAAGCTGCTAGGAACCTCCTAAAATCGTTGCAACGACTTTTCTCAAAAGTACGAATCACTGCTCAAAATATTCAGCAGAGTGTCAGTACTGATGATTTTGACGATGCCAGTATTGATTGGGACTTCATCAAAAAAAGAAAAGAGGTTGATTTTAAAATAAAAATTTAGTTCAAATGGAATTTTATTTGCTCTAATTTTAGCAAGCTCTTGAGGTTGAGATACAAGAAGCATTTTTGCATTTCATGGCCACTGTGTTGAAAGGGTATAGAAGTTTTCTTTTACCCATCACAAAGGCTCCCACTGCTGGAACCACCGATCCTAGCTCGTTATTTGATTTGGAAGGTTTTAAACGGTCAAGAGACAGAGCTCACCACAAGTTTTTTGAACTTACTATGAAGACTCAAATGTTTATCAAGTTTATCGAAGAGAGGTCTTTTGTTTCAAACATGGACGCATCGCTTGCATTCTTTGATGATTGTGCAGAAAGAGTAACTCTTAACTTTTAGATGTTTCTGAAGTCACTAATAATTTTTCTAGGTTGGCACTTCAGATGACAATGATGCGCCCTTGTTGGAGCTAGATGACCCACAGAAGAGTGAGAATACAGTTTTCATTATGCCACCTGAACCCACGGGTCTGCCTTCAGGCGCCACATATTCGTACAGGGTTAGTAATTTACTAAATTTTCTTTTTAGCAGACTATAAATTAAAATTAATTTAGGGATTTGTCCTAAATCCTCTGCTTTTCAACCAAAATGAGACTGAAAAGTTCCTGGGTGTTCCCATGAAAGAAAATCTCTTTTCAATTCTGCCTGGTAGTCCTGTTGCAAAACGCACCAAACACGAGATTCGCAGTGCTCAGAAAACAGCAAGGAAATCATCCGCGTCACCCCTTCACTGGGCAAAGTGTCTACTTAGTACTTGCTATAGGTACATACATGATTGAACATCCTTATTTTCAACGCTTTTTTTTACTAAAATATCCAATTTCAGCCTTTGGTTTATTCACCTGCCCAGTCATGTATTGCAGTCACAATCAAAGGCGCAGGGTTTACAAAAAGCTTTTGATTTGCTGGAAAAGCTTCACAAACTCAAAGTTCAGCCATCTGATGAGGTTTGAAGATAACTGCAATAAAGCTAGGCAAATCTGATTTGAAAATTTCAGGTTTGCTACCGTGTTGTAATGCAACTTTGCGGCCTGTATAACATGCCAGTGCTTGCTGTGAAGCTCCTTTTCTTGATGAAGAGGAGTGGAATGCAACCCAATGCCATAACTTATGGGTTCTACAACAGGGCAGTCTTGGAGGCTGCCTGGCCATCAGACATTACGAACTCGAGTCAGCTTCTGTGGGCCAAACTGCGTAACGTCATCCTCGGTGTTGCTTTGTTTCGTAGGGCTGGAAGGAAAGTTTCCAGGCGACGGCTCTCGATGGACAAAGACTCGGATGGACACTCCCTGGGAGGTGTGTCCAGGACCTCAGTAGAGAGCGGAAACTCTTCCCACGACTCGGCACCAGTGAGAAACAGCAAGGAGGTTGTCGAAGTCGCTACTCAGCAAAAGTCTGCCACCTTAGGTTAGTAGTTTACATTTTCAATTGCATGGTTCATTGGGGTTTGAGAGAGTTGCTTGTGGCAGGAAGTGACGCTGGATACGGGTCTTTGTATGAGTCGACCTCGCGCGGATGCCTCAGCGAATGCAACACAGCAAGTGGTGAGGATTTTTAATTGGCTGTGCTGTGCGCTGTGCCCCTTTTTAATGCCTTTATTAAATTAACGCTTCATTAAATTAAATTTCTTTGATTTTAACTGTTTAATCTTTTTGCTATTTTAAAGTGGAAATCATATTCGATTTGCAGATGCAGAGAAAGTAGAAGAGGAGCCTCTGGTCAACAAAGTTGAAGAACCCCTTGATGAGAGTGACGACCTCAATTCGGAGGTTGAGCTCAGGCCTCGTGTTAGCAGCATAGTTAAGGCGCCTACACCTGTCTCTTTGAATCCTCAGCATCCAGGTAAAACAATTCCCTATTATATCTGTAGATTTATTCTACATTATTGTTATCTTCAGAATCATCTGGACTTTCTGAAAATCATGTCGAACTTAGAAGACCTGTATCAGTTGGCACAACCAACGATAATGCATATCGGAGGCGCCACTTCAGTGGCTCTGATTTTTCAAGGGCCAGAGATCATCGATCTGTGTCTGCTAATGAAACTAATGACTGTTTCCAAATGCTAAGGTATGTATCAACCAGTAAATAATGAAATGTTGAGATGAATTTGTTAAAATTGTTAGGTCCGAAAGTTTTGCAAATGATGCCCAGATTTTGGAGAAGTTGGGTCAGTTGAAAGTGATTATGCAAAATGAGGAAAAGAAGGCCAAGAAAGCTTCGGAGGTGGCCAACGGAATCAAACGCAGAGGAAAGCTTGGCAGTGACACCGTTCGATCAGAAAGCCAGGATCTCGAGCAGGCTGTGATGGACTACATGCAGGAGGGGGATGAAGATCCGTCTTGTGCCACCCCTCCTAGACACGCAGAACCAAGCACCCCTCCAAATTACAGCAGAACACCACGCAGTCCTGCCCGAACCATAGTGACAGAAAATGACCCACTGGGTGCTTTGAATGTTGACGAGGAGGACGAAGAGGATGCCAAGGTTTTGCCTCCGAGTGTCGAACAGAGCCCTGCAAAGTCCTGGATTGCCGAGGAAGGATCTGGTGGACCTCTTTTGTTTAAGGACAGCACCAGGAGCCAGCGGCGCAAGACTGAAGATATTTCAGACAAGTTCACTCCGCCGCCTGTACTGCGAAGTGCCACATACCACCAAGGCCTGGGTGTGGACGGAATTTCCAAGAGTCAGACTCCCCCAGAGTCATGTAATAAATTAAAATAATAATTTTGTAAAAGAAACTAAAATTTGTGAGCAGGTGTCGATTCTGACGACATCTACATGGATGACGGTCAGAGGAAAGTGATCCAAAGATCATCAACCTTGCCTGCCAGTCCGTCTTCAATGGCAATGCGTACTGGAGTGGCAGCATCTCCGAGTGTCGCTTCTAGTCTAAGCAGCCTAGGCTCCAGTTTCAAATTGCCATTCAGGTTATTGCTTTAATGTGTCGAATGATTATTTAAGTGCTGCTTGTGTTATCTGTTGCTTAAGAAAGTAGATTATTATTTTTAGTGTTCAATGGCAGCATCTTTTGAGAAATTTGTTTTTGGTTTTTGCATCCAGTTAGAACACATTACTTTGCTTCCTTACAGGCGGTACAGTCCTGGAAGACTGAGTTTGAGGAAGCCGGATTTGCGCTTGCTCGAAAATGCTCAAAATGCCTTAACACAGCACTTCAGGTTAGCTTAGTTTAACCCCATACTATTTATTATTTTTTGCAAGCATGATACTCATAACGTAAACACTGTTTAAAATCTGCGATAGTCTGTCATTATTTTTATGTAAAAAAAATTACAGCCCGGGTAGTTTGACCGGCAAGAGGACCAACGAGATGATTATGAACTTGAGGTCTGCTGCTTCAACGGCAGCTACTTCGATGGCCAAAAAATTTGATGAAATAAAGGAAGTAATATCCTCTAATTCTACCCCTGTAAAAGGAACAACACCGTAGTAAGATTTGTCATTGAATCTAAAATAATCACATACTAAATCATGTGAATTAGTGGCCACTTGCCATCTTCGACAAGGGAGAGCAGCGTCGTTGAAGATGAGGAAGATGGACGCAGCAGGAACACTTCATACATCCCAGAGTTCTCTCCTCTTGGCTCTATGGGGCAGTACGCTGCTGTCGATTACTGGGGCAGCAACTTGCTCGACCTCTTTGGAGGCGGCGACAGTAGCAGGAAAGGCAGTGCCACTAATCTCAACCCCTCTGGTAGAATTAGATAGTAATTTTTAATGTAAATTACATTCCTTTCACTTTCAATCAGATACTGGCAGCAATCTATCTTTGCACACCATGCTGCCAGAGAAAATTTATCAGCGGAAAGAAGAAGCAGGAAATTCAGCCATTGCCGTTGAGATTGAGATGACCTCCTGTTCAAAGTGTCACAATTGCTTGAGCATCATGTATGATGAGGAAATCATGGCAGGATGGGTCCCAGATGATTCGAACCTTAATACAAAGTAAGTTTAATTTGGTATCTAAATCTAAATAATTTGACTGTTTTGTGCAGGTGTCAACATTGTGATAAACCTGTTGTTCCGTTCCTTGTTGTTCGCATACTCGACTTCAGAGAAATGCCCGTCAAAGAGTCAAGCGCCAGTCCCTTGCCCGCTTGCTCCAGTTCCCAGTCGCTACAAGAATTAGCGTGTTCAAAAGACTTGCTGCACCCAGACTCGGCTGTGACTGGAAATGACAAAGGGTAGGTTTTTTTAACTATTCTGAGCATAATTTAACTTTTTAATTATCAGGTCAAGAACTCGAAGCCGGAGTGAGAGTCAGTTGGCAGACAAAGCAACACCAGGAGAACCCACAGAAGATCTCAAAGTACACTCAAAATAATGAATTTTATTATAAAAGATGTTTATGTTTTATTACTTTCAGCCTGCTTCAGAATGTGGCATGGACCCTGTGGCTGTTGAACCTGTCACAGTCCCTTACTTAAACCCTCTGGTGTTGAGGAAAGAAATAGAAAGCATTTTGGACAATGAAGGTGATGCGGCTCTCAATAAGTCTAACTTTGTTGATGAGCACCCCATCATATACTGGAATTTGGTAATTTATCAATACTTGGTATTAAAACAGTTACTGATTCAATTACTTAGGTATGGGTCTTTCAAAGAATTGATGTCGAGAGCCATTTGCCTTCCTTGTGCCTGGAATCGTCTACAGTCAGCAAAGGCCGTGTAATTCACTGCAGTTGGAATGAGGTCCCCAAGCCAGGAATTTTAATAAGGTGCTTGTGGGAAAATCCCAGATTTTATGAGGATGTCGGACGACCCATGTATATTGCTTGGCAGCAAATGCGCCAACTTAAAAAATTGTCTCTCCTAAAGACAGACTTATGCGCTGCGTAAGCTTTTTTCCTAATTACTTCCAGATAAAAATTAATAGTGATGCTTCTTTAGAACCATGGAGAAAATCATATCTTGTGTAAAGAGCAATGATTTGTTAGAGCCAATGAATAAAGTTGCTGCCGAAAGACACGCCCTGAAGCCACGCAGTTATTCCATCTACCGAGACATCCTCTTCTTAGCCTTTGCTGCTCTTGATAGGGATAACATTGATCAAGGTAATATTTGAGCTAATTATTCAAATACTCGACTAAATAATGTTTCACAATAGTTGCGTTCGATGAAGAGTACAGAATTGCTTATGACAAGCTTTCTCATAAGGAGCTTAAGTTGTATCTTCCTTGTGATCAACCTCTCACAAACTACTCTGTTTGTTGTCGTCATTTCTTCCGTGAACTAGAATTGTAAACCCGTTACGAAAACTATGTACCCTCCTTGTTGTGATATGGATTGCATATGTGTGGATTTTGTCCACTAGATTTAAATAGAAATATTAATAATCAATGTTACATTGGGCTATCTGTTGGTTGCCAAATGGTTATCACCGAAGCAATTTCAAATTGTGATTCAAACGCATGTGTGCCTTTTTAATTGAGCACTAGTTGCATTAATACGCTGCATCATATTAGAAAATAAAACAATAAATTTTAACTGAACCATCAAGAGACACAAAAAATGACTTTTATGTTGAAAAGAAGAGCACTTGTAGTTTTTAGAAATTGCTGTCTTATTATTAGTGAGGTAACTAAACAAAAGACTAGGCCGAACAGGAATGCCAAAGGTGAAGCTCAGGTTTCTTGATTCAGGTACATGTCCTCTAAGGTCTCATCTAGCTCTCTTTTGGCAGAACTTTTCTGGGGCTGAAGAGAAATCTGCAGGGAAAATATAAAAATTTAATTTTCCCCAACAGAATGGAGTTCTACCTGAAGCATTCCTTGGCTAAACAGATACCCAGTCATGGCAGCAGTAGCAAATATGGAAGCAACTAGCCAGTTCCGTTTTTGATTTGGAAAGTCTTCTTCCGTTTCTTTACTTGTTGCTTCAGTTTTTTTCTTATCCGAATCAAATTCTGAAATTTCACAAAGTTGCAAAATCAAGGAGAGTGCCAAAAGTTAAACTAGATATTATCATTATAATGTGGTTTAGACAACAGATTCCTCTGTGGTCCATGAGAACCAATGTAAAAATTTGAAGCCACATATCCAACCTTCCAATATCCATGCATAAATTAAAAACTTACTGATGAATGAGTTTTCAAAGTAATTCTGGCTGATTCTCTTGCAGAACTCGACTAGCACTTTGCTGTTTTTCAGGTGGTTCTGCAGTCGATTTGATGGAAAGGGTGCCCTGAGTAAAGGGGCTAGGTAGGCAAAAACTGTTGCGTCTAGTGAGAAAGGACGGGTGCCACCAAAATATTGACTGTCCCCAAGTTTCTGCGAGAGATTGTTCAAACACTGCTCTGCATCGTTGAAAATCTAAAATATTTATTCAAAATATTCCTTTCTCACATTTTTCCATGTGTTTACCTGTGTTTCAATCTCATTAGGTGTTCCAATGTAGCAGGTATCTATTCTCAATTTGGCATTGTGTTGGTACTGCCCTGGGTAGAAGAAGTTGAACGGCAGTCGGAGGGTTTTAGCGTACCAAGGACGGGACAGCTCGAGACAATTTTTCTCATCCAGCCACCTACGATAAATTTTCTTGTGTGGTTAGCATTTATGAAATTACTGAGTGGCTTTTGAAGCCACAGAAAGTAAGAAAAAATTTTGCGCAAGGTGAAATTACAAACCATGTGTGCAGCAGAGCAGGCAATAACTTTTCCTCAAGGTATGCTGAATAGGATACTGTTTCACAACTCTGTGCTTTACTGAGATCAGTGCCAAAATTCTACAAAAATTGCAATCAGTTGAATTTTAAGAAAATTACAATTTAATTATTATTTTATGTACCTTTGCGTGCAAGTAAGACACAATTTCATCAAAATCGGTCAAGACATTGTTTGGTCCGTGTCTAAAAACTGGTAGTTTCCCGCTGGGTGAAAAATACGGGGTACGCACCACTCTATGCGTCACGGGGGCGCCACAAAACCTGGCATAAGTCTGAAAGTGCAAATGCAAAACACGAACTTTAATATTATATTTATAATTAAAAAAAAAATCTATGTATTTTGGATTTGGATGTTTGGAACGCAACACTCACCATGACCCTGAGGCAGTCAAGATCGATCGACGGAAGCCCCCAGTCTCCGGCCCAGACATCAAGTGTCATTGACCAGGACATTTTTTAAGACTTGCAAGTTTAAGAAGCCGAGATTTTATCAAAATTAAAAGCGAATTGTTCGCGCTGGACGTAGGTCTCAGGTCACTTTCTAGAGCGAAAAACTCGAAGAAGAAAACAACAAAGTCCGCACCGGCGCCGTTTCGTGGAACAGGTGATCGATTTTTATGGGTGCTGGGAGAGGAGTTAAGGTTGGTTGAAAATTTGAAGGAGGGGATTGGCTGAATGGGATGAAGCAAATTAAAAGTTTACTCCTCCTTTGTAGAATCGCATATTTTAGTAGCAGCTCAGCCAACAGATCAGCAAGCACATGGTCATGGTCGCCGCATGTACATAAACAAAAGCAAAATTTTTTTATTCCATAGTTTCTAGACATTTTTTGACGTCAAATTAGCGAAAAGGTATGTACATATGCGAGAATTTTATCCTAATATTTATTTTAATTTGTTGATACACACATTATATTTATTTCCTTAGTTAATATTCGACGACATGACGACTAAATTTAATCGGCAACAAATTTCCAGGTGATTCTAAAACAATGTCTGAAGCAACTAAGAGGAAACACGTTTTCCAGGAGTTGCAGGATCCCGATTTTGAGATTGCCCCTGGACAAGAAATCGCTAAAGTATTGGCTAGCAAAGGAAATAACCTGCACGAGGTAGTTTTTTTTTTAAATAATTCTGTACAAATAAGGAAGAAGTAAATATCTTGAATGGCAACAAGAGAAAGGGGTAAAAATATTTCATTTTTCCCTTTTTTTCTCAGGTTTCATCGGAAAGTGGAAAAACATTTTTGGCTTCGATGCCAACAAAATACCGAAGAAATGTCTGGATAAAAAGAGGTGATTTTGTTGTGATTGAGAGGATAGAAGAGGGCGTCAAAGTGCAAGGAGAGATCGTCAGAATTTTGTACAAAGACCACGTTGAGCAGCTGAAGAAAGACGGTGCGTGGCCTGAAGTGTTTTCAGAAAACACTAAACTAGAGGAACCTTCAGAGGCGCAAAGTGATTCAGACAGTGACCTTTTCGTCAACACGAACCGACGGCAACCGGTCTGCAAATCTTCAGAGAGCAGCTCTGACGAAGAGGAAGAATCCAAGTGAACCACTTGCAACCACCCTTTCTCCTGCCTCGTTTGCTCACTTCTCAAAATAAATTAAACAAATTTATATTGCATTGAATGAACAATTTATAAAGATATCTTCGTAAATAAACAAATTTATATTGCATTGAATGAACAATTTATAAAGATATCTTCGTAAATTTTTTAATATAAAAATTTAGAAGAATCATTTCAATGATCGAAGATTACAAAAGGGCTTAAAATTTAAATCTAAAGCTTAAATACTTGTAAATCAAAAAATTTATGTAATAGGTTGTTGATTTCATTCTGAGAAAAAGTCTTGCCAGTGTTTGCTTTCATTTAGAATTATGGACTTCAAACGGGACAAGAAGGTAGAGGAATAAGGTGAAGTTTCTAACACCAACAATTAATAATGTTGCAACAGCAAAACCAAAATTTCGCAAGGCCAAAAATGCCCATTGGAATGGAGAACCTGAGAGGTTGGAGGAAAACATGTCTGTGGAAGCTCAGGTGCCGGAGAAAAAGAAGAGAGCGCACTGATGGCTCATTGGTGAAGAGCCCCCAAGAAGAGAAGGAGTAAATATGCCACCATGAGCAAGGAACTGTTTGGCTCCGACTGCAGTGATCTTGAATCTGATGATGATGTTCCAGTTGTGAGTTTTTTTCAATTATTTAATTATGATTATATTGAGGTGAAATGAACTAAAATATAGGTTGATCTTCCAAAGGAGAAGAAAAGACAACACCAAGGAAAGAAAGCCATCCAAGCTTCAGCAGCTGAAGGCCAACATGGAGGGAACAACTGATGATTCAGCTAAGCTGGTCTCTGAAATAGCTCAAGGAACAACTGATAGCACTGTCAGAATGCTCCATCATGCCAACAAATCAAGAAGAAGGCTGCTGAGAAAGAGGCAGATGAGGTACAGATGGAGGAAGTTTAATTGAATTTTTTATAAAAAATAATATCCCATTTTTTTTCTTTTTTAGCATGAAAAGGTTCCCACATTGACGACCAATTTTCTCTGAATATTGAAAAGCCAAACCATGAAGAAGAAATCTCCGAGCAAGAGGAAGTTGCTGCAGCCAAAGCGATCAAGGCCTCTGGACTCACAGCGGAGGACTATTTAAAAATCCAAAAATTTTGTATTGATCATTTTTGCGCTTAGAAACTCATTAAATTTAATTAATATTTCTAAGAAAATTTATTTTCATTTAGAGGAAAAATACAAATTCGTTTTGAGAAAATCATGGTGTATTCAATTCATAGATGATATACAAAAGTAATTGCATAGCTAAGCAGCAAAAAGTAAAAGATAATAATTGCAGTGTATACTTGTGATAATTTTGCAATTGTGCTTTGGAAGATTATCATCCGTTCAAATGTGAGGTCAGCATTATTGTTATAATCTGCTTATAGTCTGTTTTTGAGGCAGTTTTTTTTTCAAAAATTTATTGTGTATAACGCCACCTGTTCCTTGCTTAGCTGTTCTTCTCCGTCACCTTCATGGTGACAGTTTTGACTTCGGTGTACGCCTGAAGTCCATACTCTCCGAGTTCGCGGCCGTTTCCAGACATCTTGAAGCCACCAAAGGCTGCCTGAGCTCCGAAGATGTTATAACAGTTGATCCTAAAATTAAGATGTCTTTCTTGTTGTTTTCTATGCAAATTTAAAAATCATGTATTTTACCAGACAGTGCCTGCCCTGATGCCTTGCATAAGGTACATGGCTTTGTCAATGTCCTTCGTGAAAACGGCTGCGGCCAGTCCATATTCGGTATTGTTGGCCCTTTCGAGCAGCTCCTTCGGGTCTTTGAATTTGATCAGCTGCTGCACAGGTCCGAAAATCTAAAAAAGAACTTTTTTACTTAAAAATTGTTAAATCCTGGCAACTTGGCACCTCTTCTTTTGCAATGCGCATATTGTCCTGGACATCAGCAAAAACAGTCGGCTGCACAAAGTAACCCTTGTCTCCTTCTCGGGCGCCTCCAGCCACCAGTCTGGCGCCCTCCTTCTTTCCTGCTTCGATGAGCCCAAGAATTTTGGTCAGCTGCTCCTCGTCCACCTGAGGACCCTGCTCTGTCTTGGGGTCGAAAGGGTTGCCAACAATGCGCTTCTTTGCCCTGGCAGCGCTTTTCTCCACAAACTCTTCGTAAATTCCCTCCTCGATGAAGGTGCGCGAGCCTGCTGTGCAACACTGGCCCTATTTTAATTGTAAATGAAATAAAATCTTTGTTTTTTTTTCTTGCAACAAACCATGTTGAAGAAAAGACCAAAGTGTGCATTTTCAACAGCTTGATCCACATTCACATCATTGAGAATTATGTTGGGAGATTTGCCTCCAAGTTCAAGAGTCACTCTCTTCAAGTTGGACTCTCCTGCGCCCTTTTTGATCAACTTGCCAATCTATAATCACATTAATGATTGCAGGTAATAATGATAGGGATGAACTTTAAATAATCTATTTCTTGATATATTCATTAATTAGGGTACACGTAAATTGATACATAAAAATTGATTGAAAAAAAAAATCATTTCAAATATACCTCTGTGGATCCAGTGAATGCCACCTTATCAACATCCATATGGTATGTCAGGGCGGCTCCTGCGGTTGGACCGTAGCCAGGAATGACATTGACGACTCCTGGAGGGAATCCAGCCTCTTTGGCAAGTTCAGCTACGTAGAGGCAAGTCAGTGGTGTTTGCTCAGCAGGCTTCACAATCACACAATTTCCTTAAACAAAAAAGAGCCAAAATTTAATTTCAATATAAAGAAAAAAAAGAGGCCATTTGAAAAGTAAAAATATTTATCAAGCAAATAAATTATATTACCTGTGGCCAGGGCAGGCCCGATTTTCCAGCCCAGCATGAGCAGAGGAAAGTTCCAGGGGATGATTTGGGCACATACACCAACAGGTTCGTGTCTTGTGAAGGAAATGTAGTCGCCGTCGAGAGGCACAACCTTGCCGTGGTTTTTATCGGCCCAGCCAGCGTAGTAGCGCAGACACTTGACGGTGGCAGCCACATCCACGGCCAGAGCGCTCGAGTAGGGCTTTCCGTTGTCAATTGTCTCCAGGCTCTATAATATTTTTTATTTTAGAATTCACAATCCCTACAGAAGATGCTTACGGCAATATAAACAGCATCCCTCTCAATGAGGTCAGCCAGTCTGTTGAGCAAGACGCCACGGTCAGACGCGTCCATGCGCCTCCACGGGCTACCGAACCTGAAGGCTTCGTTAGCAGCTTTGACAGCCAAGTCAACGTCAGCCTGAAAAATAAAAATATGAATGATAAAAATTTAAGTCAATTTTAAGTGGAAAAAAATTAAAACGTATTTTTAATTTTAATTTAACAAAATTATACCTAATTTACTTTTTAAATTTTGACTTACTGCGCTACGTTGTACACCTAGTTGTATTAAATATTCAATAAATACTCTATCTTTAAATTTTTTTACTTGAAAACCTAAATTATTACTCAAAATATTAATTCAATTCAATTCAAATTTTATTTATTATAAATTTTATTAAAAAAATTAAAAAATATAAATTACAATGTAATATTAATTTTTATTTTCTAATAATAATATTTTGTACAATATTTGCAATATTTAATTCAAAATTTATACGCAAGTACATAATTAGTTTTAATTTTGTGCAAATTTTTATAAAAAAAAAAAACTATAAGATATTAGCTAGCACAAAAGTTGTCTCCCAATTTTGCTTGTGTCGCTGCTTTTTAGGTTCGCAAAAACAGGTTTGCAATCGAAGGTCACCAACTTGTAAACTCCCACAATCAAGAAGATGAATCAATTTTATTTGTGAAGATTATATAAGAAATCTCTAGATTTCAATAAATATAAATTTATATATTTAAAACTTAAAATAATTAGAGGAAAAAAACTGTAAATCCATTTTAAATAAATTAAGCCAATTAAAGGAAAGGTTAATTTTTAATCGTCATGTTTAAACTCCATTAGTCACTGGTCAGCAACGAGAGTTTTGGTTTAGCTCTCTATCAACACACTTGACCTTGAAGGGTTTCAGATTTTGATAACGACGCCGCTAATATTTGCCGAATTGAATAAACAGCACACTCTGGAAAATTGTTTATCATTTGAAATGCATAGTGCGAAGAAAGCCAATATCTCTCATTCCATATAATATAATTGTAAAAAAAATTTAAGCAAACCTTGTCACCCTCCTGAATTTGGCAAATCTCTTCCCCGGTGGCAGGGTTGATAGTGGCGAACGTTTTGCCCGAGACCGACTTGTGCCATTCATTGTTGATGAAAATCTGCAAAAATCACATAAAATAATTATTGACAGCCAAGCTCATTGAAACATTGTCTATAAAACGGAGGGAGATGTTATGGGAAAATGTGTCCCGCACGTACGCCGGTTTGTTTGATTTGAGGGTTGACAATGGGCGCAAGGGACTGAGCCGAAGACATGGACGCGGCCACGGCCCATTTCTGCTGGGCGCGAAGTCCGCTCCTGACGATGCTTCGCAACATCATACTTGCTGCCGTTCTTAATGCCCTGACTGACAGTTGACTGGTGCGACGGTGCAAAGTCACGGGACGAATTTATAGCCGCGGTTCTGCTCGCGGAGAACAATGCCAGGTTTTCATAATAACAAACACGAGAGTACGAGAACTACGAGAAGCGCCGGTGCTGCCGCCGCCCCGCCAATCGGATAAAATAAAAAAATTAGTTTGGGAAAAAAATATTGTAAACATAATTTGCACTAATAAAATTAGTAATTTTTAATGACAAAACAAAAAAAATCAATATTTTCCTTACTTGACTTACTAACATTTTAGCAAGTGCAAAAAAATATACTATTTTTTTTGCCATAAAAATGAATAGGCGGCGGAATAGTAGTATTGCAAAATTTCGCTTGCATCTTGCTTGTGAAATTAAATCACCCTCCACACACAAAGTTAAAAATAATTCCTTCGCACGTGCATTGCTACTTCAAAGCACAGTTGCACACTATGCTGAGCTTGCTCTGTTTCCATCTAAATTCACTATAGACCAAAAGATCTAAAATATTGATTTTTTTACTATGAGCTCTTTTACTGACCGAGATTATAAGGAATATATTAATTAATGAAGCGCAAGAAAATTTTCAGTTAATGCCATAATTTTATTTGGAGTGGTATGAAATAGTCATTCATTAGGTAAAAATTATCAAATTAGTACAGGTTTACTTTTCCTCTTGTTAATCACTGAATAAAAGACTTAGATAGTTACAGGATAAAAATATCATGTCTTTGGTAGTTAATGATGAAAAAATTAAAAATTAATCATAAATTGTGACATATAGTGTGGTTAATTTAACAGTGATAACAATGGGAGCTGATAATGTGAATTCAGGGTGCAAAATATAATTGAGAGATGAATCATCAGGGCCAAATTATATTTAGCGTCATTAGACACTTGCGCCCAGTTCTCCCAGCACGGGGAACGCAATTACATTTAATAATATATAGAATATTTTTATTTAATCCATTCTTTTCAGAAGCAACGGAAACATTCGGCGCATATGTTGCGTTTCTGTCACTAATTACTTGTGCCTAACATTCGAGCAAATTCTCCAGCCAAGATATACAAAAATGAGCAATTAAACGTGTTTTGCCACTTGATAATGAATTGCAATCTCTCTGGGACATTTTCAGTATTTTCACACAGTTTGAAAAGCGAGTTTCCACAAATTTAATCCATTCGTTTGGCAAATGTATCAAATTGTCGTTGATTGTAAATCAAGGAACAATGCATTTTGCAAATGTAATATAAAATTCTAACAACAGTTTGTTATTGTAACGCATCATCAATATTTCCTTTGGTTGGTCAAAAATCACTTTCTGCCTATGTGCAAAAATTGGCAGCTGTAAAATTACTTCACAAATCACAATCAACGCTGAAGGTGCTTCGTTCGCAAGCTTTCAGAACACTGACTTGTTTTAACTCTCCACAACAGTAAATATATAATATGATATACTTTTTGCTAGACATTAAAACAACAACACATCATCAAATCCTCCTTTTCAACATTAGGACAAGCCTAATAGGGTCACTATCCAAGGGGAAGATTCTCTTTGGCATGCAAACCTCACAAGATGAGGCCGGTCGGAGATTACACATTAGTTGAGAGTAGACAAAAGTTGCGCCTCTTTGACAATAAATTATTTTTGTTTCAAGGGCGTCAATACACATTAAAATTGGCTATATGACATCAAAGAGGGTTAAAACAATATAAAAAATTACGACAAAGTACAAACAGATTGATTGGTCCTACACATTTTGTTTGACATTATATTATTCCCGCGCCATTCGAACAAATTCATAAATTTTCATTAATTTAAAAAAGTGCACCAATTAGAAGACGGTCCTCAAAAACCGCATCAATCAAATTGTGGCTATAGCTAGATACCTTTGCAAAACTTGTGGCTATTAGATCAATCTCAAGCTTTGTGCTTTTAACACACAAAAGCAATAAATTTCAAAATGCACATTAT
This sequence comes from Neocloeon triangulifer, assembly GCF_031216515.1. Lineage (NCBI taxonomy): Eukaryota > Metazoa > Arthropoda > Insecta > Ephemeroptera > Baetidae > Neocloeon > Neocloeon triangulifer. The sequence goes on along the minus strand of NW_026775555.1, from coordinate 1,146,305 downwards.
AGAGATCAACGAGTGGAACAGGGTCGTTGACGCCAACGGAACCACCCAAAGAGTGCCTCGACAAGATTGTTATCACTCATCTTGAGACTTTTCAAAGTACTGACAAATTTATTCTCCTTTCTTATCCTCAGTTTTGGTACCTGCTTGAATCTTTTTTGCGGAATACCACAGTGAAAATGTTGCGAAACCTGCGCCATTTGCTCTGCTTGTCCACCTTGGCAGATCCGTTGCCCATTTGATTTCGCTCGCGAGCTCGGATTTCTTTGACCAGAGAGTGAAAAGAGTCGTCCACAAAGTGACGCAAGGCTGCCGATGTCTCAAAAAACGGACAACCCAGCTGCTTGGCAAGCGCCTCTCCCTCCTCCGTAGACACCTAGGCAATGAAATTTCATATTAATATTCTTTATTGCTATTTTTTAATTTTTTTATTCTTACCTTTCGTTGTTTGTTGAGGTCAAATTTGTTTCCGACTAGAACCAAGGGAATATCGTCAGTGGCTCTGACCCTGCTGATCAGCTTTCTGTATTCAACAGCTTCTTGGAAACTTCGCCTGTCAGTTACGGAGTAGCAAATGATGAATCCCTCTCCACATCTCATGTATTGGTCTCGCATTGCAGTGAATTCAACCTGACCAGCAGTGTCCAAAATATCCAGCAATGCTGCCTCACCATCAATAACAGCCTGCTGTTGATACGCATCCTCTGTAAAATGAATAAATAATGGTTCTTGGTTTTTCACGTCTTGTTTAAACAAAATTACCAATAGTTGGATCGTGATAGTCCAAGAAACTGTGGCTCACAAACTGAAGAGTGAGGGCTGTAATTTAAATGGAACTGTTTTGAAAACAATTTCAAAAATCATGGGCGGCTCAAGACACACCTGATTTTCCTACACCTCCATCCCCTAGTACAACAATCCTGTACACCCTGAGGCCACCCCTGGTGGTTTGACCTTGGCCGTGGGATGCGAAGTACCCCAGGGTGGAGCCATCCTTGGCAGAGCCAGGGGTCGAGGCCGAGGCCCGTGGCGACACCACTTTATGCTTCGACACTTTGAGGCCGTGTTTGCCTGCTTAGACCTGCAAATGTTAAAAATTGTAATCACTTTGTCTCGCATTTCATTTTAGTCGTGGGGGTCGAGGGTGATCTTTGCCCGCACCTGAAAATCTGCTCTTCGCTTAGGTCCTGAGGCGGATGAGCGAGAAATGAAAGAAGTCTGCAAACATAGATGGCTGGCAGACACGGCTTTGCCGAGCAAGAAGATAAAATTCGGCACTAATCGTCCGGAAACAAATAAAAATATTTTGGTTAATAACTCATAATGGGGCCGCTTGCTGGGGCTTTTCCGTCTTCCGTCAGTCAATAACAAAAAACAGATGAATGTCCTCTGCCTTGACCTCCTTGGCGCGCCCCACTTTCCGGCCACGCCCACGCGTAGAATGTAAACATAACACAAAACCGCAAACACAAGACAATTTGAATCTTTATTTTCGTCTGCGATTAAAAATAATAATGGGCAGGAACAACCAAAGTAATCAGAACAAAAACAAACCTGGTGATTTCGACGTGTGGAGCAATCGAGAGAGACGAAAGTTGGCTCGGAAAATTTACACAGAGTAAGTAATATGAAAAATCATGTATTTTGCTACATAAATAATTTTTTTGCTCTATCAAAGGAGCAAGTTCCAGTACTTGTACAACGAAGAGGGGTTGCTCGTGAGCACAGGAGAGAACCTCTGCGACTGCAACATTCCTGAGTGCGGAGGTTGTCACTTCCCTTGTCCCAAATGCCGATCGTTGAAATGTGGACATGATTGCAGGTATTATTATTATGGAAATGAAAACTGCGGTCAATAATTTAGTCTTCAATTCTTTAAACAATTGCCTGATAAATGGCAAAACTTGAATTACATAGATCTACTATCTACTTTTCCTTAGATGAAAAAATTTCTATGAACTAAAATGTGAATATGAATTGCAGAAAAAATCGTAAATGGAGATATGAGACTATCAAGTGTGACTCCAGGCAATGAGTGCTTATGGAAAAGGAAAAAAATCAACAGCAGCATTCTCTCAATAATTTAATTTTAAACGCTTAGTAATACAAAGTGTGCAATTGTAAAAAATATTAATACACCGAACCTTTGTCTTCTTCATACAAGAAAAATATTGGCACTTGGTGTCCATTTAGGAAAACAATTTCAACATGTCTAATTAAATAAATCGCAGCTATGCCATAAGCTAGGCATGGAATACCTGTAAATTTTTAATCATAATATTTTCATATTTTTCTTTAAAAGTACAATATATATACCAAGATTTATGCATTTGATTGCTCTGAAGAACTTGTCCTCCAGTGCCAAGTCTTGCGGACTCCGTTTAGTGCAGTGATATTTTATGTACGGGTAACAGCCTGTGCGGAGAATGTGGTAGTTGCTGTTACCAACCTTCCAGTTGAAATGGGACATTCCCCACTGGTCGTCTTTGATGTCTTTGTAGCGAATGAAGTACGACGTCCATGGAGGCTCGTTGCACTGTTTGATGTAGGCCGAAAGCACCTCAGAGCCTCTGGGCAAATTTTTCATACTCTTTGCTGATTGAGAGAAATTTCGAGCTTGACGGATGAACATTTTCCTTTGAAACCTGAAAATATTTATCAATTTTATTAAATCAATTAAATTTTATTGAAAAAGCAGAGGAGAAATTAATAATTTAAAAATCAAAGAGATAAATTAAATTTATGCTTTCGTAAAAAAACATTGAATCATAAAAAGATACAATAAACCAAAAACTAGTTTTCATTTTATCAATCTAACAATAACGAACATTTTTCTTCTCAAAGGCCAGGCAGCACTTTTTTGTTAAATGCAGAATAGAAATTTCGCAGAAGGCGCGGCCACTGTGTCTGTGGTGACGTCACGTCAGCGATCAGTAGCATGGCGGACTCCATGTGCGACAATTCGGCATCGAGCAAACCAGATTCCACCGAAAAGGCATGAAATAACACTTTTTATTTTCGATTGCGATGTTGAGGCGGGTTTTTGAGTTGACCACCTTCAGTTTGAGACCGAAATCAATCAGGAGATTTGTCGCGGTTCGTTGAAATCCTTCGTCTTTTCTCTTGTCTTGATTTGCAGAGGCCCCTCTATTATTATTGTGGTTCACAATTTATATGTGATGCAGACATTGCAGACCAAATTACAGACGTTGCATCAGATTTTATTTATTTATATTATTACGTCTGCGGTATATCTTATCTTCACAATATGCAATACCGTTTAGTTATTTAAAAGCAAGTTTTCGCGCATATATATGTAGTGAAATGTTCAAAGTACATTATTAACAATTCTGATTCTGTCCACGTCCTCATTTTATTTAGGCAGAATAGAATTAAGTTTTTGACTCAAGAATAGCTATGAACTTTGGTGACTTGTCAAGTGCTGAAGGGTTGAGAGGCCTCGACGAGCATCTCGGCGAGCGCAGCTACGTCGACGGATTCGAGCCCTCCCAGGCGGACGTTGGCCTTTTTCAAATGATAACCTTGTCCAAAGTTCCCCAGTCGTTGCCGCATTTAATCCGCTGGTACAAGCACATTGAAAGTTTCGGCAGTGCCGTCAAGCTTTTTCCACCCTCGGCCTCAGTCATGACTGGAGGGTGCAAGAAAAACGGTAGTGCTGTTGCTCCACAGGTGAGAGCAGCGCATGACTTTGTGACTGGAGTTTTTTTTTTCAATTTTTTAATACACTTTTGTTATAATTATTTTGAAATAAAATAATTTTTTGCCATTTGTTGAGTTTTTTAGCATTAAAATAATATCTAATATATTTTTAAACCTATGTTTTTATAAATTCTTGTTTAAATCTTAATTAATTATTTCAATCTTGTTCCAGGTGGCATCTGAAGCGCCTTCCGGCAAAAAGGGGAAGGCAAAGGGAACCCCAAACAAGGGAGCTGGAAATGCCCCTAAAGGAGAATTGCCTCTCTTTATCAATGTAAGACTCCGTTGTTTCTTTTTTTTTTAAAGGAACAATTTAGATGTGAATTTTCAGGACCGATTGGTCATCTGGGACAAGTTGAAGCAATCATATCTTGATGATTTAGCTGCCAAAACTTCTGAAAAAATTGAAGTTACTCTGCCTGATGGCAAGATTGTGCAGGCCGAGTCTTGGCGCACCACACCCTATGATGTTGCCAAAGGCATCAGGTAATGCACGACGATTAGCTAAGATTTAAATCTTATAACTTCTGTCCGTTTTAGTCAGGGACTCGCTGACAACACAGTCATTGCCAAGGTCAATGGAGTACTTTGGGATTTGGACAGACCTTTGGAAGAGAGCGCCAAGCTGCAGCTTTTGAAGTTTGATGACGAAGAAGGCAATTTAAATTATAATCTGTAAAAAAAGGTTATTTTTTTTTTTTTTTTAATTCAGCTCAGCAAGTTTTTTGGCATTCAACTGCTCATATTCTCGGAGAGGCCATGGAAAAGGTCTACGGAGGTTTTTTGTGTTACGGACCTCCAATTGAAAATGGATTTTACTACGACATGTTTGTGGAAGGAAAGCAGGTATACTTTGCTTAAGACTCTCCACTAGCATTTGCATGATTCAAATTGTGTGCAGGTCAGCCAGTCTGATTTTAATACCCTTGAGACGGAAATGAAGAGCATTGTGAAAGAAAAGCAAAACTTTGAACGTCTGGAGGTCAGGAAAGAGGTTTTACTGGATATGTTCAAAGTATTTTTTTATAATTGAATCTTGATCAAATTCTATATAATTTTGTTTCTTCAGTACAATCCATTCAAACTTCGCATCCTGAACGAAAAGGTCACAACCCCTACCACCACCATTTACAGGTGTGGGCCCCTCATTGATCTGTGCAGAGGTCCTCACGTGAGGCACACTGGAAAGGTCAAGGCTCTCAAGGTCACCAAGGTAATCAATCTAAGTAAAACCGAAAACAGTTATCGAATAAGTTTTTTTAGAATTCCGCATCCTATTGGGAAGGCAAGGCAGACAAAGAATCGTTGCAGCGCATTTATGGCATCTCGTTCCCTGATAACAAACAATTGAAAGAGTGGGAGAAGTTCCAGGAAGAGGCAGCCAAGAGGGACCATAGGAAACTCGGAAAGGTTTGATCCATATTTTATTTTTAAGCCACCAACTAATTTACACATTCGTTTTCAGGAACAAGAATTGTTTTTCTTCCACGAGCTGAGTCCTGGGTCTTGCTTCTTCCTGCCCAAAGGAGCAGTGATATACAATAGGCTGATCGAGTTCATCCGTGAAGAGTACTGGAAGAGAGGCTTCAAGGAGGTGGTCTCGCCCAACATTTACAACTCAAAGCTGTGGCAAACCTCTGGCCATTGGGCCCACTATGCTGAGAACATGTTCAGCTTTGAGGTTGAGAAGGAGACTTACGCCCTAAAGCCCATGAACTGTCCTGGTCACTGGTGTGTAGTTTGATATTGGACGTAGCAATAATTAATTTTTGCGGTTCTTTTCACAGCTTGATGTTCGACACCCGCCCACGCTCATGGAGGGAACTCCCCCTGCGGTTTGCAGACTTTGGAGTTTTGCACAGAAATGAGCTTTCTGGTGCCCTGTCTGGTCTCACTCGTGTCAGACGATTCCAGCAGGATGATGCTCACATTTTTTGCACTGTGGAACAGGTATACACTTGACAAAGAAGTTGTAAAATAAAAATATTTACATTTGACGCCTAGATCAAGGAAGAGATGTTGGGAGCTCTTGATTTCCTGAGACACGTTTACACCATTTTCGGATTTACCTTCCAACTTCGCCTCTCAACAAGACCAGAAACTTTCCTTGGAGAAATTTCCGTTTGGGATGATGCGGAAAAGGTAAGAATAATTATTTGGCTATAACAACACCTGACAAAGTCAATCACAGCAATTGGCTGACAGTCTAGACGCTTTTGGTTCGCCGTGGACTTTGAATCCAGGTGACGGTGCCTTTTACGGACCAAAAATCGACATCACCATCAATGATGCCTTGAAGAGGCCCTTCCAGTGCGCCACAATCCAGTTGGACTTCCAGCTGCCCATTCGTTTCAACCTGAACTACATCAAGTAAATATCTTTTTGGACATGGAATTAATAAAAAAAAAATCAATATAATTGAAGAAATGGTATTGAATAGCTCTTTACTTAATATTTTATTTTGTCCTGCAGTGATACTGGTGAAAAGATTCGTCCTGTGATCATTCACCGAGCCATCCTGGGGTCTGTCGAGCGAATGATCGCCATCCTGACCGAATCGTGCGCTGGAAAGTGGCCTTTCTGGCTATCACCCAGGCAGTGCACCGTGGTGCCTGTAGGTCCTCAGTTTGATTCTTACGCTGAAGAGGTGCGGAAGATCATTTACGACGCTGGGTTCATGTGTGACGCTGACACGGATGCCGGAGACCTGATGAACAAGAAAATCAGAAACGCTCAGCTCGCCCAGTACAACTTCATTTTAGGTACAGGATACGCATTTATTAAAATTTTATTTCTCACAAATTCTCTAATTTCAGTGGTTGGTGAGCGGGAAAAGACTGCACGCACCGTCAATGTCCGCACAAGAGACAACAAAGTGCATGGCGAGTTTTCCATAGATGAAGTCGTCAGCAAATTCAAGGGCCTCAGAGACTCGCGCACCAATTGTGAAGACACGTTTTAGTTACATTTGCACCATTGTGAGTACCAAACACGCATGCATTTTTATTTCTGCATGATCAAGGAGATTCGGATATTCTCAAATTAAGGCGTTTGTTCGAATTATGATTCACAGATTTATGAAGGAAATCCCAGTTGGGCGTCAACCCACGCTTCTCAAAGGCAACCGTTTCGCATCATTTTGTCTTTATTTAAAAATAAAAAATTGAAAGCTCTCTCTTGAGAAAAAAATCCGTGTTTTCCGTCCAAATCCTTAATTTTTAATTGGGTGCTACTAGATGGTAAATTTTTTTTAAATATCGCTTTTTTCATATTGTATAAATTAAATTTGGACTTTTGCTGTGCCATCTGCTTGATCAATTTTACAAATAGTTAATGACCTAAAAATAATGAAAAGCACTTCGAACATTTCTCAACAGATTTCCAACAGAACATCCAATTTCTTGTGCATTTTTGCTCTTTTCAATAGCTTGTTGTGGGATTCAACTGTCTAGAACTGATTCAGGCTAAATTAAGTCGCCCTAATTAAATTTGCGTTTTTTTTTAGTCTGCATGTGATATAGGGTGGTGTCAAGCATCTTATAGTTTAAGTTGACAGGCTTCTTTTTTTCTTCTAAATAAATGAATGTCGTGACATCACCCGCCTAGTGGCCTGACTGGATAATTAGATTTGGCGGTGAGCTAACTTTAGCAGTGTAGTGTTTTATTTTTTCTCTAATCCGGTGCGAGAAACCCTTCATAGTCGGCAATCCAATGTCATAATTGAGAGTCAGCAAATCAATAAGATTCCAAGAACTTGCACCACCACTTCCTCGATGAAAACGCACAGACCATATTCGGCGCGCTCTTGCGCCTGCAGAGAGAAATCGACAAGATCATTTTTAGTTTTCAGTTGCGATTTACTCGCTTGGCCTCAATATCGAGCTTCTTGTTTCTTGCTTAACACATCATTATGCCTACAGTTTCATTCGTTTAATTCGTTTCATTATTTACTCTTATTTAAATCACAATCATATATATTATTTGAAACCTCCGCAGTAATTATTTACATAGTGTTACAATGATTTATATGAAAGTTTTTTATATGGAATCACACAAAAAAATTCTTGATTGACTTGTAGTGAGAGAAAATGCGATAAAATACTCATATAACTCCTGCGTCAACTTTGAAGACAATTTTTGATGAGGCGAAAAATAGTGCAGTTTAATAGTCCTTGAGTAACGGGATTGTGTCATTTTATATAATTCCTGCGTCTTTAAACGTTTCAAGTCGTCGATTTTGAAAACAATTTTTTAGACGAGGCGAAAAATAGTGCAGTTTAATAGTCCTTGAGTAACAGGATTGTGTAATTTTATATAATTCCTGCGTCTTTAAACGTTTCTAGTCGTCAATTTTGAAAATAATTTTTTAGACGAGGCGAAAAATAGTGCAGTTTAATAGTCCTTGAGTAACAGGATTGTGTCATTTTATATAATTCCTGCGTCTTTAAACGTTTCAAGTCGTCGATTTTGAAAACAATTTTTTAGACGAGGCGAAAAATAGTGCAGTTTAATAGTCCTTGAGTAACAGGATTGTGTCATTTTATATAATTCCTGCGTCTTTAAACGTTTCAAGTCGTCGATTTTGAAAACAATTTTTTAGACGAGGCGAAAAATAGTGCAGTTTAATAGTCCTTGAGTAACAGGATTGTGTCATTTTATATAATTCCTGCGTCTTTAAACGTTTCAAGTCGTCGATTTTGAAAACAATTTTTTAGACGAGGCGAAAAATAGTGCAGTTTAATAGTCCTTGAGTAACAGGATTGTGTCATTTTATATAATTCCTTCGTCTTTAAACGTTTCAAGTCGTCGATTTTGAAAACAATTTTTTTGACGGGGCGAAAAATAGTGCAGTTTAATAGTCCTTGAGTAACGGGATTGTGTAATTTTATATAATTCCTGCGTCTTTAAACGTTTCAAGTCGTCGATTTTGAAAACAATTTTTTAGAGGAGGCGAAAAATAGTGCAGTTTAATAGTCCTTGAGTAACAGGATTGTGTCATTTTATATAATTCCTGCGTCTTTAAACGTTTCAAGTCGTCGATTTTGAAAACAATTTTTTAGAGGAGGCGAAAAATAGTGCAGTTTAATAGTCCTTGAGTAACGGGATTGTGTAATTTTATATAATTCCTGCGTCTTTAAACGTTTCAAGTCGTCGATTTTGAAAACAATTTTTTAGAGGAGGCGAAAAATAGTGCAGTTTAATAGTCCTTGAGTAACAGGATTGTGTCATTTTATATAATTCCTGCGTCTTTAAACGTTTCAAGTCGTCGATTTTGAAAACAATTTTTTAGACGAGGCGAAAAATAGTGCAGTTTAATAGTCCTTGTGTAACAGGATTGTGTCATTTTATACAATTCCTGCGTCTTTAAACGTTTCAAGTCGTCGATTTTGAAAACAATTTTTTAGACGAGGCGAAAAATAGTGCAGTTTAATAGTCCTTGAGTAACAGGATTGTGTCATTTTATATAATACCTGCGTCTTTAAACGTTTCAAGTCGTCGATTTTGAAAACAATTTTTTAGACGAGGCGAAAAATAGTGCAGTTTAATAGTCCTTGTGTAACAGGATTGTGTCATTTTATATAATTCCTGCGTCTTTAAACGTTTCAAGTCGTCGATTTTGAAAACAATTTTTTAGACGAGGCGAAAAATAGTGCAGTTTAATAGTCCTTGAGTAACAGGATTGTGTCATTTTATATAATTCCTGCGTCTTTAAACGTTTCAAGTCGTCGATTTTGAAAACAATTTTTTAGACGAGGCGAAAAATAGTGCAGTTTAATAGTCCTTGAGTAACAGGATTGTGTCATTTTATATAATTCCTGCGTCTTTAAACGTTTCAAGTCGTCGATTTTGAAAACAATTTTTTAGACGAGGCGAAAAATAGTGCAGTTTAATAGTCCTTGAGTAACAGGATTGTGTCATTTTATATAATTCCTGCGTCTTTAAACGTTTCAAGTCGTCGATTTTGAAAACAATTTTTTAGACGAGGCGAAAAATAGTGCAGTTTAATAGTCCTTGTGTAACAGGATTGTGTCATTTTATATAATTCCTGCGTCTTTAAACGTTTCAAGTCGTCGATTTTGAAAACAATTTTTTAGACGAGGCGAAAAATAGTGCAGTTTAATAGTCCTTGAGTAACAGGATTGTGTCATTTTATATAATTCCTGCGTCTTTAAACGTTTCAAGTCGTCGATTTTGAAAACAATTTTTTAGACGAGGCGAAAAATAGTGCAGTTTAATAGTCCTTGAGTAACAGGATTGTGTCATTTTATATAATACCTGCGTCTTTAAACGTTTCAAGTCGTCGATTTTGAAAACAATTTTTTAGACGAGGCGAAAAATAGTGCAGTTTAATAGTCCTTGAGTAACAGGATTGTGTCATTTTATATAATTCCTGCGTCTTTAAACGTTTCAAGTCGTCGATTTTGAAAACAATTTTTTAGACGAGGCGAAAAATAGTGCAGTTTAATAGTCCTTGAGTAACAGGATTGTGTCATTTTATATAATACCTGCGTCTTTAAACGTTTCAAGTCGTCGATTTTGAAAACAATTTTTTAGACGAGGCGAAAAATAGTGCAGTTTAATAGTCCTTGAGTAACAGGATTGTGTCATTTTATATAATTCCTGCGTCTTTAAACGTTTCAAGTCGTCGATTTTGAAAACAATTTTTTAGACGAGGCGAAAAATAGTGCAGTTTAATAGTCCTTGAGTAACAGGATTGTGTCATTTTATATAATTCCTGCGTCTTTAAACGTTTCAAGTCGTCGATTTTGAAAACAATTTTTTAGACGAGGCTAAAAATAGTGAAGTTTAATAGTCCTTGAGTAACAGGATTGTGTCATTTTATATAATTCCTGCGTCTTTAAACGTTTCAAGTCGTCGATTTTGAAAACAATTTTTTAGACGAGGCGAAAAATAGTGCAGTTTAATAGTCCTTGAGTAACAGGATTGTGTCATTTTATATAATTCCTGCGTCTTTAAACGTTTCAAGTCGTCGATTTTGAAAACAATTTTTTAGATGAGGCGAAAAATAGTGCAGTTTAATAGTCCTTGAGTAACAGGATTGTGTCATTTTATATAATACCTGCGTCTTTAAACGTTTCAAGTCGTCGATTTTGAAAACAATTTTTTAGACGAGGCGAAAAATAGTGCAGTTTAATAGTCCTTGAGTAACAGGATTGTGTCATTTTATATAATTCCTGCGTCTTTAAACGTTTCAAGTCGTCGATTTTGAAAACAATTTTTTAGACGAGGCGAAAAATAGTGCAGTTTAATAGTCCTTGTGTAACAGGATTGTGTCATTTTATATAATTCCTGCGTCTTTAAACGTTTCAAGTCGTCGATTTTGAAAACAATTTTTTAGACGAGGCGAAAAATAGTGCAGTTTAATAGTCCTTGAGTAACAGGATTGTGTCATTTTATATAATACCTGCGTCTTTAAACGTTTCAAGTCGTCGATTTTGAAAACAATTTATAGACGAGGCGAAAAATAGTGCAGTTTAATAGTCCTTGTGTAACAGGATTGTGTCATTTTATATAATTCCTGCGTCTTTAAACGTTTCAAGTCGTCGATTTTGAAAACAATTTTTAAGACGAGGCGAAAAATAGTGCAGTTTAATAGTCCTTGTGTTACAGGATTGTGTCATTTTATATAATTCCTGCGTCTTTAAACGTTTCAAGTCGTCGATTTTGAAAACAATTTTTTAGACGAGGCGAAAAATAGTGCAGTTTAATAGTCCTTGAGTAACAGGATTGTGTCATTTTATATAATACCTGCGTCTTTAAACGTTTCAAGTCGTCGATTTTGAAAACAATTTTTTAGACGAGGCGAAAAATAGTGCAGTTTAATAGTCCTTGTGTAACAGGATTGTGTCATTTTATATAATTCCTGCGTCTTTAAACGTTTCAAGTCGTCGATTTTGAAAACAATTTTTTAGACGAGGCGAAAAATAGTGCAGTTTAATAGTCCTTGAGTAACAGGATTGTGTCATTTTATATAATTCCTGCGTCTTTAAACGTTTCAAATCGTCGATTTTGAAAACAATTTTTTAGACGAGGCGAAAAATAGTGCAGTTTAATAGTCCTTGAGTAACAGGATTGTGTCATTTTATATAATTCCTGCGTCTTTAAACGTTTCAAGTCGTCGATTATGAAAACAATTTTTTAGACGAGGCGAAAAATAGTGCAGTTTAATAGTCCTTGTGTAACAGGATTGTGTCATTTTATATAATTCCTGCGTCTTTAAACGTTTCTAGTCGTCAATTTTGAAAATAATTTTTTTAGACGAGGCGAAAAATAGTGCAGTTTAATAGCCCTTGAGTAACAGGATTGTGTCATTTTATATAATTCCTGCGTCTTTAAACGTTTCAAGTCGTCGATTTTGAAAACAATTTTTTAGACGAGGCTAAAAATAGTGCAGTTTAATAGTCCTTGAGTAACAGGATTGTGTCATTTTATATAATTCCTGCGTCTTTAAACGTTTCAAGTCGTCGATTTTGAAAACAATTTTTTAGACGAGGCGAAAAATAGTGCAGTTTAATAGTCCTTGAGTAACAGGATTGTGTCATTTTATATAATTCCTGCGTCTTTAAACGTTTCAAGTCGTCGATTATGAAAACAATTTTTTAGACGAGGCGAAAAATAGTGCAGTTTAATAGTCCTTGTGTAACAGGATTGTGTCATTTTATATAATTCCTGCGTCTTTAAACGTTTCTAGTCGTCAATTTTGAAAATAATTTTTTTAGACGAGGCGAAAAATAGTGCAGTTTAATAGCCCTTGAGTAACAGGATTGTGTCATTTTATATAATTCCTGCGTCTTTAAACGTTTCAAGTCGTCGATTTTGAAAACAATTTTTTAGACGAGGCGAAAAATAGTGCAGTTTAATAGTCCTTGAGTAACAGGATTGTGTCATTTTATATAATTCCTGCGTCTTTAAACGTTTCAAGTCGTCGATTTTGAAAACAATTTTTTAGACGAGGCGAAAAATAGTGCAGTTTAATAGTCCTTGAGTAACAGGATTGTGTCATTTTATATAATTCCTGCGTCTTTAAACGTTTCAAGTCGTCGATTTTGAAAACAATTTTTTAGACGAGGCGAAAAATAGTGCAGTTTAATAGTCCTTGAGTAACAGGATTGTGTCATTTTATATAATTCCTGCGTCTTTAAACGTTTCAAGTCGTCGATTTTGAAAACAATTTTTTAGACGAGGCGAAAAATAGTGCAGTTTAATAGTCCTTGTGTAACAGGATTGTGTCATTTTATATAATTCCTGCGTCTTTAAACGTTTCAAGTCGTCGATTTTGAAAACAATTTTTTAGACGAGGCTAAAAATAGTGCAGTTTAATAGTCCTTGTGTAACAGGATTGTGTCATTTTATATAATTCCTGCGTCTTTAAACGTTTCAAGTCGTCGATTTTGAAAACAATTTTTTAGACGAGGCTAAAAATAGTGCAGTTTAATAGTCCTTGAGTAACAGGATTGTGTCATTTTATATAATTCCTGCGTCTTTAAACGTTTCAAGTCGTCGATTTTGAAAACAATTTTTTAGACGAGGCGAAAAATAGTGCAGTTTAATAGTCCTTGAGTAACAGGATTGTGTCATTTTATATAATTCCTGCGTCTTTAAACGTTTCAAGTCGTCGATTTTGAAAACAATTTTTTAGACGAGGCGAAAAATAGTGCAGTTTAATAGTCCTTGAGTAACAGGATTGTGTCATTTTATATAATTCCTGCGTCTTTAAACGTTTCAAGTCGTCGATTTTGAAAACAATTTTTTAGACGAGGCGAAAAATAGTGCAGTTTAATAGTCCTTGAGTAACAGGATTGTGTCATTTTATATAATTCCTGCGTCTTTAAACGTTTCAAGTCGTCGATTTTGAAAACAATTTTTTAGACGAGGCTAAAAATAGTGCAGTTTAATAGTCCTTGAGTAACAGGATTGTGTCATTTTATATAATTCCTGCGTCTTTAAACGTTTCAAGTCGTCGATTTTGAAAACAATTTTTTAGACGAGGCGAAAAATAGTGCAGTTTAATAGTCCTTGAGTAACAGGATTGTGTCATTTTATATAATTCCTGCGTCTTTAAACGTTTCAAGTCGTCGATTTTGAAAACAATTTTTTAGACGAGGCGAAAAATAGTGCAGTTTAATAGTCCTTGAGTAACAGGATTGTGTCATTTTATATAATTCCTGCATCTTTAAACGTTTCAAGTCGTCGATTTTGAAAACAATTTTTTAGACGAGGCGAAAAATAGTGCAGTTTAATAGTCCTTGAGTAACAGGATTGTGTCATTTTATATAATTCCTGCGTCTTTAAACGTTTCAAGTCGTCGATTTTGAAAACAATTTTTTAGACGAGGCGAAAAATAGTGCAGTTTAATAGTCTTTGTGTAACAGGATTGTGTCATTTTATATAATTCCTGCGTCTTTAAACGTTTCAAGTCGTCGATTTTGAAAACAATTTTTTAGACGAGGCGAAAAATAGTGCAGTTTAATAGTCCTTGAGTAACAGGATTGTGTCATTTTATATAATACCTGCGTCTTTAAACGTTTCAAGTCGTCAATTTTGAAAACAATTTATAGACGAGGCGAAAAATAGTGCAGTTTAATAGTCCTTGTGTAACAGGATTGTGTCATTTTATATAATTCCTGCGTCTTTAAACGTTTCAAGTCGTCGATTTTGAAAACAATTTTTTAGACGAGGCGAAAAATAGTGCAGTTTAATAGTCCTTGAGTAACAGGATTGTGTCATTTTATATAATTCCTGCGTCTTTAAACGTTTCAAGTCGTCGATTTTGAAAACAATTTTTTAGACGAGGCGAAAAATAGTGCAGTTTAATAGTCCTTGAGTAACAGGATTGTGTCATTTTATATAATTCCTGCGTCTTTAAACGTTTCAAGTCGTCGATTTTGAAAACAATTTTTTAGACGAGGCGAAAAATAGTGCAGTTTAATAGTCCTTGAGTAACAGGATTGTGTCATTTTATATAATTCCTGCGTCTTTAAACGTTTCAAGTCGTCGATTTTGAAAACAATTTTTTAGACGAGGCGAAAAATAGTGCAGTTTAATAGTCCTTGAGTAACAGGATTGTGTCATTTTATATAATTCCTGCGTCTTTAAACGTTTCAAGTCGTCGATTTTGAAAACAATTTTTTAGACGAGGCGAAAAATAGTGCAGTTTAATAGTCCTTGAGTAACAGGATTGTGTCATTTTATATAATACCTGCGTCTTTAAACGTTTCAAGTCGTCGATTTTGAAAACAATTTATAGACGAGGCGAAAAATAGTGCAGTTTAATAGTCCTTGTGTAACAGGATTGTGTCATTTTATATAATTCCTGCGTCTTTAAACGTTTCAAGTCGTCGATTTTGAAAACAATTTTTTAGACGAGGCGAAAAATAGTGCAGTTTAATAGTCCTTGAGTAACAGGATTGTGTCATTTTATATAATTCCTGCGTCTTTAAACGTTTCAAGTCGTCGATTTTGAAAACAATTTTTTAGACGAGGCGAAAAATAGTGCAGTTTAATAGTCCTTGAGTAACAGGATTGTGTCATTTTATATAATTCCTGCGTCTTTAAACGTTTCAAGTCGTCGATTTTGAAAACAATTTTTTAGACGAGGCTAAAAATAGTGCAGTTTAATAGTCCTTGTGTAACAGGATTGTGTCATTTTATATAATTCCTGCGTCTTTAAACGTTTCAAGTCGTCGATTATGAAAACAATTTTTTAGACGAGGCGAAAAATAGTTCAGTTTAATAGTCCTTGTGTAACAGGATTGTGTCATTTTATATAATTCCTGCGTCTTTAAACGTTTCAAGTCGTCGATTTTGAAAACAATTTTTTAGACGAGGCGAAAAATAGTGCAGTTTAATAGTCCTTGTGTAACAGGATTGTGTCATTTTATATAATTCCTGCGTCTTTAAACGTTTCAAGTCGTCGATTTTGAAAACAATTTTTTAGACGAGGCGAAAAATAGTGCAGTTTAATAGTCCTTGAGTAACAGGATTGTGTCATTTTATATAATTCCTGCGTCTTTAAACGTTTCAAGTCGTCGATTTTGAAAACAATTTTTTAGACGAGGCGAAAAATAGTGCAGTTTAATAGTCCTTGAGTAACAGGATTGTGTCATTTTATATAATTCCTGCGTCTTTAAACGTTTCAAGTCGTCGATTTTGAAAACAATTTTTTAGACGAGGCGAAAAATAGTGCAGTTTAATAGTCCTTGAGTAACAGGATTGTGTCATTTTATATAATTCCTGCGTCTTTAAACGTTTCAAGTCGTCGATTTTGAAAACAATTTTTTAGACGAGGCTAAAAATAGTGCAGTTTAATAGTCCTTGAGTAACAGGATTGTGTCATTTTATATAATTCCTGCGTCTTTAAACGTTTCAAGTCGTCGATTTTGAAAACAATTTTTTAGACGAGGCGAAAAATAGTGCAGTTTAATAGTCCTTGAGTAACAGGATTGTGTCATTTTATATAATTCCTGCGTCTTTAAACGTTTCAAGTCGTCGATTTTGAAAACAATTTTTTAGACGAGGCGAAAAATAGTGCAGTTTAATAGTCCTTGAGTAACAGGATTGTGTCATTTTATATAATTCCTGCGTCTTTAAACGTTTCAAGTCGTCGATTTTGAAAACAATTTTTTAGACGAGGCTAAAAATAGTGCAGTTTAATAGTCCTTGAGTAACAGGATTGTGTCATTTTATATAATTCCTGCGTCTTTAAACGTTTCAAGTCGTCGATTTTGAAAACAATTTTTTAGACGAGGCGAAAAATAGTGCAGTTTAATAGTCCTTGAGTAACAGGATTGTGTCATTTTATATAATTCCTGCCTCTTTAAACGTTTCAAGTCGTCGATTTTGAAAACAATTTTTTAGACGAGGCTAAAAATAGTGCAGTTTAATAGTCCTTGAGTAACAGGATTGTGTCATTTTATATAATTCCTGCGTCTTTAAACGTTTCAAGTCGTCGATTTTGAAAACAATTTTTTAGACGAGGCGAAAAATAGTGCAGTTTAATAGTCCTTGAGTAACAGGATTGTGTCATTTTATATAATTCCTGCCTCTTTAAACGTTTCAAGTCGTCGATTTTGAAAACAATTTTTTAGACGAGGCGAAAAATAGTGCAGTTTAATAGTCCTTGAGTAACAGGATTGTGTCATTTTATATAATTCCTGCGTCTTTAACCGTTTCAAGTCGTCGATTTTGAAAACAATTTTTTAGACGAGGCGAAAAATAGTGCAGTTTAATAGTCCTTGAGTAACAGGATTGTGTCAATTTATATAATTCCTGCGTCTTTAAACGTTTCAAGTCGTCGATTTTGAAAACAATTTTTTAGACGAGGCGAAAAATAGTGCAGTTTAATAGTCCTTGAGTAACAGGATTGTGTCATTTTATATAATTCCTGCCTCTTTAAACGTTTCAAGTCGTCGATTTTGAAAACAATTTTTTAGACGAGGCTAAAAATAGTGCAGTTTAATAGTCCTTGAGTAACAGGATTGTGTCATTTTATATAATTCCTGCGTCTTTAAACGTTTCAAGTCGTCGATTTTGAAAACAATTTTTTAGACGAGGCGAAAAATAGTGCAGTTTAATAGTCCTTGAGTAACAGGATTGTGTCAATTTATATAATTCCTGCGTCTTTAAACGTTTCAAGTCGTCGATTTTGAAAACAATTTTTTAGACGAGGCGAAAAATAGTGCAGTTTAATAGTCCTTGAGTAACAGGATTGTGTCATTTTATATAATTCCTGCCTCTTTAAACGTTTCAAGTCGTCGATTTTGAAAACAATTTTTTAGACGAGGCTAAAAATAGTGCAGTTTAATAGTCCTTGAGTAACAGGATTGTGTCATTTTATATAATTCCTGCGTCTTTAAACGTTTCAAGTCGTCGATTTTGAAAACAATTTTTTAGACGAGGCGAAAAATAGTGCAGTTTAATAGTCCTTGAGTAACAGGATTGTGTCATTTTATATAATTCCTGCCTCTTTAAACGTTTCAAGTCGTCGATTTTGAAAACAATTTTTTAGACGAGGCGAAAAATAGTGCAGTTTAATAGTCCTTGAGTAACAGGATTGTGTCATTTTATATAATTCCTGCGTCTTTAACCGTTTCAAGTCGTCGATTTTGAAAACAATTTTTTAGACGAGGCGAAAAATAGTGCAGTTTAATAGTCCTTGAGTAACAGGATTGTGTCAATTTATATAATTCCTGCGTCTTTAAACGTTTCAAGTCGTCGATTTTGAAAACAATTTTTTAGACGAGGCGAAAAATAGTGCAGTTTAATAGTCCTTGAGTAACAGGATTGTGTCATTTTATATAATTCCTGCGTCTTTAAACGTTTCAAGTCGTCGATTTTGAAAACAATTTTTTAGACGAGGCGAAAAATAGTGCAGTTTAATAGTCCTTGAGTAACAGGATTGTGTCATTTTATATAATTCCTGCGTCTTTAAACGTTTCAAGTCGTCGATTTTGAAAACAATTTTTTAGACGAGGCGAAAAATAGTGCAGTTTAATAGTCCTTGAGTAACAGGATTGTGTCATTTTATACAATTCCTGCGTCTTTAAACGTTTCAAGTCGTCGATTTTGAAAACAATTTTTTAGACGAGGCGAAAAATAGTGCAGTTTAATAGTCCTTGAGTAACAGGATTGTGTCATTTTATATAATACCTGCGTCTTTAAACGTTTCAAGTCGTCGATTTTGAAAACAATTTTTTAGACGAGGCGAAAAATAGTGCAGTTTAATAGTCCTTGAGTAACAGGATTGTGTCATTTTATACAATTCCTGCGTCTTTAAACGTTTCAAGTCGTCGATTTTGAAAACAATTTTTTAGACGAGGCGAAAAATAGTGCAGTTTAATAGTCCTTGAGTAACAGGATTGTGTCATTTTATACAATTCCTGCGTCTTTAAACGTTTCAAGTCGTCGATTTTGAAAACAATTTTTTAGACGAGGCGAAAAATAGTGCAGTTTAATAGTCCTTGAGTAACAGGATTGTGTCATTTTATACAATTCCTGCGTCTTTAAACGTTTCAAGTCGTCGATTTTGAAAACAATTTTTTAGACGAGGCGAAAAATAGTGCAGTTTAATAGTCCTTGAGTAACAGGATTGTGTCATTTTATATAATTCCTGCGTCTTTAACCGTTTCAAGTCGTCGATTTTGAAAACAATTTTTTAGACGAGGCGAAAAATAGTGCAGTTTAATAGTCCTTGAGTAACAGGATTGTGTCATTTTATATAATTCCTGCGTCTTTAAACGTTTCAAGTCGTCGATTTTGAAAACAATTTTTTAGACGAGGCGAAAAATAGTGCAGTTTAATAGTCCTTGAGTAACAGGATTGTGTCATTTTATATAATTCCTGCGTCTTTAAACGTTTCTAGTCGTCAATTTTGAAAACAATTTTTTAGACGAGGCGTAAAATAGTGCAGTTTAATAGTCCTTTAGTAACAGGATTGTGTCATTTTATATAATTCCTGCGTCTTTGAATGTTTCAAATCGTCGATTTTGAAAACAATTTTTTAGACGAGGCGAAAAATAGTGCAGTTTAATAGTCCTTGAGTAACGGGATTGTGTCTTTTTATATAATTCCTGCGTCTTTAAACGTTTCAAGTCGTCGATTTTGAAAACAATTTTTTAGACGAGGCGAAAAATAGTGCAGTTTAATAGTCCTTGAGTAACAGGATTGTGTCATTTTATATAATTCCTGCGTCTTTAAACGTTTCAAGTCGTCGATTTTGAAAACAATTTTTTAGACGAGGCGAAAAATAGTGTAGTTTAATAGTTCTTGAGTAACGGGATTGTGTCTTTTTATATAATTCCTGCGTCTTTAAACGTTTCAAGTCGTCGATTTTGAAAACAATTTTTTTAGACGAGGCAAAAAATAGTGCAGTTTTATAGTCCTTAGGAAATGGGATTGTTATTTTCGGTTATTTCTATATGATTCTCCTCGTCTTTTTGTTAGAAGTCCTTTCTGCTATTTTCTTTTTAAATAGACGATAATTTTTCCACGTATTTTGGTTTCTTTGCAGTCCTTAATGGGTCGTTTATCGTATATTAATTTTCTTTGCCGTTGATTTGAAAGAAATTTCTGTTTACATTTCACCACCAATACCACCATCTTGTTAATTCAGAGACTTATTGAAATTCATGGAAAGAACTATTCAAATGAGATATTTTTTAGTAATTTTTGCTATTAGAACACGTATCGAGAAATTTAAATCGTTGAAAATAATTGTGTGAGGTTACTTTTTATGGAGTGCATTTTTACAATAAAAAAAGTAAAAAATCTTTTTTGCTGCTATTTTTGGAACTAATTGGTTTGCGTTTGGAAAAAGTCGTTTGACGTGTTTGCCTCCACTGTGCGCGCTGCTCGTGTCGTAAGCTTCGATGAAACTCAGAAATAGCGCAAATTAAAAATATCTCGCGCTAACCTTGCGTCGAAGCATTAAAGTTACGTGAGCGGCGCGATTATCATTTTTGCAAGTTCTATTCGAATCCCTTTGTTCCAACTGCCAGCGAATCGCGTCTAAAAGCGGAGCATTATATTATTCTTTTCCAAGTACGCTAACGACCCTCTGTGAAAGCTTTTTTTGCAAACCTGTGCTCGGAGGGCGCACGTGATGTGCAGACGCGTGCGGCGCCGCGGTTCTCTGGCGCGATCACACCATCCGAGCGCCTGAGCCAAACTCATCAGGTTGTTAAATTTCAAAGACTTCTGCGCTTTTTATTAATAGCATTTGCAGCCAGCAGAATTTAATTTGATTTGTCCGCGGCTTCTTATCAAAAAAGACAAGTTGAAGTGGTACAAAGAGGAACGCTTGAGAAATTGGATCGAAGTTAAAAAGATTACAGCCGGCTCACGTGCGTTTTGTTTCTTGTTCTTCTTCAATGCTGAAAAAACAGTAATTCTGGGGAGAAAATCAATTATTCATAGCGCAAATCGCTGAAAACTCTGTTCAAAGTGGTTCAACGCCGAATTCACACTTCATTGTTTTGAAAAATGAAACTACCTATTTTTATTAATAAATCAAATCTAACTCTTTCCGACTCTTTCTAACCAATTTCTAGAAAAATTCAACTTTATTTTTCTTTTCAAATATTTTGAAAGTTTTGAATTTAAAAATTCCTTGTTTTTGTTTTAAATTTTTCCACTTCATTTTCAGCGAATTTGCTTTTGTGATAAAAGATGTAAGGTTCCAATTCAATTTTCTCAAAATTCCGTCCTGGAAATGCACTGCACATTTTTCTTGCATTTATTTTCTGTATATCATTCAATAATTTAAGCAACCTTGTTTTGATCAAATTAAAAACAAAATCAAACTTTTCTGAAGCTCATTTTTATTTGAAGTTTATTTTCTAGGAATTTTTCAGTTTCCTTCGTGGTCAATAAAAGAAATTTTTAAATTGGAATAAAGAGAAAAAAGGGTTCACAACTATAAGATGTCTTCTAAAACGCCCAATATCAAAAGAGACTCAGCCGCGCCGCGGTAAATAAACAAATTGATTATTTATTTTGTAGTTTAACTTATAATTAATTGATCATGTTTATCAAATTTTCACTTTTCCTTCTTTGATGTATATTTTCTTGAGGAAATATTAAAAATACCATTTCCTGTGCGCCTGAAAGTGCGCAAAAAAGTCGGAAGTGTGCAGGCCCCACAGCTGTCGCGCGAGGCCAATGTTCCAGCTAATTTAAATTAACAGGGCCTCGCTGGCCGCGCCTTTGGACGAAATTTGATTAATCGCGCTACAGGTGCCATTCCGCGAGTGAATTTAAAGCTGTCGCTCGCTGGCTCAGTCACAGCAACGGCCCAGAAATAATATCTGTGCAGATTTATTCGCGCAAGCCGCCGCCGCCGCTTCTAATTGTGAAGAGCGTCGCGGTCGATTTTTTGCACATTAATTGAGCTGACGGCACCTCGCGAACTTTTATCTCCTCCGCGGGGCATTAACACAGCCATCCGCTCGTTTTTCAACTTGTGAAAATATGTGCTGGTGACGCGGCGACGCTTGTTCCCTATCCGCGTGTCCTCAATGAGTTTGTGCCTCAAAATAAACGCGGCGAATCATTCAGCGAAATCCCGATCGCGCGTCCATTTGCGTAGGCGGTTTATTTTTATCAAACGCTTCCTTTCGAGAACTAATTTCTCAGTTTTAATTTCAAAATTGAGAATATTTGATCGCTCTTTCTCTTAAAATCTTAATATGGCATAAGGTCAGTTACAATTTAAACTTCTTTTAATTCATTCCGGAAGAAAATATTTAATATAACAATCTGGACATGTTAACAATAACAATAATAGTAATTAAACGGTCATAAGCCAAGTCAGATCCAATTTAATCAAACAAAATTATGTTTTTGGTAGTATTCACTTTGTTTTAATATTTTGGACATTATACTGCTAATATAATATAATTGCAAAGCAAACACTTAAATTCAATCACGTGTTTCTGTTGGGAAAACTAATAAGCAATAAAATTAAATAATATAACCTGATGGATATGAATTTCTCTTTTTAAATACATGCATTTCCTCCAAATTTTGTGGAAATTTTTTGATTTATTGGATTTAATTTTTATGAAGAATGAATTTTCGAAATCCATGGCAATAAATTTTTTCACAAAAACAAAAATATTACAAGAGTTGTGTAAGAATTCAATAATTATTTTTCCACTTCAATTTTTGACACATCAATTTTTATAATAGAATGATGCAGTTTATGGATGGCGTGTGGCTGAGACAGTTTTATCATAAAATTCAGAAAATAATATGAATTTCGTATTTTTATTTCTTATGATGTGAATAATAGACTTTGATCAAGAATAAAAAACCAACTGAAATTTAAAAAAAAAAAAAAATACTTTTGTGCATCGAAATGAAAAACATATTAGTCGAACTGCAAATAAGCAGCCAGTGTAAGGAAAAATAAAAAAATGACTCTATTTATTTTGGTCCATCTCGAGCGAGATACCGAGATCGTATGTCCAAAGAGTCACGTTTATGCTGATTCACGTGATTGTTGGTCCATTTGCAAGCATGTGATGTCGTTAGCCTCATGTGAGCTCCTTCTAAATGAAGCTCTTTCTCCGTCGGTGCCAAAAATATTGTATTCATAAACGCCAGTGCGGCAAAAAATCCCATTCGGTCCAGCGTGTGACGTCCATTCACATGGCAGGCACCACGCGACCCAAATGTTCAATTTTAGTCCAAAGTCTCGGGAAAAGCATATTTGAAATTAAAATATCGATTTCACTAGTTGAGAAAATATTATCAAAAATCAATAGTTTTGAATAGCGGACAAAAGGGCGTCACGGAACGTGACTTTTCGCACGCAGAACCAATAGATCATCTGCCAAAAAGCTAAAAAGAGTTGTTTGGCAAACAAGCTCTAATCAACCCTCACGAGGGTGTGTCTGGCCGACAGCTTCGGTGGCGCCCGTCCAAGCTCTTGTGCGAGCGTAAACAATGAGCGAGAGATTGAGCGAAATCTTTTGCGCCTCCGCTTGACCCAAATTGCAAGCTCGGCACGGGATCGCCAGCTTTTTTCATCGCAACGAGAAAAGGGTTGCGTGGCATTTCGAAAATGTTGAGAATTTTGTTTTGAAATGGTTATGCTAAATCTGCCAGCACACATGCGGGGGAAAACCGGTTGTATCACAACTTGCTCAGTAAAGTTTGTAATTAATTGTCAAATCCTATTAGAATTAAATTTACCATTTTACAATAACTTGCTTGTGAATGTAATTTTTTTTTTCATCTGAATAAAAATGGAGAGATACAAAATTATTCGTCATTAAATTAGAAATGTAGAAGTTTTTTTTAAAAATGATTGGAAATTAGAAAATTTATTATTTATATAATTGACCTTTTCAAATTCGCACACGTCACCGCAATTAATTTCACTTCTGGCAAACGCAATTCAGAACAAAGAATCCCAAGGTTGAATAGGTTATAATTGGCTTAAGAGCGAAATCAAGATCGCAACTACCTCATCTGGCTTCCTTTGACCGCATATTTATCGCTTGTTTGTATTCATCGATGCAAGGTGAACAACCCCTAGCTGTCCTTGCATAATAGTTCAATAATCTCCTTGAGCGCCCCTTGATTCGAACCAACGCAATCTGGTTAACTGCGGAGTCGCGCCGGTTGCATAAGCGCTCCGGCATTTCGCAATTGACACCTTCAGCGTAGTTCAAAGAAGCGCAAAGCCTGTTTTACATTAACCGCATTAACGTGGCGATGGTCTTGTATTCCATTCATTTATTCTCTCACAAGTCAAACAATTTAATAATAAAAATTTTGAGAAAATTGGCGGAAAAAACAAATTCAATTTGAGAGGGAAAGATTTTTCAATTTTATTTGGAAATGAGACTCACTTTGAATTTCACAGCTCATTCATTTGTTTAAATCAGAGTTTATTTTGTATGAAAGCATATTAAAAACATTCATTTCTTCCACTTGGTAAATAAAATAAATCTTGTTGCTTTGAATAAAAATTCAATTTATTGTTTTTATCCTCGTATTTATCCAATTTTGCAACCGCGGCAAAGAAAATTCAAGTCAAGGAAAAATTATTGCTTAATTGCACTATTTTGAAAGTCAACAATTACGGTTTATTTGCGTCCTCGCGGCAATTTTTCGCAGTTTTTCCTTTTTGCTTTGATCACGAGCATTTATATTAAAACATTTACAATCAAAGTCAAATGATGATCTCAACTTCAAGTTTTACGATTATTTCTCTTCTAGAGCGGCGGCTCATTAAACGTGTTGAAGTCGCGAGATACCACAGTCCATTCACCGCATTTTTCGTTCGTTTCGTTCGCCGCCTGCCAAAAGTGTGCGCAGAATTTTTCTCTTTGACCCAGATTGTAGTGGAGCTGTTCCTTTCGAATTCTATTTTCGGGCGTTCCAAGAGCAAATGGACCAAACGAGTTATGCTTTTTCTGCAAAAGCGTCTGGGTTGTTTCAATTTAGTAGAAAAAAAGAAGAAGTCTGCCTCGATTCGCGCTCTTTTGTTCTCGCGGTCATTGCCACGCGTCCGCCTAAAGACGAATTAAGACCGAACAACCGAGTGGTCGGCGCGTGACTCCCCCGACTGATTCATTCACTGCCTTCCTCGCTTCACATACTTAAGTTGTCTCTAATTAATTCAATCGTCTGGCGAATAATTGGATCAAAATTAACGGACGTTAAAATTCTCAATTCTTCATCAGTAAAAAATCCCTCCAATTGAAAACGTTTAGGAAAAATCTTTCATGAAATCAAGCGAAATCGGTTGGTTGGAGCTTTGTCTTAAATTTTTCCTAATTAGACATTAATTAATTAAAAATTACATATTTTATCATTTTGTAGGCCTCGTAAAATTTCTACTTTTAACTGAACTTAATGAAATGAAAAAACAAGATTGTAAACTGCTGTTGGAAGCTAGTTTTATAATTGGTGTGAGAACAATTTCTCTTATCAAAAAGCGCCGACTTGCTCATTTAAGGCACCTTAATCGTACCTTGGGCTCAACGTGGAAGAGATAGCAAGTTTGAATTTGATGATTATTTTTTTCTCTGCTTCCTGCTCCATCATCAGGCCATAATTTTTCGCGCTTCTCACAGCACCGTGAAGGCTTCTTTGTTCCTTGTGCAAAACAGCAATGCTCGCCAAGTGCGCTGTAACACCAAATAAGTGATGAAACAATTTCAAACAATTTGTAGACAAAAAAGGTGTAAATTAAGATTGAAGACGAACATTAAAAAAAAAAATAGCGCGGTAGCATTTAAGTCTTTTAAAAATGATTCTATTGTAATTTGTTTACAATTTTGTCATAAAATATTTTTTTAATTTAAAATCCAATTTAAGATTTATAAGATTGACAATTTTCTAATGACTAGCCAATTTTTTTTAAACTTGATTCTTTATTGTTTAAAATTTGATAATTTTAAATTGAAGTAAAACTGATTTGAACCCAATAAACATTCATTTGAAACTAAAACTACTGAGATGCCCAAAGAGGTCAGAAGTAGAGAAATTTTTATGGGTTTAGAGGATTTTTTAACAACAAATTAATAGCTTTTAAGTTCTTTAGACATCATTTTCTGAAAAAAATTAAATTGTAGTGATAGTAAATCGATTCTTGGTGACCGGATTTTTTCTATGCTGAAAAAGCTGTTTCAAGAATTTTATCATCAATTTAATTTATTGCAATGTAAGAAACCTTTCGAAAGCCAATTTACTTGGACGTTTTTGCGATGCCATCCAATTATATTGACGTGCACTGCATTTTGATGTATTTTATTGTATTGTGTTATTAAAGTGCAGAGCGTTCGTTTTATGACCATGACCGAAGAAAAAAGTTATTTCCATAATTTGAAAATTTTAAATCGGTTGTAAATGAATTAGATTGAATTTTTTGGTCACTACCTTGCGTATTTGCATAAAAAAAACAAAAACATAAGTAACCACAAGGAAACTGAAGGAAACAAAATCCAATTTTAAAATTTATGTATTATAATTTCCATAGTACACCTGCTTTTATTAAAGCTTTCATTCATTCAACATTATTAAAAATATAAATGCAATCAATTTAGTTGCAAAAAAAAACGAGATCCGCCCATGTAAATGAACAACATCCTTATTCTAAAAATATCCTCAACGCTCGGCCGTGTTAGCTCCAAACCAACGGCGTGCACTTTTAGCAAAATGTGCAAGAAGAAGCGGACCCATGGGACGACAGAAATAAAAAGAATGCACTCGTCTAGCCACTTAAAATAACCCTCTGATGCAAATGCCGCGATCCATTTTTCCAATTGTGTCACACCGAAAAACATTTGTGACCCAGAATGTTGAAACATCTTGAAGAATTAAAAAAACTGTGTCTCTGGCAGCATAAAAATTTTGAAAATCGCTAATGGAGGGGATGTTTTGTCTGAAAATTTCCTTTATTTCAATCAAACAAATTGTTTTGCAATAATTTATTAAAAACATGCAATGCGGACAAATAAGCAGCAATATAATAATTTTGGTGTCGCATTATTTGGAACTTCACAAGAAGTCCAACTTTTCCTTTTTTTTTTTGTAACCAAATGTTGCAGTTCTTTTTTGTTTTCTGGCTCTTCAGAAGCAAAATTTTAATACGGATTAAATAATCGATTTGAGCAATGCAAGGAATTCCGGACAGAATTAGAAATTGCGTTCCGTGTCCAAGTCCGGGTCGCCTAACCTTTCGTCGATCAAACTTCCTGGCTATTCAACTCGCACTGACTCATACAAGGTGCAGAAAACTAAATTGCTTATCGACTGGGAATTACTTTTACTCACCATAAATGTCAAATTACGTGAATGACGGTTGTTTACGTTCTACGAATTTAAAGAGCTTTTTACTACGTTTCTAGGGACCAGAGTTTCCTGCAGTGCGGCTGATTTGTTTAAATAAAATTATTCTGCTTTTGTAAAAAGTTACGCGTATTGGTGATCCAACCAAATTATAATAACCAAAAGGCAATCTGACGTAAAGTTAGATCATACGAGCATTCCGAATTTTTTAAATAATTGTCAATAATAAATAAAAAAAAACAACGTTTTGAAGAAAAGTAGCAAGAAATTTAAATTTATTTGTCTAGGTTAAATTTGGACAAATAAACAACAATAATAAAAAATGCTTGAAGAAACATTCATATTTTACTAATAATAAGTTAAATAGTTGAAAATTATCTTTTCATAGTAAAATTTGAAATTGTCTAAAGTTTTTTTATTTCAATCTATTCCCGGGACAAATGATATTTTTTAAACAAATTGCTCAAAAAATTGCAATGCAATATAAAAAAATTGTATCATTGATATTTAATGTTGCGCTTTATTTATGAAGGACAATTGAATTATAAAATTGCTCAGGCTCTCTAATAAATTTTACTGAATTTTACATTCAGATAATAATAAAGTTAAATAATGAATCATTAAATCATAAATTTTTAATGAAAATTCAAATTTATTAAGAAAGATTGTGATAATTCCGATTATGATAATCTTTCTTAATTATCTTATTAAACTTATAATCTTATTAAACTTCCTAGAAATTAATGAGCATCTATCCTTGAAATCGAAAATTGGAAAGCTCGTGTAAATTTTGAAGAAGCTGCAACAGGTCCAAATTATGCACCCGATCAACTCGCTGCTGCTGTTGCAACCCGGATCGAGGGGCCTCTCCTGTGGCAAGGATTGTCGAGCGATACAGCTCATGACATGACACTTTCCCTTGGCACAATTCAGGTCAAACGCCCTGCGGAGCCAGCAGCACCCAGAGTGCTCGCCAGCGTTCAATTCCGATCGATCGACTTACCTGGCTGCGTGCGACTGTTGAGAAAAATCTCACCGCAATCGCGCTCAACCACTGTCGACTGCAATTTGCGTTGCTTGCCTAAATTTAAATTCGGGTCATAGAGAGGAAATTTTATTTTAAATTATTTTTTATGTCTCCGCAATTAATTAAAACCACTTATCGGGTTATTTTCAAATCAACCTTGCTTTGCAGAAAACATTCTCTTTCAGAATTTGATTCTTACATTTATTCTCTCACGTTTATTTTAGTCATGAAATCGATGGACCAAAAAAACAAAAACAATGATCGCTCTCGCTTTTGCATTCCCTAGTTTAACCTTTTGCGAAAAGCGCCGCGTAATCTCGGCCCATCGACAGCTACGACATTTGCATTGTGTTGTATAATCGCACCCATTAAAGCAAATTTCGGTGACTCACGACGCGACGAGAGGTCGGCCGATCACACAAAACACTCTCTTCAAGCTGTTGTTTCACACTTGAACCGACTGATTATTTAACACGTTGGAAGTATCAGTCATTTTGGGAAGTGGCCTTGATCCGTCCAAATTAGAAATATCAACAGAGAATCGAACGTCATAAAAATTATCCAGGTAAATAAAGCGATTCTATACAAGGAAAATATGAATAAAAAAATATGGAGAAAATTCCAGAAAATTGTATATGCCATAGATTTTAAATTTAGTTAAAAAGAAACCTGACTATCCTTGGCCGGAAAATCCTTACAATTTGAAATAAATTATATTATCCAATGTACACTCACTCATTTTAAGATATAAAAGAATTAAACAATAAGCTCTTAGCAGGAAGCCCACAAGGAAAAGGCTGTACACTTATTGTTGCCAATGAGCCAATTATTGTGCACGAAACCCTTGCACGACGAAGGAAAAAGCAAAATCCCCCGCGCGGCCGAGACTTTTTTCATGCCGATTTTTTGCGGCCTCGCTTTGGTGTCGAGGCAATCAGATGTGAACGGTCCAGTTACTTACTCACCAGCCAAGGCATTTTATATCTCATCTGCTTTCCGTTCTGTCCGAACGAGGTGGTTGGCAATGAAATTAGAGAAAAAGCAGCAGAGATGCAACAAAGCCAAGCGAGCAGCGAGACCGTCTGCTTTCACAATTCGATTCGGATTGCCAGAGCATGAACACATTCAGCCGCCGGAGAAGTCAATAAACTAATACCAATCTGCTGCACATGCGGACAGACGGTCGGACAAACCTTCAAAAAGATGAGAATTGAGATGAATGCAACCAAGGCTAAACTCAATTTGCTTCACGTCTGAAGGTGACGGCCAAGGGTGTTTGCAAATTTTAAATAATCGAATTTTAATCAATTCAAAAGCAGAAATAGTACATTATTTAAATAAAAAAAAGACGAGAAAATACAACAATTCCTTTTATTGAAACATTAAATTTGTTTATAATTGCTTGAAAATATTTTGGAAATATTTAATCAATAATAATAATTAATTAATTTAGAATTTGAACATGCTAAACAAATATTTTTAATTTGTTAAAATTTAACCTTGCTATATTTTATATAAAAGTCTTGGATGTGTTAAAAAAATACTCCATCCCAAACTTTTTTTAAGGGTCAGGCAACGACAAAGTCTTGGTGGCCTGTGTGCCCTTTATTAGTACCGCAGAAGGCACCACCGAATTCCTTTTTTCATTATTTTTTCAATTTTATTTTATGGGTACAACTTAAGCTTTAAGTTTCAATGCAAAGCACAGGCTTGTTCCACTGGTGTTTAATAATTTTTAACAAAGAACAAT
Organism: Neocloeon triangulifer; assembly: GCF_031216515.1. NCBI lineage: Eukaryota > Metazoa > Arthropoda > Insecta > Ephemeroptera > Baetidae > Neocloeon > Neocloeon triangulifer. The sequence continues at coordinate 1,116,486 of NW_026775555.1, read as the reverse complement.
GAATTTATGGCTTTAATTTTTGATATGATCTTTATTGCTCAATATAGCAATTCGATAAGCTTATTTGCCAGATAGGAAAACTAGGCGACCAAAAGTTCATATTTATGATTGATTTATTGAGGCCGAAAATGAGGTATTTGTCTCATTACGACTGACATGTAGACAGACAGCGTACATTGCTAATTCAAGTGGCTCATGATACTGTACCGAGTATGAACTGTTTCCATTTGAACCTTATCAGAATATTGCAGTCTGGATATTTTTGCTTAATCTCGAGCGGTCACTCCATTATGTATGTCACTCTCCCACTAATCCAAGCTTTATATCTAGTCGAGGAGTTATGCGAGTTTAGTTTTTATCTCGCCGTGTCAATCAAAACTGTGGGTGCGCGTGCGATAGAAATCTTCCACGAGCTGATCGCAAGGAATTTTAATCTTTTAATATGCGAGATGTATTATAACACTTCATCCTTCTTAACTCCAGTTTCTCCAATTTAGCGATTTTGCCAACCAATTAGAGAAAAGAATTTTCTTCGTGACCGATAGCAACATCCTTGGAAGTTTGTGAAAAGAAATCAGCAGAAATCGATATGACTACGTGGCTGGTATCAATTTTCACCCGCGAAGATCAAGTTGGATTTCAATGCCAAGCACGCAAATTAGTGCGACCTGCCTAGTCTTGAACTTTCTTTATTTCTTGCCTCGGAGAAAGTTTTTTTATTGTCCACCCGAGAAGTAGCGGAGTCGGTCAGTGAGCCCCGACCATTCATTGCGCCGTCGGAGATGAATTTCAAGTGCAAGTTCAAGCCTGCTTACTCTTTTTAATTAATTTCTAGCAGAGCTAATAGGCGATGGAAAGAGAGTGCAAGCGCGGTTCCTACTCGCGAGCGACTCGAATGTGGGTCAATGATGCGATGTGGCGAGACCTTGGAGCGCTCGCCGCTCGTTTCGGCTTTTTTTGCGAACTATGCCCGCTCGATTATATATTAAATGGTACAGGTTGAAGACCTGCCTGCGTTTTAGAGTTGGAGGTTATATTATGCTAGTGAGCGTAAGGCCGTCAACTTTTTTTTTATTCATTTACAACTGTACAAGAGCCTCTCAATAGCGAAACGAAAAGAGAAGTGATTATATTTTAGAGGTTTTTCCGGAATGCACAAGATCGTTCACAAGAGAAAGAAAGGTTAGCAGGAAGTAAAAATGGCAGAGGTCGTTCTTTTTATTAGTTTTTATTCGTTTTATTGAGTTTTTTTTCTCTAAAATAATAATTTATCTACAAACTATGGCGTGGGAGAATGCAAATCCGCACAAAGAGACACAAATACAAATGTGTTTCGCTTGTTTTACACAAAAAAAAGCAGCTTTCAATTATAATTGTGACTCACACACAAGATTTTCTCGTTGGTGCAGCTGCGCGTACAATTTACACATTAAAATCATGATGTAATTTTGTCTCAAGATCAAAAATAGAAACATGCTGGATCGGGCATGCCAAATCATCTTTCACTTATTACACACTTTTGTCCACGAAATGTTTTAAATATAGGAATTGATCATTTCATGTTTGTAATAAAATCACAGTGTTTATAGTCGAGCGTGGCGCTCGCTCGTTCGCTCTCTCACATTCAAACGCTTCATCTCTGTCTCTCACGCACCGGACACATTCAGACGTTCGTGCATTCAGATCAGTCTTAGTTTCAATGGGCGAGCACTGCGGAGGGACAGACGGGCGTCGAGACGGAGCGAGCCCTCGCCGCCTGCTGCATCAGCCGCTGCCTGAAGCCCTTGGTGCCGTCGGGGCCGCGGGGCAGACGCAACACGTTTTCGGGCAGGGTTCGCAGCACGTTGGGGGTGGTGTTGGAGCGGGGGCGGGCCGTGAGAGGGCTGGCCGGCTGCGGGTAGTAGCAGGCGCTTTGGCGACGCGGCACGTACGGCTCGGCGTTGACGAACTGGTACAGCGGCGACATCTGGATGTTCTGCAGGCGCAGCGGGCTGGCCAGCGGCGACGAGCGGCACGACGAGACGCTGGACGCGGTCGAGCTGCGACGGCGCGACGTGTCGAACTCTGCGTCGGACGCGCACGCCGACTCGTAGCCGGCCGACGGCGGACGCTGCTGCTTGGGCTTGGCGCTGCGCTTCTTGCGCTCCTTCTGCTGCTGCTGCTGAGGGGGCGCGGACGACACCACCGAGTTGTTCTGCGTGAGGGCGAGCACCCGCATGGCGGCCCACTGCGTGAGCGGCGCGGCCTGGGCGCAGGCGGGACGCCGGTCGAGGGCGCACCGGGCGCCGTCGGCGTCCTCGAACTCGACCAGGGCGCACACGGCCGTGGCCAGCTCGGGCAGGGCGGCCACGAAGGGCCGCACGTCGGCCGGGACGGGGTTGCCGGGACGGAGGATGCGCACGAGGGCGAGCTTGCCGCAGGGCGCGAACAGGTCGACGACGCTCTCGATGGTCGGCTTCTCGAGGGGCAGTTCGAGGGCGACGACGGTGCGCGAGGGCGCCGTGTCGTCGTAGCGGGGCAGGGGCGCGATGCGGCGCAGTTTGGTTTGGGCTTCGTTTACCTGCAGAAGGCGCGAGCCGGTGGCGAGCGCGTGGGCCACCACCCGCCAGTCCTTGGCCAGGTGCTTGACCCTCTTGAAGCTCGAGATGAGTTTCAGCGAGACGTAGCCCTCCTTGTTGCGTTTCACGTGCTTGAGCAGGAACGCGTCCTTGGTGATGTTGACGTCGGAGAAGTAAAACTCGACCTGCTGCACGATCCTGGCGGCGAGCTGCTCGTCCGGCGCGACGAAGGTGTCCTCGTCGGCGGGCGCCTCGCACCCTGAGTCCTTGCAACCCTCCGAGTCGGACGCCGAGCTGAGTTCGGACGCGGCGACGCCGAGCAGTTGGGTCGACGGTGGCGGCGACGCGGCGCCGCCGTCGTCGTCGTACGACAGCGAGACGTCGCTGTCGGTCGAGGAGATGCTGTCCCGCGTGTCCGAGCGCAGCTTGAACACGTCCTCGAGCTGCAGAGTGGGCTGCTGCTGCAGCACGATCACGTCACCACTTGGAACGGGCATGATTATTCGGTCAAAATGCGGCCTAGACGTTCGCTGCACACGCGGAGTCAAAACCACAAAGAGCACTAACGGGCGCCGCGCGGCGAGTGCAGACTGCTGCTCTCTGCTGCTGGTGGAAGTGCGAGGTGTTCCACTGCTGGTGGTCTCGAGAGTTGTTGCATCGCCCGCCGCCCGCCGTGCCTTTTATATCTTGCGCTCTCCCACTCTGGCGCGCCGGCCGCGCCGACTGCAGATGGACCGCCCCGCGCCCTCTCGCACCCAGGGTGGATCGCCGCCGCCGAGTGACGTAAACACCCACGCCGGCCAAATTAGATTATTTATTAGCGCGATTGAAACTGAGACGCACACCAAAGTAAAAAAAAAAAAAAATGCGAACAAAACACCCTGACTGTCCTTTTAATTTATTTTAATCACGCCACCGCGATGTGCGAAAATTTTAGCCTATTTTTGCGTGTTTGTTTGGGTCGGCCCGCCTCGGATACGTGTAAAAGCAAAACAAACCACGCGCTCGTGTGCTCTGTTGGCTCCCTAAAATTAGCAACAAAGCCACGTTTGCGTTCCTCGGGTCCACATCAGCAAACGCAGACGATGCTGACGTTAGATCGCTAGTTGTCAGCCAATTAAATCAACTTGTGTTAGTTAAACAAATACAAATTAAAACCAGAAAAAAGAAATAAATTGGAATAAATTACAGATGAAAAAAATATATTCTAAAAGTAAATTAAAAATATTAGTAAGAGATTAAATAATTGATTTAATTTTTTAATTTTTCGACGTTGAATTTAATTTATTGTTATTTGATTTTATATTTCTTTAAAAACCCTATCTCGCCGATAAAGAGTGATTATCAGACTGTTTGCACCTATTTAATTGCGTTACAAATGACTAATTCTATAAGTACTAGTACACGAGTTATTCTCTCTTTATTCACAAAGTTGTGCCAAATCATGATACGGAAATGATTTCTTAAGGATTTTGAAAGAAAATCCAATTCTCTCAGCGTTAAGATTTCGACCTTGCTGGAAATCTCTTTGAAGTCAACAGGTTGTGTGTCCCAATTATATTGCGCTTCTTTATATATTGACTCAATTAGCCAAGATAAAGACCCTCTAAAGGCCGGCCGCTGCATTTCAAAATGCATTCTAGGCGGCTTGTTAGATGCGGTCCGACCAAAAAATACGCCTGCAAGGTCGAGAAATATTGATATTATTACTGCGTTTCGGTAAACAAATTGCGCTTTTTCTGCGTCTCAAAATTTGCTTCCGTCTGACATAACGACGTTGGCGATGAGGTGAAAAATTTCCTTATATGGTCGCGCAGTGCGAGCTGCATAAGCTGCGGTGACCGCAATTAAGGGATGCCTTCAAAGGCTTGCAAGCCGTGCAAGTGCTCGCCTCACTCCACTTTGTCTTCTTGCGACAGGGGTTGAAAAAATTACACGTCATCTTCTTACCGCCGAGTGAATAACATAGTGTGGGGCGATTATGAATTGCTCTGGAGGCGGTCGGTGACGCCGAAAGCCCTTTTTATCCAATTTGTGCCATTGACTGGGAATATTAAAATGGAGTGAAACCAAAGAGAGCATATGAAATTAACAAGCAATATTGCGACTGATCAGGCAAATTGTGTCATAGCATGAGATTCGATTACATATTATTTGCTTCATCTTCATTTGTTTTTCAAGGGTGGGTGGCTTTTTGATATTCAATATAAAAATAACAAGTAACATTTTTTATATAAGATTTTGCAAATAAGCTCCATTTTACAGGTCATATTAAATTTGTGAAGTAAAGAGAAAAACAATACAAAATGAGATGCGCAATGGTTACACGAGTCATTTTTTCACTGTCCCATCAGAATGATAAAAAATTGGGAAACAGTCATAGGATTTGACGGCCTACTTTTCCACGGAAATTTCTAAAAAATATTTTCCATCCATTCATCAAAAATCTGAATTGAAATTTTCAGGGTGCGTTCGTGACACAATTTTAAAGCAGTATACTTGGCCCAAATTTTTTTCAGTGCAATTTTGAAATTTTCCGATCAATTTGTAAAGTGTCTTATTAAAAAGTTGGAAATCCTAATAGTTTGAGCTCATTAAAACTAAAAACTTCATAAATTAAGAGAATTTTTCTAGTTGCAGCTTATTTTTTAAACTTGTTTTGTTTTAAAAATCTTATATTTCAATTAAAAATAAAACTTGATTTCAATTGTTCCTTTATTAAAATTTTACAAATCATTAATATAATCACCTAAATACTCGTGTGTATTTTTATATATAAAGAATCAATTAAATCCTGGTTGAATATGAAATTATACCTAAATTTTGAGAAAAAAATAATAATTCAAAGTCTTATTATAAATAATAAACAAAAAAATGTTAATTTAAAAATCAAGGACTCTGGGAAAACGTAAATAAATTAATCGATAAACGATAATATAATATTTTAATTAAACTTTGTGGAGTATAAATTTGACCTCTCTGAGCCCGGTTACTTAATTATAAATATTACGGGAGTTGTACAGTTGTATTTGAGTTCCCCTGCTCGGCACACACCCGAAAAGAGCAAGTGTTGGGTGGAGCGCGCAGAGCAGCGAGAGTGGTTTGCCGGAAGGAACCGCGTACAGTACGCGCCGGTCGCTCTTGACCCAGTTGCCGAGGTCGAGCGTCGGTCTGGCCGCCTCTCCGAGAGCCCAGCCGTTTTTCGACCGCCTGTCCTCTCGTGCCGCTTTTAATCTCGTCCTTTTTTTATTCTTTTTCCAATCGCAAAAGTGGCGAAAAGAGTAGAATATCGCGACCTCGCGGCGGGTCCAAATAAGCAGCAGGTTGGCAATGACAATGCCAACCACCTCCTCCGGAGAGGAAGGAAGTCGTCGACGAGATGCGATATATATTTTTCCTCTGTGGCCTCTAAGCAAACCCGATCTGCCTGGACCTTGGACGCTCAGGTTCACGTCTGCGGGTTGATCCTCAGGATGCATCGCGATTATCCTTGCCGACCTCGCGCTCTGCTTAACTTTCCATTGTCTTTTCTGTTATTGCCCCAAGAATAATTCGATTGTTGTTTCTATTTTTATTAATTTTACTCCGCAATCGCAGCACAGCAATAACACCAAATGTTTTTAGTTTTAAAATCAAAATTTTTATTAAAAACTTTTTAAGTAATTTTGTGATTTTGTTCATTTTTTCTTATTGAGTGTATTTATAATTATTATTTAATTTTTTTCCATAGAATCGATGATTTTAGTTGGATTTAAGGTCAGCAATATTATTATTTGTTCCTCAATAGGTCTTTTAAGACCACCGCTGAAGAAAGCTCATGAATTATGGCATGCAGCAAAAGCATGTTGAGCAGATATTGTTTTTTCTCAATAAAAAACCCATCGAGGAAAATCCGACTTTAACTAACTGTTCAAATTATAAAACCAATCAAAAAAACGAAGCGTATTTATCAGTGCGCGAATTTCCTCGCGAATTTTTCTTATGCAATATGGGCCGAGTGTGATAAAGAGCGGCTGACTTTTGCCCTCTTCTACGTCATGGGTGGTGCCTCGAAATTCCTCACAAAATCTTTTTGTTCTTGAACCCAACGAAATGGCCTTAAAAGAAACTGCGCTCAATAATTCTGCTGTAAATAACACAGTTTAATTGAGATATTATCTGAATGGAGCTGAAGGTTGTTTTAAATATATATCATTTAATTTTTTACTTTTTATTGTCATTATTATTATTTTTTTTAGAGAGAAAAATGAATAAAGAAATGAAAAGCTCAGTACTGACTTCTTGTATTGCTTCTTAAATTTGCACTTTCTTTGTTTGCCCTATAACTGTAAGCCTTAACATTTGATCCTTGGGTATTATTTTTATAATTCGCCGACGCGCGTCGCCTTTTATAGCTTCCCCTATGTGAGATTTAAGCCTCTTAACAGTTAATTAAAAGCTCAATTCGTGTTATAAAGATTGCCGAGTATCATATAATATGTTGTTATGGGTCTCTCACAAATTATGATGTAATTTATCGCGCGACTCGTCCGAGCACTTAGCCGGCTTGTGTGATGAGAATCTTAGCTGACGTGAGAGCTTCATTTTGACATAATCGAACACATAATAATTTCCACCTATATTATGCGAAGCGACTCAAATATTCATCCTTGCAAATTGACCGAAAATTAGCCTCGCAATCTGAGGTTGACAACTTGCGCGGGGTCGCGCAGATCTAGATTTTATATTTCTTTCGCCCGCTCTCTTCCTGGAGTATTTCCCTTGATTGTTGTTGTTATTGTTACTGTTATTTAAGCACGATCGTGACACTTCCAACAATTGAAATAAATTGGATAGCGAGCGAGCGCGCGTTGTTTCAAGTTGAAGGTGAGCCAAAAATAAAGCGTAGTTGGCTCTCTCGCTAATTATTGTCACGGTTAACTGAATCGTGAAGGCGCCGATCAATCTCACTTCTAAAGTTGTACTTTGTAGAAAATCTAATTAACTTAAATAGAATTGATTTTGATTCCACCTTCTGGAATTGAAAAGAAAATCAGATATTACATAGTGAACAAAAAGTAGATACTTTGGACGATTTTAATAATATATATAATTTTTATGTCATAAATAAATAGATTAAATTTTCCATATTCATTTCAATTTATTTTAAATTTAATTTGTTTTTTCCTATGTATGATAAGATAAACTAAAAATATTTAAATCTCTAGATTTGAAACAGTAAATAATTGTTTTTTTTTAGTCAATTTTTTTTCTTATTAATGTTCAATGCCACTTGCGAGAATCATTTTAACTGTTTTGAATAACAATTAACCGGCTGCGAATGGAAATTTCGCTTGGGCCGTGCTGTAAGAGCAAGTTCAAATTCATTAGGCGGAAAGTGTTTCCGCGTGATTGCGATAATTCCAGTGCGCGCGTGTGTGTGTTTGTTTCCCGCGAGCAAAGGAAGAAATCAGGCAGGTGGCGAAGGTTGTTGTGTTTGCAGCACAACTCTTTCAGGTAAGGTCAAGACTGACTCGGTGCGATCCTCGCGATTTATTTATTTCTAGCCGCGCTAGTTCGTTGACTGTCACGAGGCACTCGCTTTTTGCACAAACTAGTTGCGCGAATCTCTCTCTTGAGCTCAACAAGTCTCTCTCTCGGTATTCCAGTGTGCATTTGCCCTCGGTGCTCCTTCGAGCGTGGTGTGTAATGATTATTATATACTTGCACGACGCGCCTCCTTGCAATAATAATAAATATCACTTCCTAGTTCTCCATGCAAATCGTTCATGTTTCCAAGTAGATATGGTAAGAAACCACACAAAGCCTCTACGTAATTGTCGCAATTAAAGCATAAATCGGAGGTAAATAAAAATTTTATCAATTTTTAATGAGAGCCACAGAAATAAGATCCATAAAATTAAAACATTAAATAATTAAATAATTATTTAATGTTTTAATATTGCATTTTTTAATGTGAATTTTAGAAATTTTTTTTAATCTGCAGGAGTTGTTGGGAAATTGAAAATATTTTCTTCTTTTGCAAAAAGAAATTAATTATATAATAAAAAACGTTTGAAGCTTGGTTCATTGACTCCAGTCTCCAGTCTATATAACCAACAGAATTAAAATTGTGCGTCAACTTTTTATTTTAGATTTTTTTACTTGAATAATCCAACCATTCAACCATATTTGAAAACAAATAAAAAGAAATATCTAAAAGTCATTTGCAACTAGATTTTATAACCTTGCATTGGTATTGCAGCCAAGTTAAATAATTTTATTTTGATTCTTCTGATCGCATTACACTATTTATTTTATTTACAAGGGTTTCAAATTGCAAAACTGTTAGCCAACAAGGTTATATATTTTATTTTATTATTAGTTAGATGGTGTGAAATTTCTAGACTCCCTTTTTATTGCCTTGTTTACAGTTTTAAAACGATCCTTCTACTTCCTTCCGCTGCCGAAATGCGTCTCTATATTTTTCCACCTGCTGAGAGGAGAAACCGCAATCTCATTGGGCAGCAAGAAGTGTGTTGTTTTGCGACCTTCCTTAATTTTTAAGTATTTTGCGTCTCTCCGCATAATCACGAATGGAACACGTGCGAATCCTGCGTGTTTGTAAACAAAGTCTAGGAAATTGCATCGGGACAAAACAACAGGGGCGGATTGTTGGCGAGAAAAAGAAGGAAGCGTCGCGAGAAATAAGTGGTGTGTTGTTGTTTTCTTATGCAGTCGGAGGGCAACTGCAGGTTCATGGGTGCACCTTGGACGAGAGCATCCACTTCCAACCATATAAGCGCCACTTCCTGACAGCCTTCGCAACAAACGCGTTAAATATGCGATCATATCCTTAGATATTATTGAATAAACGTGGATTTAATGTGTCGACACGTTATTCGTGTCGCGCTTTTTCTTATCGATTCGAGAATATTCAAAATTTTGCCTTATCGCACACATAATAAAAATTATCTCTCCATCAAGAAGCAGAATTCCCCATTGCGACTTGTGGCGTTTTTATGTTTGTTTCAAGATAATTGCATCCACTCCGTATGAGTAATAAAATATTTTAGATAAAATATTTTGCTTCGTCTTACCCTAGAAACGATCAAATCCATATCAAATGATGCTTGATTTCAATAAAAACCCCAAAAACAAAATAAAATAATAATAGAAAAAATTGAGTGGCGCCTTCTGCGCCACTAAAAAAGGGCACGTGCACAGCCGACAAGACTTTGTCTTGGCCTGAGACCCTAAAAAAAATATCTCTTAATTCCACGTCAATAAACTTAATAATTTGGACTCACCAAAAAGAGAACAATTTTTTCTGTCATTTATTTATTTATTTTTTTTTTTTTTTGCTTTTTTTCTGGAAATCGAGAAAATATATTTGTTTGAAGAAGTTGACAGTCGAGGAGTCGATCATGGAAATAAAGGTATCGGGGTATTTCCTCGTTGCAAAAATTGTTTTTATTAAAAAAAAAATGGCTCTACCAGTTTCGCGTTTGCTCATGAAATAGGGTCGCAGACCGTGATCGAAACTGGTGTAGCCATTTGTTTTTGAATAAAAACAATTTTTGCAACATAGGAAAAAGCCCGATATCTTCATTTCCGAGAAAATACATCTCTGTATTAAATTATATTGTAGTTTTTATCTATCATGGAAAGTATGGTTTGCATAGTTTCATATTTTCTTATTTATTTTTTGCCTGTCGCTGAAAGGAATACTCTGCATAATTCATCAAACGTACAATTCCTTTTTTACATATTTGAAAGATTTGTGGCGATAAATGTGCGTTGCCTTGGTCTAGTACACAAGATCAAGGCACTGCGATACGCTTCGCTTAACGTTTTCCTCGTTCGTGCATCTTTTCTGCAAAATGCTAAAGAGGGGCATGTATGAGTTATTGTCAAATTACAGCACTGACATAATATAATACTTGTGAACTTGTCAAACAACTCCCTTAGCAAGGCGGAAAGAAAATTACACTGACTGTTTTTATCGTTTTAAATTGTCATCTTTAGAAACTAAAAAATAAATTATTTCATCTCATTCACCACTTGATAATTTTTATATTTATTTTTTTTTTCTTTGATAGGTTCTATAGAAGAAAAATCCATCTGACACGAACTTTTACAACTGTTTTTTAGCATTAAATCCTTTCAGCACATTTACTTCATTAAAACACAACTGTTGCTCATCTCTGCATTGATCGTCAGCCGTGCTCAGTTGACTGATCAACAGGATCGTCCGGTTCATTTCTCCATTTACGGCGAGTTCGTTGCCTTTCTGCCGTATGCTATATTTCAGTTAACACGGGCAAAAAGCGCACTCGCCGTTAGCAATTCCTTTATATTTTTTTTATCGCTTTTCTATCCACTGTTCTGCATGTATAGGGAGAGGGTTTTATTTTCAGCGCGCCCAACAAGGTCTTTCTCGTCGATAGCGAACCCGACTGTTATTTCCACTCGCGCTCAGGTTACAATACCCTCAGATGACAGCGATTTACCTTGAAGGATTCTGTGACCCTGCTGACGGATAATTTACAGCGCGCCAACCTTACACCCGCCAACACACACACGCGGCGGCGGCAAAGTGGATCCGCGTTTCCGCACTCTCCGCACAACGAACGACTCTGTTTGTGCGATTCACTTAAACTTATGCCAGTTTCCACGCCCAAAAACAAAACGATTACAGTTTCAATGCCAATTCTTACAAATACCCATATATTCAGATTTTTATTGTCTTCACGCATTCAAACACAACAGTGAGTTGATTATTGCTTGTCATCCGACATTAAATGAGTTGAAATAAAAATACATTTCGCGTTTTTCCTTGGCAAAATTTTATACGATTTTTTTTTTAATTTTTAATGAAACTTTCCAATCTTTTTTTGCATATATAGCAGTAAAAATTTTACTTACGTAGATGATAATTTTGTGATTGGTTTTGAAAGTAACCCGTCTGTTCTAACACTTTTTTGTACTCTATCAATTTATATTATTTTTGAAATTTGCTCTTTTTTAACAACAGTTATTCTAGTGGAAACTTTAATTACTTTGGCTTTGAGGTTTTATAAAAGTAACAAACGGTGAATCATTTTTCCAGCGCAACCTTGCAACTTTTAGCCGGCGGGGATTATCCTGCTGCGTCCTGACCTAACCGTGCGTATTGCTAGATCTGAATCGGAATGGAGAAAGATATAAAAACTCAATAAGAAAGTGCATGTGTCGGTACTCAAGAGTGTGTGTTTGTGTGCAATACAGGTGCATATATATATAAAAAGGCAGATTACGGGCAAGGAAAATGAGCTGCTTTAAGTTGGCCCGAGGGCTTCTTTTGTGCATGTGTTGTTGTTCCACAATCCCAGCAGAAAAAGTGACGCAAACGAGATCGCCATGGCTTTTGTGACCTCGCTTCGCGTGATCTCTGATCCGACGATCGCACCACTCTCAATTTCACTCCTTCATTCATTTATTTATTTTTTAGTTGTTTTTCAACAGAACGCGAGTATAAAAACATCTGAATTTTCCTCCCTATTGTGCGTCACTTTTTGCTGACGTCCAATGTTTTGGCGCGACGATTACTCATTGGCACTTAAGTGCGAAAATATTGCGCATAATATTATTATTCCATGCTGTGGGAAGGACTATTAGATTTTTCCCCAAGACACTTGAGCATTTTTCGCGTTCCTTTGATAAGCGGAACGGTGATTAAACGCCAATTAGCGTGGGATAGGCCAAGATAATAATGCAAATCGAGAAAAACAATCAGAAGAAAGCACGTCATTTGTTTTCAAACATCTGCTGATTAGAAATAAAATGACCAAAAAAGTATTATTTTTTTGCTGGCCACGTTGCGAAAGTGAACGAAAGCATGATGTCGATGAACAACAGACTAGAGTGTCCGACGTGCAAGTGGCACAGACAGACACATTGAGAGAAAGGGAACCTTGGGCTCAGGCGCGACCCAAAGTTAAAGAGACCGCGTCTAACCGCACAGCATCTCTTCTGCGCCGCGTGTTTTGTTCCACTTTTCTCCGCGTCTTTCTCTCTCTTTTCTGGCAGATAGTTTCAATTATTCAATTACAGAAATCAACAATTTTACGTTTACCGATTTCTACTGAATTAGACGCGTTTTAATATATATTTAAATTAAAATACGAAAGATACGAGAGGAATTTGTTTGATAGAAAATCACGGATCACTCAAGTTTCTCCCTGCAAAAGGAAGCGAATCGTCGAAATCAAAAGTTTCGCTTTTCTCCCACTATGCAAATCGCTGTCGGAACCACCTAGTTTTTTCTTTTGTGACGCGCGTGTCACCATTTTTTCTTCTTTTGTGCGCGCCGCAGCAATCAAATGACGGCACTGCGCGCACAGAATACATATTGCGCCCGCGAGAAATTACACTCTATGCAGAAGTCAATGCACTCTAGCCGCGCCCCTCTCTGTCTTTGCCACTGCCATAGACTTATTTTTATCTAAGTTGAATACAATTGCTTGTTGGGATTCATGTAAGGTAAATCCATGAAACACAAAAGAAAGCATAGAAATTGCTTGCGCGACAACTTAATTTCCGAGTTCTAGAAAAAAAAATGCACCTTGACATCGGTTTTCTGATCATGGATTATAAGTTCGATCAGCAACGTCAGTCAAACAATAACGTTTATAATAGTCCATTACAAGATTCTTGTTCTAGAAATTATTTTAAATAACAACTGTTTATAAAATAAGCAACTATTATATGATAGTATATGATTGCAATTATTGTACGTGTATAAGCCCTAGGGACCTTCAAGAAATTAAAACTTACTGGATGAAAATTGAGAGGGAATTACGAAGTTTCCTGAGCAGAATCACTGGTTTTTTGGTATGGCTGCCGCTTGGTTAGCTTTTCTTTTTTGGAATTGAATAAAAATGTCTGTAACGAATGCAGAATAAATAAACTCTGTCAATTTTTCTTTTTGCAAATTTTCAATTTTGTTGATTAATCAAGATCACATTTTAGTATCAATTTATTTTCTTCAAAGTCAAGTTTTCGTGCTCTTTTTATTGAATTTTGATACATTCTTTGCTGAGCCTCATTACATCCTAAATTGGTTTTGTGCACGCCTTCAGTGAATTGAATTAAACCAATTTCATTCTAGAGTCGTCTCGGTGCCGAATACGTGCTAAGACACTTTCTAAAGCGTCGCTGCGATTTATTCCAGAAAGATGTGTCGGTCAACTTAATTCAGGTTCACGGCCAGTTGGCTCGCGCGGCGGAAATAAATTCGACCTGATCAGGCGTTCGCTGCTGGCACCAAATCGAAAACTTTCATCTCCTCATCAGCATGCGTGGTATTCATCGTCCCAGCGAGCGTAAATAATAATTTATTTACAATTGCCACCCGCGCCGGTGCCATAGTCTGGCAGTTCACTACCCTTTCGTTTTCGCGACACACTTATTTGCAAAGAGAGGAGAGATTTGATATTGACCAAAGTCGTTTCTGTATAGGCGTGGGAGTGGATTGACGCATTCGTGCATGGATTCTTAATTTCTTTTAATTTGGAAGTTTTTTTATTTAACCACTGATTAAATTGTACTTTTAATAACAATTTAGGTTTATTAATATTTGAAAATAACAATTTTAATTTTCTTTCAATTAAATATCAAATAAAGTGATTTTTACCCGTTTTCTAAAGTTTTTAAAATTATATTGTTAAACTTTGCTAATTTTCCTGATCTAGTTTTTTTTTTATTCTATTACTGGTTTGTGAATAATAAAAAAAAAAATTAAAGTAGAACGATAAAAGCTTATTTTATTATATATAATAATTATTGATATTATTGAGTCAAAATAATTTGTGAAAAATTTCAAGTTAAACATAGAACTGCTTAATTGCAACATTTGTAAGGAACAAAATGTCTCGGTACAAGTGCAATTAAAAGGCGTGAGGCAGCAGCAGAAACTTATTGTGAGTCGGATGAGTTCGTTCCGGTCTGAAAATCCTTTTTCCCGAGAGTGTCTGTGTGTGACTCACGGTCGCTTGAGCAGAGCCAACTTGATGCTTTGGATGCTTTGTTGCATACGAACGGTCTAATGAAATTTCCTTGTTTTTATAATAGACTGGGCAAATATATTTTTCCAAGAGAGAAACTATAATTGAAATTATTAATAGTCAAACCTTTCTTCGCCTGGAAGAGCAGTAAAAAATTCAAAAGCGTTCTTTGTCGATCGGCCACTCTTTCTAATCTTTCTCTTTCTGTGAATGGAGAAAAGAAAGTGAAATGAAGCAAAGAGCAGAAGAAAAGTAAAAAGCACGCAAGCACCTCCCTGCATGACCTGCTTTGGGTAAAAAAGTCACTGGCCTACTTTTTTGGCGCAGACGATGAAATAAAAATAAATTATCAAATTGCCTTTATTTGTTTGTGGAAAACGGTGATTGCTGTTGAATGGAGAAATTGAAATTAAACAGCTGCGAAGGATGAAATGAAACATAATTGTAATTGTTTGACGCTCTCTGTGTGCGATAATTACGGCAAGGCAATAAGCAAAGAAGACCCACCACATGCTTTCTCGTCGCATTGTTGTACTACTTTGTATTACTTTCAGTTTTCTTTCTCAGTTTAATTAATCTTGAATACAAAAAAATAATTATAAAAAAATAACTTTTTTCGGAAATTTAAATTTTAGGAAAGTGTGTCAATTAATAAAAAAAAGTGAGTACGCAGAAAAATTAACTTTTATCTCTATTTATTCCACTTCTAAACGAACACTCAATTACACTCTGGTGATAAGATCAAATAATCACAGTTGTAAAATTGTATGATTGAAGTGCGCGTCTTTGCAATAAGTGTAATTGACCGAGTATCCTACATTTGCATAATCTCGCAGACGACGTGTGATCGCTGATTAGAAATGCCGATATAATTGATCGAACCGGAAAGAATGGAAAGCAGACGCCTCGATGTACTTGGAGTTTTCGAGTGTATTCGAGTTTTTAATTGCCATTAAGAACGCCGTGCGCGAAATCTCTAGCCTTGGCCGTGAAATCAAAGTAGTGTGACGCGCTGGAGAGCTCTAGAGCAAGGAAAACCGATTGTGTTTGTTTGCCAGAGAGTGCGAAACACGTCATCAAAAGTTTTCATTGCAAAAAATAAAAATCTGCGAAAACATCAAATGACGTGAATTCTTATTTTTCAAAACGCCCATGGAATTAAGTCCTTCCGTAAACAAGTGGACCAAAAACACAATAAAATAGAAAAAATTGGTATTGTGGCCGAAAAAACTTATGCTCAATTTTTCGTCGGAGGCGCAAATTGCATTTTTATTTAAAAAAAAGTCGTGGATGAGAGTTCTGATGTTGGAGCTCGGAAATAGCTCGTCCACAAATAAAAAAAGTCAAGTGTCACCTCATGTCGCTGCCGAAATAAATTAACGGCGCGGATAACGTACGATTTCCTCCAAGTTGACACGCGGACACCTGCTGCCAAGGAACTGGTCCGAGCGAGGAGCGACCACCCCAATTACTTACATACTCGCCATTTCAGATAGTTATGGCGCACAAACGGAGCCAAATTTCGCCCGATTTATTTTTACTTTGATGCCGCTTGTTTGGTAATTTGGGTAAAAATACTCGCGGGCACACCTGTTCTGATTTAATGTAACTATTTCTGGATATTATGTCGGTCGAGCGTATTTCCAACATATTATACGATCGAGTATATCCCAAGGGGCAAATTATAGTATTTTGTGTGCTTAATATTTTTGTTCTCCATTTATTCTCTTTTGTTGTAATCAATTGTAAACAACTTCCACAAACGATTAAGTTTTAATAAGAAATTATTGAATAAATTTGATTGACACCACTATGAATGACACAATTAATTTGCGTCGTTCAACCTTGAAAATTCATCGTCAGTATCGTCACCTAACAATATTATGATTTTTATGCCCCATTCCAGTAAAATCTTTTGAGTGTCAATAGTGCTCTTCAAAAATATTCTATCACTTATAACACTATTTTTACAAGATTATGCTGATGATTGTTTAGTATAGATAAAGAATCTCTGTTGCAAATAAGGGCGGAATGAATTCTCGACCCACTTTTTGAGAAGATTCTTGGCAATGAAAAGCACTCAGGAAGAGACCTTTGATAAGCTCTTTTTAATGTTATATTTTCAGATTTTTTTTCCATTTGAAGGATTATTTGATGACAATTCACTATTTATCTTGAAAATATTTTTCAGCCTTGGAACGCCCACGCATTAGTGGCATCCCAGTAATTATTTTTAAATTAATCGTCTTGTCCACTTAACATTTAAATCGAGATATAATAATAATTACATCGACATCGTAATCAGTTTTGATGCCCTTCTTGATTAAGTGTGCAATTTTAAATGATTTTTTATTTTAGTTTTGAAGTGTGATTTGGAGATTTGACCTCTGCGGAAAAGTTGCATCATTACCATGTAAGTCATCAAATTATAGAACCGGCGAAGTTATTATTGCTGCGTAATTATTGACACACGTCGTAATAAGATGACAACCATTATTTTCCCCGTTGCTCGCACCTACCAATTTAATTCGCTCAATCTCACCTAATAGGCATCGTCCATAATTGACAAATCATTTGCATTATTTAACGCGCGGCAAGGTGCAAATTAGCTGTGCCACGAGGCCGACGACGACCCCAAGTTCACGGCAGAGCTTGCGGAGGTCAACAGGAAAGCATTTTGACCTCTTTCAGAAAGTTGCTTTTCACAAATGTGTTTTTGCTCAAGCCAATGTAAGTATATTTTCTTTTAATCAATTTTTTGATTTAATACTTAAAATATATTCCTAGCTGCATTAATTTAATTTGACAAAATATTTCAATATTTCAATAAGGCTGCAGATGGTTGGCTTTTTGGCAATGACCCACATGCCAATGTAACATCTGCTGCTTTTATTAACGCAGAACAATAAATTAGTTGCTTTCTCATCAGTAATCTTTTGTTTTCGATTTGTTTGTTCATTCAGGTGAGTTTTGTATTGTTCCTTTAAGCACTTGAGTAAAAAATTCAATCCGTCTGCCAGTGAAGGTTCATTAAATTTATTAATAAATATCATAGTTTTTAACATAATTGCAAAAATTATTAGAAATATTGGGTGTAAAATACCTAATCAATGATCTTCTTCTCAGCAGCATCAATTTCATAGTTGGTGATCACCTCATCCCACTTCACAAAAGAGGCAGAAATAAGCGTTACCTAAATTTCATTATTAAGGAAAAAACTCTCATTAGATTTTTTGAGCAAGAATTTATATATATATAAAAAAAAAAAACACTTCAGATGTTCGGATATAGATATCATTATAAAAACTTGATTTGAAGCAATAATATTTTGCATAAATGAAGACAGGAGCCAAAGTTATTTATTTTTCTTTAAACAAATTGGCTCTTTGATGGACGACTTCAGATTAAATTATAATTTAAAAAATAGTCCCTTAGCCAGCAGAAAATGGAGAGAAAAATTTATGTGAAAAGGATACGATTTCATTATATTTTTTTAGAAGATCCTGCACGTCACCAGTCTGCTTGTCCGCTTTTTCCTTGAAATCCAAATAAACCAGGGTTTGTTTTTCCAGTTCGGCCGTCATGTCAGGCACCTCTGTAATTAAGATTGAAAATATCAGAGAATGATCATTTAATAAGGAAAGTTTTTACTCTTGATGTAGTCACTATCAAGGGCCGGGGCAAGTTTGTTGACCTGTTCAAAGTTGGCTAATATTTCTCTCATCTCGTCCTCTGCACTTTTGACAAGCTCCAGCTTTGTTTCAGGGGTGAGGCCACTTTTCGTGACGTACATAGGGTCCATGAAGCCCTCCAACTGATCCACTATTGGAATTTTGTTGTTAAAATTATGTATATTTTGCTTTTGATATTAATTATTTAACTTACGTCGGTTCAAAACTGAATTGATACTGTCCCTGTGCGCCAAAGCTGAGATGATTTTTGAGTTGACGTTTAACAGCTCTGCAGAAAGCTATGGAAGGAAAATTACAATTAACGAATGACAAATTTATGAAATTAAAGAAAAGTTGCATCCAAACAAAACAAACCTCAGGTGCTGGTTCAGTTGATAATTTGCTTCTTCCGAAAACCTTCTCCTCCAAAGCGGATATTCTCTGCTCGATAACTTCGACGGAATCCATTTTACGAAGCAATAATTATTTTTGTACAAATTAATCTTAAATCCAAGCGAATTATTCAGATTTAAAATTGTTTCCGTCAAATTTGTGTTTTTCCAACTCAGCTGTCAAGGAGGACGGCGCCTGATTGGCTGCTGTGCCGGCGCCCAATCACTGCACGACTGCAGCACCTCTGGCGGCGGTGATCGGAAGCTCGGTTGTTTGCGGTCCAACAGGGCAATTTTATTTTTGGCGGCCAGGCCGTGATTGATTGGAATGATTTCGGCCGAATTTGTGTGGTGTCACCGGAAATCTCTGCGCTGTGAGGTGAGTGTCTGCGTTCGACGCCGAAAGGGCCGACGCGCGTGGCGCCGCCCGCGAAAAAGTGCCGACTAATGCGAAAAAATGGTGACGCCGGAAAAATTATGCGGCAAACCGGCGGGCGGGCGGGCATAGCACACGCGCTAAAATTGATTTTTGCCTCCCTCGTATGTGTTGCAGCCTTGAGAGCTTGTTTTGAGACGCAGAGAGAAGCCGCCGAATTCGCAACTTGCATTCCCTTCCGTGCCGAGAACGTTCGAGTGCCTTTGAAATGTCTGAAGAGATTTCGTCATCGGCAAAAACGACGACGCCGCCAATGGTGCTGACCACACCTCTCTTGCTCCTGAGCACCATCGAAACCAAGGATGATGCCAACCTGCGGAAGAACAAGTCCCTCTTGGCCATTTGCAAAAAGTACAGACCAGCTAGAATTTCTGAATTAAAATAAATTTGAAAAATAATTTAAATCTTTTCCTCCAAAGGTTCTTGGAGTTTTATCCGTTGGACCTGCAAGCCGGATCAAGCATGGATATTCCGCTTGAGGTGCTGGCGGACAAGCTGGGCCTCAGTAGAAGAAGGCTCTACGACATCATCAATGTAATGGAAAGTCTGCAAATGGCAGTTAAAGTTACCAAAAACTTGTACCGGTGGTACGGACTTCGTAACGTTAAGCGTCTGCTGAACGAGCTGAAGCAACTTTCCGACCAGAACAGGCTGCAGGAATTGGTATTTCCAGTTAAATTATTTAAGAATTTATTCAAATCAGACTTTCTGCAGGATAATTTGGAGCAGGGATATGTGTCCGGCAGCTCCACTGGAGAACCACCAACGACCCCTACAGATTCTGAATCGGCACGAGAATTGCTGCTGCAGACTTTGTTGAAGGAGAAGACTGTGAGGAAGAGGTCCTGCGTCTTATCAGGATTAAAAGAGTCTCCGGAGCCTAAAGGACCTCACACGTGGAAAAACAAGTCTTTGGGAGGAACCTGCCTCAAGTTTCTGACTCTATTTTTCAAGCACGAGGTAATAATTTTAAAAATTTCCAACAGTTAAATTAATATATTCTTCTGCAGACTGTCAGTTTAGAATGGGCTGGGAAGGTGCTATTGTGCGGAGAGGACGAAGACAATGCAAAGCAGTTGAGAAATAAGGTGCGTCGAATCTACGATGTCGCTAACGTGTTGTCTGCTCTTGGTCTTGTCTGCAAAATTACACCCAAAGACAGCCTTCGACGCAGACTCTTCTACGGATACTGCGGCCCAGCCATTGACAATCTCCACTCGGGAGAGAAAGGTTTGCACATAATCATTTAATTAAAACACAAAATTTTGATTAGCATTTCTAGTTTACGTTCAACCCTCTGAACCGCCAATGCCTGGTAGGCGCATAAGAAATTCCTCTTTGACTCCGTTGGAGCCGAAAGCTGGAGGGGATGGAATTTGCAAAAGGAAGCTCATGCTGGGTTCGGAAAATGGTTTGTTAATCAAATTAAACATGTTCATTTTTATTAGTGAATTTTTATAATAGGACCGAATGAGAGTAAAAAGCTGTTGAAAGAGGAAGATTTAATTCTGGGGACCAATGACCTGTCGGCCTTCAGCATTCTTCTGGCTGTGGCGGAAAATGAGAGACTGCAGCTGGAGCGAGCGGCAAATGAGATCAACTCAAAGGCCAGTGAGGAAAAGGAGATTGACCTCCTGTGCTCGGAAAACCAGTTGTCCACCAAAGATCTCGAGTACATTGAAAACCGTGACCACCTCGAAGGGGATGGCAATGGCGGCAGGTCTGCACTCCGGAGCCTCCTTGAGACCAACCAGCCTCCTAAGGTGGTCGTCTGCCCGGAACCAAGTGGCCCCAAGGAGTCGCTGCTGATCAAGAACGGTGGCCAGATGCTTCGGAAAACCCAACTGAGCATTCCCTTCCGGACAAACGGTCCCGAAGTCGTGGGCAAATGCTCAAGTCTTTAAACCGCCTTCCCCGCCCCTCTCTTGTAGTGTGAATTTCTCGCTTGATTTTGTTTTGTTGTTTGCATATATTGTATGATTAAATTTTATTGCAATTAAGGCTGCAACAATTTCACAGCTTTGCAAATGAATCTGAAAGTTAACCAGGTGTGTCTTGTGCCATTACCTACCTTTGCCCAGCCTGAGTTGCATAGACTCCTGTCAATTTTTTGATATTTTTATTTGGAGAAGTACGCGCAAATATATTATTTGTTTATATTTTACAATTTTTGTAACAAAATGGATATCACTTTTATTATTTTCCTACTAGAACACTGGCCAGACCAGAAATAATAATGCACTTATCTAATCCCCAAGATAATAAAACTTATGATTAATGTAGCGATGCGAATTAGTGCCTCTACATATATATTTATGTATACAAGTATGGTGTAATATTTGTGTTTGTTTTGTGTGTTGGGTACACTGTTGCGTATGTATATTTTCTGATCTTATTGTGCATGTTGCTGGGCTTCCTTTGCGCAGTCTAGTCCGCCACATTATAAAAATTGTGAATGGAGCAAATTTGCAGATGCAGATATTTGTTGGTAATAAAAAAAACTTCTTTATTTATTGCACATTTTAGAAAAAAGCATTTTCATTTCTTAAATTACACCTTTTTTCAAATCATTAAACCTAAAAATATCTTTTTTAATTGAAATAAATATTCAAATCTGCGTCTATAAAATCATCTCTTTCTTGTTCTCGTATTCACAAAGATATCATCTGAAGAGGTAGAGCTGCTTCTTTTCACTCGTCTTTTTGGAGCCTCATCTGGCAGTACCACTGGAGGTTTAGCTTTTGTTTTAACCTCTCTGGTAACTCTTGTCTTTGCCACAACTTTTTTAGGCTTCACTGATCCGTGGGAATCATTAGAACTTGAAGAAAAGTTGCTTGGTGGTTTTTTCACAGCAGTCGTAAACACCGTGTCCCTACCAGGGCCTGTCTCTTTGGGGGTTGTAGATTGTGAAGATGTCACTTCTGCAACGGGCTTAATCAGTTGCCGTCTGGTACTGCGGAATGGCAAAATAGGAGAATCGTCGTCAAAGGGTTTTGGGGAGTTTTCCTTGTGTCGATCCTCAACAAAAGGCTTTTTGCAAGTCTTGAATGTCATCTTCGGAGCTGCAGCAATCTTCACCTGCAAACCTTTAATTAGCTTGATGCTTTGTAATTTTAAAATGATAAATTACCCTTTCAGGAGATTCTTCTACTAAATCAATGATTTCCACCTTTTGAGGATTTGGAGGGGCAATGTACTCAGGTTCGGCAATTAAAGCCTTCCGTCCCCTTCTCTGCGGCTTTGGTGGTTTTGTTGGAATAACAATGTTTGGAGTGGGACTGCATGGTCTGCTGGTTTCTTCCTCGGATTTGTATTCGGGTGCAAGAGTGTAGCTTTTTGTTTGCAATTCAGTACTCCAAGGTCCCATCCCTATGTTTGAAATAAATTTGTAAATATTAGCAAAGAGTAGATAAAATTTATATTACGAAGCAGTTGGATTCCAATGGCAACTTCCTCAGCAACAGCCCAGTTCTCCAGATATCTAGCGATTGGCATTTTCAGCCTCCTAATCTGGGCTGAGCAAACAAGAACCTCTCTCAAGGCACGAAGGGCAAAATTTTCATTTCCAGTTTTGGCTGCCAATTTTGGCGCATCAGACAAAATAAGTCTGTGTTTCAACAAGTCGATGGGTCCTTGCAGCATTTGCAACCAGCCTGTTTTGATAGCAGGACTGTGCATGTTTGACCAGGCAAGTGAAGAGAGTCTTTGAGATCTCACTGCGTTGGCCTTTTCAAGCTCGCTGAATAAGGTCCAAAACGTTTCCTTGTTTGTGGCTGACAAGAACAGGTAGTGGGCCTTGCAGATTTGGTAGAGTGGGTTTTTGCACAGGATACAACCGCTGCTGCCTTGACACTTGGGTGAACACCATGCTGTCAACTGGTGCTCTTTCCTCATCACTTTCGACGGAGTGGTTGCTGGAGACAGGTCCTTGGCTCCCTTTGCATCACCAGCAATGGCAGTCCCAAGGTTAAGAATTTTTCTATTCCAAAACAGTCTTTGCTCCACTTGCTGCGTGTCAGGTACCATTGTGTCCAAATCACCAAGCAGAGACAATAGCTGGGCAACCCTGAAAAATTTATTTGAAAAATAGTTTTAAAAAAGGGCAAAATGACAACCTAGTGGGGAAATGCAGTCTTTGAAGTTTATAGAGCATTGACTGAAGTGTGGAGCAAGCCTTCTTGTAACAGCAGCTCATGCAACACAAATTTGCGAGCCACAGTCCACTTGACAACATCAGCTCTGTCAGTCTTAAGTCCACAAGTTCCCGCTCTGTCAAGAACAATAAAAGGTTATTCAACTTTCAAAAGAGCAGAGAGAAATCTTACCAGCTGGCTTTGTTGTTGAGATGTGACTGACTGCCCATTTGAATGTCCACTCAGCTGAGCCTACATTGCTCACAAAGGCCTCTGCCAGTGGCTTGGAAAGAGGGTGGTCTTTGCTAAAGCAACCCATTACCTGGCTGGCAATAAGAAATGTGCGACGCATTAGCTCAGCCGATAAAAAGTTCACGCCATGATCAATTTCTTTGCGTTGCTGCAATATTATGTGAGCAGCCTCAGTTGGCTAAAAATTTGTGTTATAATTAATTGTCTTTTTCTTTCTTTTCAAACACAGTTATTACTTTTCCTGAGTTCACATAGCACTGAGCAAGGCAGATGTCGAAGAAGCGCAAAGTGAATGACTCATTGACAGATTGAGATTTATTAGCCTCAATTTTCTTCTTCAATTCAGATCCTGTTTGCAATATCCAGTTGTGAAGCTTTTCATCGTCCTCAAGATTGTATTTTTGGATGAGCCAACCAAGAGCTGAAAAATCATTTTATAAACAAATCAGCCGTTTTTTTTCTTTTAGATTTCCACCTCTGAGCTGATGCTGGGGACTTTCAACTAATTTTGACAGCAAGTAGAAAATGTTCCAGCATTTTATTGCACACCATTCATGACCAGTTATAGTAAAGTGAAGTCCAACACACTCCATTGCCTGGAGGATAGGTCCTAAAGACGGTTTGTCATTTGAAGAGATTTCCTGCAGCACACCTAAATTAATCTTGTTAGGAAACTTTCAGGTCAATTGTTACCATTTTAACAATCTCTGAGCAGTAGTTGAGCATCATGGTCAGCTGCTTCAATTCTTTGCTCTCCTGCCTGCAAGAGAGGATTTGACCAAGCTGACTCAGTTCCACAGCAATCTCCCATTCCTCACAAGTTTTCTGCTCATCTTCCGGACCGTCTCGCTTCGATGGAGCACGAACAGTAAGAGGAACATCAGCCATTTCCTAATAAACATTTTTCAGTAAAAATATCACTAAATTATAAAAATTATTCCATACCTTGTTTTTCAATCTTGCTTCTTTCTTAATGCTTAAAAATTCTTGGTGGAGAGCTAAGATCAGAATGATCAGTTTGTCAAGAGCTGGTGCTTTTTTCACCTTCAATAAAATTGTAATCAATAGAAAATTTTCACAATGATTTTAATTATTACCTCTTTAACCAGATATTCGGAAACCTGCATAGCCACAAGACGGCTCTTCTCAACGTCGGCCACACTTTCCGACTTGCTGCAGGCCAACGAAATCGCCAACTTTGTACGCAATTGCTGCATTTTATCTCCAGACTTATTCTGCAGCACTTCTAAGGCTTGACGTGAAACGTTCAAGAGCTCTCCACAATCTCTGCAAAAATTGCTTAGTAAGTTAATAATTATTTTGGTTTTACTTTATAACTCACTTTTCTTGATCAAATGCAACAATCTCCATGCAAAGTAGAATCTCTAAGGCTTCAGGGTCCAAAGACTGACCACTAGATTTTAAGTAATCGACCAGTCCAACAGATTGCTGGAAATCAACATTGGAGTAGAAGCAAATAGTTTTTGACTCTAAATAACTTACATCGTTTAAAATTTTAGCAGCTAACATTCTAATATCACACCACACTTGAATGGCACTCGAGACAATTTTTTCAGACTCCTCCTTGCACAAGATCTTCATGCTCTTTACTGCATAGACAACAGTTTTGAAACAAGTATCCACAGCTTGCTTTGCCATTTCTTTCTCTCTGCCAGGCCTCTTTGTGATCAGGCTTCGAGACACAAACTTGGCGCCTTCCGTCAATGTGTGCATCACACTCTGCAAAGCAGATTAGTATATTTTGATAACCTCTGCATAACAAAACTTACTTCATATTTTTCCCTGTCAAGGTTTGGGATATCTCCTAATTTAAATGCATACTTCAGGAAGAACTTGTTCAAACTATATGCTTCGTAACAGCAGTTCGCTTTCTGGTAAAAATTCCAAGCAACCACCATGATGCGGTACACTTACAAAAAGTAACCAAGATTATTATTATTATTTTAAAGAAACTCAATTTTTTACCAAGTCTGACTCGTTGGTTGAAATTATCTGTTGAAGCTGAACACATCTCATCTTTAACAACCCCAAGGGCTTCCATTGTCCAAAAGAGTGATGACAAACAACTTTCTTGCCAACCGTTATTCTAATTGGAAATGGTTTATTTGTATATCTCATGATAATAATCAATTTGCAAACTTTTTTGGTCTTCGGAACGTGTGAATTGGACATAACCAAAATTTGGTATGCAAGATCAATTTTGTCCGCAGAATTAGCGTTTATCATGCAAGCATGGAAAATTTCTTGAATGGACGAAACAGAGCCAGGGCTTAGATCGTCACATTTCACTATCTTTCTCGAAGCCAGTTCAATCAAAATGCTGGATGTCCTTCCAGAATCATCTGTCTGGAGCATTGTCCTAGTTAAACAAAATTTAATATGGCACTCTTATTGTTTTTTAAGAATTTTACTTGAATTCTTCAAATTCATCTTCTTTGTGTTTGTTGTTTATTATCAAGCCAAAGGTTAAATATGCCCTGGTAACAGTTTTGACTAATGGTATGCATGTTGAGGGGAATAGGTCTTCAATAAGCTTGATGTCCAGACGAACATTGGGACCCAGCAAATCCACATTGTTCAAAAGAGTCTTTATTGTGGCTGTGAAATGGCTCACAAAAGAGTCCTGAAAAAGTTCACAATTTTTTATTGTATGATATTTGACAAATCCCCAACTTGCATTTTTCAAGGCTGCTGTCAAAATTGGCTCACAAGAGGAGCCCATTTCTTCCAAGAAAAGCTTCACACTCTGCTTACTTTTGCCAAATGAAATAAGAGCCCTGCAAAAATAATCATAATAAAATCTGCAAATTTAAAAATTCAAATACCAAACCTAACAATTCTGTCCCAGGCAGTACTTGATTGAGTTTCATCTGTTTGAACAAAAAGTTTGAAGGAAAATAGGCAGAGACTCAGCTTTGGGCCTCCCTTGGAATCCTGTTAGAATTTTTACACGGATAAAGTGAAAATAGAACTAATGATAAATAAATACAGTTAGCTTAAAGGAACTGTTCCAGCCAATCGAACCAAGCTCCAGGAAGATTTTCTTCAACGAATTCCTTTGCTCAATGTCATCTACTTTGGCGAAAAGCTTAGACAGGTCCAAGATAGGGTTGCAGATTTTTTCCATCTGGTCGAAGAGACCCTTGTTGTACAGATAATACATGTTGTAGTGGATGGACTGCAGCGCCCGCTTGAAATTGTCTTTGCCTTTTTGCTTCTCTGTGATCTCGTTTGTCTTGGCTAGTGGAAAAATTACCCTTTTTTAAACAAGATTTTTATGATTAATATTAAAATACCTGCAAATGAGCAACAAAATGATGTGACATCTGCCAAACCATCATGATCAACCAAGAGCGTGGCGTCTTTCTGCGCTGTGGTAATGTACGTGCAAGTGCTGCTGAGGACAGTCAGGACGGTGGAAAGTTGCAAAGAGGCCGGATTCTAAATTTCTCCTTTGCATAATTATTTCCTTTCAAATAACAAAAAATTTACGTTTCGCATCAATTTGTCGACAACCGAGAATTGTCCTGTCGTGATTTGTTTTTGTAACTTGCTGGCGGACAAGTCTCTCCCTTCGCCGCACGCCATTCTTGTCAAAATAAATATCACTCAAAATGTCCAAAACTTGTGTGCGTCCGAGTCGTCAAAATTAGTCAAATTTCCGACCCATCATTCATGCCGCAATGAGCAAAAATCACATGTGAGAAAATCTTTGAGCGGGAACGGGGCGTTTGCTGCAGCCAATCAGCGACGGTCTCTGCGTCGACGGCGACCAATCAGCGCTCGCCTTCTTGCAAATCTCAGCTGTCCAAATAAACACGTATCGAATTGCTCTGTCCGTGGGAAGAATGGAGCAGATTTCTCGGCGATAAAACGTGCATTGTGGCGCAAATGGATCGGAACGCTGACTGAAAATCTCTCCGTCGAGCTCGATTGAGTCGAATTGCAGTGAATTCTAGTCGGGACGGCGAACCGGAGGCGGCCGGACGAGGTCCGGTGAGGGGCATCACGATTTTGGTGATGTCACAAAACACGGCGGATTTGACGTTCCGTGCCACATAACTACCTGTGGCCACTATCTGATACGTATGCAGCGCGAGAGATAATGAGTGGACGGTGATCGAAAACGAATTCCACGCCGATCATTCCGATAGACCGAGGCCTAGAAGGATGTTCAATTTGTTCGGACACCGCCGCAGAAGAAAATGGGCAGCCAAGCTGCTGTTCGCGGGCATGTTCCTCGTCATCGTGATCCTGTGGATGACCATCAGCTCGCACACGTCAGTTGAGCAGAAAATCATTATCAAAGAAAAATATATCAAACCACCGCCACCGACAAAAAGGTACTCGGCCGTGCAATTTCATTTTGTGCAAAATTATTTCCACTTCTATTTCAAATGAGAATTTTTTTAATTTCTGTACATGCTTTTTGGTATATTTTTTGCTTATCAGTATATTTAGATTAAAAATAGTTTCCTCAAATGTGCGCATGTGATTCCTAATCGTAATGCTTTGAGAATCCTCGGCTAAATATATATGCAGTAGACTTTTTGAAGCAAGGTTTGATAAATGATTTGAATTGCTGTTATTGAGTCTTTATACTCTTTATCGATTTTTATCACAGAAAATCTTGCAAAGGTACTTCACATAATATTTAATGCAAATAGCTTGATTTAATCTTTATGGTGGTTCCATTTATATTTTTATTAAATTTGAATTAATATTAATATTTCTAATTTTTAATTATATTTTCAGTGATGTA
This sequence comes from Neocloeon triangulifer, assembly GCF_031216515.1. Classification (NCBI taxonomy): domain Eukaryota; kingdom Metazoa; phylum Arthropoda; class Insecta; order Ephemeroptera; family Baetidae; genus Neocloeon; species Neocloeon triangulifer. The sequence continues at coordinate 1,088,235 of NW_026775555.1, read as the reverse complement.
CCTGTGAGATACGAACAGAGTGCCCTGACCGATCAGGACTTTGAGGCCATGATAGCGCAGGACGAGGCAAATATTGTTCCTGGTCTGGGAGACGAAGGAGCCGCTTGTGAACTTGAGACCGAAGAGGAAAAAGAGCTCGCCGAGAGACTGATGAAGAAGGAGGCCTTTAACATCGTTCTAAGCAACAAAATCTCGCTCACAAGAACTGTGCCTGATGCCAGGCATCCAATGTAAAAACATGCGCTTGAAAATTCTTATTTTAACTCAAAATCAATTTAAGGTGCAAAAGCCAAAGATTTTCAAATAATCTCCCAACGGCAAGTGTTGTGATCATTTTCACAAATGAGGCGTGGAGCACCCTGATGAGAACCGTACACAGTGTCCTCAACCACTCGCCCCCTCATTTGTTGAAAGAAATCGTTTTGGTCGATGACTTCAGCGATAGAGGTGAGCATGAAATTAAATCGTTTTTTACTTAATTTTTCCTTAGATAATTTTTTAAAAAAAAATTGAAACTGATGAATAATTGTATTATATCTTTAACCTAAATATTGCTTTTTAATTTTTCATGAATCTTTTCTGATATACATTTATATAATAAACCTGAAAAGCAAACTAATTGATCAATTTTCTCAAGCAGTGTGTGCTTTTGATCTTAAAAGAATTATTTTTTGAAATAATTTTGTTGATTAAAAAAATATTAGCAATGGATTCGATGTAATAAAAAAGTTTTCATTGAATTGAGGTCAAAATTAGAGTTATTCACATCGCTTAGCATTTTTGATTGGTTTGTTGTTATAATGTCTGGCTTCAGTGATTCATGTTGTGTATTTGCAATTGCGGCAACTTCAAAATGCCTATCAGCAAATGTGCTGGAAGAAATAAACAGTAAGAAATTGCAGAGCATGAATTTGACACTTTGATTTTTTTTCAAGTGCCTTGTCAGACAACACACGCCAATCAGCGATAAGGAATTATTTTATAATAAAACTTAACCCACTTTTGCAGAGGAGCTGCATGGAAAGTTGGAGTACTACATTCGAACCCGTCTTCCCTCGGACAAAGTCAAATTGGTGCGCTTGCCTGAACGAGGCGGCCTGATCAGGGCCCGTCTGGCAGGTGCGCGGGCCGCTTCGGCGGATGTGCTCATTTTCCTCGATTCCCATTGCGAAGTTGTAGTGCAATGGTACATTCAGCTCAAATTGAAAATAAAAATATGTTATTGGCAAATTCTCGTTTTAGGCTGGAGCCGTTGCTGCAGCGAATTAAAGAGTCGCGAACGTCGGTTTTGATTCCGATAATTGATGTAATTAGTGAGAAGACTTTCGAGTACTCACATGTGCATTCAGAGAACTTTGAAGTGGGAGGATTCACGTGGAGCGGCCACTTCACATGGGTCCACGTCCCTGAAGAAGAAAAGATTCGCAGGGGAGGAGCGATTGGAGCCACCAGGTGACCTGGAATGAAATGCTAAAAGAACCAAATTTTATTTATCTATTTTGAGACAGGTCGCCAACAATGGCTGGTGGGCTGTTTGCCATTGATAGGAATTACTTCTGGGAAAGTGGCTCCTACGATAGTCAGATGGACGTTTGGGGAGGCGAAAATTTGGAAATGTCATTCAGAGTAAGCATCAGTTTTGCAATTCATTTAAAAATAAAAATTTCTCCTTTAAATCTAGATTTGGATGTGCGGAGGTTCTTTAGAAGTCATTCCCTGTTCTCGAGTTGGTCACATATTTAGACCATTCCACCCTTACACATTCCCTGGAGGAAAGGACACCCACGGCATCAACACAGCCAGACTAGTCGAGGTCTGGATGGACGAGTACAAGAGACTGTTCTATATGCATAGGCATGATTTGAAAGTAGCAGAAACCAAAAATAAATTCCATAGATTTTAACAAAATTTCTTTTACAAGACTATGGACATCGGAGATCTAAGTGAAAGGCAGACTCTCCGCAAGAAGTTGAAATGCAAGAGTTTCAAATGGTACTTGGACAATGTGTATCCATCAAAGTTTATTCCTGACGAAAATGTGATTGCTTACGGAAGAGTAAATATGGCAAATTTTGTGAATTTTCTATATTTTAACTAAAAAAAATTCAGGTTCGTTCAGAGACTCGCACACCGAATATGTGCTTCGACAACTTAAATCACGATTCTGGCACACATTATGAGCTTGGAGTTTATGGTTGCCATAATGAATTACAAACCAATCAGGTAGGTTTAATTTAATTTGGATTCAAAAGATGCTCATTTCAACATCCGCCACAGTTGTACTCGCTCACAACAAAGGGAGAGCTGCGGCGAGAGTTCCTTTGCGTACAAGCACCAGGGCCAAGCAATTCTCCAGTTGAAAGAGCCGTGTTAGCAGACTGCCATGGCATGCGTGAAAATCAAGAGTGGGAGTACACTAAGGTAATGAAAATATTTTATCATTGAAATCAAAATTTTACGTTCCAATTCTTATTCCCAGAAGGGGCAGTTAAGACACAAATTGAGTGGAAGGTGTATAGACATTGAGAATGTCAATTCTGACGAGTCAGTCAGAGTTGTTGCGTGTCGAGACAGCAAATTCCAAGTATTCCACTTTGACCACGTTCTTGTGCCAGCTTCGTGAGGATTGAGGACGGTTTGCAAATTCAGCTAGACGCATTGCCTAAGCATTTTTCTGTGTTAAAATATTTTATTTTCCTTTTTTGTTGAAAGAGCATTATTTTAAGTAAAAATTTTGATGTGTTGTAGTTTTTATACTAAAGGAGTTTTATTCAATATTGTCCACAACTTCAACAATTTCAGGGATTTGCGACAAATAGTCGATTAATTCTGAAATTACTTCCAAAGACTCGTCTGGTAATTTGACTTTGTTCTTTGGGATGTGCTTGTTTGACGAGTCCATTATATCATATTTGAGCTGCATCAGCGTGTGTTGAACTTTGAACAGTTCTCGAGGGTCACACTGAAACTATGGACGAGTTCATTTTGGAGACAGAATAACAAAGTAAAGTGTACCTCTAATGTTCCATCCTCTTCATTACAAACGACATCCTCTGCTCCTGCCTCAATTGCATGCTCAAGACTCGCTTCCAAAGAAGCTGCCCCGGATTCTGGTTTTGCCACAATTACACCTTTGTAGTCGAAAGATGTTTTCGAACCACCGGGTGCTTCTTGAAACCTGCGATAAAATTATTTTTTGAATTCAACTATCTTGTGGAACGGATAGAATCCTACATATATTTCCGGCATTTGCTTTTAAGGGAATTTTTTACACCAATTGCATTGTTGGACACCAATGACAAAATCAGCCAACACCCTCCTGGACCTTTCATTTCAACTGTCACTGCCTTTCCCACCTAAGAATAAAAAATTGTCACTGCGGTTCATTCTGCGCTTGCTTTTTGATTACCGCTTTTGCTCGTTCCAAAACCCTTTGGATTGTTTCAGAAGGCATGTTATTTTTCTTAGCAACTTCAATGACAGATTTCAGTTTGTGATTTGAATTCGGGTCCGAGTTCCCACCAGCCTCTGCAAAGAGAATTTTTAAAACAAATTTTCCTAATGTAATTTTTAATTTTTTTACCATTTATAGCCACTTTTATTTGTGAGGATAATTTTAGGAAAGTGTTACTCTTGATGCCATCTTTTAAAGCTTTAATATGCTTAATGTTGGCCCACTTGCTGTGACCAGCAAGTCTTTTTGGAATTAAGATGCTCGCCGGAGCAGTTCGGAAAAATTTCCCACTCAATCGAACTAGCAGACTAGACATGTCCAAATCTGAAAACCAAATTTTTTTAGCCTAATATGCTATATTAAATCAATTTAATTCACATGACGCTTGTTAAATAAATAAATTTCATGTTTTTTAAATTTATTAAAAAATTTATTTAAAAGAAGACAAATTTTAACAATAAATGTGTGAATCAAGATTTTATCATTATATTATTAAGATATTCTGCAAACAAGCCCGGGTCACCAGGCTGATATTCTTTCAAACTGCTCAGGTCCATTTTTTTCAACGTGCTCGCCAAATCGACGCATGTGGAATATAGAAGATAGCCCATGTCGGCGAATTTCTTTGCCAGCTCCACTTGGTGATTGTCCGTCAGGTCCTCGTTGACCACCACGACCAACTTCTTGCCCAACTCGAGCGCCTCGAGACACGTGCCCGCACCTGCGTGACTTATGACCAAGTCTGCAGAGGACATGTCCTGTTTGAGCGAGTCCTTGAAGCGATACGAGCTGATCTGGACACCCTCTAGATTACAGTCTGGAGGGATGAACGAGCCATTTCCGTACTGGATCATCAACCGCGTGAAGCCGCGACCTTTCAGTACCTTAAGCACGCCGGTGGTGACCAATACTTCGGTGAACTTGTCGAATTTCGTCGTGCCGACTGTGGCGAACACCGTCTTGTTTACGTTCGCCATATGTTTTGACGGTTTTTATGTCCACTTTAACCGGTTAATTGGGAAATTCGTACCGGTTTTTACTAAAACCAATAAATAAGAAAACTTATAAAACCGGTAAAATTAAATTTTCATACCGATTTTTAGACGAAAAGCGATTTGGACTTAGGAGCTCCATGTGATTGGATTTTGTTGTCAATTTTTCGCAATTTTTCATTTAAATTGCCATTTTTGTAGCGGAAATTGACTGAAATCTTTTGACTAATCACTTTTTAATTGATATTCGGTAAGTTTTGGCATCAAATTAATCTAGTCGATCCATCTGGAATCAATGAAATTTAGACTAAAAAAATTCGTACTTTTTATTAAATTTTTTAAAAACTTTTATCCGTGAAAATTTGTAATAAAATAAAAAATTTTTTCAGCTTTAATGATGTTGCGCTGTCTTGGGCGTCTGGGTAGCCGAGGCGTTCCAAAAATCGTCAGATGGACTTCGTCGTCGTCAACAGACAACCCCGCACTGAACCCTTTCCCTGAAAATCCGTTTAACAAGGCGGAAGAAGAAGCTCTGCAGAAAGTGATAAGCAGCCGAGCAAAGGACTTGCCCTCTAGTGAAATGAAAAACCCATTCGAGAAGGAAAAGGTCAAGTGCATTTTGTGCCAGTTGGACATCAACCCGAGCTACAAGAACCTGCGTCTGCTGTCCCAATTCGTCTCGTCCTTCACAGGGAAACCGTACGGCAGACACATCACGGGCCTGTGCAAGGGCAAGCAGGAATTGGTCGAAAAGGAAATTATGAAGGCCAGAAATCTGGGTATGATGCCGTACATGCTGAAGAACGCCAAGTTCTTAAAAGACCCACCCTTGTATGACCCTGAAAAGCCGCTGAGGCCGCATAATTATTGAAAAGGTCAAAAACTAATTGTGTGAATATTTAGATGGTAGAAAGAATAAATTTAATCAATTTAACATTACAAAAAAGTTACATGTTTGTTTTCATCTAGAAAAATGAGAATTTCAATTTGGCCTAGGACGGTAGTAATAGAAAAATTAAAATATAATCCTCTCCACCTTGAAAAATTTTTATTTAGGTCGTGATATTGAAGATTGAGATTTAATTTCAGGAAAATGGTCCCCTATAATCCATTTTTTATGAAATTTACAATTTTTAGCAGAACATACATGATATACTTTTTAAATGCAAATTTTTCCCACGAAAGGTCAGCTTTTCACCTCAGTTTCCTTGTTCAATTTGATTGGCTTTGACTTTCCCTCCTTTAATTGTAGCATTTAAGAATAAAACTTAAGTTTTTCTGTTTAAATTGACCATAATATTGAACACTAAATTTATTTATTTATTCTCCATTCAATACAGTCATGTCATGAATACAGCAAAAAAAAAAAAACTATACAGAAAAAGCTGAAAATACATTTTAAAAGAGACATACTGTAAAAAAATGTAAAAGCTTAAAATTTGCCAGAAAAACAGGCTAATTAATTTTTTATTTGTATTTTTTTATTTATTTATTTTGATGTTTATAAAATATTGTGAGCATCATTTATTTAAGGTTATTCTTCAGAGCTTTTTTAGGTTGTTTTTCAACAGAAAAAAGCAATTAATTCTAGTGAAGATATACGCTTATTTAAGCCTAAAAATTTTTTTACTGTGGAATGAAAAATTAATGAGAATTAATTAAAAATTAATTTGGAAACGTTCTTTGCAGGCAAGAGGTCATCTACGTCAAAATTTCTTCTTGAAATTTTTTTGGTAGTTTCTCAGTAGTGTTTCCAAGCTGCTGATAGATTTTTTGAATGAAAATTTCAATTTAATTCAAAGTTAATGGTGTTTAAGTTTCTGAATATTAAAGTGGGTTGCATAAATTTCCTGCGTTTTTTTTATACCTTCAATTTGTTTTCTACATAATCGCTTGAATACCGCAAAAAAGCAATCTGTGAATTGTGATTGAATGGAAGGGATTGAATGGCGGCGGCGGGAGGCTTTTTGTGAGGGCGGGCTGTGCTCGGTCTCTGTGCGTCGGCAGTGCACCTTCTAGGGAAACATGAAAGCCGCGTCGCAATGGCTCGGCCGGAGGACAGTTGAGGAACATCTTTGAGCCCACAGGTGCGAAGTGACGATTACACGGGCGCGCGTGTGTGTGTGTGTGTGAGTGCGTGTATCGCGGGCCACCTACCTTGTACCTCTTTGGGCCCAGCTACACATTTAGATTGTCCACGGTCGAGCACAAAGGGAGTGGCTCGGAGGCCCTACCCAGAGCGGCTTGATGAATATCAAGCGTACCCAGTGCTGCCAAGGGTGGGAGTGGCTGGGCACCCCTATCCTGCCCCCGGCTTGTATGCAGGACCGCCTTGCACGAGAATGAGCGGCCCGGCGAGCAGACGCGCCTAGCAGGTCGGGGGCCCCGTTTGATACGGCTGTTTCCACTTCGGATACGCTAGGCCGGCATGAAGTCCTGGCACTCAAGGCTTTCAATTGTCCTGGCAGGTGTCAGGCCGAAACCATTTTCTCTCTGCGGTCGGTCGGTCGCTTTGTGTGTGATTCTGATTAGCCGCGCGCTGTTCAGCCGCAGCTCAAGAGCCGCCGGCTGACGGCCGTGGGACGAGACAGTCCACGGATGTATTCGCTCCGACGCTACCCCGCGGCTTCGAGTGCGCTCCCCTATTTCCACTTGTCGGTCTCGTGAAATACGATATTCTCAATACACAGACGCCGGCAAAGGGCTGTCAGTATACATAATAATAATGAATAAATCTATTCTTTGATACAATTTCTCGATCCCTAAAAAATTAATTAATTCCGAAATTTACTTCAAAAATATTGAGCAATATTTTAAAGGTCATTTGATTTTAAATATATTTCTCAATATAAAAATTGATTCTTTTGTAAATTAGTTATTGATATTTAGAAAAAGCAATTGATATTTTTGAGAATTGACTAAAAAATAAGCGCCATTGAAAAAAAATTATATCATATATGTAATGCTTTTGTAGGTTTTTAGAACAAAAGTGTCCTACTGAAGCAAAATTTTGAGCAAATTTTGATCCCTTTGTGGTATCCAAGCTCATAACAAATAGCTTTATACCAATAGCCCCGAGCATTTGGGGACCAACAACTGCAGGTCATGGGCGACGCATCATTGTTAATGATTCGCGATATTATATTCAAATGAGCGGCGAGGGTGAATCCCGCTCGGAAATGCTCGTCGTTCCTGCTCGTTTCCATGGATGTGGCAAGCAAAGTGGTGTTACTTCTTTTAATTGTCTTGTCTCCTAATACTTTATTTAAAATTTTTGGGGAAAAAAGTCTGAAATCGCGGAGGAACGCGTGGAAATTTATATATTTTAAATAAAATAATTAATTTCACGTGTGTGCGGGTCGCTTTTAAATTGTAATTTGAACGCCGACTAGCCATTCATAGGCCAAATATGATTTTCCGCCGCGCCGTGCTAAAATATTCAAGCGCCGCCTTTCGCTCGGCGGGGGAGGCGTGGTCGCGGCCTCGTCGCCGCGCTGACTCCTAGGCACGCATTGAACCCTGGCACCGCCGCCCGGCTTTCTTCATCCATGTGTGACCGTCATGACCCTAGGCGCAAGAAAATCAACGGAGCGGAACGGCGCACATGAAATGAGCAGCGCTCCTCTCAATAATAATAAATACGCAAGGCTGCTTTCAAAACTGGAGTCCATAAAACCGCTCGGAAATTATTATTACAGCGGGGTGAAAGTTGAGATCAAAAATATTTTGCACATCTTTCGTATGAAATCAGCTGGAATACCTATAGTATTCAAGATTTTTGATAATTCCAAATAACACTACAAAATTAATTAATCACAAAGAATTATTTTAATGCAGGTTGAGATAATGTTTCTTATTTTATCGTCAAACTGTCAAACCAAATCTATTAAGCGTTAAAATTATTTAATTGAAAACAGTACAAAAAAGCATAAATGAGCATAAATTAAGCTTCCTTTGCAAATAACATAAAATATTATTATTAAGTCATTAGAGAATCTACATTTGTTTATCCTTTTTTGAAAACCTTTTTTTAAAATATGGAGTGATCAAAATATTTGAATTAAATTAATTTCAGTTTGCGTTAACTCTAAAAAACAAATAATTAATGTCGACCTCTTTTTTTTTAAATTAAATGAATCAAACATTTTGCCTTATCCAATTCTTACATTGTTAGCCGAGTCTATTTGCAAACATTTGACTAACAATAATATTAAAAAATACCTCTTGATTGTCTCACTGGTACAAGACGCGCAGTCCAATAATTAATTGATCACCGAAACATCAGGGGCGTGTTTCCCTTGGGCTCCGTGGGCAGAGCTAAGCGATTCATGATGGCCGCCGCGGGACGAGCAGCAATGTCAATTGCCGATGGCAAAGTTGAAGTTGAGAAATTTACTTTGAATATATGCATTGAACTCTGCAAGTCTGCAGGCAGAGAGATTGAATACCCGGTCCCTATCTGATGGTGTTACGGTATTGCACACACTCACTCATGCAACACCTCCTGCAGCAGCATACGGGCCTAGTCTGAGTGTAGCCACGGGTAGAAACATATGGAGAAATATTAGTTAACGAACTAACTAAAACCAACTAACCCTTTTCCATTTTCCGCACCAAAGTGCCAATAGTGCAAAATCCAAGACTTATACACCGTTTGGCATCCTACGAATTATTTTCTTCATTTTCAGCAGTCATTAATTAATTTTTAGTAGGAAGTTGAAAATGCGTTTATTATAAAATGTTGCAAAATTTGGCACGGAAGGGTATTTTGCAGATTTGAAGTGGTTCACACACATGAAATTCCGCCATGCGAAACGGCGCGCGAGTCAATCATGTGTTTGCGTGTGTGTGTGTGTGGAATGGGTTTTTGCGCAACGCTCGCCTCCTACGGCTTTCTGAGCGCCTGGTATTGTGTGCGGTGGTTTGACGTCTGTAAGCGTGAAAGTGATATAAAAGAGTGACAAGCGTAATCATCTCCGCTGCCTGGGAAATGCAGTGAAGAGTGCGCGCTTTCACGCACCTATTAATTCCGCTAAAGTATTAAAACATATCGCGAGCGCTGAGTGATTTTGGTTATGAAGACGTTTACGATCGCGCTGCAAAAATTAATTACTTTTGAAGTTCCGTGCAAAATTTTAAAGCATGAATTGGAGAAGAGCTTGCGGTAAAAATTTAACTACAATTCTGAGCATACCGAAGAATTGACGATTTTTTAAAAAAAAATACTTTCTGCTAAGATCTTGATATATAATTTTTATCTCCTGTCACACAAGTTAAAAAAGGGTGTATTTTCTTTTTCTTGGAAAAGAATTATACAGAGAATTGTATAGAAAATGGCAAAAATAATGTAGCTCTCCAACTTAAGATAATTTTGTAAGTTTCTGTCACCAGGATGCCACGATTCTAACACTGATCTTTTCTTATAAAATATTTTTACAACCAAAGCATAATAATGAAATTCTTAAAGATCGTTGACAACCAGCACCTCTTAGCTTTTAATGTTTCCCTATTAGCAAAAGTCTCCATTTTGGTAACATGCGCAGCAGCTTGGGTTAAGAAATGTGTGCACGGGCCGGACCCGCGTGCGCTAAAAGTGTGCGCGACTGCAAAAGTTCACAAGCGTCTGATTGAAGCTCAAACGTAATAACGAAAAATAATCAAACGTAAAATTTAAACACGGCGGCACGAAAGAAAGTTCTGCAGAAATATTTTACAAATTTCTGCGTCCCTGCAAGTTGGTAATTGATATAATGCTGCATCGCACTGAATACTTCTACTAATTCGACATTATAATAAGTTACACCGTATTTGTGTCTCCTCACAAAATAGCAATCGAATAACAAAATTTAGAAATTTGCAAAAATGCGAGATCAGAAACGGAAACACTGCAAAATTGAGCGCGTTCATATTTCCCTTATAGGAACTGCGTGTGATTCAATAGGCCATAGCCCAAGATAAAGAGCAGCCTATACGGAGTGCCAAAGCGAAATGATAAAATGGCAACACCACCATTGAAGCATCACTTGGCCAGCATGCCGATTTTTTTTGCAGTGATCCCATCCGTGAATCTCTCGTGGTGCTATCTAGTTTCCAAAGCTAGAACGAGCCACACCACTCTGGCGGAGTGTGCAAAATCATTTAGCTATTGCGAATTTGCGAAAGTCACCCTCTACGGACTGATGAGCACTGGTTACATTGGCAAAGTCACACCGGCGATGGACGGGCTCCTGAAGGACAAATGACGTATTTTGCGAATAGGACAAGCGTTAGAACCAGTCTTTGCGAATTGCTCTCGCTCGAGTAGAAGAACGAGACGAAATGCTCGCACGCGTGGACGGAAGCAAACGTGTCGACCGATTCGTCGAAAACACGGAGGCCGAAAGTCGACCGGCTTGATGGGCTCTGATGGCGCCCAGATTCGCACACAACCGACTGCAGTTCGCACCACTGGGCGGAAGAGAGCGCAAGAATTGCAAAAATCGCGAACTCACTGTTGGAGGAAAATGCTGTGGGTAAAACCTCTCTTTGGCGGGAAAACAAATGTTTCGAGTATCAGGAGTACATGAATTTCTAGGAGTGCGCTCAACGCCCATACTTATGTATGACTTCCATATTTGCAACCCAGTGCTCGTCATTGCAACCAGATTTAACTTATTTTTAACACGTGAAAAAGAATGCGAAACGTCTCTTTCATCAAAATAAATCACTATATCGTTTAAATTGAACAAAAATCACGACGAAAGCACAATTTCTGCGAATTAAGGCCAAAAAACAACGCTTCATTATCTATAGGCATTAATCAGACTAATCAGTAGAGCTATGATTGGGAAATTTGCTCCGTTTGCAAAAAACCGAGAAGTCGAAGCAAAACTTTTTCATTTTAGTGGCCTATCTATTCAGCAGTTTTATCACGTGAGCTTTGAATCCAGAAATGTTATGCGCCGGTTTTAATTAGCAGGGACGGGCTTAGTCTGTGCGCTCAATAACGGAGAGTTTTAAGTCAAATGCGATTTGCTGGACACGTCGGGACGATCAATTATGTGACGTTGGGATTGATGGTAATCACTTGACGACACCAATGTCCCATTCGCAAATATATTTGGGAGCCATTTTGAGGTCTCCTTTGTGTTTGGAGATAGAGACGGCATTTGGCGTCACAACTCCAAGCCGCGAGTGGTATCGGGTCTTCAGAGCACCAACTCGCGTAGGAGGTGCTTCCAGTCGTTATGGAGCGTGCGCTCGACTGGTGAGGTCGTTGACACCGCTCGATATCGAGCCGCCGGGTTCCACGTCCGCGAGGCGGCTGGCTGCGGCCGCCGAAGGCACCAAAGGGTCATCCAGGCCCTGCAGACCCTGAGAAAGGGTTTCCAGCGAGGGTAGCCTGGAATCTGCGAATGCCAGCAGCAATTGTAGCGCGAGCATTTGACTGCGCGCGACTAGACAACCCCTAGGCTCGGGAATTCGACCACCCCCGAAGATACCGCCGGGAAGTGGATCAAAGAGGCAGCTACGTCAGCTGCTGCCTACCAACCTCGGCTATCAGATGTACCCAATGAAAAAGGACGAATAGAGGCCATTCCATAAGCAGAAAGGCCCCCGAGCGGTTCACACGCACCAGGAGCTCATGAATGTTTAGGAGGAGAAGTTTCGATTGCATGTATTAATGTGTATGATTGGGAGTGGTGTTGGTGCTGCCACCCGCTGGATTTTATAAGAAGCTCTGAATTATCTTTGTTCCCCTTGCACTTGCTTGATTATTGTGCGCAACTATAATGATTTTTTCCTTATCGCAAGCACAGAGACTGAAATTAATTCGTTAATTTATATAGTTATATTGTGTACATATTATATATTGCAAATTGATATGTCAATGAAGCTAATTTGAAAAAACGTTTTCATATTAATAAATTATATATTCTTAAAAAATACAATGAATTAAAGCAGGTGTGGGTGATTATGATATGTTTAAGCAAGGTTCATGTTTTTTAATGCAATGATCGTTCTTATCTATTATACTATTTGTGTTGTTTCACTCGTCTTACTTGTTTGAATTGTTTGAAATCATAGTTTTTACAAACATTTATAAATAATCAATTATTGGAGATGTAATTGTTTGAAAGAAATGAAGTTATACAGAACTGATGCAGAATGACAACGCAATGCAGGAAGAAAAGAAATCTTTTGAATCAGGAAAAAATAGAAAAGCATAGAATGTCGTTTTTATTGTAGTGGAAAAGGAACTTGAAACCAGCGGAAACTATAGAATTGCAAAGGACATCACAATTAGAATTAATTGCAAGACATATTTTTTTCTTGCAAAAAAGTATAATTTTGTAATAAAAATGAATTGATCATTTTCATCGCATAATTATATTATTATAATTGTGATGAGTTATATTTTGAGATTTACTTAGTTTTTTATGCACAGCGGAGAGGTTAAAAAAAATACGAGGTGGAGTGCGCCGCGGTTGGAGAGAGAGAGAAAGAGGCGGACCAAAGTGGCAGAGCTGACGGGGTGAGGTCAGCCAAGGTCGTTGGGGTCTGCTGCGGCAGTGGAGGAGCACAGCCCAAGTGCAGAAGTACGCGGGGCTCAATTCACTCCGCACGCGCCCTGTATTGCCGCAAACCAGTCGATATCACCCCTTCGCCACGCCTTCCTCCCTCTCGGCGGCGGCTCCTCTGCCACCCCCGCACGGACGGTCCTTGCAAATCGCGCCACCATCGGCTCATTTATTCGCGACTACCTTTTTATCCGGTGACGTCCCAAAACCTCAAGAGCATTAACTCCATTTTCAACACCATGAATTTTTAATAACATGATTTTTTTTTCCAAGTACAGCATAAAAATGTGCAAAACAATTTTTTTGACAAATTTGGTGTTAAAATTAAAAAAAAAACTTTTTACTTTTTTTCGTAATGATGGTTATAATGTCAAGATATTTATAAATTTACCTAAATTTCCAAAGCATAATAAAGCCTCTCCCCTCTGTTCCAGAATCAAAATCATTTAATGTAATATGTATGTGGATAAGCAACACGTGTTGCACTTTTTGATAGGACTAATTAATCTCACGGGGTCAGTTGATGGAGGGAAGCGATTACACGTGTAGTTTATTGATTAATTTTTGATCCAAAACATCATTAAACCGATTTTAAATTTTATGGGTTTTGGCAGCGCAAAAAAAAGTCTTTTTACCACATTGCGTGATGCAGTGTTCGAGAGTTCCCTTAAACTTGTGCATTATGCATAATATGCATAATTATGCCCAGGGCCAAATACAATAATGCTATATGCAATCGTGATATGGGAAGCATCACCACATATTATATGCAGAAAGTTTTATTGCTCAAAAATGAGTAGTTCCAGCGATGACTATGGCTGAGCTGATTTGCAAGGAAATTTCCAAATTATACTTTGTACGGACTGCAGAGGTTCAACAAGCTAGGCACAGAAAAAAATCGCTTTGTTCTTCGTTAGTTTGCTGAATATTCTTTTCGGCGCATGAATTTTACTCAAGAACAGGAATTTATTGATTAAATCGGTGAAATTGTAAATTATTAATGTTAAAGTTTCTATTTCTTTAAACTCTTGTTTCTATTTTTCTTGACATACGTAAATGGGTGAATTACGTTTATTCAATTCAATTCATTTATTCTCTCGCAACAAGTCAAACAAAAATTAAAAATCACATTGGGAGAGAATTTATAGAGTGCACTTATGTAATTTCGCGCTATAAATACAATAAAAGAGTTGCAATAATATATTTCTGTTTGCATCCAGTATCAATTAAATTGTGTTTATCTCATAATAAAATGAAAAGTTACTTCGTCTGTTTTTTATTCTTTTTCTTTCTTTCTTTTTTTTTTTTTGCTATATAACTGACAAAATATTCAAAACATTGATTGCAAATTTATTATAAACCAGTACATAATTATTTAGTATTTAGTTCCAATAACCTCAACAGTTTTGACAGTTCTCTTTTTCGTCAGCCAGGGCAAACCCCGAAAGCTGAAAAAGCCATTAAATTTTTTGCAACTCTGCCGCGGGTGAACCTATTCTCTGCTTGAAAAATCCGGCTGATCACTTTTCGTGAGAGGATTTTGAGGCTTTGACGAAAAAGACGAAAAGTGCGGAGGAAGGGTGTAGCCGAACAAGGGCTGCTATTTCGCTCAGCTGGCTGGTGGGGTGGCCTAGAGTAGTGCAGACCGATCGATCGCGCCCTCCACAGCTGGCCGCCACCCCCTGCACCCCTCGTCCACGACCAGGGCCGTGGCACGGCCATATGGGAAACTCGTCCCCGCTAAATACGGAAATATCGCGTTGACTAACTGCCAGAGGGCAGCACAAAACGCTTTTCGATCGTCACGACCCTGGTGGCGGCCACTGAAGCTCACGGTACAACAAGCTGCCGGCTGCCATATTGAATCGAGAAACGAAGCGCGGGAAGCACGTTTCTTTGACAGTTTGGCCGCTTTCCCACGGCCGCAGGCCGTGACAGGCCGAATTCTTGTCGCGCACGAGTGGCCAAAGAGCCAAGGAGTATTCTTAACAGCCACATCATCGGCCCAGGGGCCTACTTCAGCCCCGGCGGGCACGCAATGTGCGAGGTCGTCGGCGCAAGATTACTGAAAACAAACTTTTGGTGAGTGGAAATTTTCTGGAAAATTTCAATAATCATTTATTAATTGCACTTTATTCCAGAGACTGCGCCAGTTTCCCGTCGTGCGCTTCCAATTTAATTTTTCCAACCTGGGAGAGAATACGAGAAAAACGCTGGTGCAAATAAAAATATGTAGTCAACCAAATTGTGGTAAACTGATCTATTTTTCTTCTAATTTTCATTTTTTGCAGGAATCGGAGTTTCTTTTTATTAACTGAGAGTGAAGTTCATCACCTTGTGTTTGGACACCTCATTATTTATCATTTTATCCTTGGTTTTTTTGGAATTAGTAAGATCATGAACTGCGAGAGGTGTACTTGGTTTTTGAATATTTCCTCCTCCAACAGGATACTGGATCTGAGACATCGCGTTTAAAGGAAGTTGAAATTTGAATGTCTCGATGAAAATGAAAAATATTGTCAACTGTTGATTTGATGGTTGCTTTTGTCTTATCCAACAATAAAATTATTGGTTTATACATTTAAATTCTAGCCAGACGTGCTCCACAGTTGTTATATTTTTATTTAATTGTACAGAATTATTCAAATTTGATTTTATTTGGTTTATTATGTATAGTAATAAATAAAAAACTACCATCTTTACATCATTTACAAATTCAACATGGAATCAACATCAAGAATTTGCTTGTGAGGTTAGTCAGCAGAAAGATACAAAACATTTCTTTTGAGGGAAGAAAATTTATATTGCAATTGTAAACGAATAATTTTATTTTTTTAAAAATCTTTATTAACAACAAATTTGATGTAAACGCATTTTTTTTTAAATCTTTATTAACAACAAATTTGATGCATGCCAGTGGTAAACAACTTAATGGATGTTCACTTGACACTTAGGGATACCAAACCCCCCACAAGAGCAAAATTAATGCAAATAAACCAAATACCTGTAATCCTGAAGAGGTAATTTATTCATGGTGTTGACAAGAACATCATAAAAGTTCACATCTTAAATTCATGATCCTACCAATATCAAAAAGTGATAAAATGAGGTATCCAAACACAAGATAATGAACTGCACTCTCAGTTAATAAAAAGAAACTCCGATTCCTGCAAAAAATGAAAATTAGAAGAAGAAAAATAGATCAGTTTACCACAATTTGGTTGACTACATATTTTTATTTGCACCAGCGTTTTTCTCGTATTCTCTCCCAGGTTGGAAAAATTAAATTGGAAGCGCACGACGGGAAACTGGCGCAGTCTCTGGAATAAAGTGCAATTAATAAATGATTATTGAAATTTTCCAGAAAATTTCCACTCACCAAAAGTTTGTTTTCAGTAATCTTGCGCCGACGACCTCGCACATTGCGTGCCCGCCGGGGCTGAAGTAGGCCCCTGGGCCGATGATGTGGCTGTTAAGAATACTCCTTGGCTCTTTGGCCACTCGTGCGCGACAAGAATTCGGCCTGTCACGGCCTGCGGCCGTGGGAAAGCGGCCAAACTGTCAAAGAAACGTGCTTCCCGCGCTTCGTTTCTCGATTCAATATGGCAGCCGGCAGCTTGTTGTACCGTGAGCTTCAGTGGCCGCCACCAGGGTCGTGACGATCGAAAAGCGTTTTGTGCTGCCCTCTGGCAGTTAGTCAACGCGATATTTCCGTATTTAGCGGGGACGAGTTTCCCATATGGCCGTGCCACGGCCCTGTCCACGACTGCCGGCTGTTTTCTCAATTCCAACGCCCGCTAATGAAATTCGCACGCCATTCATTTGCAACCACTGGCTCGGCCATCAAATTTTCATCACCCGAGGCGAATTACGGCTTTAAACGTTAAGACGGGCGCAACAAGAGCCAGCGGATTGTGTTATGTTTTCATGGAGGGGCTGTGATGTTAAAAAACAAGTCAATCTTGGTGGAAAAACTGCAGTAAATTTGCTAAAGAATTAAAATTCCTATAAATTTGAATTTTGCCTATAAAATTTTAAAAAATATATTCATACAAGATTTGGCGTCAATTTGGTTAAAAAAAATTTCATTTTGATCTCAGTGAGCAAATATAAAAGACGCAGAAATTAAATGATTTATCATAAAAGAGATCACTTTGACTTATGCATAAATCACTATTGGATTTACAAGATGTGGAGAACTTTTGTGGTGCACTGAATAGGATGAAATTGAAATGTGCTATATGTTTATTTCTACGTAATCTTAATCAGGCTACGCTCGGTTAATTTGACTCTTTGTGTCCAGACAATTAATGTGGGAAAATATTCAGTTGAATGAGGCAGATTTCGAGCCGGCGATATGGTTTTTAAAGTTCCAAGATCTCTCAAAATTTACGTTTTTACTAAAAATATTTTTATATAACCTTGTCCACACATTTGATAGTAATCTAAATTTTAGGCAGATCGTGAAAGAATTTCCTGACAAAACCGCAAAGCGCGTGTATGCAGCTGACATTTACGACTCGCCATTCTGAATGAATTATTCAGGCGTATATATCTCAGCACTTAAAATATATATAAGTGACTTGGGCCAAATTTATGGCCCAAGAGGCTCGCTGAGCGCACAAATAACGCTCACGGCGCACAAATGTAGGCTTGCTACCGATAAAATTCGCGTGTGTTTGTTTGTGTTTGGTATGAAAGAAGGAAAAGCTTGTTTGCGGAAAAAGAGAGGAAGATCGCCAATGATGAAATTGTCAAGTGGCGCGAATATTGCTTCTCGTGTTTGTACGATCTCGGCACGCCCTTATCGTCATCATCTCCTTTCTTGTCGCAACAATAACATTTATATTTATTCACCAAGGAAAATGCTTATATCCCGCTTCCCATCATGTACACAAATTTTGCATCCCAGCACAGACACAGAATCAATTAAGCTCACATGAACACTTGCTGATCACGCACGATAGTTATGCAAAATGGCATGTAATTAATTCACAACAGAGTGTGAAGTGCCTCTCAATCCGCAAACCAAACGTTATTGAATTCAGCTAAACACGCGATAGACAACATATACGAAATTGTTCCACATCAGTTGCGCGCCGGCCTTAATTTGCACTTCTCATCGCACATCACGGTCTCTTTGAACTAAACACAACATTTTGTAATTATAAATGCAAATTTATTCATTTAAGCCAGATAGTATTAAAAAAAAATTATATTGTCTTTTCAGTAAATTAACAGCATTGCTTTGAAATGAAAAACTAGACGTGGATAAGCCTTGTAAATTCAATGAGTGAATCAATTTATTTCCCTCACATCGTCTTCAATATGTTATTATTATTATTTATTCTTCTCGGTCAATACAAAAAATTTTATGTTTTTAAATGAAAAAAGCTTTATCTTTAAAATTTTTTATCAGATTTAAATTTCATAGAATAAAATAAAAATTACAATCCAAGCGAAAGCACTCACAAAAATTTGTGAAAAATATAGGATCCTGCAAAGTGTCCACTTTTCCCAGGAGCAAACTACGTTCAGCAATGTAACTTCTTCAGAAAATAAGTTTGCATGGGTGGACTCTGTGATGTGAACGGGATTATGACCTTTTTTATGTCTTTTCTTTCTCCGAGAGAGATAAACAGGAAGAAACTGGGCACGTGGACGCGCGGGCGAATTTCGAAAGTTTGTATGTGCTGGAGAGAGAGAGAGGGCAATCGAGGCGGCCGGAGAAAGAAGCGGCCCCTCATCTTCAGCTGCAGCAACACAAAGGACTCTTCTGCCAAGAGAAGCAACTTCAAAAGGGCAGAGAGAGAAAGAGCACCAGCTATTTTTGATAACGAGCCTCTAAACGTTTCTTTAGCTTGGATAAGGGTGCACGGCACAATGAGCCAGTGGAACATTTGATGGCGTCCGGCCATGAAATATTTAAATTTGGGCAAAATCTTGAGTGTCGAGTGAGACTGCGGAATTTTTAGCTCGATATTTTCATGCAAATTTGTTTTATCAAGAGTGAAGTAAATTCATCAGGGTAAAAAAATGGCACCTCAAGATTGTATATATTTTTTTCAAACCTATTTGCAAACGCAAGGGCCCGCCAAGTCGGCGCCGCGCAGTTTCATATCTCCAAAGCTGAGGAGCAAAAAGTGCTTGCAGAGTATGAATTCAGGCAGATCGCCGAGTAGGTTGGCAGCAAGCGAGCGGCACCGCGGGGCCAAAACGCCAATATTGAATTAGCGTCGAAAAAGACGCACGTGCTCCCTTTCCCACGAGCGGCCGACCAAGTTTTGGTTTGTTTGCTTTTGATCAATTAAGTGATGCGCAAAGTTTATTCGATTACGAACAAGTCTTTTGTTCTTGTAGAACGCAAATCTTTCAAAGAAAATGAGGAAGATAAAAAGAATTCTTTTATCTTACAATTCTGACATAATTCTTGATTGAGGAAAAGATTTATGTCATTAATAAAATCATCATACATCATACCAAAGCAAAAGCATAATATACAGTGAAAAAAATTAAAAAATAAATAAATAAATAGATTTCTTGCCGCCGTTCTGTTTTTAAAAGTGCCATTTTGTCAGTAAATTACTTTTTTTTTTAAATATGTTGTAAAAATATGAGATACCAATAATTGGAAGATTAAATTATATAAACTAAATTTTTAATAATAATAATAATTATGTACTTAAAATTTTGATAAAAAATTTAATTAAAAAAAATTCCAACTTCTGAATAGAATTTTAAACCAAATTCAATTTACTCCTTACTTGGCATCATTGAAACAAGTCTTGACAACAATAGAAACCGATTTTCGCAATTATTGAAAGAAAATTTGAAATTTGGGCCACGAATCTATGTCAACAGGCATGTTGAACAGGCAAAAAAGATAAAATTCCTCAACAAAACCTTTTCTTCCGTCACATGTCTGAAATTTTTTAAATATTTTACAAAAAAAATAGTAAACTCAATTTTTCCAGAAAACGCTTCAATCTTTCACAGCAATTTGGTTGACGCCAGTCATTTACCATGTAAATGTCGCCAAGGGAAAAATTGAAGCTTGCCAAAAGTGCTCACGGATTATGCCAAGTGGGGACGTCAAAGTTTTAGTCGCCGCGCGCAAATGAAACGCGCGCTGCAGTGAAAATGCAGAGAGAGCGCTTTGCATGCATGACACACTTTTGGCCAGCGATAGGCTTTGATCCCAGCTGGAGGAAGACCGACCGACCTGTCCTTTAAAGCGCCAATAAACAAAAGCGGCGCACTTACTTATTTACTCTTGCCGCGTTGTATGTATAATGAGTGTGGCCTTCAGGCGAAAAAAGTCACCGACAACCGCACATCTGCGACCTCTGAAATTGATTGTGCAGACAAAAACAGAGTAAAAGACGCGCCACTCGCTACCGCATTACGGTGATCAGCAGTTGTTTTTTTGCCATTGGCGTCAAATATTCTTTTGGAGGAAATAACTTACAACACTACCGCATTGAAGTTATAAATTGCTGGATAAAAAGCAAGGTTTTGTTACAAATTAATGAAAGTTAGTATTTAAAACATACTAGTTAATTTTATTAGTATAAACTATTTTGATTTCCTAGAACATGATTTTGGTGTTCTCAAATGTATGCTAAAGATTTAAATTGAAAATTTTAGAGATTATATAATTTTTGTATCGATTAATCAACAAAATAGTTTAAATCTGAACAATAAACAATTAATTAATCCACAATGATGATAATTTTTTCTCAAATTATGCTCTGGGTATCAAAATTGGATAAGCATTACTGAACATCACTATTATTGCTTTTTGCAAAATTTTTCTAGGTACCTTTTGGAATACAATTTTCTGATGCACCTGAATAATGGACGATGTGTGTTTATTTATTCAACTTGCTCGGCTTGGAAGTCGCGCGGGCTGCATACTTTTTAAGTCTGCAGGCGTTCTCTGCGTTGGCTGGAATTTAGAGCTGTGCCTTTCACACGCGACCGCTCGTTTCTTTCGTTTAAAAAATTACACACATTAAAATCGTGGCAGTACAAGTAGTGTAAAATTATCGTTCTTTTATTTCCTCCGTTCCGAACAGAGTGAGATAAAACTTGGCATGCAAAGTGAATTTTTCCTCACTGCGCAAAAAGATATAGGTGGGTGAGCGCGAGGTGAATTTACGAGCGACAAACAAGAACGATTTTGCCCCAGGTCCGAAAACATTTGAAAAGCGAACCTCTGCTTTATTTACTGTGCGGGACGGAATCAAGGATTGCTGCTGCGGTCGCAGACTAAAAGGGTATGCTGGTGGTAGACGACAAGAGACGCTCCACGCGTTGTTTCTTGTTTCGACAAATGAAGAGGACTTTCACTGTGCTTACAATGTGGTTGTTCCTCCTTGCAATGTGGAACGTTTGGCCTAACCAAATCTCCATAGAAGATGTTAGACCGCAAGGACCTCATTATTGACTAAAAAAAATTAATATCATCAAAGAAAACATATTTTTTGATGCCACCATCTCTTTAAATTAACTGTTTTTCTTCTTCTTAATTTAAGGGCATCTTTTCAACAAATTGAGCAGATTAAATTTACAACAAGTTTATTTCCATTATAAAATCTATTATTTGCATGAAAGTGAAAATTTCATTTTTGGCTGTAAAATCTTCAATATTCAAAGAGCTAATTTGGAAACTATTCTGATTAAAAATAAAGATAAAAATTTTGAAATGTTAGACACATAATTATAAAACGCTAAATAAATCTTTATGAAGCTTCAAAATAAAAACAAAAAATAATTTTTTTTTCAGTTTTAACCTACGAACCGTTAAAAAAGTTAACATAACCATTATATAATGCAGCCGTTGAATTTTTTTGTATAACTATTTCCAAGCTTTTATGTATACTTTTCGTTTTATTTCACACATACAGAGCCTTGCACATAGCCGAGGAGGTAGTTCATGAAGCGCCCTCAGCATCTTTTTCCATATTCTACCAATAAGCAATTTTCGCTTGCGAAGTGTGCTTTACCCAACCATTACTGGGTAAGCGAAACACATTTCTGCAGTGTAGCTATTTTGCCACAAGCGGCGCTCAATGTCCTGTTAAATGATAACGTAAGTGCTATTTACACAAAATTATTTAGTAAATAATAATGACAAAAGCTAAAAAAAAATAATATTAAGTAATGTGGTCAGTCAAGCAAACTATGCAGTGTGATCTTTTTCACAGAAAATTTCTCACTTTGGATCCTTCTGGTACAAACTTTTAAAATGAGGTTCAAGCCCCTCTAATAAAAATGGCAGGTATAAAGATTGTTTCAATTCGTCAGTGTGAAATTTGCAAGGTAATTTAATTTTTTTTCCGAATTACAACAAATTTTTTTATCACCCGCGAAAAACCCAGGCAGCCAAAATAGTGGTCCAATTGTTGTGCACCTTCCAAAAAGCACTCAGAACCATAATTTAAATGAGGAATTCAACACTCATTTTGTATTCATCAAAAAAGGCCGAAAGTTATAATGAGCTTGGGCACGGAGGAAAGAAAAATGAGAAAACAAGTAGATTAATGAAACCGACGAAAAAGAGGACGATGTGGAGTTTTGATATTTCACTATTGTCCTGACCGTGAAGTGCGCAAAAATAATGCGTTGAAACGGCGGCGGCATTCGCGTCGGAAGCAATCAATAAAACGAGCTTGCTTCTCGAGGGACGAACCAAGGAACGCTTCAAAACTAATGAGAACGAATGCATGTTTGTCAGACGTCGCGCTATTTATATGTGCTACAGAGTGAACGTGCTGCTTTCAACTCGGCTACTTTTAATTAAGTTGCGGCAAGCGGTGCTCACACAAATTCATTTGGCCCTCTCATGCGCGTAATGCCACTGCTCCGGCAGCGATGATTTGCATTTAATTAATCAGAGACTGCATTCGCGCCACGATTCTTTTTCCACTGAGCTAACTTCAGTGAATCTGCAGAGGTTAATCACAAACAAAAGTGCGGACTCGGCATTCATACTCGGAGTTGTGCAACTAACTAAAATGCATGTGCGCATTTCCAGTATTAAGAATCAGAATTTGCTTTTTAATCCCCACAATTACATTCGAACTAATGTGGTCAAATAACATCAGATTTAGTTTCCTTTTGGAGATTTTCTCCAAATAGTTAGTTTTGGTCAGTCTGTTCAAATTTTAAATCGATTTCACGTTGGTTTCTTTTATCTAATTAAAATGATTAATGTGCTCATTTGATGATTTTTAATGATAACGAGCAACAATAAAAGAAATATTTTTGATCAACTAAAACTTTCCTGTATTTATGTATGTGACCCACAATATTTTTAGTTCAAATAGGTTGCAAGTCAATGTATTTCTGAAATTCTTAAAAAAAATTCAAGAAAAAAAATTATGAATGAAGTTTCTTTTTATGGCTAAGGAAAAGTATTGAAGAGGAAATAAAGTAGATACAATTTTATTAATGTGATTCTCAAAACATTAATAAAAATAAACCACACGGCGTCTCTTCCATGCTATATAACGCTGTTGTTAACTTTTATAAATGTTTTAAAAGTCGCACTAATAAAAATGAATCACAAAATTTTCTTCATCAATTTTATTTATAAACAATAATCATTCTCAATTTATCAAATCTAACCTCATTTTCCTTTATAATTAACTCTATTATTCTGATATCTGAACAAAAAATATTGTTTTGCACAGCAGGTCAGCAAAACAGACTTGAGCTGGCAATGATAGTTGATTATCAACATTTGAATAATCGAACATGCAGTGTATTGTGGTGACGTCTCGCCGCAAATCGAATTAAACGCACAGAACATCTCGATCGCAAATATTTGCTGCTTGAATGACATCAGTACAGGGCCGAACGAATAATTAACACCTTATTCGCCGGGCGAGCTAAATCCTGGGCAAACAGCATCCGCCCCACGTTGCTCAGGCTAACGTAAGTTAATTCCCGGGGCGTTATGTCACTCATTGTGTCAACACAACGTTGCAACGGAGAATTTCTCGCGAGAGTAATCGCACGCTTTTATTATTAAATTCGCGGCCGACGCCCCGTTACGAATCCCGGGTGCAAAAACGCGCTGCTTGCTCGCGACAGCTCTTATTCTCTTCTGCTTTTTGCTCTCGTTTTGACACACGCTTTTGTCAATTGTTTGCAGATCAGCGCAGTGTGCACTCGGCTCGCATGCCGGTTGGTTTTTTTTAGCCAAGTGAATCGGTCTGTGCATTAAATTCATTTTTTCTGCATTTTTTTTAGACAAAAAAATTATTTTCTCTCTACATTGTTGTTAATTTAAATAATCAACAAGTTTTCTTATCATTCGAATAAAAAAAAAACTTTGAGAATCGCTCATTGCACTAAAAATTCAAAATATTTAAGAACAAAAATTAAAACATTTCAAATAATTTGATAAAAAAATTACATTTTGAAATATAAAAATTAAAAGGGGGAATGAATTTGTCTCGTTAATTCTGTCAATAAAAGTACGTGACCTCTTATTTATTTTCTCAATTTATAATATAATGGAGGTTGAAATTCCACTTTACCATTAAAAAAAAAAACAACAAATCATCAAAATTGTTGAGCTCATAATGTGTGGGCTGAACGCAACAAATCAAATCACACGTGTCTGAGAGCCACGCCACTGGATTTTTCTCATTAAAAAAGTTATATTGTGGCCGCGCACAAAGGCTTGATGCTGGTGTTTCAGTTGGTGCGTGCACATATTTTCGAAAAAAGTGGTGAGATGAGAGCAAGCGGGCGAATAAAAAAAAACGTTCTCTCTCTCTCTCTCTCTCTGCTCGCGGAGTTGAAATAAAAAAGAACGGAGTTTTTGCGCCACTAGTGCGCGCTCCAGTAATTTCAGAGACGCATTCAGCCGTGAATTAATATCACCTGCGCGATGTGTCTCGCGGAGCAAATCTTTTTGTGACGTAGTTTTAAAGGGCAATAAAAAGATCAAAATCGCTCGAGTGGCTCTGATAAATATTCAATGATGTATTCTGATGCATGCAAGTTTACTGCTGACACTTAAATATTCCATGTTCAATTCCGCTGCTGAGGGGTAAATGTGTCGATGTTTGATTTGCACTTCTCTGCAATTCCGTTTGATGCAAAACTATGATTAATCAACTGCATAATTTATTTCCAAGTTTATAAGCTCATGTTATTTTAAGATCTTTTGATATACTAAATCTCCCACATTAATTATTAACGTAAAGTTAATTTTTTAACGAGTATTTAAAGAGTATGACTAGTAATATTAATTAATAAAACATTATGAATGGAGAATAAATAAATTACTTCTTGTTTCAATAAAGAAATGTCCCTTAAAATTAAAATTCATTTAAAAGTCCATATTTTAGACGTATTCTGAGCGTTAAGAGGTCCTTACAAGTTAAATGACACATAATTTATATTTATTTTCTCTCTCTATTTCATCTTTAAATAATAAAATCCATCCATCAGTTTAGTTTCCATTTTTGAGCAATATTTTTGAAAATTTTGCAGGTCTCATAAGATTGAATAATTTTCTTTTTATGAACAAATAAAAATAAAATTATTTTAGACAAATATTGATCAAATATACATATTTATGAATTTTATCATATTAACTTTTAATGGTAATAGAAAAAGGAAAAAAGAGACAGTAACATTAAAAAATTCGAACTCATTTCACTTGCACGTGTTTCCCCCAGACAATCCTTGTGCACTCTAGTCTATTTATTCACAATTACAGCCGTGTTTGCGAAAACGACGAATAATAGCGACGTTGCGCAAACAGAAATTTACGGGCCCGCGGCTGCCCGTCTTCTCGAGAGGAAATTTACCAGCGGCCTCCACTGCAAATAAATAAACAACACTCCGGGCCCATTTTTCGTGCCGGTCTCATTTCCACCTTCAGTTTCCGTCTCTCGTCCATTCATCTCTCCATCCATCCATCCATCGAGCAAGCGACGAGTATTGATCAGCTTCCACCCACCAGAGGCCAGATTCGGCTGCCAGCTGAGACCAAAGAGGGTCGCACGTGCAACAAGCCAAAATTGCACACCTCTCTTGGCACGTACCGACGTTCCTTCCATCACTCTCCGCAGGATTTTTTGGGCGCACTACTCACACTTATCAACGTTCATAATGCACGACGCCGAGTTGGGTGGAAATAGAATTGCGAAACGGTGCCGACGCCGGGTCTGAAGCAAGCACTTCCAACTCATGAACCAGTAATGCCAGCTCATAACGCCCGCTTATTTATTATCTGCAGACGATCGCGTTTGACGTCAGAATTTTCACCCCCTTTCTGGATTGCAACAAAAAATTGCAATTTTATTAGACAAAAAGGCTCAGATTATTATGAAAAAATAATCGTCTTGTTTTGAACAGGTTTTTGAGTAAGTTTATGAGGAAAAATAGTCTCAGAATTCAGAATAAGTCTGGCGTTTTTCAAGTAGCGGTTCGGTTGGCATTTGCACTTCTTTTCTTATTAAAAAAGTGTTTAATTTGATCTGAGATCTGACCTTTTATCAAATTTTGCTTGGGACTGTTTGCAAAGATAAATTCAATTGTAATTAAAAAAAAAACCCCGAAAAGCACTTTCACTTTTTAAAACTAATTTTGGTTGAAGTGTTCAAATATGATCTTCAGAGGATTGAAATATTATCCAAGACCTTTGAGAGACTTCTGAACTATTGTCTACCAGCAACCTTCTCTTTTAAGTGAACGCGTTTCTTCGGGCAAAAAAGAAAAGTTTATTGGTGCCATTTATTGGAGAAGTTATGGGCGCTCTCAATTCGCCCTCGCGAACAAAGAGATTCCGTTGAGTTCATATTCAAGTTCTTTCTCCGCCAAACTATATTCATTGATTGCTGTGTTGATTTGCATACCCGCCACCGACGAAATGTTGGAAAATTGAATTCAAAGTTTGTTAATGCACATTTTTCGACGTGAGAAAGAAAAGAAGGCTTGCCAAAACAAAAGCATCCGAATTTATACTAAATCAATATGTCCGCACTTATACTTTCAACAAACTTTGTAGTGCTTGTGTTCTAAATTGCAATGTTTTTGGTAAAAAGTTATCTCGTCTAAAAAGATGGAAAAGGAAACGCAGGTCATGGGTGCAAAAATTGTTTGAAAACCACTGAAATAAATTACTTATTGTTATATTTTTATACTGATGAAATTAAATTGGATTCTTACAATATAATATTTTGATAATTATTTGAAAACAAATATAATCAGAAACAGTTACAAATGTTGGACAAAATGTTTTCCTAATTAATTTAAAAAAATTATTTTAGCGTAACTATAATTATTGGATAAAAAGTTAGTGAAGAATTTATGCAAAGTAATAATTATTTTTCATTGATTGGATTGTAAATTGGAGGGTAAAAATTTAGCGCATCAAAAATTATTGGCGGCTGAATAATAAGTGACCTTGACACGCGCCTAAATTAATTAGTGAAGGCTCTCGATCAATCACTGTTTCACCTTTGCAGCCGCGCCTGCAATTAATTATACCGGTTGCGTCAGAGGGCACCTGCTTTTTTGGCAGCGCCGCACCCCTCGGGCCAACTCACCCCGTCACGTGTTCGCCCTGCGCGCTTGTCCGACGACAAATAAACGCTGCAACGACGAATTGAATGCGGCGTTCGTGAACAGTCATTTGCGTACGGACTGACCACCCATTCATTTTCGTCTCGCACGTCACTAATGTTGGGCCTATTATAATTTGCGAGCCTGCAAATTTGGTACTGGCGCACAAATTGACTTTTCTCTGGGCGTGTACGGACGCGTGAATTTACATCTAACGAGCGTTAATTTGTCGACAGAACAGCTTTTAGCAGGTGTTTTTGCAGAACAGCCAGGCAATTTTCCTCCATTTTCCTCTATTTCTAATAAAAACGAAAATTAACAAACTGTGTGAACATTAATAAATTTCACCTTACTTGATATTGAGATTTGAACTATTATTATTATTAGTATTACGCTTTATTTATTTTTAATATTTTTGTTTTACTTCACTTACTGAAAGAGAAATTGTAAAAATGTTTGTGAATTGCCAAATATGCTCATAATTTGAGAACTCCTTTAAGGGATGAAAAATACCACTGTTTTGATTACTGCTTTTTTTAAATTATAAATTATAACTCAAAACTTATTAATTAACTTGAGATAAAAAAGCACTGTCTAGCTCGGGTCTCTAAATTTATTGATTTATTAATTCAATTAAAAAGAATATTCTTAACTATCCTGTAATTCAGATTATCCATGTCAAAAGTTTTAAAATATCAGTGGGAGACACAGCATATTTTTGGATAGTTTTGTTCAGCTCTTTGTTGTTTCAAATTTGTTTTTTTTCCAGGCATGTGTTCCACGATAACGAGGCGCTGGAGGTTTCATTGGAGGCAGCACCACGCGGCAACTAGAATTCGCTTTTTTTTTAAATTAATGAGTTTGAATAAAATTACCTGACATAACGAGGAGATAACAAATTGAAATTACCGCGACCGCTGCTGTTTGGTATGCAGACACGCGTGCATAGAAGAGAAGTTTGGACATTTCAAGTGCTGCGCCAATTATGCATGTTTTATCACGTGCATAAAAAGACACACACAACTCTTAAAAACATGAATGTATCATATCACAGTACATGTTGTTGGGTTGGGATTTTCATGTGAGAAATTCTTTGGAAATTAAAAAATTTGAGTGATTTGAAAACAATTTGAAAAAGTATTATTCAAATAATAATATGTATTTTGGGCACATTATAATGTTTAATGGATTTATTCCGTGCATATTTGATCCGACCGTATCTACTGAACTTATGCTTTTTCTAGTTCAGTAGGGAAGCACGCGCCTGAGAGGAGTGACAAATGATCTCAGTGCAATCGAAGCAGCATACATAATACATGAGATGGTTATTTATGGAAATCCAACTGCGTGTAGCTGTTTGAATTGCAAAAAAATCTTTCAAATGCACACAAAACACTTGTTTAACGACAGGAATTTTTCAATTAAATTAAATTGCGAAAATTGCAAATATAAAGCATTTTCAAAATTAAATTGCAAATTTTTATTGATCATTCAATGGGAATTATTCCATTTTTAAAAAGGAGGTATTTAACACTGCACGAGCGGAACCTTTTGCAAAATGTATAATTTTGGCCTGCGTGTGCGACATGAGCCATTTTATTCCTCCAGCAATGGCCACTCGTCCGGGCGAAATTTTTCCGCAAAGCCACTTAAACTGCTGCTGGCACCAAAGCTCGCACACACAGAGAGAACTGCTTTGTTACCAAATAAAACATAAATTTTTTCGTGCAACCCTTACATTGTGATGCAGAGGGGCCACTGCCTCGCTCCGAGTAAGGTCAACAATAATCAATACCAGCAGTCTGCCGGCTGTCTCTTGCGAACCGCGATCAAAAAAGGTCCGAAAATCGCCGGAAACGCGTCCAGACGAGCCAAAATCTAGCAAGACCTTCGGAGAGGACCGACAAGAGCAGGGCGAGAGAATTGGGGGCGGCCGGAGGCGGCCAAGGGTGCGTCGGGCGAACGCCCGGCCATTTCGCAAGGACGAAGGCGCGCGCACGAGGGGCCCCGTCTGCCACTTGGAGCGCTGCCTCGGCCGGCTCGGCGGATCATTCGCGTGAGCTCAGCCATGGAGGAAGCATCGGCGTCCTCCGCGGCCCCCGGCCCGGAGGTGGCGCCCTCGGGTCCACCCCCGGCGCCCTCACCGCTCTCCGGAGGCTATCTGCTGATCATCCTGGGCGAGCCCCACTGCGACGAGCACAAGGACATCATCCTGCAGCGCCTTGCTAAAGGTACGTTTTCTCGTAAAATCAGTTTTTAGTCCCAGTATTGAAGAAGAAGTTTCGCCTCCTGGTCCTCCGGGGGCGGCAAGTCTGAGGCCGGAAACGGCTGTGAGAGGCTGCTGAATTGGCCGCTTCCTCGTGCACTCTCGCTAAATTTAAATTTGTTTGTCATTTCAAAGCAGTGCGTCAAGCCGGCTCCACTCCGAGCCGCCCGTCCAGCATGCAAATTTCGTGTTGTTTCTTTCTTTGATACTTTCAGAGAAACAAACACTTCCGCTCTTTGATCACCGCGCAGTAAATGACAGAGTGACACACTTGGCAAGCGGGTCATGAAATTTATGTAAAAAGTTTCCATCGTTAGGCGGCGAAAAACAAGCAGCAGGGAGCCCCAGATTCGGCCGCAGACCGTATAAAAGCCAAAACCACAAACACTGTTTTCTTTTTTGCCTCGCTCAAAAAAAGCACAGAGTTGCAAACAAAGATCGATTGCAAAAGAGCTAAAGATTAAGGCTTGAAATAATAGACAGTTGGGTCGATACTGTAATTTTAATATTTAAAATAGCTGTTTGATGATAAAAAAAAAAAATACACATTTTTCACTGGAACACAATATTGATTAAAAAAAAAAAATATCGAAATTTAATAAGACGTTCAAATAAATAAAAAAAATGGCTTCTTAAATTTTTCAAGTGTTTTCATAAGAAAGAATTGGGCATTTTAGAAGCAGGTACTAAATTGGCTGCTTTTTTATTTGGGTAGCTTTTGAGCTAAATTTTGCATATCTGATGGAAACGCGAGATTCCGTAGCGATCGGAACAGACAAGTTAATGAGCCGTCATTCAGTCTCTCTCCCTTCGTCTGAGCAGCGAAACCGCAATTTCGACTTAATGGCAGGCGCCCTGCTCGCACCTAGGCAGAATGGCGCGTGCAATCAAACACACGCGGAATAGGCAGGCAACAAACATTTCCGCACGGAAAGAGCAGTAATGAAGTGCACAGACCGTTTTCTGCCCAATTTGCTCACGGCACGTGGGCAAATTGCGGATAATTGCGAAAAAGTAAGAAGGGCAAGGGTCGCGCCAGTGCACTCTATTTTCGCACACGCATCGATCGGTCCCCACCTTGCTTCCTGCGCGTCACACTCAGACACCCTATGCAGAAATAAGGTTCGAGGGTTGCACTCGAACTAATGGACTTGGAAGTTGCGAGCATCATTACGCGCAAATTCTGCTCACTCTCCATGGATTTGTGCAAGTGTGCGTTATTAATTGGCGCACGACCCTTTAATGGATCGCAACAGCGAAAGGCAATTAAGAATTCACGGTGACGCCAAAAATGGCAAGCGGGAAAGCCCAAAATGTCAACGCAAATTTGTTTGCGAGCGATTTGTTAAAAATTTTGATTGACATTTGCCAATGACACGTTGGAAATTATTGGAGAGGATAAAATATATATGTAAAAGCTAAAAGTAACTCGCTGGTTTTCACGCAAATTTTCCTCTATAAATATTACAAATTAAATTATTTTGCAAATACATCATATTTAAAAAGAGTTAAATTTCTTTCAATTGTTGAATATTTAAAAATCTGCTGGATTGGCTTAATGAAACTGCAACGTTTAATATTTTAGGAAACGAAAATAAAAAATAAATTTCAGATTACAATTTAGTCAAATTCATGAAAATGAAGAGATCGGGCTTTTCCTAGTTGCAGAAAAAATTGTTTTTGATTCAGGTTTAGTTAAATTTGGTTAAATTAAATTCGTTTATTCCCTCACTACAGGTCAAGATTTTTTTGGGAGGAAAAAATTAAATTTAGTCGAGAATTGGCCACCAGCCCTAGTAAATAACTTACAAAAACTCATAAGCTTAATTTGAAAGCGTTTCCAAATTAAACCTACTCGCCAAACTGGAGCTGGAAAGGGGAAAAATGTAGAAAAAAATATTCACATATTCTTTACAACATGCATTTTTAAACTCTGCTTATTAAACTTAGATAATTAATAATTTAAAATACCTGCCATTTTAAAAACTCTTTATAAAAATTCTTTAATGAGAAAACTCTGATTAATCAACATTAGAATCTTAAAACTCTATTGTTGTTGCACGTATTGTTCTCATTTCTAAGTACCCGTATAAATTATGAACTTAGTAATGTGGGAAATCCAAAAGTCTAACCTTTAACTTTCAGATCACCTTTATTTTGCATCTTATAATTCGATGAAGTAATCTTTAATGAAAAAAATCAGGAATTTGTTCCTATTTTATATTTTAACGTCTTATTTTTAAAAACTGTTTAAAATTTTTAGATACAAATTTAGACAATAAACAACAATAATAATATATCTGTTTTGAAACTTGATTGTGTTTGATGCTCTTTTCCACTCATTGTCAGGATTAAATCGCATTTTGCGCTTAATTGAATTAAAACTCGACGAGGCTCTTCTTTAAAGAAAAGAACCGCAATGAAAATTAATCCAGAGTTTGCAAAAGGAAACAATAAAAACGCGTGGAACTTTTCCTCGTTCTTAATTATACCTAAGACCCAAGCGGATTTCGAGTTGCGTCGGCGGCGGCGCGTGTTTGCAAACGCTGCACGTCATTTATTTATGTTTAATTCGCCGGCTGCGACACCTTTGCATTTTCCTGTCAGCGAGAGGCGGGCGGGCGGGGTGTGGCGCGTGATTTGCCTCGGCAATGAAGAGACGTTCGTTCGTTCAAAGAGTCAGCCGGCCGGCGATCAATGAAGCACCACCGACCCACTTCTCTCTCACGGCGCCGCACTGCGCCCCCCTGAATCGAATACGTATTAAAAACAACCCCTTTTATTTTGCACACGTGCGTGTTCCTTCGTTTTCTATTTCAACTTTTTGTTGCTCGTTTCGCATGCACGTGCCGAGTGAAAAATTAATAAAGTGCGCGCGGGAATTCCGGCGGTGTCACCGCACTCTCGGATTTTGAAAGAAGGGCGGCTCTTTTGATGCAGGGCGGCGAAAGTGAATCTTTCGAGGTGAAAGGAAACTGGGTCTGTTTGTTTGACCGAAAAGTTTGCTCAGTCGACGTGCTCTACATTTTGGGGTCGTGAATTCAAAGCATGACTCCTGCCAGGTGGTGACTGGCATTTTCTCATATAAAAAGAAACACAAACTTATTGGGTTGAAAAGTTTGAGGCGAAATTTCATTAAATTAATTAAGTTTTTATCATAAATTTATGATGATCATTTTAAAAGATAAAAATTTTCTAATACAAAATACATTATAATTGATAAATTGAGCCAATATTATTATTAATTTTTGGTTCTTCAAATATAAGTAAATGTAAGCGGAGTGTGCAAGTTTCTATTATTTGATTCAGCAGATAAACCCCTATGACAAATCCCTTTTCGAGAGTATAAGCCAATTTGAGGACAAACAAAGTTGACGTCTCTATAGCCTGCCGAGTTGCATTTTGACAAATTTTGACACACAAACGCAGGCCGGCTTTGGTGCGGCGGAAGCCCCGACGGAAAATAAGGCAGCTTATCAGCCATCGGTAAAAGGCAGAACGAACAATGCGCTTCGGTAATAAGTACATATGTACTGCTCTGGCTATGTACATACAGGACGTGTGTTATGCAAACGCAACCCGCCGAGCAGCAGATAGGCGACGTCCGTTCGCAAGTCGGGGCCCCGAGCGATATCATTTCGCAGACGGTGAGCGCCAGACGAATTGATTTTTGCCACGGGTTTTCCCTCCGCTGTCATTATATCTGAGCAGTGCCGAATGTCTAAAAGCGCCAAGTGCTGCGGTAATGCGTATAGAAAGAGAGGAAGAGCTTTTGTTTGGCCTTCCTTATGAGGGACTTTATTTAAATCGTATTAAATAGCATTCAAGAGGTCCGCAAAACGAAATTTTTCAACGAAAAAAAATTTAATAATAATTTAATTGAATTAAGTAATTGATTTATCACAGAACCAGAGAATTATGATAATTGTAAGCTGAAGATAAATTTTATAAAGACGGCCATGAGCCAAAAAAGCGAAAATCGCAATAAAATAAAAATTACAGCCACTTTTGCAAGCAGAATAAAAACTAGATAATAAATCTCTCAGCCCAAACGTCACAAATTCGCCGCTTTTTCCAGCCGCGTGCCAAGAAAAGAAGTCCCTCTTGGTTGCGGCAAAATTGATCGCCAGCACTCGAAATTAGCCCCAGTTTATATACACAATGTGATGCAAATCCGGCTTTCCTTCTCGCGTGTTTGGGTTTTCGCACACTGCAGATTCCAAAAATAAACACTTTGGTGTGCGTGTAAGTCTGCAAGTGTGAGTCATATCGACATAATTATCTCGAGGCGCGTATCTTCGTCAGGTGCCGGAGCGATAATTTCCGACGGCGATCGTGAATCATGCAACCCGCACTGCATACAAAAAAACAACCTGCCGTGAGATCGAAATAGAACATAATATAATCAAATATGAATGAGCGACCGATCAAAAAATTCCTTTCTCTGCGGTTGCATAAGCGATTGTGCCATTCTGAGAAATCATTAAAATTATAGCTTTCAACCCCCAACGGCACTACGAGTCGTAAAGTGCTAGGGGAGTAAAGTTGTTATCGTACATGCTTTTGTGTTGACTGATTGAAGTGGCGATAATAATAAAAATTCAAGATTTTCCATACGTTTCAATGTATTTCTTATACTAGAGAAATAAAAAGTGATTTAAAATCAAGCTATTAACTGCAATAATAATAATAATAATAATAGCCCGTTGTAGACTTAGTCAAATTTTAAACATTTTAGCACTCTAAAATTAAAAAAAAAAGATAAACTTTTATCACCTAGACCTTTGTTAAGGTTAATTCTCAAACAAAGGTAGTTTTATAAATTGATTTTATGGTAATTTTTTTCATTTATTTTTAGCATGATTAGAATTACAATTAATCAATAAAACCCCGAGCCGCGCCGAGCTTTTCAACGGGAAATTTTCAAAGCTGATAGTCCCCAATTATGCTGCCACGCACGTACGACATAAATTTTACGCCGAAAGGCAGGCAACAAGTCAGTGAACGTCCAAATGACGCGATTCGGCCCTGCCAAATAACTTAATCGCGAACGGCATAAGGTATTATGCAGCGTCTTTATTGCCAGCGTAAAAGCGGCTTTACGAAAATCAATTGCCAAAATCAGCCGGGCGCACTCTTTGTGCAAGCAGAGATAGTAAACAAAGGCAATTTCTTTCTTCGTGCGCGCGATCGAGGAAGCAGATTTCGCCTTAAAAAGCTCCGACCGATGAAGCAATAAATCGACAAGAACGAAACAGCACCGCCCAAGCAGCTAAATGAAAATATCATCGATCGCCTTCTTCCCCAATATATAATCCAATTTGGCTGACTAATACGGGATTAAAAACTAGAAATGATTTTCAGTGGAAGAGGGCATCGATCTGCCCGGGGAAAAAAATCACCACAAAGCACTGCAAATTGGTTATTCATCCTTGCAGCTTAGACTAGCAAAAAGTCGAGTGCCCCTGAGTGATAATATAACAAGCAGGCAGGCGAGCGAGCGAGCGGTGCTGCGCTTCACGAATTCTCGCTTCTTGGCCTAGAAAGCGTATCAATAAGGCCCGCGCCATGTTGGCACCTTTATAGACTCCTCCATTCACGGGGCGCACAATGGTGTCACCCTACAATGTCTGATGAAAAAAAAAATGTACTGCAGAGCTCTTCTACCGGCACCACTTATTTATCGCGTCAAATCGGCTGATTGCCTTGATAGACACGGAACTGAGACCCGAACCAAGGACCGTTAATTCCGCACTGCGCAAGATTCTCAGCCGCGTCCAAGACACGCCCAGAACCACGGAAAGGGTTAAATTGACGGACAACCCAATCAGCGAGGGTCTTCAAACTTTTGCGAATTTGCATAGGGAGGGTTTCATTTAATATTGGCTTCTGATTGACACAAGAATGTTGAGAAGGCGCCTCTCTTGAAAATGAAAGTTTGGAGCTTTGGACCCCACGGAATTGAATCGTTATCAGAAAAGTGTAGGAAACTAAAGGATAAAGTCTTATAAAAAAAATTCATTAATATTGATTATGCGCCAGAAATTTAAGTCCATCTTTAGCAATTTAAAATAAAAATCTTTCTGATAATCTATTATCTATTTTCCTCTATGAATATCTCTAAAATTACCAGAAAAAATAATGTAAAGACACTTAAATATCTAAAAAAAGTGTAAAGTTCATTAATTTAATATCACTTCAGTATTTAACAGAAGTGAAAAAGGATGTTACCACATAAAAATTTGATTTACACCCTTCATTATATTTTTGTTGACTAATAATTAGAGTTCCATAAATGGAACGTCAGAGAAAAGTTTTGAAACCGACTGGATGCAAAATGAAAGCACACAAATTGTAAATCGCGCAGCTGGAGGCCAGAACAAGTAAAAACTTTGAGGATAAAATTTGCATAGGCGCCGTTGGGCGGATGCAAATTGACTTACTTTCGTCGACAGCAGAAAATCTGGCTGAAAAACTGTCTCGCGTGCAAGTTCCACTCTGCAAATAATGTAATAAAGCATTCATGTATGCAGAACAAACAAACAAACAAACAATGTGGCAGGTGCGGAGAAAGGAAGAACCTTTTTGCATAATTTTTGGTAAGCCCAGCTCATTTGCTAATTGGCCCAGGAATTTTTGCATTAAATTGGCCGTGAAGTATATCGGTTCAGTCAAAATAAAAGGCTTGATCGAGAGCGCGTGTTAAATTATCTGGCAAGCAGAAAGGTAAATACTGCCAAATTAATGGCTTGTCACGGCGCCGCCGGCTGAAAAGCCCGCCCCGTAAATTTCGAGCTCATAAAAGCTGTTTAATGTTGGGTCTCGCAAGATGAATAATGAAAGAATTACGCGGTGCATTCAACCAAATTTGGCCCAGGCTGAAACTGCCGGAAAAGCGTGGCCATGCGCAAAATTTGATGAGGGGGATTCTGCATCATTTCCATATATTGTTTCGCCTCCAATTTAGAAATTTATGTTCCAACTATAACGATTTTGTGTGTCTTAATTTTAAAATGTTGAATTATAATTTGGCTAAAAAAGTATTTTAGATCAAGATTTCTAAGCACCAACGTATCAAAATTGTCAAACTGAAATTCCATTTTTGAGTAAATATTTTTTCATAAAAATTATTTTTCTAAATTAAAAAATAAATACGAGTTTAAAATTAAAATTTAGAGTCGGATTGCGTTCAAGTTTATATTTTTTCTCTTTTGATCTTACTTTCGCTTTCGTTTGGTATTTTGTATTGTATATGCTAATATAAGCAATAATTTTTGAGCAGCCAAGCGTGGCCAATTGAAAGTGCCACCGGTTGGAGGGACAGCGAGGCGCTTGGATTATTAAATTTAAAATTTAAAGCTCCTTCCCATTCGAAAATGTCCCACTTGAGCGACTTCAAAAAGCCCCCGTGACGCCACAAGTACACAGAGCTGTTGAGTTCGCCTCTGCAAACAACATCTTCAAGCAAAGGACACAGATCCTAATTCGGTTAGGGTTGCTTGCGCAAATTAACACACCAGACGCTAAATTATGAACAAGCGGTCATACAGGAGCAGCAGGCAACACAAAGTGCCTTCAGGGAAACGCGCGAGGAGCCGTTTCAATTATTTATCTTGTGCTGCTTCTGGGAAGCGTATCTTGCACCTCACGGGAGATTTCCTGCCAGTTTCAAAATGAGAAGGTGAAAAATAGCGGTCATTTAATCATAGTAAATATGGAATTTCGATTGGCCAGAGAGAAAATCATCAGTGAAAATGCCAAATTTTTATAAATATACTTATAATTTGACGAATAATTCCTCCATTGCATAAATAAAATAAATATTGAAATTAAGGAAGATGAAAATCCCATCAGTAGCTTTGTTTCTTAGAAAAAAATAAGGGGCTAAAAATTAGCAAAATATAATCTTTCTTTTGTTCAAAATGGATTGTTAAATTTAAAATAATTTTACATTTCACATCATTGGATTTCTTTTGGAATTAAAAAAAATCTCTTTTTTCTTGCGTTGAGACGTTGAGACCATGTGGGCAAATAAAGACAATAATAAAAAAGAGTGAAGTATACTAAAAACGTCTATTACTCAAAATTGTAAGAAAATTCACTTTAGAAAGAAAAGTACCAAGTGAACAAACAGATTCTCGATGGATAGCGTTTCCTTGCTCTTTTGAGATCCGCAACGTTGATAAGAACAAGATTTGCTTAGCAGCGGATCGAGCACGATCGGCTGGCAAACAATCGAAGCGCGCGATCTCGCCTCGCCGGCCACTTGCTCGGCCATTTAGTTTTCGCTCAGAACAACAATCGGCGAGTCAAATGAAGCGTCAGTGCAGCAGCGGTTCCGCGGTTTGGTTTTCATGAGTGAGCAGCTCCGTGCACACTTTTCAGGTGCACGAAATGCAAACGATCTGGAGAGGCTCCAACTGAATCAAACATAATTGCCGTCGCGCCCGGATGCGGCGGCACATTATTTGAAGCAAGCACGCTTGCGATCCGCCGTCGCCGCTTAATTGCATGCAAATTTTACACTCGCTGGCTGCAGAGGAAGAGCCCAAGTTGGAGCTCTGCGTGTCATAATTCCGCGATTTGCATGCCGACCGCGTCTGCATTTTATTTATAGGGTCGTGCACGCCGGAAATCTGTCTAATGGATGTATAATGACCGCTGTCAAAGACTGGCCAAGCGCGAATGCTTTTGTGATTCATGCTGAGAAAAAGCTGCGCTTGTCTTACTTTTGGACGCAATCGGTGTCACTTCTTGATTTATCGATGGGAATCGCGGCGACACAAAAAGAGATTACTCGCTTCATTTGTTATCCGCTGGACAATGAAATGTAGATAAAGAAACCAACATAATAGGAAAGGATGGTGCAGTTTGCAGAGTATTACTCTTTAAATAGCACATCTTAAAAGTTTCCAATAAAATTAAAAAAAATTAGTACTATCCATTAAAAAATTTGGTTTTTCCATTTAGAGAAATTTAAATTTAGTTTAAAGAAATATTAAATAAGTTTAGTTGAAAAATGTACTTGACCGTCTGTGACCGTCCTTGAAGAAATCAATTATTGATTGGATATTAAATTAAAAATATAAATAAATAAATTACACATGTAACTTCCATGTTACATACATACAAATAACTGCAATTAATTTCAATTTCGAAAACAACAAAATTTGAAGAGAAAATGCAATACCACCTCAAATCAGAGCTTCAGTAGTGCAAAAAAAATTTATTCTTTTTAGCTGGAGAATGACAAGATCCTTGGTACGTAATTTAAAAGTGCTGTCTCATATACCGATCAGGTTGAGAAGCAAAACCCAATTATCTCAAGCATATCGTCTCGATTTCAATTATTTACACGCCACCGAGCGTAAAAATTCACACTGCACGCCAATCGATATCGGCGAGCAAGAAGTAAACCAACATACATTTGCTGATTAGACGTTGCGAAAAACGCGGCGGGAATGAACTCGTCCTCTGTCCACCAGACTGACAGTCTGCGGCGCTTCGACATTTTTTCCTTTAAAATGGGTCGTTTTTTCTGTCACAATGCTTTCCACACACAGCATTTTGATAAAAAGCAGACGGTGTTTGGAAACCTGGGGTTTGTTGCCCTGTTTCTGAATGTATTTTTCAAATGCAAATCATTTCCAGTTTTAAAATTGCAATCAGAAGGCCGACTCTGATTCACTTTTGAGAGTTAA
Organism: Neocloeon triangulifer; assembly: GCF_031216515.1. NCBI lineage: Eukaryota > Metazoa > Arthropoda > Insecta > Ephemeroptera > Baetidae > Neocloeon > Neocloeon triangulifer. The sequence continues at coordinate 1,048,669 of NW_026775555.1, read as the reverse complement.
ACAATGAAAGTAGTAAATATTGATGTGAATGAAAGTTCCTGCCGAGCGAAACAGTTCACGCCACCACAGGAATTCTTTTGAAGAATTAAGCACTTATTTTCCTTCTTATTCTACCGGCCGTCTGCGGTGGTGAGTAATTGGCAAGAGTAATTATACCGAATTCTTTTGGCAAACGAGCTGAAACAGAAATTCCACATCCCTGTTTGTCTGCACGAGTCTTGAAATTTAACGACCCGTGTGTTTCTTCCTTCGCTCGGGAGAAAACTCGCGTTTACGAGCATGCAGTGCAGACAACATGCAAATTAGTGTTCCACTTAAATGCCGCGCTTATCTCGCGCGAGTGCCCGCGGGAGGTCGCCGTGCACGACACAGCTGTCACCTTTCCCATTTTTCGCACAGGGCGATAAGCGCGCCCAGGGCATTGATTTCCCATCACTGCCGAATGTGATTTATCTGGCCAATTTATTTTTTGCCTCCGAGCGTCCCTGCGAGATTAAAAAGGGCGTTTATGTAAAAAAAAATGTGAACAAGTTATCGAAAGTTGCCGCCGGTGGTGAAATATTGCACACAATATTGGCAGCAGGAATAAATCGTTCCAACAATCCATCAGTCATCAAGCATTATCGCACAACACAACGTTGGTAGCACTTTATACTTTTCAGTTTTGAGCATTGTCGGCGAAAAAAATGTCATATACCTATTACACATGCAAAATAGAGCGATAAAATAAAATATGATCTGATGAAATTTATAAAAAAAAAAAATTATCAACTAAACAGAAAATAATTTGGGTCTAGCAGGACTAAGAGGGAATTTATTCAAAAATTTGGACTAAACAGAAAATAATTTGGGTCTAGCAGGACTAAGAGGGAAATTTATTCAAAAATTTGGACTAAACAGAAAATAATTTGGGTCTAGCAGGACTAAGAGGGAAATTTATTCAAAAATTTGGACTAAACAGAAAATAATTTGGGTCTAGCAGGACTAAGAGGGAAATTTATCCAAAAATTTGGACTAAACAGAAAATTATTTGGGTCTAGCAGGACTAAGAGGGAATTTATTCAAAAATTTGGACTAAACAGAAAATAATTTGGGCCTAGCAGGACTAAGAGGGAAATTTATTCAAAAATTTGGACTAAACAGAAAATTATTTGGGTCTAGCAGGACTAAGAGGGAAATTTATTCAAAAATTTGGACTAAACAGAAAATAATTTGGGTCTAGCAGGACTAAGAGGGAAATTTATTCAAAAATTTGGACTAAACAGAAAATAATTTGGGTCTAGCAGGACTAAGAGGGAAATTTATTCAAAAATTTGGACTAAACAGATTAGATTAATTCCTTAATTTTTAAAATTTTGAATCAGAGCAAGCAACATAAAATATTTATTCAATTAGCACTGAGATAGCATGGATTTTTAATAGTAATTCCGGCATATAATAATATATTTACTAAAAATTCGCTTTATGGTTATATAACAAAGTTTTTAAGTGATAAAAAAAAATGTACTATTCAAATATTTTCACAAAATTTATTAAATTTTCGACTATTCTGGTAACTATAAAAATATCTTAAACCGATAAGTCTGCTCTTGTTCGCGATTTCCACATCAAAAAGTCGCCTTGACGCAAAATTTATGCGCGCCCCACATTTCAAAGGAATAATGAATTAGTATTCATGCAGTGGGGCTTGCGGATTTTCCACTTGACAAACTCGGTCTTCCGAGGGTTGCGAACGGCGCGTCATGCACTCTCGTCTTCACTGCAGCAGTTTGGAAATGCGTCGTATTTTATTTCATCAGCACAGTGAAAAGAGAGCTAGGCAAGCCCCTTGCCATGCTGCGACGGACGGGCGCACTGCGGAACACAGCGCGGCTGCCAATGTCAAAGAAATAAACGCCCGTCAACGGGGTGCGGGGTTCGTGCCCCCAACCCTCGCTCGCAATCGAGTGCATGCGAGCACCGCATTATTCAGAGTGTGCCTCTGAAAAATGGATGGGTTTTTATTTGGAGAGCCATTGTTATGCACGAAATTGGGCCAAAGGTCAGACCGTTATGAATTGTAATGAGTTTTCTTTCGAAATGGGGAAAATTTATAATTTATTATGGATTTCGCAAGTCCATTGCTTGAATTCTTGAAAAAAAAGGCTTTAAATTCAATTTAAATAACAATAAGTAGGAAATGTAACTTCCAGAAAAACACTGAAGTACTTTTTTTATCAAAGCTAGTTTTCTAATTAGGATTATATGTATAAGATACAATTTTTTTCAATCTTCTTCTCTAACTTTTTTATTTGGAAATTGGAAATTTTTGCAATCAAGACTCTTCTGACGATATTGGTTGATGAAACCTATCTCAATTAATTTTAAGTTCATTACAAACAATGCTGAGTGAGCACCAAAATCAACAATCTTGAGGAAAAAGCTAATCTCAACCAAACTTTCCATATTTGGCTGATCGAGCGCAATAAGAGAGGCTTGGCTCGCCGCACGTCGACATAAAAAGTTCCACGAAGCTTATTTTCGCAGCTCTGATCTGATTTGGCACATCTGTGCAAGTTTCAGGGCCGCAAAAACGAAAACTAGTCGATTTTATGGCAGAATATTTCGGTATGTCACACTGATGGAAAGTTGGAAAGTTCCAAGGTTCTGCGTGACGGCATGCGATACGCTCGTTTTTAAAATATGGTTCGCTCTGCATTAGAAAGCCAAATTAATTGGAATCGAGGGATGAAGAAAAGATACATCAAATTAATGCGACTCGCCCTTGACATGGGGGTTTATCGCTCTGGTGCGAGGAGCCGGTCGTAAATCTGTCAGCCTTGCCCTTTGACTTTTCACACCGGTGCGCCATAGATCGGACAGGGGATTATTTACTCTTTCCCTCTCTCCGAATTTATATGTCAAGCACTGGAAACATGTCTCAAAGGTCAAAATGTCTGTTTTTTATATTTAGAGTTCTTTAAGAATCCGAGGCCAACAAGTCTGTCTCATTTATTCGCTGCATACAACAAGTCCAATAGAAAATTCGTAATGCAGCAATTACACCCTATGCGGAAAAGCGGACTCGTCTGTTTTTATCTCGCCAAATAAGAGAAATTCCAACACGCGATGTGTGTATCGAGTTTTCGTTCCGAAATAGAAAAATCGAACTTTTTACGGTCACAACTCATGCGATCGCGTAACGCTACATTAATGAGCTCTAATTTATTCATTAACGTTATAACTGATTATAACGACATTTGAGCAGGCCGTAAACTTGTCGTTTAAAAATATTTTTCTATATCAAACTTCCATACATACAAGTAATGAAAAGTTTGCAGTTTTGTTGAGACAAATGATCTTGTGCAAACTTTTGACTTTTGGCATTAAAGTAGACGAGAACTTTCTCCCACCAATTTCATCTTGAGCAAAAAGCGTTCTCCGTTTCATTTTCAGGCGAAATTGCTCCCATGAATGTTTCATCCGCACCCTTGAGAGGGCGCATCTCTTAACTGAAAAAGCCTCTCGGCAGGAATGTGTTGCAATTTCCCGAATAAAACGATACAAAACACGGTCTGATGAATTAATGAAGAGTTCCGCCTGGCCGCCTTTGCCCGAATTAAGCGCTCGGCCTGCGAAATTTATTTCTGCACTAATTTCGTTACGCAAAAGGTATGCAAACCCGCAAGGCCGGCCTAAATTACAGGCGCGGTGCTCGTGCGAGCCATTAGTGGGATTAAAAATGCGATTCTCTGCAAAGCCGGCGGCTCTCTGCAAATGCACGAGTGACGCGAGCCGTCTCGCGAAAAGCAATGGTTGTCTGCCCGGCCATTTGCCCGCTTCCACAAGGGTACGTTTTATATGCGGCTTGAGGGCTCGGCGGAACGGCATGGGGGTACCGCAAACCGACACAACCCTTGTTCTGAAAATTCGTGGTACGGCGTGGTAAATGGAAAAGGTTTTTTCAAAAGAAGTAATTTAACTTTGTAAATCCGCACAAATATTCTTTTGTTCTGAAAAATTTCTGCGAATAATGTGTAGTTTCGCTAAACTACGAAATATGAACATATTTTTTAAATTAGAATTTACTTTTCATCATTTTTACCAAATTCGTTTTTGAAATTATTAATTTCAAATTAATCAAATTCACCAGGACGCTTCAAAAAAATTCAAATTATGCCCCAATTCTAAGACTCAATCTAACAATATCCAAGCAGCAGGTTAAATTATAAATTAGAAAACACGGAACAAAATTGAAATATTAAAAATCAATTTCCATTTTTTGGCTCCATATTTTTTGTTATCAAAATGATCAATTTATCGCCTTGTTATCAAAGAAAACTGCATATTTGTCAAAAACTCCATCGTATTTTAGGCACAGCTGGAGTGTCCCTGAAATATTATCTGGCTTTAAAAGCCAGACCAGAACTGCAGGAATTGTAAGCGGCGATAACAGTTCTTTGACGTGTCGCGCCGTTTGTGACACAAAATGTTGCGGATGGTTATTATTTTTTCCATGTTCCTCTTTTTCGAAAACACGCTGTCGAAATGCAAATATGTCAGCATATATGTGAATGGCCAACTCGAGTTAACGGACATGACGCGATGGGGATTGCAATTAGAACGAGCGCGTACTTGCGAAAGAACCAAGAGTATAACAGCAGCCATACAAAATGTTTGTTTGAGCGGCCGTGCGACTGCTCCGAATGTGCCGCACATAAATTTCGCCCCATCAAAAGGGAATTTATGTTAGGAAAGAGTGGATCAAGTCTCGCGCTGGGAGATGGAAAGAGGCATCATTTGGATTCCAAACACCACAAGGGAGGGAAACGAAATCTAACTTGATGGCAGGAAAAAAGTAGAGCGCAATAACTCGGTTGTTTTAGTTTCCGCCGCAGTGGATTCAATCAAATCAAGCATTGTTAACTTTGGCCAAGAAAAAGGCTCTGGAATTTGGATTAAAAAGTCGATAAAATCTGGAGAAGAAAAAAATCTGAAGAAAAAAAAGTGAATAATTCAATTTTTTTTTCTCCAAACAAGTCAACTAGTGCAAACAATTAATCTCGATAAATGCAACTAAATGGAGATAACCAATCAAAGAATGAATTTTTTGTGGTTTTTTTCTTTTTGGGAATAACTTGCGGTCTTTCAAAATTACCAAATTTTCAGTCAGTGAAAAAATTTCAAGGGTCATTTTTAGGTTAAAATTTTTTTCCCTAGAATACTTCGAATGTTAAAATGTTCTCTCCAATGACCCCCTATCGATTCTGCCCAACCGAAAAAGTCTTTTTCTCGTTGAAAGCAAATTATGTATGAATTTATGACAAGCGGAACAAAACCACCTTCAGCGCGCACATTCATAATGGTTTTTATCGGCAATCAAGGCGAACTCCGTCCTCCACTTTTTGCCACACGCGCCGCAACCAAGTGTAATTAATTAAACCCGCAAGCTCTGCCGAAAACAATATCGGGCCGCACAAACAGAATGGGTAAAATTGTGCGAGTCATCAACTTTTTTCCACATGAATTTTTCTCTCTGCGATAATTCGGCAGACAAAAGCAGATTTTAAAAAGTCACCTGTCGGCACTCGCAGCCAGATTGCCACGCATTCATCAAAGGATTTTGCGCCGAGTGCTTGCAAAAAAAAAATTCATCAACAAACCGCCAAGCTCAAAAAGCCGTGCATTTTGCCGCAGCCAACTTTGCGTGCTTAACAAGGTAATGCGCCAAAACACGAGGCGGCCTTCCCAGAAACAGGGAGTGTGCGCGAGTGCCTCTTTGTTTTCCAATTTTCCGCACCGGATTTGTTTCCTCGTGAAATTCGTCAAAGAGTTTTTTCTTTTTGCCCGATTATTAATTTAATTTGCAAAGGAGTTTTAATTTTCACTGAAATAATGGGGAAAAATCACATAGAAAAAACACAACAACATCGCATTTTTCTAGCGTTCAAAGTGAAAAGTAATAAAAAAAGGCACCATCGGCATTTTTATGTGAGAACCGACGGACTGCGGAGCAAAAACGACAGCTATACGTATCGAGCGGGCTTGTGACAGCAAAAAACTCTTGGCGAAAAGTGGCGAAAGCTCGTTGCGTCGCTCAAGCACATTTCGAAAAGAAAAAATGGCGAGACGCTTTCAGAGGCGCATCGTTTTGATTAGCAAGTGGGTTTTTGAGTTGGCCTCGAAGCAAGCGAGCTCCTTTGTTGAAAAAAATCACACGCCGGATAAAAGAAACCCGTCTCAGCAGAAAAAAAACCAAAGACCTCCGTCGCCGAGAAAATTTCTTCGTTTAAATTAACTTTGTGTGGAAATCGATTATTGGGTGCTTGAGAGATTAAATTTAGTGGCTGGAACGAATCTGAACAGCTCGGGGCCCTGCGGAGAAACGCGCTCTTGGTCTGCTGTTGCTGACGGGGATCAATTTTTGCGCGGTTGTGCAAGTGAACGAATAGATTTATGTATTTGTGCGGTGGCAAGTGTTGCCAATGGGGCGTCGCAGCTTTAGAGTTGAGCACCCGGACTCCACTTGAGGGGCTTCTCAGGCCTCATTTTAAGGCCTTCAAGTGCCCGGCCGGCCATTAGACTGACCGGCCAAACAACACAATTGCATGCTGTGTGTTTGTGGATCTGCATATAATAGAGACGAGTGTGCTCAGTATTATTTGCAAGAGGTGTTTCGCAAATAACAACGGTCGCTTTAGTCCCCGGACGGCCAATGAACTTATGTTAGTGTCAGTTTACCAGAAAACAACTACACTAGAGGCACAAACGCAATGCATTAGTTAAGCAATACGTGCAGGAGAGTTTAGATTAATTGAGAGCATTTTTTGTTTTTTCTAAAATAATTTTAAGCAGATTTCAACAGAGCTAAATAAAATGACAGTTGGTGAACTTGGAAAATCCATGCATGAGAAACAAACTTGGTGTTTGTGTCTCGTTAAATAACAATCAAATGGGAGAAAAAACTGAAAAAAAGCTATATTGAACGATATTTTACAAAGTAGTTGGAAAGAATCATTAGCGGAGATTAATAGAGCTGTCCATGAAGGAAAATTGTCACGTGCAAAAAATAAAAAAAGTCTTTTATTTCAAAACAATTATCTAACAATAAGATGACGAAAATGCCAATTGAAAATTATTTATAAGAGCTCGCAAATGGAAAAAATCAATGAGATATTTATAATTTTTATTGATTGAAGATCGTGGAAAATGATATGAGCCACTTGCTATAAAGTCATTACGCGCGATCACAGATGCAAATCCCCGAATCTGTCGAGCTAATATTAAAGCTGCCAACAATGAATCATTTCCCAGCGCCGATATTGAGGTCAGCTATCTCTCGAAATCTCTCTCTCATGATGACGACCAAGCAGCCGACGGTGTGTTTCTATGGAAACTGCTGCCAGAGCTAGCAATCCCCGACCACGCCACCCTCTCCCTCAACCCTTTCGCCATCAATCAATGAACCTCCCCTGCGCGAAAAGGTCACCCGCAGGTCACCTGGCTCGCCGAGACGAGGCGGCGCCACAGCAGACGAAAATAGAAGAAGGGATGCTCTACGAGACGAATAATGGTGGGGCTAAAAGTGAATGAAATACAAGAAGGGCGTCGGTATATAAAAAGGCGGACCATGAAAATGCAGATTTGTAAATAAATTGGTTTGTTGAAAAAAATCTAGAAATAATACAAAGCATTACTGATTAGAAAATCAAATTTGGTTTAATGTTCATAAAATTCAAATCAAATATTTAAACTCTTGAGAAGAAATTTTATTTTCCTGCTTCTCACGAGTTGAGCAGAAGTTGTGAAGGAAACGTCACGCGCAGAGAAAGTCTAAATTCAATTTGCCAACCTTCCGGAACATAAAAACAAAGTGCAATTCTTATTGGGTCACGCGGGGATGCCGATTCGCATTCGAGTATAAAAGGAACTGAATCGTTCCTGCGAGAGGGAGGCCAAACAACCCATTAATTAAAACGTTTGGCAAATAGCTCCCGACTGACCGATCGAAAAATTATATTGCTCTAGTATGGCGGAGGCTAATTAACTCCGATTTGGCAGCAGAGATTTGAAAGCAGACGAGCTAGACTAAAGTATTGATTTATTTGTGTGGCCAAAAAAGTTTTCATCCCGCACCTATTATTCGGAGTGCTTTTGTTCCACTCGTTTTGTGTGGTGGGATTAAAAACGGAGTGAGGGAAATGCTCCTTTTGTTATTTCCACGTGCGTGGATAAATTCGGAGGGTGGGGAAAAAAATTGAACGAGGCTTTGGACTTTGAAATAGGCAAACTTTTTTCCTGGTGATTATTATTGCGCTGCTGATCATTAAAGTCGCTGGAGCAAACTTTAATATCGGCAGCGAGTGTGAGAATTTAACGAGAGCACTCATCGCACCCCACCACTTGGAATGGAAATCTTGTGTTCTTATTTGTTGTAAAATGTAAATGTAGAAGGGGCTGCGCGCCGTACTCGCAATTGGATTATATTTTGCTGGGGCGCTTGAGCCGCAGATGCTTTTCATCGCAAAAATGCGGCAAAATTGGGAAATTTCGCACAATTTTATCCCACGATGATTTTGTGCCCGCTTGTATTGATTTGTCAGCGGCAACCTCATTCTGCAGCACTGTTGCTGCATCTGATTAGAGCGCTAATTGAGTTATTAAATACGCGAATCGCTGCAAAAACGGCGGTGGCAACTCATTTGCATAAGCCAGCACAGCTCGCTCGCCATTTTCTCGCTGCTCGAAGCTCAAATAGCGTATATAATTGTGGAGCGATGAATTATGGCTATGCAAGCGACGGCAAAATTTGTGTTCTCGCAGCACTTCTTGCAGTTCGTGATTGCGCGACTGAAACTTTATGGCCGGTTTGCAGTTGAGCTAGAGATGTGAGGAATTTTAGTGTTTGGAAGTAATAAACTTTACAGTTTGAAAGTTTGTTACATTAAAATATAAGCATTAAGACTCACAGATTTACAATGAATGTATTTAAAATAAAATGAATAATATTTAAACTAACATTCCTAATTCAGCGGGAGGATTCAAAAGAATTTTCAAATTTTTTTTTTTCAAAAATTCAAATCAGACAAGCTAATAGTCTGAAAGCTAGGCTGCAAATTTTCTTCCAATATGATTTTATATTTTATTATTGTTTAAATTTATTGAACTTTTATAAATTTGCGCATAGAGATTGTATTAATAATTTTACAGCGCTATTGATACTAGCGTAAGTTAAAGCCCGATCATATGAATAAAAATTGAGATTGGTCAGAGCTCAAATTGTAAATGACAAAAAGAGCACTTGGCATTGATCAACCAACCCCTTTTTATTGTTCGTGCCCGCTCAGCATTCCGTCAACGTGACGTCGGCGAATTCCGTTCAATAGGAAGACTCGGCTGGAATAATAATAATAAAAAAAATATGTGCTATTGACTCTCTAGCAGCGGTGCGCGCCGGCTGATTGATTTTCATTGCACCTGCCGACGCGGATATGAATGTCTGCCGCATTGAATTGAGCCCTTTCTTTTCCTTTGTGTACTGCACAAGATATTGGATTGTGCTGGTGACGCCATCTTTGCAATAAATTACGCCTCCTACTTGATCATACCGTCAGGGTCGCGTGTGCGGAGAATTGAGGTGTTGCCAAAAAGCCCCTCTAGATTGCCCACTTTCGAGATACATGAGTTGCTCTATGCTGTGTGCATACAAATGAATTTAATACCAACATACTTGAAATTGAATGTATACAATTATACATGTTTTAATTGAATATTGTAGTAGTTCATTTATAGAAATTGTTTTATAAACATTATTTTATTTTATCACATAAATAGGCATAGCGATCCAAAATCCTGGGTCAGGTTAGTCTTTAGGATCTCTCCTCATTATTTTTAATTATATTGTAATTTCAGCCTCAAAAGAAATGAAAACAGATTAGACTATCCATGAAAGGCTTCGCAAAACTTTTTGCAGCAAAAGTTGTGACTTAATCCTAGAATGTGATCAGCTTAACTTTAAATCTGAGCCTCTGCGTAAACTAGCCTGACACTAAGTTGATAAATTGAGCTTAGGAAAATGTGTAGACCAAAGTAGAGCGAATTGTTACTAGAATAAAAAAAATCAAATTTTCTACATCCAAAAGATGAATAATTTTGATATAATAATTTCAACTTGTATGTGAGACAAACACGGTCGTCTAGCGAAGCACCCTGGAATGTTTTGTAAAGCTTTTGAAATTTCCGCAAACGACGTCGTCTGCACCGAGTCGCAAAAGTTCATTTCCTGTGCTCTCTGCTCTGTGCAGGGAAAAAAAACACATTCAGGCAAATAGCAAAAATCCAGTGCCAGCAGCACGCGCTGCGAAGGAAAAAAAATGAACGGATCTATCTGGGCGGCCGTGCCGCAAAACAAACATCTCTGTGCGATTTCGTGTGACAGCGCCCGCGGGAAGGCGACACATAACGACGGCTGCTGACACAATTTTCTCAGCCAGGTGTGAACCCTTGAGTTGAGAGAAAGAGCGCCTGCCTTCTCGGCGCATAGTGAATATTAATCACCGCGCACAGCAAGATAATGGCGCGCCGGAGAGAAGCAAAAAAATGATCCTCTCGGGGGCGGCAAAAGAGGGGACGTCAGCAAATTGCTAATTAATTTTGCTCTAGTCATAACGAGGATGAGTTTTGACAGTGAATTTTCCGTTGGCATTTCGAATTTCGATTAGCAGGCAATTCAAATTTCCAGCGGGATGCAAAAAAAAAACTCATTCACAGCTGCAGCCGGTGAAGTGCTCAGTGCTGGTCTAATCGCATTGGGGCTTCAAAACAAGTGACGATACACATTAGCTCACGTAATATCAAGGGAGCGAGGCCCGTCCACTGCTGCAGCAGCTTATTAGCTGCAAATACCCAAGTGCGCCTCATTGTGGAGGTTCAAAAAACCCTCTGCAATGGGGCATACCTGTATTTGTTGCTAGCAAAATACTATTTTTTCAATTTAAAAGTTTCAGATGAAAAATATTTGTCCTTAACTTTACTTTTAATTATATTTATAATCTTGATGGTCCATGAATTATAACGATCCCAATGATATATCATTCAATTGTCGCTGGAGCAGCAGGTTTTGCTATAGGAAGCACGGATCAGTAGATAATTGAAAATGGAAATTGGCTCATCATTCTGTTCCGACGAGCAAGCCGATTAGAAATAATTCAGCTAATTCAAATTCTCCACGCACAAAAGCAGAATCAATTACACATTCCACCCTCTCACATTCAATTTATTCAAACCGAACTTCTAGTCTGCGATATTTCGCCAGCAAATTACTGCCAGCAGGGACCTTTCTGGCGCCGCGGAACAAAGTTTCCATTTCCCTTCCAGCGTTATCTTGATCAGTTTGCCACTTTAATCACGAGCGAGGCACACTTTAATGCGCACAGGAAATTATCCTGCAGCTTTATTACCCACAAATGCCTACACCGGCGTATGAAAAACTAAAAAAATAATAATAAAGCTTAAAGTTGAGCCTCGGCCAATGGAGCGCGGTATTAAAAATCCACTGGCCCTACAAAGCTCTGTGATGCAATAAACGCCAAAACAAACGCATATCATCTTAATGTTCGGCCAAAAGTGGACGAGTGCCAAAACTGCAGAGATGGTTCTGGGCCAAATTTGCCCTCAAAAAATTTGATCTCAATATGGAGGTTAATAACAATGTATAATCAAAGGTGCAAAATAGCAGCAAAATCTGAGACATAGATACAACCTTGGAAACAAAATTAGAGGTTTAAATTATGATAAAACTATGAAAAGATATTTTAAAAGATTAAATTTTGTTTTGCCTTCATGATTAATAAATTTGAAATATAAATCAAATTTAAATATTTCGTAACCAACCTTTTTTAAAATTTCTAAAAGGTAACTATAAGCGGGGAGGCTATCAAGCAATTTCCCTAGACGACCGCAATTTTCACTCGACATTGCAGAAGGAAGGGTACTTGCGGCTTAAGTGATGATTGCAGGATAAGACCTGCAGTTTGGCACAAATCGATGGCGCGGGCCTGCAGAAATTGTTCCGATCGCACCACTTTCCCCAACTTCACTATCAATTACACGGCGTGACGCCACCCAAGCAACAATTACAGAAGGTTCTGCGTCAGAAAAAGGATACGGCAGTTTCCATGGTTACCGCAGTGCAAAAAGGTGGAGGCAATGATGATGATGAGCGCACGACGGTGCTTCATTCCGGCTATAAAACAATTAGCTGCGAGAAATGCGACGGGCCGGGCCAAATGCCCTTTATGGCGACCGCGGCGTTAAGAATTCATTAGGCGCTGAAATCTTTGTGGATTGCACGTGAGAGGCACGGGACGCTTTTACAAAGTGGTTCCATAGAGATTTTAAAATTGTTCAAAGATGCTTTGCATGATAAGAGTGTGAACATATGAAAGAGCACCCTTTCTGGTCTCGCAATTTTAATTTTTTTCAACGCGCCTTTCTCATAAAAGTCAACAAGGCGTGCTCTTGTCATATGAAAGGAAAACAAAGCTTTAATTTAGAAATGAAAATTTTCGAAGAAACGACCGTTGGCGTAAATGTACTTTTAATAATAAAGTATAAATTACAACTTCGCATTATTTTTAAATGTAAACTATCAAATGAAGTCTTCAATTCGATAGTTAATAAAAATATCATTAAAAAAATAATGTTTTGTTGGTTAATTTGCAGTGTTCACATTCCTAGTTGGGAAACTTAGCGTTAATCAACACAAAACTGAATAGGAATGCAAATAGAGTTTGAAATCAGGTCGCATTTTTATAAGCAGAGAGAAAGAAAAGAACAAAAGAATCTTAACGATCTCTGTCTTGTCACTTGGCTCTTTCTCACTGGCTCTCCTGGAATGGAACACTCTTCTTTTAATTTTAAAAGACGCGAAATTAGAGCCTTTTCGCTCAAGACGGACGTCACAGTGAATAATTTAAAGTCTCAGCAGCAGCGAGTGGCACTCGAGTTGTGTCGCTTGAATTATTTAGCCGCTGTGAGACCGTGTGTCCTGGCGGACGAAATGCAACTTTTTTCACTCTAGCCTATAATTTTGTGAAATGCCCACGGGACCTAAAATCTGACGCACATCCAGCGTTGAGCCGCCGAATGTGTATAAGGAAAAATGTGTGTTGCTCTCTTATTTCTTGGCCTGTGTACACTAACACATTAGCCGTGCATGCACGAGCGTGTAGCCATGGAAACGGGATGGCGAATCGATTTTCTCTTGCGTTCACGTCTTTTTAACTCTGCATGGGACATATTGCAGAGAATCAAAAATGAAAATTTTAAATTAGAGCCGTTCAATTTTTCTTAACTTCTTTTGGAAATTATTTCAAATTTATTTTTAACCTTTGTCACTGCTAACAAAAAAGTTTCAAAAAGCTGAACAAGATTTTGACTTTTACGATTCTTTGTCGCCACTAAATATTTATGAGAACGAGGCAAAAGTTGTGACAAGAACGCCGGCGCTGGCACAATAAGGACTGATTTTCTTTCCACTTCACTGAAAACTTGCATATGCGTGTTGGTTGCTTGGCGCCAGTAACAATATTTTGAAGAGGATTTACACAATAGACACGCAACTCGATTTTAAATATAGCAAACACTGTACCAATAATCTTTCAAAACGTGAAAATAGGATTTGACGGCACGATTCACTGGATGTGAAAGGATTCGCGTGCACCAAGTGTAAAGAGCGAAAGTGAAATTCAGAAACACAATTGATTAGAGGAAGTCGATTCGTATTCTCTGATTTTCCCAAATATTGATTCTGTATAACAAATATGAGCAACTTCATTCATTTCGGATTACGGCTCCGGCCATTTGGAAAAGCGGTTCAAAACTGGCATTAATATTTCATGCCTGAATACCCGCTGTGCCATCTCGGAACTTATTGTTAATTTGACTACCCCAAAGCGGTTAAGAGAGAGCTTGTGGCGTTGAAGATAAGAAGGAAAACTAGAAATTTAGCACTCACCGGTTAGACGGAAATAAGCTCTGGTCCAATCTCTTCTCCTCCTGGAAAATGAATTGAATTAATCAAATGCAAAGAGTGGAGATTTTAAAATAATAGAAAATAGACAGATTTAATACTTCGATATTACGTTATTATGCATGTTACGCAAACCGCGCTACATTTGTGTCCAGCGGGTTGCATAACCAGTTTTTAATAGGCGCCCTTCATTTAAGAACCACGATTCAATGAAAGCAGTTCAATAATGAAAAATTCCTATTCTTTTTCACAGGATTCTTATCATGGGACACGGACGTGTGCCACGTCGACTTAGAAAAGGAGCTAATTCATCTAGCTGCGCAAAAACCTGACGGAGAAGAGTCGAAGAATGGTAGGAGTAAAATTGTTAAAGTCAATTTTTACAGAACAATTTTAATTAGGGGAGCGACTAATTCAGTTTGCTTCCGAGAGCCTAGTGACTGAAGTTTTGATTCAACCACAGACAACCACATTAATACAATGTGCCAGGAATTTGTTGTCAAGTTTCACAAGGCACAGGCACATCATTCACGCCGGGTATACATTTGCTGGAAATGGTTCCTGGGCACTTCAAGTATATTTTATATTAACTATAAGAAATAACATTGAAAAATATAAAACAATTTATTTATTCTAGGACGGAACCTTTTCGCTTTTGGATTTTTTGGATGCTTTGCGAGAGCCCGAGCCGCAGAGGGTTATCAGAGCTTACGAAAACAACGTTTCTATCGACATACAGTGCTCAGCTGAGGGCGAATGGAGCACTGCCAAAATCTCCAAAGAACCTGGAACCAAGGGTTGCATAGTTAGGGTTAACCCTGACGATAAGATGACCGCAGGAAGCCCAGGCATAACCCAGTTTGTTGAGTACATCTCAAAATTTTTGACTCCAGCCGGCATAGAAGAGTTGCTTGAGCCTTCAGACGTGGTTGGGAACATCCGATTCAGTCACCCAACCCTCTACGTCTTTCCCGGAGGACAAGGTGACGCTGCCCTTTTCGGCATCAATGGCTTCAACATGCTGGTGGACGGCGGATACAGCCGAAAATCGTGCTTTTGGGATTTCACAAGGCACCTCGATAGACTAGACGCTGTGATGGTCACAAGAATTAACAACAGCAATATTGGAGGAATCGCCTCCGTGTTAAAAAGGAAAACTCTTGGATACGTATATCCCCAAATCGGGCACTTCTTTTGCAACATGCTGGAGCGCAGGTCGCTTCCCTCGCCCGACGGTGATAAAGACAGAGATCCTCTTCTGCTTGATCTGCTTGAAGAGGGGCATTCGCTCATCTCAAACCTTCGCACGCTTGAATTAAAGCCACACCCCTGCTACAGGGAATCTGTGATTGATCCAATTAATTTGTACCACAAAGTTGGTCACGGGAAATTGGATATGTATGTACTAAGCCCTGCTAAAGACTCAAAAGAAGTCAAAGAGTTCCTTGCTAAATGGTCAACTAACGACCAAAAATTATTTACATCGAGAACTTCAAAGCTGGATTTTCAATTTCCACTTTACAATCAAACTTCCATCTGCGCACTTTTGGTGTGGCAGCCTGCAAATCCGACTGACACGATCACTAGGATTTTGTTTCCTGGAAGTACACCACAACACAAAATTTTTGAGGGCTTAGAAAAAATCAAGCATTTAGAATTTTTGAAGTATCCGACGTGCACAGCAAAGTCAATGGCAGTAACAACAACAAAAACCAAATCCAAAATCTTGGAAAAACCAGTAATTGAAAGCAAATCCAGAAAAATTTTGCAGCAAATTGAAAAGCCAATTCCTGCGGAATCAAAATCAAAGCAACTTGAAGCAGAAAAAAATATTAAAAATCACTTGGCCGCACAGAAGTCAGACAAAAGGTCAGTGGGAAAATCTGAAGACAAAAAAGACTCGCCACCGACTCCAAAGAAAACAGCAGAAGGAAAGCCAAGAGTGGAAAAAATAAAGAGGGCAAAATCACCGACACCTACTCCTGCAAAGAGCGACAAAGAAGCCAATAACAGAAAGGTACTTGAATCAAAAATAGAAAGAACTAAAGCACCGGCAGTCAAATCGGCATCAAAACGTGATCCACCAAAGGAAGTAAAAACTGTTGCTGAAAAGAAAGCTCCGATCAAAAAAATTAAGCCACCTACTGCAGCAAAACCTTCACCACCTGTTTCACCCAAGAAGCAACTGAAACCAAAATCTAGTCCAAAAAAGATTATTAAGAAAGATGTGAAAACCAGTGTTAAGAAAATTGAAAGAGTAAAAACCAAGGAATCAAACACATCTGCTGTGTCTGAGAAACCGACAGAGACGAAGGTTTCAAAAGAAGTAGTTGCAACACACCACGTTGAAATTGAGGCAGCTGATGACGTTCTCACAGCAACAATTGTCAAAGATTCTGAGGCTATAGATGATGCCCAAGCGGAGACTGCAGAGACTGAAGTCCCCAGCGGTCTAGAGAGTCAAGCAGAAGATGTGACTGAGGAAGATATTTTGTCTGAGAAGCAGGGTGATGCAGAAGAAAAAGTTTCAGAGACTGATGGAGACGTTGATACTCAAATAGACGAAGAATTAATTACAGACGACGGGGAGAATAAACATATCCGAGATGAGGAGGAATCTGAAAAGGAGAGAGCTAAGAAGGACGCTGAAACAGCTGAGACAGACAAAAACGAATATGATAATGTCGAGGAAAGTACAGAAAAAGAAGAGAAACCAGAGGAAGAGATTGAAGTTGAGGTAGAGGCGCAGATTGAGGTACATGAAGAAATACAAGCCACACCTGAGGATCAAAGTGCGGACGAGGAAAAGGAGACAGAGGTTGAGGAAGTGATCGAAATTGAGGAAGAAAAGAGCAATGAACTAGGAATGGAACCGAAAGCAGAAGAGAAAGTTCATAAAACTGAAGATACCAAGACAAATGCAGCAGAAGCTGCTTCTGCAGAAGAAAAGCCAATGCAAATCGATGAAGATGAGCAAATTCAAAACAAAGAAATTGTGTCGGAAAGCATCGCCAATGCTGTGGAGCAGCTTGATGCACAGCAAGTTATTCTAGATACGAAGGAGAGCGAACTGAAAGAAGTTCCAGGCATTGAGGTCTCCAAAGTGACTGCGACGTACGGTACCGAGAACGCAGATGAAGCAGTAACCGACCAAGAAGTCGGAGATTCTGAAATTTTGGGCAATGAAACTGAACAAAAAGTTAGCAGCGATGTTTTAGAAGAAAATGTGGATTTCCCAGATGAAGGAAAAAAAGACCTGACTTTTGTTGAAACTGGAAAAAAATCATCCCCACCAGACGACGTGTCTGTGGAAAAACAAACACAACCTGAAAACATAGATCATTCGGAACCAGCGGAAGAAACAACATCTGATAAAAAGGATTATGCAGAAGAACTGTGCAATGTAGTTCAAACTTTTGAAATACAGGCAAATTCCGAAAATATCGAACGCGAGGGAAATAAAATAAGCGAGGAAACAAAACAAAAAATTGAAGGAGAGGTGAAGGAAATAATTACGTCAGCGCAATCAAAGATAGCAGAGGATGATGCCGTTATGGACAAAATGAACGATTCCGACATTCATCAATCTAGTCCAGACAAAGATGTTATTGCATTAGATGGTCAAGCTGACACATCAACTGATAAACAAAAAGAAGAATCTCCTCAGGAGGACAAAAAAGAAATTAAACCTGAGGAGGGGACGACAACAAAAAGCCATCCCGATGAAAAGCTATCTGCAATGGAAACTTCAGCAACCACAGCTCCGTCTATGCCAGAAGATGAGAAAATAGATGATAAAATTATTTTAGACGAGATTAAAGAGGAGAAGTTGGAAATAGAGAGAGCTGAAATCGCCGACCAAAAAGAAATTGCAGCTCCAATCATTGAGCCACTAAAAGCAATAAAACTAGAACAAGCACAATTGCAGCATCACAGGGATCTTGTTAAAACTCCAGACGAGGTTGCTGATTTGCCCATGCACGAGGAGGTTGACGCTTTGATGTACGAGAGCGTGGACGATAAGAAATTGGTCCAGGAAGAGAATAAAACGGTGCAAAATGTGGATGCTTCTCCAAAAATAAGTCCAGAGTTAATTGAAGAAGTTCAGATCAAAAAAACCGATATGGGCAACTTGCCACAAACAGATATTGCTGGCAAATCTGTTGAGTGTGTTGACAAAACACTGAGGGGAGAGTCTGGAGAAGGTGACGGAGAAGAAGAAACTTTGGATTTAGATGTTAAAAAAGAAATAATTGGGGAAAAAGAAATGCAAAAGTCATGTCTTGACGAGAAGGAGGTTGATACTTCTTTGGAAGAAACAAAAGATAAACTTAAAACCTCCGAGGAGCAGACAGAGGAATGTCGACCAACAGAATTAGCAATTAAGGAAGAAGTTGACGCTGTACCTGTCGGTGAATACCACAAAATTGATGAGGGAATTGTAGAAGATGAAAAGAAGGATGCAGAGAAAAAAGCTTCAATTGAAATGGCATGCATTCTTAAAGTGTGCAAAATCCTTTATAATAAATATTGTCATTATTTCAGGAAAAAACTAGTGGTGTCGTAAAGGGAAGCGAATTGCCTTTCCAAACTGTTGATGAATGTGCTGTTGATGCCTCAGTAAGTGCCCAAATCGGAATTGAAATGAGTGAATTCGAAAAAGTTATAGATGAGGAGTATGGA
Organism: Neocloeon triangulifer; assembly: GCF_031216515.1. Classification (NCBI taxonomy): domain Eukaryota; kingdom Metazoa; phylum Arthropoda; class Insecta; order Ephemeroptera; family Baetidae; genus Neocloeon; species Neocloeon triangulifer. Next base: position 1,029,975 of record NW_026775555.1, on the reverse strand, counting down.
ATTAAAATAGAACAGGATTTTCAAGGTATGATGTCATTTAAATTTAGTGAAATAATTAAATAGTTTCTTTTTCACCCGCAGAAAAAAAGCCCGCCGTGCTCAAAGAAGCTTTTCACGCTGATGAAAAAGAGAAAGAATCACCAAAAAGTGACAAAGAGGACAGCTCCAACAATGAAAAAAGAGACGAGATGGAACAGGGAAAAAATATAGACGAGGAGTCAAGAAATAGAGACGCGTTTATAGCGGACATAGATGAAATTGGTTCAGAAGCTGTTGGACGACGGCTATCACAAAGTGCGGAAGTAACGTCTACACAGGAAAAGCATGTTCTAAATGATTGTGGTGAAATTAAAAAGACCGTAGATGAGACAAAAGGAATTGAAGAAGAAATATCATCAAAACCTGAATTAGCATCTCCAAGCAGGTCACCAGGTGTTGATGCAATTTCTGATCAACACACAAGTCTTCCGCAATCACCACAACCTGAAATCATTCATGAGAGGGATGAAAAGACACCATCACCAGTTAAAGCTGCATCCCCTTGTCTTGAGACAAAAGAGCCATCAGATACGCCAACAACAATAGTACCCAATATTGATTTTGAAAAATCTAGGACATCTTCCCCAAAATTGACCGCTTCACGGCCTCAATCAGCAGAACCAGAGTCTAAAGAGCTTTTGAGCTCGCAGGTAACAGACCCACCTAAGCAAGCCAGTAAGGAAAGCTCTCGGCCAGAGTCCACAGAGCCTTCGTTTGATCCCACAGGACACACAGAGAGCGTAAAAGCAAGTAGCATTAATGACTTTACCATTGAGCAAGCTACAAAATTGGACTCAGCTACGCCACAACTAGAGACTACAACTGACTCGGTGATTTCAGTAAAACCGAACAAAATTGATGACCATGATTCGTCACAGCCTACTGGAGGTGCGATCGAGCCGGAAAGGGCTGAATCTGTAGAGCTTTTAAAAAGTTCTAATGAGCAATCACGACCTGAATCTTCCGAGCCAGCAAAAATTGAACAGAGTAATATAGGCGTAGAAGCCTCAGATCATAAGAGTATTGAAAGAACACATCCTTCAAGACCTGGATCTACTGATTTACAAAATGCAGCGGTTGTTCAAAAAGAAGAGTCGCGGCCTCCATCAAAGGAGCCCATCGAAGACAATATTAATGAATCATCGTTAACGAAATCTCCAGCCCCCGTGTTGGTGCAGCTGAAAGATGGGTCCCGATCGGAATCACCTCAGTCTCTAATGCTTTCTGGGGAACAAAAGAAATCAGATTCAGTGGTTTCAAAAGACACATCACGACCTGAGTCAGCAGCAGAGCCTGCAATCAAAGAGGTGACTCAAGGAGAAAAAGCCCTAAAATCAGATGAGCATTCAAGACCACAAACAGCAGAGGGGGAAAGAATTGACACTAAAAAGTCTAGTCCTGACCCGCAAGAAGCAGACGATATCATAAAGGAAATTTTAGATTCTGAAGTAAAATTAGCATTATTGACAGAAAAGATTCACGATGAAAAACTACTTCCCGATGGAACAATTTTAGATGATAGAATTAAAGAATTGGCAAAGTCGCCGTCTCCTGAACCAGAGTTAAGGGACATTGAGTTTGCGAAAGATGAAAAATCGCCATCACCAGCACCATCAATTAGTGAAGCAAAAGCATTGCTAAACGGAAAGCCACTTTCTGGATCGCCTTCACCGGTTCCACCTGTGGATACAGTTGAAAAGTTGCTATTAGAAGATGTGCCTACTGAAGATGACATTAAAAAAGAAATCAAAGAGACTTCCGATACAGAAGTTAAGCAAGATCACCATGATTTAAAGCTTTCTCAAGTTGAAGAAAAAGTAATTACAAGCATTGAAAATTTTTCAAAGGAGAAATCTGTATCACCAGAAACCTTATTAAAACAATCGATTCCGGTCAACGAAGAAGTAAAAAGCCCTGCTGTACAGGAAGTGAAAGAAGTGGAGAAAACAGATGGCCCCGAGGCTGAAAAAGAGGCCGCATATAAGTCCAAATCTCCATCACCTCAACCATCATCACCAGGGACTACCTTAATAGATGTTGAGTCTGGAACGCCAGTTTCCAAACAATCAGTCAGTGTAGATGAGGAAATGGATACCCAACCCTCAACATTGCCTTGTAGACAGACAGAGTTGGAAAAAGACGCTCCATCTGATCGCACTGATACTGATGCCACAGTGATAGGAAAATCGTCTCCAGAGCAAATTGATGTAAATAAATCTTCACTATTGGATGAGACAAGTGGAAAGTCAAATGTGCCAAGTCCTACACTTTCACCATCTCCATCTGTCAATGCAGAACCAAAGCCTTGTTCACCAGAATTGAAAGAGGAGTCAAAGTCACCATCTCTTCAGGATGAGAAGTCTCCATCACCAGTTCCATCTCTTAAAGAGGAGCAAACGTCTCAATCGCCTGCTCCATCTCTTAAAGAAGAGACGAAATCTCCCTCACCATCTTCCAAAGCAGATTCAAAGTCACCTTCACCAGCTCCACCCATGAAAGACGAGCCAATTTCTCCCTCAAAAGCACCACTACTTATAGAAGAGGTAAGATCTTCATCAACATCTCACAAAGAGGAGCCCAAGTCTCCTTCACCAGCTCCATCTCTAAAGGAGGAGTTTCATTCTCCCTCACCAGCTCCATCCCTGAAAGAGGATGTGCAAAAGTCTCCCTCACCAGCTCCATCTCTGAAGGAGGAGGTTCAAAAGTCTCCCTCACCAGCTCCATCATTGAAGGACGAGTTGCTGAAGTCTCCTTCACCTACTCCATCTTCAAAGGAGGAGGTGCAAAAGTCTCCCTCACCAGCTCCATCTCTGAAGGAGGAGGTTCAAAAGTCTCCCTCACCAGCTCCATCTCTGAAGGAAGAGGTGCCAAAGTCTCCCTCACCAGCTCCATCTCTGAAGGATGAGCTGCAAAAGTCTCCCTCACCAGCTCCATCTCTGAAGGAGGAGGTGCAAAAGTCTCCTTCGCCAGCTCCATCTCTGAAGGAGGAGGTTCAAAAGTCTCCCTCACCAGCTCCATCATTGAAGGATGAGCTGCAAAAGTCTCCCTCACCAGCTCCATCTCTGAAGGAGGAGGTGCAAAAGTCTCCTTCGCCAGCTCCATCTCTGAAGGAGGAGGTGCAAAAGTCTCCTTCGCCAGCTCCATCTCTGAAGGATGAGCTGCAAAAATCTCCCTCACCAACTCCATCATTGAAGGACGAGTTGCTGAAGTCTCCTTCACCTACTCCATCTTCAAAGGAGGAGGTGCAAAAGTCTCCCTCACCAGCTTTATCTCTGAAGGAGGTGCAAACGTCTCCCTCACCAGCTCCATCTGAGAAGGATGAGGTGCAAAAGTCTCCCTCACCAGCTCCATCTCTGAAGGAGGAGGTGCCAAAGTCTCCCTCACCAGCTCCATCTCTGAAGGAGGAGGTTCAAAAGTCTCCCTCACCAGCTCCATCTCTGAAGGATGAGCTGCAAAAGTCTCCCTCTCCAGCTCCATCTCAGAAGGAGGAGATGCAAAAATCTCCCTCACCAGCTCCATCTCTGATGGATGAGGTGCAAAAGTCTCCCTCACTAGCTCCATCATTGAAGGAGGAGATGCAAAAGTCTACCATGCCAGCTCCATCCTCGAAGGAGGAGGTACAAAAGTCTCCAGTTCCATCCTCAAAAGAGGAGGTGCAAAAGTCTCCCTCACCAACTCTATCTCTCAAGGAGGAGCCAAAATCTCCCTCACCAGCTCGAATTTCGAAGGAGGAGATGCAAAAGTCTCCCTCTCCAGCTTCATCTCTGAAGGAAGAGGAGACAAAGTCTCCCTCACCAGCTCCATCCTCGAAGGAGGAGGTGCCAAAGTCTCCTTCACCAGCTTCATCTCTGAAGGAGGAGGAGGTGCAAAAGTCTCCCTCACCAGTTCCATCCTCAAAAGAGGAGGTGCAGTCTCCCTCACCAGTTCCATCCTCAAAAGAGGAGGTGCAAAAGTCTCCCTCACCAGTTTCATCCTCAAAAGAGGAGGTGCAAAAGTCTCCCTCACCTGCTCCATCACTAAAAGGCGAGGAGCAAAAATCTCCTTCGCCAGTTCCGTCTTTAAAAGAATCCCCCTCACCAATTCCAGGCAAGGTTTCAATTGAGTCATTGGAACAATATAAAACTGAAGGTCAAGTAAAGGTATCAGATAAATCGATAGAAATTCAAAATCAAAGTAAAACCCCCGCCGCTTTGCAAAGCGCAGAAAAAACACCTTCGCCGTCTGAGGTATCTGATCCAATCACAGCGAGTTACATTGAAATTATTAATAAATTGCAAAAAGACTCGTCTGAAAGTGGAGTATCTAAACCCACCATTGCACAAATTGAAGACCCTATGACAAGGTCTACATTATTTGATGAAGAAATTGACTCTAACGAAGTACCTGATTTTGCATCAAGCTCAGTGGGGTCGGATAACCTAGTGGGCCTTACAGATCAAGATAAAGCCACCAAAAAAAGTCACCACCGGCTCATGTTGACGGCAAGCAGCGAGGACGGAGGGGGCGAAACTGAATTTGACACCGCCCCATTGCTTTTAAAAGAAAAGGAAGAAAAATCTTCGACAGATTCTAGCTTGCAAGAGAAAGCAGCAATTTCACGTAGTCCTGTCCTTAGCACTGAGAAAACTGTCACATCAACCGGGGTAACAGTGGACAAATTCTCAGCACCAGAACCCACACAGGTAGAAAGGGAGAATCAAATTGAACTCGACCATTCCACTATCTTTGTGGCAGCGAAAGGCGATATTGACAGTGTTATAAGCTCAAGTAAAATTCATGAATCTGATTCATTTGGAATTGCAGAACGCGTTTCATCACCTGCATATGACAGTGATCACGATAATGTTCCTCCATCTCCTCACAGCGATATCAGTAGTGGTCAGATGTCTCGAGATCCTCATGTTTGGGACGACAACAGGTCGTCGTCTCGTCAGAGCGAGATAAGCGACAAAGACATTGCCTCACCGCCGTTTACATCATCCAAGCTGAAATTCGAAGTGGTACCATCGTCTGTGATGACAGGCTCCTTCTACGGAGGTTTGCCAGGAGACGAGGATTTTGCGCCGACTGAAGCTGTAGCCAAAGACGTCAAAGACACAAAGAATCAAATTGCAAAGATGGGTGATATCGCAGCCGCCACGGCAGGAGCTGTCGCAGAAACTTTGCCAGCAGCCGGCCCTTCAGTAGTCTCAGCGGTTAAACTGGACGAAAAGTCAGCTGCTGCTCAGAAGGACAAGGACCCAATCGAAAGTTGGGGTAAACCACTTGGTCTCCCGTCTCCCGCGCCTCCCGCTACAAATGACACAATTGGGAGCCAGCACGGTACTCCCAAAAAAGAAAAGCCCATTTCAGCATCAAAGAGAGTCATTGATAGGTCAAAGGCGAAATCTAACAAGGACGCGGTTGGCAAAAATAAAATTCCTACTAGCCCTATGTACTTCGATCTTACGTATGTGCCGCACCATGGAAACTCGAATTACTCGCAAGTAGAGTTCTTCAAAAACGTGCGAGCCAGGTACTACGTTTTCAGCGGCATCGAGCCGAGCAAGGAAGTTTACGACGCACTCTTGGAAGGGAAACAGTCGTGGGATGAAAAAGACTTAGGCAAGTTAAAAGAAATCAATATTCTTTTTTACAGAAAATATTAGAATAAAATGAATAATATATTAAATTAATAATTATTTCAAAATAGGCTTTGTTGTTAGTGTATTTGAATGGATAAAAAGTATAAATTGAAAGAAATAGTAATGATTAAAAGTTGAAAAACGTAATTTAATTAAATTAAAAATAAGGAAAGCCTGCGTTACCACTGAAATATTTGTATTACAATTTTTTTTTATTGAATAAGGGTTTAGCCTCAAATTTTAATTAATTTTTACTTATTATTTGTTTCAGAAGTGACCATCATCCCAACGTACGACACAGATACACTTGGCCAATGGGTGGCCGAGAACGAAGAAAGCATAGCCCTCAACAAGATCGACCTTTCACCTTCAGCCAGTAGATGCACCATTAACCTTCAGGATCATGAGACGAGCTGTTCAGCTTACCGCCTTGAGTTTTAATCGTATGTTGCGCCACACTCGGGTCAAACTTAACCTTAGGGCAAGTCGTCACTACATATTAGTGTCCCCATCACACTTTAATGTTCGTAAGATGCCTAACACAGTAATAATTCATTCACAAAGTTTTTCAAAAAAGTAAAATTGGAATAAAGCACCTTGCTTTGTAAGGAATTTCGAAATCGATAGAAAAAGCCTGCTGCCTATAACGAGAGAATATTTGCGTTTAGTGCGGTGGAAGGGATTATTTTTCGAGAATGCTGCACACGATGCATGTATGCAGAGAACTCGGTCAAATACTACAGTATAGGGGAACGTCTCTCGTGTTAAGACTGAAAAGGATTTGGTATTTTTCTCGCCTCTTTTTTAGTTCATCCACAAATATAAATGACGCCCTTATCCTCACACACTTTGGACTCTAAATAGTTTCTGCGGCAATTTTGTTCTGCTTCGTTTCCGAACCAAGCGTTTAACGCACTACTCTTGTTAGGTGTGTGTACTCTTTCCTAAATCTACGTAGAAGGTCATCAATTTTGTGCTCGATTGCTATAGCGACCGGGAAACGCAATGGCTGCGAGGTAATTTTTGCAGCACCGCATTTTCCGCGCCCATACTTGTCAAACAATCTGTAATACCTCAAAAGTGAGAGCATACAAATCGCGTATGGAAATTGTCGCATGAATTTGATCTCAACGCGCATCTTATTTTCCACATTATTCCGTCGCTAAAAAATTATCGAAAAGTTTTGAAACTATTACGATACGAAAAAGTCCACTTTTTAATGATGGTCCATTTACTTGAATATTGAACTTGTTAGAAACAATAATATATCATTATTTATTAAATGAAAAAAAAATTAAGACAATTTTGGATGTAATACAATTATCAGCAGACTTGTATTGAAAAATTTCACGCACTCTTTCCAAGTATTTCTTAAGGTGCGAGTAGTTTACACCAAATTTTAGTACATTTGCAGCAAGTTAAAGTCAAAATTATAATTTTTTCCGCATAAACATATTTTTGCTCGGCCAAAAAACTGAGCAGTAAAAGGGAAGTATTATGTTATGGATCCTCAGCTTCAATTTTGAAAAGATGAAAAAAATGTGATGAAAATTTTTCAAGATTTTTTTCATGTGAAAGCGGTGCAGTGCACTTTCCCAGCTTATATATAATCACACAGTAAGTTTCAGTGTTTTGCGTGAAATAAAGTAGTCTTCAATTTGTGCACTGCTTCTGAACTTAACAATTCGGGAGACCAAAAAAAATCGAAAACCATTCTTGATTATTGTGCGAGAGGAATCGAGTGAGTGAAATCGGAAAGGGCTACAATTTTGTATACAAAAACTGCAACTTTTTCTATTTGCAGTTCAGTTTTTCCAAGTGTGAGACATATTTGATTTCAAGGGATTAATCACTGCTAACGAAGGACATTTTTCACTACTTGTCCTTCATCAGTCAGAGAGGATATTATTTTGAAGGGAAAAAAGGCAGCCAGGGTGAACACGATGTGCGCGTCATAATCATAAAAGTAGGGTGAACAAAACGCGCGTAAGAATATAATACTTAAGTGTGTAACTGAATAAATATGAAAATGGATAAAAATAGCTCATCTACGATTGGCACTGTACGTGATAAATACATACTTAGTCCAGTTGATTCAAACTGTCCCCGTGAATAACTGTGACTTGCAATGATTTCATTTCCATCACATATTTAAAATAGAATTTATTTTCAGTGCAAGCATTGTAATATATTATAAAACTTCTGTAGGCCTAACTAATGTTTCAATTCTTAATAAAAAGAATGAGATTCTAAAGCTTCAGTTTCTAAAAAAAAAATATTTTGTGTGATAAAATTGGAATTATAATGTGAAAATTTAGTTTTTGGAAGTTGCATGCAGATATTTTTATGGAAAATACTAATTAATATTTGAATGGAAAGTGCCCTAGAAGGCACTTTGAGGCGCCCCGATATCCTGGTTATTGATTGTATCTAGAAATAATATAACATTCCCTATGTGCTTTCATTTAGTCTGGACTTAGTGAGAAAAGTGATTGATTTTTGCGGGACTACGTTAGAGAGATTCAAAGACAATTACAATGACGGGGAGCGATGTGATATTTCATTTGATGGTTGTTTGCCACTATGTAAAAGCCCATCGGTGCACAATAAAAGAAGCGAAACAATAGGTAGACATCAGAGTCGAATTGGTGCTAAAATATAAAATACACTAAAAGAAGTAAAAGAGAATGCCTTCCGGCGCTGGCCGAAGTAGAAAAATGACTTGATGGTTTTCAAACCGGCCGAGCGCCAGCTGATGTAGCGCGTTGCAAAATTTATCAACTTACTACTCACGAAAAAAAGAGTTAGAGCTCAAATTGCTTGGATCGGCTTTCTGTTGAGAACGTTCGGAGATTTGGCGGGAGCGAAAGAAAAACAGGTTTCGGAATGCACGATAAGTTAATGTTTTACGACAAAAAGAATTAAGTGCACGGAGTTCACACCTGCCCTTATATAAATTAAGTAGCAAGAGAACCTTATAAGCGTTTAAACCGAATGGAAAACAATGTTGCAAGTTTCCCTGCAAAACAAAAAATGTTAACTCTCGCTTGATTCCAAAATTAATTGTGTATTTCTTGTTAAATTTAAGACGAAAAAAAGTATGTGAAACACATTCTCTGTCATCTCTCATAAAATTATGTATGCTTTTCTGTGTAACTTAATGCATAATGTGTACTTTTCGCGAATTCTTGATATACATAATTATATCTTTCCTTGCAAAATTTCACCTTTAAGCAAAAAGTCACCTATACGTGCGCCGTGAATCAAGTAATTAAAATCTATTCCAACTATTCTATAATTATGACAAGTACAGATAATGAGAAAAAATATATAATTGCTTTCGATGCATTTGTCGTTAAAGAAAAATGCTAATTATATTGAATGTATAGCTACATAGTACTATGGGATAAAAGAAAGAGTAACTTAAAAAAAAATTTCTTTAGCAAAAAATTTACGCTAATTCCAAACTAGTCATTTCCCCGCTGCTTAATGGATTTGTATGGCTCAATCGAGAAGAACCCACTAATTCTACGATAATTTGTGTGATGTGAGACTTAAGCGATTAATTATATATTCATCAATAAATAAAACTGTAGTAACACATCCGCACAAAATGCTTTTCCTTTCTACAACCGTTCCAAAAAACCAGATTATTTTCTTACATAATATCTAAAACTTTACTTTTTTTAAATTTTTTAAACATTTTCTATTTATTTATTTATCGGCACAGTTAAGGTGCAAAAGACGAAACCCCCCAAGATTAATTTTTGCAGAAGCCGCGAGCGAGGGGTGGAGGCGCGCACGCCCGAGAACGTGGTGAAGGCAGGACAAAAGGGCGGGGTTCGTGAGGGGGCTCCTGTAATTTTTAGTAAAATTCAAAATTAAAAATAAAACTGTTGAATTAAATTCAAGGTTATTCATATTAAATTTTTCTTTACACTTTATTAATCTTGTGGATTTTTCATTGAATAAAAATGCTCGAATAAAATAATTTGTTTACAAAAAACTTGGAAATTTTTAATCAATGAAGTAGGTTGCATTTTAATGAGAGATACTCAATTTTATAAGCCCCAGATAGTATTTTTAAGAGGTTGCCATTCAACTCTAAATTGCTTGATTTGTGCCAAATTTGATATGTTTTAGTTATAGCTTGCATGCACAAAATAGTCCGAAAATTAAAATTCTGATACTTGAAATATAAACATTCCATAATGCAATAGAGAAACGATAATATAAAATGGAAATCTCACCAATTTTTTTGTCAAAGACGTCCATCTGGCTGTCGGTCACGGCTTCTCTAGAGTTGTTGTTGGGAAAAGCTGAGGGTGAAGATAGCAAGCGTTCTCGTACACTGTTTTTCCAAGGAGGCATCGCGGTCCGACCATTGATGCTGAAGCCAAAACCGCCCTTCAAGTTGACAAGCTCAGGCAGGATCTGTGGAAATAAACTAAAGAACTTCCAAAATTATTCTCACACTTTAAAGAAAAATCTAATAATGTGTTACCCAAACACTCTTAAACTATTTCACATGCACTACTTTAAACGTACTGAACTATTCTCAATATAGCACTTTTTTTCACTTTTAAAATTCTATTTTCACTATTTATAGTAACATTCATTTTACCTACTTTATCTAACAAGAAATTATATTTCAGTCCGTTTGTAGAACACTTAGCCAATTGATTTGGTCACATTTAATATTGTTTAATATTTCGTGTACAAAGCATTATCAATCAATATACTATCATTTTTTTTTCATGCGCCGTAGCTGCTCAATGCTTGTAATTTTTAATCCTTGCATTCATATTCTACGATACAAAAGAAATGGCCAGAAAATTTGATGATGGAATTTAAAAAAATTTGTATTTAGTTTGCTGCGCATTCAGAATCATTCATTAGCTTGTAAACAGAAACTTTCTGCATCATGCGGTCCTATTATAAATATCTTGCATTCGAACTTTGGAAAAGTTACAAGAGAACAATCATACATTTGATTCGGCCAGTTAAAATAACATATTTGTTTAGATTGTTTTTTGGTAAAAAAATAACCACTTGCACTTCACTCACTGTTCATGCAAAAGCCATCCTTAAAGTTCAAAGAAACATGCATTTAGTTTTAATAAGTTATTTGGCCATTTTTGAATAAAGAATTATTAAAGTGGAGTGGTTTGACATCCCGACAAACTTAAGCAGACATCCGCGGTACTGAGACTCACTTCCAGCTATTGTTCGGGGGCAGGGGCTCCCGGTTGCGCAACGTGGAAGGTGTTCGAGGAGGCAAGCCCGGCGTGACCAAAAGTACTGGACTACACAAGGGTGCCAACAACGAACCCAACCTCTTTCACGCCCATTGCCACACTCATGACAACTCAATCTCATGAGTGCACCACGTCGGCATCTGCAGTGGCATGTCCGAATTCTCCGCACCTCCCATGCAATCAGACACAGGACTTTAGTCGTAACCAAGCCCTTCGCCAATGCAAATCGTGTTCCCGCATGGCAAATGCAGAAGCTCAATGGGTGGTTGTGATGCCTCGGCATTATTCACACACAAGCCATTCAGACGACGCATTGCCAGCGGTGGCGGGCAACGTCCCCTGTTAGGGGCGGCCTTCAGCTGTTGTCCGCTCCGTTGGACCGGTATCTGTTGCGGGTGCAACCACTCCATTACAAAAAGATAATTGGCATAAGTGCAGTTGCTTGATTTATACATTTTTTGTAGTAATAATGACAAAATTCAACCAGCTGCCAATTCATTAACTTTAAATTTAAATGTATTATTCGACAGTGTATAATGCAAAATGAAAACATTGGGCTCTCAGGCAAAACTGGTAAAAGTGGGTGGAGGATGTTGCGCCTATCTGTGGCAAATGCACAACTCAATCTAGTCACTTTACTTGGCTTGATCGTCGCATGCAGAATAGATTTAAACCTACTTCAGGTCATAGGAGCTCCGTCTTCTGCAGGTTTCAAAACTTGACCAAGAGCCTGGCACTAGCGGTGTCTGCCAAGTCCTCAAACACTGTTGACGAGTGGCGTTTCTCTTCGACCTGATTGAATTTAATAATTCTAATTAAAATTCCAATTATAAAGAGCCGAGCATGCTGTTCTCATATATAATATAATAATCTTGAATGTAATAAGGCTTGCATTTATTTTAATGAGAACAATTTCTGAATTTGTTTTACGATTCAATGAGATTTTCTAATTAAATTAGAATTTAATTCATGAAAATTGTATCCTTTGAATTAGTTTGATTTAGGATTGATTGTGATTGATTTGTTTCAAGAGTTAAGGTGTGCGAGAGCGCTTCTATAAAATAAAAACGCAAAAAAAAAACTCCTATTGCACTGACCTAGCTCTCACTGCACTGCAACAACCTTGGGGAGATTTCGACTGGCCAACTGGCATTGGTTCACCTGATGTCCGAAGTTGGATTTCAAAATTGAAAATAAAACTTCGATCGTTGAATTAAATTCAAGGTTATTCATATTAAATTTTTCTTAACACTTTATAAATCTTGTGGATTCTTCATTCAATGAAAATGCTCGAATAATATTATTTCTTTAAAAAAAACTTGGAAACTGAAGTAGGTTGCATTTTTATGAGAGATACTCAATTTTATAAGCCCCAGATAGTATTTTTAAGTGGTTGCAATTCAACTCTAAATTGCTTGATTTGTGCCAAATTTGATATATTTTAGTTGAAGCTTGCATGCACAAAATAGTCGGAAAACTTAAATTCTGATACTTGAAATATAAACATTCCATAATGCAATAAAGAAACAATAATATAATATAAAATGGAAATCTCACCAAATTTTTTTTTCAAGACGTCCATCTGGCTGTTGGTCATGGCTTCTCCAGAGTTGTTGGGAAAAGCCGAGGGTGAAGATAGCAAGCGTCCTCGCACTCTGTTGTCCAAGGATTCATCGCGGTCCCACCATTGGTGCTGAAGCCAAAACCGCCCTTCAAGTTGACAAGCTCAGGCAGGATCTGTGGAAATAAACTAAAGAACTTCCAAAATTATTCTCACACTTTAAAGAAAAATCTAATAATGTGTTACCCAAACACTCTTAAACTATTTCACATGCACTACTTTAAACGTACTGAACTATTCTCAATATAGCACTTTTTTTCACTTTTAAAATTCTATTTTCACTATTTATAGTAACATTCATTTTACCTACTTTATCTAACAAGAAATTATATTTCAGTCCGTTTGTAGAACACTTAGCCAATTGATTTGGTCACATTTAATATTGTTTAATATTTCGTGTACAAAGCATTATCAATCAATATACTATCATTTTTTTTTCATGCGCCGTAGCTGCTCAATGCTTGTAATTTTTAATCCTTGCATTCATATTCTACGATACAAAAGAAATGGCCAGAAAATTTGATGATGGAATTTAAAAAAATTTGTATTTAGTTTGCTGCGCATTCAGAATCATTCATTAGCTTGTAAACAGAAACTTTCTGCATCATGCGGTCCTATTATAAATATCTTGCATTCGAACTTTGGAAAAGTTACAAGAGAACAATCATACATTTGATTCGGCCAGTTAAAATAACATATTTGTTTAGATTGTTTTTTGGTAAAAAAATAACCACTTGCACTTCACTCACTGTTCATGCAAAAGCCATCCTTAAAGTTCAAAGAAACATGCATTTAGTTTTAATAAGTTATTTGGCCATTTTTGAATAAAGAATTATTAAAGTGGAGTGGTTTGACATCCCGACAAACTTAAGCAGACATCCGCGGTACTGAGACTCACTTCCAGCTATTGTTCGGGGGCAGGGGCTCCCGGTTGCGCAACGTGGAAGGTGTTCGAGGAGGCAAGCCCGGCGTGACCAAAAGTACTGGACTACACAAGGGTGCCAACAACGAACCCAACCTCTTTCACGCCCATTGCCACACTCATGACAACTCAATCTCATGAGTGCACCACGTCGGCATCTGCAGTGGCATGTCCGAATTCTCCGCACCTCCCATGCAATCAGACACAGGACTTTAGTCGTAACCAAGCCCTTCGCCAATGCAAATCGTGTTCCCGCATGGCAAATGCAGAAGCTCAATGGGTGGTTGTGATGCCTCGGCATTATTCACACACAAGCCATTCAGACGACGCATTGCCAGCGGTGGCGGGCAACGTCCCCTGTTAGGGGCGGCCTTCAGCTGTTGTCCGCTCCGTTGGACCGGTATCTGTTGCGGGTGCAACCACTCCATTACAAAAAGATAATTGGCATAAGTGCAGTTGCTTGATTTATACATTTTTTGTAGTAATAATGACAAAATTCAACCAGCTGCCAATTCATTAACTTTAAATTTAAATGTATTATTCGACAGTGTATAATGCAAAATGAAAACATTGGGCTCTCAGGCAAAACTGGTAAAAGTGGGTGGAGGATGTTGCGCCTATCTGTGGCAAATGCACAACTCAATCTAGTCACTTTACTTGGCTTGATCGTCGCATGCAGAATAGATTTAAACCTACTTCAGGTCATAGGAGCTCCGTCTTCTGCAGGTTTCAAAACTTGACCAAGAGCCTGGCACTAGCGGTGTCTGCCAAGTCCTCAAACACTGTTGACGAGTGGCGTTTCTCTTCGACCTGATTGAATTTAATAATTCTAATTAAAATTCCAATTATAAAGAGCCGAGCATGCTGTTCTCATATATAATATAATAATCTTGAATGTAATAAGGCTTGCATTTATTTTAATGAGAACAATTTCTGAATTTGTTTTACGATTCAATGAGATTTTCTAATTAAATTAGAATTTAATTCATGAAAATTGTATCCTTTGAATTAGTTTGATTTAGGATTGATTGTGATTGATTTGTTTCAAGAGTTAAGGTGTGCGAGAGCGCTTCTATAAAATAAAAACGCAAAAAAAAAACTCCTATTGCACTGACCTAGCTCTCACTGCACTGCAACAACCTTGGGGAGATTTCGACTGGCCAACTGGCATTGGTTCACCTGATGTCCGAAGTTGGATTTCAAAATTGAAAATAAAACTTCGATCGTTGAATTAAATTCAAGGTTATTCATATTAAATTTTTCTTAACACTTTATAAATCTTGTGGATTCTTCATTCAATGAAAATGCTCGAATAATATTATTTCTTTAAAAAAAACTTGGAAACTGAAGTAGGTTGCATTTTTATGAGAGATACTCAATTTTATAAGCCCCAGATAGTATTTTTAAGTGGTTGCAATTCAACTCTAAATTGCTTGATTTGTGCCAAATTTGATATATTTTAGTTGAAGCTTGCATGCACAAAATAGTCGGAAAACTTAAATTCTGATACTTGAAATATAAACATTCCATAATGCAATAAAGAAACAATAATATAATATAAAATGGAAATCTCACCAAATTTTTTTTTCAAGACGTCCATCTGGCTGTTGGTCATGGCTTCTCCAGAGTTGTTGGGAAAAGCCGAGGGTGAAGATAGCAAGCGTCCTCGCACTCTGTTGTCCAAGGATTCATCGCGGTCCCACCATTGGTGCTGAAGCCAAAACCGCCCTTCAAGTTGACAAGCTCAGGCAGGATCTGTGGAAATAAACTAAAGAACTTCCAAAATTATTCTCACACTTTAAAGAAAAATCTAATAATGTGTTACCCAAACACTCTTAAACTATTTCACATGCACTACTTTAAACGTACTGAACTATTCTCAATATAGCACTTTTTTTCACTTTTAAAATTCTATTTTCACTATTTATAGTAACATTCATTTTACCTACTTTATCTAACAAGAAATTATATTTCAGTCCGTTTGTAGAACACTTAGCCAATTGATTTGGTCACATTTAATATTGTTTAATATTTCGTGTACAAAGCATTATCAATCAATATACTATCATTTTTTTTTCATGCGCCGTAGCTGCTCAATGCTTGTAATTTTTAATCCTTGCATTCATATTCTACGATACAAAAGAAATGGCCAGAAAATTTGATGATGGAATTTAAAAAAATTTGTATTTAGTTTGCTGCGCATTCAGAATCATTCATTAGCTTGTAAACAGAAACTTTCTGCATCATGCGGTCCTATTATAAATATCTTGCATTCGAACTTTGGAAAAGTTACAAGAGAACAATCATACATTTGATTCGGCCAGTTAAAATAACATATTTGTTTAGATTGTTTTTTGGTAAAAAAATAACCACTTGCACTTCACTCACTGTTCATGCAAAAGCCATCCTTAAAGTTCAAAGAAACATGCATTTAGTTTTAATAAGTTATTTGGCCATTTTTGAATAAAGAATTATTAAAGTGGAGTGGTTTGACATCCCGACAAACTTAAGCAGACATCCGCGGTACTGAGACTCACTTCCAGCTATTGTTCGGGGGCAGGGGCTCCCGGTTGCGCAACGTGGAAGGTGTTCGAGGAGGCAAGCCCGGCGTGACCAAAAGTACTGGACTACACAAGGGTGCCAACAACGAACCCAACCTCTTTCACGCCCATTGCCACACTCATGACAACTCAATCTCATGAGTGCACCACGTCGGCATCTGCAGTGGCATGTCCGAATTCTCCGCACCTCCCATGCAATCAGACACAGGACTTTAGTCGTAACCAAGCCCTTCGCCAATGCAAATCGTGTTCCCGCATGGCAAATGCAGAAGCTCAATGGGTGGTTGTGATGCCTCGGCATTATTCACACACAAGCCATTCAGACGACGCATTGCCAGCGGTGGCGGGCAACGTCCCCTGTTAGGGGCGGCCTTCAGCTGTTGTCCGCTCCGTTGGACCGGTATCTGTTGCGGGTGCAACCACTCCATTACAAAAAGATAATTGGCATAAGTGCAGTTGCTTGATTTATACATTTTTTGTAGTAATAATGACAAAATTCAACCAGCTGCCAATTCATTAACTTTAAATTTAAATGTATTATTCGACAGTGTATAATGCAAAATGAAAACATTGGGCTCTCAGGCAAAACTGGTAAAAGTGGGTGGAGGATGTTGCGCCTATCTGTGGCAAATGCACAACTCAATCTAGTCACTTTACTTGGCTTGATCGTCGCATGCAGAATAGATTTAAACCTACTTCAGGTCATAGGAGCTCCGTCTTCTGCAGGTTTCAAAACTTGACCAAGAGCCTGGCACTAGCGGTGTCTGCCAAGTCCTCAAACACTGTTGACGAGTGGCGTTTCTCTTCGACCTGATTGAATTTAATAATTCTAATTAAAATTCCAATTATAAAGAGCCGAGCATGCTGTTCTCATATATAATATAATAATCTTGAATGTAATAAGGCTTGCATTTATTTTAATGAGAACAATTTCTGAATTTGTTTTACGATTCAATGAGATTTTCTAATTAAATTAGAATTTAATTCATGAAAATTGTATCCTTTGAATTAGTTTGATTTAGGATTGATTGTGATTGATTTGTTTCAAGAGTTAAGGTGTGCGAGAGCGCTTCTATAAAATAAAAACGCAAAAAAAAAACTCCTATTGCACTGACCTAGCTCTCACTGCACTGCAACAACCTTGGGGAGATTTCGACTGGCCAACTGGCATTGGTTCACCTGATGTCCGAAGTTGGATTTCAAAATTGAAAATAAAACTTCGATCGTTGAATTAAATTCAAGGTTATTCATATTAAATTTTTCTTAACACTTTATAAATCTTGTGGATTCTTCATTCAATGAAAATGCTCGAATAATATTATTTCTTTAAAAAAAACTTGGAAACTGAAGTAGGTTGCATTTTTATGAGAGATACTCAATTTTATAAGCCCCAGATAGTATTTTTAAGTGGTTGCAATTCAACTCTAAATTGCTTGATTTGTGCCAAATTTGATATATTTTAGTTGAAGCTTGCATGCACAAAATAGTCGGAAAACTTAAATTCTGATACTTGAAATATAAACATTCCATAATGCAATAAAGAAACAATAATATAATATAAAATGGAAATCTCACCAAATTTTTTTTTCAAGACGTCCATCTGGCTGTTGGTCATGGCTTCTCCAGAGTTGTTGGGAAAAGCCGAGGGTGAAGATAGCAAGCGTCCTCGCACTCTGTTGTCCAAGGATTCATCGCGGTCCCACCATTGGTGCTGAAGCCAAAACCGCCCTTCAAGTTGACAAGCTCAGGCAGGATCTGTGGAAATAAACTAAAGAACTTCCAAAATTATTCTCACACTTTAAAGAAAAATCTAATAATGTGTTACCCAAACACTCTTAAACTATTTCACATGCACTACTTTAAACGTACTGAACTATTCTCAATATAGCACTTTTTTTCACTTTTAAAATTCTATTTTCACTATTTATAGTAACATTCATTTTACCTACTTTATCTAACAAGAAATTATATTTCAGTCCGTTTGTAGAACACTTAGCCAATTGATTTGGTCACATTTAATATTGTTTAATATTTCGTGTACAAAGCATTATCAATCAATATACTATCATTTTTTTTTCATGCGCCGTAGCTGCTCAATGCTTGTAATTTTTAATCCTTGCATTCATATTCTACGATACAAAAGAAATGGCCAGAAAATTTGATGATGGAATTTAAAAAAATTTGTATTTAGTTTGCTGCGCATTCAGAATCATTCATTAGCTTGTAAACAGAAACTTTCTGCATCATGCGGTCCTATTATAAATATCTTGCATTCGAACTTTGGAAAAGTTACAAGAGAACAATCATACATTTGATTCGGCCAGTTAAAATAACATATTTGTTTAGATTGTTTTTTGGTAAAAAAATAACCACTTGCACTTCACTCACTGTTCATGCAAAAGCCATCCTTAAAGTTCAAAGAAACATGCATTTAGTTTTAATAAGTTATTTGGCCATTTTTGAATAAAGAATTATTAAAGTGGAGTGGTTTGACATCCCGACAAACTTAAGCAGACATCCGCGGTACTGAGACTCACTTCCAGCTATTGTTCGGGGGCAGGGGCTCCCGGTTGCGCAACGTGGAAGGTGTTCGAGGAGGCAAGCCCGGCGTGACCAAAAGTACTGGACTACACAAGGGTGCCAACAACGAACCCAACCTCTTTCACGCCCATTGCCACACTCATGACAACTCAATCTCATGAGTGCACCACGTCGGCATCTGCAGTGGCATGTCCGAATTCTCCGCACCTCCCATGCAATCAGACACAGGACTTTAGTCGTAACCAAGCCCTTCGCCAATGCAAATCGTGTTCCCGCATGGCAAATGCAGAAGCTCAATGGGTGGTTGTGATGCCTCGGCATTATTCACACACAAGCCATTCAGACGACGCATTGCCAGCGGTGGCGGGCAACGTCCCCTGTTAGGGGCGGCCTTCAGCTGTTGTCCGCTCCGTTGGACCGGTATCTGTTGCGGGTGCAACCACTCCATTACAAAAAGATAATTGGCATAAGTGCAGTTGCTTGATTTATACATTTTTTGTAGTAATAATGACAAAATTCAACCAGCTGCCAATTCATTAACTTTAAATTTAAATGTATTATTCGACAGTGTATAATGCAAAATGAAAACATTGGGCTCTCAGGCAAAACTGGTAAAAGTGGGTGGAGGATGTTGCGCCTATCTGTGGCAAATGCACAACTCAATCTAGTCACTTTACTTGGCTTGATCGTCGCATGCAGAATAGATTTAAACCTACTTCAGGTCATAGGAGCTCCGTCTTCTGCAGGTTTCAAAACTTGACCAAGAGCCTGGCACTAGCGGTGTCTGCCAAGTCCTCAAACACTGTTGACGAGTGGCGTTTCTCTTCGACCTGATTGAATTTAATAATTCTAATTAAAATTCCAATTATAAAGAGCCGAGCATGCTGTTCTCATATATAATATAATAATCTTGAATGTAATAAGGCTTGCATTTATTTTAATGAGAACAATTTCTGAATTTGTTTTACGATTCAATGAGATTTTCTAATTAAATTAGAATTTAATTCATGAAAATTGTATCCTTTGAATTAGTTTGATTTAGGATTGATTGTGATTGATTTGTTTCAAGAGTTAAGGTGTGCGAGAGCGCTTCTATAAAATAAAAACGCAAAAAAAAAACTCCTATTGCACTGACCTAGCTCTCACTGCACTGCAACAACCTTGGGGAGATTTCGACTGGCCAACTGGCATTGGTTCACCTGATGTCCGAAGTTGGATTTCAAAATTGAAAATAAAACTTCGATCGTTGAATTAAATTCAAGGTTATTCATATTAAATTTTTCTTAACACTTTATAAATCTTGTGGATTCTTCATTCAATGAAAATGCTCGAATAATATTATTTCTTTAAAAAAAACTTGGAAACTGAAGTAGGTTGCATTTTTATGAGAGATACTCAATTTTATAAGCCCCAGATAGTATTTTTAAGTGGTTGCAATTCAACTCTAAATTGCTTGATTTGTGCCAAATTTGATATATTTTAGTTGAAGCTTGCATGCACAAAATAGTCGGAAAACTTAAATTCTGATACTTGAAATATAAACATTCCATAATGCAATAAAGAAACAATAATATAATATAAAATGGAAATCTCACCAAATTTTTTTTTCAAGACGTCCATCTGGCTGTTGGTCATGGCTTCTCCAGAGTTGTTGGGAAAAGCCGAGGGTGAAGATAGCAAGCGTCCTCGCACTCTGTTGTCCAAGGATTCATCGCGGTCCCACCATTGGTGCTGAAGCCAAAACCGCCCTTCAAGTTGACAAGCTCAGGCAGGATCTGTGGAAATAAACTAAAGAACTTCCAAAATTATTCTCACACTTTAAAGAAAAATCTAATAATGTGTTACCCAAACACTCTTAAACTATTTCACATGCACTACTTTAAACGTACTGAACTATTCTCAATATAGCACTTTTTTTCACTTTTAAAATTCTATTTTCACTATTTATAGTAACATTCATTTTACCTACTTTATCTAACAAGAAATTATATTTCAGTCCGTTTGTAGAACACTTAGCCAATTGATTTGGTCACATTTAATATTGTTTAATATTTCGTGTACAAAGCATTATCAATCAATATACTATCATTTTTTTTTCATGCGCCGTAGCTGCTCAATGCTTGTAATTTTTAATCCTTGCATTCATATTCTACGATACAAAAGAAATGGCCAGAAAATTTGATGATGGAATTTAAAAAAATTCGTATTTTTTAGTTTGCTGCGCATTCAGAATCATTCATTAGCTTGTAAACAGAAACTTTCTGCATCATGCGGTCCTATTATAAATATCTTGCATTCGAACTTTGGAAAAGTTACAAGAGAACAATCATACATTTGATTCGGCCAGTTAAAATAACATATTTGTTTAGATTGTTTTTTGGTAAAAAAATAACCACTTGCACTTCACTCACTGTTCATGCAAAAGCCATCCTTAAAGTTCAAAGAAACATGCATTTAGTTTTAATAAGTTATTTGGCCATTTTTGAATAAAGAATTATTAAAGTGGAGTGGTTTGACATCCCGACAAACTTAAGCAGACATCCGCGGTACTGAGACTCACTTCCAGCTATTGTTCGGGGGCAGGGGCTCCCGGTTGCGCAACGTGGAAGGTGTTCGAGGAGGCAAGCCCGGCGTGACCAAAAGTACTGGACTACACAAGGGTGCCAACAACGAACCCAACCTCTTTCACGCCCATTGCCACACTCATGACAACTCAATCTCATGAGTGCACCACGTCGGCATCTGCAGTGGCATGTCCGAATTCTCCGCACCTCCCATGCAATCAGACACAGGACTTTAGTCGTAACCAAGCCCTTCGCCAATGCAAATCGTGTTCCCGCATGGCAAATGCAGAAGCTCAATGGGTGGTTGTGATGCCTCGGCATTATTCACACACAAGCCATTCAGACGACGCATTGCCAGCGGTGGCGGGCAACGTCCCCTGTTAGGGGCGGCCTTCAGCTGTTGTCCGCTCCGTTGGACCGGTATCTGTTGCGGGTGCAACCACTCCATTACAAAAAGATAATTGGCATAAGTGCAGTTGCTTGATTTATACATTTTTTGTAGTAATAATGACAAAATTCAACCAGCTGCCAATTCATTAACTTTAAATTTAAATGTATTATTCGACAGTGTATAATGCAAAATGAAAACATTGGGCTCTCAGGCAAAACTGGTAAAAGTGGGTGGAGGATGTTGCGCCTATCTGTGGCAAATGCACAACTCAATCTAGTCACTTTACTTGGCTTGATCGTCGCATGCAGAATAGATTTAAACCTACTTCAGGTCATAGGAGCTCCGTCTTCTGCAGGTTTCAAAACTTGACCAAGAGCCTGGCACTAGCGGTGTCTGCCAAGTCCTCAAACACTGTTGACGAGTGGCGTTTCTCTTCGACCTGATTGAATTTAATAATTCTAATTAAAATTCCAATTATAAAGAGCCGAGCATGCTGTTCTCATATATAATATAATAATCTTGAATGTAATAAGGCTTGCATTTATTTTAATGAGAACAATTTCTGAATTTGTTTTACGATTCAATGAGATTTTCTAATTAAATTAGAATTTAATTCATGAAAATTGTATCCTTTGAATTAGTTTGATTTAGGATTGATTGTGATTGATTTGTTTCAAGAGTTAAGGTGTGCGAGAGCGCTTCTATAAAATAAAAACGCAAAAAAAAAACTCCTATTGCACTGACCTAGCTCTCACTGCACTGCAACAACCTTGGGGAGATTTCGACTGGCCAACTGGCATTGGTTCACCTGATGTCCGAAGTTGGATTTCAAAATTGAAAATAAAACTTCGATCGTTGAATTAAATTCAAGGTTATTCATATTAAATTTTTCTTAACACTTTATAAATCTTGTGGATTCTTCATTCAATGAAAATGCTCGAATAATATTATTTCTTTAAAAAAAACTTGGAAACTGAAGTAGGTTGCATTTTTATGAGAGATACTCAATTTTATAAGCCCCAGATAGTATTTTTAAGTGGTTGCAATTCAACTCTAAATTGCTTGATTTGTGCCAAATTTGATATATTTTAGTTGAAGCTTGCATGCACAAAATAGTCGGAAAACTTAAATTCTGATACTTGAAATATAAACATTCCATAATGCAATAAAGAAACAATAATATAATATAAAATGGAAATCTCACCAAATTTTTTTTTCAAGACGTCCATCTGGCTGTTGGTCATGGCTTCTCCAGAGTTGTTGGGAAAAGCCGAGGGTGAAGATAGCAAGCGTCCTCGCACTCTGTTGTCCAAGGATTCATCGCGGTCCCACCATTGGTGCTGAAGCCAAAACCGCCCTTCAAGTTGACAAGCTCAGGCAGGATCTGTGGAAATAAACTAAAGAACTTCCAAAATTATTCTCACACTTTAAAGAAAAATCTAATAATGTGTTACCCAAACACTCTTAAACTATTTCACATGCACTACTTTAAACGTACTGAACTATTCTCAATATAGCACTTTTTTTCACTTTTAAAATTCTATTTTCACTATTTATAGTAACATTCATTTTACCTACTTTATCTAACAAGAAATTATATTTCAGTCCGTTTGTAGAACACTTAGCCAATTGATTTGGTCACATTTAATATTGTTTAATATTTCGTGTACAAAGCATTATCAATCAATATACTATCATTTTTTTTTCATGCGCCGTAGCTGCTCAATGCTTGTAATTTTTAATCCTTGCATTCATATTCTACGATACAAAAGAAATGGCCAGAAAATTTGATGATGGAATTTAAAAAAATTTGTATTTAGTTTGCTGCGCATTCAGAATCATTCATTAGCTTGTAAACAGAAACTTTCTGCATCATGCGGTCCTATTATAAATATCTTGCATTCGAACTTTGGAAAAGTTACAAGAGAACAATCATACATTTGATTCGGCCAGTTAAAATAACATATTTGTTTAGATTGTTTTTTGGTAAAAAAATAACCACTTGCACTTCACTCACTGTTCATGCAAAAGCCATCCTTAAAGTTCAAAGAAACATGCATTTAGTTTTAATAAGTTATTTGGCCATTTTTGAATAAAGAATTATTAAAGTGGAGTGGTTTGACATCCCGACAAACTTAAGCAGACATCCGCGGTACTGAGACTCACTTCCAGCTATTGTTCGGGGGCAGGGGCTCCCGGTTGCGCAACGTGGAAGGTGTTCGAGGAGGCAAGCCCGGCGTGACCAAAAGTACTGGACTACACAAGGGTGCCAACAACGAACCCAACCTCTTTCACGCCCATTGCCACACTCATGACAACTCAATCTCATGAGTGCACCACGTCGGCATCTGCAGTGGCATGTCCGAATTCTCCGCACCTCCCATGCAATCAGACACAGGACTTTAGTCGTAACCAAGCCCTTCGCCAATGCAAATCGTGTTCCCGCATGGCAAATGCAGAAGCTCAATGGGTGGTTGTGATGCCTCGGCATTATTCACACACAAGCCATTCAGACGACGCATTGCCAGCGGTGGCGGGCAACGTCCCCTGTTAGGGGCGGCCTTCAGCTGTTGTCCGCTCCGTTGGACCGGTATCTGTTGCGGGTGCAACCACTCCATTACAAAAAGATAATTGGCATAAGTGCAGTTGCTTGATTTATACATTTTTTGTAGTAATAATGACAAAATTCAACCAGCTGCCAATTCATTAACTTTAAATTTAAATGTATTATTCGACAGTGTATAATGCAAAATGAAAACATTGGGCTCTCAGGCAAAACTGGTAAAAGTGGGTGGAGGATGTTGCGCCTATCTGTGGCAAATGCACAACTCAATCTAGTCACTTTACTTGGCTTGATCGTCGCATGCAGAATAGATTTAAACCTACTTCAGGTCATAGGAGCTCCGTCTTCTGCAGGTTTCAAAACTTGACCAAGAGCCTGGCACTAGCGGTGTCTGCCAAGTCCTCAAACACTGTTGACGAGTGGCGTTTCGCTTCGACCTGATTGAATTTAATAATTCTAATTAAAATTCCAATTATAAAGAGCCGAGCATGCTGTTCTCATATATAATATAATAATCTTGAATGTAATAAGGCTTGCATTTATTTTAATGAGAACAATTTCTGAATTTGTTTAACGATTCAATGAGATTTTCTAATTAAATTAGAATTTAATTCATGAAAATTGTATCCTTTGAATTAGTTTGATTTAGGATTGATTGTGATTGATTTGTTTCAAGAGTTAAGGTGTGCGAGAGCGCTTCTATAAAATAAAAACGCAAAAAAAAAACTCCTATTGCACTGACCTAGCTCTCACTGCACTGCAACAACCTTGGGGAGATTTCGACTGGCCAACTGGCATTGGTTCACCTGATGTCCGAAGTTGGATTTCAAAATTGAAAATAAAACTTCGATCGTTGAATTAAATTCAAGGTTATTCATATTAAATTTTTCTTAACACTTTATAAATCTTGTGGATTCTTCATTCAATGAAAATGCTCGAATAATATTATTTCTTTAAAAAAAACTTGGAAACTGAAGTAGGTTGCATTTTTATGAGAGATACTCAATTTTATAAGCCCCAGATAGTATTTTTAAGTGGTTGCAATTCAACTCTAAATTGCTTGATTTGTGCCAAATTTGATATATTTTAGTTGAAGCTTGCATGCACAAAATAGTCGGAAAACTTAAATTCTGATACTTGAAATATAAACATTCCATAATGCAATAAAGAAACAATAATATAATATAAAATGGAAATCTCACCAAATTTTTTTTTTCAAGACGTCCATCTGGCTGTTGGTCATGGCTTCTCCAGAGTTGTTGGGAAAAGCCGAGGGTGAAGATAGCAAGCGTCCTCGCACTCTGTTGTCCAAGGATTCATCGCGGTCCCACCATTGGTGCTGAAGCCAAAACCGCCCTTCAAGTTGACAAGCTCAGGCAGGATCTGTGGAAATAAACTAAAGAACTTCCAAAATTATTCTCACACTTTAAAGAAAAATCTAATAATGTGTTACCCAAACACTCTTAAACTATTTCACATGCACTACTTTAAACGTACTGAACTATTCTCAATATAGCACTTTTTTTCACTTTTAAAATTCTATTTTCACTATTTATAGTAACATTCATTTTACCTACTTTATCTAACAAGAAATTATATTTCAGTCCGTTTGTAGAACACTTAGCCAATTGATTTGGTCACATTTAATATTGTTTAATATTTCGTGTACAAAGCATTATCAATCAATATACTATCATTTTTTTTTCATGCGCCGTAGCTGCTCAATGCTTGTAATTTTTAATCCTTGCATTCATATTCTACGATACAAAAGAAATGGCCAGAAAATTTGATGATGGAATTTAAAAAAATTTGTATTTAGTTTGCTGCGCATTCAGAATCATTCATTAGCTTGTAAACAGAAACTTTCTGCATCATGCGGTCCTATTATAAATATCTTGCATTCGAACTTTGGAAAAGTTACAAGAGAACAATCATACATTTGATTCGGCCAGTTAAAATAACATATTTGTTTAGATTGTTTTTTGGTAAAAAAATAACCACTTGCACTTCACTCACTGTTCATGCAAAAGCCATCCTTAAAGTTCAAAGAAACATGCATTTAGTTTTAATAAGTTATTTGGCCATTTTTGAATAAAGAATTATTAAAGTGGAGTGGTTTGACATCCCGACAAACTTAAGCAGACATCCGCGGTACTGAGACTCACTTCCAGCTATTGTTCGGGGGCAGGGGCTCCCGGTTGCGCAACGTGGAAGGTGTTCGAGGAGGCAAGCCCGGCGTGACCAAAAGTACTGGACTACACAAGGGTGCCAACAACGAACCCAACCTCTTTCACGCCCATTGCCACACTCATGACAACTCAATCTCATGAGTGCACCACGTCGGCATCTGCAGTGGCATGTCCGAATTCTCCGCACCTCCCATGCAATCAGACACAGGACTTTAGTCGTAACCAAGCCCTTCGCCAATGCAAATCGTGTTCCCGCATGGCAAATGCAGAAGCTCAATGGGTGGTTGTGATGCCTCGGCATTATTCACACACAAGCCATTCAGACGACGCATTGCCAGCGGTGGCGGGCAACGTCCCCTGTTAGGGGCGGCCTTCAGCTGTTGTCCGCTCCGTTGGACCGGTATCTGTTGCGGGTGCAACCACTCCATTACAAAAAGATAATTGGCATAAGTGCAGTTGCTTGATTTATACATTTTTTGTAGTAATAATGACAAAATTCAACCAGCTGCCAATTCATTAACTTTAAATTTAAATGTATTATTCGACAGTGTATAATGCAAAATGAAAACATTGGGCTCTCAGGCAAAACTGGTAAAAGTGGGTGGAGGATGTTGCGCCTATCTGTGGCAAATGCACAACTCAATCTAGTCACTTTACTTGGCTTGATCGTCGCATGCAGAATAGATTTAAACCTACTTCAGGTCATAGGAGCTCCGTCTTCTGCAGGTTTCAAAACTTGACCAAGAGCCTGGCACTAGCGGTGTCTGCCAAGTCCTCAAACACTGTTGACGAGTGGCGTTTCTCTTCGACCTGATTGAATTTAATAATTCTAATTAAAATTCCAATTATAAAGAGCCGAGCATGCTGTTCTCATATATAATATAATAATCTTGAATGTAATAAGGCTTGCATTTATTTTAATGAGAACAATTTCTGAATTTGTTTTACGATTCAATGAGATTTTCTAATTAAATTAGAATTTAATTCATGAAAATTGTATCCTTGTAATTAGTTTGATTTGTTTCAAGAGTTAAGTTGTGCGACTAATCTTTGGCTAGAGCGCTTCTATAAAATAAAAACGCAAAAAAATCCTATTGCACAGACCTGCTCACTGCTCTGCAACAACCTTGGGGAGATTTCGACTGGCCGACTGGCATTGGTTCGCCTGATGACCGAACGGTGGTAGGACATCTCAACCTCGAAAGGATCACATTTTTCCATTTCTGCCGCTCAATGTTGTCATTGGATTGGTTGAGGCCTAAAGAATTGAGAATTTATTACCATAAATTTGATCCGCTGTAAAACTATAATTATTTGGGCAGGTTCCCTTTCTTACTTTAAAATAAATAATGGAACTAGAAACTTCCATGCAAAGTATTTAATCCACTTGAAACCCTTTTTAAAATAAATAATGAATTATTTTATTTCAATTGGAGGAAAGCTGGTTGAAGATTTATTATATATTGATCGGCTATGCCAATTCAACATGCAAGAGAAAAATAGCAAAACAAATATGACAAAGAAATGATTTCATTGAACCTGTGAAAACTAAAAGGATTATTCTCACCAAAAAAAGTATTGTCGATGACTTTGGTTGATGCCCCCATGGCGTCGCCAAAGTTGTTGGACAAAGCCGTCAGCAACAGTTTTCCGAAGAAAGCATATTTGTGTTCCAGCAAGGCTGAACACGTGGCCGCTGCCCACTTGTTATGTTGTAGGAGTGACCTGTTTAAAATTTTCAAAAATTAATAATATATTTTAAAGATGAAACTAAAAATGCGTCTTTTTTGTAAAGTACAATTTATAAATTTACTTTTTTATATTTTCATCAAAACAATGAGACGAGAGGGACAGGTATTCAAAATTTTGAAAATTCAAATTTAACGACCAAAAGCAGCACTGAAATTGTGAAATTTTTGGAATAGCCGCACTCCGTCAACGTAAAACTGGATGTGATTTCACGAGCAAGTTCAGGAATGATAAAACGAAGTCAATGAATCGAAAAGCAATTTTTCAACTGAAAAACGCACACGATTTATGAGACGGGGCGCCGTTGAAACAGTACCTTGGGGTCAGGGTGGGGTCAGGCCTCAATTTCCATGCGCTGGACAGGTCTGACGAACCCTGAGAGAGCCGCTTTCGTGGAGAAAATGCCAGCAATGCCAGCATCACGTGCGATCACGCGGATCACACAAGCGACAGCGCCGCCATGTCTGCGACTGCGGCCGGAAGCGCGAGCACCAAGAAAGGGGCGAGAGGGGATTACAGGTGAAGTAAAGGTGATGCTAATATTAATATTTCTCCACACTTATTTAATTATTCCCCCGATATTTAACGCGCTTAAAATAAATATTTTATCTTGCGAGAAAGCAAAGTGTCTTTAGTCCCCATTTGAGCTACGCTCTTTGTCTCGTATACGCAGATTTACAAAATTATTGCTGCCTGACAAAAACACGCGCGCCGTGCACATGGAAAAATGCATGCAATTCGATTAATTATGGGCCTCAATGGGACCTACCTGGGGTCAAGTCATGAGCGCGGACTCGTCAGCGTGGTCTCCGCGGTGAGAAAATCCATTTTTCTTCGTGATTCGGCCGAATGCGGTTTGATTTCTGTCAGTTTGCCCGATTTTTCTTGAAGCGAGAAAGTTCTGGACGTGCTGTCTGGAGTCTGACTCTGGAAGACACGCCGGCGCTTGTTCTTGCCGGCGAGCGAGAAGGGAAAGAGGGAGGGTCGGAGGCGCTCGGCCGGTCGCCCACACACTGGGTGGGTCCGAATATCAGAGAAACGATTCTAGAAACGATTCTTGAGAAACGTTTCTCGAGAAATGATTCTGGAGAAACGTTTCTCGAGAAACGTTTCTCGAGAAATGATTCTAGAGAAACGTTTCTCGAGAAAAGATTCTCGCGCAAGGATTCTCAAGGATCGATTCTTTAGTTGAATTATAAAGGCAGAAACGATCCTGGAGAATCTTTGCGCGAGAATCTTTTCTCAAGAAACGTTTCTCTAGAATCATTTCTCGAGAAACGTTTCTCGAGAAACGTTTCTCCAGAATCATTTCTCGAGAAACGTTTCTCAAGAATCGTTTCTAGAATCGTTTCTCTGATATTCGGACCCACCCACTCTCTCGCTTTTTGCATTCCTCTGCCTTTGTGTGCTCAACACACGTCCTTGGAAAGGAAAAATGACAATAAAGATGAAATTACTAGGAATCAGGAATAATTGTGTTTATGAAATTGAGCCCATGAATGATTGTCTCAACGCACTAACCAACTCTAAGTAGTTGTCACAAAATTTTATATTTTAAAGTCAATGTAGTTTTAAGTAAATTTTAACATTAAAAATAAAACTTCGAGCTTTGAAGTTACTTCAAGGTTATTCATATTAAATTTTTCGGTAATCTTACAAACAACTTTTGAGAGCAAAAATATTTTTACATTCGTTAATTTTACTCTTAATTTGGACGAAAACTGTTTTTGTGCGTTTGATCAGCGTAAAATTCATAAAATTGCAAAATATACATAATCGCACTTGTCTAATAAACATAACATCAATAATAAAATTGAGTTATTGATAAGGACCAGACTGGCCCTTTACCTCCTCTCTCTTTGTAGACTTTGGAGAGGACCAGAACGTTTCCGCAAAGGCTTAATATGACATGAAAAACCATGCCATAAAAAATTGGAAAAATTGCTCACACATTTTTTGTAACTCTCAAAATGAATTCCATAAAACCCCCAAATTTTACCTGTGGCGTGTATAGATGAAGCGACGGTCAACAAAAACACACGATCTGCTCCAAATGTTTATTTCCACAGAAGGGTCCACCCGCGTCCAAGTCGTCCATTGTCCAAGATCCAAGACAAATGCAAAACACACTGACCACGATATGATGTTATCCTCACTTGTTGCTTTTCAGCTGGAATGTAAATATAAATAAAGGGAGCGAATTGTTGGGAGTAGGGAGCGCGCCGGGAGAAAGGTGGCGCCAACCCCGTCCAGTAGTGCCAAAAGCTAGTTATTGTGATGTAGAAGGAAGAAAGGGGGGGGGGGTGGAATATTTAAATTGAATGCCTTTGACCCCTTTGACCTCTACAACTCAGAGCCTTTCATGCATGGAAAGCATGCAGTAGCACCTGCTAGACATGAATTTATCAGAGTTACGGCATTTTTTTTTTAACTTTTGGAAGTCTAAATATATTTTTATAGATTAATTCATTTTTGCTTTCAAATTTATAATTAATTGCATTTTCCATATTTTTGAAGTAGTTCAGAAGTTTTTTTTCATCCTTTTTTTGTAAATGAATATTAGAACAAAATAAAAAAATTGTCATTTTGTTAACAATACTGAACATAATGTTTCCTCTAATGAAACTATCATAATGTTAGCATAAACTATATTTTTATACAACAAGAAAAAAAATCTATTTCTTTTGAATAATTTTCTTGGGAAGATTCTATAAGACACAAAGATTGGTCCAAAACTTTTTGTTTTAATTTATTATCTTACATCAAATAATTGGGTGTTACTCAATTTGAAACTGATTACAAAACAATTAGGAGAGATTATTTATTTTCATCTCCAGCTCAACTTGGGCTTTCTTGCTTTCTTCGAGGTCAAGAAGAAACGACTGAAGTTTGTTGTGCAAATCTTCCAGGACTCGTCTGTTTTGAGAGCTTTCATTTGTCAAGCCTATTTGTTCACCAGAGTTTTCCAAATTTGCAGTACAAGCCTTCTGACACAATTGTCCTAAAAGAGAATAATAAAAATAAATTTTCTCTAAGAGATACAAAATGCATTGCATACTTATAAGTCGCAGCAAGTCATTCGGGCACCAATTGCATGACAAGACTTCAAGCAGTTGTTTGTTACTAATAGCAAAAGTAAATTCCGATCCAGATCGGCTGAGAGGATCAGTCAGTTTTTGAGAGGCGATGAACTCACTGCAGATATTCTGAGGTAAAAGGCTTATTAGCTCAAATAATACATAATTTGCATGTTTTAAAACCTCAATAAGGCTGGGCCATGGTAAACTGTCTGGACTGGCACTGTAGTTTTTGCTTAAAGCAATAATTTGATGAGATGTCCTAACAAAGGAAGATAAAAGAATTAAATATTCAAGAATATCGCTAAATATTTAAAACTAACCAGCTGATTAAAAGGCTTAAGCGTGACGACTCCATTGGAAGTTTTCTGCAAAATTCTGTCAAAATGACAAAAACACTAGGCCAGTCGCAATTGTCAATGTCAAAGTCCAGCGGTGGCAATTTGTGTTTGTTAATAGCCTGTGCAACAAGACATAAGATAAGGTCAATCCGGGCCAATCAAAAATTCTAAAACCTGGCCATTTAAATTGCATTCTGATAGGTTAAATTAGACTGGGGCACATTAATACTTTTGCAAACTCCCCTTGATTTAAATTTTCGAAAAAAATATACCTGAGAAACATTTTGCCTAAATTGCCAGGAGTTCCAGTTGGCTGGCAAAGACTTGTATTTGTTTTTTAAAAGGCATTCTTCTTCTGGTTGTAATAACGCAGGGGCCAAAGTCAGTTTTGCCAAGTGATCAAGTGCAGCATTAGTAATCGCGTGGCACATAACTGGGTTCTGATTGGATGGAAATGCATAATTTTAATACTAACTTTACAAAATTAATGTTATGTTTGTACCTTCTGCAAAGCTGAATTCTGCTGGTGAGTTTTGGGACCAGTTGCCAAAACGACAGTTTGCCAAAATGACTCGTGCATTATACTGGAGACGAGGTCTGACACAGTGGTGACCACATAAAAATCGACCGAGTTTTTGCTCTTCTGAGCTAACCACTCCAGAGCTCCTTGAATCTTCAATTATTTAAGATTAAAAGCATGAAATGGTAAAATTGAATTGAGATACCTCTGCTGCGGAATCTGGCTCTTCAGGCAACACAAAAACGTTGACATTAAATAACACCTTAGCTGAGCTAAGACGTTGAAGGGCACATTCCAGTTTTTTGCCCAGAGGTTGATCTCCAAGCATAAGGAGGGCAACAGGCACTGGTGGAGGCTCTAAGAGTAGCTGCTCTAGTCTGTCAGCTGCATCTGATTGATCTTTTACCACCAACGCAACAGCATTAGGAGTGCATTTGGTGCTCGTCAACCCAATGGACAGCTCAAATGTCATTATGAGATCATCATACAAAAATGTTGTGCTCCCCTAAAACAATAAACTTGATTTTTAAGTCTCCTGTGAAAATTACTATTCTACTCACTCCTTGATCAGAGAGTCGACCTCGAGCAAAGCAAAGCTCAGCCCAGGTCCTCAGATCGAAGTCTGCTGATGGAATTGAGACCAAGAGTCGCCACACTGTTGGAGTTACTTGGTAGTCCCCAACGAGGAGTGGGACAGGTTTGTTGACGACTTTCAGCATAGATGAAATGGAATTGGTGTCCACCAGAGGCAAGCTTTGAGTTCCAGTTGTTTGGAAACCTTTAATAAAAATTTATTTATTTAGATTAAATTTCATAAAAATAAAATATTGATGATATATCGATGATATATAAAAAAAAAAAAATATATATATTACTTGTCAGATTTTGAATCTCTTTCCTTGTCCAAAACAATGGATGCCGCTTGGGACTGACAACGCTCAATTCCGCTAACTGATCTGCAGTATTGAGTACAGATCTTCCTGCTGGGAATCGCTGCATCTTGGCTCTTCGCTCCTTGAGCATAACCATCAAGTCTCTCCACTTGAGCAACATTCGGCGTGCCCTGCACAGCAAAAGTTTCTCCGTCAACTCCTGGACTTGCTTCCTCCACAACAATTGCGCCTCCCTCAGCTCCTCGGAAGCCACCTTGCAGACAATTTCCTTCAGAGCTTCGTCCGTAACCCTGGCGTTTGTGTTTGTAACCCAGTTGTGAAGAATCTTCTGCCGTTGCAATTCTGCAGAGGCCAAACTCCGTGCTTCTTCAGCAACAACCTGATATACAAATTGATGCACAAGCTGGTCACTCTTCTTGCCGATTTCTTTTTCCCTCATCTTTTCCCTCTGCTTTAGTTCAAATACTTTCAGTTTTCTCAAATTTTCTTCTTTTTTGACAACTGCAAGCTCACTAGTGCAAATTTCCTTGGTATATTGGTCGATAGTCTGGATGAAATGAGTCTTCGTGATAGAATGAGCAATTTTCTGCCGCTTCGCATCTCGAAGCATTTTGGATGCAGTGTCTTGAACCTGAAAATAAACAGGTTTTAAACAAAAACATCAAAGAGAAAAATTCAAACTCAACAAGAAAATTAAAATGCCAGTATTAAAAAATTTACGATTAATATTACCAATAAAGAAACTCCTCTCGTAACAATGCTTTCCCAAGTTGCTTCTGCAATTCGGGCAACCTTTTGCGGATCCATGTGCGAAGCCACTTCTCTAGCAGCAGGTTTCAGTCCAAACAAAGACTGGGGTGTTGTAGGAATTGTTCTTGCAGGGACGTTGCTTGGTGTAGTTTGACCGAAGATCATTTGCGTTGTCTGTGGAAAGAGCGACTGGCTGGAAAAAATCCCTTTCGAAAGAGTGATGTTGCTGCTCGAAGGCATTTGCGCCACAGAAATTTCCTCCAGACTTGCTAAAATTTCAGGATTCAAAGTTCCTCTTGGGCCAAAACTAGACGCTGGCATGTTTGGTTCTTTATTGAAACTGGCAATGGGATATCCAGCGATGGCCTCAGCAAAAGTCACTTGCAGTTGACTCTCAACCAAATTTTTGGCTCTCCGGATGGGAATGCTAGTCTCTGGCTTCATGAAGGTTGTTCTTGAAAATAAGACCATGTCGGTAGTTGTGTCCAGGCCATGGTGCTGGCAGAACTCCGCTGCCTCGGAAATGTCTTCAAATGCTAGCAGTCTAACCAGGTTATCCAACGGAAACGCGAACGAAGACTTGACAGAATGGCAGAAGGACCTGATTAGGATTTCTAGGGCTTTTGAGCGGACTTGAGTGAAGTAACGCATTAAAATTGCTGCTGGCAGGAAACCCATGGTGCGGACCATTTTAAAAAAGCCCACAAAGTTGTGTGTGCTGAGAGAGAGATACACTTTGATGGCCTGTTTCACTGGTATTGAAGCTAACACATCAGGGCTTAATTGCTGGACCTAAACATAAAAAAAAAATTAAAAATATCAAATAATTTGTATCAAAGTTTAAAATTAAAAAAAGTGACGAACAAATTAATAAACTAAAATTTAAATTGGTAAACAAGGGGGAAATGGATGTAAATAATTCAGTTTAGACCTACCTCCCAAATAGCATCCCCAGTGTTTAAGTTGAGGAGTACTATATAAGCTCGGAACTCTGCTTCATTTTGACACGCTTTTCCTTCGAGACTCATGTCGTGGTACAGATGTTTCAAGGTCTGCAGACATTTTGCCAAATTCTCCGTGTTTATCTTTGGTTCAAAATTTTTGACATTTTCAGCAGCAAGTCTGGCAGCGCAGGCAATGTGGAATCTAGCGCATTGTTCCAGGAGAACAACCGCATCTTCGTTGCAGAGCTCCTGCTGCGTCACTTCCTTGCGAATGGCTCTGGTTCGGTCCCAGAGGAAAAGGAACCATTCTCCTAAATGCTCTCCAGGAAGTTCGACCCTGGGTGCTATATGGGAGAGCAGGTAATTCATTGTCATGCGGAGGACTGGTGATGGTCGAAGCTCATGAGCAAGGGGAAGTTCTTGGTCAGCAGAGCTTCTCGAGTATTGCTTCACAAAGAATTGGTGGTTTAGCTCTCCATCTATGATCTCATACTGAGAAACTTGATGTCTGTCTATTCTTAAAAATCTGTAAAGAAAATAGAAGCATAAGAATGAAAATTACAAATAAATTGCCAAGTGACCTTTCTTTTTCTGGACACATATCTGGACATGTTCCTATAGTTTTTGTTGCAGAGGCTAAGTTGGAGCTCTTCACCCTCTTCTGTCGGATCAGCTTGTCCCGAGCTTCGAGCACAGCCAGCTTGTCCTCAATCGAATTTGCCACTTTCTTTGCAGTTGATAGCAATGTCAATGTTTCTGCAGGGAGTTTTGTGTTCATTTTAGGAGCCTGTACAGACAACACAGCCGGTTTGCTGACACTTGAAGATCGAACTTCAGTCGGGGGGTTTGTCTGAAACTGAACGTCCGGCTTGGCAGTTGTGCCAAAGATGGACTTCTGGAATTCTGGCTGATTTAGGCTAGCTGGCGGTAATCCAAAAAGTGGCTTTGGCTTATCCGAAAGTTGGAAAAGCTGAGGTGGGTTTTCTTTTGGTTGGAACAAATTGCGACTTGGAGACTGCTGGCCAAACACACTTGGCCTGCCAAAAGGATTGGGTGGTGCTTCACTCTTTCCTGCAAATGGGTTGCTCGAAATGTTTTCCACGCGGGGCTGCTTAGATGGGCCTGGTTCATCCCTAATAATAAGATAAGAAATAATTTTCCAGCAAAATGCATATTATTAAATTTACCTTCGTTCTGAAGTGACATATCCTCCTTGCTGGGACATACTTTGCAGTTCTTCTTGAACATCTTGGGCTGCGCCTGATGCGGTTGCCTTTTTTGTAGGAGAACCAGATGTGTCCAAATCCAATGATTTCCTTGGCTGCACTTGCGACCAAAACAGCTGGAAACTCTCTGGAAACCCTTTCGCGGCATTTCGTTTGGCAGCAGATGCTTGTTCCTGTGGATTTTATAAAACGTTTACAAATTTTGAAAAATATTATGATCTGGAAACACACATGAGTTTCAAAATGAACTTGCGCTGAATTTTTTGCAGCAGTAATGTTTATCTTTGTGACTGTCCCAAATTGGGAAAAATGCCTTTTGAAGGAAGCCTTGTCCAAAAGTTGCGGAGGAACATTCAAACACACAAGGCTGCGGATTTTTTTCAATCTCTCTGGCGATGTCATCTGGCGGGCATGTGGTGGCACATAAGCCTTATTCATTCCGACTAGAACAGAACAGGGAATAATTATTAAAATTAATGTGGAACAAACAAAAAATGAACTGGACAAAAAAATATTACATAAACCGACACATGTAACATAGCACACACAATCATGTTTTAAAATGTTCATAAACTCACATTTTCTATTCATTCTGAAGTATTTTTTCTGCAAGACAATTCAAAATGTACTAAAAAATAATCATAGTTACATATGCAACCGACTACTCAAAATTCAAATTTGCACAAACTTGTCGTTGAAATATGATTAATAGTTGGAATATTTGTGCTCCTTGCATTTGTGTTTGTTTACAAAAGGAATCTGAGTTCAAAAAGGCTCAAATAGGGGGCGCTAACCGTCATCGCGGGACTTTCAAAAATCAACATGGCACCCAGAATCTGATGAAAAAAATACGCCCACTTTGGCTTTTTGTGTCCGGAACAAAATATTTTAATTTCTGTGCAGCAATAATAATGGTTTAAATTTTCTATTAAATTTTGTTAAATTGATATTTCCATATTACGTAAGTTTCGTCAGTTTTATTCGCTCATCTGATATTAATAATAATGATTGATGTATTTAAACGATTGATTTATATTTTAATCAAACACAGATCGGCATGATTCGTCTGAGGAGCAGCTCCTGCTTTGCTGCCATCCGGCAACTACGGCCGATGAGCACGTCCGCAAACCCTGAAGAATACAGTCAAGAGCCACAGTACCCACCAATCAAAGACATCACCTGGAGAGGACGTCGGAAGGATGAGGCCGAAGCGTGGCATGAAAAAATACAAAATCTGGATACCGTCGAGGAGAAGCTGATCGAAATCAATATTCCTCGATACTACGGCTGGAAGTGCCACATGCTGACGGAAGGTGACATCAAATATAACACCCTGGCTCTTCACCAGCACATCACGCGCACTCATTTGGTCAACGGCCTTCCTGCAATCTACAACAGCAACGAGATCGAGGCTGCGGCCCAACAGCATGCAGCGGAAATAAAATCTGAATTTGCAGACACCCTTGCTTTTGAATGGAACAGACAAAGCGACCTCAGCGAGGATGCCAGTCCCAGGGAAATGGAAAAAGTCAGGACGCAAAGAATCATGGAGAGTTTAAACTCGATATTGATTTCAAATCTCCGAAAGCACTTGCCCCACCTTAAAGACGTAGTCGTTGACCCACAGCCAAGGTTGGAAGCTGCCTGGAACGTTGGAGGATTCGAGCTGGAGCAAAAGACGAAAAATCTTTTTGAGTTGAAAGACGATTTCAAACCGTTGCTGACGTGGCCCCGAGATCGTCGATTTCAGTACATTGGCTCGCCAGTCTTGCAAGTTCGAGCCAATCACCCTCTGGAGCCTATACTTGGAGAGCAAGAAAGCACCAACGCCCAGTTGGAGGTACCGCACCACGAAGCTGATCCCCGAGTCCATGGAAACTTCACTACCAGGAGATATATGACAATGATCCCTGGTAAAACATTTGCTTCTTGTGATATTTTAAGAAACTAATTTTAATAATCTGTAGGTGTTTGGCCTGGCGATGATCATCGATTTGGCACCATCTCCTTCCATGGCCGAGATTATCAGCTCACTGAAAAACTTAAAAGCTTCCCAGAGGAGGACAAAATTGAGGCTCTTCATTCACAAGCCATCCTTGCCTCATTCTCCTGGCTTTTCTCTCAAGCTTGTTACTTGGGTATTAATTTTTATTATTACTTACATCAAGTTCCTTATTCACAGTTTTTCTCTCAGGATTTTCCACCTTCAACGATGTGACATATCCCCTGGTATCACAGACAGTCATCAGCAACGGCCAGCACTGGTCATTTTACACTTACCAACTAAACACGCTTTTACTTCACTTTGAAAACACCTCCAAAAATCCAAAGCGAAATATCTGCTGGAGTTCACAGCCTCTAAAGTTATTTGAGTCGATCGAGAATGGAACCATCAATGGTAAGATAAAACAATCAAGAGCTTAAAGTTCTTGTCATTAATTTGATTTTTCAGGTTTTAATGATGAAGTCTTGAAGACACTAGTGAAATTCTATATGAATGAGCCCAGAGAGAGGAAAGGTGTTGAACTTACTCCTTACTTACATCCTGAGGTGCCTATGGTCATGAAAATAGAGAATGAAGACAAACGTGTTTTCCTGGAGGATTTGTTCAAAAAGATTTGTCGCAATGGAAAGAAGACCGACCCCGATCCAGAGTACTGGAACTGGGAATGGATCTACAAGATCAAGTTCAAGACAAGGCCTCACGAGGCAAGACGAAGACCATTCGAGTTGTGGCAAAATCCTTGGAGAACTACATTTAACGAAACTCCTCCTAAGTATGTGCCGAAAGCCCTCAGAAAAGACCCCAAGGACAGAAGACAAAAGTTCGAGAAGACCTATTACCCTTAGAAATGTTGGGCAGAAAATAAATAGTTGAATTGGAAAATTTACATTTGGAAACCTTTTAATAAAAAATCCTTGCAGGAATCAGAGACATTATTGTCATCCTATAAACTTCCACAAATATTTTAATATTGATCTGT
This sequence comes from Neocloeon triangulifer, assembly GCF_031216515.1. Taxonomy (NCBI): domain Eukaryota; kingdom Metazoa; phylum Arthropoda; class Insecta; order Ephemeroptera; family Baetidae; genus Neocloeon; species Neocloeon triangulifer. The sequence continues at coordinate 991,218 of NW_026775555.1, read as the reverse complement.
TGTCTAATAACACATCGGGGATAAATTATTCTAAGGATAATTCATTTTTGCTTTCAACATGAGGTATGGGTCTGTCCACAACACCGCTAAAGCGCAAGCTGGCTGAAGCGGGCCCATAACAATAGCATTGCGACCAGCTACCGACAGCCTCGTTGTGGATAAGCCTTATGCAACCGGCTTGGCACAGTTGTTGAGCTCGTTGCCGACTCTCTTTTGCCAGGCGGTGAACCGCCCTTTTTTGTCCAGCATTATCGATATGAAAAAAGCACAATTTTATGATAGGAATACATTTTAGTTTTGAAAATGGCACATTTTCCATCAAGCACGCGCACTCTTTTTCATGCAAGCCATTTTGGGAATATTACATTTCAGAGAGACATGCCGAAGGGTGTGTGGAGATGGATGTGCGGAGACAAGTTGATGTGTTTTCGGCATCTCTGATCTGCTCACTAACCGGATTAGTCTCTGGTGCTGATGGTTCTGAATTGTAAATCACGCGCGCCGCCGGAGAGAGCAAGGAGGCGCCAAGCTCTCCATTTCACCACATAGTAAGCGACAAGCAGGAAACGTTCAGCAAAAAATTACTAAAATTCATGTATGTCCCTGGCTAAAAAAAAAAAGTTTATTCGTACATAGTTCTTGCGTATGCTATAATGGGAAAAGAAATTTTGCCCGATGAATCGCTTTCGCATCACTCGTCGTTTATTTATTTTGAGTGTGGATTACGAGCTGTGCCGCCGCCGCTCACGCAAACACAACAAGGACCGCGTGCTGTACATATTATATATGTCATAATGCATAACGGCTAAGCCTCTTAAGTTCTCTAACGTTATATCGCACCGCCATACTACGCATAGCTGCATGCGGCGCATTCAGCTGTGTGGTGGTGAACGGAGATATTATATTTAACACTCAAAATCGCTCTCCTCTCTGAAAATCCTCGCATCAAATTGGGCGAGAATTATGCCAAAATACGCCTTGATCCAGGGAAATTCAGTTCAATAAATTTGATTCTACACACATCATTTAATATCTTCTCTTTTAAAAAATCTCATGTAAAAATTAGAAATTAGTTTGGAGGCATCATTAAAAATTAATCAAGTTTATCAAGTCCAAATTATAAATAAAAAATGGAAGATATATGTTTAATTAAAAATTTAACAGCTATTTGAAAATTTCAATAAAATATTGAACAATAATAATTATGCAGTGTGTGTTTTGCTACTTTGATAACAATTACTAAAACAATTTGATAATCGTATTATTATTATTGGAGTAGTTTTTTTCAGCGCATAGAAGGTCTTGGTTTTCTAAAGCCTCACACAGTCATACTGCTAAACGTGTCAACACTGGCTCATTGTCAGAGCGAATTTCTTTGCCAGTAGTTCCATAAGGCTATATTTTCCGATATTCTCAGCATCTTTCGGCGGCGTATTTGATAGGAATAATATGCCGCCAAAATGCTCCTTTTCATATTATGTATTATGACGTGAAAGAGCAGAACATTGGAAAAACTGTAAAATTACAAGCATCTGCACCAGATCAAATATTATCTAAAAATAAGAAGAAAAGAGAAAAATTTAATTGAGAATCAGAATAATTATATTGTTTCTTTTTTTTTAGAAGTGGGTTTAAAACACCGGGACCCGGTGCGATGCTGGCGTCAGTATTAGTTTACTCGAACCTAGAACGACCGCGAAAAATAATTCTACCCATCTCATTAACCCACTCCCTTTAAAATGGCTGTTCCGTTAATTAATATTGAGGGCGATCCAAAAACCTAACCTGGCCCAGGCTTACTTGACTTAGCCCCGGGCTAACTTAGCCCACCAGCAAAATTGAATGGCGGGTTAAATTAGCCCAGGCCAGGTCAAATTAGCCTGGGCCAAGTTAGCCTTTTGGATCGACCTCATTATTATTAAAAACAATAAAATTATTTTAGACTTTCTGTAAAAAAATCAACTTCTTCAAATTGAAAAAAAAAATACAATTAGGCACCAGGCGGTTCTCTGTTATAAGATGAAACGTCATTATTTTTCACAAAAGGAGACGTAGGGGGAATATTGTTTCCAGTCATGCATTACAAAGTCTAATTTGACAGTCGACATACTCGCAAGCAACGCAATTTGTCGCGCACCAAAACCATCCGTCTCCACAGCTTGCAAAGGACAAATTTCTGCGCCATTCGGGGCGAGAGTGGAGCGTTTTGACAAATTGTTTTCATACACAGTTTGAAGTGGAATTGTGCGTCAACTGTTGATGGTTATGAGCGGCGGGATAAATTTTGTGTCCAGTTTGAGCAGCACAATAATTTAATATGGGCCGAGATTGCCGCGCAAGACGCGACCGCAGCTTTTGTCATTCAAATGGCCGAGCAGCTGCTTTTCTACATAAATATGCACACACAGCGTCATAAATAATTCCAGCAAGCAAGGTCATATCATAAGAACTGCTATTTTGTCCCACGATTTATGGCTCCGAGTTATAGTTGATGCTCGTAAATCACGGCCCAATAAATCAGTTTAGCTCGTTCAGCACAGCACTCGCCAGTAAACATAATTTTATTCCGTGCGCAGTGCTTTTAATCCCAGAAAAAATGGTGCAAACCGCTGCAAAATGTGCTTTGCTGATGATGGTAATTAATATAAATAGCGTGGCTTCTCCAGCGTCGTTTTGTTTTCAGCTCGACTCGGTTTGAAATGAGCCTCTTTTTCTCTTTTCCTTTTTTTTTAGCTCAAAAAAGTTCTTTTGTTTGTTCCAACAAAACTCACTCGAATCAAATATTTACGCGGAAACTCGATCTCGTAAATTTTGCAATTAATTTCTCGGGAACCTTTTTTAGGTAAAAAAGACAGACAAAGCTGGATAGGTTGGAAATTGTCCCTTGGGTTGCGAATTAAATTCGGTTCCGCTCTCATTGCAAATGCACGGTTGCTTTCGTTGTGCCAAACCAGATAGAATTGTGGTCAGCACGCGGTCACAAACCGCAGTTGGAGCAAAAATCAGCTAAAAATGGCGACAGTAGCAGGTGCGGTGTGGAGAATTATTAAAATTGGCCGGCGCCCTTCGGGGATGAATAATTAAGGGCGCTCGCCGCTTTCAAAGGATCAAGACAAAGTAACTCGGCATTGTGCGCCGCCAGAGAGAACATTGTTCGGGTCTTATTCAATATTCATCGGGCAAGGGTCAAATAATGAAGCGAGACGTGCACCGTAGCCAAGTGCTGGCGGCGGCTGCGAAGAGACCAGCAATTACAAACGCACAGACCATCAAACCCCTTCTGTTTCTGCAAACGCTGCGTCCCCGCGGTTTGTTGTCAACGAAAAACCTACATAATCCAAAATACAAGTTTACTGTTTCCTATTTTTCTAAAAAGTTTTTTAGTTTGCGCCTGTTATGTTTAAACAAGTAAAATAGTTAAATTTAAAATTCTGGGTATTTAACTAATAACGGTTAGTTTTGATTAATTTAATTGATCAATTTAACATGATCAATTTTAATGCGCAGCAATTTGTTTTCAAAAATTCCAATGTGCATTTATTTATTTTTTAAATTTTGTAAATTAAAATGGTTAAATTTAATGCTATTTTTTTTATGTTCCCGATAAATTATTAATTGTGAATTTTAAAATCAAATTTAATCTATTATTGTAGTTTTAAGGACTCCTTATTGACATAGTCAAATCAAGTCTTTACAACAATGGTTTGTTATATTCTCAATAATTGCCCAAAATGGCTTCTATTGTTGTAAAGACTTGATTTGACTATGTCAAAAAGGAGTTCTTAAATGAGCTGCTTCCATCAACTGTTTTAAATTTTGAAGGTGTCCAGAAAAAAAATTAACTATATGGAAGGTTGCTATTTTTCAAATGAACAATTCTATCTTATGAAAATGTGATATTTTCTCTGACACGCTCTACTTCAACTTTTTGTTGGTTAAAGCGAGATTTAAAAGATGAAAGTCTCAGTATCAAACTTTTCCGTCGCAAGCTATGTAATTATTTTGTTTCATTCCCAGAGCGGAAAGTTTGATGCACAACTCAGTGCTAAGTGCTTCCAGAGGCAATTCCTCTTGCTTTCGACTCTTCTTGCAAGTCAAGGAATTCCAATAATATCAAGAAGAAGTCAGAGTCGTCTTCCTTTGCTCCAGCTGCAAATTACTTTTAATTTAATTGGAAGCCAAGGTACGGCGTTGGTAATTTCATTTTCCCATCGCTATTCTTGACAGCTTTTAATGTGCATGCATTCTTACTTACAAAGCGAACAAACACAATGGAGTTTATTTTCTCTGGAGGCCGCCGGGTGGAGAAGCTTCTCATTCACTTATTCCATTTCGAAGCGCGCTGCGAAAAATTCGCTCCAAATTAAGAAAGGACACATTTGCTTCCGGGCGTAGGAATTTTTTCCTCGAAATGTGCTACTTAAAAACCGCGGGCGTGAAATGCCAAATTGAGCCAGACATTGTGGAAATTACACAATTTCTTGTCTCGCTTCGTTCCCCTCACTTTGCCTTTATTGACCGGAGTTAAGTTTTACTGGCTGAATTATCTTAATGAGAATTTTGATTGGGCTCTCGCAACCGCACTTTGCAACATCCTCTCATTCCAAATTCAAATGAGCCCATTTTCCCATCACTCTATCTTCCCAGCATGTTGAAATTGCAAAATGGGTTTTATATAAATGTTTTATCCTTTGCCGTGCTGTTGGAAAGTTCGTCCTTTTGCTGAAATTTTCATTGGAAAATGGTGAGATACAATTTCCTGTCCATTCAATGTTTAATTTTAAAAGGGCGGGAGAGGATTTTTCACATTAGGGCCAAGTATTTTTAAATCAATGTAATAAAAATTTTGCTTCATCTTTAGAATTAAAATCAAACAACTATTAATTTACGTAACTGTAGTAAAAAAATATAAAAAAAAATTATAATTTCATTCAAAACTGTAAATGATCCAAGTTATTCCTTTTTAATTTCATTTTTAATCATATAAATAATTAAATAAATATGTAAATAATTGAATGAAAATTATATTTTTCTTTTAATGAGACAAATTATTTTCCGTAATTTATCATTCTGTAAAGTTTATAGAAGAATAAATTATTATTTTGTAAAAGAGCACTTCACCCTTGTAAAGGCTATGTCAATTGCTTTTCCACCGCAGTTTTGTGTATAATTATAGTTCATCTATGGAAAAAAGATAAATAACAAGAACGCCTCTCAGGCGAGAAATTCCCCAAATGCAAGCCATGGACCCAAAATTGGCAACAATTATATCGCAGGTGGCAGAGGCAAATTCCACGGGCACGTAAACAATCGCTTAAAATTACCATCCCGGTTTGATTTACGACTCTGGTGCCCTATCTGCATTTTAATTGAGACGCAAATAATATCAGCGACTAATTATCATATTAAATGAGAGCCAAAATGATTCCCTGGGGACGGTCGATACACATTGTGCGGCCGGAGCGCATTAGCATGGCGAACAGTCGTACACGCAGCCATAAGAGGCAGTCGATATTTAATGGATGGAAATTGGTGTTGACACGTCCTCGGTGACCACAAATCACCCGCACCCCATGTTTGCAGATTAATTTATGACGTCGGTCATCTGCACCAACAACATTGGTCCCGCGTTATAAACTCCCTTGGCCTTTCGATTCTCTGAGTGACTTGAAATTGAAATCAAATGAAGTAAAATATCAAAGCAAGCGGAAATGCCTATTTTGTTCAGATATAATAATACTTCATGGAAAATGAGGAATAAATTTATTGTTAAATGTTGGAGGGGAAAAATCTGGTTTGAAGATGAGAGCTGAGGGTCCAAATTTGATTTGACCCCGCTTTTCGGATGGATTCCGGGCAAATAAAGCTGTCGCCGGAAAAGCTGCTGCCTCTCTTTTTTTTATCAAAGCGGCAAACTTTATCGAGCCGCGCATATGTTTCTCAGGTAAAAGAAGTACGCAAAAATTTCACCATGTCCGCAGGGCGCAAAAACGAAAGAGACCGTTTTGAACCACCGTCGCATAAAAAGCTGTTGAATAAATTTGAGCAACCCAATTTTTTACCGCTAACATAGTTTTTTTTTGTCAGCTTTTATATGATATTTATTCTTATTCTGTAAAAAGCTTTTAATTTAATTGAATTTTCCAGTGGTGCGGAAAATTCAATTCCGCTGTTGTAGGAGAGTAAAAGTTTGAATTGTTTAGGTAAACAACAAGTTTCCCCTCTATTGACGAGCTCCTTTCGGTAAAGCTATGTGAGCAGTTCGATCCATCAACTTCGACGATGTCGGATCACCACGCAATTGTTCGATGGCTAAACCTGCTGCTTTGTTTTACCGGCTGCTGCAATACTGCTCAGAGAAAATGTTCCTGGCTCATGACGTGCGTGTGGCTTTTCGTGGAGCTCTCAACCATCTTCTTCATGTTCTTTTACTACGCGGAAAAGTTTCAAAAATACAAGCATGACAACGTTTACAAGTGCATTTTTATGACGGAAGCGGCAACACTGATCAACGCAATATTAATTAACCTCCCCAAATTCGGGCTAAATCCAGTTGCTTTGTTTGTCACCTTGGAAAAGATAATTCAATCCACACAATTACTACAAGAACCTGTTCTTAACAGATTTTTTAAATATTTTCAAATTTTTATTGCGGCACAAATATTGATCGTTGGGAGTGTTGGAATTTTATTTTCAAAGCGTTCCGGCCACCAGGAATTTAAAATTTTAATTATTATTTTGAGAATTTTGATTACAAGTGTGGAACAGACTATTGCTTTGTACTCACTGAAATTTAGTGCTCTATTCAGAAAATTTAATTTAAAACTTCTCCTGGAGACACGCACTCATAGTCAGGTAAGCAAATAACAAAATTTTGAATGAAAAACAAAATCGTCTCCCTCGAAATAAGCAATTTCCATCAAAGTCTTTCGCCAAAAAATATATAAATTTAGCTCCCGTTTTAAAGAACTGATAAATTTCCGTAGTAATTAATATTTTACATTGCTGATCAATGTAATAAATATTAATTGAGCTATTAGAAATAAATGTTCTGCAAATGAACAGTTTTATTGCCCCTTTCATTTGTTGTCATTCACCCATCAACAAATTATAGTTTTCGCCAGTCTCTTTTGTGCCTTCGTGTGACTAATCATTGTGTCACTTCAGCACAATGAACGCGCAATTAATGTGGACCTCCTTAAAAGCAAGACCCAAAATAGATTGGCTTTTCTTGTGAAAGGCGAGCGAAAGCCCGCTTAGAGTTAATAGAAGCTCTTTTTAAGAAGCGCTCTCAAACTCGCCATCAGGCAAACTGCGCGGAATGACCACTTACACCAGCAGCTTAAGCCCGATTCTGCACCTTTGCCGCACGCTTTTTTTATTCCCCTTTTCGAAAATCACACCTTGCGGCCAGTGCAAAAGAAGCAGCGCACTTTTAATTTTAGGCGTTACCATCGTCACCTTATCGATGACCGTATTTTTCCACCTGCTGTTTAAGTTCTTCATTTTCCACCCGAGCGCATTGATTCAGAAAAGCACAATTGTTGCGTGCATTGTGTACAGCCACGCCAACACCGCCTTCACCGTCGTCACTTGCTGCATCAGGTTTTCCTGCCGCAGTTGCAAAACTTTGAGTTCGGTTTTCAGGGCATTGGAAAAAAGTTTTAATTGCGAGTTGAGTGAACCGAATTTCCATCGAACGACTTTAGCGTATCAGTGCGCCGTGGCTATTTACATAATTTTCACGTTCGGCGTAATTTTGGGCTCGAGCGGCAATGAGGTGCCCTTAATTTTCCACGTCTTAATCAATTTGATGCGCCTGATGGTGTTCGCCAACGAGCAGCTCATCCTCATTCTGGCCATGTGTTTCCGGCATTCCTTTCAGACCGTTCAAAGAGTCCTCTTTAATCAAGATTCGGCCGGCAGAAAGGTAAGGCTGCTTTTGTCCAAAGGTCCGATACGCTCGCTCAAAGGGTAGAGGAAACAAACTTTGAGCAAAAAAAAGCACACACACGAAACGATCTTTCTGCAGCAACTTGGGCAGAATTTCCATTAGGCTCTTCAGCACCATTTGGGCCACCGCACTTCGAGTTAATATTTTGGCCATCGATTTCAGGCGCGCATCACAGGCAATTATGTCCGCTTCGTGCGGCAGCTACAGGAGCCATAATAATTATGGCTCCATTCATATACAACGCCGGCCGCTCTTTATGCCACGCATACTCTTTAATAATGCGCGCTGTTAGCCACGCGTTGGCTCATCGTTCACCACTCTCTGTCAATTTCGTAATTTCATACAAGGGCATTATTTCCCAAACAAAGCTGGACGCGCGTTTCCACTGCTAAATTTGGTTTCATCTCAAATGCGTGAAATTGATTGAAATGAAACAAGAAGAGATTAGCTCCACCGGGCTTGAATAAATAAATTGTCCACACATTTACTAAATTCTAACGAGAAGCTCTGAAAATCAGAAAAATCCCCTTTTTTACAAATTGGTTGCTGAGGAAGCACCTATTAAAAATTCTAATTCATGAAATTCTAATTCAAAACGAAATTTCAAATTGAAAATGATCGGTTCTATGATTTTCTGGTGTTTCAGCATCAACACTCAAAGGCAAAGGTCGTGTGGATGTCGCAACCAGTGACGCCGGTAATTAATAGCCTGAGGCAGAATTTCAGCAAGTTGAGCGACTCTCTAGCCGTCCTGCAGAAGGAAGTCAGTCTCTTCCTGTTGCTGGACGTGATGCAGCTCACCGTGAACATTATAGCTTTCATGGCGTTTATCATCATCAAAGGGATGAACAAGACTCGCTCGGTCACTTTTCTCTTAATTTTCATCGACGCCGCAATCAGAATTGTTCTCCTTACGTTCGCATGCGGCCTGGCAACTGAAGAAGTAAAACGCAAACTTAAGTATAAGCGATGATTTAATTTTCAAATTGATTTTCTCAGGCGGAGAAAGTTGCCGAAGCAGCCAGTTGTGCAATGAATTCGGCGATGGACACGCACGAGAGAGAGGAGGTGAGTTGTCATTGCACTGTTGCTGAAGATGGCATTAAATAATTCCGCTGCATTTTTTAATCTAACTTCTACTAGCTTTTATTTATTTATTGTAGCTTAAAAAAGAAAAAAACTTAAAACAGGTTCACCATCAATTCCAGTTATTTTAATTCTCAATTTAATATTATTAAATATTTCTAATGATAGTAAGATTCAAATTTATTATGGATATGACCGTTAAATTAAAATAATTTTTGGGGAAACTGTTTGTAATGATTACGTAGTGAAGTGTAAACAAAAATTACCACTTAGAATTTTTTTATATGTTTTTTTATATATAGCGATCTAAAAAAATTAAAACTTACAAATAACGAAAAAATGTATGTAAAAAAAAACCGAAAATTCTTAAAAATTGTTAATAGATCATCTGAATTTTAAATTGCTTTTTCTTTTCCAGTTGCGAATGTTAATGGATGAGGCGAGATGCCGGCAGTACAAGTTCTGGGCTTTTGGTCTTTTCACCGTCGACCGGCCGCTTCTGTTCTCGGTAAAATGCACACAGACAAAAATATTCGCGGATTCATACAGTGGTTTTGTGCAGATAGTGGGCTCAGCAATAAGCTACCTGGTCGTAATCAGCCAGCTGCAAAAAGAATAGCAGTGCCACTCAGTCTTTTGTCCTCTATTTTTATCTTTTGTTCAGCTCCATGCCATGCACTCAAACGTCAGAAATAAAAAATCCCATTTCACAGAATTGTTTATTTTCAGCAGTAATAGCTCAGGCGGTCCAGCACACGCAGCGATGCATTATTCATCATGGACAAATTTGCGAAACGTAATTTGTTGAGCAAATTGAAGCATTGCGTGTGTTGTTTGCCTTTTTTCAACGGGCCAGCTCTGATTTTTTTTTTATGTTTTTGTTGTGATTCACGCTGGTGAGCACGGTGCACACGCAAATGTGGATTAATTGCCGAGCAACGCGGCTCCAACAAAGCTTTTTGTCTCTCAATTGAGTGGAATTGTGTGTCCCAGGCGAAATAAAAGAAAACTTATTTTCAACAGCATTGTTTGAACGTAAGAACGAAAAAAATTCATCTAATGTAAAAATAAAATTTCTTAAAATTCAATTTATTAATTTTGTTTCATGAAAAATTCATATATTGACAAATAAAATGAGAGAAATACTGTTTTTTCCTTTTGAAATATTTAATTTATAAAATATTGTCATAACAATTCAAATGCTTAATCAGCGCAGTCATATAGTTAAAGGAAAAAATCAAGATAAATTAATTTGATTACAAAGCAATTTGTACAATCTTGGAACAAATTTCCCATTATATATATTTTAAAAGGCAAGTGAGGTTGTACAATTTACTCAAAGTTTCGATGGAAGAATAATTGTTAAGAAAAATTTTCCGACTGATTTTTGCAGGAGAAAGTCGCGAACGTGAGACATCTCGGTTCAAGTAACGCAGCCTTACGATGGATTATTTTCCAATAAACTCCTACATGTCTCGATGCTAGGGGGCGATTAGAATATTATCTCTTCATTTCATTACATCTGCCCTGGAGAGACTCTGAAATGAGTTAAGACGTTAACGCGCGCTTTAAACCCTTTGTGTTCGGGAGAGACAAATTAATTGTATACGAGTTGGAAATTTGCCGCGCGCGAGAGTTATTTCTTGCTATTTTACCTCGGCTCCAGCACCTTGGGACAGGTAATAATTCATTGTGTGCCACAAAATTACATCCACGTCTCAAATTCATGCTGACACGTAAGTGTTGCAAAAGTGATTAACGGAGTAGGAAAAACTTAGGATATTAACACAAAGGATTAAAGTTTCATAACCCTTTTGTAAAGTAAAAGGAATGAGTTAGATTTGGGTGATATGGATCATATGGATTGCAAGGGAAAAAATAAGTTTGAATAATAAATGAAGCTGCGATTTTAAAAGAATAGTCAGAACACAATATATTAGTTCTAAGTTTTACTAACTCAAGTTTAAAATAAATGCATTTTTCACCCCTACAGAAGGGTTTGAAGTTGCCATTTAAAATAGATGGGGAAATGATTTATTATCTTAAATTTGGTACCACATGTGGTTCCCCTAAGTAGACGAGGTACAATGAATAGATTTTTGTGCTAATTTTTCTTCTTCTTTTTGATTAAAATTTCTAAAAGGTGGACTAATTGTGACCCTGATGTAAAATAAAAATACAATTTATTATTTATTAGAAAAGAATTACTAGAATTAAACAAAATTCAAATTTTTACAAAAATAACAAGGTAAGCAACTAAAAGAGGAAAATAAAATTTCTCATATTGGCTGATCATTGGCATCAATGCGAATGCCTTATAGATATTTTAGCTTCAACGTATGTTTATAATTATGCAATTAAATATTCGAATATAATCCTTTTTAGAGAACGGGGATGCAGAAGCAATTAAAAACGCATTATTCCAAGAGAATAAGCCGTTTGTCAAGAATCTGACATGCACAGCTGGACAAACACATCTTTGAGCCTTGTGTGCGGTGTTTGTTTTTTGACGCGGTCCATAATGGAGGTGCCAAAAGAGTGAATCTCACAATGCCAACAATTAGAGCCGGTCTCTTTTTAAAAGGACCGAGAGCCGCTTTTCGTGCCGCTGCTCTAATTTATTGTTTGACAAGAGCGACAGCGCGCGTTTTTCGCGGCGTCTCGTTGTAAATCATTTCAGGTGCTCAGCAACAGCTGTCCGCGGCACCAAGTCGTGAGAATGAAAGAGTTGCGAGCAAGTGTGCGGTCGAGTGTCGCTGCTTTTCACTTTCCATTAGCCGGATTAGCACTCCTCTAGTTGGAATTGTGAAATATCGTTTGCTTGCTCTGGCCGCCGGCGGGACACGCCGACGGAATGCCAAAGGCATACTTTTTTTTTCGTTTGCCATTTGACCAGCCTCACTCTTTTTCTCTCTCTGACGAAAATGTTTCCTGCTCCTCCGCGGGAGAGAGTGGAACCGACCACGCTGAAATGTACATAAATATAATATAGAGCTAAAAATACACGCTTGATTTCATGCATGTTTTCGCAGGCATATTTTACATGCGGATTTAGCGTGGGCGCGTTTTTCACCATCTAAATAATTTCTAATCTAAATAATAATTCAAGCGCTTTTTGCCCAAAGACTTTATTTTTGCTGTTTTTTGCTGAAAATTTTCGGGTCGGAAGTTATCAAACGTGAATAATCAAGTAATTTGAATTAATATAAAATTTTATTATTTTAAATTTTTTACAGAAAAGATATTTATTTTTCAAGTGGTACAAGTCCTGCCAAGCTTGAAAGATCATTGGGTGGAGCCCATGTTATCTGACGAGCAAATAACTTTTATAATTTAAATTTTTGCAATCAATTATTTTGTTAATTTGCGCATTATATTTTATTTTGCAAGTTGAACAAAAGGAGCGGCATTGATTGAATTCTTCCATGCAGACGGTTATTTATTTTAAATTTTCTCCTGAAAGCTGCCGCGCGGATAAGCAATTGTTGTTGCTGGATTCGCGCGCATTGTTGAAAACAATCCCGATTGTTTGAAAAAATCGTTTGTTGAACAACTGCCATTATTAAAATCCTCAGGCTCAATTTTGAAAAATTCTCGGCTGAATCTACAAATAATATGGAAATCTTCCCAGCAGAGAGAAAGCCGACCTCGCACTCTACCAAAGAGCACGGTAAGACACCCAATCAAAATATAAAATTTAAATTTAAATATCGTTGAACGAAAATTCACAGCGTTTTTGATGATGTCGGAGCAACTCTTCCGACAACTCTTTCCTCCTCGTCGTGACGTCCGAAGGCAGACGCCTTATGTGGAGGTGGCCCGCGAAGCCAAAAGCATTCTGCCCGTGGCCGTGGCCAGCGAGACTGTAGAAGGCTCCGCCGTTTTGATGGCGCCAGGCGCCCTGAAGAACCTTAACGCCAAGCCTTCGCAGATTCTGACAGTAACGGTTCCGCGCAGAGTGGCTTGCCTCGAGTTTGTGGAGCTCGAAGTGTTGTTCACAAGTGTGGAGCGGGCCCCAGAGAGTGACTACAAGATCCTGAAGGAAGCTCGGCGAGCCTGCCGAGCGATGGGAATTGCATCTCTGGGGCAAGTGATCGTTTTACCTGGCAGGACTACAAACTTGAGGGTCAGGCGTTTGGCTCCAGCCGCAGCTCCCCACTACGGATCCGTTGACATGACCACCCAGTGACCACCAATGTTGTGCTGATGGAGGAAGATGAAGAATACCTGTAGGTCAAACAGGAAAGGGTTGAAACGCATCCCACCAAAATGTAGATTACGGCCGTAAAATAGAGAACACGTTTATTTTCAGAACTACAATTATTTTAATTTTATCGTCGCTTTCCCCAAGACACACTCAGTATAATATTTTTTTTGCACGCACATCATACCCTCTAGGATGTTAAATTAATTTTTTGATATCATATTAAGATAAATTTAAAACACGCCATACATGGAGATTTATCTCCTCCCCAGCAGCAGGACCAATATTGGAAATTTTTCATTAAGGTTGTTGCTTAAAAATTGGCAGCAACTACCAAAGCATGGTTTTCATTGACGTGGTTCTTCTACTTATGTATATGAAAAACAAAAATTGGTCAATAGATGTGACGGCTCGGATATTAAAATGTTTATAAAATTCTGCAAGCTGTTTAACTTACAATTTTCTAACATATTATCAAATATCCCAGCGTCTAAAAAAAAAAATAAAAAAGTGACATAATTTAATTAAAATCTTCACATTTTAACAAAGAAACATTATTTTTTTCGACGCTTATTGCAAGCAGTTTTGAACTATTCTAATTGAAATAACCCACGCAGCAGGCACATTTCGCATTGTTAAATTCGAGGCGAGCACTCGATCGCTTTGATCGGAAGCACAATTAATGCCAATGCGTACCGCCGGTGAATTTGCCGCTTTTGATACGAGACCGTGCGAGCAAGTCTGAGAACGCAGCGGCGGCGACATGCGATGGAGCAAAATCGCACGCTGGTGGCCCCCGGAGGCCGCTGGGTGTCGCGGACGGCCCTCGTCTTCGCGGCCGCGGCCACCGCCGTCATCTACATGTGGCCGGTGCAAGGTGAGACAAAATCATTATTTTCGTTACCTATATTTTAGTTGGTGCGTTGCGGAAGTTGCAAGTTGAAGAGATGAAATCTTTTGTGGTGGGAAAGTTATTTCTTCAAAATTGAAGGAAAAAATTTCATTCAAAAATAATAATAAAATTTTTCAGTAATTTTTCGGATAAGCAATAGACCTTTTTCATTAAGGCAACAATGGGATTCGCAGGCACAAAAACAGTACTTTTTGGAGGTGTCAAAACGCGACGTTCCGTGCTTCCCGACGTCTTTCTCAGGTCAGTGGTCACCAAATCGCAAAAATCTGGGCATTTTCGGCATCCTCATGAAACGAGCTTTCCGCCGGTGTGCCGTTTTTCGCTCCGAACAGTCGCGTTCTTTTCAAAGCTCGGAGATACGACCAAGAATTTTTTTCAAAATTTTACCGTTTTCAAACGCCAATTTATCCCAGAATTCTAAATTGACACGCAATAAAATGCACACCGTTGGAAAGCTCGTTACTTCTAGATTTAGAATCCTGAAGCTCGCACCATTTCTTTGAGTTTGCCCTATCTCTTTTTGTCCGAGAAGCGCCCCTCCTCCGGCCCTTTTTGCTTCAATTTTGATTGTTGATTGCGACTCGGTTGAACCCTGACCCGGGCCACGGCAGGTCAAAAATATATTATGAAAAATTAATGAAAATCAAAAAAAGTTGGAAAATAAAATTTAAAGAGTTGCTTGAAATAACTATTTAAATGCCATAATTTATTTCACACGGACGCCCGAGATATAAAAGGGTTTGTGAGGAGTGCTCCCATTTCAATTGTGATTTTTTAGAAATAGGAAAAACTTACTACAAAAGTTGTAGCTAAAGACATGTTCTTTCTTTTTGCAATAGTGTATGTGTCTGTAAAAAATTTTATAATAAAGTAAAAATTGAAGAAAATAAAAATTTAACTTTTTAGACACGAAGCAAATTTTTAAGATTTTTTTGAAGATAGCCAATCGATTCAGCATGTCATCATTAGTCTATGACCAAACTTTCGTAAATAAATTCGCAATACTTACAAAGTTATTGCAAAAATATTCAAAAGGGTCGTGTCTCTGTTTTTAAATGAAAGAGGTGCCGGCAAACATCCATACGAATCCCATTGTTGCCTTAATGAAAACGGTTATTTATTTTAAGGACTCCTTATTGATATAGTCAAATCAAGTCTTTACAACAATAGAAGAAATTTTTGGCAATTATTGTATATTTAACAAACCATTGTTGTAAAGACTTGATTTGACTATGTCAATAAGGAGTCCTTAAATTTTCTCCTGAAAGCTGCCGCGCGGATAAGCAATTGTTGTTGCTGGATTCGCGCGCATTGTTGAAAACAATCCCGATTGTTTGAAAAAATCGTTTGTTGAACAACTGCCATTATTCAAATCCCCAGGCTCAATTTTAAAAAATTCGGCGAATCTACAAAGCTTGATCTCAAATAATATGGAAGTCTACCCAGCAGAGAGAAAGCCAACCACCACCCATTCTACCAAAGAACACGGTAAGACTCCCAATCAAAAGATAAAATTTAAATTTAAATATCGTTGAACGAATATTCACAGCGTTTTTGATGATGTCGGAGCAACTCTTCCGACAACTCTTTCCTCCTCGTCGTGACGTCCGAAGGCAGACGCCTTATGTGGAGGTGGCCCGCGAAGCCAAAAGCATTCTGCCCGTGGCCGTGGCCAGCGAGACTGTAGAAGGCTCCGCCGTTTTGATGGCGCCAGGCGCCCTGAAGAACCTTAACGCCAAGCCTTCGCAGATTCTGACAGTAACGGTTCCGCGCAGAGTGGCTTGCCTCGAGTTTGTGGAGCTCGAAGTGTTGTTCACAAGTGTGGAGCGGGCCCCAGAGAGTGACTACAAGATCCTGAAGGAAGCTCGGCGAGCCTGCCGAGCGATGGGAATTGCATCTCTGGGGCAAGTGATCGTTTTACCTGGCGGGACTACAAGCTTGAGGATCAGGCGTTTGGCTCCAGCCACAGCTCCCCAGTACGGATCCGTTGACATGACCACCAATGTTGTGCTGATGGAGGAAGATGAAGAGTACCTGTAGGTCACACAGGAACAGTTGATTCGCATGCCACCAAAATTTAGATTATTATTATTATTATTATTTATTCTTCTCGGTCTGTACAAAAAATTTTAAAATTGGAGAAAAAGATTACGGCCGTAAAATAGAGAAAACGTTTAACCACAGAACTACAATTATTTTAATTTTATCGTCGCTTTCCCCAATACACACTCGGTATAATATTTTTTTGCATGCATACCATACCCTCTAGGATGTTAAATTAATTTTATTGATATCATATTTAGATAAATTTAAAACACGCCATACATGGAGATTTATCTCCTCCCCAGCAGCAGGACCAATATTGGAAATTTTTCATTAAGTTTGTTGCTTAAAAATTGGCAGCAACTACCAAAGCATGGTTTTCATTGACGTGGTTCTTCTACTTATGTATATGAAAAACAAAAATTGGTCAATAGATGCGACGGCTCGGATATTAAAATGTTTATAAAATTCTGCAAGCTGTTTAACTTACAATTTTCTAACGTAATATCAAATATCCCAGCGTCTAAAAAAAAAAGTGACATAATTTAATTATTATCTTCACATTTTAACAAAGAAACATTATTTTTTCGACGATTATTGCAAGCAGTTTTAAACTATTCTAATTGAAATAACCCACGCAGCAGGCACATTTCGCATTGTAAAATTCGAGGCGAGCACTCGATCGCTTTGATCGGAAGCACAATTAATGCCAATGCGTACCGCCGGTGAATTTGCCGCTTTTGATACGAGACCGTGCGAGCAAGTCTGAGAACGCAGCGGCGGCGACATGCGATGGAGCAAAATCGCACGCTGGTGGCCCCGGAGGCCGCTGGGTGTCGCGGACGGCCCTCGTCTTCGCGGCCGCGGCCACCGCCGTCATCTACATGTGGCCGGTGCCGGGTGAGACAAAATCACTATTTTCGTTACCTATATTTTTGTTGGTGCGTTGCGGAAGTTGCAAATTGAAGCGATGAAATCTTTTGTGGTGGAAAAGTTATTTCTCTAAAATTGAAGGAAAAAAATAATAATAAAATTTTTCAGAAGTTAAGAAGCAATAATTTAAAATATAGCTTTATATAAAAGGCATACTTAAAATTCTTGTTTTATTTAAATTTGTATAGTGTTTACCAAGATTCGCACATCACAACAATGTTATCATAATTTGATTGTTGTTTGAGCTCTCTGATTGGTTGCAATTTTCCTTGCACCCAATCAAATCACTTTCCAACAATCCAAATTAATTTGAATGCTGCGATGCGTGAAGCTTGGTGTTTACAGTTGTTATTATTTATTTTATAACCTGAGCATTTTTCCGATTATATATTGTTTATATAAATTTAATCAAACTAATCTGAAATTATTATTCATAATCAAGTTGATGAAAGCATTAAAACATTGACTAGGATAAGAATTAATAAGTATATCGAATTTTTTAGCTTTCAAATATTTGACTTTTTAGTTAGACAAAGTATCTATTAAATTTAATATCAATACTAAATTTAATTTTTTTAAATACAATTTCTAAATTTCAAAAGCGTTTTCAGTTTTTATTAAGTTTTATGACATCAATTTTCTTGTTTTCATACAGGTCGAGGCAAAGTAGCAAGTCGCCTAGCTGGCCCCCTTGAAAGAGTGCCAAGGCATCTCAACGTTGTCAACGATTACTTAAAAAATGCAAACTATTTATTTATGTTAAGGTTAACCTAAGAACGTCCCAAACATTAATTTGAAACAGAACTATGCTGAGACTATTTTAAATTTGTCAAACATTGGGATTTGTGACTTTTAAACGACTTTTTCTTTGGCTGGAATTCAATTACTAATTTAATAATTTTTATTTGACCTTAGGTTGTAAATACTTGTGGAAATATTTAAAATTAAATTATTGGTTCTCCCATAAATTTGAGAGCAAAATTAAAATATCCAAAATATTTCTATAAAATTACGTTTTTGTTTGAAAATTACTTCAAAAAAGTCACTTTTAAAAAAATACTTTTTCACCAGACTCTATGGGATAAAGCTCTCAAAGCGATCCATAAACTCCCGTTCTCTGGATTGCACAGTGATTTCAAAGTAAATAGGAGACAGTTGGAAGAGCAAGCCTGACCCACTTTTTGCGGATTAGCTTGACATCCACCAGTGACCAGAGGTTTATTTGCCCATCTGATCTGGAAGCCGCACATGACTCAAAGGTGGAACTGGCGAGGCGCTACTAATCATCGCTGCCTGCACACGCAAAACGACCCAGTTTCTTGCCAAACAAAAGTATAGAGCCGGGCGAAAATAAAAACAGCAGCGGCAGAATGCCTCGGGCAGGCGAGAGGGAGAACAGGCAGGGCGAAAAAATAACAGAGACAAAGCTCGCTCGCTCGCTCTCTCTCTGGGCTAAAATGCTTTTTGTGTTGCTCAGGCGTCGCACTTTCCGGCGAAAAACATCTAGAGCGAAATACTCACATATATAAAAATGTAATGAAAAAAATTGACCTCCCGCCGTGGCTGGAAGTGCTGGAAGAAACGAAAATTGGTGCATCTGCGCTGATATGTAAAGCCCGGCGTCTGAGGCATGCAAAAGTGCCGCCTCATCAATATAAAAGGCATAAAGAAAATTATATCCCGCCGGTCTCTCGCGCGCGCGACCAAGGCCCTCGAAATAACTTGTTCTCTCTCGGGACGAAAAACGCTGCCGAGGCAAATATTATCGAATTGGACCTTTTTCCCCACGGCCGCCTGCTGCTACGCGAAAATGCTTCGCCTCTCTAATGTTCGGGTCAATAAGGCGAGTTTCGCTTCACCTTTCCACATACATAAATATTTCACCAGTTTATCTATCAACTTTTGCGAAACAATTTCGGCAGCGCCCACAGCGGCTTGAATATGGCTTCGAATTGCCGCCGGCTGGTCCAATTTGTTTGCTTAGGTGCGCAAAGTTTTAAGTACATGCGTGCTTCAGCCAGAGCGCCAAGGGCAAGAAGAAGTGCCACAAAATGCATAACCGACAAAAAATTTCCGAATAACAATTTAAATGTGATAAAACGAGGAAACGGAAGTTTGAAAAGATATCTTAATGTCCAGAAAATTGCAATTTTGAAAGAAAACAGCATTAAAACTTTTTATCATTATCAGGCTTTTTGATTGATAAAAAAAGACCATCACTGATATTATCAAAATTTAATTTTTTGTTACAAATATGTCGATATTTTTCGTCTTAAATTTATTTCAAATATTCATTGATATCAGCACTTGATTTCCCAAATTTTCTTTCCGCTTGGCTTCACAAATTTCCTACGGCGGAAAGTGTACATTTCGTCGATTGCTGCTGATTTGCTCGTTTGGCTCTCAATTTTTCCATGCGGGAGTATATTTTTAGCAGGGCCCAATGACGCAATGACGCGTGCTGAAGGTTGGAATGGAACGCCGGGGTGTATTTGGTAGATTTTTCGAGCACTTTCCTGGCCGCCGTACTTTTTACACGCACAAGATTCGAACAAACAGTTGGGCTGAGCTGCTTTTTTATTTATTTTATCGCGCAGCTTTTTTCATTTCATCAACGGCAGACACGTTTCCCCGCAGCCACGTGAGAGACCCTCATGGCACCCGAATTGTGGCGAAATGGGAGTGTGTACTCTGAATTAATATTTCGTGCATATTGTATACGCGCGCCAACGAAATTGGATTTTTATCATGCGAGCAGCTAACTTTACGAGCTGTCTAAATTGAATTGCCGTTTTCCATAAACATGCATGGCTATAACGTTTAGAATACATTAAAGGCGGCCACCCTGTGCAAAATACGGACCACTTTTTTTCATTCAATTGCCATTTGCCTCCGCAAATGTGCACGTAAAATTACGGCCATATTTCTCGTCTGCGATTGAATAAATAAATAAATGTTATTCGGTGCATGTTTTTTGTTTTTGTCTGGATTCGAATATTTCGATGCACTCAAGAAAAGTTTTGCTTTTTGTAGGGAGCGCCTGGGTGGAGATGACTTATGCAAACCGCTCGACAGTTGTGCAAAGCAATGTGCCTAACCTGTTTGCGGAATGTTCAATATATTATTTTTCCTTTATAAAGGAAAATGAAAATTAACGAAGCAAATGAAAATATTTAAAAACTTAATTTATTTTCAATAAAAAATTTAAATAGAAAAAAAATACAAAACTTGCAGAATCGGCAATACCTTTGGCAAACAAGTTGCTAAAACGCGAATCTAAAACATGTCCACGCAACAAAGTAAATATTGTTATAAGCTGACACATTGATCAGATTGAACATTGAAAACTAAAAATTAGAGCCTCAGTCAATACGCAATAAAATAAAATAAAAATATTGAATAATATTTCGCGAATTTTGTGAAGAAACTGAAAAATGAAGAAATACGCTTTGAAGCTTGTTCTTTTAATTTATATCACAGCAATATGTTGAGCCTTATCTTTTATAATCATACATGGGTGCGCTCAACAATTTTGCGCTCGCGCTCGCGATCATTTTGAAAATGTTGCGCTCGCGCTCTGCGCTCGCGCTCTGCGCTCGCGCTCAAATTTTTAAAAAGTCTTGCGCTGACGCGTTGCGCTCAAAAATATTTTTATCCGAAGAAAAAGTGCGACTTTTTAGACAATTTTTTAATATAACAAAAAATACATCCGCAATTGGAAATGATAAAGTTGAAGTTAAATCACCAAAATTGGGATCAGTTTTGAAGTTTTTGGTATATAAACACTGTTTTTCATTACAATTTTTGATCAAATTCGGGAATTTTTACTTTTGGTTTGAGCGCAAAATGAGCGCAATTGAGCTTTTATTTAAAGAAGTTGACACTTGAGGAGATGACCATGGAAATGAAGAGTCGGGCTTTTCATCGTTGTAAAAATAATTTTTATTCAGCCCGACTCTTCATTTCCGTTAATCTTTTTGTCAATGAAAAACAATTTTTTTTATGAAACTTCAAGAAAATCCAATTTTCTTATACTATCATACATTTTGGAACAAAAATCTAATTGAATTATTAAATTTCTAAAAAAAAATTACTGAAGTCTGAAAAGCCAACTTTTTGTAAGGGGGTTTACTACACGTCTTTGAAGATATTATTACATTACATTATTTTCTGTTTGACTTGTTGCGAGAGAATAAATGAATTGAATATTATTGCACTTCAATAACATAATTCACTATTTTTGTACTTCTAATCTTGATGACACTTTATGACTTCGTTTGAGAGGCATTGTTTAGACCTGGTTTTACTTTAATTTAAAATTTGAACCTAAAAAAACTTTTCATAACAACGGCACATTTGATAAATAACTCATGACGCCGCAAATTATCAAAAAAATGAATTTCACACCATGTTCAGTCCCGTCTCTTGACTTGATCGTCGTCTCCGCTTTAGGAATTCATTTGAGAGGCAGTGTTTAGTCCTGGTTTTGCTTTAATTTAAAATTTGAACCTAAAAAACTTTTCATAACAACGGCACATTTGCTAAATAACTCATGACGCCGCAAATTATCAAAAAAATGAATTTCACACCATGTTCAGTCCCGTCTTTTGACTTGAGCGTCGTCTCCGCTTTAGGAATTCATTTGAGAGGCAGTGTTTAGACCTGGTTTTGCTTTAATTTAAAATTTGAACCTAAAAAACTTTTCATAACAACGGCACATTTGCTTAATAACTCATGCCGCCGCAAATTATCAAAAATATGAATTTCACACCATGTTCAGTCCCGTCTCTTGACTTGAGCGTCATCTCCGCTTTAGGAGTTCGTTTGAGAGGCAGTGTTTAGTCCTGGTTTTGCTTTAATTTAAATTTTGAACCTAAAAAACCTTTCATAACAACGGCACATTTGCTAAATAACTCATGACGCCGCAAATTATCAAAAATATGAATTTCACACCATGTTCAGTCCCGTCTCTTGACTTGAGCGTCGTCTCCGCTTTAGGAGTTCGTTTGAGAGGCAGTGTTTAGACCTGGTTTTGCTTTAATTTAAAATTTGAACCTAAAAAACTTTTCATAACAACGGCACATTTGCTTAATAACTCACGACGCCGCAAATTATCAAAAATATGAATTTCACACCATGTTCAGTCCCGTCTATTGACTTGAGCGTCGTCTCCGCTTTAGGAATTCATTTGAGAGGCAATGTTTAGACCTGGTTTTGCATTAATTTAAAATTTGAACCTAAAAAACTTTTCATAACAACGGCACATTTGCTAAATAACTCATGACGCCGCAAATAATCAAAAAAATGAATTTCACACCATGTTCAGTCCCGTCTTTTGACTTGAGCGTCGTCTCCGCTTTAGGAGTTCGTTTGAGAGGCAGTGTTTAGACCTGGTTTTGCTTTAACTTAAAATTTGAACCTAAAAAAACTTTTCATAACAACGGCACATTTGCTAAATAACTCATGCCGCCGCAAATTATCAAAAATATGAATTTCACACCATGTTCAGTCCCGTCTCTTGACTTGAGCGTCGTCTCCGCTTTAGGAATTCATTTGAGAGGCAGTGTTTAGTCCTGGTTTTGCATTAATTTAAATTTTGAACCTAAAAAACTTTTCATAACAACGGCACATTTGCTAAATAACTCATGACGCCGCCAATTATCAAAAATATGAATTTCACACCATGTTCAGACCCGTCTCTTGACTTGATCGTCGTCTCCGCTTTAGGAATTCATTTGAGAGGCAGTGTTTAGACCTGGTTTTGCTTTAACTTAAAATTTGAACCTAAAAAACTTTTCATAACAACGGCACATTTGCTAAATAACTCATGACGCCGCAAATTATCAAAAAAATGAATTTCACACCATGTTCAGTCCCGTCTTTTGACTTGAGCGTCGTCTCCGCTTTAGGAATTCATTTGAGAGGTAGTGTTTAGACCTGGTTTTGCTTTAATTTAAAATAGTTAAAATGGTTTTTGTATGTGTTTCGCATACAACATAATTTACTTTGGTCTCAAATGTCCGTACCTCAGAGGAAACCCCTTTCACTATAGAGCCTAATTACAGTGCAGCGCCGCATGCAGATCCATCTAAATCATGCGGTGGACACCGTTTTGCAACGCCCGCCTCCGTTTTGCTACATGTTCGGGCTAATGCAGTGTACACGAGACGGCGCACTATCTCTGATTGAAACCCGCAAATTATCCATGCCGTGCAGGCCTCTAATAAATAAAAGCAGACCGACCAAGCAGTACAGCCTCACAGGCAATTTTAATAAAACAATGACGGCTGAGTGATTTACAGAGGAGTTTTTTTTTCACCAAGGATCGCAATCGAGGCGCTGAAAATATTTATGTGTATCGAGCGGCGGCGGCGGCGGCGGCGGCTTCGGTTGGGCCGCTGCATCATGTGTCCTCATTTATTAATGCGCGTCTGATACCGCCTCCGAGCCCATAAATTATCGACTTGCGTTTTTCGCTCTTTGGATGCAAAATATTTTTGCAGTCAGCCGAGCGTGAACGCGCCCCAAGTGAGGCACACTTTCCATTACTGTTAATTGCAGCCGCTCTCTTCCTCTCGCGCGCATCCTTCTAGACGCTATTTTGTCTGGAAGCGCTGAAAAATGTCGACTTCAGCACGACGCCAGCGAAAAATTAAGCGTTCTGTCTCACGTTTCTTTCTTGGGTGAGTTTTTGCGCGTCGGCGTGTGATGGATTCGAAGAAGTACGCGCCGGAATTTCGCAGTCATTACCAGAATTGCCCTCAAGAACGGGAGAGAAGGGAAGGCTCGACGACGCGTTTAAAGTTGGAGCTGAACTGCCATAAAATAGTTCCTGGAAGGAAACTGTGGGTAGTATTATTTTCATCATAAAGGCCCATTAAAAAAGGCAAAAGATCACAAAATTGTGGAATACCAAACATTTCTAATTAAATGACTGTGCATTCTTTTGAATCTTGGTTTCTCAGATTTGTACTTTGGCTTGTCAATATTTTATTTCATTGTAGTTTTGATGTGTTCAAAAAAAAAACTAATGAAATTATTTAATATTTTAAATAAAAATTTAATTTTTGGTTTTATTCTTGCTCAATGCTGTAATGGACAATCACGATTTCTTGCATCAAAAATGGCTTTTAATCTAAATCTCGCTAATAAAATGGTACGTAAATGTCCTGCTATTCAAAATTGACCGGTCCATGGTGAAGAGCCGAACCGATTCCAATAGATAAAAGCTAAACGACCTCTAACACCGCGCAATTCCGCTTTTGATTGCCGTTTCCGATGGTCGTGATGGAATTCCAACAACGAGAGGGACGAAAAATTCCTCCAACGCTCTCTCTCTCCACTATTTCATCTACAGCGACAAAAGCGAAAACCCGATAGGCGACGCAAAGAGCAGCTAGATGGATATCGACATTATGCAAAGCAGATCGTCTCGCACATGCAAGTGAATTAGTCGAACCGCTTGAGAAAATGTGCAACAGAGAGTGCAACGCTCGCTTGAATAAATCAGCGTCAAAGGAGAGCTCTCTCTATTTGCTGCCCTTTTTGCAATACAGAACCAGTGTGAGGGAATCGAGCAAATGCAAATTAATTGAGTTGAAGCTTTTTGCATTTAACAAACTCGCTCACTGTGCAGTGCAACGCGCACAGTATTTGCGTCAACTTTGTGCACACATGAGCAAATTCAAACATAATTTTCTGCAAATATCTCACAAAATGCGTATTTGATTATCAATTTAGTTTATTGCGGATTGATTGATCATTAAATAGGCTTCTCCAATATTGTTCTCCAAAATTACTGGTGAAAACTTTGATTTATAAATTGCTACAAAATTCATTCTGACATAAATGGATCAATTTTTATAGCGTCAATCTGATTAAAAATATGAAGGACTGGAAAAAGACGGAGATATTTGGACAAATTTGTTAACGTTTAAAATTTCTGGAATATATTATAAATGGACCTTCTAAAATTCATAGTTACTAATTTCATTTAAGAAATTCCAACTTAATAAAAATCGACTTTTCTAATATAAAATATAAATGCATTTCTCTGGAAAATTCAGTGCCTTCTTATTAAATGCACTTAAAATTTGTGTTAATTCTCCTTTTATGGGAATATTTTTTTTATAAATAATTTAAATTGATTGAATTTTTTTATTAATTAAAACTTTCTTTTTTTTCTAGTCTTTTATTTTGAAGCTGAAGTTTCAATTATATTTCCCAATGTCAAACAGTCACAGCTGAATGAAAGTAGGACAATAGATGAAGGTTTCACAATTTCAAACTGATCTTTTAAAGGCTTTACGCAACAATTTGGCGTTTCCCAGATCAAGCCGACGCCTCTTGACATCAAAGAACCGGGGCAGAGGGAGATTTGCCTGTCAATAACCAGTTTAACAAGGTCGATATCGAGTTAGATTTGGAAAAAGGCGAGGGTATATTGGAAATATGCGAAACAAAAGCGACAGACGGGGCCGCCAGCAAAGATCAGCATAAGTTAAAATTGATTTCCCATCGCTGCGTGAAACGGATATTTCTTTTTCCGCCACTCTGTCTTTATGCATCTCACTTTCAATCAAAAACGGAGATGAAAGAATGGCGGGAGAGAATAAGAGGTCTCGGAGGATAATTAACAATGAGACTTTTGCAAGATATTTTTTCCTTCAAAAATTTCTGCTTCAGTGCCTACCGACGCCATCAATTTTCTTTCAATTAATTATTCATCCTTGTCTTCATTACGCAAACTTTTATCAAATATATTGATTTATATTGAAAAGAAGACGAACCTGCGTGTCGAAACCGGTGTCATCAATCATTCAGAAAAATTATTGCCAGAACACTGCCCAGCACTACCCTTCAACAAGCGAATGAGAGGAGGCGCGACAGCTACAGC
The DNA here is from genome assembly GCF_031216515.1 of Neocloeon triangulifer. Lineage (NCBI taxonomy): Eukaryota > Metazoa > Arthropoda > Insecta > Ephemeroptera > Baetidae > Neocloeon > Neocloeon triangulifer. The sequence goes on along the minus strand of NW_026775555.1, from coordinate 965,189 downwards.
CAAGTGCAATTAGCGAGTTTAATGAAGATGTGTGCTAACGACAGTAGTAAATAACTGGAACGCTCAGTTGACGGCTCAATAACCAGCGATTAACTAAGCGAGCTCTTCTTTAAGTGTCCACGAGTAAGCAAACACCTGCTCGATGCACCTTAATGGAGGCGATAATTAGCCCTAATGCACCACGCTGACGCGGACCAAATTTATTGCAGTCGATTTCGCAGCCGCCTCCTTGCCACTTTGCGCGCAGGTGAAAGTTCGGCCGGCGATCAAATGACTCCCTATTTATCACAATCAATCGATATCCGAGAATTTGTAGGTTTCCGCCGGGTAAAAACTTTTTTGCCCAAAGATTTAGCGAGGCCAATTTCGGACGAGGAAAAACGACCTGGGAGAGAAAAAGTGAAGGGGTTCTTTTTGCGGATATCGACTTTGGCAAATCAATTAAACAAGAAATCCTATGAGTACAAACAAAATCAAAATGTTGACTTTTAAAGTCATGAAATAAATATTAATTTTTTATTTTTAATACAATAATCCAAAAATTAAATAACATTTAAAACGTGACATTTAGAATTCAGGAATTAACAATTAGATGTATTTAGGTTTAATAAATTACAATACTTTCTTCGTCCAATGGTAATTACTAAGCTCACAATTACTTCTTAATTTCTTGATATTAATGATATTAATTATCTGTGTTATTAACTTTTTTCATTTTTTTAACCTTATTTTTTTTAATTGTATCTAATTGCAGTTCAGTCTGTTTTCTTGAAGTTCAAAAGAAGCAAAAAGAACAAGATTTAAGTGAAAGCGCCAATCTATGCCATCGAGCAAGGTAGAGGATTTGCAGAAAGAAAATACGCAAGAACAGCAAGCGCATGTATGTATATTTCCGGAATGGTGCTCATTTTAATATCTCGCGGCAGAGGCAGAGCCGAGTCTCGTCGGATCTAAATGCAAATGCGTGCTGCTGCGACAGACCCATTTCCTCAGCTTTGATTCTACACGAAAGAGTTTCGCAGCCCGAGGGACCGTCACCCAGGGGTCTGATTCTGTAAGAACGACGCCAATTGAAAACGACGACTTTTTCAAATCGTCGTCGTTTTTTGCGTCGTTTTTATATTTGGCGTCTATTTGAAATCGTCGTCTAATTCAAATCGTCGCCCGAATTGACGTGTCGTTTTCAAAGGGTGGTTAATAATTACTTTGCGAACTTTAATTGCACGCCAAGGGTTAACCGTTGGTCCAATTTTAAAAAACTGAATATATTCTGAAAGCCCAACTTCACGTCTTTTATCTTGGTTTAATTATAATTTTCTAAGGGTTGAAATTATATTTAATTTTCCAGGAAAACTAAAAAAATGACAACTTGCATAGTGGGAAATTTCATGCAGTGGACAAGGGGTGCGTGAATTGAAAGTGTGGAACATGACCTATTGGGAAATCAACCCTCCCAAACACGATTCTGGGGTCAGATTTTTGAAATTTGGCTTAATTCTAATTTTTTCCCCTTAATTTGCAATTATTTTGCAAAAGTTGCCAAAAATATTAACGCGTGAAGATAAAAATCTGAAAATTTCTGGAGGGGTAGATCTTGGTCAGTACAACAACGTAATTTTTCCAAACTTGTCATTTTCTGGAAAATTGCCCATTTTCACAAGGGGTCAACGTTTTGGTCAATATCTCAACTTCTATTGAAGCAAAAGACAAAACTTTAAGTGATTCTGAAAGCTTATTAAATTTCCAATCGTTTTGTAATGGAAAACAACTTACCAACCCAAACAGCTTTTCCGGAAAAGTGAGGTAAAAAATAAACTTATTTTTTCCAGAGGTTATGCAACCCGCAACCAAAAGCCTGAATAGCCAAAATGTAGCTTAATTCTTTGGCAAGACACCCCTAAAATTTCAAAACTTTTCCTCTGGCCGTTTTTCCGCAATCGCCGATTTTCCCGACCCCTTTTGGGAAAATCTTAACTTTTCCGGAAAGGCATGTGTGATACATCAATCGATTGGGCACATCAAGGAGATGCTAGAAATAAATTTTTGTCAAAATCGGATCATTTTTCCAATTTTCAGGGCAGTTTTTGTAAATTAAAAAAAAATTGAAATTCAAACTGCCCTGAAAATTGGAAAAATGATCCGATTTTGACAAAAATTTATTTCTAGCATCTCCTTGATGTGCCCAATCGATTGATGTATCACACATGCCTTTCCGGAAAAGTTAAGATTTTCCCAAAAGGGGTCGGGAAAATCGGCGATTGCGGAAAAACGGCCAGAGGAAAAGTTTTGAAATTTTAGGGGTGTCTTGCCAAAGAATTAAGCTACATTTTGGCTATTCAGGCTTTTGGTTGCGGGTTGCATAACCTCTGGAAAAAATAAGTTTATTTTTTACCTCACTTTTCCGGAAAAGCTGTTTGGGTTGGTAAGTTGTTTTCCATTACAAAACGATTGGAAATTTAATAAGCTTTCAGAATCACTTAAAGTTTTGTCTTTTGCTTCAATAGAAGTTGAGATATTGACCAAAACGTTGACCCCTTGTGAAAATGGGCAATTTTCCAGAAAATGACAAGTTTGGAAAAATTACGTTGTTGTACTGACCAAGATCTACCCCTCCAGAAATTTTCAGATTTTTATCTTCACGCGTTAATATTTTTGGCAACTTTTGCAAAATAATTGCAAATTAAGGGGAAAAAATTAGAATTAAGCCAAATTTCAAAAATCTGACCCCAGAATCGTGTTTGGGAGGGTTGATTTCCCAATAGGTCATGTTCCACACTTTCAATTCACGCACCCCTTGTCCACTGCATGAAATTTCCCACTATGCAAGTTGTCATTTTTTTAGTTTTCCTGGAAAATTAAATATAATTTCAACCCTTAGAAAATTATAATTAAACCAAGATAAAAGACGTGAAGTTGGGCTTTCAGAATATATTCAGTTTTTTAAAATTGGACCAACGGTTAACCCTTGGCGTGCAATTAAAGTTCGCAAAGTAATTATTAACCACCCTTTGAAAACGACACGTCAATTCGGGCGACGATTTGAATTAGACGACGATTTCAAATAGACGCCAAATATAAAAACGACGACGATTTGAAAAAGTCGTCGTTTTCAATTGGCGTCGTTCTTACAGAATCAGACCCCTGCTGTCAACGCCATCGATCAAAGGCCACGCTCTCTCTTCTGATGGGACATGTGTCAAAATAGCTTCTATCCTTGTATCTTTGCCAGAGAAATTGCGTAAATTCAATCCCTCGGCAAGTGCAACGTCAATTGTAATTTTTTTGTTATTTTTCTGAAATTTTCTAAATGAACATTGCCACGAAAAAATTTAAACGGGATAGAAATGGATAAATTTATGAAATGCATGCAACTTTGAAATGAAACTTTTCTTTGGAGAATTCCGGCAGAAATAATCACACATAAAAACAGGCCGACGGCCTTTTTCTCAGCCGACGCATGTGTGCGCCTGAGGATTTACTTTTAAAAACATTGAATTCATGAATAACAGAGGCTCATGCATGGAGAGTGGCTTGCGGGGAGAGTGAAAGAGTGAATGCGACGTCTTCCTTCCTCTGAGACCGGCTCTCTGCTTTTCGGCGCTGCTGGAATTGCCAGCCGCCGTGATGATAACGTCAAGACGAGTCTGCTGATATCAACACTCGCGCGCACGCACACACCCTGCCGCGAAAAACTCAATGCTGGGAAGTACAAAAATGCGCACCCCGACCGCCCCGAACACAATTTTTCACGGCCGATTCTCTACTTTTGTGAATACATTTATCCTTTTGAGACGTCTCATTTTTGATAACTTGTTTTTTTAACGCATAAATCATGCAGAAAAAAGAGAAGAAACGAATAATGACAGTGAAAAGGGTTGTAATATTAATGTCATAAATGAATAAAACAGTTATAAATATATCTCAGATCAAGACAAATTTTTCTTTAATTCTTATATTTTTATGAAGGAAAATATTTCTGAATTTATAAAAAGAAAAGTTGGCGATAGGAATTTGAAATACTTAAATTTATTATTGTGATTAATTTTAGTTTTAGCGTCCTGTCCTACTGAGATTCAATAATACGAAGAAATTCTAGAGGTTATTTAACTAACCTGATAAATTTTAGAAAATTGTGTAAAGAATATTCAGGAATTTATTCCTTTACACGTAGTAACCATTTAAAATTGAATTTTTAACTTTTTTTAGTATCCGTAAATTTGTTCAAGAGAGAATTTAAAGTTGTTCTCAATTTGAATTTTTGAAATTATCAGGGAGATGTGAATTTTTAAAATACAAGCAGATGCTAGATCTTTAAACGGTGTAAATTATCAGGAGTTAGACAGGCGAAGAAGATCTTTGAAGTGAAAATTCCTGAGACGAGGAGGAGAGAAAAGTTGAAAATCAGCAACTGGAATTTCATGCCGTGTCCAGTTAGCATGAAATTTTGTGGTGAAATTACAGTTCAGTGAAAATATTTGAGTTTGAGAAGGAAAAGTATAAAGAGAGTTGAGAAATTATAGCCCAATTGTAAATTCAAAAGTTCAAAGCAATCAAATTTCCAGTCGCAAGTTAAAATAAATATAAAATGTCTAAATTTGTTAAACAACACTCCTGTTAATAAAAAAAAACTTAGTAAATTTAATTGAGCCCTCAAGCTGATAAGCCCGTTGTGAAGCAAAGTAGAAGATTCCAATTGATCGCTGCAAACTTTCCATCAACTCTGCATCGTGGCAGAATGAGAGAAACAATGAAAACGAGCGAGTACAAATAATTAAGTTTTGAAAGATACACGCTCTTGAAAGTTCAAAAGAACGTGTTGTGTTTCCGAGCGACTGGCAAACTTTATACGCACAGGCGTTTTATACTTTTTAATTGGCCGGATTACTAAGTTTCGGCTTAATTTGGCTCTTCACAGAAAGGAAGCAGCTTACTTGGAAGCAAACAATTCCCAAGTTCAGAAACGTGCCGAGCAATAATGAGAAAAAAAAACATTTTACAAAACATTCATCTCTTTGTACCTAATGCAAAGTCAAATGGGAGTCATTTGCTGGCCATTTGCTACAACTCGAACGGCTCAATTGCCCGTAAAAGGAGAGGAAATATCGCACTTTGGAAAGACCTCTGGCGGAAATTGGTCGTTTGAAAAATCATAGATAGTAAAATCTATAGTATTGACCTGAATGGTGATCGGCAAGTTTCGCCTTACAATCTATTTTACGTTCAATATACGTTTTCCTCTTTAATTTTGCACGCCAGGAAATTGAAGAACTCAGTTGAAAACATTTCAGTTTTAAACTGAATACAGTTATTTGTTATTTTAAAAAAAAAAAAACTTGAAAAAGGAATTTGGTTTTATCAGAAAAATAAAATGAAATAATTTAAAATTATATAAGTTCAGTTTTAAACAAACGTTTTGATTGCAAAATACGATGTTCTGAATATGATCATTGCATTAGATTTTTTTTAGTTTTCATTCCAAAAACAGTATATATTTGACCCACACAATATACATAATGCCTGCCCTTCAACCTTCCCACACCAGCCTGACTTATCGCATGTTAAACTCGCTATTTAATTGCGTATCGATCTTCCAGGACACAGAGTTAGGCGAGATTTGGTCGTTTCCCAATTAACAACGACAAAGCCCACCTGCTAACTACTCGTCCAGCTAATCTCAACCGCAAGTTAGTTGGGCGCTCCGGAGAGTTTTGCATGTTAGCCCGGCCGTGAGTTGAATATTCAATATTTGCTATGCACAATCGAGCTGAAAATCCTCACCCGGCGGCGTTAACTCCTTGAAACTGTAAACAGCTTCAGCACTTGGGTCAGACTCACACATCGCACGCAGCCAGCAAAGAGGTGCTACCATTATTTAGTCGCTAAACAACACTACAGCGGGGGTTGTTTGCATAATTAATCATGCCCCGCCTGCGGCTCGGACGAATGAATGAATTATTACGAACGCACGCACTATTTTATGGGCCTGCCAGCTGTCTGCGCGGTGATTTGTGAAAGAGCACAATGCAAAAGGACGCGCTCAAGAAATCCATTCCGCCCCCGCGATGAGCGATTCCTCTCTTTTGCCAAACGGACCCATTTGCGGCAGAGTGCTCGATGCGTTTATAAATTGATGGCTCTCGTCTGTTTGTTTGCCTCGATCGTCCTGATGGAATTAGATAATACAATGCCGATGAATTCGTCCCGGCTGCGGTGGCGGGTGTGGTTTTCACTTTGTTAGCCAACAACAACGAACCAAATTTTTCAATTTCGTTATTATTTTTCTATTTTTACATATTGATCTGATATGTCAATGAAATGAACTTTTCACATTTCCACACACGAAGTGGCTTCAATGGGTAAAGTTTCCTCTGTCAAATAAGGCCGTAGGCGGTTGGTTTCCTTGAAGGCTTGAATTGAATTACACAATATTCCCTTCCCAGAAAAATATGGTTTTTGGAAGAGCAAAAATACACCTAGTCTCTGATCCTGATCACATTTTCCTGATAACCTTTGATAATTTGATTTGCTCCTTACTAAATTTATTTCCTTGTATCTCTTAAAATTAAACTTCCCTCTGATCTTCTTTTGTTTTTCATCGAGTATAAGCAACCAAAAATTGATGTAATTGCCCAATTATTTAATTTCAAGAAAGGTTTATTATATTTTTACAGTTATATTGAGGTTTTATACAATTGAAAAGCTTTAAGTTTTAGAATATAAGTTGCATGTATAATTTGTTTTGTAAGTGTATTAAATATTTTCAAACTCTGCATGGTTAATTAAAAGCTTATTGTCTCATTTTCTTATTCAAAGAGTATTTCAGAATTTGTACGTAAACAATGTGATGTAACAATTTGGACAAATAAACAACAATAATAATAATTTAAGCAAAAGATATTGAACTATTTCGCTTTCTATATAATTTTTCATCTTCTTCAGTTATTTATTCTGTGTGTTTTCTCTTCAAATTAAACGTGACTTGCAGATGAGTAATGTAATAATTGTTTTTAATATTTTGAAACGAAATAAATAAAATAAATTATGTTTCATTACAAATATTATTTATTTACCCTAGAGAAGAACCTGATGAAGTCTGTGGCAACTCCACAGTCATATTGTTTGCAGAGCCGCAGTTGGTGTCAGCAACGTTATTAGCACATTGTGTGTCGCCGAGTGCAAAGGGGGGCTAGTTGCGTAGTACCATTTTAACGGGATTTCTGCCGCAACCCTGCGCACAACAATGATAACTTGGATCAGAGCAACAGTGGGCCTATATATAACACTCGCTTGCGCCACTTTCAATATTTACTCTGGTGCGAGTGGCAAACAGTTTCCCTTTCCAGGCCGCAGCTATAGAGAAAGAAAGCGTTTGCGGGGTGCCTCAGTGGGTCTGGGACTCGCTCTCTGCGTCTCCATTCAGCAACGACGTGCTAAGAAAGCTATTTTCCAGCCGCGTTAATAATTCACCCGAGACTTATTTCCTGAAACAAAGAATGCCCGGTTTTTGAATAATTAAAATTCCACTCGCAACCCCTGATGCACAACTTTCTCCCGGGGCCTCGGCATTAGATGTTTAGTCCCTGCCACGGGCAGCCTGGGACGAATTTATTTATTGGCCTGGTGGACACGTCGGTCACCGGCGGTTGTTCCAAATTGAATATCGATTGCAAATGCGCCCGAATAATAAAAGCGATGTGGTTCCAGGTGACTTGCTCTGACCGACGCTCAGCAGCCTCTCGTCGTTTTCCTCTCTTTTCGACAAAGGGATAAATCGTGAGCGGCCCCGCCGGAAAATAAAGAGATCCTCGGTGCCTCTTCTGCGCTGCGAGCGAAATTGAGTCGAAATAAACCAACAAAAGGAAAGCAATCAAATTAAAGAGGCCTCCCGCTTTTTAAACAGAACGACGTTCTGCGCTTTTTCACTACTTTTTCTGCGCTCAATGTTATTCAGCGTGAATAAAATATTTATTAGTCCGGCAGCGCAGCTTCGTTTTACTTCATCCCATCGCAGTCCGGCTGCAATTTTGCAATGTGAGAGCTGCTCTCGCAACTACTGCAATGGTGATAGAGTTTGCAAAGAATTTTTATGAATAATTAATTTTGAAATAGCCTGGCTCGTTCACACACCGTTTATTAATTCACTGCATTTGCTTTTATCCCGGGGATGCACAACACAGCTACCGCCAAAAGCTGAATTAACGCAAATTTAAGGGGCTATAAACGCTTAAAATTTATCCAACAATACCAACAGGTTATTATTAATAGAAATAATGTTTTTAATAATGATTTAAATAAAATCTTAACTAATTCCTAAATAAAAAAAATTAAAATTATGCAGTATTTTCAGTGCAATTCTTACTGGCAATTTATGAAACCTTCCAATCAATGTATTTCAATTAGAAATTGCGATAGAATAAATTTGAATTGAATTATGTACACAGTATAATAAATTATTTTCATATTTTTCTTCATAACATTTTTCAATCCAATATAGGAACTTTTTACTGCAATAAAAACTTTGTGATTGCCTTTTTCATATAATAAGCCTCTCCAAAAGGAAGGAGCAAAAAAAAAACCTTTTGATGTTTTTCCCCAAACGCGTTTCTTTGCTCAAAGAGAATTCCTAATTTATTGTTACTGCGCTCTCTGCAAGCATAATATATTTTGGCAAAGCACCTGGTTAAAAGTGGTGGAGCACCTCTAATATATACCTTTTGGCTCCACTTGAGCCTCACAAGTGCGTCCTCGCGTGAATTCATTTTCGACGCGCAAAAAAGTTGCTGATATCTTCTTTTGGCTTTGCTTTTCACGTATATATGGCAGACGCAGGCGGCGTCGCTTACGGATTTTGTCAATGCTGCACACGCCGGCCATCCCTGAAAGTTGCCCACTTTTTTCTTTCACTACATCAAAAGTGGCGCGTCTGCTGCTGCTCCTCACCGCGAACAACACACATTTTCGCTCGCATCTGTAGAATGTTTACAAGTTTTTCCTCCGCCGCAAAAGCTGCGATATATTTATTTTTTTTTCGCCGGGTTTATCGTGGCCCATATCGAGCGTTTTGTACGCGCGTGTTTGGGTATGGAACCTGTTACGTGTTTTTCAATACAATGAGGAGAGGAGAAGCGAGGGATTTTTCGAGGGCAGAGGTTCGAGCTTTGATTTTGGCCATTCAGCCGTGCAAAAAGAGCAGCTCTTTTGAATGCCGCTTTTTGTTGACGTATCCCCCAGCTTCAAGTGGAGGACCATTTTTACGCGGATTAAAAAAGCAGCAGGGCAATAAAGAGAATGACTAATAACAAAGAGCCTTTGTGATCAGCCACCTTCAATGCTTAGGCGTGCAGAAACAACTTTTCACGTATGATCTGCAAACGTTCGTTTGATTAAATCGATCATTTACTAAACATTGCGAATCTCATTTAAAACCTATTTAGAAAAATAAAATTAGTTTTTATTTTTAACTAGTTGATATTTTTTACTTATTTTTGACAATAATTACAGCACACAAAAATTATATGAATGGATAAATTTTTTTAAAATATAAAAATTAAATTCTGAGTAATTTCCCAATTAATTAAAATTATTATTAATATCATCAACGCAGATAATTTTAATTAAATACAATTTAGAGTACATTCAATAAACAGTACAAATCTTACGGAAAAATTTCTCTTTCTAAATTTCCCCCTCTTTTTAAGAGAAAAAAATGAAAGGGAAAAGTTCTTTTAATAACCTTCTCAGAAAGTTCGGTGCACCATCATTTACTCAATGTAATTATTTCCTAAAATTCCACTTTGGTTTCTCTATAATTAACTAAGTAAAAATTTAGACAAACTTTGTGAAAACAAAGGCTTACCCGCCACCTGTTCTGCACATAGTGCGGCGCGGCACGCGTACATGATTTTATCGTGGCAGTTTTCAGTCCGTCCCGCTGCAGCAGCGTAAATAATAAATGGCAAATCCCACAAGAAGGATCAGCAGCGCAAATCTGCATTAGCGAGGACGGTTTTGGCAAACACGTCAGATTCGCTGGCTAGAATTTCTCGCGTGCCTTGCGCGAATTGGTGTCGAGTGTGAGAGAGAAAAACGAGAGTGAGCAGGAAAGTATCCCGGGGCTGTTGCCGGGACTGGAGGCTCATATTTCCATTCGCTTCATCCTTCACGGACCACGAGATCTTTTTTACGGCCGCCGGTCTTATCTGCGCGAATATTTCACCATGAGGGGTTCTGGCGGTAAAAAAAAAAAAGAAGAAAAAACGCCTCTGCGGAATCGAATTTCATAATGCCGAACCGTTTGATTGCACTTCGCGCTCCACCGAGCAGAAACAAACCCGCCGTCGTGTTTGTTTAGGCGACGTGCGCCTTTTAATAATTCGCAAATGGCGCATGAAAGTATTCTTAACATATTGATTTGGGGCTTCGATTTGCAAAAGGCCAGTTTTTGCACCAATTTTCCTCGTCAGTTGGATTAAAGTGTTAAAAGTTATAACAAATGGGCAGATTTAAGTAATTTTTTAAAATTAAAAATTCAGGTTTCCTTTTTCCAAAAGCTGACTCGGCTATAATTTTCAGTTGAAAAAAAAAAAAAAAAATATGTCAGCTTCGCGATCCAGGCTAGTTACTCTTTTCTGTTGCCTTAATTTCAAATTCAAGATAATTTTCATACTTTTTGAAGACAATTTTTGCTAAATAATTCTTTACAATATTGTATGAAATAAATAAATGTTTTTAAATATTTATATCTTAACTGTATCTTAATAAAAAATTAATGAGCCCTTTTGTTTTTGAATAAAAACAATTTTTACAACGAGGAGAAGCCCGATTTTCTTCATTTCCATGATCATCTCCTCGATAAACTGCTTCAAACAAATTCTAAAAATATTGTTAATAAATTTTTTAAGACTTTTACTTTTCTTTAAAAGTTTTAACAAATTGATATACAAATAGTTTCAGTCACGGTCTGCAACCCTATAATTCACGAGCAAAATAATAAATGAATACATAAAAATGGAAAAATTGAAAAAAATCCTCTGTTAAAAAAAATTGTCTTAAAAACCGACAAATTCATGTATGAACCTCTTCCATGAGCATGCTCGCTGATATAATTAATATTTATAAATAAACACTTTTACAACGAGGACTAAGCACGATTATCTTCACTTTCATGACTGCGTTTCCTTCAATGCCAATTTCTTAAAGTTAATTATGCAACGATAAAATATGCATTTTAATTTCACTTTTAGTCTAAAATTTACCCTGCGGCTCTGGAAAGAGGAAGTAACTCCTGCATTAGGGAGCAGGAGAGAGCAACTCCGGCCAGAGGGAGTGACTCTGGTATGAGGGAGCAACTCTGGCCAAAAATTCTATAGCGGCTGGGAGCGGCTCTGGAAAGAGGGAGTAACTCCGTCATTAGGGAGCAGGAGAGAGCAACTCCGGCCAGAGTGAGTGACTCTGGTATGAGTGAGCAACTCTGGCCAAAAATTCTATAGCGGTTGGGAGCGGCTCTGGAAAGAGGGAGTAACTCCGTCATTAGGGAGCAGGAGAGAGCAACTCTGGCCAGAGGGAATGACTCTGGTATGAGGGAGCAACTCTGGCTAAAATTGCTATAGCTGCCGGGAGCGGCTCTGGAAAGTGGGAGTAACTACTGCATTAGGGAGCAGGAGAGAGCAACTCCGGCCAGAGGGAGTGACTCTGGATGAGGGAGCAACTCTGGCCTAAAATGCTATAGCGGCTGGGAGTGGTTCTGGAAAGAGGGAGTAACTCCGACCAGAGGAAGTGACTCAGGTATGAGGGAGCAACTCTGGCCAAAAATGCTATAGCGGCTAAGAGCGGCTCTGGGAAGAGGGAGTAAATCTTGCACTAGGGAGCAGGAGAGAGCAACTCCAGCCAGAGGGAGTGACTCTGGTATGAGGGAGCAACTCTGGCCAGAGGGAGTGACTCTGGAAAGAGGAAGTGACTAAGGTACGAGGGAGCAACTCTGGCCAAAAACGCTATAGCGGCTGGGAGCGGCTCTAGGAAGAGGGAGTAACTCCTGCATTAGGGAGCAGGAGAAAGCAACTCTGGCGAGGGGGAGTGACTCTGGAATGAGGGAGAAACTCTGGCCAAAAATGCTATAGCGGCTGGGAGTTGCTCTAGAAAGAGGGAGTAACTCCGGCCAGAGGAAGTGACTCAGGTATGAGGGAGCAACTCTGGCCAAAAATGCTATAGCGGCTGAGAGCGACTCTGGGAAGAGGGAGTAACTCCTGCACTAGGGAGCAGGAGAGAGCAACTCCAGCCAGAGGGAGTGACTCTGGTATGAGGGAGCAACTCTGGCCAGAGGGATTGACTCTGGAAAGAGGGAGTAACTCCGGCGAGAGGAAGTGACTAAGGTACGAGGGAGCAACTCTGGCCAAAAACGCTATAGCGGCTGGGAGCGGCTCTAGGAAGAGGGAGTAACTCCTGCATTAGGGAGCAGGAGAGAGCAACTCCGGCCAGAGGGAGTGACTCTGGTATGAGGGAGCAACTCTGGCCAAAAATGCTATAGCGGCTGGGAGCGGCTCTTGAAAGAGGGAGTAGCTCCGTCATTAGGGAGCAGGAGAAAGCAACTCCGGCCAGAGGGAGTGACTCTGGTATGAGGGAGCAACTCTGGCCAAAAATGCTATTGCTGCTGGAAGCTCCTCTGGAAAGAGAGAGAAACTCCTACATTAGGGAGCAGGAGAGAGCAACTCCGGCCAGAGGGAGACACTCTGGTATGAGGGAGCAACTCTGGCCAAAAATTCTATGGCCGCTGGGAGCGGCTCTGGAAAGAGGGAGTAACTCCTGCATTAGGGAGCAGGAGAGAGCAACTCTGGCCAGGGGGAGTGAAAACGGTATGAGGGAGCAACTCTGGCCAAAAATGCTATAGCGGCTGGGAGTGGCTCTGGAAAGAGGGAGTAACTCCGGCCAGAGGAAGTGACTCAGGTATAAGGGAGCAACTCTGGCCAAAAATGCTAAAGCGGCTGGGAGCGGCTCTTTAAAGAGGGAGTAACTCCGTCATTAGGGAGCAGGAGAGAGCAACTCCGGCCAGAGTGAGTGCCTCTGGTATGAGTGAGCAACTCTGGCTAAAAATTCTATAGCGGCTTGGAGCGGCTCTGGAAAGAGGGAGTAACTCCTGCATTAGGGAGCAGGAGAGAGCAACTCCGGCCAGAGTGAGTGACTCTTGTATGAGGGAGCAACTCTGGCCAAAAATGCTATAGCGGCTGGGATCGGCTCTGGAAAGAGGGAGTAATTCCGGTCAGAGTAAAGTGACTCTGGTATGAGTGAGCATCTCTGGCCAAAAATTCTATAGCGGCTTGGAGCGGCTCTGGAAAGAGGGAATAACTCCTGCATTACGGAGCAGGAGAGAGCAACTCCGGCCAGAGGGAGTGACTCTGGTATGAGGGAGAAACTCTGGCCAAAAATGCTATAGCTGCTGGGAGCGGCTCTGGAAAGAGGAGTAACTCCTGCATTAGGGAGCAGGAGAGAGCAACTCCGGCCAGAGGGAGTGACTCTGGTATGAGGGAGCAACCTTGGCCTAAAATGCTATAGCGGCTGGGAGTGGTTCTGGAAAGAGGGAGTAACTCCGACCAGAGGAAGTGACTCAGGTATGAGGGAGCTACTCTGGCCAAAAATGCTATAGCGGCTGGGAGCGGCTCTGGAAAGAGGGAGTAACTCCTGCTTAAGGGAGCAGGAGAGAGCAACTCCGGCCAGAGGGAGTGACTCTGGTATGAGGGAGCAACCTTGGCCAAAAATGCTAGAGCGGCTGGGAGTGGCTCTGGAAAGAGGGAGTAACTCCTGCATTAGGAAGCAAGAGAGAGCAACTCCGGCCAGAGGTCGTGACTCTGGTATGAGGGAGCAACTCTGGCCAAAAATGCTATAGCTGCTGGGAGCAGCTCTGGAAAGAGGGAGTAACTCCTGCATTAGGGAGCAGGAGAGAGCAACTCTGGCGAGGGGGAGTGACTCTGTAATGAGGGAGCAACTCTGGCCAAAAATGCTATAGCGGCTGAAAGTTGCTCTAGAAAGAGGGAGTAGCTCCGGCCAGAGGAAGTGACTCAGGTATGAGGGAGCAACTCTGGCCAAAAATGCTATAGCGGCTAAGAGCGGCTCTGGGAAGAGGGAGTAAATCTTGCACTAGGGAGCAGGAGAGAGCAACTCCAGCCAGAGGGAGTGACTCTGGTATGAGGGAGCAACTCTGGCCAAAAACGCTATAGCGGCTGGGAGCAGCTCTAGGAAGAGGGAGTAACTCCTGCATTAGGGAGCAGGAGAGAGCAACTCTGGCGAGGGGGAGTGACTCTGGAATGAGGGAGAAACTCTGGCCAAAAATGCTATAGCGGCTGGGAGTTGCTCTAGAAATAGGGAGTAACTCCGGCCAGAGGAAGTGACTCAGGTATGAGGGAGCAACTCTGGCCAAAAATGCTATAGCGGCTGAGAGCGACTCTGGGAAGAGGGAGTAACTCCTGCACTAGGGAGCAGGAGAGAGCAACTCCAGCCAGAGGGAGTGACTCTGGTATGAGGGAGCAACTCTGGCCAGAGGGATTGACTCTGGAAAGAGGGAGTAACTCCGGCGAGAGGAAGTGACTAAGGTACGAGGGAGCAACTCTGGCCAAAAACGCTATAGCGGCTGGGAGCGGCTCTAGGAAGAGGGAGTAACTCCTGCATTAGGGAGCAGGAGAGAGCAACTCCGGCCAGAGGGAGTGACTCTGGTATGAGGGAGCAACTCTGGCCAAAAATGCTATAGCGGCTGGGAGCGGCTCTTGAAAGAGGGAGTAGCTCCGTCATTAGGGAGCAGGAGAAAGCAACTCCGGCCAGAGGGAGTGACTCTGGTATGAGGGAGCAACTCTGGCCAAAAATGCTATTGCTGCTGGAAGCTCCTCTGGAAAGAGAGAGAAACTCCTACATTAGGGAGCAGGAGAGAGCAACTCCGGCCAGAGGGAGAGACTCTGGTATGAGGGAGCAACTCTGGCCAAAAATTCTATGGCCGCTGGTAGCGGCTCTGGAAAGAGGGAGTAACTCCTGCATTAGGGAGCAGGAGAGAGCAACTCTGGTCAGGGGGAGTGAAAACGGTATGAGGGAGCAACTCTGGCCAAAAATGCTATAGCGGCTGGGAGTGGCTCTGGAAAGAGGGAGTAACTCCGGCCAGAGGAAGTGACTCAGGTATAAGGGAGCAACTCTGGCCAAAAATGCTAAAGCGGCTGGGAGCGGCTCTTTAAAGAGGGAGTAACTCCGTCATTAGGGAGCAGGAGAGAGCAACTCCGGCCAGAGTGAGTGCCTCTGGTATGAGTGAGCAACTCTGGCTAAAAATTCTATAGCGGCTTGGAGCGGCTCTGGAAAGAGGGAGTAACTCCTGCATTAGGGAGCAGGAGAGAGCAACTCCGGCCAGAGTGAGTGACTCTTGTATGAGGGAGCAACTCTGGCCAAAAATGCTATAGCGGCTGGGATCGGCTCTGGAAAGAGGGAGTAATTCCGGTCAGAGTAAAGTGACTCTGGTATGAGTGAGCATCTCTGGCCAAAAATTCTATAGCGGCTTGGAGCGGCTCTGGAAAGAGGGAATAACTCCTGCATTACGGAGCAGGAGAGAGCAACTCCGGCCAGAGGGAGTGACTCTGGTATGAGGGAGAAACTCTGGCCAAAAATGCTATAGCTGCTAGGAGCGGCTCTGGAAAGAGGAGTAACTCCTGCATTAGGGAGCAGGAGAGAGCAACTCCAGCCAGAGGGAGTGACTCTGGTATGAGGTAGCAACCTTGGCCAAAAATGCTAGAGCGGCTGGGAGTGGCTCTGGAAAGAGGGAGTAACTCCTGCATTAGGAAGCAAGAGAGAGCAACTCCGGCCAGAGGGAGTGACTCTGGATGAGGGAGCAACTCTGGCCTTAAATGCTTTAGCGGCTGGGAGTGGTTCTGGAAAGAGGGAGTAACTCCGACCAGAGGAAGTGACTCAGGTATGAGGGAGCTACTCTGGTCAAAAATGCTATAGCGGCTGGGAGCGGCTCTGGAAAGAGGGAGTAACTCCTGCTTTAGGGAGCAGGAGAGAGCAACTCCGGCCAGAGGGAGTGTTTCTGGTATGAGGGAGCAACCTTGGCCAAAAATGCTAGAGCGGCTGGGAGTGGCTCTGGAAAGATGGAGTAACTCCTGCATTAGGAAGCAAGAGAGAGCAACTCCGGCCAGAGGTCGTGACTCTGGTATGAGGGAGCAACTCTGGCCAAACATGCTATAGCTGCTGGGAGCAGCTCTGGAAAGAGGGAGTAACTCCAGCATTAGGGAGCAGGAGAGAGCAACTCTGGCGAGGGGGAGTGACTCTGTAATGAGGGAGCAACTTTGGCCAAAAATGCTATAGCGACTGGGAGTTGCTCTAGAAAGAGGGAGTAGCTCCGGCCAGAGGAAGTGACTCAGGTATGAGGGAGCAACTCTGGCCAAAAATGCTATAGCGGCTGAGAGCGGCTCTAGGAAGAGGGAGTAACTATTGCACTAGGGAGCAGGAGAGAGCAACTCCAGCCAGAGGGAGTGACTCTGGTATGAGGGAGCAACTCTGGCCAGAGGGAGTGACTCTGGAAAGAGGGAGTAACTCCGGCGAGAGGAAGTGACTAAGGTACGAGGGAGCAACTCTGGCCAAAAACGCCATAGCGGCTGGGAGCGGCTCTGGGAAGAGGGAGTAACTCCTGCATTAGGGAGCAGGAGAGAGCAACTCCGGCCAGAGGGAGTGACTCTGGTATGAGGGAGCAACTCTGGCCAAAAATGCTATAGCGGCTGGGAGCGGCTCTTGAAAGAGGGAGTAGCTCCGTCATTAGGGAGCAGGAGAAAGCAACTCCGGCCAGAGGGAGTGACTCTGGTATGAGGGAGCAACTCTTGCCAAAAATGCTATTGCTGCTGGAAGCTCCTCTGGAAAGAGGGAGTAACTCCTACATTAGGGAACAGGAGAGAGCAACTCCGGCCAGAGGGAGTGACTCTGGTATGAGGGAGAAACTCTGGCCAAAAATTCTATGGCCGCTGGGAGCGGCTCTGGAAAGAGGGAGTAACTCCTGCATTAGGGAGCAGGAGAGAGCAACTCTGGTCAGGGGGAGTGAAAACGGTATGAGGGAGCAACTCTGGCCAAAAATGCTATAGCGGCTGGGAGTGGCTCTGGAAAGAGGGAGTAACTCCGGCCAGAGGAAGTGACTCAGGTATAAGGGAGCAACTCTGGCCAAAAATGCTAAAGCGTCTGGGAGCGGCTCTTTAAAGAGGGAGTAACTCCGTCATTAGGGAGCAGGAGATAGCAACTCCGGCCAGAGTGAGTGACTCTGGTATGAGTGAGCAACTCTGGCTAAAAATTCTATAGCGGCTTGGAGCGGCTCTGGAAAGAGGGAGTAACTCCTGCATTAGGGAGCAGGAGAGAGCAACTCCGGCCAGAGTGAGTGACTCTTGTATGAGGGAGCAACTCTGGCCAAAAATGCTATAGCGGCTGGGATCGGCTCTGGAAAGAGGGAGTAATTCCGGTCAGAGTAAAGTGACTCTGGTATGAGTGAGCATCTCTGGCCAAAAATTCTATAGCGGCTTGGAGCGGCTCTGGAAAGAGGGAATAACTCCTGCATTACGGAGCAGGAGAGAGCAACTCCGGCCAGAGGGAGTGACTCTGGTATGAGGGAGAAACTCTGGCCAAAAATGCTATAGCTGCTGGGAGCGGCTCTGGAAAGAGAAGTAACTCCTGCATTAGGGAGCAGGAGAGAGCAACTCCGGCCAGAGGGAGTGACTCTGGTATGAGGGAGCAACCTTGGCCAAAAATGCTAGAGCGGCTGGGAGTGGCTCTGGAAAGAGGGAGTAACTCCTGCATTAGGAAGCAAGAGAGAGCAACTCCGGCCAGAGGGAGTGACTCTGGATGAGGGAGAAACTCTGGCCTAAAATGCTATAGCGGCTGGGAGTGGTTCTGGAAAGAGGGAGTAACTCCGACCAGAGGAAGTGACTCAGGTATGAGGGAGCTACTCTGGCCAAAAATGCTATAGCGGCTGGGAGCGGCTCTGGAAAGAGGGAGTAACTCCTGCTTTAGGGAGCAGGAGAGAGCAACTCCGGCCAGAGGGAGTGTTTCTGGTATGAGGGAGCAACCTTGGCCAAAAATGCTAGAGCGGCTGGGAGTGGCTCTGGAAAGATGGAGTAACTCCTGCATTAGGAAGCAAGAGAGAGCAACTCCGGCCAGAGGTCGTGACTCTGGTATGAGGGAGCAACTCTGGCCAAAAATGCTATAGCTGCTGGGAGCAGCTCTGGAAAGAGGGAGTAACTCCAGCATTAGGGAGCAGGAGAGAGCAACTCTGGCGAGGGGGAGTGACTCTGTAATGAGGGAGCAACTTTGGCCAAAAATGCTAAAGCGACTGGGAGTTGCTCTAGAAAGAGGGAGTAGCTCCGGCCAGAGGAAGTGACTCAGGTATGAGGGAGCAACTCTGGCCAAAAATGCTATAGCGGCTGAGAGCGGCTCTGGGAAGAGGGAGTAACTATTGCACTAGGGAGCAGAAGAGAGCAACTCCAGCCAGAGGGAGTGACTCTGGTATGAGGGAGCAACTCTGGCCAGAGGGAGTGACTCTGGAAAGAGGGAGTAACTCCGGCGAGAGGAAGTGACTAAGGTACGAGGGAGCAACTCTGGCCAAAAACGCCATAGCGGCTGGGAGCGGCTCTGGGAAGAGGGAGTAACTCCTGCATTAGGGAGCAGGAGAGAGCAACTCCGGCCAGAGGGAGTGACTCTGGTATGAGGGAGCAACTCTGGCCAAAAATGCTATAGCGGCTGGGAGCGGCTCTTGAAAGAGGGAGTAGCTCCGTCATTAGGGAGCAGGAGAAAGCAACTCCGGCCAGAGGGAGTGACTCTGGTATGAGGGAGCAACTCTTGCCAAAAATGCTATTGCTGCTGGAAGCTCCTCTGGAAAGAGGGAGTAACTCCTACATTAGGGAACAGGAGAGAGCAACTCCGGCCAGAGGGAGTGACTCTGGTATGAGGGAGAAACTCTGGCCAAAAATTCTATGGCCGCTGGGAGCGGCTCTGGAAAGAGGGAGTAACTCCTGCATTAGGGAGCAGGAGAGAGCAACTCTGGTCAGGGGGAGTGAAAACGGTATGAGGGAGCAACTCTGGCCAAAAATGCTATAGCGGCTGGGAGTGGCTCTGGAAAGAGGGAGTAACTCCGGCCAGAGGAAGTGACTCAGGTATAAGGGAGCAACTCTGGCCAAAAATGCTAAAGCGTCTGGGAGCGGCTCTTTAAAGAGGGAGTAACTCCGTCATTAGGGAGCAGGAGATAGCAACTCCGGCCAGAGTGAGTGACTCTGGTATGAGTGAGCAACTCTGGCTAAAAATTCTATAGCGGCTTGGAGCGGCTCTGGAAAGAGGGAGTAACTCCTGCATTAGGGAGCAGGAGAGAGCAACTCCGGCCAGAGTGAGTGACTCTTGTATGAGGGAGCAACTCTGGCCAAAAATGCTATAGCGGCTGGGATCGGCTCTGGAAAGAGGGAGTAATTCCGGTCAGAGTAAAGTGACTCTGGTATGAGTGAGCATCTCTGGCCAAAAATTCTATAGCGGCTTGGAGCGGCTCTGGAAAGAGGGAATAACTCCTGCATTACGGAGCAGGAGAGAGCAACTCCGGCCAGAGGGAGTGACTCTGGTATGAGGGAGAAACTCTGGCCAAAAATGCTATAGCTGCTGGGAGCGGCTCTGGAAAGAGAAGTAACTCCTGCATTAGGGAGCAGGAGAGAGCAACTCCGGCCAGAGGGAGTGACTCTGGTATGAGGGAGCAACCTTGGCCAAAAATGCTAGAGCGGCTGGGAGTGGCTCTGGAAAGAGGGAGTAACTCCTGCATTAGGAAGCAAGAGAGAGCAACTCCGGCCAGAGGGAGTGACTCTGGATGAGGGAGAAACTCTGGCCTAAAATGCTATAGCGGCTGGGAGTGGTTCTGGAAAGAGGGAGTAACTCCGACCAGAGGAAGTGACTCAGGTATGAGGGAGCTACTCTGGCCAAAAATGCTATAGCGGCTGGGAGCGGCTCTGGAAAGAGGGAGTAACTCCTGCTTTAGGGAGCAGGAGAGAGCAACTCCGGCCAGAGGGAGTGTTTCTGGTATGAGGGAGCAACCTTGGCCAAAAATGCTAGAGCGGCTGGGAGTGGCTCTGGAAAGATGGAGTAACTCCTGCATTAGGAAGCAAGAGAGAGCAACTCCGGCCAGAGGTCGTGACTCTGGTATGAGGGAGCAACTCTGGCCAAAAATGCTATAGCTGCTGGGAGCAGCTCTGGAAAGAGGGAGTAACTCCAGCATTAGGGAGCAGGAGAGAGCAACTCTGGCGAGGGGGAGTGACTCTGTAATGAGGGAGCAACTTTGGCCAAAAATGCTAAAGCGACTGGGAGTTGCTCTAGAAAGAGGGAGTAGCTCCGGCCAGAGGAAGTGACTCAGGTATGAGGGAGCAACTCTGGCCAAAAATGCTATAGCGGCTGAGAGCGGCTCTGGGAAGAGGGAGTAACTATTGCACTAGGGAGCAGGAGAGAGCAACTCCAGCCAGAGGGAGTGACTCTGGTATGAGGGAGCAACTCTGGCCAGAGGGAGTATAACGTTACTTAGTTCTTTCTGGAAACTTCTTCTATGTTGGGATGCCAGTAACAGATTTAAATGCTGCTACACATTATGCTCAATTAAATTCTCAAAATTCAAAATAAAAAAACTAAACCAGGGTTCGTTTTCTGGTGGCTCCTGAAATGTGCAAACTGACTGAACTGTTGAAAATAACTTGGAGATTCGTATCGCAATAAAAAAGAAGACCAAAGTTACAATTAATTTTGCAGGTAGTAAAATATGCAAAACTCTATTGTAAAATTTTAATGATAATAATTAGTATGAATGTAATGTAATGAAATTAGTGTATCAATATAAAAAAAAGGGTAGGAAAAGGAATTGGATACAATATCAAAAGTGCACTTTCAAAAATGGTACTTATTCGTCGATGTCCATTTGATGAGTCGTTCTCTCTTGCTGCTCGTTGACTCTCTCAAACCCGAAGGGTGAAACGTGAAATGTGAGTGGCTCGTGCAGTGACCCAATTGACGAGGTCATTCGGCAAGCTCAGGGTGGTGTTTGAGCCGCCGTCCGGAATGACGCCCCGGTTGGCTCCACGAAGCCGTTCCTAGACACCAAACGGCCCCGAGGGGCGCCTGAAAGGTCGAAAGCGTCGTGTCAGTGAACCCGAAGGGAAAAATAGGGTGGCTCGGAAGTCCACCGGACAAAGGCCCAAATGGGGTTTAAAAATTTGCTAATAAAACTCACGTTTTACTTTGTGTCCACGACACTCGTTCGGATCCGATTTCGGCACTCGGCCGATCGTTTTGGCGAACGCACACCGCAACGGCAAGTGCGTCGCCCTTGATTGGTTTTGGGCCACTGACTCCGACCGCTTTCTGCGGAAAGCACCGCGGTGCCTCCCACCTTCCGGCACCCGTCACGTGCAAGGTGCAAAGTGCACTTGCAGGCGAGCACACTCACTTTCACTCTCGCAGCTCCCTCGCCGCCTCTGGTCTTGTCCGGCGACGTACAATTTTATTTTAAAGGGTGAAGGAAAGGAAAGTGAAATTAAAAAAAGTGTATAAAAAAAGAAATAGATTTTGCAAAATAAAAAAATGTGTGTGTAATAAATTCTGCAATATCCTAACTGCCAATTAATCGTTATACCTCCCCCCGTCACAAAATTAATTTTCACGAAGTGGAAATTAATTCGTGAGCGCAGTTTTCTTCAAATCCTTGCAATCAAAATCTCCAATTATTTTTCGTTGATCATCTGCCAGAGTGAACATATTAGGAGCCTTCTGCTCAACAATTGTATACGGGCCAACAAATGATGGGACTAATTTAGCTGAGAACCCTGCTCCTTTATTGGACAAAACAAAATTTCTTTTCATGACAGAATCGCCTACTCGCAAATCACCCGGCCGTCGGCGCAGATTATAATGACGTGCGTTCTTCTCCCCGGACGCCCTCATATTTTCACGAACGGTTTCAAATATTTTTTGTAGTTTCGGAAATCGTTTGGCATACTCGGAGATCGGATCGCGCACCGCCTGATCGCGCTCAGCTTCCGGCGCTGGTTGATTATACAATGAAAGTTGACGACCAAAAGTTAGAAAAAAAGGTGAAAATTTTGTCGTCTCATGCACACTTGAATTAATAGCAAAGGCCACCTGCGGCAAAAATTTATCCCAATCTTTGTGATTATCGGAAACGTGGCAGCGTATAACTGTTTCAAACACTCTATTAACCCTTTCCACTGGATTTGCTTGCGGATGATAACGTGGGGTATACTGGAGGTCAATATTAAATCTTTTCCCGAGATCTTTAAAAACCCTGCTGTTATAAATTTTTGCATTATCCTGAATTAATAATTCTGGCGCACCGTAAGTGAAAATTATTTTCTCGAGAGCGGCACACAACGCATTGGCGCTTGCCTCCCGGAGTGGCACAAGAATGACAAACTTTGTAAAAAAATCAACGACTGACAAAATTACTTTATTTCCCAAAGAACTACGCGGAAACTCGCCCACAATATCAGAACAAACTACCTGCCAAGGCCTTTCTACTTGGTGAGAGGCCATAAATCCTGCTGGCGCAGATTGACTTGATTGAACTTTTTAATGTCATATCGCATTTTAGGCCAATAAAAATTTTCAGATACTCGGTGAAATGTTTTGAAAAAACCAAAGTGACCTGCCTCCGGCGGGCAGTGATTCAAGCGAATAACCTTTAATCTCTGATCTCGCGGGACCACCTGCTTGTAATCGGAAATATCCCACGGATTCCAACCCTTAACAAGTTTAAAGAGTCTCCCTCCCTCAACCTTGAAAAGTGGAAATTTCCCTGGTTCACGCTGAACATTTTCCATCAAATCAATATACCATCGGTCATTGGTCCGTTCTGGGACATTAATTGGTGCAACTTTAATTGGCGCTGAGAATGAACGGGAGAGCAAATCTGGCACTACGTTTAATTTTCCCGGCTTGTGGAAAACTTCAAAATCGTATTTTTGCAACTTGTCGACCCAATTCGCCAGCCTCCCCTTCGGATTTTTAACGTCGCGCAAAAACTTTAATGGCCTATTATCTGTGTACAACAGAAATTTTTTATACGCTAAATAACCCTCAAGGCGCTCGATTGACCACAAAATCGCTAATGCCTCCTTATGGATAGTTGGATATTTTTGCTCGGCCTCGCTCAAAACTCTGCTCACATAAAACACCGGGTGTTCCTTCCCATCCTCAAAAATCTGTGTGAGCACCCCCGAAATTCCTACATCTGACGCGTCCGTAGACAAAATAAATTGACGCGAAAAATCAGGCAATCGGACCACGGGGTCACTAATTAGAGCCTCCCTCATGGAAGTAAATGCATTTTCTTGCTCGTCCGTCCAAACAAAAGAGCTCTTTTTGCGAGTGAGGCGTGTCATCGGCTCCACAATAGTGCTAAAATTGTCAATTAACCGGCGGTAATACGAAACAGCGCCAAGGAGCATTTTCACCTCCTTAACGTTCTCCGGCCGTTTTAATTGCAAAATGGCACTGATTTTTTCTGGATCCGGATGCAAACCTGCACTATCAAAAATATACCCCAATATTTTAATTGAGCTTCGAAGAAAATGACATTTATCCCAATTAGGTGTCAAATTAGCCTCTTTCATCAATCGGAAAAATTCTTTCAAAACCTCAAAATGCAACTCAAGCGTTGGAGTACCAATAAAGACATCATCAATATAATTTTTTATATATTTCCTAATCCAAGAATTTGCAAGAACTCCGTCAAACACGCGCATAAAACCGGGACCGCTATTAATAGCGCCAAATGGAATGACACAAAATTGTAATAATCCCCTCCCTGGAACAAAAAAAGCGGTTTTTGGCCGGCTCTCTGCGTCAAGTGGCACTTGCCAATAACTCTTTTTAAAATCGACAGAGCTAATGAATCGAAAATCTCCCAAATTATCTAATATTGATGACAAAATTGGCACTGCATACGCATCTTCAACAGTTACTTTATTAACCTCGCGCATATCAAGAACTAAACGCGGCTCTTTCCCTTTCTCGTCATTACGCACAAAAAACACCGGCGAGCACCAAGGGCTCTGGGCATATTCAATGACGCCGAGCTCTAACATCTCGTCTATGTTCTTGTGCATTAACTCCAACATCGGCGGCGCAATGTAAAATTGTTTGCATTTAATTGGCCTCGCATCGCCCGTGTCAATGTGGTATTCAGTTTTAACTCGGCCTAATTTCTTTGGAAAATCTTTCTTAACGTTTTCAATGAAACCAAGCAATTCCTTTCTTTGCTTTTCATTCAAAGCGTCGCCGTCCGCCCTCGCCGATGAAATTCTCTCAGGCGGCCGCGGCGC
Organism: Neocloeon triangulifer; assembly: GCF_031216515.1. Lineage (NCBI taxonomy): Eukaryota > Metazoa > Arthropoda > Insecta > Ephemeroptera > Baetidae > Neocloeon > Neocloeon triangulifer. Next base: position 940,836 of record NW_026775555.1, on the reverse strand, counting down.
CTCGCTCGCATTTTGAGAAGTGAAATGCCAAGTCCCATTTAAAACGTCCGGGACAAAACCTGTCCGAACCCAAAAATTCAAACCGAGAATTAAAGCCTGATCCACTTTGGGAACAATTAATGCTGGAATTAAAAATGTTTTACCGTCCAACGTAATTGGCAAATCAACGCAACCGCCCACCAAATTGTGACTGCCGTCAGCCAACTCAACATTTTTAATCATTGTTTTTCGGATGTGCAAATTGAGCTCCTTAATCAAATACTCTCCCGGCCCCCCCAAAACACACATTGAGGCCCCACAATCAAGCAACGCCGTTACTTTACGGCCCACTATTTGCACATCTAAAAACAAACGATCATCCTCGTCTACAGACGTAAATTTTCTCCCTAACTTTGACCTCAAATTTCGCTTAATTGAATCAATTTTTGCACGCACGGTATCAATACGGATCTTTCCTACGAAGCGGCTCCACTCGCAGCCGGTCCGTCTGCACTGTTTGCGGGCCTGCTCGGCTGCGTGTTGCCTCCAGCAGGGCCCTCCTGCACGTTTTTTGCACGGCGGCATTTCTCATTCTTGCACGTCTTGCGGGACACACCCTGAGCACCACATCCCCAACAAAAGAAATTCACAACTTTTGAGGGGCAGTAGACGTAAGTGTGCCCCGGCTGAGCACAATTCCAACACCTCCTGGCACGCCCGGGGTCAGAATTTGCTCGCGCAAAAGCTGGATGTGGCTGCTTTGAGCCGGGGACAAAATTCGACCCCTTAGCCCCACCCTGGGTCCAATTCGGCCGATTGTCTCCCTTCGCCACCGTCCCATCAACTGCTACAGTTGCAGCGCGCGCCCTCGGCTGACTGTCACTCGATTGCGATGCCTTCGCGGCACTCGCCTTGCCCGAATCCGCGGCCCTTGAATTTGGCTTTTTATACACCAGGCTCGGCTGCACTGGGTTATCTGGTGCCACTGGTTCGCGATAATTGTCAATGAGCGACTGAACCGACTCTAATTTCAGGCCTTCAGCCACCAACTCGTCCAACGTTTTGATTTTTGACAGTGGCAGGTTTTTTAATAAAAACGGATTAAGTCGCTCCTTGAGGAAAGACAAACGCTCCGCCTCATGTGGTGGAAATTCAAGAAGAGAAAAGCTCCTCTGCATTTCCGCCACATAAAGATTTAATCGCTCTTCCCTCCCCTGCGTTCTCAATCGAAGCTGCTGCCACAGTCGCGAATCAAAATTGGCGGGTTTGAAATTCTGCAAAAATTCCGGCTCAAATTCACTCCACGACGCCCACTTTCCGCGATTCGCAATGAACCACGTTTTTGCCGGGCCCGTGAACAAATTGTGCGCGCCGCGCCAAAACTCGCTCTCGGACAAATTGCACTCCTCTCTTTTCAGCGACACTTCAAACAAAAAATCAGCAAACGACACTTTCTCTTTCGCCTCGCCGGAGAACTGAATTTTCCAGTCCGCCACTGGAATCATTTTTCCAGCTCTCCGTGGCTCGGGAAAAGAGCGAAGTCCGCCGGCTGCCGCATCTGCAAGAAGTGGCACCGGTTCATTTCTCTGCGCGTCAAAACGCATTGGCAAATACAATAGTACGTCATCAAACCACGATGGCTGTGGCCTCGGGGTGGATTGGGCACGCAACCCCCCTCCCCCCTGGTCAAGGTCAATTTCCGGCTGGGCAACGTCACCCAGCGCGGCCACAGTCTCGTTTAGCTCATCAAAGAGAGCCGCGTTCGCCTGCGCCTGCTCACCTCCGACCTGCTCAGGGTCCTCCTCGCGTACGCCCCTCAAAACATTAAAGGCCGCACGCAAGTGCTCCCACAAAGTCGAAACTAAGCCCTTGCAACGCTCCGCGCCCTCCGCAGGCTTCAGCCTCAAAAGACACTCGCGCAAATATGCAATCTGCGCTCGCACCTTCCGAGCCTCGGTGGCAGACTTTGCGTTGGCGACGTCCTGCACCCTTGCTTTTACTGTCCCGACTTGAACGGAAATGAAATTCAGCTCCTCCACGACGGCTGGAGTTTCCACAATCACCGGCCTCTCGCGGGCCCCACTCGCAAACGCGTCGTGTGCTGCTTTTAATTCAGCTCGCAAGGCTGTGATATTTTTCTCGCCAATCTCTATTCCTAACGCCACGCACTCATGCCGCACAAATTCTTCATTCAAACGATCAAATTCGATCTTGAAATTATCCATTTTAACAATAAAAATCAACACAAAACAAAACTAAATATTTCAAACGCAACAAGAAAATAAATAAAAATTAACAATGCAATACACGCAAGAGGAATTTAGAATTTCACGCTAGCCACGAATGCACTACGGAATCCAAATAACGCTCAAGCGGCCCGATCGCGATGTCGCTCGCTTAGCAAACGCCGACCGAAAAACACAAAATACCGAAACAATAACGGCCCTCCGGTTCGAGACTCGCACGTCAACACGCCCCGCGCACGCAAGACGACCGAATAAATTCCGACTACTCGACTAGCCACGCAGAAAATTTAAAAGGGATGCCATATAACGTTACTTAGTTCTTTCTGGAAACTTCTTCTATGTTGGGATGCCAGTAACAGATTTAAATGCTGCTACACATTATGCTCAATTAAATTCTCAAAATTCAAAATAAAAAAACTAAACCAGGGTTCGTTTTCTGGTGGCTCCTGAAATGTGCAAACTGACTGAACTGTTGAAAATAATTTGGAGATTCGTATCGCAATAAAAAAGAAGACCAAAGTTACAATTAATTTTGCAGGTAGTAAAATATGCAAAACTCTATTGTAAAATTTTAATGATAATAATTAGTATGAATGTAATGTAATGAAATTAGTGTATCAATATAAAAAAAGGGTAGGAAAAGGAATTGGATACAATATCAAAAGTGCACTTTCAAAAATGGTACTTATTCGTCGATGTCCATTTGATGAGTCGTTCTCTCTTGCTGCTCGTTGACTCTCTCAAACCCGAAGGGTGAAACGTGAAATGTGAGTGGCTCGTGCAGTGACCCAATTGACGAGGTCATTCGGCAAGCTCAGGGTGGTGTTTGAGCCGCCGTCCGGAATGACGCCCCGGTTGGCTCCACGAAGCCGTTCCTAGACACCAAACGGCCCCGAGGGGCGCCTGAAAGGTCGAAAGCGTCGTGTCAGTGAACCCGAAGGGAAAAATAGGGTGGCTCGGAAGTCCACCGGACAAAGGCCCAAATGGGGTTTAAAAATTTGCTAATAAAACTCACGTTTTACTTTGTGTCCACGACACTCGTTCGGATCCGATTTCGGCACTCGGCCGATCGTTTTGGCGAACGCACACCGCAACGGCAAGTGCGTCGCCCTTGATTGGTTTTGGGCCACTGACTCCGACCGCTTTCTGCGGAAAGCACCGCGGTGCCTCCCACCTTCCGGCACCCGTCACGTGCAAGGTGCAAAGTGCACTTGCAGGCGAGCACACTCACTTTCACTCTCGCAGCTCCCTCGCCGCCTCTGGTCTTGTCCGGCGACGTACAATTTTATTTTAAAGGGTGAAGGAAAGGAAAGTGAAATTAAAAAAAGTGTATAAAAAAAGAAATAGATTTTGCAAAATAAAAAAATGTGTGTGTAATAAATTCTGCAATATCCTAACTGCCAATTAATCGTTATAGGAGTGACTCTGGAAAGAGGGAGTAACTCCGGCGAGAGGAAGTGACTAAGGTACGAGGGAGCAACTCTGGCCAAAAACGCCATAGCGGCTGGGAGCGGCTCTGGGAAGAGGGAGTAACTCCTGCATTAGGGAGCAGGAGAGAGCAACTCCGGCCAGAGGGAGTGACTCTGGTATGAGGGAGCAACTCTGGCCAAAAATGCTATTGCTGCTGGAAGCTCCTCTGGAAAGAGGAGTAACTCCTGCATTAGGGAGCAGGAGAGAGCAACTCCGGCCAGAGGGAGTGACTCTGGTATGAGGGAGCAACCTTGGCCTAAAATGCTATAGCGGCTGGGAGTGGTTCTGGAAAGAGGGAGTAACTCCGACCAGAGGAAGTGACTCAGGTATGAGGGAGCTACTCTGGCCAAAAATGCTATAGCGGCTGGGAGCGGCTCTGGAAAGAGGGAGTAACTCCTGCTTTAGGGAGCAGGAGAGAGCAACTCCGGCCAGAGGGAGTGTTTCTGGTATGAGGGAGCAACCTTGGCCAAAAATGCTAGAGCGGCTGGGAGTGGCTCAGGAAAGATGGAGTAACTCCTGCATTAGGAAGCAAGAGAGAGCAACTCCGGCCAGAGGTCGTGACTCTGGTATGAGGGAGCAACTCTGGCCAAACATGCTATAGCTGCTGGGAGCAGCTCTGGAAAGAGGGAGTAACTCCAGCATTAGGGAGCAGGAGAGAGCAACTCTGGCGAGGGGGAGTGACTCTGTAATGAGGGAGCATCTTTGGCCAAAAATGCTATAGCGACTGGGAGTTGCTCTAGAAAGAGGGAGTAGCTCCGGCCAGAGGAAGTGACTCAGGTATGAGGGAGCAACTCTGGCCAAAAATGCTATAGCGGCTGAGAGCGGCTCTGGGAAGAGGGAGTAACTATTGCACTAGGGAGCAGGAGAGAGCAACTCCAGCCAGAGGGAGTGACTCTGGTATGAGGGAGCAACTCTGGCCAGAGGGAGTGACTCTGGAAAGAGGGAGTAACTCCGGCGAGAGGAAGTGACTAAGGTACGAGGGAGCAACTCTGGCCAAAAACGCCATAGCGGCTGGGAGCGGCTCTGGGAAGAGGGAGTAACTCCTGCATTAGGGAGCAGGAGAGAGCAACTCCGGCCAGAGGGAGTGACTCTGGTATGAGGGAGCAACTCTGGCCAAAAATGCTATAGCGGCTGGGAGCGGCTCTTGAAAGAGGGAGTAGCTCCGTCATTAGGGAGCAGGAGAAAGCAACTCCGGCCAGAGGGAGTGACTCTGGTATGAGGGAGCAACTCTGGCCAAAAATGCTATTGCTGCTGGAAGCTCCTCTGGAAAGAGGGAGTAACTCCTACATTAGGGAACAGGAGAGAGCAACTCCGGCCAGAGGGAGTGACTCTGGTATGAGGGAGAAACTCTGGCCAAAAATTCTATGGCCGCTGGGAGCGGCTCTGGAAAGAGGGAGTAACTCCTGCATTAGGGAGCAGGAGAGAGCAACTCTGGTCAGGGGGAGTGAAAACGGTATGAGGGAGCAACTCTGGCCAAAAATGCTATAGCGGCTGGGAGTGGCTCTGGAAAGAGGGAGTAACTCCGGCCAGAGAAGTGACTCAGGTATAAGGGAGCAACTCTGGCCAAAAATGCTAAAGCGTCTGGGAGCGGCTCTTTATAGAGGGAGTAACTCCGTCATTAGGGAGCAGGAGAGAGCAACTCCAGCCAGAGTGAGTGACTCTGGTATGAGTGAGCAACTCTGGCTAAAAATTCTATAGCGGCTTGGAGCGGCTCTGGAAAGAGGGAGTAACTCCTGCATTAGGGAGCAGGAGAGAGCAACTCCGGCCAGAGTGAGTGACTCTTGTATGAGGGAGCAACTCTGGCCAAAAATGCTATAGCGGCTGGGATCGGCTCTGGAAAGAGGGAGTAATTCCGGTCAGAGTAAAGTGACTCTGGTATGTGTGAGCATCTCTGGCCAAAAATTCTATAGCGGCTTGGAGCGGCTCTGGAAAGAGGAGTAACTCCTGCATTAGGGAGCAGGAGAGAGCAACTCCGGCCAGAGGGAGTGACTCTGGTATGAGGGAGAATCTCTGGCCAAAAATGCTAGAGCGGCTGGGAGCGGCTCTGGAAAGAGGAGTAACTCCTGCATTAGGGAGCAGGAGAGAGCAACTCCGGCCAGAGGGAGTGACTCTGGTATGAGGGAGCAACCTTGGCCAAAAATGCTAGAGCGGCTGGGAGTGGCTCTGGAAAGAGGGAGTAACTCCTGCATTAGGAAGCAAGAGAGAGCAACTCCGGCCAGAGGGAGTGACTCTGGATGAGGGAGAAACTCTGGCCTAAAATGCTATAGCGGCTGGGAGTGGTTCTGGAAAGAGGGAGTAACTCCGACCAGAGGAAGTGACTCAGGTATGAGGGAGCTACTCTGGCCAAAAATGCTATAGCGGCTGGAAGCTCCTCTGGAAAGAGGGAGTAACTCCTACATTAGGGAACAGGAGAGAGCAACTCCGGCCAGAGGGAGTGACTCTGGTATGAGGGAGAAACTCTGGCCAAAAATTCTATGGCCGCTGGGAGCGGCTCTGGAAAGAGGGAGTAACTCCTGCATTAGGGAGCAGGAGAGAGCAACTCTGGTCAGGGGGAGTGAAAACGGTATGAGGGAGCAACTCTGGCCAAAAATGCTATAGCGGCTGGGAGTGGCTCTGGAAAGAGGGAGTAACTCCGGCCAGAGAAGTGACTCAGGTATAAGGGAGCAACTCTGGCCAAAAATGCTAAAGCGTCTGGGAGCGGCTCTTTATAGAGGGAGTAACTCCGTCATTAGGGAGCAGGAGAGAGCAACTCCAGCCAGAGTGAGTGACTCTGGTATGAGTGAGCAACTCTGGCTAAAAATTCTATAGCGGCTTGGAGCGGCTCTGGAAAGAGGGAGTAACTCCTGCATTAGGGAGCAGGAGAGAGCAACTCCGGCCAGAGTGAGTGACTCTTGTATGAGGGAGCAACTCTGGCCAAAAATGCTATAGCGGCTGGGATCGGCTCTGGAAAGAGGGAGTAATTCCGGTCAGAGTAAAGTGACTCTGGTATGAGTGAGCATCTCTGGCCAAAAATTCTATAGCGGCTTGGAGCGGCTCTGGAAAGAGGAGTAACTCCTGCATTAGGGAGCAGGAGAGAGCAACTCCGGCCAGAGGGAGTGACTCTGGTATGAGGGAGAATCTCTGGCCAAAAATGCTAGAGCGGCTGGGAGCGGCTCTGGAAAGAGGAGTAACTCCTGCATTAGGGAGCAGGAGAGAGCAACTCCGGCCAGAGGGAGTGACTCTGGTATGAGGGAGCAACCTTGGCCAAAAATGCTAGAGCGGCTGGGAGTGGCTCTGGAAAGAGGGAGTAACTCCTGCATTAGGAAGCAAGAGAGAGCAACTCCGGCCAGAGGGAGTGACTCTGGATGAGGGAGAAACTCTGGCCTAAAATGCTATAGCGGCTGGGAGTGGTTCTGGAAAGAGGGAGTAACTCCGACCAGAGGAAGTGACTCAGGTATGAGGGAGCTACTCTGGCCAAAAATGCTATAGCGGCTGGGAGCGGCTCTGGAAAGAGGGAGTAACTCCTGCTTTAGGGAGCAGGAGAGAGCAACTCCGGCCAGAGGGAGTGTTTCTGGTATGAGGGAGCAACCTTGGCCAAAAATGCTAGAGCGGCTGGGAGTGGCTCTGGAAAGATGGAGTAACTCCTGCATTAGGAAGCAAGAGAGAGCAACTCCGGCCAGAGGTCGTGACTCTGGTATGAGGGAGCAACTCTGGCCAAAAATGCTATAGCTGCTGGGAGCAGCTCTGGAAAGAGGGAGTAACTCCAGCATTAGGGAGCAGGAGAGAGCAACTCTGGCGAGGGGGAGTGACTCTGTAATGAGGGAGCAACTTTGGCCAAAAATGCTAAAGCGACTGGGAGTTGCTCTAGAAAGAGGGAGTAGCTCCGGCCAGAGGAAGTGACTCAGGTATGAGGGAGCAACTCTGGCCAAAAATGCTATAGCGGCTGAGAGCGGCTCTGGGAAGAGGGAGTAACTATTGCACTAGGGAGCAGGAGAGAGCAACTCCAGCCAGAGGGAGTGACTCTGGTATGAGGGAGCAACTCTGGCCAGAGGGAGTGACTCTGGAAAGAGGGAGTAACTCCGGCGAGAGGAAGTGACTAAGGTACGAGGGAGCAACTCTGGCCAAAAACGCCATAGCGGCTGGGAGCGGCTCTGGGAAGAGGGAGTAACTCCTGCATTAGGGAGCAGGAGAAAGCAACTCCGGCCAGAGGGAGTGACTCTGGTATGAGGGAGCAACTCTGGCCAAAAATGCTATTGCTGCTGGAAGCTCCTCTGGAAAGAGAGAGAAACTCCTACATTAGGGAGCAGGAGAGAGCAACTCCGGCCAGAGGGAGTGACTCTGGTATGAGGGAGCAACTCTGGCCAAAAATTCTATGGCCGCTGGGAGCGGCTCTGGAAAGAGGGAGTAACTCCTGCATTAGGGAGCAGGAGAGAGCAACTCCGGCCAGGGGGAGTGAAAACGGTATGAGGGAGCAACTCTGGCCAAAAATGCTATAGCGGCTGGGAGTGGCTCTGGAAAGAGGGAGTAACTCCGGCCAGAGAAAGTGACTCAGGTATAAGGGAGCAACTCTGGCCAAAAATGCTAAAGCGTCTGGGAGCGGCTCTTAAAAGAGGGAGTAACTCCGTCATTAGGGAGCAGGAGAGAGCAACTCCGGCCAGAGTGAGTGACTCTGGTATGAGTGAGCAACTCTGGCTAAAAATTCTATAGCGGCTTGGAGCGGCTCTGGAAAGAGGGAGTAACTCCTGCATTAGGGAGCAGGAGAGAGCAACTCCGGCCAGAGTGAGTGACTCTTGTATGAGGGAGCAACTCTGGCCAAAAATGCTATAGCGGCTGGGATCGGCTCTGGAAAGAGGGAGTAATTCCGGTCAGAGTAAAGTGACTCTGGTATGAGTGAGCATCTCTGGCCAAAAATTCTATAGCAGCTTGGAGCGGCTCTGGAAAGACGGAATAACTCCTGCATTACGGAGCAGGAGAGAGCAACTCCGGCCAGAGGGAGTGACTCTGGTATGAGGGAGAAACTCTGGCCAAAAATGCTATAGCTGCTGGGAGCGGCTCTGGAAAGAGGAGTAACTCCTGCATTAGGGAGCAGGAGAGAGCAACTCCGGCCAGAGGGAGTGACTCTGGTATGAGGGAGCAACCTTGGCCAAAAATGCTGGAGCGGCTGGGAGTGGCTCTGGAAAGAGGGAGTAACTCCTGCATTAGGAAGCAAGAGAGAGCAACTCCGGCCAGAGGGAGTGACTCTGGATGAGGGAGAAACTCTGGCCTAAAATGCAAAAGCGGCTGGGAGTGGTTCTGGAAAGAGGGAGTAACTCCGACCAGAGGAAGTGACTCAGGTATGAGGGAGCTACTCTGGCCAAAAATGCTATAGCGGCTGGGAGCGGCTCTGGAAAGAGGGAGTAACTCCTGCTTTAGGGAGCAGGAGAGAGCAACTCCGGCCAGAGGGAGTGACTCTGGTATGAGGGAGCAACCTTGGCCAAAAATGCTAGAGCGGCTGGGAGTGGCTCTGGAAAGAGGGAGTAACTCCTTCATTAGGGAGCAGGAGAGAGCAACTCTGGCGAGGGGGAGTGACTCTGTAATGAGGGAGCAACTCTGGCCAAAAATGCTATAGCGGCTGAAAGTTGCTCTAGTAAGAGGGAGTAGCTCCGGCCAGAGGAAGTGACTCAGGTATGAGGGAGCAACTCTGGCCAAAAATGCTATAGCGGCTAAGAGCGGCTCTGGGAAGAGGGAGTAACTCTTGCACGAGGGAGCAGGAGAGAGCAACTCCAGCCAGAGGGAGTGACTCTGGTATGAGGGAGCAACTCTGGCCAGAGGGAGTGACTCTGGAAAGAGGGAGTAACTCCGGCGAGAGGAAGTGACTAAGGTACGAGGGAGCAACTCTGGCCAAAAACGCTATAGCGGCTGGGAGCGGCTCTAGGAAGAGGGAGTAACTCCTGCATTAGGGAGCAGGAGAGAGCAACTCCGGCCAGAGGGAGTGACACTGGTATGAGGGAGCAACTCTGGCCAAAAATGCTATAGCGGCTGGGAGCGGCTCTTGAAAGAGGGAGTAGCTCCGTCATTAGGGAGCAGGAGAAAGCAACTCCGGCCAGAGGGAGTGACTCTGGTATGAGGGAGCAACTCTGGCCAAAAATGCTATTGCTGCTGGAAGCTCCTCTGGAAAGAGAGAGAAACTCCTACATTAGGGAGCAGGAGAGAGCAACTCCGGCCAGAGGGAGTGACTCTGGTATGAGGGAGCAACTCTGGCCAAAAATTCTATGGCCGCTGGGAGCGGCTCTGGAAAGAGGGAGTAACTCCTGCATTAGGGAGCAGGAGAGAGCAACTCCGGCCAGGGGGAGTGAAAACGGTATGAGGGAGCAACTCTGGCTAAAAATGCTATAGCGGCTGGGAGTGGCTCTGGAAAGAGGGAGTAACTCCGGCCAGAGAAAGTGACTCAGGTATAAGGGAGCAACTCTGGCCAAAAATGCTAAAGCGTCTGGGAGCGGCTCTTAAAAGAGGGAGTAACTCCGTCATTAGGGAGCAGGAGAGAGCAACTCCGGCCAGAGTGAGTGACTCTGGTATGAGTGAGCAACTCTGGCTAAAAATTCTATAGCGGCTTGGAGCGGCTCTGGAAAGAGGGAGTAACTCCTGCATTAGGGAGCAGGAGAGAGCAACTCCGGCCAGAGTGAGTGACTCTTGTATGAGGGAGCAACTCTGGCCAAAAATGCTATAGCGGCTGGGATCGGCTCTGGAAAGAGGGAGTAATTCCGGTCAGAGTAAAGTGACTCTGGTATGAGTGAGCATCTCTGGCCAAAAATTCTATAGCGGCTTGGAGCGGCTCTGGAAAGAGGGAATAACTCCTGCATTACGGAGCAGGAGAGAGCAACTCCGGCCAGAGGGAGTGACTCTGGTATGAGGGAGAAACTCTGGCCAAAAATGCTATAGCTGCTGGGAGCGGCTCTGGAAAGAGGAGTAACTCCTGCATTAGGGAGCAGGAGAGAGCAACTCCGGCCAGAGGGAGTGACTCTGGTATGAGGGAGCAACCTTGGCCAAAAATGCTAGAGCGGCTGGGAGTGGCTCTGGAAAGAGGGAGTAACTCCTGCATTAGGAAGCAAGAGAGAGCAACTCCGGCCAGAGGGAGTGACTCTGGATGAGGGAGAAACTCTGGCCTAAAATGCTATAGCGGCTGGGAGTGGTTCTGGAAAGAGGGAGTAACTCCGACCAGAGGAAGTGACTCAGGTATGAGGGAGCTACTCTGGCCAAAAATGCTATAGCGGCTGGGAGCGGCTCTGGAAAGAGGGAGTAACTCCTGCTTTAGGGAGCAGGAGAGAGCAACTCCGGCCAGAGGGAGTGACTCTGGTATGAGGGAGCAACCTTGGCCAAAAATGCTAGAGCGGCTGGGAGTGGCTCTGGAAAGAGGGAGTAACTCCTGCATTAGGGAGCAGGAGAGAGCAACTCTGGCGAGGGGGAGTGACTCTGTAATGAGGGAGCAACTCTGGCCAAAAATGCTATAGCGGCTGAAAGTTGCTCTAGTAAGAGGGAGTAGCTCCGGCCAGAGGAAGTGACTCAGGTATGAGGGAGCAACTCTGGCCAAAAATGCTATAGCGGCTAAGAGCGGCTCTGGGAAGAGGGAGTAACTCTTGCACGAGGGAGCAGGAGAGAGCAACGCCAGCCAGAGGGAGTGACTCTGGTATGAGGGAGCAACTCTGGCCAGAGGGAGTGACTCTGGAAAGAGGGAGTAACTCCGGCGAGAGGAAGTGACTAAGGTACGAGGGAGCAACTCTGGCCAAAAACGCTATAGCGGCTGGGAGCGGCACTAGGAAGAGGGAGTAACTCCTGCATTAGGGAGCAGGAGAGAGCAACTCTGGCGAGGGGGAGTGACTCTGGAATGAGGGAGAAACTCTGGCCAAAAATGCTATAGCGGCTGGGAGTTGCTCTAGAATGAGGGAGTAACTCCGGCCAGAGGAAGTGACTCAGGTATGAGGGAGCAACTCTGGCCAAAAATGCTATAGCGGCTGAGAGCGGCTCTGGGAAGAGGGAGTTACTCCTGCACTAGGGAGCAGGAGAGAGCAACTCCAGCCAGAGGGAGTGACTCTGGTATGAGGGAGCAACTCTGGCCAGAGGGATTGACTCTGGAAAGAGGGAGTAACTCCGGCGAGAGGAAGTGACTAAGGTACGAGGGAGCAACTCTGGCCAAAAACGCCATAGCGGCTGGGAGCGGCTCTGGGAAGAGGGAGTAACTCCTGCATAAGGGAGCAGGAGAGAGCAACTCCGGCCAGAGGGAGTTACTCTGGTATGAGGGAGCAACTCTGGCCAAAAATGCTATAGCGGCTGGGAGCAGCTCTTGATAGAGGGAGTAGCTCCGTCATTAGGGAGCAGGAGAAAGCAACTCCGGCCAGAGGGAGTGACTCTGGTATGAGGGAGCAACTCTGGCCAAAAATGCTATTGCTGCTGGAAGCTCCTCTGGAAAGAGGGAGTAACTCCTACATTAGGGAACAGGAGAGAGCAACTCCGGCCAGAGGGAGTGACTCTGGTATGAGGGAGAAACTCTGGCCAAAAATTCTATGGCCGCTGGGAGCGGCTCTGGAAAGAGGGAGTAACTCCTGCATTAGGGAGCAGGAGAGAACAACTCTGGTCAGGGGGAGTGACAATGGTATGAGGGAGCAACTCTGGCCAAAAATGCTATAGCGGCTGGGAGTGGCTCTGGAAAGAGGGAGTAACTCCGGCCAGAGGAAGTGACTCAGGTATAAGGGAGCAACTCTGGCCAAAAATGCTAAAGCGTCTGGGAGCGGCTCTTTAAAGAGGGAGTAACTCCGTCATTAGGGAGCAGGAGAGAGCAACTCCGGCCAGAGTGAGTGACTCTGGTATGAGTGAGCAACTCTGGCTAAAAATTCTATAGCGGCTTGGAGCGGCTCTGGAAAGAGGGAGTAACTCCTGCATTAGGGAGCAGGAGAGAGCAACTCCGGCCAGAGTGAGTGACTCTTGTATGAGGGAGCAACTCTGGCCAAAAATGCTATAGCGGCTGGGATCGGCTCTGGAAAGAGGGAGTAATTCCGGTCAGAGTAAAGTGACTCTGGTATGAGTGAGCATCTCTGGCCAAAAATTCTATAGCGGCTTGGAGCGGCTCTGGAAAGAGGGAATAACTCCTGCATTACGGAGCAGGAGAGAGCAACTCCGGCCAGAGGGAGTGACTCTGGTATGAGGGAGAAACTCTGGCCAAAAATGCTATAGCTGTTGGGAGCGGCTCTGGAAAGAGGAGTAACTCCTGCATTAGGGAGCAGGAGAGAGCAACTCCAGCCAGAGGGAGTGACTCTGGTATGAGGGAGCAACCTTGGCCAAAAATGCGAGAGCGGCTGGGAGTGGCTCTGGAAAGAGGGAGTAACTCCTGCATTAGGAAGCAAGAGAGAGCAACTCCGGCCAGAGGGAGTGACTCTGGATGAGGGAGAAACTCTGGCCTAAAATGCTATAGCGGCTGGGAGTGGTTCTGGAAAGAGGGAGTAACTCCGACCAGAGGAAGTGACTCAGGTATGAGGGAGCTACTCTGGCCAAAAATGCTATAGCGGCTGGGAGCGGCTCTGGAAAGAGGGAGTAACTCCTGCTTTAGGGAGCAGGAGAGAGCAACTCCGGCCAGAGGGAGTGACTCTGGTATGAGGGAGCAACCTTGGCCAAAAATGCTAGAGCGGCTGGGAGTGGCTCTGGAAAGAGGGAGTAACTCCTGCATTAGGGAGCAGGAGAGAGCAACTCTGGCGAGGGGGAGTGACTCTGTAATGAGGGAGCAACTCTGGCCAAAAATGCTATAGCGGCTGAAAGTTGCTCTAGTAAGAGGGAGTAGCTCCGGCCAGAGGAAGTGACTCAGGTATGAGGGAGCAACTCTGGCCAAAAATGCTATAGCGGCTAAGAGCGGCTCTGGGAAGAGGGAGTAACTCTTGCACGAGGGAGCAGGAGAGAGCAACTCCAGCCAGAGGGAGTGACTCTGGTATGAGGGAGCAACTCTGGCCAGAGGGAGTGACTCTGGAAAGAGGGAGTAACTCCGGCGAGAGGAAGTGACTAAGGTACGAGGGAGCAACTCTGGCCAAAAACGCTATAGCGGCTGGGAGCGGCTCTAGGAAGAGGGAGTAACTCCTGCATTAGGGAGCAGGAGAGAGCAACTCTGGCGAGGGGGAGTGACTCTGGAATGAGGGAGAAACTCTGGCCAAAAATGCTATAGCGGCTGGGAGTTGCTCTAGAATGAGGGAGTAACTCCGGCCAGAGGAAGTGACTCAGGTATGAGGGAGCAACTCTGGCCAAAAATGCTATAGCGGCTGAGAGCGGCTCTGGGAAGAGGGAGTAACTCCTGCACTAGGGAGCAGGAGAGAGCAACTCCAGCCAGAGGGAGTGACTCTGGTATGAGGGAGCAACTCTGGCCAGAGGGATTGACTCTGGAAAGAGGGAGTAACTCCGGCGAGAGGAAGTGACTAAGGTACGAGGGAGCAACTCTGGCCAAAAACGCTATAGCGGCTGGGAGCGGCTCTAGGAAGAGGGAGTAACTCCTGCATTAGGGAGCAGGAGAGAGCAACTCCGGCCAGAGGGAGTGACACTGGTATGAGGGAGCAACTCTGGCCAAAAATGCTATAGCGGCTGGGAGCGGCTCTTGAAAGAGGGAGTAGCTCCGTCATTAGGGAGCAGGAGAAAGCAACTCCGGCCAGAGGTCGTGACTCTGGTATGAGGGAGCAACTCTGGCCAAAAATGCTATTGCTGCTGGAAGCTCCTCTGGAAAGAGAGAGAAACTCCTACATTAGGGAGCAGGAGAGAGCAACTCCGGCCAGAGGGAGTGACTCTGGTATGAGGGAGCAACTCTGGCCAAAAATTCTATGGCCGCTGGGAGCGGCTCTGGAAAGAGGGAGTAACTCCTGCATTAGGGAGCAGGAGAGAGCAACTCCGGCCAGGGGGAGTGAAAACGGTATGAGGGAGCAACTCTGGCCAAAAATGCTATAGCGGCTGGGAGTGGCTCTGGAAAGAGGGAGTAACTCCGGCCAGAGGAAGTGACTCAGGTATAAGGGAGCAACTCTGGCCAAAAATGCTAAAGCGTCTGGGAGCGGCTCTTTAAAGAGGGAGTAACTCCGTCATTAGGGAGCAGGAGAGAGCAACTCCGGCCAGAGTGAGTGACTCTTGTATGAGGGAGCAACTCTGGCCAAAAATGCTATAGCGGCTGGGATCGGCTCTGGAAAGAGGGAGTAATTCCGGTCAGAGTAAAGTGACTCTGGTATGAGTGAGCATCTCTGGCCAAAAATTCTATAGCGGCTTGGAGCGGCTCTGGAAAGAGGGAATAACTCCTGCATTACGGAGCAGGAGAGAGCAACTCCGGCCAGAGGGAGTGACTCTGGTATGAGGGAGAAACTCTGGCCAAAAATGCTATAGCTGTTGGGAGCGGCTCTGGAAAGAGGAGTAACTCCTGCATTAGGGAGCAGGAGAGAGCAACTCCAGCCAGAGGGAGTGACTCTGGTATGAGGGAGCAACCTTGGCCAAAAATGCAAGAGCGGCTGGGAGTGGCTCTGGAAAGAGGGAGTAACTCCTGCATTAGGAAGCAAGAGAGAGCAACTCCGGCCAGAGGGAGTGACTCTGGATGAGGGAGCAACTCTGGCCTAAAATGCTATAGCGGCTGGGAGTGGTTCTGGAAAGAGGGAGTAACTCCGACCAGAGGAAGTGACTCAGGTATGAGGGAGCTACTCTGGCCAAAAATGCTATAGCGGCTGGGAGCGGCTCTGGAAAGAGGGAGTAACTCCTGCTTTAGGGAGCAGGAGAGAGCAACTCCGGCCAGAGGGAGTGACTCTGGTATGAGGGAGCAACCTTGGCCAAAAATGCTAGAGCGGCTGGGAGTGGCTCTGGAAAGAGGGAGTAACTCCTGCATTAGGAAGCAAGAGAGAGCAACTCCGGCCAGAGGTCGTGACTCTGGTATGAGGGAGCAACTCTGGCCAAAAATGCTATAGCTGCTGGGAGCAGCTCTGGAAAGAGGGAGTAACTCCTGCATTAGGGAGCAGGAGAGTGCAACTCTGGCGAGGGGGAGTGACTCTGTAATGAGGGAGCAACTCTGGCCAAAAATGCTATAGCGACTGGGAGTTGCTCTAGAAAGAGGGAGTAGCTCCGGCCAGAGGAAGTGACTCAGGTATGAGGGAGCAACTCTGGCCAAAAATGCTATAGCGGCTGAGAGCGGCTCTGGGAAGAGGGAGTAACTATTGCACTAGGGAGCAGGAGAGAGCAACTCCAGCCAGAGGGCGTGACTCTGGTATGAGGGAGCAACTCTGGCCAGAGGGAGTGACTCTAGAAGAGGGAGTAACTCCGGCGAGAGGAAGTAACTAAGGTACGAGGGAGCAACTCTGGCCAAAAACGCTATAGCGGCTGGGAGCGGCTCTGGGAAGAGGGAGTAACTCCTGCATTAGGGAGCAGGAGAGAGCAACTCCGGCCAGAGGGAGTGACTCTGGTATGAGGGAGCAACTCTGGCCAAAAATGCTATTGCTGCTGGAGGATCCTCTGGAAAGAGAGAGTAACTCCTACATTAGGGAACAGGAGAGAGCAACTCCGGCCAGAGGGAGTGACTCTGGTATGAGGGAGAAACTCTGCCAAAAATTCTATGGCCGCTGGGAGCGGCTCTGGAAAGAGGGAGTAACTCATGCATTAGGGAGCAGGAGAGAGCAACTCTGGCGAGGGGGAGTGACTCTGTAATGATGGAGCAACTCTGGCCAAAAATGCTATATCGACTGGGAGTTGCTCTAGAAAGAGGGAGTAGCTCCGGCCAGAGGAAGTGACTCAGGTATGAGGGAGCAACTCTGGCCAAAAACACTATAGCGGCTGAGAGCGGCTCTGGGAAGAGGGAGTAACTATTGCACTAGGGAGCAGGAGAGAGCAACTCCAGCCAGAGGGAGTGACTCTGGTATGAGGGAGCAACTCTGGCCAGAGGGAGTGACTCTGGAAAGAGGGAGTAACTCCGGCGAGAGGAAGTAACTAAGGTACGAGGGAGCAACTCTGGCCAAAAACGCTATAGCGGCTGGGAGCGGCTCTAGGAAGAGGGAGTAACTCCTGCATTAGGGAGCAGGAGAGAGCAACTCCGGCCAGAGGGAGTGACACTGGTATGAGGGAGCAACTCTGGCCAAAAATGCTATAGCGGCTGGGAGCGGCTCTTGAAAGAGGGAGTAGCTCCGTCATTAGGGAGCAGGAGAAAGCAACTCCGGCCAGAGGGAGTGACTCTGGTATGAGGGAGCAACTCTGGCCAAAAATGCTATTGCTGCTGGAAGCTCCTCTGGAAAGAGAGAGAAACTCCTACATTAGGGAGCAGGAGAGAGCAACTCCGGCCAGAGGGAGTGACTCTGGTATGAGGGAGCAACTCTGGCCAAAAATTCTATGGCCGCTGGGAGCGGCTCTGGAAAGAGGGAGTAACTCCTGCATTAGGGAGCAGGAGAGAGCAACTCCGGCCAGGGGGAGTGAAAACGGTATGAGGGAGCAACTCTGGCCAAAAATGCTATAGCGGCTGGGAGTGGCTCTGGAAAGAGGGAGTAACTCCGGCCAGAGGAAGTGACTCAGGTATAAGGGAGAAACTCTGGCCAAAAATGCTAAAGCGTCTGGGAGCGGCTCTTTAAAGAGGGAGTAACTCCGTCATTAGGGAGCAGGAGAGAGCAACTCCGGCCAGAGGGAGTGACTCTGGTATGAGGGAGCAACTCTGGCCAAAAATGCTATTGCTGCTGGAGGCTCCTCTGGAAAGAGAGAGTAACTCCTACATTAGGGAACAGGAGAGAGCAACTCCGGCCAGAGGGAGTGACTCTGGTATGAGGGAGAAACTCTGGCCAAAAATTCTATGGCCGCTGGGAGCGGCTCTGGAAAGAGGGAGTAACTCCTGCATTAGGGAGCAGGAGAGAGCAACTCTGGTCAGGGGGAGTGACAATGGTATGAGGGAGCAACTCTGGCCAAAAATGCTATAGCGGCTGGGAGTGGCTCTGGAAAGAGGGAGTTACTCTGGCCAGAGGAAGTGACTCAGGTATAAGGGAGCAACTCTGGCCAAAAATGCTAAAGCGGCTGGGAGCGGCTCTTTAAAGAGGGAGTAACTCCTGCTTTAGGGAGCAGGAGAGATTAACTCCGGCCAGAGGGAGTGACTCTGGTATGAGGGAGCAACCTTGGCCAAAAATGCTAGAGCGGCTGGGAGTGGCTCTGGAAAGAGGGAGTTACTCCTGCATTAGGAAGCAAGAGAGAGCAACTCCGGCCAGAGGTCGTGACCTTGGTATGAGGGAGCAACTCTGGCCAAAAATGCTATAGCTGCTGGGAGCAGCTCTGGAAAGAGGGAGTAACTCCTGCATTAGGGAGCAGGAGAGAGCAACTCTGGCGAGGGGGAGTGACTCTGTAATGATGGAGCAACTCTGGCCAAAAATGCTATATCGACTGGGAGTTGCTCTAGAAAGAGGGAGTAGCTCCGGCCAGAGGAAGTGACTCAGGTATGAGGGAGCAACTCTGGCCAAAAACGCTATAGCGGCTGAGAGCGGCTCTGGGAAGAGGGAGTAACTATTGCACTAGGGAGCAGGAGAGAGCAACTCCAGCCAGAGGGAGTGACTCTGGTATGAGGGAGCAACTCTGGCCAGAGGGAGTGACTCTGGAAAGAGGGAGTAACTCCGGCGAGAGGAAGTAACTAAGGTACGAGGGAGCAACTCTGGCCAAAAACGCTATAGCGGCTGGGAGCGGCTCTGGGAAGAGGGAGTAACTCCTGCATTAGGGAGCAGGAGAGAGCAACTCCGGCCAGAGGGAGTGACTCTGGTATGAGGGAGCAACTCTGGCCAAAAATGCTATAGCGGCTGGGAGCGGCTCTTGAAAGAGGGAGTAGCTCCGTCATTAGGGAGCAGGAGAAAGCAACTCCGGCCAGAGGGAGTGACTCTGGTATGAGGGAGCAACTCTGGCCAAAAATGCTATTGCTGCTGGAAGCTCCTCTGGAAAGAGAGAGTAACTCCTACATTAGGGAACAGGAGAGAGCAACTCCGGCCAGAGGGAGTGACTCTGGTATGAGGGAGAAACTCTGGCCAAAAATTCTATGGCCGCTGGGAGCGGCTCTGGAAAGAGGGAGTAACTCCTGCATTAGGGAGCAGGAGAGAGCAACTCCGGCCAGAGGGAGTGACTCTGGAAAGAGGGAGTAACTCCGGCAAGAAGAAGTGCCTCAGGTATGAGGGAGCAACTCTGGCCAAAAATGCTATAGCGGCTGGGAGCGGCTCTTGAAAGAGGGAGTAACTCCGTCATTAGGGAGCAGGAGAGAGCAACTCCGGCCAGAGTGAGTGACTCTTGTATGATGGAGCAACTCTGGCCAAAAATGCTATAGCGGCTGGGAGCGGCTCTTGAAAGAGGGAGTAACTCCGTCATTAGGGAGCAGGAGAGAGCAACTCCGGCCAGAGTGAGTGACTCTTGTATGAGGGAGCAACTCTGGCCAAAAATGCTATAGCGGCTGGGATCGGCTCTGGAAAGAGGGAGTAATTCCGGTCAGAGGAATTGACTCAGGTATGAGGGAGCAACTCTGGCCATAAATGATATAGCGGCTGGCAGCGGCTCTGGGAAGAGGGAGTAACTCCTGCATTAGGGAGCAGGAGAGAGCAACTCCAGCCAGAGGGAGTGACTCTTGTATGAGGGAGCAACTCTGGCCAAAAATGCTATTGCTGCTGGAAGCTGCTCTGGAAAGAGGGTGTAACTCCCACATTAGGGAGCAGGAGAGAGCAACTTCGGCCAGAGGGAGTCACTCTGGAATGAGTGAGCAACTCTGGCTAAAAATTCTATAGCGGCTGGGAGCGGCTCTGGAAAGAGGGAGTAACTCCGGCCAGAGGAAGTTACTCAGGTATGAGGGAGCAACTCTGGCCAAAAATGCTATAGCGGCTGGGAGCGGCTCTGGGAAGATGGAGTAACTCCTGCATTAGGGAGCAGGAGAGCAAATATTTAATTTTCAAAGGCACAGTAATAATTATTTTTTATTACAATAGTATGAGTTGCTAATACAGAAACCTAAATTGTTAGTGAAAACAACTGCTGCAAAATAAATTACCTATTGAGAACGATTCCATCTACTTTAATGAGATAGCTGTCAGTCTAGCCGTAAATGAAGTTCTGCCCTCGATCGCGCGCGTGCCAAGGAGCCTTTTAAAAAAAATGGCAACAAGTGGACATGTTGGGAAAGGTATGCTCCTCTTACACGGAAACGACGCACCCTTTTGGAAACACACGGTGCCGAAATAACCCTCACCTCGTGTCAATCACCTCTCGAACATGCACCTCTTTGCGACAGACACGAACTCACAAACCTGACGTTCCCCTTCAAAGATCGACCCGGTGCGACTTTCTTTCTTCATATCATGCCTCTCTCTTCACCCCCCTGCATGAATTTCACTGGCGAGAAACACGCATAATCTATTTTCCTTCTATTGCTTGATTGCAAAGGCACGATTATATTTTTTTTACAATTTTATCTAAAAAAAAGTTGTTAGAGTTAAAATGCAGTCTTTATAAGGTCAGAAAAACCAAGCAATTAATTAAAAAACTTGAAATTAAAACAAAGAAAATTAATATATTTGAATTTTTAATGTTCGTAAAGGCATCCAAATTTCTGTTTTGTTTTATTTAAACCTTCGCGCTGTAATTTTTTAATCAGTTGCAAAAATTGAGATCGCTTCCAACTAGGATTTGAAGAGTATATCTTGAAAAAACCTGAAAAAATATTGCACTCCTACACATAAAATATGAAAGCCTCTAAATGGAGCGAAGAATCAACGCACTGAAAATGCGGAGCACAAGTGCCGCGTCACTGGAAATGAGAGAGAAGCATTAAGAACTGATCGTAAAGTGCATGCTGCGAGAGAAGAGCCGCAGCGAAATTTGCACAGAGCGAGAGAAAGGATGCTAGTATGATCTCAATAAAAAGGAGGTTATTCCAATGAAGTCATGATGAACGTGGAACGGTAAGCTACAACGCAATGGCTGAAATACTGCACCATCAATCGCTAGACTCCTTAGAAATTGAAGAATAGAGTAAATACTAATTATAATCAATTAATCCCAGTTTCTGTAGCTTAGAATTATGGTTAAATGAAACAAAATATTTAATAATTAATAAATGTTGGTATTGAGCAAGATTTTCTTTTTTTTTATGATGTCTCAAATATGTGTTATAATTTTTGGCGTTTTTAGTCTTTAATGTAGTCGCTCTTTACGTTTGATAAAAGCAGTTTTTCCAGCAGCTAATCACACTCAATTGAGTATATTGAAGACAATTGAATTTAAGTAAATATAATCTTTTTATAGAAAGGAGTGCCAAGTGAAAGCAAGAAGCGTGTGATGAATTTCTCACCCTTACAGCTACATTTACAGTGACAATAAATATTTATCCGTCCTATAATCACTTTGAATTACATCGTCGCGCGGTTTTTCCGATGCCGTGCGACGATTTCGAAACGCGGCGTCTATTGTTATTGCATTGTGGAATTGCGCATTTATCTTGTGTGCGCAAAATGAATTCTAACGAGAGCACGTGGGCCGTTGTGATAATTTTATTTGTGCATGGTTGTTTTGGAATTAAAAAACGCAAAAAGCAGCAACGAGAGCGAGCGGTGGCACAAAAATTATACAATCAGTCAACAACAGGCGTCACATCGCAGGCTGATTTACATCTATGCTCCACCTGCCACACACGGCCAGCAATATCAACAAATGGTGCTACCTCCTCTCTCTCTCTCTCACATGGAAATTGAATTTTCATAAAAAGCGTCAGCCATGAGTCCGTCGCTTGCACTCGCTCTTGCTTTGCTTTCCATTCAGCGCAGTTCGATCGTTACGATTAAAAATTCCGTCGGTCTCGCCTCAAAGGGACGTTTGCGCCGCATTAAAAATTATTCTGGCCCTGGCGAATTATTGGTGAATATTGAAACTCATTGGGCTCTGGAGACTCTATGAACTAGACTGAACCATTATTACCATTGCCCACCTGCGAAGGCGGCTAATAATAATGCTCGCGGACCAATGGATTTCTAAGCGGAAAGCGAAACGCAACAAAGCGGAAATCAACGTGTTGTAAAAAAAGCTGTTTAATTGTTCATCCAAATTTTGAGAGTAAAATGAACACGTTTTAAATTATAATGGAATCAAGAATCAGGAAACCATCATAGCCGTTTACACACATGAAAAATTTAGAAAAAAAAAATGGAGATTTTTAGAGTGATTAAGTTTCTCTAAAACATAAAAAAAGGCTTGAAGAATTTGCTTTTTACTCACGATTAAATTTTCTCTTTGGTTCTGACTTTGGAAGTAAACAAACAGTGCAAATTAAACAACTTCGGCGTGGCTGGCAAATAAAATTTACTCAGAGATAAAATAAACTTGGTAACTCTCTTAACTGCTTTGGCAATCCACCGCTGGCCTTAATCCATCATTAATTGCGCTTTATGCCCGCGGCCATGTCTATGAAGTTGCAGAGTCCACAAGTGCAGTGCAAGAAGCGTGCCAATCGTAACTTGCGATGTCAGAGTCGTAAACGCGAGCGAGCGCATTAGCAAATAGACCATAAACGGGCACATCGCTTAACAAGGCGGACATTTCGCAACGCGCCCCCAGGGCCTGCAGATCGACACATCCGCGAATTTCAATTTCTCCGCGGAGACTTTCGCTCGATCTTTTTTTTGCGCGCAGGTGCTACTTTTTCAGCATGCACCGTCTGCTGGTCGAAATAAAACGGGCCTTTTCACGCCCTCAAGCCAATATTTAGCCAACTGGGTAAAAAGCTGTCGAGCGAAATTAAACCGGCGCAAACTGCGGCGCTGTTATTTTTAATGGACAAACGGTGTTGTTGTTAAAGAAGAGGGAAGCCAACTTCATTGAAGCTGCTGCGTGGAGGGTGTGTTCATATATGCTGGCAAAAAACCGTCAAAACTTTGCCCGCTTCTAGGAATTCCTTGAAGCGAGTCTAATTTTCTCTCCGCAATGAGGCACACAAAAAGCAAACTCGGTTTTTTTTTCCGACGATCGAAATTAAAAATTCTTCCACTGAGGAAAATAAAGGCGCGAAACAAAAGCCATTATGTATTCTCTTGCGATTGTGAAAGAATTGTGCGCGGTCCTTCTCATAAAATTCCACAAAAATTGAGAGGCGACGGAAACAAAGGACGGCCAAGGGTTTTATCCACCAGCGCAAAGTATTCGCAATGTGGCATTTTTCGCATCCTTGCCGGCGCCTGCCTCCGAATTTAATCGCAAAACAAGAGGGGATTAGAGGGATTTCGCAACGTCTCTCTTCCACCTGCCCGGAAGGACGGAATTTCGCAAGGAGAGAAAATTGCGCTTTGCTTTCTCTTTCTAAAGCGACCGAAAATGTTTTCACTCTAAATAAAAAGTAAAGTTTCCGTCTGTAATTCAAAGACTCTCCCGGCAGGGACGACTTTCTTTACGAAAGCTGATTATCATCATTTCTTAATCTGCGTTCTCTCAGAAGATCCGGAGGCAAAAATATACAGAGAGAGGCGCAATGTGGCTAAAAGACGGCACGCTTGAAAATCTTATCTCTGATTTTTAACAAAAGAAAAATACCTGCTAATATTTTTTTTATACTTTCAGAAAGAAAAGGAAAATAATAAGCTCTCTCGATCGATTGTGAATTTTTCACCTCATTTTGAAAATTAATTAGCTAATTACAACTCAACACTTATATTAATTGTTTCTGTATTTAGCAAAATGATAATTAAACCAGAAAATTTTTTTATGAAAGAAAGCATCAAATATAATTTTTTTATGCGTTCAAAATAATAAAAATGCTAAAAAAATTTCCTGCATTGTTATTATTATTGTTGCTTTATTGTATAGGACCTTTTGATTAATATTAAAAATAAATACATACTTATTGTGTTTTTGTATGTAATGCTTATTTATGTTTTCTTTTTGTAGTAGAAGTTCCCGATCGAGGGTTGATTCATGGTGATTTGAATTTAAATTCAGCTTTTCCTCGATGAGTTTTTGTGAGAAATATAATAACAAATAACAATGAATTATGGCTGCAGCCCGCAGCCAAAACATGTAGAGCAGGATATTGTTTTTTCTTAAACAATAAAAAAACTCAGAATAACCCATCGAGGAAAAGCCGAATTTAAATTCAAATCACCATTTATATGTTTTATGTTTGACATTTTCTCCGCTATGGCTCCAATTTGGCGAGTAGACCTGTCTAATTTGGAATTCCAAATTGCGCATTCGCATTTCAGTGCGCTGATAAGCCAGTTGTTTGCTAATTATCTCCCAATGTGACTTTTAAAGTTCCTATGTTGCAAGAGAATGAACGAATTAAAGTCATTCTACCCTTAATCAATTTAATATGCCGTTGATACGTCCACTTTAAATGTGGCTGTGGAAAAAACCTTTCGTCATAAATACACCCAAGGGAGAATCTTTTTTAGTCGAGAGAACATCATCTTCAGCTTTTCACCATGTGTAATACATTCTCCGAGTATGCAAATACTTTTTCTTCGGCCAAAAAAGGTTATCCCGCGTGTCATAAATCCTACCCTCTACACACGGTGACCCATTTCCATTTGGAATCCATCCTTGCCAAAAGCGAAACAGCGGAAGAAGAGGCGAAGCACAAATCAAATTCAGTAGAGGCGGAAAGCGCCGTGTCTCATTTGATTGTCCACCTAGCTCTTTGCGAGATCAATTTTTATCGAATCATGGTCGGAGAAAAGGAAAAGCCGAGCTTGGCTTGTTTGCAGCAATTTGAAAGACAAACAGAGCGCGCGAGGCCAATCTTTCAAGCGGCCTTTGGCGCAGGCGTGCCTTGAATGCAACGAACCACCCCCCGGTGACTTATTAGACCACTTTTTTAATTTATTGATATCAGTTCAGCGCGTGATTGCCACTTAAGCCGGTCCGAAATGAAAATTCATTGCCGCTCAACACACACACACGCGACCCGAGGGCAGCTGGGTATAGATCGATCTCTGCCCCCACTGGCCGATTTCCAGCACCACCAGTTAGTTTTCCAGTCTCTTTCGCACCTGACACGCGTCGTAAAAACCTCCAGAGTGCTCTTTAGTTAACTCGCCGCCGTCGTCGCGCTTTCTGGACCAAACACAATCAATAGTGGCCCCAAGATGCTACGGCCAGTCGAACTGGCAGCGCCTGCTTTTTGCACTCGCTCTGGCTTTTTGCTGGCCAAAGAAAGTGTGTCCTCTCATCCTCCTCTCATTTATTTGTTTCAACTGAGACGTTTGCACTCAATCGTTCTACGCAGAGTGCAGCTAAAACCAATGTTTCGTTTCTGCTAATTGAGAGGGCTGACAGCGTTTTAAGTAAAACAATTTATGATTTAATACTCTGATAGACTCTGATATTTTCAAAGCTCAATTCAGTAAAGATTAATATATATTATCAAATGATAGAGGGATCAGATATAATTTAATTTGGTTGCACATCCATCAAGTGTATTAAAAAATGATTAATTTTTATAATAAAATTGTGATTTTTTAAGTATAATGTCTTTTTTTCACATTCTATTAAAGTGAAAAAAGCAGGAATGTTTCTAGAAATTTCATTATTTTTAATGTCTGGAAAATTTCCTTGAAGTTAAAATAAAGTTTCAAAGAAGTATTTTGGAGGAAAAAACTCCGTATAAGTCGTTTTTAATCTCACGCATCAGATGATTCAATCCTGGATAATTATAATTACGATTATGTAAATTTATAATATTTTATTTTTTAATTAGACCGTTAAGCTTGACAAATTGCAAGCTTCCATCAATGAGAAAGATTCAAAGGCTTTTAACAGAATGTGTTCTACTTCGGAGAACTTCTCACTACCCCTTGATACTGGAGTGGTGTCGATTAGTGGAGTAAATTATTATGTGCCCGTTGCGTGCACGCGACATTATATTTCTACCGGCGGCCGAGGTGATGACAGAAAGTGAGTTGCTTCATTTGCGAGAGAAGGGCGGCGCAATTGGATTGCGGCCTCGACTCATGATTAATTCTCTGTGTGAGGGAGCAGAGCTGGAGCTAGGCCGGGTCACGTCAGTCGCTCTCACCTGAGACATTTGCATTCCAGCCGCTTCGTGTCGCGCTCATTAATAATTAAGACCCGACTCTCGCGCCCCACGCGCCCATAACAAGCCTCTCTGCACGCTTCCTAAATTTGCGCTCCGTGTCTAGTGATGAGACTTTGCGTCATTCACCGACGCACCAAGGGTACTGTTACGCAATTTTTTTAACATATTATTTATTTCATTACAGTGAGATATTGTTTTACATAATTGAAATCCTAGATTCAGTAAACCCGGTCTGTATATAAATGAGATCGTATTTCTTGTTCTTGTTGTTACTTTTTTTTTTTTAATTTAATTTGAAATGCGAGTCACCACTTTTATTCTGTCGGAAAATAGGTTGCATAAGAATATCATATTGCGTTTGCAACAATGAGGATTTTTTTCATGGGAAAAGAGGATGATTTGCTTTATCACAAAGAGGTCACTGAAAGATGTGATAGGTCAGGTCCCGTCAGATGGAACAATGGAGCTGATTTTATTTTCCGCGCAAGATTGCATTATGGAAATAAAAGTAAGGCCACATGATTTCTTGACGACTGCCGTCGCACCATGAAAGTAGATGAAACTCGGATTAATCTTCATGTCCTCTAGCAGTCGCCCTTCACTTTTTCAATGAAAGTGAATTTGCGCCGTATGAAAGTTAAGGGAATCATTTTGAAAATCCAAATTGTCGTAAAAATATTTCTTCTTTACTTTTTTATCTTTATGCTCATCATTTGTGCACAAACCAAGAGATCCGAAATTTGATCTTTCAATATACTTAAATTTGAATTGAATTTTAGTTTCCAATTAATATCTTTTTTTTTAATTATTCACAATTAGGTTTAACAATAACTTAGCAATTTGCAAAAAATTGGGCTCTGATTTATCAAAATCTCTCAAAAATTTGAACTGTAGTTTTCAAAACATTTGACCTTAATTGAAACTTTTTTCAATCAAGAACTCGCAAATGTGACCATCGAATGAATAGAGGAAGTTATTGGTTCTGGCAGAAAGATCTGTCCGGCCTCCGGTGTTGATTTAGGACGTGTGTGGCGAACCAACAGACATTTATATACACGCATATTTAATGTCAATATTTGCCTAAGCCGATCACTTATTACGCCAGTGCTCGACGAATAATGCATGCGACAGATTCAGTTAAAAATCGATCAACCAGAGCTTAAATTAATCTGCCGCAGTCGATTCATGTCGAGAGATTTCTGTTGGGTATATAATGAACACAGGCTCTCGCCGGCGCAAATTTACTACAGAGAAAAATAAACAAGTGAGAGCCAACGTTTAATTACTGGCGTGAAATATACAGCCTTTATAAATAATTCTCCACACGTCCAATTAAAATCGAGTGCTTGTTTATTTGTTTCGTCTCGATTTACTTTTCATTAAAATTCAGTTCCAAATAAATGACCACTGAGCGCAGAGCTGAAATTCAAAATCTTGTGTAAATGCTGGAACCAAATTTAATCCTGGCCTAGCACCTGCTGACAGAGTTGCACAAAGCAGGCAGCGTTTGTCATTGTTTGAAGGAAGCAAGACGGTTCGTATATTATTTGCAAGATTTGCGGCATCCTCTAGTTTGCAACTTGACAACTCCATCTGTCCTAATAAAGATAGAGAGCAGCTCTGACGGAGCGCGAGATTGTTACTGAAGAGGCGAACTTGGTGAACAATAATAATGCGCCTTACCAGCTTCAATTCAAGCAGCACAACTTGTAATTTAGCATTTGGCCGATCAGACAAATATTGAAGATTTGGACATGCAGATCGGAAGGAAACTCCAGGAAACGCTTTTTTGTTTATAAATATAAATTTATATAATTTTGTAACTTTTTTAGTGAACAATTATTTGAGTGTTATGTCATGAACATTTCTTTAATTAATAAATGCGCTTCTTCCACTTTTGTTTGATTTGATCAGTTATATGGATTAAATAACTCACAATTATTATACAACATTTGTGTTAATATTCAATGATCAACTTTTTTATTAAAATAATCTGAAGGGAATTTTCATTAATTTGAATTCCACTGCTTTCTATGATAATGTTTATTTTGCAGGATAATATCAATATCTGAAGGTTTTGAAATTTTGTTGGAAATTTGATGGTACTGACTTTAATGTAATAAATGATTTACCATGATATTTTTTTCCCATAACATTCTTCAACAAGTTCAAATTTTTTGTAGATGGAATTCAATATTTATTGAAAATGGAAATGTAAGGATATGGCAGCAAAAATTATGATTTTATTGTAAGTTCGGCCAAACAAATAAATAATAAAATATTAATAATTGGGTGGTGCCACAAATAAGGGCACAGGTCACTTTATCTTTGAGTTACCTAAAGAAATTATTGGTTTCAATCAATTGAAAAGGCATATTGCAACAAATTTCTTTTCTTTTTTTTTTTTTACAAATTACTTAAATAATTTCACCCATGCAAAGATTCAAATAAATATTCTGAAAATTCTTGTTAAATGATATCTGCTCAGCGCCTAACTCAATTGTAATAAAATAGAGAGCGCTTCCAAATCAGATAGCTTAATTTAACATTTCCACTGGGTGTGCATTTATCCAACAGGGCGATGCGGACGCAGATGTAATCAACTTTTTAACGAGTTTGCTCCACATAGATAATAAATCACTGCTCGCTTGCACCGTTGTGTAAATCATGCATTGCTCTAATTAGATAAAAAAAAAACGATAAAATCGCTGGATTATTATTATTTGCGCAGGGTATTCTGATGCTTTTTTTCCATCCACCGGCCGGCCATTCTATTACCGTGATTAATGTTGAGCAATTAAATGCATGTGAGTCGACTGAATAGAGCCAGAATTCTGCTCCGTTGATGAACCCCTGCTCTTTAATTAAGTGATGAATAATTAATGAGCAAGTGCAGCGTGCATGACTGTTTGGGAGCCGCCGGCCAGATGCAGCAAAGATGTTAATTTCAGGCCAGCTGCTGCGCTGCCAAGTTATTCTTACTTGCTGGGCGAAATAATAATGTTTGTTGCAAACTTTCAGATTTATTCTCAGGCGGCGTAATTGTGCGCGCAGCCCAGACCCGGGGGAGTTATTTCACTTGGCGAACTCTAGAGCCTAAAACAATTTTGCGCAACGACAGCACGGATAATTGCGAATCTCTTTGTTCAACAATCGTGCCGTCGGCATCGCAAGTAATAATGTGTTCCTCAATGACGTCCGTGAGTGAGTGAAAAGCGGCATCTTTTCTCCCCCATCTGCTTCTCCAAACAGCATTTTCCTTGGCTTTCCGGAAAGGTTTCTATTCAAGATACGACCGGTCATGTTTTATTCATCGGAGAATTCCGTGTCTTGAAACCAAAAGTGCATTACTTTTACAGATCTGGAGACTTTCTTATCGCAAAGAAAAGTGCTTCCACGCGCATTAGCAATTTGCTTCTATTTTGGAAGCGGAAACACAAAAATTATCTCTGAATTCAATTTGGAGTTCCACAAACCAAATGACATTATATTAGGCCGTTTTGCTTTTGCTATTAAGTGTCTGTTACCTTGTAGCGGATATTATTTCTTGATAGACGTTCCCAACCGGAAAATAAACTCTCAGCATTCCTATTTTAAGTAGATCAGATTAGATATTTTATTTTTATTCATTCGAGCACAAAATGTACAGTCATTAACTAGCACAATAACACATTAATAAAACATGATTTGCAACTAATAAATTCCACCCAACAAGTTAACGTCGCCCTTAGAACGCGTCAGTCATTACTTAGCTAACTATATTTATGCCTGAAAAATTCGAACATGTCATAAAAAAAAACAATAATTCCCTTTTTTACAAGTTTTTCAAATTGTATTCTTTTTTATGGACAAAGGAAAGTGATTTAATATTTTAGCAACCATTGTAAGAGGGTTATTTTAAGGGTTCTACACTTTCAACATACATAATTATGTATAAATTGCACTCGTGGGTAGTGACACTTTGTGTATTATAAAGTTTGTGCATTTTAAGCATATGGAATGTTTCAGAGTCATAATTCAGATAAAATTAATCTCGATCCAGTAGGTGAAATATTGCTATTAATTATAGCAGAATAATGTTTTGTATATTACATGTTAACTAGGGATGTACTTGCGTAATTGAAATATGGAAGTATCAAGCACCAGTTTAATCTACAATTCATATTAAAATCTGCATCTAAACTAAGCAGCAGGTAAGCTTTGCCAAAGAACAAAATAAAATATTTTATGTCTCTTTAATAAATGATTTTATATAAAAATATCAACCTCTTTACAAGGAATTGACTTTTTTACATTTTTTGATGAGCTGCTGCGCGTACATTAAATTTATATTTTTTTGTGTAAAAATTTGAAACACAACAAAAATATCAATTACTTCAAGAAGGTACTTGTAAAAACCATCTATAAAAATAACTACGAAAATTCTGTTGTTAAGTTTTCATAAAAAAAGACAAGGGAATGATTACAAAGTCCATTCCATGCAAACGAAGGGTGGCGTAATTTCCAGCCTTATTTTCACTGTAGCTAAAGGTAACAAAATTCCCCGTCTTCAAGGAGAGATTTCTAATTTAAGAGCGGCTGCTGCGTGCCGGCGAGAGCAAAAATTAGAAGCGTAATTAAGCGAGCAACACCTACTCTTTTAAGACTCAGAATTTTGCAGAAAGCTAGCACCAAGTGGGCGCCTACATTCTTTTAGTCAGAGAGGTAATTAAATTCCTCTTATTAAAGCCAATTTTTCAGCTGCGCAAAGAAAAAGGCGGAATTTTTGCAGGGGCGAGGCAATCGTCAGAAGAGGGGCGCAAGAGGGAATGCCGCAAAACACTCCCCCGAGAAAGAGGAAAACAGCAGAGCACAGTGGCGGATGGGGAGGTTATTTCACCAGACATGTCGGTTTGCAAAGAAAACAGGCTGCGGGCTGAGCAATTACCGCCATGGCATACAAATTGGCGAATAATAATTCGAGGCGAACGCCTTCGGCGCCACCACCATCAAGTGTGCGTTTTCCAAGCAAAGCAACCAATTATTGCGTCGAGTCTTTCTCCGCATCGGTCACATCAATTTGCGTGTGAATTAACACGACTGAACGGTTATAAATATGGTGGAACATTGTGTTTCGGACGTGGCGAGTGAATTCAATTTTGAATTACCTTTTTTGACACAAACGAGGCTGGGTGAAATTTCAGACCATACAGTACAGTTAAATGCAATTGGATACTGCATATAGTGCGCGAGGCGCGAGGGTTCGGGTATCTTCTCAAAATTCCGAAGTTAAAAATTATTTTATTCAGAGTATCTCTGCAAAATTAATTATTAATTATATCACTTTTATTGTTCGTAGATCATGGTGTGATTTTACAGATATAATTCCCCGGCGTAATTCACCCATTTCCAACTGGTTGAAATATAGAAATCGATATAATCAATCTAATGGAAAATATATTAACAAATTAGTCATCTAATCTTGATTTTGAATATTTAGTTGATAATTAAATATAGAAATTATGTGACAAAAATCAAATAAAAATAAGAAAATATTTTTTACGAGAACTAAAAACGTGCTAGCATGAAAAACATGCCAGCACAGAAACATTAATCGTGACGCACCTGAAACTTGCCCGCACAGAAAACAAGCCCGAACCTGAAACGTGCCCATGCAGAAAGCCCGCACGGATAATAAAATACACATAAAATATATTAAATAATACGGATTGTTCAGGTCGGTCATATGTGCTAGTTTTCACCGTCAGAAGCTTAAATTTAAAATAAAATATACTCCAAATTCAAGTGTTTGTAATTACGAAATTGATATATTTATTGTAAAAAATGGGTACTAGCCTCTTGATCTACAAATTGTCAATTGGTGTGCTAATTTTCTACGCGCTTTTTTTCTGTACCACCGCAAACGTCCCAATTCAAATAAATCTTGCAAATATTCTGGTAAATATGAATTTCACAAACACCGTTGATAAAGTTCTAGATTATCTCTAAAGGCGCAAAATGGAGAACGAGGGACAACGGTGTGCAGGTTCATTTGGCCGTGACTAACTGCTTGGCGCGCTCGGTGCTGCTTCTGAAAATTTATATCTCCATGTGGCGCGTGAGATTTTCCCTTTGTGCGAACGGGTAGCATCATTTACAGCGAGAGAGCATCCAAGTTGGTGCGGATGAAGTAAGTCTTCGGTGAGGCGGGGCGGCGACGAATCAAAGGAGGAAATTCAATTTCGGCGACGTGTGCATGTCCAGTGAGTTTCTCTCATGAAATATGTGCATTGTCAGACACGACTCAAATTCCCAGTTGCTACCGCAATCGCAGACTCTCTCAAAGATTGTGTCCCAAACGCCCCTCTCGTCAGGAACAATTGATTACGGCAGATTAGAGCACGGACGTTTGGGATATGAAAGCAGCCTCTGTGTTATAAATCAGGATGAGAGCAGAACAAATAAGCAATCGGTCCCTCCGGAGAAATGAGAGCAAATCAACCGTCTCCGGCTCACAATGGATTAAGATGTTCAAAGGTGATCCTCATGGAAAATTACTCCGTTTGTCATAATAAATTTATCTATTTATTCATAAAAAATAAATGATAATAATGGAATTAATTAAATTTTCAAGATAAATGAAAATAATATAATCTTCTAGTCAGGGCTAAGACAAAATGTTTCGTTGACCCGTGACCTACGTTAAAAGCTTGCAGAAAAAATATTCAAATATTTTTCTTCGTGGCAATTATTTTTATAATAAATTAAAAAAAAAAATATTGAGTGTAATCGAATGAAGAAATTGGCACTTGTGGAGACGATGAATGAAATTTAAGAAAACAATTGTGGTTTTTAAATTTTCTGACTTTTTGAATTTTTTCTTGCTCCTGTAATAGGGTCGCAGACAGTGACCCAAAACTGGTAGAGTCATTTGTTAAAAGAAAAATCAATGAGGACAAAGTCTGTTTTCTTCAATTCCAGTTACAGTGATTGTTGTAAATACGTTTGTTTTCTGCTTTTACCAATGATTATTAAAATAATTATAGATATTCTATCTTTTTTCAAAATTTCTTTTTCAATTACACTTTTAACCGACTTTCTTTATAACAATTGAAAAAGCACGATTTGTCATCCATTGGAAAAGTTATAAATTATTTATTAACTGGGGGTTTGGCGATAAAATTATTAATAAAACCTTGAGGTCGTCAGAAGAGATTTTTTCAGTTATGTTTCAGACAAAGACAATCGCAAGAATAGAAGCCTGGCAAGAGTTTCAAGTTGGAGAATAACACTGGTGCAGACGAAATGTTATTCCGCAGATGTTTACCTAGCTCCAGCAATGGGACGAATGTTTATTTCAAACGTTTTGCGAGGTGACGCAAAAACTGCTCAGTTCTGTTCTCTCGCATAAGCAAAGTCCCGTCCTTTAACGGAAACCGCCGGCGGGCCGAAAGCCTCGCAAGAGCTTCTCTTTATCACGCAAAATAGACGAGGCGTCCTAAAATTGAAAACATTTGTTTGCCTGCTGCTCTACGTTTATGGATTCAGCGTCGCTCGGGTGCGAAAAAACCCGCCGCACTTAGCTCGTAAAACTCTTCAGGCGGCGGAAAAAATGCGTGTTCCGATCTTGTTTTATTGGCGAACATCATCTGTGGCATCGAAAAACTACAAATAAAATGGAAATGGTCGGTGATCGTCAAGTT
Organism: Neocloeon triangulifer; assembly: GCF_031216515.1. Lineage (NCBI taxonomy): Eukaryota > Metazoa > Arthropoda > Insecta > Ephemeroptera > Baetidae > Neocloeon > Neocloeon triangulifer. The sequence goes on along the minus strand of NW_026775555.1, from coordinate 907,441 downwards.
TTGTCATATACAATTCAAGATCACCTTTTGTCAAAACTCCCTCTGCTATAAAAAGAGATGGAACATGTGGCGAAATATACCTCCTGGTTTGGCACTTCGAAGAGTCCAGAAATTCTACCATCCGATATTTTCAGCACATATTTTTAGCATCATTTTTATGCAGATCCGATGGGTCTTCAAAATAAATTTCTAATTTCATGAGCAATTTTTTTCCTTTTCTGTATGAAAAAAATCAAAGAATGTAATAGAATGGAACTGTTCAAATGTGCAAGGAAAGTACTTCTCGATCTGATTGTGAGCCATAATTTGTTCAATATATCTCGTAGTAATTTGAAATTCTGTAAATTTTCTGAAAATTGGTGCACTCTGGATTAAATTAGCGAGAATGCAAATAAGTTCTGTGTTGCTTAATTTTAGTGCTGAAATGCATACAGGGCGCGAGCAAACGGCTCACTTGATGGCGATAAGGAGATTAATTAAGCTGTCTTCATTAAGGCCAACCGCCCGCGCATGCACTAAAATACAATTAAACTGCTAATTTGCAGCAAGAGGGTCGCCCCGACTTTATCAGAAGAGCTACTAATTCGTCCTCGAAGCACAGCAATGTGAAATAAACCCAGCGAGATATTAATTAAAATTCAGCTTGTGGCGTTCAAATTCTTCGTCTCAACAAATTGACGAAGAGTTATATCTTGATCCGCCTTTGTACAGGCAGAGGGCCGATTAAGCCACCAAAACCAAACCCACGCAAAAGTAAAATTGAAGGGTGAATGGCGATTCCTATGAAACCTCACTACCAGACATGAGTCTTTCATCTTTAGATACAATAAAATAAATTATTCTGTGATCTGTGGTAAATTTCCAGGTGCACGACAAAGGCAAAACTCTGAAATTAATGATGTCTCAACATGGTCTGCACTGGAAAATAATTTAAGCTTTGAGAGTAGGCCATTTTTTTCAGGTTTAACATTAAAATTTATTTACCAAAAGCAGTAAACTATAAGTGTTAGAATTTTTTAAAATTAAAATAAATTAGTTAACGCCATAAAAATGATAATTACAAGAAACCGTGAGATGTGGAACATTATAGGCACAATCCACACTTGGTATGATCAAAGGAAATCTATATTTATTAGGTTTGTAATTTTATTTTGAAAATGACATAAATATTTGATTCATATTTATTTAGATATCATAATAAATTTATTTTTTAAATTGCATTTTTTTTATTGATAAATTCCAATTTTTTTTTTTAGTTTACCCCTTTAAGAGCCATCTGGAGAATAAAAAGCCCAAAAAGTTATTTGTTTTATAATTACCTCCTGATTGCCGGAAAGTTCATGTACATAAGTATTATAAGTACATAATCGTTGGATAATTGTGAACATTTCTATATCAAATAGAGTCAATATTTGTCGGAGCAATAACTCAATATTGAATTTTGCTTTAATGTTTTATAGGCTCAATAATAATTTTTTCCATCCACATAAGTACGCCTACAACACGTTACAACGCGTAATTATGTCTGAAACTCCCGTATGCAAATTGATTATTTCGCTCGCTCTCTGTGTGCGATGTCTGAATTTATGATGCAATAATTCGCTATCGCAAACAAACACTAGCTCGCGACACACACACGGAATTAATATGCGTTGATCGAATGCACAAGATAATTACAGAACGCTCGCGTTTACATAGCTGTGTTTGCTCTTTGTAACAAACACGCTTTTTCCCACGAGAGATTTTTGATAAGAAAAAGAGTGATGCATCGCAGGCTGGAAATCGTCGCGTGCTAGTTTGAGGTAAAAATTAGCAGCAATTTGGAGCCTACGAGTCAGCACTCTGGTAATTAATTCCGGGCACAGTGGCGGCGGATCGAGGAAAGAAGCGTAGCACGTTTGCCGCGTTTTGGTCCGCGATGATTTTTTTAATAAGCGGGAAAGCGGTGTTGTTTTGTAATCGCAACACGTCTCCTACTCACCTCGAGCCTAATAAGCGCAAAGCTCTTTCCTAGTTCTGTTCAGAGAACTTAAAGGAGAAGCAAGTTCACAAATTAGAACAAGAATTTCAATTTTTTTTCTTTAAACAAAATTTAACTGCTATATTGAAACAATAATAATAATTCTTTGCTTAGATGGAATATAATGGCGACCTTTTTCCATTCTCAAATAAATTGCAATAATTTAAGCTGACTTAAAATATTCCTGTATCCGTTTATTTTGGGCGAAAATATTTATTACTCATCACTTATATATTTCTAATATTATTTTAGCTTTATTGTTTAATCATTATGTGGTATTGCTGCATAGCCATAGCCCTGATATTTAAACCGTTAATTTTCATTCAAGTGATTTTTCGTGTCACTTTCAATAAATCAGAATATTGAATAAATCAACTAAATCAAGAAAAAAAAGTCGTTATGTAATTTCAACATTCCAATTTGCATATTATAAATCTTTTTATAACATCTTTAAGGTAAGAAAAATGTGTTGATGTACTTGATAAGATTCTTACATTTAATCCAACTAACGGAGAGTAAATTTATTCTACGCTTCAAATAATACAAAAGTCCAGTTTAAAAACAGGAATCTGCCTCAACAGAGAAAAGGGGAAAAGAAAAAGCGCATCTCCCGTCAATTCCTCTGCTGGCAATATCAGAGCCTTGCCGCGTTCCATTTATTCGCCTCCGCAGGTTGCGGCCTTGTTGCTTTCCGCGGGAAATGCAAAAGAGCAGCGCAGTAATGAGAGTGTAGCAAACACGTCCCAAAAGTACCCAAGTGTGTGCGAGCGCCTTTGCATAAATTGCGTGGCCCGCCATTCAGGACGGGTTTTCAGGACGTTGTGGCGAGAAAGTGGCGGAAAATTGGGAGACACGCCTGCAAAATTGCATCTCGCCGGGATTAGATTTTATCGCCGCCGCGTGCCTGATTCTGGGTCAGCTGTCGCCGCGTCCCTTTGATCCACACAACTCTTTTCCTTTTAATAACCCCACGCCTTGACGCGTGAAACGAGCATAAGTTTACTCGACTGTGAATACGAAATACCGTGTAAAAAGCAAAACTATGCCTTTGAAGTGTAAACCGGCCATGCCATTAATTTAATAATTTCTTGCATTGCCTGCGCCTGGAAATTATGCTCCAAGATTGAAATTAAATTTTCTATTTCAAAATTCGTAAATAATATCAAAAGTTCAAATTTTAATAAACTTGTTAATTTCCTAGACTGATTGTGAATGAAAATATTAACCTGCTTTTTAAAAAGTTCAAAATTTTAGCTGAAAAAGTCTCGGAATACAGACAAAGTTTTTCAAGAAATATATTATTGGCAGTCATTTTTAAATCAATAAAAATCTTCTTTAATAAAAAAATTGTTTAGTGCAATAGAGTAGCATCTTGTTGTAAAAAAATTCAAATTAAATCTCTATTAGTCTAGATAATAATAGTAATGAAATACAATTTTTTTATTTAACAGAATTAATTTCAGGGGGGAAAACAAATCCTGAAAAAATAATTAAAATGAAAGGCTTTCCCCAGTCTAAAAAATTTTCTTCCAAGAATGTGTGTAGATTGAGATAAACAAACAAGAGTTGGAGAAAATTTAGCTCCCGTCAATATGCAAACTGGAATAATTAAATTTTCAAATTCTCCAACGTCTATAAAATTTTAAGGTCTGCTAAAATTGCATTTTCCAAATGATATTTTATAAGCTTCTTCTAGAGCCATTATTTTTCCTTGGATTGTTTGCATTGAAAGTTAACGCAAATGAAGGGGCAGACGAGTTAAATAATGATTGTAAGGTAGATTTCATCGCGAAAAAAAATATATATATTCAGCGTTCTGTCACACACAAGTTGGGGCAACTTTGTCCAAACAACTCGTCGTGTTCTGAAAGAAGCAGCCGAAGAAAGGGTTGCGCGTCGGAAATCTGGAGGGGGAGAGCCAATTTGCATGGAAACTTTTAATATCTCGACAGCCTAGCTCCGAAGAAGAGTCGTGAAAGTTTCGCCGCTGGTGAGTGACAGATATTTGGAGCGTGAAATTTGGTTTCATTTCGGCGCATTTCTAGCAGGGGCCGCTGGAAATCAAAAACTCTTGGCTTGGCCCGCAGACAACAAGAGCCTCCCCAGAGGACCGGCAGCACAAACACGCATACCTGCGAGAGAGCAAAAAGCTCTTTGCCGCGTCATTGAGCGAACACTGCAGGTGCTGCGGGGGTGCCCGAGTGGCCGGCCGGTCGGCAACCCGCCATTATGGTGTTGAAACAATGCACACAGTATAATAATCGTGTGTTTGTTTTGCATAGAGGCTCGTCGCTTTTATTGTTATTGCGGTTCGTGGAACTGGACGGTCAAATTGCACAGCTTCGATTCCAAATGGGATTCTGAAGGGAGAGACGTACGCACCAAAATCAAATATTTTGAACATCCCCTCTTACAATAGGCACAATAGCTATTTGCAATTAATGATTACTCTGTGATTTTTTTGTTAATTTTGCAAGACTTGCTATTTTGATTAATTAATATGATAGGAAATATTTGATATCTTACTTTTCGATGATTTTATTGGATACAATGATATTTTTATTCCTAACAAATTTTCAGCTTTTTCAATCTCAAAACTTACGAGAAACTTTTCTTCAGTAAATATTTTTCAAATGCACTAGAAAAATATTCACTTAGTGTGATCAAATAATAATAAAAGGCTAATTCTCAAAAGATTTGAGATTGAAAAAGATGAAATTTTGTACAAATCAGAGCAAGTCAAAATATTTCAATAGAGCAAATCTTTTACTAACCACATGGGTCCCCCCAAATTTGATGCTGGCGTCCTGAAATTTTCGTGGCTTAATCCTCATGACTTGAAAGCAAACTCCATAAATTTTTATCAAAAAATTTTCAAAATTGCGGGTTTTACGGGACATTTTGAAAAAATAAAAAAACCTAATTATCTCGGCTCCCCGTGGTCGTATAATAAAAATCTGGGTATGTTTGGATTTGTCTCATCAATATCTACAAAAATAAATTAAAGGTCATAGGTCAAAGGTCAAGGTCATTTATTTCAAATTCAAAATTTCAAACTCAAATTTGAAGATGTGCCTCACGCTAAAAGTCAAATTTGACATCGTCATTCAATTCCTCGTGAAATTTTACGTAATATATGTCAAAATTGCGATGTGGTTATTTTTAGTTAAATTTAAAATAAAATTAAAAGATTAAAAAACGTGGTTTTTTGCCCCTCGGTGTGCAGATTTCCTTAGAATATCATTAATTTCTCGATTTGTGTTGATTTTAGACATATATATTGACCTTCTTAACTAGACCAATCGAATGGTGTGCATGTCAATGACCTTTGGTGAACTTGGGTCAAAGGTCACCGTGACCCATGACCTTGAGTGACCTGACCTATATGTGTGATACGTAGTTGGAAAGATCTCGCTAAGAAGATAATTTTTGTCACAGAGTTATGTCTCTACGTCTACTAGAACCGAAGTTATTAGATTGTTTAGTTTTTATAATGCAGATATTGCCTTTTAATTATCATAAAACTACGATTAATTGAATTCTAGTAGACCTAGAGACAAAAACCCGGTGATAAAAATTATCTTCTTAACAAGATCTTTCCAACTACGTATCACAAATAAAGATCAGGTCACTCAAGGTCATGGGTCACGGTGACCTTTGACCCAAGTTCACCAAAGGTCATTGACATGCACACCATTCGATTGGTCTAGTTAAGAAGGTCAATTTTTGTCATTAACTATATATGTCTAAAATCAACACAAATCGAGAAATTAATGATATTCTAAGGAAATCTGCACACCGAGGGGCAAAAAACCACGTTTTTTAATCTTTTAATTTTATTTTAAATTTAACTAAAAATAACCACATCGCAATTTTGACATATATTACGTAAAATTTCACGAGGAATTGAATGACGATGTCAAATTTGACTTTTAGCGTGAGGCACATCTTCAAATTTGAGTTTGAAATTTTGAATTTGAAATAAATGACCTTGACCTTTGACCTATGACCTTTAAATTAATTTATTTTTGTAGATATTGATGAGACAAATCCAAACATACCTAGATTTTTATTATACGACCACGGGGAGCCGAGATAATTAGGTTTTTTTATTTTTTCAAAATGTCCCGTAAAACCCGCAATTTTGAAAATTTTTTGATAAAAATTTATGGAGTTTGCTTTCAAGTCATGAGGATTAAGCCACGAAAATTTCAGGACGCCAGCATCAAATTTGGGGGGACCCATGTGTTCGGCAAAAGAATTGCTCTCAATCCAAAAGGCACCAAAAGGCCCAACGAATTAATTTGACTTTTGACCTTATCCCAATCTGGTAAAATGCTGCTGATTTTGATAAGGTGTCTCTCATCAGATAACTGGAAAAGTGGGAACAATTTTATACTGAAACGTTTTCCAAAAGTTCAACGTAAATTATATACTAACTAAAATCAACATAATATAATACCTTATAATAATAATAACTTAATTGGAATAATATAATTTAGGATGAATAAATGTACACAACCATTACTTTGAGAAAACTATTATTTTAGAAAATTCACATAAATATAAGATATGCTAATAGCCAATCATGTATTTCAATACGAAATATTAGAAGAAGAAAATTAGGCCAATTTTAAGCTGGTGAGATTTGGTGGTAAAATGCGCACAGTTCCTTTGCAGAAGGCGCATCTCCCATTGAAATTCCTCTGAATTGGGCAAGAATGATCTCGTGAACGTCCCTTTCATAATGTGAACTACCATAGACAAGAGTTTATCAACGCGTGAGATCGTTAAACGAAATTCATCGCGCTCCCCTGGCGCTGAATTTTAACTGCGCGCCGTAATTAAAGGTAATTATCCCAGCGTGTGTGTGCGCTCACAGTGCCAAAATAGAGTAGCACGTCACTCATTCCCTCTCAACGCCTCCCGAATGCCTTTCGCTCTCTGGCTTTGTTTCCGAGATGAGCTTCCACTCCCCTTACTCTGCCAGATTCGGCAGCACGCGATGCGGATTTTATTGTTGAATTTTAACTTCTCTCCAGCAGCACTTCTTTCTTTCGTCGCCCCAACGCCCGCGAGCGAGATGGAATTGGGCCGTGTTTGGATTTTACTGCCTCGGCGTAAAGATGCAAATTTACGAAATTTAATTTATTCCCGCTGACAATGAGCTTCCTCCACAGCGCCTCCTCGTTTATTAGACGCCCACAGAATATTTTCGTCACACTCCGACACGTCCCAAAACTACACAGATGAATTTTATTGGAGCATCCTCGGGATTTCAATTACATCAAGAGCAATTCAGTTATTTCAGCCGCATTTTTCATTTATCTTGAGTATATTATTACGGAGCATCGTTGAAAGGAAAAAAAAGTTTGCAAGAACTGCGTGAAAAATAAGAAATAAATTTTAGAGAATGTTTTTTAAAATGGCCCGTTCATCATTTTGGACCAGATTTTCAGAAAATTTATCATATTTTCGTGTCAATATCATTAAAGGGTTGAAAGAATTTAAAATTGAATGTTCTTAGAAATGTGTATAAGTTCAAAGTTAGAGTTTGTTTATAAACTTTGTTTTGTATTAAAATGCAGCCATGAAAATATCTCTAGATCAAATATCATGGATGTAATTTTATAAAATAAAATTGTAAATTTAATAAACATAGATCATTAAATTTTGCTTCATATGATTTCAATTATTTTATTGTATCATAACAGCAGATTTAAAGCATTTTAAAGTACCGATAAAGAAACAAAAAGGTGTATATTGTGTGCTGCAAATAAACTTCGGCAACGATAAGAAAGCATTATTTAAAAAGCTATGGTCAGATCATTTAATTTTTCTTGGTCAAAATGCTTTTCTATTGTTAATATTCTTCTCCTCTAAAAGAAAAACCATTTTATATAAAAATAATTGGCTCAGGCTAAGCTTCTCTCTATTGCTCTCAATTCCTCCAAGACGGATATGTCACCAAATATTCTTCAGTTTAACACAACATATCATTAATTGGATTCTTTTCATCACTTTTCATTATGAACATCAGTATAATGAAATTTTGCAGAGGCAGCTTCGAAAGTATCACAGAGGAAAGTAAGTTGCAATGAAAAACTATACACTGTAAATTGCTTATGTAACTTAAGAAGCTAAGTATGGAGCGACTTTACGAGTATAGCGGAGGTCTCTTGATGAATAATGCAGTTCATTTCCATTTTATAATTTGCGCAACTCCCGCGACGAGTTGACTTGCGGCGCAAAAAATAGGCATTGGCAATATAAAACCACCCACGACAGAGTTGGTTCGACGTCAACAAACTAGAGGAACTTTATAAATAGAATAAGTTTTTCAAAGAAAGTGCGCTCGCGCGTGCCCTTTGTATAAATAAAGCTGAGATATACAAATAAAGCGGAAAGAAAGACGAGTTTTGCGCACATAACAATCATCACTTTTATCATTGCGGCTGAGAATCGCCTTTGTTTTTTTCCTCTCTTCTGCGTCAAGGAACATCGATACCGCAATTAAAGAATAAGGCATTGGAAATGAAAAGAGAATAAAAATTGTGCCATAAAAATTAAAATAGGATGGAAGTTTGCGTAGGCAGACGCACACAATTATCACTGTGAGAGGCAATCTGGCTCCCGAGCTAAAATCGAATTAATCCGAGCGAGGCTAACAAATTTGTTCGTGAAAGAAAGCAAGGAAGTTTTTCGCCGCTGGCAACTTTTCTTTCACCTCAGGCGGCCCGCAGCAGGTGAGATGCTCGGTCTGACAGAGCCAATTGTTATTTGATTAACGCTCCTCTCTCTCTCTTCGCCCCTCGGAGCCATTAAAGAAAACGCAACCCTCAAGGCGGGTTCGCTTTCGTTGATAAACGAGCCGCCTCAAATTGAGATTTATGAATGCAATATTATCGCAAGAGCATTAATTAACACCCATGAAGAGCGTGCCTGATCAATATTCATGCCGCGGCCTGTGCGCAAAAAAGGGCGGCCGAAAACAAACACACAGCGCTGGCGAGTAATCAAGTTTAATTATTGCACAGGACGAGCTCGGCGTGCACCAGACATGTTTCCATCGGCTTTGTCGCGGCGCAGACCGACGACTTGTAGCCGGGCGAAATTTATGCGTGTCCTCTTGTCGCGCGGCCAGCGCAATTACGGCAACGAATGAATCGCGTTTGCTCTCCGATCGATATGCTCTGCACAGAACTATGAATTCGCACATTGAAATAGATTAAATAGATTTTTCCTGCTCTTTCATAATCTTTTTTGTGGTAGATACAAAAATTCCTAAATATAAATATTTAATAGTGATCAATTTTCATTCCACCAACCGCTCAAAAGCAGAAAAAAATTTCATTTGATTGTTCATGCATAAATATTTAATGGAAGCGTAATTAATTGAAATAAATCCAAAAGGTAAATTTGAGAATTTTCATTTCAATAAAAAAGAGTTGAATACTCTCTATACTTGACACGCAAATCAGAGAAAGCTTGATCTTTCTTTAAAATAATCAATAATAATTAAACAATTAAACTACTTCAATCTTCAATTTTGTCCATTAGAATTATAATGCAAAAAAATTGTTTTCAATTGAAAGAAGTATTTTGCTGAAATTTTTTAAATATAAATATGAATTTATAAAAATTATCTGTTATTGTTTATTCTACTCAAGTCATACATGAAAAAAATTGATTTGGAAAAAATGAGCAGAAAGGGTATCACAACTAGCAGAGGTCTGCTAAAACGCCCGACATCAAAAAGAAATCGGCCACCGCGTGAACCCACTATCATCCCATTATCATATAAATTATATAATAGTGGAGGCAGTGTATTTAATTAATAGCTCTTATTATTTTCAATCTGTTTACAAAAATAGATTACCATGAGAAATTTGAATAAATGCGGCAGGGAATTCTTAATGACCTCCTTTCATGTATTGTTAATATTTTTCCAAGTGAAAGTTTGAGGTCAACAAACCGAACACCACATTTTTTTTTTTAATTTTCTGAGCCAAAACACTTGATCTCCAGTGGGTCGTGATATTTGCGGCGGTCAATTCTGCGCTCCAATTAGGCTCGACGCAAAACGGACTGATTGTTTTCCTCGCTCCTGCCAGCCAGACGGTCGTGCAACCCGCTCGTCTGGCGTGCGGAGCAGGTTGCCGATACACTTTGCGGATGATAAATTGGTTTGTAATGCGGAGGGCGAGACGGGCGGGCACCTTTCTTTGAGAGTGCGGGAAATTGGCAAAAGGGCATCGATTTGCTTTCTTGTTTAGCACGAATTCAGCGAGAAGAGAATATTTCATTCTTATACTCGCAACTGGAAAAGAAATCGTAATCAATTTAAAAGCCAGCGGCGCAAAGAACAATGAGGGCCGCCTCGTTTTTGCCTTAAAGCAGAAACAATCCTGTCAAGAACAAACACACACACTCCCGCGGGACACGCCGTTCTTTTTTTTTCTCTGCAAAAAATATTCTCAGTGCACAACCTGCTATATTTTCGAGGGCGGCGAGAGCGCGTATTCACTGAATTATCAAACCGAGAGAGCACTCGCTAAACCACAGTTTTAGCCCAAAAGCCGGCGCTCTCTCTCTCTGCGGACTTGCAAAGGAACCGCACACGCTTTCTCTCTATCTCTCTCTTTAGCGCCTCTCCAGACCCTCTTGCTTTCTTTTTCCCGCTCTCGCCTTTCAGGAGCTTTTTTATTTCAGAGAATTCAAAAACAGAGAACGGTCTTTGAGCTTGATATTTTTCATTCGTGCCTTTTTTCTTTCTCTTGACGTCGTCCCTGCCGTTGGAGATGTCAATTACTATAATGGCAGAGCTGGCCGGGTGAACCTGCACGCTGCACATTCGTCATCCTCGGCGAACCGGCGGTTTCAGCGTCGTTGTACGCACATATTTGTCATTGCGACAGAGAGCAGCAAACAAAGCCCCTTTTCACATTGTGTGTACGGTGTTTTCTTGGAGCAAACACACACACGCCAAATCCGCCCCCGCGAACACCGTCTCGTGTCGCGATGAATTAATTCAAAAGCTTTCTCTCTCTCTGTCTCCCGCCCGCAATACACATTAGTTCATTATCAAATAGCACGGCAATCTTGATTGCTCAAACGGAGCGGGTTATTGTTGTTGATGTTTCATGTATTATGATTTGCAATATGTGCTCCGTAGCTGATTGGACGCATTGGAATGTGATAATTGGCTTTCCGTTGCAATCAAACTCGCTACCTTTCTTTGATTAATTCTGGTAGAGCACTTGAAGGGAGAGATGAATTTAAGTAGATTTAACAATCGACTGAAAAGAATAAATAATAATAATAAGTTTTACACAATTTGTGCTGAAGGTTTTTTTAAAAAAAATTTTGGAAACATCCTGATTCGAAAGGAATAAAGCATTGCTATCTAACAAAAATTATTAATCAAATATAAACTTAATATTTATTGTTTTTAAATGGTATTTCTGATAAACAAAGATAATTTATTTTATTAAATAATAAAACACTTCACAAAACAAGCCAATCTTTGTGTGGATTTGTGGATTATGTATTTCTATTGACGCGATAATATCGTGCAGATTGCTCGATGCGAGCATCTCCCTCCAACATCTCGGATTAAAACATTTGGAGTGCATTGTGAAACAACGTGCGCCTCTTTCCGATGCACCTACAGCCAGTTGTGATTGCTTTATATTGATCTCGTCGAGCCAACTTCTTGATGAATTGCAGCCAGAAAGAAGCGGAAATCGTGAATGGAGGTCAGTACGTGCAAGCAATGCAGTGACTGGAGTGACTGCTCGGTTGTTAACAGTGATTTTTTTTTCAGGGTCAGGCCAAGACTAGGATTTTATTGAAAACATTGAAAATAAACGCTTTTTATTCATAAGGAATTTTTGTCAAGAAATTGTTCAATTTAATTAATTATTTTATTTTAATTGTCGGTTGCGAATTTTTTAGAGGAGAATTTACTAGATATAACAATATAAGCAAAGATATTTTAAATAGCAAGGTAACAAAATGTATCGAAAAATGCCATAAAATTCAGAAGCCGCGGTGTGACGAAATATTAAAGCAATAATTATCATTATCGCCCTTTGATCTCGCTAATACCAAATACTGCTGACATTTTTGTTACACCAAACCGCAACAAATCCACTTGGGCGCGGCACAACGTCGAGGGCGCGTCCATTGAAATTACAATTCGTTATGTTTTAATCCCATCAAAGAGAGAGGACACATTTGTCGATTAGGCTTCCCGACGTGGAAATGACGCAACCGAAAATCCAGTGCACGAAACTCTTCAATCATCGCCGGCTGTGCTCTCATGAACCGTCCACTGTGAAATTCGGACCGAAAAAGCTGCCACCAGAATTTGCATACATCAGCGAAATAGCGGTGACAAAAATCGAGCCGGGGTGTTACTGCATGTTGCATGAATTATTTAACACACACACACAGACCGGTCATAAATTCCGCTCCATAATCCAATATTACACTGACGTTCACTGAGTTGATTCATTGATTTCCATTACACGAAAGAATCCGATTTTCCGCAGACTGTCGACGGCAAAAAGTTGACTCGGCTGAAGTTCAATCAGGCAAAATGGACTGCCGGTGGAATCTCATTAATTAATTGCTGGCGTAAATTCAGCACAATCAAATGGCCTGATGTTTTGTGCACAGAATATATTTGCTCCAATAAAATTAATCGATCGAAAGTACAAAAAGAGAATCAACGGGACAGGGAAAATTTATTCGCCGCGCCTGTTCGGCATTCGAAAGAGAGCGGCCGTTAAAAAGTTGAGTCATTATGGAGCATCTCGGCTCGTAAATCCAGAGATCGTGTGCGGCTCGTCATTTTATTATTTATCGTTTACAAGACCAGCGGTGTACAATTAAACGATGTGGGTCGTGTCAGGTGGAATTACAACGGCAACAGCTGTTGACACGGCGCGCGAGAGATAAAAGAAAATCAAAGCCTGGCAGCGGAGATGCGATGCATTTTCCCCCCTTTGGTTTTACAACCCTTCCTGCTGCCTGTCACAAGCGACGTCTCTGCTAGAGCCACTTTTCGGAGTTTCAAATACGCGTGAATTTTACGGTCCAAACGAGGCAGTAAAACTCTCATTTGTGTTAAGTGCCAGATTAAACGCATGTCGCGAATGCCAATTCACTGTAGATGTTCTCTTGTAAGTGTTCATTATAATTCAGCGTTGAATTTCACCTTAATCGCATTTTTACGTTTCTCTGATCTGATTCGCAAACAACGTGATTTTTAAATAAATTTCAACTAATTCTATTCATATAAAGTTAAATGCTGTTTTCATTTCTGTTTATTATTTTGAACTAGATTGGGTTGCTCTTCGAAAATGATAATCAATCAGATGTCAATTATTTAAATTATTTTTAACAAGATTAAAAATTAGATTAGAGGTTGAACAGTTAAATTAGAGAAGAATGATTCGTTTTTCATAAGATCAATGCAGCATTCGTTCACTTAAAAAATTTCCATCTTTTAGGAAATTCATGCAGAAGGGAGCAAGTTTTCATTTGCACAACCTACTTGGAAAGACTGTACATCCTCAAGTTGAGGCCTAGGCCGAGAATAAAAGAAATATCGAACGCAGAGGAGAGGTTTAATTAAGGCGCTAATGAAATAAGCAGCCGTCTGCTGGGGTGCTGCAGCGCGCAAGGGAGGCAAAGCAGACAAAGGAACAAACCTGCCTCTGCATCTCGGTTCTCACTGAGTGAGTTATGCAGTCCATTTTTCCTCCTGAGATTTATTTCCTCGCAGAAATGTCGCTGCAAAAGGCTTATGCATTCTCTCTCGTTGAAAATAAAAGAGCTGCTCGGAACGTGTTGAGTTTTTAAAAGGTTGTTTACTTCTTGCAAAGAGATTAATGCTATTTATCAACGTATGAAGTTGAAAAAATAGTTTAAGGGCCATAAATTTGCATAAAAAAACTTTTCATTGTTTTAATTAAAGTTGCAAAGATTGTATCCGCCCAAACTGAAAAAATTTTATTTTATAGTTTGTGTATAAAAAACATATTTTATAAAATGAAATAAAAATTTGTGTCATGAAAATTATTAGATTTTCAATATTTGTCTACCAGATATAAAAGTGGCAGCTTTTATGAATTGTTATTTACCCGTAATCAAATCTATTTTCACTTTAAAATTGTGACCTTACTCACAGTCTCTGAAATGCAAAAGAGATATGGCCAAAACTAAACAATTATTGATGAAGCGTAATTATTGTGTCACAGACCGTTACGAAAATTTAACTTCTATTATTTAATTATACACTAATGAAATTATCGCTAACGTGTGAGTTATTACCGTTGAAAACCATTGCAGGTTAAAAACTGCAGGAACATGCCATGCGTAAATTTTTAACGAGCTTTTCTAAATCGAGCTCTCTGTGTTCCATGCGTCTCCGGCTGCTGATGCATGCGATAAAAAACAAAGCTCATTGCAAATTTTTACTATTCCTATGAATTTTCTTATAACAATAAGATTTTTATTTTCTGCTCTGATATTCACTCACTCTGCTTAACTTATGCAAAAATTTCATGCGTGAATAATTTAATTGTTAAGTGGAAGGGTAGTGACATGAGTTTAGTTCATCCACCTCCATTTTTTTTAAGCTTGTTTTTCGTTTTGACTAGATTTATCTCCTTTCTGAATTTCCCATTGGTCAGTGGGAATTGTTAATTTCGGTTTTATCGCCAGGTCAAAAACATTTTTGCCTGCTCGTGGAGGCATAATGATGAGTCGCAGCGACGATTCAAAGGCGGGAAAGGCTTGTTTGACGTCAAAACTGCTTTCTTCCTCTCTCTTCCTGACTGAATAGGGCGGCTGACAAGAGCTGTTTGTCATCGCACACACGCACCAGGCATTTCCATCAATTCTGCCAACGTGAATTAATAGTCAGTCAGTCAGCGCCGGCCTGACAAGTTTCCTTTGCCAGCGGTGCACTTCCTTATTTTTCACCCGACAGATGCACTTTGCGCTTTTGCCGACAGCTGCATTCCCTGCAATTTTGTTTGACTTCGCATTGAAAAGTTGTTTTCCAACAAACAACTTGCTGTTTTCTACCTAGTTCCGAGATTGATTTTCCGTCCCAGCAGTTCTGCTGATGCGGGATCATATTTCTCAGTTTACTGGCTGCCGTGATAAAGTTAAGCCCTGTTTCGTCGCAGTCCTCACTTCGTGCCCCGGTGCGGTCCTTTGTTGGTTTCGCCCATTCGTAAGCACCCTTCCGCCTGTCCATTGTAGTGCGAGAACGTTTCCTTTCCACGAATTACACGGCACTCTTGGTCTACGAAATACATCTCAAAGTTGACACTTGGAGCTTAAAGGGGATGTGCATTGCCAGACGTTCAATCGGATACAAAGGGGAATTTAAAGTTCTATAGGTTGCGAAATTTTTAGACCACTTTCACTAATTATAACTAATTGTGATATTTTTCAGTGTTCACTCTTTTCAATGATTTATTTTTTCTTAATAAAAACTGTTATTGAAAATTCCTGTTCAATACTTGCAGACAAGGATGCTCTTTTTCTGAAACTATAAAATTCTTAAATCTCTTGAATATATTATTGATGAAATAGGAAACATGAATTAAAATTAAACTGGTATTATATTTCAAGAATGATTCTACAGGGATTTACTGAAATTGCTTGAGAATAACCAAATCTATAGTTAAAATCCAAAAAATCTTTTTGATTAAGGAATTAAATGCCAAAATTATAAGTTTCATTCATGAAACTGAAGTTTAAGAAAAAAATTATTTTCATTTATTTTCTCTGCCCTTTTGAAAAGGTTTTGCATGAATATGATTGGACCGTTAATAATTGTAATAAATAAAGTCACTGAATAATCACACACCATCGACCAAAAATACAAACACCATATTTAATTGGCATATTATGTATTTAAATAAAAAGTGAATATGTAAAAATTAATTTATTAAATTTAAATTTTAGTGTGTTTTTATAATGAAATTTCTGAAATGTTAAATAATTATCTCATAAGTGCTCATAAAGAAATAAAAGTTTAATAGCAAATATCTTATTGAGTTTGGGTTCGCAACGATTGATATAATATATGAAAAATATAATTTAATAAAATCGCTTTTTACGTTGTTCCTAATTTCAATGGTGATACTTAAAAGTAAAATTCTACCCTTTCTTAACAATTTGATTTTGTTTGGTGTTGCTTCACTTTGAGAAACGAGTCTGCGGACGGACGTTTGTCTGGGCGGAAAAAAATAATAGAACAACAAGTTTTACGAGGCCCGCGCGCGGGCGTTATTTTATTTAGGGCAGTAAAAAGTTTTTTCAATTCATGCGGCGGCAAGGAGTGGGTGCTCGCGGTGTCGGTCGGCCCGAAAATGAGAAACGCTCTTTTTGTGCAAAGTTGGTTGCGTGGCGCGGAATTCCGGTATGGCATTTCCTCGCAGTGAAAGCACGAGGAGCTCGTCTGCGGCTTTCGCATCAAACTTTAATTTCAAAGTGCAAATTTTTCACCCCGAAGGCAAGGCAATAAAAATTTTAGGAACGAAACACTTTGTGCGCCGCGAGGAGAGCTTCATAACTCTCGCTGTTCTTTTTGTGTGTGACATTATTTTAATACTGTTCCGCGCTCAGCAGCCGACCCGAATACAAATAGGGCGCGCGCCGGGGCCGTCGGGAGAAAAATCTAATTTCCTGCTTCTCTCTTTCTGCTCGTTTTAACCGATTTCGCCTGACTTGACGCGTGTTTGATGCGGAATGTTCATATCCGGCACGCAATTACCCTCGGGGGAAAAACAGTCTTTCGGAAATAGATTATTTCGAACAACAAATTATGAAAAAATCGTGACAAATTAACACTTACCAATCGCTGCTGGATCTGGACCGGACATCGAATTGACCAACGCGTCCAAAGTCGTCCAGATTCCACACAATCCAAGTCGCGGGCGGCCCATTTTCCGGGAAAACCGTGATGACACTGACTGTCTTTCGTCATGACTTTGTAAACAAAATGATTCAAGACTGACCACGCCCCTTTAAGATACATAAAATCATTATGTGTATAATTTATTTATGCACTAAGAAGTGAATGCGTAATTAAGATGGAAAATTTTAAATTTATTTCTTTAATGCCAAGTTATGCTTTGCAACTTGAAGTACGTCTATTACACAATAAAGATAATCGTGATAATGGCAATTGACATTGACAATACGCATTACGCAGAGAATAAACGGTGCACACTTGCAAAATTAGTTCACTAATCATCCGCATGTCGCGCTCTTTTTATGTAAAATCGGAACTATCGGAAGAGAGGGAAAATTTGAGGGGGCGTGGTCAGTGATTTGGTCAGTCATTTATGTAATTGTTTACAAAGTTTGTCACGCGTAGAATAATGAAAGAGAAAAGTGATTGCGGGTTCCTGATTGCGTTATCAGAGTCTGTGAGTTTTGAGTTTTGTTACTTTGTTAATTTCTATTTGTCTAATTTTTTTTTTTTTTTAAATTGAGAAATATTTTACAGGCTCAACTTGAATTATTAAGCATTATAGAACTTTGATGCTAAATTTCAAGGTTACATACTCGGCTGTGGTTTTTTTCTCTTCTGAATTTAAAATTATTATTTTAATGAGCATTTCACCTCTTAAGTGAGTGTTGCGAGCGAAAGTTGTGCGAGCGTGCACGGAGGGTCTGCTGGCGGTGGCTGGGGCAGAAAGGGTGCGGGCGGCGGCGCTGGCGCCTCTCGCTTTTCCGCGGCTGCCTCCGCACCCCTGTCAGTCGACCCTCGAGCGTGATCGCCGCCACTACTGCACCCCTGCTCTCTCACAGACGAGGATAATCACAGGACTATATCTCTTTCCCTCTTCTGCCCAGGATGACATTTTGACCGGCGGGACACAGACATGGCCGTGCCCTGTTTTCCGGCTCTTTTCCTGTTGCTGCTGCTGCTCCACTCAGGTCAGTCAATTTTCCAGCCTAACAAACTTTCTATTTTCACCCGCGCAAGATTAAAATGGGAAAAACTTTTGCTAAATTAGAGAAGAACTTCGTCGAGCGTTTCGGCGACTAAATTGCTTTCTTGAGATTCACTCTCGCGGTTGAGCGAATTCCTGTGGAATTCACTTCGGCGGAGCGGAAGCAAAAATCATAAATAAAATTGCGCTAGCTCCTCTAGCTCCGGCGTTGTTGCTTATTTGCAAAGGGTGCGACAGATAACAGACGCTTTTTCGTCCCTCTATATGTATGCATTTGCATGTCATTTGCTGCGTACCACCATTTGTGAAAGCACCGAGCAGTCGCTTTTTGCGATATGACTTACGAGCAACCCGCCCGCTTCTCGCAAAAACCTTCTCTCGTTTTTATCTCTTCGCGGGAGAGACCGTAATATTCGGGGGGCTGCTTCGAGTTTTGATTTCATCGAGTGGAAAATTGAAGGATTTCGGGGAAAGCTCAACCGGCGAGAGTGTTTGTCCGGTCGAAATTGTGCCAAAATTGATAAAGCCCCTCTTGTTTGTCGTCGACGGAGCTCTTTTGAGCTCTCTTGGCCAGCAACGCTTTTTTGTCCTCCCAACTCTCCATCATGTTGAGGGCCAAAGATTTTTGCGAAGTCCGACTGACTATTGTTTTTTTTCTTCTCGTTCCTTCTTTCTTTTACACGCTTACGATAGTGGACTGCCGGTTATGTTCACAATAGAGAATTCAGATAAAAAACAAACATATCTAATTTGCATTTTGGTCTCGGAGTTCTTTATAATAATTTTCAGCTGCTTCGGCGAATAAGTTTTTTGCGTCGGGTGAAAAATTGAATAATGGAGCGTCGCAGCTCGCAAATTGGTCTGCCAAACTTTGGATCGTCGACGGAAATGGAAAAGAGGAAACTGAGCGCGCACGAAGCAATATTCGAGTTTTACATTTCGCGATTGCGTAACAAATTACAACTACGCTTGCAAGTTTTTTTCATCAACATTTTTCATCTTTGGTTTCATCTCCGTTTTGTGACTCTGAGGGTTTAAAAATTCAACAAACACAAATTTTTTCATTTTAAATGATGCTGATGTTATTTTAATTTACACTCAAAAGTCTTTCATTTCAAACTGTATATTTTTATATGTTCGTTAGATTTGGAAAAAAGGTAACCCGATATTCCATGAATATTAATTTGATAATTTAATCCAACGTGAAATCACAAAATCAATATTTCCATGTAACATATTTATAAATTGGTTTTGTAAAATTTTTACATTGATACAGTGATGTTTTGCTTTTTTATTTCCTCCAATTTTATTTTTTGCGAGGACAGTTCGATGTCGGCCAATATTTTGTTATTTTGTTTGTGTTTTTTATTCCAAACTATAAATTGCAAATGGGTGGCCTGCCCAGATTATTGTATCGCAGTATCACGGCATAAGAAGAATAATTAATCTTGCCTTTTTGTTGTTGACTGCGCGAATCTATCCGCTTCGAAACGTTCAAAAGTGTGTGCGCTCCTGTAATGTTTGCTTGAAACATCAAGAGATGCAAACCTCCACCAAAGTTTTTGGCCGTGTTGACTCGCATGTTTACGGAGTGTTTGCTGAAGCCACTAAATTCAGACGTATATTACAAACACAAGCAGATACACTTAACAAGTTCTAATTAAAAGCAGCATGTTTGATTTTTACTTTCAATTACATTCAAAAGTCAGTTCATTAATCTGGGTTGTGGATCTCCCACGGGCCACATTTTCTTTTACGGTTGCTATTTTGGGGGAAGAAATTAAGATAATTTCCGGGAGATCCGGGCCGTTCGAATGATTTGCAGTGCCACTTCCTGTGCAGCTCCCCTGTGTGCCGTTGTTATTGCCGCACGCGCAATTACCCTTCTTGGTGCAAATGTATAAATTCTCTGCGAAGGGTAAACAGCATCTTTGCTGCCGATCCCATTAGACGAGCCGCGTTTAATTAGAGGCAAGCGATTATTAATTTTTTGCGCTAAGCATGAATTTCATGCGTGCATTGTGTTGGGGAGCACACACGTGTTTAATTTACGAGTGGGTTTGGGTGGCTTTTTGTCAGCACGGGCCAACGCAAACAATGAAATTAAATTAAGGAATCGCGCTGAATGGCACTCTCGGCGCGCGGAACAATGCACGCGTAGGCACACACGCGCCTAGGCGTATAATATTTCACAATAGACCCGAATTATGGAGAGCTGCTGGTCGTGTATCAAAGGCACCTGCCTAGCTGCCTGCCTGTATCTGCTGAATTTGCGATCCTCCGCAAAGCCGCTAAGGATGAAAATAGAGAGTCGTGCGGTCTAATCGCGCTAATTAACTAGATGGATAATTACTGAATATTTAACTCCCTGGCCTTTTTGGAAGCGAACTCCTTCTAATGTAAATCGAGCCTGTCTGATTATTTGACTCCATTTAATTTTTTTTTTGTTATTCATTAAATTATTGCCCAATTGCAATCACGATAATTTCAAGTACATAAAGTGCATACAAGAAATTAAACCAGTCAGAACAGGTTAGATAGATTTTGATAGATATTTTTTAGTTGCAAATAATATTTATTGATCTATGGCAAAGGCAATTTCTGCCCGTTTATAGAGATACAGCAAATTTAAGTTCAAAATTAAATACAATTGAAAGGAGAAGTATAATTATTAGAATCATTTTTTATTGTTTCAGAAGAAATTCACAATTGAGGGTTGATTCATGGTGATTTGAATTTAAAGTAGGCTTTTCCTTGATGGGTTTTTGTGAGTTGTTTATAGTTTAAGAAAAAATTTGATTTTTTTTCTTAAACAATAAACAACTCAAAAACCCATAGAGTAAAGGCCGACTTTAAATTCAAATCACCATAAAGATCACGCAATAAACTTTTTATCTCTTTTACAATATATGTATTTTACAAATGAACAAAAATAATTTGTTTGAAGATATTTACATTCAAGGGCTTTTTATACAATAATAAAAATAAATTAAACGATTTTAATCTGGTCATCTTGTCACGTTTTCCTTTCAAAAAATTTCCTGACCATTTAAAAATAAAAGGACTATTTGAAACATTTCTTTAGATTTGTTTAAAGTTGCTACATACCTTCATGTTATTCTGCAGGGCTACTGAAAATTTGGTAACTTGAAAAAAAAAAACATTTTTTTCCGCTTAATATTTCTGGAAAGTTTAACGCAAATATTTCATTGAAAGTATTTTCCGGTATTTTCGTCATTATGGATTGGAATGTATTTCCTAAAACATTCGTGGCTCGTGCGTACGCTCAACTAAACCATGATTGCACAGAACTATGCGCAAGGGTTAATATTCATAATAGGCAGGCAGTCTTTCGCTCTCCTGTGGGAGAACCTCTATCGTGTCTACTCCGTCTCTCATTGTTAGAATTTCGTAATCCCGCGCGATATGACGATAATATGTACGAGTAAAGGAGGTAATTGGAGCTCGAGTCGGGACCTGCAATGTGCGCTGGGTGGCAAAACTTTGGAATTCATCGTTAATTCAACGCGGCCTGAGTGAGAACGCGCAGCCTGCAAATAAGCTCTCTTGTGGCAGACGCTGTTCAGAATCTTCCAAATAATTATCATTGGCCTTGTCTAGCCCTCGTCGCAGGCACAAAACCTGCGTGCTGTGCAAAATCTTGTTGCGGAATTTCACATCCCAGTGGAGACGATTTTTACTTCCGCGCCCTTTTATGTGAAAATACTGTTGGCACATCATTGTTTTTCCTAGAATTTTAATTCTCAGAGAAACACATTTTGAAAGAAAATTGAATTCACTTAAAGCCGGAGTTAAATGTTGGGAAGCAACGAGAATAAATTGCCCGGCTCAAAAGAGCAGTGTGTGTCAAAGAAGCGCTGCGTCGACCCTCTAAAAATGAAAACATCAGCCCCGCGGCGCCGCACAGAGAGCCAAAGCTCAGCCATCCAATTCCACCCCAGCAATATTGTGTACACAAAAAGACCGAACGCGAGCTCTCTTTCGATAGTCGGCTAATGTTCCCGTCTGCCTCGTTCTTATGGGACTTGTGATGAGCGGGTTGCCTATTCGGCAGATTCGCAGGCGCTTTGATCTCGCTCTCATCAGTGACTTTAATTAAAAGCAGGATTATTCACAGCGCTTCCAGTGATCCAATTTTAGCACTACGCGAAATTGAAGTTTTTTTGCTCTTAACTTTTGATTGCATTCTGTTTAGACGGAAAAAGCTCATAAAACAAGTAAAATTTATTTATTTTGACTATTTTGAGGTACAAAATATGAAAGAGAAAATAAATATATACAAATACATTGAATAGAATGTTGGAATTCATTTTTCATTTCTAATCCAAAGCTGAGCTACAAGTTGAAACAATACTGATTTATTTTTTACGTGTCTACATTGCGAAAAATTGGTAGCTTCCAACACCGGTTTCAACTTCATGCAGTAACAAGGCATGAAAGTTTTCTGATTAGAAACTCCGCTCTTCCATAACGCGCGATTGCATAATGAAAAAGCAATATCAAAGGTGAATCATATTCTTACATCAAAGAAGCCAAGAGAAATTTATTTCAAAAGTTTTAGTTCGCGCAGCGTTGCCAATTAATATCTACGCAGTTGATTAGCTTCGCTGGTGCAGAAAGATTTGCAAGTATGGTATGGTCGGGGGGTGGTTTCGCCTCTAATTGCGTTCAAAGTGCAACCCAGAGAACTGGTGGCCTTCTTCTTCAGTTCCATCTGCTGAGAAGGAGCAAAGTTTTGTGGGGCATTTAAATTGCAGCTGGCAGATTTGGCGGAACTTTTTACTGCCGCGTGCATGCAGTGGAAAAGAGTGGATTAAAATAAATCAAAAGAAAGCGAGGGTAATAAGGAGGGGCTGTGCTGTGTGGATAACACCTCGCCCGATTTTATTTTTGCAAAAGAAAGTGGGGCTCCATTGTGTTGTTATTTTATTGCCTGCGCACCGCCACGATATTCGGGGCCTTATTTATAAGCCGGCAGCTCTCTGCCACTTTTATAGGTGATGGCGAAATATAAACTTTCCTCCTCCTCCTCCTTCAATAATAAATAAATACGCACGCTGCGAGAGCAAAAGAGAGCAGACAAAGAGCAAAAAGGACTTTCCCGGGAACAATTGGACTTCATTTCCCTCTGACAAATCATTATTTATAATCAAAGAAGGGAGCTAAAGAACGAAAATAAACATAAAATGGTGCAGAAGGAGGAAAACTTTTTGCAACCTGAGACGAAATTAATTTTTAGGCCGGCCTGGGTGTGCAAATTGAACTCAGTCAGGGAAACGAAACGGCGTCATTTTGAAGTAGTTGTTGTTTCACTTGAGATGACGGCAGTTAATATTGCAGCAAAGTGGGCGAGGACACATGTGCGGCGGTGCTATTGCCACTTTGCAAAATTGTTTCCACCCGAAAACGACGGGGCGGGTTGCTGCTGCGGAACAAGAAAATGTCACGCCGCTGCAAAATACAATACCCGTGCACGCCTCTTTGCCCCATGAATAATTAGAGCGCACGCTTTTCTGCCTGCCTGCCCATTTCTTTACGTCGCGTCTAATTCCACGTTTGCAATTAAATGCACGCTCATCCGTTCGCGGAAAATGTGAGAACGTCAAGAGTCTTCGAACGCGTGTATGTGCCGCACCTGTTCTTACTTTTACAACTGGCTGGTTTTTTTTAATACGTGGCCTAAAGAACGAGAGCAAATTTTATGGGCCTGAAGTTCACCTGAGCTCAATAAGCAAAAGTGAACTTAGTATATATCACATGTCATAGCACTCTTGTTTGAGTATATTCAGTAAATAAATTAAGTCAAAATTATTCTATTCAATATTACACATTTAAATACATTTTATTTAAATATTTAAGGTCATGCATTGAAAAAATTTTGATGGAATAAACAAAAATATAAAATAATTATGTGATTTTGGATCAAAATTTATAAATGATTTTTTGCCCCAATTTCAGCGACTGTATTTCAGGCCCATGTAAAATGAACAACAAAATCTTCCACTCAATACGCTTTTAACCTTTTATTAAAAAGCGGAAACACCAAATTGGCCGCTTTCAGTGCGCTAAAAAGGTTGTAACTCTTTTGGAGCGTGCATAAAATTGAAAAGGTATGGGCGTGTAAAGCGTGTAATTTGTACCGAAGTGAATTCAGAGGCTTATGAGTTAAACAGCAGTTGCATCACACTGACAAAAAAGATAAACAATGAGCAAAAGTGTACGCGACAACAGAACACAGCCGGCGGCCAAAAGAATCCCCGGCGTGTTTTGCATTTTAGCTCGCAAGAATGCATTATCGCGTCCAACTCTCGGTGCTGGTCTTTTTATTTACGACAGGAAATGATGTTTTATTATTACAACCGGGATTTAATTTATCTCTCTCGGCATAAATAACACGGAACGCTCTGCTTGTGTAGGGCAGCGTATTGTTCTTTCATTTTGCTGCGATGATAATCGGGGCTCAGAAACACCACGCCGGGAATTAAAAAGATGGGGCCGCACCACGTTGCACTAAGCTCTAGGTGCTGTAGGGTCCAATCTCAAAAGCAAACACGGCCGCTCTAGAATAGGAAAAGAATATACGCACGATTGTCAAAATACATCTGATCCTCTTTCCATAGCGCGCTAATAATCGCCATCATAATCCTCTATTGTATGAAGCGGCGATAACTGTTTTATGACAGGAAAATATGTACAGAATACCATCCGCTTTTTGCTTTATTTGAAATTGGTGAACTCAAAACCATTCTGAAATAATTATAGTTTAACAAAAGAACCAAACATTTTTGGGGTCTTTTTAATTGCAAAATTTAATTCAAATTCAAAATTTGATTATTTTTAGGCAGCTTTTAAAACGGAAGTGCCAAGAATCTTGCATCTTAAATATTTTTTAATTTAATAGGCCTCTGCAAAAATATAATTAAATAGTTTTATTTGAAGAAATCCAGAACAAGATCTGAAATAATCATCAAATTTTTGCAGGGTATTTGTAATTAAATCAGAAATTTTCCATTTTATTACAAAGATTTGCCCATCATAAAGTTTTTATTAATTTCAAATCAAAAGAAATTTAATTTCAAACGTTGTAACATGCGATGTAGCTTTTGCTTTATATAATCTGTCTTGTGAATTGGAATATCTTCTTCTGCAAGAGCGAATCCAAGCACGATATCTCCGAATGAACAGCTGCGGATATGCATATGTATGTGTGTTTCTTTCGGAAGACAAGGGTGCCGCTCGCGCGAGGAAGCAGAAAATTTCCGATTTTGGGCGACACGTCGTTGGCGTCGTCGACAGAAATGATGGAAGGGCCCTCGTCTCGCTGATTGCGCCCAAGACCGGTGTCAAGCGTGCTGCCAAAATCAATCATTGCCGCGTGAAAAAGGTGGGCGCCCCCGTTGTTTCGTCATTGTTAAAAAAATAAATGCACCTCTCTGTCGGTCTTTTTGCGCCGCCGGCCGGAAAGAATGTTGAATCAGCCTCGGCCCGAGTCTTTATCGATTGTTTGCTTGACGGCGGGCGCAATGCTGCGGTACAAACACTGGCAGACAGGACCTTTTATTTCGCCTTTGTGGATCTGCTTCATTATTCTTGTTGCCCTCAACAGTTAGGCTCTCGCGTGTGCCGCGGCCATTTATAACAATCGGATTATCCAAATATCACCGGCCGATTTATTTTGTTTCCCCCCAATCATGGACGAATAAATAAGAAAAATAGAGAGATGCCGCGTGCGTTAGCCGCGATATTTATGGCCGACGTATGGAGCTGGAATTGAAACAGATTTATCATCTTGCTTTCTCTCGCAGGGAGAAAGATGAATGGTCCGCGAGTAAAGACTAAAGACAGCAGTCTGGCGCGGGCAAAAAGGGAAATCGTCTCTTGAGCGGCACACACTGGGCTGCGTGGGTTTACTTTTACTTCTTAAAAATAGTTTTATAACATGCACAGAATAAATAAATTTTTTTCAACGATTGAATGTAAGAAATGCATTTATAATAATTTAGGCAAATAAACAGCAATAATAATAATTAATAATATATTTCAAAATAATTATACTTTTCAGTAGCTCAGCTCTTTATGACTTCTGCTATTCATCAAAATTAAAGAAATAAACAAATAAAACCGCAATCAATAAATAAAGTATTTGAATTCAAAATTAACGAGTCCTTATTGACATTTTCAAATCAAGTCTTTACAACAATGGTGATTAAAATTTCCAATTGTCTTTCATCAATCGAAAGAATCTGTTTATATTATTGTAAGGACTTGATTTGACTTTGTCAATCAGAAGTCCTTAAAACTCGCAGTCACTCGCAGTATATTTATGTAAGCAAGAATAAAAAAATGTTTTTTGTTTTGAATTTATGATTTCCTGGTTCTATTTTTCCTACGGATTATTCCCAGTTTCGGGAGCAACCTTTTTCTTGCTAAACCAGCCTCTCTTGGTCTTCTTTGCAGCCCTGACTGGCAGAGCAGCTGGTGCTCCTGACTTTTCTTGCGGCTTCAAGTTGCAGTAGATGCTCTCTTCCGAATTCAGTTTTCGCCTGACGAGTTTCTCTCTGATGGCTTCAAACTCGGCTAACCTTTCCATTTCCACCTTGCGGAGCAGCTCCTTTTCAGAGATCATGAGCTGCTCAGTTTTGGTCCTCGTCTTGGCGATCTCCTGCGACACCTGGGTCTCCAGCTGATGGAGCGCGGACAACTCGTACTCCGCTTCTTTTGCGCCATCCTTCATCCTGACCACCTCTTCCTTCAGAGTGCTCAGGTAGCTTTCCAACTGAGTTTTCTCTGCAGTCATTTGCTTCTCCTGCTCTTGCATGGTGCGAATTTCTTGAGAGAGACGCTTCAAATTAGTGGCCATCAGTGCTTTGCTAGTCTTGTCTTTGTTCTCTTTGCGCTTCATTTCCTCAAACTGCTTAAGAAGTTCCTTTTCCTCCTCCCTCATCTTCTCAACACTCTTGCTGACCTCGGTCACTTTGAGCCGTAGTTTCTTCAAGTCGTCACTCTTTCTACTGAACATTCCTCGCAAATCGGTCAACTAAAAAATTTTAAAATATATAATTTTTGTCCAAAATAATAAGTCACTATAGAAATGCGAGAGAAATTTATAATTAAACTTAAAATATTTGTTTAAATAAACTAATTAGTTAAATTTACCTTGTTGTCCATGTTCTTATTTTCAGCCACTAGCCTCTCTTCCGATTTTTCCATCTCACTATTCTGCCTCCGTAGATCCGCACGACGCTTCTCAATCGCCCGCAAGCCATTTTTCGCCTCTTTCAAATCCTTCTCCATATTCTTGTATTGTGCGTCCAATCTGTTGGCGTCCTCGGCACTGATTCGCACGTCCTCTTCAAGACGCCTCTTGGCCGTGGTGGCTTCCTCCACCAGTCCCTCCAGTTCCAAGCTGCTGAATTTGCAGTCTTCCAAGATGGAAGTTTGCTCGCTCACCTTGGTTTTAAGTTCTATCAGCTCCGTGGTCAACTTGCTCACTTCCTCTTGCTTCTGAAGCACCTTTTTCTGAAGACTCTCGACTTGGCTCGCACACGACTTCTGCGTGCCCTCCAGCTCGCTCTTGGTTTTCATTTGGTGCTCGACTTCCACCTTGAGCTTCTGCGACTCCTCTCTCAGAGACTGCAGCTGCTGCTTGCTGGAGGAAACTTCTTTTTCCAATTTGACCATTTCCTTCTGAAACTTCGTCAGTTTCTCCTGCATTTCACTTTTGTTGCGCAGCTTCTCGTCCATTTTGCACTCAGCGTTTTTCAGTTCGGACAGTCTGATCTGCTTTTGCCGTAGGCTCTCCTTGCACTCCTTGATGCTGCGATTCAATTCATCCAAGTCGGCAAGCACCTTTGTCCTGTACTCTTCAAGAGCCTTGCTCTCGCCCTTTTCCTTGCTGACCTCTTGGTTCAGCTTGGCGTTGGTTTCCCTCAGTTTGCCGACGTCACTCTTCAGCTGCCTGCAGAAGCCCTCAAAGTTGCACTTCTCGTTGGCCAGGACCATTTTCTTCGACCTGAGCTGGTTGATCTCGGCCTCGATCGAGTTCAAATGGGCAGCAATGTCGATGGACCTACCCGCCGGCTGTCTTTGCTTGGCCTCGGTGGGTCGCCTGTGGGTCGCCGATGGCATCCGAGGAGACGACTTTCCGTCGAGTGCCATTTGGGTCAGAATCTTTCTGTGGTCGTCGCAAACCGATTTCATGTCTCCCAATTTTGATGTACGCTCCAAAACAACCTTGTCGTTCACTTTGATCACTTTCTTGTGAATCAGGCCGTCCATTACACGCAAATGTTTTAAAGAACTTTCGGTTGGTGATAAAAATCGCTGCATTCAAATTTCAACAATGGCCACATCTGCAACAAGAAGAAATAGAAAACAACTCTAATTTTTGTTTTTTCCATTGTTGTAACTTTTTCAACAAGAAAAAATGTGGAAAAGATATTTACTACCATCAATTTATACGACTTCGAATTATTAAAAAAAAAGCACAGATTATTTTAAAAGTAAATGTAAATTATTTATAAAACAAAACAACGATATTATTTTGAATTATTTACTAGAGAAAAAGTAAAATTACGTGACACTAGTCGGTTTAAAATTAAAATTTCTTTCAAAATAATTAAATAGTCATGAATTCATCATAATTATGCATATCATATTATTTTATTTTATTTAATGCATTTTGAATTTCACTTGATTTCAATGAGTTAATACAGAATCAGGAAAAACTTTGTCAGATGAGTTTTTATTTAAACTAAAAATATTTATACAAAATACTTTTTTGTACCCTCCATAAAAATTCAATGAACATAAAAATTGCCAATTTCCAATTAAGCAAATAGAAATAATTTTGATTTGATTTACATTGTAATTTGTGATGGAGAATGAGTAAAAATGACATACATTATTATAATTTTGCGTAATTTAAAAAGCTGGAAGTTTGATGAAATGCACAGTAGATCAGATACGACTCTTCACTGGTTCCAAACTCTGTTAATAAACAATCAGAATTCAAAATCCATGCTATTTTAGTCATTCGTTATTGCAAATTGATTGCTGAGGGGGCGTAGACACTCGTTAATTCATTGAGCAAGTCTACGGCTTTGCCAATTACCCGCGCCAACTCGTTTGCAAACACCACAATTGCAGCAGCCATAAATTACCCGGCGCACGCCGTTTCCATCGTAGAGAGCTTTAGAAAATGTTTGCTTAGCATTTCACGCTTGATTGACTCAAATTCCCGTTAATTGGTTGACTGCTTTTGATAAATCAAGCTGCGCCACTGGGTTTTCTCTTGCGCACACAATGGCACATCTCCTTTATGGCGTAATTACCGTTTGTTGATGTTTTGGCTCCGGCCCACGGGCACACGCACGCGTCCAATCATTATTTTCCTGTGCGCCAAATACATATAAGGTGCTTGCCGACCGACCGAACGGCCGGCCAGATCGATTCAATACCGGACGGCGCCGGCAGGTGTTTCCATTCTCACCCCATTCAAGATGACGAGCGGCCGGATTACGTTTCACGAGAGGCGACAAGAGATCGCCTTGCTGGGGAAAAACGGCCAGAAAGTATCCTCGAAATCCGTCCAGCTCGGCAGTAAAGCTCAAGCTGGGATTTTTCGCACAAACTTTTGCAAAACCAACAATCTCAATATTCTAGAGCATAAACGAGACGGCCTAACGCATGTAGACTCTCAACACGTGACTTCTTTGCAAAAAAAAAGTAGAAAAGTGGCGTGAAGTGGATTTCAGGCAAACTTTCGCTGCAAAGGAGACGATGAGCAGCCGAAAAGTTTTAATGGTTTTCAGAGAGCGAGGCCTGTGTGTCATTAGTCGGCAAAATCTACTCAATCAAATGTGTGCCTGGCAGGTCCGTTTTTCAATAATTGTGTCCTGCTCACCGTTGAGTCGCCATTTGCGACGCCACACTTTTGGACCGCGTAAACCACTGCCGCAACGAGGTGAAGACGGGTTCTTTAAAGGAAGACCCGTGGTGATTGGGATTTAGATGTGTTCCAGATTAAAAAGCTGCTGGTGGGTGGGCGCCGGCGAGGTGATTCGGGCGGCGGAACGTGACAGAATCCAGCGGATTACAAACCCTGATAAGCGGAAAGAGAGTGTGGAGGGCCGCTGCTCTTGGCGTAAATCTTGACAAATACAGCCATCTGATAGCGTCCAGTTTTAAAAAGCTGCCGAGCTGACGCTGCTTCGGTGGCTTTGGCATTGATTAAGTGCAACTTCGATTCGCACTGAAATCCTTCTAATGGCTCCTTTTGAAAGCAGGAAGAAGGAGTTTGAACAAATAAAGCCTTTTTTAAATTACATTTCGCTATCCGGTAAGGACCGAATTTCCGTTTCCATTTTCGTCATTCTCTAAATAAGCTCGGCTGGCGAGAAGCTACTCCTCCCATCTTAAGAGCGTTCTGAGAAGAAAATTGGATCGCCGGCTCATTTTCCTCTCGTGCTCAATTTCTCATTAGAGGGCAATAAAAAAGTGCCTCCGTCTTTCTTATTTACTCCGCACTTGGAATTCATTTCTTGTCCTCGCGCCTGATAAGCATTCAATCCGCGGCGTCCGCCCAAAGTTGTTCCAGCTGAAACAACGCGCGAATAATAACGACAGAAAACCGTGTATAATAATCCCGGCTGAAAGGTGGAGTTTAATGAGACAAGCGAGTGCAGTCATCGCCAATCATTAATCACAGTGTCAGACAATGCCGCCGGAGATGCGCCGTCGACTGACTTAACACGGCGATGATTATTTAAATCCATCCTCGCAAATTTACAAAGCCGCCACTAATTAATTAGAGTGTGCGGAATCAAGTGATTGATATACATGTTGAGCAGCTTTCCCGCGTTTGTGAGTTTTAATTACACCGCAGAGTATTTTTCTTTCCTGCTCGAGTGCCGGCATCCAAGCGTGAAGGCAAAAAGCAGCGCCTTCATCCATCATGGGCAGCCCGTTTTAAATTATCACCAGAGTAATAAAGCAAGAAAACATTTTTTCTCTCTCCCCTCTTGTAATTTTCCTTCGGCTCTTAGCAAGTTTTATGTGCCTTGGTTTTTTGCCATCGGATATAAGCGACGCATAAAATTCAGGAAAATCGCTTACATCATATTACAGCGACCTCGCGGTGTTTTTGACTAACAATCCAATTTTAGCGTCGGCATAGTAAAAATAAAAGTTCATAGCATGAATACTGGTATAATAAAAAATAAAAACTGTCTTAACCTGCTTCTAAGTGGTTAAGCACACACACCAAGCGAGAGCGACTTCCTTTGCTTTGCATATTCGAAACAAAGGAGAGCTCCCTGCCTCTTTTAATTTGCAAAGAGGGATTTTAAATATTGAAGTCGCTCGTGCGCTCTGGCATGTCACCCCTTTGCTAAACGCCGACCGCTTTGTTATTTCCTCTCTCTCTCCGTTCTGCTCTTCTGGCACAGAACGAATAATAATGGGGAGGAGCGCGCAACTTTGTCTGCCTTACCGAATGGAAATTAAATTTGATCGGTGGATGGAAAAGTTCTGTAGGTCTTGCCAATTCATTTACGCATATTCAATCAGCCAGCTTTTCTGCAAAACTTTCCTTCCCCACCTCCTTGCTGGCAAACAAATTTATGCAGTTTTAACCCACTCGGGGTGAAAATCGTGCTTTTAAAAAAATCATTATCTTCAAGCTGGTGTTGAAGGCTCGGTTGCATTCACGGAACGGAGCGCAGGTGGTCAGGCACCGGCGAAGCGTGCATAATTATCATTTTTTTTTTTTTTTTGCTTGGTAAACTTCTCCCGCTGGGCACGCGGAAATAGAATTCTGGCTGCACAAAAAAAAAAGGTAGCGTTATAGGTTGCCTTATGCTGCGGTTGATATTAAAGCATTTTTACTCCCCGAGGGATAATTTTTTATGACGAAATAAACACAAAAAAATCTGTTGGAAAATAAGGTTTGACGTAATAAAAAAAATTCATTAAAATTTCAAAAACTTAAAAAGTAGTGGCCATTTTTTCCGAAAACTCATTTTATTGAAACAAAATGCTTTTTCAATAATTGAATATAAACACATTTCTACAATGAGGGAAAATGAACAACAATATTAACTATATAGATAATCATTGAAAACAATTAATTGTAAACTTTTATTAATTTTTTTTGGTGGCCCGTTTATACCAATTTAAGATTTTTCAAAAATCCACATTGGGGTACACAGAGATTCCTTTTTTCCTTTTTGAAATGCCAGGAGTGTCACATTTTACAAATTCAGAGTAAATTTTGCAATTTAGTATCAAATCAAACAAACAGCCGATTTGTTTGTTTGGGAGATTTTGATTTTACTTTTACAGTGAGAAACTTTTGGCTTCCTCGGATAAACTAATCAATCCTCACAACACACATTCTCGCAGTTAACAAATTTACGAGTTGATAGGTGTGCTACCAGAAATTGGCAATGCTGTAAACTCTCCAATTCTCTCTGATCCATTTTGATTTTACTTCAAATTTCATCTGAAGCCTGAAACGGGTTTTGTCAAAATATGATAAAAAAAAATCTAGCCGTAAAAGAGATGACACACAATAAAACTTTTATTGGCCACTTTCGTTCAGCAGCAAAAATAGAGAGCGGGTGACAGCTTAAACCGCGAACGAACGGTCAGTGTGATTCATGCGTGCCAAGGGACGAATAAGTTTAATATATGCCGTTAATCTGCGCGCCCGTTAATTGTGTGGGTATCAATCACGGCGGGTGTGTGTCACTGTATGTAGTTTTCGCGCAAATGTGCAAATCGCGAGAAGAGCGGCAGAGCGGGGCAGTGGACGCGCGCGACCGTCGAGTGTGAACAAGAGACAAATTAGAGCGGAACGAACACAACGGGATTACACGTACCGACGTCGTGTGTTTGTAATGAGCTAGGGCTGCTTGGTGAAGGGACGGCGAAAAAGGCGGCCCAATCAATATGCGCCGTAATTTGCATATTTTGTTTGCAAGAGGAAAACGCGCGCTTGTTTTAGCAGCAGGCTAACTAGGCGTGCGCCCAGGCGGAAAGGGTTGATTTGAATAAATGCTCACTGGCTTGGCAAGTTTATTAAAAGCACGTCTGCAGATATTGCCTTTGACTGACGCAGAAAAATTTAATTGGATCTTGTAAATAAGCCATGGCTTTGCGTTCGCCTTGGAAAAGAAAAGGGGTTTTCTTGTGGTTCTTGTTTCAATGCAAATTTTCAATCAATGGGTTGGGATTTGGACAGTTTCAACCGATTGATTTTGACACGAGAAGCAAACCTGATTAAACTTTCACAAATTTATTTTAAAAGTCTCATACACATACGATTATTTCATGAAAAAGAATCATATTTGTTAAGAATTTAAATTTTTTTCATTTCATTTTATTTTATTGCTAATTTGTTAGTGTGAGTGTTTTTTGCATTTTTTTTTTTTTAAATGAAAACTTGTGTCGTGTTTGCGTTGTTAAGTTTATTCCAGTTTCCCCTTTAATTTATCAAAAGAAATTGAACGTAGACGAGCTTGAAAACGAATGCTCAGAAAACGAATAAAAATGCAAGAATTTCAACTTAACTTGATTCTTTCCAAAACACATTAGGATGTGTTTCCATAAACTAATTTTTCCATTTAAAACGTTAACCTGAAAACAAAAGGCAACACACTGACTCAGTTTCTGAATCCACATTTTTAATAGTTTGGTTGCAAATTGGTATTTATAGAATTATCATTATGGGAAATGGGAAACTTTCCCCATGCATGAATTTATGAAAAGCTTTTATTATATCCTTTATATTATTTATTGTTCAACCGAATGACCAAAATATTTCCCTGTCCT
This sequence comes from Neocloeon triangulifer, assembly GCF_031216515.1. Taxonomy (NCBI): domain Eukaryota; kingdom Metazoa; phylum Arthropoda; class Insecta; order Ephemeroptera; family Baetidae; genus Neocloeon; species Neocloeon triangulifer. Next base: position 873,574 of record NW_026775555.1, on the reverse strand, counting down.
AGTAAAAATTTTATTTTCCCTGTGATGTCGCGAATTTTTCCCAACAAAAGCGGCTCCGGTTCTATATTGAAAAGCGCGGGCTCTTTTTTATTGCCTTTGTCGGGGCGGTTTCAATTACAGCCCGGCATTATTGCTCTCTTAAAAGGCAGCGATCAATCAATCAGGCAGGCAGTCGATAGATATGGCGCAACAACAACCGCCCTAATAACGCGCTCGCTAAGCATTTTAGCCCGCAGGGCATAAAAAAACAGACCCGCGCGTTCGCTCACTCGTGAAGTGCACACAGAACTGCAGATTAAAGTCGTCACGTCCATGTACAAGACGAATATTAAAATGGAGGGTTGTAAAAAATTCATAAAGCACAACAGCAGATGTTGGGCCGGGCATAGCAACTCGAGAAACTTTTCGCTCCAAGATGTGACGATAAAACACGGAGAAAGAGCGCGGCACCGCCAGTGATAAATACATTAGAGAGGGCGAGAAATTGAACAGCAGCAGTCGCTCACCCACTTCGCCGATGCGAGAAAAGTTGCCGCGCCCACGACGAAAAATGGATTTGTTCTTTTCCTGCTGCCGGCGAAATCTCATCACTAACGGAGCGTTCATTCGAAATGCAGGGCGTTTTTTTCTTTCCAACTCGCATGTGTGTTTTTTTAAAGTGTATCTACGTCATTTTTGGCCTCTGATATAACTGGAGCTTGAATTCAAATTAGCTGTATAATAAATAGAATAAATAATTAATTTCCAAACTAAAATTGAAAATGATATATAATATGTATGCTCCCGGAAAGTTTTTTACTGAATTAATTTCTTTTTCTACAGCAGTGACAAAAATAATAATAGGCGAAGCAAACAGCTTTTGTGGTAGAAAAATTAAATAATCGAAAGATCCAGTTTGACCATAAAAATGCCATAAATTATTGTTCTATCTGTTTACAGCGTCTTGGTACGTACAACTTAAAGAGAGAAAAAGAATTAATCGTTATCCTTCCTGGACAAATCTTTCTGTAGACGACGCTTTTAACAGACATTTTTAGAGCTTGGCTTGGAAATCCATTTAAAAGTTGAAGGCGGTGGTACTAAGCCCGTTTTGAATGCTTTTCCAAACGAAAGAAATCGCATCTAGCGTGTTTTTCTCTTGTCTGCACCGAGATGAATGGTTTCACGTTTCTGATCTCGCGAAGGAAAAAGCAAGATGTTGAAAAGCACTTCTCTGTAAATACCGAAGCTGACTGCTCACAAAACAAAAAGTAAGCTTTTTTGTAAGGGGATTTCGATTTCGTCTGTTATTCCGACCGAAACCAAGGTCAATTATTGTTTCCATAAAGCTCCAAAGCAGCTCCAAAGATGTCTCAGACGTCATCGTAATCGCCTCAGTGTATTCGCTCCATTGACTCCGTTGCTAGCAAATATCACACAATTGATGTGCGCAGGGGACATTTTTCACGAGGAGAGATAAGGCATAAAAACGCCATGAGCGAGGGCCATAAATAAGCATTCTTTTGAACTCATTCCAAAAATCGGCATCTACAGAGTTTAGAGCCAAAAGAGGAATTTTTAGGGCGTTGCACCTGCGAAACTGTAATTTAAACTCGAAAGCCTCGCTTTAATACGAAGCGGCACTTAGCGATGACAAATGGCGTGCCTGGGATATTAATGAATTGTTCTGGGTCAATTAAATCCCGGTTCTTGCTGCACGAAATAATGGAAATGTACAAGTGGAAAGACGCGCCCGCGCGTTGAGACAAATGACGAAGCAGTTCAATAGGGACGAGTGAGTGATATCTGCAGGCTGAGTGGTGCGAGCGTACGCCTTTCCCAGGAGGCCCACTTAGAGCTCTCTGCGTGCAAACTCTCCGGTCTTTGACATTAGACGCCGCAGAAATTATGCATTCCACTCTAAGCAGAATTAATCAAATCTAACGTAAAACAAAATTTTTCGTTTACAAAATTTAAAATCATACGATAAATGTAAGAAAATAATAAATCATATGAATAAATTGTTTTTCTGAACAACAAAACAGTAATGCTACCACATAAAATTAAGAAAAATAATTTAAAACATTGAACTTTGTAGTAGAATTTCACGATCGAGGGTTGATTCATGGTTATTTGAATTTAAAGTCAGCTTTTCCTTGATAGGTTTTTTGAATTGTATATTGTTCCAATAACTCACAAAACCCATCGAGAAAAAGCCAATTTAAATTTCTAATCACCAATTAACTTTGTGTTTTGTGTTCTATATTTATTTTTCTCTTTTATTCTAACAATAAGCATAAGAAATTGAAAAATAAAGATAAAAGTGTGTCAAGCATACCACTACCATCAGAATTGCATCTTAAGACGCTTTAAATCAGCAAAGTTTTGAACCGCAAAGCTGTCATCGCGGACCCTCTTGCACAAAATACAAAAGTAGAGATCGCCTTTGCCACAAGAGCATTACACGGTTTTGCTCTCAGAAACGGTGCGCGCATAGTTCTAAAGACATAACTTTTATTTAGTCGACACATTCCTCAAATGACTCCACTGCGAAATTTAATTTCCACCGCAGCCATGGAGGAAAGTGCGACGATTTTCAAGCAGAAGACGCTCTGCGGTTTGAAATTGGAGGCGTCGTTATTTGCTCTTATCGGCATATCTGATTTGGGGAGCGATCTCAAACGTAGATTGGAGAGAACCAGCAACTTAATTGAAACCTGGCGGTATTTTATGGCTTGAAACGCTGCGAAGCGTGCGAGTCGCACCAGACCGTTTTAGAGTTAAGCAAGGCGTGAAGATTGCGAACTGCAAAAGCAGGGATGGAAATCAACTCTTGGCACGCGGCTAGGTAGGTAAACAAAAGTGCAGTCGGTTGGGTGATGGCACCGCTCCAACCGTTGGAAGAAAGTGCGAGATGCCAATCACATGACCCTGATCGCAAAACAAAAAAGGGTCAAATGCCACTAAGGGGGTAGTTAGTGTCACTAGGCATTTATCATCCCTGTGTGTAGCGAAATCTGCGAGGTGTGTGTTTGTTTGGTGGTGTGACGTGGCTGATCGCCTCTGGCACGTAGCGGCTTGATTAAAACGGAGCCTATCTTTGAACTGTCTCTGGAGGCGCGTGAAATTAACCAAGGACTCGTGCTATGTCTATTTATAAGCAGCATTAAAGGAAATTGAATTCCGGTTTCCGACCGAAAAGGTACAAAGTCGGATTTTCCTTTTTTTATCCCAAAATCCTTCCTTCCCGGCTGCAGCATATCGATTTTGTAATCAACAATGCATTACTCCCTCATCAAAACATGTTCTTTCCGCTTTTTTTACGCGGCAACCCGCATTCTTTCCGACCATAAAAATTCACCGCCAAACTTTTGTAGAGTTTCCTAAATTACGATTTGGTCCAGCGCGCTTAATATAACACTGGTTGGTCAACACGCGTCAATATAAATTTGACAGAACTCCGGGGAAATCACGTTATGCAACAGGGTGGACACTCCGGTCGTGCGGGTTGCCTATTACGAATAATTGAAGGCTGACGAATATTGGTGCAGAATTGTTTGCAGTACTAGACAAAAAAATGCACCAATTTGCGAGCGGCACAAAAAAAAATCCAACGCATTCACACGTGAAAAACCAAACAATCTGCTTGGAGCATCACGGCATCAGCGAGGGCTGCGAACTGAATACAGAGAATACAAAAACGGGGTTGAATCATGGTTAATCCATGCCCGGAGCGTGTTATTTTTTAATTAGAGCACGACAGAGTGACACGTAAACAAGCGAGCGACACACACTCATCACACAGAAACGGCCCCGCATGCAAAAAGGAATATTTAATGAAGGGGTTGTTTTTCCGGGCGTGCGATAAACACCGTAACCGGCAGATTAGTAGCTCTACATGAAATCTGCTCGCGACGCTCTGTACCATTATCGCGCATCGTCCTCGCTTGCACTGCCATAATATGAATTCTTAAGTGAGATGGGAGGAGCGTTAATTAACGGAAAAACAGCTCGTTAGGGAATCGGGTCGGCCGCCAGATAATCTTCCTTTAATTGTCTCAACGGTGATTGATAAAAGTTGGCAAAAAAGCGCGGTGTTTGTTGCCAAGAGTGTTTACTTTTTTTTGAAAATAAACTGCAATGTAATAAAGAGAGCTTATTTATATTTGCGGTCCATAAATCATGGATATGAATAGGTTGAAGCTCTCTGCGCATTTTCTACTGTAAATATTTAAAAAAAAAAAATGGAGAAGCGTTGTTCTTCCAAATTTACCCCGGCCGGCGATAATGATTTATGTAATCGATAAACTCAAAATGTCAATTTCCTGCAGAAATATAGCCCTCCCATACTGCTGCTGAGAAATGGAAGTGGCAATCTTCTTCCCTCTTTTGGCACCAAATCGGACCTATCAATAATTCGCGCCTCCATCAATATCAGCAGAGGCTTGAAAGCCATTTTTCAGAGTGACACTTGAGTTTGCTGAAAGATTCAGGAACCCGGAAAAAATGAATTTCCACCAACGATTTTTACAGATAAATTCAAAAATGTTTCGCTTCAAAATTTTAATAAAAATATTATTAATAATTCTGATTTTACTGATCTCCATTCAATCGTAATTAAATTAAGTATGAATCAGTAAGTACAGTAAAGTTTCCAAATTTCTAGCCGCAAACGGGTCAACTTTTTGTGCAAGTTTTTGCAACAGCACCCGCAGGAAATCTAGGAAGGAGTCTATGCCACTGTTTGCTGTTATGCTAAGCAGCAGCACCGTGCATATATTTCAAAGGGTGCGCGACACTTTTATAACTCAACTCCATTATCGTGCACTAAACAAACCTACAGCATAAAGTGTCGGGGGTGTGTATCTTTTATGTACAGACAGACACACTGCTTTTTAAGAAGATTGAGTCGTGATGTGCCGCTCCCCATAGCAGCCCGAGGGAACCGTTCCGAAATACTAGGCGATGAAATTCGCCGCCTTTCAGGGAACGAAAAAGCTTTCAACCCTTACTCGTTTCTCTTATAAACTTCCAGCTTGAAATTTAAATCAAATGCAAATTATTTCTTCCAGAGGAGAGAAGGGTTATAACGAAAAATAAAATTAATCACAAAAAAAGATATGAATAAATTTTTCTTCTACTTTTAGCTAAAAAATTTCAAGTGGCATCCCTCTTATTTAAAGGGTGTGCATGCGACTAACTGAGTAAAGAAGATTTAGTAGTGCGTCTTGAGTCAGCGAAAAAATTGGCCCTTTAATTTGCGGTTGGTTGACACGTAATTTAAACTGGGGGTTCGTGATCAAGGCAATTTTGGTGGCTGCGATTCCCTGATAAGACTTTCAATGGGCTGATGAAGTTATCGTAAAGAACAGGCTCCATAAAGTTTGTATTTTCATTGGCGTGACGCTCCGAAACGGCTATTACACACAGATAATAATGATAATAAAAAATCCAATTTTTTAGTCAATTCTCACTTACTTTTAATTAATATTTATTTTTGAATGGACAATGTTTAAAAAGAATGGGAAAACACAATTGCAAGTTCTGAAAGGGTTAAAAATTGGAAGTTCACGCTCTCTTGGCCAATGCATTTGAATCAATCTAAAAACTTGTTCTAAAAATATCATATTTTAGTGTGACTGATATTTAGAAAATTGTGTTTGATTTTATTTTATTAGCCAAGATAAAAAAAGAAAAAGAAATAGATTAAAGCAAAAATGAAATTAGTACCATTATTTTTGTAGTTTCCTCTTCATTTTGCTCTTCTCTGTTTAAGAGCTTAAACAAATTTGAAGATGTGAGAAGTGAATTTTGGATTAATCCGATATGTGCCTAGCTGATAGAGGCGTTCACTCTCTCGCACCTGAGGGAGAAATTTGGACCTTTTCGGCCGACCCATCCTTTGTTCGTGCTCATCACGGTGCGTGCACCTTTGCTCGGCGACGCGGTTCACTTTCCGATCCGCATCTCTCTCTCGCTCTCTGCGGGCAAGCGAGTGTGCGGTGGCGGCCGGGAATTAAAAGCCCCAGAGACAGGTTATTTATCAGCGGACGGTGAGGACGTGGCGGTGACTCCTTGACAGCGGCGTTTGCGTGACAGCCGAGGATTAGGCAGGCACCGCACCGGGTCGAGATGGAGTGGAAAGAAAGAAGAAAGGTTGCGCGCGGGATTTGCAGCGACCGAGCAATCGCGGTAATGGCCCGTCGAGCGTTTCGGCGACTAAATTGCTTTCTTGAGATTCACTCTCGCGGTTGAGCGAATTCCTGTGGAATTCACTTCGGCGGAGCGGAAGCAAAAATCATAAATAAAATTGCGCTAGCTCCTCTAGCTCCGGCGTTGTTGCTTATTTGCAAAGGGTGCGACAGATAACAGACGCTTTTTCGTCCCTCTATATGTATGCATTTGCATGTCATTTGCTGCGTACCACCATTTGTGAAAGCACCGAGCAGTCGCTTTTTGCGATATGACTTACGAGCAACCCGCCCGCTTCTCGCAAAAACCTTCTCTCGTTTTTATCTCTTCGCGGGAGAGACCGTAATATTCGGGGGGCTGCTTCGAGTTTTGATTTCATCGAGTGGAAAATTGAAGGATTTCGGGGAAAGCTCAACCGGCGAGAGTGTTTGTCCGGTCGAAATTGTGCCAAAATTGATAAAGCCCCTCTTGTTTGTCGTCGACGGAGCTCTTTTGAGCTCTCTTGGCCAGCAACGCTTTTTTGTCCTCCCAACTCTCCATCATGTTGAGGGCCAAAGATTTTTGCGAAGTCCGACTGACTATTGTTTTTTTTCTTCTCGTTCCTTCTTTCTTTTACACGCTTACGATAGTGGACTGCCGGTTATGTTCACAATAGAGAATTCAGATAAAAAACAAACATATCTAATTTGCATTTTGGTCTCGGAGTTCTTTATAATAATTTTCAGCTGCTTCGGCGAATAAGTTTTTTGCGTCGGGTGAAAAATTGAATAATGGAGCGTCGCAGCTCGCAAATTGGTCTGCCAAACTTTGGATCGTCGACGGAAATGGAAAAGAGGAAACTGAGCGCGCACGAAGCAATATTCGAGTTTTACATTTCGCGATTGCGTAACAAATTACAACTACGCTTGCAAGTTTTTTTCATCAACATTTTTCATCTTTGGTTTCATCTCCGTTTTGTGACTCTGAGGGTTTAAAAATTCAACAAACACAAATTTTTTCATTTTAAATGATGCTGATGTTATTTCAATTTACACTCAAAAGTCTTTCATTTCAAACTGTATATTTTTATATGTTCGTTAGATTTGGAAAAAAGGTAACCCGATATTCCATGAATATTAATTTGATAATTTAATCCAACGTGAAATCACAAAATCAATATTTCCATGTAACATATTTATAAATTGGTTTTGTAAAATTTTTACATTGATACAGTGATGTTTTGCTTTTTTATTTCCTCCAATTTTATTTTTTGCGAGGACAGTTCGATGTCGGCCAATATTTTGTTATTTTGTTTGTGTTTTTTATTCCAAACTATAAATTGCAAATGGGTGGCCTGCCCAGATTATTGTATCGCAGTATCACGGCATAAGAAGAATAATTAATCTTGCCTTTTTGTTGTTGACTGCGCGAATCTATCCGCTTCGAAACGTTCAAAAGTGTGTGCGCTCCTGTAATGTTTGCTTGAAACATCAAGAGATGCAAACCTCCACCAAAGTTTTTGGCCGTGTTGACTCGCATGTTTACGGAGTGTTTGCTGAAGCCACTAAATTCAGACGTATATTACAAACACAAGCAGATACACTTAACAAGTTCTAATTAAAAGCAGCATGTTTGATTTTTACTTTCAATTACATTCAAAAGTCAGTTCATTAATCTGGGTTGTGGATCTCCCACGGGCCACATTTTCTTTTACGGTTGCTATTTTGGGGGAAGAAATTAAGATAATTTCCGGGAGATCCGGGCCGTTCGAATGATTTGCAGTGCCACTTCCTGTGCAGCTCCCCTGTGTGCCGTTGTTATTGCCGCACGCGCAATTACCCTTCTTGGTGCAAATGTATAAATTCTCTGCGAAGGGTAAACAGCATCTTTGCTGCCGATCCCATTAGACGAGCCGCGTTTAATTAGAGGCAAGCGATTATTAATTTTTTGCGCTAAGCATGAATTTCATGCGTGCATTGTGTTGGGGAGCACACACGTGTTTAATTTACGAGTGGGTTTGGGTGGCTTTTTGTCAGCACGGGCCAACGCAAACAATGAAATTAAATTAAGGAATCGCGCTGAATGGCACTCTCGGCGCGCGGAACAATGCACGCGTAGGCACACACGCGCCTAGGCGTATAATATTTCACAATAGACCCGAATTATGGAGAGCTGCTGGTCGTGTATCAAAGGCACCTGCCTAGCTGCCTGCCTGTATCTGCTGAATTTGCGATCCTCCGCAAAGCCGCTAAGGATGAAAATAGAGAGTCGTGCGGTCTAATCGCGCTAATTAACTAGATGGATAATTACTGAATATTTAACTCCCTGGCCTTTTTGGAAGCGAACTCCTTCTAATGTAAATCGAGCCTGTCTGATTATTTGACTCCATTTAATTTTTTTTTTGTTATTCATTAAATTATTGCCCAATTGCAATCACGATAATTTCAAGTACATAAAGTGCATACAAGAAATTAAACCAGTCAGAACAGGTTAGATAGATTTTGATAGATATTTTTTAGTTGCAAATAATATTTATTGATCTATGGCAAAGGCAATTTCTGCCCGTTTATAGAGATACAGCAAATTTAAGTTCAAAATTAAATACAATTGAAAGGAGAAGTATAATTATTAGAATCATTTTTTATTGTTTCAGAAGAAATTCACAATTGAGGGTTGATTCATGGTGATTTGAATTTAAAGTAGGCTTTTCCTTGATGGGTTTTTGTGAGTTGTTTATAGTTTAAGAAAAAATTTGATTTTTTTTCTTAAACAATAAACAACTCAAAAACCCATAGAGTAAAGGCCGACTTTAAATTCAAATCACCATAAAGATCACGCAATAAACTTTTTATCTCTTTTACAATATATGTATTTTACAAATGAACAAAAATAATTTGTTTGAAGATATTTACATTCAAGGGCTTTTTATACAATAATAAAAATAAATTAAACGATTTTAATCTGGTCATCTTGTCACGTTTTCCTTTCAAAAAATTTCCTGACCATTTAAAAATAAAAGGACTATTTGAAACATTTCTTTAGATTTGTTTAAAGTTGCTACATACCTTCATGTTATTCTGCAGGGCTACTGAAAATTTGGTAACTTGAAAAAAAAAAACATTTTTTTCCGCTTAATATTTCTGGAAAGTTTAACGCAAATATTTCATTGAAAGTATTTTCCGGTATTTTCGTCATTATGGATTGGAATGTATTTCCTAAAACATTCGTGGCTCGTGCGTACGCTCAACTAAACCATGATTGCACAGAACTATGCGCAAGGGTTAATATTCATAATAGGCAGGCAGTCTTTCGCTCTCCTGTGGGAGAACCTCTATCGTGTCTACTCCGTCTCTCATTGTTAGAATTTCGTAATCCCGCGCGATATGACGATAATATGTACGAGTAAAGGAGGTAATTGGAGCTCGAGTCGGGACCTGCAATGTGCGCTGGGTGGCAAAACTTTGGAATTCATCGTTAATTCAACGCGGCCTGAGTGAGAACGCGCAGCCTGCAAATAAGCTCTCTTGTGGCAGACGCTGTTCAGAATCTTCCAAATAATTATCATTGGCCTTGTCTAGCCCTCGTCGCAGGCACAAAACCTGCGTGCTGTGCAAAATCTTGTTGCGGAATTTCACATCCCAGTGGAGACGATTTTTACTTCCGCGCCCTTTTATGTGAAAATACTGTTGGCACATCATTGTTTTTCCTAGAATTTTAATTCTCAGAGAAACACATTTTGAAAGAAAATTGAATTCACTTAAAGCCGGAGTTAAATGTTGGGAAGCAACGAGAATAAATTGCCCGGCTCAAAAGAGCAGTGTGTGTCAAAGAAGCGCTGCGTCGACCCTCTAAAAATGAAAACATCAGCCCCGCGGCGCCGCACAGAGAGCCAAAGCTCAGCCATCCAATTCCACCCCAGCAATATTGTGTACACAAAAAGACCGAACGCGAGCTCTCTTTCGATAGTCGGCTAATGTTCCCGTCTGCCTCGTTCTTATGGGACTTGTGATGAGCGGGTTGCCTATTCGGCAGATTCGCAGGCGCTTTGATCTCGCTCTCATCAGTGACTTTAATTAAAAGCAGGATTATTCACAGCGCTTCCAGTGATCCAATTTTAGCACTACGCGAAATTGAAGTTTTTTTGCTCTTAACTTTTGATTGCATTCTGTTTAGACGGAAAAAGCTCATAAAACAAGTAAAATTTATTTATTTTGACTATTTTGAGGTACAAAATATGAAAGAGAAAATAAATATATACAAATACATTGAATAGAATGTTGGAATTCATTTTTCATTTCTAATCCAAAGCTGAGCTACAAGTTGAAACAATACTGATTTATTTTTTACGTGTCTACATTGCGAAAAATTGGTAGCTTCCAACACCGGTTTCAACTTCATGCAGTAACAAGGCATGAAAGTTTTCTGATTAGAAACTCCGCTCTTCCATAACGCGCGATTGCATAATGAAAAAGCAATATCAAAGGTGAATCATATTCTTACATCAAAGAAGCCAAGAGAAATTTATTTCAAAAGTTTTAGTTCGCGCAGCGTTGCCAATTAATATCTACGCAGTTGATTAGCTTCGCTGGTGCAGAAAGATTTGCAAGTATGGTATGGTCGGGGGGTGGTTTCGCCTCTAATTGCGTTCAAAGTGCAACCCAGAGAACTGGTGGCCTTCTTCTTCAGTTCCATCTGCTGAGAAGGAGCAAAGTTTTGTGGGGCATTTAAATTGCAGCTGGCAGATTTGGCGGAACTTTTTACTGCCGCGTGCATGCAGTGGAAAAGAGTGGATTAAAATAAATCAAAAGAAAGCGAGGGTAATAAGGAGGGGCTGTGCTGTGTGGATAACACCTCGCCCGATTTTATTTTTGCAAAAGAAAGTGGGGCTCCATTGTGTTGTTATTTTATTGCCTGCGCACCGCCACGATATTCGGGGCCTTATTTATAAGCCGGCAGCTCTCTGCCACTTTTATAGGTGATGGCGAAATATAAACTTTCCTCCTCCTCCTCCTTCAATAATAAATAAATACGCACGCTGCGAGAGCAAAAGAGAGCAGACAAAGAGCAAAAAGGACTTTCCCGGGAACAATTGGACTTCATTTCCCTCTGACAAATCATTATTTATAATCAAAGAAGGGAGCTAAAGAACGAAAATAAACATAAAATGGTGCAGAAGGAGGAAAACTTTTTGCAACCTGAGACGAAATTAATTTTTAGGCCGGCCTGGGTGTGCAAATTGAACTCAGTCAGGGAAACGAAACGGCGTCATTTTGAAGTAGTTGTTGTTTCACTTGAGATGACGGCAGTTAATATTGCAGCAAAGTGGGCGAGGACACATGTGCGGCGGTGCTATTGCCACTTTGCAAAATTGTTTCCACCCGAAAACGACGGGGCGGGTTGCTGCTGCGGAACAAGAAAATGTCACGCCGCTGCAAAATACAATACCCGTGCACGCCTCTTTGCCCCATGAATAATTAGAGCGCACGCTTTTCTGCCTGCCTGCCCATTTCTTTACGTCGCGTCTAATTCCACGTTTGCAATTAAATGCACGCTCATCCGTTCGCGGAAAATGTGAGAACGTCAAGAGTCTTCGAACGCGTGTATGTGCCGCACCTGTTCTTACTTTTACAACTGGCTGGTTTTTTTTAATACGTGGCCTAAAGAACGAGAGCAAATTTTATGGGCCTGAAGTTCACCTGAGCTCAATAAGCAAAAGTGAACTTAGTATATATCACATGTCATAGCACTCTTGTTTGAGTATATTCAGTAAATAAATTAAGTCAAAATTATTCTATTCAATATTACACATTTAAATACATTTTATTTAAATATTTAAGGTCATGCATTGAAAAAATTTTGATGGAATAAACAAAAATATAAAATAATTATGTGATTTTGGATCAAAATTTATAAATGATTTTTTGCCCCAATTTCAGCGACTGTATTTCAGGCCCATGTAAAATGAACAACAAAATCTTCCACTCAATACGCTTTTAACCTTTTATTAAAAAGCGGAAACACCAAATTGGCCGCTTTCAGTGCGCTAAAAAGGTTGTAACTCTTTTGGAGCGTGCATAAAATTGAAAAGGTATGGGCGTGTAAAGCGTGTAATTTGTACCGAAGTGAATTCAGAGGCTTATGAGTTAAACAGCAGTTGCATCACACTGACAAAAAAGATAAACAATGAGCAAAAGTGTACGCGACAACAGAACACAGCCGGCGGCCAAAAGAATCCCCGGCGTGTTTTGCATTTTAGCTCGCAAGAATGCATTATCGCGTCCAACTCTCGGTGCTGGTCTTTTTATTTACGACAGGAAATGATGTTTTATTATTACAACCGGGATTTAATTTATCTCTCTCGGCATAAATAACACGGAACGCTCTGCTTGTGTAGGGCAGCGTATTGTTCTTTCATTTTGCTGCGATGATAATCGGGGCTCAGAAACACCACGCCGGGAATTAAAAAGATGGGGCCGCACCACGTTGCACTAAGCTCTAGGTGCTGTAGGGTCCAATCTCAAAAGCAAACACGGCCGCTCTAGAATAGGAAAAGAATATACGCACGATTGTCAAAATACATCTGATCCTCTTTCCATAGCGCGCTAATAATCGCCATCATAATCCTCTATTGTATGAAGCGGCGATAACTGTTTTATGACAGGAAAATATGTACAGAATACCATCCGCTTTTTGCTTTATTTGAAATTGGTGAACTCAAAACCATTCTGAAATAATTATAGTTTAACAAAAGAACCAAACATTTTTGGGGTCTTTTTAATTGCAAAATTTAATTCAAATTCAAAATTTGATTATTTTTAGGCAGCTTTTAAAACGGAAGTGCCAAGAATCTTGCATCTTAAATATTTTTTAATTTAATAGGCCTCTGCAAAAATATAATTAAATAGTTTTATTTGAAGAAATCCAGAACAAGATCTGAAATAATCATCAAATTTTTGCAGGGTATTTGTAATTAAATCAGAAATTTTCCATTTTATTACAAAGATTTGCCCATCATAAAGTTTTTATTAATTTCAAATCAAAAGAAATTTAATTTCAAACGTTGTAACATGCGATGTAGCTTTTGCTTTATATAATCTGTCTTGTGAATTGGAATATCTTCTTCTGCAAGAGCGAATCCAAGCACGATATCTCCGAATGAACAGCTGCGGATATGCATATGTATGTGTGTTTCTTTCGGAAGACAAGGGTGCCGCTCGCGCGAGGAAGCAGAAAATTTCCGATTTTGGGCGACACGTCGTTGGCGTCGTCGACAGAAATGATGGAAGGGCCCTCGTCTCGCTGATTGCGCCCAAGACCGGTGTCAAGCGTGCTGCCAAAATCAATCATTGCCGCGTGAAAAAGGTGGGCGCCCCCGTTGTTTCGTCATTGTTAAAAAAATAAATGCACCTCTCTGTCGGTCTTTTTGCGCCGCCGGCCGGAAAGAATGTTGAATCAGCCTCGGCCCGAGTCTTTATCGATTGTTTGCTTGACGGCGGGCGCAATGCTGCGGTACAAACACTGGCAGACAGGACCTTTTATTTCGCCTTTGTGGATCTGCTTCATTATTCTTGTTGCCCTCAACAGTTAGGCTCTCGCGTGTGCCGCGGCCATTTATAACAATCGGATTATCCAAATATCACCGGCCGATTTATTTTGTTTCCCCCCAATCATGGACGAATAAATAAGAAAAATAGAGAGATGCCGCGTGCGTTAGCCGCGATATTTATGGCCGACGTATGGAGCTGGAATTGAAACAGATTTATCATCTTGCTTTCTCTCGCAGGGAGAAAGATGAATGGTCCGCGAGTAAAGACTAAAGACAGCAGTCTGGCGCGGGCAAAAAGGGAAATCGTCTCTTGAGCGGCACACACTGGGCTGCGTGGGTTTACTTTTACTTCTTAAAAATAGTTTTATAACATGCACAGAATAAATAAATTTTTTTCAACGATTGAATGTAAGAAATGCATTTATAATAATTTAGGCAAATAAACAGCAATAATAATAATTAATAATATATTTCAAAATAATTATACTTTTCAGTAGCTCAGCTCTTTATGACTTCTGCTATTCATCAAAATTAAAGAAATAAACAAATAAAACCGCAATCAATAAATAAAGTATTTGAATTCAAAATTAACGAGTCCTTATTGACATTTTCAAATCAAGTCTTTACAACAATGGTGATTAAAATTTCCAATTGTCTTTCATCAATCGAAAGAATCTGTTTATATTATTGTAAGGACTTGATTTGACTTTGTCAATCAGAAGTCCTTAAAACTCGCAGTCACTCGCAGTATATTTATGTAAGCAAGAATAAAAAAATGTTTTTTGTTTTGAATTTATGATTTCCTGGTTCTATTTTTCCTACGGATTATTCCCAGTTTCGGGAGCAACCTTTTTCTTGCTAAACCAGCCTCTCTTGGTCTTCTTTGCAGCCCTGACTGGCAGAGCAGCTGGTGCTCCTGACTTTTCTTGCGGCTTCAAGTTGCAGTAGATGCTCTCTTCCGAATTCAGTTTTCGCCTGACGAGTTTCTCTCTGATGGCTTCAAACTCGGCTAACCTTTCCATTTCCACCTTGCGGAGCAGCTCCTTTTCAGAGATCATGAGCTGCTCAGTTTTGGTCCTCGTCTTGGCGATCTCCTGCGACACCTGGGTCTCCAGCTGATGGAGCGCGGACAACTCGTACTCCGCTTCTTTTGCGCCATCCTTCATCCTGACCACCTCTTCCTTCAGAGTGCTCAGGTAGCTTTCCAACTGAGTTTTCTCTGCAGTCATTTGCTTCTCCTGCTCTTGCATGGTGCGAATTTCTTGAGAGAGACGCTTCAAATTAGTGGCCATCAGTGCTTTGCTAGTCTTGTCTTTGTTCTCTTTGCGCTTCATTTCCTCAAACTGCTTAAGAAGTTCCTTTTCCTCCTCCCTCATCTTCTCAACACTCTTGCTGACCTCGGTCACTTTGAGCCGTAGTTTCTTCAAGTCGTCACTCTTTCTACTGAACATTCCTCGCAAATCGGTCAACTAAAAAATTTTAAAATATATAATTTTTGTCCAAAATAATAAGTCACTATAGAAATGCGAGAGAAATTTATAATTAAACTTAAAATATTTGTTTAAATAAACTAATTAGTTAAATTTACCTTGTTGTCCATGTTCTTATTTTCAGCCACTAGCCTCTCTTCCGATTTTTCCATCTCACTATTCTGCCTCCGTAGATCCGCACGACGCTTCTCAATCGCCCGCAAGCCATTTTTCGCCTCTTTCAAATCCTTCTCCATATTCTTGTATTGTGCGTCCAATCTGTTGGCGTCCTCGGCACTGATTCGCACGTCCTCTTCAAGACGCCTCTTGGCCGTGGTGGCTTCCTCCACCAGTCCCTCCAGTTCCAAGCTGCTGAATTTGCAGTCTTCCAAGATGGAAGTTTGCTCGCTCACCTTGGTTTTAAGTTCTATCAGCTCCGTGGTCAACTTGCTCACTTCCTCTTGCTTCTGAAGCACCTTTTTCTGAAGACTCTCGACTTGGCTCGCACACGACTTCTGCGTGCCCTCCAGCTCGCTCTTGGTTTTCATTTGGTGCTCGACTTCCACCTTGAGCTTCTGCGACTCCTCTCTCAGAGACTGCAGCTGCTGCTTGCTGGAGGAAACTTCTTTTTCCAATTTGACCATTTCCTTCTGAAACTTCGTCAGTTTCTCCTGCATTTCACTTTTGTTGCGCAGCTTCTCGTCCATTTTGCACTCAGCGTTTTTCAGTTCGGACAGTCTGATCTGCTTTTGCCGTAGGCTCTCCTTGCACTCCTTGATGCTGCGATTCAATTCATCCAAGTCGGCAAGCACCTTTGTCCTGTACTCTTCAAGAGCCTTGCTCTCGCCCTTTTCCTTGCTGACCTCTTGGTTCAGCTTGGCGTTGGTTTCCCTCAGTTTGCCGACGTCACTCTTCAGCTGCCTGCAGAAGCCCTCAAAGTTGCACTTCTCGTTGGCCAGGACCATTTTCTTCGACCTGAGCTGGTTGATCTCGGCCTCGATCGAGTTCAAATGGGCAGCAATGTCGATGGACCTACCCGCCGGCTGTCTTTGCTTGGCCTCGGTGGGTCGCCTGTGGGTCGCCGATGGCATCCGAGGAGACGACTTTCCGTCGAGTGCCATTTGGGTCAGAATCTTTCTGTGGTCGTCGCAAACCGATTTCATGTCTCCCAATTTTGATGTACGCTCCAAAACAACCTTGTCGTTCACTTTGATCACTTTCTTGTGAATCAGGCCGTCCATTACACGCAAATGTTTTAAAGAACTTTCGGTTGGTGATAAAAATCGCTGCATTCAAATTTCAACAATGGCCACATCTGCAACAAGAAGAAATAGAAAACAACTCTAATTTTTGTTTTTTCCATTGTTGTAACTTTTTCAACAAGAAAAAATGTGGAAAAGATATTTACTACCATCAATTTATACGACTTCGAATTATTAAAAAAAAAGCACAGATTATTTTAAAAGTAAATGTAAATTATTTATAAAACAAAACAACGATATTATTTTGAATTATTTACTAGAGAAAAAGTAAAATTACGTGACACTAGTCGGTTTAAAATTAAAATTTCTTTCAAAATAATTAAATAGTCATGAATTCATCATAATTATGCATATCATATTATTTTATTTTATTTAATGCATTTTGAATTTCACTTGATTTCAATGAGTTAATACAGAATCAGGAAAAACTTTGTCAGATGAGTTTTTATTTAAACTAAAAATATTTATACAAAATACTTTTTTGTACCCTCCATAAAAATTCAATGAACATAAAAATTGCCAATTTCCAATTAAGCAAATAGAAATAATTTTGATTTGATTTACATTGTAATTTGTGATGGAGAATGAGTAAAAATGACATACATTATTATAATTTTGCGTAATTTAAAAAGCTGGAAGTTTGATGAAATGCACAGTAGATCAGATACGACTCTTCACTGGTTCCAAACTCTGTTAATAAACAATCAGAATTCAAAATCCATGCTATTTTAGTCATTCGTTATTGCAAATTGATTGCTGAGGGGGCGTAGACACTCGTTAATTCATTGAGCAAGTCTACGGCTTTGCCAATTACCCGCGCCAACTCGTTTGCAAACACCACAATTGCAGCAGCCATAAATTACCCGGCGCACGCCGTTTCCATCGTAGAGAGCTTTAGAAAATGTTTGCTTAGCATTTCACGCTTGATTGACTCAAATTCCCGTTAATTGGTTGACTGCTTTTGATAAATCAAGCTGCGCCACTGGGTTTTCTCTTGCGCACACAATGGCACATCTCCTTTATGGCGTAATTACCGTTTGTTGATGTTTTGGCTCCGGCCCACGGGCACACGCACGCGTCCAATCATTATTTTCCTGTGCGCCAAATACATATAAGGTGCTTGCCGACCGACCGAACGGCCGGCCAGATCGATTCAATACCGGACGGCGCCGGCAGGTGTTTCCATTCTCACCCCATTCAAGATGACGAGCGGCCGGATTACGTTTCACGAGAGGCGACAAGAGATCGCCTTGCTGGGGAAAAACGGCCAGAAAGTATCCTCGAAATCCGTCCAGCTCGGCAGTAAAGCTCAAGCTGGGATTTTTCGCACAAACTTTTGCAAAACCAACAATCTCAATATTCTAGAGCATAAACGAGACGGCCTAACGCATGTAGACTCTCAACACGTGACTTCTTTGCAAAAAAAAAGTAGAAAAGTGGCGTGAAGTGGATTTCAGGCAAACTTTCGCTGCAAAGGAGACGATGAGCAGCCGAAAAGTTTTAATGGTTTTCAGAGAGCGAGGCCTGTGTGTCATTAGTCGGCAAAATCTACTCAATCAAATGTGTGCCTGGCAGGTCCGTTTTTCAATAATTGTGTCCTGCTCACCGTTGAGTCGCCATTTGCGACGCCACACTTTTGGACCGCGTAAACCACTGCCGCAACGAGGTGAAGACGGGTTCTTTAAAGGAAGACCCGTGGTGATTGGGATTTAGATGTGTTCCAGATTAAAAAGCTGCTGGTGGGTGGGCGCCGGCGAGGTGATTCGGGCGGCGGAACGTGACAGAATCCAGCGGATTACAAACCCTGATAAGCGGAAAGAGAGTGTGGAGGGCCGCTGCTCTTGGCGTAAATCTTGACAAATACAGCCATCTGATAGCGTCCAGTTTTAAAAAGCTGCCGAGCTGACGCTGCTTCGGTGGCTTTGGCATTGATTAAGTGCAACTTCGATTCGCACTGAAATCCTTCTAATGGCTCCTTTTGAAAGCAGGAAGAAGGAGTTTGAACAAATAAAGCCTTTTTTAAATTACATTTCGCTATCCGGTAAGGACCGAATTTCCGTTTCCATTTTCGTCATTCTCTAAATAAGCTCGGCTGGCGAGAAGCTACTCCTCCCATCTTAAGAGCGTTCTGAGAAGAAAATTGGATCGCCGGCTCATTTTCCTCTCGTGCTCAATTTCTCATTAGAGGGCAATAAAAAAGTGCCTCCGTCTTTCTTATTTACTCCGCACTTGGAATTCATTTCTTGTCCTCGCGCCTGATAAGCATTCAATCCGCGGCGTCCGCCCAAAGTTGTTCCAGCTGAAACAACGCGCGAATAATAACGACAGAAAACCGTGTATAATAATCCCGGCTGAAAGGTGGAGTTTAATGAGACAAGCGAGTGCAGTCATCGCCAATCATTAATCACAGTGTCAGACAATGCCGCCGGAGATGCGCCGTCGACTGACTTAACACGGCGATGATTATTTAAATCCATCCTCGCAAATTTACAAAGCCGCCACTAATTAATTAGAGTGTGCGGAATCAAGTGATTGATATACATGTTGAGCAGCTTTCCCGCGTTTGTGAGTTTTAATTACACCGCAGAGTATTTTTCTTTCCTGCTCGAGTGCCGGCATCCAAGCGTGAAGGCAAAAAGCAGCGCCTTCATCCATCATGGGCAGCCCGTTTTAAATTATCACCAGAGTAATAAAGCAAGAAAACATTTTTTCTCTCTCCCCTCTTGTAATTTTCCTTCGGCTCTTAGCAAGTTTTATGTGCCTTGGTTTTTTGCCATCGGATATAAGCGACGCATAAAATTCAGGAAAATCGCTTACATCATATTACAGCGACCTCGCGGTGTTTTTGACTAACAATCCAATTTTAGCGTCGGCATAGTAAAAATAAAAGTTCATAGCATGAATACTGGTATAATAAAAAATAAAAACTGTCTTAACCTGCTTCTAAGTGGTTAAGCACACACACCAAGCGAGAGCGACTTCCTTTGCTTTGCATATTCGAAACAAAGGAGAGCTCCCTGCCTCTTTTAATTTGCAAAGAGGGATTTTAAATATTGAAGTCGCTCGTGCGCTCTGGCATGTCACCCCTTTGCTAAACGCCGACCGCTTTGTTATTTCCTCTCTCTCTCCGTTCTGCTCTTCTGGCACAGAACGAATAATAATGGGGAGGAGCGCGCAACTTTGTCTGCCTTACCGAATGGAAATTAAATTTGATCGGTGGATGGAAAAGTTCTGTAGGTCTTGCCAATTCATTTACGCATATTCAATCAGCCAGCTTTTCTGCAAAACTTTCCTTCCCCACCTCCTTGCTGGCAAACAAATTTATGCAGTTTTAACCCACTCGGGGTGAAAATCGTGCTTTTAAAAAAATCATTATCTTCAAGCTGGTGTTGAAGGCTCGGTTGCATTCACGGAACGGAGCGCAGGTGGTCAGGCACCGGCGAAGCGTGCATAATTATCATTTTTTTTTTTTTTTTGCTTGGTAAACTTCTCCCGCTGGGCACGCGGAAATAGAATTCTGGCTGCACAAAAAAAAAAGGTAGCGTTATAGGTTGCCTTATGCTGCGGTTGATATTAAAGCATTTTTACTCCCCGAGGGATAATTTTTTATGACGAAATAAACACAAAAAAATCTGTTGGAAAATAAGGTTTGACGTAATAAAAAAAATTCATTAAAATTTCAAAAACTTAAAAAGTAGTGGCCATTTTTTCCGAAAACTCATTTTATTGAAACAAAATGCTTTTTCAATAATTGAATATAAACACATTTCTACAATGAGGGAAAATGAACAACAATATTAACTATATAGATAATCATTGAAAACAATTAATTGTAAACTTTTATTAATTTTTTTTGGTGGCCCGTTTATACCAATTTAAGATTTTTCAAAAATCCACATTGGGGTACACAGAGATTCCTTTTTTCCTTTTTGAAATGCCAGGAGTGTCACATTTTACAAATTCAGAGTAAATTTTGCAATTTAGTATCAAATCAAACAAACAGCCGATTTGTTTGTTTGGGAGATTTTGATTTTACTTTTACAGTGAGAAACTTTTGGCTTCCTCGGATAAACTAATCAATCCTCACAACACACATTCTCGCAGTTAACAAATTTACGAGTTGATAGGTGTGCTACCAGAAATTGGCAATGCTGTAAACTCTCCAATTCTCTCTGATCCATTTTGATTTTACTTCAAATTTCATCTGAAGCCTGAAACGGGTTTTGTCAAAATATGATAAAAAAAAATCTAGCCGTAAAAGAGATGACACACAATAAAACTTTTATTGGCCACTTTCGTTCAGCAGCAAAAATAGAGAGCGGGTGACAGCTTAAACCGCGAACGAACGGTCAGTGTGATTCATGCGTGCCAAGGGACGAATAAGTTTAATATATGCCGTTAATCTGCGCGCCCGTTAATTGTGTGGGTATCAATCACGGCGGGTGTGTGTCACTGTATGTAGTTTTCGCGCAAATGTGCAAATCGCGAGAAGAGCGGCAGAGCGGGGCAGTGGACGCGCGCGACCGTCGAGTGTGAACAAGAGACAAATTAGAGCGGAACGAACACAACGGGATTACACGTACCGACGTCGTGTGTTTGTAATGAGCTAGGGCTGCTTGGTGAAGGGACGGCGAAAAAGGCGGCCCAATCAATATGCGCCGTAATTTGCATATTTTGTTTGCAAGAGGAAAACGCGCGCTTGTTTTAGCAGCAGGCTAACTAGGCGTGCGCCCAGGCGGAAAGGGTTGATTTGAATAAATGCTCACTGGCTTGGCAAGTTTATTAAAAGCACGTCTGCAGATATTGCCTTTGACTGACGCAGAAAAATTTAATTGGATCTTGTAAATAAGCCATGGCTTTGCGTTCGCCTTGGAAAAGAAAAGGGGTTTTCTTGTGGTTCTTGTTTCAATGCAAATTTTCAATCAATGGGTTGGGATTTGGACAGTTTCAACCGATTGATTTTGACACGAGAAGCAAACCTGATTAAACTTTCACAAATTTATTTTAAAAGTCTCATACACATACGATTATTTCATGAAAAAGAATCATATTTGTTAAGAATTTAAATTTTTTTCATTTCATTTTATTTTATTGCTAATTTGTTAGTGTGAGTGTTTTTTGCATTTTTTTTTTTTTAAATGAAAACTTGTGTCGTGTTTGCGTTGTTAAGTTTATTCCAGTTTCCCCTTTAATTTATCAAAAGAAATTGAACGTAGACGAGCTTGAAAACGAATGCTCAGAAAACGAATAAAAATGCAAGAATTTCAACTTAACTTGATTCTTTCCAAAACACATTAGGATGTGTTTCCATAAACTAATTTTTCCATTTAAAACGTTAACCTGAAAACAAAAGGCAACACACTGACTCAGTTTCTGAATCCACATTTTTAATAGTTTGGTTGCAAATTGGTATTTATAGAATTATCATTATGGGAAATGGGAAACTTTCCCCATGCATGAATTTATGAAAAGCTTTTATTATATCCTTTATATTATTTATTGTTCAACCGAATGACCAAAATATTTCCCTGTCCTAGTAAAAATTTTATTTTCCCTGTGATGTCGCGAATTTTTCCCAACAAAAGCGGCTCCGGTTCTATATTGAAAAGCGCGGGCTCTTTTTTATTGCCTTTGTCGGGGCGGTTTCAATTACAGCCCGGCATTATTGCTCTCTTAAAAGGCAGCGATCAATCAATCAGGCAGGCAGTCGATAGATATGGCGCAACAACAACCGCCCTAATAACGCGCTCGCTAAGCATTTTAGCCCGCAGGGCATAAAAAAACAGACCCGCGCGTTCGCTCACTCGTGAAGTGCACACAGAACTGCAGATTAAAGTCGTCACGTCCATGTACAAGACGAATATTAAAATGGAGGGTTGTAAAAAATTCATAAAGCACAACAGCAGATGTTGGGCCGGGCATAGCAACTCGAGAAACTTTTCGCTCCAAGATGTGACGATAAAACACGGAGAAAGAGCGCGGCACCGCCAGTGATAAATACATTAGAGAGGGCGAGAAATTGAACAGCAGCAGTCGCTCACCCACTTCGCCGATGCGAGAAAAGTTGCCGCGCCCACGACGAAAAATGGATTTGTTCTTTTCCTGCTGCCGGCGAAATCTCATCACTAACGGAGCGTTCATTCGAAATGCAGGGCGTTTTTTTCTTTCCAACTCGCATGTGTGTTTTTTTAAAGTGTATCTACGTCATTTTTGGCCTCTGATATAACTGGAGCTTGAATTCAAATTAGCTGTATAATAAATAGAATAAATAATTAATTTCCAAACTAAAATTGAAAATGATATATAATATGTATGCTCCCGGAAAGTTTTTTACTGAATTAATTTCTTTTTCTACAGCAGTGACAAAAATAATAATAGGCGAAGCAAACAGCTTTTGTGGTAGAAAAATTAAATAATCGAAAGATCCAGTTTGACCATAAAAATGCCATAAATTATTGTTCTATCTGTTTACAGCGTCTTGGTACGTACAACTTAAAGAGAGAAAAAGAATTAATCGTTATCCTTCCTGGACAAATCTTTCTGTAGACGACGCTTTTAACAGACATTTTTAGAGCTTGGCTTGGAAATCCATTTAAAAGTTGAAGGCGGTGGTACTAAGCCCGTTTTGAATGCTTTTCCAAACGAAAGAAATCGCATCTAGCGTGTTTTTCTCTTGTCTGCACCGAGATGAATGGTTTCACGTTTCTGATCTCGCGAAGGAAAAAGCAAGATGTTGAAAAGCACTTCTCTGTAAATACCGAAGCTGACTGCTCACAAAACAAAAAGTAAGCTTTTTTGTAAGGGGATTTCGATTTCGTCTGTTATTCCGACCGAAACCAAGGTCAATTATTGTTTCCATAAAGCTCCAAAGCAGCTCCAAAGATGTCTCAGACGTCATCGTAATCGCCTCAGTGTATTCGCTCCATTGACTCCGTTGCTAGCAAATATCACACAATTGATGTGCGCAGGGGACATTTTTCACGAGGAGAGATAAGGCATAAAAACGCCATGAGCGAGGGCCATAAATAAGCATTCTTTTGAACTCATTCCAAAAATCGGCATCTACAGAGTTTAGAGCCAAAAGAGGAATTTTTAGGGCGTTGCACCTGCGAAACTGTAATTTAAACTCGAAAGCCTCGCTTTAATACGAAGCGGCACTTAGCGATGACAAATGGCGTGCCTGGGATATTAATGAATTGTTCTGGGTCAATTAAATCCCGGTTCTTGCTGCACGAAATAATGGAAATGTACAAGTGGAAAGACGCGCCCGCGCGTTGAGACAAATGACGAAGCAGTTCAATAGGGACGAGTGAGTGATATCTGCAGGCTGAGTGGTGCGAGCGTACGCCTTTCCCAGGAGGCCCACTTAGAGCTCTCTGCGTGCAAACTCTCCGGTCTTTGACATTAGACGCCGCAGAAATTATGCATTCCACTCTAAGCAGAATTAATCAAATCTAACGTAAAACAAAATTTTTCGTTTACAAAATTTAAAATCATACGATAAATGTAAGAAAATAATAAATCATATGAATAAATTGTTTTTCTGAACAACAAAACAGTAATGCTACCACATAAAATTAAGAAAAATAATTTAAAACATTGAACTTTGTAGTAGAATTTCACGATCGAGGGTTGATTCATGGTTATTTGAATTTAAAGTCAGCTTTTCCTTGATAGGTTTTTTGAATTGTATATTGTTCCAATAACTCACAAAACCCATCGAGAAAAAGCCAATTTAAATTTCTAATCACCAATTAACTTTGTGTTTTGTGTTCTATATTTATTTTTCTCTTTTATTCTAACAATAAGCATAAGAAATTGAAAAATAAAGATAAAAGTGTGTCAAGCATACCACTACCATCAGAATTGCATCTTAAGACGCTTTAAATCAGCAAAGTTTTGAACCGCAAAGCTGTCATCGCGGACCCTCTTGCACAAAATACAAAAGTAGAGATCGCCTTTGCCACAAGAGCATTACACGGTTTTGCTCTCAGAAACGGTGCGCGCATAGTTCTAAAGACATAACTTTTATTTAGTCGACACATTCCTCAAATGACTCCACTGCGAAATTTAATTTCCACCGCAGCCATGGAGGAAAGTGCGACGATTTTCAAGCAGAAGACGCTCTGCGGTTTGAAATTGGAGGCGTCGTTATTTGCTCTTATCGGCATATCTGATTTGGGGAGCGATCTCAAACGTAGATTGGAGAGAACCAGCAACTTAATTGAAACCTGGCGGTATTTTATGGCTTGAAACGCTGCGAAGCGTGCGAGTCGCACCAGACCGTTTTAGAGTTAAGCAAGGCGTGAAGATTGCGAACTGCAAAAGCAGGGATGGAAATCAACTCTTGGCACGCGGCTAGGTAGGTAAACAAAAGTGCAGTCGGTTGGGTGATGGCACCGCTCCAACCGTTGGAAGAAAGTGCGAGATGCCAATCACATGACCCTGATCGCAAAACAAAAAAGGGTCAAATGCCACTAAGGGGGTAGTTAGTGTCACTAGGCATTTATCATCCCTGTGTGTAGCGAAATCTGCGAGGTGTGTGTTTGTTTGGTGGTGTGACGTGGCTGATCGCCTCTGGCACGTAGCGGCTTGATTAAAACGGAGCCTATCTTTGAACTGTCTCTGGAGGCGCGTGAAATTAACCAAGGACTCGTGCTATGTCTATTTATAAGCAGCATTAAAGGAAATTGAATTCCGGTTTCCGACCGAAAAGGTACAAAGTCGGATTTTCCTTTTTTTATCCCAAAATCCTTCCTTCCCGGCTGCAGCATATCGATTTTGTAATCAACAATGCATTACTCCCTCATCAAAACATGTTCTTTCCGCTTTTTTTACGCGGCAACCCGCATTCTTTCCGACCATAAAAATTCACCGCCAAACTTTTGTAGAGTTTCCTAAATTACGATTTGGTCCAGCGCGCTTAATATAACACTGGTTGGTCAACACGCGTCAATATAAATTTGACAGAACTCCGGGGAAATCACGTTATGCAACAGGGTGGACACTCCGGTCGTGCGGGTTGCCTATTACGAATAATTGAAGGCTGACGAATATTGGTGCAGAATTGTTTGCAGTACTAGACAAAAAAATGCACCAATTTGCGAGCGGCACAAAAAAAAATCCAACGCATTCACACGTGAAAAACCAAACAATCTGCTTGGAGCATCACGGCATCAGCGAGGGCTGCGAACTGAATACAGAGAATACAAAAACGGGGTTGAATCATGGTTAATCCATGCCCGGAGCGTGTTATTTTTTAATTAGAGCACGACAGAGTGACACGTAAACAAGCGAGCGACACACACTCATCACACAGAAACGGCCCCGCATGCAAAAAGGAATATTTAATGAAGGGGTTGTTTTTCCGGGCGTGCGATAAACACCGTAACCGGCAGATTAGTAGCTCTACATGAAATCTGCTCGCGACGCTCTGTACCATTATCGCGCATCGTCCTCGCTTGCACTGCCATAATATGAATTCTTAAGTGAGATGGGAGGAGCGTTAATTAACGGAAAAACAGCTCGTTAGGGAATCGGGTCGGCCGCCAGATAATCTTCCTTTAATTGTCTCAACGGTGATTGATAAAAGTTGGCAAAAAAGCGCGGTGTTTGTTGCCAAGAGTGTTTACTTTTTTTTGAAAATAAACTGCAATGTAATAAAGAGAGCTTATTTATATTTGCGGTCCATAAATCATGGATATGAATAGGTTGAAGCTCTCTGCGCATTTTCTACTGTAAATATTTAAAAAAAAAAAATGGAGAAGCGTTGTTCTTCCAAATTTACCCCGGCCGGCGATAATGATTTATGTAATCGATAAACTCAAAATGTCAATTTCCTGCAGAAATATAGCCCTCCCATACTGCTGCTGAGAAATGGAAGTGGCAATCTTCTTCCCTCTTTTGGCACCAAATCGGACCTATCAATAATTCGCGCCTCCATCAATATCAGCAGAGGCTTGAAAGCCATTTTTCAGAGTGACACTTGAGTTTGCTGAAAGATTCAGGAACCCGGAAAAAATGAATTTCCACCAACGATTTTTACAGATAAATTCAAAAATGTTTCGCTTCAAAATTTTAATAAAAATATTATTAATAATTCTGATTTTACTGATCTCCATTCAATCGTAATTAAATTAAGTATGAATCAGTAAGTACAGTAAAGTTTCCAAATTTCTAGCCGCAAACGGGTCAACTTTTTGTGCAAGTTTTTGCAACAGCACCCGCAGGAAATCTAGGAAGGAGTCTATGCCACTGTTTGCTGTTATGCTAAGCAGCAGCACCGTGCATATATTTCAAAGGGTGCGCGACACTTTTATAACTCAACTCCATTATCGTGCACTAAACAAACCTACAGCATAAAGTGTCGGGGGTGTGTATCTTTTATGTACAGACAGACACACTGCTTTTTAAGAAGATTGAGTCGTGATGTGCCGCTCCCCATAGCAGCCCGAGGGAACCGTTCCGAAATACTAGGCGATGAAATTCGCCGCCTTTCAGGGAACGAAAAAGCTTTCAACCCTTACTCGTTTCTCTTATAAACTTCCAGCTTGAAATTTAAATCAAATGCAAATTATTTCTTCCAGAGGAGAGAAGGGTTATAACGAAAAATAAAATTAATCACAAAAAAAGATATGAATAAATTTTTCTTCTACTTTTAGCTAAAAAATTTCAAGTGGCATCCCTCTTATTTAAAGGGTGTGCATGCGACTAACTGAGTAAAGAAGATTTAGTAGTGCGTCTTGAGTCAGCGAAAAAATTGGCCCTTTAATTTGCGGTTGGTTGACACGTAATTTAAACTGGGGGTTCGTGATCAAGGCAATTTTGGTGGCTGCGATTCCCTGATAAGACTTTCAATGGGCTGATGAAGTTATCGTAAAGAACAGGCTCCATAAAGTTTGTATTTTCATTGGCGTGACGCTCCGAAACGGCTATTACACACAGATAATAATGATAATAAAAAATCCAATTTTTTAGTCAATTCTCACTTACTTTTAATTAATATTTATTTTTGAATGGACAATGTTTAAAAAGAATGGGAAAACACAATTGCAAGTTCTGAAAGGGTTAAAAATTGGAAGTTCACGCTCTCTTGGCCAATGCATTTGAATCAATCTAAAAACTTGTTCTAAAAATATCATATTTTAGTGTGACTGATATTTAGAAAATTGTGTTTGATTTTATTTTATTAGCCAAGATAAAAAAAGAAAAAGAAATAGATTAAAGCAAAAATGAAATTAGTACCATTATTTTTGTAGTTTCCTCTTCATTTTGCTCTTCTCTGTTTAAGAGCTTAAACAAATTTGAAGATGTGAGAAGTGAATTTTGGATTAATCCGATATGTGCCTAGCTGATAGAGGCGTTCACTCTCTCGCACCTGAGGGAGAAATTTGGACCTTTTCGGCCGACCCATCCTTTGTTCGTGCTCATCACGGTGCGTGCACCTTTGCTCGGCGACGCGGTTCACTTTCCGATCCGCATCTCTCTCTCGCTCTCTGCGGGCAAGCGAGTGTGCGGTGGCGGCCGGGAATTAAAAGCCCCAGAGACAGGTTATTTATCAGCGGACGGTGAGGACGTGGCGGTGACTCCTTGACAGCGGCGTTTGCGTGACAGCCGAGGATTAGGCAGGCACCGCACCGGGTCGAGATGGAGTGGAAAGAAAGAAGAAAGGTTGCGCGCGGGATTTGCAGCGACCGAGCAATCGCGGTAATGGCCCGCAGGATCTGCACGGGCGGTGCCCGCTTGAGAAATTCTGACCTGCCGACCTTATCGCAAAACTTGAGGGATTCGATGGAGAAGCAGTAATTTAATTGCACCATCGCGCAGTACAGTCAATTACTGTAAGTGAAGTCGCTGAGGCGCAAAAAATTCTCCCACCGCGGTGACTTCTCTTTACTTATTGAAACTTGCGTGGTCACTCATGTGAACTTGTGCTTTGATGCGGTTGAACCATGATTGGGCCCCAAAGGGACAGAAAAAAATATCAACGCTTCTAACCACTATAATTTTGTCAAGGATGGGTTTCTCTAATTTAATTTCTTCTGACATTTGAATAAAGATAAATGTGTTTAGTCAAGTTTCAAGTTACACATCAGAAATCTTTCTAGCCTGTAATTTTTTACTCTATTTTTTACAATTTTCGATTTTTTTATTTCTTCTTGTTATTAATTCAAATATGAGTCGTTTCCTCTGTAAGATTGGTAATACAAAGTAGTACATTAAAACCTAGTCTAGAAACAGAACTGACGTGTTTCATTCTTCTCTACCGCCTGAGAGCGGCCGTGGCCGCAGAGGCCACCCCAGCGTGCACACTGAAAAGCCCTTTTGGATTTCTACTTCTCTTTCTTTATTAGTGTTAAATTGCAAGGTCAGCAGAAAAATTGTCTGTCGATATAAGACTAGAATTTTGCAATTCACCGAATTTTCTGAACCTTGTTATTATCAAGTGTATCCTGCTGAAATTTTTAAATTCATTTTTTAGATGCAATCTTTGATCTGTATCCGTTTACAAAAAGCAAAGCTGGTGAAAAGAAGAGAATAAGCATTATTTTCCCTGCCCGTTAAAATGGGAGACTAATTTTTAAGTGAAATAAGTTGCAAATGAAGAAGGCGAAATTTCCGCCTCGCTGTTTTCGCCAATAAATTGCGTCAGCGAAAATTTTGCAAAGAACGAGGTAAATTCTGTCGCTAGTTGGCGCAAAGGGAGCTCGCTCTCTTTCTCGCACACACACTGGAGGCGCCTCCATTTTCGCGTGCATTACTCTCTCGAAAGGATTATCCCCTTGATAAAGGAAACCCGGCGCGCCGCTTCAAATTGAGCAAGGCTTAATGAGATTGGACCTGGCTGTAGAGAAGCGAGTGGAGAGGTGCTTGGGCGAAAAGCATGCAGGTGTCAGGTTGGCGAGCGGCTCCTCAATTACTGCAAATAATAAATCAGTCGGGCTGGAATTATAATTCAGGTGGGGTTTCAGATTCTGCACGGCCGCTTGATTTATCTGGCACTGCTGCAGCTCATGAAACACGAGAGGCAATTTGCTCTCTGGCTGGTGTTCGTATGTTCACCTTGGTATACACAAGCATTATTTATAACGGCCGAGATAAGCGGCAGAAAAGAGCAAACGAGCCGACAACTAACACCCTGAGTTTCGGCGGCGCCCTGAAGCAGCAAAACGGGCAGCGCTGGTGACAGATTTATTTGCCCGCGGCCAGACGGAAATGCTTTGGCTTCTCCTTTATAAATCATCCCTGACAATGGGCGCTCGCTTTCTCTCTCAGCTGGACATTTTCGGCTTCATTAAAAGCCCATTCGCGTGCCGCCGGCCGCTTTTTCCGAACCGGTGCTCGCGCAAAAACTGATAATGCCAGTGGTAAATATAGTTGCGCAAAATTAAAAACGCTGCGTTGATAACCGCGGCTATTGCTGTACGGACACGTAGGCGTTGGCTGTAAACACAGTTATTTAGTGAGGGGGGATTCATTTGCAGTATTTGCATACTCGTGAATAGGATGATAATTTCTGAATGAGTGGAAATTCTCAATCGAATTTCAATATTTTACTGAATATAGGACTTTATGAAGGTGTACTTTTACCAACAATTTCCAATTAATACTAATATAATTTAAAATTATTTTTAAAAAAAATTTTTTAGAACTGGTTTTGAGCAACAATTTAAGCATTAATTTAATTTAATTTTAATTATCAATGAATTTTAATAATCAATAGCTTAAAAATACATGAAAAGGTTAAGCACTTTAAAAATAACAATTTTGCTGTTAAGAGTTGGCAATTTTCTAGTAAAAGCTTATGTGATTTTTCTCTCCCATTGTTGTAGTCTTCTTGTCATTATAAGTTTGATTATTTGCATGATGTATCTTGATTTGGGCAGATTGCCTTGTGGTTCACAAGAATAGTTTTAAGCAGATGCTTTAAAGTTTTAAAATTTAAATTGCCATAATTTAGTTTAATGTTGAATCAGATTTTAATTCCAACATACTTTCAATTCTGCGTCTATTTTTGTCACTATCATCATACTATCTTTCTGCAATCGCTGCTTTTCCCTTTAAATTTTAATAGACAAATTTTTTATCTAAGTATAAATTTTTAATTTAATACACACCAAAAATGCTTTCAGCCCAAAATTTTTATTATAATTTAATTGTTATTGCTGCTTATTATGACGCAAAACTCCTCTTGTTATGGCTAATTTTTGGCAATGACTATTAAGCCTGATAAAATTAATTAGTACCGCAGCTTTCAGACAATGTACTTAAAAATGCAATGAAAAATTTAATGATCACACGTATATTGTTAATTTTTGTTGACGGCAGCCTGAAATGCGTGTCCCAAAATCCCATAATAAAATTAATAACCGTCATAATGAAGATTTTATCGATTCATATAGCTCACGGCAGCTGACAATGAGCAGCGTTGTTTAGATGCTCGCATGCGCTTGGCGTAAACGGGAAATAATCGTTTCGGCAAACAAGCCTCCTTTTGGCAAACAGCGCTAAAATAACAACTTGGGAAGACGTACGCGCAATATCGGCAACTTGGCAGAAACTCGGAACATTTTATCGGAAAGCAGCGTCTCGTTTAACGAACTTATCATGGCTTTCCCTCACGAGAAGAAGAAGAGGAGGAGAGTGTCGGCCGAGAGGCAAAACTTTCGCAAACACGCGGCGAGCAAACGACGAAACAATTACCAGCCGTCGAGAAGACGAGTGCGTGTAACTGAATAAGTAGAAAAAGTGAAACTAGAGAGACGCGTATTTAAACATTGCGAATTAAATTGCCTTTTGAACAATGCAGAAATGTGGAGAAGGGGAATGGGAAAAAGGTAAGTGCCACTGCAATTATCCGCGCTGCCCGGAGAAGCGCTCTCGACACCCCTCTCTAAAAAGGCGAAATTGTACAAACTACTATTAGCACTAGCCCCGGGCTGCTCTGGCCGGGATTAAAACAGAATTTTGTCTGCTCCGAGCCCTTCAAATGTAATTACTCGGGCTGTCTCTCTTTCGTCCCGGCCAAAGTGGCTCGTGACTTTTCTCTTTCTCAAATGAGGTGTCTCCTTTTTTTCGCTTTGCAAAATTCACTAATAACACCAGCAGGGAAATTGGACTGAAAAAACGAGCCGCAGAGAAAAAGAAACTCTGCATTTCATGAAGAAAGACCAGCATGCGATGCGTCGGGATCTTATTAGGCGGCGAGTAAATTTCACCAAGATGAAACTTTCTCCGGTGCCTCCGCCTGCGCGAAGAGAGAGGAAAGGAAAATTTGATTAAATGATTACGCGACGGGCGCTCTTCCTCTTTTGCATTTGGGAGGATCAACAAAAATTTCGCCGGAACATTCCATTTTACATTATGATGAAGTAGCACCGTCCCGACGCTTATCTCGCGGGCACTCTTACATATTTAGACTGCGAAGGAAAAATTCTATATAGTATTATGTGCTCTCGTCTTTTATTGCGCGCAATTTTCGCCGTAAATCCAATTCTAAGCAGCTCTCCGCCCGAGAGAATATTATGTATGAAATCCGTATTAAGGGCACCTTTTAAGCACTTCGCCAAAAGACAGGGCGCTAAATTGACACTGCATCAGAGAGGGAAAAAACAGTGTTGGATTTTAATGGGATATAAAATAGCTTTCTGCACGCGCGGTTTGTCATCACAGTCCGAGGCTAATGCGCCTTTGAGGCTGATGGTGCTGCTTGCGTTTGCAGGGTGACCAAAAGAGGAGTTTCTGCCACAGGGCTGCTGACAATACAACCCGCATGTTGGTTGGTGAACCATTTCATGAAACTTTGATGGTAGACGAAGCATAATGTAAAATTAAATTCAAAATATAACGAGCTCTTAAATGGAAAGGAGAGGCAGAAAAAATTGCAAGGTTTGTGTGTTCACCAAAATTTTTTTCATGTTTTCTCTCTAGAAATTTCTCTCTAATTGCATTAAATAACCAACTTTAAAAATTAGAGAAATTGTTATATAATTATATAAATAATATCAGTTTTATTAAATTAATGAATATTTCATCTGTAACTATGAAATGTGAAACTTTATTGACAAGAATGTGAATGACGAATTTCAAAAGTTGTCAATATGTTGATAATTTAGGAGTTTTATGAACACGTTTTTAAATTTAACAATAAA
Source organism: Neocloeon triangulifer (assembly GCF_031216515.1). Taxonomy (NCBI): domain Eukaryota; kingdom Metazoa; phylum Arthropoda; class Insecta; order Ephemeroptera; family Baetidae; genus Neocloeon; species Neocloeon triangulifer. The sequence goes on along the minus strand of NW_026775555.1, from coordinate 840,996 downwards.
ACACTATTCCAGTGTTTGACATAACTCATATAAAAATTAAAAGCGGGACTCTGAAAGTGAGAAATTGTGCCAGCAAATAGGCGTCAGGTGTTATTCTCAATCACGGTGATTAAGTCTGCGCTAAAGCTTGCTGTTGGCGGGGTGGAATAAATTGGCTCTCAGAGTGCGCCAGAGAAGGTTTTATTCCAAGCAGAAAAGTGTGTGTGTGCCTGGCTCAGAAATTATTCTCTCTCACCGCTGCTGCAAGGTGCGAGAATTTGAATTCACCGAGTCATAAAGCGCACGGCGCGCTCTTTTTACGACATTTCAAACATCACACACACACATACATTCTGTTGTGCAAAAGTCGCCGGGGCGCAATAAGCACGCTCGGTGCCAGCTGCCCAGTAATCCGCCATAAAAAGAACCCGTTGATTGAACGGCTCGGACGAATCCTCTCCGTTTTTCATTTGGAGACATCTGCTCCTTGAGAAAATTAATTTCGTTTCGCGGTTTTCCTGCAGATTTCGACTCAAAAATAAATTGCCTTCTCCCAGTCTCGAAGCACACATGCTTCATAATCGATACAAAAGCCATCTTGCCTTCGGTGGACCATTTTTCAAACGACGGAGTGGATTTTCTCCGTGTCTGGTTGGGCGGAAAATCAGCGTTGTTTGATGGTTTTCTCGGATTACACGCTCTCGTTGGCCGCCTAATCCCGGGAAAATTCCTCCATTTCCTCAATTTCCCGAGAGCTGGACGTGTCACCGAGGCCGAAACGCAGCATTTCCATTTAGTATTTCTTGACACATAATACTAGCCGGCTGTCGGCGGTGCACAATGGATCGCTTGCTCCCATCCAACCACAAAGACCCACTGATCCAATAATTACTCTTGCGACGATCAATAACAACAAGAGCTTTTTCCAATAAATTTGAGATATTTGATTGCACTCGGAGCGAGCACTCTCCACCGTATTCAGATCTCAACAAATAAGACGGTGATAAATCACTCCCGGCAGTCCATTACGGACCCACTTCAGCCATTGATTTCAGATTACCGTGCGGAATAAATTTTTCCCAGACGCCAGTAATAACAATAATAGAGCTCACTCTAGATGGATGCGTTATTCGGCCTGCCGCAGACCTCAAAGTTTCCGCTTGTGATAAACGCCCGTATTTTTGTTTCATTTCCTTTTCTTTCTTTCCGTATGCAAAGTAGATCTTCCAGGGCCCTCAATGAATGGGGCCTGAATTGTTCCCCGGAGAGTCGCTGCTCAAATTAAGCGTGCTGCGACTTTTCAGTGGATTCGCACTCTATGCAAATAACTGCGCTTGTGAGCAGTCACAATTTGCCTCTCAGCAGTTAAAATGAGTTATCGCTCTGTAGTTTTGTCACGCGCAGCGGACACGGCAAATCCTCTAAATGTTAACATGGCTAACATTTATTTTTGGACACGTTCAGCGTAGCACCTCTGCGAATTCGGACAAATGTGGGCCTTGTCTCGTTTGCATCACTGCGCGTGTTTTACATGTTCTTTTCCCAAGCCATTTTAAAACTGAAATCTTAATATCGGTAATTATGAAAAATGTGTTAATATTGAATTTGCAATGCGCGTTTATAAGAAGTACGATTAACGGTCAAAGGACACTGAAAACAGAAATTCATCATTTTATTTAATTAATTTTTTTGAATTCAAACGTTTTGTCTGCAAATTTAAGACAGACACACAATCCAAAAAAAAAAACTACAAAAAATTTTCTTCCTAAACTTCGTACATTTATTGTATTTATTTTTAATTATTCAGCTGGAAGTGAAGAGATCGGGCTTTTTCCTTGTTGTAAAAATTGTTTTTATTAAAAAACAAAAACGCTGGATCTTGAATTTGTTAGTTTAAAGATTTTTTTTTTTTAATATGTGGTTTTTCTATTTTGCTGATTTTGCTATTTTTCTGGCTCACAAAAGAGGGTCGCAGACCGCGACCCAAACTGGTAGAGCCGTTTTTTTTTTTCATATGAAAAAAAAATTGCAAAGATTAAAAAGCCCGAGCTCTTCATTTCCATGATCATCTCCCCAATTTCTTCAAACAAAAATATTTATGGACTATTTGTAATTTTATTTTATGTTTTATTTATTTATTATTATTTTATTTATTCATCTCAATTTTTAGATAGACTCATCATATATTCTGCAGATATTCTGTATAAAAAATAGTTATATTATTATTTATTTCTTCTCTATTAATTTACAGTTAAACTTATCACAATTTAAAACAACAGGTTCAATTAGATTCATAAGTAATAATAATAGAAAATGTCAAAAATGTATTTGTCACAATGTATTGACAAATTATGAAGTTATTTGGTGATGTTGGAGATACGGAGTTGAATTATTCACTCCAAAAACCGGCAGTCAATTCCGGGTTTCGAAATCATGCATGCAGCATAAAGGGTCGCCGTGTGTGTTGGTTGCCTTTGTGGCTCCGACGACGCTGAACCCGAGCTCGCCGCTTCGCCTACAAATGCACTCGAAAGAAAGGCAGGGCGGCACACAATAGAATTTGACTGTGACGACACGTGAATTTCAAGCAGCTCCGATGGAACTGCAGTGCGCCGTAATTTGATATTCCCCCTTTGCTTGCACGCGAAAGTCCCGCAGCCATTTTTTAATGGCCACTTTTTGCAAAGTTTGCAAGCACCGTCGCCGACAAAACACACGCCCTGCCTACAACGACAAAGGAGAGGGAACATGCGTATTCTTGGCAAATTCCTTCTGCGAAAACTTGATCACGCATATATACATACATATGTGGGAACGACTGCGTGAGACTGGTGCCAAGTGGAAAAATCAGAGAGTTGAGCATCTCGGCAGTGACGTGGAAAACCTTCAAGAGTGCTGCGAATGGAATAAGGAAAGTAAAAATCCTCTCAGTTGAATTCCAAAGAAGCAGCCCTACGATTTCCAATTAATTTTGAAATTTCCAAAGAGAGGAGAAATTAATTCTTTGTAAGCAAAGGAATTCTGAAAGGGTCGAGATGAGCATTTTATTATTAAATTTGCTAAATGCACTGAAACGAAACCTACCTCTCTCACACAATTTTCCACATTTTCTTCTCTTTTTTCCTTTGGATCAATTTTAACTTAAATCAACAGATAACAATATGTTCTAAAATTACAAAAAAAAAAAAAAAAAAAAAATACTTTACAGATCACATGTGAATTTTTCAAAAGCTAATAAAATTCCTCATTACTTTCTTTTTCTAGCTGCCTTCAAGCACTCCATACCAATTACACTCGCCTTCTTGGAAGTTCAATATTGACCTGATTTTTTTGTATGCCTGTGCTGTGTACGAGGCAACCGTTTGCGCGCGTAGCTAAATCAATTTTCCGCCGTATCTAATTTGCATACAAATTACCCTGTGCCGGTGTAAATATTTCACAGAAAACGGCGCTTTTATTGATACATCCAGGCAGCTCGCTCTGTTTGCTCACGAGCGAATTTCCAAGATTTATTTTCCTCCTATCTTTTGCTCTTCCGGAACGCGCTTTTACATAATTCAATGTTGTATCAACGAATGTACGCTTTTATTTGCAGAATGCACAAGAAGTAAATTTCGCCTCCGGCCAACAAGCAGCCATCGATCGGCGCTTTAATAAGGCTCGTTTTAAAAGTAGCCAATGTTACAGCACACAACCTTGTTGCTATCTTTCATACCGTCGATGCATTACATCGATTGAAATGCGAAGGGGAGCCTCCTGCTGCTATTAACGCCATTGTCAGGCGGATGTAATGCGTCTGCGGGGAACGCTTTTTCTTAATGTACATTTTGAAAGCCCGCCTGGAGGGATTCAATTTATTTTTATCCAACAATTTCAAAAGACCGGAAGAATGAGGTACGCCTAATGGGGCTTTGCGTTATTTCTCGAACAACAAAAAAGCTTTTTGGAACGTGTAATGAATGAAGTATGTTAAGAGAAACGCCAAGGTTGCAATTTATATATTCAATATAATTAATTTCATTTCCCACACGTCGGAAGATGTGTAATATTTGAAATAAATTTGGAGGGAATTAGCAGTGTACTTTATAATATGAAAATATAGATTAATTATATCAACTTTTTGCACATATTCAAAGAACATATATATTTTTGGTTCTGCTGAATACGCATAATTTGAATATTCTGGCACTTTTTACGTCCAACTTTGCGCCGAATTTCTCTGCAAATTTTGCAACGCCGGATCTCGTAAAGCGTCGTAAAGTGAATTCTTCAGCATTTCCGTCCGACCCTATGTGTTACAGAGTCGAAGGGAAATATTTGCTCCAAAAGTTTGCCCAAAAAGTTAAAGAGAGAGAAGCTCCTTATTGCTCAGTCAGTGTCCAAAGCAAAAAACTCTCTGGCTGGCCGGGATGCCATTTCGTTCACACCCTCGTTGCATTTGCAAGGGAAATTTTTCGCTGTGCCATTTTGCGGGAGCGGAAGCGACATAAATTCTGGCATAACACACTGCCGGGTGAACATTATTTCGCTTCCTCTTTCTTGCTCTCTCTCTCTGGCCACAAGATAGTCCAACTTTATGGGTGCGGCATGTAGCAGCGCACGGATGAATGTCTAATCAGACTCGGCGTTGGCCCCCGGGCTCTGCGTCAGAAAATGAACATCGGACCCTCGAAATTACAAAATAATGATCCGTCGGCCCAAATTAAACGGCGTAATGGAGCTGACGGCGGAGTAGTGAGAGGGTCGCTGCCACCCCGATAATTGGGGCTCATCACGTGAAAACACAACACACACTCACGCCAAAACATCATCATTGATTAACATTAGGTAGGGCAAGGTGACCTCTTCGCCTCACCAAACTAATGGAAGCGCTGCTCTTTTTAGAGAACTTTTTCACCCCAGCCGATCGTTTTTTATGCTGATTTTACAAGCGGGCCCACCCGTTCCACGCGCTATTAAAGGAAACGTCGCGTGGAATAATGAGTATTTTTTTTCCGAATTAAAACTAAAAGTATTGTTACGTGATTTGGTACCACCCTAGCGCCGGTGAGCGGCCGCGGAGCAAATTGAAATTGAAAATTGTGAAGTGCGTTTGTGACGTCATAAAAGTTCTGCTGGCAAGCGCAAGAGGGCGTTGACGGCCGGCCACTTGACCATGCTTTGTTTTGTTTTGAGGCAAGCCGAAAGGCGAGAGTGCGTCGCCTGCCGACTTTATTTAGCCAATTGAAGCGAACGAAGCACCGTTATTCATCGGCCGACGAAGCCGAACGTCATTTTGTCAGTCGGCAAAGCATCACGTCTGCCGAGTTTGTCGTGTCCGAGTATTATGCCAAGTCTTCCGCGCGAGCGACGAGATGGAAAAGTATGTACGTTTCGCAAGGAGTTGTTGTGTTTTTCGCATGATGTGTCTCTATATTTTGCACGCACAAGTTGCTCAAACGTAAACCACTAAAATCTGACACGTCAAGCACGACATTAGCCGAATTAAAATGCGTTGGAAATCTTTCTAAATTATTCAGTATGTTCATAGAAAACCATTACATTATTATTTATTTATTTTAATTCTTGGTGAAAGGTGCCCACGATAATTATTAGTTAATTTTCATTCAAACCTGAAGTACATGGTGCATCTCAATTTTGCTTCAATTTTGGGGAGCAACGCTCTTCCTATTTATTTTTTATATATAAAATTTTATCTGCTTTATTCGAAGACTAAAATATGAAATATTTTCAGGTGGCCAAAAGAAAACTTCTGAACCCGAGCCCTGCATATGTTCTCCAGTGGCAGCATTGCGTATGCAGATGATCGTCGACTGTGCTTTGGCAAGAAGACTGAATTTTTGACTGGTGATTGCTTCGGACAGTACATAAAGCAAATTTTTTAACAAACTCTCTTGTGTTTGGAGCTTGACATAATTAAACTTACTAAATTATTTGCAAATTAAAAAGCAATAACAATAAGCTGTTTACAAGCATGAAGTGTATAATAAACAATAACTAATATTAAAATTTCACAGATCTAAGCTGAATAATTTATGTGCTATATCCCTCTTTACAAATATTAATAATATTTGGTATAATTGGCATAATTTTAAAAATTTTAACGCATTGAAATTTTACATTTTTATAAATAAAATTAGAAGTTCAGTTCCTAAGATCATTTATTCGGCATCCAACAAAACTTCATCCAACTCATCCAAGTTATGCATTCTAGACAGCAAATTTCTGCCTTTCTCCTCAACAGTCATTGCCGGAACTTTGCTGATGTTTTGGGGAATGGGTTTTTCATACAATAGTTGCTTCACAGATTTTTCATCATAGTAGAAGGATTCGGGACAGATGACGGCTTCCAGTATGCTCTCTTGTAGTTTTCGTCGCCATGAGTCATCCCTTGTTTTGTACCTTTTCCTTAGGGTTCGATGACCAGTTCTCTTCACAAAGATGTCTTCAAGGGCAATAACTTCTGTTGGGTGCCTGATTTTGAAGTTCTGCTCCAGGCAAGCAAGGGCCCTCCGACAACTCATGCCACGATGGCCAAATGAGCAATACTTCTGATGATACTTCATGCTCTGGTTATTGAGCCTCTCGACAACACCAGTGTGAACAAATTTCGCCGCCAGCTTGATGTCTGAGCAAAATTTTTTGTCCGTCACCAATTTCTCGATAGCCTTCAGTTCCTTCACATGTTTTGCAGGAATTAGCCACTTTTTCTTCCTGCTGGCATCTGCTGAAATGGGGGGATGACGACAAGCTGTAAATTTCTCTCCCTCGAATTCGTGCTGGTTCTGTATGTGGTGCAAAAATGAGGTGAACTCTTCAACCAAAAGATCACCATCGCCGCCAGCATTTCTACAGCTTGCCCAGAAATGATTGACTAAAGACGTTTTCCACTCGATGAGAGCTTTCAATCGACATGTTGTAGTGAAGATTTTCATTAGGCCCTTTCCAAGGTGCCAGACCTAATTGATCAGGAGAATAGATTATGGAACCAATGAATATATTAGGAATTGTTTTTAAACACTTGCATCAAAATACTGGGCAATAACCCCTTTGAAAGGAGGCTTCTGCAACATAGCTCGTATCCCAGAATGTCTGTCAGTACAAATTCCATCTAGGAGATCATGAGGAAACGTTTCGATAATTCTCTCGAGCAGATACTTGCAGGCTTCCTTTTCAAGCTCTCCAGACACTTGCCCTTTTTGGAAAACAACAAAGTCAACGACCTGTAAGAGAAACTTTCTATAATATTGAAAATTAAATTTCATATTATTGTACTTGTTCTGTTGCTGAATCCATTATTATATAAGACACATATTTCGCCGAAAATCCCGGAGAGTCGTACTGACCGTCGCCCAAAAGAATTATCTCCCTGTTGTTGTCGATTAGTTCTGTCACAACCCTCTTTTGCTCGACCATCCACGTCATTTCCACCACAGGGTGGACAGTCTGGTTCAAGTGCCTAAAATATGTGCTTCTGTGGACACATGACAAATCGAGCGCTGTGCAGAAACGTCGGTGGGCCTCAAAATTGATTCCGCTCAGAAAAACTGCTGATGAGACAGCGACGTTCAAAACCGGCTGCAACTCAACCATCCTTTGAAAGAAAAAATGTAAATAATTTTTGGGTAGCAACAAATGTAAAATTTATTTCTTTTCTTTCATATATACATAGAAATATATATATAGGAGCTACACCAAACATAAATCCAAAAAGAAACCCACATAATTGAGCTTTTTATAATATTAATATTACAACAGTATATAAATATGGATAAACATTAATTTTTAACAAATTTATGTAACAACTTGAAAATATTAACAAAATTTAAAAAAATATATATTCAATAAATTTGAAGCAATACAAATAAGATATATATTATTAACAAATATAAAAAAATACAAAAAATAATGATCAGAAAGGTGAGTCTGTGCATTGTGCAAGCTTCAATAAATATCAGTGCAGAACACTAAGGACAAGACACAAGTAATTTTTTGCTTACTTCTGATTCTTCCATTCTATAGAATGTCCCTCTAAGCAGATTGCAGTGACAGTAATCAAAGTTCCAACTTCAACTAACTTTCGATCCTCAACCGGGGCCCCACATCGTTGACAAAATTTGAATAACTCAAGCAAACTGTCCTTTTCAACATAGAAAACAGAGGAATTAGCGCTTGAGTGTGTTTCTTCTTCCTCAGCTTCATCAAATTCAGAATCCGACGATGATTCCAGATCCAAAGCAGCTTCCGGAGGCATAAAAGTTTCATCATCTGTGTCTATTTTTTTAGAAATTTTATTATTGTAATTTTCTAAAATGAAATTCAATCTGCTTTTTACCATCGTTGTAATAATCCGCCTGAGAGGTTTCCTCGTCAGAAGATGATATTTCAGAAGAAGTGTGCTGGTCGGGCAAATTTTCCGTGTCACTGACACTTTCAGCGCATAGCCTGACGGATGGAGGTTCTATAGTGTAAAAACAGAACATATACAACTATCCATAGTAAATATTTGAAGATAATAATTACCATAATAGCTAGACAGGCCTCTTTTTCTCCGAGTAGAAGAAGAGCAGGCTGCTTCAGTTGGGTTGCCATGATTTTCGGAGTCTAGAAAAAAGTATTATTTATATGTTATATTATTTTTATGTCCAGGAAAATAATTTATATTATAAGGTTGCACAGGCTCATTTGCATTAGAGTTCTAAATTTGCAAGGGGCATAAATGCACTTCACTCTTGGGCATTTGAAAACCATGATAATAATTATATTTACCTGTCTGAGTAGCAATAGTCTCCTTTCTCTTCGGAAGATTTACGGAGGGAACTGCATTTTCATGTAGCTGTCGTTTCGAATTTTTGAACAAATCAGGCAGCAGTTTCCTCCTCAAATCAGGGCCCACATCAAATGCATTGGAATCAAAATGGTCCGAGCAGAGGAATGTGTGAACGTTTTCATCATAATCGGCTTCAGTTACTTGCAGAATGACAAGCCACTTCCTGTGTCTGTTTAAAAGTATTTTAAAGTTATTCATATTTTACAAATTATATAAGAAAATTTTTGTCCTTGAAAAATTTATCTATATTATTTGCACTTACTGCTCAGGGTTTTCATCTTTGTTGGGGAACTTATGAAGGCTCCGACCATTCTTCTTGCAACTTCTCTTATTGCATACATAACAACTATATTTTCCCATTACAATTGCACCTGTACATTTCAAAATTTCATTTAAAAACTGAAGTGTAAAATATGTGCAGTAGCAAGCACAAACAAAAAGAGGCCTGACACGCCTCGTGTTTTCTATTTGACCTCTATTCTCTACAGGGCACAGGCGCGCAAAAGCACCATTCTAAAAATTCCAAATATATCATGTGACTACAAAAATAAATTCCAATATCGTTGACAGGGAAACCCACCAGTAGTTGTTGAATAAAAACTCCACTCACAAAAATTGTAAAAAGCGCTCAACAATTCAAGTCTCTTGAAAAGGTTTGATTCATCACTTAGTAATTTTTCTAATTAATAATTAAATTTTATAAAGATGGATGGGCCCAGTTATGAATCGGACTCAAATTCCGAGGGAGACATGCCATCTCAGTTGGACTTCTCCTTAGATTTTGATCCTGTGTACACTGACGAAGAGCTGCAGAAAATTCTGGAAGAAGAAGCTCAGGCTGAGGAGGAAAGGCTTCGTTTGCAGAATCGAGTTGGAAATACACATTGGTGTACTTGCGGAAGCTGCATGGCCATGGCCACTGGGGCCGAATCGCTCTGCTGCAGAGAGATTTCGCTTGTAATGGATAAGAACATTGGAAGTGGATGCATTACAGAAGCAGATGACTTCAACAATGCTGTACTTAGCTTGAATATGATAAAACTTCATAGACATTTTTACGTGTCTAAGATAAAAGATAAGAATGAGAGAGCTCAGTGGCTTGTCGATGACAACAATAATTACCGATTGTTCGGTTACAGGGTTTATATTTTGTGGCTGAATAATTATGAAAAATTAGGTCACAAGGTGAGGAAAGTGATACCTTCCTGTGTTGTTCACTGTATAAGATCAAAGTGGCCATCTGTTGATGGACAGTACACTGGTTTTAGAGAAGCCGACAATGATTAAATGATTGAAAGTTGTATGATCTTCAATTTATTGTACAAATAAATTACTACTGCAACTGAACTTCTAATTTTATTTATAAAAATGTAAAATTTCAATGCGTTAAAATTCTTAAAATTATGCCAATTATACCAAATATTATTAATATTTGTAAAGAGGGATATAGCACATAAATTATTCAGCTTAGATCTGTGAAATTTTAATATTAGTTATTGTTTATTATACACTTCATGCTTGTAAACAGCTTATTGTTATTGCTTTTTAATTTGCAAATAATTTAGTAAGTTTAATTATGTCAAGCTCCAAACACAAGAGAGTTTGTTAAAAAATTTGCTTTATGTACTGTCCGAAGCAATCACCAGTCAAAAATTCAGTCTTCTTGCCAAAGCACAGTCGACGATCATCTGCATACGCAATGCTGCCACTGGAGAACATATGCAGGGCTCGGGTTCAGAAGTTTTCTTTTGGCCACCTGAAAATATTTCATATTTTAGTCTTCGAATAAAGCAGATAAAATTTTATATATAAAAAATAAAAAATAAATAGGAAGAGCGTTGCTCCCCAAAATTGAAGCAAAATTGAGATGCACCATGTACTTCAGGTTTGAATGAAAATTAACTAATAATTATCGTGGGCACCTTTCACCAAGAATTAAAATAAATAAATAATAATGTAATGGTTTTCTATGAACATACTGAATAATTTAGAAAGATTTCCAACGCATTTTAATTCGGCTAATGTCGTGCTTGACGTGTCAGATTTTAGTGGTTTACGTTTGAGCAACTTGTGCGTGCAAAATATAGAGACACATCATGCGAAAAACACAACAACTCCTTGCGAAACGTACATACTTTTCCATCTCGTCGCTCGCGCGGAAGACTTGGCATAATACTCGGACACGACAAACTCGGCAGACGTGATGCTTTGCCGACTGACAAAATGACGTTCGGCTTCGTCGGCCGATGAATAACGGTGCTTCGTTCGCTTCAATTGGCTAAATAAAGTCGGCAGGCGACGCACTCTCGCCTTTCGGCTTGCCTCAAAACAAAACAAAGCATGGTCAAGTGGCCGGCCGTCAACGCCCTCTTGCGCTTGCCAGCAGAACTTTTATGACGTCACAAACGCACTTCACAATTTTCAATTTCAATTTGCTCCGCGGCCGCTCACCGGCGCTAGGGTGGTACCAAATCACGTAACAATACTTTTAGTTTTAATTCGGAAAAAAAATACTCATTATTCCACGCGACGTTTCCTTTAATAATCGATTAAACAACCAGTGGCGGCGTATATATTTTCCTTTAATATACCTGCTGTGATTTCCACCGAATCGTGCGCCCATTTGAGTGCTAATTTAAAACTGCCCCAAACAGCAATCGGTCACGAAAGTAAAGAAATCCTCTGGAAATGCAAAAATATACACGTTAGGTACCTGTTAAAAATAATAATCATGCAACGTTTTGTAAAGGGTGATAAGACTCGGGCTTGGTTTTCTTAGAAGTTTTATTATTTCCCCCTCGAGCGTTTGATCAAACAATCTTGTTTCTTAATCTCGAGAGCACAGAATTAATTTTCACCGCATCGTAAATTGCGATTACAGTGTGCAATTTAATTTGAAGTGCATGCATCCTCTTAACTCTCAAGAGTTAATGAAGTGTTCGCTTCGCCTTGCAATTACTCCGAGACGAGGTGATAATAATTCACTAAGACTGTACGAGAACGTGGCAATAAACGCGAATCAAACTGCAGCGCGCCCCTAATTGCATAATTAGAGCAATCAGAAGTGTTCGCAGGCAGCCGAGAATGGCGGAGACGAATTGGCACAGAAGGGAGAATAAGTCACTCTATGGTGCACACAGATCGATTCGCACTCGGGGTCAATCCGTCTCTGGGACTATATAATTGGCAATTCTTCGCGGTGCAAGTGCATTTTTATTCCGATACGAACCAATTTGGCGCAACAGCAGCGGATATTAATGATTCTCTTTGCGGACAAATTGATTCTGCGGTCGCGTCCAATTATTTTCAATAGAAATATTCTAGGGATAGGGAGGATACGATCCAATTTATTCAGGGTGTTTGCTATGCTTCTGTGACACCCAAAGTGAGTGGTCTAACTAGACCTTATATTTTGATGGCCAAAAGAAGCTTTTCAAAAAGGTGCTCTATAAGAAACAGACGAGAAAATTAAAATTTCCAATCAGATGTCACTCATTGAACGACTAATAATGACATTACATGCTTCATCGGATGACACTTCTTGGACGACAAATTATGACATTAAATGCTTCTATGACACCCAAAGTTTAGGGTCTAACTAGAGCTTCAATTTTGATTGCCAGAAGAACCTTTTCAAAAAGGTGCTCTTTGGGAAACAGACGAGAAACTCAAAATTACCAATATATCGGATGACACTCTTTGAACGACTAATGATGACAATTATTGCTTCTGTGACACGCAAAGTGAGAGGTCTCACTAGACGTTATATTTTGATGGTCAAAAGAAGCTTTTCAAAATGGTGCTCGTTAAGAAACAAACGATAAATTCAAATTTTCCAATCTGATAACACTCTTTGAACGACTAATAATAATAATTGCTTCTGTGACACACAAAGTGAGTGGTTTAACTCGACCTTATATTTTGATGCATCAAAAATATAAATATTTTTATTTGAAATTTATACCGTTATTTTTCTCAAGCAAAAATTAAATGATTGCAGTTGGCTCAGATTACTTCTTGACTTTAAAGGAGAAATTAATATTCTGTTAGCTGATGCTCTTGGTTAATTTGAGACGGCAATGAATTCTAGGGGTAATTCTTTTTCGCAATCTCACTATTTATATTTTCCTTTTCCGGTTTAATTTAATTTTTAATTGACTTTTTGAAATTCGGACTCAATCGGATTAAATTTGATCTGGATAAAAATGGGAACAGTCGAAGCGGTGCGCCTCAGATGGAGCGACGTGGTAACAACGTCCGACCGAATTTTACCAAATCGGTCTTGCGCTCTATCTCTCTCAACCAACTAGGGCTAGGAGAGTCAGTGGCGTTGACGAAAGGAATCTCTTGATGAAAGAAACACTTTGTATTTGATAAAACTCACTCAAAGAGAAGGAGAGAAGCGGGAGGCTTGTTTTATTTTGGCCTTAGTACATTTTACGGATTCATGTTGTCCGTCTAGCTTTGTTTGATTTTAATTGAGTTTAATTGACATTAATTAATTTGAATAAAATAATTACATTAATTATTTTATTGGAATTTACTTTTTGATTTGATTTAATTTTTATTTAAACATTTGTTTGTGAAAGTGACTTTAATTGCTTTTAAATTTAGAATTAAAATTTAATTTATTTTTAATTGAAATTATGGTCTCAAATATCCCGCCGGGAAAGGAAAAAAATTTACGGCAAGGAATTTTTTGTAAAAGAGAAAACTTTTGAGACTAATTAATTGAAATTAAAAGTGTGTGTGTGTGTTCTTCTTAGTTGTCTTCTCTCTTGAAAATTTGGCCAAGTGAAAATCTGAGCAACTTGGCTGAGAATTAACTCGTTCGCGACTGGGCAATTAGAGTTTTACTTTTCAATGGCTTTTGCAACTGGGCAATCAATCTGACTGCTTACAACTTGGTAAGTCAGTCCGGAGTATTGTCAACTTGGACAATTTGGCGCTGCTACCTGGCAGCTTTTTCAGGAACAAAATTAAAATTTTTCTTTGTCGACAAGGACAGAAAGTTTTTGTCGCGACTTGGGCGACTAAGATGATCTTGAAAATTGAATATTTGGCCAACTAGGGACAATTTGTTTTCCGCGACTTTTGGCAGAATTGTGGCAAAATTAAAAGTTCATTCCTCTTGGGATTTGTCTGTACTCAACATTCACACGCGTCGGCGTTTGGGGTTGCTGGTCACGCTGGTGGCTGGGCTTGACGGAGTTGATGAGCTGTCGGAGTCTGAGCTGGATGAGGAGTCCGAAGAGCTTGAGGAACTGGAAGACTTTGGGGTCGCGCTTGGGGCTGCGACTACTTCAGTGGGAGGCGTGGGTGTTTCTGGTTCACCTTCAGGAAGGGCAATTCCTCGATCTGAGGTTGTTGTTTGCTGGCTTATGTGGACAAGACTTTCGTGCAGCAAGGGAGGGAGGTCATCAATGGAGGACACTCGGAGGGCATAGAATGGTTCCTTTTGCTCTTGTTGGCGACGCGAGTTTGACTGGAGGCGCAACTGAAGTTTTTTAGTTCCCAAATCATGGTAATGGTGAATGATTTCCCTCTTTCGGCGGAGGATTTCTTGGAACTTTTTCACCTGGCTGCCCATTTGTCTCCTATAATTCCTTCTGTCGCTGCTGCTGAGCGCGTTGTAAACGTCTGGATGCAAGGCGAAAACGCGCGTGCCACATGAGTCGATGACCGTCGTCGGGAAAGGCAGGCGAGTGGTGGTGCGCTGATTTGCGTTTGGACGGCGTGGGTTGCGTCCACCTTGGCGGCCCTGACGATGGTGATGCGACGTGGAGGCTGCATTTTGGGGATGCGCCCGATGTGTGCGATTGTTTGGTGGCAATTGGCGGTCTCTGTCGGCCTGGTCGTTGCCATCAATGAGAGGTGTGTTGTAAGTGTTTGTGGCTTGTACGGCTGGACGCCGCGGGATGCGGAAGGTCGAGCGTGAGCTTGAAGGGAAGTTTTCCATCTGGAGAATGAATATGTTGGTATGGGGTTGTGTGAGAAATTCGGAGAACTTACTTTTAATTGTTGCGATTGGCAGAAGGCGAGATGAAAAGTGTGCGGCTTTTTGTTTATTTTTGCCGGCCATGTGACTGTGACAAACAGTGGTGCCAACTGAATTGTGCATCACTGACACCAATCGGGTTTTTCATGATATAAGCGAATTTGACTAACGTGCCGCCGGCCGGCCGCCTCTCCAGTGAGGGTTTCGAGGTCAACTGTGTTCCTTCCGAAGAGGGATGAAATTCGGAACGGACCTTCAAATTTGGGTGATAGCGACGCGGCTACACCCTTTTCTTTGTTGGAGAGAATATTGGTTTTGCGGAGCACCATTTGACCGGGGAGAAACTCATGTTCGCGCGCGGCTAAGTTGAACTTTCTCGCATATTGCTCTTTCCTGTGAGCAATATTCTCAATGGCAACGTCATTTGCCTTTTTTAATCGCTCGATCATTTTTCTCACATTGTCGTCATAATTTTCTGGCTCTAATTTTTCACTGTGGAAAATTGGATTTTTAATTTCTCGGTGTAGCATGAGGAAATTAGGCGTGAAACCAGTTGTGTCATTCGGCGTACTGCGGATTGCATACGTGATTGCAGCAAGATCCAAATCCCATTTGCGTTGGTTGTTGGCCGCGTACGTTTTGATTTTTTGTTTCACGTCCTTAATTCGGCGCTCAGCTGGATTTTGCCTTGGCATGTAAGGAGAAATTTTAATGTCTTTGATGTTGTACATTTTAATAGCATTTTTCCAGTGTTTTGAGGTGAAAATTGTGTGGTTATCAGACTTGATTTCTTCAGGCCAGCCTAATCGGAAAAACATTGCAACTAGTCTGTCGATGGCAACTTTGCTCGTTAGCTTTCGGCAAGGGAAACATTCAACCCAGCGGCTGAATTCATCACTGGCGAGGAGGCAAAATTCATTCCCAGACGATGATCTTGGAAGTGGTCCGATTCCATCAACATTTACACATTGCATTGTGTACTCCTCGTTCTTGGCGCTGTAAAGTCCGAATTGTTTTCTGTTGTTTGGCTTAATTGTTTGGCACT
Source organism: Neocloeon triangulifer (assembly GCF_031216515.1). Lineage (NCBI taxonomy): Eukaryota > Metazoa > Arthropoda > Insecta > Ephemeroptera > Baetidae > Neocloeon > Neocloeon triangulifer. The sequence continues at coordinate 825,144 of NW_026775555.1, read as the reverse complement.
CATGACACGCTTTGACATAGTCTTTAATATCATTTCGCATATTTTTCCAAACGAACATTGCAGCAATTTTCATTTGAGTTGCATAAATTCCAGGGTGACCAGATGTGGGTGCGTTATGACAATATTGCAAAACTTTTTCTCTCAAATGATCTGGGAGAACAATTAGATTTTTGCCGCCTGCTGTGTAGCGAATTACTTGGTCTGGGCCGATGGTGTACTTTTGTTTTCGGCCGGCAACAATGTCATTTCGCAATTGAATTAATTCGTCTGATTTATTTTGCTCGGCGTGCCATTCGGCGCCGGTGGCAGGAAATTTTTCCGCATTTTGAAGTTGCGTGAGGAAAATTTTTAGTCTGCGACCCATGTTTATTTCACTGCTGGACGGATTAATTAACGTGCTGGAATATCTGCGTTTGGGCAACTTTTTCTTTTTTGCAGTCGGCCGTGCGCGTTTCGCTGCACTTGGTGTGTCGCGAGCTTTTTTCTCTCTCTTCTTTGCCGCGCGGCCGTGCGGTGCATGCTGATGGTTGATTGATTGATTGACAGGTGGCAGCAGCGTCGCGACTGCATCGGGTGCTGCAGCTTGTTGCTTGTTTACTTTTTCTCGTGTGCGTGCAGTGCGTGTTGATTTTGGTGATTTTTGTGACAATTTCGTGTGCTTTTCATCCAACTTTGGGACGATTTTCGGGCATTTGGGTGTTCCTGGACTTTTCTCTTCAGCGAGGGTTTGGTTTTTCGGTTGACAGCGCTTGCATTCATGTGCATTTTGAGCAGGGTGCGAGTGTTTGTCAAAGGATAAACTGCCCTTGCTTTCGCCGTCGTCGATTGGAATTACTTCCTCGCGGTGAGTTTGTCTGTTTTTCTCGCATTTTATCGGCATTTTAATTCTGCTGAGGCAGTCGGCGGGTGCCATTTGATTTCCTTTGCGATATTTGAAGTCGCAATTCAGTCCAGAAAGGAACATTGCCCATCTCCCTAACCGACCTTGGGGTTTGGGGATTTTCAAAATGTTTTGCAAACACTGATGGTCACAATAAAGGGTAAATTTTGTGTGTTCAATGTAGGGGAGAAATTTGTTTATTGCGTAAACTACGCTCGCGCATTCAAGTTCGCTGGGGCAGTACAATTTTTCGGCGTCAGTTGTTTGTCGACTGATGAACATTACGGGCCGAAAATCGCCGGTGTTTTCGCATTTCTGCGTCAGCATTCCGCCAAAAGCGATTATTGAAGCGTCGGTCCAAACTTGAAACTCTTTATTCATATCGGGCAGGTGAAGTAAACAATTATCTGACGCAACGGCGGCGTTCAGACTTTTGAATGCATTTTGCTGCTCATTTTCCCATTTGAAATCTGCACCTTTTCGCAACAGTTTTGTGAGCGGCGCCGCTGTTGCTTGAAAATCTTTTACAAATTTTCTGTAGAATCCAATTAAACCTAAGTATCTTTGGACTTCTAATTTATTTGTGGGTGCGGGAAAATTCTGAATGCACTCAGTTTTTTCCGACAGGGGAAAAACTTTGTTTTCAGTCACTTTGTGGCCCAAAATTTCAATCTCGGTCTTGCAAAGTTCAAGTTTTTTGGGGTTCACGGTCAAATTAAATTTGCTGAGAAGTTTGAAGAGCTCTCGCAAAATTTTTATGTGCGTTTTCAAGTCGGGTGAAATGCAAATGATGTCGTCAAAAAAGCAAATCACGTTCTCGCAGTTCAGCTCTCGCAGCAACTTTTCAATCAGTTTTTGGAAAAACCATGTTGAACCATTCCATCCGAAGGGCATTCTCTTGAAGTGGAAAATTCCGCGGTGCGAATTAAAGCAAAAGTAGCGGCGGTGCGTGTCTTTGATCGGCACTTGCATGTATGCGTTTGAGAGATCAATTCTTGAAAAATATTTATTTTTTCCCAACTTGGAGAGAATTGTGTCAATTCGCGGCATTGATGCGTGCGGCTGGACTTGGCAGCGTGCGTTGAGCATTCGCATATCCGCAACAACTCTGTACTTTTGTTCTTCTCCGGGCGGTGTTTTCTTTTTCACTACGTGCAGCGGTGAGATGAAAAGTGCGTCGTCCGTCGGTTCAATTACGTCGTCTTCGAGCCATTTGTTAATTTGTTTATTGATGATTTCGCGCGTTGTTTGATTTTGCGGGCGCAGATGGCATCGGTACGGAAGTGAATCAGTCATTTTAATTTCAGCCTCAACGCCTTTTGCTAAACCAGGCCTCTCATTAAAGAGTCCTTTTTCGTGAAACTCGACTAGGAGCTTGCGAATTTCGCCACTTTTGTCGTTTGTGACGTTGTTTAGCATTTCACTGAGCATTTTATCTGCACAAATTTCATTGGTCTGAATGTTGGAAATTTTTTCTTGTGCAAATTGGTGCAAATTTTGAGGCTGATTTAGAGAAATGAAACCGTTTGGCAAAATTGCGATTTTGGCTCTTGAAAGAAAATTGCGGCCTAAAATTACTTTTTGGGACTGATCGTCAATGACGTAAAAAGGAATTGTAATTGTTTGCTTAAGAAATTTTACTGGGAGTTCAATTGCAGCAATGATTTTTGTTTGGCCATCTAAAAGTTGAATTTTTTGTCTGCAGTACCACATTTTCGCGCGTGAATTTTTTAGTCGTGAGAAAGTTTTGGAACCAATGATGGAGATGTCGGCTCCTGTGTCTGCAAGACCATTGAAATTTTTGCGGAAAATTTTAATTGGGATGAGTGGGCGTTTGAAATCTGCAGATTTTTCAATGTTGGCTGATGAAAACTGGCTGAATGCATACTCGCGCAAATTTTTTCTCCGTTCAATCACATTTCTGCGGTATCTCTTGCGTTTCACTGATTTATTATTTTTCAAGTCAAGTGTGCTGTTCTCCTCCGAGGCACAGAAAACAGCAGTCACACTCAGTTTTCCGACTTGCGGGTCTTTGAGTGCGGCGTGGCGTCGCGCTTTCGGTCATCTTTGTCGTGCGAAGGGCGAGTGCGGCTCAGAGAACGACTAGGCTCTCTTTCGCTGGAACCAAAGTGAGTCCGCCTCTCATTGGAGCGACTGCGGCTCTCTTGAGAGTAATTCGCGTCCTTTTTGTAGTAACTTTTGTCCCCAGAACTGGACCAAGATTTATTTTTGTCATCACGATCGCGAGATTTTGAGCGATTTCTTTGTGCTTTGGCGCGGGCAACCGATGGATCAAGTGCTTCCATGGGCACGGCGTGGGAGACTTTATGATCTGAATTGTCATTTTGCGAGTTTTGCGGCCGGTAACTCGTGCTCGTGTATGACAGGCTGCGTTCAACTGACTTTTCCGGCGGCGGCGGCGGTTCATACGTTCTCTCTCGGAGCATTCGTTTTTGTGCCTCGCGCGCGGCGGCGCAAAGTTCATTCAAATCATTATACGTCTCGCCGTTAAAGAAACGCATGTAGGCAAAATGCATTTGTTCCAAAACGCGGTCAATGATAGACAATTCTTTGTTTTCGCCTGGGTACAAAATGTCGTAATAGCCTTTGATTTTGTAAATGAAAGTTGTGAGTGGCTCATCTGGGTGCTGAGTTCGCTTTTCCAATTCGCGCCGCAAATTGCGTTTATAATCGACGGAGCCAAACTCACTCAAAAACTCATGTTGCAGATTTTGAAAATTGCGAATTTCGTCTTTTTTGGCATCCCACCAAAATTTTGCATCTCCCTCTAAGCAGAGAGGAAATTTTTGCATGGCGATTTGCATTGGAGTAAATTCTGACGATTCAGCGTGAGCTTGAATTAGCTGAAGGAATTCGCGTGGGGTGCGGCGATCTGTTCTTCCGCGGTAGGAGGGCAAATTGATCTTGTGCATGTTGTTTGATCTGCTCCCTGAATTTTGGCCGCGATTTGAAATCGCATCGGCTAATGTGTCTGCCAATTTTTCAAACTGCCGAGTCAAGTCGACAGTGAAATTTGGGTTTTCTCCACTCGATCTTTGGGTCGCGCGTGGGTCATGATTTGCGTGGGAGGGTTGGGAGGGTGGCGGCGCCGAAGGATTGTACTCGTCGCGCGGCGCGTTTTCCGACTCCCTGCCTCGGTTTATCAGATAATTATAACGGCGCTCGATGTCCGCGGCGTAATTAAATGATTCCTCGTCCTCATCGGGGAGAGGGGAGGGTGCAAGACTCCTCGCCGTCGGTGACGGCGGGGGTGTTCTTTGGCGGGCCGGTGTGGAGGGGTTGCGAAAATCGCCCGGCCGTGGGCCATCGCCCTGGAAGAGGGTGGGTCTTTGCGGGGCACCGATTTTATTTCTCCCGTAGTCGCGGTCATCGTGAATTTGCGCGTCGTGCATATCTCGCTCGTACTGGCGCGCGAGATTTGTCACACTTTCAGCAACGTGGCCTTGAGTGCGTGCACGAGCTGCGGGCGGCGGACGGTCATTTGAGGAATGTACAGGTGCGCGTTCGAAGGCGGCAAGGAGATTTTGCATTTCGTCCTTCTGACGAGCAATATGATCGGTGTGGTATTTGGGCCGATAGGAATCTCGCATTTGCTGCGCTCGCATTTGGGCTAACGCATGCCGTCGGGCGTGTGTTGCTTGCACTTGCTTTTGCTGTACTGTTTCTTTCAAACGCGTCAACACTCGCTTTTGTCGCAAGCGGGCTGTGTTGTAGGTTATTTCACGGTCGCGACTTTCTGCTGCATGAGCTTGAATGTCAGCAATGTAGCCGCGGATGGTGCTTTCAAATTCATTCGGCGTGGTCGGCTGGATGGCAATGTCGTCCTCGATGGCCGAATGAATCAAAAATGTCGCGGCTAGGGTGAAAAGTGTGGGTGGGAAATTTCCCGCGTGGGGTGCATTTTCCTCGGCCGGCGCGCCTTGTGCCGCGTGCGGCGTCGACGTGCTCGCCGGGCCTGAGAGGGTCAATGCCCCAGCCTCCTCGGGGGGTGTCTGTTGGTGAACGGGGTTCACCGGCTCTTGGGAGCTTTGCGGCTCACCCTGAGCGGCTTCCTTATCGGACGTGTCTTTGGTTGTTTCTGCCATTTTGATCAAAATACGCGAGTTTGCCCACGGTATCTACGTACAGGCGTTCCCTTTTTACAAATTCTCGGACTGCGAGTGTAAAAGATGAACCTCGTGTGAATCGAAATTAAGTGAATTTAATTTTTGCTATGTCAATGAGTTTGCCAAAACTAAACCGAAAAATTAGGCCGAGCCCCCATGTTTGAGACGGCAATGAATTCTAGGGGTAATTCTTTTTCGCAATCTCACTATTTATATTTTCCTTTTCCGGTTTAATTTAATTTTTAATTGACTTTTTGAAATTCGGACTCAATCGGATTAAATTTGATCTGGATAAAAATGGGAACAGTCGAAGCGGTGCGCCTCAGATGGAGCGACGTGGTAACAACGTCCGACCGAATTTTACCAAATCGGTCTTGCGCTCTATCTCTCTCAACCAACTAGGGCTAGGAGAGTCAGTGGCGTTGACGAAAGGAATCTCTTGATGAAAGAAACACTTTGTATTTGATAAAACTCACTCAAAGAGAAGGAGAGAAGCGGGAGGCTTGTTTTATTTTGGCCTTAGTACATTTTACGGATTCATGTTGTCCGTCTAGCTTTGTTTGATTTTAATTGACATTAATTAATTTGAATAAAATAATTACATTAATTATTTTATTGGAATTTACTTTTTGATTTGATTTAATTTTTATTTAAACATTTGTTTGTGAAAGTGACTTTAATTGCTTTTAAATTTAGAATTAAAATTTAATTTATTTTTAATTGAAATTATGGTCTCAAATTCAAATTAATTACATTCTTTGTCGTTTAAACTTTCATCGAGGAAAAAAATTGGTCAATTTTTTATTTAATTTTATTATTATTATTTATTCACTATTCAAAACATTGAAATACATAACATCAAGTGAAAAGTCAATATTCAAAATTATTAATAAAACACTGAAAAAACAAAATAACTTTTATGAAGAATTTTGGATAATGTCAGTTTTCATTTTCAAACAATCTAAAGGCTATATATATATAAAATATTAAATTAATTAAGGAGTTTAAATATGCATTATTTTATTTGTGCAAATTGTTATTCTTCCTTATTGACCTCATTGTCTTTTTTGGTCATTAGAATAATAACTTTCTTTCCTCCTGCCTCCTGTTTCCATGTAATTTTTTAAAGCAAAAAGATGCCCTAATTTATTAGTTCACCCTGTCCTATTAAAAATGTTCATCTTTTTTTACACGAAATGGCTGTTTTGCATAGTAATTTAGATTCTTACAGAAACCCATTGCAAAAAGCAACCCTTACCGGATTTGAATTGCAAAATTTCAAACGAGGTAAAAAGACGTTATTCTCATCTATGCCACTATATATGACGTTTTTTACTTCCCCACAAGGTGACACGACGAGAGTTGCAGAGTCACCACAAAACCAAAAACAAATTCTACTGCAGGTGCATGCACATGGTTGACCCATAAAGTTTTTGCGCACCAAACTCGGCGTGACGGCACAAAACACACACTTTTCAAAACACAAAAAGAGCATATGAAATTAGTTTCGCATCAAAAGGGCTCGGCGCTTTGTGTCAGGGGTAATATATTTCGCCGGCGTGTATAATGAGCGCAGCTTTTTGCGAAACTCTCGAGAGAACTGCAGCATACGCACCCAGAATGTATGCGAAACGTAGCATCGCCGCAATTAGAGATTAATCGCCGCGGATATTGCCACTTTTCTATTCAAACAAAGGCCTCATTGATGGTAATGACGCCGGCCGATATGGAGATGCGTGCGAGCTGGAAAAAAATATGCACCCGGCGTGCACGCTTTATTCAAAATACGTCGCGCGCATTTGAATTTCATGAGATTAAGGGATTAGTCAGTTGGAAATTAATTTCCAATTGATGGCCACCGCCACCGCCGCGTGCTGAATGTTTAACAATTGCACACAATGAAATTGCCGGTGCTATTCGATATTCAATGAAACGCGGAGCGCCATTGTGCGGCTCGTAATTGGGTTTACTAATTGATTTGACTCTAATTTTACTTTATCGCACTGCTGCAGTCAGCAATGTGAGCAATGGTGTTGTGGCAAATTTATCTCCCGCCACTTTTATTATATTGTATTAAAACTTTATCATCACTTCAAAACAAATAAATTGAAAATTAGAAAACAATTGGACAAATAAATAACAATAATTTATCTAATAATCAACATTTTCATCATAAAATATATGAATCATTGAAATTATAAATTCGTTAATTCGTTAGTTGTGCCAGAATGTATGCGCCTCATGATATACATACTAGTTAAGCTTGTTGTTATTGAAGCAACCTTAAGAGTTCAATTGAATAGTAAAAAATAGTGTATTCTGCTTTTGACACATACTATAAAAATTAATATATGCAATGGTTGAAAGTCAAATTAAATTTTCCAATGTGAATTATTTTTGAAGTCCTCGGCAAATTGTAAGCAATCATCATTGTTTTATGTCAACATTGTTGATATAAAACACATAAAACATAAAGTTGAAAAAAATCAAATATCTTCGCCAAAAAAATGGATCTTTCAATTTAATAGTGATTTATTGCTGTTGTTTAATTTCATTTATCAATAATGGACAATTACAGCACAGCTATAAATATTTGCAAATTATTTTGCGTTTACCTATCACAAGTTAATGCGAATTTTAATTCAATTCAAAATGTATTTCCTCGTATACCCTATTGTAAATCACAAATGAAAAGATTAATGAAACTTAGCTTTTGATGTTCACAAAAGGCAGTTTCAAAGTCGTCTTTATTGTCAAACTGTTTGAACGGGCTTATCGCGCATAATATACCTGCCTGCCTTTCTCATAAGTGGCTTTTTCGTGCGTGTGTTTGAACTGGCGACTTAACAGATTTCAAAACCAATTTCTCGCAGCCTGCAGGGAAATAGAAACTGCTGTGTACACAATTGGGAGAGAAGGCTGCACGCCCGGTGACTTTTAAAGCGGCCGTCGCACGCTCGAGCCGGTTGGCGCATTTTCATTTTTAGATTGGATGGAGTTTGTGCGAATTCGAGGCACGTCGCGCCAAACAAAAGTCATCACAGGCCGATAATAGCGAGGCGCACGTGTGTTTCGCCCTAGTCGGTTTGATTTGCGCCAGTGCTGAATTATTTACCACAGATTTTGTATGCAAAGAGGAGGGGTCTCTAACGAGGTGTGCGATGACTGCCGTAATTTTGCCGCCCGGATCAATAATTACGATTAAAATTTAATTTGCAAGTATCACGTATATATTTCAATCGATTCCTAAAAAAGAATGATTGTTTATCTTTTTCTCCCAAAATTTATAATACCTTTTAACAGAAAAATTTGCATCTCTTTTATGTAGGATCAATTGTAAAATTTGAAAGAAAAAAACGACACATTTTTTCAAATTAACTGATTTTATTTTAACTTCTAACACACACTTTTAACTTGGAAGTGGAAGAAAGCTTGGAAGTTTTCTGATAAAAATTTCTTAATAAGCACTCCAGACTCTCTTCACATTGCAATTTTTTGGTTTGTTATAAAAACTAGAAAGTTTCTTGCTTTTAGATTCCGCTCGCTGCTCTCATGTCAAGTGTTTGCCGACGCCCTCCTTCCATCAAGGGTAATGAGGAGCGGGAAGCTTTCAATGCCGCCTGGGTTTACCGTTAATTAACTTACTTTTGGTGTTTACTTTGTCTCCGCGGCCGTGAAAAGACTTCGCGGTGCCGTGTCAAGAGGACTGCGACGATACTAAATCATCCATCACCATATTTTTCTTTGAAATAAACGTTGAAAAAAAGCTAAATTATATTTCCCATCATTCTCATTTTTTTATTTTTTATTATTTTCTTCTATTTATTTATTATTATAATTTTTTTATTTGGTAAAATAATCTATTCTATTGGGAAATTAAAATGTCTTAAATTGAAGTTATCATCAGCGATTCTTTTAAAAACAATGAAACTTTTTTGACATCTAAATCTTGATTTAACATTAAAACTATTTTGCTAAATCAACATTGTGTGCTTGTGGGAGGTGTGAAAATGGAAACCTCCACTGATTGTGAATTGTGAGCAAATTTTTTTTCTTGCTAATTTTCTGTGGAAGCGCAAAAAAATGAGACGTGCCACACGTTTCGTTTTAACAACGGCATAATAATTACGGCTTCGAATTAACCTCAATTTCAATGTTGCAAACTTCATCCCCGCATTATTTTCCACTCGCACAACTCTAGGCTCGGCTGTTGGGCTTAGGCCACCCGTGCAACCTTATTGTCATGCACGCTGCATAAGTTGATTAGAACGGCAAGGCCCCTTGTTACCATGCGAGGCTTACCGGTTATGCATCTAATATCCTGTTAATTTATTCCCCCCTCGCTTAACAAGACCGTTGCAAATTAAATTTGAGAACTCAAATTTGCCTGATTAACCTTGTATGGAAATTTTTTATCCTGAAGAAATCAACGAAAGCCTAAAATTAGTCAACGTTCTTTCTAAAATTGTCATTTATTTTAATTAAAATTATGTTTATCCATATATGGTTTAAATTGCTCGCGTTTAGGCTCAAATTTATCAAAAATAAATTAATTGACTTTCCTAACAGTTATAATGATATATTTAAAATCTTCTTAGTCTTTTTGTTCTGTCAAAACTTTCTTGACATTTCCCCGTAATTGACAAAGCGCGAACTTTTAACTGATTTTCCGCCCTCGCTTTTGCAAGTCGCTAAAGAGCAGAATCGCTCTTCCTGCTTCTTTTGAAATGTTAAAAACTCTCCTTCATGAATTGTTGATGCGTGTTGCAGGCGTCGGACCGATGGCCGCGTCTCGGCGCTTCCGGACCGAGTTCCTGCAGGATCTGCCGACGCCTGGCACGGGGCCCTACTTCGACACCACCATCAACAACAACATCACGGCGCTCGTCGGCAAGGTCGCCTACTTGAACTGCCGGGTCAAAAACTTAGGCAACAGAACGGTGAGTTTTGTTTGACTTTGGGCTGAGAGTGAGAAACAAACACACTAGAGGATTATACGTAACATAGACCCTCTCGCTAACTAAGCCTTGAGACAACAGCCCGTGTTTCTGCCTGTTATTTTAATTTTGCCTCCAATTTGCATTCTAATTTGGACTTCCGTCGCGCCTTTTTGACGCTGACTGCGGATATTTGTGTTGTCGACAACAATATCTCGTGGTCCCACGAGACGCGGACACTCGAAATATGAGAACAAGTTTCTCGTTCTCACTCCCGAGGGTGCAGCGACGTAATTTTGCCGGCGGCTCAAACTTTGCGTGACTGCCTCGAACACCTACCTACCTTTGCTCTCACACAGATAGACACAAACACACACGCAACTTAGATCAATAGACTCTGCCAGTTTGTCGTCTCGTTACATCAAGTGTGAGATATTATTAGAAACTAGTTTGCCTTTCATCATATATGGCAAAAGCGAATAAACTGCACTTATTTGATTATCCTCCTTTGAGCAAGTTTCCAATTAAAAAACCATCAAAGGATCAAAGTCTCTTGACTTTTCTCATTTAAACATTATAAATTGCACAACTATTGAATTTCCTCGCGTCCTTTGTCAAACGCATGTCTTTGCTTTTGATTTTGTTTTTCACGAGAAGATCTTTCTCTCTTTGTTTGCGTGCAACGCGCGTGTCAGTCAAGTCAGCCCGCTCTTCCTCGCGCAATCTTAACTTAAGTTTCGATCCAACTTTCGAGAGACAAGCAAGATTCGCTGCCGCGCGAGCGCATCTCTGCTGAAAAAGATAGAGACGCAACTTTGTGTGACTTGCACTTCTGCTTTACAGAAAATTTTAAAAAAGGTTTGCCAATTCACAAAATTATTCTAAAAGCGCATCAAAATTATGGTCCTCAAATTCGATTCTCCATATAATCGGTCCCGCAAGCGGTTAAACCGGTATCGAAAAACGGAAGGATGGCAACGTTGGAGGGTAGGAGATGTGGTGGGGGGGATACGTAAGTGTTAGGAGCGACACAAGACTGTAAAATGTGTCTTTTTTTGCTGTTAATGCTGGCGGACAGGTGGAGCAAAGCGTAGTAATAATTGAATGGATTACCCGGGAGAGTATAAGATTGAAGTGGAGAATTGTCAATTGGGATTGTGGAACTAAAAGTGCGCTGATATAGTTTAAATGCACATGTGAGAAAGATTTGTTGAGTCTTAAAATACGAAAAGACTTTTTGTACTACTGCAGTTTTTTCTATGAGTCTTTTCCAATCTTGTATTTATATTTGTATTTATTTTTAAATGCCAATATACATATAGTAATCTTAAGTTGTATTTAATTATTTTTAAAACAAGACCCCAGCAGAAGATATCGGCTGACACAAACTATTTTGATTTTCTGAAAAGGTGTTGTAAGCATTAGGTCCCAAACTTGCAAACCTGCAAGTTTGGTGTCCTGCCCACGAAATTTAATTTTTTTTATCTGCATTAATTTAATTACTTTTTAATTTTAAGCAGAGTAGTTTGGTATAAGAATGAAGATGCCAAATAATAAAATAAAATATCATTTTACTGAAAAATTCCAAAAATCAAAAGATCTTTTCCTAGCAGGACACCAAACTTGCGCGCCGCAACTTTAGTGTCCTGCGCAAGATATTTAATTTTTCCCGTCAAATTTCTTTAATGATTTTTTTTCAAGCCGATTAATTAGGAATAACTAAGAGGGTGCCAAAAAATTATTAAAAAGTGATGAATTTGAAAAAATCTAAGTGGCGTTTCCGAGTAGGACACCAAAATTGCGCGCCGCAATTTTAGTGTCCTGTGTAAGATATTTAATTTTTCCCCATCAAAACGTATTTAATATTTTTTTATTTCAAGCCGATTAATTAGGAATAACTACGAGGGTGCCAAAAATTATTAAAAAGTGATGAATTTGAAAAATCCAAAATCCAAGTGACGTTTCTGAGTAGGACACCAAAATTGCGCGCCGCAATTTTAGTGTCCTGTGTAAGATATTTAATTTTTCCCCATCAAAACGTATTTAATATTTTTTCATTTCAAGCCGATTAATTAGGAATAACTACGAGGGTGCCAAAAATTATTAAAAAGTGATGAATTTGAAAAATCCAAAATCCAAGTGACGTTTCTGAGTAGGACACCAAAATTGCGCGCCGCAATTTTAGTGTCCTGTGTAAGATATTTATTTTTTTCCATCAAAATTTATTTAATAATTTTTTGCTTATTAGCCGATTTATTAGGAATAACGAATAACTAAGAGGGTGCTAAAAAAATTATAAAAGTAATGAAATTGAAAAAAAAAAAAACTAAAATTCAAGTGGCGTTTCCAAAATTGCGCGCCGCAATTTTAGTGTCCTAGCTGCGTAAGATATTTAATTTTTCCCACTAAATCATCATGCATTACTTTTATAATTTTTTTTGGCACTCTCTTAGTTATTTCTAATTAATCGGCTTAAAATAAAAAAATTATTAAGTTAACTTTGATGGGAAAAATTAAATATCTTACACAGGACACTGAAATTGCGGCACGCAATTTTGGTGTCCTACTCAGAAACTTCACTTGAATTTTTGATTTCTTAAAATTCATCACTTTATAATAATTTTTGGCACCCTCTTAGTTATTCCTAATTAATCGGCTTGAAATAAAAAAAAATATTACATTCATTTTTGATGGGAAAATCAAATATCTTGCGCAGGACACTAAAGTTGCGGCGCGCAAGTTTGGTGTCCGTCTAAGAGGGTATGCTTTACTTTGGAAAAATTAAAAGTTTAATTCATTATAAAATAAGGCACCTTCTTTTTTAATCCGAGTCACTCTGCTTGAAATAAATTAATTAAATAATAAATTAATTAATTTTGGGCCGAAATAGTGTTTCATATTTGGCAGGACACCAATTCTGCGCGCTGCAAGATTGGTGTCCTGCCTTCGATAAATAATGTTTTGCGGTTCAATTAATTGAAAATAATTCTATTTAGCTCTGATGAATTAGAAATTGGTTTAGGGTAGCCAAAAAAATTCAAAAGATAATTCTTTTGAAAACAAATCCAATAAATACGTTTCGTTTCCAACTAGGACACCAAACTTGCGCAAGTTTGGTGTCCTAGTTTGAAACGAAACGTATTTATCAGATTTTTTCCAAAAAAAATTATCTTTTGATTCTATATTGGCTACCCTACACTAATTTCTAATTAATCAGAGCGAAATAGAATTTTTTTCAATTAATTCAGCAGAAAAACATTACTTATTGAAGGCAGGACACCAAACTTGCGCAAGTTTGGTGTCCTAGTTTGAAACGAAACGTATTTATCAGATTTTTTTTAAAAAATTAACTTTTGATTTTATTTTGGCTACTTTAAATTAATTTCTAATTAATCAGAGCAAAATATAATTTTTTCAATTAATTGATGCGCAAAACATTACTTATCGAAGGTAGGACACAAAACTTGCGCAAGTTTGGTGTCCTAGTTAAGCGAAACGTATTTATTGGATTTTTTCCAAAAAAATTATCTTTTGATTTTATATTGGCTACCCTAAACTAATTTCCGCTAATTTCTAATTAATCAGAGCAAAATATAATTTTTTCAATTAATTGATGCGCAAAACATTACTTATCGAAGGCAGGACACAAAACTTGCGCAAGTTTGGTGTCCTAGTTAAGCGAAACAGATTTAAATTATTGGATTTTTTTCAAAAAAAAATTATATTTAATTTTGATTTTATATTGGCTACCCTAAACTAATTTCTAATTAATCAAAGCAAAATATAATTTTTTCAATTAATTGAACCGCAAAACATTAATTATCGAAGGCAGGACCAGGACACCAAACTTGCGCAAGTTTGGTGTCCTAGTTGGAAGCGAAACATATTTATTGGATTTTTTCCCAAAAATATTATCTTTTGATTTTTCTTGGCTACCTAATTACTAATTATTCAGAGCAAAATAGAACTTTTTTTAATTAATTCAGCCGCAAAGCATTACTTATCGAAGGCAGGACACAAAACTTGTAGCGCGCAAGTTTAGAGTGTCCGCATCGGAATATAACCTTGCTCTTTTTTGTAATATAAATTTATTTTACTTGATCATTTTTTTCTAGAATAGTATAATAAGGAATTTTTATCCATCATCTTGGGCACGTGCAGGCACGTGAAAATAAAATTTTTATTTCCCATATTTTACTGCACGAGAAGAACACCAAGCTGTAGGCTGCCGTTTACTGTTGGTGTTGGTAGTCGCAATTGGTTTTGGAGAGTAGTGGGAGCTTTGCAGCGTTGCCATTCAAGCGGTTTGTGACAGGTTATACCGAAGAGCGCGGGACCGATTTCAAGGATTACCCTCAAATTCAACTGCACTTGTTCCAAAAGATCGGTATTTAAATCAAAGTATGTGTTAATATAGTTCAAAGAAATATTTATCATATCTGACGCGTCAATTTATTTTTATATACTTAAAATTAATTTATTTAAAACTATACAAGCTTAGAAAATTTCTTTTTTAAATAACGATCTCCAGCATGCTTTTTTTTTTTGCTAACCATGGTTGGAAAGTACAAGATATTGAAGCGGATGAATCCTTGCCTTGTTAACTTGTGTAGTAAATTTGTTTAATAATATGCCAGTGATGCTCGTTAAAGTGAATCCTTGATAAAGGTTTTTGTAAGGAAGCTTGAAGAGTTCTTGTATGCGATGAAATTGTATAGCAAGTACTACTTTCCAAGCGGGAATATTATATTGCGAATCGTTTGCAATTATATATAATAATGTAGCTAATATTTGCATAAAGGATCACTAGATTTGTAGCGTTTTGAAATTCTTGCATTCTTTGAGTTCAACTGTCAATCACCCCCAACTAATAGTATGTGTTTTTCTGTAATTTTTACGTAGTTTATTTTTGCTGTATATTCATGCCTGTATCAAATGGAGAATCAATAAATAAATAAAAAATTGCTCTACCAGTTTCAGTTACGGTCTGCGACCGTATTTCATGAGCAAGAAAAATAAAAAAAATAAAAATCAGCACATTTGAAAATTTAACATAAAAATTAAAATCTTTAAACTAAAAAATTCAAGTATTTCATGAGCTAACGCGCTAAGGACTCAGAGTTATGTAATTAATGAACAAAATTTGTTGATGATTTTGATTTACAGTATTAATATGCTTTGTAATTATGGTTTTCTTGACAAGAGCAGCCATAGCTGCTGCGCGTTTTGTTATTTCAAAATCGGAGAGAAGTTGTGAGTGAAAAGGAGTGCTGGAGAAAAGGCCTCGCATAAATCACGCCACATTTTAATAACCCGGCCGCCGCGCAGTATCGCCGAGTTTGTTGAACCGCAGCGTTGCGAGATGAATGGGTTTGCTGTTGCGGCTTCCTTGATGAGCGAGCGCATCCACCTTCAAACACACACACACGCAACAATGTTACACGCCCCTGACTTTGTGCATGGAAATTCGCAGAGCCCGCGGCGTCATTATTACGCCGGCTCGCTAATGAAGGCTCAATCGACGAGGAGGTGCTCGAGCGCGATTAATGTGCCTAGCGCCCATAAGTGCAGACCCTCCCTCGCTCTCTGCAAACTCGATAATGCTCGCCAGGTCAATTATGGTCCGCAGAGCTCTTATTGGTTTAGAGGCATCATTAGCGCAACTTGGCGCTTGATTGCAATCAAATTAATTTCTTCACTTAATGTGCAAAATGAATACGTGGAGGAGCAAAAATTGTCTCCTTACTAGATTGAAAATATGTAATTTTTTTTCATTCATTTCATTTTATAAAATTACCTTTAATTACAACTTCCTCTTAGAATATAGTTTCTTTGTTTTGAAAGATATTTCTGGCCATTTTTTTTTTTTTTTTTTTTTCAAAGTTTAGGGCACGAGCCTGTTCTCATTTTTTTTCAGACCTACAAGATCGCCATATTTTTATATTTTTAATTTACTTATTATCATTACCTTCATTATTGGCTTAATTACTGATCATTGTCACAATTTCATTGTGCAAAATACAGATTTGTTTTGGTAAGACAATTCTGAGAGTTTTTATGCATTAAATTTTCATTTATTTATTTATTTATTTATTTATTTATTCTCCACATACAACGCAAAAAAAGTACACTGTACAAAAAAAAGCGGAATCATGTATCGACATAAAAAAGTACAAGAATACAAAAAAAATGCCGAAAATCAGGAGTCGGAAATTTATGTACAATGCTGGAAATACATTAGAATTAATTTAATCAATTCTTAGTTTTATGTTTTTCAAAAGGTAGACTGGGTTCACTAGAATAAATAGTAGTAAATTAAATTAGACTTTGTTTACGTTATGGTATTTACTATTTATTCATTTCCAATTTTTTTTTATAATTTTACTATAATGAAAGCATCAAACTTAACACATTAAAAATTTTGAAAGCGTTTGTTAAATTGATATTTATTTCCTTGCGTTTTTTTTTACTAATAACGTTTTCAAGACACACAAAAAGTATCATACATCAATTCAAGAAACAATAACACAAATTAATTAGTTAATTTTCTCAAGATATGTGGTGAATCATTATCGTTATTGTTATTATTACTGTTGTTGTTGTTATTTTTCCAATTGTACATCATACTTTTTGCGATCAATTTTTGAAATTATTTATTTGAAAAAAATAATTGTCGGAAAAAATGGCAAGATGTTGAAATTTGATAATTTGATTTAAAAAAATTTTTAAATTATAATATATTTGCTATATTATATAATAATAAATTAGATAATAAATTTAATAATTAACTTGGCTTATTTTATCAGAATTTTACTCCGTTCCCAAACGCGATTCAAAAAGCGGAGTGTTTGTTTCCCCTCATTATATTCTGTAACTTTTAACGATGTGACATGCTGCCATGTGTGTGGGTGGAATTATACATTCGTCTGCTGCGCTCTGTCGTTTTCGCGCCGCGATGATATGCGATTATGTAAATTTAAATACACGGACGGCACAAACTCTTGACGGCTTCGCTCGCTCCTTGAGAACGAAAGCTCCATGTTTGCGTTTAATGAACTTAACAAGGGCCACCCGTGCTCAAGACTCTGCCGGCAGCATCTAGGCCAACCAAACAATTTGCATTTCGCGTACATCGAATGAAAGCTTAACGTCCCACATCTTTTTGATATGTGCTTTTTCCACTGTAATGTCACGGCAGAGCTGCAAAAAAGTTGAGAGGCAAATTTAATTTGCGTCATTTGATGGGGCGCGCGGCGTAATTATATTGCCGCCGCTGAAAGATCAAAAGCACCAGGTGCATGTTGTTCAGAATCAGGTTAGAGCTTTTTGCTCTCCCGCATCCAGCTCGCAGTTCCATCCGCTGGCTAGAAAGAGTTTTCATTCGGCTTTGCAATTTTCCAAGGCTCGTATTTGCCCTTTGTTTTCCAGAGTGCTAAGCTAAGCACACGCCGGCACCGCACATATCACAAAATTATAACTCTCTACACGCACTGTACTCCCTGTTATTTTTACCAAAAGGAAATTTCATTGTTTTTTTTTACGAGCGCTGCTTTTGAAAATAAGTTAATCGCGGCGGCGGCCTCGTAAAAAATGTAACTAACATTTACATAAGCTCTTTTTTAGGCTAAATACATGTCATTTAGCATATCGACAGCTCACATGAAAATGAAATTTCTAATTTTTCAATATTTATTAAGTTATTAAAATTTTCCCAATTTCTTTTGTACGTGTAACAATTTTTTCCCCATACATTAGTCAATTAATTTTATTATCTTTCAAAACATTGCATTGATCATTCCTTTCATTTCATTTCAAACTATTAAAGAAGCACGGCTGGTAGCAGATTGACTTTTGGGTGACAATTTTTTTATCTCACTGTTTCACTATTTTTATAAATTTTATTCTTCTTGGTTGATAAACAAAAAATGAAATTTGAAAAGGAGAAGAAAACTAGCAGATGATGTTTGCTAAAATGTCCGACATTGAAAGAGACTCAGGCCGCCGCGATGCGGTTCTAAATTTCTTACTAGCAATAAGCATATTGTATCTGAATTTGACAATTCACACTTGACATTGGACGGTGAAAATTATTATTTGAGAGTGCACGTACTGGAGCGTAGCCGCATGCAACGCACTCAAAGTGTCTGATAGGCCTGAGCCCTTTATTGATTTTAAAATTAATTAATTGACCCGCAATGGCTTTGTGGGTGCTTCTGTTGTAAAAAACGGACTGATTTATTTTGATGATGAATTTGTGTACCTTTCTAATATTGTGGATTATACTTCCAATTAAGTCTAAAACAATAATTTGATCACTTCAGAGGACTTTTTATTGGTGTAGGTCCTTATGGGCATCTTGATCATGCAAAATCCACAAAATCTGGTGGATTAAAATAATGAAAATTTCACAAAACTAACATCAATCCAAAACATAATGGGGGACACTCACATGCTAGATACAACCAGCAAATCTCATAAGCTAACTTAGCATGTGAATATCATCCAATAAATTCTACGGGTAGCATGATCTAAATTTATATTGAACTTGGGAAATATTTTTTCAATGTGGATCTCACAATCTCTCTTTTTCATTTATTTTTGAAAAGATTTTGAATTTCTATGGAAAAAATGTGATTTTAGATGATTTTTGATGTTGTTTGCAGGTGTCTTGGGTGCGTCACCGGGACATCCACCTCCTGACGGTTGGCCGTTACACGTACACGAGCGACCAGCGGTTTGAGGCGGTGCACTCGCCGCACACGGAGGACTGGGCGCTGCGCATCAAGTACCCGCAGCGCAAGGACTCGGGCATCTACGAGTGCCAGATCAGCACCACGCCCCCCGTGGGCCACTTTGTGCACCTCTACGTCGTGGGTGAGTGAAAAATAAACAGCGAAAAGAAAGCAGCCCGAAGCAGAATAAATATTTGAGCGGCGCGGGAATAAAAATTATGAAGCGCTGGAAGAAAGTTTTGGCCCCCGGAGGCGAAACGCAGCCTCGCATATTCAATGCCGAGCCGTGAACTTTATTCCTTGCGCGCACTCGGTGGTACAACACGGCACAGAGCGTAAAACATGTTTTATCGGCTGCATAAATAAAACAGCAACTGCTCCTGCGAGAGGTATTAGGAAATGAAATATAAAAGGGCTGCACTCGCCCAGGCAAATATAAATTCCGACTTTCTTGCTGCTTTGTTTGTGGCCTGAATATTTTAATGCCATCTTAAGAATCTCTGTTCTTAACGCCCGCCCGCCTGCCGTCTCTTGGCCCATGATTTATTTTTATTGTCTTTTCAACTTGCGCTCGCGGAGAAAAAAGAAATGGAGTGAAAAGTGGTTGGGCTGATGGAGAGAGTTTCGTTGCCTGCTGATTCCGCAGGGACGCCGAGCAGCTATGATCGACCTCTCCAGGGACAATATTTTTTTCAATATATTTTTTAACTGCGAGAGCACGCGAAACCGCCGCCGGATTGGGAATTAGTGAGTGATGAATTTTTCACACCGACCCCTGAAACGGTTTTGTTTTTTATTCATGGAAGACTTTTTTTTTACATTTTACAATAATTTAATACACTCTCAAGAAAAGCTAGACAACCTCATCACCTGGAAAAGTTATAAAAAAAAAAATGATTAAATAAGGTGAAATCCCCGTTTATCAAAAACGGGAAAAATCAAACTTTTGGATTCCAAAAACTGCTGAGACTTGAGTATAAAATCAATATCAGCGACAAACGATCTGCTTGCAAGCCAAAATCTAGTCTTGCCGTCTCGTAAACCCAAATGCAAAGTCATTAATTAGCAAAAGCTCGTTGCGAAGGAAAATCGCCTAGCTCTTTCTCTCTGGCCGGCAAAACATATATTAGCGCAGCCGGGCAAAATCAAAAAGAGGTCGGCCCGTACGGCTGCAAAGAGATTTATAATTGAATTTAATGGCGCTGGGGTTGATTAGGGCCGAGTCGACCGCAGCCCAGGCCGTTCTCTCTGTGGCAATGTGAACCTCCGCCTATCATCAAACGAAGGCGCGCGTTTTTCCGCCAAGCAACCAACACACACACACACACACACACACAATAGACCGGCATGCTCGACAATCAAATTAGAGGCTAGAGATGAGCACATGCATGCACGTTCGCCTGCAAATCGGGGCAAACCTGTCCTGTACGCTCTCTCAGTACATCACACAACGCTATACATTATGAGCACGGAGCTCATCGCCTGCAACTGTGGCTGCACAGTGCGTGACACGTATTTATGTACGTTTGTGTGGTTTGAATTTAAACGCCAACATCAACAAAGAGCTGCTGTGTTTTGTTTTGCGTGTGCAACAACATTAATTAAACGGCTCCAGCAGGATTCCACAACCACCCTTTTATCGATTTGCGGCCGCTCGGTTAAAATCGTGCACGAAAATTTTCAAACAGAAATTTGAATTAGAGCTTCCAATCACACGCTTTTTCAAATGTATTTTTTGCTTCCGTGACTAACAGCTGGATTTTTTTTCTGACAACTCATCGCCCATTAATATTCATTAGCTCCGTTTGAAATGGTATGTTTGATTTTGTTGCCGACCGTCCAACAGCGTTATATTTTATTTAAAACCTTCGAAGCGCATCAGATCTAACATTAATATTTATTAAACGAAATACAGAATTTCAAATCCAATGGAATCGTGTTCATCAGTTCTAGCTTGGATTAGGTGGATATTCCCAGCTTGTAGCTGCGTATAAAAAAGAAGTATTCTATAAAAAATTACACTATCAAAAGCGTAGGGTGTTAAATAAGCACAAAATATTAAATATAATTATTTAAATTAGAAAAAGATCTCCTTTCTGCCAACTTATTATTCCTACCAACTACTGCACAATAATTTAATTATTTTTGCCACCAAATTGCAAGTTTTCAATCGATCTCCTTGAATCGTGTAAGTTTTTACGTAATTATACGCACAATTAAAAAAAAGAAGTGAGATTCATGTTTATCAGACAAGGGCTAATTGTAAGACTGATTTGCGCATATGTTCCTGCCAAGACTTTGTTAATTTCTCAGCATTGACTTCCTTGTCTTCTTTGAGTAACCTCCGTTTATATTTGCTTGAAGCCTTGATAAAAAAAAATGTTTGAAACTAGCTTGCCAAAATCCCCGTGATATTCAATATTTATACGGTTTTGTGATCCTCTTATCCTACGCTGTCGTGAACACTTTTGACTCTTCACTCACTCTCAGATTACTTGCTTTGCTTGTCGAGTTTATTTTTGTAGCAACAAAATTATATCAGGATATGTTGTCAAAATAGAATCGGCTCTAAAATTTCCTCCAAACACAAGCTCAAGTGGCATAAGTTTTCTTTTTATTTTTCAAAAAAATATTTTCTGATTCCAATTGGAAATGGATTCGAAAACGCACGTCGACAAATATTCAGAGCAGGTGCTTCCCTAAAAAAGGGAATAATTAAATTTAACGGAGCGTGCATTTCCAGGCCATGCAAACTTTCTTGATTCGCTCAATCTCTCTTGGGCTGGCTTTCTGACTTATATCTTGAAATTCTTACCTGAAGTTGGTCAACTTTTTATTGTGCTATGCGGTAATATTTATTTCTCGACACACTGAAGACGAAAGTTTTGCGTTGTGCGAAAATCGATTTCCAATTGGACTCACTGCTTTCGGTGGAGAGAAGCGATTCCGCTCTTTGCAGCGAAGAAACTTGAAAAGCAATAGAAGGCAATTGTTACAGAAGTCTAATAAATATCGCGCTCAGGAAAAGGGATGGTTTGGCCAGCGATACGTCTCGGAAGCGTGTGTTCTTTGGCCAAGAGCAAACACACGCCAACAAAAAGCAGCAGCCGGAGACGAGGGCCACTCTGCTATTGACATTGCAAAAGAAGTTGATTCTGGGAGCGGACACGGGCCGCTGCTTTGAGATCATAATTAGCCAGAATTTAAGCCCACGCCGTCTTTCATCTTTGGCTTTTAGCAGCGGCGTGTGAGGGATATAATCCATTAACGTTGTCAAAACGCGATGATGAATTGCAAAAAGTTTTGGCTTCGCAACAGCCCGAAAGGCGGATTTCAATCAAAGTCTGTAAAAGTCTCTAAAAGATGCAAATCTTTTGAAAGTTGCCTTTTCCTTTCGCGATGCATAATTCATTAAATTGATATTGAAAAGCTGAAAGATATCAAAAGGCGTCGGTGTGGCCAAGTGGCACAAAGGTCCACGACACACAATCGTCCACCCGAGATCAAAATGACCCGACACGAGTTAGTTGGTAAATAGTTGCGATTTGGCTCGGATCAGCTACCCCTTTGAGCCAATGGTACAGAAAGATAAGCCTTGGGCCGCTCCACCACGAGAGAGCTGCTGCTGGCGGCGTCACCGGTTGCCGGACGATAAAAACCAACAGCCACTGTGCGCTTTGCCAGCGAGCAAACTGAAGAAGAAAGTTGGTTGCCTTGGCGCACTGCTTAATTAATCAGTAGTCGGCTGTTAATTAAACAACATACGCAATATGAAAGGCGCAGAGAGCGAACCGAAATGCAATTATGCACGATGAAAAACGACGAGCAGGCCATCTTTGTCTCGCCCTGCAGTGTTCATGCAAATTTTTTGGTGCAAAAAAATTTTCATCATTTTTCTTTCCTTCCTTGTGTACCTTCTAAAAGCTGGGAACAAACAAATTTTGTTGCAAGATTAACTTTGAGAGAATAATTGGGCATTTGAGGAGGAAGTTCATTATAACACACTGAAAAAGGCTTAGCCTCGTCCACTTTTTTTATTAAAGATAAATAATAATTTAATTAGAAAATAAATTAAGTTTATTTTATTTTTAATTAAAATTTCTAGGCCACGCAATAAGATTTCAATATGCAACCACATTGGACGACTATGTAATAAAAAAACACAAAAATTAGAAAGTAATTCAAGTTCTTAAAAGGGAAGAATTTTTTATTAAAAGAATGCACTGACTAAATAATTCAAGAATGATCTAAATATTGAGAGAGAAAAGTCACTCTTATTGATTCTAAGCTACAAAAATAACTATGCCATTTTGCATAAATCTCTTTTTCTGTGCATGATTAAATTAAAATCTAGCGCTGAAAAACTTAATAATTGATTCGTTCAATGTGCTGCCGCTTTTCGTGGGCCATTTGCGAATAACGAAATGAAACGTTGCGTTCAAATCATTACACGCATCATTAATTTTCACGCCTATTTGAATAATGTACAAAAAGCGCCACATTGTCGAAGGCGAAGGGAATTCTCCTCCGCTGGCCAAAGTCACTGCACGCTTGGCAATCGATCTTGCCCGGCGGCAATTAAAAAGTTTCTTTGTTTCATTCTGCGTGAATGTTTATTGCCATGCCAAAGAAGACAACCCCATTCCATTTGCCTTTATTCAGAAGGACGAGTCAGATTGTTGGTGCGCTATTTTTATACAAAAGAAAGATGGGAGAGAAAGAATCTCTTTTGTTTGAAGAGCAGCTTCTTTTTATTTTGATAACGAGAAGCAAAGTTGACAAAATGTGCCGTTTCCTGAGAAATATTGCTTTCGCGTAACAAACAATGGTGGACGTCTCTTGTGTGTGTGTGTGTTTGTGTGGCGTAATTGGAGAACGCGAGTTCTCCTTGTCTCCAACCAATAACCCATGCAATATTCAACCACAAAAAAAGACTCCGTTACCGGTTACGTGTCTCAAATGTAACAAAGTGTTTGCTTTGATTACCGGTGCGACTGAGGAATGTCTGAGAATGAGAAAACAATTGAAAACAACACTGTGTTGGTGAACCCCGCTGCTTCACACCTATAAATCAGAACGCCATGGCAGTAAATCCAGATGCTAGCCAATCAACGTCATACCGAGCCAAAATAATAGGTTGAAAAATCCGCTTTTCCTCAGGGGGATTTGTTTGGTTGGCGTGTACACATCACATCCAATCGTTATTGTAATAACTTTGGCCGGAAAAATATCGAATATACAATATACAGGGTTCATCAAACCTTTATGCGGCTAAGTTGTTTCTTTAGAAGTGATTTTAAACTGCGGAAATATAATTTAATGATAATAATTTGTTCATAGTAAAATCATATTTTTTTCTAAATACCAGCATATCTGTCAAAATCACTAATTGAATGGAAAGTTCAAAAAAGATATTACGCGATTTCATAATTGAAATATTTATTTTTTAATATCAACATGTACGAGTTTGCCCAAACATAGCTTACAATCATTGGTGCCCATGCCTGGCCGCCCAATCAATACACCATCTCTCTGCAGAGAGACTGTTTGATATGTTTCAAACTTCATTTATTGTTGCCAATTTCTGTCCGGCCAATTTTCGTGCTGCCTCAATTTTTGCAGTGGCATCCTAGTAACATCTTGTAGTTGGATATAAAGCGATAAAAGTAGACCATAAAACGTACCGCAACAAGGAAGAGAGGAATAGCTATTTAGGAAGCGGCAGCACCAAAACTTACCGACCGCGGAAAAAGTTAACCTTCTTTCTTTTGCGGAAAAAAACTGAAAAGCGGTTGATTGTGTGTGGCGGAAAAGAACATAATTTCGAGGGGAAAAAATCGCTCGTTGAATGTTGCTTTTTTATCTAAAAGATGATGACAAAGAGACCGCGACAATACCAAAAGTTCAACTAAATTCAACTTTTCCCAATAAAAGATATTGTCTTTACTTAATTGAAAACCCGTTCAGCCGGTACTTTTTATCTGTAATCTTTAAATTTCAGACAGATATTAAAAAAAAATTAGTTTAAAAAATGAATAATTAAATAATAATAAAAAATTTAAATATGACAATGACTTTATAAATATGGCCACAAAAGCCTCTAAGTTTAATGTTTAATAATTCCATGAACCATTGTTCAAAATAGAAGTACCGACAATTTGCAAATCCTTCAGAAAATCCTCCTTTTTTAATAAAATTCTTTTTACTGATAAGCTTAGAGCTTCTTCACAAATAACATGAATTTAAATTTACTTTCATTTTCATTTGTCTAAAAAAAAAAGAAAAAAAAACAATTTAAACGTCAAAATGTTTAATTTTATTATTACAAGACACACGTGGATTGGAAGTTGAAAATGGATCGCTCTCCGATTCAAATTTCCCGAACGAAAGAAATGTCTTGCATCGTTGCACCCCTATACCTTCCTCTGAAATTTCCGGGTATATGAGGGTCGTTGAATGCCGCTCTCATTCCAGCCATTAATCGCACTGTACGTGTTTGATTGCAGAACCGGAAACGGAGATTTTGGGCGGCGCCGACTTGTTCATCAACATCGGCAGCACCATCAACCTGACGTGTCTGGTGCGGTACTCGCCGGAGCCGCCGCCCACCATGGCCTGGCGACACAACAGCGTTGACATCAACTTTGACTCTCCGCGGGGCGGCATTTCGCTGGTAACTGAAAAGGGCCCCACCACCTCCAGCAGACTGCTCATCCAAAAGGCCATCAAGGCTGACTCGGGGCTGTACACGTGCCGCCCGTCCAACGCCACCTCGGCCACCGTCCGCGTCCACATCCTAGATGGTAAGATAGAATTTTTTTATTATTTCAAATACGTATTTTAGTTATTTTTTCAGTTGAAATGCTTTTAATTTTATAATTCCGAGCAATTACTATTACTAACATAAATTAACGAAAATTTCCCAAAAACCTTTTAACCGCTGTTTTTTATTGCTAATTTTTTTCAAATATTTTTATACATATTTATTATCGGTGGTGTAATAAAGTGCCTTAATTTCATACATTTAATTTTCATTTAAATTTTTTTCAATCAATATTTTCGTTCATCAATTATTTATACGACTATTTTTTTGACTGATATTTCAAAAGTTCTGGGAAGTAAACAGATTGAAAGATATTTTATTGGCATAAAAAACGGAATGCTGAACCATACATGATAATTTTTTTTAAATGCAGAGCTTTTTAATAAATAATATCAAAGGGCTGAACATAATTTTTAACTTTTATCTTTTAGCATTTCATATAAAAATGCTCATTTTACTATTTGCTGACATAGATCAAACATACCCTAATTTTCAGAATCCCGGCCCTTTTCTCTTTGATCTCGCACGCGTTCTTCTAGGGAGGCAAACTCGCGCTTTTTTTCCATTGCTTGAGTTCAACATGTCAAAAAATCCACACAAAAAAGCAAATAGAAAGTATTTCATTTGATAAAAATGTTCTTTTCGAAGGTTATATATAATATGTATGCTTCTCTTCATATCCCTTCGCCCTCCCATTTCCACGTGTCTGTCGCGGCAAAAAGAGAAATTCTCTCTCTGTACACGTTTCTGCAGGTGCTTTCAAAAGTGTCAAAGCGTTTCGAGGACAATCCTTGAGTACACACAGACCGTACGTCGCTGTATGGAACGATGGGTTAAAAGGCGGTGGACGTGTGCGTGCAGGCTCTAAAAAAGCTGCGGCTGAATTATGCCCGGCGGCAGGTCAGGAGCCGAATTGAAAGTTGACCACGCGTGCTTAATTCAAAGTGCTGCGTGGGTCTTAATTTTGCCCAAGAATCGCTTTTCCTTGTTCAGCATTGCTGCGAGTTTTTTTCCCCTTTCTGCTTTGTCTTGCCGAGGACACACGCATCATCCTTTTAAGTGCGAGGTCATGACAAATGAACCTTTGCCTAAAGTGGATGTGCTGCAGAAATTACCCACTCCGAATTTTGTATTCTATACAAAGCGCCGCGAGCAACCAGAGAGGTGAATTGAATTATACGCCCCAACTTCCTCACTGGGATTAACCGCTGGTTCAGGGGTCAAGGAACATAATGGATATAGAGGGAGAGAGCAAGGGCCTACTAGCCCAGAGTTAATTTTAATCTTTTTGGATCCCTCAGGGGCTGCGATGTAATTTTATATATTTAGTTTCGTTAGCTAATTGCTGAAAAGCTGCTGCCACCTTTGGAAGAAACAATTTAACGTATTCTTATTAATTAATTTTTTTTGTACACATGAAATTGAAAATTAGGTTTAACGATAACTATATGGAAATTTTTTATGAAGATTAAATTAATACCAATTGAATTTGCACAAGATTCAGGGTGATTAAAATTTTGACCTGTTGTGAGAGAATAAATGAATTGAATATTGTCAAGGATTTTTTCTTTGTCCTG
Organism: Neocloeon triangulifer; assembly: GCF_031216515.1. NCBI lineage: Eukaryota > Metazoa > Arthropoda > Insecta > Ephemeroptera > Baetidae > Neocloeon > Neocloeon triangulifer. Next base: position 798,068 of record NW_026775555.1, on the reverse strand, counting down.
AACCAAGTTCTTTGTCTTTGCATAATTAATAATTTGATATTTTCTTAAATTCACATGATTTCTCGTTGGTTAAGGACACGCGAGGAGGCAATGAACCAAAAAAGTGACATTCTGTGTTTGCGTCACAAGCAAGCTATTATTATACATAAACCAATGAAACCCACACGTTCCCTTTGTATGGTTATGCCACATAGAATATTGATTTTGGTATAAAAAGTGAATTCCAAAAAAGTGCTCTTTGATCAATAATTTTTTTTTATTTGCTCCTCACCAAATTCCAGAAATTCTTCATCGATTGGGTTAATTTGTATCGGTTGATGCCAAAAAAGGAATCTTTTACTTTAAAAAATTCTCGTTTTAAGCAGCTTGAAATTTAAAACATAAATATACTTCATGAAATTTTTGCACAATCGCAAAAAAAGATTAAATGCACTTTATAAAAAGTGAGAAAAATAATTATTCGATTGATGTTTTTTTTTTAGTAAGAATTTATTTAACAGAAATTTACAATCTACGCGAAATCTTGAAAAATTGCAATTTCGCTCTAATTAATTGTAAAATTTTGAAAAATGTAGATGGAGAATTTTGTAAAACAAAATTCAACAATTCTGTCAACATGTGGGGCTCTTGTTTGCAACATAAGTTAGTGGAGTTGCTTTGAATTTTATATTAAAAAAGTGTAATTCCCCGAGATATAATTTATATTACGGCAAAAGAGGGAGGAAGGAAGGCAGATTTTAATATGAACTTAAAGCCCCTTCGTCATAATTTTTCATGCTTGCATAATAAAAAAAGCCGCGGTGCTATACCTAAATTAGTCGAGATTTGCAGTCGTGGGTAATGTAACGTCGCTTAATCCGTGCCGCGCATTCCTCCCGAAATTTATTAATGCATGGGCAGAGAGAAGAAGGAGAAGAAGCAACCTGCTTCTCCGGAGGCCGTGTTTGTTTGGCCGCGGTTTTATCTGCAGATTAAGCACACTCGCTTTTCTCTCCGCGCACTATCTTGGTAATGAAATGCCGCGGAAAACTACCCCCGACATTGTGTGGGATGAACGAGATCTTTTAAATTTGGCGCAGCAGAAATTAATTTCCTCCGATGGCTGCTTTTACGTTTGTTTTGGTGTTCGAGCTGGTTTTACGAGCTCTTTCCTACCCGTGCTGTGTCGTCTGATAAAACCGAATTTATCGCTTTCCTAACCTTCCTCCTGCGCCGCTCGCGCAATTTGCGCCCGGCCCAATAAATTTAATTACTTTGCCAACTCAATGACATTAATTTCGGTGGCGCGCCGACGACATTCATTCCGAGTGCTCGCCGCCAACACCGACCGCCTTAATGCAAAACTAAGTGCTCCGCCGGATCACGCTGTTAATATTAAACAAGGTTGGCTGCGACGGAGAAAAGCAGAGGAGCAAGCAAGAACCACTCTCTCAGCGCTTCCAGCCGAGTGAGGACAACCAATGCCATTCTTCTTTTTCATTGAAAGGGTGTCGATTAACAAGAAGTTTGCAAACTTGATTTACTGCGAGTGTTTTTCCCCAAATTAGATCAAATTTTTGTACGTCTCATTTCTTTCCCGAAATAGATATTCACGAGATTGCATTAAACGCGCAGAAAAAAAATATTGTTATTTTATTTCATCAATTCATGATAAATGAATAATTTTCTTTGCTAGGATTTGTTATATATTTTAAAAAAGTTCATTACTTTGGCTAACTGTAGCCGGAAATTAATTGAAAACTTAAAAATCAACAATATCTAATGTTGAAAATTGTAAAAAAAAAATAAGAGGATTGCAGTTATTTTTCAGAACTTGACTAGCTGTTTCTTTTTTTTTTAAATAAAAGTCTAATTATTATTGTGAAATATGAAGTTAGATGAACCAAATATTAATTTGATTTGCACAATAATGATGATTTTTACATAAAAGGAAAGCTTCTTTATATTTTTAAGGAAAAAACCAGTGGCTTTTCACGTCTAAATAGCTTGCATTTATTTCCAAGAATTTCCTCAACTTCTTTACTCGTCAAAAGATAATCACATTATGTGAAATTTTCATTACTATTTATTTATTTATTCTCCATTTGATGTACAGTAAAAAATACACAGCAAAAAAACTATACGTAAAAAGTACAGGAAAAGCTGAAAATACATTTGAAAGAGACACATAATGGCTTTTCACTAGCAAACAACTTGCTAAAGCACAGCACCCTCTCCTTCGAAAGAGAGCCATCAAAAAATTAAAGATGGAAATATTACTACACACCAAAATTCACGCCTTGCACAGAGGTGGAAACTGTGCCGCGGTACTGCCCTTCACTGCGGGTGGCAAGTCATTCCAGGGTTTGACGACGCGGTATGAGTAAGCTTCGCGTCCAAACTTTGTATTCGCGTCCGGCTGCTGCAGCCGCGGATGGCTTTGACTATCGCCGCGAAGCTGCATGCCCGTATTAATGCGCGCTTTCGCCTCCATTTACCTATAGATTGTAGCAGGGTTGTGGGAGAAGTATATTTTAAAATTCAATTTCCAACAAAAAATCCGTGAAATAAATCGTCCTGATATTTAGTCAGTGGAAAAATTTCTGCTTCATTTTTTTTTTTTTTTTTAATTCGTTTATTTCCTTCGTCTCACAATTTATTATTACTTGCCTTTCACAGCATTGAAGTGATTTGTTTAATGTCCTTCAAAAGCGCGTGCTTCATAATTTTGTAACGTCTTTTGTTCATTCCCTCAGCACAGCGTCGGCGGTTAACAGAGTTATTTCGCGCTAATTAGGTTAGAATGAGGTCTGGAAAAGGGAACGTTAAGGCGCACACAATACACCTGCTTTCCTTAATGGGGCCAGGCGCAAATCTGAACATAAGCAAACCGCGCGAGCGCCTCTCTGCAGAACGTGTATAAAGAGTCAGCCGCACGCACTCGAGCCAAGACTTTTCACAGTAATTAATTTCAATTTTATAATTTGGTTCCATGATGCTAACGAGCGAGGGGGAAAGGAACGTAACTCATTAAATGTTGCAGTTTTTGCAACGCGCAAAAGTGAAAAGGATCATTAATCTTGTCCGTGCGTCTCCTTTAATTCGCACAATTAGGCCTCGGGGGGAAAAGAGAGATTTCGCCAGTTCATTTGCAACTCAAACGATCGCAGCCGCCGGCGTTTGGTGTAATAATGGCGCGTTTGCAACACAAGATTTGCATATTGTTCAATTAAAGAAGCGCCGAAAACAAACATAGCGCGAGATGAAATTAAAGGCGGAGCTTGATTGCGACTATGTTGACTTAGTTGACTGCTCTGTTTGCATCGCGTTGGATATTATTAATAATTTAGCGCTCGAGTCGCGGACGAGAAGCCCTGGGGGTGGTGTGCGTGCAGCTTCGCTCAACTTTGCAGAATGTTTGATGCCAAAAGCAGTTCTGGAAGTGATTAACTTTGAATTCGCGCAAGTTCAACCCGCTTCCGTGCGAAACAGCAAAGCGAGCAGCCAAAGTTTATGCTTGGCCAATCGGCTTTTGGTCTTAAAAAGAGAAATTGATTTAAGTCGCAAACCAGTAACAATCAGGTGGGATAAGAATTAACTTTGAAAGAGTTTTTCTTTCAACATAAAATCGGGTCTAGTCTAAAATTTCTGAATTAAATTTTGTTAGTTAATAATACTCCGGTAAATTATTTGATTTAAAAGTTAAACAATTGCTTATAAAAATTCCCTTAAAGAAGAAAATTACAAGACTCTGTAGGTTTGCAGTTCAAACAAATATTATTAAATTGCTCATTGTTAACTTAAAACTATGCAATGTAAATACTCATTGCAGCATGCCTTACTTGCAATAAAAAACTAACAAATAATAATTGTGATAATTGCCTTAACATGGATGTAATTTTTTGAATGAGAATAACCCACAATAATAATAAAAATATTAAACGATATTTTAAAATTTCATCACAAAGTCTGAAAAAACGTTTTCCTTTTTCGTCCCTGGGAAGAATATAAAAATTTTCTTGTGACTTTTGCGGGAAATAAGCTCAAAAAGCAAAAAAGCTTTTTATTCCAAGTAATTTGCTGCATCAGGTCTCTTAATCTCTGATTTAAAAACACAATCGATCCCTTTTTATAGATTTACGTTTGATGCCTCTGCAATTTTTCATGTTTATGCAGGGCGCATATAACTTGCCGGTTTATCTCAAAATTATCTGATTTAAAGTATCAATTTTTCCAGTTTTACTGCTTTCCGGGGGCTGATTCATGGCGCACCATTTGCAAAATCAGCATCACCCGCCCGTTGCCGCAGAATATCTTGCGCGTGTGTTATCAAGAATTTTCAATAGGATCATAAATTCAGAAGCCGCAACAAAGGCAGTGCGTCACTCGACGCGCAAAAAGAATTTAAATTCCGCGCAGGCCATGCAGCAGTATGCCTTGCTTTTTGTCATTGGAGCGAATTTCCATGCTGGTCACAGCCCAAGAGTAAAAAAGAACAGAAGACAAATGTGAAATATCAATCCAATGCATATTTAAAAAATCATTTCTCTTAAATAAAAGTTGCAGACCTATTTAAGATTATGCGCAAAATGGGCATGTTTGGTTTAGTTCAAGAAATTTTACAAAATAAAAATCCATAATCTATTAATAATTGCATCTTAATTATTATTACTATTATTAAATTTAATCATCTCTGTTCCTCTTTACCTATTAAATACATACTTTATATATTATTATTGGTCATTATTCTTTGAAATAATAGTCAACATTGGAGATAAAAGCTTAATTTTGATTAAGTTAATGAAGTGAATTAAACCAATTTAGCTCGCAATCCAGAATTTAGAAACTTTTTTTAAATAATTATTATGTAAATTGAGCAAACATTCTCATTGTATTTTCCGGCATGTGTGTATGTTTATACTTTTATGCCGTACAGTGTACATTGTTTCGATGTAAGGTTACCATGAATAAATAAATGACTAGAAAATAAATAAATATATTTTTCAACATTTATTGGCGTTCAAGAAGCTCGAAATGGGGGGTCAATAAGACGATTCGAAAAAAAAAAATTGGGTGATACCTTCTGCACCACTAATAAAGGGGACAGGCCAACAAGACTTTGTCTTGGCCTGACCCTAAAAATAAAAATTCCTTATTTTCAGGGTTAGCTAGTTAGCTAGTTTTTATTTTGATTCTTCTTTTACTTTTTTTATCTGCCCTTTTTAACATAGAGGAGAAAGAAAATTGTCACAAAGAAAAACACAATTGTTTCCCTCTCAATTTTTGTTATTAAATATGCTATTCAGTTGGCAATTTGATACGCTTGTCACAAAAGAAATACTCATTAGTCGTTTCGCGCAGGTCTCTGATTAAGGTTTAAATTTGAAATCATAGAAATGGTAATTAATGAACACTCTAAAGATTTGGGATTAGCTTCAAATTAAACAAGGAGTGGTAACTTAATAAAAATAAAACAGGGGCAGCCTAGTCACTGCCTCTCCTAACTATAATTTGCCGCATAGAATGAATGTAGAATTCGCAATTGAGTTACCACTAGCAAATAGACCTTATTTTTACAACTTTTTAACATTTGCTTGTAAACTTTTGCCCGGGCACTAGGTATTTTTCATGGCTCAAAATAAATTCTTCCTGCCCCAATTATGCTTCAAACGTAAGAAAATCGCTTAACAAATTGATACGCTGTTCATATAACAGTGAAATAATAGGGCTGCACGTCTATGAGCGAATTGTGTGTGTTGTAAGCATGAACGTCCACTTGCTCTAAATACACATTTTTATAAAAGCAGTTGCAAGCGCAATTTCATATTTTCGTAGTTCAAAATACATTGTTTCCCTCTCAATTTTTGTTATTAAATATGCTATTCAGTTGGCAATTTGATACGCTTGTCACAATAGAAATACTCATTAGTCGTTTCGCGCAGGTCTCTGATTTAGGTTTAAATTTGAAATCATAAAAATGTTAGTTAATGAACACTCTAAAGATTTGGGATTAGCTTCAAATTAAACAAGGAGTGGTAACTTAATAAAAATAAAACAGGGGCAGCCTAGTCACTGCCTCTCCTAACTATAATTTGCCTCATAGAATGAATGTAGAATTCGCAATTGAGTTACCACTAGCAAATAGACCTTATTTTTACAACTTTTTAACATTTGCTTGTAAACTTTTGCCCGGGCACTAGGAATTTTTCATGGCTCAAAATAAATTCTTCCTGCCCCAATTATGCTTCAAACGTAAGAAAATCGCTTAACAAATTGATACGCTGTTCATATAACAGTGAAATAATAATGCTGCACGTCTATGAGCGAATTGTGTGTGTTGTAAGCATGAACGTCCACTTGCTCTAAATACACATTTTTATAAAAGCAGTTGCAAGCGCAATTTCATATTTTCGTAGTTCTAAATACGTTGTTTCCCTCTCAATTTTTGTTATTAAATATGCTATTCAGTTGGCAATTTGATACGCTTGTCACAATAGAAATACTCATTAGTCGTTTCGCGCAGGTCTCTGATTTAGGTTTAAATGTGAAATCATAAAAATGTTAGTTAATGAACACTCTAAAGATTTGGGATTAGCTTCAAATTAAACAAGGAGTGGTAACTTAATAAAAATAAAACAGGGGCAGCCTAGTCACTGCCTCTCCTAACTATAATTTGCCTCATAGAATGAATGTAGAATTCGCAATTGAGTTACCACTAGCAAATAGACCTTATTTTTACAACTTTTTAACATTTGCTTGTAAACTTTTGCCCGGGCACTAGGAATTTTTCATGGCTCAAAATAAATTCTTCCTGCCCCAATTATGCTTCAAACGTAAGAAAATCGCTTAACAAATTGATACGCTGTTCATATAACAGTGAAATAATAGGGCTGCACGTCTATGAGCGAATTGTGTGTGTTGTAAGCTTGAACGTCTACTTGCTCTAAATACACATTTTATAAAAGCAGTTGCAAGCGCAATTTCATATTTTCGTAGTTCAAAATACATTGTTTCCCTCTCAATTTTTGTAATTAAATATGCTATTCAGTTGGCAATTTGATACGCTTGTCACAATAGAAATACTCATTAGTCGTTTCGCGCAGGTCTCTGATTTAGGTTTAAATGTGAAATCATAAAAATGTTAGTTAATGAACACTCTAAAGATTTGGGATTAGCTTCAAATTAAACAAGGAGTGGTAACTTAATAAAAATAAAACAGGGGCAGCCTAGTCACTGCCTCTCCTAACTATAATTTGCCTCATAGAATGAATGTAGAATTCGCAATTGAGTTACCACTAGCAAATAGACCTTATTTTTACAACTTTTTAACATTTGCTTGTAAACTTTTGCCCGGGCACTAGGAATTTTTCATGGCTCAAAATAAATTCTTCCTGCCCCAATTATGCTTCAAACGTAAGAAAATCGCTTAACAAATTGATACGCTGTTCATATAACAGTGAAATAATAATGCTGCACGTCTATGAGCGAATTGTGTGTGTTGTAAGCATGAACGTCCACTTGCTCTAAATACACATTTTTATAAAAGCAGTTGCAAGCGCAATTTCATATTTTCGTAGTTCTAAATACGTTGTTTCCCTCTCAATTTTTGTTATTAAATATGCTATTCAGTTTGCAATTTGATACGCTTGTCACAAAAGAAATCCTCATTAGTCGTTTCGCGCAGGTCTCTGATTAAGGTTTAAATTTGAAATCATAAAAATGGTAATTAATGAACACTCTAAAGATTTGGGATTAGCTTCAAATTAAACAAGGAGTGGTAACTTAATAAAAATAAAACAGGGGCAGCCTAGTCACTGCCTCTCCTAACTATAATTTGCCTCATAGAATGAATGTAGAATTCGCAATTGAGTTACCACTAGCAAATAGACCTTATTTTTACAACTTTTTAACATTTGCTTGTAAACTTTTGCCCGGGCACTAGGAATTTTTCATGGCTCAAAATAAATTCTTCCTGCCCCAATTATGCTTCAAACGTAAGAAAATCGCTTAACAAATTGATACGCTGTTCATATAACAGTGAAATAATAGGGCTGCACGTCTATGAGCGAATTGTGTGTGTTGTAAGCATGAACGTCCACTTGCTCTAAATACACATTTTTATAAAAGCAGTTGCAAGCGCAATTTCATATTTTCGTAGTTCTAAATACGTTGTTTCCCTCTCAATTTTTGTTATTAAATATGCTATTCAGTTGGCAATTTGATACGCTTGTCACAATAGAAATACTCATTAGTCGTTTCGCGCAGGTCTCTGATTTAGGTTTAAATGTGAAATCATAAAAATGGTAATTAATGAACACTCTAAAGATTTGGGATTAGCTTCAAATTAAACAAGGAGTGGTAACTTAATAAAAATAAAACAGGGGCAGCCTAGTCACTGCCTCTCCTAACTATAATTTGCCTCATAGAATGAATGTAGAATTCGCAATTGAGTTACCACTAGCAAATAGACCTTATTTTTACAACTTTTTAACATTTGCTTGTAAACTTTTGCCCGGGCACTAGGAATTTTTCATGGCTCAAAATAAATTCTTCCTGCCCCAATTATGCTTCAAACGTAAGAAAATCGCATAACAAATTGATACGCTGTTCATATAACAGTGAAATAATAGGGCTGCACGTCTATGAGCGAATTGTGTGTGTTGTAAGCATGAACGTCCACTTGCTCTAAATACACATTTTTATAAAAGCAGTTGCAAGCGCAATTTCATATTTTCGTAGTTCTAAATACGTTGTTTCCCTCTCAATTTTTGTTATTAAATATGCTATTCAGTTTGCAATTTGATACGCTTGTCACAAAAGAAATACTCATTAGTCGTTTCGCGCAGGTCTCTGATTAAGGTTTAAATTTGAAATCATAAAAATGGTAATTAATGAACACTCTAAAGATTTGGGATTAGCTTCAAATTAAACAAGGAGTGGTAACTTAATAAAAATAAAACAGGGGCAGCCTAGTCACTGCCTCTCCTAACTATAATTTGCCTCATAGAATGAATGTAGAATTCGCAATTGAGTTACCACTAGCAAATAGACCTTATTTTTACAACTTTTTAACATTTGCTTGTAAACTTTTGCCCGGGCACTAGGAATTTTTCATGGCTCAAAATAAATTCTTCCTGCCCCAATTATGCATCAAACGTAAGAAAATCGCTTAACAAATTGATACGCTGTTAATATAACAGTGAAATAATAGGGCTGCACGTCTATGAGCGAATTGTGTGTGTTGTAACCTTGAACGTCTACTTGCTCTAAATACACATTTTATAAAAGCAGTTGCAAGCGCAATTTCATATTTTCGTAGTTCAAAATACATTGTTTCCCTCTCAATTTTTGTTATTAAATATGCTATTCAGTTGGCAATTTGATACGCTTGTCACAATAGAAATACTCATTAGTCGTTTCGCGCGTGTCTCTGATTTAGGTTTAAATGTGAAATCATAAAAATGGTAATTAATGAACACTCTAAAGATTTGGGATTAGCTTCAAATTAAACAAGGAGTGGTAACTTAATAAAAATAAAACAGGGGCAGCCTAGTCACTGCCTCTCCTAACTATAATTTGCCTCATAGAATGAATGTAGAATTCGCAATTGAGTTACCACTAGCAAATAGACCTTATTTTTACAACTTTTTAACATTTGCTTGTAAACTTTTGCCCGGGCACTAGGAATTTTTCATGGCTCAAAATAAATTCTTCCTGCCCCAATTATGCATCAAACGTAAGAAAATCGCTTAACAAATTGATACGCTGTTAATATAACAGTGAAATAATAGGGCTGCACGTCTATGAGCGAATTGTGTGTTGTAACCTTGAACGTCTACTTGCTCTAAATACACATTTTATAAAAGCAGTTGCAAGCGCAATTTCATATTTTCGTAGTTCAAAATACATTGTTTCCCTCTCAATTTTTGTTATTAAATATGCTATTCAGTTGGCAATTTGATACGCTTGTCACAATAGAAATACTCATTAGTCGTTTCGCGCGGGTCTCTGATTTAGGTTTAAATGTGAAATCATAAAAATGTTAGTTAATGAACACTCTAAAGATTTGGGATTAGCTTCAAATTAAACAAGGAATGGTAACTTAATAAAAATAAAACAGGGGCAGCCTAGTCACTGCCTCTCCTAACTATAATTTGCCTCATAGAATGAATGTAGAATTCGCAATTGAGTTACCACTAGCAAATAGACCTTATTTTTACAACTTTTTAACATTTGCTTGTAAACTTTTGCCCGGGCACTAGGAATTTTTCATGGCTCAAAATAAATTCTTCCTGCCCCAATTATGCATCAAACGTAAGAAAATCGCTTAACAAATTGATACGCTGTTAATATAACAGTGAAATAATAGGGCTGCACGTCTATGAGCGAATTGTGTGTGTTGTAACCTTGAACGTCTACTTGCTCTAAATACACATTTTATAAAAGCAGTTGCAAGCGCAATTTCATATTTTCGTAGTTCAAAATACATTGTTTCCCTCTCAATTTTTGTTATTAAATATGCTATTCAGTTGGCAATTTGATACGCTTGTCACAATAGAAATACTCATTAGTCGTTTCGCGCGGGTCTCTGATTTAGGTTTAAATGTGAAATCATAAAAATGTTAGTTAATGAACACTCTAAAGATTTGGGATTAGCTTCAAATTAAACAAGGAATGGTAACTTAATAAAAATAAAACAGGGGCAGCCTAGTCACTGCCTCTCCTAACTATAATTTGCCTCATAGAATGAATGTAGAATTCGCAATTGAGTTACCACTAGCAAATAGACCTTATTTTTACAACTTTTTAACATTTGCTTGTAAACTTTTGCCCGGGCACTAGGAATTTTTCATGGCTCAAAATAAATTCTTCCTGCCCCAATTATGCTTCAAACGTAAGAAAATCGCTTAACAAATTGATACGCTGTTCCTATAACAGTGAAATAATAGGGCTGCACGTCTATGAGCGAATTGTGTGTGTTGTAAGCATGAACGTCCACTTGCTCTAAATACACATTTTTATAAAAGCAGTTGCAAGCGCAATTTCATATTTTCGTAGTTCTAAATACGTTGTTTCCCTCTCAATTTTTGTTATTAAATATGCTATTCAGTTTGCAATTTGATACGCTTGTCACAAAAGAAATACTCATTAGTCGTTTCGCGCAGGTCTCTGATTAAGGTTTAAATTTGAAATCATAAAAATGGTAATTAATGAACACTCTAAAGATTTGGGATTAGCTTCAAATTAAACAAGGAGTGGTAACTTAATAAAAATAAAACAGGGGCAGCCTAGTCACTGCCTCTCCTAACTATAATTTGCCTCATAGAATGAATGTAGAATTCGCAATTGAGTTACCACTAGCAAATAGACCTTATTTTTACAACTTTTTAACATTTGCTTGTAAACTTTTGCCCGGGCACTAGGAATTTTTCATGGCTCAAAATAAATTCTTCCTGCCCCAATTATGCATCAAACGTAAGAAAATCGCTTAACAAATTGATACGCTGTTAATATAACAGTGAAATAATAGGGCTGCACGTCTATGAGCGAATTGTGTGTGTTGTAACCTTGAACGTCTACTTGCTCTAAATACACATTTTATAAAAGCAGTTGCAAGCGCAATTTCATATTTTCGTAGTTCAAAATACATTGTTTCCCTCTCAATTTTTGTTATTAAATATGCTATTCAGTTGGCAATTTGATACGCTTGTCACAATAGAAATACTCATTAGTCGTTTCGCGCGTGTCTCTGATTTAGGTTTAAATGTGAAATCATAAAAATGGTAATTAATGAACACTCTAAAGATTTGGGATTAGCTTCAAATTAAACAAGGAGTGGTAACTTAATAAAAATAAAACAGGGGCAGCCTAGTCACTGCCTCTCCTAACTATAATTTGCCTCATAGAATGAATGTAGAATTCGCAATTGAGTTACCACTAGCAAATAGACCTTATTTTTACAACTTTTTAACATTTGCTTGTAAACTTTTGCCCGGGCACTAGGAATTTTTCATGGCTCAAAATAAATTCTTCCTGCCCCAATTATGCTTCAAACGTAAGAAAATCGCTTAACAAATTGATACGCTGTTCCTATAACAGTGAAATAATAGGGCTGCACGTCTATGAGCGAATTGTGTGTGTTGTAAGCATGAACGTCCACTTGCTCTAAATACACATTTTTATAAAAGCAGTTGCAAGCGCAATTTCATATTTTCGTAGTTCTAAATACGTTGTTTCCCTCTCAATTTTTGTTATTAAATATGCTATTCAGTTGGCAATTTGATACGCTTGTCACAATAGAAATACTCATTAGTCGTTTCGCGCAGGTCTCTGATTTAGGTTTAAATGTGAAATCATAAAAATGGTAATTAATGAACACTCTAAAGATTTGGGATTAGCTTCAAATTAAACAAGGAGTGGTAACTTAATAAAAATAAAACAGGGGCAGCCTAGTCACTGCCTCTCCTAACTATAATTTGCCTCATAGAATGAATGTAGAATTCGCAATTGAGTTACCACTAGCAAATAGACCTTATTTTTACAACTTTTTAACATTTGCTTGTAAACTTTTGCCCGGGCACTAGGAATTTTTCATGGCTCAAAATAAATTCTTCCTGCCCCAATTATGCTTCAAACGTAAGAAAATCGCATAACAAATTGATACGCTGTTCATATAACAGTGAAATAATAGGGCTGCACGTCTATGAGCGAATTGTGTGTGTTGTAAGCATGAACGTCCACTTGCTCTAAATACACATTTTTATAAAAGCAGTTGCAAGCGCAATTTCATATTTTCGTAGTTCTAAATACGTTGTTTCCCTCTCAATTTTTGTTATTAAATATGCTATTCAGTTTGCAATTTGATACGCTTGTCACAAAAGAAATACTCATTAGTCGTTTCGCGCAGGTCTCTGATTAAGGTTTAAATTTGAAATCATAAAAATGGTAATTAATGAACACTCTAAAGATTTGGGATTAGCTTCAAATTAAACAAGGAGTGGTAACTTAATAAAAATAAAACAGGAGCAGCCTAGTCACTGCCTCTCCTAACTATAATTTGCCTCATAGAATGAATGTAGAATTCGCAATTGAGTTACCACTAGCAAATAGACCTTATTTTTACAACTTTTTAACATTTGCTTGTAAACTTTTGCCCGGGCACTAGGAATTTTTCATGGCTCAAAATAAATTCTTCCTGCCCCAATTATGCATCAAACGTAAGAAAATCGCTTAACAAATTGATACGCTGTTAATATAACAGTGAAATAATAGGGCTGCACGTCTATGAGCGAATTGTGTGTTGTAACCTTGAACGTCTACTTGCTCTAAATACACATTTTATAAAAGCAGTTGCAAGCGCAATTTCATATTTTCGTAGTTCAAAATACATTGTTTCCCTCTCAATTTTTGTTATTAAATATGCTATTCAGTTGGCAATTTGATACGCTTGTCACAATAGAAATACTCATTAGTCGTTTCGCGCGGGTCTCTGATTTAGGTTTAAATGTGAAATCATAAAAATGTTAGTTAATGAACACTCTAAAGATTTGGGATTAGCTTCAAATTAAACAAGGAATGGTAACTTAATAAAAATAAAACAGGGGCAGCCTAGTCACTGCCTCTCCTAACTATAATTTGCCTCATAGAATGAATGTAGAATTCGCAATTGAGTTACCACTAGCAAATAGACCTTATTTTTACAACTTTTTAACATTTGCTTGTAAACTTTTGCCCGGGCACTAGGAATTTTTCATGGCTCAAAATAAATTCTTCCTGCCCCAATTATGCTTCAAACGTAAGAAAATCGCTTAACAAATTGATACGCTGTTCCTATAACAGTGAAATAATAGGGCTGCACGTCTATGAGCGAATTGTGTGTGTTGTAAGCATGAACGTCCACTTGCTCTAAATACACATTTTTATAAAAGCAGTTGCAAGCGCAATTTCATATTTTCGTAGTTCTAAATACGTTGTTTCCCTCTCAATTTTTGTTATTAAATATGCTATTCAGTTTGCAATTTGATACGCTTGTCACAAAAGAAATACTCATTAGTCGTTTCGCGCAGGTCTCTGATTAAGGTTTAAATTTGAAATCATAAAAATGGTTATTAATGAACACTCTAAAGATTTGGGATTAGCTTCAAATTAAACAAGGAGTGGTAACTTAATAAAAATAAAACAGGGGCAGCCTAGTCACTGCCTCTCCTAACTATAATTTGCCTCATAGAATGAATGTAGAATTCGCAATTGAGTTACCACTAGCAAATAGACCTTATTTTTACAACTTTTTAACATTTGCTTGTAAACTTTTGCCCGGGCACTAGGAATTTTTCATGGCTCAAAATAAATTCTTCCTGCCCCAATTATGCTTCAAACGTAAGAAAATCGCTTAACAAATTGATACGCTGTTCATATAACAGTGAAATAATAGGGCTGCACGTCTATGAGCGAATTGTGTGTGTTGTAAGCATGAACGTCCACTTGCTCTAAATACACATTTTTATAAAAGCAGTTGCAAGCGCAATTTCATATTTTCGTAGTTCTAAATACGTTGTTTCCCTCTCAATTTTTGTTATTAAATATGCTATTCAGTTGGCAATTTGATACGCTTGTCACAATAGAAATACTCATTAGTCGTTTCGCGCGGGTCTCTGATTTAGGTTTAAATGTGAAATCATAAAAATGTTAGTTAATGAACACTCTAAAGATTTGGGATTAGCTTCAAATTAAACAAGGAATGGTAACTTAATAAAAATAAAACAGGGGCAGCCTAGTCACTGCCTCTCCTAACTATAATTTGCCTCATAGAATGAATGTAGAATTCGCAATTGAGTTACCACTAGCAAATAGACCTTATTTTTACAACTTTTTAACATTTGCTTGTAAACTTTTGCCCGGGCACTAGGAATTTTTCATGGCTCAAAATAAATTCTTCCTGCCCCAATTATGCTTCAAACGTAAGAAAATCGCTTAACAAATTGATACGCTGTTCCTATAACAGTGAAATAATAGGGCTGCACGTCTATGAGCGAATTGTGTGTGTTGTAAGCATGAACGTCCACTTGCTCTAAATACACATTTTTATAAAAGCAGTTGCAAGCGCAATTTCATATTTTCGTAGTTCTAAATACGTTGTTTCCCTCTCAATTTTTGTTATTAAATATGCTATTCAGTTTGCAATTTGATACGCTTGTCACAAAAGAAATACTCATTAGTCGTTTCGCGCAGGTCTCTGATTAAGGTTTAAATTTGAAATCATAAAAATGGTTATTAATGAACACTCTAAAGATTTGGGATTAGCTTCAAATTAAACAAGGAGTGGTAACTTAATAAAAATAAAACAGGGGCAGCCTAGTCACTGCCTCTCCTAACTATAATTTGCCTCATAGAATGAATGTAGAATTCGCAATTGAGTTACCACTAGCAAATAGACCTTATTTTTACAACTTTTTAACATTTGCTTGTAAACTTTTGCCCGGGCACTAGGAATTTTTCATGGCTCAAAATAAATTCTTCCTGCCCCAATTATGCTTCAAACGTAAGAAAATCGCTTAACAAATTGATACGCTGTTCATATAACAGTGAAATAATAGGGCTGCACGTCTATGAGCGAATTGTGTGTGTTGTAAGCATGAACGTCCACTTGCTCTAAATACACATTTTTATAAAAGCAGTTGCAAGCGCAATTTCATATTTTCGTAGTTCTAAATACGTTGTTTCCCTCTCAATTTTTGTTATTAAATATGCTATTCAGTTGGCAATTTGATACGCTTGTCACAATAGAAATACTCATTAGTCGTTTCGCGCGGGTCTCTGATTTAGGTTTAAATGTGAAATCATAAAAATGTTAGTTAATGAACACTCTAAAGATTTGGGATTAGCTTCAAATTAAACAAGGAATGGTAACTTAATAAAAATAAAACAGGGGCAGCCTAGTCACTGCCTCTCCTAACTATAATTTGCCTCATAGAATGAATGTAGAATTCGCAATTGAGTTACCACTAGCAAATAGACCTTATTTTTACAACTTTTTAACATTTGCTTGTAAACTTTTGCCCGGGCACTAGGAATTTTTCATGGCTCAAAATAAATTCTTCCTGCCCCAATTATGCTTCAAACGTAAGAAAATCGCTTAACAAATTGATACGCTGTTCCTATAACAGTGAAATAATAGGGCTGCACGTCTATGAGCGAATTGTGTGTGTTGTAAGCATGAACGTCCACTTGCTCTAAATACACATTTTTATAAAAGCAGTTGCAAGCGCAATTTCATATTTTCGTAGTTCTAAATACGTTGTTTCCCTCTCAATTTTTGTTATTAAATATGCTATTCAGTTTGCAATTTGATACGCTTGTCACAAAAGAAATACTCATTAGTCGTTTCGCGCAGGTCTCTGATTAAGGTTTAAATTTGAAATCATAAAAATGGTTATTAATGAACACTCTAAAGATTTGGGATTAGCTTCAAATTAAACAAGGAGTGGTAACTTAATAAAAATAAAACAGGGGCAGCCTAGTCACTGCCTCTCCTAACTATAATTTGCCTCATAGAATGAATGTAGAATTCGCAATTGAGTTACCACTAGCAAATAGACCTTATTTTTACAACTTTTTAACATTTGCTTGTAAACTTTTGCCCGGGCACTAGGAATTTTTCATGGCTCAAAATAAATTCTTCCTGCCCCAATTATGCTTCAAACGTAAGAAAATCGCTTAACAAATTGATACGCTGTTCATATAACAGTGAAATAATAGGGCTGCACGTCTATGAGCGAATTGTGTGTGTTGTAAGCATGAACGTCCACTTGCTCTAAATACACATTTTTATAAAAGCAGTTGCAAGCGCAATTTCATATTTTCGTAGTTCTAAATACGTTGTTTCCCTCTCAATTTTTGTTATTAAATATGCTATTCAGTTGGCAATTTGATACGCTTGTCACAATAGAAATACTCATTAGTCGTTTCGCGCAGGTCTCTGATTTAGGTTTAAATGTGAAATCATAAAAATGGTAATTAATGAACACTCTAAAGATTTGGGATTAGCTTCAAATTAAACAAGGAGTGGTAACTTAATAAAAATAAAACAGGGGCAGCCTAGTCACTGCCTCTCCTAACTATAATTTGCCTCATAGAATGAATGTAGAATTCGCAATTGAGTTACCACTAGCAAATAGACCTTATTTTTACAACTTTTTAACATTTGCTTGTAAACTTTTGCCCGGGCACTAGGAATTTTTCATGGCTCAAAATAAATTCTTCCTGCCCCAATTATGCTTCAAACGTAAGAAAATCGCATAACAAATTGATACGCTGTTCATATAACAGTGAAATAATAGGGCTGCACGTCTATGAGCGAATTGTGTGTGTTGTAAGCATGAACGTCCACTTGCTCTAAATACACATTTTTATAAAAGCAGTTGCAAGCGCAATTTCATATTTTCGTAGTTCTAAATACGTTGTTTCCCTCTCAATTTTTGTTATTAAATATGCTATTCAGTTTGCAATTTGATACGCTTGTCACAAAAGAAATACTCATTAGTCGTTTCGCGCAGGTCTCTGATTAAGGTTTAAATTTGAAATCATAAAAATGGTAATTAATGAACACTCTAAAGATTTGGGATTAGCTTCAAATTAAACAAGGAGTGGTAACTTAATAAAAATAAAACAGGAGCAGCCTAGTCACTGCCTCTCCTAACTATAATTTGCCTCATAGAATGAATGTAGAATTCGCAATTGAGTTACCACTAGCAAATAGACCTTATTTTTACAACTTTTTAACATTTGCTTGTAAACTTTTGCCCGGGCACTAGGAATTTTTCATGGCTCAAAATAAATTCTTCCTGCCCCAATTATGCTTCAAACGTAAGAAAATCGCTTAACAAATTGATACGCTGTTCCTATAACAGTGAAATAATAGGGCTGCACGTCTATGAGCGAATTGTGTGTGTTGTAAGCATGAACGTCCACTTGCTCTAAATACACATTTTTATAAAAGCAGTTGCAAGCGCAATTTCATATTTTCGTAGTTCTAAATACGTTGTTTCCCTCTCAATTTTTGTTATTAAATATGCTATTCAGTTTGCAATTTGATACGCTTGTCACAAAAGAAATACTCATTAGTCGTTTCGCGCAGGTCTCTGATTAAGGTTTAAATTTGAAATCATAAAAATGGTTATTAATGAACACTCTAAAGATTTGGGATTAGCTTCAAATTAAACAAGGAGTGGTAACTTAATAAAAATAAAACAGGGGCAGCCTAGTCACTGCCTCTCCTAACTATAATTTGCCTCATAGAATGAATGTAGAATTCGCAATTGAGTTACCACTAGCAAATAGACCTTATTTTTACAACTTTTTAACATTTGCTTGTAAACTTTTGCCCGGGCACTAGGAATTTTTCATGGCTCAAAATAAATTCTTCCTGCCCCAATTATGCTTCAAACGTAAGAAAATCGCTTAACAAATTGATACGCTGTTCATATAACAGTGAAATAATAGGGCTGCACGTCTATGAGCGAATTGTGTGTGTTGTAAGCATGAACGTCCACTTGCTCTAAATACACATTTTTATAAAAGCAGTTGCAAGCGCAATTTCATATTTTCGTAGTTCTAAATACGTTGTTTCCCTCTCAATTTTTGTTATTAAATATGCTATTCAGTTGGCAATTTGATACGCTTGTCACAATAGAAATACTCATTAGTCGTTTCGCGCGGGTCTCTGATTTAGGTTTAAATGTGAAATCATAAAAATGTTAGTTAATGAACACTCTAAAGATTTGGGATTAGCTTCAAATTAAACAAGGAATGGTAACTTAATAAAAATAAAACAGGGGCAGCCTAGTCACTGCCTCTCCTAACTATAATTTGCCTCATAGAATGAATGTAGAATTCGCAATTGAGTTACCACTAGCAAATAGACCTTATTTTTACAACTTTTTAACATTTGCTTGTAAACTTTTGCCCGGGCACTAGGAATTTTTCATGGCTCAAAATAAATTCTTCCTGCCCCAATTATGCTTCAAACGTAAGAAAATCGCTTAACAAATTGATACGCTGTTCCTATAACAGTGAAATAATAGGGCTGCACGTCTATGAGCGAATTGTGTGTGTTGTAAGCATGAACGTCCACTTGCTCTAAATACACATTTTTATAAAAGCAGTTGCAAGCGCAATTTCATATTTTCGTAGTTCTAAATACGTTGTTTCCCTCTCAATTTTTGTTATTAAATATGCTATTCAGTTTGCAATTTGATACGCTTGTCACAAAAGAAATACTCATTAGTCGTTTCGCGCAGGTCTCTGATTAAGGTTTAAATTTGAAATCATAAAAATGGTTATTAATGAACACTCTAAAGATTTGGGATTAGCTTCAAATTAAACAAGGAGTGGTAACTTAATAAAAATAAAACAGGGGCAGCCTAGTCACTGCCTCTCCTAACTATAATTTGCCTCATAGAATGAATGTAGAATTCGCAATTGAGTTACCACTAGCAAATAGACCTTATTTTTACAACTTTTTAACATTTGCTTGTAAACTTTTGCCCGGGCACTAGGAATTTTTCATGGCTCAAAATAAATTCTTCCTGCCCCAATTATGCTTCAAACGTAAGAAAATCGCTTAACAAATTGATACGCTGTTCATATAACAGTGAAATAATAGGGCTGCACGTCTATGAGCGAATTGTGTGTGTTGTAAGCATGAACGTCCACTTGCTCTAAATACACATTTTTATAAAAGCAGTTGCAAGCGCAATTTCATATTTTCGTAGTTCTAAATACGTTGTTTCCCTCTCAATTTTTGTTATTAAATATGCTATTCAGTTGGCAATTTGATACGCTTGTCACAATAGAAATACTCATTAGTCGTTTCGCGCGGGTCTCTGATTTAGGTTTAAATGTGAAATCATAAAAATGTTAGTTAATGAACACTCTAAAGATTTGGGATTAGCTTCAAATTAAACAAGGAATGGTAACTTAATAAAAATAAAACAGGGGCAGCCTAGTCACTGCCTCTCCTAACTATAATTTGCCTCATAGAATGAATGTAGAATTCGCAATTGAGTTACCACTAGCAAATAGACCTTATTTTTACAACTTTTTAACATTTGCTTGTAAACTTTTGCCCGGGCACTAGGAATTTTTCATGGCTCAAAATAAATTCTTCCTGCCCCAATTATGCTTCAAACGTAAGAAAATCGCTTAACAAATTGATACGCTGTTCCTATAACAGTGAAATAATAGGGCTGCACGTCTATGAGCGAATTGTGTGTGTTGTAAGCATGAACGTCCACTTGCTCTAAATACACATTTTTATAAAAGCAGTTGCAAGCGCAATTTCATATTTTCGTAGTTCTAAATACGTTGTTTCCCTCTCAATTTTTGTTATTAAATATGCTATTCAGTTTGCAATTTGATACGCTTGTCACAAAAGAAATACTCATTAGTCGTTTCGCGCAGGTCTCTGATTAAGGTTTAAATTTGAAATCATAAAAATGGTTATTAATGAACACTCTAAAGATTTGGGATTAGCTTCAAATTAAACAAGGAGTGGTAACTTAATAAAAATAAAACAGGGGCAGCCTAGTCACTGCCTCTCCTAACTATAATTTGCCTCATAGAATGAATGTAGAATTCGCAATTGAGTTACCACTAGCAAATAGACCTTATTTTTACAACTTTTTAACATTTGCTTGTAAACTTTTGCCCGGGCACTAGGAATTTTTCATGGCTCAAAATAAATTCTTCCTGCCCCAATTATGCTTCAAACGTAAGAAAATCGCTTAACAAATTGATACGCTGTTCATATAACAGTGAAATAATAGGGCTGCACGTCTATGAGCGAATTGTGTGTGTTGTAAGCATGAACGTCCACTTGCTCTAAATACACATTTTTATAAAAGCAGTTGCAAGCGCAATTTCATATTTTCGTAGTTCTAAATACGTTGTTTCCCTCTCAATTTTTGTTATTAAATATGCTATTCAGTTGGCAATTTGATACGCTTGTCACAATAGAAATACTCATTAGTCGTTTCGCGCAGGTCTCTGATTTAGGTTTAAATGTGAAATCATAAAAATGGTAATTAATGAACACTCTAAAGATTTGGGATTAGCTTCAAATTAAACAAGGAGTGGTAACTTAATAAAAATAAAACAGGGGCAGCCTAGTCACTGCCTCTCCTAACTATAATTTGCCTCATAGAATGAATGTAGAATTCGCAATTGAGTTACCACTAGCAAATAGACCTTATTTTTACAACTTTTTAACATTTGCTTGTAAACTTTTGCCCGGGCACTAGGAATTTTTCATGGCTCAAAATAAATTCTTCCTGCCCCAATTATGCTTCAAACGTAAGAAAATCGCATAACAAATTGATACGCTGTTCATATAACAGTGAAATAATAGGGCTGCACGTCTATGAGCGAATTGTGTGTGTTGTAAGCATGAACGTCCACTTGCTCTAAATACACATTTTTATAAAAGCAGTTGCAAGCGCAATTTCATATTTTCGTAGTTCTAAATACGTTGTTTCCCTCTCAATTTTTGTTATTAAATATGCTATTCAGTTTGCAATTTGATACGCTTGTCACAAAAGAAATACTCATTAGTCGTTTCGCGCAGGTCTCTGATTAAGGTTTAAATTTGAAATCATAAAAATGGTAATTAATGAACACTCTAAAGATTTGGGATTAGCTTCAAATTAAACAAGGAGTGGTAACTTAATAAAAATAAAACAGGAGCAGCCTAGTCACTGCCTCTCCTAACTATAATTTGCCTCATAGAATGAATGTAGAATTCGCAATTGAGTTACCACTAGCAAATAGACCTTATTTTTACAACTTTTTAACATTTGCTTGTAAACTTTTGCCCGGGCACTAGGAATTTTTCATGGCTCAAAATAAATTCTTCCTGCCCCAATTATGCATCAAACGTAAGAAAATCGCTTAACAAATTGATACGCTGTTAATATAACAGTGAAATAATAGGGCTGCACGTCTATGAGCGAATTGTGTGTTGTAACCTTGAACGTCTACTTGCTCTAAATACACATTTTATAAAAGCAGTTGCAAGCGCAATTTCATATTTTCGTAGTTCAAAATACATTGTTTCCCTCTCAATTTTTGTTATTAAATATGCTATTCAGTTGGCAATTTGATACGCTTGTCACAATAGAAATACTCATTAGTCGTTTCGCGCGGGTCTCTGATTTAGGTTTAAATGTGAAATCATAAAAATGTTAGTTAATGAACACTCTAAAGATTTGGGATTAGCTTCAAATTAAACAAGGAATGGTAACTTAATAAAAATAAAACAGGGGCAGCCTAGTCACTGCCTCTCCTAACTATAATTTGCCTCATAGAATGAATGTAGAATTCGCAATTGAGTTACCACTAGCAAATAGACCTTATTTTTACAACTTTTTAACATTTGCTTGTAAACTTTTGCCCGGGCACTAGGAATTTTTCATGGCTCAAAATAAATTCTTCCTGCCCCAATTATGCTTCAAACGTAAGAAAATCGCTTAACAAATTGATACGCTGTTCCTATAACAGTGAAATAATAGGGCTGCACGTCTATGAGCGAATTGTGTGTGTTGTAAGCATGAACGTCCACTTGCTCTAAATACACATTTTTATAAAAGCAGTTGCAAGCGCAATTTCATATTTTCGTAGTTCTAAATACGTTGTTTCCCTCTCAATTTTTGTTATTAAATATGCTATTCAGTTTGCAATTTGATACGCTTGTCACAAAAGAAATACTCATTAGTCGTTTCGCGCAGGTCTCTGATTAAGGTTTAAATTTGAAATCATAAAAATGGTTATTAATGAACACTCTAAAGATTTGGGATTAGCTTCAAATTAAACAAGGAGTGGTAACTTAATAAAAATAAAACAGGGGCAGCCTAGTCACTGCCTCTCCTAACTATAATTTGCCTCATAGAATGAATGTAGAATTCGCAATTGAGTTACCACTAGCAAATAGACCTTATTTTTACAACTTTTTAACATTTGCTTGTAAACTTTTGCCCGGGCACTAGGAATTTTTCATGGCTCAAAATAAATTCTTCCTGCCCCAATTATGCTTCAAACGTAAGAAAATCGCTTAACAAATTGATACGCTGTTCATATAACAGTGAAATAATAGGGCTGCACGTCTATGAGCGAATTGTGTGTGTTGTAAGCATGAACGTCCACTTGCTCTAAATACACATTTTTATAAAAGCAGTTGCAAGCGCAATTTCATATTTTCGTAGTTCTAAATACGTTGTTTCCCTCTCAATTTTTGTTATTAAATATGCTATTCAGTTGGCAATTTGATACGCTTGTCACAATAGAAATACTCATTAGTCGTTTCGCGCGGGTCTCTGATTTAGGTTTAAATGTGAAATCATAAAAATGTTAGTTAATGAACACTCTAAAGATTTGGGATTAGCTTCAAATTAAACAAGGAATGGTAACTTAATAAAAATAAAACAGGGGCAGCCTAGTCACTGCCTCTCCTAACTATAATTTGCCTCATAGAATGAATGTAGAATTCGCAATTGAGTTACCACTAGCAAATAGACCTTATTTTTACAACTTTTTAACATTTGCTTGTAAACTTTTGCCCGGGCACTAGGAATTTTTCATGGCTCAAAATAAATTCTTCCTGCCCCAATTATGCTTCAAACGTAAGAAAATCGCTTAACAAATTGATACGCTGTTCCTATAACAGTGAAATAATAGGGCTGCACGTCTATGAGCGAATTGTGTGTGTTGTAAGCATGAACGTCCACTTGCTCTAAATACACATTTTTATAAAAGCAGTTGCAAGCGCAATTTCATATTTTCGTAGTTCTAAATACGTTGTTTCCCTCTCAATTTTTGTTATTAAATATGCTATTCAGTTTGCAATTTGATACGCTTGTCACAAAAGAAATACTCATTAGTCGTTTCGCGCAGGTCTCTGATTAAGGTTTAAATTTGAAATCATAAAAATGGTTATTAATGAACACTCTAAAGATTTGGGATTAGCTTCAAATTAAACAAGGAGTGGTAACTTAATAAAAATAAAACAGGGGCAGCCTAGTCACTGCCTCTCCTAACTATAATTTGCCTCATAGAATGAATGTAGAATTCGCAATTGAGTTACCACTAGCAAATAGACCTTATTTTTACAACTTTTTAACATTTGCTTGTAAACTTTTGCCCGGGCACTAGGAATTTTTCATGGCTCAAAATAAATTCTTCCTGCCCCAATTATGCTTCAAACGTAAGAAAATCGCTTAACAAATTGATACGCTGTTCATATAACAGTGAAATAATAGGGCTGCACGTCTATGAGCGAATTGTGTGTGTTGTAAGCATGAACGTCCACTTGCTCTAAATACACATTTTTATAAAAGCAGTTGCAAGCGCAATTTCATATTTTCGTAGTTCTAAATACGTTGTTTCCCTCTCAATTTTTGTTATTAAATATGCTATTCAGTTGGCAATTTGATACGCTTGTCACAATAGAAATACTCATTAGTCGTTTCGCGCGGGTCTCTGATTTAGGTTTAAATGTGAAATCATAAAAATGTTAGTTAATGAACACTCTAAAGATTTGGGATTAGCTTCAAATTAAACAAGGAATGGTAACTTAATAAAAATAAAACAGGGGCAGCCTAGTCACTGCCTCTCCTAACTATAATTTGCCTCATAGAATGAATGTAGAATTCGCAATTGAGTTACCACTAGCAAATAGACCTTATTTTTACAACTTTTTAACATTTGCTTGTAAACTTTTGCCCGGGCACTAGGAATTTTTCATGGCTCAAAATAAATTCTTCCTGCCCCAATTATGCTTCAAACGTAAGAAAATCGCTTAACAAATTGATACGCTGTTCCTATAACAGTGAAATAATAGGGCTGCACGTCTATGAGCGAATTGTGTGTGTTGTAAGCATGAACGTCCACTTGCTCTAAATACACATTTTTATAAAAGCAGTTGCAAGCGCAATTTCATATTTTCGTAGTTCTAAATACGTTGTTTCCCTCTCAATTTTTGTTATTAAATATGCTATTCAGTTTGCAATTTGATACGCTTGTCACAAAAGAAATACTCATTAGTCGTTTCGCGCAGGTCTCTGATTAAGGTTTAAATTTGAAATCATAAAAATGGTTATTAATGAACACTCTAAAGATTTGGGATTAGCTTCAAATTAAACAAGGAGTGGTAACTTAATAAAAATAAAACAGGGGCAGCCTAGTCACTGCCTCTCCTAACTATAATTTGCCTCATAGAATGAATGTAGAATTCGCAATTGAGTTACCACTAGCAAATAGACCTTATTTTTACAACTTTTTAACATTTGCTTGTAAACTTTTGCCCGGGCACTAGGAATTTTTCATGGCTCAAAATAAATTCTTCCTGCCCCAATTATGCTTCAAACGTAAGAAAATCGCTTAACAAATTGATACGCTGTTCATATAACAGTGAAATAATAGGGCTGCACGTCTATGAGCGAATTGTGTGTGTTGTAAGCATGAACGTCCACTTGCTCTAAATACACATTTTTATAAAAGCAGTTGCAAGCGCAATTTCATATTTTCGTAGTTCTAAATACGTTGTTTCCCTCTCAATTTTTGTTATTAAATATGCTATTCAGTTGGCAATTTGATACGCTTGTCACAATAGAAATACTCATTAGTCGTTTCGCGCAGGTCTCTGATTTAGGTTTAAATGTGAAATCATAAAAATGGTAATTAATGAACACTCTAAAGATTTGGGATTAGCTTCAAATTAAACAAGGAGTGGTAACTTAATAAAAATAAAACAGGGGCAGCCTAGTCACTGCCTCTCCTAACTATAATTTGCCTCATAGAATGAATGTAGAATTCGCAATTGAGTTACCACTAGCAAATAGACCTTATTTTTACAACTTTTTAACATTTGCTTGTAAACTTTTGCCCGGGCACTAGGAATTTTTCATGGCTCAAAATAAATTCTTCCTGCCCCAATTATGCTTCAAACGTAAGAAAATCGCATAACAAATTGATACGCTGTTCATATAACAGTGAAATAATAGGGCTGCACGTCTATGAGCGAATTGTGTGTGTTGTAAGCATGAACGTCCACTTGCTCTAAATACACATTTTTATAAAAGCAGTTGCAAGCGCAATTTCATATTTTCGTAGTTCTAAATACGTTGTTTCCCTCTCAATTTTTGTTATTAAATATGCTATTCAGTTTGCAATTTGATACGCTTGTCACAAAAGAAATACTCATTAGTCGTTTCGCGCAGGTCTCTGATTAAGGTTTAAATTTGAAATCATAAAAATGGTAATTAATGAACACTCTAAAGATTTGGGATTAGCTTCAAATTAAACAAGGAGTGGTAACTTAATAAAAATAAAACAGGGGCAGCCTAGTCACTGCCTCTCCTAACTATAATTTGCCTCATAGAATGAATGTAGAATTCGCAATTGAGTTACCACTAGCAAATAGACCTTATTTTTACAACTTTTTAACATTTGCTTGTAAACTTTTGCCCGGGCACTAGGAATTTTTCATGGCTCAAAATAAATTCTTCCTGCCCCAATTATGCATCAAACGTAAGAAAATCGCTTAACAAATTGATACGCTGTTAATATAACAGTGAAATAATAGGGCTGCACGTCTATGAGCGAATTGTGTGTGTTGTAACCTTGAACGTCTACTTGCTCTAAATACACATTTTATAAAAGCAGTTGCAAGCGCAATTTCATATTTTCGTAGTTCAAAATACATTGTTTCCCTCTCAATTTTTGTTATTAAATATGCTATTCAGTTGGCAATTTGATACGCTTGTCACAATAGAAATACTCATTAGTCGTTTCGCGCGTGTCTCTGATTTAGGTTTAAATGTGAAATCATAAAAATGTTAGTTAATGAACACTCTAAAGATTTGGGATTAGCTTCAAATTAAACAAGGAATGGTAACTTAATAAAAATAAAACAGGGGCAGCCTAGTCACTGCCTCTCCTAACTATAATTTGCCTCATAGAATGAATGTAGAATTCGCAATTGAGTTACCACTAGCAAATAGACCTTATTTTTACAACTTTTTAACATTTGCTTGTAAACTTTTGCCCGGGCACTAGGAATTTTTCATGGCTCAAAATAAATTCTTCCTGCCCCAATTATGCTTCAAACGTAAGAAAATCGCTTAACAAATTGATACGCTGTTCCTATAACAGTGAAATAATAGGGCTGCACGTCTATGAGCGAATTGTGTGTGTTGTAAGCATGAACGTCCACTTGCTCTAAATACACATTTTTATAAAAGCAGTTGCAAGCGCAATTTCATATTTTCGTAGTTCTAAATACGTTGTTTCCCTCTCAATTTTTGTTATTAAATATGCTATTCAGTTTGCAATTTGATACGCTTGTCACAAAAGAAATACTCATTAGTCGTTTCGCGCAGGTCTCTGATTAAGGTTTAAATTTGAAATCATAAAAATGGTTATTAATGAACACTCTAAAGATTTGGGATTAGCTTCAAATTAAACAAGGAGTGGTAACTTAATAAAAATAAAACAGGGGCAGCCTAGTCACTGCCTCTCCTAACTATAATTTGCCTCATAGAATGAATGTAGAATTCGCAATTGAGTTACCACTAGCAAATAGACCTTATTTTTACAACTTTTTAACATTTGCTTGTAAACTTTTGCCCGGGCACTAGGAATTTTTCATGGCTCAAAATAAATTCTTCCTGCCCCAATTATGCTTCAAACGTAAGAAAATCGCTTAACAAATTGATACGCTGTTCATATAACAGTGAAATAATAGGGCTGCACGTCTATGAGCGAATTGTGTGTGTTGTAAGCATGAACGTCCACTTGCTCTAAATACACATTTTTATAAAAGCAGTTGCAAGCGCAATTTCATATTTTCGTAGTTCTAAATACGTTGTTTCCCTCTCAATTTTTGTTATTAAATATGCTATTCAGTTTGCAATTTGATACGCTTGTCACAAAAGAAATACTCATTAGTCGTTTCGCGCAGGTCTCTGATTAAGGTTTAAATTTGAAATCATAAAAATGGTTATTAATGAACACTCTAAAGATTTGGGATTAGCTTCAAATTAAACAAGGAGTGGTAACTTAATAAAAATAAAACAGGGGCAGCCTAGTCACTGCCTCTCCTAACTATAATTTGCCTCATAGAATGAATGTAGAATTCGCAATTGAGTTACCACTAGCAAATAGACCTTATTTTTACAACTTTTTAACATTTGCTTGTAAACTTTTGCCCGGGCACTAGGAATTTTTCATGGCTCAAAATAAATTCTTCCTGCCCCAATTATGCTTCAAACGTAAGAAAATCGCTTAACAAATTGATACGCTGTTCATATAACAGTGAAATAATAGGGCTGCACGTCTATGAGCGAATTGTGTGTGTTGTAAGCATGAACGTCCACTTGCTCTAAATACACATTTTTATAAAAGCAGTTGCAAGCGCAATTTCATATTTTCGTAGTTCTAAATACGTTGTTTCCCTCTCAATTTTTGTTATTAAATATGCTATTCAGTTGGCAATTTGATACGCTTGTCACAATAGAAATACTCATTAGTCGTTTCGCGCGGGTCTCTGATTTAGGTTTAAATGTGAAATCATAAAAATGGTAATTAATGAACACTCTAAAGATTTGGGATTAGCTTCAAATTAAACAAGGAGTGGTAACTTAATAAAAATAAAACAGGGGCAGCCTAGTCACTGCCTCTCCTAACTATAATTTGCCTCATAGAATGAATGTAGAATTCGCAATTGAGTTACCACTAGCAAATAGACCTTATTTTTACAACTTTTTAACATTTGCTTGTAAACTTTTGCCCGGGCACTAGGAATTTTTCATGGCTCAAAATAAATTCTTCCTGCCCCAATTATGCTTCAAACGTAAGAAAATCGCTTAACAAATTGATACGCTGTTCATATAACAGTGAAATAATAGGGCTGCACGTCTATGAGCGAATTGTGTGTGTTGTAAGCATGAACGTCCACTTGCTCTAAATACACATTTTTATAAAAGCAGTTGCAAGCGCAATTTCATATTTTCGTAGTTCTAAATACGTTGTTTCCCTCTCAATTTTTGTTATTAAATATGCTATTCAGTTGGCAATTTGATACGCTTGTCACAATAGAAATACTCATTAGTCGTTTCGCGCGGGTCTCTGATTTAGGTTTAAATGTGAAATCATAAAAATGGTAATTAATGAACACTCTAAAGATTTGGGATTAGCTTCAAATTAAACAAGGAGTGGTAACTTAATAAAAATAAAACAGGGGCAGCCTAGTCACTGCCTCTCCTAACTATAATTTGCCTCATAGAATGAATGTAGAATTCGCAATTGAGTTACCACTAGCAAATAGACCTTATTTTTACAACTTTTTAACATTTGCTTGTAAACTTTTGCCCGGGCACTAGGAATTTTTCATGGCTCAAAATAAATTCTTCCTGCCCCAATTATGCTTCAAACGTAAGAAAATCGCTTAACAAATTGATACGCTGTTCCTATAACAGTGAAATAATAGGGCTGCACGTCTATGAGCGAATTGTGTGTGTTGTAAGCATGAACGTCCACTTGCTCTAAATACACATTTTTATAAAAGCAGTTGCAAGCGCAATTTCATATTTTCGTAGTTCTAAATACGTTGTTTCCCTCTCAATTTTTGTTATTAAATATGCTATTCAGTTTGCAATTTGATACGCTTGTCACAAAAGAAATACTCATTAGTCGTTTCGCGCAGGTCTCTGATTAAGGTTTAAATTTGAAATCATAAAAATGGTTATTAATGAACACTCTAAAGATTTGGGATTAGCTTCAAATTAAACAAGGAGTGGTAACTTAATAAAAATAAAACAGGGGCAGCCTAGTCACTGCCTCTCCTAACTATAATTTGCCTCATAGAATGAATGTAGAATTCGCAATTGAGTTACCACTAGCAAATAGACCTTATTTTTACAACTTTTTAACATTTGCTTGTAAACTTTTGCCCGGGCACTAGGAATTTTTCATGGCTCAAAATAAATTCTTCCTGCCCCAATTATGCTTCAAACGTAAGAAAATCGCTTAACAAATTGATACGCTGTTCATATAACAGTGAAATAATAGGGCTGCACGTCTATGAGCGAATTGTGTGTGTTGTAAGCATGAACGTCCACTTGCTCTAAATACACATTTTTATAAAAGCAGTTGCAAGCGCAATTTCATATTTTCGTAGTTCTAAATACGTTGTTTCCCTCTCAATTTTTGTTATTAAATATGCTATTCAGTTGGCAATTTGATACGCTTGTCACAATAGAAATACTCATTAGTCGTTTCGCGCGGGTCTCTGATTTAGGTTTAAATGTGAAATCATAAAAATGTTAGTTAATGAACACTCTAAAGATTTGGGATTAGCTTCAAATTAAACAAGGAATGGTAACTTAATAAAAATAAAACAGGGGCAGCCTAGTCACTGCCTCTCCTAACTATAATTTGCCTCATAGAATGAATGTAGAATTCGCAATTGAGTTACCACTAGCAAATAGACCTTATTTTTACAACTTTTTAACATTTGCTTGTAAACTTTTGCCCGGGCACTAGGAATTTTTCATGGCTCAAAATAAATTCTTCCTGCCCCAATTATGCTTCAAACGTAAGAAAATCGCTTAACAAATTGATACGCTGTTCCTATAACAGTGAAATAATAGGGCTGCACGTCTATGAGCGAATTGTGTGTGTTGTAAGCATGAACGTCCACTTGCTCTAAATACACATTTTTATAAAAGCAGTTGCAAGCGCAATTTCATATTTTCGTAGTTCTAAATACGTTGTTTCCCTCTCAATTTTTGTTATTAAATATGCTATTCAGTTTGCAATTTGATACGCTTGTCACAAAAGAAATACTCATTAGTCGTTTCGCGCAGGTCTCTGATTAAGGTTTAAATTTGAAATCATAAAAATGGTTATTAATGAACACTCTAAAGATTTGGGATTAGCTTCAAATTAAACAAGGAGTGGTAACTTAATAAAAATAAAACAGGGGCAGCCTAGTCACTGCCTCTCCTAACTATAATTTGCCTCATAGAATGAATGTAGAATTCGCAATTGAGTTACCACTAGCAAATAGACCTTATTTTTACAACTTTTTAACATTTGCTTGTAAACTTTTGCCCGGGCACTAGGAATTTTTCATGGCTCAAAATAAATTCTTCCTGCCCCAATTATGCTTCAAACGTAAGAAAATCGCTTAACAAATTGATACGCTGTTCCTATAACAGTGAAATAATAGGGCTGCACGTCTATGAGCGAATTGTGTGTGTTGTAAGCATGAACGTCCACTTGCTCTAAATACACATTTTTATAAAAGCAGTTGCAAGCGCAATTTCATATTTTCGTAGTTCTAAATACGTTGTTTCCCTCTCAATTTTTGTTATTAAATATGCTATTCAGTTTGCAATTTGATACGCTTGTCACAAAAGAAATACTCATTAGTCGTTTCGCGCAGGTCTCTGATTAAGGTTTAAATTTGAAATCATAAAAATGGTTATTAATGAACACTCTAAAGATTTGGGATTAGCTTCAAATTAAACAAGGAGTGGTAACTTAATAAAAATAAAACAGGGGCAGCCTAGTCACTGCCTCTCCTAACTATAATTTGCCTCATAGAATGAATGTAGAATTCGCAATTGAGTTACCACTAGCAAATAGACCTTATTTTTACAACTTTTTAACATTTGCTTGTAAACTTTTGCCCGGGCACTAGGAATTTTTCATGGCTCAAAATAAATTCTTCCTGCCCCAATTATGCTTCAAACGTAAGAAAATCGCTTAACAAATTGATACGCTGTTCATATAACAGTGAAATAATAGGGCTGCACGTCTATGAGCGAATTGTGTGTGTTGTAAGCATGAACGTCCACTTGCTCTAAATACACATTTTTATAAAAGCAGTTGCAAGCGCAATTTCATATTTTCGTAGTTCTAAATACGTTGTTTCCCTCTCAATTTTTGTTATTAAATATGCTATTCAGTTTGCAATTTGATACGCTTGTCACAAAAGAAATACTCATTAGTCGTTTCGCGCAGGTCTCTGATTAAGGTTTAAATTTGAAATCATAAAAATGGTTATTAATGAACACTCTAAAGATTTGGGATTAGCTTCAAATTAAACAAGGAGTGGTAACTTAATAAAAATAAAACAGGGGCAGCCTAGTCACTGCCTCTCCTAACTATAATTTGCCTCATAGAATGAATGTAGAATTCGCAATTGAGTTACCACTAGCAAATAGACCTTATTTTTACAACTTTTTAACATTTGCTTGTAAACTTTTGCCCGGGCACTAGGAATTTTTCATGGCTCAAAATAAATTCTTCCTGCCCCAATTATGCTTCAAACGTAAGAAAATCGCTTAACAAATTGATACGCTGTTCATATAACAGTGAAATAATAGGGCTGCACGTCTATGAGCGAATTGTGTGTGTTGTAAGCATGAACGTCCACTTGCTCTAAATACACATTTTTATAAAAGCAGTTGCAAGCGCAATTTCATATTTTCGTAGTTCTAAATACGTTGTTTCCCTCTCAATTTTTGTTATTAAATATGCTATTCAGTTGGCAATTTGATACGCTTGTCACAATAGAAATACTCATTAGTCGTTTCGCGCGGGTCTCTGATTTAGGTTTAAATGTGAAATCATAAAAATGGTAATTAATGAACACTCTAAAGATTTGGGATTAGCTTCAAATTAAACAAGGAGTGGTAACTTAATAAAAATAAAACAGGGGCAGCCTAGTCACTGCCTCTCCTAACTATAATTTGCCTCATAGAATGAATGTAGAATTCGCAATTGAGTTACCACTAGCAAATAGACCTTATTTTTACAACTTTTTAACATTTGCTTGTAAACTTTTGCCCGGGCACTAGGAATTTTTCATGGCTCAAAATAAATTCTTCCTGCCCCAATTATGCTTCAAACGTAAGAAAATCGCTTAACAAATTGATACGCTGTTCCTATAACAGTGAAATAATAGGGCTGCACGTCTATGAGCGAATTGTGTGTGTTGTAAGCATGAACGTCCACTTGCTCTAAATACACATTTTTATAAAAGCAGTTGCAAGCGCAATTTCATATTTTCGTAGTTCTAAATACGTTGTTTCCCTCTCAATTTTTGTTATTAAATATGCTATTCAGTTTGCAATTTGATACGCTTGTCACAAAAGAAATACTCATTAGTCGTTTCGCGCAGGTCTCTGATTAAGGTTTAAATTTGAAATCATAAAAATGGTTATTAATGAACACTCTAAAGATTTGGGATTAGCTTCAAATTAAACAAGGAGTGGTAACTTAATAAAAATAAAACAGGGGCAGCCTAGTCACTGCCTCTCCTAACTATAATTTGCCTCATAGAATGAATGTAGAATTCGCAATTGAGTTACCACTAGCAAATAGACCTTATTTTTACAACTTTTTAACATTTGCTTGTAAACTTTTGCCCGGGCACTAGGAATTTTTCATGGCTCAAAATAAATTCTTCCTGCCCCAATTATGCTTCAAACGTAAGAAAATCGCTTAACAAATTGATACGCTGTTCATATAACAGTGAAATAATAGGGCTGCACGTCTATGAGCGAATTGTGTGTGTTGTAAGCATGAACGTCCACTTGCTCTAAATACACATTTTTATAAAAGCAGTTGCAAGCGCAATTTCATATTTTCGTAGTTCTAAATACGTTGTTTCCCTCTCAATTTTTGTTATTAAATATGCTATTCAGTTGGCAATTTGATACGCTTGTCACAATAGAAATACTCATTAGTCGTTTCGCGCGGGTCTCTGATTTAGGTTTAAATGTGAAATCATAAAAATGTTAGTTAATGAACACTCTAAAGATTTGGGATTAGCTTCAAATTAAACAAGGAATGGTAACTTAATAAAAATAAAACAGGGGCAGCCTAGTCACTGCCTCTCCTAACTATAATTTGCCTCATAGAATGAATGTAGAATTCGCAATTGAGTTACCACTAGCAAATAGACCTTATTTTTACAACTTTTTAACATTTGCTTGTAAACTTTTGCCCGGGCACTAGGAATTTTTCATGGCTCAAAATAAATTCTTCCTGCCCCAATTATGCTTCAAACGTAAGAAAATCGCTTAACAAATTGATACGCTGTTCCTATAACAGTGAAATAATAGGGCTGCACGTCTATGAGCGAATTGTGTGTGTTGTAAGCATGAACGTCCACTTGCTCTAAATACACATTTTTATAAAAGCAGTTGCAAGCGCAATTTCATATTTTCGTAGTTCTAAATACGTTGTTTCCCTCTCAATTTTTGTTATTAAATATGCTATTCAGTTTGCAATTTGATACGCTTGTCACAAAAGAAATACTCATTAGTCGTTTCGCGCAGGTCTCTGATTAAGGTTTAAATTTGAAATCATAAAAATGGTTATTAATGAACACTCTAAAGATTTGGGATTAGCTTCAAATTAAACAAGGAGTGGTAACTTAATAAAAATAAAACAGGGGCAGCCTAGTCACTGCCTCTCCTAACTATAATTTGCCTCATAGAATGAATGTAGAATTCGCAATTGAGTTACCACTAGCAAATAGACCTTATTTTTACAACTTTTTAACATTTGCTTGTAAACTTTTGCCCGGGCACTAGGAATTTTTCATGGCTCAAAATAAATTCTTCCTGCCCCAATTATGCTTCAAACGTAAGAAAATCGCTTAACAAATTGATACGCTGTTCATATAACAGTGAAATAATAGGGCTGCACGTCTATGAGCGAATTGTGTGTGTTGTAAGCATGAACGTCCACTTGCTCTAAATACACATTTTTATAAAAGCAGTTGCAAGCGCAATTTCATATTTTCGTAGTTCTAAATACGTTGTTTCCCTCTCAATTTTTGTTATTAAATATGCTATTCAGTTGGCAATTTGATACGCTTGTCACAATAGAAATACTCATTAGTCGTTTCGCGCAGGTCTCTGATTTAGGTTTAAATGTGAAATCATAAAAATGGTAATTAATGAACACTCTAAAGATTTGGGATTAGCTTCAAATTAAACAAGGAGTGGTAACTTAATAAAAATAAAACAGGGGCAGCCTAGTCACTGCCTCTCCTAACTATAATTTGCCTCATAGAATGAATGTAGAATTCGCAATTGAGTTACCACTAGCAAATAGACCTTATTTTTACAACTTTTTAACATTTGCTTGTAAACTTTTGCCCGGGCACTAGGAATTTTTCATGGCTCAAAATAAATTCTTCCTGCCCCAATTATGCTTCAAACGTAAGAAAATCGCATAACAAATTGATACGCTGTTCATATAACAGTGAAATAATAGGGCTGCACGTCTATGAGCGAATTGTGTGTGTTGTAAGCATGAACGTCCACTTGCTCTAAATACACATTTTTATAAAAGCAGTTGCAAGCGCAATTTCATATTTTCGTAGTTCTAAATACGTTGTTTCCCTCTCAATTTTTGTTATTAAATATGCTATTCAGTTTGCAATTTGATACGCTTGTCACAAAAGAAATACTCATTAGTCGTTTCGCGCAGGTCTCTGATTAAGGTTTAAATTTGAAATCATAAAAATGGTAATTAATGAACACTCTAAAGATTTGGGATTAGCTTCAAATTAAACAAGGAGTGGTAACTTAATAAAAATAAAACAGGAGCAGCCTAGTCACTGCCTCTCCTAACTATAATTTGCCTCATAGAATGAATGTAGAATTCGCAATTGAGTTACCACTAGCAAATAGACCTTATTTTTACAACTTTTTAACATTTGCTTGTAAACTTTTGCCCGGGCACTAGGAATTTTTCATGGCTCAAAATAAATTCTTCCTGCCCCAATTATGCATCAAACGTAAGAAAATCGCTTAACAAATTGATACGCTGTTAATATAACAGTGAAATAATAGGGCTGCACGTCTATGAGCGAATTGTGTGTTGTAACCTTGAACGTCTACTTGCTCTAAATACACATTTTATAAAAGCAGTTGCAAGCGCAATTTCATATTTTCGTAGTTCAAAATACATTGTTTCCCTCTCAATTTTTGTTATTAAATATGCTATTCAGTTGGCAATTTGATACGCTTGTCACAATAGAAATACTCATTAGTCGTTTCGCGCGGGTCTCTGATTTAGGTTTAAATGTGAAATCATAAAAATGTTAGTTAATGAACACTCTAAAGATTTGGGATTAGCTTCAAATTAAACAAGGAATGGTAACTTAATAAAAATAAAACAGGGGCAGCCTAGTCACTGCCTCTCCTAACTATAATTTGCCTCATAGAATGAATGTAGAATTCGCAATTGAGTTACCACTAGCAAATAGACCTTATTTTTACAACTTTTTAACATTTGCTTGTAAACTTTTGCCCGGGCACTAGGAATTTTTCATGGCTCAAAATAAATTCTTCCTGCCCCAATTATGCTTCAAACGTAAGAAAATCGCTTAACAAATTGATACGCTGTTCCTATAACAGTGAAATAATAGGGCTGCACGTCTATGAGCGAATTGTGTGTGTTGTAAGCATGAACGTCCACTTGCTCTAAATACACATTTTTATAAAAGCAGTTGCAAGCGCAATTTCATATTTTCGTAGTTCTAAATACGTTGTTTCCCTCTCAATTTTTGTTATTAAATATGCTATTCAGTTTGCAATTTGATACGCTTGTCACAAAAGAAATACTCATTAGTCGTTTCGCGCAGGTCTCTGATTAAGGTTTAAATTTGAAATCATAAAAATGGTTATTAATGAACACTCTAAAGATTTGGGATTAGCTTCAAATTAAACAAGGAGTGGTAACTTAATAAAAATAAAACAGGGGCAGCCTAGTCACTGCCTCTCCTAACTATAATTTGCCTCATAGAATGAATGTAGAATTCGCAATTGAGTTACCACTAGCAAATAGACCTTATTTTTACAACTTTTTAACATTTGCTTGTAAACTTTTGCCCGGGCACTAGGAATTTTTCATGGCTCAAAATAAATTCTTCCTGCCCCAATTATGCTTCAAACGTAAGAAAATCGCTTAACAAATTGATACGCTGTTCATATAACAGTGAAATAATAGGGCTGCACGTCTATGAGCGAATTGTGTGTGTTGTAAGCATGAACGTCCACTTGCTCTAAATACACATTTTTATAAAAGCAGTTGCAAGCGCAATTTCATATTTTCGTAGTTCTAAATACGTTGTTTCCCTCTCAATTTTTGTTATTAAATATGCTATTCAGTTGGCAATTTGATACGCTTGTCACAATAGAAATACTCATTAGTCGTTTCGCGCGGGTCTCTGATTTAGGTTTAAATGTGAAATCATAAAAATGTTAGTTAATGAACACTCTAAAGATTTGGGATTAGCTTCAAATTAAACAAGGAATGGTAACTTAATAAAAATAAAACAGGGGCAGCCTAGTCACTGCCTCTCCTAACTATAATTTGCCTCATAGAATGAATGTAGAATTCGCAATTGAGTTACCACTAGCAAATAGACCTTATTTTTACAACTTTTTAACATTTGCTTGTAAACTTTTGCCCGGGCACTAGGAATTTTTCATGGCTCAAAATAAATTCTTCCTGCCCCAATTATGCTTCAAACGTAAGAAAATCGCTTAACAAATTGATACGCTGTTCCTATAACAGTGAAATAATAGGGCTGCACGTCTATGAGCGAATTGTGTGTGTTGTAAGCATGAACGTCCACTTGCTCTAAATACACATTTTTATAAAAGCAGTTGCAAGCGCAATTTCATATTTTCGTAGTTCTAAATACGTTGTTTCCCTCTCAATTTTTGTTATTAAATATGCTATTCAGTTTGCAATTTGATACGCTTGTCACAAAAGAAATACTCATTAGTCGTTTCGCGCAGGTCTCTGATTAAGGTTTAAATTTGAAATCATAAAAATGGTTATTAATGAACACTCTAAAGATTTGGGATTAGCTTCAAATTAAACAAGGAGTGGTAACTTAATAAAAATAAAACAGGGGCAGCCTAGTCACTGCCTCTCCTAACTATAATTTGCCTCATAGAATGAATGTAGAATTCGCAATTGAGTTACCACTAGCAAATAGACCTTATTTTTACAACTTTTTAACATTTGCTTGTAAACTTTTGCCCGGGCACTAGGAATTTTTCATGGCTCAAAATAAATTCTTCCTGCCCCAATTATGCTTCAAACGTAAGAAAATCGCTTAACAAATTGATACGCTGTTCATATAACAGTGAAATAATAGGGCTGCACGTCTATGAGCGAATTGTGTGTGTTGTAAGCATGAACGTCCACTTGCTCTAAATACACATTTTTATAAAAGCAGTTGCAAGCGCAATTTCATATTTTCGTAGTTCTAAATACGTTGTTTCCCTCTCAATTTTTGTTATTAAATATGCTATTCAGTTGGCAATTTGATACGCTTGTCACAATAGAAATACTCATTAGTCGTTTCGCGCGGGTCTCTGATTTAGGTTTAAATGTGAAATCATAAAAATGTTAGTTAATGAACACTCTAAAGATTTGGGATTAGCTTCAAATTAAACAAGGAATGGTAACTTAATAAAAATAAAACAGGGGCAGCCTAGTCACTGCCTCTCCTAACTATAATTTGCCTCATAGAATGAATGTAGAATTCGCAATTGAGTTACCACTAGCAAATAGACCTTATTTTTACAACTTTTTAACATTTGCTTGTAAACTTTTGCCCGGGCACTAGGAATTTTTCATGGCTCAAAATAAATTCTTCCTGCCCCAATTATGCTTCAAACGTAAGAAAATCGCTTAACAAATTGATACGCTGTTCCTATAACAGTGAAATAATAGGGCTGCACGTCTATGAGCGAATTGTGTGTGTTGTAAGCATGAACGTCCACTTGCTCTAAATACACATTTTTATAAAAGCAGTTGCAAGCGCAATTTCATATTTTCGTAGTTCTAAATACGTTGTTTCCCTCTCAATTTTTGTTATTAAATATGCTATTCAGTTTGCAATTTGATACGCTTGTCACAAAAGAAATACTCATTAGTCGTTTCGCGCAGGTCTCTGATTAAGGTTTAAATTTGAAATCATAAAAATGGTTATTAATGAACACTCTAAAGATTTGGGATTAGCTTCAAATTAAACAAGGAGTGGTAACTTAATAAAAATAAAACAGGGGCAGCCTAGTCACTGCCTCTCCTAACTATAATTTGCCTCATAGAATGAATGTAGAATTCGCAATTGAGTTACCACTAGCAAATAGACCTTATTTTTACAACTTTTTAACATTTGCTTGTAAACTTTTGCCCGGGCACTAGGAATTTTTCATGGCTCAAAATAAATTCTTCCTGCCCCAATTATGCTTCAAACGTAAGAAAATCGCTTAACAAATTGATACGCTGTTCATATAACAGTGAAATAATAGGGCTGCACGTCTATGAGCGAATTGTGTGTGTTGTAAGCATGAACGTCCACTTGCTCTAAATACACATTTTTATAAAAGCAGTTGCAAGCGCAATTTCATATTTTCGTAGTTCTAAATACGTTGTTTCCCTCTCAATTTTTGTTATTAAATATGCTATTCAGTTGGCAATTTGATACGCTTGTCACAATAGAAATACTCATTAGTCGTTTCGCGCAGGTCTCTGATTTAGGTTTAAATGTGAAATCATAAAAATGGTAATTAATGAACACTCTAAAGATTTGGGATTAGCTTCAAATTAAACAAGGAGTGGTAACTTAATAAAAATAAAACAGGGGCAGCCTAGTCACTGCCTCTCCTAACTATAATTTGCCTCATAGAATGAATGTAGAATTCGCAATTGAGTTACCACTAGCAAATAGACCTTATTTTTACAACTTTTTAACATTTGCTTGTAAACTTTTGCCCGGGCACTAGGAATTTTTCATGGCTCAAAATAAATTCTTCCTGCCCCAATTATGCTTCAAACGTAAGAAAATCGCATAACAAATTGATACGCTGTTCATATAACAGTGAAATAATAGGGCTGCACGTCTATGAGCGAATTGTGTGTGTTGTAAGCATGAACGTCCACTTGCTCTAAATACACATTTTTATAAAAGCAGTTGCAAGCGCAATTTCATATTTTCGTAGTTCTAAATACGTTGTTTCCCTCTCAATTTTTGTTATTAAATATGCTATTCAGTTTGCAATTTGATACGCTTGTCACAAAAGAAATACTCATTAGTCGTTTCGCGCAGGTCTCTGATTAAGGTTTAAATTTGAAATCATAAAAATGGTAATTAATGAACACTCTAAAGATTTGGGATTAGCTTCAAATTAAACAAGGAGTGGTAACTTAATAAAAATAAAACAGGGGCAGCCTAGTCACTGCCTCTCCTAACTATAATTTGCCTCATAGAATGAATGTAGAATTCGCAATTGAGTTACCACTAGCAAATAGACCTTATTTTTACAACTTTTTAACATTTGCTTGTAAACTTTTGCCCGGGCACTAGGAATTTTTCATGGCTCAAAATAAATT
The DNA here is from genome assembly GCF_031216515.1 of Neocloeon triangulifer. Classification (NCBI taxonomy): domain Eukaryota; kingdom Metazoa; phylum Arthropoda; class Insecta; order Ephemeroptera; family Baetidae; genus Neocloeon; species Neocloeon triangulifer. The sequence continues at coordinate 757,601 of NW_026775555.1, read as the reverse complement.
CTTCCTGCCCCAATTATGCATCAAACGTAAGAAAATCGCTTAACAAATTGATACGCTGTTAATATAACAGTGAAATAATAGGGCTGCACGTCTATGAGCGAATTGTGTGTGTTGTAACCTTGAACGTCTACTTGCTCTAAATACACATTTTATAAAAGCAGTTGCAAGCGCAATTTCATATTTTCGTAGTTCAAAATACATTGTTTCCCTCTCAATTTTTGTTATTAAATATGCTATTCAGTTGGCAATTTGATACGCTTGTCACAATAGAAATACTCATTAGTCGTTTCGCGCGTGTCTCTGATTTAGGTTTAAATGTGAAATCATAAAAATGTTAGTTAATGAACACTCTAAAGATTTGGGATTAGCTTCAAATTAAACAAGGAATGGTAACTTAATAAAAATAAAACAGGGGCAGCCTAGTCACTGCCTCTCCTAACTATAATTTGCCTCATAGAATGAATGTAGAATTCGCAATTGAGTTACCACTAGCAAATAGACCTTATTTTTACAACTTTTTAACATTTGCTTGTAAACTTTTGCCCGGGCACTAGGAATTTTTCATGGCTCAAAATAAATTCTTCCTGCCCCAATTATGCTTCAAACGTAAGAAAATCGCTTAACAAATTGATACGCTGTTCCTATAACAGTGAAATAATAGGGCTGCACGTCTATGAGCGAATTGTGTGTGTTGTAAGCATGAACGTCCACTTGCTCTAAATACACATTTTTATAAAAGCAGTTGCAAGCGCAATTTCATATTTTCGTAGTTCTAAATACGTTGTTTCCCTCTCAATTTTTGTTATTAAATATGCTATTCAGTTTGCAATTTGATACGCTTGTCACAAAAGAAATACTCATTAGTCGTTTCGCGCAGGTCTCTGATTAAGGTTTAAATTTGAAATCATAAAAATGGTTATTAATGAACACTCTAAAGATTTGGGATTAGCTTCAAATTAAACAAGGAGTGGTAACTTAATAAAAATAAAACAGGGGCAGCCTAGTCACTGCCTCTCCTAACTATAATTTGCCTCATAGAATGAATGTAGAATTCGCAATTGAGTTACCACTAGCAAATAGACCTTATTTTTACAACTTTTTAACATTTGCTTGTAAACTTTTGCCCGGGCACTAGGAATTTTTCATGGCTCAAAATAAATTCTTCCTGCCCCAATTATGCTTCAAACGTAAGAAAATCGCTTAACAAATTGATACGCTGTTCATATAACAGTGAAATAATAGGGCTGCACGTCTATGAGCGAATTGTGTGTGTTGTAAGCATGAACGTCCACTTGCTCTAAATACACATTTTTATAAAAGCAGTTGCAAGCGCAATTTCATATTTTCGTAGTTCTAAATACGTTGTTTCCCTCTCAATTTTTGTTATTAAATATGCTATTCAGTTGGCAATTTGATACGCTTGTCACAATAGAAATACTCATTAGTCGTTTCGCGCGGGTCTCTGATTTAGGTTTAAATGTGAAATCATAAAAATGTTAGTTAATGAACACTCTAAAGATTTGGGATTAGCTTCAAATTAAACAAGGAATGGTAACTTAATAAAAATAAAACAGGGGCAGCCTAGTCACTGCCTCTCCTAACTATAATTTGCCTCATAGAATGAATGTAGAATTCGCAATTGAGTTACCACTAGCAAATAGACCTTATTTTTACAACTTTTTAACATTTGCTTGTAAACTTTTGCCCGGGCACTAGGAATTTTTCATGGCTCAAAATAAATTCTTCCTGCCCCAATTATGCTTCAAACGTAAGAAAATCGCTTAACAAATTGATACGCTGTTCCTATAACAGTGAAATAATAGGGCTGCACGTCTATGAGCGAATTGTGTGTGTTGTAAGCATGAACGTCCACTTGCTCTAAATACACATTTTTATAAAAGCAGTTGCAAGCGCAATTTCATATTTTCGTAGTTCTAAATACGTTGTTTCCCTCTCAATTTTTGTTATTAAATATGCTATTCAGTTGGCAATTTGATACGCTTGTCACAATAGAAATACTCATTAGTCGTTTCGCGCGGGTCTCTGATTTAGGTTTAAATGTGAAATCATAAAAATGGTAATTAATGAACACTCTAAAGATTTGGGATTAGCTTCAAATTAAACAAGGAGTGGTAACTTAATAAAAATAAAACAGGGGCAGCCTAGTCACTGCCTCTCCTAACTATAATTTGCCTCATAGAATGAATGTAGAATTCGCAATTGAGTTACCACTAGCAAATAGACCTTATTTTTACAACTTTTTAACATTTGCTTGTAAACTTTTGCCCGGGCACTAGGAATTTTTCATGGCTCAAAATAAATTCTTCCTGCCCCAATTATGCTTCAAACGTAAGAAAATCGCATAACAAATTGATACGCTGTTCATATAACAGTGAAATAATAGGGCTGCACGTCTATGAGCGAATAGTGTGTGTTGTAAGCATGAACGTCCACTTGCTCTAAATACACATTTTTATAAAAGCAGTTGCAAGCGCAATTTCATATTTTCGTAGTTCTAAATACGTTGTTTCCCTCTCAATTTTTGTTATTAAATATGCTATTCAGTTTGCAATTTGATACGCTTGTCACAAAAGAAATACTCATTAGTCGTTTCGCGCAGGTCTCTGATTAAGGTTTAAATTTGAAATCATAAAAATGGTAATTAATGAACACTCTAAAGATTTGGGATTAGCTTCAAATTAAACAAGGAGTGGTAACTTAATAAAAATAAAACAGGGGCAGCCTAGTCACTGCCTCTCCTAACTATAATTTGCCTCATAGAATGAATGTAGAATTCGCAATTGAGTTACCACTAGCAAATAGACCTTATTTTTACAACTTTTTAACATTTGCTTGTAAACTTTTGCCCGGGCACTAGGAATTTTTCATGGCTCAAAATAAATTCTTCCTGCCCCAATTATGCATCAAACGTAAGAAAATCGCTTAACAAATTGATACGCTGTTAATATAACAGTGAAATAATAGGGCTGCACGTCTATGAGCGAATTGTGTGTGTTGTAACCTTGAACGTCTACTTGCTCTAAATACACATTTTATAAAACAGTTGCAAGCGCAATTTCATATTTTCGTAGTTCAAAATACATTGTTTCCCTCTCAATTTTTGTTATTAAATATGCTATTCAGTTGGCAATTTGATACGCTTGTCACAATAGAAATACTCATTAGTCGTTTCGCGCGGGTCTCTGATTTAGGTTTAAATGTGAAATCATAAAAATGTTAGTTAATGAACACTCTAAAGATTTGGGATTAGCTTCAAATTAAACAAGGAATGGTAACTTAATAAAAATAAAACAGGGGCAGCCTAGTCACTGCCTCTCCTAACTATAATTTGCCTCATAGAATGAATGTAGAATTCGCAATTGAGTTACCACTAGCAAATAGACCTTATTTTTACAACTTTTTAACATTTGCTTGTAAACTTTTGCCCGGGCACTAGGAATTTTTCATGGCTCAAAATAAATTCTTCCTGCCCCAATTATGCTTCAAACGTAAGAAAATCGCTTAACAAATTGATACGCTGTTCCTATAACAGTGAAATAATAGGGCTGCACGTCTATGAGCGAATTGTGTGTGTTGTAAGCATGAACGTCCACTTGCTCTAAATACACATTTTTATAAAAGCAGTTGCAAGCGCAATTTCATATTTTCGTAGTTCTAAATACGTTGTTTCCCTCTCAATTTTTGTTATTAAATATGCTATTCAGTTTGCAATTTGATACGCTTGTCACAAAAGAAATACTCATTAGTCGTTTCGCGCAGGTCTCTGATTAAGGTTTAAATTTGAAATCATAAAAATGGTTATTAATGAACACTCTAAAGATTTGGGATTAGCTTCAAATTAAACAAGGAGTGGTAACTTAATAAAAATAAAACAGGGGCAGCCTAGTCACTGCCTCTCCTAACTATAATTTGCCTCATAGAATGAATGTAGAATTCGCAATTGAGTTACCACTAGCAAATAGACCTTATTTTTACAACTTTTTAACATTTGCTTGTAAACTTTTGCCCGGGCACTAGGAATTTTTCATGGCTCAAAATAAATTCTTCCTGCCCCAATTATGCTTCAAACGTAAGAAAATCGCTTAACAAATTGATACGCTGTTCATATAACAGTGAAATAATAGGGCTGCACGTCTATGAGCGAATTGTGTGTGTTGTAAGCATGAACGTCCACTTGCTCTAAATACACATTTTTATAAAAGCAGTTGCAAGCGCAATTTCATATTTTCGTAGTTCTAAATACGTTGTTTCCCTCTCAATTTTTGTTATTAAATATGCTATTCAGTTGGCAATTTGATACGCTTGTCACAATAGAAATACTCATTAGTCGTTTCGCGCGGGTCTCTGATTTAGGTTTAAATGTGAAATCATAAAAATGTTAGTTAATGAACACTCTAAAGATTTGGGATTAGCTTCAAATTAAACAAGGAATGGTAACTTAATAAAAATAAAACAGGGGCAGCCTAGTCACTGCCTCTCCTAACTATAATTTGCCTCATAGAATGAATGTAGAATTCGCAATTGAGTTACCACTAGCAAATAGACCTTATTTTTACAACTTTTTAACATTTGCTTGTAAACTTTTGCCCGGGCACTAGGAATTTTTCATGGCTCAAAATAAATTCTTCCTGCCCCAATTATGCTTCAAACGTAAGAAAATCGCTTAACAAATTGATACGCTGTTCCTATAACAGTGAAATAATAGGGCTGCACGTCTATGAGCGAATTGTGTGTGTTGTAAGCATGAACGTCCACTTGCTCTAAATACACATTTTTATAAAAGCAGTTGCAAGCGCAATTTCATATTTTCGTAGTTCTAAATACGTTGTTTCCCTCTCAATTTTTTTTATTAAATACGCTATTCAGTTTGCAATTTGATACGCTTGTCACAAAAGAAATACTCATTAGTCGTTTCGCGCAGGTCTCTGATTAAGGTTTAAATTTGAAATCATAAAAATGGTTATTAATGAACACTCTAAAGATTTGGGATTAGCTTCAAATTAAACAAGGAGTGGTAACTTAATAAAAATAAAACAGGGGCAGCCTAGTCACTGCCTCTCCTAACTATAATTTGCCTCATAGAATGAATGTAGAATTCGCAATTGAGTTACCACTAGCAAATAGACCTTATTTTTACAACTTTTTAACATTTGCTTGTAAACTTTTGCCCGGGCACTAGGAATTTTTCATGGCTCAAAATAAATTCTTCCTGCCCCAATTATGCTTCAAACGTAAGAAAATCGCTTAACAAATTGATACGCTGTTCATATAACAGTGAAATAATAGGGCTGCACGTCTATGAGCGAATTGTGTGTGTTGTAAGCATGAACGTCCACTTGCTCTAAATACACATTTTTATAAAAGCAGTTGCAAGCGCAATTTCATATTTTCGTAGTTCTAAATACGTTGTTTCCCTCTCAATTTTTGTTATTAAATATGCTATTCAGTTGGCAATTTGATACGCTTGTCACAAAAGAAATACTCATTAGTCGTTTCGCGCAGGTCTCTGATTAAGGTTTAAATTTGAAATCATAAAAATGGTAATTAATGAACACTCTAAAGATTTGGGATTAGCTTCAAATTAAACAAGGAGTGGTAACTTAATAAAAATAAAACAGGGGCAGCCTAGTCACTGCCTCTCCTAACTATAATTTGCCTCATAGAATGAATGTAGAATTCGCAATTGAGTTACCACTAGCAAATAGACCTTATTTTTACAACTTTTTAACATTTGCTTGTAAACTTTTGCCCGGGCACTAGGAATTTTTCATGGCTCAAAATAAATTCTTCCTGCCCCAATTATGCTTCAAACGTAAGAAAATCGCATAACAAATTGATACGCTGTTCATATAACAGTGAAATAATAGGGCTGCACGTCTATGAGCGAATTGTGTGTGTTGTAAGCATGAACGTCCACTTGCTCTAAATACACATTTTTATAAAAGCAGTTGCAAGCGCAATTTCATATTTTCGTAGTTCTAAATACGTTGTTTCCCTCTCAATTTTTGTTATTAAATATGCAATTCAGTTTGCAATTTGATACGCTTGTCACAAAAGAAATACTCATTAGTCGTTTCGCGCAGGTCTCTGATTAAGGTTTAAATTTGAAATCATAAAAATGGTAATTAATGAACACTCTAAAGATTTGGGATTAGCTTCAAATTAAACAAGGAATGGTAACTTAATAAAAATAAAACAGGGGCAGCCTAGTCACTGCCTCTCCTAACTATAATTTGCCTCATAGAATGAATGTAGAATTCGCAATTGAGTTACCACTAGCAAATAGACCTTATTTTTACAACTTTTTAACATTTGCTTGTAAACTTTTGCCCGGGCACTAGGAATTTTTCATGGCTCAAAATAAATTCTTCCTGCCCCAATTATGCTTCAAACGTAAGAAAATCGCTTAACAAATTGATACGCTGTTCATATAACAGTGAAATAATAGGGCTGCACGTCTATGAGCGAATTGTGTGTGTTGTAAGCATGAACGTCCACTTGCTCTAAATACACATTTTTATAAAAGCAGTTGCAAGCGCAATTTCATATTTTCGTAGTTCTAAATACGTTGTTTCCCTCTCAATTTTTTTTATTAAATATGCTATTCAGTTTGCAATTTGATACGCTTGTCACAAAAGAAATACTCATTAGTCGTTTCGCGCAGGTCTCTGATTAAGGTTTAAATTTGAAATCATAAAAATGGTAATTAATGAACACTCTAAAGATTTGGGATTAGCTTCAAATTAAACAAGGAGTGGTAACTTAATAAAAATAAAACAGGGGCAGCCTAGTCACTGCCTCTCCTAACTATAATTTGCCTCATAGAATGAATGTAGAATTCGCAATTGAGTTACCACTAGCAAATAGACCTTATTTTTACAACTTTTTAACATTTGCTTGTAAACTTTTGCCCGGGCACTAGGAATTTTTCATGACTCAAAATAAATTCTTCCTGCCCCAATTATGCTTCAAACATATGAAAATCGCTTAACAAATTGATACGCTGTTCATATAACAGTGAATTAATAGGGCTGCACGTCTATGAGCGAATTGTGTGTGTTGTAAGCATGAACGTCCACTTGCTCTAAATACACATTTTTATAAAAGCAGTTGCAAGCGCAATTTCATATTTTCGTAGTTCTAAATACGTTGTTTCCCTCTCAATTTTTTTTATTAAATACGCTATTCAGTTTGCAATTTGATACGCTTGTCACAAAAGAAATACTCATTAGTCGTTTCGCGCAGGTCTCTGATTAAGGTTTAAATTTGAAATCATAAAAATGGTAATTAATGAACACTCTAAAGATTTGGGATTAGCTTCAAATTAAACAAGGAGTGGTAACTTCATAAAAAAAAAACAGGGGCAGCCTAGTCACTGCCTCTCCTAACTATAATTTGCCTCATAGAATGAATGTAGAATTCGCAATTGAGTTACCACTAGCAAATAGACCTTATTTTTACAACTTTTTAACATTTGCTTGTAAACTTTTGCCCGGGCACTAGGAATTTTTCATGGCTCAAAATAAATTCTTCCTGCCCCAATTATGCTTCAAACGTAAGAAAATCGCTTAACAAATTGATACGCTGTTCATATAACAGTGAAATAATAGGGCTGCACGTCTATGAGCGAATTGTGTGTGTTGTAAGCATGATCGTCCACTTGCTCTAAATACACATTTTTATAAAAGCAGTTGCAAGCGCAATTTCATATTTTCGTTGTTCTAAATACGTTGTTTCCCTCTCAATTTTTTTTATTAAATATGCTATTCAGTTTGCAATTTGATACGCTTGTCACAAAAGAAATACTCATTAGTCGTTTCGCGCAGGTCTCTGATTAAGGTTTAAATTTGAAATCATAAAAATGGTAATTAATGAACACTCTAAAGATTTGGGATTAGCTTCAAATTAAACAAGGAATGGTAACTTAATAAAAATAAAACAGGGGCAGCCTAGTCACTGCCTCTCCTAACTATAATTTGCCTCATAGAATGAATGTAGAATTCGCAATTGAGTTACCACTAGCAAATAGACCTTATTTTTACAACTTTTTAACATTTGCTTGTAAACTTTTGCCCGGGCACTAGGAATTTTTCATGGCTCAAAATAAATTCTTCCTGCCCCAATTATGCTTCAAACGTAAGAAAATCGCTTAACAAATTGATACGCTGTTCATATAACAGTGAAATAATAGGGCTGCACGTCTATGAGCGAATTGTGTGTGTTGTAAGCATGAACGTCCACTTGCTCTAAATACACATTTTTATAAAAGCAGTTGCAAGCGCAATTTCATATTTTCGTAGTTCTAAATACGTTGTTTCCCTCTCAATTTTTTTTATTAAATATGCTATTCAGTTTGCAATTTGATACGCTTGTCACAAAAGAAATACTCATTAGTCGTTTCGCGCAGGTCTCTGATTAAGGTTTAAATTTGAAATCATAAAAATGGTAATTAATGAACACTCTAAAGATTTGGGATTAGCTTCAAATTAAACAAGGAGTGGTAACTTAATAAAAATAAAACAGGGGCAGCCTAGTCACTGCCTCTCCTAACTATAATTTGCCTCATAGAATGAATGTAGAATTCGCAATTGAGTTACCACTAGCAAATAGACCTTATTTTTACAACTTTTTAACATTTGCTTGTAAACTTTTGCCCGGGCACTAGGAATTTTTCATGGCTCAAAATAAATTCTTCCTGCCCCAATTATGCATCAAACGTAAGAAAATCGCTTAACAAATTGATACGCTGTTAATATAACAGTGAAATAATAGGGCTGCACGTCTATGAGCGAATTGTGTGTGTTGTAAGCATGAACGTCCACTTGCTCTAAATACACATTTTTATAAAAGCAGTTGCAAGCGCAATTTCATATTTTCGTAGTTCTAAATACGTTGTTTCCCTCTCAATTTTTGTTATTAAATATGCTATTCAGTTTGCAATTTGATACGCTTGTCACAAAAGAAATACTCATTAGTCGTTTCGCGCAGGTCTCTGATTAAGGTTTAAATTTGAAATCATAAAAATGGTAATAAATGAACACTCTAAAGATTTGGGATTAGCTTCAAATTAAACAAGGAGTGGTAACTTAATAAAAATAATACAGGGGAAGCCTAGTCACTGCCTCTCCTAACTATAATTTTTCTCATAGTATGAATGTAGAATTCGCAATTGAGTTACCACTAGCAAATAGTCCTTATTTTTACAACTTTTTAACATTTGCTTGTAAACTTTTGCCCGGGCACTAGGAATTTTTCATGGCTCAAAATAAATTCTTCCTGCCCCAATTATGCTTCAAACGTAAGAAAATCGCTTAACAAATTGATACGCTGTTCATATAACAGTGAAATAATAGGGCTGCACGTCTATGAGCGAATTGTGTGTGTTGTAAGCATGAACGTCTACTTGCTCTAAATACACATTTTATAAAAGCAGTTGCAAGCGCAATTTCATATTTTCGTAGTTCTAAATACATTGGGGGAGATTCAATAGACTAAGCTTTCCCGGGATAAAAGATATCCTTGGATAAATACAAAGGGATAAAATTTAGACCACTGTCCAGGGTTAAATATTTTTTGTCCCGCCTTCAATTATTTGTCCCCAAGTCAGTTGGGGATATCTTTTCTTAGCCCCTCTACGGAATAAATATTTAACCCGCGCTAAAATCAGCTGATAATTAAAAGGTCGTCAACATGCTCGCATACTTTTAAGATTTTGGCCAATTGCAATGAACAAAAAACTTTTTCAAATCGGAATTTTGTGAGGTTCATGGAAATGAGGGCAAAATTGAAATCCAAAGCTAACACAAAAATCTGTATCTAACTTAATTTAAAATTGCTTATTTATTTTGCTCAGAAATTTCTAAAGATCTCTTCATCAAAGCGAAATTATGCAAGGATTTTTTTCTTTTGAAATTTTTCGCACGTGAAATTTCTCAACTCTGAAAAATTAAAATTCTCAAGCTTATTTTTGTAGATATATTGAATTCGCTATTTTCTTTTAATTACACGTAACAAAAATAAAAAAGGAAAAAATAAGTTGAACATGAAAAAGAAAAAAATTTGCTTTTCTTTCGTCATAAGTGTTTCCCAAATATTTAAAGACGGTTTCGTCACAGTTAATTTGGGCAAATAAATCTTTTTCTTATGGCCATCAAATCAAGTATTGAACCAGTGACTGGCTACGGCTGCCGGCTGTCAAAAGTGCAACTGCAATAAACACTCAGCTCAGCCAATATCAAGAAAATTTTGACTTGATTTTATTTTTTTATTACTAGCAGCTGACCTTTTTGTTTCAAAATTGACAGCAAGGTCAGCTGGTTCAACAGTCGAAATAGTTCACGGCTTATTGATGGTAAAATTGTTGGGATGTTTAAGCGAGCTAGTATATGTTGTTGTCCGAACGCGCTGAGTTGGCAGCTCTTAAAAAAAATTGCTTTTGGACCAAGTTGTTAGACCGAACGCGCTGAGAGTAGGAGATTTCATTGTGGATTGCGTTTGGTCCAGACCAAATGCATTTGGGCCAAGCGGCGTTAGACTGAATGCATTCGGACCAAAGCGCTCTTGGACCGAATGCATTCAGTCAACTCAGCGCGTTCGGACAACAACATATAAATATGAAGGGAGAACGAGCTTCACGTGTTTTAGCGCATTTTGGGAGTCGTTTGGTATTGTTTTGGGAGTCGTTTGGGAGTCGAAAGTTGACTACGAAACGACTCCAAGATGACTATAAATTCACTACAAAACGACTCATATGAGCACCTCATATGAGCACCTCAAATGAGTACCTCATATGAGCTGCTCATATGAGCACCTCAAATGAGCACCTCAAATGAGCTGCTCATATGAGCACCTTAAATGAGCTGCTCATATGAGCACCTCAAATGAGCTGCTCATATGAGCACCTTAAATGAGCTGCTCATATGAGCACCTCAAATGAGCTGCTCAAATGAGCACCTCATATGAGATGCTCATATGAGCACCTCAAATGAGCACCTCATATGAGCACCTCAAATGAGTACCTCATATGAGCTGCTCATATGAGCACCTCAAATGAGCACCTCATACGAGCACCTCATATGAACTGCTCATATGAGCACCTCAAATGAGCTGCTCATATGAGCACCTCAAATGAGCACCTCATATGAGCACCTCAAATGAGCACCTCAAATGAGCACCTCAAATGAGCACCTCAAATGAGCACCTCAAATGAGCACCTCATATGAGCTGCTCATATGAGTATCTCAAATGAGCACCTCATATCAGTTGCACATATGAGCACCTCAAATGAGCACCTCATATGAGCTGCACATGTTCATTAATTGCAGTTGCACTTTTGACAGCCGGAAGCCGTAGCCAGTCACTGGTTCAATACTTGATTTGATAGCCATAAGAAAAAGATTTATTGGCCCAAATTAACTTTGACGAAAACGTCTTTAAATATTTGCCCTGTCAGAATTTTATATTGATCCCAATATTAATTCAATGGTGGAATATTGTATAAATATTTTAGAATTATTTCTCCAATAATCGTTTCTGCCAGGGTGGGAAACACTTAAGATGAAAGTAAAGCAATTTTTTTTTTTTTTGCTTTTTCACGTTCAACTAATTTTTTCCTTTTTTTATTTTTGTTACGTGTAATTAAAAAAAATAGCGAATTTAATTTATCAACAAAAACAAAAAATTAGCTTGAGAATTTTAATTTTTCAGAGTTGAGAAATTTTTTGTGCACAAAATTTCAATAGAAAAAAATCCTTGCATAATTTCGCTTTAGAAATTTCCGAGCGAAATAAATAAGCAATTTTAAATTAAGTTTGATACAGATTTTTGTGTTAGCTTTGGATTTAAATTTTGCCCTCATTTCCATGATCCTCACAAAATTCTGATTGGAAAATTTTTTGTTCATTGCAATTGGCCAAAATCTAAAAAGTTTGCGAGCATGTTGACGACCTTTTATTTACCAGCTCATTTGATTTTAGCGCGGGTTAAATATTTATCCCGTAGAGGGGGCTAAGAAAAGATATCCCCCAATGACTTGGGGAGAAAAAATTGAAGGCGGGACAAAAAATATTTAACCCGGGACAGTGGTCTAAATTTTAACCCTTTGGATTTATCCCGGGATAAAAGATATCCCGGGAGAGCTAGGTCTATTGAATCTCCCCCATTATTTACTGAAATTACTAATATTTAATTGTAATTAACATAAAATTAATCATTTATTCACTTTGTGAGTGTTTCTCAATTGATATCCATGTTTTTTTGACTACTAAATCCTAAATTTCAGTAACGAAATTGAATCCCAATTTTTTTCCAACCTAACTTAAGTAGGGGTGCAAAATCAGTGTGGGGTTTGATTTTGTGAAATCTTTTTCACTAGCGGGGCGCACTTAAAAACTTTCTTTCAACTTTGGCCGTTCTCATGGGACGCCGCCGCGGACGTGCGAAAAGAGCGCGTAGGCGGGCGCGGCAGATAGCAGGGGAGTGTTTTTTTCTGTGGAGTAACGAAGGTGTTGTGCGTGTTGCAGGGGAGCACCAGGCGGCGATGCATCATGGCGCTGGCTGGCGGACGAGCGGCCCGCTGAGTGCCTTGCTGCTGGTGTGCGGTTTGTGGACCACGCTGGCCGTGATGTAGCCCTGCTGAAGAGACATATCTGCAGTACAAACTGACTTTGTCCTCCGCCACCATGTGTGCAACAAGGACCGACGACGAGCTAGTGCCATCAGACTTTTTTCCGATGCTCACCCCCCACGTGTAACATAAATAACGTAAAAAGGAAGAAAAAAAAACACACACCCACACACATATATACAAAATACACTCACGAGTTTCTCTCCTCTGATTATTGGTGTTGTTGATCCCCTCACCTGCGAAAAAAAACACACACACAACACATCCCTCAGATCATGTCTTTTTCTGTGTGGAAAATTGAAAGATTTGTGCTGCTCCTGGTGTTGGTTCAAAAGGTCATTCTTTACTTCGCGCGTGCGACACGAAACGCATGGAATTCCCTATGGGAACCGAGCGACTAATTGGCGTTGCGATCTCTCTCTTTCTCTCCCCTCATGTTTCTCTCAATGAACACATTATCAACATAATCATGATTTCGAATGCGAGTACAAACGCCCCCCTAATTAGTGCTTTTAAAATGTCATTACGCTCGCAACCAACGAGTCACCGAAAAAAGTTTCGATCAAAAAATAAAGTAAAAAAGTCGCCGTTATCATTCAGCCAGATTAAATGTTCTAATTAAGCGTAACTTTTTGACATTAGTGAATTTTATCTGTGTCCTTTGTGGATCACCTGGCGGGAGCAGCCGCGCGATTTTGGAGGGAGATGACCATTTATTTATTATCAATTAAGTAATGCTACTTTAAATTTATTTGTCCCCGTCTTGGAAGCAATTTTCATCTATGTATTCTATTCCCTGATGATAAAGCTCCCTTCGGTGCTTATCGGCTGAAAAGCTTTCAAAATTAGCAAGGTGCTGGGTGGACTTCATGAACAATTTGGCGAAGGCATCCCTAAAACGGCACAAACTTCAAGCAGACACGTTCATGAGTAAATAGATGTTTCTTATTAACTTTTGCCATTGGATTGTTTTGTTCAAAAAGTTCAAAAAGCTTCATTAATATGAGAAAGCGCTTCTCCCTTCAAAATTGTAAAAAAGCTGATGTGAAAGCGCGAAGTGAAAAAGTGTGACCTATCAAGCTTGCAGCACGGTTTTTGCTGGAAGAGAGAAGAAGATTTTAGAATAAAAGAGACTTTTGAAGGGAAGCCACCGTTTATTATCATGTGATGTTGTAATGAGTATTTTCAATAAAATCGATGAAAACCAACTCGCTCTTCTGCAATTCATCATTTTCTGACCGCACAATGCAATTCAATATTTTTTTGCAGCACGACTGCACAAAGTGATACTCAAGTTCTGTCCTTGAGCAAAGAGGGATGTATACTTTCTCCATCACAGGTGAACATGTTTTTTCGCATAGCCGGATGCTTTATTAAATTATTTTATTATCTCAACTCGAGCTGTATAATGTCATGGCCTGACGTAAACCACCACGGCGTTTAATAGGACGTTCTCAACTTGTTTGCTCGACTTTCGCAAGCGCACCATAATTAAATTACCGTCTCCTGATGAGCCCTTAAAGCTGGAGGAAGGCAACAGGGCGAATGCCACGAGGCGAAGTCAGCGGACATTTATTTGCATAGCATGTGATAAAAGCCATTTATTTTCTGCTGCTTTATCGTGTGCAATTAAAATACTCACGACAATGCGAGCACTCTTTGAGCTTCTTCATATTTTATTGCCCAAACCTTGCTCTCTGCACAGTCTCATGGCGATTCCTTAATTTTGAATTAGGGAAAAATTGTTATTATTTATTTATTATCAAGTCAACATAGTTTCAATTGCATCGCAAAAACAAAAATAAATATAAGGACAGATGGGAAATAGCGAAAGTTTTGAATAATATATGAACTAAATTTAATTTCTATTCAAAAAAAAAATATTTTTTTTTTTTTATTTTTTTCATTTACTTACTCAAATTAAAATGTTGTCACTTTTTGTATTTTGCTTAGCCAATTGAATTGAATTTTCGTTTGTAGTTAAAAAAAAAAAAATTAGTAAAAAAAATCTATTGATCAAGAGGCACACGGCACACTTCTAATTTTACAACCTTGAACGATTGTGAGTGCCTGAGTGGAGAAAAATCCGTGAGCAAGTCGCTCGGCACGCAACACCAGTCAAGCTAGCGATCCATTTTCAGCAAAGACACGCGAACGTTTGATGGTTTCAATTAATTATAAGATGATTTGCGCAACAAGGTGATTTGCTGGAGCGAGAAAACCTTCGATCTCATTCTGCGCTAGCTCACTCTGCGATTTCTGGATTGAGCCTCTCAAGCAAAGCGCTCGGCTCAAATTCAACTGAGTGAGCTGCTGCACATCACCATCAGTCAGCACAAGTTTGCTCGCCCGCGAGCGAGGCCTTGTTTCCTTTCTAATCCCCAGCGTCGTCCTTGCAGTCCATTTGCATTCCTTGCAATTTGCCCACATCTTGATTCCCTCTGCGCGTTTTCAACTTACGACAGTGCATTGCTGGAAGAATCGTTTATTCCTTTTATCATCCGCTGCAGAAGCGCCATTAAATATTTTATCTTTGCAGGTCAGACAAAGATATTTTCAATTGGACGATTTTATGAAGGACAAATTTCCTTGTCATATAAAAATTATAAAATTGAGTTGCTTATGGTTGATTGGAAGGAAAATAATAATAAATAATAATAGTATTATGTTTATTTTGTAATGTTTCAAAATGAAGGTTTCCATTAGCAACTTGTTTGATTTTTCCAAGAGTCTTGATTTGAGGGAAATCATAACAAAATGCTAGTGAAATATGAAATAACACGCAAATCTTTAAATTCAAAAATATTTGTCATTTTCCTGATGAACTAGCTTTCAGCTTCCTCGGCTTGAAAATGTATATTAAAAAATACTTTTTTGTTTTAAACAATCAAGTACATTTGGGAGGTCAAATTTATGTTTCTCAAAGTATTGTATTTTGTTAATTTGTCCAATTTTTGCAATCCTTTTTGATAAAAATATCTTGCAAAGCAAATTTTTGTCCCTGTGCAATTTTTAAATGAATTCATGTTTTATAATGTTTTTAATTATTAAATTCCACCTTTTTCCCCTACAGCAAAATTATAATAATGGAAAATAAGCGCCAATCTTGGGATACTTTAGTTTTCACCCCAGGTCTTCGCACGAAAAGATCTGAATTTTTGATCACTGCCCGCGGGAGCCATTGCCTGGAAAAAGGTGCGATGAAAGGCCATTCGCACCTTATTGCTCGGCTTTAAAGGAGGGCATAATATCTTATTCACGCGCCAATTAATTTGCTGCAATTTGCAGGCGGAGAGACCGCGGCCGGTGTTAAATCATTCACTTATTCGCTGCCGTCGCCGGTGGGGGTGATAAATACATACACAGGGCCTAATAGTCTCGTGCAAAAGATTGCCAGGGTCAACACTCAACACTATAATGTGGTCCAACGTGCTCACACACAGCGCCGCTTAATTATGCAACCTCACCTGCTCGTGGCTCCATTATTGAGAATGATTCTGGTCGCTAGCCGGGGTGGCTCGCTTTGCTGGTTCGCCCGTCGAGATAAAGCCATACTCTTTAGCATTTTATTATGCCGCACCAACATAGCTATTTGTGTGACTTTTTATTCGCATCCCGCAGAAATTACGTGACTCCTACCACGAAATATGGATATGTGACGCAGAAATTACAAACAATGAACACTTTTTTTGCAGATTTTTTTCTTCTATTCAATGTATACATTAATTTACACATTTTCAAAATTAAATAGTTATATAGGAAAAATTATTACTGGCGTCGTTTGACTTATTCCTTGGCATAATTGAATCAGGATAGTTGATAGTTGAATTATTTTATACCCAGAATGCAACAATGGTAGAATTTTGGCCTTTCTGCAATGTTTCTGAACTGGAGCAGATATTCATAATCAATTATCGTAATTGACTATGTTGAATTTTATAAAACAAATTACAGAAAATATAGAATTAAAATCAACAAATTCATTAATTTTCCATATACTCATGCTAAAAATTCCAAAAACAAAACTTTGAAATGTAAAAAAACAGATTTCATAGAATTTACTAGTTAAAATTGCGAAAAAGTAAAAATAAAAATTATTTCAAGAATTTGACATTCGAGGATTCATTTACTAAAAAAAAAGTTTAATTTTATTGAAGATCAAAATTGATAAATGACCTATTTTGCGTCATTTTGCAAATTTCATCCCTGGGCAAATATGTGAGTCGGCTTGGTTGGCAATACGAGGAGCTGTAAAAATAATTTGGCTTGCTCATTTCGAGCTCACTTTTACAACTTTTTAACGCAGCGCAAACTTTATTACAGCCTACCTACACGAGCTGCTGCATTTTTGCCTTATCTCCTTCGTTTGCTCGCAAGAGCGAGGTGGTGCGCGACACTCATTTTACGGCAGACGCTGCACGCTGGTAATAGCAGTCATATTCTAATTAAAACAGAGACCCCGAGCCGCGGGCGCACCGCATGAATTCTTAATCCGGGCGGCTCAGCCCGTGTCATAATTTCAGTGCAGTGCAGCTAGTGCGGAGGAGCAGCCAATTAGGCCCCTTCCGTCGGCTGACACGCGCTAAGCCATAAAACACGCCAAAGCGAGAGAATAAGTCGGCGAGACCCTCGCCCAAATGCCGCATGAAATTATCACGACTTTAGACCAATCTTATGAGATTCAAGCATGCGATGCGATATTTTCATTCGGAGCAAAAATTCGTTGTGGACGTCAGTTGTTGGTGAAAGATTGACATGCAAAAATTGACTATGGACGTTTCAATTTTCCCAATCTTTGCGCAAAAACAAACAAGACTGACGACGTGAGCTAAATGTCTGGAGGTTTTGTGCTTTGCAAAAAAATTCACTGTCCTGTCAATCGCAGTTGCTGAACATCTGAGAACAAGCCCAATGATGAATTCAGTAGCCTTCTGATAAAAATATGGCATGCAAGACTATTGTTGAATATTTTCGAAGGTTTAACAAGAAAATAAAACAAGGCTTTGTTTCTTGTTATATATAAGTGTATAATTAACGGAAGGTTAATTAAACGTAAATTAATTTTTCATTGAAAAATTTACAAACTAGCATAATTACTGCTATCGTGTTTTAGAGTAATTTTAACTTCCAGAAAACAAAAAAGCTTTAAATTATGATTGCTCTTCACTGACATGAAACCGCATGAAACGTACTTTTTGCAGCGCGCTCCATTGAAAATCGAAGAATTTTCAACAAACGTTCATTGGAAATAGAAGCAGCTTTAAAAATATAGCACCAGAACTAATAAAGTTGAATACACAATACATGTAATTTTCTCTTCAAAGATGAAAACGATTTTAGTGGCAAGTGTAATTAAAGCAATTTTTCTGCAACGAGGAAAAGCCCGATCTCTTCATTTCCATGATCATCTCCTCGAGTGTCAACTTCTTTAAAAAAATAATTAAAGCTCTTGCAAAATTGTGCTTGTTCCACAAATTCTGATGAGCAAAATATATGGAACATATGATCTATTAAATTCTAGACTGGTAATTTTGGGTTGGCAGCTATGGCTTCTTATACTAATACTGGTTGCCAAAGCCGGTATCCACAGCAAGATTCGATCCACAGACTAACACGCATTTTGGAAAATATGACCCATAATCAAGGCGAATTACTTCCAGTTGCATTCAAATTCACTAAATAGCGATAAATTTCCTTCCTTGAGGGCATGCAGAGCGACGCGCATACATAGAGCTCCAGAGACCGCCAACGTGCAATAAATCTCGACTGCAGTATCTAAATCAGCTCTTAACATTCGCCGTATAACTCACCTGAATTTGACTGCGCGTCAGTTAATCGCCTGAGCTGTACCACGGTAAGGATCGATTGCCCACACCGACCTAGTTTAATTAGCCAGTTTGTCACGGCAGTAGGAAAAGTCCGCGGCCAGGCAAGAGCAAAGTTTGTCGCATTTCGGACGAGAGTGCCGAACTTGTGCTAGAGTGAAAAATGGAACTTATGGTCATCGGTGGCAGCTACACATTTTCTATGGGTAACAAACGTATAAAATCTTAAACATTTGCGACAAAAATAAAAACAAGATTGTATCCACTAAAATATAAAATATATATATATTATCTGCTTATAGAACAATTCTTTCTGAATCAAACTGGCCAACAATTTTATTTAGCAATTTTTTAAATAGACGAGTTAATTTGGGTCTTTGGCAAACACTTAATGAAAATTAATTATTATATATGATTTTATCTTGCAAAAGAACTTTCTTTCATCCTAATAAAAAATACGTGCCACTTTACATACATCAAAAACTAACAAACCACACTTAAACGCGGCAACGTGAACAAGAGGAAAATGATATGAAATTTTTTAACTAAAGTTGAGCATATATTTGAATTTTTTTTTTTTTAGTATTTTTCAGTGCTCGGTACTATTTTCCGTCGGCTCCGGCGTTGTTTTGTTCTGGACCATTAAATTCAGTCGGCCACTGACAAATTTAGAGTGCGGACAGAGGCACGGACTTGTGATAAAAGTGTCACAAAAATACGAGCAACAGTCAAAATTAGTGGTCCAATAGCCGCATACTTGGAATTTCTTTGGGGAACGCGATGAATCCGCAAAGTTGACCCGGCACTGCCGGCGGGGCTAAAAGGGATGCAGTCAGTCACTGCATCCCCAGCGAGGCAATTACAGCACACAAATGCGGGGAGGAGAGGCCGCCGGCGGACAGAAAGTAAATCAGGGATGAGATTCTGCCAGGCCGGAGGAGCGAGCATACGCGCGGCAACGCTTCTTTGGAGCGGCGCCAAACGGCGTTCATTATGCTCTCGTTAGGAACCCTTTTTCGGTTAATGCTGCCTGTCAAACTGCGCCTAAAATATTTAATCTCGCAACCCAAAACATGCGGCAAACAATAAAAGATTTATTAACGGAGGGACTGCGAGAGAAAGCTAGTGCGGACGCACCACAGAGAATGCACTGCATAAAGTAGCTGGTGTGGGAACGAGATGTGTTACAGCGGCGCCGGATGACGTTAGTTGCGCCACGGCTGCCTTGGGAAATTATAAATTCAACACAGATCTTCACTGCGTGAGTGTGTAAGAAAATTGGATCTTAAATTGCCACCACTGAGACTATTAATGAGATTGTCTTGATAATTATATAATATGTAGAAAAGCATGAAAATAAATCAATATCTTTTGTGCCATAAAAAGATTCGCGCTTTAATAATGTGCATAAGTAAAAACCAATGACATATTATAAATTTGATTCAAAAGCAATGAACCTTGGTAAAAAAATCACATTTTGTCAATTCACAATTAATTTTTTTCAAGCTAAATAACTTTTGGATCAATTTCCATTTAAAATCATTACACTCAGATTAAGAGTAAATATTTCAAAATTACAAAATTTTGAATCAAATTGTCCCCCCTCTTATTTTGTTCCATTCTTAAATATGATTTTTAAATTTCATATAACAATAAATATAAGTATTTCAAACGTCCTTTAAAACAGATTTTTATTCTTTTTATTTATTCACATTATTATTCTTTTTAGAAGAAAACACATCCAAGAAAATAAAAAAGGGGCTTCGTCCTCCACGATGAAATTGTGTTAATTAAAAAAAAAATGTTTACGGGTTTCAAATCATGTTCGCAAAACAATATTTTATTTTTATTTTACAGGATAATTTATTAAAAAAAGCTTCGTAATTATTCAATTTATTTTCTTGAAATATCAAGTAAAAAATTATATTAATTATTTCAATAAATATGTATAGAAGCAATCTAATTATGTGTTATGTGTGTATAAATTTATCAAAATTTTCTTTGGTCTTGATTGAGACCTTCTCCGTGATGTGCAAAATACATGATGCCAATTTCCTGTCGCCGCTAACGCTCAAACCGACAGACTTTTCGTGCACACGACCAAACAGGAAAAATCCAGAGCGAGTGAAATTCCGACAATAAAGCACCGTGTGCCATAATGTCTGACGTTGAGAGGAACGATCCGTTTTTCTCCTGCACTCAGCAGCCTCATTTTGTTTCAAGCACAATTTTCATCTAAAGGCTTTGTGGTAAAAAAAAAAAAAACCAAGATCCATTCGGACACTATATAAGCATATAAAATATTGTCCATTTAATTCATCCGCATCCTTGCAACTCTTATATTTTGTGCTCGAGACGCGAGCAGCCTCTTGGGCATCAATAATGAGACAGCGCCTGCCAGTTAACAAAGTTACGACAGAGCAGTAAAATTGAAATATCAAATGGAAAAAGTTTCATCACAAAAGTCAACTGCTCAGATTTCTTTTCATTTCCAGCAGTAAACTTTGGATTCCAAGAGTCACCTTTAATCTTGATCCAAGCCCAATCTTACATTTAAATTCACTATACTTTGATCGGCTTAAACATGGCTGCAGATCCTTCAATTTACAAAATATAAATGCTGGGCTTCAACGCAATCTCTTCTGCGCTTTGCTTGAAAAAGTTTCAAAATCGATTTAAAATAATTTTTAACATGTCAGAACAAAAATTAAATAAATATACAAGTATGGTATGTAGAGACAACTAACTTTGGTCGGGAATTGTATTTTGATTTTTCTTTTTACATTATGGACAATTATGGAGAAGGTGATTGAAACGAGTGGATGATTCAATCAAGCACCGGCCGATAACTCCCTTTGGAGTTGGCTGGACTTGTAACTTCATTCAAATAAATATACTTCGTTTAAAAAAAAAAAAATTATTCTCTCGCAGCAAGTCAGATAAGATATGGAAAAGTCGCATTGGGAGAGAATTGGCAGTCATAAGGTCTTGAAAAAAAAAAACACTATAGGGCCAATTTGGAAGAAAAAGTATTTCCAAATTAAACCTACTCGCCGAGCTGGAGTCGTAAACGGGAAAAAATATATAAAAAATAGTCTTTACATGCAATTTCAAACAGCATTATTAATAGCTACAAATGCATT
Organism: Neocloeon triangulifer; assembly: GCF_031216515.1. NCBI lineage: Eukaryota > Metazoa > Arthropoda > Insecta > Ephemeroptera > Baetidae > Neocloeon > Neocloeon triangulifer. The sequence goes on along the minus strand of NW_026775555.1, from coordinate 735,987 downwards.
ATTCAGCGATCAAGGAGAGTTCAGTATATCGCGCAATGTGCCCAAGCGATTAGCCGCCGACCTTTTCATTAGCTTCTGTGCACACAAGCTCAAGTAAAAGAAAGACTACAGCATCCACATAAACACACCACACGTGTGGTCTTTGTAACATGTCGATTGAATATCTCGTGCAGATTGCGAGAGAGTCGCCTGGGTGAACTTAGCTCACAGATTCTCTCTCTCTCAATCGGCGGGCTCTCTTTTGCAGCTGCCACGTCTCTCAACAATGGTCGGCATTTATTGGGGTCACGATCGGTGCAATACGTGCGTCGTAATTGCGATCGTGCTCGAAACTCGGTGCAGTCAATATGCAGTCATAAAGCATCAAACTTTATCGAGCGCACACAACTGCTGCTCGAAAAGAGCCAGGGCGGTTTATCTGAGCCAGGCCGAGCTTCACATCATCATCATGTGTGCGCGCCTCCAGTTTTATTACGCAACACCATAAAAGATTCCAGTTAATAAAAAGGGTTCCGCTTTTACGAACGAGAGCGCGGTGATTTTCACGTGCTTGCTCTCTTGGCCGTTCCCTCCCGCTCTAATCACAGAAGCTGCTGCAGCAAAGTCCAGGCAAGTTTTGCAGTTTTGCTGAAAGGTGTTAAGGGCTCTCGCCGCGAGTATCAGGTGAACCAAAGACCAATCCAGCTATATAAGAAAACAAGCTTTTACCCATCGCGCCGCTACGCCTAGCTCTTCGCCAACTCCTTTGCTTTGCATGAAAAATTAAAAAATAGCTCGAGAAACAGGAAACGTTGTGTGGTATTTTGAGATAATAGGCCAGGTCCTTTTAAGATTAGGCTCTGCGGGAGAAAAGTGGAACTCGGCCTCTCATTGCCCACTTGTGTTGTTCTTGGGGAATTGCTGCGCTCGGCCGGACTGCTTTTGCTCTCTAAAATCATTAACCTCATGAGGCTATTCTCTGGCGTAGACTAATCTCATCACGGTTGGTTGCCCCAAACTGGCCAATAACGAAATTTGCAAAGGAAGCTAAATGGCGCGTTCATGCTCTGCCCTATGAAATTTAGGCGCCCCTTTTTGTGAGCAAGCAAGAAAAATGCCAACCAACTCGTACATTAAAGCTCATTCTAATCTGCACTAAGCAATCGTTAAGAAACAAAATTGCTAGAGATAAAGTTTTAATTTGGTCCTGATTAAATATTTATAAATTTTTAAATAATATTTACAATTATTTATTTATTTAGTCTTCATTCAGATACAATGAAATGCACAACATCTTACATCAAGTCAATAAAATAAAAATTAAATATAAAACACTGAAAATACAACTGTCTTTTTAATAATCTAAAAAAATATACACACTAAATTTTGAGATTCTATTAACTTTTGATAGCTCGATTCAATAGCTCCCATAATCAATCAAAATGTTCAATTTTGTGCTTTTTCCTGTGCCCAGCTTTTCTTTATTCTCTTTGATCTGCTTTTGACCAATTAAGCAGAAATGCTGCGCATATTTTGTCAGTATTTTTCACAACGAACTTTGTGCTTTTTCCATCAAATTTTCAGTGCGGCCGTTTTCAATAAAAACCCATATTGGCCGCTGGTGGAGTTGGAGTGAACGCGGCCGGGCGGCGCAGCGGAATCCTATTTTCCACTCGGCCGCTCCATAAATATTCCATGATATTTGCGATGTCCGTGATGGCTTGAATAATTCAGGCTGAGCCTTCTTTTCAAGTGTCACCCTACCGCGCACATTTTCGCAAAATGGAATTATTCCGGCCAACCTTTATTGGGTCTTTAATGGGCAGCTGCGGAAGACTCCTATAAATGTGTGGGTCAAATTTTTCATTAAGAAGTTGTAAGAAGTAGAAGTATTTTTGTTGTAATATTCCTGTCCTGTATTTTACCATTAAAGTGGAGGATTATAAAACAAAAAATTGATTTTAAAATTAATATTTGGCAGCAAAAATTAACGTTATGTCTAAGAAAATATCTCAAGTTGAAGTTCGATCAAAAGTGATAAAAAAAACCTTTTGTAATTTTTTATATTATGTCAGAATAGATCTATACGGAATAAATATTATCTGAATCTATGAATATGCAAATCAAAGGGATATTTTTGGAGCTTGGTTGACTAGCCTGGAGAAGTAGCAGAGTTAAAAAGTTTTCGTAAAACGAGTCAGGGGAGGTTACCTTGTGAGAGGCCATTAGGGCATTCGATCATCGACCTCACGCCAGCGCAGGAGCGCTCTGGAAAACATCACGGCCCTTACCAACCGGCGGAGGGAACGCTCAGCAACGCCCTACCAAGGACATTGTATGTACATTATTAAGTCACCGAGCCGAGGACCGTGCAGAAAGGCGTCCTCCTGCCTCGCTTTGGTCAGCGAGCGACCCGCAGACGATTTCCTGGACGGAAATTTGCACAATCGGTCGATCTTCTCGGCGGTAAAAGACCACGGGCGCAAGCTCTCCGGACGATCAGATCAGGACGGTGACTGCGAAACGGTTTCGGATTTCGGACGAATCACAAGGGAAGAGTTCACTCACATACTGACTGCCAAGAGCCGTTGAAACTATCTGAAATTCCGAAAGATTAAATTAAATTTGAATAAAATTATTTCCAGTGACTTACTAGAGCTGCAACACTCAGACAAAATAAATGCAAATAAAGCTGCAGAACAAAGTTTTTTTTCATTAATATAAATTTATTAATAGCGTATGCAGTATGCCATCTGAAATCACCTCAAGTGCATCTGAATAACCTCTCTTTGATGTTAAAATTATAATACCTATATTTTATGATCATCTCTTATGACTCTTATTTTCCCAGTTATAATGTAAAGGCTGTGAATTTGTGAGACAAAGTTAATTTCCTTGTAGCGTAACACTTTAGTAAGTCTTAAATAATATCTTCATGAAACTGAATAAATTTGAGTTACAAAATTTTGGAGGAAGTAAGTTTGGCACAATCCCCTGCATTGTGGTACATAGCCAGAAGCACAAAGATTTTACTTCTTATTTTGCAGTACTAAAGCTTTCAGCTCTAGCAGTGCACTTCTTTCCGATCAACCAAGGGTAAACATAACAGCAGTAGGGATTCATCATCAATCACAAAAAAAAAAAAAAAAAAAAACAGCAGTGTGTATTGACAAATGGAGTAGACATTTAGACATTGAAAGTAAAAAGGTTGAACCATAGAACAACCACTGGCTCAGTCACGAATCGCAATATGTGTCCGGATCACTGGCACAGTAGTGGCCTCGACCGCTGCGGCTAGGCCATCTTGTTGACCACAGCCTGGTGCAAACTTGCCAACTGGCCTGTCCACTTGTCAAGCGCCGAGTACCTAGCAGCGCCCAGCGACTGCCTGTCCAGCTCCAGCACTTGGTTTACCTGGTCAATTCTTCCTCTGATCACACTGAAATTTTGGCACAACCAATACAAAATTCCAAAATTTTTTAACATTTGAAGCTCTTACTTGTCAAGAATGCACGACACTAGGAGACTTTCAACTTCATTGGCATCAATGTTCAATTCCTTCGAAATAAATGGGATGTGTATTCTAGTATAGGGCTTAATAAGCTTGATCAGAACCCGAGTTCTTATATTCCTCAAAAGATCTAAGTTTACTTAAATTAGACATGTAACATTACTAATTTGTAACCAAACCTTCAATATGCTCTCTAATGAAAGGGTCGTACATGATGTTCTTTCTGTTCTCCTTAAGGATCTTTTCAAACTCGTTTATGTCATTATTTTGGTAGGCTGAAACTAGATTAGTCATTGCTAGAATTTCAGGATCGTTTTTATAGGGTTTGGCTTCTTGGGAATCAAAGGGATTGATGCCAGATTTCATTAGCCTGTAAAATATTAGAATTCAATTGAAAATTCTGGACCAAATCAAATTGCTTACATATTTGCAAGTACTAGTTATTTGAGGCATGTGGTACGTCTTGGACTGCCTGACTCGTCGTAATTTTTGAACGCCTCGAAGAAATCTGTATGGGCTTTTTCAAACTCGCCCTTTCTCAGATGCATTTTACCCCCACATTCTGGAAGAAGATGGTTATAAATTACTAAAATTTCCTGTTATGAACAATGCAAACCTCTAATGACGCCCATGATAAAGAGTGGGGGATGGCCGACTTAATGTGCAATGACTGCTCGTATAGTGTTTTGAGCTTTTTGTTGTTCTTCTGAGCTGTGTACATCTGAATCTCAAGGGCGTAAATTTCTAACAACTGGGTGCCCTTCTTTAAGTCATCCTCTCCGTCATCAGTCTGGCATGATTGGTGAAGTTGCTTTAGAATTTTGGCAAGCTTTGTGTAGTCCTCTCTATCAAAATACAATTTCCCCAACTTCGTGTTTGTTTTGAACCATAATCTATCATTCTTGGCATCTTTCAACGCATCTAGAGTAGTTTCATAAAAGTCTTGGAGAAGTTCCATCTGGAAATCAAACTAAATGAGCATGATACAATTTACCGGAATTTTTAAATTTTTGTATTACATTTTTAGAGGTGGAGATGTATTGAATTGATAGACTTCTCGCTGTGGTTCCTTGTGACTGCACTCTTAATGTAGGTAAGCAATTGCTTATATCTGACCATCATCTCCTTATAATTACTCTGAATGGAAAATTTATAAATTAAAATATTGTCTCATTTAATTTTTTTTTTTTCATCGGATGTACCAATTTTAAGTTGATTTTGATCATCTGCTTGAGTGCTTTGAAACCCCATTCTCCTTTCTCGCCACCTTCTAAATCCAAAACCCTTTTGAAATGAGGCCAGGGCAGCATTGGGGTCATCCTCTTTCAGAGATTTAGAGTTGTAGTACTGATTTTCCAAATCAACGTCCGGCTCAGAGTTGCTATCTTCAGAATATTCCTAAAATTTCAATAATTAGTTAATCTTTTACTTAAAAGCTCACTTGTAAAAAAATCGGAAAGTAACACATGTGAAAATCATAATTTTACAGAATACATAACTCTGTTTCCATGGAAGATCTGTACCTGTATGGCTAAATTTAACAACACAAAACCCTAAATTCTGATTTAAAAAATCTTTATGCTTCCGGAAAGACTGAAAGCAAATTAAAGATTTTTATTACATAGTGAAGCAAAGAAATTATTTAACGATAAATTGTTTAATGATATCCATGAGTATGTCTGTTGCGTAAATTAGAATGTTTATAGAATGTAAATGTTAAGTTTTCATTTTATCAAGACTTCAGATCTTTGTTAATATTTGATCTCAAATGGAATAAAAATTTATTGAATTGAAATTAAATTGAATAACTTCATTAAATTTTACTGCATACATATATACTACTGAAAATTAGGTTAATGTGTGTTTTTTTTTTTATAAATTGAGTATTGTCCGAGAAGAATAAATAACAAAGATGATTGATGAGAACTTGAGAAGTATACTAGAATTAATTGTAAATTTAAATGAACATACACCTACAAACAGTACAGACACCCAGAAGCGACTACATACATAAGGAAAGACCCTGCATGTTTTTAGAAAAATCTAAAACTGACATTCCTAAATTTTGATATTTTAGACAAGGGGTCAACTGGTTTGATGTTCATTTCCAGTGAACGCATACAAAATTTTAAACGAAAATATGACAAACAAAGTTTTACCAGCCCATAATCTTCTTCATCCTCGCACATCGGCGTCAGACGTCAGACATCTTGGACTGCTTAATAGGTATGTTTCAGTATGTTTGTACCGGCAAATTTTTAACAAAAAATCGGTTTACAAACGAGCATAGCACGACGTATGCTTTACGAATAAAAACAAATGCTCTATAAAATTGATCCGCACGCAAGATCGGTGCTGAAAATTGCAGAATTGTGCTAATTTTTTGCAAAATCCGATTCTGATGACCGAGAAGTCCCACCAAGCGCGGAAATTTTCAATTGACAAGTTCAACACTAAACAGACAGTACACCCAAGGAGCGCCAAGGAGTGCCAAGGAGCTTGCACCCTCCTTGTTTTCACCAATCGCTGACGTCAGTCATTTGTCTTGTCGTCGCTGATTGGTCCGAGAAAGGGGGCGTGGTAGTCCCATGTCTTCTCTATCCCTAATCTCTCCCCCAAAACAACAACAACAACAAAATCCCTAGGTTTAGCTTTTTTCACAAATTATTATTACAAGCTCATCTAGTATTCCTACCACATTAATATTTTTTGGTAATGCGTTAAATATTCTCGGTATCATATTAGCAAACTAACCCTCATAATTTTTTTAATTTCTTAACGATTCAGGCCAAGAATTGTACATAGCCATGGCTACAAATCGGAAGTTCAAAGAAGCTGTTAAAAGCATGAGCATGCAAGACATGTTAGTGCAATTCCTGTTCAGCATGTGACTGATCCTGTGCCTGCTCCTAGTTAAGGCTAACGTGACCATCTCCGCCATGACTCAGGCAGAAGCCAACAGTGATTACCAGATTAATATTGATGGTAAGTGAAAAAATACTCTGAATCTGATATATGTAAAAGACCTGTCTTTATAATCCTTTTTTTCAGTGCTTTCTCGAGAGATCATAGATGGCAATTGATGTGCCATATTTGAGGTTTTAAGATATTTTCTGCTCCAGTTGCAGAGCAAGTGACCGGTTGTAAAGCTCTCGCGTCTCCGTGCCCATCATTTGTGACAGGCTGAGACGGCGTGCCCATTTGAAAGAGGTTTGTGACAAAGGTGCCCATAGTTCTTGATAGGGGTTGTCCGTAATTCGTGACACAACCATTTTGGACCTTGCTTTAACTTAAAATTCCACCTTAGCTCTGATCGGACCGTTGTCAAAATTAATTGTTAGGCCCTTAGGGAATCTTGGGTGACCTGGTCTCTGAAAAATTAAATTTTTTATGAGCTTGTGATTAATTTAAAGTTGATAAACTTACAAGGAGCTCTTTCTCGCCAGAATAAATGATCCCAGTCACTTCTAATTTGGCATTGAGTTTCACCTCCACATCAAAATTGAGTTTCAGTCGAATTTCCGTTAAGCACTTCGGCAGTTCTGATATGCAGTGCTCTGGGCAGTCGTCCTTCTATAGAAGTAATTCATTAAAATTAAAAAAGTATAAAAAAATGATTTTTTTCTTTACGTTCGTTTTTTTATCAGCTTTCTTCTGCTCCTTTGATTGAGCAAAAGTGATAATGGGCGATCAAAAAGTTTATATCTTAGGCTATGCCCGAATTCGTGACACAACCATAAGAGACCGCTTGCTTTAAAAACTGGCTGATTGAGTAAAGATCTCCTTGTAAATATTTGGTTCAATAATATAACCATGTAAGTTGTAATCTTGTGACATCTATATTATTACTGCATTTAAAGAATAATATTATTTTATGTGCATGTAATACATGTTATCCCACTCCTCCTGTATTTCCCTTCAAACCACAGAAGGCGACACCTCGGTGCCGCACAATAAATAAATCAGTTTGTGTTTGACCTGCAAAGCATATAGTCTGGTTTTTATTCTTTAATTCCTAGAATATTAACATAGTGATTTTAGATAAGTCTTTAAGGTCACCGCACTCCCGGCGGGCTGTGTCCTTGGGCGAGAGGTCTGCAGGGTGAGCCGAAGGCATGACGGGTGAGGGTCGATCAATTGAGATAAGTTATTAAGTGGAAACTAATTAATAAGATTTAAAATTGTAAAGCTGATAAGGGAAATCAGCAGGGGGGGAATTTTAATAAGCAAAAATCAACAAATTGTCAAAATAAGCTTTTATTATAGCATCTTTAAACCTAGAAAGTTCAGGCTAGCAGGCGGAGGAACGTCCTGCCTCTCGTTGACCTCGAGTCCTTGAGTCAACGAGGAATTGGAAGCGTAGACCCGGCGTCCTCCGTTGTCCAGAATTGTGCTGCTAGCAGACAGAGGAGCGTTCTGCCTCTCGTTGACCTCGAGTCCTTGAGTCAACGAGGAGTTGGAAGCGTAGACCTGGCGTCCTCCGTTGTCCAGAATTGAGCTGCTAGCAGACAGAGGAGCGTTCTGCCTCTCGTTGACCAAGAGTCCTTGAGTCAACGAGGAATTGGAAGCGTAGACCCGGCGTCCTCCGTTGTCCAGAATTGTGCTGCTAGCAGACAGATCAGGAGCGTTCTGCCTCTCGTTGACCTCGAGTCCTTGAGTCAACGAGGAGTTGGAAGCGTAGACCCGGCGTCCTCCGTTGTCCAGAATTACGCTGCTAGCAGACAGAGGAGCGTTCTGCCTCTCGTTGACCAAGAGTCCTTGAGTCAACGAGGAGTGTGAAGCGTAGACCTGGCGTCCTCCGTTGTCCAGAATTACGCTGCTAGCAGACAGAGGAGCGTTCTGCCTCTCGTTGACCAAGAGTCCTTGAGTCAACGAGGAATTGGAAGCGTAGACCCGGCGTCCTCCGTTGTCAGATTCAGATTCAGATTCAGAATTATTTTTATTTCATTAAGTCATCAACGAATTGACAACTTTTAAAATACGTCATTCACATATTTATACAATTTACAAATCAAATTTACAACTGAAAAATTCGTTCATGTCATAATACTGATACTTATATACAATTTCTCTTATTTTGCTAATAAACTCGTTACTTTCCAGTCATTTTTACACTAACAGGTAGAGAGTTAAATATTCTTGCTATCATAACTACTGGATTTTGGTTTAATATATCCAAGTGATTTTCAATCTCGACATATAGGTCTTTTACACAGTGCTTGCTTTTTGCACTTTTTGTTTTCGGACTCATACAATTTGGAATTTCTGATTTTTTTCTAAATTTTTCAGGATGATTTATAAGGAATTTCATACATTCTAATATATAGAGAGAGTAAACAGTCAATATACCATATTTAGCAAAAAGTGGCCTACATGTATCAAGCGCACAATTTGCTCTCCAATACTTCAGCCCAGTCATTGCTCTGACAACACGCTTCTGAGCGACGAACACTTTTTGCATGTGTGGTGATGCTCCCCAAATCACAATAGAATACAGTATTTGACTTTGGGCATACGCATAATATACAGTTTTAAGTGAACTTTCTGACACTGTATCGCGCAATATAGTAAAAAGATACGTCACACTTCTCAATTTATTTGCCACTTTTTCACATTGTAGGTGCCAGTTCATTGTCCAGAATTACGCTGCTAGCAGACAGAGGAGCGTTCTGCCTCTCGTTGACCAAGAGTCCTTGAGTCAACGAGGAGTTGGAAGCGTAGACCCGGCGTCCTCCGTTGTCCAGAATTGTGCTGCTAGCAGACAGAGAAGCGTTCTGCCTCTCGTTGACCTCGAGTCCTTGAGTCAACGAGGAGTTGGAAGCGTAGACCCGGCGTCCTCCGTTGTCCAGAATTACGCTGCTAGCAGACAGAGGAGCGTTCTGCCTCTCGTTGACCAAGAGTCCTTGAGTCAACGAGGAGTTGGAAGCGTAGACCCGGCGTCCTCCGTTGTCCAGAATTGCGCTGCTAGTATGCAGAGGAGCATTCTGCCCGTTGGTCAAATCAAGAGCTTGTTCCATCCCGTTGTTGGTCGATATTTGGTCGGGGACTCCGTTCTGCATCTTCTAAGGCCTGCAAAACGAAAATTTCAGTTAGATTTTCAAAAATTCTTTCACAATTCAAAAAAAAAATCTTACTCTAACGAATTCAAAAGAAGAATGAATTTTAAAATCTATTTTATCATTATTGCTTTTTTTTTCAATTGTTGGTGTTTTCAAAATTATATATTTTTGAAATATCAAAAATGTCATTGTTGCCATTTATGCACTTGGCAATCAAAATTCTAAATTAATTAAATTAATGTTGTGAAAACCCAATAAAATTTTTACAAAGTTCATTGATTTCTTAATTATTATGAATTAATATACTTATACATGTATTCTATATCTTAGACGGTTCCCTCGTCATATTATTTTTTTATGTTAATCAAATACAAGAAAATGTGCACAAATTAAATATTTTCAAAAAAAGTTTCAAGAAAAAATTTATAAAAAATATAGGTCAAAAAGTATATAAGAAATATGCATTGTTTATAGATTTAAAAAAGGCCTTCGACTCCACTTCGAGAAAAATTTTTATTAAAAAAGTTGCAGAAAAAAGTAAATTCTCAAAAAGTGAACTCCTTTTGCTTTCGGAACTTCTTGCGATAAGATTCAATTCGAGTCGACGACGGTGTGTCTTTATCAGAATTCTTTCCACAATCAAATGGTTTTAAGCAAGGTATGAATTCTAGCCCAATCTGCTTTAATATTTACATGATGTAATTAAAATTTTTGAAAATGTAGAAGGGGTAGAATTCCTATTCTATGCCGATGACATGGTTTTTATTAGTGACTGTTGCAAAAAACTTGAGCTTGCTATGCGTAATTTTTTGGAATATTGCAAAGAAAACAATCTACAACCTAATTTCGAAAAAACAAAAATCCTGAAATTTACAAATAAAGGCAAGGGTGCCAAAGGGAAAAATAATGAATTAATATGTGCAGGGAATAAAATTGAATTTGTTAATAGTTTTTCGTATTTGGGAGTTGTGTTTCAAGTTTCAACCCTCAGGAACTTCTTTTTCAAAGCATATTAGCGACAGATGCAAAAAGGCCGTCACGGCAATGTATGGCTCGGGAGATTTAAGGAATTTATCAATCGATTGTGCTCGCCGTCTATTTGCATTAAAATTTGCCCCGATAGCTACGTATGGCATTGAAGCCATTTGGCCACACCTAAAGTCTTGCGACTTTTTTATTTTGGAGAAATTAATGACAACTTTTTATAAAAAAGTACTAGGAACAGGGAAATACTGCAGAAACACGTTAATCTACCATTTAATTGCCGCCGAAGAATTTTTTGTCACAACCACCATGAACAAATTCAACTTAACCCCCACTTCGGCATACGAAGAGTTTTTAATTAATATTGAAATTAGAGCTGAAAGGGACTTTGATTTAAACTTCTTTGAAACGCCAGCTATGATAAATGACTGCTGGAAACAACCCCTTTTCAAAAATAGACACGCTTTTACTCGATATGCAATGACTGGGTTTCATTATCTAATTTGTAAAGACAAAAGTTTTCACTCTACTGCTGGCGAGGACTGTGTGTGCGAGCTATGTGACGAAAAATACACCCAATACCACCTTGAGTTCTGCAAGAAAAGACTTCACTCAATAAACTTTTACGCCACGATGAAGAAGAAATAGTGCAATTTAATTACTTGAAAATTATTTCTGTATGAGTTGAACTTTTTGTAAAATCTTCAACTAATTTGGGTTTAGTCGGCCAAATATAGCAACCGCACAGAAAAATATAGCAAAGTGAGAGACTCGTCTGGTTTTTTGCTATTTATTTGAACGTGTTGTAAAATCTTCAACTAATTTGGGTTTAGTCGGCCAAATATAGCAACCGCACAGAAAAATATAGCAAAGTGAGAGACTCGTCTGGTTTTTTGCTATTTATTTGAACTTTTTGTAAAATCTTCAACTAATTTGGGTTTAGTCGGCCAAATATAGCAACCGCACTGAAAAATATAGCAGAGTGAGAGACTCGTCTGGTTTCTTGCTATTTAGTTGAACTTTATGTAAAATCTTCAACTAATTTGGGTTTAGTTGGCCAAATATAGCTACCGCACAGAAAAATATAGCAAAGTGAGAGACTCGTCTGGATTTTTGCTATTTATTTGAACTTTTAGTAAAATCTTCATCTAATTTGGGTTTAGTTGGCCAAATATAGCTACCGCACAGAAAAATATAGCAAAGTGAGAGACTCGTCTGGTTTTTTGCTATTTATTTGAACTTTTTGTAAAATCTTCAACTAATTTGGGTTTAGTCGGCCAAATATTTTTTTTTCTTATTAAAGATATTTATTCATTTTATGATACAAGTCCAGCCAAGCTCGAAAGCTTATCGGCTGGTGCTCACGATAACTGACGAGCAATTTGCTCGCCAGCTATACAACTAGCAAAATATGCACAGAATTATTACAAACAAGTGTGTCATAAGCTAATTCATGGACAAGTACAATTTTTTTATTTTCAATTTCATTTCCGTCTTGGTTTGTAAATTTTTTAATTCGAGTGGCAGTAAATTCCACAGCCGTGGCAAAATGAACTGAGTAGTTCGATCTGTTCGATCAAAATATTTGTTCTCACTCATCGGTTCTATTACAGGATTTTGTCGTAACATTCTTGTGTTATGCGAATGGGTATACGGTACACCATGGTCCGAATCAAAATATTTTACACACAACAAGTTTATTTCAAAAATTTTATCAACCGGCAATACATTCCAGAATTTAAATTGATTTTGAATTGTTTGCTTGTGCTTTCTGGAACACATTTTATACAAAATTTTCTCTTGCAGCGATTTCAGAGCTGTGAGATTTACAGCACCCCAAGCTGTAATTCCGTAATTTAAATAAGAATGAGCTAATGAGAAATACATTATTCTTCTCACATTATACGGCATATTAGCTTTCAGGTTACTGAACTCACATATAATTTTTCTCAGTTTTTACGATATATAATGTAAATGAGGTTTCCAAGATAAATCCTGATCTACAATTACTCCGAGATATTTTGTATCCGTGACTTGCTTTAAAATGTTGCATTTACAATTAATACAAAAGGAATGCAGACAGTCGTAATCATGACAAATTATGTTGAGCATACGTTCTTCACGAGCACTGGGATGACAAAAATGCATACAAATGGTTTTTTTTTGTGTTTACATAAAAACCGTTATCATGACACCATTCAACAGTTTTATCAAATTCGGATTGAATTGTTAATTTACAAATTTCAAAACTTTCATGTGCAAACAAGATTACTATATCGTCAGCAAAAATAAACACAATGCAGTTTTTAAGTAATGGAAATAAATCGTTTATAAACAAAAGGAATAAAATCGGGCATTTGGTGTAAATAAAACTTGGAGGAAAATTTCATTCATCGTTCACGTGCAAATTGGGAAATACCAGCTGCCATTGCTCGTTGATTCTGGAGCCGAAACAAGTGCCCTACGACTGGATGTTGCGCAGAAAATTGGTTTAAATTGGAAACCTGCGAACCCGCCCTTCAGGTCACCCGGGCGCTTAATTGCTCGAAAAGAATTTTCAATTTTTTAGCCATTTCGGTTTGAGAATTTTAAATTCATTGTTGACACAATTGATGAGACTTTGTATATAGAATTCAATTGGAAATTTGCATGGGAAATTAAATTGGTTTTGAGCGCTGGAATTTAATGCTGAAAAAAAAGGAGAACATCGAGAACGAGCAAATTGAGAATTAAATTAAAGAAAAACGGAAGTAATTTTCAGTTGGAAAATTGAGATTATAATCTCAATTTTTCAACACTATAGTGTTGAAAAAAAAGGGAAAAAAGGGAAATGCCGCGCCAGCATAAATTCACTCGCTCGCTCTCGCTGGCCGCCTCGGCCGGCCCTGTGTGTGTCTCTCCTCTCTTGCTTGCACGGCGCACGCAAAGAGAGGCGCTCTTCTCTCGCTCGGCGGCTAAATTATAATTGAGTGGCCGCCGCGCAACAATTTCTTTGGTTATTGGTCTATTAGAAATTAGAAAAAAAGGGAAAAATAGAGTACGGAGTGCATGCCTAGGAAATTAATTAAATCTTATTTGCAGAGGCGCGAAAGTGCAAAGTCTCAAATAAAAAGGCGATATGTTTTTTTATGAATTCGGAATTAAAGTTTTTTTTTCAGTTAGAGTTGAGCGTTATTTAGTTCAAGATTTTAAGCTGAACCTTTGGTTCTCGGATAATTCAATTTGGAATTAATTTTGAGTCGTTCGAGAGTGCCGAAGTTGCAACAGCGCGCATTCTTGCTGCTTTTATTTTTCATCCCTCTCAGCGCGCGCTGTGTAGAGTCTTAAAACACCCACCACCCAAGCCAATACAGCCGCTCGCTTTTGACCGGCCGCCCCAATCAGAAGGTCCCCCGCGAAAGTTAAGTAAAGAATTAACACAGAAGTGATGGCCAAAGGGAGGTGCTCGATTTTGGAATAAATAGCGCCGTTTTCCCTGCAAAGGGGGCATTCGAGAGGAATCGCCAAACGATGCAAAAGGTCTAGGGTTCTCTTCGGAGTTCAGGGCCGCACGTTAAAACTCGATCGGATTGCTGGAGCTCCGGTTAAGAATGCGCAAAGGGCCTCCGTTCTCTTCGGAGTTCACGGCCGCGCATTAAACTCATGTAGTCGGCCGAGAGCCCTACTGAGGTTTGAGACTTGCACATAGCGCCAGGTATCCGAAACACTTGCTTAGATTATCTCCTGCCAAGTTCGGCCGAAATGCGACCAAGGGACGGAGCGAACAGCCCCAAAAGGCCCTAAGAGGTAGCAAAAATACGGAATAGTCAAAGTAGGCTGGGTGCTAAAATGTGCATTTCCTTGTGTTTTAGGCGAAATTACGCGTTGCCGTCAGCAGCCGTTTCGAGCCGCGGAGCTAGCCAGTGGGCCATTAGACCGCCCGCCGCTCGCAGACGGACGATGGAGAGAAAACCCCTTTTTTGCTGACCGAGAAATGACACGCGCGCGATAAAGAAATTTGTGTAATTAGATAGGGCAAAGAAAATAAATAGCATTTTACTTTAAAGAGAAATTTGACGAATTTTAACAACAAAATTAGAGCCCCTTTAAAGCAATAGTTGAAATTTGAGAAAGGTAAAAAAGTTGAATTTTGAGAAAAGTAGAAGTTAATTTGAAAAGAGAAAAAAGTAAAATTTGAGAAAAGAAGAAATTTTAAATTGAGAAAATAAAATCCGTAAATAAGCAAATAAGGAAAAATAATGAGAGTTGAAAATTGGGAAAAAAAGTATGTCACGACGACCGAGTGGACGGCGCTCGGTAGAACAGCGGAAGTAGCCGCTGGCCATCGAGAGGACGACGACAGACGAGAGAGAGAACAGCGGCAGGACGACGGCGTCCTGCAGGTGGCAAGAACCGGGCACCCCTGTGCTGCCTAACTCCAACACGCTCCCCGCCTCCGTTCACCGCTCGCGGAGGCGCCAACCTCGTTCGGGGCCACCTTCGAGTCGCGGCCGGGGTCGAACGGGAGGACCCCGCGGCTCGGCGCACCTGCCCCGTCCGGTGCGCGCGTATGCTAATTGAGTCGAGCTACCCTTCAGGACCAGCAAGGGGGGCGCGATTTGATTTTCGCCGCGCGCCGCACGGCCGGGCAGACCACTCGCTTGGAGCCGCGATACAAGATTTTATTTTTATTTATTTATTTGAAGCTATAGTTTGAGGCACATACACATAAATTTTACAGCAAGGAAGAGTTTTTTCAACTAATTGATGAATTGTAAT
Organism: Neocloeon triangulifer; assembly: GCF_031216515.1. NCBI lineage: Eukaryota > Metazoa > Arthropoda > Insecta > Ephemeroptera > Baetidae > Neocloeon > Neocloeon triangulifer. The sequence continues at coordinate 720,696 of NW_026775555.1, read as the reverse complement.
ATGTTTGTTGTTTTTTCTTACTCTCTTTTTACTTGTTTTGTACTATGTTGCAAATGCGGCGCGTCGCAATGAGTAATTACATCGTGGTGACGCTTCATAAGTCAATAAAATAGCAATAATAATAATAATAGATCTGGATATATAATATATTACATAATATTTTTATAATTCAGGAGGATTTGAGTTTTTCATTGTCTGGCCTATATGCAGTACGGAAGACGCGAGAGCTTTACAACCGGTCACTTGCTCTGCAACTGGAGCAGTTTTGTGCCAAGACTGAAATACAAATGGTAAATTTGTAATAGAAATCTATAAACTAATAAGACATTTTCAATTTATAAAAGGCTGATGATTTTAACAAACGGTCCATCCAAGCTCAAGAAGTTTGTAGGCAAGGGTGGAGAGAGGCAAAGGCTTGGCGCTCTCGTGGACAGCAAAGAAGAGGATCTTATAAAGAGTCTGGATGAAAAAAATTATTTCCAGGTATAGACACACTAAACATTTTATTATTTTCATACAGAGACATAAGGATTTCAATTTTTTAGAGGACGCAGCTCAAGAAAAAACTAGAGCAGAAGGTGCTTGAGGAAAAACTAGATTTCATTCAGAAAACAACCAATAATCATGAGGCCATATTGCGAGCTAAGAAGTTTACCCTTGACCGCGAGTTAGAAGAGAAGGTGGACATTATCAACGATGGTGTCGAAAATTGGAAGCTTCATATGGTTGGGGAGCTTGCTGAACTTGGGCCTAACGTCAAACGTAAAACTTAAAATTGGAAATAGAAAATATAACTGCGATTAATTTTCAGGACACGAGCTGAATGTTCAGACATTTAGTGATGACGTCTTTGCTTTTGCAAACACATGCTTCAAACTGCAGTTAGCGCTGACCACGGACCCTTTCCCGCAGCTCAACTGGAAGCACCAGCTGCAGCCCATCAAGCCCTACATCATCCAGATCATTGGGAACGATGCTGTCCTAAAGGAATTTGTTGAGACAGTACGTGGTCAATAGCATTCCAGCACAAGTGTTCAACCGAGGTGTTTATACTGAAAACGCCCTGAAGCAGCGTTTCAGTGAGGTGGAGCCCATTGCAAGAAAGGTGTTGTTGCTCAAGCAGAAGGACAACAACTCAATGTTCCTCTACATCGCGTCATACTTGCGCTCCATTCTTTTGGTCCATCCTGTTAGCTGCATCTCCCACACAGAGAAGGTCAACCAGCCCCTCAATCTTAGTTCACTGACCAACGAACAGCTATTGGACAGGGCTAAGTAGGATTAAATCCATTTTGAAGGTGTCTTAAATTACATAAGCCTTCTTTTCAGGTACTTCATGGAGCTGGGAGACTTGCGCCAAGCAGTATTGTACGTTAACATGCTGCATGGAGTGGCGCAATGTGTGACAAGTGGATGGGCCGAGGAGGTGGTGCTGCACTTGACAGTCGCTCGGGCTGCGCAGACCCTCTCTGGAATTGCTGCCATGCTTGCGAACCAATACAAGGCAAGCTTCAAGAGCAACACTCAGACAAAATAAATGCAAATAAAGCTGCAGAACAAAGTTTTTTTTCATTAATATAAATTTATTAATAGCGTATGCAGTATGCCATCTGAAATCACCTCAAGTGCATCTGAATAACCTCTCTTTGATGTTAAAATTATAATACCTATATTTTATGATCATCTCTTATGACTCTTATTTTCCCAGTTATAATGTAAAGGCTGTGAATTTGTGAGACAAAGTTAATTTCCTTGTAGCGTAACACTTTAGTAAGTCTTAAATAATATCTTCATGAAACTGAATAAATTTGAGTTACAAAATTTTGGAGGAAGTAAGTTTGGCACAATCCCCTGCATTGTGGTACATAGCCAGAAGCACAAAGATTTTACTTCTTATTTTGCAGTACTAAAGCTTTCAGCTCTAGCAGTGCACTTCTTTCCGATCAACCAAGGGTAAACATAACAGCAGTAGGGATTCATCATCAATCACAAAAAAAAAAAAAAAAAAAACAGCAGTGTGTATTGACAAATGGAGTAGACATTTAGACATTGAAAGTAAAAAGGTTGAACCATAGAACAACCACTGGCTCAGTCACGAATCGCAATATGTGTCCGGATCACTGGCACAGTAGTGGCCTCGACCGCTGCGGCTAGGCCATCTTGTTGACCACAGCCTGGTGCAAACTTGCCAACTGGCCTGTCCACTTGTCAAGCGCCGAGTACCTAGCAGCGCCCAGCGACTGCCTGTCCAGCTCCAGCACTTGGTTTACCTGGTCAATTCTTCCTCTGATCACACTGAAATTTTGGCACAACCAATACAAAATTCCAAAATTTTTTAACATTTGAAGCTCTTACTTGTCAAGAATGCACGACACTAGGAGACTTTCAACTTCATTGGCATCAATGTTCAATTCCTTCGAAATAAATGGGATGTGTATTCTAGTATAGGGCTTAATAAGCTTGATCAGAACCCGAGTTCTTATATTCCTCAAAAGATCTAAGTTTACTTAAATTAGACATGTAACATTACTAATTTGTAACCAAACCTTCAATATGCTCTCTAATGAAAGGGTCGTACATGATGTTCTTTCTGTTCTCCTTAAGGATCTTTTCAAACTCGTTTATGTCATTATTTTGGTAGGCTGAAACTAGATTAGTCATTGCTAGAATTTCAGGATCGTTTTTATAGGGTTTGGCTTCTTGGGAATCAAAGGGATTGATGCCAGATTTCATTAGCCTGTAAAATATTAGAATTCAATTGAAAATTCTGGACCAAATCAAATTGCTTACATATTTGCAAGTACTAGTTATTTGAGGCATGTGGTACGTCTTGGACTGCCTGACTCGTCGTAATTTTTGAACGCCTCGAAGAAATCTGTATGGGCTTTTTCAAACTCGCCCTTTCTCAGATGCATTTTACCCCCACATTCTGGAAGAAGATGGTTATAAATTACTAAAATTTCCTGTTATGAACAATGCAAACCTCTAATGACGCCCATGATAAAGAGTGGGGGATGGCCGACTTAATGTGCAATGACTGCTCGTATAGTGTTTTGAGCTTTTTGTTGTTCTTCTGAGCTGTGTACATCTGAATCTCAAGGGCGTAAATTTCTAACAACTGGGTGCCCTTCTTTAAGTCATCCTCTCCGTCATCAGTCTGGCATGATTGGTGAAGTTGCTTTAGAATTTTGGCAAGCTTTGTGTAGTCCTCTCTATCAAAATACAATTTCCCCAACTTCGTGTTTGTTTTGAACCATAATCTATCATTCTTGGCATCTTTCAACGCATCTAGAGTAGTTTCATAAAAGTCTTGGAGAAGTTCCATCTGGAAATCAAACTAAATGAGCATGATACAATTTACCGGAATTTTTAAATTTTTGTATTACATTTTTAGAGGTGGAGATGTATTGAATTGATAGACTTCTCGCTGTGGTTCCTTGTGACTGCACTCTTAATGTAGGTAAGCAATTGCTTATATCTGACCATCATCTCCTTATAATTACTCTGAATGGAAAATTTATAAATTAAAATATTGTCTCATTTAATTTTTTTTTTTTCATCGGATGTACCAATTTTAAGTTGATTTTGATCATCTGCTTGAGTGCTTTGAAACCCCATTCTCCTTTCTCGCCACCTTCTAAATCCAAAACCCTTTTGAAATGAGGCCAGGGCAGCATTGGGGTCATCCTCTTTCAGAGATTTAGAGTTGTAGTACTGATTTTCCAAATCAACGTCCGGCTCAGAGTTGCTATCTTCAGAATATTCCTAAAATTTCAATAATTAGTTAATCTTTTACTTAAAAGCTCACTTGTAAAAAAATCGGAAAGTAACACATGTGAAAATCATAATTTTACAGAATACATAACTCTGTTTCCATGGAAGATCTGTACCTGTATGGCTAAATTTAACAACACAAAACCCTAAATTCTGATTTAAAAAATCTTTATGCTTCCGGAAAGACTGAAAGCAAATTAAAGATTTTTATTACATAGTGAAGCAAAGAAATTATTTAACGATAAATTGTTTAATGATATCCATGAGTATGTCTGTTGCGTAAATTAGAATGTTTATAGAATGTAAATGTTAAGTTTTCATTTTATCAAGACTTCAGATCTTTGTTAATATTTGATCTCAAATGGAATAAAAATTTATTGAATTGAAATTAAATTGAATAACTTCATTAAATTTTACTGCATACATATATACTACTGAAAATTAGGTTAATGTGTGTTTTTTTTTTATAAATTGAGTATTGTCCGAGAAGAATAAATAACAAAGATGATTGATGAGAACTTGAGAAGTATACTAGAATTAATTGTAAATTTAAATGAACATACACCTACAAACAGTACAGACACCCAGAAGCGACTACATACATAAGGAAAGACCCTGCATGTTTTTAGAAAAATCTAAAACTGACATTCCTAAATTTTGATATTTTAGACAAGGGGTCAACTGGTTTGATGTTCATTTCCAGTGAACGCATACAAAATTTTAAACGAAAATATGACAAACAAAGTTTTACCAGCCCATAATCTTCTTCATCCTCGCACATCGGCGTCAGACGTCAGACATCTTGGACTGCTTAATAGGTATGTTTCAGTATGTTTGTACCGGCAAATTTTTAACAAAAAATCGGTTTACCAACGAGCATAGCACGACGTATGCTTTACGAATAAAAACAAATGCTCTATAAAATTGATCCGCACGCAAGATCGGTGCTGAAAATTGCAGAATTGTGCTAATTTTTTGCAAAATCCGATTCTGATGACCGAGAAGTCCCACCAAGCGCGGAAATTTTCAATTGACAAGTTCAACACTAAACAGACAGTACACCCAAGGAGCGCCAAGGAGTGCCAAGGAGCTTGCACCCTCCTTGTTTTCACCAATCGCTGACGTCAGTCATTTGTCTTGTCGTCGCTGATTGGTCCGAGAAAGGGGGCGTGGTAGTCCCATGTCTTCTCTATCCCTAATCTCTCCCCCAAAACAACAACAACAACAAAATCCCTAGGTTTAGCTTTTTTCACAAATTATTATTACAAGCTCATCTAGTATTCCTACCACATTAATATTTTTTGGTAATGCGTTAAATATTCTCGGTATCATAGCAAACTAACCCTCATAATTTTTTTAATTTCTTAACGATTCAGGCCAAGAATTGTACATAGCCATGGCTACAAATCGGAAGTTCAAAGAAGCTGTTAAAAGCATGAGCATGCAAGACATGTTAGTGCAATTCCTGTTCAGCATGTGACTGATCCTGTGCCTGCTCCTAGTTAAGGCTAACGTGACCATCTCCGCCATGACTCAGGCAGAAGCCAACAGTGATTACCAGATTAATATTGATGGTAAGTGAAAAAATACTCTGAATCTGATATATGTAAATTCAGATTCAGATAATATTTATTCCGTATAGATCAACATATGTACAGAAATAATCTTTGGAATAGGTCACTGTAATACAGCTATATCTCAATATAACTATAATACAGCTTACTAAATTTAAAATACATTTAAAATACAGTTCACACAATTTTACACAAAAAATATTCATGCACGTCATAGAACATTTTGTCGTAGATGAATATTAATTCCAATTCCTTCTTAAACACTTGATAACTATCAATGTTTTTGATTCTATCGGGAAGATGATTGAAAATTCTAGGGATCATGATGTGAGGGGACTGCGCAGTCAGCAACAGTCTGTTTGGTTTGACAAATAAGTCTTGCTCCGCTATAGGTTTATTTCGAGTACTGCGATTCTGGTGCACCTTGCTTTCAGAATTTTTGAGGAACAATTCAGGATACTTTTTGTAAAATTTAACACATTCAAAGGCATACACAGAGAAAGCTGGCAGGATCTGAAATTCTTCAAAAAGTGGTCGGCAAGACTCGACAGGTGTCAATGCCTTCCAGTATCTTTTACCTGCCATCGCACGGATAACTCTCTTTTGAGCAATGAAAACCTTTTCCAACATAGGCGACCCACCCCAAATTACAATTGAGTATAGTAAGTGACTTTGAACATGGGCGAAATATACATCTCTTAGCAATTTAGTTTGAATGCGCTGCCTTAATTTAACAAAAAGGTACGTGGTACTTCTCAGTTTCGCTACAACCTGATCGCATTGGGTGCTCCAGTTCATTGTATCAGAGAGCATTACACCAAGTATTTTTGCTTGATTTACCACTTCAATTTCAGCGTCGTTAATTCTGATTACAGGCGGTTCCAATTTACTAGTTTGAGCAGTATGCATTTGCAGCACCTGAGTTTTCTTTTCGTTCAATCTTAAGCGGTTATTACTGGCAAAATCAATCATTTTGTCATTAGCCACAGCAGTTTTTTCGTTCAAGGCTTTGTAGTTTCTAGCCTTTACAATAAAAGATGAATCATCTGCGAACAAGATAAGAGCGGCGACAATGATTTTTAAGGGCATATCATTACCGTAGGAGGAATAGCCAAAAGGGCCCAATACTGTTCCTTGTGGTACGCCAATCGAAACATTTTCCATTGTTGACTCAAATAATTTTTGCTCGCCATTTTCACCCACACCAAAAAGTTGAAAAGACCTGTCTTTATAATCCTTTTTTTCAGTGCTTTCTCGAGAGATCATTATCACTTTTGCTCAATCAAAGGAGCAGAAGAAAGCTGATAAAAAAACGAACGTAAAGAAAAAAATCATTTTCTTATACTTTTTTAATTTTAATGAATTACTTCTATAGAAGGACGACTGCCCAGAGCACTGCATATCAGAACTGCCGAAGTGCTTAACGGAAATTCGACTGAAACTCAATTTTGATGTGGAGGTGAAACTCAATGCCAAATTAGAAGTGACTGGGATCATTTATTCTGGCGAGAAAGAGCTCCTTGTAAGTTTATCAACTTTAAATTAATCACAAGCTCATAAAAAATTTAATTTTTCAGAGACCAGGTCACCCAAGATTCCCTAAGGGTCTAAAAATTAATTTTGACAACGGTCCAATCAGAGCCTCTGGATGATTCCATGTAAGACCCACAACCGATTGAAAAAAGTAGCTGCTTCCAATCAACCCCCAAAACCTATGGCAAGCGCCTAGTCATCGAAAGCAAAAGGTAGAAATAATGTGAAAATTAAATTAATTTATTAACTGTCTTTCAGCCCCCAGATCCGTCCTCGATCAAACACAGTCAGTGGCAGCAGCGCCCCAAGCCCAAACAACACTGGCCCAAACAGCCCCTCGACTAGTCGGATCGTATTTGTTTACCCAGGCAGCCGCCCTCGAACACAATCCTTCTCTACCCCACCGAGCAGCTCATCACCTCTGAGCCGTCCTCCAATTCGACCCTCGGCCACACCAAGCCCGCAGCCACTAGTCACCATTCGTCCTCGCACCACATCAGTCGGATCTAGTCCTCTCCTGATTCAAACTGTAGACGGCCAGCAACGAGTGATCCGTGTCGTGCACCGGTCTGGACAACCCCAACAAGAACACCCTCCAGTTATGAAGAAGTGAGCAGACTAAAAGTTAAACAGTAAATTATATGTAATATATATTATGGTGATTAAATATTATATTATTTTTATATTACATAATTATTGTATAATAAAATTATTTACTGATATTTATTAATTATTAAAAGAAATCAATATATTGTATAAATTTTGCACAATTTTAAAATTATGTCCAACTGTTGTTATAATTTTTTGAGAGAGTTTATAAACTGCAAGACAATAAAATTTTTTGTTGCTTTATTACTAAAATAAAAGAATATTTTTTAATTCATTCATTTAATTCAACCTTGAAAGATTTAATTAATATAAAATAAAAATTTTAATGATATGAAAAAGTACAAAGAGGAAATTAAATTTAAAAATTAATTTATTCTTATATCGGCAATTGATCAAACATCGGCAAATATCAATACTTTTTCTGTACTTCAGTTTTCTTTTGCTTGCTGCTGCCAAGATTTGCGGCTATGCGCGCCGCCGACAGCAGCGGTAGAAGTGGGAGAAGTGCTGGGCGGAGCCTAGCGCTGCAGCCGCTACCGCCGGAATGCTGCTTGTTATGCCTTGATCTTAGCAGCACTACAAAAAGACATTCATACACCACCTAGCGGTGGGAAGGACAAGCATACATTGGGACTGAATTAAATTTTTTACAAAGTATTAAAGCTGAATTCAATACAGCAAGAAATTCAAATCATAAAAAATTATACAACTCCGCCGCAATTTAAAGAAAAATGATGACTTTAAATGTCAAAAAGAATAACCACACCACTTTACAATATGTTATATCAAGTTGGATCTGCTCTCTTGCTACCTGCTGAAACTTGCGGTTTTAAAATTTTGGCACTGGGTTTTGAAGAAGTATTGCGGCACGGTGCTTTTGGTGCTAAGGTCTTTGACAGTTGATTAATTCATATAAATTGTTTTTGGAAGTATCTCACTGGTGGTCAGGCACTTCATCTTACATCAAGTCAATAAAATAAAAATTAAATATAAAACACTGAAAATACAACTGTCTTTTTAATAATCTAAAAAAATATACACACTAAATTTTGAGATTCTATTAACTTTTGATAGCTCGATTCAATTAAAGATCGCTGTAAATATTTTGATCTAATGCAGAATAAATATGTCTTGACTTGACTTGAATAGCTCCCATAATCAATCAAAATGTTCAATTTTGTGCTTTTTCCTGTGCCCAGCTTTTCTTTATTCTCTTTGATCTGCTTTTGACCAATTAAGCAGAAATGCTGCGCATATTTTGTCAGTATTTTTCACAACGAACTTTGTGCTTTTTCCATCAAATTTTCAGTGCGGCCGTTTTCAATAAAAACCCATATTGGCCGCTGGTGGAGTTGGAGTGAACGCGGCCGGGCGGCGCAGCGGAATCCTATTTTCCACTCGGCCGCTCCATAAATATTCCATGATATTTGCGATGTCCGTGATGGCTTGAATAATTCAGGCTGAGCCTTCTTTTCAAGTGTCACCCTACCGCGCACATTTTCGCAAAATGGAATTATTCCGGCCAACCTTTATTGGGTCTTTAATGGGCAGCTGCGGAAGACTCCTATAAATGTGTGGGTCAAATTTTTCATTAAGAAGTTGTAAGAAGTAGAAGTATTTTTGTTGTAATATTCCTGTCCTGTATTTTACCATTAAAGTGGAGGATTATAAAACAAAAAATTGATTTTAAAATTAATATTTGGCAGCAAAAATTAACGTTATGTCTAAGAAAATATCTCAAGTTGAAGTTCGATCAAAAGTGATAAAAAAAACCTTTTGTAATTTTTTATATTATGTCAGAATAGATCTATACGGAATAAATATTATCTGAATCTATGAATATGCAAATCAAAGGGATATTTTTGGAGCTTGGTTGACTAGCCTGGAGAAGTAGCAGAGTTAAAAAGTTTTCGTAAAACGAGTCAGGGGAGGTTACCTTGTGAGAGGCCATTAGGGCATTCGATCATCGACCTCACGCCAGCGCAGGAGCGCTCTGGAAAACATCACGGCCCTTACCAACCGGCGGAGGGAACGCTCAGCAACGCCCTACCAAGGACGTTGTATGTACATTATTAAGTCACCGAGCCGAGGACCGTGCAGAAAGGCGTCCTCCTGCCTCGCTTTGGTCAGCGAGCGACCCGCAGACGATTTCCTGGACGGAAATTTGCACAATCGGTCGATCTTCTCGGCGGTAAAAGACCACGGGCGCAAGCTCTCCGGACGATCAGATCAGGACGGTGACTGCGAAACGGTTTCGGATTTCGGACGAATCACAAGGGAAGAGTTCACTCACATACTGACTGCCAAGAGCCGTTGAAACTATCTGAAATTCCGAAAGATTAAATTAAATTTGAATAAAATTATTTCCAGTGACTTACTAGAGCTGCAACACTCAGACAAAATAAATGCAAATAAAGCTGCAGAACAAAGTTTTTTTTCATTAATATAAATTTATTAATAGCGTATGCAGTATGCCATCTGAAATCACCTCAAGTGCATCTGAATAACCTCTCTTTGATGTTAAAATTATAATACCTATATTTTATGATCATCTCTTATGACTCTTATTTTCCCAGTTATAATGTAAAGGCTGTGAATTTGTGAGACAAAGTTAATTTCCTTGTAGCGTAACACTTTAGTAAGTCTTAAATAATATCTTCATGAAACTGAATAAATTTGAGTTACAAAATTTTGGAGGGAGTAAGTTTGGCACAATCCCCTGCATTGTGGTACATAGCCAGAAGCACAAAGATTTTACTTCTTATTTTGCAGTACTAAAGCTTTCAGCTCTAGCAGTGCACTTCTTTCCGATCAACCAAGGGTAAACATAACAGCAGTAGGGATTCATCATCAATCACAAAAAAAAAAAAAAAAAACAGCAGTGTGTATTGACAAATGGAGTAGACATTTAGACATTGAAAGTAAAAAGGTTGAACCATAGAACAACCACTGGCTCAGTCACGAATCGCAATATGTGTCCGGATCACTGGCACAGTAGTGGCCTCGACCGCTGCGGCTAGGCCATCTTGTTGACCACAGCCTGGTGCAAACTTGCCAACTGGCCTGTCCACTTGTCAAGCGCCGAGTACCTAGCAGCGCCCAGCGACTGCTTGTCCAGCTCCAGCACTTGGTTTACCTGGTCAATTCTTCCTCTGATCACACTGAAATTTTGGCACAACCAATACAAAATTCCAAAATTTTTTAACATTTGAAGCTCTTACTTGTCAAGAATGCACGACACTAGGAGACTTTCAACTTCATTGGCATCAATGTTCAATTCCTTCGAAATAAATGGGATGTGTATTCTAGTATAGGGCTTAATAAGCTTGATCAGAACCCGAGTTCTTATATTCCTCAAAAGATCTAAGTTTACTTAAATTAGACATGTAACATTACTAATTTGTAACCAAACCTTCAATATGCTCTCTAATGAAAGGGTCGTACATGATGTTCTTTCTGTTCTCCTTAAGGATCTTTTCAAACTCGTTTATGTCATTATTTTGGTAGGCTGAAACTAGATTAGTCATTGCTAGAATTTCAGGATCGTTTTTATAGGGTTTGGCTTCTTGGGAATCAAAGGGATTGATGCCAGATTTCATTAGCCTGTAAAATATTAGAATTCAATTGAAAATTCTGGACCAAATCAAATTGCTTACATATTTGCAAGTACTAGTTATTTGAGGCATGTGGTACGTCTTGGACTGCCTGACTCGTCGTAATTTTTGAACGCCTCGAAGAAATCTGTATGGGCTTTTTCAAACTCGCCCTTTCTCAGATGCATTTTACCCCCACATTCTGGAAGAAGATGGTTATAAATTACTAAAATTTCCTGTTATGAACAATGCAAACCTCTAATGACGCCCATGATAAAGAGTGGGGGATGGCCGACTTAATGTGCAATGACTGCTCGTATAGTGTTTTGAGCTTTTTGTTGTTCTTCTGAGCTGTGTACATCTGAATCTCAAGGGCGTAAATTTCTAACAACTGGGTGCCCTTCTTTAAGTCATCCTCTCCGTCATCAGTCTGGCATGATTGGTGAAGTTGCTTTAGAATTTTGGCAAGCTTTGTGTAGTCCTCTCTATCAAAATACAATTTCCCCAACTTCGTGTTTGTTTTGAACCATAATCTATCATTCTTGGCATCTTTCAACGCATCTAGAGTAGTTTCATAAAAGTCTTGGAGAAGTTCCATCTGGAAATCAAACTAAATGAGCATGATACAATTTACCGGAATTTTTAAATTTTTGTATTACATTTTTAGAGGTGGAGATGTATTGAATTGATAGACTTCTCGCTGTGGTTCCTTGTGACTGCACTCTTAATGTAGGTAAGCAATTGCTTATATCTGACCATCATCTCCTTATAATTACTCTGAATGGAAAATTTATAAATTAAAATATTGTCTCATTTAATTTTTTTTTTTTCATCGGATGTACCAATTTTAAGTTGATTTTGATCATCTGCTTGAGTGCTTTGAAACCCCATTCTCCTTTCTCGCCACCTTCTAAATCCAAAACCCTTTTGAAATGAGGCCAGGGCAGCATTGGGGTCATCCTCTTTCAGAGATTTAGAGTTGTAGTACTGATTTTCCAAATCAACGTCCGGCTCAGAGTTGCTATCTTCAGAATATTCCTAAAATTTCAATAATTAGTTAATCTTTTACTTAAAAGCTCACTTGTAAAAAAATCGGAAAGTAACACATGTGAAAATCATAATTTTACAGAATACATAACTCTGTTTCCATGGAAGATCTGTACCTGTATGGCTAAATTTAACAACACAAAACCCTAAATTCTGATTTAAAAAATCTTTATGCTTCCGGAAAGACTGAAAGCAAATTAAAGATTTTTATTACATAGTGAAGCAAAGAAATTATTTAACGATAAATTGTTTAATGATATCCATGAGTATGTCTGTTGCGTAAATTAGAATGTTTATAGAATGTAAATGTTAAGTTTTCATTTTATCAAGACTTCAGATCTTTGTTAATATTTGATCTCAAATGGAATAAAAATTTATTGAATTGAAATTAAATTGAATAACTTCATTAAATTTTACTGCATACATATATACTACTGAAAATTAGGTTAATGTGTGTTTTTTTTTTATAAATTGAGTATTGTCCGAGAAGAATAAATAACAAAGATGATTGATGAGAACTTGAGAAGTATACTAGAATTAATTGTAAATTTAAATGAACATACACCTACAAACAGTACAGACACCCAGAAGCGACTACATACATAAGGAAAGACCCTGCATGTTTTTAGAAAAATCTAAAACTGACATTCCTAAATTTTGATATTTTAGACAAGGGGTCAACTGGTTTGATGTTCATTTCCAGTGAACGCATACAAAATTTTAAACGAAAATATGACAAACAAAGTTTTACCAGCCCATAATCTTCTTCATCCTCGCACATCGGCGTCAGACGTCAGACATCTTGGACTGCTTAATAGGTATGTTTCAGTATGTTTGTACCGGCAAATTTTTGGTGCTCTTATGGTACGTGCCAAATAGGAGCAGCGATGGCGGACCTTCGGTTGGTACACCGTGTAGGACTAACCGCAAAGCACTCGCGGACCGTGAGATAAATGGGAGGAGCCTATTCACCACTTTAACCAACAATCTTAATTTGGGGGCTGCAAGAAAGAATCAGGGCTTTGGGATGGGTTCAGAATGGGAAAGACGACATTTTCCGGGAAATTGCATTATGGTACGGGGAAAAATTGCATTACGGTACGCACAAAAATTAAAATTATGGTTCGCGCAAAACGTTATGGAAAGCGAAAGAATTACATTATGGTACGCGCAAAAATAGCGTTAAAGTACGCGCAAAATTATATTATGGTACGTGCAAAAATTATACTAGGGTACGCGCAAAAATAACGTTATGGTACGCGCAAAAATTATATTATGATACGTGCAAAAATTATATTATGGTACGTGCAAAAATTATATTAGGGTACGCGCAAAAATAACGTTATGATACGCGCAAAAATTATATTATGATACGTGCAAAAATTATATTATGGTACGTGCAAAAATTATATTAGGGTACGCGCAAAAATAACGTTATGGTACGCGCAAAAATTATATTATGATACGTGCAAAAATTATATTATGATACGCGCAAAAAATTATATTATGGTACGTGCAAAAAATGATACGCGTAAAAAAAAGAAATGGTCAAATGTAAATTTATCATTAAAAAAAAAAGAAAAAATTGGGATTTTTTTTATAATTTATATCAATTCATAATTAATGTAATTAACATATTTAATCTGAAAACACCTCTAGTATTTGATGAAAACAAGTAAAATTATTAGTAAAAAATTATTATCGTCTGTTCAAAAATTCCCTCTGCAGACAAGTTCTTCTGTAGGCAACTCTCCCATGTGCGTTTGCGAGCTTCGCTCGCACCTCCCTGCAAAAATTAATCTTGGAGGTTGCCCAACTCCGAGTTGCCGGTTCGTGGGGTGCCCCCAGTCCCTTGTGCGTTTGCGAGCTTCGCTCGCACCTCCCTGCAAAAATTAATCTTGGAGGTTGCCCAACTCCGAGTTGCCGGTTCGTGGGGTGCCCCCAGTCCCATGTGCGTTTGCGAGCTTCGCTCGCACCTCCCTGCAAAAATTAATCTTGGAGGTTGCCCCAACTCCGAGTTGCCGGTTCGTGGGGTGGCCCAAGTCCCATGTGCGTTTGCGAGCTTCGCTCGCACCCCCCTGCAAAAATTAATCTTGGAGGTTGCCCAGCTCCGAGTTGCCGGTTCGTGGGGTGCCCCAATCCCCTAGTGTGCAAAGTCTCCTCGCGTGCAAGGAATTGAAATAAAATCTGATATTGTAAAAATTATAGAATGATTTTCGTATTGCAATGTGAACAATAAAGAGTAAACAAATATTGAAAATATTGTTTAAATATAACTTTCGTAAGAAAAATATTTTTTTCGATAAAATTATATTAATAAATTTTTACATTTTGGTTAATTATTTTTAATTACTAATTTTTTAGTTAAATTTATAAAAAAAAATTCAATATTTGTTAACTCTTTATTGTTCACATAAACACTTTTCCATTCCCTTTGCACACGAGGGGATTTGGGGCACCCCACGAACCGGCAACTCGGAGTTGGGCAACCTCCAAGATTAATTTTTGCAGGGGGGTGCGAGCGAAGCTCGCAAACGCACATGGGACTTGGGCCACCCCACGAACCGGCAACTCGGAGTTGGTCAACCTCCAAGATTAATTTTTGCAGGGGGGTGCGAGCGGAGCTCGCAAACGCACATGGGACTGGGGGCACCCCACGAACCGGCAACTCGGAGTTGGGCAACCTCCAAGATTAATTTTTGCAGGGGGGTGCGAGCGGAGCTCGCAAACGCACATGGGACTGGGGGCACCCCACGAACCGGCAACTCGGAGTTGGGCAACCTCCAAGATTAATTTTTGCAGGGGGGTGCGAGCGGAGCTCGCAAACGCACATGGGACTGGGGGCACCCCACGAACCGGCAACTCGGAGTTGGGCAACCTCCAAGATTAATTTTTGCAGGGGGGTGCGAGCGGAGCTCGCAAACGCACATGGGAGAGTTGCCTACAGAAGAAATTGTCTGCAGAGGGAATTTTGAACAGACGATAATAATTTTTTACTAATAATTTTACTTGTTTTCATCAAATACTTTTTTCAGGGGTTTTCAGATGAAATATAAATATGTTAATTACATAATTTTTTTAGGACTTGATATAAATTATAAAAAAATGTGCTATTTTATATTACTTCCATTCATCAAATCCCAATTTTTTCTCTTTTTTTTAATGATAAATTTACATTTCACCATTTCTTTTTTTTACGCGTATCATAACGCTACTTTTGCGCATACCATAATATAATTTTTGCACGTACCATAATATAATTTTTGCGCGTACCATAACATAATTTTTGCACGTACCATAATATAATTTTTGCGCGTACCATAACATAATTTTTGCACGTACCATAACGTTATTTTTGCGCGTACCCTAGTATAATTTTTGCGCGTACCATAATATAAATTTTGTGCGTTCAATAACGTTGTTTTTGCGCGTACCATACTGTTATTTTTGCGCGTACCATAATGCAATTTTTCCCCGTACCATAATGCAATTTCCCGGAAAATAACGTCTTTCCCATTCTGAACCCATCCCAAAGCCCTGATTCTTTCTTGCAGCCCCCAAATTAAGATTGTTGGGAAAAGTGGTGAATAGGCTCCTCCCATTTATCTCACGGACCGCGAGGGTTCGGATCGCTTCGTTAAACTTCGCGTTTAGTCCTACAGAGGTACCAACTGAAGGACCGCCATCGCTGCTCCTATTTGGCACGTACCATAAGAGCACCAAATTTTTAACAAAAAATCGGTTTACCAACGAGCATAGCACGACGTATGCTTTACGAATAAAAACAAATGCTCTATAAAATTGATCCGCACGCAAGATCGGTGCTGAAAATTGCAGAATTGTGCTAATTTTTTGCAAAATCCGATTCTGATGACCGAGAAGTCCCACCAAGCGCGGAAATTTTCAATTGACAAGTTCAACACTAAACAGACAGTACACCCAAGGAGCGCCAAGGAGTGCCAAGGAGCTTGCACCCTCCTTGTTTTCACCAATCGCTGACGTCAGTCATTTGTCTTGTCGTCGCTGATTGGTCCGAGAAAGGGGGCGTGGTAGTCCCATGTCTTCTCTATCCCTAATCTCTCCCCCAAAACAACAACAACAACAAAATCCCTAGGTTTAGCTTTTTTCACAAATTATTATTACAAGCTCATCTAGTATTCCTACCACATTAATATTTTTTGGTAATGCGTTAAATATTCTCGGTATCATAGCAAACTAACCCTCATAATTTTTTTAATTTCTTAACGATTCAGGCCAAGAATTGTACATAGCCATGGCTACAAATCGGAAGTTCAAAGAAGCTGTTAAAAGCATGAGCATGCAAGACATGTTAGTGCAATTCCTGTTCAGCATGTGACTGATCCTGTGCCTGCTCCTAGTTAAGGCTAACGTGACCATCTCCGCCATGACTCAGGCAGAAGCCAACAGTGATTACCAGATTAATATTGATGGTAAGTGAAAAAATACTCTGAATCTGATATATGTAAATTCAGATTCAGATAATATTTATTCCGTATAGATCAACATATGTACAGAAATAATCTTTGGAATAGGTCACTGTAATACAGCTATATCTCAATATAACTATAATACAGCTTACTAAATTTAAAATACATTTAAAATACAGTTCACACAATTTTACACAAAAAATATTCATGCACGTCATAGAACATTTTGTCGTAGAATATTAATTCCAATTCCTTCTTAAACACTTGATAACTATCAATGTTTTTGATTCTATCGTGAAGATGATTGAAAATTCTAGGGATCATGATGTGAGGGGACTGCGCAGTCAGCAACAGTCTGTTTGGTTTGACAAATAAGTCTTGCTCCGCTATAGGTTTATTTCGAGTACTGCGATTCTGGTGCACCTTGCTTTCAGAATTTTTGAGGAACAATTCAGGATACTTTTTGTAAAATTTAACACATTCAAAGGCATACACAGAGAAAGCTGGCAGGATCTGAAATTCTTCAAAAAGTGGTCGGCAAGACTCGACAGGTGTCAATGCCTTC
This sequence comes from Neocloeon triangulifer, assembly GCF_031216515.1. Taxonomy (NCBI): domain Eukaryota; kingdom Metazoa; phylum Arthropoda; class Insecta; order Ephemeroptera; family Baetidae; genus Neocloeon; species Neocloeon triangulifer. Next base: position 703,553 of record NW_026775555.1, on the reverse strand, counting down.
CAGTATCTTTTACCTGCCATCGCACGGATAACTCTCTTTTGAGCAATGAAAACCTTTTCCAACATAGGCGACCCACCCCAAATTACAATTGAGTATAGTAAGTGACTTTGAACATGGGCGAAATATACATCTCTTAGCAATTTAGTTTGAATGCGCTGCCTTAATTTAACAAAAAGGTACGTGGTACTTCTCAGTTTCGCTACAACCTGATCGCATTGGGTGCTCCAGTTCATTGTATCAGAGAGCATTACACCAAGTATTTTTGCTTGATTTACCACTTCAATTTCAGCGTCGTTAATTCTGATTACAGGCGGTTCCAATTTACTAGTTTGAGCAGTATGCATTTGCAGCACCTGAGTTTTCTTTTCGTTCAATCTTAAGCGGTTATTACTGGCAAAATCAATCATTTTGTCATTAGCCACAGCAGTTTTTTCGTTCAAGGCTTTGTAGTTTCTAGCCTTTACAATAAAAGATGAATCATCTGCGAACAAGATAAGAGCGGCGACAATGATTTTTAAGGGCATATCATTACCGTAGGAGGAATAGCCAAAAGGGCCCAATACTGTTCCTTGTGGTACGCCAATCGAAACATTTTCCATTGTTGACTCAAATAATTTTTGCTCGCCATTTTCACCCACACCAAAAAGTTGAAAAGACCTGTCTTTATAATCCTTTTTTCAGTGCTTTCTCGAGAGATCATTATCACTTTTGCTCAATCAAAGGAGCAGAAGAAAGCTGATAAAAAAACGAACGTAAAGAAAAAAATCATTTTCTTATACTTTTTTAATTTTAATGAATTACTTCTATAGAAGGACGACTGCCCAGAGCACTGCATATCAGAACTGCCGAAGTGCTTAACGGAAATTCGACTGAAACTCAATTTTGATGTGGAGGTGAAACTCAATGCCAAATTAGAAGTGACTGGGATCATTTATTCTGGCGAGAAAGAGCTCCTTGTAAGTTTATCAACTTTAAATTAATCACAAGCTCATAAAAAATTTAATTTTTCAGAGACCAGGTCACCCAAGATTCCCTAAGGGTCTAAAAATTAATTTTGACAACGGTCCAATCAGAGCCTCTGGATGATTCCATGTAAGACCCACAACCGATTGAAAAAAGTAGCTGCTTCCAATCAACCCCCAAAACCTATGGCAAGCGCCTAGTCATCGAAAGCAAAAGGTAGAAATAATGTGAAAATTAAATTAATTTATTAACTGTCTTTCAGCCCCCAGATCCGTCCTCGATCAAACACAGTCAGTGGCAGCAGCGCCCCAAGCCCAAACAACACTGGCCCAAACAGCCCCTCGACTAGTCGGATCGTATTTGTTTACCCAGGCAGCCGCCCTCGAACACAATCCTTCTCTACCCCACCGAGCAGCTCATCACCTCTGAGCCGTCCTCCAATTCGACCCTCGGCCACACCAAGCCCGCAGCCACTAGTCACCATTCGTCCTCGCACCACATCAGTCGGATCTAGTCCTCTCCTGATTCAAACTGTAGACGGCCAGCAACGAGTGATCCGTGTCGTGCACCGGTCTGGACAACCCCAACAAGAACACCCTCCAGTTATGAAGAAGTGAGCAGACTAAAAGTTAAACAGTAAATTATATGTAATATATATTATGGTGATTAAATATTATATTATTTTTATATTACATAATTATTGTATAATAAAATTATTTACTGATATTTATTAATTATTAAAAGAAATCAATATATTGTATAAATTTTGCACAATTTTAAAATTATGTCCAACTGTTGTTATAATTTTTTGAGAGAGTTTATAAACTGCAAGACAATAAAATTTTTTGTTGCTTTATTACTAAAATAAAAGAATATTTTTTAATTCATTCATTTAATTCAACCTTGAAAGATTTAATTAATATAAAATAAAAATTTTAATGATATGAAAAAGTACAAAGAGGAAATTAAATTTAAAAATTAATTTATTCTTATATCGGCAATTGATCAAACATCGGCAAATATCAATACTTTTTCTGTACTTCAGTTTTCTTTTGCTTGCTGCTGCCAAGATTTGCGGCTATGCGCGCCGCCGACAGCAGCGGTAGAAGTGGGAGAAGTGCTGGGCGGAGCCTAGCGCTGCAGCCGCTACCCAAGTTGCGAAGTTTTGCATAAGCATCATGGCGGAGAAGCGTACGCGATTCTCACGTGGCGGCAAGTTCAAAATCGTTCCAGAATACATAAATGGTACCTTCGAAAACAATTTCTCCGCTGCAAATATATTTGAAGATCAAAACCAACATTAAAATGGTTCGCGTCATTAATCAAGAAACGTTCGACAGCGTCGTCAAAGAGAATATCGAAGATCTGGACCTGAGCCCTGAGGAGGCTGTTGAAGATGCCATCAAACAATTTAAAGCACAAGTCTGATGTTTTTTTAAGTCTTTTTTTTAATTGCTTACAGTCAAAATATTTCTCAGGGAGTTGATCTGACGAATATTGTGACAAGTTTGCCTGACGCCTCTGAGGAGCATAAAATCGTCAACCTCATAAACAATTTGAAAACCATGAACGAAGCAACAACTGGCGACGAGGTGGACATTCCGAAACTGAAGGACAGTTTACAGGGACTGAAGGCGGAGTGTGACATTGATATCGCCCACAAGGTGATGGCAGGCAAGGCTGGAACGTACCAGCTGCTGCTAGACCTACTGGAGAAGCATCAGGAGGATGACTCGATATCCCTTTTAGTCTTAGCCGCTGTCACTTCTCTGATGACTGGACAGCCAGACCTCCTTACTGAGAGAGGAGTCCAAAGCATCCTGAACTTGATAAAGGTGGGTTCTGAAATTAAAATTTAACCATGGAAAATGTAGAAGAATTAATTTCAGTCTGAGAATGAGGCAGTGAAAGTCCAAGCTCTGAAATGGGCTCGTCAGTGTTGTCTTCGGCATGAGCAGAACAGGCAGCTGCTTTTTGAGTTTGAAATTGCTCCTCTTCTGACTGAAGAGCTCACCTCTTGCTCTTCCATTGTTGCCCGGCACATCTGCGCAGTCCTCAGGTCTCTTATTTTGGATGATGACATTCGAGTGCCTTTCGGAAAAGCTCACGAACATGCCAGAATAATTGCATCAGACTTTAATGCACTCAAGAGCATTTCTCAGTTGCTCCACAGTAAATTTTATAATTTATTCCACTGCAAAATGTAACAATTTAAAATTAAAATTTTAGCTCACAAAGGAGACATCGAGACTGTCAATGAGCTGCTTCAGACCTTAGGTGCCTTGGTTGTGCGAGAGGAATTCTGCCGAGAAGTCGAAGAGTGCGGAGGTTTGACCTTTTTGCTAGAAATGATGATCACCTACATGGACGATGAAGTGGGATGAATAGAGTATGTCCTTTTTTGTCTATTTACTGTTTTCAAATTTTTAGAAAATCAACCGCCAAGCAATAAAGTTGTTGAAAGCTCTTGCTGGCAGTGACGCAGTCAAGGCAAAAATTGTCCAAGCCGATGCCATTCCCTTACTTATTTCTGCAATTGGTAGACACCAGGTGAATTTGGTTGTTGAAAATATTTTTGTTTTTATTTCGGCAAGTTTTAGTCAAGTCAGCAGTTGTTCTTGATTGGAGTTCTTGCAATTGCTGCAATATCTCTGCGCAGCCCTGCAAACAGCGAGGTTTTGTGCAACTTCGGAGTGGCTGAACTCATCACCCAAGGCATGAAAGAGCACTTGCAGAACGTTGAAATTCAGGTAAAAAAAATCACTATTTTTATTCAAATATGCCATAAATTAGAATTATAAATTTATAAAAGTTTTGACAAATACTATGCTCTTAATTATTTTGTATTTCTAATTTTTCACATCCTTATTCCATTGCATTAAACTAAAATTAAAATATTTTAAATGCAGAGAAATTGTGCCCTGGCTGTGAGAAACATCGTTTCAAGGAATCGAGAACTGTGCAAGGAATTTGTGGACTTAAACATCGAAGATCTCCTGAATCTCTCAGTTCAGACCCATGGAGTGGCTGTTGAGGAAAACATCAAAGACGCCCTAAGAGACCTGGGCCTCAAGGTGCAGCTGACTGAAAGATGGACTGGCACTGGTAAAGGTTTGGAACAGTAAGACATAAATAATGTTTTCTTGCAATCATTCCTTTAAAAAATGTTGTTATCGCAGAGGGCTACTTTTAAGCACAAAAAGACTAAATTAATTGCGCTTATCAAATTAATAATTTATTTGTTTTTTTTATGCTAAAATGCAATGCTAACGTCGCTAACAAGCACAAATATAAATAACTTAAAAAATAAAATTTGAAGATCTTAAAAACGTAGAGTATCATTTTAGTCTTGTCAGGCTCCTATCCTCAACTTGAAGCATTTTTTTCACCCAGCTTGTGAAAAATTTTATTTTCCCAACAAAACCACCACCTAGTTGTACAGAAAAGTTTGTTTGATTTAACATCAAATTTCCCTGAAGTTTGAGAGCAAAATGTAATTTTTAAACAGTAGCCCTGCCGTTACAAAGAAAAGTTGGCACGGTTGCATTTTTTTCTATTGTCAGGAAGAGATAGAGGGGTTTTCAGTCCTTTCGAATTCCATTTTAGAGGTCCTTAGAAGACTTGGACACTCTCCTACGAGTGTAGCGGTTGAAGAAGTCGGGCCTCCAGCACTTGCAACTGCCTGGCACAAGGAACCAATCGTAGTAAAGCCTCACCTGGGAAATTATTTGAATTTTTATATATTTGTGTAGTTGATTTTTAATTTTAATAAGAAAAAAAACCAATCCTATTCAAATTACCTGGTAGCATCCAAGCTCGTCAACACCGTCACAATAAGTTCCACTTTCCTGGCCGGTTGTCGATTCCGTGGTGCTGGAGTCTGTTGAATTTTGCACATTCTCGTTTCTTTCGTCCACCATCGGGCCGCCTGCTATGATCCTCGACTCGACCTCTCCAGCTCGTTTCTGCAGATACTGCTGGTAGTTTTGGAAATCAGCCACTGGTGGTGGCTTCTCGTTGGCCACAGGTCGCCGTGCAGGCCACTGTTGTCCTTTGTTGGGAAAGTAGGAGTCTGGGTAGTAAAGCTCTGCCACCAACATGCTAACCCAGCGTGGAGAGGACATGCACGATCCTTCCAGGTAGTGGCACTTTGAGTTGCTGAAAAATAATGCAAGAAAATTAAAGTGGGTAGATAAGTTTACCAAAAAACAAAATTAATTTTTCTTTTCTTTAAGTATCAATGGTTTTAGATTATAAATAGCTCAAATTAACTCACAGGCATCGGGTGACCTCGACGGTCTGTGTAAAGTAGCCCTCGTAGGGAATTTGCACCACATAGCGCCAAACGCCCTGGTAATTTTTGGCAAAAACGGGCGTCGCGTACTCGACCCTAGCAGGGCAAGGTGTGGGCGGCGCGTTGTCTTGAGGCAGACTGTTGCTGCTTGTGTCCCGACGATGATCGTCTCCACCCAAATCGTCACGACGGCTCTCAATGCCCAACAGACCTGACGCCAAAGGCTCGCCTCTGAAGGCTTTGTACAGCATGCATAACCTATTCAAATAATTGTAAAAAATTATAAGGAATTCTGATTAATCATAAATTTCGGATTGAAATAAAAAATAGTTTTGCTTACATTCCACCTCCATTCTCACAGAACTTCCTAGCTTGCCTGGCAGAAGAAGTTACATTTTGACCATCGTGTTGCTCAGAGTCGTCGGTATCCACAGATCGCTTGTGTCTGAATTGAGGAGGAACTGGAGATCTGCGGTAAAATAAGTTGAAACTTAATAATTTTTATGGATTTAATTCCTTTTACAATTGTGGTCTGCCCGTGCTAGGTCTTTGGTAGTACTTTGGTGGATCTTGGAATTTGGCCACCTTCGGCAGAGTGTCGTCTGTTTTTAGGATGGGCAGCGTTTTGCTGAAGAAATCCAGCGTCTTCAATTTGATCAGCTCGCTGGAAAATTTTTTGCTTCGGTTATTGACTTTTAACCAATTATCATAAAGCGAAACCAAGTGGAATTTGTTTATTTGCAGAGAGAGTCGCTTTTTCCTCTCTGCTCTATTGTCTGGTGAAACGAGTTTGGCAATTGAGATTTAATTTATATGCATTCGGAAGAGGAGCAAAAATTTTCAAACAGTGAACAACAAAATGATATATGGACGGATTGTTTATCGAGATCCAGGAATTTTCTTGTGTCTCTCGAAAGCGAAAGAACGAGAGCTGAGAATTTGAATTGCGCCACACTCGCGTGTCACGGCGGCATATGTTTGGAGAGACGCGCGGCGAGACAATGATAATTTATAACTGGATTTTGTGCAGACTGAAAGAGACTTCCTTGTCTGGCTGAAGAAACACGCGAAATCCAATTTGAATATATTTAAAAGAGACTGTTGCGTTACACAGAAGGATGCCCCAGATGGTCAAAACTTTAAGCTGTTCAACGCGTCTGTAAGAATTAGGAATGAAAAGTGAACAAAAAGCCTCTCAAAATTGGTTTTTCTATTATGTAGATATAATTTCATAGTTAAAACTATTTTATTAAAATTAAATATTACCGTAATGAACGATCACAAAATAAATCAATTTTTTTTATACATATAAAAACTCACTGCGGCGGATGGGGTCTTTTTGATCTCGGAAGTTTTAGCAAAATTTTTGCTAGTGGTGATGCCTTTTTGTCCAACAATCTCTTTTTCTAAATAATTGTTTTTCAAAAATTGAATGTAAACAATGTATTTGTAACAATGTGGACAAATAAACAACAATAATAATAATAATAAATTAAATCAAATTTGCTTATTCCTGTTATTTCTTTGCTTGAATAATTTCATTATTAGTAGCATTTGAATAGAATAATATCTTAAACAAAACAACAATGGCATATTTTGTCAAGAATTTGACACTCTCACAACACAGAAGAAATGGCTAAACTAATTGTATAGGACGCGCGCACCTGTTGGGCTCGTTAGATATTTTGGGCTTGTTTGACTATTGTGCGTAAAAAGTAAGAATAAAAAACTCACAATGGATAGGCGGGACCTTTTTTGTTGGGATGTATCGGGTTCTTGGGAATATACCCTTTATTCAGGTCACCGCACAAGTTGTTGATCGACATGTGAGGCTGAACGTTTGCTAGTCCTGTGAAAAAAAAATAAAATGGTACAAAAATTTTGTTAAAAAAATTTCCAATATTTTTTTCAGAATATAATCAATAATTTCTTCAATAATTGGCTGGTCTTGTAATGTAGTAAACCGTAATAAAAAAATGCAATAATTCAATTTGAAGGCACTTTTTTCAGAAATATCAACACAAACGCTGCCCAAAAATTTAAAAACTTATTCTTATGTACAAGGGTAATTTCTGTAGGCGCCTGTTGCCAAAAATTTTCAGCTGTCAAACTAACCCATCGATTGATAAGAATATGCGTGAATTGAGTGTAAATTGGTGCGAGGCCGCCGGTAGATGACCGTGCGGTGATAAATTTGTATAAAATTGTCTTATTTTATGATTTAGACCAAGAATCTTGTCGGGATCACCTGCGCAGGGCACGTCTGTCTGCAGGTAAGGCGGCCGACGCACCTTGGGCGGCTCCGCGTTTGGCGCCTCTTCGAACGCGTAGTACCCTTCAGGGGGTTCCTGAAGCTGCTCGGGACCCGGCCGGCGACCCTGCTGCGCAGCGGCCACGACCACCGCAAGAACCAGCATGCATGCGGCCAACTGTAAAATGAGAAATGAAAAACGTAAAAAAAAATGATACATAAATGATAGGAATTCAATTGTGTGTTTTGTTTTATTTATTTATTTATTTACAAAATAAATTTCGAATTGCGACGCATAAATGACTACATCTTAAAAAAAGCTATGTATTAATGGATTTGATAGAAAGAAAATTATTTAAAAAAAAAAACTATGGTCATCCATGTAAGAAGAACGATCAATTGCTTAAATTTATAAAACCAAGTAAATAAACAAATAGCCAGAGATGATCAAAATTTAAAATTTGTCTTGAAAAAATAAACAAATAGAAAGAAATTACAACCTGGTGTCTGCAATTTTTTTCTAATTGATTTCAGTTATAAGATAAAAAAAATTGACAATTTAATGCAGAGTTCACAACATATATTATGGGTTTTTACAGTTACAGTTTTTCCATCTCGATGTAGTCAATTTGAAACCTTTTTTGAGGATCATGGGTCGCTGGCTCCCTGTTTCTCGCTAATTGACTGCCACCATGATGACAAAGTTTGCTCGCACCGATTTGTGATAAACGTGCGTGCTCCATATTGGTATGCGCGTTATGACTTGAGCGCAATTTACCGTAAGCGTGAAACATTGAGCCAACGCACGTCAACATCATCGATCGACTGCTTGTTTATCCCAAAAGAAAATTTTTTAAGCTCACCGAATAACGACTTGTTCAGAATCGCAAACAAAATAGACTTATCGCTCATTGAAGTCACTGGGTTTAAATTTGTTATCTCTATAGCTTTTTTTTTCATTTGAATTATGTATTCCTATATTTATTTACACAATAACATTGAGTCTAGGAAAATATTTCAGTTATTATTATTTATTATTAATAGGAAGAAAGATGTGGGTTTGATGTTGGGCGTTTCAGCAGACATCTGCTAGTTGAACCCATTCTTCTCTTTTTTTCCCAATTTAAAATTTTTGTACTGACGGATACAGAATAAATATTATAATAATAAAAGAACATGAAACGTTTGGTTCCTAGAAAATGAAATCGAATTCTCTCAGCGGCGAAAAAATGAAAATGAACAAGTCGTGACTGACGGCTTAGTGAACGTGAGACTGCAAAAAATATACAATACAAGACTTTTCAGGAGAGAAGAGAGAAAAATGAGATTTACTTTGCACTGCACGGCGCAAAGTACAAACGATAATTGATGCAAAAGACCAGTTCAATAAACAAATAAAATTCAAGTATTTCTGCGCAGCAAACATTTGGTTGCGTAAGCACAAAAATGTAACTTTTAGTCGCGGGTTAAAATGCGATGAGCACTCTCGGGGGCCGGCAAGTCCCGTTAGGGATCAGAGAGGAGCCGCGAGAGAGGATGGGACACACACTGCTCATAATAAGCCATGTGCGATAACGGAACACTTTCCACGTGACCACCGCCTAATTATTTAGTCATCGCCTGCCCAAAAATTTGGCACCCACCTCGCGCACGCAACGCCGCTTTTTTGTCCAAAAAATGCCACAAAATCGTGACGGAATGCACTGCTTAGTGGAATTTCACAGATAAAAAAAAATGCACTTTTGAGAATTTACAGCTTTAAACAAAAATTATAATATGTTGATTCAAAATAGTTAATAAAATAATAATAAATGTTTTTTTAGCTGCATGAGACATGAATTTTCTGGAAATTAATTATTTTAAAATAAATATTATGCGTCCCGCGTCCCTCATCAAATGAATAAAGGAACTCCATAAATTTTAAATTTTTTATTTAATTTATTAGTGGGTTAATTATAAAATTAATTTGATTTAATACAATTCAATTAACACAGTTTAACACAGAAAATTTAATTTATTCTATTTATTTGAATTTAATATCTGCTTATTGTAGCTACAACTAGAGTAATTTTCCAGTGCAGCTGCATCTAACAGTAACAACATTTCAGAGCTGAATGTAATTAAATTAATTAATTAATGTTCACCTCTATAAAATATGAACTATTCATTGCACAAGTCATGTTAAAATGTGGGGCTAGTGTAAGCAATTTAGTGTGTCGTGGGAAGATGCTTTGGAAAAAGGTATCTGAGATTGTCGTGATTATCTCTCAGGTTTTATTTCTCACTGTCAGGTTCACGGCCTTTAAGGTTGTTATGCAAGGAAATGGAGCACCGCCCACACCTCTGCAGCGAGCACGCGTGCGGCGCCGCCACGATGTATGAGATGATCATAATAAAATAGTAACAGCACCGAGTGTGTCATATTGACCCAGATTGCAGCGCGCGCGAGCAGGAATTACCTGACGCTTTGAAACGAGTGCTTTTTTTGCTTGCCCTCAGCTTCAGTACATTGTGCACTTCCGCCAAGAGTGAATTGACGATAAAATACTATTGTCTTACAGGCTCGTTTTAAACTAATGATGCACATTTTTCACACATGAAATTGCTAACTTGTTAGTGCTTAGGTAATTAAATAAGAAGAGCTGCTATTTTTTTTTATTTTTACCAAAGGCACATTAATTTGATTAATTTAAAAAACAAATATGTAAACTATCTGACATGTTCTTTACTACTGTTAATATTCTTGTCTAACAGAACAACAATAAAATTGAATTGAATAGTGGTGGATCGATAAAAAAATTTGCTGTTTTTTTTTTTATTTATTTATCCCTCTTGGGAAAGGCACCTGCGGTAACAGACAGGCCTGCTAAATCGCCAGGGCCGAAAACTCGGGTTCTTCCCTTTCGGGGCCGATAACTTCGCCAGAGTTTCTTTATTTCATATTTATAGTTTGAAGAATAAGCATTAATAATCAACATTAAAAAACAGCTTGCTCTTTTTTGTTTATTAAAAGTCATTTTTCGTTTCTTTCTAAAACTGCAAATTGCATGCACGGTCTTTACTCTTATTATTCTACCGCCTTTTAAAAACGGCTGAATAAGTTTTGTTCACATTCAAACTGTTCATTGACCACAGTCGTTTGGAACAGTTAGAATTTTATTCCTTTTTTATCTAATCGTGTTCATGAGAAAAATTGGAGTAAAATCGACCATCATTATAAAATTTGAGGTCGCTGGTATAAATAAAAATTGAGCACGCGTGACTTATCAGAGCATTCGTCTTGATTATTTATAATTTTTCCCATCTCTCTCGACTGTCGTGGCTCCTTTTTCGCGACAAAAAAAAAATCGGTGGTTTGTCTGGCTTGAATTAATTTTGAGGCGGAGAATTGTGTAAAGAGTCCACTGGGTTAAATTCTCTCGATCAATCGCTCCATTGACTCTCGCCGCTGCAATTGTGTTCGGCACAAAAAAGTGGTCGCGAGCGAAAAGATGCCCGGAGTGCACAACAAAAGGCTTAAGAAGAGCAGCTCTGGTGCGGATTGATTCTAATGTAATGGGTTGATTAGCAGGGGAATAATTGTTTTGCTACAAGCGCGTTCAGCCGAAAAAGAGGCAAACGCGTTGGCCTCGATATTAGCCAGATTATTTGTCTCATTGATTGCAATTAGAGTCACTAAATTAATTTGAACTAGAAGATATTTGGAGCGTACAAATATGGCATTAAAATGTTGTGAAAAGCCAAATTGATTCAAAATTGAAATTTTAATGAAGCAAATTTAACAAAAAATTCAAAACTGCTTCAAAACAAATTTATAGACTTTGGTTGTAATTTAAAATAGAGGTGATTTAAATTTTTAGTATTAAATTAATGAAGGCTTTGAATTCTTACCTTTGTTTGGTGATTCCTCATTTTCCTTTTTAACCCTCAACACCTATTCTTTCCCTTAGCTTTAACTTTTCTTCTCTTCCTTTTTGTCTGTCCTTCTTAGCGTAGTTTCAGGCACCAACTGGCGAGAGTGGAAGTGCCGCATAGAGAGAGATGAGCGAGCGGGGCGGCCGCGCTGAAAAAAGCAAAGAGCTCAAACAGCCTTGCGCAAGAATTCAGACCGAGCAACTGTATAATATACCTGAGCGCCAAAGGTGCTCCCGCGCGTCGCTCTGCCCAGGGTCAAGGTTGACCTCGACAGGGCTCAGCTAGTTGGGTACGGTTTAAACTACTTGATGAATGAAAAACCAGTGTTTTTTTTTTGTGTGTGTTTGATATGCACATTATTTCTAAGGTCAGAAAAATGAAATTTTTTATTTTCATCCAAAATATGAAAATTACACTCAGAGGCCAAATAAGCGAGACAGCAAAATTTCAAAACTCTTTTTCCGCACGCAGTTTTTTTCACATGTGAACAGATTGCTTTCAGGCATTTTATTTCACTGGTTTAGTTTGAAATCCAGTCGTTTTATATCTTTGGTTTATTGTCACATCCTTACATAGCATAACCAACTAGATATTTTAATAATTGGGCAACACCAATTGATGAAAGTAGAAATTTGGGAAAATTTCAGCAATTTCCATCAGAAGTCGCAAATTTAGGAACAATTAAATTTCAATAATCGTAATAAAGATTAAGAAAATCGGGCTTGTCCTCGTTGCAAAAAAGTTTGCAAAAAAAAATTTTGCAACGAGGACATGCCTGATTTTCTTCATTTCCATGATCATCTTCTCGAGTGTCCACTTCTTCAAACAAATTCTAATAAAGCATAAGAGAGTTACAATTTTAAATTCATAATTCCGCAATTTTCTTTTAAATCCAACGAATTTTTCGTGCAATATAAATTCTTTTAGAAAGTAGACGGTGATCAAAGTTTTTAAATTGTTCCCACTTCACGCTGTTTCCTTACTTTTATACATTATGAATAGTGTTAAACTTTTTATAACTGGTTTGGTAACCAAATAGGCAATTTATTTCTTACTCTCTAATTGGTGAACAAATGCAAGGTTATTGCTTTTAAAATTATTAGAGGAACAGTAAAACGGGGACGAGACTCGGTTTTATTCAGAACTAGACTGTCAAACCGGGTAAGGTTATTAAAATATATGCCCATAGAGACAACAATAATTAAACTTTTTTCCCATTAAATAGAAAAATCCCTGAAAAACCAAGGAACTTATAAATAATTAAGTCAAATATTAATTAGCACAGAGGAGACACAAAAGTTCTCCAAGGCTTATCCAGTACAAGTGCAGTCTATAAGATTACAACCAAGAAAATGGTCATCTATTCAAGTATATTTTTAACAATCTGTTAATAAATGCCGCGTGATTTTATAGCTCCACTTAATTTTCACTTGAGAGAGAGAGCAGGGTCTTAGCAACAGGTGTTTAAAATATATGTATCGATCACAGTGTGTGTAGAAGACGAGAGATGAGATTATAGACTTATGCGCTAGTTGCAAGTGGCCATAGATAGAAAAATAGAGCAGATTTGAAGTTGTGCAAAGTCGTCTGTGAACGGGGGCACCGGTTAATTCGAATTGAGAATATGAACCAAGAGACAAAATATCGGGGATATTAAACACTGCACAGCTCTCATATTATATGTTATTTATATAATTAATTACGTGTTAAAATTGATTATGTGCTCAGGCGAATGAGATAATTATCTTTTCTTGTCAATTGATTTTAGAAAATGAACGTGTGTGTGCCTCAATAATAAGTGCAAAATGCAAAACACACATACACACTATAATTAATTGATGCTCAATTTTTCACAACTACTCCGTATTATCTCATTTAATGCAAAATTATCGGCGGGAAAGACCAGGGGGAATTTTATTAAGTTGTTTCCGTGTTGATAAATCACATTCCGCGCGCACTTGCCTGCGTTTTACTTCTTAGATTTTGGTCTCGGTGACTACGTTGAGCAGACTGTTTTGGCTACCACGGGGGCTGCCCGGTTGGCGGCGGTGCGGCCGCGTCGCGTCGGTGTCCGTGCAGAAGATGGACGGACACATGGGCCCGTAGGCGGGCTCGCTGTAGGACACTTGCAGGTGCGGCTCGTCTACGGCGCTCGACCGGCGCAGCCGAGGACACCGGTACTCCGGCATCTCATTGCTCACCGTCAGGAAGTTGCTCGAGAAGCCACCGCTGCTTTGGAATGCTCCTCGAGACGACTCCCTGGGTAAAGTTAAGAGAAGAGAATCCTATACTAAATATAAGATTCAGCAGAAAAATGCCAATTTTTTTTGGCAATTTATACATTTTAATTTTAGGATTTTTTTTGCAAAATTTAAATTATATTTTTAAATAAATCACAATCAATTAATTTTATCTTTTGTTGTTAAATTTGTTAGTGTGAGCGGTTTTTTTTTAATTTTAAATGTAGAATTGAGTCGTGTTTACGTTGTTTTGAATAATATTAACTTATTTCTAAAAAAAATCATAATAGTTGATATTTCCTTTTGACATACAGACTTTATTTTTCTTAAATAATAAATTTCAATAAAACATAATAATTTATAATATGAAGTGGTCAATTTCTTTCATCTTACTAAATTTTAATTATTCTGCACGTCTAAGTATCTAAATCAAAATATTCTTGCATGTACAAAATAAAGTAATGATCTTTTTTTGATTTACATTGTATAAAAAGTGTCTTCAGCTAAAATAGTATTTAGACTTTTTTTAAGTAATTAACATTTTCTATTTTCCTATTTTACAGTTCAATGTTATAGTAAAAACGCAAATATCTTACCTTCTAGGTAAGGGCGCCAAAGTCTCCACTTCTTCGTCCTCGTCGTCAATCACAGTGGAGAACATTCCAGCAGCAGCGCCCCGCAGCCTGTTTTGAATGAGCCCCTCCATCAGTAGATAGTCGTTCTCCTCAGCGTCGCGGAGAGTTTCCTTCTCCATCTGCTTGGCCATCTCCGGGTTGCAGATTTCCAAGTGATGCCGGGGCCTTGCAGACGCTCCCGTTGCTGCCTCCGGTCGAGGTGGACTAAGCAGCCGAGGGGTTCTGGGAGGTGAAAGTAGGCCACACACAGACTCCAGCTCGTCTGTGATGCTTGTGTATTCTGAGTGCATGGCCCTTAGCATGGCCCCTCGAGGTGTGGGCGGAATAACTTGAATTTTTGGCTCGGCCCAAGTCACCTTAGCAGCCACCGAAATACTCCTCTCCACTCTTGGAGGCCTACTGCTTGGTCCAGGTCTTAATTTTTTAATAAAAAATATTAATCTTCTGAAAATATGAATAAGGAAAAAAAACAATAATTTTACCGAATTTCTGTGTCTGGTTCAGATTGCGTCTGGCTGAGCTGCCGTCTTGGCAGACTTGGATGGGATGTGGTTAGAGTTCCACTTTCTTCCTCGGTGCCGCTGCTTCTCCTCCAAGAGTCTCCTCTTGGCATCCTGGATTCCATTTGAGGAACTGTCAGTTCTATGGGCAGAGACTCTCTGTCGTCTGAATGCTGATGTCTCAAGATGTTGCCATCCATGTCAGTAGCTTCGGTAAGGGAGGCTATTGATGTGCTTTCATGTCTGCCAGCAGCAGAAAGTCTGGTCGGACTTCTCCTGCTGCTCGACC
Source organism: Neocloeon triangulifer (assembly GCF_031216515.1). Lineage (NCBI taxonomy): Eukaryota > Metazoa > Arthropoda > Insecta > Ephemeroptera > Baetidae > Neocloeon > Neocloeon triangulifer. The sequence goes on along the minus strand of NW_026775555.1, from coordinate 688,466 downwards.
GGGACAACGTGGGCTTGTCAGCATCTTCCTACAATTATTAATTAATAATAATGATTCTGTTAAAACCAATTTTAAAATACGTGAAGCGAAGCTGAATCCTCTTCTTTCAATGGCTCGCTGACATTCCTGGACTCCTCAGTATTTCTGAAGAAAACACTGCCTGACTCGCTGAGGTACGAGTCTGGCCTGATTTCAGTCATCGATCTCGTTGGCCGGCGCCGTACCAAGTAGTCCCTGCTTGGGTGCAGGAATTTGTCACTAAATGTGTCTACGGGCTCTGGATGGAGTTCAATTATTCTCTTAAACTTCTCGTCGGATCCCTTTGGGTCTCCGTCTGGTATGATTAAGTCGCTTCCTGTGTGTGTTGCCATGAACCTGTGGATTACTGCCAAATGGGACGCTGTCTTTTCACCCATACTCTCCAAATTACGCAAACGAAACTCCATACTTTGGATCGACGTGTTTTGACTGTTTTCTTTTTGGTTGATGTCCTCGATTTTTTGATACATATTCTCCACCTTTGAATAATTTTTATGTTTTGATTATGTAATTGTATAAAATTTGTCTCACTCTTTCGGTGGTTGTTTTAATTCTCTCGTCAGTCGAAAGCTGAAGTTTTGTCTCTTTTTCCCTGAAGTATCCCTCTACACACTCCTCCTCAAAATCGTAGAGTCTCTCCATATCCTCGTCATCAAGAAAGAGCTTCAGCCCATTGTCATACGAGTCTTCCTCACCTTTATATTTCCTCCGACAGAATTCAATCAAGAGGTAGATGTGACTGATGAATATGAATGGTGGTGGCAAGACAGGCTTTTGCTCATACTCCATCACAACAGTGAACCTTGATTAAAAAATATTATTCATAATGTCTTCTTTCAATTAAAAAGTTTGTACCTTTGGAACATCCAAACTTGATGTGAGTTGGCGTTGACCTCGTTGAAAATGTTGTTGAATACTGCGATGAGCAGGTTGATGAGTAAGATGTTTGCCACCAACAAGTAGATGGACATGATAATTGGAGAAATCCACTTTGCAGTTACGCAGGCCATTTGGCCTTCTCCTCCACAGGGTGGGTCAATGTCATCAGCAAACACCTAAATTTAGTTGTTAATATATAATTTTATGAATTTTATTTCAAATGAATTTGTAATTTTTTTCAAAACTCACTTCACCATACAACATGAAATAAGGTTGAAAAACGACATCTTTTAAAAGGTGCCAGCCTGACTCGTTGTGTGGGTAGAGGATGCCCTGTCTAGCTACTCCGAACGACATGAGCACCACAAGTAATAACACCACAAAGTAGATCATGTTGATGACCATTTTGCCCATCATTGTTACAAGCGGTCCGAGGTACTTGTTGACGCCTACGTAGGTCAGGATCTTGAGGTACCAGTAAACAACACAGACACAGTAAATGGCTCGTCCACCCATCATTGTTTCCGATTGCAGTCGGAGCATGAGACCAATGAGGAAAATTGTTATGACTGCAGCATCCATCGGGTTCCAAAGGTTCCACGACCAAACTGCTAACTTTTGCCTATAATACAAACAAAAATGTAGAGATAAATTAAAAATGAATTGAAATTTAATTGGCCTACCGCAGGCCCACAGGCTCGGAAGAAGCTATTTCTCTAACTTTTTCTAAGCCAAAAGTGCAGATGTATGTGATGATGTACATTTCAGTCCACGATGGAACACTTTGCATCTCAACTAGAATTACGTAACTGTAGAAAACTAGGAAAACCGTGTAGGCAATCTGTAAGATGATAATTTGAATACAATTATTTAGATCATATTCTATATGTGATTCAATTACTGAGTGGGCCCAAAACTTGGTGATTGGGGCCGTGTAGAACTCCTCGAGTTTTTTGCTGAGCCGAAGTGGTCTGTGGGTTTTTATGTCAAAGAACTCCAGCGGCGGTGGAGAGTGCTCGCTGCAGATACTGTCTTCGTCCTTCAATTTGCCATTCTCCTGCACATTTGCATTATTTGCGATAAGAACCTGCAATTTAGTGTTAGCACTATCATATCTCCATGCACATTACCACTGGCCACAACAATTATTAGATGCTCCAGGATGAACAGGAAGCAGATAGAAATAGAAAATGTAGAAAAGGTTCAATTCAAAAGTTTAAGAGAAAAATGTTAACAAAAATTACTGAAGTGCGTAAATTTACGAAACAAGTTTTATATTTTAGCAATAGCAGCATTAAATAGAGCATTTAAATTATTTGATTTTGATTTTTTTCGTGAATTCAAAAAGCAGATACAATGAAATTAATCAGGAAAGTGAGCATTTTGATAGGGTTTATTTTACCTTGACCCCCAATGGATTTGACGTCTTTGAGGACTTGATGCTTAAAATTCTTGGCCATTTCTAATATGAAAACAGATTCAAGTAGTTAAAGATACAAAAGCACTCTAACAAAGCGTTTAGTCTGTTACCTCATGCAAAGCAATAATATAATAAATCTCATCGCCAATGTCAGCAACATTATTTACAACCACCATTATACACCATACTGATGACTACTAATTATGACAATTTTACACCGACAATTAATGTTGCAATTTTTCTCAACTGATTGTGCTCGAATGAACTACACAACAGGCAAACTTGTTAACTCTATGTGAAACGTATTTACAAAATTTCCCCAACCGTGCTGCCTTTTTTAAAAATCAAACCCTCACCTCAACTTCGTGGCCGTCAGTCCTGTTGAGTTCGGGATCGGCGCTTTTCTCAGTCAAACTCTCGTCTTTGTTAGTGGTGTTGTGCTCCTCTTCGGTCTGCGGCATGTGTTGCAGCTCCTCTTTTGTCTTAAATTCTAACCTACTGATATATGCTGGGAAGATGAGACCAAAAAACACCTATTTATCAAATATTAGTCTTCAACATCAATATATGTAAATTTTTCTGTGCCTTCATATTGGTATTTTTTCTTGTTCGTAAGCCACCCATCCACAGATCAGCCAAGATAATTTGGCTGCAGGGATGGGCAATTAATGGCCTGTGATTTGCAGCTACTGCCAGACTGAGACAAGTCTGGCCACTCCAGTTCTGCAGCTCACAAGTTAGCATCTGCTGGGTTTGATCATCATCTTGCCGGTAACAGAAATCAACCAAGTCTAAAGCTGAAAAGGCAAAAGTTGTTATAATAAAAAATGCAATTTATTGCAGGCCTCACAGATATTTTCAAACTCTTTGCCATAATTGCGCAACTCCTCATAAATTTCAGTCTCGAGATCATCTTCGGCCGCCTCGTGGGCCATGGCTTTGTACAATTTGCAGGCCACAAGGGACTTTGCTAAAGCCTCCTCCCCATGCTGCCACATGAGGAGGGCCATTTGCTGCCGCTTAGTCAGGACAGCCCAAATCTACGGTGGGATCTCATTTTTATTAAATTTTATGCTTTGCTGAGTTTGCAACTGACCAGCAGCTCGTTGAACGGATAGTCAAAAATGGGAGGCATATCTTTTTCATTGAAGGGCATCACATCAGTAAGTAAGCTCAGGGTAACATTGGCGTTGCCGTAGTAGCGCATGAACGAGGCGCTGTTGCGGTGAACGTGTTGCGAGCGCTTCATAACTTTGGCGTAGATCACACGAAACTTTCTCCTCGTGTAATCAGTCCTGATATTGATCAATGAATAATTAGAAATCTTAGTGAAAATTTATTTGCTTCTTCTACCTATAAGCACCTCCCATCAATTTGTTAATGACTAGGCCAATATCGTGGAGGGTGTATTGATAACCCCGAGGTATGTGTGGTCTGCAGTCTCTTAAAATGTAACCCAAAGTGTTGCTTGGTCCTTGCTTCTGAAAGAAGGAATGTTAAACTTTCAGTTAGGTTAACATCTAGCTAAGGTGCGGCAAAATAAATCCTTTCTTTTAACAAAACTAAACTGTGCAAAATACATGGATTTTTAAACAACCAAACAATTATTTCAAGTTCAAAATAATTAACTAAATATGTGTATATTAGCAGAGGTCAAGGGTGAGGCTCGTACTGTATTATACAGCTCTTCCAGCCTAGGAATGGTGAGAAACTTCTTCATGCTGACGCCATTTTCGAGCAGCAATTTGACAAAGTCAATTCTGTCATGCTCGAGAGCCTGCATCATGGCCTCCTCGAGTGCACCACTAGGCCACTCCTGGCCGTACACAAAGATCTCCGAGCGTGCAATGTCAACTCGGTTCCACGTCAGTGCTAAACTCAGCTGCTCAGAGGGTGAAAGGTGCTGACTTTTGAACAGAGCTGTCAGAATCGTTTGGTCCAGTTCTTGCATTTTCTCATCTGGTCTGTCCGTGATGCGGAACACGGTGATCTACAAGTAAATTTTCTTGCAAAATTAAATAAATCAGGAATTTTAATCCATTCATACTTATGTCTTAATTTTGATTAATTTTTCAATTAAAATTGTGTGTTAAAAAGAATAATGAATGAAGATGATAATTCAAACATTTCCCTTAGATTAGTTTCATAAATCTTCCTCATTTCTTTTTATTCTATATGAAGTTAATTTAAAATTTTCACGTTTTGAACACACCATTAAACGAGTCGTTGCTCAGTAAAACGCTTTAAATTCCACTTCCACGTGTCTGAATGGGGAGCGGAAAAATTTATTATGCGTCTTTCGCATGCATGTATGCGTTTACAAGAGCCACGAATGAATGCGATGTGCAAAAAGCTAATTGAAAATTCAAACGTACCAGGTTTTTCTTTCTGGTGCACTGCAGTAGTTCTGTGTAAAGCTGCTCCGCCTGCTCTATTCCCGAGTCAAAAGTGCGCTGAATCATGCTAATCAGGTAATCCTTCATGCTTTCCAGCACAGTCTGCTCCCCGGTTTCCGACGCGTATCTGGGAAATATCAATTTTGTTACACAAATCTGCACGAATAGGGACGCTTCCCTATGGAGATTGAAGTCTCCCGTCATACAAATGTTTCCACATGCATGATAATAATTAGAATCGCAGTGATTGAAATCGTGATTTTCATTCAAATAATACAGATATCAAATGAAAAAATAGCAAACCCCATAATATTTATTCTGTATATTCTTTTGCTACAAGAGAAAGGTTTTTGCACACTTTTGGCACACAAACCCCACTTTGAAAGGAAATTGCAAATAAATATAGCGGTTAATAATGTGTAATGTGATAATATGTGATAATATCGTCTTGGTCTGTACTGAAAAGTACTGTAGTATTATTTAATTTAGAATGATGACAATTGAATAAAGAGGTTTTTTCGTGGAGTGAAGAAAATGGGCAATATATTATGCCTCTTTTTTATTTATTTATTTGTCAAATTGTTACATTTCAACGAGGACAAAGCCTATTTTCTTCACACACGATAATTGTTTGTTTCCATATTTTTTAAGTGTATCCCAAAAAGTTTTAATTTAATGGATTGAAATTAATTCTCATTTTTTTTTTTTTGTGTGACTTAATATGTGAAGAATTAAAGATGATAAAAACAAATCGATTTATCAAAAAAAATTACACGAAAGCATAAACAAAAAAGGTACAAGCTAAGTCCTTCAAAAATATTTCATTCATAATTTCTCCCTTTTTTAAGAAAATTACACTAACTGCGCAAATTAATTTCAATGAAAGTTTATCACAAAATTTATATATATATATATATATATATATATATATATATATATATATATATATATATATATATATATATATATATATATATATATATATATATATATATATATATATATATATATATATATATATATATATATATATATATATATATATATATATATATATATATATATATATATATATATATATATTTGAAATATAAATATTTCAAAAGTTCACTTTACTTGACGAAACACTGAAATAAGATTTTTATTTTTTAGTAGAGTAAACTATCAAACTAAGCTAAGAAAATTAACGGTTGAAATTTTACTTGTGCGTGAATGCGAGAAGATCTGCCGCCCTTCCAGAACCATCACACACAACCACAGGAACTGGTGGGTCGTCGGTGACGTACTCGAGCACCGCTCTGATGGTGTTGGTGCCGCCCTCGATGACCAGGCAGACGACGGGGATGCTGCAGTGGGTGCCTTCGTCAGGAGGAGAAGAGGGTCTTGCTGAGAGTGCGTTTGAGGCCGATTTGCACACACATCCAGGGTGAAGGAACACACCAAAGTGCATCAAGGGTAGAGGAATGTTGAGGAGGACCAAGATGGGTTGGAATAATGGGAAGAAAAGAAAATCACTACGTTAGAAATCTACGCGCTATTGAATGAAAATAATCAAAATTAGAAATAAGAATTTGATGATTTAACTCATTTGCTGATGTTACGTGATTATGAAATACGAACGAGAATGATGAATGTTAAAAAATACGTCACACCGTCCACTTCAAAACACATTTTTTTGCCATTTTTTTGACATTGATATTTGTAAGACAAATTGAACATGTAAAAACATTTAGAGAAATTTTTAACATTGAAGTGAGAAAGACGGAAAATTTTTATTGAATAAAGACAATTTTTATGACATTTAACGTTTAACATTAAACACATAAATTTTTTTTTCATTAATATACTCCATTTTCTATTCTTTCTTTGGTTAAGCTATTTGGGAAAGAAATGACGATGAAATGTTTTTGAATAAACTTAAAGATATATTATTTATTTCCTGACCTTCAAGCAGAAAATTCTGAATTAACAAGAGTTAATTTAATAAAACAGGAAAAGAGGTAAAACAAAGAAATAAATAAGAGTATAGGGGTATACTACGTGCACACCATCCGGGAGTAAATCAGTGTGCAAAAGGACAAATTGGACGCGGGGTGTGCGATTCAGAGGAAATAACGATTGAGCGTGCAATCAACACTACATGGACACACAAAAAGCGGCTTCGAGCATGGGGATCGGAACGATGGGCAAGACAATAGAGCGTTCAAGCAGCCAATTTGCAGCGTGCCATTACACTTGTTAGTCCCAAAAGAGACGGGCAGCACTTAATTGAGGGCTAAAAACCTGCAGGAGTGTTCGCTGCTCTTAACTACTACCGCAGCCTGCAATCGATTTAATAAGACAAAAAAGTGGCGGTACTCACAGGGGTGCAGATTTTGCGCCGAGATGTATTTCTCAAGGCGGCGCCGCAGGTGGATTTCAGCGCCGTAACGACCAGCGGTGCCGTTGTCGACGAGCAGGAAGTACGCGTGCCGATTGTTTAGCACGGCAAACTTGGACCTGCAATCGAGAGTAAAAAAACGCAAGGTTAGTTTGGTTAGTTTGCGGTGGTTCGCGTCGGTCAGTGGTGCGGAGTAAAGCGGGCAATACAAACTTTTTCTGGCAAACAACAATAAAAAGTTTGAGCAAATTAGAGAGAACACATGGCGGCGGAAGGAAAGGGTTTTTGATGAGTTTCAGTGAAGTCTACAGAAAGGCCATATTTGACTTTTGTTTGGATGAGAACATTTTGCTTCACTCTGAAAAATCGCAAACTTTTTAATATGTATAACGTAGGAATAATTGTTTGAAAATTTTTTAAACCATTGCGTCGAAATCGCAAGAAAATATGAATTGGAACTATGAAGCAAAATCTTTGCAGAAGCTGGAGTGCGCTGGATTTGCAGTCAGGTGCACAGGGTGCGGCAGGATGACCTCGGAAGTTGAGTTGATGAGCTCCAATGAGCAGCGAATAGTCACGCAATGAGCGACGTGAAGCTTCTTTTCTAATTTCATCGGGACGGTTTGGGATCTATACGGAATAAATATTATCTGAATCTGCTTGGCTGGACCAAGGGCAAGTTAGAAACTGCAACAACACAATTGTGTTTTTCTATTGACAAAAGGATTTCAATCGCGCGCAAAAACGGCCACTCAAGTGAAATGATGATAATAAGCACACGCAAAATAAAAGGAAGGGCAGGGTTGAGTATGGATTAGTGTATTCCATAATTGTAATTAATCATCCGAGTATTCCTTATTGAGAATATATGCTGTATTCAATAAATTTCTGATTTTTTTTTTAATAAAGCGACAATGAATATCACATTTTAGTAGCAACTAAAAATCTGCAAAATGATTAATGAGCATACTAAATTTTCAGTTCATCAACTTTAAATTGCTTACATTGCAAAGCACGTTGCCATTCACTTGTCAATGATATTTTCAAGATTAATTTTATGCAACGTGCGTTTCTCGTCTGTCGAGCAGGTTGCCTATCCAAACAAAACCACATAAGGTAAGCTTGGGCTTATCAACGTCTCGCTTAAGACTTTAATTAAAAGCAACCTTTGAACTTTCCGAAGCGAGTAAACTTTCAAGAAAAATATTCATGCCTCGAATGAAAATTCAAAAGACTCCTTTCCGTTTCAGGTACACACGCAGTCTCTCAGCGATTGATCTGCTCTGACTGAGTCGAATATCCGTTTGTTTGCCGGCTGGGTTGCTAAAATAAATCCAACTCGAGCAAGAAAAGCATTTGGCATGCGTGAGGGAAAACGTGCCCAAGACCGTTGGGCTGTTCTACGTGCATTTCCCTATATTTATGTTGGCATAATTTAGCACGGGCGAACTGTTGCAGCAGCAGCAGCTTTAATTATTCATAAAATTGCCACCAACTTTTACGAGTCCTTCCTAAAAGCGACTAAGCTCTCGCGGTTCGTTTCCCCGGCTGTCTGACATAATTACGTTTAATTGGCTGAAATTAGAAAGGACGTTTTGACTTGTGGCGCATGACTTTCAGAAAAGGGGTCGTTTCCATTGAAGTTAAGGTGAATTTCGCAAACATTTAGGCACCACTCTGACTGACTTCAGATCCTAACAAATTGGAAGGGAAAATTATCTGAAATTTTTAATACGGAAAGTGGATTTGAATTTATATTTCACCTGGTTTTAAAAATTATTATATTGAAGATTGGTGATTTAGAAAATAAATATTTTACTGGCCAAGATGTTCAATTTTCTAATAATTAAGACCTTTAATTTTCTTTTTAAAGTAAAAAGGAAAGAGTTGATAACGGCGTGCAAATAAGAAAAATGAGCTCAAGAGTCAAACAGACAAAAAAAGCCCTGCAGACAAAAACTATTCTTGCTTTCCTCGCGACGCAATGGAAGACATGGAAGAAGTAAAAAATAAATGGTGCTCACCTCGGGGAAGAGATGGAATGGTAGGGGACGTCCCTGTTCTTGCCGACCAGCTCGCTGTTGTTCTCGACGATGCCCCACGGCGCAATGCCAATGCTGACCACCCGGCCGCTGCGCTGAGACCTTTCCATCAGCAGGGCGTCGCCCACCTGGCGAGTTACTCCTGAAAACGAACGAGAGATTGTTTTTCAGCAAAAATTTGATTTGGAAATTGTTTCATCCAGTGGTTTTGAGAAAAATTTGTTTATAATATTCAGTTGCAAATGGCAATCATATTTTACTTGTCAAAAAAAAAAAATAAAAAATTTATCTTTATTTGGGTTAGTAAGCATTCAAATTTTCAGAAACACACCGTCTAAGTAAGTTTTCCCAATATTATTACTAGTAATGATTTGTAGCTAAGGTGGTAAGTTTATTTATTTTATTTTCTTAGGGTCAGGCCAAGAGAAAGTCTTCGTGGCCTGTGCCCTTTATTAGTTGTGCAGAAGGCGCCACCCAATTTATTTTATTATTTTTTTTTTTTTGGTTCAATTAAAATGCATCAGAGCAGCCAAATCGCAAGAAAAGCACTCAGACTTCGTCTCGCGAATTTCGTCAACATCACAGGGTGTGAAGCCATTAGGCGCTGCGAACATCTCAGTCAGCATCATTTTGGAGTGCATCGTTTTACGTATGCAGAAATGAGACCACCGGGGGCCAAACGAGTTAATGTTTGGTACGGGCCAGGAAACAACAATGAAACGCGTTGGGGTTTGCCCCGCGTTTGTTCCGGAACGTTTCCACTTTGCTCGCCTCGCGCGAAACGAGCAGCAACAGTTTAAAATTTTCCTCCAGGGGGTGCGTCAAAAGGGGCTGTTGAGCCTCAAGTCAGCCGCAGTGCAAAGAGTGCGAAGGTACGCGTCGGCTGACGAATCTCGGAGGCAGCATTTGCTTGTTTTTGAGACAACCCTTACCTGGAGAATACTTTCCTTGACGAGGGAAGTAAGCAAATAAAGATTAATTGCGCGGCGGAAATGCAGAGTCGCAAAAATGTTAAAATTTAAGCTTGAATAAAACAGGTAATCAACTGTATGAAAAAGGAAAAATGTTTTTAAAAATTAAATGTCTTTAGAATTATTAATTTATTATGAAATAAACATAATTTGCAATTTATATGCATGAGAAGTATAATACATGTCTAATGACTTGACCTAATTGCTCCTTGAACAGTATAATTTTTTTTTTTACAAATTAAGACTGTGAACCTCATTTTAAAAGCTGTGATTCCTCCAATTGATACGAAAAAAAATGCTGATTATTTTCCAAATTAATGTGAGAAATAATTGCAATTTAATGAAGAATCGTGAAAGAGTCTATTAGGATGTGTGCGTAAAATTTAAGTTGGAAAAACAACAATGGAAAATTACGCGATGATAAACTTTCTGTATCTAGAAAGTGACCTAATTATAAACCTCCATTTGTTACATTTAGTGCGGAGAAGGCTTTGCAATGCTTGTTATTAATTTCACCGCAGCCAGTCAAGAGTAAAATATTAAAGGCGCGCACCGAGTCGCCGTTATTTGTCCTAAAATCATTTGTCCTAAAACTGAATTCGTCATTCGTCCTAAAGTCAAAGGTCCTAAAAAAATTGTCCTATATTTTTCATTTCATTTGTCCTAAATTTCAAGTGTCCTAAAAATAAGTGTCCTAAAAATTTGAAAATCTTAAAAGGGTTTATTGCTGGAAAAATGCAATCTATGCTCGGCTAAGAAAGGCAATGGAGAGATAAATTGGATTGTTCGTTAACAGGAAGAAAATGCCAATAAATTTCTGATTCATAAAAATGAAAAAAAAATATTAGAATCAATAAAACTTGAATAAAATTAAAATCCTTTGGATTTAAAATTATTGTTTCTATTCGACCCGTTCTTAGCATTCTCACACACCGCGCCCAAAGTTGATGATAGAGATCTGAGAGTTTCACAACTTAATCTCCATTACTTGAAGGGAACATCCCTAAATTTTTATCAAAATTTTTTCAAAATGGCGGATTTTACGGGACATTTTGAAAAAATCACTTGACTTCGGCAAGAGACCGACCCAATAGCCTAATAAGCTCACGGGTGCCATAAGCAAAAAAAAAAAAAAAAAAAAAAAAACATTTTGAAAAAATCAAAAACTTCAATTATCTCGGCTCTTGTTGGTCGGAGAACAAAAATCCGGGTATGGTTGAACTCGTCTCATTAAATTCTACAACTTTGCTGTCGATCAAAAAATCATAGGTCAAAGGTCAAGGTCACTTCCGATGACCTTGTGTCATTCAAACTGGAATTTGAGCATCAAATGCAAACATTTTTGAAATTCTGAGATAGCCATTCGATTCCTCGTAAAATTTTACATAAAATATGTGAAAATGGCGAAGTGGTTTTTTCTCTTTAAATTTATATTAAAATAAAAAGATTAAAAAACGTGGTTTTTTGGTGCTCGGATCAGCGATTTTTAAGAAAAACGTAAATAACTCGTTTTCTGTGCGTCTGAGGCAAAAAATGATAATAATCAAAATTGATCCCCATTAAAAGTTCTATCTAAATATGTAAAGGTCATTGACCTTTTTAAAACTTGGGTCAAAGGTCACCTTGACCCTTGACCTTTAGTGAAAATACCCTAATGTGTGATACATGGTTGGAAAGGCTTGTCACTAGGATAACAATGGTCACCATATTTTTGTCTCTGGCTTCATTTTCCACCTAGTTATGATGGTTTAATTATGAAAAAAGCGCATTTTCTTTCATTATAAATTAAATAATCAGCTTAATGTGGAAAATGAAGCCAGAGACAAAAATATGGTGACCATTGTTATCCTAGTGATAAGACCTTTCCAACCATGTATCACACATTAGGGTATTTTCACTAAAGGTCAAGGGTCAAGGTGACCTTTGACCCAAGTTTTAAAAAGGTCAATGGCCTTTACATATTTAGATAGAACTTTTAATGGGGATCAATTTTGATTATTATCATTTTTTGCCTCAGACGCACAGAAAACGAGTTATTTACGTTTTTCTTAAAAATCGCTGATCCGAGCACCAAAAAACCACGTTTTTTAATCTTTTTATTTTAATATAAATTTAAAGAGAAAAAACCACTTCGCCATTTTCACATATTTTATGTAAAATTTCACGAGGAATCGAATGGCTATCTCAGAATTTCAAAAATGTTTGCATTTGATGCTCAAATTCCAGTTTGAATGACACAAGGTCATCGGAAGTGACCTTGACCTTTGACCTATGATTTTTTGATCAACAGCAAAGTTGTAGAATTTAATGAGACGAGTTCAACCATACCCGAATTTTTGTTCTCCGACCAACAAGAGCCGAGATAATTGAAGTGTTTGATTTTTTCAAAATGTCCCGTAAAATCCGCCATTTTGAAAAAATTTTGATAAAAATTTAGGGATGTTCCCTTCAAGTAATGGAGATTAAGTTGTGAAACTCTCAGATCTCTATCATCAACTTAGGGCGCGGTGTGTGAGAATGCTAAGAACGGGTCATATAACGATTGAAATATAGTCCAAATAAAATGTGATCTTAATTTTTATTTTTCAATATTAAAAAACTTTCATTTTCTACTAAAAATTTTTTTTTGCTGAATATGAGAAATATTTTAAAAGTTGATTACTTTCAACTTTCAACGCTCTTTATTTATCTGGCTACATTGAAATCTTATATTAAAAGGAATTCCGAAAATAATGTGTGGTCGTGTTCACTGACAATAAGTCACGTGCAGCGCCAATAGTTCCAGGTGCCATCTTACAAGATTTAGGACAAATTAATTTTCGGACAAATGCATTTAGGAGAAATGAAAAACAATTTTAGGACAAAAATTTTAGGATGAAAATTTTTAGGACAAATGAGTTTTTGAACATTTAGGACAACTGAAATTATGAGCAATGCGGGTCTCCCCGCGCACCGCAAAGGCAATATATCCTCGAGGTGTTTCCTTTGTTGCAAAACCAGCTCCTTTGAAAATTCACACGCAAAACTACTGCCATTTATTGCAAATGAGAGAAGGAATATAGTCAAATTTGCGAGATAAATTCTACTTTTCAATCGCGAGAGACGGATCGATCTGCGTGCCGAAATATAAAATGAGCAGCGAAGGAAATAATCGCCTTAACAAAAGGGTCGTGCGTGTCTTGCGATTGAATATTGCACTCCTATCTATTAAGGCGCTCGGGCGGCTGGAAATAATTCGCTCAACAAACTGAAGGAGAGACTCGCAGACGTGCGTTCTCGCAATTGATTTTGCCCCAATAAATTGCGAAGAGTCTTGAGAGGTTGAGCCATTTGCAGAATTCATTGAGCCTAATAAATTTGCCAATTTTCGAAAAAATTTTGCATCACGGTCTCTAAGAAATTTATAAACTAGGGAAAGGTTTTTGTAGACGTTACATTCGTCGTTAATCAAAAATTAAAAAGGGTCGAAAATAATTATCCTCTTATCTGGTTGAGCATGTTTGAGAGTGTTTTCTTTGACGAAAATAAATTTCACAGGAGAATTTATCAGCAGAATTACTCTATTTAATTTCACGGCAAAACGTTTCACTCATTTTTGCGTTGCTGGCCAATCTATTAAAGTCGTATTTGCGCGCTCGCTGGCAAAACAGAAGAATGGAAGCGGCAAACTTTGTAATCTTCGCACCATTCGTTCAACTTGCTTGAGCGCCTTTTGCAATTGGCCCATTTCCATTCCAGCCAGACGCGATTCGCACACTTTGCTGCTCATTGCGAAATAAAACCCTTTAAAAGAGCTTTCACGAGGGAAAATTTATTCCCAACTCAAACAAAACGCCTGTGAAAATCTCTTCAATGCAACCGCTTGCGTTTACGTAAAGTACTTGAACAGTGAATAGGATTTTTATATAGATAAAAAAGAATAAAACTTCACTTTTAATGCGAATTTTGCTTACTCGTTGGTCGTAAAATTCAAGAAAACGACAAGCTCCTCGTCTTTACGCCAAACGGTGGCCAAGATATTTCCAGGAAGCTTTTGCCGGCCAAAATAATTCTCTCAAAGAGCTGCAGGCTAGATATTCTCATGAATATCAATGTGAAAGAAAAATCTTGAATTTTCACTTAAACGTTTTCCTTGCTCAGAGCTTGATGATATTTCCTTAGGCAATTTAGGTGCGCACTAAAATTGTAGTTTTATCCATTTATCATAAATTTTGCATTTTTCACGATCACGAGTTTATTTGAATTGAATCCTCATTTATTCGAAAGAAGTCTTGTTGTGAAAATATTTGGCAAAGTTGAGAAAATGCGGATATATTTCAGATTGTTTTTATGTGTTTCTACATTGTGTAACTCATTTTAAATTAAATTTAAATTTATTTTATTTTAAAATACTAGCCGAGAAGAATAATAATCAAGTGGTCTAATATATTCTATAAAATAAGCTAGAAACTATGCGTTATTAACGTTGACCATTAAAATGACATGATTGTTCAAAATCTGCTTTGATGATAGAGGTTTTTTTTAAATACAGAGCAAGCAGATTTGTATTAAATTCACAATTTTGCTGAATTTGTTAGTGCGATTCTTTCTGTTCTCACACCCCATGCCCAAATTTGAAGTTAGCCGATTGAGATTTTCACAGCATAACAACCATGACTTAAAAGCAACACCCCTAAATTTTTTTGAAAAAATTTCCAAAATTGCGGGTTTTATGGGACATTTTGAAAAAATTAAAAAACCTAATTTTCTCGCGTTCTATTGATCGTAGAACAAAAATCCGGGTATGGTTGAATTTGTCTTGACGATTTCTACAAGTTTGCTGTTGAGTAAAAAGTTGTAGGTCAAAGTTCAAGGTCAATTTTCATGACCTCAAATTTTCAAATTCAAATTTGAAAATGGGCCGCACGTTTTAAAAAAATTTTGAGATTGCCATTCGATTCCTCATGAAATTTTACATAAAATATGTCAAAACTGGAGTGACGTTTTTCTTTGTTAAATTTAAAAATAAAAAAGAATATTAAAAAACGTGGTTTTTAGTGCCTCCGCAGGCAGGGTCAACATTATGATCGCTTTTAACGTCGTCCCTGATCATTTTAGGTAAAAAGTGATAATCACAAAAGTTAATGCCCACGTCAAGCCAAATCGAATGGTGTATATATTGATGGCATTTGGTGACCTTCAGGTCAAAGGTCACCGAAGTCGGTGACCTGAGGTCACCTGATCTGGATGTGTGATATGTACTTAAAAAGGTCTCGTTGAGAGGATAATTTTGGTCACCAATTTTTGGTCTGTACCTCAACCACAAACCGATTAATTGTGTTTTTCATTAATTCAATGCACAATTTTCAACACAATTAATTTTAAAATTATAATTAATCGGCTATTATTAATTAACTAATGAATCATACCTGTGTTGGTTCCGCCAGTGAAAATCCACGCTCCAGTTGTTTTGGCCGCCTTGAGCAGCCCCTTGCGCAACACCTTCTTCAACTTGGCCTGCAGCTCAAAGTTGGCCTTACCACCCTGGATGGTGAGCAGCAGCTTGGGCAGCTCGAGGCCCCACTCCCTGGTGAACAGCTGAAGAATGAGGTCTGGTCTTGTGTCATACGCCAGCCGAACGTACTGAAAAAGATTGCAAGTGTTTTATTTACAACTCGTGCCTCCCACGTCTGCAAATCGTAAAAATTATATATCCCCAGAATGCTTTGAGATAAGTAAGGGAGTCCACAGGTGGTTCTGTGATTCATCTCGACAAAGCAGCAAGTGAGAGTCTGGCAGAGCAGCGCGAGTTACTCTATTTCAATTTGCATATGATGCGTCTGGAATGTTTGCGTGTTTGATGCTAGTTTGAAGTATGCTAGTTCAGCCTAAACCTGATGCTAGTTCTGCAAGTTGAGAGGCCATAGACTACTCTTAACTGTAGGCTTTATTGTTTATTGTAAGCGATTGTAAGGTAAATTTTGTTAACCAGTAAATTCATTCAGAGGCACAAATATACTCATTAATTGGATTAGTAAATAAAATGGGAAAATATTTGAAAAATATTCAATCCTGCTCTATTAATTTGATTCTATTTTAGCCATCAATATCCATGATTATCTATTGTGCAGTTTTGACAATTTCTCGAGCCCTACAAAGCCTACCGTAAATTTTTCTTTTTTTAATAGTGTGGGTTTATCGCGGCGGCTGAGTCTCTTTTGATATCGGGCGTTTTTGCAGAAATCTGCTAGTTGTCATCTTTTTTTCCAATTTAGAATTTTTTTGTATTGACCGAGAAGAATAAATAATAATAATAATAAAATATTCTTGTCTTAACGGAACAATAATAAAATTGAATTAAATATTTATTTAGATTTTTTTTTTTACTTTTTTTGACTAGGCAAAGCAAACAGAGAAATTACACAGGTATAACCAGTTAATTACTGTAACACATTCCTAGGTCTAGTTTGGCAACAAGTTTAAAAAGAATGCGCCAATATCCAATTAGTTCTTTTAAATATAATGGAACTTACTATAAAATGAATACAAACCGAGTCGCACAACTTTTTATTAAGTTGCGAAAAGGCATTCCATGATTAAAGGAGAAGCTGGAGTGAAAACATATCACAAAAGAAAACTTTTGCTTTGCGTCGCGATAAATAAATGTAGATGATCATTTCTGCTGCCGGCGACGACAGGAAAAAAGGAGCTGGAGGGACGCATAGGGCTAAGTTTTAATTGGAATTCCAAACACAAGGCGAAGAGAGGAATACTTCAAAGTGAGCGCTGCTGAGGTATATGGATTTTCAATTTTTCACTCGCCAAACTAGCTTTCCCGAGGGAGGTGACGCGTTTCAGGGAAATGAAAGTGGCTGGTGGAAAAGGTGACTGCGGTGGAAATACGAGAGGTTAAAATATTCATTTTTAATGCGCGGACGACGCGAAATGAGAGAAAATGAAAGAGCGTCGACCGAAAGTGTTCGAATGAGATTTTAAATGGAACGCACGCATGTTTGTTTTGTGCAAACAAAAACTAATAACAAAACCTTGATAAAACTTTTGTTTTTAGAAAAGTTCTTTCCCCAAAATTTTTTATAGATATTCATGTAAAAAACATAAATGAGCAAGTTCAAAAATTTTTGATAAAATTTAATAAGCAAAAAAAAAAAACTAAGCTTTCATACTATCCTTTTTTTGTCAATATAAATTTCACTTTTTTCAGTACGTCTTCATCACAATTACAACACACAATTACATAAAGTGTTGTAATTGTGATGAAGAGTTACTGAAAAAAATTGAAATTATATGTGATGGAAAAACAGTTATATGACATGAGCGAACTCTTCGCTCCAAGAAATTGATACTATTCCCTTATTGACATGTTTTGCAAAAGCTGGATACTTTGTGCACGTTAGCTTACATCAAAATAGACTTGAATTTGAAATTTGAATTAATAAAATTAAAAATTTTTGCAACATTTTTATTAATTATTCACATGGATAGAAATTCTTACTTGGAATGTATTTAAAAAAACTTTGCAAAAAAAATTTTTAAAGCGTTCATTCAAGCTTTTTTGCTCATTAACAAACGATCAAAGTTTGGGGAAATGTTTTTGCTATTTTAATTACCTGTGCTTTGCTGGGGTGCGGTCCTCCCTGGAACTCGATGGTGCCATACGCGTCACATGGCTTGGCTTGCGTGTGCCTGGTGGGCAACCACACGAGCTCTTCGCCAGGTTTCGGTGGCGGAGTTGTTTTGCTCTTGTCACTGGGCTCGGGCGCCTTGTTGCTCGTAAGGTGAGACGTGAGAGACAAGCCGCAGCAGCACCTGCCAACATTAATTATTCACCCACGTTAGTGCGACGCTTCTTATACAACACTTTTTTATCTCTGTGGAGGGGATTAAACTCTGCGTTTCTCATTTCACGGCCCAGGAAATTCATTAATCATAAACTGCATGAAAGAAAATGAAATTTGGGGATGATAAAATTTTTTAGTGGGAAACGTTCTCGTTCTTACATTTATTGTCAATATCGAATCTCATTTTTAATTGAATAAATCATCATTTCTACTAAATTGTGCCTTTGGATAAATATATATTCTGACAAATAAAATTGCTGTTCAAACAAATGAAGCCGACTAATCTGTGTTTATATGACTGTTTGCGAGCAAACTCCTGAGTTTATGATCCCAAATTTGTTACTGCTCTGCCTTTGACAATGTCAAGGATCTTGTGAAGGACGTGAAAAATTTTGTCCTAGAGCACCAATTCCATGACCTAAACAAATTTTTTACCGTTTAAATGAATCTTAACTTGACCACCGCCGAGAAAGCCCATGAATTATGGCTGCAGCCCGCAGATGAAACATGTAGAGCAGGATTGTTTTTCTTAAACAATAAAATCATAAATCCCCTCGAGAAAAAGCCGACTTTAAATTCAAATCACCACGAATCTGATGTTATTTTAAAAAGTGTTAATTTGCAAACGACAAAAAAAAATGCTACAAACAAAATAAAGAAAATTTTGAATTGAATTGAAATTGAGATTATTATTTTTATTTATTCTCCTCGGTCGATTTTTTGACAAGCGAAACAAATGTGAAGTTATCTGATCAAATTCAATTCAGTGCCCAGAAATCAACGTCAGAGCATTAACGAATTCATTAGAAAGTTTTTGCAGCAGGTGTGCGCCCTTGCCCGCTCAGCGCAGGTCACGCTGCTGCGGCTGGGCATGGAGTTCAATATTCATTAGCCTGTTCTGTTATTCTGAAAGCAGCCGTAATTACGGATTCAATTGTATATATCCGAGTGGGTTTTAATTAAAACCGTTCCACCCTCCGGCTGCTGCAGAGGGGCCTCATTAAAAAGTTGAAGGGGGGCATTTGCTAATTTGGAGCCAAAGCAGATGCCCGATTTTCAGACAGGCTGGTGTTAAACGGATTAAATGCGCCGCGGGTGGCCGACTCTGGATGATGATGTTGCGCGAATAAATATTTGCAAACTTTCTGCAGAAACACGCGTTCGCTAGGTCTGGCGGGCAAAAGATTAGCACCACCGAGAGAGAACGCAGCTGTTCAGAACAATAAAGAAGTGCCTGGCTAAACAAACCAGCAGCTCATGACTGTGTGCATTTTTAGATTAACCTACTGCGCGTGAATAATCTTGTCGGACACTTTTTGAAATTGAAAAAATATGTTTAGCACTTTATGCGTACAAAATTTTTAGCAAGATCTAAGTTACTTTCAAGGCGATTGACTAAAACGGCCTGTTTGTTTGATTTAAATAATGAAAATAACAATTACTTCACTAATAAACTTATGGAACTTTACTTTAAAACTGAAGACCATGTATGGTTGAAAATAAAAAGTGATTTTAATTCATGATACCTAGAGCCAAAAAAAATTTTCTCTTTTATTTCAGCATTAATTCAGGCAGAGAAAATTATTAAAATAAAAATGACAGATTTTGAAAAGCTAAAAAAACTTCAAAATATCCTAACCTGGCCAAACGCTTGATTCTTGATTATGTAACACACTCGTACTAATAAAAGAATATCTTTTCTCCTTCTTTGCTACTCAACACCAGAGACATAAAAACGCACTCGCACATATTCGGCAGCACAAAGAGAGAAAAGTAAAAAGCACTCGATCAATCATTTTTCGCAAGACTGCTGACGGTTTGCCGCCATTGTCGCGCGCTGCCGAGTTCCAAGTTATTATAACTCTGAAAGCACGCGGATCAGAGAGCGGCAGGATTGTTGCGAAAACAATTTTACGCGAGTTTGCCTCCATCAAACAGAGAGAAGAGGACAAATCGATAACCCAATCCCGTTGCAAAGTGACTCTGTCGGTGAACTCCGTCTCATCTGCACCTCAGAGGACAAACGTGTATTATATTTAATTGAACTGAATATTTGCAAATACTGCTTCTTTTTCAATGCAGAACCCTCTAACTTGTATTTCTCGTCTGTATAATCAATTGCCAGTGGAGTATCATGCGAGTTCAGCCAAAGTACAGTAGATTTGTCTCTTTGCTTCAAAAAAATAGCTGGCGCATTTACTGCCGCGGCCGAGTCTGTTTTGACATTTTAGCATAGAAATCTGCTAGTTTTCTTCTCATTTTCAAATTCAAAATTTTTTGTTATCCACACCAAGAAAAATTAATAAATAATAAATTTTATTCAGAACAGGAATCTATTGATAATCTGACAAACTTGTAAAATTCATAATACGTTTGTATTTCTTTAACTTCTATTTCAATTTTCCTCAAATCAATTGTAAATTGGTGAAATTACGTCCGAGTGCACGCCATAAAACAATAAAAGATTTGCATTAATGATAATACATAATTATTTTACGAGTTAATAGGAGTGTTTTCTTAAAAAGAGAGTTTATCAACCGCAAATTTTAATGAATAAAAAGACTCCTTTTGAAATTCAATTCAATTCGTTAATTCTCTCACAAAAGGTCAGACAGGTTATTAAGAAACTGAAAAGAAAATGTAAATTGAAATTTATGAATATGTGGAATCAAGACTTGCGATCAAATTAGCTACTTGAGAACAAAATGCCAAGGGGATTAAGGGATTAACGCTTGACACAATGCAAAAGTGAGCATTGAAGCTCATTTCCAGCAATCGGGCGTGCACAAGAAAAGTGCATTTTGCAAAACGGAGCTGCGCATGTAATGTGATTATCCAGTAGCTTAGGTTGAGCGAGCCGCCGCCGTTCATAAATGCAAGAATTCCAATTTCCAATTCCTCCGCCCAGTGCATCACTCGCGGGCAGGGTGTTCAGCACACGGGGCCGGCGGGCTAAATTGATTTTCCAATAAGCGGCGTGGAGGGTGTTTTCCAGTCAGTCAGCCAGTGGGGCGGCGGATGACAAAGTCGACTGTTTTATTGCTTTGCAGATGCTGACGCTTAATAAATCATCTCGTTTCTGCCACTGCGAGCACAGCGCTGGCAGCTTGAGATGTGTTTGTTTTCCGCGTGCGTGGAAAAAATGGTAAATGATGATCTTATTGTTGTTGTACGCCTGCATTATGACTTGAATGCGATTGCTTGTGCCACGCGTTGATCGATTGCCTCCCTCGTTGTCCCCCGGAATGAGGTTTTTTCAAATTGAACGAAATTAAAAAAATAATTAAATCAAAAAATTTAACTGAATTTGATAAAAAAAGTGATTTATTTTCAATTAAATTCAATAATTGTGATGAAATTTATAATGAAATTGGTACTCTAAGAGCCAATTACGGTATTGCATTTTTTGAAAGTTGCGTTGTTATTTAAAAGCCCTATTTAATGAGTTAAATAATACAAAATTATCCAATTTTTATTACCAAATTGTGTATTTTTTTCTCATGAATACATACTTGAGCGGTGGAATTTTAAAAGAAAACGTGATTTTGCCGTATATCATTTTTTTTTATATAATAAAAAAAATACCTAAATTTCATTAAAGATATGAAATATTATATTAAATAATTTCCCCAAGAATTGTATATTTTTTACTAACAATAAGAATTTTTTTTTTAAGTTCAATTGACATGTGAATAAATTGAAGTAAATTTAACCTAATTCTCATCACTCACTTTTTCGGACAGAAATTTTGTCAAAAGTTTCCTCAATACGATGACATAGACGGATTAGTTTTACCGCGTGCAAAAGTTTGAAGCTTTTAAGCTACAGGAAGCGTTTTTTAAATCAGCCGAGGAAAACTAAACGCTCTATTTCGAGCTCGCTCGGCTTTGCCCAGCTGGAACATAATTTTTGTCACAGCCGCGGCGGCAATTCATTTTTTCCAGGCCATTTACCACCGACGGCTCGCAAATCCCCGAGGACGGTGCGGAAATAACCCCACGGCACTGTGGCAGGTATCTCGTTTTTTGCGCACATAGCACTCTCACAGACATATACATGCATTACTGAGAGAGATTCTTATTGCCTATGCTGGCTCGCCCAGGTGCATGCATAAATGTATGTGCGCGAGTAAATGCGTGAAAGAACTCTTTTTCCGCATCACCCCCACACACCACCTGAGAGATGGATACTGAGGGTGTGAGAGAATCGCGCGCCGTCTCGAGTACATAAACATCAGCAGGTGCGGACAGAAAGTGTATGCAAATGTGGTGCTCTCTGTTTGTACACCTTCCTCGACAAACACACACGCTGCTTGCTTTTGCTCTGGCAGCTTTGAATTTTTACATCGATTACCAACAGCACCTTGACGCTCGAGATGCTGCTCGGAGATGCTTCGAAACGATGAAATTTGAGCCGTTCCCTTACAAGCGAAGAATAATCTCAAGATGAGGTGGTTTTATTTTTTCTCTCTTAACAAATAACCATGTTTATATAATTATATAAGAAAATATTGTATCAAGCTTGATTTAAAAAATAAAAAGGAAAAATAACCCCAAAGACCGGTTTCAATTTTAATCTTGAGGAAATAATAGTCTGATGACTAAAAATCTTATTATCATTATTATTGGCATTTACTTAATCAAATCAAACTATAATGATCATAATTATATCGAGTGAAATTAATAAAACGCCAGCCCAAATTAAGCCGTAAAATAAATTTCAAGTTGAAAGCTGACACTCGAAGTGAATTTCATGAAAAATTGAAGCCGAAATTTAAAGTAGCAGCAGTCTCCTGGGATCAGTTTTTTGCAATGTGGAAGTGTAGTTTCAATTTTCCATATATTTCAAGCTCCATTTAATAAATATAAATTGAAAGTGGCAGCCGAGGCTCTTTTGATTTCAGGCGTTTTAGCAGCAATCTACTAGTTGCAATCTCTTTTCTTTTACCAATTTTCGCAACGACCGAGAAGAATAAATTTAATAATAAGTGGATCACTGTGTAAAAAATTATACAGTGTAGAAGCCTGTTGACACAAGTAAAAAATTTAGATCATTTAACGTAAGAATTGTATGCATTCATGGAAATGAAGATTCGGGCTTTTCCTCGTTGCAAAACATTGTTTTTATTAAAAAAACAAACGGCTCTACCAGTTTCGGTCACGGTCTGCGACCCTATTTCATGAGCAAACGCGCTGCTCGCTGACTAATACAAGAATATGCATTCATATTCCTCTAATCGCCATTTTTATCATAACGAAAATCTCTCATTACTCAAAATTCCAGCTAAAAAAACTCTCAACATAATTAAATTTATTATTTTCATTTAGATATTTGGTATTTGGATACTCTAGTTCTTAAGCAAACGGTTCGGGTTAATTAATTTGACACTCTTGAAGAATTGCTTAGATCAACCAATTAAGATTAAGTAGCTAAAACTCGCCACATGCACGTAAAATAAATTCTTACAACACGCCGCCAACCGTAATCGTAAAATCTTGAGTGCGAGCAACGAACTCATAACATGAATGTTCGCCGTGGTAACATAAAAAAACACGAGGGTAATGGCGTGGGAGGCAAAGTGCTCTCGGTGCTCGTTGTTACTAGGCTAATTGATATAATCGGCGAGCCAATGCAAAAAACGAGGACGACGATTTCTAAGCCAGTGGGGCGAAGAGTAATCAAGTGGGAGAGCAGCAGCGTGCAGGGCGGGTAGTTAAATTTCGCATCGGGCTGATTGAAATTGGAGGCGGAGGTGCGGAGCGAGATAGAGAGAGGGCTTTTTGAAAGGAGGAAAAATGCTGCGTCTCTGCGAAATTGCTCTCCAGCATTATTAACGCAGTTATTGCTCCATGACGAATTTGCTTTGTCGCCCTCTCGCCCCCAATATTGAGCATCCAGCCAGAGAGGACTGCGAAAATATCTGAGATATTATAGTCCGTTATAGTCACCATGTTTCTTCGCCCAATTCGATTAAAAGTCTTTTGCAACCCACCAAAATTTAAAATATTGACAACTCATTGCTCTGATAATTTTGAAAACAAGTCCCAGGTTTTGGAAAATTAAGAAAATTTTGAGAAAGCGGTTCAAGTTATCTCAAATCTTATTCAAATTTATATAAATAAATTCATAAAAATAAGGTGGTTAAGAATTAATTTTAAATATAAATTATTTTTTGCTTTACAACGAGCTTCATTTTGGGCGTCAAAGTTAAGTGCTAATCAGGCGGAACATAATGTGATTTTGCAAACGTGTTCCTTCCACCTCAGTGAGGGTCCTAACCAATTTAGCAAATAAATAGGGCTACCGTCGGTGCTAATCACTTGCCAGCCGAGCAAACAGAAGCCAAAGTGTTGCGTGCTTGTTATTGTTGCTACTACAGTGGTAGGCCAGTTTAACTAAACACGTAGGAGAGTGTGCAGAGCACGTTGAACTCGTAAATAAATGAAGTACATAACAGGGGTTTGTTTGTCCAACCTTACAAGGTCGGCGGTAGAGTGCTTTTAAATTATGAATAAACATCACTTTTTCCTTTTCAATTGAAAATCATTGGAAATATCATATTTTTGAAAAATATTTATTCCTTTAATATTTTGAGTTTGCATTCTGAATGCTGAAGATAGCCCGACCAAAGAAAGAAACAAAAAGTCAGAAAGGCATTTAAACCCTCTCCCAATAGCCCTTGGTCAAACAGGGCTATTGTTTACCCCGTTCCATGTTCCATTCTGCGTGCTCCCTTCGCAAATAATAATCGGTGCGAAGAGAAAGCAAATCCTAACTGCTTTTGGGGGTTGGCTCGTTTGCTCTTGGCCGGCAACGTTTTCCTCCTCCACTAGCACCGCATTTTTGCTTTTTGGCCTCATACTCGTGAGAGCTGTAGCGTGAAATCGGTCCCGCTCTCTAGACACGACTAAAGCCGAAACTCATTCAGCACGTGTGCTCTGGGGTGGATGATTGGAAAGACCGTCAAAACTTTGTTCAAGAAGGGCAAAAGTCCGGATTAAACGCTCCGAACGGCTAGTCCATGAATATGCAAAATTAAGTGAGTTGAGTCCACTGTTTTAGATGGCATATTTATGCGGCTGATTTGCATTTTTACTACACGCACGCACATTTAAAAATCAAATGAAGTGCTAAATTTTGAATAAAAATGTTAAAGTTTTTCACGTGAAAATTTAAGGCTAGACTTATTTAAAAAAACTGAATTAAAAATCTGAATTTAAATTTGCAATACTTGTTTTGCTCTACATGTTTCTCCTTCAGGAGAGGAAGAATTAAGCCACGGACGGACATAGCTTTTTTCCGGCCGGAAAACTGTATTTACTCGTAAGAGCGTGCATAAAGAAAAAGTAGGGAAATGCACGTGTGCCTGTGCACGACATAATAACATAAAAGCGACAGGCAAAAGCACTTTTCCGCTGTTTTGCTCGCGGCTTTGACAGTCGGTTTTTATATTAATTTGCAGCGTCCTCTTTCTTGTTATGACGTCGAAAAACGTTCATTAAAGAAACTCTGAGCCGAAAAAGATTAAATATTTTGGAGGAAGACGCTTTTGTTTCTCCACCCGTTTAAAAAATATTGATAAACTGATAATTCTTGTGCGTGAAAATATTACAGAAAAAAACACAGTTAGCAGTGGTGAAAATATAAAGTTTCAGCAGTGCGAGTAGGGATTATTTAATCCCTACTAGTGCCTTCACACTTAGGCATTGAAGAATGCGAAAAGTACAAAAATTCTATTGTTTCAATGTCACATTTAAAAATATATATCAGATGAATAAATAAATAAATAGAAAGAAATAAAAATATTTTTTTTTTGAAATAAAAAATATATCATTATTTTTTTTTTTGAACTTCAGAAATTCAGGTTTGTCCAATTATCAAAATCTGCTTCATATTCACTTATACCTTGAATAAGTTGAATAATAAGTACATATTGCTACATTGCTTATCCCACCTCAACATTTGATCCAGAAGAAGCTACTCCTTTGGGGCCCACTAGACCAACACTGACTCTAGCCTTTGAAATTCCCAATGTACATAGACGTGTAAAATGTATTTTTGCAATAAAGAATCTTCTGACAAAAAATTTCATCAATGTAATATATCTTATTGTTCGTGTAGTAGTTTTCTGATAAAAAATGTTTATAGTAAAAAATATTCTGACATTTCAAGAAAATTTTGCATGTTCTGACAAAACGTGGCGACCCAACAATGGTACCATGCCAATTTCTCAGTGTTTTTTTTCTTCTTTTAAATGAAAGAGATTTGAATCTTTCCCTTTTAATTTCTGTATAATATGCCAAGAATATGTAATGTGTTTCAATACACCCCTTTTAGGTGTATTTATTCATAAAGAAGATGAAAAGTGCCCCTCAAAGCGGATAGTGTTATATCCTCGGTGTAACGAAAATCCTGTTATACACCGTCGGAATCCTCTTTACCAGCTTTCCTGCACACTGGCCGACCCCGTTTTCGGTTCAGTCAGGTCACCCGCGACCGGGACACGGCTTGCAATCCTGCCGCACGTCTGCGACTGCTGCCAAAAATCGATCGTCCGCACTCGAGCGGTCGTGTGCGTGCGCCCAAGCTGCAGCCGAAAATTGGCGTCGACGCTTCCACGCACCCGCTGATAGAAGTTTAAATTCCCAAAGCAATTGATTTCGTTGTGCTAAGTTACGAAATCCGCTTGGACTCGCCAGTTGGTCTCACAATCAGATCTGTCCATATCAAACCGCAGCATCGGCAATTCGGTGTTGTTTTCCCATTAAATATGGCACCTCCCTACATTTTATCGCATTATCTCTTTTTATTTTCACCTGGCATTTTTGTTACATAGAGAACATTTCATTTAATTCTATTAAATCAATGTGTTGGCTTGGCACCATCACTCTAAACGTCAAAATGAAGATATTATCAGCAGCACATTCAAAATAAACGGAACGTGGGGCGAATGAAACGATTTTTAGTCTCGCCAGTGCAGTTTCTTGGGCGTCTGTTGCGTCGGCCCCTCCTGCCTCTCCATTGTTGCCTCAAAATAAACTCATTAATATGCAAATTTGGGTTACATTCACGCCAAGATGAAGAGCCTCCGTGTTGGGATGAGAGAAAATTTTCATCGCTGAGCGCTAAGCAAATAATTTCTCCGCGTATTTACTTTTACGCTCGACTCGACACTGGAATCGTTCAATCATGCGAAATTGCTTGTTTTGCATTTTGATTAGAAAATGCTTGTGTACCGCTGATCGTTACATTAAAAACTTCAATTTTTTTTAAATACTCTTAGTTTCAGTTTGGTTTCGACAACCAACAGCAGACAGCAGTTTTTTCATTATCTCTTTGCAACGAGGAACGCGGTTTCAATTTTTTTATGAAATTCAAAGGAGCTGAATTGAAGATGCCAAATTTTTTTGCACCCTTTTGGACATGTCTAACCACTCACGAGCGGACGCAATTTGCAGGGAGAAAATATTGCTAGTCATAAACAATATATCGAGGCATGACGCAACTTTATTATCAGCGAGCCAGCAGGCAATGTCCCGACGTCCAAAGCCATTATTACTGCGGAATTAATAGTGCAGGGAAGTTAGTTTAATTAAATCTCCGTGGAGGACGCACGCAAGCGAGAACCATTTACTCACTATGCCGGACAAAATCCACCTGCCAGGCTTAATGCCAACAGGACCTTGATTATTATTAATGCTTCATTATTCGCAGAGATGAAATGCCGTTGGTCAGCCTCGCTGTTAGAGTCCCTTTGCCGGCTTACTATTATAGTGGACACTACTTTGATCCATCAAACCAGCTGACCAAGGTTCTCACAGGATGACCACCGGCGTTGCAATTACATGTTTTTACATTGAATTGCTTCGCTCGAGGGTCAACTTCAATTAAATAGATGGTTGACGAGCCATTCTGGCAAACAAGAGGTTCGAAATTGAACGCTCTGTTTGGGTTAGTATTGAGAATTTGGGTTTGGGTCAACAGAATCAGAGGGCTGAGCTGTTTGTCAAATAGTCTGTCGTATATTTCATCAAATTCAGTCAAGTAGAAATGAATCTTTTTTTTAGGAAAATCTATATTTTTTTGAAATTTCAATTGTAGGTAAATAATTTATTTTGAACTACATACGCTTCATACTTTTTATATCATAGAAATAGTTAATTTTCCAAAAGCAAAAAATTAAAATTAGATACAACCAGATCCTATGTTCAATTCTCATAAAAATTAAATGTATTTGTAGAATAAAAAATCATGCCCTTGGCCAACCAAGCTCAGATATACTGATTTAATTTTTTTTTTTAAGATGTGACTCTGGAATTTTTCGCTCTAAATAATTAGTATAATTTCTCTTTTTTTGACGACTTGTTTTGCAAAAGCCATCCGCGGCTGCAGCAGCCGCACGCGAAAACAATTTTTGGACGTGAAGCTTACTCATACCGCGTCGTCAAACCCTGGAATGACTGGCCACCTGCAGTGAAGGGCAGTTTCCATCTCTCTGCAAGGCGTACTTGGGGCAAAATTTTAATGTGTAGTAATATCACCCCCCCCCCCATTTTTTGGTGGCTCTAGCGGCCGGTACGCTCTCTTTCGAAGGAGAGTGTGCTGAGCTTAAGCAAGTTGTTTGCTAGCGAAAAGCCATTTCTCCATTCATCCCCAATTAACAGTTCTTTCAAATGTACTTTGTAATGTACTTTGTAATGTACTTTGTATTTTTTTTTTTTTGCTGTGTATTCATGACTAATGACTATATTGAATGGTGAATAAAAAAATGAATAAATTTTTTTAAAACAAAGAACAATGATGTCACAGTGTATGCATTTGGTGACATTTTCGAAAGCAAAATTTTGTGGACGTGCACGTATTTGTTTCTGTTTGAGCTTTTGGACACGTGCAAATTCAAAAGTTGTGCAACTCGCAAACACGCGGCTTATTTACGCACGTATTCTGGGGAGGCATGTAAAATAATTTTACGACTCGGCGCGTTTTACGAGAACCGTACTGAGGGTGCACACAGCACGCCGCGTTTGATGGTGAAATTTCACATCCATCCGGCCGGGTCTAAACAACTTATGAAAAGTTGGCCGCACAACCTCCACTCTGGCAAAGTTTATGGAAATTGTAGCGAATGCAGAGTCTAGACAGAGGTGAATTAAACAAAACCATACAAAGCCATAATTAACGACATTATTTAAGTTTGTAATTTCAATTTAAAAACCTCACTTCTTTATACACAAAGATAGCAATAAAGAAGAAAAATCAAATAAAATCCTTGAGAGAATAATAATTATTAAATTAAAGAAAAATAATGGCACGTCAACGGCACTGCACCTTGTGCGTTATTTATTATTTTGTTGTGCGAGCTAAATCACCCACCCCATCAGAGGAAGGGTCGCCATTGCAGCGATAGAGCGTCCGAGAGTTATTGTGCTCGCGTCCTTTAAAAGCGTTGCCTCCATCTGTCTGCCGCTTCCGTACGATAACGAGGTCACAGCTGGGCACTGTGTTCCGCTAGGTTGCTTTTATTTTTCGGAGTGTGAGCGAGCTGAGAGGGGTGTCTAACAGCCTGTTGCAGTCTTTCTTAATCACCAAGCGACGTCTCCGTTTGCTTTTTATCACAAAGTTGTCGGCTAGACAGGTCTTTGTGCGTCTGGACGAGCAATAAAAAAATGGCCCTTGAAATATTTTCTCTCTTGAGCTCGATATATAATATTCCTCAGGGAAAAGACGATTCTCCCTTGAGTCGTTCCTTTTTTGCCACGCCCGCCGCACTGACCAAAAATAAAATAATAATGATTCCCCCGAAAGAAAAAAAGAAATATAATATTGCAAGAGACCGCCTCGGCAAAAACGTCAAACTGCAAATTGGATGAAAAAGTGCCAGAGCGGCTGAGAGCAAAATGGAAATGTCATTTGGCTTTTCTTGCAAAACTGTCTGCAAGACGAGCAATATTTCCTGTTTGTTTCGCAATCGATGCAACTCGTCTGAGCTAGACGGTGCTCCTTGATGGTGGAAATTCAATATATATATTGTTACTTTCCAGCTGCTTGATTAATGAACATGCAAACTCAACGGCGCCGTTGCCAGCAGCCATCGTCACTGACTCAAAATATGAATTTTGAGCCGCAAGCAGTAATGTTGCGACTAATCAATGAAGTGTCAATTCCATGACAAATTACACTCCACATTTAGCTAAATCTTATTTTTTTTTTCAATAAGAAGACTCCTTAGGTAAATAAGATCCTGGGATCCAGGGTACACGTGGTATAAATAAATCTGTGTCACTTTGACGTTTACTAACAAATTTTTGAAATCCATGACAATCACGGCACAATGTATTTTAGCGACTAATAAATCAAGTATCATTTCCGCGACAAGCCCAGCTTGATATATCATCTCCGTTCGAAGCATCTGATATAACAGCTCTTCTGCAGCTTTGAAGTATGATGTCTTCCTATTAAATTAAACTTAATTTAATCACGACCTTCTTGATACAGCAAACGCGGCCTGTGTGCGCAAATTGCCAATCAGGCGTGTCTTTTGCAACCCGTCTTATTGTGTTTCAGGCGAAAATTCAAGCTTGATTGACGTGTGCGATTCGCGGCGCGCGTGGCCACAAAGCGCTTTCGCAGCAGTCAAGCAGCAGCGGCCGACCGAACGGAGAAGGAACGACCACTTGAACGTGACGTCATTTTCAATCAATCACGCTGATCGAAAGAGAGCGAGAATAAGGGTTCCCCCTTTTGTCTCACGCTTTCGCATTGTCTCGGCACCAGCAGTCAGTGTTTCCATTTGCGAGATAAGGTTTCGCACCCACCAGGCCTTCGCAACTTTGCTCAAGATATCTGATCCAAGCCACCCGTTTAGCCTGAATGAAACCTGAATTTTGCAGAAGAGACAGAACTTTGCACCTTTTTGTAAGCGGAGTCACGCCTTACAAGTTGCTAATGAGGGAGGTGAAATATGCAAAAGACGATGATTCTCCTTATCACACTTATTGAAATTATTGGGATATAATTGTCAACACCCTCAATCATCTTTTGTTAAATTATAGACTGTTTTGGACTGTTCCATATTATATTTTATATTTTTTTTATTATTATTTATTATTCTCGGTCTGTACATAAATTTTTAAATTTGAGAAAAAAGAGAAGAAAGGGTTTACAACTAGCAGATGTCTGCTAAAACGCCCGACATCATCATTTTTATTACTTTAATAATGGTTAATGGATTTTTGAATTAAAAGTATGACCATTTACCATATTATTTTTAAGATTGACAAATCTGATGAAAAAAGCTATGAATTTGAAACCAAATGTTAAACAGAATGCTCTGGTGGCCAGTGCAAGTTGTTTGCTAGAGGAAATTAATCTCTCCATCACCTTTTTTTGTAATTTTTACATGTGTACGTTTTTAACCGTATTTGTTTGACTGTGTGTTGAATGGAGATCAAATAAATAAAGTTATTCAACTCAATTACTTTTAGAATGACCATTTCCATTTAATTAAGCTGTGGTAAAATACCATTTGGACAATTGCACCCATGACCGCACATTTGAATACCATTAGCGAAATGACACCCATTCAAACGATATCAAATTCACCCCGCGCATAATAATCACAATATTGGCTCCTCTCTGGCCAGCCCTAGAGACAAAATTTCGCGCTCCCAGCAGCAGCAGCAGGGACCATTAAATTTGGTTGCACGCGCACCAGTAAAGGCGACCGACTGACCGTGGTTTTGGCACCGTGATGATTGGCACGTTGCTGCAAATACACAGTGGGATTTGCTCATCAAACAAACAATAACAGCTAAATTTCATTCTGCTTTTATTTGCTTGTTAAATTGTGTCCAATTTTTTAGTTACATTCCTGCTGCTGTGATCACAAAGCTTGTTTGCTGGTCAAATTTGAATTTTAAATTCAAGGTTCCCGGTTCTCATTTCTCTCACCAAATTTGATTTATGCATGTGTGTGTGTATTTTAATTTGTTTTTGGCAATTTTGCGAGGTTTTGATAAATGAATAAGAATAGCACGAATTTTTGGTTTTGTTAACCCTGAGAACGCAATTCTTGCATAAAAATTTTCTCACTGGCAAGGTCGTGGGCCTTGTTGTGGTGCCAGGGCTCGGTAGCTAGCTGCGTTTAGAGGGGCCTAACGAAGCTAGTGAAGCTAATGCGCGACATTTCTCTTTGAATTTTTTTTTTTTATAAAAACTTGGTTGAAACTTTTAAATTAATATAGGACTTGACACACTGTAGACGAAAGAATAATAGCCAACGCTTGCTTTTTGCTTAATTAAGGGCTAATGTTTTTTTTTAATTCCAAAATTATTGAAAATTTTATTTTAATTAACAGACGGCGATTCCATGCTGTGTGCCATTTTCTTTCTGTTGTCAGCGCGTTTGAATAATATTATGCTCATCATTTCAATTAGCTTTTATCATTTCAAGCTGGAAGGAACGAGAGAGAAAAATGTTTGCGCATCACCGCAAAATAAAAAGAGAATTTTTTCGGCTTCAAAGCGAGTGCCGCCGCAGAATGGGCCGTCATCACAATAGTAGAGGGTGCAGGTGAGATTCTGCGGTCCACGAGAGGAATGCGTCGCGTGCTCCTCATCTCTCGCCTGTGACGTGCCAGAATTCTCCTTAATAACAATTCCTTTGGGGACCGAAATGATACTGCGTCTTTGTGGTGAGACAGACACACACGGGCCTTCCACATTAGGACAAGGGTAGAAAAGGAGAAAGCATCTGAAGATTGTCAGTTTGTAGATATTCACGTTTCAATCGTTAAATAAATTCTTTTTTTTTTTGCATCAGATTGATAATTCTGATATTGATGTGAGCACTTGATGCTTAAAAGCATTATTAAAAATACCATGGCAACCAGCCGAGAAATTTCATCGACGTATCTACTGCAAAACTATCACGTTTCATTCCCACTTAAATTACACCGGCACAGGAAAGTTTTTAGAGCATATTGGAAAGTTTCGCAAAGGGTGCGCGATAAATAAAGTTGCAGACTGGCCACAGGGTCGAATTGATTTTCACCTGGGCGCTCGCCGTGTGCTGGGCCATAAATCAAGAGTGCTCTCCGCTTTTCGCTCTTTTCTTTCGACTGGGCATGTGTGCGTGCGAACCGCACGCCTCATTGATCGCGGCTGGCAGATTTCAGCGAGAGCGAATTTATGCAGCTACAAAAACCAGTGGGAATAAAATGGTCCCCATCTCTCGCATTCAAATTTATCTCTCTGATTGGCTCTCATTGAGTTGGTTCTAAAACGTTCAATTATTCTCACAATGGTTAAAAAAAAAGATTTTGACAGTATTTTTTTCCCTTTTTTAACAACCTGGTGAGATATTGCAAAAAATATTCCATTTGTACGGTAAGAGCTTTTTGCGCCAAGTTCAATGGAAATTTCACGCCTCTGAGAACGATCATACAATGAATAGAGGGCCGGGAACTCCATTTTTAATATATCATTTCTTTATGAAAGAGATCTTTGAAGAATAGCGGAATTATTCGCAGTGTCTGTCGACCTTATTTGAATTGCAAATGCTCGAGTTTAATCCCATGCTTGAGAAACAGGGGCTCTCGTGGAATTCGCCGAGCGAGCAAATCAAGCGACGCTGAATTATTTTTCCTTGATTTCGGATTATTTTCTGCGAGACGATTGGCGCACGCACCAAACAAGAAGTGAGGTAATGCGTTTTGAGCGACTGTACGGTTGTTGAGCGGCTTCGACGCCCAATGCAATTAAAGGACTAATCCATTATAACTCATGTAAATGCACATGTAAGTATGTACAGTTCGCAAACGTGCATGCACACATGGATCATGGGCATTGCTATATACGTTCGTGTACACACATTTTAGCAAATTAGCAATTTATATGCAAACAGCCGGACATTGACTGCAAGTGGCAGATTGCAAACTGCAGTAGCTGAAAATAAACAAGTTTTAATGGAAAAACAATATGATTTTAACCAAACGAGAAGTATTGAAAATACCCATGAATATTTTAACAAATTTTGTTTGCAATAATTATAGAATTGTAGTTTAATATCTACAAAATATTTTTGGCCGACTTAAAATGGAGAATTGATTTTCTAGTTGCATCAGTCCCCATTGGGCTATTCCTTATTAATTAATTGTTTCAAATCAATAAACATATTATTTTATTTAGCAAGTATATAGTTAATTTGAATAAATAGATAAATTACAATCGAGGGCGATTCAAAAGTCTAACCCGATCCAGGCTAATGTAGCCCTCAATTCAAATTGCATGATGGGCAAAGTTGGTGTGGGCTTGGCTAAGCTTGTGGATCGTCCCCCATTTTTTTTTTAAATTTTATAACTCTAAGTAATTTGAAACTAATCGATTAAAGAGTTTCATCTAACTTAAATGTAGTCTAAAGATATTTAGGCTTGTTAACTGTACCATGACTAGTGAGGTCAATCAATAGTTGCAAAAACCTAAATTTCAGTACAAAATGACGAGGGACATTCCATTATTGGGCCTGCAACACTGCATTAAAAGCCGTGACAACGAACGTATTCTTTTTTCCTCTATGTCTGGCAGTTAAATTTCTGTCCGAATTGACACCTGCCTACCCGACCGGTCAAATTTATGGCACGGTCGGTGTGCTGCCGTGCCAGTTGCCTACCCGCGGTGAAGCGAGGCGTTATGAAAAAGGCGGAAATCGGGCCCTGCCGGCACCGCTTTATTTGCACCCTTTTTCCATGTCGTGCATTTTTCAAACTTCAAACGGGCGTGCGAAAATCCTGCGTGAGTGGCAGACAAATTGGTTTTGCACGTGATTTACGTGCTGAGAAATAAATTTGTCAAACGCTGCACAAAATATTTCTATTGTAAAAAAGTAGCACGTTGATATCTGGAACAGTATTTTTGATACATCCGGCAAGTTACTCTCCCTGAAAGCAATTCTCCCACAAATTGGAACTTTTAAAAGTGTCGCAAAATAAAACCAGAGGCTTTTCGCGACTCACTCGGTCGTAAAAAGTTGATTCACTGCCACTGTCATTTATTGGCAGACAGCTCGGCGCGGAAATAATCTGGCTTAATACACTGTCGACATCACTTCCTCTGTGTTCCAATTTTAGTGGCAACGCCAAAAGTTTCATTCGTGAGTTTCTTTATTATCCGCCACAGGAATCTCCTCTTTAATTTATAATTTACTGCGGAAACTTTTCATATTACCTGCTGCTACTTTCCTTGTTCCCGAGAACTTTTCGACCACACTGGGACGAATCGGTTATTCTTTGCGCACATGTGGGAAAAGGATGACTCTACTTATTCGCCTACTCTATTCAGTCTCGTTCTTTGAGAGACGAGATGGCTTTGCGGGAAGAGCTGCATTGCTAATAGCGTGCTTTTAGAATCCAATCAATAATTTAGCCTCCGTGTTGTGGAGCTGTACCCACTGAAAGCTCTTTCGTCTAGCCAATGCATTATACGTTAACTTTGATGGAAAGCGAAAACCGCCAAAGGATTGAGATCAAATTTTAGAAATTAGTTATTTAATTAAATTATCAAAAGTTGAATAAATTTATTGTTTGCATTATACGAGTGAGCTGAAAATAATTTGGGATCAAACTTTTGCCTCAAATTATAATTATTGTTTATTCTACTCTACTTATGACAAACAAATTAAAATTTAAAAAAAAAAATAGCCGACAGGTTATCACAACTAGCAGAGGTCTGCTAAAACACCCGACATTAAAAGAGACTTGATCGCAGCTGTGAGCCCATTTTGAGCAAAATTCATGGGTTTTGAGAGAGAGTTTTTCGAGGGGAAAACAAAAAATTAAAAAGTGAATTTTTGTCGTTGAATTAGCGTTATTAAAACTTCTTATTTTCTTCTTATGTAATTTCTTACTCCCTTTTTCTTCTAATCCTTCTTTTTATTTATTTTAAATAAAGATACAGAAAACTGATTAAAATTTACGCCATTTATATCAAATTAATATTGGAATGAAGTTTTCAAAACCGCACGAAAAAATTGTCAGTTTCCTTCCTTTTTTAAAATAAAAACGTTCATGGTATTATTTATTATTTTTTTTCACAATGAAGTCACTTTCTTCTATGCTGATAAAATATTGATGCACTGCAGGAGTGAATTGTGCACATTGTATGCTCTCTATTTGCATATGTTTTGCCGTCATTCAGAGGCATGACCCAGTTCGCTCTCTTTCTCTCTCTCCCGCAGTTTGCATCAAGGTGTCATTAGCCGTGTCTGGCTGGCACCGCGCCAAACTTCTTCTTCCACGGCGTATTGGTTGCGGTGGAAAATGTAATTGCAAAGAAGAACGCTCATGTGCATTCCAGCCCCTATTAAAAGCTTCCTCCGCCTCCGAGCACGGAATGATTGCGAAGAATTGGGGTTAAACGGCCTCTTAGAAGGCGAAAACAAATTGATCAAGGCCCAGAGCATGATATTAATGGGCGGAATATGGGTCCTAATCTAGACGCTCTAAAGAAGGTGGTTGGCGAACTTCTATGTATTCTCAATTTTTAGATCTTGAATGCCATTACAGAACTTTTGTTTGAGTCAGTTTCAGAATCTCTTTTTGCTACTGCCATTAAATGGTTGGATAAGTTTTTCCATTGGGCACAAATTTGTTTCACGATTGGAATTTGAATCTCAAGAAATGATTATTGAATAAGTCATAAATTTAATTGTCATCAAAAGGTTAAAAAAAATAAATAAATATTAGGGACCAACTAAAAAGTTAAAAATAAAAAATTAAAAAACTTCGAGCTTTGAGGTTTATATTCCGATAGCTTCAAACTTTACAAGAGCTGGTTATTCTGGGAAAAAGTCCAGAGGGTTTATATTTTTTAACGAGTTTTCTGAGCACAGGATAATGAAGAATTTCATAATAATAAGATATTTTTTGTTTGATCCGATGGAGGCTTTGTGTACGGACGGTGAGGATAATCTGGTTATGTGGTGAAATTTCATCAGGCACAAAAGAAAGAAACTTCGCTGATTACAGTTTAATGAGCAGGCTCATTAGGGCCGTTGAAAGCACGGCAGTCTTTCTTGACCTTGCCCAAGTTATATAATTAAACTGTCTGTGTATGTACGCACAGCAACAGTTTGAGTACGCGTGTTCCAAAAGCACCTGCCCTTGCGAAAGTCTGTGAAAGTGAACAAAAGCGTGCTGTGCTGAATTGCTGAAGAACTACATCGTACAAATGCGAGGCCAAGTGCTCGCGTGCGTCCATTGTCCTTTGGTTACTGTTTATTTTTCTTATGACTGGACATTCTCCACACAAGAATAAAATTCGTTAAAAAATTCACAAGGAACTAGATTTGTTTGTATAAAGCGAGTGCGTAAAATCGCCGTTTTCATCGAACCGAAATTCAGTCATAAATTGTCTCAAGGAAAAGAAGCTTAAGTTTTGGAGCATCGACCAGCCTGAGGGAGATTGATGGTGTTTATCATTTTATCACTACGGGCCTATGCGGAAACTTTTAAACCCAGACAGCAGTGAGGGAGATAAGCTCAAAAGTCGCGCAAGTTGAAGCACTGACTGAGTGAGAAAGGGAGACTCGTCCAATTTCAAGAGTGTGCAAAGCTTTTCCTTTTTTTATTCAGCTGGCAAGGTCGTGTGTCGTGTGATTAAAAATGCAAGTTTTGAAAAAGCTTTTGATCTTCACGCTTATTAAAAAATGTTAGTTGCGAAACGGTGCATGATAAATTCATTAAGCTGCAAGTAAGATGCCTAGAGAGCTAGCTGCTGATTGCTCCAGAATATTTAATTAATTGAGAAGATCAAAAGGAAAAAAAACAATAATTAATTGTAATAATGTGTAATTATACATTATTGTAATTCAGGTGGAAAATTCACAAGAAATAATTTTATTCATATCCATATCATTTTTCTAAAATTTGTGTCTTATTCTGATGTGTACACCAATTACACAGGAATTCCCTTAGATAGCCTGGTGGATGGGTGACCGCCCAAGACTACCCTTGATATTTGCAAATTTCCATGTGTTTTAGTTTGATTGAGCTGCTATTTAATTAAACAAAAATTGCATAGGACAAAACAACATTTTTGAATTAACACAATTAGCTTCAAAAAATTTATATTTCCTGGAAATTTCAGTAAGATTTCTCACTTTATAATATTTACATCCATTTTGAATACGTAATATTATTTATGCAACAATCAACTTGCTCTCTCACTCTTCAATCAATAACCAAATTTCCCTACAGCAATTCTGACTCGGCTTGCCTGAAATAGCCGCTGGCTTTTACTTGCCAGATTCAGAGATGAAATTCAGAATCTGAATCAGAATAATTCAACCGCCGCAAGAGTTGTGTCTGTAGCGCTTGGTCCAGCAATGCGAAATTAATTTTTGGCTCGGTTCTGCTATTTTGTTGTGCGACCACAAATAATAACTCGGTACCCACTTCTCTGGGAAGAGTGGAACTTTGACCTCTCGCACCTACCCCACTCACACCACAGGCAGATCTGGGTAAAATCGATCTGCAAATTCGAGTGCCCTCCTGAGCCCCTTAAACTAACGCCCGCGTCCCATAAATATTTTTTGCTTAAATTGCTTTTTCCGAGACACACGGCAGCTCCCGCTGATAAGAAAATTTCTCTCCGCTTGAAACTGGCGAATTTTCTTTTCATAACTTCTAAATTGGTTTACGGTGTGGTGTGTGGAGGCAAACTTTTAAAGCGTTTGCCGCTCGTCGATGTAAAATTTAAAAGTGACGGCGAGTAACGGTATGAGTAGGGGGGAAGGGAGGGTCCGGGGTACGCTTTTTGAATGGGCGGAGCCTAGGGGTGGGGGAGGGTGGGGGCGTGGCCAGAAGGGGCGGAGCTCCCTCCCATTGGTGGGGGGAGGGTCCAAGATGGCCGCCGGAGGCGTGGCCTAAGAATCCAAGATGGCCGCCCAAGAATTAAAGATGGCCGCCCAAGAATCCAAGATGGCCGCCCGAGAATCAATTATAGCGGCTATATAGCATGATTGAAGACGATTTTCTTGAAGATCTGACGTCTTAAGATCAGCCCGGGCCCGTCTCAAGATGGTTCCCGAGGAGCCGGCCCGTCTTCTAGGAGGCTCCGGTCCCCCATAAGACTCAATGCAGACCCGAGATTTGGCATTTTCTTGAAGATTTCTCTGAGATTTCTTTAAGATTTCTTTAAGATTTTCCAATTTCTTACGGCTTTCTCAAGATTTTTCAGCGTCTTTAAGAACGTCTTTAAGATTTTCCAATTTTCTTAAGATTTTCAACTTTCTTGGAATTTTCTTGAAATTTTTTTTTCGATTTTTAGATAGGATTTTACGTGTTAAATCGATTTTTCCAACTTTCAGGGCTGTATTATGATAAATTAAAGATGTTTTCGTTAGTTTTATGTTTTTTTATTATTATTATTATTTTTTTTTTTACAATACACACATATTAAGAAAAGCACACAAATGTACATATGAATAAAGGTAGTATTACACACCAATGAAGTCACGCCAAAAATATAAGAAAGTCTTAAAATTAATTACATAATTGATTATACATTTTCTGACTCGTTTTTTACAAAGGTGTCCGAAATTCGTTCATGGGGCTGATGGGGCCCGGATTCATTGAAGAATTCTGGGTAATACAATGCACTTTCCAAGGCCAGCCGAGCAGCTTGCTGGAGCACGAAATCATGTGAGACGTCTCGGGCGAAGGCGAGAGACAGAAGCTTGATCTTGTCATAGCTTTCACTTAAAGCGCGCGCACGCTCGAATACAGTTTTTATTTCGGATTCAAAATGCAGGAGATATTCAAGACGCTCGTCCAAAATAGGTGCTAGCTGTTCCAGCTGAGTCCAGGTGACCTTTTCAAAGGCCATCATGACACTCGGTAAAGGAGTTCCGGACGAAAAGAGGGATTTTTGAGTTACACGAATAACAGGCTTTTTGTAGGCGATAGAATTGTCACACACAGTTTCAAAATAATCGCTTACCAATCTAAACTCGACTCGTTCAAAATCGAACGCGACCAAGGCAGATGAAAAGTGATTCTTGAGCTGGTTCCAAGTCCTTGGATCGAGTACCAGCTGGTACTTCCCGTCGTGACTTCCGATCCGGATCTCAGGAGACATCATACCATTTTCATGGATGACGACCCCGATCCAGACGGATTTTGTGCCACTGGCGTTGAGGAAATAAGAGCTGGCGAGCAGCAGCTTCATGGGCGAACGATGCATCTTGAAGTGATTTTAGAACGAGAATGAGCGTCAGGCCACACGTCTAAACCGTTGTCGGCGGCCGGCGTTTTCCCCCTTTTGGAGGGGTGGACCCGCGCATAGATAGTCGCATGATCCTGACCAAGACCATTGCATCATTGTTGTGTTTGTTGGGGGAGAATTGGTCGTAGAAAGAAGAAGGAGAGCGCCCGCGAATCACGTGAAGACAGTACAAAATACAGTAATGCGCACAAAACGATGATCCAAAACTTTGCAACTGCTTTTTTGAACAGTCAACGGTTCCTATTTTTTGTAAGAGATCAAACTCTCTGCGGGTCAGGCAGGCCCCCAGGGAATCAAAATAATGTACGCAAGCCCCTCTCTTGTAATAAACCACCCAGTGAGACCCGGGTGGCTCGTCGAGTCTGGATAAATTACAGATGACTAAAAAATTTGTTTTCCCACTGATAAAAGTCTCAAGCTGGTCGGCCGAACACACATGCACCCCATAGTGGCCCACGAATTTCCTAATTTGACTTGTATTTAGAGGTCCAGAAAGCATCTTCTCAGTCGATTGAAACTTCTCGCTGCTTATTCAGTGACACTTCTCCTTCGACTTCTGACAAAACAATGACAGTCACTGTCTCGGTCAATGCAGATTTAAACTCTAAGCTGATGGAGATGCTGGCCATTTCTTTCTCCGACCACGGGCCTTCCCCGAAGCTGTAGTCCTTCGTGAGATCGAATGAATAGAGCGTGAATCCGTTCTTGAATTGATCCTTTGTCAAGCCGTAACTTTTCCTTCCATACTGATGAAGTGCCTGATAGGTGGAGAGGTATGCCATGTTGATATCTCCAGTCGTCCAATTCATTTCAAGACCATTTGAGGGAATCCGCTTTGCATTTAGCGTGATATAAATATTCTTCAAATCAAAATTTTTAAAGTTGTAGGGGTCTTTGATAATAGAGCCGGAAAATGATTCGTTGGAAACGAGTCCGACGGTGATCCTGCCGGGGCATCTCCCAATGGAGACGTTGGAAATTTCTTTCTGACAAAATCCAGTCGGAATGTTGAATGTCCTCAGATTGACACGGTTTAGGGGAAAATAAAAGTCTTTTTTGAGAGCAACTTCTTCAAGACTACTCAGCACCTCCATGTCGACCTTGTAGAATTTTGTGGTGATAAATGCATCTTCAATCTTCAATATTTTAGACAGCTTGTCCGCGCTCATAAGACAAAATTCCGACTTGCTGGGTATCATTCTCAAGATGATCTCACTTCCCGGAGGCAAAAGTCTATTCATTCTGAATAGATCTGAATGTATCGGAGATGTCAGATAATGAGACTTTGAGTTCAAAATCCATTCAGCGCGCTTTTTATATGATGCAGAGTTATTGTCATCCAGCGAGTCGTCATTGTACCAGCCCAGCGTCTCCATCCACGTACTTTTACTCTGATCGCCGAGACCAAAGAGATTCTCGAGGTACCCGCGATAGCCATAAAGACCGTTAGTGGTCCCAACCTGAGTATTATTGAGTAGAACGACGGCATCGCTCCACATAGAAGCTCCGAGATTATTAACGGTCGTAATCAATTGTGCCGGAGGAGTGACACCGTCTACTGCCAATGGCGGCTTGATAGCAGATCCATCAGCTGCCAAAACTTTGATTCTTGTATGTAAAAGTGTTTCAGACAGGGAAACAAAATGGTCGATCGGCGTTGTGATCAGAAATTCAATCGCACTGCCCTGGGTTATTGATGATAGAGGCCTGATTCGAACATCACTGATATCCAACACACTGTTGCTCACCGGGGGACGAGCAAAGAGATCAAGTCTTTCGTCAGCCACGACCTGCATCTTGGATTAATCGAAAATGTCCTTCCGTCTTCGACAGCTGCTTGCTTTCAAATGCGTCCGCGGTCTCTTCGCTTTTCGATTTATAGTTGATCCACCTCTTTGCAACGTGCTGGTCATTGTATTGATGCCCGCTTCCATGGCGCGTCGTTTCAAGCTCGCACGCAATGGAACGTTGCTTTGTAGGTCATTCAAAACACTCATACCGGCCTTCAGCGCCTCCTTCTTCACAATTGGCACTAGTGGTCTAAAAATCGGCACAAGATAGCGCCAAAATCGCATCAATTGAGTGCCGAAACCGTGTCCGTACAACTGAGGCTGGACACTACCATGAAAAACTGGCAAATTTCCGCCTGCCTGGTCAGAATAATATTTTACAAGCTGAGATTTCACACTCATG
This sequence comes from Neocloeon triangulifer, assembly GCF_031216515.1. NCBI lineage: Eukaryota > Metazoa > Arthropoda > Insecta > Ephemeroptera > Baetidae > Neocloeon > Neocloeon triangulifer. Next base: position 646,027 of record NW_026775555.1, on the reverse strand, counting down.
TTTAGATTCGTTTAAAATGCAAACAGAGTAATGATGTTCCACCAGGAAATGGATAAGCTGCACCGGTTTTAGTGCTCAGTTGAACTTCAATTGTTGATATGCAATTTTCAACCACTGGCAAATAAATCGGACTGTCGAAAATGTGAGAAGTGCTTGACCCACGAAACTTTTCGCCCCTTATTTCCGTTGAAATAATCCGCAGCAACGGCGAGACGGTGTCTCCAACGATCGATCTCTGAATAATTGAAGAGTACACGAACATTAGCTCTTTATTCAGTGGTCGATCACTGATATCAGCTCCCTCTGAAGTTTCAATTTTTTCCGAAGCTTCCGCCAAACTTTCCTGTTTCGAGGGGTCCACGGAGGGCTTTTTAGTCGAACTGCTGACCGCGGGGGACTTTTTCTCCTCGCTTTTCTTCTGTATGGAACGCACCAGGGCGGCGCGGCGGGCCTCCACGTCCTTTTCGGAGAGTTCACGTCTTGGGCGAGGCTCACTTTTAATTATTGACGGATAATGAATTTCAACGAGAGCGCAACAATATTTGTTTTCAAGAAGTAAGGGTCTGGGAAGCTCGACTCGAAAGTGCGCCGCAGAGTTTTTAGGATAGAGGGATGCCGACGCATTCGAGGGCAAGTAAATGTGAAACGATTCAGACATCGTGCAGATCAGACACTTTAACCCACTCGTTGAACTGCTTCGGATAATTCAAATACTGAACAAAGGCTTCTCTGTTACGTCCCGTCCCTCTATAACGCAAAATCTTTTCAATTTTGTATAAATCCGGCTTGTGGACGGCCTGCAGCTGCGCTTCATAAAAATTGCCTTCAATCTTCTTGTCTTGTAAGTCCACGACGTTGTAAGTCACAATGCGTCGTTGGTTGACTGACGCTACTTTAAATATTTCGAGACTCCAGCCCTGGGACGCCCCCTTATCAAACAAATTGCGAATTAGCGGGATTCTTACGAACTGACCCACTTCGATCTTTGGCTTTTTGAAGTCCGTGAAAATTTTTCCCTGATACATATTTATAAAGGATTGTTTTTGGTTTCTCAAACTTTCAGAGCAAGAATTAGGCGTCATCTTTGTGGTTCTATGAACTGAATTATTTATTCCTTTTACAATCTGCTGAAGAACGTCCACGTAACGTAATTTATTGTGATGGCTCATGTATTTGTGTAGTCTCTCTCGCAGGGTACGAATAAATCTCTCAGCCAGTGAGGCCTTCACCTCTGAATTTAAGAGGGTAATGTGCTCCACCCCATATTTCTTGTAGACGTCTTTTGTATGCCCAAGAAACTCTCGACCCGCATCCGAGCAGCAGTACTTGATTTTCATGTCTTTCATAATATTGTCCAACTGCACCGAGACTTCCAAACTGCTTTTTCCTTTTAACGGTCGCACAAAAGCTTTTCTACACAAACACTCAACGGCGACCAGGAGGAAATTAATTCCATCATTGTGTTTACTATGTCTGGAGAAATCGGCCAAGTCAATAAAGAGAAACTGGTCTTTGTAGCTGCATAGTGTGAAATTACGCTTGAAATTTTTCCGGACGGGCTTATGGAGGCTAGCACTTTCCTGTCCAGCGAACCAATTCCTAATTTTTTCTGGACTATATTTCTTGCCAAAGCGTAAAAGCAATTGTTTGAGTGAGGTGAAGGCGAGAGGGGACTCTAATTTATACAAAGCATTATGCAGTTCTTCCTCCATTTTAGCTAAATCTGAATGCAGTCCACGTATCAAAGTCAAATCCGGATCCTTCCTGTTCCTTTTTAATTTCTTTCTTGATTTTTGCAGATGCTTCTTTCTTCGCTTTGCCGGTTTTTTTGGGGTCCGCTTCACTCTTGATTTTCGGCTGTTTCAATCCAGGTTCACGCTTAATTTTTGTTGGTTTTTGTCCGGGCTCGCTCTTGATTTTGGGTCTCTCCAAAACTTTTCCAGACTCGAGCTTGAATTTGGGCTCGTTTTTAATTCGCACGAAGCTTGGTGAGGAAATGAATTCCTTCTTGACTGCTCCGGTTTCTTTTTTTATCGGAAAACCAGCTGCAACTTTGTATTTTGGTTCTTTCTTGACTAATTTGGGGAAAATGTCGTGTTGTTCTTCTTTCTTCAACTTGGAAACCGAATTGCTTCTCTTTAAATTATTCTTTTCAACGCTCATGGGCTCAGCAGGAAGTATATTCGGTAGAGGAGACCAATTTTCCTGTTTAATAATTTTTGCCACTTCATCCGCAGGAAAGGGTTTCACTTCCTTGCGCTCCTTCTTTACAAGCGGACTAATTTCTTTCCTTAATTTTGACCGAAAGGCGAATCCCGGCTTTATTTTCGGACCAAAACTAATATTCGGGACGACGTAGGGGTCAAAATCGGGTGGGTTTTCGGATTTAATCTCGGTCTTGACTTCTTTTTTGAGAGGTTCAGATTTTATTTCTCTCTTGAATCTTTTAACGTGAAGCACTTTTCTATTGTCTGCGCGCTTTGCCGGTTTGTGGTCGGGGGGAGCTAATAATGTACGCTTTCTACTTGCAGTTGTATTTTTCGGTTGATTTTGTGTTTTTCTGACATAGGGGCGCGCTCTGGCAGCAACTTCTGTCTCCTCGTCGTCTGGTGTTTCGGCGCTCGCAACTATCCGCGGGGCGATGCTGATGTTCGATTGTTGTGAAACAGCTAGCCGCTTCCCTTTGTCTATCGGCTCCGTGGGGGAGATGCTGACTCCGGCCTGGCGCGAGAAGGCGAGGGTGCGACCTTTGTTCTCGATCAATTGTTGCTCGCTCGGCAGCGGCACCCTCCTCGCCAAGGCGTATTGTGCGTTTCTGACCGCGTTCTCTGGCACATTGAGCATGCCACTAAGACGAGCAAACGTTTTATAGTCTGGAATTACGTGACCGTCGAAGGGAGACAAAGACTCTATAATATAATTTAAAATATTCTCCTGAAGTCTCACGCCTCCGATTTCTGTATAATCTGGCCCGATTTCAATTCCGGGTGTTGCAATGAAATGTTCGTAAATTATTCTGGCCAAGTCTCTCTCGCTGGGTGGTAATCTTTCACTTAAAATAGTATGAATATAATCTCCATCATCCTCTTCCTCCGCCTCGTCTTCTTGCCTTACATCATCTGCTGCAAGCCGGTGACCGAACTCAAAGCGAAGGGGTTCTCTTCCTTTCTTGCTTGCCTCCAAAAAGTCGTCCAGTTTCGCTCTATATTTGGTCCATTTTTCTCTTCCACCCATAGACTTGTCTTTCTTGATTTCTCCCATGTCAGATATTAATTTATTTCTATCGGCGTCTGCTTGCCCCGTGAGCTTAATATATTCGCTCTTCGGGATAAGAATCATGTTCTTTACTTCTGACATTATATTCTGTTGATCAAGAAAGTGGCGAGGGGGCCGAGAAGACCTGCGATGACTGTTCCCCCTAGCTTTAGCAGCCTCTTCTTCTTTTTCTGCCAGTCCTCTCCTCGTTTCGCGATCAGTCGAAGCTCGCCCTTATGTTTTTCTAGTCTTGACAGTTCTTCCTTACTTAGCTTGTATTCACCACTCAGGCAATTCTTCACGACCAAACACAATACTTTAACTAGTTCTTTGTCCGCAAGGCGCAGCAGTTTGCGTCTTTGGTCGGCGTCCGCTTCCACAATGACCACAATTACGTCTTGCTGGTTATTTATAATTCTTTCCATTGTAGTTCAAGCTTGGTGGCGCTTTGTGGAACGAAAAATGTGACTCTCTTGTCAAAAATATTGCCACAAAAACGCAATAGATCCGGAGTCGTCTGCGATAAGTCGATAAACAGATAGCTATGAGGTTCCTTTGTTGCTTCGAGGTAGGTCTGGACCACAAATCGAGAGTTCTGCGGGCAAAGCTGTCTTCCAAGATACTGAATGAAACTCGAGTCGCGCGGTGATTTAAATATGATCATATGACTGTAGTTCAAGTTCAGAGTGCGTGCTTTCTTGTGGAATAAATTCTGGTTCAACATAATAATATTGAAACCCAAGTGATGACTGTGCACGCAAAAGAGGTTTTCCAGCTTGTCACTTTGATCCATTTGGTCGTCAATAATAACCAAATCGATGTCTCGAGTAATTATTCCAACGTCCGGGATGCCCTCCACGAATTCGACTCGATTTTCGAATTCTTTAAAAATTTCTTGGTAAACTTTGTAGAAATATAATATGCCTCTGGGCGGCGGGCACATTATTTCGTCGCATCTGCGCAGAATTTCCAAGAGGAGCCATGTTTTTCCGCATCCAGACGCCCCCTGGATATTCAGTCGGAAACATCCTTCCAATTTGATCGGCATATTGAAAATGGTCCGCTTGCCGTGTTACGCTGCATTATAAACATTAACAATGACCATTGATGCGGGAGGGGGACGCGGCGGCTGGCACCCCAACCCTCCCCTCGGCCCATTCACCGAGCGGCTATCACGAAAAGAAGAGCGCGCTCCACGCGAGTCCGGCACTCTCTTTTAATTTATTCGACGTGCGTGTGTGCTGCGATGCCGCAAGAAACACCTGTTTGAGGATAAAGTGCAAGGAGCCCAAGCGGGAATACATTTGCGCGGAGGATAAGCTGATCTCTGTTTCTGACGGTAAGAAAATATATTTTTTTTAATATTATAGCAGGAGAGACGCGTCTGCTTGTCGGCCGCGGCTGCCCCTATCTTATTTCCCATATATAGAAAAAAAAAATGTATGCCTCTCTCGCGCCCGCATTTTCCTGCCGCTTAAACGTTTGCTGGCAAAAATATTTTGTTCGTTGGTCTCTATTGGCAGCTTTTTCTGTCGCTTGACATACTTCCATAAGAAATACATGTCAAAATAATTTCTTTACTGGCAAGATTTTTCTGCCGCGATCGTTTACTGACAGCTTTTTTCATCACTTCAATTCTTGCCGGCAAATTTTTTTGTCTGCAAGTCTTTACTGGCAATTTTATTTTTTCGTTTGACACACTTCCATAAGAAATACATGTAAAAATAATTTCTTAAAATACAAAATTTTTCTGTCAATATTTGTTTTTCTGACAACTTTTTCATCACTTGAATTCTTGCCGGCAAATTTTTTTGTCTGCAAGTCTATACTGGCAATTTTATTTTTTAGTTTGACACACTTCCATAAGAAATACAGGCAAATTTTTTTGTCTGCAAGTCTTTACTGGCTATTTTATTTTTTCGTTTGACACACTTCCATAAGAAATACATGTAAAAATAATTTCTTAAAATACAAAATTTTTCTGTCAATATTTGTTTTTCTGACAACTTTTTCTACCACTTTAATTCTTGCCGGCAAAATATTTTGTCTGGAAGTCTTTATTGACAATATTTTTTGTCGCTTGACACACTTCCATAAGAAATACATGTAAAAATTATCTCTAAACTGGCAACTTTTTCTGCCACTCTACTTTTACTGAAAGGTTTTTCTGCCAAATATATAACAATATTTTTATATTTTATATCTTGAAAAATTTATATACAGAAAAATTCTGTTGCAGACAGATGGCGGAAGAAAATATTCCAGACAACTTGCGGCTGTACCACACCTTGGAGGAAGCACGCGCGCGACTCGACGAGCAGCGAGCTAAGCGAAGATGGAAAGACCAAGATGAGTTCAAAATTGCCAAAAGTGCATTTAAAAATAGAGTTTTGGATGCCATTTTAGTTAATAAGGATGAGGCTCTTGTTGACCTCGACTTGTACATAGAAAACACCAAGACTATCGTCTTAAAGTTTTTGAACAAATATTTAGAAAAGATGGATTCTTTTAAATTTAAGATGCTCCTAAATGTTGGTTTAAAGAATGCTGGCGGCATACATAATGTGGGAAATTTTAAGACACAAATGATTACTTGCCTAAGATACGATAATTTGGATGAACTTGTAAATAATGGAATGAAAAAAATTTTGTCTGAATATGCCAAACACGAAACGAAAGGGTCGGGATTTTCTTTGTTTAGAATATTAGATTTTGAGATTGCTCTGAATAAATTCAAACCTCCGAGTGCCGCTGGATGGATTGAACTGCCCGATTGGCTTGCTGGAAAGGAAGCTATTATTAATCCGAAAAATAATCATCCGAAATATGAAAACCAGTGCTTCAAAGTAGCATTTCTAAATTCAAAAATTAAGCGAGAACCGTCAAAACTACATCCCACTTTAATTAAGAAATTTGAAAAAGAATACAATTGGACTGGAGTAAATTTCCCTGCATCCCTGAACGACATTTCACGATTTCAGGATCAAAATGAAAATGTTTCCATATCCGTCTATGAAGTGGACTTAGAGACAAAGGAGGTAACTCCCGCTCTGATCGCTCCCTTTACAAAGCCAGATCATCGAGATCTAATAATGATTAAAAGCGGAGAAAATTGTCACTTTGCCTGGCTGAAAAGCCTCAGCCGTCTTTATGCTGCTAGTGCAAGCAAGAAAAAGAATAAAAAGTGGATCTGCCGGACCTGCCAAGCACACTTTGGGAATGAAAGACTATTGACTGCACACAGGCCCCTTTGTCCTGGCGTGACCGCTCTCGTGCGTGAGTTCCCTGCCCCGGGGTCCTATTGTACATTCAAAAATTACAAAAACATGGCTAAATGCTATTGGCATATTGTATACGATTTTGAGGCGAGCTTATCACAAGTAGACAGCTGTGACCCTAATCCAGAAGCGTCGTACACTCACATTTATCAGAAACACATCCCTCTCAAGTTTGGTATGATTGTAAGAACTCATTTACCGACCAAAGACTGCGACGATGTACCTTTAGATTACTATTGCGTCACTGCAAATACAAAAGACGAATTGGCCGAGCTTTTTGTCGACCGACTCGACTTTTTAATGAAAAGAATATCTAAAGTAATGGACCGAAATCTGCCAGTTCGTATGACTGAGGAGGACAAAGAGAGACACGCGCAGGCAACGCACTGCTTTTATTGCAGGGCAGAATTCTGTGAGAGAGAGAAAAAAATACTTCACCACTGTCATTTGAGTGGAAAATATGAAAATGCGGCTTGCAATCGCTGTAACCTGCAGCTGACAAAGGGTGGGATTTCCATTTTTGCACACAACGGAAATAATTATGATATTAATTTCTACTTGGACAAACTGCACACAAAGGGTGGAACAACTGAGATAATTCCTGAAACAGGCACAAAATTCAAGGCGGTATTTAAGCGCTGGTACGGCCAGAGCGTTCGAATACTTGACAGCTGTAGGATATTGCCGGGTTCTCTAGATAATTGGGCCGCATGTCTTCCTCCCGAGAGTTTTAAAACCGTGGAAGAGCTTTTCGGAAAAGAAAATGTGTCCCTTTTGACTAAAAAATTAGCATTTCCATATGACTTTGTCTCTTCACCTGAGAAATTAGAATACGAAGGAGTCCCACCCCCTGAAGCCTTCTTTAATAAATTAACAAATTCCCCTGTTGATCCTGATCAATATGAGAGGACTCTACAAATGTATAAATTATTTAACTGTAAAAATCTGGGAATGCTTTATGACGTTTATTTAAAATTAGACTGTGCCTTGCTTTGCGATGTCATTGCCTGTGCACGTGAAAACTTTTTTCAAACTTACAGACTGGACGTAATTAACTATGTTTCCATTAGCGGGTTTGCGTTTGATGCCGCAATGTTTGATACTGGTGCTCAGATAGACTACATTGTCAGTGAGGAAATGCACGAGATGATTATGAAAGGCTTTCGAGGGGGAATATGTGGGATTTCAACAAGATACGCCGAAGTAAAAAATAAAGACGTCGGCCATTTTGATGATTTGAACTCGCAAAATTGCGAATATATCCAGCATTATGATGCTAATAATCTTTATGGATTTGCAATGTCGCAAAAATTACCGACTCGCGGATTTAATTGGGTAGAGAACCTTGCAGAAACCGATTGGTTAGAAGTTGATGTAACTGGAAAATATGGCTATATCATGGAATGTGACGTGGACGTCCCACAGGAGATCCACAAAGACCACGATCCAATGCCATTTTTGTGTGAAAAAAAGAAACCACCCGGTGACAATATCGCGAAATTACTTTTGACACTACATGATAAGCGGGATTATGTATGCGATTTGAGGATGCTCCAGCTGGCTTGCAGACATGGTTTAAAGCTTATAGCAGTGAAACGTGTAATAAGATACGAACAAGGCGCGTGGCTTAAAGATTTTATTGAGAAAAACAACGCAAGGCGGGCTGCTGCCACTAACAAAATCCAGAAAGATTTAATCAAGCTCATGAATAACTCAATTTTTGGCCGATTATGCATGCAAAAGGAGAAGTTCAGAAAGTTATATCTGGTGAAGGATGAGGATGAGTTGAAAAAGAAAATTGCCCAGTTCAATTTCGGTGACAGAATTATTCTTGCCGAGGATTGCGTACTTGTAGAAATGCTAAATAAGAAGGTTCAGATGGACACTCTTTATCCGGTAGCTTTTGCAATTCTCGAGATCGCGAAAATCCATCTCTACCAGTTCTATTATGAACATCTGATGAAATATTACGGGCCTGAAAGAATGACTTTGCTCATGATCGACACCGACGCAGTCATTGTGAAGCTTAGAACGGAGGACATTGAGCAAGACCTGATTAATATGAAGGAGCTCTTTGATACCTCTAATTACGATCCCTCGAGTAAATGCTACAGCTTGCACAACAAGCAAGTCCTGGGGAAGTGGAAGAATGAATTGGGCAGCGAAGTGGCCAGCGGCTTTGTAGGTTTGCGCGCGAAATTGTACTGTCTGAAGTTAAAGGAGAGATGCATTAGCAAATGTAAAGGCGTGAGCAAACATGTTAAGAAAAACCTTCTTTATGAGCAGTATAAGAAAGTTTTGTTCAGTCAAAAACCAGTTTACGCCTCATTTAATATGATAAGAAATTTTTCTCATTCTTTGTACACTGTTAGATTAAATAAGAAGGCACTTTGTGCTCTCGATACGAAGCGTATTGTAACTGTCGACGATCCAACGGTTTCTTATGCATATGGTAATTGTAATGTAGTGTTAGAAGATGCCGAAGACGAAGAAGAAATTCAGATGGAATAAATTTATATTTTTGTGCATATTTATACATTTGTGTGCTTTTCTTAATGTGTGTATTGAAAAAAAAAATTTAAAAATTAAAAAAAAAAAACATAAAACTAACGAAAACATCTTTAATTTATCATAATACAGCCCTGAAAGTTGGAAAAATCGATTTAACACGTAAAATCCTATCTAAAAATCGAAAAAAAAATTTCAAGAAAATTCCAAGAAAGTTGAAAATCTTAAGAAAATTGGAAAATCTTAAAGACGTTCTTAAAGACGCTGAAAAATCTTGAGAAAGCCGTAAGAAATTGGAAAATCTTAAAGAAATCTTAAAGAAATCTCAGAGAAATCTTCAAGAAAATGCCAAATCTCGGGTCTGCATTGAGTCTTATGGGGGACCGAAGCCTCCTAGAAGACGGGCCGGCTCCTCGGGAACCATCTTGAGACGGGCCCGGGCTGATCTTAAGACGTCAGATCTTCAAGAAAATCGTCTTCAATCATGCTAATTAGCCGCTATAATTGATTCTCGGGCGGCCATCTTGGATTCTTGGGCGGCCATCTTTAATTCTCGGGCGGCCATCTTGGATTCTTAGGCCACGCCTCCGGCGGCCATCTTGGACCCTCCCCCCACCAATGGGAGGGAGCTCCGCCCCTTCTGGCCACGCCCCCACCCTCCCCCACCCCTAGGCTCCGCCCATTCAAAAAGCGTACCCCGGACCCTCCCTTCCCCCCTACTGGTATGGATATAAATATTCCAACTTTTCCGATTTTTTTTCCTTCAAATCCCAAAAGGCGTTCCATGAAGTGCATTGTATTTCTAACCAATTTATAATATTTCAACACTACTTTTCCAGACAAAAATTGCACGACAACACTTTTGCCAGTTTTCCTAATTTCAGGATTTAATGACAAAAATTGTGATTTTTTCATCATGAACTACCTTACATTTAATTTTTTATAATAAAAAAACTTTTTATTTTGGCATAAGAGATTATAGATGCAAATATTTATTTAAGAAATCAATAAGTAATCCTAACGTAAGTGAATAAAATAAAAGTATGAAGAAATTGACAATCGCAGAGATGATCATTGAAATGAAGAGATCGTGATTTTCCTCATTGCAAAATTTGTCTAGTTAATTAAAGACTATTTTTGCAATGACGAAAAGCCCGATCTCTTCATTTCTAACAAATAAAGTGGTAGGTAACTAAATTTATTTAAGAATTGTAAAAGGAAATAATAAATAATATTCTGTCAATTATTGAAAATTCTTATTATTTTACATTGATTTTTCTATAATAATTAAAAAGTAAAAATTCGTAGAAGTTTAAAATTCATTATTTAAAATTTTATTAAACAAATTTTTTTTCGTTAATGAAATTATTTTTGGGTATCTTGAAAACAAAAGTCAGTTAGAAATTAAAATAAAATTACAGATTACTACTTTTATTGCTCTTTAATTGCTAATTTTCGCATCACATTGAAAGATTGAATTGAATTGAGCGCAACAGTAGGAACCTGCCAATTCACTTGAGGTATAAAAAGGAAACATTTGGAATAATGTAGGATGAATTTGGGGTTGCAAACATATGGAAATGGCTAGCACAAGTTGTTTGCAATGGTGTGGAATAATTATTTTATTCCTCTCTTAATTTGTTTGTTTTGACTGTGGCTGTGTCATCGGAGAACTTCATTGTTTTTTTTTATTATTATTAATCAATTAATTTTCGGCTTACAATTAAATTCATTTTTTAAGGGCTTTCTTTTTAATTATTCTTTTTTTTTATTTCTGGCAATTGTTTTGAGTTGAATTCTTTTAAATAAATATTGCGTTTATTTTAAATTTAAAGTAGCTTTAAATTTACAAATAATTATTATAAATTCAATTGGAATTAGCTTGTACAATTCATGGGATTCCAATTCACTTCAAGGGAATTTATAAAGGCATTTTAGAATTCAACTGCAGATTCACAGAACTTTCTAGATGCATCTAGAAAGTTCTCAATGTAAATCAAATGGGTGGGTGGGTTTTGCGCGACCCTCCCAGGGCTGCTACCCGCGCTATAAAAGGCGCTCCGTCCGCTGGCTCGATGCAGAAGGCTGACAGACCTCAGAGAAATCAGAGGTAAAGCTTCGACACTCGAGCCAGCTGACGGAGAGCATTAACCCTTTGCTCTCTGTTCGCAGGACACCTGGACACCCAGTGCAGTTTCGGACGCCCGTCCGATCCCTTCGCACCCGTCCGAGCTGTCCCACGGCGCCGACCGCTGTCCTGTCCCGGCGCTGTCTCGTCCGAGAACAGCCGGAAGGCCGACCGCGTCCCGAGCCCTTCGAGAGACACACCTGTGTCCCTCGTACTGTCCCGGATGCGGCTGAGCCGTCCGAAGCCGTACGGAGCAATTTTGCCAGGTAAGAGAGATTCCAATTAGTCTCTCCCTGAGGCCTTCTTTTGGCCGAAAGGTCAAACCACTACGTGAGACGGAAGTACAGCCGAGTGACCAATTGTTTATGTCCCCAGCTCCTTCCTGTCCGAGGAATCGGGCGCCGACGTGGCACGCCGCCAGCGAGCGCTCGGACGAAGGCGTCCGAACGTCCGCCGCCAGAGACCCGCACGCCGTGGGCCCCGGCCGCGCCGAGAGCCGCCGCCGACCTGCAGGGAGCCGTCCGGGTTCCCAGCAAGGACGTTTCCAGGGCAGCCAGCCGGCCTACCCAGGGAACACCGCTCCCATTTGTTTATTTTCCAAGAGACATTAAACTAACAATTTCGAGTCAGTGAAATTTACCATTCTACCAGAATTGTTGTGTTAAATAAAGCCCGTTTGTAAGCTGACCCAATTTGTTTTAACAGAATACCCCAAACAATAGAATTTATTAAACAATTAAATAATCAGTCAGTATAATAATATGCAAACCCCTTACTTGCAACATTATTATTTTGGTTTGCAATAAACTAAATTTGTAATACCAATTGGCGATCCTGGCACTCCTGGGGATTATACTGACAAACACGATAAACAAATTACAATTTACACAATTTTTACAACTTTATTTTGTTAAAATACAATGGCAGACAAAGAACAACTGTCTCCTTTATTTTTAAATCAAATTCATTTTGGACCCCTGGCTGCTGAGCAGACAACAACGGGGTGTGACCCTGGAGGGTGTGACCCTGGAAAGACTCTACAGCTGTACAAGTCGGACGACAACAACCCAATTGCACAAATTTCCCTCCCACTTCAACAACAACAAACACTTCTTTCTTGCCAATACCAGCAGTACACTCAGGTGGATGTCCTGCACCCTCAGGAGCACCTCCTCCCCTTGGACGGCGCATCACAGGTTGGCCAACTGCTGCCTGAACACCCAGTGTCCCACATCAATCATGACGAGGCGCCAAAACCAGATGTACTCACAGAGAGACCTGAAATAAAAACTGGTCAGCAAATATTTTATGACAAATTACACAAAAAAATAGAAAACAGGGGAAAAACACTACACACTACACAATTGTCCAACCAGACACAAAATGGGCAATATTTTCAACCCAAGTTGGACTTGACATTAATCCCTGTATTCTCTGGAGACAAAATATTGCTGGAGGATTTTCTTATCAGCATTGCTGGATTTTTCACCTACCAACAACTGCAGCCAAAAGATGTGTGGTGGTTGTTACTTTTCCGCACTTCTGGACGAGCAAGGGAGTTTGTTAAGCATCTTGACGAGGCCACCATCAGCAACTTCTCCTCACTCCAGAAAGTTTTTCAAGACGAATTTGAGCCGCCAGTAAGCACCCTGCAATTGCACAGAAAATTTGTAAAAGCCTGTCAGCTTGAGGGGGAAAGTTCAGAGGAATTTTACCTACGATTGAGAGGGCTGGCAGACGAATTGTGGCACCATGAACAACCCATTGTTGGATTAAGTTTAAAACAAAACTTTGACATTAGAGAAGCGGAGTTCCTGCGCATTTTCATCCGGGGCCTACGAGTCGACTTTTATTGGCAGGTGTACATCCGGCAGCCAAAATCAATTCTTGAGGCACGCAAAATCGCCATTCTCGTTGAAGAAACTGCCAAACACATTAAAGATAGATTAAATGAAGACTTCCAGCAGGAAAATAGGCAAACTCACCAACACTGTTTCCCTCAACAACAAAATTTTCCTCCACTTGCTGCCTTCAGAAGCCACCCTCAAATGAACCAACGCTGGCCAGGGCCATTTCCCGCTGCTTCGAGTCCGCAATACTCATCGGCAGTTCCTCCACTCTCCAGTCCGTTTTCCTCCCAACAATGGCTGCCAGCCATTCCACCTGGTGCAGTGCTTCCACCATTTCCGTCAAATTTCCATGAACAGACAGAATCAAGTTCATCCAAAGCACCTTCTAACCTGAGGGGGAACGAAGAAAATGTGAATGAAAATAGTGCAACTTTTTCAGAAAATTTATTTACCAGCAACTCCACCTCTCACGCTCCATGTCCATTCTCACCTCCGTCAAACCAAAAGGATATTGTCCATACCCACCGACCATCCGCCAGCAACGACCACGTCCCTTCTGCGACTCGTAAAGAGAAACGTCGACGGAAAAGACGGTTCAAGCGACGACAACAAAGGGCTTCTAAAGCGAGCTTGCCGTGTCGCACAGTGTCCAATCAGGTTTACGAAGACAAAATTTCTGCAAATGAAGAGAAAATCTTGAGTGCATTGAGCCGGTTAATACAGCCAAAACTTACCCCACCTGCCGACCACATCGCCCAGCATGCATTTACTTGCCGACGGCACCGCCGACAACGCCGACAACCGACAGATAAGGCCGAATTTGCCATTAAAACTCCCACACAAAAAACCACAACGAGTGCGGCAAATAAACAACGTGGGCCAGCTGTTATCTGTGGCGGCCAAAAAGTCAATGAACTTTTCACAAGAGGGGGAAGAAAAATCAGCAGGAGAGAGATGAGAGTGGCGCCACAACCAAGTTCGCCATCAAGCCAGGAGAGGGAGAAGGAAAAATCAGCACACAAAGAACCAAGACCTCGCCCTCGCCGCATGCGAAAAACAACAACAACAAGGCCGGATTCACGCGTGATTATGGTGCCCACGACGTTTTTCCTTGAGGACAGCGCCATGAGCTCAGGATCTGGACAGTCTACGTGCAGTACGTCGTCCTGGCAATCGTCCTGGAGATCATCCAGTCACAGCTGACCACAGCCGCCAGTCAAAAGAGGGGGATTTGGTGTGGAATAATTATTTTATTCCTCTCTTAATTTGTTTGTTTTGACTGTGGCTGTGTCATCGGAGAACTTCATTGTTTTTTTTTATTATTATTAATCAATTAATTTTCGGCTTACAATTAAATTCATTTTTTAAGGGCTTTCTTTTTAATTATTCTTTTTTTTTATTTCTGGCAATTGTTTTGAGTTGAATTCTTTTAAATAAATATTGCGTTTATTTTAAATTTAAAGTAGCTTTAAATTTACAAATAATTATTATAAATTCAATTGGAATTAGCTTGTACAATTCATGGGATTCCAATTCACTTCAAGGGAATTTATAAAGGCATTTTAGAATTCAACTGCAGATTCACAGAACTTTCTAGATGCATCTAGAAAGTTCTCAATGTAAATCAAATGGGTGGGTGGGTTTTGCGCGACCCTCCCAGGGCTGCTACCCGCGCTATAAAAGGCGCTCCGTCCGCTGGCTCGATGCAGAAGGCTGACAGACCTCAGAGAAATCAGAGGTAAAGCTTCGACACTCGAGCCAGCTGACGGAGAGCATTAACCCTTTGCTCTCTGTTCGCAGGACACCTGGACACCCAGTGCAGTTTCGGACGCCCGTCCGATCCCTTCGCACCCGTCCGAGCTGTCCCACGGCGCCGACCGCTGTCCTGTCCCGGCGCTGTCTCGTCCGAGAACAGCCGGAAGGCCGACCGCGTCCCGAGCCCTTCGAGAGACACACCTGTGTCCCTCGTACTGTCCCGGATGCGGCTGAGCCGTCCGAAGCCGTACGGAGCAATTTTGCCAGGTAAGAGAGATTCCAATTAGTCTCTCCCTGAGGCCTTCTTTTGGCCGAAAGGTCAAACCACTACGTGAGACGGAAGTACAGCCGAGTGACCAATTGTTTATGTCCCCAGCTCCTTCCTGTCCGAGGAATCGGGCGCCGACGTGGCACGCCGCCAGCGAGCGCTCGGACGAAGGCGTCCGAACGTCCGCCGCCAGAGACCCGCACGCCGTGGGCCCCGGCCGCGCCGAGAGCCGCCGCCGACCTGCAGGGAGCCGTCCGGGTTCCCAGCAAGGACGTTTCCAGGGCAGCCAGCCGGCCTACCCAGGGAACACCGCTCCCATTTGTTTATTTTCCAAGAGACATTAAACTAACAATTTCGAGTCAGTGAAATTTACCATTCTACCAGAATTGTTGTGTTAAATAAAGCCCGTTTGTAAGCTGACCCAATTTGTTTTAACAGAATACCCCAAACAATAGAATTTATTAAACAATTAAATAATCAGTCAGTATAATAATATGCAAACCCCTTACTTGCAACATTATTATTTTGGTTTGCAATAAACTAAATTTGTAATACCAGCAACAAGCAGACGGGCGGGCGCGACGGCTGCACGTCAACCTTTTTACAGACTTACTATTTGTCTTCCCCCTCCATTGCTCGCAAATATGCATGAGAAAGGATGCTATTGTCAGAGTTTTTCCTCCTTCATCCTTTCGCAAAAAGAAAAAAATCCTGCTGCAATGCGCTTTTTTTGCGCACAGCTAATGAAATCAAGCCCGCCTGCAATCACACGGAGCAAACAAAGCGACTGGGCAAATATTAAATATTAAAGCAGAGCAAATATCGCGCGGCTATAAATTAAGTGCTGCACGGTGGCAAACTGGCGAATGCTGCTCTGCGCGCGGCCACTTTGGCAGAGCGTAATTTACCAACTTTAAGTTGGGTGGGAGGAATGAAGTCTTCTTTATCAAAGTCAAGGGAAGTGCATCATGTTTATTAAAAAGATTTAAAAAAATGTCAGTCCTTTTTCCTCTAATCATTAAGAAGATTAAAGGCTGTAAATGTGTAAATATATATAAAATTCACTCAAAATATCATAGAAAATAATATTCTGGTCTATTACTTAATTGGGGATTAATTTTATACGAATAATATTAATTTCGTATAGATCAACGTATGCACAGAAAATAATCTTTGAAATTGGCCACTAAAATATCAAATTGCATCCATCATATCAGCATTGTATTTATGATGGTAATTAAAAATTTGTTTAAAACCATAATTATAAGAGGGAAGAAATTAATTTTGTGCATTGACTTGATGTAAGATGTTGTGTATTTCAATGTATTTGAATGCAGAATAAATAAACGCGTAAATTTAATGACTAAGTCTTCAGAGAGAAAAAAAAAGAAAATTAAAAAGAAAAATCTTATTTTTTTTTTTCATAAAGTATTCATTGATGCCTCTTGTTTGAATGCCATATGGAGCACTTCCCCCATGAGCGCATCGAGTTTCCAGCCTGGCTGACGGCTTTTTATTTTCCTCTTTAGCAATTTAAATTTCTGTGTGTGCTGCGAAAGGAGCATTTTTCGCAGAATTGGATTTGCTAGAGAGCGGGGACAAAAAGGGAACGCATGAGAGTTCCTCTTTTTCTCCCAGCGACAATGCAGTGCGGATTGAAAAGGCCAATGCAAAAATTGCGAGAAGGGAAATATTTTCGTTAGGACGCACAGGAGAAACATAAAAAGTTGTTCGGTTTGTCAGTTCGATGAATGAGGATTTTCTTTGAGCCGAGCTGGATTTGCCAACGGAAAATATAGGCAGCGATGATTGGTCAAAGGAGACACGAACGCGACTCAATCTTGGTAGGTATTTTTACAAAATTCTGCTTCTGGTTGCTTCAATTGATTGAATGGACGGAGAATATTTTTAGTCCTTGAATGGATTTCTTGTAAACAAAACTTCCATCTCGAAGTAACTAGAAATTTTGACAAACAAAAGAAATCAAATATCATAATTTAGTGATTTAAACAAACGTTTTACCAATCTTTTGAATTTGTATGAATTCTGCATTTCTTGAAGCAAAAAATTAACTAACAATTTTTCTTGATTTTTTAAATTTCCTAAAAAAAACTTTGTGATTGAAAGGATTGAACTACTGGAGCCACTGAGTTTTTGCGTGCCTTCTATAAAACATTTTAAAAGTTTAAGAGGAATGATTTTGAATGACTTTATTTAGATTTTTGAGAAATTTGACACTTATTTATTTTATATTTATTGACTTATGACTGTAGAAAAATTATCATGTTTAGCTTTCTCAGTATAAATCCACATACATTTCTTTTAGGGTCAGGCCAAGACAAGACTGTGCACTTTACTGATGGTGCAGAAGGCACCACCCAATTATTTCCATTTCTATTTAAATATCATGTGTGTTTGAGTTGCCTTGACGCCAGTCACATACGAGGTATAAAAATTTTAATTAGTACCTAGACGTCCAATCGTCTATGCAATAGTCGTATTTTTACAATAAACTAGCAAACTGAAATTCAACAAACACAAACTTTTCTTGAACCTATAAAGCAGCAGGTTTTTTATTTTAGTTGTATTTGCGTTCAGATTTAATTTGGAGTTAAATTTGTAAAAAGTACTGAAGATAAATTTTGAAAATTCAGAGAGTCGTGGTATAAATTATAAATAGATTAATAATTAATAAATGATTTGTAAAATAACAAGCCTAATTTTTCTACCTGGTAACTAATCCAAAGCTGATCCCCCAGGGAATAAACCTCTCGTAAACTCTCCCCATTCAGCCATAAAACATCAAGAGCAATAAACAGTTGAACAAAGTTCGCTCAATCGTTTGCAGGTGAAACTAAGTAGTGGGCTTTTGTTCCGATTGCGAAGCGGCAAGCCCATGTTTGAACGACCTGTTGGTCGGCTCCGAGGGGTGGTCGGTCGACTGTTCTAGGGGCAGCCAAAGGCCCGGCCGCGGCGGAATGCGTTCCTTATGCGTGGCTGGTGCATCGATCGCCACCTGACTGCCGCCGCCGCTGCACACAGCGGCCGCACTGCAGCGAAAACCGACACTTTTACTTGGTCACGAGAGGGCTGCTGTGCGAGGAGAAAATAAATAGTGTGTTCCCGTGTGGAAGAAATAGAGCTTTATGATGCATTGTGTGTTCAAGGTGGAATGCTATTGTGGAGGAAGAGTAATGAAACGGAATGTTTCTACGCTTCTCTGGCGGAGTTATCTTTGCGGAAGGACGAGTTTATTCAGCGAAATTACTTGCTTTAAAATGGTGTTTGACGATAATGAGAATATCCACCCTCAGTAAAATAAATTAACGCCTCTGTCTTATCTGCTTCCATGTGAAAACAGCGCCAAGAGCTGGAAAAATATAGTTGCGAAAATATTTTGCGGCTTTTCACAGTGAAATGTTTGCAATTTTGTATTGGTGATATGCTTGTTAATTGTATTATTTTTTCTTGCATTAATCAGCGAGCAGCTCGTTTACTTACGAAATAGGATCTAGGATCGCAGCCATGACCGAAACTGGTATGGCCAACAAAAACAATTTTCAACAAGGACAAAGCCCGTTTTCTTCCATAATCTTCTCCTGCCAATTTCGATCGAATTATTTTTTCTAGTGATTGTGCCATTTTATCCAACAATTTCCCGTTCATTCAAAACGAACAAACGGCTTTTCAATTATTGAATGCAAACAATTTAACACTGCGTGTCTTGAATGTGATTTGAAACAAAGTGGATTATGTGGAAACCGTGAAGAGTGCAAGCGAATGTTCTCAGAAGAGGATCTGCCGCGGTTAAAACGCCTCAAAATATCTAATTCAAACAAAATTTCTCATTAAATCTGGCCTATCTGAAGACTTTAATGAAACTCGATGAAAACTTTCTTTCCACCATATGTTCTCTCTATTTGTCTCTAACTTTTTATTGTTGTTCACCAAAAAAAGTTGGACCTGACCGCTTTATTCCGCACCAATGACCGGCGCAAACCACCGCAAACTATCCATGAGTTTTTTTCTCGATTGCAGGTCAATGTTTGCCGTGCTAAACAATCGGCACGCGTACTTCCTGCTCGTCGACAACGGCGCCGAAATCCACCTGCGGCGCCGCCTCTAGAAATACATTTTGACTGCGATAGTAGTTTAGAGTACAAACACTTTATTGACTTACTGTAAACACAAATTGGAGATGCACTAATATGTCTAATGCAACAAATATTTTTTTATTTGAAAGATATATTTATTATTATTTAATAAATAATTCATATATATTGTTAATCTAATCTAAACTCATCGGTTTTTAGTCCTAAATTAGATATTTGAATCAATAAATATCTATAAAAAAAAGGTGCTGCCCGTCTCTTTTGGGGCTAAAACGTGTAAGCTGCAAATTGGATGCTAAAACGCTCGATTGTGTGACCCATTGTTATGAAAACGCTTTGTGTGTGTATGTCTATGTTTTTTCTGCACAATTATTTCTATTGTTAATTATTCCTCACAAATAAAGTCAAATACGAACGAAAACTACAAAATGTGTAGAAACGGCCAAAAAAAGTTGCTAAAACGCGGGACCTCAAGAGAGTTCCGCGCCGAGATCAATTGATCAATTTGCTAATTTTTTTCCCATGTGTTCAGTATAACAACTTTAAAATAGGTTTTGGAATATTAGTCTTTTTTTATTATATCTGCGCAGATGCAAGGTTTTCTATTACCATCAGGATCAGGCAATTAATGCCCAAATACATAGCACATAAGTTCATACAAAAATTTGTTGGTTTGCATCACACAATAGAGTAAAACAATCTTTATCAAGAAATCAATCATATATTATTTGATTATTTAGAGACGGTTGCCAAATTTGAAGAGAAATGCCATCTGCGTAACAAAAATTGCTAAAAAAATTCATCAAGAACGATTCCATTTTTATGCTTCATGATCCGCAGGTGCCTAATGTACTTTTTGAATTTTTTCAATTTATTTAATAAAAAAAAAACGCATTAAAACACGTCTGTAAACTGAAATCAATAATGATATTGTAGAGGAAAAAATTATATACACTGCTCTTTCAGCACAAATGAAGTCGAAGAATGTTATTTGCGTCATTTCGAGCGGCTTGAAAACAATGCTCTCGTCAAACAACGACAACAATGGTCGCCTGATTACTCCCCCACAGAAAAGAGCAGTTAGTTTTTCTTTTCTCAACTGAACGACGGGGTGCTGCGCGCGTGTCGTAGTAATTTATTCAAATTACGTATCCTTGTTTTGGGGGCTCGCTAGCCAGCAGCCTCCTCAAATAGCTTGTCTGCGAATTTCATGGCGGCGCGGAATTTTAGACTGCCGGCAATTACGCTGATTACAGTCGTGGCGCTCCAGACAGCACAGATTGGCGCTGGTGTTTTGCTTCGAGCGCAAGTTTTGCCAGGCTAGAGCTCGCAAGCAAAACCGACGCCTTGCTGCGTCCTTTTATTATTAAATCATACATATCCCCTCGTCGGCCTGATAATAATCCACGGGTTTTGGGGCACGAACCATACACGCTCTCTGCAAATAATTTAATTATTTTGGTTGCAGAGCAAATTTCCCAATTTGTACGTTTGGTTTTCGAGTTTGAAGTTTGCTCATGGATTTGGATATGAAGTGGGTAAGTATTTTAATCAGCGCTAAAAGTATTAGGTTTTGCTGAAGAAGAAGACAAGTAGTAAGCGGATTTCTTGCTAGTGTTGTGATGCCGTTTTGTAAAACAGTTCCATTTCAAAATAAACCGTTTTCAAAAATTTAATGTAATGTTGGACAAACAACAACAATAATAATAAAAATAATAATAATTTTACAACTTTATAGCATGAAATTTAAAAAAAAGGTACTTTAAAGTACTTAGTGCATTCACGGTTTATTCTACTTGATAATATTTGTTTCATTTAAAATAAAAGAATGGTATTAAAAAAATGAAATTTAGCAAAGAAATAGAATTGACAGGGATAGATAGGAAAGGATTTATTTATTTCAGCAGATTGATGGTTAATTTTTGTTCTTTTTTTAAATTTTTTGATTTTTTTAAGTTGGATATGATTTGACCAAAACCAAAACAAACCAAAAGCTAGAACATAGCCATCGAATATCTCATTCAACACAAGTAGGTGGATTATAATCCAATTAATGCGGGTGGCTGCCCAATTACCCTAATTGACAGCAGGGTACTGACTGATACTTGGTGTCAGCAGTCTGAAATCGGTCCGCTAAATAGAGATTGAGCAATAGAGCTCGCAACGGCTTCTATAGCTCGGGTTACATCAGATGTAAGACTTCTCCACTCTCGTCAAGAAAAGACCGAAAGGCGGACGAGATTGATGCCTAATTGATTAGATTTCCGCGAAGCCGAGCAACTGAAAAGAGATCCACTTTAGCTAAACGTGAATGGAGTGTTTACTAAAGCAAAATTGGAGGCCCCATCTTTTGCTCTTTTTGTGGCAACCGCTTTAACGAAAAAAAAAATCGCCTGTCATACAATTTTTTCGTCTCTCTCATGTAACTTCCGATCAGTGCGTGAAAACTGAAAACTGATTCGTTCGGCAAAAAATGTGCTTTTCGCTCCGTGCGGAAAATTAGAAATCTTCCTTCATGGAGACGAATCTGGCTGGAGGCACTAGCTCATTAAAAGAAAAGCAGGAAATTGTGCAAAAATGTCGTTGCTTCTGAGAAAACTTACAGAACTTTAATTTCCTTACAAGCGAGCATAAATTTTTTGCTTCAGAATCAATTTAGTTCTGAGAGACCTGTTCACAGTTAAATTTATACGAGTGCCGCCGGGAAACGTCGTTGGCAGACGGCCGTTTTCGTAAATAACAACACAACAAGGATGCTGTGCTGCGTCGCGGAGATTACAAAACAGGTCGTTAGACTCTCTCGCCGGCTGCTCAGCTGCAAGTGCACGCGGCGAATACGTAAATCTGCCTCCAAGGCAGATCAGAGAGGCTTTGTCGACTAGAGGCTGGAACTTGTGGAAATGCATCAGACCGCCTTTGTCTTTCCGCAGATGAGCTTATTAAAGGGTGACCGCAAAAGGCTGGATAAATAGCCCTATCTGACCCACTTGTTCTCGCCGCAAGACGCAGACGTGAGCGGGACTTCTTGAGATTAAAATCCAATCGAAAGAGTGAACGATCGCAAAAGGAGCAGGAAAAGTAATCCACTTAGCGGTAATGGATTGATCTGTGCAAAAAAACTTCTCGCCAGCACAATGCAATGAAAAATTGCCATTGTGATTCGCTACGAAATGATTGAATCACAAATGGTATATGATTTTAAAAGTCTCTAACACATAATCAGGTATTTTCAGCAGTATTACATAATATGAATTCCATAATCACAACATCAACCTCCTTGTACTGTTTTTTAAATCTGCTTTCCTTTTCCCCAAACTCAACAAGAGTGTGGTGGTAAAAACGTCAAAGCACGAGAAACGTCAGTCTTCAACTGCCAGATCTTTCAATCGGGCCACTTTTTCATGAATGCAGTCGCACGTAAACGGATCCGAATCCAAACGAGCCCGAAGTCCAATATTAGAGCGACTAGACGGTAATGCATTTCTCTGGGGATTCAACTTGGGCCATCCAATCTCGACCCCGACAAATAAAATAAACGCACATCACGAAAATACACTCTGAATCAGCTCCGTTTTTCTGGATTGATTTTTGTTATTTTTCTCTGCTCTCTTTTAAAATTATTAGCTGTGCTGCCGGGGATTATTTTGAGAGGCGTATAAACAAAGGATTCACATAAATCGACAGCCAAATGCCGCCCACCAGCATGACAGGCGAGTGGGAAATTGTGTGTAAAAGCGATCACCGGCAGATGAATTGTTGGAGGAGCCCGTGTTATTTATGTTCCTTCCCTCTTGTTCTGGCTCACAACGGGTAATTTGAACAGAGCTCTGGAAAGCTGAATGACGTTTTAAGAGATATACTCAAGTCTTTAATGGCTTTGTTTTTATGTTGGTAACAAATAAAAGTGTAACAACTACCAAAAAGGCTTATTCTAGAAAGGAGGATTCTTGGTTGGATATTGTAAATTCCTATTTTTTACTAAAGTAATTCTCTAAAATTATTATATTATTTTAATTAAAGGACTTGGAAGCAATTAAAATTTAAAAATTCTTTGTTTTAAATCCAAATTGGTTTTTGGGTACCGATTGAAAAGCTTTTTTTATAAATATTATAGGATAAAACTGACCGAGTTCATAAGCTTCTGTTGCAACGAAAACTGTAACACAAAACCAATGAAAAATGGGGAAAATAATGCATCTTTATCATGAAACATTTGTAAACTCTAGTTTCTACTCGAAATAGTAAATAAAAATTACGCAAAGATCTTCCAATACATATTTTTCTTCTCAAGCTTCAAACTTCAAATATAATTTAGCAAATCTAAGGTTTTTGTACTGCATAGAATTTGATAATAAATTCTCTGAAATTGAAATTAGCAATTAATCATAATCAACGAAAACTGAAGTTATGCGTTAGTTAGAAATAATACTCTTGCAATTTCCTCTAAAATGTTTAGGAATTTGGAATGCAATCTCCCAGTAGCCCCGAAATTCAAAACTTTCCCGAGTTCAACCCCCTCGAGAAAATCAAAATTTCTCAGGCGTGCGTTATGGACAAAATTGTGTGTCGGATTGGCAACCCTCGCGCTGATTAAACGTCTTCGTCCCGAGGGCAAAGCAACGAGCTGCTCCAGATTTTGGAGCCGCGCTGCGAAATTAATTAAGGTATTAAGTCATTAAGTTGGTAGTTTCGCGCGGGCGGGCGGTCGCTGCCGACTAGATAGCGGTACTAACTTTAACTGGCTGAGCGAGGTGGTAATACGGCGCGAGAATTACTGGGCCGGAAAGACTAGAAATGGGCGAAAGCAGTACTCACCGGTGCTCGTCGGCCTTGGTCGGGATGAACTTGATGCACTCTCGTTTCTGAAAGTTGGCTTCCACCCAACTCCGCGCCGTCTGAAACGCACGAAAAAATTTTTACCTTCAATGATCACCAAGTGGAGTTTTACTGGAGTGTGCAGTAAATTGTAAAGAGACGTTCCATTACCCAATGATAATTTCAAAAATATATTTTTATATTTTCTTTTCTTCTCTTTAGTTGCAAATAATATTTATTGATATATCACAGAGGCAATCGCTGCCCATATCGAGATGCATCGATCATAAATTATCTTTATGGTTGAGTAAATACATAATTAGGCACAAGGATTGCTTTTAATCTTTCTTAATTAAATAATTAAATTCAATTTATTATTCTCCAAACAAGTCAAAACCATCAACTATAAAAAATTGGTTAAAAACAGGCACACAGTGCTGTGCTAGTGATGAACTCACTGAAACTCATAATCGATATAATAACTTACTTTTTATAAAAGACATCATAACATTGTATTATATTTTATATTTAATGTTTTTTATAACCATAAATAATAATTTCATACTCATTAGTCATTATAATTATTTATTCTTCACTAATCAAGAAACGGCACGGCAGGAACTATGGCGAAACCATAGAATAACTACAAAACTTCAAATCTATTTGAATGCATCAGATCGGGATGATTTTTAATGAGATTTGTACGTTGTTAGATTTTCCGCTACTACCCGCAATGAGTACCCAGGTCTTGTACATTCATTCTGCCCACGATTTTACATTATGGGACATGGTTTTGCGTAATTATACCTGTGCCGACAGACAAAACAAAACATTTGCAATCCACAGTCACGCTTTGTTCGTTTAATTTGCTCTCGTTGCTTAATAACATGCATCGCAGAGCTTTGGTGAATGAAAAACAATCTGTCAATACCTCGGTATGTTTTCCACTTTGTGGTCTTTTTAATTGTACACGTGTTTTATTCAAAGCAAAAAATCTGGATCAAAGGTTAAAAAGAAATTTTTTTAAGGAAACAAAATTTGGCGCACTCTCAGGTTGTTAATATTGAATCAGCTGGCGTACGCGCCAAAAAAAATAGATTTAACGTTCTACACTAAAAAACTGCTCTCGCTGATGTTTATTTTTGAACCGCAGCAAAGCTCCCCGAATTAATCACAACCCTGGCACCGCATAGTTGTCACAAAGGCCACCGACAGTCATCTCTGCTTTCTTCTGTACCTTGACGAGTAGCGTATAAAAAAGGCTTGAAACTTAATCTGCACTGTGCCACGTTTTATTATAAAATAACAGACACACAGACACAGGCTGTTATCTTTTTGAAGCTCCAACGGGCAACAAAACATACATTTATAAAATAATAATTTAAAATTCTATATAAAATTTTGCATGTTGCTATCCATTTTCAATAAAAAATTCTTGCTAATGGCGGAGCCACTTGGCTAAACAATTTCTTTTCTCAAATTGTTTTCAAAAATTTAATGTAAACAATGTGATGTAGCAATTGGACGACACCAATGATAATAATCTTTTTTATTGATTAATTAATAAAAAAGCGGATATTTTGAAAAAATATTTTAACAATCAAAAGTTGACGATGATGCCTTTGCGATTACTAACAATAAGGCTTCATTCTGAACCATCTTGCACAAAGGGGCAAATTATGCAACCGGTCGGGCAGAGGTGATCGCCAGATTGCATATACGTTCAATGTTGTGTCATGTGTCAAGAGTGAGAATGAAAGAGTCCTCGTCTCAAATGCCCTCAGTGCAAGAGCGATCCAAAAACGCGGCATTTACATTTGCCTATTTATTCTGCTCCGGTGCGATTTCAATTCCACACTTTGTGTGGGATGTACACGCTGAAAGTTTCAATAAAATATGGGCTGTGTGATTAAAAAGTCGCGCTCAAAGTGAATGCATATTAAATTTTGCTCCACATAAAAGCACCTGCTTCATATTACATGAAGCGCTGTGAATATGGACAAAAAAATGTATATGGCTGGGTTTCACGCGACGCACGAGCTGTAATGGAAATCAGTTGACGGCGCCTGGTTGAGAGAACTCGGAATGTGTTGGTTTAATCAATCAAAATCCCATGAGACGGAAAGTGATTTTACAATTAATATAATTATTTAATTAAAATCAAAACAGTAATTATTTTATTCTTGCTGATTTATTTTCAGCAAAATATTTCAGTGGAATTCTGGCGGAATTTCTTTATAGCAAAAAGCACATGACACATTTGAAAGCCATAAAAAAATTTTAGAAAAAGGTCGCTTTTGACAAAATTTAGTGTAAACAATTTAAATACATACATCAAAAGTTTATTTTTTTGCCGCTTAATTTTAATAGTTTAAATTGATTTGATATTTTATTATTGCTAATAATTCACAAATAAAAATAAAATAGAACAATTTTATCATAATTATATTGTTCTTCCAATTTACTTTTAAAAATTAGGATTTATGTAAAATAAAGGAAAATTACACACTGATAAAAAAAACTAAGCTTTTCTTTAAATTACTAACAAAGCCTTTTCCTTGAACGTTTCTTATCACCGCGCCCAACACATCTTAACAGTGAGGCGGTGTGTTGTTAAGGGGGCTCTTCATTCGCACCATGTCTCGAGGGTGCAAATGCGATTCGCTTAGTTTCTCCCCGGGCTGGCGGAGCAGATAAAATCGCGTGATAAACGATCAACTCCCACGTACGCGCTGGAGAAGCTGCAAAAGCTCTATCTTCCCAGGCTGCATTTATTTTCAAGCCAATGGAGAGCAGATTCCGAGTTTAAGCTGCAGCGTGGGCCGTTTATTACTTTGCCAACAGTCGCATTATTTCTCCACTTTAAAAGCAGGGACTCGAACAGAAGGACCAGTTTTGAACCAGGCTGGTCCGGCAACTCGCATTTCGCTCGCCCACGGCCAGGAATTTTAGCAGCCAGCTCTTCATATTGACAAGAATTTGTCCCTTGCGCTTGCTGTCTGGCCAGGAATTTTTCTTATGAAACGACAGTTTATATACGTGGGCTCTTTTTTTTGCGCCAGGTTAAGAAAATTTTAGGGTTTATTAAAAAATAGCTAATCTTGCGTATTTGGGCCAAATATTTTTTGTTTTTTCTGCTCAAGAAAGTAAAAAAACCAGTAAACACAAAATAAGAAGTTTGAAGCAGACCAAATTCAGATTCAGATTCAGATAATAATTATTCCGTATAGATCAACATATGTACAGAAATAATCTTTGGAATAGGTCACTGTAATACAGCTATATCTCAATATAACTATAATAGAGCTTACTAAATTATAAAAATATTCAAATTCCGCAAGTTGAAACAAACATTTTCCGTTGTTAAGTAATAATTAGTAGAGTTTGAAACTTTCATGGTCATTTTGCAAAATCTATCAAGAATTATTCCTAAATATACTAAAAACGATTTAATGAATTGTGGCCAACTAGATACTTGTTTATCTATGTATAACAAATCGTGTCTTTTTATGTGGACACAATATTTAAAATTTATATAATTTGCAGGAGGTTTGATCATTTTCAACATAAATTTATCCAACGAAAGGCCACTTTTTAACTGCCGTTATCCAATCAAATTAGAAACAGACTAAAATTAGTTTATTATTTTTGCCCAAAACTTAATTTGCCATTTAAAGAAATAACAAATTCAAATTTGAAATATTTTTCATAATTACACTTCATTGGACACTCGGTTTTTGCTTCGAGAAATTTGCACCGGTGCACTCCGCGAGTAAAAATAATTGCGTATCTCACAATAATGAGGGCAGGTCTTGTATTACAAAAGTTCAAGTTTATTTAGTTTTGATATAATCTAAATTATAAATTTTACGGTGGAAGCTTTTACAAAACAACTCAAAAAAGCGATTATACTAATTATTTAGAACATTTATACATAAGCCTAGCGTGGCACCCCGGCACGAACTGCACGGCAAACAAACTCGAGAAAACAATTTACAATTTGGGCAAATAAAACACAAAAATAACAATTCAAAAACGGGCAAGCATTGTCTAATGCAATAAATAATTACCTAATCCCGAATATCTAACCTAACCTTCCACTGGTTAAGGAGCAAAAAATCATGCCTGTAAAAATTAAGCTCCTGCACATCAACATTTTATTTTTGTTCAAAACGTGTTAACGGCGTGACTGATTTTGACGTGAGCGCGACCCAAAGCTGCGAGGCGACGACAGCATTTAGTGCTCTGCAGCGAGAGCAAACGCGAGGCGTTTTCTCACCGAGTCATCAAACGTCAAACCGTGGAATGACACGCCACCCGCCTTGCAAGACTGTACGGCGGCACAGTTTCCACCGTTGTGCAAGGCGTACCTGTGGCAAAAGCGTAATACGTAGTCCCCCTGACCAATGGCTCTAGCAGCCGGTGCGTTCTTCGAAAGAGAGTGTACTGTGCTTAAACAAGTTGTTTGCGATCGAAAAGCCATTTTTCCATTCACCCACTAACAAACATTATTCTTATGTTTTGTCTAAACTAAATTTTTAGAATTGACTTGATGTAAGATGTCGTGTATTTCAAATTTCAATGTATTGAATAAAGAATAAATAATTTAAAAAAAAAAATAACGTGGACAAATAAACAATAATAATAATAATGATCCATTGATATTGGTATTGAATTGGACCTGTGGGTTAACAAATTCAATTTTCCAACTATACCATAGCAGCCTGAAAAAAATTTTAATGAATATTATCTGAAACAGCACAAGCGTTTTACGATCTATTTGCTTTGGCTAGAGCAGACGCCGCCATTCGAGTCTGGGCAGTAAAATCAGGGCTGACCGCGTGACAATAATGGCGTGCGGCCAGCATAAATAATTAAGCCGGCGTCTTGCGGCCCAGATAAGTGGTGCTGTTCGCGGCCCACACCCATTAGGGGTGCGCGCAAGCGATTCTTTGTCTGCGGCAGAACAAAGGCCAACCACCCCGACCACCCACCCAGGCACCAGCTGCCGTGCAAAAAGCGGGGCTTTAAAATGGTTATTTATGACGGACATTAATAAATTTGCCCTGCCGGGCGTGTGAGAGCGCTCGGCCGGAGTGTGTTTTTAATAATCATTATGGGTGGTAAAATTAGCCCAAAACCCACACATGAGAAACTGGCTTTTTGCATTAGAGATTTTACGTTTTTTTTTTCAAAGGTGATTTTTTCAGAGGATGAGCTGTTGCGGATATTTGTCTTCCTGAGAAATCTCTGTGTAATGCTTAAGTTCTTCATTTATATGATGCAAAACAAGTCTCCATTAATTCCGCATCAGCTATGAGCAAAATACACAATATTGATATTGGCAGACCCTTTATTATTATTTTTATAATTGTTGTTGCTTATTTTTCCACGTTGTTTTCAATCAATTTCTTATGCACAAATTGTTTGAGAAAGAGTAATTTATTAAAAGGTTTGACAATACAGAAACCAAATTCTGAATGTCAAATGTCTATAAGTAAGGCATCTGTAGTTAAACCTGAGTTAACATTCTTCAAAGTACTAAACACAATTTTAAGACCCCAATTGAACTATTTCAAAGCATCCCATAAGACAATGTATGGTACAATGCCTTCCGCATAATCCGCATTGTACTGCTAAAGTTATTGTTATTTATTCTTCTCGGTCAAAACACATATTTTAAATTTGAAAATAAGAGAAGAAAGGATTTACAACTAGTATATATGTCTGCTAAAAAGCCGAAAATAAAAAGAGACTCGGCCGCCGCGGTAAACCCACACTATCGAAAAAGAAACAATATCAAATAAAAAGAACGATTTCGCAAAAAAAATCTTAAATCTTCAGTTACGGCCACAAATGCAGAGTCTTTAAGGACAGGTGGCAGGTCGTTCCATGGCATGAAAATTCTGAATGAAAAAGCGCCGCGACCGAACTTATCGTTGGTCAGAGGAGGCTGGAGGCGAGGGTGCTGTTCGTCGTCGCCTCTCAGCTTGCGGCCCTCGATGATTCGGATGGGCGCATTGAAATCTGTCTCGCCGCTCAAGTGCATGTCAATGGGCACAAATCTCTGCTCTATTGGCAGTGGAAGTTTACAAAACTAAATCCATTGGTCCTTCAAAATGAAAATTAGACTTCGCAGCAAAATCGCGCCATAAATTTACAAAGAAAAAGGAGCACCGTCAGCTTGGTCTAATTACAGCGTGAATGAAGTGGGCGCCAAGAAACAGCCCTCATGCAAACCGAGGAGAATTTGCTGCAACTTTAACGTCACATGGTTGTCAGTTTACAAGTTTAATTCTTGCTAGCCGCGTGTAATATTTCACAAAACTTTGCATCCCTCTTGCAAGCATAAAACACAGGAGTCAGATATATAATTTCAATTTTATTCAATTCAATTCAATTCGTTTTATTTCTCCACAACAAGTCAAAGCATCTGAGTCAAAAATTTACATTACGGAGAAATAGGCTTACAGTACTAGTGAACAACTCACTGAAACTCATACATCATTGAACTGAGACAAACAAGAAATTTGCCTCCGCCCTCAATACTCGCCGTACTGCAGCCGTAAGCAAAATAAAAAAAAAATTAATCTGACATCACAAAACATTTACACAATTTGGGGAAATCGGGGGCCGGACAAGATTTCAATTCGGAAGGGAGGGAATTCCACTGTTGGGCGAGTCGGAAGGAGAACGATTGCAGGCCGAGGTCGGTGCGCGCTTTTGGTATGAGTCGGTGCTCGCCGTCTGTGTTTCGCATCACTCGCCCCACTGTGATTCGCGCCATCGCGTTCATGTTTGTTTCACCATCACGACACTTCCGAAAAAAAGTCAAGTCGTTGTATTTGAGCTGCTGTTGCACTGAGAGCAGCTCTTTTTTGGCCGCCTCAGAGATGTGCCGCCCATGCACAAATCTGAGGGCACGATTTTGCACCCGTTCGAACTTTTTCATATTCACCTGGGTCGAGGGATGCCAAGCTGGGGTGCCGTAGAACATCAAGGGTTTTACCATCGTCAGGTACGCGAGTCGCTTAACGCGCGGAGTGCAGCCTTGCAGGTTGCGGGCCGCATCCAATTTATTTTACACAATTTATTATTATTATTTTTTATTTTTGTGTGAAAATTTTGACCTCTGCATAGTATTCTTGAAGAAGAAGGCAGATTGTATGAAGCGTGTGGTTAAGCTTATAATCTATTTTTTTTTTAAACTTAGATGTTTCAAGAATCAATTTAAACGTTTTTTGGGTCTCAATTGGGTCCATATTTTCTTCACATTGCGGTAACTGTTTTCAAATGTAATTTATGTATTCCGGCATCAGTTTAATTTTATGGAAAAAACTGACCCCATCCTACTTTTACTAGGACTTTTTCTGAAAGTCAAACACAAAAATGCAATAAATTCGTGCATAATCAACTTGTTGGGGCATTGGGGCATAAATTTGGACGCTAGGTGAGCGATAAAGTCGTTCAGCGGCGGAAATTCACAATTTGCAGCGGCGGGACGACATAATATTTGTATTTATTTGCCTCGCAGGCCGTTACCCAGCATGATAAATGCGAAATGCCCCCGTGGGAAATAACAGCACTTTGTTCCGCGAAGGCGCAATTGAAGCCGGTGTGCGGCAGGTATTTCTCGCGTGCCATCCACCCTTCCAACTTCAATGCCGAGCTGCTCCCTTCGCTCCTTCTGAAATGGTTCTCTCGGTCGGTGAAATGTGCCCTAATTTAGCGTCAGCATTACGATGGAAATGAGCGTTCCGAAATTAGGTTCATTGTGGCGGAAATAGAATTTGCTTGTGTTTAATCTGATAGCGTAATGCTGTTTGTTTGTCGGTCAAATCGGGTCAGAAGGGACTTTGACAGTTCATTTTGTGAAAGGTTCTTGCAGCACGTCATAAAAATTTATGTTGCCACAAACACCGAAGCTCGTAATTTGGCTTGTTATTTTTGCCATTTCATGATCGGATACGGAGGGGCTGATGGCTGATATTAAAAATTCATTGACTGATATTAAATGTAAAAAATCCATGGTTATTCACAAACAAACATTAAAACATAAATGAAAAAAAGAAACATACAAAATATGCGTTATACTGTATGTATGTATGTTAGGTGTTTAATAAAATTATCTTTCTAAAAAAAAAAGTGCAATTTTATTTCATTCGACGTAAAATTTTTGCGACCATTTGGAAAAATGAAAAAAGATTAAAAGTATTATATGATCTCGTGCTTGAGGATACGTTCCTTTGACGATCCAGTCCTGCAAAAGTGGCGTGTTCAAAAATTTTTAATATCTTTATTTTGCAATTTTATATATATTCAATTTTTTTTTATTAAAATATGCAATAGTTTTCAATAAAAAAAAGTCATTTCGAATTGAATTGGCCGTAAAAAGGATGTGAAAAAGGCCAGCCCAGTCCGGTTTTGAACCCCGCCCCGGTAGTGACTCGCGGTCCAGTGCTCTACTGCCCGCCCAGTTACCGAGCGCGCGTTCTTAACCCACTGGGCTGGCCTGCCGGCAACAACTGAAACTCAAAAAGCGGTATATAAACTGCGTGGCTGGTCGACTAAGTCGCGCAACACAACAATGAAAGATTTTTTGATTGTTGCTTGAGCTCTGTGATTGGGTATCTAAGGTGTCAGTGCAAATTATATTACGACATTAAAATAATTTAGCGACTCTTGAAATATTAATTTCCAAAATTTTTATTCATTATATTTTCTTGTCTGACGTGATGCGTGGTGACGAGAATCAATTAAATTGAAATCAATTAACAATAAAAATTGAATCAAAAAGGGCCAGAGGAGGGGTGAATGTTGGCCAGGAAGAGATCGGACAAAGTCAACGGGGAATGGTGCGATATTCAGGATTCTGAATGTAGAAAAATCGAGCTTTCGAACGGTGTGCATTTTATTGCGTGTCAATGTAGAATCAAGGGAAAAATTTACATTTGAAAACGGACAAATTTAAAAATAAAAAAATTCTTGATCGAATTTATCTCAAAGCTTGAAAAGAACGCCAACGTTTTTAGCGACAAACGGCACACCAGTGGAATCCTCGTTTCATGAGGATGCCGAAAATGTCTAGTTCTTCGCGATTTGGAGACTCCTGACCTGAAAAAGACGTCAGGAAGCACGGAAGGTTTTATTTCAAATCAACACCGCTCCGAATCCCAATGTTGCATTTATTCGTCAAATTATGCAATTTTAATTCATTCGACGTAAAATTTTTGCGACCATTTGGAAAAACGAAAAAAGATTAAAAGTATTATATGATCTCGTGCTTGAGGATACGTTCCTTTTTACGATCCAGTCCTGCAAAAGTGGCGTGTTCAAAAATTTTTAATATCTTTATTTTGCAATTTTATATATATTCAATTTTTTTTTATTAAAATATGCAATAGTTTTCAATAAAAAAAAGTCATTTCGAATTGAATTGGCCGTAAAAAGGATGTGAAAAAGGCCAGCCCAGACCGGTTTTGAACCCCGCCCCGGTAGTGACTCGCGGTCCAGGGCTCTACTGCCCGCCCAGTTACCGAGCGCGCGTTCTTAACCCACTGGGCTGGCCTGCCGGCAACAACTGAAACTCAAAAAGCGGTATATAAACTGCGTGGCTGGTCGACTAAGTCGCGCAACACAACAATGAAAGATTTTTTGATTGTTGCTTGAGCTCTGTGATTGGGTATCTAAGGTGTCAGTGCAAATTATATTACGACATTAAAATAATTTAGCGACTCTTGAAATATTAATTTCCAAAATTTTTATTCATTATAATTTCTTGTCTGACGTGATGCGTGGTGACGAGAATCAATTAAATTGAAATCAATTAACAATAAAAATTGAATCAAAAAGGGCCAGAGGAGGGGTGAATGTTGGCCAGGAAGAGATCGGACAAAGTCAACGGGGAATGGTGCGATATTCAGGATTCTGAATGTAGAAAAATCGAGCTTTCGAACGGTGTGCATTTTATTGCGCGTCAATGTAGAATCAAGGGAAAAATTTGCATTTGAAAACGGACAAATTTAAAAGTAAAAAAATTCTTGATCGTATTTATCTCAAAGCTTGAAAAGAACGCCAACGTTTTTAGCGACAAACGGCACACCAGTGGAATCCTCGTTTCATGAGGATGCCGAAAATGCCTAGTTCTTCGCGATTTGGAGACTCCTGACCTGAAAAAGACGTCAGGAAGCACGGAAGGTTTTATTTCAAATCAACACCGCTCCGAATCCCAATGTTGCATTTATTCGTCAAATTATGCAATTTTATTTCATTCGATGTAAAGTTTTGGCCAACATTTGGAAAAATGAAAAAAGATTAAAAGTATTATATGATCTCGTGCTTGAGGATACGTTCCTTTGACGATCCAGTCCTGCAAAAGTGGCGTGTTCAAAAATTTTTAATATCTTTATTTTGCAATTTTATATATATTCAATTTTTTTTTATTAAAATATGCAATACTTTTCAATAAAAAAAAGTCATTTCGAATTGAATTGGCCGTAAAAAGGATGTGAAAAAGGCCAGCCCAGTCCGGTTTTGAACCCCGCCCCGGTAGTGACTCGCGGTCCAGTGCTCTACTGCCCGCCCAGTTACCGAGCGCGCGTTCTTAACCCACTGGGCTGGCCTGCCGGCAACAATTGAAACTCAAAAAGCGGTATATAAACTGCGTGGCTGGTCGACTAAGTCGCGCAACACAACAATGAAAGATTTTTTGATTGTTGCTTGAGCTCTGTGATTG
This sequence comes from Neocloeon triangulifer, assembly GCF_031216515.1. NCBI lineage: Eukaryota > Metazoa > Arthropoda > Insecta > Ephemeroptera > Baetidae > Neocloeon > Neocloeon triangulifer. The sequence continues at coordinate 611,323 of NW_026775555.1, read as the reverse complement.
GGTATCTAAGGTGTCAGTGCAAATTATATTACGACATTAAAATAATTTAGCGACTCTTGAAATATTAATTTCCAAAATTTTTATTCATTATATTTTCTTGTCTGACGTGATGCGTGGTGACGAGAATCAATTAAATTGAAATCAATTAACAATAAAAATTGAATCAAAAAGGGCCAGAGGAGGGGTGAATGTTGGCCAGGAAGAGATCGGACAAAGTCAACGGGGAATGGTGCGATATTCAGGATTCTGAATGTAGAAAAATCGAGCTTTCGAACGGTGTGCATTTAATTGCGCGTCAATGTAGAATCAAGGGAAAAATTTGCATTTGAAAACGGACAAATTTAAAAAGAAAAAAATTCTTGATCGTATTTATCTCAAAGCTTGAAAAGAACGCCAACGTTTTTAGCGACAAACGGCACACCAGTGGAATCCTCGTTTCATGAGGATGCCGAAAATGTCTAGTTCTTCGCGATTTGGAGACTCCTGACCTGAAAAAGACGTCAGGAAGCACGGAAGGTTTTATTTCAAATCAACACCGCTCCGAATCCCAATGTTGCATTTATTCGTCAAATTATGCAATTTTAATTCATTCGACGTAAAATTTTTGCGACCATTTGGAAAAACGAAAAAAGATTAAAAGTATTATATGATCTCGTGCTTGAGGATACGTTCCTTTTTACGATCCAGTCCTGCAAAAGTGGCGTGTTCAAAAATTTTTAATATCTTTATTTTGCAATTTTATATATATTCAATTTTTTTTTATTAAAATATGCAATAGTTTTCAATAAAAAAAAGTCATTTCGAATTGAATTGGCCGTAAAAAGGATGTGAAAAAGGCCAGCCCAGACCGGTTTTGAACCCCGCCCCGGTAGTGACTCGCGGTCCAGGGCTCTACTGCCCGCCCAGTTACCGAGCGCGCGTTCTTAACCCACTGGGCTGGCCTGCCGGCAACAACTGAAACTCAAAAAGCGGTATATAAACTGCGTGGCTGGTCGACTAAGTCGCGCAACACAACAATGAAAGATTTTTTGATTGTTGCTTGAGCTCTGTGATTGGGTATCTAAGGTGTCAGTGCAAATTATATTACGACATTAAAATAATTTAGCGACTCTTGAAATATTAATTTCCAAAATTTTTATTCATTATATTTTCTTGTCTGACGTGATGCGTGGTGACGAGAATCAATTAAATTGAAATCAATTAACAATAAAAATTGAATCAAAAAGGGCCAGAGTTGGGGTGAATGTTGGCCAGGAAGAGATCGGACAAAGTCAACGGGGAATGGTGCGATATTCAGGATTCTGAATGTAGAAAAATCGAGCTTTCGAACGGTGTGCATTTTATTGCGTGTCAATGTAGAATCAAGGGAAAAATTTACATTTGAAAACGGACAAATTTAAAAATAAAAAAATTCTTGATCGAATTTATCTCAAAGCTTGAAAAGAACGCCAACGTTTTTAGCGACGAACGGCACACCAGTGGAATCCTCGTTTCATGAGGATGCCGAAAATGTCTAGTTCTTCGCGATTTGGAGACTCCTGACCTGAAAAAGACGTCAGGAAGCACGGAAGGTTTTATTTCAAATCAACACCGCTCCGAATCCCAATGTTGCATTTATTCGTCAAATTATGCAATTTTATTTCATTCGACGTAAAATTTTTGCGACCATTTGGAAAAATGAAAAAAGATTTAAAGTATTATATGATCTCGTGCTTGAGGATACGTTCCTTTGACGATCCAGTCCTGCAAAAGTGGCGTGTTCAAAAATTTTTAATATCTTTATTTTGCAATTTTATATATATTCAATTTTTTTTTATTAAAATATGCAATACTTTTCAATAAAAAAAGTCATTTCGAATTGAATTGGCCGTAAAAAGGATGTTAAAAAGGCCAGCCCAGTCCGGTTTTGAACCCCGCCCTGGTAGTGACTCGCGGTCCAGTGCTCTACTGCCCGCCCAGTTACCGAGCGCGCGTTCTTAACCCACTGGGCTGGCCTGCCGGCAACAACTGAAACTCAAAAAGCGGTATATAAACTGCGTGGCTGGTCGACTAAGTCGCGCAACACAACAATGAAAGATTTTTTGATTGTTGCTTGAGCTCTGTGATTGGGTATCTAAGGTGTCAGTGCAAATTATATTACGACATTAAAATAATTTAGCGACTCTTGAAATATTAATTTCCAAAATTTTTATTCATTATATTTTATTGTCTGACGTGATGCGTGGTGACGAGAATCAATTAAATTGAAATCAATTAACAATAAAAATTGAATCAAAAAGGGCCAGAGGAGGGGTGAATGTTGGCCAGGAAGAGATCGGACAAAGTCAACGGGGAATGGTGCGATATTCAGGATTCTGAATGTAGAAAAATCGAGCTTTCGAACGGTGTGCATTTTATTGCGTGTCAATGTAGAATCAAGGGAAAAATTTACATTTGAAAACGGACAAATTAAAAAATAAAAATATTCTTGATCGAATTTATCTCAAAGCTTGAAAAGAACGCCAACGTTTTTAGCGACAAACGGCACACCAGTGGAATCCTCGTTTCATGAGGATGCCGAAAATGTCTAGTTCTTCGCGATTTGGAGACTCCTGACCTGAAAAAGACGTCAGGAAGCACGGAAGGTTTTATTTCAAATCAACACCGCTCCGAATCCCAATGTTGCATTTATTCGTCAAATTATGCAATTTTAATTCATTCGACGTAAAATTTTTGCGACCATTTGGAAAAATGAAAAAAGATTAAAAGTATTATATGATCTCGTGCTTGAGGATACGTTCCTTTTTACGATCCAGTCCTGCAAAAGTGGCATGTTCAAAAATTTTTAATATCTTTATTTTGCAATTTAATATATATTCAATTTTTTTTTATTAAAATATGCAATACTTTTCAATAAAAAAAGTCATTTCGAATTGAATTGGCCGTAAAAAGGATGTGAAAAAGGCCAGCCCAGTCTGGTTTTGAACCCCGCCCCGGTAGTGACTCGCGGTCCAGTGCTCTACTGCCCGCCCAGTTACCAAGCGCGCGTTCTTAACCCACTGGGCTGGCCTGCCGGCAACAACTGAAACTCAAAAAGCGGTATATAAACTGCGTGGCTGGTCGACTAAGTCGCGCAACACAACAATGAAAGATTTTTTGATTGTTGCTTGAGCTCTGTGATTGGGTATCTAAGGTGTCAGTGCAAATTATATTACGACATTAAAATAATTTAGCGACTCTTGAAATATTAATTTCCAAAATTTTTATTCATTATATTTTCTTGTCTGACGTGATGCGTGGTGACGAGAATCAATTAAATTGAAATCAATTAACAATAAAAATTGAATCAAAAAGGGCCAGAGGAGGGGTGAATGTTGGCCAGGAAGAGATCGGACAAAGTCAACGGGGAATGGTGCGATATTCAGGATTCTGAATGTAGAAAAATCGAGCTTTCGAACGGTGTGCATTTTATTGCGTGTCAATGTAGAATCAAGGGAAAAATTTACATTTGAAAACGGACAAATTTAAAAATAAAAATATTCTTGATCGAATTTATCTCAAAGCTTTAAAAGAACGCCAACGTTTTTAGCGACAAACGGCACACCAGTGGAATCCTCGTTTCATGAGGATGCCGAAAATGTCTAGTTCTTCGCGATTTGGAGACTCCTGACCTGAAAAAGACGTCAGGAAGCACGGAAGGTTTTATTTCAAATCAACACCGCTCCGAATCCCAATGTTGCATTTATTCGTCAAATTATGCAATTTTATTTCATTCGACGTAAAATTTTTGCGACCATTTGGAAAAATGAAAAAAGATTAATATGATCTCGTGCTTGAGGATACGTTCCTTTTTACGATCCAGTCCTGCAAAAGTGGCGTGTTCAAAAATTTTTAATATCTTTATTTTGCAATTTAATATATATTCAATTTTTTTTTTATTAAAATATGCAATAGTTTTCAATAAAAAAAGTCATTTCGAATTGAATTGGCCGTAAAAAGGATGTGAAAAAGGCCAGCCCAGTCCGGTTTTGAACCCCGCCCCGGTAGTGACTCGCGGTCCAGTGCTCTACTGCCCGCCCAGTTACCGAGCGCGCGTTCTTAACCCACTGGGCTGGCCTGCCGGCAACAACTGAAACTCAAAAAGCGGTATATAAACTGCGTGGCTGGTCGACTAAGTCGCGCAACACAACAATGAAAGATTTTTTGATTGTTGCTTGAGCTCTGTGATTGGGTATCTAAGGTGTCAGTGCAAATTATATTACGACATTAAAATAATTTAGCGACTCTTGAAATATTAATTTCCAAAATTTTTATTCATTATATTTTCTTGTCTGACGTGATGCGTGGTGACGAGAATCAATTAAATTGAAATCAATTAACAATAAAAATTGAATCAAAAAGGGCCAGAGGAGGGGTGAATGTTGGCCAGGAAGAGATCGGATAAAGTCAACGGGGCATGGTGGTTCAGGATTCTGAAGGGAAAAATTTGCATTTGAAAACGGACAAATTAAAAAAAAAAAAATTCTTGGTCATATATTAAACCAAAAAATAATAAAAAAAAAAAAAATTAAATGGGTGGTGCCTTCTGTGTAATACCAATAAAGGGCACAATCCGACAAGACTTTGTCTTGGCCTGATCCTAAAAAAAAGCAACTCACAAAGCCCATCGAGAAGAAGCCAACATTACATTCACATTTTTGAAAAATTATCAATGCAGTGCGTAATTCCCATTTATTAATAAGAAATTGCTCTCCACTAGATTGTTTGACGGGACTCGGTCCCGACGGGTCCCCGCGGGTTTCCCGCGGGACCGGCACAGTTTCCTTTAAGAGCAGCGAGCGGGAACGGGACGGGACGCGGGACCGGGAAATTGAAGTTAGTTGAAAAGACAAACAGGTTTCAATTCCCTGTTCTATCAAATGACTTATAATTTTCAAGCAAAATCAAAATTAATAGTTATTGAATAGCATATTATTCTTCTAATCGCAAACTCCTTTTCACACGTTCATTTAAAAAAAAATTTATAAATAATCATAAATAAATTAAGAAATTAAGACAATATTTAAAACTTTGAGATATTTTTAAATTCTTTTTTTTTTAAATTGATATAAATTAAGCAACCCGCAGTTCTTACGAGTAGTGCTATTTGCATACCACGAAACATGGATGATTAATAGCTGCTTGCAGGTATCGGGACTCGGGACGGGTCCGGAAATTTCGTTTTAGGCACTCACGGGAACGGGACCAGACTCGGGAAATTGTTTGAAAAAAATTCGGGAACGGGACGGGAAAATTTTCAAAAATTGGTCCCGTCAAACACTCTACTCTCCACCAAATTAATTCAAACCGGTTAAAATAAACCGCCGGCAGCGAATCCCATTTTCTGGCGGGGGAATAACTCGACTCGCCATTGCAGGCAGGCTATTTTGCAAAGAGGAAAATACATCTCGGCAGCTAGCAAACGTTCTAGTCGCCGCAGGCCTTTATCAAATTGAAACGCAACGCGATAAAAACCCGCAAAGTTTTAGTGCCCCTGCGCAAATGTTCGCCAGCCGGTGAAATAAAATAACTAAAAAAAAACGCATAACATCGGAGGTTGCTTTCAATTCTAAAAGGGAGCCGGGCTAACTCGCAACTTCATCTTCTTGAGGAAGAAAAGGCTTCCGTCTTTCTCACCTTTTTCTCTCCTCTTCGTCGAGATTAAAAAGGAGTTATTTTGGACCTTTGCTACTTCGTGAAATGCGAAAACTCGGCTGCCGGCACAAAAGTTTCTTCTTTCTGTTGGGTGCGTTTTGTCTTGGGTGCTTTCAGCAAGGCGGCGAATATTAATTAGGGCGGCACATTTAATCCTCTTATTCGCTGCCATTTAAAATTTTATGAAGCAGGGAAATTGCCTTGAAGATTGCAAAACCTGGCGGAGAGATTATATGCAAAATTTTGCATGACCGCAAAATACAACTTTGCAAACACCCATCGACCATCACATAAAAAAATAAAGCATCATTCAGTTAATCTTCGGAGTACAGGTTTATTTGGGTTTATTTATTAAAATATTTATTATACTGTGAAAACAGTTTTGTCCTTTTTCTTTGTTTTAAAAGCTTCCATAAAAAGCGCATTGTTCACTCAAGTTTAATGTATAATGATAAAAAAGGACCAAAAGAGACCTTCCATCCACATTTTCACGCTCCAACGCCTTTTTACTTTTTAAAGATACACTACGTCCCCATTTTCGTACGTTTTGGTGCTTGCAAGTGGATCAGGTGCGCTATTATATAGTCTTCGCCTATTCATTCACCCGGCCGCTTAATTAAATTCAAGCCTGGGCGAAAAATTCACAAAGATGGACCTTGTCCACATGGGTGGTTCGATCATACATCGCCCAGAAATTGTATTATACGGCCGCCTTTCTGCGCTCAAAATTGGATCCACGCACTTTGCCTGCGCAAGTGGAGAGCCTCTCAGCGAGTAATGGAGGCATCCGAGGAGCTGCTTGTTTGGCCGTGCTTGAAATGTGAGATTTTGGCCGCTTTGTGATTCACGGAATCGCAAGAATTTTGGAGTCACATAGAGGGCAAGGGCAAGACAGACGAATCCTTTGAGATGGAAAACTTTACAGATCAGATGATGATTTAGAAACTAGATTCATTTCAATGGTAAAAAAGCTCACCGAAGTGTACATTGAGAATTTTTTTATAATAGCGAGCGGACTGATTATAAAAAAGGTCACATCGCATATTGATTATTGATTTTATTGTCCTATTGCTTCATATTTGCAAATATTATCGATAGAATAAATAATTCATTGACAAACCTTTTTCTTTTCATGACTTGATTTGTGAAGAATAAACAATAATAATAATAAAATTGATAAAAAAATAAGATACTTGAAGAAAAAATGCCATTCCATTTGAGCGATGGTTAATGTTACCTTGTAAAAGTAATCCTCCCGGGCTCTTCTCATTTTCAGGCAATAAAACTACCTCAGGATCACATTGACACGAACAAGAAAGGAATATAATAATTCTCAAGCCAGCTAACGCCACATTCGATGGCTGGATGGGTGAATGTTAATTGATGAGGAAAGCGACTCACTGGGCTGCACGGTTTACTTTACACTGACTGATAACTTGAGCAAACAGAGACGCCTCTCTCGTGTATTCCATTGGGTACAAAATTCTCGCGCTTTTTGCAATCAAGCACACGCCGAATGCAATTAGTGCGTGACTTTTGTTGGACATTGCGGATCGTAAACAACGGCAATATGTGCACAAAATAAATGAATGGCCTGATATAAGGCCTGTTCCCAGCTTTGTTTGAAAAATTTGTTTCAGAATACGGGTGATATCTCCCTGGGTGGCACTACTCCCAGTTATTATTTGTATTTCAGCGGCGCCAACGGGCGCGGTGGAGAACCGTCATCAGTTATAAATATCACGAGTCAAAAAAGGAGGCGGCGCGGAAATTATGGCGTATATAGGCAGAAAAAGGCATCCTCTACTTCTGTGGGTGTTTGTGTGAATTTCGGTAAAAAAAAAATGCGGCAGTGTCGTCGTTCGGCTGCTGCAAAGGGCAAAACTCCACGGTGCGAGAGATCAAAGAATGCGAGAAATTCATGCGCCAGCGAATTTCTTTTGCCGATGATGCTTTGTCTGTTTGCTTGGTGGCCCGAAAAACCTTGCCAGATGTGAATAATTGATGGAGTGTGCGTTTCAAAAGAAGCACGCGCGCAATTGGAACTGAAATAACAACTTTGTGTAATTATCGCGCCGGCAAACCAACGACGGGGCGTTCTTTTGAAACGAGGACGCCACAGCCTGAGAATTAATTTGGCTTGATGTAAACAGAAGTTATGAAGTGGATGGTGTGCAATTGGAACGATTGACCTTTACGGATATGAAGTGGGACAGAGCTGAAGAGAATAATAAACAAATGTTGATCAAAAGAGTGGAAATTGATTTAGTTCATTCCTGATATAAATGTTTGAAATCTGATGATGGATACTTGGTGTAGATAGTTTTGTTTTTAATTAAATAATGGCTGCCGCTTATTAAAATCACGTTAATTATACTATAATATATTTCAATAATTTTTAAACATAATTTTAAAATAATATAGAACTCAGACACTTGAAGACTAAAGCTGTGATTAAAATTTTAAAAACCCTTCTTAAAATCTAAATCTAAAATAACGTGCATCAAATATTTAATTCAATTTAATCGTTTATTGAGTAATTATTAATCTCATTAATATTTTCTTGTTCACATTATTGGGTTAATTCCACGTCAAGGTGATTAGTCGCAGTACTAATTAATTATTTCCCGTTTCGAGTGGTTTCTTTGGGTTTTAAATACTCAAAAAACAATTATATTGTTTACATTCATTTATTGAAAAGCAATTTGTATGAAAGAAAGAGAATTTTCGCATCCGTATACACGAGCACACAAAGCTGGAGAGGGCAAAGAAAAAAACAACAACACTGCTAAACAATAACATTTTCCAAATCAAAAACAGACTGAGAAAAAAGTTTAATAACAAAAGCCACGAAAGCGTACTTTTGAAAAAAAAAATATTTTTACTGAAATTTAATTTTACGTCTTATTTAGGATATATGTTTACTAAATTTATGTTGGCTGAAGCAATATATTAGTTCTGACCGTTTATAAATTTAACAGGTCTGAGGCGAGAGCAGCACACAATGAGCACAATATTTATGCCATTAGGTGTATAAAATGGTCTCGGTCACAAAGGTTCAAAGTCACACTCCCCGGCGGAAAACGTCTGGAAATTTCCTCGCACAATGAAAACGCGAAGAAGCGGGTCGATTTGGCAACTTTCCAAAAAGCGAAAATTCGCCATTCGCGTCTGATGCGATAAGCAATCCACAAGGCACACGGGCATAAAAAAAATAAATAAAAAATATCCGAAAAAGAAAACGAAAGCTGTCTGGCAGTTCAAACAAACGGGGAAACACACAAGCAAATAAGTAACTCTGCTGCAGACCCAAAAGTATCGGAAAGCGGTCGACCGATTGTCAAACAAAGGAAATTTATTTCGACGGCCGCTCGAGTGGCTACGAAAATAATTAGACCTCGCTCGAACGTTTTGTGACCTTTGCCGCCGAGACTGGCGACGACAAATCACTCCCCGACGGTTTAATTAATAGCGACTTGGCCAACTAATTAAACCTTCCCCTGGAGAGCGCAAGTTCATAATGTAGCGATTCCTGCCACGAGTGGTGCTGCGAATTATTATTCAAATTATCGTCATCTTTCGGTTCGTTGGAGACGCTCGAAGTTTGCATTCGCACGGCACCGCTTTGTCTAGCTCTTATGTATATTTCCTCACGGTTTGCGAACAGAGTATCTTTGTATATGCTTTCGAATCTTGAATAAACTAGTTTCAAGACTTGTCGGGTTCATCAGCATTGCTTTTCATTGCAAACTTGTAGCTTGATTGCAAAATAAATTATTTATAAATCAGCATTCAGATTAAATTTATATCGCTTCAATGGCTCAAAATGACGAAGCATCATCTTTTTTCTAGGTAAATTTCAATCATATCAATAAGATAAGAACCTTCACACACATCTTTAATTTGGAATGAAACTTTCAATTTTTTATTGGCACTCCCTATAAAATGCTAGTGCAGAAGGCACCACCTAATTGATTATGTTTATTTAATAAATGTACTTTATTTTGGGATACGTAATTTAAAGAAATTTAGAATACCACTTACATTAATGTTTTCTATTTGACCAGCTAAAAACCCTGTGCCTATGAAAACAATGCATTCTGTCAGCTCATAAATTAATGCACTTTAATAACCGCCTTCAACAAAAGACAGACATTTTAATAATAAAAATTCGCGCATACTGATTGTGGGCATTTTGTGAGAGAGAACAAACTGAGTAATGCGAATCATCACTTTGTACAAATCGACCTTTTTAATCCAATTCTGAGAAGCCAATCCATTTAATGATTGCTGCAATTAAACTCGCTTACAGTCAAAATGGGAAAAAAGAGCGTTTCCATAATGAGGTGCAATTATAAAAGCTGGCGAACAGGGGTCGCATTCTGTCTTTGCATATCGACCGACTGGAGGAAATTAACAGCTAGAGCTGTTGGACTAATTGCTTGCTTATCACAAGTGCATGCATCAGAATAATATTGATCACGCCGGTGCAGAAGGACAAAATTGTGAAATTCCTTCCGGGGAATGGGAGATCATTGAACTTATCCTGAATGAACCCAGCGTAAAACCAATATCCATAGAGATTGTTTTCAAAAATAAAACCTGAATTACAAAATGCACACCTAGAATGTGCAAAGACCATTCATTTTGAATAAGAAAATGATTTATTTTGCAATTATTACGGTTGAAATCTGAGGATACGATAATTTATTAAAAGTGCCAAACTCACCGTTTTTGGTTGCTGGGCATTTCTCTTAGATTTCATCTTCATGTTGTGGCGGTTGTGTTGAGGCCGAAACACGAGAAGCGAAAATCCACTTGCTTAGCACAAATTTTAGTATCCAGCTGCATACTTTGAAACGAAAAATTTCTGCTCAATAGCGCCTGAAATCAAGATAATTTTTTTTTAAATTTTTTTAATTGTTTATCCCTCTTGGGAAAGGCACCAGCGGTAGCAGACAGGCTGCTAAATCGCAAGGGCCGATAACTCGGATTCTCCCCTTTCGGGGCCGATAACACGGTGACCTTGCGACCCACTGGGCCGGGGAGAGAGGAGCATAGGATGGGTTTGTATGTTGGGAATTTGAAGGATGAGGAAGGTGAGCGGCTGCGGCCTATGAATGGGAACTATGCCGGCATTCGCCTGGAATGTCTGATGGAAACGGCAGAAAACACCAGACTGCATAGCCGAAATTGCAGACGAAATGCCTGCAATTTCTCCCGAATCTGCCTGTCGCAGTGATTAATGCACCTCCTATGATTTTCTGTAGTCTTGTGAACTAGCCGGTCAGAATCAGAACTTTTTCAAGTCATAAATAAAAATTATTTATAATTAGTGCATACTTAAAAACAGATTTTTGATAGAGCTTTAATTAAAATATTTAGTAAAAATAAAAATAAATCAATACTCATCACCCCTGAATCTGGGTGGCGTGCAAAAAGGACAAGTATAAACCGCAAATAAGATTTAGATGATGATTAAGTTTATAAAATTCAAAGGAATTTTTAAAACGATATAATAAAAAAAAATATTTAGTTTAAATCTCGCTGTACACACATTGAAATCTCCCCCTGATAAATGATAAAGAGTCGTATCGTGTGTCTGGCCGTGGACCTGACGAGAGCACAAATATTTTTAGGGACATTTTAAATTGAAAACAATACAATGGTTGAAGAGTGATATTAGTAAAAAATAACTTATTCTAACAAAACATAAAACGGTCCGGCAACGGCGGCAACAGTTGCCACACATAAATGGGGACCTGATTAGAGATGGAGACCCCGGCTTTGGAATGAAAACAAGAGCAAGTGGGGTACATTTATAGGAAAATATCACATAGAAGTGAAAGAGAGCCTTTCGAGGGACGTGGTCTCACCTTCGCGATCACTTGGTTGGCTCATGTTGAATCAGATCGCAATGACAAAATTCACCAAGCAAAGGAATGTGCGCGAAAATTTGGCCCGGGAGCCGCTGATGCACAGGCAGCAGTCGTCGGTGCGAGACTCGAAACCTCGGCGACGAACTCTGACCTGCCGGTGGGCGCCCGTACCAGACGCAACTATCGATCATCATCGTCTTGCGAAAACATCGAGGGCAGATTCCCCCTCAAAGGAATGCTTTAGATGAGTGTTTCAAAGGTGTAATTAGTGAAATAATTAATTATTGAAAGTTGTAACTTTAAGAAATTCGAGTTTCAATGCTTTAAAATTGCATGAAACGTGTTTCAATTGAAAAAAAACATTTAGTTCTGCAGGTTTTATCGATGTCTAAATTTGCAGGATTTAGTTTCTCCAGAAACCGCGCGGAGGCGCCTGCATCCAGTTTGTTTTTCAATGTTTTCCAGCAATTCAAGTAATGTGCCAATTTAACCGGCATAAAACGGTTTATTTTAAAAAGCAATTAACTAACCGGTATATGCAACTTTGAAATTCAAATTTTACCGGTTACCGGTTACTCAAGTGCATTGAGAAGTCTCAGAAATGGGAACCATAAACAACCATGTGATGTGTTGATTTAAATTGTTTACTACTTTTTATTTTGCTTATAAGTCGTGATAGGTGATTTACCAAATTTTACAAATTTTTGCACGAACTTCTTCAACGTAAGTTTTGGCGTTTCGTAGGAAAATGTCGTCCGTGCAGGCTGCAAAAAGGCTTCTCCGAAAGGAGATGAAGAACCGACTCGTGGCAATGTCAAAAGAGCAAATTCTTTTGCAATCAGAACAGTTGACAGAAAAGGTTTAGTGTTTTATAATATATCTTTTTTCCTTTTCTTATGACAAAATTTTCTAGCTGTTGGCCAACCCAATTTACAAAGAGAGCAACAGGATTGCTATTTATCTGAGCATGTCTGAAGAGGTCCAAACTTGTGGAATTTTGAAAAACATTTTTTCCACTGGCAAACACTGCTTCATACCAAGGTAGATTATTTAATCTGAGATCAACTCTTTATTCTCTTATAATTTTTTGTTTTGTTAATAAAATATTTACATGCATATGGAACAAATTAACCAAATTAATTAATGGAAAAATAATGAAACTAATACACGGTAATGAGATTAATTTATTGGTATTTTTTGGGGTTACAATATTAATAAAATGGAACTTTCATTTTTTTTTGTATTCCAGGTACGAGTCAGTGAATAACAGCATGGAGATGCTGCGTCTGCATTCGATGGATGACATACAGACTCTCGAGGTCACCAAATGGGATGTCCGTCAGCCTTCTGAAATAGATGGAAGGGAAAATGCTCTTGAAACTGGTACATTTTCCAGCTCTTGTATCTTTTACGACCATAATTATTGAAGTTTATATCTGATTAAGGTGGTCTGGACTTGATCATAGTCCCAGGACTGGCCTTCACTATCTCTGGACAGCGTCTAGGCCGAGGCAAGGGCTACTATGACACGTTCCTGAAGAGGTGCACCTCCATCCAGAAGGACCCTCCGGACACCATTGCCTTGTCTTTTACCGAGCAAATTGTTGAGTCCATTCCTACAGAGGGTCATGATTTCATAATTGACTCGGTTATCATTCCTTAAATGATGGAATTAAAGTTTTCTTAATAGATAAAGTCTAAGACTGTATTCAAGTATAATGCTTGCTAAGCTATATTTTACCGATGGCCAGAAATTAATTTAATTAAAATTTCAATTACTTTTTACTTATTTGTCCACATTTGACAAAATGTTAACTTTTTCCCAATGAGAATTGAGACTAGCACTGTGTTAAGAGAAGAAATAAAATGCTGAATTTTGGTAATTTTATTTAAACATTATTTTATTGATAATACAAGACAATTTTTTGTAATTAACTCACACACTTGGTTATAATTAATAAATATAGTTGGCATCGCAGTCCATTTTAAATAAAAGAAAGGGAGGAGACTGACAAATTTATTGTATTAGCTAATATGCGGGGGACAAAAATCTGCGCTCTAATTTTTCTATAGGGTAGAAAAGAGAAAAATGCTACCTAAAAACATCAACTACTATATAATATTCATTAATTATCACAACCAAATATCTTGATAATGAAGCCAAAATAAAATTAAAATCGCGCAGACGGTAATTGATTATAAACTTTGAGTGTGGATTTACATAGGAAATTAAAAAAGATGAAACTGGTTCAGCAGGGAGCAGAGCCTAAATCTAAAATATCACATAAATACACTTTTCAGCGCTGGCTTGTCATTTTGACATATAAAATTGGAGTATATATGCTTAAGCAGCGTCCTTCACAATAAATTAAAATAATTAAATTAAAGATGGAAAATGGTAATCACACCACAGCAGCAGTCAATAAGTTAGCAGCTAGTGTGGAGCAATGCAATGACTTGAGAGTTAATTTTGTTGGAAAAATCTACGCCGGGTCCAAAGAGTCTTTGAAATTTGAGTAAAAATAATTTTGAATGTTTGTTCAAATTTGTTTTAATTTTCTCCCTATAGGAAGAAGTGCACATTCAGAGCGAGCCGAACATTCGCTCTCCGCGAGTGTACATCATGCTGACGGCCATTACAGACACCATGAAGAAGATCAGTCCGAGGATGGACACTATCAGCTGGCACCAAAAACGGCGGCGTTTGCCCGCAGCGATTTTGCGCATCACTCGCTCCGCTGCGGGGATGTCCAGCGTGAAGTCCGGACGCTGTGATGGCGGCTGAAAAAATTTAAAGATCAGCCTTAAAGAAAAAAATATTGCAAAAAAATTTGCCAAATCGCTGTTAAAATTATTTCGGGTTTAAATATTGTTATAACTCGTGAACTTTGTTTGAAACTTTTTCCGTCAATTGTGTCAGAATTTGCGCAAACGAGCAGGTTCAAGCTAATTTTTTGCCGCAAACAAAAGGGCACTAATGCCGGTGCAAAATTTCCGCCAGTGCTAACACGTGCAAATAAACAAGCATGAAAAGAACAAATAATGGACACGTCCGCTCAACCCATTACTGCTTCAAAATGCAAATCTGCCGTTGCGGGTATGAGTTGTGTTTTCCGTTGCAAAACATTTTTGTGCTCTCCTCACAAAATTTTTTTACACCTCCATTCGATATTTTGCGCTTTTATTTAGCACATGTTGCGTTTTCTTTTATTCACAACGTTTTAGCAAACTAAAGGAATAGCAGATAATATGATATACAACTAAGATTTAAATGAGAAAGGAAAAAAGTGATTATTGAAAAATTATATGTGAAAATTTCATAATTTGTCTTTGACTTAATCAATATTAAAATTAAAAAAAAAAATATATATTATTGAGCCATTAAAAGATCCGCGCTTAAGGGAGTGCGAGAGACTTGAAATGTGCATAAGTAACAACCAATGACTTAAATTTATAATATTTCATTGGTTGTTACTTATGCACATTTCAAGTCTCTTGCACTCCTTTAAGCGCGGATCATAATTAGAGGTGATTTTTTTCTTTTTTCAAGTCAAAATATTATTATTTTATTTATTAAAAAAAATTGTCGACAATCAAAAATGTATTATTTTGGCATAATATTAAAAATATCTTATATTGTTGGCTAAAGTTGCTTCATTTTATAAAAAAGGTGGTCTCATGAATCTGCAAAAAGGAACAATAACTTCTCTGACAATAAAATCAAAACTGGTCAAAATATTTCTTTTTCTAAATTAAATATATTTTAGCACGCAAGAGAAAACTGTTATTGAGCATTCCAGCGCTAAATTGTTTCAAACATTAAAAAATTCACGCCATTAATCATTTGTCACGAAAAATTGCTGAGAAAATATAATACTCGAACAAAAAATTAGTCACTGCGGTGGATGGGGTCTTTTTGATCTCAGAAGTTTAACCAAAATTCTTGATGATGGTGGTGGCTTTTTGTCCAACAATTCCTTTTTCTCAAGTCAAGTCAAAGTGACTTGCCCATGAGTCGTTAAGTTTGTCTCTGTACGGCTTTTATATTTGATACTTCGTATCAAATTTTCGCAACAGCCTTGACTAGGGAAGTTTTGCCAAAAATGAGAATGTGCCAACGACGTCTGGGATGTGGGAATAAATTAATCTAACTCGAGTGTATTTTATTCTTTGCGGTCGTTGTTTTCTCTCTCATATATGCAAAAAAAAAAACGTTCACATTTGACAGAGAAACGAATTCTTTTTGTCTCTTAAAAGCTCCCAAGTTTTTCCTTTTGACGCACTTATGCATAAAACCTTGACACATTGAAAAGTTTTTGATTAATTTGTCGCTAATGTTGAAGCTGACAAAGGATTTTAATTTATATTCATAAAAGCGTAGTGGGGATAAATATAAAAATGCTTGATCAGTCAAGATACACCTGCGTAAAAATTTAACAACAAAAGAAATTAATTGGTTTCTTTGAGGAAGCCATAACTCTAGTTAGTCACGTTCCTTGATTAAACTGTGAAAATGAATAAGAGAGATGGTTGGCATTGAGACTTGATATGTTGGGATAAAAAAGATATATCTTTGAAAATTTGCATGTGTTCAATAAAATTCTAATATTGGTAAAGATTTTTTAGAAATTTTTAATTTGAACAAAGAGAAAAACAATTAAACTTTCTCAGTTGCTTATTTTATTTCAAAAATTCACAAAAATTATTATTACTGTGGTTTATAGGTCAAAGATGTTAATATTGTTGTCCTCTATTTTTCCAACTTTTTATGGTTGAAAAAGAAAATATATCAATTTTTTGGAGATCAATAATGCACCACCACTATAGCAAGAATTAAATTAAACTATTATTGTAATTAACAGTATGTCTCTTTTCAAAGGTATTTTCAGCTTTTTTTTATATATAGTTTTTTGCTGTGAATTTATGACTTATGACTGTATTGAATGGAGAATTAATAAATAAATAATGTATTATTTTTACTGTAATTAGTTGCAAAGTAGTCGTGTGAAAGCAAAAGCAGGAAAAATCATACACGTTATACATTTATCGTAGCTTCTAATACACTTAATAACGAACAATAAAGGCTGGCCTGCGGGCAAACGTTACACCTGCTCTTTTAATCAATGATTAACACGCCGCGAGTGCAAAAAAGCAAATTGATAAAATTGACTGCTACCGTGCTGCGCTGTTCTATCTATACGCGTGCTGTGGGGATATAAATTTATGTATGCAGTGTAACACACATAATGACCCAACGTGTATTATAATAACATTGCGCCGCCGCCGCGCCGCGTAGTCGGAGAACGTTTGCACAATTCGACTTTGTGACGTAAAAACTGCCTTGCCAGAGGCGATTTGGCGAGAAGAAAGGCTCAGGTCGCTGATCTGGTGTCGACCAGATATAATATGCGCGCTTGGCAAGCTGTTTATAATAATACGTGTGGAGGAATGCCGTGCCCCACAATCTCTCATAACCAAACAAATTTGGGATTTTTTTTTTTGCTCGAATCACTTTACATATTTGACATTACCATATATCTTCATAATAATTGCAAATTGTCTCCTACATACTCCTTTTTTTGTACTAGATAGTTTGATAGGTCTCCATCTATCTAGGGTCTCTCCAAATGTCAAAAGTTTATGCCCCAAGTTGCAATCGGTGCGATTATATCGCAGGCGCACATGCTTTTTGACTCAAATTTCAGTATAGCTCGTGGGAATGAACGATTCACAATTTTTCTCGCCTTCACGCCCAGGTAATAATCTTCCCACAATTTTAACACCACGTGCGACTCTCGTTTAATATTCCCACCAAAAATATCGCATTGAGCAATTCGCATTTTTTCAGTTTGTCTCCCAAATAAAATAAAAAATATGAGGGCCGTCGACAGAACTAATGATAATTTTTTTATTTACGAGGTGCTGCCGCGATGTTTTGTCGCGTGTTTTGTTAATGGCTGGTACCAAAGGTGACGCACTTGGCTATGAAAAATATCTTGCCGGACGACCTTAACTTTGCACTGGCATATCCACTTTCGCTGCCAGTCGAGAATTCTTCGCGAAGGCTCCTGCTCTTCGCACCTCAAATTACTTACACACCAGCAAAGAAATATTTTAGCGCGGAGAGATGCTCATATTATGCGAGATAAACTCAAATATTGACCGCGATTTTCTCAAGTGTAGTTTCTAGACTGCAACAAAAACAAATTCCAGTGGATGTGGACCTACCAAACAAAGAAGCTGTCATACTGGAAAGCTTTTCACACTGGTCGACTGTTTAATAGAAAGCGATAAAGAACGAACTTTGTTGGTGATTTATTTTTTTTTAATTTTAGCAGCAAATTTTTTGGCGCTTAATTATTAAAAAATAAGCTTAACTCTTTAAAAAAAAATCAATAAAATCAGTTGTTTAAATAATCAAACTAATTGAAATATTTTTTTAAATAAATATTAAATTAGCTTCCCTTTATCAAATGCATAACGATAGAAAATAAATCAAGTAATTGATAATTGATGTAAAGTTTGATAAAACTAAAACTCATACATATAACGTTTGCTAACTTCATTTTAATAGCAAATAGAAACGATGCACGCCGTGGAATTTTGTTGCACAATTTTCGTGACGATGTGCAAGTGCAAGTTCATCATGCATCCAGCGTATATAATTGCTGTTTAATTTTGGTGTCAAGTGGACCCTCTTCAACTTATAGGAAAGCGTTAATTTTTGTAAACTATAATGCGCCTTGTTTTGAAAAGAAAAGATAAATAAGCTAATCTACCATTTTTGGCGTTATTAGACTTGCATAAATTCAGTCGAGTTTGACGAGAGGAATCTTGATGGGCGCTGATCTAATCAGTCTACTTGTAAAACGGAAACCAAACGGAAATGGAAAGTAGTGCTTCCTCACGCGCTTACGCAACTCTGTATATATGGAATCGCTCACTTTTACCGTTTAATAATATTTATGAAATACATATAACGCTCCACGAAATTTTACTTTTGTTTTCACTCTCAAAACGATACAGTGTTTTTCAGACACTTCTCAATCGGCGCTAAAGACGAATGACAAATTAAATAATATGTTGTGCTACTGATGGCGTTTGCTCGTAAATGGAATAAGGAATTACATCACTTCGGAATGTCATCGACGAGCTTGTTAAATGCGCGAATGTTGTAAGACAAAGAGGTTCTACCATTTTCGCTTTCAGCACGAGCGACGATGCCGCCTCTTTGCTGAGTCACAGAAATAAAGAAGCTGCATTTACTGTTAGAGACATGTTACATAAAACTCCGACGGACTGACTTAACTGAGTGAGATGCAAACTCTTACAAACGAAAGTGAAAACAGCTATAGGACACTTAAGGAGAGACGATACAAAAAAAGGGCACCTTTTAGGTATAAAAAAGATGGTAGAATAATAGTTTTAATAGCGCTTCTGAAAAAGAACAAATATTTTAATTTAAATTATTATCTGTGAAAGAAATTAAATTAATTCATTTTGTTTGCTCTACATTAAGTCATTACCATTAATTTAAACAAAACTATGCATTTCTCTAAAAACAAAGTTGTTGTTGCCAAATCCGTTTAAAATTTAATTAAAATGAGTGGAGGCATTGAATATTTTAGCGGCGACCAGCAGGCAACACAGGGCAATTATATCGCGCGGCGCGGGCCATGCTTTCTAACGACATGCACATAATAACAAACAATTTTGAAAGAAATAAAAAAATTTACATTCCATCTCTGCAGCGGTGGCGGCACCATTGTTCCGCAGCGCGAAACTAATTAAGACATTACTCAATATGATTTGCTAAAAACAGCTCGTTTGCCCGTTTAACGACAACTATTTCAAAAATGGAAATAAAAAATGCATAAAAAAGAAAAGAGCGAGAAAAGTGTGAGATGCTGAATATAAAAGGTCGGCTTGATGAATATTTATTACGCCACGCTCAATCACTCATTCACGAGAAGAAGTGAAGCGCGGTAGCCCCGCGCGAGTTATTATAAACGCGAGGCTATACAGTTTCAATCAGCGGGTTACGACGAGCGAAAGCCCCGGGCTAGAAAACGAAATGATTTATTTTCGGAGAGCAGCGAAACGGTGGCCAATTTCTAGAAAAGCAATTAGAATTTTTACTGCTTGCAAAATTATCAATATTGACTATTATATCCCTCTTCCGCAAACACACACAAAAAGTTTTAAAAAACGCTAAAAATTTATATTATAGCCGCTTAAATATAGCGGTGAGGAAACCGACCAAAAAATGAGCCAACTATCTATCGAGAAAGATCTTTTTCGGTCCAGTGACTAGGAGCCAAATAAATAAGCGCCAGGTGAAAAATTAGAACAATAAGTGACAGCTTTTGTGGTTAGAGGAATGCAACATAAAATTCATAATAGTTGCTTAATTTACAAGAGCATCAGCTGGATTATAGGTGTATTATTATGCCGTCAGAATGTGTGTTGACGCATATTAGGCAGCAGGTCCAACTCACTATTTTATTTTGACATCTCTATATGTTTCACAATTTTAAAAAATCCGATGCAGGCCATGTATATAGGTGATGATAGAGGAAAATATAAAAAAATATGATTGGCAAATCAACACCTTTTAGAACATAAAATTCTTGAGATACACATTCTTTTCTTAAATGTGTCTTAAAGGATTTATGCAAATTGTTATTGAAAAGTCTATCCAGCGCCATATGAATTTGGGGCATTCGTCTTTCAAAGATTATCAATAAACAAGGTTTTATCATTGATTATAGAGAATCTAGCTGAATCGGCTTTCCTGAATCTTATGAAATAAAAATACAGAATACAACCAAAATAACTCTACAGTCCACAAGCTATGAACATTTTTGGAAAAACAAAAGATATTTTGGAAATGAAGAGGAAAAAGCCCGATCTCTTCATTTCCATGATTATCTCCTCGAGTGTCAACTTCTTCAAAAAAAAATATATATTTTCCCTTTAAAAATTTTTTCTAGCTGCTCAATTTTTATTTATAGTGAAATATCTATAAATTGCATATAAAAAACAATTTTACAAATTATTTCTTTTCATTAATATGATTTGTTCATATTTATCTTAAATTGATTTCCAACTTGACTTATATTATGCTCTTCTTAGAAAATTTTCTGACAAGATTAAAACTATAACGAGCAGCAGGAGTCAAAAGCGAGAAGTTCGCTCATAGTGTGTGTGACTGGAAATTTGTGCGGCAACGACAGAAAATCACGAACGCACGCCGTCCTTGATGCCGTAAATTGCATTAAATAATGATAATAATGAAAATGTGATTTTTATACTTTTCTCCGCCAGCAACAGCAGCCGCCGCGCAGAGGTCAAATATGGCATCTGCCGTCACGAGCAGAGCGCGCTGACATGAGCGCGGCAATTATTATGTCATTATTATCAGCTGCGAGGGCTCGTTACGTTGGTTTAATTTTCAACGTTTTCGCCATTTTCGATCCTGTATCACCGCAAGATTCATTGCGGTTTCACGCCAAAGGTTACATACGTGCAGCAATTTATCGCGCACACACGTGGGATTGTCAAAAGGGAAAAGCGCATTTTGTACATGTACATGTGTATGATGTTGCTAATTCTGATTTTGACACAAGTGGGTCAATTCAATTAGTGGCGGGCGTGAGTTTTGGCTATCAGTGTTTTAGAAAATTATTATTATTATATGAAGCTGGGAAATTACATTTCTGAACGCGTACATAAGTGTGTTTTGGACTAAGAGTGAAGCAACACTCACAAAATATGTATGCTTTTAACGATTGTGTCCCACGGACAAGAGTTAGAAGAGAGAGGAAAATCTTGATAATCAGCAGTGGATTGGTGTTTCGCGAATAGAAGTTGACACTAAACGGTGGCAAGCGTTTAATTGGATACGTCAGCGAAACCACCTGTTGCGCTAATATCGTTTTGAAGTCATGACAGAGACAGATAATCTCATGAGTAGTTATTTGGACCTGAAATTCTCCATAACAATTATTTTAGTATCAACTGCCACTTATTAATATGAAAATGTTTATGAATAATTAAAATTATTTGGTTTGATTTGGTGTTTGATGTATGAGCAATTAAAATTAAGTAGCAATTTCTATGTCTTTAATTATTTCACTTTTTTATGGTATCTTAACGGGAAAATTTAAATGTGCTTAAATTCTATATATAGATTAGCCAATTTATAAATTAATTTGTGTATAATAGTTTTTACAAAATTTCACCACTGAAGAAAAGTATAACCTCGTTTTGCAAAAAAGCATGCATTAGGCATTATGCTCAAATTTTAGTCAAAAGCGTGTCATATTTCACGTCGGTTTGTTTCTAACAGTCTCCAAATAATAGACAAATTGAAAAAAATGTCATAAGTTTAAGAAATTTTATAAAAACTCAAATATTAAAAAAGCAACCAAAATAATGATTTTTTTTTCGTGATGAATAATAAATTTTTTCAAGATATAAATGTTGATAATTAGGTTTTACTTCTGAACTAACTGCATGAAATACTTTGCAAAGATCAGAATACTTTTTTGAGGCAAATTAAAATTATTTCTTGCCCGTTGAATAAAGTTAATAAATTAATGGATATCAATCGAACAGTCTGATGTTTGTGCTTCAATAAACTGAACACTAAAACTCATTGGCAATTCAAAATTCCGCTTAAATCGCATTAAGTCATTAGTTGCATCAAAGTAAAATGAGGAGCAATGGTAAAGCAATGAGACAGGGATGGAATAAATCACGTTCAATGACACCACGCTCAACATTGTCAGAAGCCGTGAAACCTGCAACGCGGACAAGAAAAGAAAAAATCTCGAGATTGAGGACCTTGAGTCAATCGCGCACGAGAGAAGAGCTCAAGATTTATATTTATTCCAAACCACGAAATCGGTGCACTCGGGAATGAATTCACGTACTCCTTGCTATAAATACCGCAAGCTGTATATTTTTCAAACATGCATGCGCTGAATTTAGCGGCGCTGAGAGGAACATGCTCATGTACTTATACTACATGCTCAGATTAACTTTTTTCATTTATATAGAAATTGTCAGTCAAGGTTTATCATCTTTCAGCATCTCGCGGGAATCATCAGCTGCGATGATCAAACACACATGCACACGACTCCTTATAGTGTGTTTAATTAAAATTAGGAAACGTTTGCTCATTGAAATTCATGCATTCGGAGGGAGAACGGTTCGCAGCGAACACATTTATGTGTTTATTTGCATCATTACGCTGGTCCAATTTCAGTTTACAAGTTTATTTTGGTTTAGGTGGCGTGTTGTATAGGCTTTCTTGTACGCAATAAAGCAATTAAATGCGAATGAAGATGAAATTTCATTTTTCAGTTCTACGACGATATATATAATTTTTGATACTCACATAATATTGTGCAGTCTTTTCGAAGTTTTGGGGAAGGCTTTTCTTGCTGGGCGTGGGCGAGCACTCGGCGGACGACTGCCAGGACGCTTTGGACGACGTTGAGCCGTCCGTCTTGTCGTTGGACGAGGAGGAAGATGAGGACAAGAGACGTGCCTCCAGCTGCTGGCTTCTCCAAAAGCCGAGCAGCCTCTCGTAAATGCCCACGCCGGAGGCACACTTGATTCGGTTCAGGGTGCCATATATCATGGCGTTTCGCACGCTACCCCGCACCAGGGCCATCTCCTGGTTCGTCATCAAGTCTGGCTATACATCAAATAAACCGAAAATTTATAATCTTAATAAAAGCTCTACGAAAAAGCTTGAGTAAAAAAATAATATTTATTTATTGCAAAATTAAATTATAATTTATTTATGCTCATTGCAATTATGCAATTTCTTCCATAACCAGCATGCACCCTTCATACATTCAAAATAATAATTTATTTAAAAGAAGTGCAATAATTATGAATTGCACAATCTGATAATTTTTGACAAAAAAAGGGAAGACACTACAATCAGATTTTAAATAATTTAGTAAATAAGCAATCAGTTAATTGATTTAAAAAGAATTTAATTTTACACGCCACACAGGACAGGGGTATTGAAATAAATGTTTTTGTTAATACCAATGGTAATGAAAAGCTTACTTTTTGCAGGTAAAGGGGAGGTGGCGGCAGCACGTTTGAAAGGTCCGAGAACCCGCTGCTGGAGGTGGAGGAGCCACATCGCGCCGGAGGCGGCGGCGGTGGCGTCTGCGCCGGGGGCATGTGCGTGCGTCCCGCCCCCGGGAGATCGCAACACGACTTACGACTGTCGTCGTCGCTCTCGGTTAGGCGTTCCCACAGTTGCTGCCTCCACGGCGGAGGCGGCGGGGGCGGTGACTCGACTGCATACTTTGCGTCGCGGCCGACGACTGAGCCGACCGGCGGCGGCTCCCGCTCAGGCCAGATTGGCGCGGGCACTTGACCTTCAGGGATGGTAGTGAGCGCGGAGGCGGGCGCGGCCATCGCGGCTGCGATCGCCGCCAGGTAGAGCTGTTTCTCGGCCGCCCCCGCCGGAGGCCGCCGACGGCCCCCAGCACCCCGAGCGGCGGCCGACGCTTTTGGTGACGCAGCATCGTCACTGAACTCGGACGACGACGTCGTTCGCTCGGCCGGGTTGCTGTCGTAGCCAGAACTGCCGCCCCCAGACTGCCCGGGAGAGGCGGGCGCCCCTTGCCCGAAGCACGAGTCCGTCGAGGTGCTGCCGGCCCCCTCGTCATCTTCAAAGATGGGGTTTACCCTGGTGAAAGGATTTTTTAAATTAATTAATAATGATGGGAGACAGTTTTTGAGAAATTTGTCGTTTGATTCGTTTAATTTTTTTTTATTGTTGTATAATTCCAAATTGTTACATCACACTGTTTATGTGTTGAAAACAATTTATTTGAAGAAAAAAAAGGAACAAAACAGCACCACCAGTAGCAAGAATTTTGCTAAACATTTTTCTTTGCTTAAAAACTTGTAATACAAGCAATTTTGATACCTAATTAGTGGTTATTTATGGTTTGAATTATTGCAAGAGAATTAAATTGAATATTAAAAATTTAATTACTAACTTGTAAATCCTTTAAATAAAAGAAAAATTGATGACTTCTGGCATTTCATTTTTTAATTTCATTATTATTATTATTATTATTTTTTTTTAGTCAAAATGGCAAAAGTTTGCAAGTTGTTTGCTGTGTTTATGGCATAAATTACGTAAATCATGATTAACCCAAAGCAATTATATTTGATGTGTATTTATAATATTATTTGTATTATTTGAAAGTAAATCTGTGCATTTATATATATTAATTAATCATTTGATGACTGACTAAATAAATTACGACTGGCAATCACTTCCCATTATCTCAAACGAATTGATTCCATTCTCCGCAACGTCAGATGATAGTAAAGGGTAAAATTATCGCCTGTCTCTTTCTTTGCCTATTTAACATGCGCGCAAGATGCTCGCGAGCGTGCGATCGACTATTCAGATAATGACAAATTAAGTTAATTAACATTCCGATTCAATTGCACAGACTTACGCAACAATAACAGGACGGACAAACAAACACGTTGGTCGATCGATCGGTCGCTTTTGTTTTCAGGCGGCGAACCTTGAATTGCTCGAAGTTGGCTTATAAAATAATGCTCACACTACACACACGCGTATATCATTGAAGGCTCAGGTTACATAATAATTGTCTGCTGTCAGAATTAAATGCACCTCAGAGAACATCACGACATTTTCTCCACACTTTTCTCTCTTACTCGATTATTCAGAACGTCCTTTTTAACCAACGGTTGCAAAATTTCCCCACTATTATGCTTGATATTTGCCGGTAATTGCAAAAAATGGCGCACGAAAAATAAATTTTCCCCAGCAGGATAATTAATCGCAAGGTTCGTTTTCTGTGCCTGGCGACCCGTGACGATCCTTCACTGAAAACAAATAGCCGTTTTATAACTGTATATGTGATCTAAATTGCGATCGCTTCAACTTTTGAACTGGTGAAATTACGATCCAATTATTAGATAAACCAAGGTCTAGCCGAGATGGTGTTTGCTGATTGTTGATAAATGGTTTAATTTAATATTTGCAATCTGATAAGGCCTCCCTCGTCGGCTGGTGCATTAATTCTCTCTTGGTTGCGAATGAGAAAAGTTAATAATTGGAAAATTATTATTGTTCCCCCGTGCGAATTGTGTACGGCTAGGTTACGTGTCGGCGTTTTTACGAGCGTATTATTATTTATTATGCATGCACTTGGAAATTGTGTTGTGAAAAATTGCATGCGTGTTTCGTGTTTTTCTCAGCGCGGATCGCATTTATCCTTCCAGTTTGCACTCGCGATTGATATTAAGCAGCTATAAATTACAGAGTGTACGCCGATTGGATCGTTATTTTCTGCATACAATGAAACACAATTATAGCAATGAGAAAATTATTTTCTTTCGATTGTGTATGTTTTATAAGAAAATTTTAATGCCTTTATGTACATTGTTGGAGTTGAAATATGCATTCAGCTGGTTATTACATCACATATGTTTTGTTTGAGAAATTATATTTCAGTTTAAGATTCTTGAAACAAAATGAGCATTCTAATTTTTCTTCTTGAAAATTATAGCAGTCAAGTGGGCGATAAGCCAAGAATTTTCAATTTATTCCTAAAACACTTTTTTAGATCGAAATGTGCATAATTATACTTAACAACCATCATGCAAATGAAATTCAAATTCAAAAGTACAATTCACCAGACAAAATCAACAGGAAAATATTTCAATTACAAATGTTTTATCTCTTAACGTCTTAAAAATTAAAACACCCCCTGATCGAGGAAAATTTTTAAATGTTGTTTTTTAAATATTTCTTCTTCTTAACTATTGAAAGCAATTGCGAATATGAATTTGGCTTTTTTATTTCTTACCTGCTGACCGCATAGATTTGCTTGGGTCGTCGGGCTTTGGTGCGACTCTTTTTGCCGCTTTGAATGCGCCTCACCCTTGGCAACGACAACGAGATGATTGCAAAAGGGTCATCGGTGATCACTTCGTGGGGGCCGTCCACATGGTCAGTCGGCGCCGACCCGCCAAACCACTTAAACATTGCTGCGGCAGGCCAAAGGGGAGGCCCACGTCAGGGCGCATTGAGCCGTTTACCATCGGACTGTAGCAAACATTCTGCAACAAAAACAACGTGCCAATTTCAATGAAAATTATCATAACAAAAATACATACATAGCATTTTGGATATTGTTGGGCTCAACAATATTAGAGGAATGAATTAGGATCGCTTAATCCCCACCCTTCGAACTTTAATTTACGTAGGGAAAATTGCGAATACCCAGCGTAACTTCATTTATCTTCGGAGGTAACTTATTTTAACAAACCATCAAGAAAATAAAATAAGTGCTCCTGTGCACTCTATGAGCACCAATTTATCACACCATTCTCATTATGTGGGCCGCAAATTGAGATTGTTATTGGACTGCCTTATTATTCTTAACAAATTGAAAATTAATTGGCTCCTTTTCAACCACCATGAGCCAACACGAACAACATTTCACAATCCATTGTCTGGCTGGGCAAGATGAATCGACCGAATTTGCCAATTTACTCCAATTAGTTTCATCCGCGACTTGAGCAACTTCGAACTACAGGCAAGGTCGTGATCAAACGGATCTCTTAGAACTGGCGATGCTCTTCAGGGGCGCCACACCCTGAGATCGCGACACCTGCAGCTTTGGTCATTGCTCGGCGCCGAACGTGACGACCTTTGGTGTTTGGCCAAGCGTGCAGGGAGTTGTAGAGCGGTCGGCGATCATCGCGCGGATGGTCACGACTTTCTTGTTGGGCGACATCCTCTGCTTACTCATTCGCGCGCAGTGTGAGACAATTTCATGAATATTTCAAAGTCACCCGATTTGGAAAGGGTGTGCGGGGTTTTGTGGTGAGTTCAATGGCGGGCATTGCTGAGTTTTCCTCGTCACTAGAGGATATATGGAGGTGTTTGAGCGGAGGATTGTTGTGGTATGCAAGCAAACTAGGTGCGCTGAATTAATCACGGGCGCTGAATGAGAAATCGTCCAACGCATTATCATTTTTAGTATCGCTTAGTATGTACAGTGATGTCAAGTCGAAACCTTACAAGTAACTGAAGAGGGAAATAACATAAAAAAAAGCAAATTACTATATAATGAAAAGCTGGATTTGCGTTTGTTTTTACATTTCGATCAAAATTAAAAAATAATAATTAAATAAATAATTCTTCTCTCACCTCGAGAAAGGTCACACACGTTCTTATAATTTCAATTTTTTTATAATAAAATAAAAATTTATTACTGTTGTTTACTTTGTGTCGTTACAAATAAACTGCTATTTCTCTTATAAATTTGAAATTGTTCAGCATAAGAGAAAATCAGTCATGAACGTGAATCTCGTTCATCATCAGTGGACAATTTGCCCGTCAAGAGCAAAGTTATTGGCGCATAATGCCTTTCAGAGAGGGTGCCAACAAGCGAGAGGTTTTTGTTGGGCCAACTGAGAGAGGTGAACAATAAACTTGATAAGAGACAAAAACGGTTTATTGCCACCGACACCCGATGCTCAAAGCTAATGGACGCGTGAGAGTCATTAAGTGTGCACGAGGTGCTGTGCATTATTATATTATTAATGATAATTCACGACGCAACTTAATGTGCGTTGTCCTCACCACAAGAGTCAAGTGGCCAAGGAGGATCACGTACTTGGCGACACTTCAACACTGCGAATGGGAAAATGAGCAAGTGGTCAGGGTCCTTCGAGCCATTAGACAGAGAGATGATGACCGCTAGCTTTATGCAACAGGTGTCACAATATTCCACGTGTCCGGGATGCATTATTGAAATTATTATTGCGCTAGCGAGATGCGTGTATCGACGACTGCGATTGCTCATTCGTGCATTCGCGACTTTTATTTATTGCTGTTTGTGCATGCATTCCAGTCGAGGCGGCCGAGTGACCATGACCTGCGCCACTGCGACCACACCGCTCTAACTTGAGCACACCTCTTACTAAAATCTCCAGCTTGGCCAGATCAATTGCGCACTTTTAAATTAAGATATAAATAAATTTATGAAAATTTATTCCCAAAATTGAAAAAAGTTATTTCCTAATTTTCCAAAACAAACTGATGTGAAGCAATGATGAAATTTAAGTTTTAAAACATAATTTCCATTGCTCAAAGTAGATATTTAAATAAAAAATAATTAAAAATCGCCTGATCATCAATAGACATCTACATAATTATGTAATATGCATACTTAAAAAATTCATCATGCAGAAGCAATTTGAAAGATATTATTCGAAACTTTAGAATCTAGCTGTTTTTTACTTAAAGTATGATTTTGGAAGAAAATGTACATTTAATTGTTAGTTGCAATATTAGCTAAACAGAAAAAATATAGTTCACTTCTTTTATTTTTATAATGGAAATGAAGAGATCGGGCTATTGACTCGTTGCAGAAAATTGTTTTGTATTCAAAAACAAATGGCTCAATTTTTTAAAATAAAATAAAAAACAATTTTCTGCAACAAGGAAAAAGCCCGATCTCTTCATTTCCAAGATTATATATGTTGGTAAATTTTGCAAAATTTTGGTTTATTTCGTAACATATAGAAAACATAATTAAGCATAGTAAATTAAGAGAATTTTGTTGCTATAACAGAAATTTAATGTTTTTTAATAAACAACCTCAAAATTAGCCATTTTAATTCTTTAGCAAAAAGGGATAAATTTGGACTATTTTAACAAGATTTTATTAATAACAAAAATAGGCACTCCACGTGGCTTTGATAACTTATTATGCTACTAATACTGTTTTTATGTATTGGGTATTGCATTATGTGCTCTCTTTAAATCATCTAGAAATTTCGTTGCTTGATGCTTTTCAGGAGCAGAATTGTTGCGAGTGTTGTGACAAGCAATTATATCCTGTCAAGAAATTGTTTTACCGCCCGTCCATCACGCACACAAATGATTTATAATGTACCATGAATCAATACATAGCAACATAGCATAATTTTTATTTTCCAGATTGATTAAAGGTTGCTCTGCTTTTCTCCGCGCGGTTGACTTAGAGGAAATCAAGTACACTCTCGTAGCCAGGCAATAAAAACACGCAAAATAACACACGACAAAGAGAGAGTATCAGCGTATACAGTTGTTATAAGTCAGGTTATAGTTATATTCAATCGCTATAGAAGTAGTTGCAACGATCATGAATTGCCAGTACTAACGTGCGTGTGTGATCTCGAGAAAGTAAATAAAGTGTGCGCAGCGCACAGCTATTTATTTGGCTTTAAAGGTGAATTTCTTTAGAGATCTTTTCGAATTAAGATTTTTACAGAAAGTTGACCAACATTAAAAATCATAATTTGCATTAGAAATGAAGATATCGGGCTTTTTCCTTGTTGAAAAAATTTCATGAGCAAGAAATAATACAAAAAAATTAACAAAATTTTACATTTTTAAAATTTGCTAATTTTTTGTATTGCTCATGAAATATAAATCAATTAATAATTATTATTATTATCATTAAAGGTGCGCAACACATATAAATAGATCAAAATAAATATTATTTAAAATAATATTCGTGAAGTTATTATTAAAAATTAAAAACAAATAAACTATATTCTAAAAATGCAATGAAATCTGGCAAAAATGAAATCAAACAAAATGATATTTAATGTATTTAATAATTTATACCGAATTGAAGTTAATGTTTTGTTTGAAATTTATACAAATAATGAATTATATTAAACATAAAGTCATGTAATAACACATTTATTGCTTCAATAATTATTGTCTCCAGCTTGTTGGGAGCAATAGCCAGATGAGCAGCTGCCTCGCATTGCAACAGCGTATGAGCTCAATGCTCAATCGCATCTCCACGGTCCAGTGGGCAATGCGAGGTCCCCCCGAGACCCACCCACACCTGACCTCCCGTATTTGAGTGGCATCCCTTGGCCTCAAGCAAGGAATGAAAGAGGCAATAAGTGGCTGATTGTGCAGAGTTGTCTTAATTGCAAGCCGCGCGCGCGAGAGTGCAAGGACTGGGTAATTATTTTTCAGTCAGTCGTTCACGGCTCGTTCCACGTGAACGAGCCCAGTGTGTTCGCAGCAGTAGAGCATAAACCTATTGAGTGTGTGTGTGTGTGTGTGTGTGTGTGTGTGTGTGTGTGTGTGTGTGTATATATACATAATTATGATATGAGGTGTATCATTAAAGAAGATTTTTTTTCCCAAAGTGCATCATCGTCGGTAATTGACAACCGTAATTCACCATATCGCACAAACAACCGCTTAAGAGAGAATATTTCTTTCAATTTATTGATTTTTCTCTCCACCATTATTAACAATCGCCCGAAGGTGCTTTTCCTGGCGTCAACTTGAAGGAAAAACGGTTGCCGTGGAAATTCTTTGCGTCTATTTATTGCATCAAGTAATGTCGTTTCAATGCCAATAAACTCATCTTATTACAAAATGAGCAGTTTTATTGAGATGTTGTGCGCGATTTGCATTGTTTATCGGTTTATTGGACTGTGAAAAACAAGAGGGTTGACGCTTTATGGACACGTGGGATGAAGACAGTTTCGTGATTTTGTGGAAATCCAAGCAGCAATAAAAAACACAATTGGCCGCAATACATTCAAAATTACTGTTTGATAGAGCATATTTAAGCATGGTAAAAATAAATAATACAGTTGTTCTGAATTGTAGGCAATGAACGATGAAGGATACTTTTGATTCAATCGATCTAAACAATCAAACAACTTTTGAAATAAATCATTGTTATGATATAAAGATAAAAGCAACGAAAAGTGGTTGATTTTTTTTTTCAAATCCTTTTCAAACTTGGATAGGGCTTCAACCATCTATTGCATTACTATTATTATTCCTTCGCTTTTATTGTGTCATAAGTGATATGTTACATATAATTTCTCTGTCGTAATCCACTTATTTACAACTGGCTGTTTTGGTAATGTAGAAGCTTCAAATTTCATAGTTGAATTGCTGAACGTACAAGTTTTCAGAAAATTAATTTTGGAAAATAAAAGTTTTTAACTTCTATTTTTTGAACCGTTATTCATAATAGAAGTGGTCAAACAAAGAAGTTATTATCATTGTTTATTCTACTCAAGCCCATGCGAAAGAAAATTAAAATAGAAGAAATGTTCGATATTAATTCAAATTATTTCCACAAATGATGAATGACGGGGGTTATATTGGGCCAGGTTATTATTGGTTGCTGGTTATTTGACAAATTTTTATTCAAGCAATTTTACACAATGAACAATTTAAAATCCTATGTCTGTTTGGGAAATTTTAATATAGTGATATTTTCTTAGATAAATCTAATTTTCATTCCAGTAGCTTTTGAATTGCATATTTGTTGTTTTGCAATTCCGTCAAAATGACATTTCAATCAACAGTGCACAAAGGAGATTTTATCGAAAGCAACGTTGCTTGCGTATTATATTTGATTATCATTGGCAAACAAAACGAATCGCCGCGAATTGGAATTGCAGTCATCGTGGCGTGCAATAATAATAAACCCCGATCGGCACCACAGCGTGCAATTGTGACTTGTCAGCAGCAGTAAACGGCCAAATCGAATAAATAGCAGCAATAGGCGCTTCTCTCTCTGTCTGCAGCGAAATCGCAAGGACACGTACAACAATCAATTTGGCTGCGATGCTTTATTGTAGCGCGCGTTGCCCAACAGATTTTCGCGAAATAAGAAGCGCGATGTGCCACTTCTTCACAGAATCAGTAATTAATCTCTCTCGCTACACACGTATACTGAAATAAAACGCGTTGTTCGCTCGCCACCTTGCGCAACATTCGCTCAAAAATTCATCCAAACCGTGGCTAATTGTGAAGAAAAAAATTACACACAAACACACTCACTTCTTCTGAAAATTATTACTTTATTACTGTCGGGAATACGCGTGGAAAGAAGTATGTCTTGATTCTTTTACACTCGTAACTGGTCGCAGTCCAGCTGGCCAGTTTTGAAGTACATCACATGCCAGATTGCAACCTCGGGGCGAAATTTGTAATTATACTTACAGTTGGCAACGCGCCTCGGGTTTATTTAACGCATAAAAGGAGTTACTCGAGCAATTTTCTTTCTTTTTATGTAGGTTTGCAGCCACGCAAAACCGGCTGTGTATTTTCAAAATTAATTAATTAGCTATCAAGTGAGCAGCAGCTGATCTGCAATTTCGCGTTTGTAATTGATAATTGGCGTGGTGTGCTACAAGTGGGCGCGTGAAAAGTGTTTTTTCCAACCTCAAAATATTAAACAAAAAAAAAAAAAAAAAAAAAAAAAAAATGGCTGAAAATCAGAAATGTTTCTGTTAACAATATTAAAGCGTGCAGTAAAAATTAAAAAATATTAATTATAGCGTGGTAAATTTAGACCCTAATACCTGGACCCTACTTTGGAGAAATAATTAACTATTTTTAGACGATTTTAGTGCCAAGTTTTAGACTCTTTTGACGCTTATTTTGATTAAAATTATAATTATAGTTTTCTGGGCAACTAAATTAATAAGGCTATGCAATATTAGCGTTTCCTATGTATCGCTGTGTACAATTGCATAAAATTTCATTCATTTGTATTTTTCAATATTGATACACAGTAACAGTTAAAAATTGTTTATAATATTTTTTGCCAACTCTTCCTACATCCAGGGCTCGAAAACAATAATTTTTTAAGATGTAGCAGTTGTGGCCAACAATTTCGAATGAATATATTGGCACGGGCAGTACATTTTTATTGGAGTGATAAAGCGCGCCGCTTCGAGCTGCTGCGTTTATAATTTTTATTGCTCGAAGGGCTACTTGGGAAAAGTGAGTGTGGTCGTTGAAATACACACCAATACTTTTGGAATGCGCTGGAGAATTTGCACGCGTCCAACGACGACAGTAAAAAAGCCTGTTATGCACGGCTCAGGTGTGCGCGAGTACATGCTCTGTTATAATGGTATAATAAAGTAATTGCCCAACACCCGTTCTAAGCGCGCAAACTGGATTCTTAAAGGTCCAGCGAAAACTGCGCACTTAAATGGCTATAATTGTGTCCAAGCACAAAGTAACTTAACAAATTCAAGAAGTGTGCTTTAATTTAGTAGCGTAAAAGTAAAGATGAAAAAAAAGTCATTAACTTTTTTTTTTAAATCCAATTTCTTGAAAATAAAAAAGCGAAAATTAAAGTGAAATCAATTGCTGAGATATTTTGATATTGAAAATTATTTATAAGCGGCGTTTTTGAAATTGTTTATTTTTGTTTTCCTGCATTTTTTCTTTCTTGTTGTTTTCATTCATGGCGCCAATTTTCTGTGTGATTGGAATAAAAATTTAAACATTTAAAATTATACAAAACATAACTTGACTCATGACAGTCATGACTGTATCGAATGGAAAATAAATACATAAATAACAAGATTGGGTTCAACGCGGCGGCCAAGTCTGTTTTGGTATCGAGCGTTTTAGCAGACATCTGCTAGTTGTAAACCCTTTCTTCTCTTTTTCAAATTTCAAATTTTTGTATGGACTAAGAAGAATAAATAGTTATAATAAAAATATTATATTTACTGCATTTATTCTCCATTCTGGATTTGCTTAAAATTTGCTTTATGATCTAGAGCTTCAAATAATCTGGTGAAAGTGAATTTGTGGTATATGATTTTTGCTTTTATTATTCTTCTCGATCAATACAAAGATTCTGGTCAATGAAAAACGAGTCGAAAAGTGATGATTTTTGCACACAATAATGTGTTGCAAGGAGAGTAAAGGCAATGTATTTTATTTTGAACTTCTTGCGCTAGAAAACGGTTATTCTCTTGATGTAATAAACCAAGGTCGTTGCGAAAAAGCAACAGAGTGGATTTTTGCTCGCGCGCGTCTCTTTCTCATTTCCCATGCTCAGCAGCTAATTTTTACTTAGTCACGTCTCGTTTAACAAAGATGCTCTTCAGCTTATTTGACAGCAAATTAAATGCTGAATAATGGGATTACGGTGCGCTCGAGATGACAAATGGGCCTTTAAGTGCTGCATGATGTTTGATGTGCTGATTTTTTAAATTTTTTTCTCTGATACACTCTTAAAGCAGTGAGTAAGAACTCCACGATTTGCTATATTTTATTGTGATAAGCTCAAGCGTTTTGCATTTTTTTTTCTTTCCAGTTCAGACCCTCTGAACTCTCTATAGCGATTTTTACAGGCGTTTTTGCAGTTTGTGCAATAAATTCAATCTTGTACAACACATAATTGTAATTGTAATTTGGGGTGGATCAGAGCAGGCAAGAGATCTTGTTTTTATGGCACAAAAGCGCCTTGTTCGTGCGATGGCCGGCGAGCGGTATTGGCCTGGTCCGACGCCTGTTTGTTCGGCGCGGCCTCTTTTTAAAAAATTTGATGTTTTGCCACTGTTTTCCATTTACTTGATTGAGGCTTGTAAATTTGTGCGTAAATACCCTCAGTATTTTGTTAAAACGCGAGATGTGCATGCCTATGAGACGCGCGAAAAGTTCGAGTTGTACGTGCCGGTCCAGACGTGTGCTATTTCGAGACAAAATCCGCTCATTTGCTTGTCGCGCTTGTATAATAATTTGCCTGTATCTATTCGATTGGAGTTGAGATTCCCTCAGTTTGTGGGCTTGTTAAAAAAGTTTGTTAGTTTTCACAAGTTCTATACTGAGGAGGAATATGTAAATTACAAAAATAACTTGTAAATATGTTAAATTTCTTTTTTCCCTGCTGTGTGTTTCATTTGACAAAATTGTAATTTTTTTTTTTTTTTTTTTTTTTTTTTTTAAATTTTTTTTTTTTTTATTAGGGTCAGGCCAAGACAAAGTCTTGTCGGCCTGTGCCCTTTATTGGTGGTACAGAAGGCACCACCCAATTAATTAATTTTTTTTTTTATATTTTTGTTTTTGGGTTTAACTTTATTTAAAAAATCATCATTTTTTGCTGGCATATCCTTAAATTTGGTCCACGCGATGATGACAAACAAAGCTGAAAACTAAAAGAGAGAAAAAAGATTAAGAAAGGATGTGGATTTGGTTGGGGTAGGGGAAGGTCAGATTTTGATTTTGATTTAAATGGGTGGGTCGCACGGGAGACATTACATGTGATTACATTCCATAATACAATAAAGAACAATAATAATAATAATAATAATAATAATAATATAAATTTTAAGTACTTGTTAAATAAAAATTCATTATTATTATTATTTCGATTATCCTTGTTCATTGCAGTAGAATGTACTTTAGTAAGTTGTATGACCAAAGAGCCATTTTTCTTCATTTGCCACTTGTAACCAACAATTCTTTTCATTTTTTGATGAAATAAAAAACAAGGGATTTTCTATATCATGCAGAAACAATAAAGTTGCTCATCTTCACCGAGGAAGCCGTATTTTATTTCATCAAAAAATGATCACCTCGAGTGCCAAAAGGTTCCAGAACATTGGCTCGAATTATACAGAGAAGATGAGTTTTCCTAGTTTGTTCATTAATGTTATATAAACTATAATAATGATTGATCATATAATTTTTGTGCTTCGATTAACATTGAAACTTTCCACAATATTACACGGACATTTAAATCAATGCTATCTGAAGGAGCAGATGTTATTTATTTTATTTTGTTCATTGGGTAATTAATTTTAATGCACAAGGCTAAAGAGAACCGGATCGATGAGTTACAATAAATTTATCCTACCTTATCCCTAAACTCATCCTCGTGCAGTTCATGCTCTCGTGCACATGGTCGGAAAAATCCACGAGTATTTTATTCTTTATTTACTTGTCCTTTTCCGTTTGATCGCACACTACATACATACATAATTAACTTGGCGTGACACACAGACCTTGCCAGCATGAATGAATCAAATTACGTGCGTGAACGAGCCATCCGTCGTTCTATCTTGCTATTACAAATATGCACTTGGGAAATGATTTGTGTGAGTGCACGCTAAAGTGCAGTTCAAGTGCACCTGCGTCGTTCGTAAATCATCCATCACATCGTCGGCGAATCGCATCCACTGAACCGTGCTTATTGTATTCGTGCAGCAGCCGTTTGAGCGCTAATTATTTATTTAATCCTGAAGCTTTTAGCTTCTTTTCTAATTTATGTTTAACGTCCGAGTTGAGAAAATCAGTAGCACAAAAAGTTCAATCGCGTTAGCCGTTAGCGATGAAGAAACATTCCTGCAGCTATGCTCAGACTGCAGGTTATGCAACCAGCGTTGATGCGAATTTTATTGCACACCGTTCCGATCGCTTCTCTAG
Source organism: Neocloeon triangulifer (assembly GCF_031216515.1). Lineage (NCBI taxonomy): Eukaryota > Metazoa > Arthropoda > Insecta > Ephemeroptera > Baetidae > Neocloeon > Neocloeon triangulifer. The sequence goes on along the minus strand of NW_026775555.1, from coordinate 574,459 downwards.
AGTTCCCGTAATGATCCAAGTTCTGTGAGAAATGTTGTTCATTAATTACGCAATAAGCTTTTATTTAGTTTAAAATTTTATAATGTATTACCATTAACGTTTACTTTCCTTTTTTATGTCTTAATTCAATTAATTAACTAGATAAAAATACAAAAAAAAAAATGGAAAAGATAAACTTGTAAAAAATATTAATATTCATAAATATTAACATTGTCAATTAATATGAATTAAAAATTTATTTTTTTAAACCTCAGGATGTTTTCTATGACCATATATGTATGAATTATTTTTAACATTCTTTGCTTTTAGATATATGCAATAAATTTGTTTTTTTATCCTAACTTTTAATCTTGTTAATCTTTTTTACAATGAGTAAAATATGAACTTCTTAAATGTTTTTGAGTTTCTGAATCAAAAGTAATGCCATTAAACACTCAGCAATAATTTCCATCCATCATTCTTTTAATCACAATGGGATTATTATGTATTTACCGCCAGCAATATTTTTCATCAAGCGGCTCGCCGGCGCTAAAACGTTTCTTACGTTCATTTTAAGTGCGATTTTTCACGCAATGAATGTTATTATTTTCTCACACAATTCCCAACAGCAGCCGTAGCTCAAAGCTCAAAGGTCACATTTATCGCTTTGAACTCAGCTAACTGCCGCTGGTGCTGAAAGCAATTATCATTTGCAGCAAGTTGCATAACAATAGAGGCTTTAAGACCCCAAAGTTAGAGAGAAAGAAAAGATTCAACTGAATGCACTCGTCGGCGGTCGAGGTGCGTGGGAGTTTCTTTTTTCTTTTATTAAGCAGTCTTTTAAAAAAACCTTTGTTCTCAAAAATTCAATGTTTTTATCTAAAGAGATTTTCAGTTATAGTATATAAAATATACCAAAAATAGCAGAACATTGCAACGCCATTAACCTATATATTGCATTAAAAAAAATTATGATAAAAATATTAATCTAGAACGATGTAGAATAATTATTATTATTATTATTATTATTTATTCTTCTCGGTCTGTACAAAAATTTTTAAATTTTTAAATTCTTCAACGCAAATAAATATCTCCAGTCTTACATATATATAAATTAATTTCAGATGAAAAATTGGTGTGCAGGAGCCGTGAAGGCCTCGGTTCGATTCCCGTTCTCTTTAATTGCATGTGTGTGTATGCAATTGCGAGGGTGTGAGAGGCGTGCAGCGGGCTTGAAGATGAGGACGGTCGCTTTGCTGATAAGAAAGGCAAAATCGGTTCGGACTCTTGCGCTCGCTAGTGATTAAAAGCTACATTTTGATGAACTTTTTCCTCCTGGGAACCGGCGATGCCGTTTAGTCGAACAATTCTTTTTTTAGATAAATTGTTTTCAACAATTTAATGTAAACATTGTATTCTTAACGATTCAGACAAATAAACAACTCAATAAAATAATTAAGATGGAATAATTATATTAAGAGATTTCTCGCGGGGAAGGGGGAGAGTAGAGAGAGAGGGAGAGAGAGAGAGAGAGAAAGAGAGAGAGAGAGAGAGAGAGAGAGAGAGAGAGGGGGGGGGGAGAAAGATGAATTCATCTCAAACAGCTTGACGTACATTTCCTTTGGGATTTTTAATTTATGGAAGGTCGTACATCACACATTTGACAGACTAGATTTTGAGAGTGATATATGGAGAGGTGATTTCAATGCGTCTCGTGCGGTGGAGTTGAGCCTGAATGCCACGCGAATTGCAAAACGGGGCTTTCACTATAAGAGTTGTCTAGAATCGGGGAGGTTGATCGAGCTGGCATAAGTTCCTTTTTTTAAAGTGATTAAATTGCTAAGGCTATAAGCTGCGTTATTTGAAGAGGATAGTAAATTAAGATTAGCATGGCTTTGATAAAGATCAAAGTACATACTATTTGTTTCAATACAGAAAAATCAGGCTATTGAGAAAGAGAGATGGGCAGGAGAGGGTGAGTTAATTATTTAAAATTTAAAAGTTTTCTAATCATTTTTTTTGTGCAAAATATTGTGACCTCTGTTTTGGCATTATCGGGGGATATTCATAAGCTAGGTTAGCGGTTAGCTTTTGGGATTTGCTGGTGCTAATGCTAACTTAGCATGTGAAAGTGATGCTTGATTTTAATAAGGACAAACCCAAAAATAAAATAAGAAAAGTCAAAATTGCGTGACGCCTTCTGCGTCCCTTAAAAAGGGCACAGGCCGACAAGACTTTGTCTTGGCCTGACCCTGAAAAAGAAAATAAAAAATTTAAAAAAATCCTTCATTATTGTAAATTGCTAATACTTATTCTAAAATGATTATTTTTTTTACATTAATTGTTGTGCTATTTATGGAATAAACATTGTATAGTTCTGATTCTCATCAATGACAAGAAATTAATAGTGAATTATGGGATCATAATCTTCATTTACTTCAATTCCCTTAAACTAAAGTTTTTGTATAGTTTTTACTTCACAAATGTATGCACATTTTAGTTTTAATTTACTGATTTTACATTTCTAGTTTAGTATTGGATTGTATTGGATTAAATTTTAATCCACTTTCTAAAGTAATATTTCAAATGTGACCAATACCTTTCAGTTCTAGAGTCGTGAGTTGTTAAAATTAATAGCAAACGTAACAAAGACTAATTATTGCGCATTATACATATTCGACACGGGCAATCAGCGCACACCTTGCTTTCTTTATATGATTTTGCCCACCGTACAAGAAAGATCATTTATTGATATATAATTTGAGCAACAATTTACTGCATTCCATTGTCCTACGCGAGATGTATGGGCTCATGCAGTACGCGTCTGTGGCAGGTATTATCTTAATTAAGCCGCGGGTCAACATGGGCTGGCCAATTAGTGCAATAAGTCATGTTTTATTGCCCCACCAACACCCCCGCCTTGCTATCTTTCTTTTGTGTTGGCGCCAGCCAGAGCAACATTCTTTTCTCGCATCGTCAAATATAATCGTTTTTATTAAACGCATTTGAATGCCAAGGTGGTCCTGCTGGCTGAAAATTTATTGTCGGTGAGATCAAATTGCATCAAGGCTGGTTGAATCATGAAATCGGAGGAAAAGGCGCCGCTCATTTTATTTCCAGCAGCTTTTCGATTATTTCGCTTGTGTGAGGTCCAATCGTTTTGAAACCGGCCACGGAATGATAATTTATTGACGCTACCATGGCTCCTTATTATTGCGACTTTATTAAACGGAAAGATTATAATTACATGGCGCGGCACCGTGAGCGATCTGAAAATTTTCCAGCTATACCACTATCAATGCTCGGAATATCTCAATTTGTATTTGTCTTCAAAATCATTTTTACATCTGGTAGAGCATTTCCCATTTCTCAGTGAACTGGAGCACAATCATACACGCTTCATTTAATCGCGTCAGTTATGCTACCAATAAGATTATAACAATAAGAGCCGGTTTTCCTATACGGCTTTTTTTAAAGTCAATAAATCGGCCAGCGTGCGTTTGTACCAATCACGCTAATATTCACTCCCGTTTTAAACAAAACTTTTAATCTGGCCGATTCCCAACACATAATTAAAAAGGGCTTGCGTATTTTTTCACTGATATTATAAATCGTGGGAGTGGGCGAATTAAAAGTAGTGAAAGAAGCTGCAATCAAAAGCAGTTAAATCGCAATTATGATATAAAAATGTGCTCATGGAACAATGGAAGACGTAAAAAAAAAATGCAATCAACTGAGAAAAGTAGTGCAATCGTGCAGCAGAGCCGCGCCTTTATGAATATAAATCCATGTAAAATCATGATATAAAAGAGCACATTTTTGGTGATCACGAGATTGCTCTATAGAAGAAGCAGGTTGAGCATAATTTTGGTATGAAATGAATGGTCACTTGCAGGTCAATGAAAATAAAGGAAGTATTGATGATGAAAAGCCAACAAAATAAAGGAATTGACATATTGACAATTTGGTTGAAGAAATTATTTCTTTGGAAAGGAAAAGTAATTCAAATAAAAAGAGGCAGTCAGTCCGCTTCATTAACTATGAATGACTATGATGACTCTCGTTAAAATTTTAAATTTATCTCCAGGACCAAATTTTCGCGCGGTTAGTTAAAGAAAGTTTAAAATTCCAGGAGAATCATGCAGTGGCTTACGATTTTATCATTTTTCAAACCTAACATACTAGTCAAGTGGGCGGCGGCACATAAATTAAATTAATTAACTGCACCTCTGGCGTTTTCCTCCTTTCTTCGAAAAATAAGAGACCCGATTAAAATAAATGTGCATTATTAAATGTGCCAAGTAATTACTGCCGAGGCAGTGGGCAAAGCGTCAAGGTGGCACCCACAATAAGTCAAAATTTCTGCGTCGCAATTGCATTATGAATAAAATACTCGACTCGAGATTTGTGGGTCACTCGAAAAACAACAAAGAATTATTATACATTGCACAGGACACAATTCACTTATTGACCTCTGGCGCAGATGACATTAAAAAGTCCAAGCAATACAAAAAATTAGCGGCCAGATTGATAAATGTTTTTATTATGAAAGGTACGACTATACGTTATTAAATCACTTTGTCAGCACCTGCATGCGAAAGTGAAAGTGGGCCCACAATAGCCACGCACTTTAATATCGGGCTCGTAAGGTTTATTGGCGCTCAATTCCAGTAGCACTCAAACCGCGCAGCTGGAATGCGACTTTTTACGTTCGCGATCTCATTACGAGCCACCGCACAGCATAAGCGCTTGCACTAAAAAATTAAATCACACCACGATGACGGGCAAGATCTAATCATTGTTTTCTCTCTCATCGCCCGCGGCCGTTTCGCTCTTCAAAATTGTTTCCGTCGCCCTATTTCGTCGCGAGGAAGAAAGGATTCGTCTCGAAATCTGCAATTTTTCTCTCTGAGCTAGGTGACTTTTTGCGCGCGCGCGCGAGAGAGAGAGAGTGAGAGCTTTGACAAAAATTGTTGCACGTGTGGAGTGAAATTTTTTAGGAGTGTCTGCAAGATATGACTTATTGGGTGTTTCATGATTTGTCGGACTGGTCAGACAGTTTTGCTTTTTATACATAATGTACAGACAGAGAATGCAATGCGGCAGTGAATTTCAAATGATAATTAAATAGACAAAATTTTAACAATAATAATATAAATTTATATTTATTTGAGCTTCAATTTTGAATGACATGGTCTTGTGATGAAAACAGTGGAAAAAGATCTTGTGAGCAAACATACATAATCAAAAGTCTAACCTAACCAGCCATATGCCGCCCTATTTTTATTGTATTTTATATTTTCCCAATAATGTGAATTATATTGTTTTAACAACGCGCAATTTAAATAATTTGGCAATTTCTGGAGTTCCAGGGGTCAATTTTCAATTTAGCCCACAAACGTATTTCCAAAAATACATAAAAATAGTCCCCAATTTTTAACTGAGAAATATTTGTTAACCTGACATGATCACCATGAATAAGAATGCCAAGTTTATTCAAAGTCAAAGTATTTATTCAATAATGACTTTGGCCATTTAAAACTTTTTGAACACTATGAACTTTTATCGTTCCATTTTTTTTAAATCTAAACAAGTCTAAGATCTGATCGCATCAAAAATATATTTTTTTTGCATTTCAAAATCTTCCTGTTCAACAAAAACAATAAATATTAGTTCTTATAGGTAGATCAGCTCTCTATTCTGTGCTTTTGCAGCTAGATTAAACGTCACATTAAACATTTATTCAGCTCGTGTGAGTTAGAGATATGACGATATACATTATGCAAATTAGCAACGAGTCATTTTATCTATCTCTGGCGCACACAAAAAATTTTCTCTTTTGCAGCCAGTCTGTTGACGGCCGCTATTGTGATGCACAAGCTAATAACGCATGTGATTCTCACTTGCAAATGAGACGACGAGTGTGTTGTTGATGTGCTGAATCATTTTGACGCGCCGGCGCTCTCTCAAACCTTTGGAATAATGAGTGATTGAGAGGGAAGCAGGAAAAGAAAGAGCTTCTAATTAATCAAAGCCGCTCTGATGACTTTTCACCGTGATTAATCGTTTCTCAAGCCTTTTCAACACAATATAAGTGCATAATTACAGATTCTTTGAGCAATAAAATTACATCCTGATCTTTACTTCTATTAACGAATAACATTTTTGCGGTCGAGAAGTGCAGCAGTGATTATTTTTATTTTAATTGCGTTCAAAATTCCAAATTTTCTTCACGGTCTGCGACCCTATTTGAATGACATTGTCTTGTGATGCAAATAGTGGAAAAAGATCTTTGTGAGCAAAAATACATAGTCAAAAGTCTAACCTAACCAGTAATATGCCGCCCTATTTTTATTGTATTTTATATTTTTCCAATAATGTGAATTACTTAAAATTTCTAGATCAAAATGACTTATTTACTGCAGAGTATTGTCTGCAAATCGTTATTTAGTGAATTGATATAATATGCTAAATAATTTTTTTTTTTTCAAAAATATTTGTTTCAGACTCTATCTACAAAATATTTACTTCTTGGAAATGAAATTGAATGTGCTTATTGGGAAATCAAATATCCATTTAAGCAGCCTGTTCAAAATACGCACTTTTATTTATTTGCTTGTGCACTAGTACTTGCACAGTGATAATTTGTTTTAGCAAAGTGTTAAGAATGGAAGCACAAGGAATTTTAGCGTGTCTTGGCCCTGAGAGAAAATTAACGCGAACCTGCAAAAATTTTCAAGTTGAAGGTTAAAATGACAAAATGTCTTTAGGCAAATTCTTTTTTTAATGCTTGTCCACTTGACATCCAATATGGATTGAGAACAATATAAGCTTAACTTTGGGTTTGAGAACATATCAAGAGCGTTGCTCAAGTGCAAATCTTGCGATCAGCGCCGAAACGCGAGCGATTTTTATTCTCGGAGTTTGGCTTGCTGGCGCAACTACAAGAGTCACTGGACCGGAAAAAATGGGCATAAAACAAACACACACAGACACACATGTCTGCAACAATAAAACGACTATGTAATCGCTGCACACGTTAATTAAATATTAACATAACTCATGTAATGGGCGGTATCTCGGATTAGCATAGTTTAATGTCGCTCTCAGTTTCCATACCGAAAATTGATAGCTGTGTGCTTTTGGGATAATCTCGCCACACGATCTACGGAGTTCATAAATGCTTAAAATGCTAACCAGGTTAGTCTTTTTTGTTGGGCAATTTATTTGAAAGCTTTATTTGATTATATCGATTGTATTAATTCAAATCTATGAAAAAAATTTGATTTTTAAGTTCTGATCATAATAAAAAATGGGAGCGCATAATATGGGCCGAAAGACATTGACCGAATGCATCTGATGGACATTGACCGAATCACCCAATGGGTATTTTAAAAAAGCCCACTAGGACATTGACCGAATGGACTTTGAACGAATAAAATTTCAGACGTGGGACTGCGTGGGACTTTGACCGAATGAATTAATGAACAAAATGATGCTTTATTATGAATCATCACCTACTTTATTTATTGATATCACTAGGTATTTTATCACTTATATTTTATAAGTTATCGTCATGATTCACCTAAGCTACACACAAGGTGGCCCATAAGTAACCCGTGGTTATTAAATGCTCGCCAATGTCACATTCGGCCAATGTCATTCGGTCCATATATGAGCTCCCAATTATTACATTGCAGTAAAATATTTGATGGATTTTTTTATTTTCTTCCTAAAAATTTTTACAACACTGATTCTTAATAAAAAATAAATAACAAATTCAAAAATATAAAAAAAAATCATTGACGGCTTTCTACTTAAATCTGTGGCGCAGAATCTTTTGTTATTTAGAATTTTGTAAACAAAATCTCAAAATAAGAAATTTTAAATTTCCAAAAATGTAATATTTGCAGCCACATTCTTTTAATCAGCATCTGATCAGAATGACGTGACAATTTCTCAAAAAGGATAAATTGTGTAATGTATTTTGGAGAATCAGAAAAATCAGTACGATTTTATTATATAAAGATTTTCGTTTGTCCTACATAGCATGTTTTCTCTATTTCTTTAAAACAAAAAACAAAAAAAAGCGTTACAACAAAACAAAATCTCATTTTTTGCCAATCAGCTTTTACTTTTATAATTTCTTATTCATGACGTTTTCCAAGTTATGTCCCGTCACTCCTCCACTCCTGAACATGTATGCAAATAAGCTTGAATTTGCATTATTCGTTCGCATATGTCCTAGGAGATAATAAAAAGTGTACATTCTGAATGCAAACACGGAAAGTGTTACGTGCTTCTGTATTAAGATTTTATAAGTGTGTCGACAAAATATTATAATAAAATAATGCCTCCAGCCACAATAGGAAGGTTTGTATCAGGAGAATATATGTACACTTCACGCTCATCCTCAAAATCTACTTCTACATTCAGTACTTCGCTTTGTAAAATTTTCTATATATCAAAAGAAACACGTTTATGACCTCATCTCATTACATTTTCAGAAAAAAAAATTAATTATATAAGGTTTCTAACAAAGTGTAAAAATAAAATTATGCGGTTCATTTTTCAAATTCCCGGTAAAAAAAAGAATTGTGTGAAATTGGTGCAAATATAAAAAGGAATCTGCGGTGTGTTTAATTTGAATGGATTCATATCTGCCTTACGCAAATTACTCCACCTTTCATAATATTCAAATTAGATCAAGAAGTTCTGCATTAATCCAGTTTTAAAAATAGACCCTAGAGCTTGAATGGAAAATAGGAATTGTAGCACACTTGTTCAAGGACGAGATGATGTTGGTGCAGCCTAGATGCTCAGCCATGGGTGATGCTGGTGCACGCATTTGTGAACAGCACGACTGCATTGTGAATCGCTTCCATAAATTTGGCGGCAAAAACTCTCACTCTCGAAGCTACCTCGAGAATCGACAGTGATGAAAACAAAACGCGAGACGGCCGACTCATCGCCACGGTTGTTACATAAACGAACAAAATCATAATAATTAAAAGTCATTAAAGCCTCTTTTTCTTCCTAACATGTAATTTTTTTCGCAGGGTTTGGCCGTGGACGGGTATTTGTTAATTTGTGATTGCGCCAAAATTCGGTACTCACTTTTTGCTGGCCGCGTCTCGTTTCTCTGATGCAATGTCGCTGCTGGGTCTGCGAACAAGGAGTGAATAATGAGAGACTTGCACACTGCGTTTCATGAATCGAGATCGTTAATGCGGGTCTGCGTGATGTTCCATATGATGAGGATATATTATTTATTTTTCAAACTTTGTCTCAATTAAAAAAGGCACACATACAAATAAATAGGCCACCCACATGTACAAAATTGTATAAATGGAAAGTTCATGGCCAGCGATGATGGTGTTGATGACAACATAATACATTGTATAATGAAGATGTGTTCGGAGAATCCAAATTTGGAGTGTGATGCTTGACGCTAAGGAATGCATCATTCATTTTATTAATTTTAATATTAAATTTTTTATTTTAACAAACATCATAGTTTATTTATTCCTGACGTTACATTTTATTTCAACATTGTCCTTTCCGTAAAAATAGTTAGACATATACATTTTGTTCTGAAAATTGAAACCGGGCAAAGAATGAAAAATATCAAAGAACAACTGACCCCACAAAAAGGCGACCTCCGGTCTGCTGGTACTTTAAAAACTTATTTTCTTAAAAAAAATTTTAGCAAAAAAAATATTATTATTTAATTTTCAAAATCAGAGAATTTTATTAGTTATGTGCCAGGCATAGAGACGAAATGCAATTTTATTGTAAATTTTTTCCAACAAAGGAATGTAAAAAATGTATTGTATCAATGTGTGCATTCAAACAACAATTATGATTAATGAAATTTTAGCCAATTTTCTTCCATTTTAGTGTCATACCTAAACAAATTTTTATATATCTAACCGTCAATTTACAATCGAATATTAGAAAAATGTTTAAAAATAAATAAATCACAATAGACTCTTTTGAAAAACTCATCTTGCTAATAAAAAATTGTTTTATTATTCTATTAATAAATCCCTTGGCGACAAAAGTGAGGGGTATTATGTAAGGCAAATTGACGCGCCTTGAACCGACGGCGGTGATTATTATTTATTGTGACGAGTCCCCGTTAATCCTGTCAACGTGAGAGATGGTCGCGCTTGCACCGTCTCGCTCCGGCGTGTGTGCATTGAAATGAAAGAAGCGCGCGTGCTGGCCGTGCTGGCCAACAATGGCATCATTAATCACAATCGGATATCATTTACGCTTTTTAAGCTCTTTGTGTGTGCTTTATTCTTCGTTCGCACTGCACGCAACCTTGAGTGCTCGCTCGCCACTCATTATGTAATAAAGAATCGCGTTTATTATCATTTTCAGCCGGCCGACTGACTGCGAGAACCAGCCAGACGTTCAGTCAGTGAGTGACCGAGTGAAATTAAGGACAGTCAAGTAATTAGAAATAAAAGTGCAAGAGCATTCAGAATTATGCTCGCTGTCGTCGTTCTAGCGGCAGTTGCATAACGACGTTTACAATTCAATTTGCACAAGAGAAGAATTCAGAATTCAGATCAATATGATAAAAAGCATATTTCTAAACTGCTTAGAATAATTTACAATTTTTCAACTTCAATTTTATATGCAAATTTATCATTATATATAAGTTTGATTTAAACCTTGCACAAGCATTGAACTAAAATCGTTTGAGTAGGTTGATAGAATGTTCTCAAATTATTTATATTTTAATTTTATTTTATTGCAGTGTAGATGTGCGCTTGCTTCTGTTCCAATGAATTGAGTAAGCACGCTTTGATTGCGACATTTTTGTTTGTGCATTTGTCACACAGCGGCAGCTTTTTCTGCATTTAGGACAAGGATGCACACGGAATATTCCATGAAACATGTACATAGCCCCGTCCACAACCGCTATCAAGCAGTTTTTCTTGGATTGACAGAGAAATTACCTAAATATCTCTATATCAAATAATAATAAACATTGAACATGCTAAACAGCATGTTAAATGGAAGGCTTGCGTTTTTTTCCACCAATAAATACAAAAAAAATCTATAAACGTTTATTATTAATTTTTAAACAACTTAAAATATAATAAAATTCAATTAGACCCCAAAAATATTTTTTTAAAAAAAGAAAGGAAGAAAGAAAGAATAAAATTCACCATCTAGGAATACACTTCATATTGGACTGCATAAGATTTTTATAATTATTTCTTGAATTGTTTGTATTCCACTTTAAAATTCGTCCTACTTTTTTTACTTCATTGCAAAATCCCTCACCGATTAATCAGCTTGAATTTCCATGTACTAAATCGAGCGCATAATTCTGTACCGCGTGGATTACATTATAATCAGCCGTAAAAGCAACAAAGGGGGTAATAAATATTATGCACGCATGCACTTTTGCGGTCATAAACCCGCATTAGCTCCATGCAAAAACGCACCGCATATATAGAGAAGCAAAATGCATCGCGGCGATAAATGCGAAACGGCGCGCTGTAATCCACCGTCCATTTATCGTGCCTAAGCGTGTGCAGCATCCGATTTTTATGGCTGTATTGAAGCAAAAATAAAAAATAAAAAAAACATGCCTATAGCTCACCTAGTGTAAGCTGATGCAACGAGCGGCAAATTAAAATGCATTGCGACAACCGGCAACAGCAGGACGGCTATAGCGGAGATCGACCGAGTTCTTTGCTTTATTTTACTCTATATTTGAAATGTACTCTTTATACAACATGAAATAATTGCACAACATAAAAAAAATCAACAAAAACGAGCTGGCCTTCAAGTTAATTTGTTTGGATAATCCACTGAAAGTATTATTTTTTTATAACTTTCTGAAGTTTTAAATTATTTTTGTTGTTTATTTGTCCAAATTGTTGCATCACATTGTTGCAAAGGTGAGAATCCCCACCGGCCGAGTGATGAGAAATAGTGGCGGCGAGCACCGTTTAATTCTCCTAAAAGTGCACACAGAGCTCAGGCGACAAAGTTTTTCTTTTTGAATTGCAATTCAGTGGAATTCCCTGCCAACTACGTTAAAAAATTGTACGGTTTCTCAGTTTAAAATTGCATGTAAAGAATATGTGACTGTTGTTTAAAATTTTTCCCTTTTCGGCTCCAGCTCGGCAAGTAGGTTTAATTTGGAATCACTTTTGCTTTCAAATTAAGCTTATGAGTTTTAGTAAATTGTTTACTAGGGCTGGCTGCCAATTCTCTCTTCGATGTAATTTTTTCCCCAAAATAATATTTAGCATTGTGAGAGAATAAACGAATTGAATTGTTTACATTCAATTGTAAAAAGCCATTTAATTATTATTATTATTTATTCTTCTCAGTAAATACAAAAATTTGATATTTGAAAAAGAGAAGAAAGGGTTTACAACTAGCAGATGTCTGCTAAAACGCCCGATATCAAAAGAGACTCGGCCACCGTGGTAAACCCCCAATTAAATCAACCTACTTATTACACGCTTAAAGATTTTATATTATAACTTTTGATTGCTTTTGAATTATTTATTTATTTATCTAATCTATTGATTATCCATACATGGTAAACAATATATTATTTTTGATCTTTATTGACTTGTGAGGCGTCACCACGATATAATAACTCATATCGACGCGCCTCATTTGCAACAAGTACAATACAAGAAAAGAAAAAAGAGCAAAAAAAACAACTAAATATTAAAATGTATCAATTAATTAAAAAACTTCTTTGCTGTAAAAGAACACTTCGCTCAAAAATCGGCATCATGCATTAACAAAAAAAGTATTATTTGTACAAAAAACATGCCAAAAATTCAAGTTTTTGTTTTAATTTTATTTTATAATGAATTTCACTTGCTTTAAATTTCCCCGCAAGTAAGCAATAAAAGTTAATTTTTTTGCGATTGTTGAATTCAAAATTTATAAATTATATTTCACCACAAAGTTTGTGCACAAATTATGCAATGAGCTTTAGTGGGCGTAGGAAGTATTTAATTGGTAGTTGTATTCCATGTGCAATGTGCGTGCTACGTCTAAAACTCGTCAATAAGCTTTAAGAGTTGCTTAGATAGGCCCAATATTAAGAAGAGAGAGGGAAGAGGAATACCAAAATTATATCCAATAAGATATATCATCTGTGCCGAACGTTTAGTGATTAAAAAAATACAAATAAACTCAAAAAATCCAATAATTACTACTACAAAATTGGTTGGTGCCTTCTGCACTACTAATAATTTTTCCAGAACATTTCATCTTTAAAAGAATATATTAATATAATCTCAAAAATTGAATTCATGGAACAGTTTATAACAACCAGGCGGTGCAAATTGCTTTTGTTTTATGTTTAAAATTACCATAGTTGGTAGGAAGTGAAAAAAAAATGACTGATTTAGTGATTTATTTTTAAACTTTTTATATCACTGTTTTATATGAATGAGAGCTATTTCGTTTTTCATTATACATACATGGTATGCTTTCTACAATTACTCTTAAATGAGGAAACGTATCTAGGTAACTCCTCCACTCCATTATCTAACGTGAAAAAAAACGCCGCGTATGGTGTAGGTTCGTGACGAACTCGCAACCTCTGCACTTTACGGTATTTCACGTGAAGCAAGGAAAAGCCGTTCATTTGTATGAAATATTAATAAATTATTCGATACATGTTCAAGTGGAATGAGGAATTAAATTACTTGGCTACAAGCACAATTCAGTGATGCATAATTCCAATCATTATCGTTCAAAAGACACAAAATATTAACAATAATTATTATTATATATAATTAATTTGCAAAATTTCTAGACCTATGGATGACTTTTGGGGAATTAAATTTTTAAATTTGGATTTTACACCATGGGTTTTTTATGTTTATTCATTTGAAAAACTGAAAAAATTATTTTACTTAAATAGTTAACAAACTTTATATGATCCTGATTGCCAATTATTTTGACTGGAGAGAAAAATTGCAAATCAACGTTGGATAAAACATTGTAACCCAATCTCACAGTGATAATCAAATGAGAAAATAATAGCAGGGTAAGTCTGATGTTTTGCATGCATCTCGATAAGCTGTGCACGTTGTTGTAATTGCAGACTTATCCTCTCATAATGAGAAATTCATAAGCCAGACAACAATAATACGCAGTTCTCACTCATACACGTGTATGTATAACTATTGCAAAATGAATAATATATTCAAAATAAAGTCTCATGCGAATTGCCATTCCATCCCACCAAAAATTGCACTGTTTGGCACTGCCTACGCGAGTTCCGCGTTTGTTAATTTTTCCACTCGAGTCGTGAAATTCAAGGTCTCCTTTGTGTTTGTACCTGCCGTGTTACGCGCGAGTATTTCTAGCAATTAAACGCACTCTCGCCATTTTCACAAAATCCTCTCTGTCGCCGCCACGCTTCATGAGCGTTGTTTCCGTTTTCTTGTTAAATGCATTCTTCTGTTTTTTTTTCTTATGAATTTTCGCGTAAAATATGGATGAGTTTTTTTTATAAGTCTCAGGGTCGTCTGGCACATTTATCAAAAATCGCGCTAAAGCTTGTCGAGAACAGATAATTATACCAAGAGTTGAGTGGTTGACGTCAAATTGGCCGCGACTTCATTAAATTAATTTTTGCTATGCATTTAAGGATCATAATCGTTTTTTAGGAGGAAGGGCTTTTGTTTTGATATGTCTTCATTGTTTGCGCTTATGTGGTGTCACTGATAAAACTATAATTAGTGTTTTATGAAGGTGTAGATTACCCTATAATATGAAGAATGTTCCAAAATTACACCTCCCAGATATTTTGTAAGTTTTAACCGAGAGGCCTGCTGACATTTCCTTATTTAGACTAATTATGCTCAGCTTAAGTTAACTATAAAATAGAAAAGTTTCTCATTTTCAAATTAACAATTAACCTTTTTATTCGAAGCAAAATTACTTTTGAAACACAAAGCTCCTCTCATTGTGAACTTGTATATCTTTAAACATTTTTTGGTTTTTTAAAATATTTGAATTGAATAAATTATATTTTATACCATTACGATATTTTAGTTATTTTTGCATTTTACAACAAAATGATTATTAACCACATTAAAACAGTAATTGTAGATGATTGTGGTAAATAACTTTCTTATGTAATTATTACAGATCAGGAGAAAACTAAACAAATTTCAAATAAAAAAACTGCGTTTTTTTCCGCTATAGGAACCGCTGACATTCACGTGACACAAGCAACACCCGGTAGTGACTGACCCTCTTCTCTCTTTTCTCGGTTTAGATATAAATTTAATAACAAAAGCAAGTGCGTCTGCAATGATCCGATCACTAGATTATAAAAGCACGTTGCTCGCGTCGGCAAACTTTCCTCTTGCGGCCTAATGGCAAATTTCATAGGTCAGCTTGCAATAAAAGAAGCCAAATTGCAGCTTATGGCCGCAAAGATCTCCACGCTATTCCAGAAATTTAATTCGCCGCGATTATATAGAGGAATTCTCAGGAATTGAAAAAAACGTTCACAATTGAGCAAGTAAAAAATTCAAGATTCAGATAATATTTATTCCATATAGATCAACATATGTACATAAATAATCTTTGGAATAGGTCACTATAATGCAGCTATAACTTAATATAACTATAATGCAGCTTACTAAATTTAAAATACAGCTCACAATATTTTACACAAAAAAAATCATGCACGTCATAGAAAATTTTGTCATAGAATATTAATTCCTATGCCGTCTTAAACACTTGATAACTATCGATGTTTTTTATTCTTTTGGAAAGAGTATTGAAAATTCTTGGGATCATAATGTTGATGTTGATTTTTTGTATTTTTCTTGCTCATGAAGTAGGGTCGCAGACCGTGACCGAAGCTGGTAGAGCCGTTTTGTTTTGGGATAAAAAAATTTTTACAACGAAGACAAGCTCGACTCCTTCATTTCCTGGTTAAAAAATTTTTTCAATAATATCAACAGTGCTGTTTATTATAGATGAGATACATCTTTAAGTAGAAATTTAATCCTGGACTATGGCGAGCGTCATTTGCTATCAGCTCGTGTTTATCAAAGCAATTCATTTGATGACACTCGATATCTGCGGTGTTGGAGACAAATACAACATCCGACTTGACGCAAATGCAATTATCGTTGATTAGTAGACTCGTGAGAAAATGCTCTCTGCTGGGAACGTTCACCCATGTACTGTCTGGGTGCAACATGAAAGTCATAGGAAGGACGATGGCAAAGCATTTTATGAAAATTTTATTTCTTGTTCTGGTGGACAAAAAGATATTAACAGCAGTTTTTTTCAATTTAAAGAAAATAAAAATAATGTGTATTTTAATAAGTAAAAATCAAGTAATAAAATTATCATATAACTATTATTTCTATCAATATTTTAAATTTAATATCATAATTTTAATTATAAATTTTTGTTCCGGGTCAGGAACTTTATTCATCATTATCAGAAACACCTTTTTTAGGATCAGGCCATCAGACGTCTTGTCAGCCTGAGCCCTTTATAAAGGGCACCAACAAATTAGTTCTTTTTTGGGGTGGGTGGGGGGGGGGGGTAAATTTATTTGAATTGATGAGAGCGAAATTTTATTAACTTTGATGAGTTCATGTATGGGAAAAGTTACTCAATTTGAACCCAATGAAACTCCTAAGTTGCAACTAAAATTAAATTTTAGGTAAAAAAATTAATTTCATTATCGGATCAAAATTATTATTTAATATTTTGAAATTTATTGAAAGAAATGAAAATGCCAGGTTGTAATTAAATTACCGATTTTTTTTTGGTATATAAAATATATTATGTGGAATTAGCACAGCCAAGCAATTGAATTTTAGCGCGCAATTTCGGGACTGGGTCAATATTATTTAACTGCACAGCCGCGGCCGTTGGCGCAATTAGAGGCAATCATCGCCCTGCCGGCTGCTGCTGTTGAGTGAAAGTGGTCGAAGATGTTGGCGCTGCACCTGAATATCACCTGATAAATGGAAGCTGCGAGCGTCTAGACGGTCCATATATACGTGTGGGGGCGTTTAAGCCAGCAAGTTTGAACAAAGGGATTGGAAGTGAAAGAAAATTTTCATTCTGCAGAACGAGTGAACTTATTGAAAACAGGTTCTTTCTGCAAATAAAGTGTGCGGAGTCAAATTTATGCATGGGTGGGTTTCTGTTAGCAGTTTTTTAACGTTGTGCTGAAAATTCCTTTCAATTCAATTTTATTGTTGTTCTGTTAAGACAAGAATATTAACAGTAGACTTTAGAACATGTCAGGTCTAAAATTAAAATTTAGAGAAAAAAACCCGTGTTCAGGGCAAAGGGAAAAAACTATTAGATTAGCGTGAGAAATTTCACTTGTCAAAACTGTATAGTAGGTTATTTGTTTTAATTACTCTCCGTGCAAAAAAAAATAGTAATGAATTTAATTTTCATCTTCAGATGTATAAAAAGACCCTCTCTTATTTTTCCACTAAAGGTCATCTTTTAGAGTTCAAATATTCCTAGCAAAACTCACTCACGTAGTTGCTTTTCATGAGAAAAAAACTATTAAATTTATAAAAAAAAAAAATCATTGGAGTTTTATCAGGTTTTAAAAATTAAACCCAGAAGAAAATGATATTTGTATTATCGTTTTAAAATTTATTCCTAATAAAAACGGCACACTTAATTCAGAGGTCAATTTTTTCCTCTGATAGTAATTCAGCATAATTTCCCACCTAATCAAAATCAATCTTAACCAGATCCCATTCCCCACACCATTTTAATTCTTAACCTTTTCTTTTCAGTTTGTCTCATTTTCAGCATCATCGAGTCGCCGCTAAACTAAGTTTATGCCAGCGAAATAAGTGATGCTTGATTTCAATGAAGACAAACCAAAAAACAAAATAAAATAATAAAGACAATATTGAGTGACGCCTTCTCCGCCATTAAAAAAAGCCTGACAAAAAATATGTAAATAAAATAAAAAAACAATTAAGTTTTAGAATCAAGGCTCTAATTTTTGGGATTGTTTTGGGGTAGTGAAAAATAAAATCAAAAAACTTTTATCCACCATTCTAGTCCCTTCTACCAGTCAAAGTTCATAAACTCCCTATATAAAAAATGGGTGCATTTTTAATTTGATAATATTTTATACTACAGTAGTTAGTAGTATTCTTATGATTTAAGTCTATGTCTCAATAATTTGGTCAGAAAACCTCTTTGAAAAGTTTGCAATTAAGATCACGTCATATTTCTCAAACGTGTTTATTAGAAAAGCCCATTTTGCAGTCATAAATTATTATATTTCCAACAGCTGTCGCGAGCCTTGTAATATTCGTGCCCGTATGTGTTGCTTCTGCGAATCTATAAAATCATAAAGACCCGTTGCAAAATCCATCAAGCGGATTTTGTGCGTAAGGGAAAAGGCCAGGGCGGCGCAAATTGACCGAAAAATTATGTGTGATTTCATTGTGCAATGTATTACGCGCGCTGATCAGCTTGGTGCTTCACTTCCGGGAGATTTATGTCTTGCAAAATGCACCAAACTAAGATTATAAATAACAGCGGAATAACCACTTTGTTATTGATTCAATGATATAATTTTTATAATATTAGAATTATTATTATCATTACTTTGCTTAAAAATTAACTTGCATTTTTTTTTTATTTATTTATTTTTGTAATCATAAAAGTAAATGTTTGTGAGTTTTTATAATGAGGCTCTTTAATTGTACAAAATGAATGAAATGAATCAATCAGTAAAATTACGCTGAACTCAAACTTCTATGAGTTCTAGCATCAAGAATTGAATACTGAATATAGCAATAGCATTAATTTTCCCTCAATCAAATGCTGCCTGCTGACCAGTGTGATTGAAAGTTGCTAATTATTGAGCAGTAAAACGGCAGCATGGCAACAACAGAAACAACCATGCATGTTTGAGCGTATATACTACGTTAGCTATTGCAGAATGGAAAGTGCGAAAGGTGGAAATTTACCGTGTTTGGCCTTGGCATGAGGATCTTTTTTGCACATCATGCATACATATGCACGCCGGTGATGCTGGATGGATATAATTCAAGTGAAAATAAAGGTGAGTAGAGTAGCATCCACTGGTTACGCATCATTTATGATCGATCGATATGCCACCCTTACAGGGTCAGCGAATAAAAAGCAGACGACTCTAATGAAATGAAGAGCTATAATTAGCAAACTAAAAGTTACCACGACACATTAATCAGATGTGGTGCAAGTTTTCATACTAGTAAACTCATTGCTAAACAAAAAATACAGAAGTAAAAATAAAATTTCTTTAGGAATTCAATACTTCTGTATATTTTTAAGCATTGTTACAAGAAAAGTCACGCTTTTTAAAATAAGTCAGGGTACAATTCTCACTATAAAATTTGTTATAGAAATAAAATTGATGCTCTAATCGTCTATAGACATAAGACATAATTGTCGATTTCAAGGGTTTTCAAAAAAAATTTCGCAAGGCGTTAAAAATTCTTGTCATTAGTTCAAGGTTGTCAAGGTTTTCATAAGATTGTTGGGCTTACAATTTCCCTTGCAACAAGATAGTTACAGCACTGAATTGTTTATAACTGAATTGAATTCACCATTTGCGAAATCGAATACCATTGGTTCTTATGGCAGCCTTATCTTAGAATGATTGAATCTTTTCAATCCTAAGATATGTTGTAGTAGATGCAAAATAAAAAATATTGGCGTTGGAAAAATCGAAATTGGTTCAGCGTGGGGCTGTAGTCAGGCGATCAAAGATTTGTAAAGTAGGCAACTGAAGCCAATTTTTTGAGCTTTTACAAATCTTTGATCGCCTGACTACAGCCCCACGCTGAACCAATTTTGATTTTTCCAACGCCAATATATTTTTTTTTAATTTTGTACAACATGTCTTAGGATTGAAAAGATTCAATCATTCTAAGATGAAGCTGCCATAAGAACCAATGTTATTTGATTTCGCAAATGGTGAATTGAACTGAATTTCATCTAATTGTTTGGACAATTTTATAAGTAAATTTATTCCCTCATTTAGTTGCAAATTGTGTTTATGAATGTATCACCGGGCATTCTATTGAGGTGGCGCGCATGCGCCGGCAGGTGAAGTGACTTCTATTGTGTGCTCCTGTTTGAGCGACTCTTGGGACGTCTTGGTGTCGATTGGACTGCCGTTTGGAGCTTCGACAGGTGGCTGGGTGTCCCAAGTGCTGGTGTGAGTGAGGGCAGACACTTGGAGCGGAAATTGTCTGAGAAATTGGACGCCGAAATGTCGCCGACGGACAACCCATGCTGCTGCGGGCAGCCGGCTGGCCATCCTACGACGGCCCCCATCTGCATTAGAACGGCTCTCCAAGTGCTCCAGGAAAGTGTTTCACACATCCAGACTGCTGTCGACGACCTGAAGGTGCGCGTCCTGGCCCCGAAAGTCCCGCAAATGTCGTCCTCTTCTTCAACCAATGAAGTGACAGACCTAGTCGAATGGACCAATGAGCAGCCTGCTCAGCCAAAACAACAACAATTTGAATATAATGGCCCGCGAATGGTTGAACTGGACGAAAATCTTTTTCAAGACGCGCCTCAAGATGCCTCTCTTTGCCACTGTGTCGGCGGCGACTTCGTGATGGGCAAAGGACTTGCGGTTGAGATGCGGCAGCGTTATTGCCCGGACCCAGTACTGCGATATCTGCGCAGCCGAAAGTGGAGGCCAGGACAAGTCGCAGCGATTCCGCTCTCCATCGATGGCAGGGTGACAAGGTATATATTTCACCTGGTCACCAAGCCTTTCTCCAGGTACTGCCTCCCTCGACGTGAGGAGCTCCGTAGGACGATCCGTGAGTTGGCCCACCAATGCCATATTAAAAAGATACCGGTCCTTGCTATGCCCCAGATCGGTGCCGGCCTCGACAAACAACCGTGGCAGTGGGTGAGGCAGGTCATTCTGCAGGATTTCAGGGGCCTAAACATCGACATCCTTGTCTACCGCCACCCAGGAGAGGGGAGAGGCGCCTTTGCTCGTCAAGCACAGAGGAAACCTGAATATGTAACGCAGCCTGACTTTTCCAGTGCATCGTCCTTTGCAGCTCTGGCTCCTGAAGAGGAAAAGGGGAACCCTGATAACTCTAGTCCACCTGATATTTTGGACCAAGCGGACGAGCTGAAACCCGAAAACGTCCAAAACCCTCAAAGGCGCTCCCCGCACCGATTGGCAACTGACCTGGAGAAGATGATGGTTCGGCGAGGCCTTCCGCTGCCAGTGCTCGATGGAGAGACCAACCAGCAGCCTCAACTTGGGCCGGGCGCGGCTTTAAATGGCGCCAAAGTGCTGTCTACTCACCAGGGTGGGGTCATCGGACGCGTGGACAAGGTGACTAGGGTGTCGGAGCAGTCCGCGTCCGCGTCTGGCCCCGCCCGCCAAGGTGAGTCAGTTTCTTTTTTAAAACCCAATGTTGCTGCGGATGAGAGCAGATCTCCTTTGCCACTGACTGACGACGCCCCTGTTTCTAGCCTGTCTAGACCTGAGCCAATGACGACGAGCAACGTAGTACAGCCTCAACCAGGGCCGGGCGCGGCTTTAAATGGCGCCACTGAGCTATTCACTCACCAGGGTGGGGTCATCGGACGTGTGGGTGAGGAGACCAGGTCACAGTCCGCTTCTGGCCCCGCCCGTCAAGGTGAGTCATCCCTGAATTTGGTGGCCGACGTCTCAGCTGAGATGGACGGGTCTTTTGTGTCGTCGAGTAATGAGGCCATTGTTTCCAGTGTAAATCCTGAACCAGATAGCGACGCAGAGCAGCCTCAACCTGGGCCGGGCGCGGCTATAAATGGCGCCACTGAGCTATCTACTCACCAGGGTGGGGTCATCGGACGCGTGGACAAGGAGACAAAGATATCAGAACCGTCCGCGTCTGGCCCCACCCGCCAAGGTGAGTCCGACCCAAAAACGTCTAGCGTGACCTCGGCTAAGGCTACTCTTGCTTCCAGCTTGCTAAAGACTAACATCTATGGGAAACTGAATTCGAGGGAAAAAATCAAAGACCTTCAGAAACCAAGACCGAGATCTGCATCGCCATCGTTGCCAGCATCACCTGCATCCAGTGCCTTCGTAACGAAGCGTCAACATCAACAGCGAAAAAACCTGGGGGGCAAATCCCAAGCGACAGCCAAGTAGATAGTAATATTAATAATAAGAGCAGAAATAATAATTTAGCAATACTGAATTTAAATGCGCAGGGCCTACGTACGCCACATAAGTTAGCACTTTTTAGTGATTTTATTTATAATCTGGATAAGAAACCAGATCTCATTTTTGTGACTGAGCATTGGCTAAATGAACTAGAAGTAACTAATTTTCTAATTGATGGTTATCAACTCATTGCGTATTTTGGTAGAGCGAATCAAGAACGAGGAGGAGTGTTGATACTTAAAAATAATTCATTAGATTGCAAAGTTCAAAAATTAAAAATTAAATCTATCCCAAAGAAGTTTGAAATCTGTGGTGCCTCCATAATATTCAATAATAGGAAAATAAGCTTATTAGGTTTATATAGACCAAGTAATCTAAAATCTAATTGCCAAATCCCTAAATTTCTAGAGCAATTTGAAACACTAGTTGGTCAAAAGAGATTTCATGAAAATGTGATAATAGCTGGTGATTTTAATATAAACTTAAATAATGATAATTCTCATGCTGTGAATTTACAATCAATAACAAACTCATTTTCCCTTCGCCTGGTTAATAACACTCAAAATACTCGAGAGGAAAATAATTCTGGCTCCTTAATAGATCATATTTATACTAATATTTCATGTGCTACTACCTGTGCTGTACTCCCAGCGCCATTCTCTGATCACAATGCAGTCCACGCAAGTATGGATATTCCGATTATAAAAGCAAAGGATTCTTTTTCATTTATTAGAGACTATAATGAATTAAATTGGCAAAAATTCTCTAACTTTTTACAAAATGAAAATTGGAGCGCAGTGTATAATGAGATTAGTGTCGATAAGCAAAGCGAAGTATTCATGAGTAAATTAATAAGTTATTTTGGTGAATCCTTCCCAATGAAAAAAACTGTGAATAGAGCCAATCAAATCGGGAAAATAAAACTATCTGCTGAAACAAAAAAACTGAGGCAAGAATTACTAGAATTGTCTCAAAAAAGTAAAATTACAAATAATCCCGAACAGAAATCTGTATTAAAAAATAAAATAAAAATGATGAAGAAACAGGTCGGAGAATGTATTAACAATGAAGTACGGCAATATAATGATAAAAAAATTAATGGATCTAATAATAAATCTAGCGCCGCATGGAAAATTATCAATGAATCTATAGGAATAAACAAGTGTCTAGCACCAATTAGGGAACTTAATACTGCTAATAAAAAAGAGTACATTCAATTACATATAGCTAACTACCTCAATCAAATGTTTGTTGAAAATAAGCCAGCTGCTCCGCATGATAATATTTGTGATAGTGAACCGCTATTCCCTGAATTTCATCTCGAACCCATGTCTGATTATGAAATATACAGTATAATTCAAAACCTCCCTTCTAAAAATTCATCAGGGTGGGATGGCATCTCCGTAAATGTACTTAAAAAAATATCGCTGTATATTACTTTGCCACTTACATATATTATTAACAACTCATTCTCCGAAGGTAAATTTCCGGATAATATGAAGCTCTCAAAAATTATCCCAATATTTAAAAACAAAGGTGAACGAGAAGACCCATCAAATTACCGACCTATCGCAATAACACCCTCAATATCGAAAATATTTGAAAAAGCTTACCTAAGCCGGCTTGAACAACACCTAGATAGTTGTAACATTATCTCACCAGAACAACATGGCTTTCGCAAAAATAAAAGTACAGTCACTGCTCTTTATAATTATGTAACGAACTTGTATGACGCTCTAGAAGCCAAGGAAAAAGTAAATGTAATATTATATGATTTTAGTAATGCCTTTGGCACTCTATATCCTCCTTTATTAATTGAGAAATTAAAGAAATATGGTTTGGACTGTAAATCGCTCGCATGGTTGTTCAGCTTCTTGACGAATCGTAAACAATATGTACAATTGCAAAATATCGGTTGTGATCACTTTGTAACTGAAATTAAGTCTGATATTATCTCGAGTGATATGGGTGTGCCACAGGGTACGATAATTGGTCCTACAAGCTTTACAACGTATATTAATGATATGCCCCTCAGTATTGTGGCGGCGTTACTTGTTATATTTGCTGACGATACAACTGCAATAATACGAGGTGAAAATTTTGGTGATGTAAATAACAAGACTGAAATGACTAATAGTGACTTTATAGACTTTGCTAAACAAAATCACCTAAAAATTAATTGTGACAAATCTAAATTACTTCAAATTCATACCCATCAAACTAGAAATCTCGTGGCACCAGTGATTAAAATTAACGAAAAAGAGGTTGAAATAGTAGCTCATAGTAAACTTCTTGGCGTGCAAATAACTGATACTATGAATTGGGCTGAGCACTGTAAACATGTTGTGAATAAACTAAGGTCCGTAACATATCAATTTACCAAACTGAAACATAAAGTATCGGATAATGTTTTGAAAATGATTTACTTTGCCCATGTACAGAGTCATATCTTGTATGCAATTATTGTCTGGGGTGGCTCTAGTAATATGTCAGATGTATTCGTAGCCCAGAAGAGAGTTTTGCGTGCCCTTGCTGGATTATATTATGGAAAGTGGTATAAGGCTTTGGAATCTTGTAAACCACTGTTTAAGAAATACGGAATATTAACTGTCTACTCCCTTTATATCCTCGAGTGTATTAAGTTCCTTGTTAGAAATCGCAAAATGTTTAAAAGGTATAGTGACCCCGGAGTAGTGGACAGCAGGAAAGTTACGCGTGGCAATCAGTCTAATGTGAGTGAGAATGATCTCGTTGAAAATAGGTGTAGACTCCAAATAACTGTAGAAAGTCCTGCTGTTATGGTACCTAGAGTTTTTAATGCGCTGCCTATTAATATAAAAAGATGTAAATCTGATGAAGAACTATTGAAAAATGTGAAATATTACGTGATGGAAAACCAGTTTTATGACATGAGTGAATTTTTTGCTTTGAAAACTATGATTACTTTAGAATCAGACTAGAATATATCCTTTATTGACATGTTTTGTAAAAGCTGTATACATTGTGTACGTTAGCTTATACCAAAATAAAATTATATTGAATTGAATTGAATTATAAACCAGATCAATAAATTTTTATTTTGATCGTTGTAGGGATTTGCTCATGACACACACGCGTCTCTTATACGCTGAAAAGACAGCAGGGCAGGTGTTGCAAAGTCATAATTACCTCACCAGCTTTTAAGAGGAAAGATGTGCGATAATCTCATTGTGGGAGAAAGAGAGACACGACGTAAACTAAGCTCAGCGCCGTGCGTGTCTCCAAATTGCACGCGTACTCCTGTGTTAGGCCAGGCAAAAATGTAAACAAATATAAAATTTGATTTTTAATAAAATAAATCGCTATTAACCAAAAAACCTTTTCTTCTTTAATAGGTTAAGTTTTAATTATATCGATATTTTTAATTTTTATGACCTCATATTCTGTGGTGTAATTTTTATTGTTTTTCTTCACAAAGGCCCTTTTTTAGATTGTTAAACGTATTATGGTCTTATTAATCAGTTTTTATCAGACAAGCCGGTGCCGCGGGCCACGTACTTGATGATGTGGTACTGCAAGCACTCGCCGGTCTAGTGCTGCAGCGCGCGATGATGCTGAGAAGGTGCACCGAGAAGAAAAAGAAAGTTTAGAAAGTGAGAGATCAAAGGCGCGCTCTGTACCTTATGTACGTGCCCACCAAGCAGATTGAACTTAAAATGATACACATTTGCGGCCCGGGCGCGTATGCAAGTAAACATGTTACAAGATACCTAGCACGGCTCATGATTTTGGTACATACGTGGCAATGACTCTGCTTCCAAAAATCAAGATCGATGTCAAACTTGGAAGTAAATCCAAAATATTTATTAACAAAATATATTACGCTGTGTATTTAATTTTGTATATTTGCTACTGAATTTGAATTAAAATGTTTGTTATTTTAGGAAGGCCCGGGCTAATTTTGAAATATATTCGAAAACTCAGATTATTATTATAAATAAATGATTAATTACAATAAAATCATTATTTAAATTGAATGCTAACACTCGAGGCGGATTTCATGAAAAATTGAAACCGGGCAAACCTCGTTACAAAATATTTTTTCATTTTTTCTTTGCAACGAGGTTCACTCGGTTTCAATTTTTCAATTCATTTTTTGCTTCATTTTGGCAACTTTTAAGTCTCTTAAGCTCTTTTAAAGATTTATTCATCTAAATATTTCACATTTTTGTAATTCCCGTAACCATAGCATATTTTTTAATGCTACCAATGAATTGATCGATTTATAAAAAACTGTCATAAAGTAATTTTAAATAGATATAGATATAAATTTTATAATATTGTAATTGTGTATCTACATCATGTAATATGTATTTGTACACTATGATGTTTAATAAACCTTTTACTTATCCTATCTAGATTAAGAAAAAAAATTAATAATTAATACTGGAGCAGCTTGTACTAAAAGGCGAATTTTGGCAAATCCTAGCGTGTTTTCTGATTACAGGGCGCGGGTCGCGTCCGGGTTGTTAAAATTAAGAATCCTGTTTTGTTGCCTTTAAGGTCTTTGGCGCTTTTTTAATATCCTTCCGAGCGAGCGGTTACGTAGGAAATGCGTAACAAGCTTGATAAAAATGCTCATTAATAAAGGTGAAAGTATATTATTTTTAATGCGTGGCAGAGCAGGATGATGTGTTGAATAATTCGGACGGCGGATGGCAATGAACGCCCAGAAGCAAGAGGAAGGATTTTGCACGTTTTAGTGTGCGAGAGCTCGTGGCTTTGGATTGGCTCAGCAAAAATTTCTTCTTAAGTTTTATAATCTACTTGCGTGCAATTTTCGCATTATTTAATATTTTATTCAAAGACCTTTTCGTCAGCAGGATGAGAGACGTGAGACAAAATTATAAAAAATAAGTTTGCTTTCGCTCGCGAGTTCACATCTCGCTGTTAATAGAGTTTTGAATTTTGAGCGCAATCGTTTTATATTTTTATGTTCACCTCATTGCGTGCGTAAGAGTGAAATTTATATAATCTCAACAAATAACATGCATGAAGATGTAGATACTCTTCGTGAAGGGCTTTATCAGAGGTGTCCTGCTATTTTTCAGGAAGAGATTTCATTGTTTTCAAAAGTGACGTGTGCTTTAATTGATGAGTTTGAATGCATGCGGCGGGGGAAAGGTCGGACACAAAGGGCAGGTGAAAATCGTGTTAGAACGGAGTGATTTGCTTTGTTAATAACTATTGAGCCTGAATGCACTGAAATGTGCTTTTAGAAAACATGCACGCGCATTTAAGTCTTCTATTTTTTCACGCGCCTTGGTTGTTTGAAAGGGACACATGCTGCAACTGCCTATTCTTGCGCAAAGATAAACAATATTGTATTTTCTTAGAAGAACGAATTCATTTCGGAAAATTGCTTGGGACGAATGTTTTCTGAAGTGCTCTTTTGCGGGTCGAGAGTTGTCTAGCATGAGTTTTATCAAACGGAGTTTCGATATCAATTTTGATGACTAAACAAAAAAAGTTTAAAAATTGCAATTTATTTTTTTATAAATTTAAAAGAAAATAAACTTTTGTTTTTAGATTATTCAATAAGTTAATGAGTTAGAAGAAAGAAATTATAAGTATATCGATGGGTTTTACTGCCAATATATATTGCTTATATTGAGGCTCTACCAGAGTTAAAAGGTGACTTCAAAAAAGTAGCATTATGACAGCCATAAATGTGTGCTAAGTGGCCAATGACCCAATCCTTTCTATTAAATAAATAAGCACCAGCATATTATTGTTGTTATTTATGAAAAAAATCCTCTTACTTATCCGGTCAAAATACTAAGCAGTCAAGGTTAAAATTACCTTGCAGACATGGAATTTTCATTCTGCCAGCACCACAACAAAAGCACTCAATTTATAAAATAATGCCTCATTATTATCATTAAACGAATTGGATTGTTGAGGATGACAGTCAGCATTTGGCCTCAGATTTAAAATTAAATAAATAAATAGGTAGACAAACACAAACTAGCACCCAAACAGACAAACATAGAGATGTCACGGCCGCGAGCATGCATCTTGGAAGAAAAGTTATGGGTAAGAAAACAAAATGTCATAACAGGAGTTGTGTTAATGTGCAATTGCGCAATGCTGCAGTTGCGCTTGGTCGATTACACGCCGCGCATCTTCACTGGTATGTGTAGATGCATCGTCACTAGTTGGCTCAAAATAAGGAGAGTGCAACAAGTGGAAAACGAGCACACTTGTCAAGGCGAAGACCGAAGACCCGCAATTTTTTGCTGAAAATAGACGCGGGCTGCAATAATTCAATTTTACCTCATGGGCATTTGGTAACACGCGTGGTTAAGTATTCAAGCACAACACGTGTATAAGTCTTAAAAGTTCATGGCGATCATAGTAAAACGGGCTCAAAATATGTACCGTGAATATTTATTGAGTCAATATTTAATAATAATTTAACAAATCATAGAGGAAAAGTATTATTATATTTACCGAACTTGTTAAGATACCCTCTATTTGCATTTTATGACAAAAATTTATTTAGGGATTTAAAAATTTAAATTGGAAAATATGTGTGGATACACATTGCTAAGCTAGCTTATGGAAAGTGCCGGAAAGTGCTGTACTAACTTAGCAACTGAATATCCCTCATGATTTCCTCCCCATGAAGTTAACGTGATGAACTAGCTCTATATCTTCATACTGCACATGAAGACTTGTCTGGAAAGCCACGCACTTCATTAGGTGGTTAAACCAAACAAAGAATTTTTTTGTTACACGCGGCTTAGTTAAAAATAATTAATATGCTTTGTTTTCCTGGATAATAAAACAGCCAATTAAAATTCAAGAGCCGCACCGTAAGCGTGAAGTCATTAAAATACTTGCTTTTTGTTTTCAATCACGGTCATGAACCATGGCCTTAAATATGGAATGTATTGTGGATAATTATTGATACCATTTTAATGCTCATCTCACGCCTTTTTGTCGCAGACTCAACGTCAGCAGTATATTTTCCATATAATACAAACGCATATTAGTAAATTGATGACTATTTGAAAATGAAGTGAAAGACTTTGATTTTATTTTGTACATTGAAAATTGCTTTGTAAAATTCTCTAAGTTAAGTTGAAGTTGTACTCAAATGAGTTTCAAATAAAAGAATATATAAATGTTTTAAAGGAATAATTCTAGCAGCTGAAATCAAGTTTCTTTTCAGCATTATTTCGCTCAGCCGTTTTCGGCCTATTGATCTTTTCGGCCCTATTGCGGGACTCCATTAAAAAAAAAAAATTTTTAAATTCTGAAAATTTTTATTTCCAGCGAATTTCTCCAAATGAAATATCATTTGCTCTTGATAAGGCCAACAAATAATGGCTAAATAATTACAAAATCGCAAAGAGATGGCAAACTTTTTTTTCTCCAATTTAAAAATTTTTGTACAGACCGAGAAGAATAAATAAATAAATAATAATAACTTCCTTCCGTGACCGGAGCATCTAAATGAGTCGCATCTGTCGCATGCACGCTTTTGCTTTTTTCCCATAAACCATCGTGAGCATGCAAACATCAGCCAATGCGATTTCAGAACTCGCGGCTGCCCTGAGAAGTAGGTCGGTTTGCTTCCCAAAGCAATTGCACTCTTTTTTTCATTATATAATCATAATGCATAATAAGCCGCGCGTCGAGTTAGAGTTATAACAATTAATGCGCGAATGTGTGTTTGCTTTTACGCTCTCAAGCGCGTGTCAACGTCTCAAGCGACCTTTCTGCAACTCTTCAAGCCTACATAAATAATTTTGCACTGCAACAACAGATGATGCAACAATTACGCGATGTATGTTCATTTTAATAAAAACTCTTGCCAAATCAAATTAATAAACTTTTCATTTCAATTTAACTATATTTAACCGCCAAAACTCCAGTAAATTCAGGTTGTCAAAGTGCTCGCAGAATAATAACGCATCAACTGACAAGCCATATTTGCGTTTAATTATTCTGGCCATGATAATTAGATTAGATTAGATTAATATTTATTGCATTAGTCATATGTATACGTATATCGTACATCTCCAGTTTGTCTTTACAGCAAGTCAATAAAAATAGCAATAACAAAAAACATATCCAAAATATTTCAAATTTAACATAATTATTCGTGATTGAGGGAGCTCGCACGCCATTAATATAATTCAATATTGATGAATGAAACTAATCCATCTGAACGAAATGTGTCGATTCTCCTTTCATCTTTTTCCAAAAGGTGTAATTGAATCATCTTTTACGAAGGGGGAATTTGGTATTATTAAATTAAAGAGCTTTGACGAAATGGAAGAGATGCTCTCAAAGGTCAATGGTGCAGAATTTTTGCAATTCACCTTGCAATTGGCCAAAAAGCAATTTCCCCGTATTATTTTTCCTCTCTAAAGCTGTTACAATACAGCTCTTTTATTTTTTCAATGATATTTTTAATATTTATTGTTCCACGAACTTGACATTACGATTTTAGCACAAACTAATAGACAGCAGTTTTGTTACCTAACTGTAATTCGCGGTTAGAGAGAGAATAAAAACAAAGACCACATCCAAAGCAGCAATAAAAATTCTACATAAAATGTGCCGATTAAAAATTAAAAAGCAAAGAAACCCCCTAATCCAAGCAGAAATTGATCCAAAGATTATTTTTGAATACAATTTTTTAGTTAACACTGATAGGGAAACTTTCTCACCGACGAGTTAATTTCTGCACAGTGAGATTCCAATGGTGCGCATTTGAATGGACTTAACAGGAGGTGAAACGAATGAAATCGAGAGTTTTCCGGCCAAAGATCAAGATGAGAGATGGCGTACAGAGATTTCCAGCACGTACACCGGTAGCCTTCCTTTCATCTATCCACGTAGGTAGTGCTATTTATTTATACAGCTAAAAAAGTCCACATACTCAGTCGTGCAGCACATTTCTATTGGAAAATAATGAAAATACAAGTAAAAATGCATGATGCATTTGCGAGAGTGAACTTCCGCCGTGAGAAGAGACTTCGTTATCCTCTTTGCATTATTATTGTTGTTTATTCTTCACAAATCAATTCAAATAAGAAATAAAATTGGCATCGTACTCATAAGAGGTGTTATTATTATTTATTAATTCTTGGTCGATGCAAAATTTGAAATATGAAAAAGAGAAGTAAGGGTTGACAACTAGCACATCTTCTAAAACGCACAATATCACAAGAGAAGAAGTCAAAATGAAGAACAAGAATAATTTGGGCATAATTTAAAATTTCATTCAATCTTATTAATTAGGTAGCTACTTAAGAAGTCTTTAACTTAATGTTTTCCTTTATTGTCCTTCTTTTTATATTAGGTGTAATTTAAAGGGATATATAAGAGGAATATGACCGAGAAGAATAAATAATAATAAGAATTCCTGATACCTTTATAATATGTCTGTATTTAAAGTCAATTAATATATGCACATTTTAATCCCTATTTTTGTAATTTCCTCACTTTGAGCTGTTAGCAAACAGCAGTCTGCATTCTTGAAAGTTTCATAACATCCGAAATCACCAACACACGTATTAGCCAAGATTTGAATGAAAGTGTGGGTGTTGCTTGAGTAGACAATTGGGAGATCTGAATGACCGCCAAAGTTGAAGTCACGATGGGAACTTAAGTGCACTGCTCACTTATCAGAGCTACTTTTCCTTTTTCGTCGCTACTTTCTTGGACAGCGAGTTTTTCTTTTGTGTAAAATTTCCTGTGGCTCTCTCATGTTGATAACAAAACGATTGAACAACAATTCAGCCATGTCAATAGGTGTCTATATAAAGCGTAAGAAGTCGAGACCACGTTGCAAAACAACCCAGATGTTAAATACATGTATCTGTAATGGGTGTTACGCTCAGTTAAACACGGCGAAAAGGAAGGCAAACCGGCCTATGATAAAAATAAAGGTTTGAAATTGTGCTGAAATATCGAAAGTCCACGTGGCAATTACACTTTCATTGAGTGTGGGGTGTGTTCATTATCATTATTTCTAACAACAATCAAAGGCCGATCGCGAGTTCTTTTGATTAATGAGAGTAAATGGAGGATATTGAAAAATTAATTTTTGGAAGGCGCACTGTTAAAGCTTTATCTATATGTTTCCCAAGAGTTAAGTGTAAATTTTAACCTCAATTATCTTAATTTTCAATTTGGCAAAAAACGAAAAAGTTAAAAACTTTTCCCATATGTTAGAAGAAATTAGAGGTTAAAAAGAAAATCAGTTCTTGAAATTTTCCAAAGCTGTTCCTTTTCTTGTCCAAGAACATTTCCCCTCCCAAAATTTTTTTCTTTCAATTTGCTTTGTGATAATTGCCATAAAACATGTATGTCATTTTTCAAACGAGAATAAACAACAATAATATTAATAATAAATGTCTAAATAGAAATAACCTCCAGAGAAATTTAATGAAGAAATAAATCATCCTGCTCGGGCCGTCTTTTTATTGCTGCTAATCGATAAAAATGATTACATTCTGTTGTACATTTTTTACAAAAATTTTCATTCAGAGAATAGAAACAAATTTATTGGAAAAATTAATTTGCAAGAAATTATCACCCCGAGGAAGTTCTAACGCAATCGGCTCACCAATCACACTTAATAACTGATCGTCGATCGCACGATGAAAACAGCGCGAATCTCGTTGCATCACGTGTGCCATCATTCAAGGAATTGCATGCGTGATTGCACTTTTATTAGGCGAACGTCTGTATTCAGCTCTAGCCCTGGAAGTGTCGGCGGCGGAGAAAGTGATAATTAGCCAGTTATTACGTCAAGCGCCGACAGGGTTTAATTGAAAAAAGGCATATTTTTATAAAACTTTTGTGCCCTTTCATTCTGATCTACAGTGAGTAAGTCGCCGGAAAAATAAATACGCACACGGCATTTATATAAAAAAAAATAATAATAGTAAAGAAGAGAGTTGTTGCGCGAGAAAACAAATCGTCACTCTTGATGTGAGGCAATTGCGCGCTAGGAAGTATTTTATTTAAAAGCTTCAAAGTAAAAAAAGACGTGAGATGTTTGCAATTATATTCTTTTTTGAATAGAAATTCAAAATTACGTGTAAAGTCGAATTAAATAGATTGAAAGAACTTTGATAGGAAAGCCTTTTCTAGTTTGATTGCACTTTTGTAAGGTTTACTTTCATTCATCACTTTGTCAAGTTACTTTGGCCTTTTAACATTTCCTCCTACGAGTTTTTTAATTGAAAGCTGTAATTCTCAAATTAAAGTGATTTTTTCTACATAAAGATACATATGCACGTGGATGTGTGGGCTCGCAATTTCAATAAAACGAGAGCGAAAGATCTATTGGTGTGACACTATATGACATTGAAACTTACTGACTCGGAAAGCAGTGCAATTAACATATGTCGGAGAACTTCTCAGTGGATAAACAAACGGGCGAGAATGCGAAAGCACGGAGAAAAGCTTAATACTCATTATTGCTTATGAAAGTCCGTTTTGTTCCACTGCATTGCATTCTGAGACGGTAAAACTAGCTGTTGAATGATTAATCGAAGCAGCTGATTTCAGGAGCGTGCAACATTGACCTTTTGTTCTTACAAGATCGGTGAATTATAACTGCTTTTAATATGGAATGAGTCGTTATTGTTGAGGTGTTTTTGTCTTTTAATTGGATTTGCATAAGTAAAAACTGGATGAAAGAGAAAATATATAAGACCGTTATTTCAAGTTTCAAGGTTGATTTATTGAGTGTGTACTTTGGAATGAATGTAAAGGAAAGTGGGAGTGTGCGTCAAGAGAGGAATGTATGGTGAAGACAAAGAGAAAAAAGGATATCTAAAAAATGCGAATGTGCGACCTACTAAACAGGAGGGGCTTATTCCTTTTGTCTGATGCCATGGTTTTAATTAAATTTCCTCTTGGTAGGAACAGTGACATGATCATAATTATTTTTACTTCCATCCACAAAGTTTGAGTTGGATTAAAACCAATAAAACCAATTAAAACGGGGAACTTTCAAGCTGAAGAGTAAAAAGTAATTTCAATTTTTTTTTTTTATAAAGAATGTACATAATGTTTAAATTTTCTTCAATTTCAGTCTCAGTCTTAAGCAATTTTGAGGCAGGATCCAAGTATTTTATTGTCGCGTGTTCGTTCTCTCAACTTCTTCAGTTGAGTAGTTATAAAGTTTAAGGAAATCAATAATCATTTCATTTCAAGGTTTAAGATTTTAAATGGCACATTTTAAATGGTATATTAATGAAATAATCTTTTGCAACATTTAAAGGGCCCCTCATCGTTTTATAGGTTTTAACGCATTTGATGATGCATCACATCATGCTGCTGGGTGACCGAAAATTCGGCGCTCATATCTGCTCAGTCGGCGATTGAAAGATTCGGCTTTGGACTTTCTCTGCGCTTTCGCCACGATGGCCCTCTGAATTTTACCAGAAAAACGCAGTCTCGACAGCCCCGGCCGGCAGGAAGATGCACGACAAAAGTGCGACACGGGAAAACCAAATAAATGAGCCTGGCGCGCGTTGAATAAAATTAGATTCACGGTTTTACCCTACCTTGGGGGGCACGGCGACGGTCCCTGGTCCGTTAGGGGTCCTCGGCAGGTCGGCAAAATCCTCCGTCGGCCCAAATTCGGCGAGATAGGGCAAGAGGCGACATTTTGTTTACACTTTGCAGTTTGCGACTTTGCACACAATGGAATGCACACCACACACTCTCCCCCTCCTCCCTCCATCCTGCTGGCGGTGGCTGCTGCTGCTCGAAGACGAGAGCGAACAAGTCAGGACGGGGTTGAGAGACGCTCGTGGCGCGAGAGACAGGCAGAAAAATAAAAATGACATCGTGCCGATTAAAGTATCAAATTATAACGCGTTTTATTATAATCTTCATATTTGCAGCATTGATATTTCTGTACTTTTTACGTATAGATTTTTGCTGTGTGTTCATGACTTTATTATTGGATGGAGAATAAACAAATAAATTGCAACTAATTAACTAGATAGGTGATATAATGACGTTTTTTTTAACAAATCCTTTTTTTACTCAGCTGAGTTATTAAGCATTTTGACTGAATATTTGCAATATTACTTTGATCATTTTATACAATATTTATATACTAATTTATACAAAGAAAAAAAAATTAAACATTCATCGAAAAATGTAGCCAATTAAATTATCCTCCTTTTTTGTTTAAATGCATTGCCGCCAGAATGTTCTTTATTTACATTTGGAGGACTCGAACTCAAATTTTGATTTTTTATGGATGAAATTAATTTTATAGATTTTTTTCAACATGCCCATTCAAATGGAAATTTAATGTTTGCTCTTTCGTAAAATCTATGTAAAAAATAATTAATCGTCAATAAATTAACAAATTAATTCAACTGCAGCTCCAAACGGTTGTTGCGGTCGATAGGCACTTTTCAGAAAACTGTCACTCATACACATACAAGAGTACAAGTCTAGTTATGTCTAGTTTACATTTTTTTTAAAATTCACTTGAAGGATCAGTATTAAATTTCCAATTGAATGGCTATGTTTAAAAAATACTTTAAAATTTATTTCATCCGTAAAAAAATCAAAATTTGAATTTGAGTCATATAAATGTAAATAAAAAAGAACAATCTGGCGGCATTGCCTTTAAAACTAAAAAGAAAGGTAATTTAATTGGCTACAATTTCTATGCAAGTATTTATTGTTAATAATGTTTCTTGTTTATGAAATATTCATTAAAAAAAAATACCGCAAAATGCTTAATAACTTAGCTCAAAAAAAAAAATTGATTTCAAAATCAAATCAAAAGTCACTTCATTTCATCTCCGATCAATGCTGCAAATATGAAGGTTATTATTAAACGCGTTATAATTTGATAATTTAATCGGCACGATGTCATTTTTATTTTTCTGCCTGTCTCTCGCGCCACGAGCGTCTCTCAACCCCGTCCTGACTTGTTCGCTCTCGTCTTCGAGCAGCAGCAGCCACCGCCAGCAGGATGGAGGGAGGAGGGGGAGAGTGTGTGGTGTGCATTCCATTGTGTGCAAAGTCGCAAACTGCAAAGTGTAAACAAAATGTCGCCTCTTGCCCTATCTCGCCGAATTTGGGCCGACGGAGGATTTTGCCGACCTGCCGAGGACCCCAAACGGACCAGGGACCGTCGCCGTGATCCCAAGGTAGGGTAAAACCGTGAATCTAATTTTATTCAACGCGCGCCAGGCTCATTTATTTGGTTTTCCCGTGTCGCACTTTTGTCGTGCATCTTCCTGCCGGCCGGGGCTGTCGAGACTGCGTTTTTCTGGTAAAATTTAATTTAGAGGGCCATCGTGACGAAAGCGCAGAGAAAGTCCTGAGCCGATTTTTTTCAATTGCCGATTGAGCAGATACGAGCGCCGAATTTCGGTCACCCAGCATGATGTGATAAATTAGTCTTCAGGGGGCCCAATAAAACTTTTTTATATGTTCTTAAATGAATGGAGAATAAATAAATAAAATAAATGCTCGCTCATTATTTTTCAGCAATTCAGTTTTGGCAAGGTGGCTCGTGGCTCCTTGATTCATCCAATAGTAAATTTCTCTTCAGCTCAGACAATGAACGCCCAAATCCGAATGCATTATTGCACCTTTCATACGCACATACATAGTGCTTGTGTATGATTAATCGTTCATTGTCTCGGCGGTAAATCGATATGACGTGTGCAAGCCATGCTTCTTCTCATCGCAGTCGTACTTTGGGAAAAATGTGCAACCATATTGCTCAATAGCGCTTATGATTATTTTTTTATTACTGGCCGCGAAATTTGCGAATGTAAATGAGCACGACGCGTTCTCATTATTTCTGATATTTCGCGCACTCCTCCCATTGTTGCGATGCAGGATTTATCGAGGCAACACGTGTTCAGAGGGAGGAATTGAGCAGAATATAGACATAAACGAGCCATAAATAACAAGCACAAGTGGGTGCTTTGTTTGCAAATTAGATTTTAATATTTTCAATCATTCGCATAATATTGAATGTAACGAAGGAAAGCGTCTTGCGCGCGGGTTGGAATTGTAAGCATATTATTGTTCTAACTGCTGATGCAATGGAACAGTTTTTTTGGGTAAATTTTCTTTTCTGCCTACGAATGGGTGTTGGATTGTAGAATCGTTTGGCTTAATTGTATTCAATACGGTGAGGAAATATGACATGTCTTATTAAAGAAATTTATTTCTTTCAAGATATTTTTCCAAGAATATGGGCTGCAAATTTTTTCAATTTTAACAAATACTTTGTAAAGGTATATCATAAAATATGAAAATAATATATTCATTTTTTGTTTGTAGAAGTTAACGCTTAAGGAGATGATCATGGAAATGAAGAAGTCGGGCTTTTTCATTTCCATATTTATTTTAATTATATTAATTTTTTATCTGATTTATATAAACACAAAAATTAATCCACATTTGTAGACAAAGAGTTAAGCATTTAATTAATATTTGCTTAGAAAAAAATAGTAAAAAACCGCGATTTATCTTTCAGTTTTGGTATTTCTATATAATAGTTTGAATGTAAAACTGCAATTAGTAGTGCGGTGGCGGTCGTTCTCCACCTTCATAGGAGAGAAAAATAAATCCCCAGCCATGTTAGCCTTCAAAAAAGTACGAATCAGACCTCTTGACCCGCGTTGGGCCGCCCGAGTCGTGCCACACGATCCGCATTCTGCCTGGAATATAGGATAAAATGGCAAAACGCTCCTCCCTCGCGAAAAATGTGCTGATTCTGTCTGCGTGGACCCTGTGTGGCGTTTTTCTCTGCAATTCGCATTGTGTTTACCGCTGACCTATTTCGTCAAAGTAGATCTCGGCGCCGTCTCTAAATGTAATTTAGAGCCATTGAGCTATTTTTTGTTGTTTTTATTTTATTATTATGCTGTCGTTGTGTTTTGCGCACTAAAATGACCCGCGTACTGCATAATCCGCTCGTGCGCTTTTAATTTTGATATTGCAGCGCTTGCCGCTGGTTTCGACAGAGGCGGCGAATTTGACTATCGTAACCTCTGAAGGTCAGAGTATGGCCCGGCGTATTGCCTCCCACAATTAGACTCTCTTATGACTCCACGGTTGCTATGTCAATGAAAGCCCTTATTTTAAGTACTCAGATTTTTCAAATGAGAAAATATTAAGGTCTTTTTAATTCTATTGTTTCCATGAAATAAGCGATTATTACTGTCTTAATTTTATTGCATTCAAAACAGCTAAAAAATGAACTCAAAAATTCATTCAAAGTTATTGTTACGTTTCTTTAAAAATTATTTCAAATGGTTCAAAAAAGTCTTTTACGATTTATTCCTTGCTGAAATAATTTTTTTCCATTTTACTTTTTAATTTTTTGCATAAACCTTTTTCCAAATTGCATTACAATTTAATAATTACGAATCATTTTTTTTTCTTTTCTGTTTTATATTTTGTCATTATTTTGAAGTGCAAATGAAATGGTCTCTGAGTTTCCAATTCAGGTCTCTGCGTATAAGTGAATGAACAATGGAATGTTATTTATATCAAACCAAAAAGCTGCGAACACATTCGTTTGTTATCGTTACACATACACTCTGGCCATAACCCAATATTCAAAGCAGGAAAGCGGCAGTTCGAAGTGGCATTGACGAGAGAGCAGCCGGCGATTAATGCAAAAATAGGAGAAACAATAGAGAGCTCCAAATAGGCGGCGGTGTTACATAAATGGGAATCATCAGTTACGCCTGCTAAGTAAAGAAACAGCAGCTGCGACTTCAGCACCGCTCTTATATGTCACAACTCGACTTTTTGAAACCCAGCGTGCGAGTGCAACAAGCATAAAAGCACTCGATTTGCGGCCCCATTGTTACCCAACAAATTAAATTGCAGTAAAATTAGTTACGAACTTGCTCGTTTTCATGTTGACATAAACACCTAGGTCTCGTTTTTCACCCATTAAATTCTACTTATCCTTAACACAAGATTGATATGCTAAATTTCCAAAATTCCAAGAATCTTCTCTTTCTTTATTCTCAAGGCAAAAGAAAATTTTCTTTTTCCATGTAAGTTTGAAGAAATATAAAAATCCTTTTTTATAATCTTTCCTCATGAACAAGATAAAAAAAAAGTAATCACCCACCGTTGTTTGAAATGCTTTTAAATTAATTGGAATCGTGTTTGGTTGCGTCACCTTTGCTCTCTCGTTCTTGGGGAGTAAATGTAATATTGCAAAAATTATCGCGGCAATTGTTCTAAAGGTCAGACTTGCAACCGCAAAATTAATATCGGCAGCTATATGGATAGCTAGATAGGTCGCGCGTCATTCACTTATTGGATTGCCGCCGCCTTTATTGTTTTTATCTCGTCGCGCCTGTCTGTAATTAAATAACGCTGCCCAAACGGCATCGCAGTGTTGTTTCATTTTTGCAAATCAGAATGCTTAAGAGTGATACACAGTTCGCCTTAAATTTCGCTCTATATAGCTTTTTTTCGTGATATAATGCTTTACAAAAGCTATAAATGTATAAGCCAGCTAAAATAAAATTGTAACAATTTTGAAATTGAAATTTAGGGTGACATTGAAAAAAATGGCATGACTTAATTTATAATATGATCAGTTTTTTTG
The DNA here is from genome assembly GCF_031216515.1 of Neocloeon triangulifer. Lineage (NCBI taxonomy): Eukaryota > Metazoa > Arthropoda > Insecta > Ephemeroptera > Baetidae > Neocloeon > Neocloeon triangulifer. The sequence continues at coordinate 534,629 of NW_026775555.1, read as the reverse complement.
CAACTGAAAAACGCTAATGTACGTTTTACTTACATAGGAGAGTGAAATTGCTGAACGCCAGCAGGTGCTTTCTGCGATTTTCACTTTCTGCTTGCAAATAAAAGACTCGGCGATGGAAAGTAATTTCCAATATATGCAAAAATTTCAATTACCAGCGAGAGATGTGTTTCTATGGTGTACAGAGTTAATGACTTGTTAAATTTGCAGAGCTCATTCCACGCAGTTATTACGTGTTAAATAGGCCTCAGAAAAATGAGTAAAGTTTACTTTTCTTTTTAAAATAATGATCTGTGATTGTTACGAAGGATGAGTATTATGCAATCGTATCAACACAGTGAAAATTTGTTAACAATAAAAATCTACAACTGACTATTATACATGAATTGACAAGTCGTTTTTACTTTTTTCTGAAATTGACAGCTGTTATCAGTGCCATTCTGAAAGATTAAAAACGGCTCTTTTGGAATTTTCATAAAAATGCTTCAGGTCACATTAGAGACCAAAAAGTTGCCATTTTTAAAATAAGAGATTTTTCACCTACAATAGTAAAACAAATGTGAAGTATTTTAAGCAAAATTTTCAATTTTATTCAACGGTAAAATTAGCAGCCTCCGGAAAATCCAAGAAATGAATATTTTAAACTACAAAAATCAATTGATAACTTTTATTGCATTTTTGTGCAACATCAGGATTGTTATCATTACAATTGGTTTTTCCTTACTGCGAAATTCCATTTGGTGGTATTTTTATAACGGCAGCTGTGGCAATCGAAAGGTGGTGCATAAATTTGATAACAATATTGCATTCCACCGATCAATGCTAAACAGCTAGAGAATATGTATACAAAAATATGAACTAATATTTCAAACGGCGCCAGGCATAAAAGAGCCTTCCTTCAATCCTTTTCACTGCTCTGCCGGAGAGAGAAACCGCATATAACATTTACAAGCATATGCTGTCTGGCTGCTGGCAGAACACTATTAATTTATTCACTTAAAGTGCAGATGCATTCAACGCGATTTAGCGGTGGCCTAATTTCAGCAGGTGACTAAAATTTTAACAGCTTCTACCTGCATGACAAATGAAATTAAGAGGTTTAAGCGATCGCGATCGGTACAGATCTGCCTTGTTTTTTTTTTGTTTTTTTTTACTGGAAATTGCAATTTCTCTAAAATGTGATTTTTTAGCTGCAGCTTTAAACAAAACAAAGTAATATTTGTATTGTTTTTAGGGAAAAACAAAATTGATAACGTTTCGTTAGAAATTTTTGGAGGAATGTATGTACGTTAAAAAAAAAAGTAAAACGAAATACTTTCTATAGATGAGTGACTATAGGCTATTTTGCTATAAGTTATGAGTTACATACTGTATTAAGAGATTTTCTACTTATACTGAGAAATGACGAACAAAAGACACTGTCATATTAAATATTTTGTCTCATTTGCAAATTCAAATTTAAAATTTCTATATTTTGTTTGGCATTGTTTTGAAACATCAATAAATAATTTTTAAAATAAGTTTGGGTAAAAAAAAGGTTAGGTACAATGCTTAGCATTATTCAAACGATAAAACTCATTCAGGTCATATGGTGAGCCAAATTGATTTGTCAAGAGTCAACGTTAGAAATGGTTGTCAGGAAACAAATAAGATAAAATAATTAAAACTAACACTGAACATTTTTGAAAATTAAAGTAATTGCATAATGGATAGTTTAAAATGCAAGAAAAGTAGTATAAAAACAACAGTAAAAAATTTTGAATTTGTATTTGATTGGTTTTTTGTCCTTCTTAAATTGTAGTGCAATATTACACAAAATTAAATAAGACTACCTTTTATTATTTAGGCTCTTTAAATCAAGAGATAAATCAACTCTAATTTGTAAAAAAAAATTATTTTTATTTTTATTCTCCATTCAAATATGAAGTTCAATGATATGCTTAGGGTACATTTTCCTCATTATTTGCTCACTTTGCCTCTTAATTCCTTCCCTAACCTGTTTCGCCAACGGTCACAAATCACAAACGTCGTCGCGCACAAGCCAGACAATAAAATCAATCGAACTGTGAGCAGTACCAATATGACTGTGTAATTAACCCTCACGCTGCAGAAACGCGCCGCCTGCAGACTTTTCCATATAGCAAAGCAGTCGCTCGTGTGCATTCGACTGACTGACGACCTACATCAACAACACACTCACAACATACGCGACCTCATTTTCAAGATGATATAACTTTGCTGCTGCGCTGCCCTGCCAGTAAGCACTGCTTGCTTGTAAAAACGAGAATTTTGACGCGTGGTATTTTAGCGAATGCCATATGGGTCCGGCACTTTTCCATGCTGTAATGGTTCATTGCATAAGAATGATTGATTTTAATTGTTAGAACTTGACCCTTTCTGCGAAAAATTTGAAAAGGTTGGCGGAGTAAAAATTTGTAGACATCGGAAAGGAAATTCGACTGGACAAATTTTCTTCAGAATAGCACAGGACAGTAATTCGAAAATTTATTTTTTCTTTTAAATAAATTTTGGTGTTTTGCGGTTATTTTTGAAAAATATAAACAAGTATTTTTTGCTATTTTAATAGATAACGTGATTATATAAAACTCATTTGATGTTAACTAATTGCAGATTTAACTATAAAAAACTCTACTTATACCCTGTTTAATTGTGGCTAAACTTTCCCTATATTTGAGTTTTTGAATTTGACTTATTTAAAGGTTATTAGAGAGTTGTGTCATTAAATTATTTAAAATAATATATTAATATTATTAATATGATAATTAAAGGTCTCCGAAGTGATTTTATTAAAATGTGGCCAATGTTTGAATTTGACAATCCTATTAACGATTTTATGATTATTTATATAAATATAATTATTATGCGATTACAGGTATTTTTACTTTTCTCTGAAATTTTTTTCTTTAATTTTTTTTTCACAAAGCGGGAGTAGCGCGAAGGCTAAATTTGAGTCTTACATAGGACCCCTGATACGGAAAACACGACCGGGAAGGTTCTTGCTGTGATTCAATTGCACTGGCAGCGTACAATCAATTTAAAAACACAAAAGGCCGTGCGGTCTTGTCATATCGAACAATGACAATCTCGCCGTTGTTACTTCCTCTAATTTGAACGGCAAACTGCAATGAACAGTGAAAAATGGTAGCACGGGTCCGGAGCGGCACCGGCAAGATGCTGCACTAATTGAAATGCACTTTTTATCGCACATTAAAATGCCACTTTCTTCGACCTTGATCGTGTACATAAAGTGAAGTGAAGTCCGAGAGTGCACGACATGTGCAGCTCATGTGCATTGAACCACTTAATCATAGAGTTGCTCATTTCTTGAGCGGCGTTGTGAAATTTCACTTTTTAATTAAAATTAAAAATAAACGCTGAAAAAATAGTATCCAGCTCTTGTGGCTGTTACTTACCTATGCCGAATTTGGCGGAAGTTGCAAAAAAGAATTCGTTGGCAAAAAGGTCGTTTTGCCGGCGAGGTCGGTTTCTCAGGTGCTGCTGGCTGCGTTTCGCTCAGGTAGCCGCTGCTCTGTCGGTTAGGTGCTCGCACCACAAAACCATGCGGTAGACTAACTTAAGCAGCAACTCGCGAACACGCCTGCCTACGTCACCCGCGCACTTTTACTCTCTCGCTCGCTCAGCTAAGGATGCAGACAGGCACACGAACAGTGCCCTGAAGAGCGTGCACACCGCCGCGGCTCTTGGCCATCGAGACACCTGGCGGGTTTCGCGTACAACATTTTTAATTGTTCTTAAATTTGAGTTAATTATGAGCGTAACGCAGAAGGTGATCTCAATGAAAGAACCAGGGTTATAGAACGTCTAGTCATTAATTGAGATGTATGGTACCAATTCTCATTACGAGTGCACTATTTGTTATATCACACCATAAGCATAAAAGAGTTGCAATAATAATAATAACAATTAATGATAAAAAAATGGAGATTCAGATTATTTTCATAACGTACATAAATAAATATTTCCATCCATCAAATATTTACCCGTATTTTTTAATACACTTTAAATTTTTTTGCGTATGCAAAAAAATTGTCTTAAACAGTAATAATTACTATTAAAAAGTAAAAAAAAAAAACTCCAGATTATAATTTTCAAACTATGATTTGCTTAATAAAGCGACATTATTCGTTATTCACTTGATACAACGGAACCAGTTACGTGTTCGCAGTCATATAAGCAATTGTTGATCACGGCATCACAGAGACTAGCTCATTTCATTTTCAAGTGGGAAGTGGTCGGTGATCCCGGCTGGAGACAATGGACGAGCAAGTTTTACTTCCTCGTGCCTTGAAAAACGATCGACTTACAAACTTAACACTGACTCTTGTCACTCGCTCTCGCAATGGAAACGTCCGTCCGTTGACTCTGCCAAGGAGCCGCGTGGAGGTAGACAATGCAAACGAATTAAAATAACAAGTGCGCGGGCGACATTCATGTGGGTCAAGATTGAAGGAGGAAATGTTAAAAAAAAAAGAAAGTGGCAATGTGCGGATTTCTGCACTCGCTTATATGTTCACCTACACTAACTAATCCACTGTGACTGCTACGCAATTATTCTTGTCATTATGTGTCGATTAAATAGCTTATTTTAGTGTGTGCACCCGGATATGTAAATTGTGTGTGAATTTGCAAATCAAGATTAATTTTGGTGAAATCAACATTTGCATTTTTCGTTTACAAACGGGCGTTTGCTTGCAGGGGTATTTCCGATGTGTATAGGTTTAAAATTTGTGTCGGCATGCGGCGTTGCAGGGTTTCTCCATTGTTCCCGCAAATCAATTGACTTATTTAAGCCTACTCCTCAAACTATTGAGATTGCTTAAATTTTAAAATAAGTAATGCGGATCTGAACACATTTTTGCAAACTACTCTCATGCCTGTAAATTAACACTTCTTTCTTTGCAAAAAAAAAAAAACAACAAATTCAAGTCTTAAAAAATTATTTCATATAACGTTCAGGCTGCAGTGAGGCTCGCAGTGCACGGTATAAGATCTTTGAACTACATCATAAAGTGATGCAACGCAAAACGCAGCCAGATATCTCTAGCAGCTCTATGAAAAGTGCGTATTGTATACCGCGTGTATAAATTATTCTTGACATAAATAGCTCTCTGCATGCGTATGTACATGCACAAGTGCTTAGCAGGTGGGCGACTATTTTACTGCGCGACCCGCGGCAACAAAATAAACACGTAGCACACCAAATTGGAATGCGGCAGCGGCGTTTAACCAGAGCACTAGGCAGCCTCTCCGAGATCTAATTGATTCAATTCTTGCAGCCGCAGTCTGTATTTGTTGGGTAGATTCAGACGCTCAGATCACTCTTGCCAACGCAGCAAATTGCATTTTAATTCGGGCCGGGCATCAAAGTCCATTATTAATGTTTGTGTATATATTGAGAAAGCAGCGCAACCGAGCAATTGGAATTAGTTGGCACACTTCACACGTTACTTCCCACCTTAAAAGGCTGAGCGCTCTTTTGTAGACAAAAATTATAAGACCGCCCAAGGCCAAATTCTGTATGTTTTCAATACACAATATAACATGCATTCCAATGCACTGTAAACTGTAACAGAAATTGCAATCTTCTAGCTGGATTTCTCTTTTAGCATGACTAAATGAACCAAAAAAAAGACAAAATAATTAGAGCTGAGAGGATTTGTATTTAAATATGAAGATAATTTATTCAATTTATATAAAAAAAAATGTTCAAATGTATATTTTTCTGTATGACGAGTTGACCAGTTCATGTTACAATATTTAAATAATATTATTTCTAGTTTTACAACATAGAACATCCAAATAATATCGATTCAAAGAAGCACCCAATGATTTTCACCTGTGAAAACGATTGAATTACACCAATTAGTTGTGCCTTTGGGCCTTAAATTTTTGTTTTTAAACAACAGAAAATTGCATCTTAAGTGTTGACCCATCAGCAAAGTCTTTCAAGAAAAATTACAATAATTAGAGATCCCTTATGCAAAAGAACACAGAAGAGACAAGACAGACCAAGCGCATTAAGTTTGAGAGCAACACAACCTAATCAGAGATTGCAGGATGGCGGTTATTGTCCATGTGATTTACAAAAAAAATCAGCTTCCAAGAAATCACTCCTAAAATAAAATTTTGATATTTTTAAACTTAACTTAAGACAACAACTCTGCCTTGGGAGTAACGAGGGCAGGTACACAATGCATTTTTTAATTACAAATTGAGTAAAGCTAAAATTTCCTTCAGCACTTCAACACTGGTCATCAGATGGCCTGCATCCCAGCAGCATTGTTTTCTTGTTCTCTCTGTTGGTTGGCAAACCTTTGAGTGCTTGCCCCTTGCCGGCTGGGTCTGGCCTCACTTCGCAACACTGGCCCATGCAGCTCAATGAAACCTTCTAGACACTTAGGCACTCTGCCCATATAATCTATGTTATAAGCCTTAACTGCTTTGGCCGCTATGCACTTCAAACTCATTTTGCTCTGGGCTCGCAAGATAATTTCAGCAACACCTGCAATATTTTGAATATTTTTTTCACAATTTTACTTAGCGATAAAAAAATTGACCTGTTGTTGCAGCATCAAAGGGAGTTTCCCCTTTTTCGTTGACTGTATCTTGGTGAGCTCCTGCTTCAGTCAAACCAACAATGATTGAATGCAACGTCAAAAAATCACTGAAAAATTAATCATTCAATACTTTCAATTCTTTACTTGATTATGTATCACACACCTTATTGGCTTTTGGTAGCTAACTATAAGATGCAAAGGAGTGTTTCTTGCATTATCCATTTGATTAACATCTGCACCGCACTCGATGAGCATAGCTGCTGTGTCAGCATTGGGAAATCTGCATTAAAAATAATATTATTCTCGAAACTTACATTAAAGGTAATGACACACTTACTTGCAAACGTCGTTGGTATGGAAATCGTCGACTGGAGTTTCAGCACTAACGGACAAGTGAAGCAAAGTTTGACCATCTCGAAGTGTGACTTTGAGCTTGTTTAGTTGGAAAACAAGTTTCTTGGTTTGGTGCAGACGCTCAGGATCAATACTTTTTCCCAGTTGTGTAACCAACACAAGGAGATAAAGAGCCGTCATTAAATTACTTTCTTGCTCTTCCTATAATTTTTGTATTTATTTATATTTTTTTCATTATTTTTTTTTTATACCAATTTACCTTGATAAGTTCGACATCATCTTTGGGACCAGGATTGGCAATTTTATCCTTATTTCTTTCCACTTCCACAACTGTGGCAGCCAAGACAGTTTCCAAGTAGTCAAAACTCAGATCCACTCCAACATGAATCATTTGAGAAAACACCTGGAGGAATCAAGCTTTATAAAAAAATATTCCATACATTTTCTTCTGAATTTTACCTGAGCAAATCTAAGCAGGTCTTTAACTACAGAAACCTTGTTGTTCTGCCGGAGTTTGAGGGCGTGCAGCCAGAGGTCGATGCAACGATCAAAGCGCGCATTGTCAGCAAACACTGCCCCTCTGTATATGACTGGGTGAGGAACTTCAGGGTTGTTTGGGCCAAGAATGCGCTCCCTGATGGTCAGACTTTCCATGTGCAGTGAATTGGACAAGTGCTGGATGGCGTCCAACTCCTCCAAGGTGGCGCACTCGACCCACGAGTCGTAGGCAGGGATTGGCTCGCAGTGAGGTTTCGGAAGTGGAGGGTCTTCATGGCGCATCACCATTGACCTCCGGAGGTAGTGATATGTTTTTTCCAAGTCGTAATTGTCCTTATCATTGGCAAAGGAGGCACCTAGCAATTCAATGGCGTCAATTTTCTCCTCTCGGATCACCTGCAAAGAAGTAAATTGCAAATAAATTCAATTTATAAATTAGTTGCATTACCTCTGGTCTACATATGAGATACTCCACAACCTCAGCCCTTGTTCTTTCAGAAGCAACTGTGAGTGGCGTCATACCGCTCTCGTTCCTGGTAATTTTACACCCGTAGTCAAGCAGCTCCTTGACAATGGAAGTGTGGCCACACTCGGCAGAAAAGTGCAGTGCCGTGGCGCCGCAGTGCGCCTTCTCGTTGGGGTTGGCGCCGCGCTCGAGAAGGAACGAGACGATGTCGATGTGGCCCTTGTATGCTGCAATCATCAGACATGTGTTGTTATACTTGTTGGCGATGTTGATATCCGCGTTGTGCTCAGTGAGGTACTTGACAATGTCCAGCCGGCCATCAAAGCATGCGGCTCGCAAAGGGGTGGAGTTGGTTTTTGTCAAGTGGTTCACATTGGCGCCAAAATTTACCAGCGTTTTGACAACAGTCAGGTGACCAGCACCTAAATCAGAAAGACATCAAATCATAAATATATCAATATTTCTTAAATTGAGACTTATTGTTTGGACCAATACTCCTTAATTAGCTAGCTGCATTTCAAGGAGCCTAACGGGGCTAGTGAAGCTTGTTAGCAACGATTCAATTTTTAATCAAAAATTGTATTTTTTATTTTACAAAATCTAACTTGACCCTACCGTTTTATAAATCTATCAGTAAGAGCATTTCCCTGTTAACATCCTATTTATAATTTGCTCTGTAAATAAATTAAATAAATGAAAACATTAAAAGAAAGGTGAATTTAATGAAAAATTGAAACCGGCAAACCTCAATGGACAGAATAAGTGACAAAAAAAAAACTGACCCCAAAAGACGACCTGAGGTCTGCTGGTTCTTTAAAAACATAGGGTTTCTTGTTCAAACTAATCTAGGTGCAAGGAATTAAAAAAAAAAAGGGAGAATCTGATTTAATACTTTCATTTATAAATTGATTCCTACCATTGAATGTAAACAATGTAACTGTTTGTAACAATGTGGCATTAATATAAAGAAGTTGATCGCGGTTCCAATTTTTCATTGGGTTAAAAAAAATAAAGTAATTTCTGAAGAATATAAAATGTATAATTGATAAAATTAAGAGTTACAGAAGCAATATGAAGCAATTTCTTGCTTGAAGAGTTACTGAATTATATTGGCTCATTTTAAATTTAAATTGGGGTTGCTACTTCTTCTTTTTGGCTCAAGCAGCCCTTTTTCACAGAATTTAGATCTGGTTGATTAGAGGAAACGTCAACTTCACACAAGACAAGTTTTGTTTTGACACGCGCACGCCAAATTTGAAATTAAAAATGTCCTTGAGCTAAAAAAAACGAGACGTTCTTTCAAATTCTGAGACTGCATGGAGAATGTAATTAGATTAAGTGCCGCGAAGTAGAGTCACGTCTTGGATCACTGCCAGCCACAATTTGGAACGCAAAACCCGCATTTATTTGGCAAAACAACTGAGAGCTTAGTTATATTTTCCGTCTTGTGCACGTTTTGAAAACGCAATTCAGACGCTGCATGTTTCTTAATTAGGACGCAAAATGATCTCTTTGATCTTTACCTGCCGCACACCACAGAGCGCTGGCCCCTTCGATCATGTAGCCGTCAAATTTGACGACTCCCTCCTGCTCAATGTCCACAGTTTTGAAGTTGCCGAGGATGATTTTGACCACCTTGTCGTGGCCATGGCGTGAGGCAATGATTAATGGAGTGCAGCTCTGACCATCTTCTTCCATGTACTGAAGGGAGAAGATAAAACATACATTATTTTGATTAATATTATTACCATTAAAATTGTTTTAGTTAAAAGGGCAGTTTGGTCTTGAAAAATGTGTTGCTTTTCTTTCTGTGAAAAGTTGTTGCAGAGAGAAATTCTAACACTTCTTTCTCTTTAATTGGTAAAAATTATTTCAAAAAATAAACATAAATGTCAAAACCTGGGAAATTAATAATTTTAAAATATTAATAATAATAATGTTAAATAAAATAATCTGATAAGATAAAAAGTTGAAATAAACAATTTAATGATAATTTTCATCAGTTTTAAGGGAAAAATATTCTGCAATAATAAATTTCTTGTGTGGTGCGCGGTAGAGCAGGTTTAACTATTTGGTGCACCGTTTTATCTGGTTTTATCTTACAATCAGCATTAATGTGCTTTCAATATCATGATGGATTCATAATTAATCGTTTTAACCTTATATCAAATTTTTTAAGCAGATGCACTCCAGCAAGACGAGTGCAACGAAGCAATCTGGAACAGCGAAAGCCATAACTTTCAACTTTGGAATTGAGCGTCCACGTCGGAAATGGACACACAACTCTTTGAGGGCTGAGTAAAAGCGATGAAAATAAATGCCGTCTCAGCCAAAGAGATATTCATCTGATGACTCCGCCTGATAAAAATAAAGCGCAGTGCATCCACCGCCACGCATGTGTATGTGGTACTCGGAGGTCACGACCCAGGAAACCCCTGCCTAATTGCACCGAGAATTGCCATTTTCGTGAGGATCAAAGGGTGCCTAGCGGACACTTAAGGGTTAAGTTGGAAAGGTTGACGTCTACAAACCTCGGCTAGAAGCTTTTCGGGGTTGCTTGTGTCGGCGAGAAGGGCAAACAGGGTTATGGCGAGGCCGTCGCGTGCTGCGTAGTAAACACGCTCTTTCAGCGACTCGGACACGCCGTCTTCCATTGTGTCCGCTCGAAGACAGCTCCCGGACGACTAGTGCATCACAGAGAGATCGCCACGGTTCTAATCTACCCTTAAAGACCGTCGCGGAGTGGATGATTAACAGGAAAGTTGCGTTGGTCTGCAGATCCCTTTTTTTTAGTTCAGCCTCAGCGGGCTCAGTATTCAGCTGCTTTTTATTTTGCTGCCGGTGCTGCCCTCTCTTGGCCCTACCTGCATCTGCAAGCTAGAGAATTACCGGTTTAGATTTTGAAGTGGAAAATTGTGGGAAAAAAACAAAATTTAAACGTTTTTAAGTGACTTTCTTCTAATAAAAAATTTAATTGACAAATTTACTGTAAAATTATCAATTATTTTACAGTTTAAAAACTAGTTGTTGTAAAAAAAGGACATCAATTTTTTTAAATAATTTTAAGATTTTGCTGAGAAATACCGATATTTCTAGGTTCATATTATTATTTTGTTATACAGTTTCTTCGTTATTCGTTAAAAAATATTGAATTAGATTTTCCGTGCAATGCAAACTGATTGCTTTTATAGTAGTACTTAAAGAACAAAAATATACAAATTCATCTGAAAAAGAAATCGTTTTTATAAAAACCGGTAGCCGTTAGCTTTTTACAAAAGAAATCGACTTATTTGATCAGCGATCAGCTGGCAATGTAAACAAAACAAAATCGCATGACATGACGAGTCACGTTTAACATCGCTAACATCTTCTACGATTTGCGAAATGTTCTAAGCCATGCTGTCGAGTCTCATCAAGAAGTCGAGGTCGATCATAGGCCTGGGAGAGAAAAATGCAGCTGTCGATGGCTTTGTTGAGGTTTGCTCTGCTGACAAGGCGGACGTTGCCACTGAGAGCTTCATGGATGCTGATGCCTTGAAGCTCAAACTTGAGGAGTTCAAGGAAATTGTCTACGGTAGTGAATACTTTTGCTTGGGAGAGTTAAAAAAAATAATTTAATTCCTTTCCAGAGAGTATAAGGACAATCAAAGATCCGGAGAAACCATCAACTTTGGAGGATCTCAATGTTGTTTATGAGGATGGTGTCCAAGTATGTTGAAATTATTGCTGTTCATAATAATTTTATGCGCTTTATTTTTTCTTCATGCAGTAAAATAAAATATTATACAATTTGAATGTACTTCAAATTAAAATAAAAAACTTTGTGCCAGGTTTTCAGCATGGAAAACAGTGACACAATTTTGGTCAAGGTTGAGTTCAACCCTACTGTTCCTCACTGCTCTCTTGCTACCCTAATTGGCCTCTGCATTAGAGCAAAGTTGCTCAAAAGTATAGTCGATCCTTTTAAACTTGATATTAAAATTAAGGAAGGTGCACACAACACAGAGCAAGAAAGTATGTAATAAACTTTTGTGATCTTGAATTTAACAATATTTATTTTTAAATTTTAGTAAATAGACAAATCAATGACAAAGAGCGAATAGCGGCTGCCATGGAAAATCCAAACCTGAGAACGATGGTGGAACAATGTGTTGAAGAACCAGATTAGTTATATTAATATTTTTTAAATAAAAATTTATTAACGTTTGGTTTTTTTTTAAATTGACCATTAAAGTGATAGTTTATATTTGTGAATAGAATTTTATCTTGTGAAGTTCATTGACCTGAAAATTTAATAAAAATGTCTGACAGCTGATGTTATTATTATTATTATAAAAATTAAATTTTAATTTCACAATTTTATTTGCTGTGTTGCTTCATTCACCGGCAAAATATGTCAATTGTTACTGATAAATTAAATTGCCTGCATAGAAAATTAGTTTGGAGGCAAAAAAATTAAATATTTTTTGCTTTCAATTTTTAATTATTCTGATGTCAGAAAAGTTGTTAACTATCTTGAATTTTGATGATCGGCAGCTGTTGGTTAAAAAAGAGCACACGGATAAATTCAAATTTTGCTGTGAAATAAATATTCACACTTGTAGTCTTCAAATCAGCGCGGCGGCCAGGAAAAAACGTTTTGTAATGAAATATGATTCGTGGCGCTCTTTCAACCTCTGTAAACTTGTCTCCATGCATGAATGATCGTTAAAAGAAGAGAAAAATAAAAAGCGCGCGGAATAAATACACATTAGGCAGCAGCCCATTAAAAAGTCCACGCCATTAACTTACTATACGGCGGCCGGAGTGCGAAGGAATAAATTTTAATAAGGTTGTTCTCTCTTGGCACTGCTGGAAAAATTTCCACCGAGCAAATTAAAAAAAAACCGCTCGCTCGTATTTATAGAAATTTATAGAGTGAAAACGCGCACCAAGTCAAAAGACGTACGCACAAATTACAAATAAAAAATAATTATATAAAATTTCAAATGTATTACGTTTGTCGGTTTGAAGCAGGGAGGGGGTGCCGCGTGCGCGAGCAAAATATCTGTCCGTGCGCCCGCCGCGCTCCATCGCCTCTTCATTCTCTCGGCGACCCTCGCGGAAGCTGCGTCTCCTCACCTGCCTGTGCCGACCCATGAGGTCTCAATTCTCACCGCAGGTTTGTCATTTATGCTTCTTTTTTTGTTATTGACTCTCGCTGCACACCTTGACTTTTGACTCTCACAAATGTGCTCTTTGTCCTCCTGCCTGCTCTCCAAGTAATATTCAACAGTAATTCAGTTTTACCACAAAGAAATAATTACAGATTCGTTACGGGGGTCTGTTCAGATAAATAAATTGTTAGAAGCTGGTGAGACGAACTGTTGAAGAAATCTGATGATTTTATCTGATCTGACTACGTATTGCTGAGCTCGTAAAAAAATTTGATTTGAAAGTTTTATCTTGAGCGTTAGTTTTAGAGATAATTGACCTATAATTTGAGGCGCCTATTATGATAATATCTTCAATTTATAATTAAAACTTATGTGAACTGAATTGAATTGAACTGATGTCCTGGAATTAATTAATTTGGACCTTTACTTGAATCTGAAATCATTTTCGGTACCTGTATACACAGTGGAATTCAGAATGCATCTTGATCCTTCTTCAAAACCAATCAGTATGAAGTATTATATTATTTCCCGAATTTAAAAATTCGTGTTTAATTCAATTGCTATAAATCGATTTTCGTTCGAAGTAAAATTAACAAATTGAAATTTCAAATAGAAATTAGATTTTTTATAATATCCTTCAAATAAATATTTTCTTGGATAATTTGGAAATTTTGATATTTTACTTGCAAAATTCGGCTCCTTTTTGCAGATATCTTCATTTTTTCCTGTCCATCAAGGTTTCCATTTTTTATACAAATATCTGAAAAAGACACTTTGTAAATAAAATTAATGACTTGTTGTAAAGGTATGTTGGAGATGTTTTATAAATGTCTAATGCAATAAACTTATAATTATCTAATTTAATCGTGACTTTTGTTGATTTTTGAATTACGATTGCGGACATGTTGAATTTTAAGCCAAAAGGAAGCCAATTAGTTTGCAAGAAGAAAAAAATACATTTTTTAATCCATTTGGCCTCCTTAAATGATTTTTTAAATTTTCTGGGAAAAACCTAAAAGAATTCAATTCATGTAAATAATTTTTAATGGCCAATTATGAAATAAAATTATTAATCCAATCAAGAAAGAACTGTGAAAACAAAGGACGTTTTTTTAATTATTTTGAACAAATTTTGGCATTAAAATTAATGCTAATTTATTTATTCTCCATCCAAATAAAACAAATACACAACATCTTACATCAAGTCAATACACAAAATTTAATATAAAACAATGGAAATACATGTATATCCAATAATAATAGTAAGAATATTGATCGAGTCAATATCCAATCAAAATTCTAGAGTTATAGACCGGTCAATTTACAATATGATTACAAGCTGCTCTATTAAACAAATATAAGCGCCCAATTCCTCAGCCTGTCCTCAACCTCAACACACACGTTATTCAAATGAGATGCTGAGACCTCTGGGACACTTTACATTTAATACAAAACAGAGTGCTCTCTCAGCAGCTCGGAGGGCTTTACAGTCAATAATTATTGATGAATGGTCTCTCGGCGGCCGAGTGAACATTAAGCTGAAATATTTCGCCAATACCGAAATAGCAAATTACAGCGAAGAGCCGCTTCTGCTGTTTGGCGGTTTGAGAACCCACGCATTGGCCGGAGAGGCATAATTTTCGACCGAACGCACCAAAAAGAGAGGGAGTTTGCGAATAGTTAAAAATCAGCCGGAGCAATTTTACGAGCGACTTTTAGTTTATAGTGTGCCATTTCTTGCGGAATTAAAACGGACAAACAACCGCTCCGATTCTCATTAAAATAAATTTTTATTTGAAAAAAAAGAGTGTATCTTTAAGATATATTTTTAACGTTTTTTAAATGGTTTGGAAAGAGTTGTACGCGTGATTTGATGTCTATACCGTGCTCACAATTAGTCTCACGTAGCAAGACGAGAAACTCGCGTGTTGATGAAAATATAGCAAGTTGCGGGTTTTTTCTTGCTCTATTTTTAAATGTTCCATTCCGCGGGGTACGAGAGCGTTTTATCGGGAAGATTAAAGAAAAAGGATTTCTTGTGTAATTCGAGCGGACACGTGGATGAGCAGCGGCTAGATTTTTGGGCCAAACAAATTTATTTATGGCCTGTGTGCGAAATCGATTCTGAATGCATGCAAATGAAAAACAAACAAAGGCTCTCTGAGGATGGTGCGCACACGGGAGCCGATGGTCAAAACGACCCTTTTTAATTCAAAAGTGCGAAAGCCAAACGTGCTGCTTTCGTTTCCATTAATTTCATCAGGCTCTCTGTGCTGCTGGAGCATAGCTGTCGTTGATTTTAATCTGGTGTAAATTGATGAATTCGCAACCAAACACAAGCGAGATACAACAGGCCAAAACCAGCAAGCTGGTAATTTCGGATGAGCTTGTTTTTGGGGTGAAAGCAATGAAATTTTATTGTATATTTCAATCATGCGTGATTAACATGATGCTTTTAATCACACCACAATATAAACAAAAAATCATATTTAATTTCTCTGAATGTTTGAAATTGCATTATTCCTTTGAAGTGCCGCCACAATTTACAAATTACAAAATGTGCAGAAACGGCAACACCTCTGACAAACAAGTTGCTAAAACGCGGGGCCTCAAGAGAGGTCCGCGCCGAGATGGGCCGCAAGCTAACTATTCGAAATTTCTGGTATTATTTTTTTTTTTCAATTTGTGCAAATAAAAATATGGTTTTTCTTTAATATCAGCAACACGTTTTGAGGTCTTTTGCGTTTTTTTACTATTGAATAAATAAATATTGTTTTGCTCAGAGATTTCCAAGCTATATCGTCTTCCTCAAAAGAATCTATAAATAAAATACAGAGTGCCAATTATTCGTAAATAACAAACAAGGCGTTGCGTGTGAAATTCAACACGCCGTGTCAAATTTGAACAGCAGGGCCAAGTTTGCACGTACTTGAGGGAGAAAGGCGCGATTAATTCACAACAACTTTGTCCGCATATTTTTCATAAGCCCTAATGTACACTCCATTTACTCCATTATTTTTTATCGATTTTGGTTTCATGTTTCAGAGAGCGCAAGTAATAATAAAGTCCTCTATTTTTTTTTTTTTAAATATTTGAATTTATTGACAATTTTAAATAAGGTAAAACTTACAATAATTATGAGGATGGAGATAAATTATTTTGTTATTTTTTTTTTAGGGAATTTGATGTAACAATTTGGACAAATAAACTACAATAATTATAATAATAAAGTTATTAGTATGAATTTGAAGCTATTGGAAATATCAAATTAGTAGAGTAGGCCATTTAAAGTTATTTTAGGAGTGATTTGAAAACGAATAAACTGATTGTTGACTAACAAACGATTGTTTGTCTAAAACGACAGAAAACGGACTTAATGAAACAAAAGCTTCATAATTCACATCAATTCAATTCTGATTTTATTGACCTATGACGTGGTTCAAGGTCTGGTCATGCAGACATTACCATAATTATGCCACTCATTTGCAATGCAGTAGATGTTAAACATGCGTTTTTATTATAAATTTTTATTTCGTTATATAAATGTTTTAAAACATGAAAATTTATTTTTTATTAATTTTTTTTCATTAAACTTTACTACATTCTAGATCAAATTCTTTGATTATATTGATTTGATATAAGATGTTGTGTTATTTAAATAAGATATAAATAAATAAAATATTGACAAAACTTAATTTTGGAAACGAGTCTCCTCGAGTGTCAAATTCTTCAAACAAAAACGCTAAATTTTCACCCACTATTTTAATTTTTATTTATTAAAGTCTCGATATCTTCAAAAAGACGCCTTAGAACCAAAATATTTTTATCATTTACCTAGAACTCTACAATCCAATGATATATTCCAATAATTTTATACATTTTCCCCCTTGTTATTTCCAGCAGCTAGCAGAGTGCAATGGACATCCAGCAGACTTATGTGTTCCTCTCAGCTCTTCTCCTCGCGTATTGCTCGGCGGCGTCTTCTTTCGGTAAGTGATCTGATCCAAAGTCTCTCAGTTGAACCGCACGGCGTGTGTGTATCATTATTATATTTGCGCGACGGCAGCCTCCTCTCGCGATTTATTTGCAGCATCCAGCCGCGAGAACACGCAGAGTTCGTTTCCGAAAGATCGGGCATATATTTAGGCGGCGAGATAAAATCTGTAAGCAGGACTAATTTATAGCGAGATGCCTCGTTAATCTTTTGAATATGATCATCAGAGAGGATAGCAACCGACGAACTCCATCCGCCGCCTAACGCGCGATTCTGTTGCGCGTGTAATTACAGCACCCGGCAGCGCTCCATTAGAGAAAAATTATTTTATTATGCTGCCATGGCTAAAGGATATTAGATAATGTTTTTGCCGGAGCCGCGTCAATTTCTGCCGCATTTGCACAACTTTATACTCTTTGGATGTTTTTTTCTTCAAGGGTTCTGTTCACGTGCAGCTCTTTAGATACGTTCTTTTACCAAGTGGGTTAAATCTGTGCTTTTCGGAGACAGAAGCGCACAGGGATCTTGTGATCAAGTAGCGAATCACTTCGGCTGCGAGACCGAGGCAGACGCTGATCCTGGATTTCCGCTTTTTTATTCGCAGCTAGTGAAATTCAAAATAGAGCCGTCGAGACGTTTCCCTTTGGACATTTGTATAATATATTATAGCTTTTTACATAGTATAGGATATGTGTTTTTGCGCAGGTTGGTTTATAGACCATCTGGAGTCTTCAATCGTTGGAAAATTAAATCAAGTGACCTGTACTAATTTGGATCGACGTTGCTAAAAAAAATTAATGTTTTTAATTAAGAATTTTTTTATCACTTGTAGAATTTATTCCAAACTTAATTTTGAAACGCAAAAATTAAAAAAAAAAATGGATGGGAGGAAATAAAATTATTATTTCAACGGAGATTCGAAATTCAAATTCACATGTCTAATTCAATTCAATAGATTTTTTAATCCATTTTAGATCAAATATTTGGAATAAGTCTTATTAAAAGTTAATTTAACATTCTATATTCATTCAAGTTTACAAAGCAGATATTCATGGATATCATAAAATAATTTGTCAAAGAGCAACTTCTTCGCTTCACTAAAAAATATATTAGTATTGTTTATTCGCTTCAGTCTCTCCGGAAGCTTGTTAAGATTTTTGAAATCATAATTTCTAGACTTTTTGTGTTGTTTAGCCGTACAGGTTTCTTTCTATTTAAAATTTGAAAATCTAGTATTTTGAATTTTTGAGGTTAATTCGGGCAAGTTGGGAATCAAAATCGATTCAGATTAATTTATGCTATTTATTATTTTCAGTTTTCTGGATCTATATATATGTTACAATTTACATATTATTCGACCGTCAAAATTTTAAAATTCTTGTGAACATTTTTAAACTTATATTTAGCAAGAAAATATAAATAATTTAATATCATTATGTACCTTCTAAATTTTTATCTTTTTGCTCTTGTATGCAACAGCTTTTGCATATTATTATCTGCCGTTGAATTATAAATCCTGGTATTTTAAGCACCTAACCGCAGAAAGTATAATCCGTAAATGCAACACAAATAAGTCGTTTATTAGCAAGTTTTATTGCCAAGCACTTTTCATTAAATCTCATCTTTATCTGCAAGTTAAATTACACAATTTTGAGTGGCCTGTTGGTTTATGGATGTGTCATCCCATATATAAACTACCGACGGCCCTGCTTTTATTATATAAATGTGTACTAACACCAAGACGGCTAAAGGATCGTCACAATAAACAGCAAGTAATGATGGGAAGCGTTTTCGACCGAGTGCTCAATTTATACTAATAAATCTCCCGGCCACTTATGGAGTAATCTGATTTGAAATTCAAACCGACGTGTTTAATTGAGTATTTATAAAATAAAAAAAAAAGAGAGGGACGCTCCTAAATTAAGTGCATGAGCGTTCTCTGAATAAGCAATTAACCAAAAAACGTGCTGGTATTTTAACTGCCATCTGTGCAAATAAAACTGCCTCATTTACAAGCCAGAAATAATTCATTTGGTACTTATAAAGAATGCCTCTCACTGGGCGATAAATATGCACCAAGCGAATTCAGCAACCTCGGCCAGGAGCTCATTTAGAAAAAAGGTGACACGTCAAAACGTGCGAGAGTGATTCACTCTCTATTGTCCCTTGAAAAAGAGAAAACAATATTTCATATGCAAATTCCATAAGTCCCATTCTTCTTTTTTCCGGAGCGATATTCTTGATATTCTTCCGTGTGTATTTTAATATGTTTAGGATGATTTATACCTGACACCGCAGCCAGAATGATAATTCATTTGCACCCAAACGTCACACAATAGGGAGGAATCTCCCGTGAAAAAAATAAAAACATACAAGAGCCGGAGGAAAAATGTATAAATAAAATATACGACTTTTCTACTGAAAAAAATCAAATTAAAAGCGGAAATTCCAATGAAAAAATGCTCTTTTAGGGGATAAAAGTTTTGTATAGTTGCCGCTCCTCCCCTGAGCCGCCCCATAATGTTATATTATTTTCGACCCCCCAGGAAGATGCGACAAAACTCTCGGCGGAATTATCTGGGGGCGCTCGCTTGCTCAGCGTAGAAAAAGTTAATCTTTATTGTGTATTATTTTTGGGAGAGATGCAAAGGACGGCCCGCCACACTCTCGCCTTGCGCAGCCACCAAACACAATGCCGGGATAATTCACACCTTTTGTTGCGGAAAAAGGTTCCTCTGACGGCGCCGACTGAGAGCCTCGAGAGACGAATTTTCGGTCCACTAGTCAAAGCAGAAGCAAACTCATTTTTTTTTTGTCATTTTTATTGTCGTTTGATCTCGATTGCGTGGTTTTTGTGAGCTGTCAACATGGTAATAGCTTTGGAAGAGATGCGTTGTTGCGATATAATTTTTTATGGAAGCGCTGCATCTGCAAATGAATGAGGGCTCATGCTTTCAATTTTCAATACTTGTTCTGCTTTTAACAAAGGTGAGCTTCTCGCCATCGCAAATGGTTCATTCTATGAATGGAAAGATGCGTTTCCATTTTGAAATTGTTTATTTAAAAGACAATAAAATTCTGCCATTTTTGCATTTTTCTATATTTAACAATTAAATTCAGCTCAACAAACAGCATAAATTTTTTTAGATCTATTGCCTATTTTTAAGTAAAAATTACATACTTATATGAAACTTACTTTAAGTTATAAAATTTCATTCACAAGAAAGCACACATCAGTAAAATAAATTTTGACACCTGAGCAAATGACCATTTTTACATAACGTGAATATAAAAATAAATACTCAACACCCTTGCGCGTTAATTAATCTCAAAATTTCTTTACTGCACCAAACAAATACAGCGGGTGAGTTAAATGAAATAAAAGAACGCAAACACAAAAGCTTGATCGACTGCTATCGGGCGGGGTCGCTTTTCCTTTGGTTAGAGACGCACATTAATACACGGCATTTTAAAACAAATAAACAGTGGATAAATCTCGCGCATGTTTGATGCACGACACTTCAATAAAACGCCAGCAGAACAAATAAAAAAACGAAGAACGCTCAGAGAAATCTCCAGAGAGTGTATATTAGGATAATATTTTCTCGATGGGTTGAAGCTCTAAAAGTCTCATCACCGGATGAAAAGGGCTTCGGCAGTTAGTGTTGAGCTCAGGATTTTATATTTGGGCTGCAGAGCAGAGGGTGTGCATCCATCACGAGCGCGCAGGCATCAACACGCTAACATAATTAAATTTATAGTGCCCTTGTGACTCGCGGGAGGAATTTTCTGGTGGTGCATCTGAAAGATATTAGCGTCTCTGATGGAGTAGCACAAAGGGCTGAAGCGACATCCATCCGCATGCACCACCAAGCAGCGTTGAGTATTAAATTATCAGCGTCTTCTTTTCACTCTTACCATCATTAATTATTAAACTATGAGCGTGGTAATGGGGAAGAACGTGTAGGATGAGCAAAAGGGTTTATAATTTTTTATTATAGAAAAACTGTGTTTTTGATGGATCTCATCACTAAATTTCATGTAACGAGGTTCATTGATCAAAATTTATAAAAATGGATGATTTTTATTTAATAGCTAAATTTTTTATCTGCAAAAATTGAGGATGACATCCGACAATCAATAAGCATAATTCGACAACATTAATATGTAATAATGACTTGAATAAATTTTAACTCATATGTATTGAATAATGATTAACTCATGCGGGGCACAGATCATGATGAAAATAAATTCACGGTGAATTTAACAATAAATTCCGTTGATTTTGCTCATTTCTTCAAGAAATTTTTGTTTGTATTGGTTTAAAATATTTGTTTATTTATTTATAAATAAATTGCTAAAGTTAAAAATCGCACTTCTTTTACCCAAAGCTTCACAGATATCTTTCAAAGCTTAAGATTTTACAATTTGATATAATCTTCACCTCAATTTGTCTCAAAACTCTCAAAGCTAAAGCCGATTACTAAAATTTGCTGAAAAACTATTATAGAACTGATAAGTTTTCCTCAATTCAAGATCTCGAATTTTCATTCCAGCTCGGGGCAATAAATTTTACAATCGCAGGAGAATAACTTATTTTCCTTCTGCAATATAGTCGGCATGAATATATCAAACGATTCGTCTCACTTTCGCACTTCATTTCGTGATCTTTTCGCGTCCAACACCTACTTCGTTTTTTTGAATTTATTTGTAGGAGGAATGGTCATAAAATTATATACCCGCGCTCTCTCGTGCTGTGTGTTTTATACTACAAAGAAAACGTCGGATTATTATTTTTTCACACTTGCAGACTCAATTATTAAGTAATAACCCGGCAAAGTGCGAGGTCAAGCATGTATAAAAGATGATAGTAATCAACTTGGCAGCAAGCTAACTACACTCTCTCGCTGAAATTGGCCGTGCTAAGGCCGGGCTCTGTAATTTGGCGCAAAATGTGCGCAAATATTCCGAATGAGCCCCCCTTTTATAACAGTCGGCTGCAGTGCCAGTCGCATTTCTCTTCAATTTCGACACGCGGCGGGAACATTACAGGTGAGAAAAACAAATTGATGGGGGCACGCTCTGTTAGTCGGAAATATTTTTACAACACGTTCTGAAAATATATTCGAGCCCGGACGAACGGGTTGTTTTCATCAGTTGTGTTGAGAGACAACCCCTTTGGCTACATAAATTAGCTTTTTATTATTATGTTCCGCGATAGGCATCTCTGAATATCGTTGGGCTGTTTTGACCACCAATTAGACTCACACTATTTTGTCTTTAATCGCTCTCATTATAAAACAGCTTGGACCGGCTCTCCCCTTGCTACATAATTTTTTATAACAATTCATTGCTCGCTGGGTCGCGGCGAGATGATGGATTCCCGCATCGGATACGCCTCTATAATGGTTGTCAAGTTTCTCTCGCTCCTTGTTAAATGGATAATATCTCTCTTTTGCAGCTCAGCGTTCATTTTTTATATACTTTTCTTACCATCATCATTCTAATTGGCAAAAGGAACCGTCGCCGCGGCTGGCGATGGGTGATGATGAAAATGTGTCGCTGTTTGTTTTTATTAGAATTTCTAATGTGGGGATAATTTTTATATAACATTGTTGCTTGTCACAGCATTGCAGAAAATAATATCTCGGGTATTCAGGCGCTGCTCTGGAAAAGAGTTGCCAAAGAAACAGTCTCTCTCTCCCTAGAAGAAAACATTTAAAATAATTGATGAGGAAAACGAAAACGATATGCCTAACAGATGGCTCAATGGAGTATTTTGGCTTTTTTTTGTTTTTTCAAAACATGTTCAATTTTTTTGGAATATAAATAACATTATATAAGGGAAAGTAGCGATAAAATGAATTTCACTAAATGCTAAATGGAGGATAATTGAATGAAATGGATAAAATAAGAATTATTAATTTGCAACTAAAATATTGAAGTAGAATTTCAATTGTATAGTAATTTAATATTTGATAAATATTCTTAATTTATTACTTTTGCAAAGATTAATTTATAAAAAGAATTCTATGGAATCATTAATCAAACTATCTGATTTAAATAAATCTAATCTAATCTAATCTAATCTTGTAACGTGACTATATTTAGATTGAATTCAATAACGAAAACATCTTTTAAAATTTGTTTGAAGAAGTTGACACTCGAGGAGATGATCATGGAAATGAAGATTCGGGCTTTTCCTCGTGAGCCGTTTGTTTTTGAATAAAAAACAATTTTTTGCAACGAGGAAAAGCCCGAATCTTCATTTCCATCTTTTAAAATATTATGATTAAAATTGCATGGTTTATAAATATTAAAAAAGGATATGGCACGATAAGATATTGCCAAAAAAATTATAACTTACAATGACTTACACCACTTACACATTTATGCACCAATTTATGAGTCAGTAAAAAGATTTTAAAGAATTTTTGATATTCCTGCGTGTGGCCATTTTTCAAGTTTTAGCCTATACACAATCTTAATTTTTCTTTTTCTTTCATTAGACTGTCATAGACCAATTTTCTTCTTCCTCCGCAGCCATATATGTTATTCAGCTTGTTCCTCTCCCATGAATATTTAAAAACCAAGCTCACACTCGAATTTAATCGAACACACAATTCGAAAAGAGCATCAACCATGTGATCATGTGATTAATAGTGCCGAATGGAAAAAATGCCGATCCCAAACACACACTCGCAGACAGAGAGAAAAGCGGTATATGTAATAAAAATTACCCACAATGAACTCCTTTGAGATGCAATCTCCACTCCAATCCTTTCCCATTCAAGCCCGCTATATTTCACAGATGTCCCATTAATTATCGCTCCGGCTCTCTGTGCTCCTTGTCTCTCCGAGCTATCGAACGAGAGAAACCGAACCATCAACAGCAGCTTTGACAAATACATTCAAACGCGTGTGGAGGTTATGGCGAAAGGAAAGAGAAGAAATAGAGTTGCCTAAAAAAATATGTACATTTATATTTCTCATGTTTGCATTTGCAGCTGGTGGCCGTAGGAAATAAAATAGTGTCTCTCTCATTCAGCATAGGGAGAAAAAAAAATAATGTCCCATGTCAAAGGGCTGCGGCCGTGTTGTAAACACAAAAGTGAGATTGTCGGGCTCTCTGCAGTGAGGATTTAAGACTCACCGCGCGCTAGCTCCTCCAGCACCACAGAAAGAGATGAAACAAAAAAGAAAGCAATTCAGAGATACAACAACACTCCTCTGGTATCGAATGACAAACTCCTCCTTCTGCGCTGGCTCTGGTGCAGGAAAAAACGCGAAAGTAATTCAATATGTATAATGAGCGGCTCAAAGAAAGGGCAGAAAGCACGCTGACAATTTAATAAATACACGCACTAATGGACCCCAGACAAATAAATCGCCTTTCCTTTATTACAATAAAGCTCCGCGAGTCAAGTGCTTGCCCTAAGTGCCCTCGGCTCTCTCAGTACGTGCCGAAAGTAATGTTTTTGACTTCTCTCGAATGAGATGAATAAAACAAGGCTCGTTTGAAATATGAAAGAGACTACCAGCATTGTATGTTTTCTTTTTCTGCGTTGTATTAAAAAAAAACGCCGATAGTAAATAAAATGAAAGAAAGATCTCTGTTTCTCATAAAATAATACACTATTGTCCACTGTATGTATTAAACTTGGCCAGAAAAGAGACGAGACCGGCCAGGGATTTTCAGCTGCGGTTTTAAGCTGCTCAGTAATAATTATGTCACACGGGATACGATTTCAGATTTATCCTTAAAATAATGGCGAATTTATATACCCGAGCAAGCGAACGGCCGACGACCACACATGCGAATATAAATACTGGGAATAAGATAAAGTTATGCAAATGCGGGACTATAATATCTGTATTATATTGCTTGTTGACCGCAAAGAAGGCAAAGGAGTATTTGAAATGTAAAGTTATGCTTTTATATTAGTAAAGGGTAAATTTGTGTTCAACTTTTTTTAAATGACAAGCATGCTTGATTGGATAAAAATGAAATAACTTTTAATGTTTTAATGAAATTCAAATTAAACATTTTTTATAATTATTGTCTCGTTCATATAAAAATTTTATAATTCAGAGACGAATTTATAATTAAAAAAAAAAAAAACTGCGCACTTTCAGGAATTGAATTTGTAAAACGTCAAACCACAACTGATTGGCTATTGTCAATATTTCTGAAGTAAAATAAAGTATTAAAGGAAGTTTTCTTTTGTGAAGTGAATTTAAATTTCTTTTTCCTTTATTACAATCACAAGTAACAAATTAAGTAAAAACATTATGTAGCGTTAATGATTTATTTTGAAATATTTTTTTTACAATACAAGCCTCTACTAACTCACAGGCAGTGCCTGACTCCTTTTTGCGTTTTTTTTTTTGCTCTCTAACAATAAGAGAAAATAAATCTCCCCAAATTATCTCTTCCCTTAATCAACGAAGCACATAATTTACCACTTGCCGGCGTTTGGTGTCTCTCTTTCTCTGTATAAGAGGAGGGACAACCACATTCACCAAAGCCAAAATAAACAGATTGCATTCATTGTGAAAATTTCTAGCGACTCACTCGGCTGCGTGTGAGCATTCGTAGAGAGAGAGGAAGCCGTTTGTCATCGCAAAGTCTAATAAATAAGAACCTGAAATGCGTACAAAGTCCCCCCTAACAAATAGATATGTTTTTCTCGGTCCCGGTGTGTGTTTCTTTTTTTATCAAGGCGTTCTCTGCTCTCTCCCAATACTTCTCTTCGCCCTTGAGTAAGTAAGTGGTGATGGGAATGAAAAAAATATTTATCTAATGATGATGAATGCCATCACCTGACGACAACCACCCTAATTTATATATCTCTCCGCTAGTTGCTTTTTTTGGATCGTTGCTTGGCGTCATTACAGGCCGCGTACGTCTATTTTGGTTATACACGGACTGCACCGTAAATCATTTGGTTTTTGCGCGCCCAAGACTTATACTTGAAGAAAACAGCACCAAAGTTCGCGAACTGTCGTAAAGATACTGTGGGATTGCAAAAAATTGCGCTGTTATTGCAGTTTTGAGTGTGGAGTTTTTTTTTATACTCTTTTAAAGGAAGACTATTAATTAGAGTCTGGGGACGTTCCGCTTATATATTTTTAATTGAGAAATCTCTGTTGGAAGTGTAGTTATTTGATGCTTGTGCGTTCAAGAATTCTGTCATTTTTTGTCTTCTGTAATTTTGGAAAATATTAGAAAAAATTAATTAATGATGTTACATCAATGCCAAAAAAACTTCTCCACTTTTTACTTCGCAAAAAAATTTGTAAATTTAAATATTTAAAAATTATAATTCTAATAGTTGACACTCAAGGAGATGATCATGGAAATGAAGAAGTCGGGCTTGTCCACGTAAAAATTGTTTTTATTAAAAGAAAAAAAAAACGGCTGTACCAGTATCGGTCACAGTCTGCTACATTATTTCATGAGCAAGAAAAATACAAAACATCAGCAAATTGAAAATTTGCTGATTTTTCGTGTATTTTTCTTGCTCATGAAATAAGGTCGCAGACTGTGACCAAGACTGGTAGAGCCGTTTTGTTTTTAATAAAAAAAATTTACGAGGACAAGCCCGACTTCCTCATTTTGATAATTCTAATTTTTATTTTTATTTTATTTTTTTTTATTGATATCAAACATCGAAGAATAAGCTCATTATGGGCAAAGGCCGATAAGGCTCTTTTTCTTGGCCTGACCCAAAAATTCGTCATTAAATGATTAACAAAAGAAGAATTATTATCATAAGTAGTGCTTATTTGTCCAAATTGTTTGAACATCATTTTTATTTATTTTTTTGTATATAAAAATGCAAAACGATTTGTTTTTCATCTGTTTGGAATAAATAACGACCTCACGCGGTGCAAAGATGAATAACCATCGCCGCTTCAAAAGACACTGAACAAACCCTGCCGACGGACTGACGGACGTGACCCTGCGGCCTTCTCAAAAAGTGATAAATGAAGACGTTTTTCCACGAATTGAATTTGAGGTTGCTGGCGCGGGCTTCCGTCGGCGGCCCTAATAAGAACAACAAGTGTCATTCATTTCGTTGTGATCACAGCAGACAGACACCACGCAGGCGGCGAGCGACTTTTCGCACGCATCCTGGACATTTTTTGCTTTGCGGTTCTAAACCGACTCCCCAAGTCGTGTCAAAAACAAAGTCGGCGGCGCATTCCTCTGACAGTCCGTGCCTGCCCGTGGTTACTTTTAATTACACACCGCGTGCTGCAATACATGTCGTGTGTGTAATTTATGCTCAGCGACTCTTTTTTTAAAAACGGCTCTTCTTGCCTCGTTGGCAAAGGGGTTGTTGGTTACATTCAAATTAGTGTGTCTGTGCGAGCCTGAACAAATGTTTGTTTCCAACTCTGGCGGCGGCGGCGATTGTTGCTCTCGGGGATTGTTTCCGCTGCTCACAATGAGGTGAACACAAACTGTCTGTTTTCTCATTTCAAACTCGCATTATTCGTATGCACCCCTTCCTTTCTCACTCTTCCTATTTGAAATTCAATTGAGTTGTAAATATATGTTCATAACAAAGGGCTTATCTTTTTATACTTTACACCATCGACGATAAACGATGTGAATTCGGCGGTAATGCTGCGCTGGCACGTTCGCCTATTGAGAAGAAATTTTTTTGCTCGAACAAAGCGCTCTTTGTTTTTTTTTTTTTTAATTTTAATGGAGCTGCTGGCGAACTGCTGTAAATATTGAGTTTGTGTCCCGAAGGCTAATATTCGGCGGCTGCAGACGCACCACAGTGGCCACACATGGCCCTTCTGATCCTCTTTGCAGATGATTCTACGGCGATTGTTAAGGTAGGCTCGTTTTCTGAAGTAAACACAAAAACAGTGGCAGTAAACGATAGTTTTACCAGCTTTGCTAACGACAATTTTCTTAGAATCAATTCCAAAAAAACCAAAATATTGCAGATTCACACAAGTCAAACGAAAAATATAGTCCAACCTGTTATCAATATTCAAGACCAAGTTATAGAAATCTCAAAGACCGGCAGACTCTTAGGAGTAGAAATAAATGATACCTTAAATTGGAGTGATCACTGCGATAGGGTTGTTAACAAACTTAGAGGTGTCTCCCATATATTTACTAGGTTAAAATATAAAGTGTCAGACGATATTCTTAAACTGATATACTTTGCTCATGTACAGAGTCATTTAATGTATAGTATTGTGATCTGGGGAGGTTCTTGTCATCTTATAAAAGTATTTCGAGCACAAAAAAGAGCCCTGAGAGCTATGGCTGGCGTCCGATATTGGCGATCAAATGAAGCGCTGGACACATGTAAACCATTATTCTCTAAGTATAATATTATGACTGTGCCTTCTCTGTACATTCTCGAGTGTATTAAATTTCTAGTGCAAAACCGCAGGCTATTTCAGAAATATAGTGATAACGAAGATATGAGGAGGTTAACTCGATATAATCAAGCAAACATTTGTGACAATGATCTGATTGTGAAGGAAATTAAGCTAAAAAAATCTGTTGAAAATCCCGAGTTTATGATACCAAGAATATTTAATGCCTTACCTGTAACATTGAAAATCCTCGAAAGTGACGAGGTCCTTGTAAAGAAGGTTAAATCTTTTGTACAAGAACATCAATTTTATGACCTGAACGAGTTTTATCGTTTGAATAATGTACTGTACTCTGACTTATTTTAAAAAGTGTTTGTTACTTGTAGCAATGCTTAACAAAATAAAACATATTGAATACTTGAATACTTGAATACTCATCCCAGGGAGACCTTTTTGCAGAATCTTATCAAAGTTACTCAAAGGAGTGCCGCGCTTTAAGCCTAACCTACAAAGAACACTACATAAAAGCTTCATATACATTTGACTCGAGTAGAATAAACAACAATAATAATAAAAACAAATCTTTTAATTTTTCCAGAAGAGCCATTTTTCAGTTTTTTTACGAACTCAGATATATTTATTAGGAATAGGAAACGATGCGAAATTGAAATTAAAAGACGATATTTTCCGCTAGATAATAAAATATACAAAGTGCTTAGATTTTCCACGCAAAATAATTGCAAGCGTACCATTTTCATTAATTCTTTCACTGCATTTCGAAAAAAGGTATTTTGCTTTTGGTATTGTCTCTGGGGAGCGTCTTCTCTCATTTCAGCTCATCTAATTTGAAAAAGCTTTTTGCCAAGGGATGTATTAAAGGGAGGCGCAATAAGGTTGATGGGAAAAGTTTAAGCGAAAAGTTATAACATGTTTATATATTTAACCTGTTCCTTAACGAAGTTGCTTTTCAATCACTGATTGAGAACCAGTCTGTTAACAATGCACACATACGTGTTTCAACAAAACACTCATTATGCAGAGAGAGCAAAGGGCACATCATGCCGCTGCCATAAATCGATTGAATGTGCGCCTCCGTGATTTTCTTCCTAATATTTGTTCTGTCCGCCGGTTGCTTTCAACACATAATACAGCAGACTCAATTTAATATGTTTTGGGTATATTGAAGTGAAAAAAATAGGAAAGAGAGGGCTCCAAAAATAAATGGTCTGGACGCGGCTCGAGGAAAATAACGATTTCATTAAATTGATTCTTTTATGTGTTTTTATAAAAACAGCTCTTTCGTCTGGGAGTGAGACGAGCAAAGCAAAAGACTGCAGTGTCTACCGAGCTGTCGTTTTATTTCGTGGCCCATAAAAAATTTTGTTCGAAAGGAATTTTTTGTATTACTGCAATTAGTTGGCAAGAGGAGATTTTTTCTCAGTATAATTGTAAATCCGTTGCATAAAAACTTTCCTGTTCTTAATTTGGTGTTGGAGGAAGAAAAAAACAAAAATATGGCGCTGTCAACTTTTCAAGGAGCGAAAATTACTCCACATAAACTTTTCACGCTTACTGCAAAATGAAGTTATTTGCAACATGTTTTTTTTCCGTCCACCACTTCACCAGTTGATTGGAGGAAATGGTCGGGCAGATTTACCACAGAGTGCTCATTTAACTTTTGGACAAGGAAAAATAATGGGGAAGATTCAATAGACTTAGCTCTCCCGGGATAAAAGATATCCCGGGATAAATCCAAAGGGATAAAATTAAGACCACTGTCTCGGGTTAAATATTTTTTGTCCCACCTTCAATTTTTCTCCCCAAGTCTGCCCAAGTCATTGGGGGAATCTTTTCTTAGCCCCCTCTACGGGATAAATATTTAACCCGCGCTAAAATCAAATCAGCTGGTAATTAAAAGGTCGTCAACATGCTCGCAAACTTTTTGGCCAATTGCAATGAACAAAAAACTTTTTCAAATCAGAATTTTGTGAGGATCATGGAAATGAGGGCAAAATTTAAATCCAAAGCTAACACAAAAATCTGTATCTAACTTAATTTAAAATTGCTAATTTATTTTGCTGAGAAATTTCTAAAGACCTCTTCTTGGAGTCGTTTTGTAGTCGTTTTGTAGTGAATTTGTAGTCATCTTGGAGTCGTTTGTAGTCGTTTTGTAGTGAATTTGTAGTCAACTTTGGAGTCGTTTGTGGTCGTTTTGTAGTCGTTTTGTAGTGAATTTGTAGTCAACTTGGAGTCGTTTGTAGTCGTTTTGTAGTGAATTTGTAGTCAACTTGGAGTCAACTTGGAGTCGTTTGTAGTCGTTTTGTAGTCGTTTTGTAGTGAATTTGTAGTCATCTTGGAGTCGTTTGTAGTGAATTTGTAGTCAACTTGGAGTCGTTTGTAGTGAATTTGTAGTCAACTTGGAGTCGGTTGTAGTCGTTTTGTAGTGAATTTGTAGTTATCTTGGAGTCGTTTGTAGTCGTTTTGTAGTGAATTTGTAGTCAACTTGGAGTCGTTTGTGGTCATTTTGTAGTCGTTTTGTAGTGAATTTGTAGTCATCTTGGAGTCGTTTGTAGTCGTTTTGTAGTGAATTTGTAGTCAACTTGGAGTCGTTTGTAGTCGTTTGGTAGTGAATTTGTAGTCAACTTGGAGTCAAGTTGGAGTCGTTTGTAGTCGTTTTGTAGTGAATTTGTAGTCAACTTGGAGTCGTTTGTAGTCGTTTTGTAGTGAATTTTTAGTCAACTTGGAGTCGTTTGTAATCGTTTTGTAGTCGTTTTGTAGTGAATTTGTAGTCATCTTGGAATCGTTTGTAGTCGTTTTCCTCCTCATAGTATACAAAACAAGAAAGAGAAGTAGAAAACAACAAAAATATTACAATGCTTACAAAATTGAAAAAAGCTTTAACTGTTATAAAATTTATTGGAATGAACAAAAACGCCAAACGCCTAAAATAAAATTTCAAACACTTTGTGTCAAGCCCCCCCTACGAATTGAAACGGGCAATTTGTTATTCTAATTGTAAGCAGACAGGCAAGTCATTATTTTTATTTATTCTTCTCAGTCAATACAGAAATTCTAAATTGGAAATAAAGAGAGAAAGGGTTTACAACTAGCAGATGTAAACTGCAAGTCAAAGGGTTCTGCTGAGAAATTAACAAATTCATAAATAGCTATCAATATACATAGCTATTTATTGACTTGTTGTGTAAAGACAAATTGCAGATGTACCACATATATGTCTAATGTCTAATCCAATAAAAATTTATGTATAATCTAATCTAATCATTCATTGATGCAAACACCAAATTTAGATTAGATTAGATTAGATTAGATCAAAATTTATTGCATTAGACATATATAGTACATCTCCAATTTGCCTTTACAACAGGTCATTATAATAATAATAATTAGGTTTTATCAATCAACTAAATACAACATCAAGTGAATGAGGGAGCTCGCACGCCATTAGTTATTCGGCGGGGGTGGGCAAGCCTTTGACTAACCCTCCTCAAATACTGCAGGGGAAAACCACCCCCGAAAACCCTGCAGCTGAGTCTCAATCTTCCAAGTTTAATCATTCAAATTTACATCTCCAATATTCATTCATATCATAGAATTGACACTTCAGCATTACATATTTGACACTTTTAACAAAGTTGCCATAGTCAGCTATTTCTTTCAATACATTGGGTAATTTGTTATATACTCGTGCTATCATTATCTCAGGACTTTCATTCACACAATTTAGTGAGCTTGGCCTTACAAATAAATCTGTTTCAACATATGCAGTAGCACGCGTAGTTCGCACTACAACACCTGGAACATCACGATTCATTTTAAACTTTTCAGGAAATTTGCGCACAAACTTAACACACTCCAAAATATATAATGAATAGACTGTAAGAACTCCAAATTTCACAAATAGTGGTCTACATGAGTCAAGTGCCGAATTACTTCTCCAATATTGAACGCCAGCCATCGCTCTTATTACTCTTTTCTGCGCAAGAAAAACATCTTTCATATGTGTAGATCCACCCCAGATTACAATCGAGTATAGAATTCGGCTAGCCGCATATGCATGATAGGCTTGGACCAAAGTCGATTCTAGAACTTTTTCTCGTAACATGATAAATAAATACGTAACACTACGCAACTTAGTAACCACTTCGCTGCACTGTTTATTCCAATTCATTGTATCTGTTAACGTTACTCCTAGAAGGCGACTACTGTTCACCACAGACAATTCCTCATTCTCAATCAATATTTCAGGCTGGATTATATTCCTCGTTTGAGCGGTGTGCATTGTCATTACCATAGTCTTATTCGGATTCAATTTCAGGTGATTATCACTCGCATATTTCACCATGTCAGAGTTTGCTTGTATTGTCTTTTCATTCACCTCAGAGGCAGTTTTACCTTTCACTATCATTGTAGAGTCATCGGCAAATATAACTAATATTGCAATTATAACAATCAAGGGCAGGTCAATCGAATATGCGCTGTAAGTAAAGGGACCGAGAGATGTACCTTGCGGCACACCTCTGTTACTCTCACGCAACTTTGATTTAATTATTTCTTCTACACCCTTATCATTCAGAACTCTCAGTTTAACTAGCTGCTTTCGCTCTAGTAAAAACGATTTGACCCAGTCTAACGCTTTACCATTGACACCAAACATTTTTAGTTTGTTCAACAATCTATCAGGTACTAATGATCCAAACGCGTTTGTAAAATCATACAAAATAACATTAATCTTTTCTCTTTTGTCTAATGAGTCGTACACATTTATCACCATATCATAAAGCGCAGTGACCGTAGAACGCTTTTTCCTAAAGCCATGCTGCTGGTCAGGCAAAAAGTTATTCCCTTCATAATATTTCTCCAGCTGAATTAAAAACGCTTTTTCAAAAACTTTTGAGATACTCGACGTAAGGGCGATTGGTCTATAATTAGCTGCATCTGTATTACTACCTTTTTTAAACAGAGGCCTTATTTCTGATACCTTCATTAAGTCTGGAAATACTCCTTCACAGAAGGAACAATTAACAAGGTGTGTTAGTGGAGCTACAATATAAGCAGAAATTTTTTTCAACACTTCTGTGGAAATTCCATCCCAGCCAAACGATCTCTTAGTTGGCAACCCGCACAAAATTTCAAAAATCTGCTCTTCACTCAACATACAAAGTTGAAATTTCTCTACTGTGTATTCAACATTTTGGCCAAGCTCACTGTTTAGTTCCGGCACACATTCTATGAAATTATCATTTAATATTTCACTAATTTTATATGGGTCAGATATTAATTCCTCCCCGTCTCTCAGGCACTTTATAATATCACAAGAAGATGTTTGACCTTCTTTGATTTCCTTAACTATTCTCCACATCATACCAGATTTATTACTCGCTTTCAAAATCCTCTCATTGTTATGATTCCTAATTTCTTTGTTAATGCAAGTTCCAACCCGTCGTTTTAGGCTCTTAAATTCTATTCGAAGCTTGTCTTTTACTTTTACATTGGTTTCCCTTTTCATCCGCTCACCAAGTTCTCTTAATTGCGTTTTAAGCTCCCTAGTAGGTTGAGATAATTTGATTTTGCCAGTCTGGTTAGCTCTATTAATAACTTTTCTCATCGGGAAACAATTTTCAAAATATGAAGAAAGTCTTTCCATAAAGATACTACATTTAAGGTTAACACCACCCTCAATGAAGAGCACATCTTCCCATGTTTCATTACTAAGCAATTCATAAAATTTACTCCAATTTTCTTCTGAAAAATGCCTGCTGAATTTAAACGTATCCTGTTTTTGTATTAAATTTAAATCCCATAAACAAAACACTGCATCATGGTCCGAAAAGGGGCATTTCAGAACTTTGCTCTGACCTTCACAATCTAGTGTAGATAACATGACATCTAGCAAGGTAGCGGATTCGCCATCTATCCTTGTAACTTGATTATTCACTTGCTTCAAGTTATAGCCTCCTGTGAGTTCTCTCAACTTATTTGAATTTCCATCAATTTTCATTAAATCTACATTGAAATCTCCCATTAATAGCATATGGCCCCCAAGTGAAACGGTTTCTTCCAAAACATCTTCTAGTCTTTCAAAGAACTTACTAATTTCTAAGTTGCTCTGTGGATTGCTAGGTCTATACAAGAGAATTATTTTCAAAACTTCTCCTGCCATTCGAATCTCAACACCAGCAGCCTCAAATTTTAGTTCTATATTTGCAAAGGTTATCTTTTTAACAGACTCATATTGCAATTCACTAGCAACAAATAACACAACTCCACCACGCTCTTGGGTTGCTCGCGCAAAGGAAGCTAACTGTAAATACCCACTAATCCTCAGTGTTCCTATCTCATGTACATTTAACCAATGTTCTGTTATTGCAATAAATTGCGGCTTAACTTTAAGGCTTTGGACATAGTTTTCAACAAGTGTAAATTTTAACGCGGTTCTAATACCTCTAACGTTTAACAACATAACACTAAATTGCCTCTGAGGTGAAAGTCCTTCTTTTTTCTTCTTTTCATTCTTCTTCTGCTCTTTTTTCTCTAGCGCCACTTTTCCCTTCCTTGGCTGAGTTGGTTTTTTTGTCGCCTCCTAGTGACTCCAGCTGGTGACGACTTTGACGGGTTTGACTGCGGGTCCTTCTGCGCCATAAACTTATCCAGGCTGCGTCTCATCTCCCTCACCTCGTCAATCATTTGTTGTTGAACAGTCACTTGTTGTTGAATGGTCAGCACATCAGGAATCTCAGGCGAGAGCAGGTTTGAGCTTTCAGGTGTTAATTTTTCATCAAAACCTACCCCTGGGGAGGGAGCTTGCCGAGGGGGTTTATGGTCACTCCTGAGATCAGGTGGGGGCAGCTGGTATGGGCTACCCCCACCGGCAATGCATCCCTTATGGTGCTCATCCTTCCTGGTCTCTCCATCTGGATCATCCTTCTGGCTCACGATCATCTCGCTTTGCGCCTCAACAAGGGTTGACGTAACAAACTCGGCGGGGGCGTGCAAAATAAAGTTTGAGGAGTTTGCCTCACAGAGGACTTCAGAATTTACCTCTGGCAAGAGGTTTGTCTGAGGGGGCTCCTGAGAGTGCTCCGCATTGGGCGAGGGTGGTTGGGACTTGCCACCCCCACCAGACAAACTCTTTGACAAGCTAACTTGCTTGTCCTTCGTCCGTCCTTCTGCCACAATTCTCTCCTTCTCCTCAGTTCTCATAGAAATGTCATTAGCCTCCTGGGTCAGGTCAGTCAATTTCTTGATAAAGGCCTTCACACTTCCTCCTTTTTTGCTCTGAGAAATAAGGGCCTCATCAGCAGCATCCAACATGTCAGGTGAATTAATTGCAAAAATATCACCTTTTTTCGCTTCCGCTGGGATGGGTGCAAGGGTTAGAAACGAGGCTAGTGTCCCTGCCGCCGCACAGACCCTCTCAGTCGCCCTTGCAGAGCCATCCGGTGGGGCGACAGTATCATGGGCAGCTTTTATGGCACTGCCAAGCCCATTGATGCCACCTTGATATTCCTCGTCTAATTGGCCAAGTTTCTCGCGACGCCTCTCCAGATCTCTCATCAGTTTATTAGATCGTAATATTTTTGGTACACATAATAATATTATTTACTATGGTCTTCTTAATAATGCGTTATTAATTAAAAATAAAAAGTTGTACATATTATTTTCAAATTTTAGTAAACAAAAATTTGAACTTGAATTTAGATATTGAAGATTCAGATTCAGTTAATATTAACTGAATCTTTTCCGTATAGATCAACCAACATTATGTTATACAATCTTTGGAATAGGTCACTGTAAATCATATAAAATCAAATAAAATAAATCATAAAAATAAATGAAATAAACAATTTCAATTAAATGTATTATTGTCTGTTCACAGCAGAATAGATTTGAACACTTAAACTTATTGAATTTGTCTACCCCGCTTGAAATTTTAAATTGGATTAAGATCGTGCTTTGAAAATTGGAATTGTTATGTCAGCCAAGGAAATAATAAATATATTATTCCAAAAGTTGTTGCCGGCTCGTTTATCCCTTTTGGGCTGTTTCCTCGTGCATGCATGCGTCCAGCCAGCCATCCAAAATGTAATGAAATTCAACAAACGAGCCAAACAATTAATAGTCCGTAAAATTTCAGGGCCAGGCGCCAAAAATCAGCGTGGCGGCGGCACAACAACAAAAAACTTTATTGCTGCCTGGAAAACAAGCGAAGCCATTGCGTTTATGGCAGAAACGGTCGCTTTTTTTAATTTTTGCGTACAACTGTGTGTATTGTGTGCGAATCGGTGCGTGCGCGGATCATTAATCAGGCGAGGCGGTGCGTTATTGATGCACATGTGTCCTCATAAATATTAAAGCGAGACGGACGCTGGAGAAATATTTATATTATTATAAAAGAAGTGCCGAATAGAAAAGATTATGTAAGTTCTTTCTCTGCCATTCGTTAAACATTTAGTCAATACTTACACAAAACCTTCACACCATTAATTTTCATCCTTGTTTTGAACAAGTGAAAAGAGGTTTTACAAAATTTAATATTTATCAGACACGGGCAAAAAGGGATTTGTATGTTCCTGCTCAGACTTTGTTAATTTCTAAGCAGAAAAAAAAATTAATTGCGTGGTGCCTTATGTACCACCAATAAAGGGCACAGGCCGACAAGACTTTGTCTTGGCCTGACCCTAAAAAAAAAAAAAAAACCCCTTAGTCTTGTTTAGCTGCTTTGTATAACAAATTGCCTGTTTCGATTCGCTTAGAGCCTCGATACAAGATTTTTGAAAGTAGTTTGAGGCGATTTGTTCATTCACATAAATTTTATAGCAAAGAAGAGTTTTTTCAACTAATTGATACATTTTAATATTTTTGTTGTTTTTTAATCTCTATTTTCTACTTGTTTTGTACTATGTTGCAAATGGGGCGCGTCGCAATGAGTAATTACATCGTGGTGACGCCTCATACGTCAATATAGATCAATAATAATAATATGCATTATTATTTATGCTTTCAATACTTCAGTTGTTGAAAAATTATTTTTTTTTTTTTTTTTTGCTTCATAATTTAATTTTGGCAACATTGTGGATTAAAAACATTTGATGAATTTTTCGACTGTTTAATGGCCTTCGACAGAAAAAAGTCTGAAACCAGTTTGAGACTCTTATATAGATTTTTGGTTTTTTTTTTAAAAGAATTTCATTTTATTCTATTTTCGTTTGCAGAATTTTATTTCTTCAAACTTTTTGTGAAAAAAAATTTTAACATTTTTCTGTCATTTTTATTTTTCATTTCTTTTTTGGAAAGTCATCTTTCACAAATTTTTATGTCTTTCAGCGTAGAACCCATAATAGTATTTAAGCAATTGAAATATCGTGAAATATATTGCATTATAAACTCGAGTTGTATTAAATAGTAAGGAATATATTTTCAATTTATTCTAGATTTTTACGATTTAAAAAAAAAGTTGCTCAACAGTTTTTCCACTCAGGCACGTCCATTTTCTCCTCTGGGGTTACCCACTATGCATGTTTCAAAAAATCTGGCAGGGCCTTGAAAAAGATACCCTCTTCAGGGAGATAAAGAACAAACACTATGTCTCTACGCTTTTCCCTAAAAATAATAAAGAGGTGCCTGGCTTTGGGAATAAATTATTCATTACATTTGTTGTTGGTGTGCAAGTCGTGCTAGCTCTGGATTTTTATATTTTCACACAAGCGCGCGCTCTCAAGCGAGAAGAGAACAAAATAAATTTGTAAAGAAAAAGTGCTAGTCAACCTTTCGACGTGTGTGTTGCTCTTTTTACTCTTTTTATTTATTTGCTGGGCGCACACGCCCTTTAATATCAACACTCTCAGTCTGCTCGACCCTTTGCGAGCAAACAATTCCAAGAAAATTTTCCAACGCAATCTCTGTTTCTGTGTTTACGTGTTTAGCACTCGGAGGCGATGGGACGACCCTGATATATCAACCTGGACCACCCGTTGGACGCATTTATTCGGGCCGGACCGCCGACGAATGGAAGCTGCCTACAATTAAACAAAAATAAATAAACAGGGCGCTCCACTCAGGCTTTTCCCTCTCTTCTGTGTTTGCAATCTCGAGGGTCCACACTTAATTAAACCGCCGAGTTCGCGTGTGCTGAGAGAGAAATAAGCGTTTGTCGGTGCGCTGATTCGTTTGCCCTCTCGTCGAGAGTTTCTTCCTTTCTTCGGGGAATGGTTAATTATCGCGGATCGTTAGCCGAGACATAGATTATATAAATTTATGATGCATGCGTCTTGAGAATCTTAATTGGAGCAGTTACTGGAATATATCTGGCCTTTGTTTTGATAAAGAGTTAAAAGACTAAAGCCAAAAGGCAAACAAAACGTTCCACAATCGAGGAGTAATTGGGTTGAACGATTTTTTGAATTAATGAATAATGATTGAAAGGCTTAAAGAATCCTTTATTTTATTTTTTACTTTTGTTATACTTTTATATTTTCAGATATATTTTTTAAAATCTAAACAGCAGTTTTAAAAATGTTCTGCCCTGCGACAAATAAATAAATCTAGCACTTTGTGCCTATTTTTCTACCAACCAATTTCGCACAATTGATTGTTCGGACTTGTTGGAGAAAAATAAATGAATAGAAGTAAAATTTTATTAACAATTGAAACTGGGCTCCGATGCGGCCCTTGTGCAGCCATGACAACTGCTATCCAGTGTTATTGAGACCCCGGGTTTCATTTAATACCCACTTGTGCCAACGCATGCAGATTTCCATAAAAGTACAAACTCATTTCCATATCAGACCGATTTTCGTCTCTCTGTAGACGCCTGAAGACAAAATAAATAAACTCCTTTTGCCTGTTATAATGAACCCACAGGTAGTCGCGCGCAATTAAAAATAACTCCCTCATCCTTATCCGCTCGCCATCTCGCCATATTCGCCGGCGTAATTTGTTTGCGTAATTTCCAGAGAAGTCGCGCGGGGTAACTTGACATATATCTTTCTTATACCTGTTGCTGTAACATATGAAAATTTTTTGGTAATATTTTCGCCCTCTTTTATTCTCTAATGTCAGTCCTCGACATTTGTGCCTAAATGCCGCAGGGCAACTCGCAATTTTGATGAATCTCTTCCAACTTCCACTTCAACGGGCTTCAAAGGCAAATGAAAAAAGTTTGGCTATTAAATCGAACCGATCGCAATTCATGAAAATCCAATTAATAAATTACTTACAAGTCGGTTGGCACGATTGGATTCCAATTTATTTTTTGCTCAAGCGTCCAGCTGGTCGGAAAATCGGATTCGATTGCAATTGCACAACAATTCTTTGGAGAATCGTTAAGCGCTGCAAAACTTTAAAGAGTAGTGTTGCTGAAGTATAAAAAGAGAGTATTGCTGATGGCATTTTTTAAGGGTCAGGTCAAGACAGTCTTGTCGGCCTGTGCCCTTTTATGGTAATGCAGAAGACCCTATTTTATCTTTTAGGTAAAGTTCTTTTAATGCAATGAAATTTTAAAATATTAATTTTAAGCTTTTGAAACTAGAAAATGTTGTATTTTCTACATAAATAATAAATAAATATATGTGTGTAGTCGCGTCGAACAATAAAAAGTAACGTGGTGCTAAAGTAATTAAGGGCCTTCGATGAGTCATTCTCCTCTCCTAGCACGATTGAGCAATTTTCGGTTTAGAAAAAGCATCGAGTCTAAACTAGAAAATAACTACTTTTGCGTGCTGAGAAAACATCTCCAAATGAAATATACGACCGTCAGTCTCAGTCAGTTGGAGCAGTGGAATAAATAGAAAAAACGGGGGCGCAGCCAGTCTGTCGACGACTTGGATTAATCACTTAATAACCGCACTAAATTATCTTCAAATGCTGTAGCACTTATTACACTTACAAAATACAAGCAAGCTGGTTTCGGCCCTTTCAATTATCTAAAAGCAGCGTCCCGTGACAAAATAAAAATGGAGTACATTGGCTGTTGTGCTTAATTCTATTATGCCACCACGCAGGAACAAATTAGTTAACGAGGCGTAATATTTTGGCCACGCGAACAGGGCAATTTATCAATCGCGGGCCGTAGAGTGCGCACCATTAATCCTCAACATTCTACACCCAACTATGCATCTTCGTGAACAAAAAGTGTCACAAAAAATAACGAAAAGAGGAATGAAGTTTGGTGTATCAAGTCTATGCTTCACGGGCTAATCAAAACTTTGATTGGAGATCAATAATTAAGAAGTGATAAAATGGGCTTTGTCCTCAGTCCTATAACTAGTACACGTTTAAAGAGAGATTTTCGATCTGTTGCGAAATATTTTTTTTAAGTCCAAACATTACACAAAACACAGGTTGTTTAATTAACGACGTTCTAATTGCCTGCAACTTGATCAATGTCGCAGTTGGTTTCCCTCGTTCCTTGTTTTCCTAAGTGACGCGTCTCACTTCTTGTGATGAATCGTCCGATATTTAAATGGAATACGCAAACACAAACAGATTCCTGGGCTAAGTAGCGGCTGTGTCAACAGTCGTAAATTAATTTCGGCTCCTCTCTTGCGTGCATTTGAGAAAGAACGACGTTAGGGAAAGAGAGAGTGAGAGAGGCTACGCGGTAAGATGAAGAAGAACAGCGCAGTCGACACAAAACGTCTGAAGACAAATTAAGAGGAATTCCTTCAGCGCGGAGATATCTCAATTTTCTTAATGCGATCATTGAGAGTTAAGAGAATAGAAAATTTCAATAAATGCAAGGATATTGTTTCATGTAAATATTAAATTTTCTTATATAATTATTATCAATATTGTTTTTTATTTGTCCTCATTTCTACAATATATTTTATACAGCTACATAATATAAGTTACATGACTTATGAATTCTTCATATGGCAAATGAGACGGGGGTTTAAATTTTCACTCATTTTAATCGGGCAATTTTGAAGTAAACATTAAACATTTTTTTTAAATTAAAGTTTAAGGATTCATAGAATCTACCTAATGATCCCTAGCCAGAAATGATTTCTAAAAATGAATGTTAATGGCGGAAAATTGTACCGAATCAATCTGAAGTGAAATATTTTTTTGCCTCAAACCTGATTTTTAAAAGATTTATTGAGATTTTTACTCTCAAATAAATTGGGAAAATTCACATCAACGATCTATTCAACTCAATTTTTTAAACAAGAAATTTATAAGCCAGAATATTACAAAATTACAGATTTTCATTTTCAATGAAATTGGTTATAATCTTTATTTAACGATAAATCAAAGATTCTTTGTTGTGCCAACCATTATTTCCATCTCTTTATCCTGCCAATATGAATTTTTATTCACGAGCTAACTGAAAATAAAATATCACTGGCCATTCATCAAAGTTAATTGTTGTGCGCCTCTCTATTTTATTACGCATATTGACGACTCAACCGCATAGAGGCTTTTATCGTCGGATTGTATGTCGCTTTTACCGATTTGAGCAGTTTTTCATTAATTTTTTCCATAATAAAGAAAGAGACGACGAATCACTCGAACGAATATTTATGAGCATGATAATGCGTAGCAAATTTTCACCGTCATAGATATGCATGTACGTGAGAGAGGATAAACAAGTGAACGTGCGAGGACTTATTGGGTATGCATGTCTCGATGTCTTGTTCTTTTCGTATGCGGGCACTGTGCCAACCGTTTCCGTTAATGTAGAGAATTAATCCGCCGCGCACCAATAAAAAGACGCGGGGAATTTTTTTGTTATTATTCATCCGTCGAGTCCACTCTAATTCACAAATAATTGAAAAATTCACACACAGATTCACGGCCGAGATTTGCACATTTTGCTTCCGACAAAAATTTCTTCCACCCTATTAGTGAAGACGAGTGGGATGTTTCGTGCTTAATTTACACTAATAGCTTTGTCAGCGAGCGACCGATTGATAAACAGTTAAAACTAAACTGCTGACAAAATACTAAAAAAATCAATCCACCTCTTTTCTATTAGCTAAAAACGCCCATGAATAAATAAATAAATTTAATTAGATCGGAAAATTGAATCTTCGCTAATCCGCGTCACTCTCCAAAAATGGCATTAGATCTCTGATTCTGATCGCAAATTAGTGCCGACAGAAAGTGGAAATTCACGGTCGTAATTTATTCGCTGGCTGAAGGGAACACCGGCTTTGCAAGGAGAGAATTAATTCTCATATCCCGGCGGCCGAGTGAATATTTGAATACGATCAAGATACGGATCGACTTGTGTTCAGCGCTAAAAAAAGCCGATCCGAGCTGTGAGATTTTTCCACTCCGAATCTTTTTGTATTTATATTTATTCTCGTTAAGGTGAATGAAGACCTCTGTCTCTCTTCCTTGCGTCCAAAAACACAGAGAAAACTTAAGCGGTGACAATTTCACACCAGCTATTTTTTCCTTGCTCTTAAGTTTTTTTATATGTATGTATGTTGGAGGGACACACGCGCCGCTTTAAACAGGTCTTGCAATAAATTTGGGTAAATTGTGATGGTAATGAGAGGATTTAAGGGATTTAACACTGTCTTGCCTCTTTTTATTTGTAGGCAAAGTGAGGACCTCAAATTACTCAGCTTGGTAGCCGAATTAGCATAACTCTGGGCGCACCCGTTTTGCGTGGCGAAGGAATAATTTCATTTGAGACTTGGGACCCGACATAAAATACGCCTAGATTGAATTTTGCAAACGCAACTGGAATGCGAAAACGAAAATTCACCGCAAATTTGTTACTGTTTGAGATTGAGGAGAAGGAAATAATCCAGTGATAATTTCTTCTTGAAAAATGTATAATATGAATTATAATTATTTGTGTAGGTGCTTTGCGTAGATAGGTTGTTCATTTCGGTTGAGAAAAATGCGGAAAAGACGCTCGCGAATATTATCAGCACTCAATTAAAATGTTTATAAATATTCGGACGCTCAAGTTATCAATGGCCATAATATAATGATAATTGACGCATGAGAATATATTTGCATAAAATAGGATCACCACATACATAATGGTGTTCAACTTATTTTTTGAACTGTACGTCAGTTTTATTTTTATTATTATTCCTTCTTTTTATTGTATTATTGCAAGAACACAAAACTCACTCATTTGAAAATGGGTCAAAGGAAAGATTTGAATATTAGTTTATAAATTTGTTTAATATTCATTAAAGTTTCCAAATAAATTTATGCACGAACACAAAATGTTTCTGCAATCTTACAAGACAACAATACTGTGGCTTAGCACAAATCGGAACAGGCGTTGTTTATACAAATCGAGACATACAAAATAAATGATTTGCTATTGTTAGCACCGGAACAAATAAATAATTTCCACGTAAAAAAAAATATAAAAATATAAATATATAAAATATTTAAAAACTATCTTTATAAAGTGTTGATTCGCTGAGTTCGCGTAATTTGTAAATTGTAAAGCACTATTTAAATCGTGAGCAGGCAGTGGTTATTTGCTCTTGTGTCTTGTGGCATTCCACTGGTGTCCTGAGCTCGAGAGCCGCTGCGACCAAACACAGTCGTAGAAATGATGCTTCCTCTAGCAATCGTGTGTTTTGGGAATTCAACTCTCGCCCCGCACAGTTAGATTCATTAAATTTTCGCAGCAGCGGCTCTGCGTCGCGGCCGCTGCCAAAAATGAAGTGTTTGTGTGTTTGTCATTGCGTGGCTTCCACGGGCCATAACGCCGAGCCCGCTGAATGATGAACATATGCAAATGTCTCGCCGGCAACTTGTCACACTAAATTTCACGCCGTATTAGCTGAAATCACCATCAGCACCTCCACTGCGACTAATCTCGGAGAGAGCGAATCCCAAAACCGCTCACAGGGAGTGCAGATTTGAGTGAGGCGCCGCTTTTTATCTTGAGTATCAAAGCTCGCGCAGTGGGAATTCGCACTTTTGTGATCAGCGAGGAATGATATATTGTATACTTGCGTGAATCTCAATGCGAAGGAATGCGTAGAGCAGACTAACAAAAATAACAGTCTTGTGTTCTTTTAATTAATTCGTTTAAAATAATTTACCACTAATTAATTTAGTTTATTTGTCTACATTGATGCATTAATATGTATGTACAATATTTTATTTAACAAAGCAAAGGGAAATACTACTAGCAATTGTTTTGCTTTAACAGTTGAAATATTTTTATGAGTACTTAAAAATTGGTTTACTTTAAATTTCATTTGGGATTTTTTGCATTTTGTTTTGAACATTTTTTAAATCAATATTTTTTATTTATTGACTAACTTTTGAACGACTATGAATGGAAAAATAAAATAGACTTATAAATAAATGCATTAAATAAATTGCATTTTTTACACTGGCAGAATAATTTAAGCGATGCCCTTTTTACTTTAAATTGACTTGAAAATGAGTTAAATGTTGGAGCAAAAAGTAATTCTTTACAATTCTATCCAGCTGGGACTAGTACAGCGCCGTCCTCTCCCACCATGGGGCAGCCAATTTTCCACTCGA
This sequence comes from Neocloeon triangulifer, assembly GCF_031216515.1. Lineage (NCBI taxonomy): Eukaryota > Metazoa > Arthropoda > Insecta > Ephemeroptera > Baetidae > Neocloeon > Neocloeon triangulifer. The sequence continues at coordinate 489,713 of NW_026775555.1, read as the reverse complement.
ACACCACAACCGCCCCGTCACTCACATGCCAGAGAAATTCTCTTGCAACTTAAAATGCTAATTTCCAATTATTAGCGCTTTAAATTTATATTAACGAGCAGCCTATCACCTCCCTACGACGAAATCAGAGAAAAAAACTTGTCCTAAAGCCGCACTACTACTATAATTTATCAACTATAACCACAAAAGGAGCGAGCGACTCGCTGCTCTCTTTGGAATAAATTACAGTTTAATTTGCCCAGTGCGTCCCATTTTTCACACACGCCCGAGATGCTTATTTATTTGAGATGATCGCCTGATCAATCGAAGCCGATGTAATATTGATTAGGTAGTCATGCACAGAGGCTGTGTTGAATACATGTTGGTTATTGGTAATAATTTCTCGGCGGCTTATCGAAACATGTAATTTTCACTTTGAAATAGATTGGTTGATGAATATTTTTATGTAGAAGACAAAGCTCTGAAAATATCCGAAAGCTTCACACCAGCCTTCCCTTCAAGCCCCAAGGGCCTCTGCGCGTCTCGAAAATTTCTCGTCTTTGCTGCTTTATTTCTCTCGATTGTCGGCGCCGCGGCGCGTGGAGCGAAAACAGAGAGAAAATTTTAGACTCGAGGGTGCACACCAGTATGATAATTAGATTTAATGGTCGCCTAAATAAATCCCTAATGATCTCCTAATGTAGAGGAGGATTTTTATCGCAGCCATCGTTTGGCCGTGATCGTGATAGATGCGTTGAGTGATCTTTTCATAATTCATTAAAAAAAAAGTTATGGTCCATAAGCGTCGAGAGTGCCCCTAGTCAACTAATCTGAGCAATTTTCGGTTTCTGATTGAGGTTTTAAATATTCATCTCGTGTCCCCTGCGGGACATATACGTCCATTAACAGCTCCAAAATACTAGAATAATAACGAGCTTGATTGGTATTTGAAACTGGCAAACAGCAAAATTTTGTTTGCCGAACTCTCTTGTTTGCTGCTTAATAATGCATGATTTTATCGCTTTTGACAAGTTAACCTTATTGCAAATTCATATCGTGGGAATAGTTCAGTGTTCAGTAACATTTAATTAGTATCACTGCGGCGGATGGGATCTTTTTGATCTCAAAAGTTTCAACATAATTACTAATGTAATAATAATAATTAAGCAGTTGAACAATGACAAAGTACAAACTTATTGTTTTTCTATAAAAACAATCTCTGCAACAAGGAAAAGCCCAATATCTTCGTATGGGATCATTTCCTCAAGTGTCAACTTCTTCAAACAAATACAAACAATGCAGTACAATTATCATTTTCCTGTATTTGCTCCTGCTGTTTTGTGTCTCGATCTAGATAGTGGAAAGTGGAATCTGTAATTCAAGCGTTTCCTGACGAACAAGATGAACATTAATATTTTCTTATTTAAAGAGTTCCAATTTATATTTTTATTCTTTATAAAATTCTCAAATATTTTTGGCACCACAATTTTATAAGAAAAATTAATTCAGGACATTGATTGACCACTCGATGACAATTTTTCATTTCTCTGTTCCAGATGAACTACCTGATGGACCTTACAAGCTGACTGTAAGTACAAACACGCACACGGCTGCCATTTGATATTGAGTGGAAATTTGATATTAAATTGCAAAGAGAAATAAAAGCATTGGGCAAAAAATATGGTAGAGTAGGTGGATATTGAAAGACCAAATTTCTTCATCGCCAACATTCGGTTAACGACTTCTTCTAAATTTAATTATCTGAGATAATAAAACAACAAATAAAAGAAGCCACTGCTTTTTGACACGAAAAGGAGAAATTCCTCAGTTTTATTAAGAAACAAATATAAACTAACCTTTTGAGGAGGATACATTGTAGATTGAGATCTCTCTCCTAGTCCAGCCTAGTCTGATTGGCTAAGAATTTCTCCGTAAAATTGATGCAAATACAGTTGCTTATCACAATGGCTCCATCTCGAGTGACGCCACATCGGCTCCTTGTATTGGGGGAAAAAATGGGCCAGCATTCCTTATTTGCAGAAAACAAAAATCCAGCCATTTTTATGAAGCTCCTATTTCAGCCCAGGGCTAATTGTGAGACAGAGAAAAGGCTGTGTGCCAAATTTGTTACCGTAATGAGAAGTTTCGCTATTAATAATTCAGAAAAAGAGTGATGCCGGCCAATAGACCACCCTGATTTGTATACCAAACATGCAGTGCTGACCCAGACCGGCGCCAGTGATTTTAATAACTTGCGGTCGGCCCCGTCCGCAAATCATTATCTTTTTTTCTCTTTTATGTCCGAGACCAGCAATAACAAAAGCCCCCTGCAAGTACGCATGCACGGTAAAATCGCGATAAATCATTTTTGCCTTACTAAACGCTGACGTGAGTATTTTTCGCAAAGAATTATCAACTCGTAAGTGTAAATTTTTAAGTAAGAGATCACTTTTCATACTATTAGGCGGGTTCTGCTTTGCGTCTTGAGTTAATTTATTCGAAGTTCAACGAGATTTATGAGTTAGTGCGCTGCCCTGTTGCTAAAAGCGCGTTACAATAATAAATAATCATCATGCGTTATTTGAATTTATTTTTGCAGGCTACCGCCGACCAGTACGTAACCATCACGGAGAGACACTTTCCACCAGAGGGTCCGGACCCGTCAAGAGACGAATACGCAATTTTGGGACCACTCGAGGTGGATGACTCTGGACACTTCAGCCTCAGGAGCAAACCAAATGCAATTGTAAGCCAACACACAAAGAAATATAGATTTAAAAAAAATCGAACATAAATTTCTTGCAATTTTTCATAAAATCCATCTCGACTATTAGCTTTCAATAAAGTTTAACTTTGAAATTTAGAAGGGTAAATGATATATTCTAAAGAAAGAAATTTTGAATTTAAGGAAGAACTTCTTCTAAAAAATGACAGTAACCATGACAGTAAATTTTTCTAATTTTTGTGGCCAATAATAACAAAAAATTGCTACGTACAAACTTGATTTTTACTTCATCAAAATAAATCAAAAATATTTTTAAAGTATACTAAGATTGATTCTTTCCATTTAAAATCATTTCATCAAAATTTCAAAAAAATAATATTGCAAAGTTGGTTTCTAAGTTTGCATTACCAAGCCTCCTTTTTTTATTTCTGGATATAAAAATTTACTTGAGTAACGAGGGAGTTGTTCCTTTCTTTATATTTTAAATTAAGCCTACAATTTATTGGATTTTGATAGATATACTACAACATTAATTTTCATATTTTCTGAACAAGTCTAGCTTACAACGACTTATTCTAGTATTGTAATAATTTGTCGTGAACAAGAATTATAAAGGTTTCAGAATTCAGCCAAGAAGAAATCCGTCAGAAGGACCTTGTGTACGTCCCGCCAGCCGCGCATCTGGTGCCCGAAAAAAGGACCGTCACTTTTTCCCTGATGAAAACATCCCCAGCGCTCAACCAGTCGTATCCCCTGCAGTTTTCAATCGTCCTGCTGCCGCTCGACCAGCACCTTGACCATCCAGGGCCGCGGTTCAAGATCACCAATCCCACAATCACCGCTTCAGTGGTGAGTCTCAATCCGAATACGCCGAGGTGGTTTTATCTCAAATTAATTAGGCTGGGGATTATTTGGCGGTATGTGGCTCCGTGCCAAACATGCCGCGGCTTATCCCGCGGGAATTTCATTTTGAATGCTTTCGTGACAAAAACGCCGTCGTGGGATTCGCGCCAAAGAAGAAAAAGTGGCTGCTAACTTGTCGCGCATTTGTTCAAAAAGCTGACGCTAATTTAATTTACAGACAGGAGAAACTTGCGGTTGAGACTTTTTATTGTGTTCGTTTTACTTGTTTAGCTCTTCATCTTCAAACGTTACTAAAACGATGCTTGGCCTTGAACCTTTGCAATTTTTTACAATGTTATTATATAAAACACAATAAACATAATTTTTACATTGTTTAGAAAAAAAAACATTTGCTTAAAACGTATTGTAAATTTTTGATAAGTGTAGTATATGGGAACATTGATTTATTTTACTTTGAAGTTGAAATATCTAAAGACAAGCGCCTTCCTGTCGAAATTTAATTGCACTTCAACTAATTTTAAGATGGTATTTTCTAACTGACAATGTGTAAGAAAACTAATCTGATTTCCAAAATTTTAAAAGTAAATCAAATTTTTCTCTAAACGTCTAAATGTGGTTAATTTCTAATTTCAGAGATTAATTTCACTAATAAGAAGAAAAATATAAGCAAAAAGCAATACCCTGAATGTTTCAGAATTCAACGTTAAATTTCTCATTGATAAACTTAAGTCTAAAACTCAAGCTGGACGAACGCAAAACGACACAAAAAATCTTTAATGTTTGTAAACTTTTTTTGCCACCAAAATTTCCATTCATCCAGATTTTTTACTTATCCTTCAATCGCAAATTTTGTTTAACTTAAGTTTAAGAGCCGTACTCCTGAGAATTTGCGTTTTAAAGAAATTCCCATTGTAGAGTGACCAGCGCAGCACGTGCGGTTTTTGGGGTGTGTGCTTTGAACGTGCTTTTCTCAAAATTAATTGGGCCTAACACTTTTCAAAGATAAGTCCACTTTTTTAGACTGGTTTACCAAAGGATGAGTTACATCAAAAGAAGCTGTCCAACTTTAAGTAAATTTCCCTTGGCGGCTAGATTTAGGCCTCCTGCCTTGCCTCCCAGCTTGGAAAATTTTGTGTTGATTCAGTGGGCTGCAAAAAGCAGGGGGTTGATGTGCCTTTGGCTTAATATTCAGATTTACGATCGTGCATACGCAAGGGAAATATCGATAATTTAACGCTCTGATTGCTATGCATGGTGTGTGTGTGTGTTTTTGCAGGACACGCCGACCATTAATATATCACGCAAGTACTTCGAGGTTGAGGGATTCGGCGATGCCCACATTCAATTTATGGTTATCGAGGAGCCGGCGCAAGGTTTCCTGACCCTTCTACACCCAGACGGCTCCGCCGCGCCCCTTACCGGAGGTTTGTTCCCATTTTTTTTCTGGTGATACTAACATGACTTTTTGCGCATGCAAGACTAATCTGCCATCGGCTCTTCTTTGAAAATGAGAAAATCGTTAGAAAAGTGATTAACTATTATTTTAAAACATGCCAAACTAATTATTTTTGCTAAAAAAAAAAAAATTTTATATATTAAATTTTGATTATTTTGTTTGATCGTAGAAGTTGAAGAGATGATTATAGAAGTAAGGAAAACGGGCTTTACTTATTTATTTTCCATTCAAATGCATTGAAATTACGCGACATCTTACATTCAAATCAATACTCAATCACTTGTTATTAATGAAATAAATATTTTGATATTTTTTGTTATTTCATGATTTGTTGTAAAAGCAAATTTGAGATGTATGCAATAAATTTTTATCTAGTCACATTTAAAGAAATCTAAAAATCCATGTAAGTGGAGGGAAGGGATGGTGTTGAATGAAGGCAATAAAATGGCTTAGCAAAAAACTTGCGAAAGCACAGGCACTTTCATTTGAAGATGAGTGCACCGGCCGCATTGAAAAAATTAGCAAAAAACAATCAAATAAACCAGTTTTGGTCACGGCCTGTGACCCTATTTCATGGGAAAAAAATACAAAAAAGAAGCAAAATTGCAATAACTACTTTTTAACATTTAAAATCTTTTGCTAAAAGTAGTTTTCAATTTTGCTAGGTCATGAAATAGGGTCACTGACCGTGACCAAAACTGGTAGAGCCGTTTTATTTTTAATAGAAAAACAAGGACAAGGCAGGTTTATCCACTTTCAGGATAATTGTGTTTGTATTTAAAAAAAATTAACCACTCCATAAAAAAATGATTAATTATTTTATTTTTTTAAATGCGTAAAAATTCAAATTTATTGCTTTCAAGATTATTTTGGTTTTGTGTATTTTAAGTATTTGATTTTAAATTTTATATGTTTGTCAACACAAATTAATTTTTTATGTTATTATTAGATCATTACACTTGATAAAATTAAGACGATTGGTATTTAGGCAACAGGTAACTCACCAAAGTTTGCCACGTTGCATAACTTTACCAATTTTGTTTGTTTGAAGAAGTTGACACTCGAGGAGATGATCATGGAAATGAAGAGATCGGGCTTTTCCTCGTTGCAGAAAAATTGTTTTTATTCAAAAACAAATGGCTCTACCAGTTTCGGTCACGGTCTGCGACCCTATTTCATGAGCAAAACGCGCTGCTCGCTGACTAATACAAGAATTCTTGCGAGCAGCGCGTTTTGCTCATGAAATAGGGTCGCAGACCGTGACCCAAACTGGTAGAGCCATTTGTTTTTGAATAAAAACAATTTTTCTGCAACGAGGAAAAGCCCGATCTCTTCATTTCCACAATTTTGTTTGTTTTTTATTTTTTAAAAATTTAAAAATTTTTTAATTTACATTATATTCTAATGAATTAACATAAATAATTGATTTAAATTAATAAATATTTGCATGTCTTTACTCAGCTGAAGAGTTTTCCAACGTGCTCGTTGGCCAGGGTGCGATCATCCAGTACAAGCAGACCAGCCTTGGGTCAACTCTAGAGGACACTTTTGAGTTGATGGCCACTGACAGTCAGGTCGAGGCTATTAATCGAATTTTCCTCCGTTTCACTTCATCGTCCTCAGCCGAAGTGTCGTCAAAAAAGATGTCTGACCGTCCCGAGGTGGTCAACTTGCAAGTCAGCGAAGGTCAAAGGGTGGTGCTCACCTCAGACTACTTTTCCTACGCTCTGAGTGGTGGAGGCCGAAGGGATGTCACCTATACTTTGATGGATTCGCCTGTCTATGGAGCATTGGTGCTCATGATGGGACCTCGAAGGGAGAAGGAGCTGGCTCAGGGTGATACCTTCAGGCAGGACGACGCCAACCAGGGTAGGCTAGAGTACAGGGCGGCTCCGGAAATCGGACTTAGGGCTGTTACGGACAGGGTTCCGTTGACAATTAGTGACTACACGGGCACTAGGTACAGACCTCAACTGTTGGCCATCAGTATTGCACCAGAGGATAATCAAGTAAGGAACATTTTGAAAGTAAAAATTACATTTTTATAAAATTTTATAGTTAAAACAAGAAAGAAAAATTTATAAAAAAGTACTTTTTTTACAATTCAATAACTTCAATTAATATATAATATTTTTAATTTAGGCTCCCATTGTTTCTGTAAATGGAGACATAGTAGTTTGTGAGGGTTCAAGTGAGACTCTACCGCAAAAATTAATTTCCGTTTCTGACTCTGACTCACCAAATCAAAGCCTTGTTTTTGTTCTCGAAACTCCGCCAACCTTTGGATATTTGGAATCAAATTATAGTAAAAAACAATGATATATTTGCAATGTTTTTTTTTAATTTATTGCATTTAGAGGGAGCAATTCAGTCACCAGCGGGACAGTTCCCTTTTGACGCTTTTGAAAGCAACTCGATTAAATACGTCCAGGCATTCCACATGAATATGGAACCGCCTCGGGACGTCTTATTTTTCCACATCACAGACGGCAAGAATCGATCTCCTTCCATGCGGCTGAACATCAACATTGAGGTGAATTATCCTCCTCTTTCTCTTTCATTTTTATTACTCTGCGGCATGCTAATAAAGCACAAAAATATTCCGTCAATTATATTGTAGTTGGTGAACGACGAGATCCCTTTGATTATGGCCGAAACAATGGAGGTCGACTCAAGCATGGGCACCATAATAAAGAATTCCTCACTGTACGTGAGCGATTTTGACACGCCGCCCTCGCAACTTGTGCTGACAATCATACAAGAGCCTTATTACGGTACTAGATTTTTTGGGGGAAACCCTGGAGGTCTGACTGATTTTGTTAATAATGTAATGAAATTCACCAGGAAACATCCAAAGAAGGATTTCATCAGATAGGCCTCTACGAAATGGAGCAAAACTTGCTGCCGGTGACTCATTCAGCTACTTGGACGTTATTGAGGAGCTGCTCTTTTACAAACCTTTGCCAGACAGGTCTAGTGGGAAAACTCATGACTCTGCTGTTTTCAGCGTTAGTTAAATTTTATCACAAAATATCTCATTTGAAATAAACTTTTAATGCAAAGGTAACAGATGGTGATTTTGTGAGCCAATCGTCATTAGCTTTCAATCTAACGATGCAAAAGCCGGTTGAAAGCGCCGGGTCACAGATTTTGGAATTATCAATCGACGAAGGAGGCTTCAAGGCTTTTTCAAAGGAGATGCTATGGTTTAACGAAGAGAAAAACACGCACTTTATACTGCTGGATAATTTGAAACCAGGAATTTTTCTGCAGATTAAAGAAAACGGCAAATGGAAAAACATGCGCCAGGGTGACCATTTCTCCTTTGCCGAAATTCAGAAGGGCTTGGTCAGGTAAAAATATATACTGGCATAAAAAGTAAATAATTTGTTCATGCATTTTTTAATTTCTTTACAAAATGACAGGTTTAAGCATGAAACTGGATTCGACACAAAAGTATTCATTGTCAAAGTTAGAGTGGAACGGGCTAATATGTTCAAAGGGAATCGCATATTTTACATAAAAGTAATTGAAAACTTTGCCGCGCCGTGGCTGGACGCAAATACAGGTCTAGAGGTACCTTTCGGTTTGACAACCAAAGTAAATATCAGCCAACTGTCAGCTTTTGATTTGGACTCGGAACCCAAAGAGTTGAGATTCAAAGTAAAGTTTTCTAAGCTAAAATATTATTAGTTAATTGTATTAAACAACTTTCTCTACAGATTCTTGATGAGCCAATTAGCGGATGGTTTGAAGTAAATGGATCGGGTCGGTCGCAACAGTGGTCGCAAAGTGATCTTGAAGCAGGAAAGCTAAAATTTCATCATAGTGGGAAAAACGACATCAAAGTCGAAAACTTTGATTTTGAAGTTACGGATGGCAGAAATTTTGTAGACTATTTTTAATTTTTGTTACTGTACAAATTAATTATTTTTTCATTAAGGTGCCTGCAAAAATGAGCATACAAGTCAAAGGCAGCAAAGAGCAGGCTAGTGGCATTCCCAAACTTTTGGACGTACGGAGTTTGAAAGTTAACCAAGGAGCGCGTGTCAAAATTACGCAATTTGAGCTGCTTGTGATGGACGACTCTGCAACTTTTGCCGATCTCTCATTTGATGTCTCTCAAACTCCAGAGCATGGCAGAGTTGAAATACAACGCTCTGACGGATTTGTCGAAGAAAAAGTAAGAAATTACTTACGGAAAAGTTACACATAAAATTTAATTTTACTAATCCAGTCCGGATTGCGCTAGAATTTGCAAAAAATACCTAAGGTTTCATGTAAAAAATCGCAATCTGGATGATACTTCTGCAGAATAATTTTTGATTTGAACAAAAAAACGCGTCGAAAAAAATTGCGTACTTTTTGAGTAACAGATTATATTGATAATATGTTATTATAATCTTTTATTTTAAAGTTTTGTTTTTCAAAAGAAAGAAATTTGTATTATATGTATTTTTTATATTTCAAGCACTTCTCAATGCTGGACGTGTTGGAAGGTCGCGTTTTTTATTTCAACCAAATTGAGAAGAAAAATTCCAAGGACAAGATTCAGCTGGTTTTGATCAAAAAGGGTCAACGGATCGCTTATATCGACGAAGTGACTAAAGCAACTTTAACCGTGCCAATCGTACAAAATAATATTTCATAAATTAATTTGTTATTTAAATTTATTCTTCTACCCAGACTTTGCCAATTGAAGTCCTGGAGGGTGGTGGTCCTATTTTGCTTGTAAACTCCGGATTGGATTTCCTTGAGCGCGTCGATGACAAAGTTAGTGGATACTTGTCAATTAGGCACTTGGACGCCGTCTCAAACGACACCCCTGCCAAAAAGCTCACGTACACAGTGACAACTCCACCAAACTTTGGTCTTCTTTACACCACTGCCACATTTCCTGAAACACCTACCTCTGTTTTCACTCAAGGTAATTTGCTAATATTTTTTTTTTTTATCTATTTTTAATGCAAAAATTACAATTGTAGACGATATAAATGCAGGGAGAATTTATTATCAACTAGACAGCAATGTGGACTATTTTCAAACTAGGGATGAGTTTACCTTTGATATCACCGACGTGAGCACCAAGAGCCTAACAGGAAATATATTCCGCATCCAGTGGGCTTGGGTTAACTTCGATCAACCCAATTACAATATTTCTGAAAGTAGTGCAGAGCTCTTCATAAAAGTAAAAAAGAAAAAAAAATTAGGGCATAAAATGCAATTTGTAACAATTTAGATTGTGAAAAACGGTGGATTCATCAAAGACAGCACTTCTGTAGAGTGCACCATTGTGGACAACGCGATTGGCAGCGCCTTTAAGGATGACGTTCAACTGAAACACTCGATGGTGCAGTTTGATCATTTTGACAGGGAGGAATATTGCGTGCTGCAAATCAAGGACAACAGAGCTTACCAGGGTAAAAAAGAAGTGATCATGGAAATATTTAATCCTTCAAAAACGTTGCTTGGTAATTTTTACGTTGCTATTCATAAAATAAAATAAAAAAAATTAAAAATAAATTTTATAAAAATTCAGGCCCTTTACACAGAACTCAAATTTCAATTTACGATGAAGAAGATCGGCCACAGATTACGTTTAGGAGCAGATTGATTGCTGTTGAGGAAAACAAGGGGCCACTGAAAATTGAAGTTTTTAGAAGCGGTATTTTATAATTATTAAATGAAAGAAAATAATTAAGGTGATATTAAATTTATTAGGTGACCTAAATGTCCCAAGTTCTGTGATTTGCTGGACAAAGTCTGGCGGTGCTAAGGGAGACGCTGACACAAGCATGAACCCGGATTTTATCAGTCGCACCAAATCGCCCGGCTCCGCTGTTTTCTTCGCAAAAGGCGTCCCCAGGGCTACTTGTGAAATTGACGTAAATCTAGGACTAATTTACTCATTTAATAAAAATCTTTTATTAAATTTTTAGATCATTGATGACGCCCTGTATGAAAACGCTGAAGATTTCTACGTCTTCTTGTCTGAACCAAGCGCCAATTCAGCATTGGGAGCGATAACGAAATTAAAAGTCATCATCAGTGGCTACAATGACGTTAGCTTGATTTACTTCTCTCAAGAAGAATTCAACTTCAAGGAAAACTCTGGTTAAATTTAGAGACTTCTTGTTTCACACGTATTAAATTATTTTTATTTGAAAAATAGGAACGGTTGAGCTACCTATCACAAGAGTTGGGCCCGACTTGTCCTATAGGTCCTCCGTTTGGTGTACCACTCAAGCAGTGGATGCTCATCCTAATGAAGACTATGTGCCTATTTCTCAACAGGCAAAAGGACTTTTTGTTTATTTAAAAATTTCTTATTTCCATTTTGTTAAAAAAAGGTCGTTTTCGAGAGGGGTGAGAGTGAAAGTTGGTGCAGGCTTACTCTGGTAGACGACAGCGCTGATCCGATGCTGGAAGGCCCTGAGAGGCTGCATGTCATTCTTTCGTCTCCGGACGGTTCCTCTCTGTCTGAACCCTCAAAGGCCGTCGTTGTGATTGACGACACACTGGTCGACATTCCAACGTTTGAATTTGTAGACCCCACCTTGATAGTGGCAGAGAACGATTCCGAGGCGCTGGTGGTGATTGCTAGGCACGGAGACACGCGGACCAAGGCGAGCGTGAAGTGCTTCACCAGGCACAGATCGGCAAAGCCCAATGAAGACTTTGTTGACAGACCGAGAAGTGAAGAGTCGCGAGTTTTCTTCAACCCAGGACAAGAGCGGACAAACTGCACCGTCATACTTCTGGATGATGCAGTATTCGAGGGTGAGGAGGAATTCATCCTGGGACTTGCTGATCCTCTTTATGGCGAAGGGGAGCAAGAAAGGGTTGCTCTTATCGGCGACAGGGCCATGATCCGGGTATACGTCGCTGACAAAGAGGATACGCCGAAAATTACTTTTGAAAGAAAATTCATAGTTGTGGACGATGATGAGCACGAGTCCAAAACAGTCACCGTCAGACTGAACCGAGAAGGTGATATTTCGGCGCCTAGTACAATTTTAGTTAAAACAAGGGACGGATCGGCCAAATCTGGGTCGGATTACCATCCAATTTCGCGACGACTCACCATCCCTGCCAACTCGGACCACGCCGAAATTAACGTCACCATTTATCCATCTAACAGTGAAGACAGTCGGGAAGAGCGCTTTTATGTCACTATAAACTTTCATGGAAACGAAAGCCACGAAATAGCCATCATCGTCCGAACCAGAATCCACGAGGCCATCGTGCTACCCTCGCAACCAGTGGTGGTCTCCCTGCTCAACTACGATAACGCGTCAAGCGTTCTTGGTACCAAACCCAGCCCCGGTTACCCTTTAGTGTGCATCACCCCCTGCGAAGAAAGACACCCTCACTATCAAAGTACCAAAATTCTCTGCGAAGGCAAAAACATGACGATTCACTTTTTCTGGGAAATCGCCACGCCAAATGAGTGGCACCCTTTGCGGTACAACGCCTTCAGACGACTGTCCAAGGCTACGATATTCACAGAAGTTGAGGAAAAGGTATTGGACCCGATCCACTTCAACTCGCACTTCAACGTGCGCTGCGGCGTCCAGCCAATGAAGCTGAACGGCCGGATGGGTATCCCTATCAAGAGTCAGCACGTCACCATCGGCGCCAGCCAGGGAATCTGCAAGCGGGACGACATTTTCGAGGAAAGTCACGTTCAAAGTCACACCTTGAACGCCAATTTGTTCTACGTGAACGCGTCCGCCGAGAGAAACCCAAACACGGTGCACATCAAAATCGAAATTCCGCACTCGGATGGAATGATTCCGCTCATTTCAACGCAGCCCCTCCATAATGCTCAAACGTTGCTCACTAGCCCTTTGTACATCAGACACCACACGTGTTCCAATCTGCTTGTCGACAGTGCCTTCCTCAAACAGGCTGCACGTCCCGAACTGCAAATGCCGTGGCCCTATCAGCTGGACGTGAGTCTCCGAGGACGGAAAACGGTCGAGATGTACGGAAATTTGGATATCAGAAGCTGCCTCTGGAAATTCAACGCCTGGTTCCACATGACTGAACTTCTTGATTTCTGCCACGGAAAAGTTATTTCAGAGTTCAAGGTGAATGATATTTTGTTGTGAAATGCATGTTTATAAAAAAATGTATAATTTGGCTTAAAGGTTGCCGATGGTGGGAAAAACCAGATGACAATCGAAGTACCTCTCTTCGTGTCCTACGTCACTTCAAGCGGTGCTGAGGAATGGACATCTGTTGAGCACAGAACCGCTATGGAAGTTTCATTCCTATATTCACCCCTTGCGTGGCACAAAGGCCTTCAAACCGAAGCCAAGCACTCCGCCAAAGTTAAGGTATTGCTTTGAAAAATCGTTTTTAACCACATTTGTAATTTTAAACTATTTTCCTAGGTCACAAGAGTGTCTGCAAATGAAAACGGCCAGATTGTAATCGAGTTCACCAGTCACGCCCTCTTCCGAGGTCACTTCATCTTGACCAACCATAAGCACAAGTCCAGTCTGATGCCACCAAGAGAAATGGCCAGCTTGACTTTCAAACTGGACCTCTTGTGGAGCGAAACGACGTGGGACGGTCCAAGGCAGCAGTGGCGCGCCACGTCTGACTCCAGCAGACCAGACTACTCAGGATTGTACCACCTGATGATGGTGCCGTGCACCGTCGCTCAAAATACTCAGTATTCCATAGGGGACAAGCACAAAAAGTGCACGTCACACCAGCCAGTGCAGTTTCCACTAAACGTCAACTTCAAAGTCCCCGCTCGGCCGGTGCCTGCCAGATACTCATTGCAGACGGAATTCCAAATCACAAACAACCCAAAACAGTTTCTGGCCACTCCTGACGAGGAAACTTATGTAAGAGTAGAAAGTAATTTTTATCTAAATTTATTAAGAAATTTTTAAATTTAGGTTAATGACGAAGCCTGGCAGTTTAGTCCTGGTGAAGTTGTTTATGGAAAGGTCAGGTGGCACCCTGCCCAAGACCTGAAAGACGCTTACAGACTCGCAATTGACAGGGTTTTGCTATGCGCGGCCAAGGACGGAGCAGAGCTGCTTATCGACCCTGCAGGCGAGTTCTACGGACGGGGAACGCAGATTGGGTGTTTGCAACCATCAAAAATGTTGGCACACCGTTTCGTCCTCTTGGTATGTTTGAAAATGAAATAAAATATCAATTTTAGATTATTGTTTTCCAGGACAGGGAAAATTCTGAAATGGCGGACACAGAAGTGCAAGGAGTGTCATTTGACGCGCACTTTGCAAAAGAAGTAGCAGCCTTTGCAAAAATGGAATCTCTACCTGGCATTGACGGGTTCATGTGGAAAGTGGATCCACTTTACCGAATCAACTCCGGGCAAGAATGGTTACTTCAGGTCAGTTTATTTTTCAAATTCGTCGAAATTGATTCTAAATCAATTTTGTTCCCTTCAGGTTTTGTACAGGATTAGGACAACAAACCTCGGTCGACTGAAAAGGTCGGAGCCTCAGTGGCAGCAGGGCTATGTGGCAAAGGGACTGAAACTGATGCCTCTAGAGTCAAAAGAAACAGGATGGCCAAGCCACTACTACACAGTGGTTGCGTGTAGTGCGAGCGCCGCCTTTTCAGTTATCGTGGCGCTCATCGCGAGGACAGCATTCCGCAATTCTTACACAGTTACGACCCCAGTAGGCGTTTAAAGCTTTTTATCACTAACCGCGTAGATAAATATGAACAAAGACTGATTATTTATTTTCTATTTAATTGTGTCCACTTAGGTTTAATAAAAAGTCAATTTTTTAATAAATGCTCTAAACTATGTAAAAAATTTGCCTATTTCTTTTGAAACCTTGGGTTAGAAGTGAAGAAAATAAGCTATATTCTTTTTGAAAAAAATTGATTTTTATTAAAAAAAAAAAAAAAAAAAAAAAAACAGTTTTACCATTTTTGGTTACGGTCTGTGACCCTATTAGGATGGAGTTTGAATTAAAATAGCAGAAAATTATTGGGATTTCATTTGTATTTTTTAATTTCTTAAATTTGGCTAAGCTACAAAGATTCAAAAGGAGGTTTCAAAATACAATATATTATCCAGTGCACACCTTCCGCAACTCTTAGGGGTTTCTCTTTTCAAAATATCTCATCTTGCACAAGAACAAGTGCCAATAGATATTCTCTGCATGTAAATATGTTTGCTTGTGTCCTGTTGTATAATATTGGCATTTTCCCTCAAATTCATTTGGTATCACAATTACACTTTGTCAATAACCCTTAAGCTTTCTTGCAAGTACACTCTCGTCAGTTTGAGGTACATTTTTTATAATCGCACAACCTCTGTCCATTGATAATATTAAGATTCTTAAACTGCACTATTATTGTATTTGCAGTGATGCTGCCAAGCAATTGAAAATTTGCAATAATTCACAAGCCAGTGAATTATAAATATTACAAGTAATTAAGTTTGCGTGACTAGATTAAATGCGTTGACAAAGAGCAGAATGATAAGTACAATAACAATGTCAAAGTTTTAGAAATACTACTCTTCATTGTCTTGTGATATGTTCTTGCTACAGGAAAGAACATTCAAATTTGAAAATCTGAATAAATTGTACACTAGGGGGCAACATTTGACAGAAATATTTCCTCGGTCAAAGATTATGAGAACTGCATTACTAATTTAAATGAAGTTATAAACGTTAACTTAAAAATGCACTTTAAAGAAAAAAAAAATACTTCCTCCTACCTCACAAATCCCTCAGATATGAATTGTTAAAATCATTGTTGAGCAAAATTAAATCAATGAGACAAAAAGAGTAAAGTCACTCAGCTTGGATGATGATCCGCTCCTCTTGGTAGCCTTTTTGGTCCCAGCAGGCCATCGGACAGGTGAAGACCAGGACGTTGCCAAACTCGAGGGCATTTCGGCAACCTGGCCCCCCTTGTGTGAGGTGCAGCAAAGTCAGCAGTGGTGGAAGGAGCTGCATTTCAAAAGTGAGATCAGAGCCACACTGATTGCAGCGCAGCTTTTGCTTGGGTAGGGGCTTGAGCAGCATAGGGTCAGCACCCAACCCATACCTATAAATTTGGATAATTCAAAGTTAGCAAATTAAAATTCTTAATTTTGTCTAATAAACTTCCATAATTTACTATGGATAATTATTCGCTAACCTTAAAACTTGACCTGGACTTTCTTGTAGCCTTGAAATAAATCGATGGGCTAAAACATCACCGTGGGAGGGCAGATCCTTTTCATATTGCTCTCCCGTAGTTTCAGCTCCACCGGCAACCTCGACTTTCATTTTTCTGCCATCAAAAATCACATCACCGCCACCCTATAAATACGGTTATGAGAAAATTTCACATGCAGTTCAAATTTTAATTTCCATACTAACCAGTTCACTTTGCTGATAAGCTTGGAGAAGAGACAACTCATGTTCTGTTAATTTAGCTTTTTTCTCTTGTGGAACCTCTTCGGCTACGCTGATAAAGCTGGACAAAAATTCTGGGTGTGTGGGAGTTGGCATAGAGGGATGAGAAAACAGTTCGCTAACTTGTCTCGGCTGTGTTGGTGTGTCAATGCTGACTATCTCACTCTCGTCACCAATTTCGATTTCCGCAGAAGCAATTGCACACTTGCTGTTAAACTCGACAGCAAATGCTCCTTCAGCGCCTGCTGAATTTGCGTTGGGGTCGCTCAAATCCTCAATACTGCATGACTCGTCTGTATCTGTGTCTTCATGGGGCCTCTCTAAGGTAGAAAGAAAAGAATATGTTAAATAAAATAAATAATAGTATAAGAAAATTTCTAACGGGGCTTTTGAAAAATGACATTTCCATTTTCTTCTTCAACTGAAGGAAGATTTTCATCTTCGTCGGAGTCTGCGCCCCAGTTATCCGCATCATCACCCCAGGAAGTGCTGCCAATTGTGGTTCTGAGTGAGGTTTCAGACTCCTTGTCTGGTGAATTTTGACTCAGGGATTGTTGTCGGACGCAAAGCCAACTAATACAAGTTAAAGAAAGTGATCAAAAAATTCAGAAAACAATTAAACCTGATTTGAGGAAAATTTAATTTCTAATTAAAAAATTTATTGATGAAATATATTGAGTAAAGTAAATGGTCAAAGAAATAAAATTTATGGAAATGAAGCGATCGGGCTTTTTCTGCAACGAGGAAAAGCCCGATCGCTTCATTTCCATGATCATCTCCTCGAGTGTCAACTTCTTCAAACAAATAAAATTTAGTTTTTAATTTATAATTTAATTAAGATGGTAATTAATAATGTACCTTTCAGGTCGATTCCAACAGGGAGGCTGAATGCAAGCAAACAGGTAAAGCGTCCTGTGGAACTTGGAGCCCTCAACAGGAGCGTAGATTTGAACGACAAGAGCCAAGTTTGAGCCACACAGTTTGCACTTGGTGAGGGGTAGTTCTTTAGTTGGGTGCCAGTCCTGTAAAAATCGGTTAAATTTATTATGATGATCAAAGGGATTGAAGTTTATTATTGTCCTTCCTTGTTAATCATAATCTTTTGAGGAAGTATTTGACTTGCCTGCTAACTTTTTGATTACATCATAAAAATAATATGCGTACGTTGTTTACAAAAAGCACTCATTACACATACTAATAATGAACAAAAACGATCACACTCACAGGCGTTCCTCCGATTTTATTCGTCGTGTAGTCGACAAAGGGCCTGTTTTTCTCAGTCACCCTTTCGTCCTCAAAGCCCAGAAGGACGTAAGGCTCGAACTGCCTCGCCATGCTGCCGATGGGTCCGATTTCGGGTCGAATTGGATTATAATTCACCAAACCATGGCTTGTATATGGGCCGAGAGATGCTGTTCTTTTTCAGCTGGAAGCTGCCTAGCCTAGCTGGTTTCGCATGAGCCGCGCGCAGCCGCTCTGCGCAGAAAGTTGCTTGCATTAATGCGACCCGCGAGTTCTGTATATATGGTTCTGTACTTGTCCTGTACTGCGCCTTCTGCGACCATGGGCAGCTTATAATCTATAACTTTCTGTCAATATAATATAATAAAAAAGGCAGTTTTTCCCAGGAAGCCAAACGTGTTCAAGATTCAAGAGTGCTAGGGACTGGCCGCCGTAATATATTTTAAATTTGATTTCTGAAAATCTGAAGTAAACAGCAAAATCCATTGTTTTATGATAAATAACTGTAAAATATAAAAATGTATTTTTCTTGCTCATGTAATAAGGTCACAAACCGTGACCGAAACTGGTAGAGCCATTCGTTTTTGAGTCAAAACAACTTTTTCAACGAGCGAAAAGCCCGATTCCTTCATTTCCAATAATACAATTAAATGTCATTTTGATTTTTTTTTTCTTTTGGACGGTATATAATACTTTTAGTGCGTATATAAATTTTTTAATGAAAGGAGATTAAATAAATAAATCATTCTCTGCTTTGAAACAAATTTAATATATATTTGTCTATGGGTTCGGTTTTTTACATTTAATGATGTGGATCCTGCCCCTGCAAACACATTTAGTAGAATATGTGTATTGTACTTTTTTCGACGTAATTATATATTATGTAGCGTGATGTAGCGATATTTAATTTTAAACAAAAAATATTCATGCACTTAATTACAAGAAAATAATGTTGAGGTAAAAAGACTCAATTTAAAAATTTTTGTCACACGATAAAATTAAAAGTTCCAAAAGTTATGTAGCCTTGTAAAGCTGGCCTGATGCTTCTAAAAAACTCAAAAATAATCTTTCATTTTTTTTTATAGCATCAACGTTCAACAAATATGAATACATAAACCAATACAATTGAATTGACTCAGAGGCAGAAAACACAAAACATAAATTTTTTTTGACAACAGCAATAGTGTAGTTTAATATTTCTGAATCTGAAATAATAACACCTCCCTTATTTGATTGTAAGTGTTTTGTTTACGGGGACGTAACTTCCTATAGGACAGGTCGGACATGTTCGAGGGCCCAGCAGGGGGTCGAGGGCCCACCAAAGCCACTTATTTGGGCAACCCACAACGCACACGTGACTAGGCGCTGCCTTCTTTACAGGGGCGTCCGAGCCCCCCCTTCCCCCTGATTATGAAGTTACGTCCCTGAGTGTGTATAATAATACATAATTTCAAATCAAACATTTTGTTATATCTGCAGACATGTCTCCTGCAATACCATAAATCAATTCAGTTTTTTTCAATTATCACAAACATTCATTCATTCTATATCTATATATAGATTTAAGTTTGATCCCATCTCAAAATGTGATCGTGGGCATATATTTATTGATTTTTTTTTTCTAAAATATTTTATCTTTTTTTGCACCCAAAATATACAATTTTGATCAGCAATATAAGGAGGTTTTAAGTTAATCCTGCGTTCGTAAGAAGTCAAGGTACAATTTTTTAATTTAGCAATCCGTGCATTTTTTACAAGAATGAAAATTAATATAAATGCTGAAAAGATCTGTATTCTTAGTCAGTAAAAATATACAAGAATTTCCTCATTGTCAGTATTCTTGAAGATATTTTTCAAATTTTGCATACATTACAAATCTTTGTGATATGCGGCTTCACTTGCAACTAAATCATACAAAATATGATCTTGGTTTTGATAAATATTTAACCATTTTTTTTTTTTAATATGGACAGACAATAGACACTATATATTTAACTCTATTCACATTCTCCCAGTTTTTTTTTTATAAATAATACTTTTGAAGAGTAACCAAATTAAATGCTTCAATTGCACAATATATATTGTGAGCTACAACATCAAACAGACATTGTGCCTCTCTCAGCCAAAAACCATTAATGATTGACTTTTGAAATCAGATTCTTCTCCCTAAAGCATTTGAAAATAGATCAAGATATTAACCTTAAGTACTGCAACCCATCAAAACGCAAAATAAAAATGGAATGTTAGATAGTGATTAAAGCTGAAACATTAACTAACTTTGTTTGACTCCAATAAATTCATTTTTTTTAAAACAGGTAAAATCACTGTGTCTTGTATGTTGTGTGTGTGTGTGTGTTGTAAAATATTGTCTCGATCTCTCTCTATACAAAAAATTTCCCTAAATTTACAGTGATGGCTACTCATCCTGATTGTTGTTTGCTTTGTGTATTCTAAAAAAAAAATAAATAAATAAAAACGCCACCTAATTAATTAAGTCGCACTGAGAGAATATTATTTTTTCATCTTGCAGTTATACAAAAATGAACTAGAAATCACAATAAATTTTCACTATGAGGTAACAAATATGCTACATATATTAAAAATAACATTATTTTAAATTGATTGAACAGCATTGTTTTTTGTGTGCAAAATTCCGTGATTTTGAAAAATGTTGATTTTACTGATATTATATAATTGACAGCTTCTTTTGGGCTAAAATGAGGACTTTTGGCAGAAGTTCTACAAGTTTTGTTATAAGAAAAAGTAAATATTTTTATCAGTATGCTTAGAACTTCTGCAGCAGTTGTGTGTAAATCGGTCCTTATAAAAGGGAAGCCTCACGATCAGGAATGTTGTTCAGCCCAGCTAGATTCCAGTAGTAAGAAGGTGGTCCAGGGGTGAAGCAATACTTGCTCGACAACGGTTTACCATTTTCGACGTAGTACATAAGATAAAAGTTGCACATCTCGTCATTAAAAGTCATTCTAAAAATAAAAATTTTGAAATACAAATAGGCAAAGTCCAACCAATTAAAATTATATATTATAATTACCCGATTTTAGTGTAATCATCTCTGTCACTGACCATGGTGCAACGAGCAGCCTTTAAGGACAATTAAAGTAATATAAAAAGTCATAGTACAAATGTTAGAATATTTACCAAAGTGTCACCCTTTTGAATTGCGACTTCGTTTTCAATTGGATAGAACATTT
Source organism: Neocloeon triangulifer (assembly GCF_031216515.1). Classification (NCBI taxonomy): domain Eukaryota; kingdom Metazoa; phylum Arthropoda; class Insecta; order Ephemeroptera; family Baetidae; genus Neocloeon; species Neocloeon triangulifer. Next base: position 468,824 of record NW_026775555.1, on the reverse strand, counting down.
GGGGTGTCATTGGATTTCTTTTGCCCAAAAGTGTCCACTGGTTGATACCGTTTTTATCTACGCTAACCTTATAGCCTGCTACAACCTTGCCTAAATTTTAAAATAAAGACAAATTTAATTTACCGTTTTTTTGTTTATTAAAAAAAATACCAAGCTTGTGAGTGTGGGTTCGGTAGGCAAAGGGATGGATAACTTTATCTTCCTCGATTTGACAGGACGTTTCCATATGTTCTGTTGCATGCGGAGCTATGGAACCACTAGTACCAAGCAAATAAACACCTGCAAGTTTTGTTAGCCTGGAGGAATATAATTGAAGAAATCAACTCGAGAAGAAAATTATGTTTTAAAATACTAACGGCCTTTCTGTAAAGTGCAACAGGAGTCCTGAGGAGTCCGGTTGGCCAACTACAAAATGAAAATTTATATATTTCAAGTTATATTTTTTCCTCTGAACTATACCTTTCTCAGGGCTCAAGTGATAATGAACTTGCAGCACCAGATAGTCAATATTAGAATTTTGACCAACTTGGAAACCAACTTCATCTGGCAGCTCAAGTTTTGGAGCGTCCAACGCCCAAGCATATATAATCTTTTAACAGAAAGTTTAATTTTCTTGTTGATAAAGAATTATACATATATGTGCCATTTTTTACCTGGGTGCCTGAACCGCAAGGACTCGCACTTGGCATATCTCCAGTAGTGGCCCTTGACATTTCACCGCAGTTCCTGCAATATCAAAACGTTGAGACAAACTTGAACCACAAAATTTCACAAAAAAATATGCAGGCAATGAAAAAAATCTCTTACCAAACTGGCAGCTTACTTCCAGGTGACGAACACCCAAAGAGGAGCATGTGGTGTGCTGTGTGCATTGTTGCGTTTGGTTCAAAGCCAACTAAAATTTATAATTAAACATATTTCATATTCAGATTTTTTTTTTTAATTATTTGGGCAAGCTTATTCTCACCTATAAAATAGCTCTTTTGGTGATCAATCTTAATTGGAGTGCACAAATACAGCTCTTCCTATAAACATATAATTTTTAAATCATTAATATTTATGAAACACATTTCCTTATTATGTTTTTTTGTTGGTTGAGAGATTTTATAAATTACATATAAAGCACACTTCGCTGAAAGGAAGTATCATAAAGTGCCATGCTTTGTCTGATAATTTTTCAGTTTTATTAAATTACAATTTTTTATAAATTAAAAAGTAAAAACTATCCTAATACATAGATATATTTTATGGATTACCAATTAATTAATAAATTACAAAAATTTTAATTAATATAATTAATGTGAAAATGAAATTGTTGAAATAAAACGCATTAAAAAAATTCTCCTTATTTATGTTTCCAAAATTATTGCGCCTGATATGAAAATTAAATTAGGTCTATAGCTCAAAGCTATGTTCATAAACAGCAATTGAATGTCCTACGTTTAAACAGTAGAATATTATTATAAATTTTCCTTCTATTATTATTATTATTGCAACTCTTTTGTCTTATGGTGTGATGTTACAAATTACAAATAGTGCACTCAGACATAATTCACCCATTTACAATTGTTACAAAACTTTTTAAATTGGAAAACAGAAGGATTGTATAAATACAATCAAATTATTATCGCCTTACTTAGGGCCCAAAGAAAGCAGATTTTGTTTAAATGTCAAATAGGCAAAGGACACAGAATTGATTTTTTGAGAAGTCCTGCCAATGTGAGGAAAATGACAAATCGGCTACTCACACTAGCTGGTTTGACGTTTGGCATCGCGATCGAGTACTTTTCAACCTTGTAGGCCCCACTGGACCCTGTGCTTAAGGCCCAAAGGGCGAGCCAAGGCAACAGGCCTCTCCAGCCGACCATGTTGGATCGATGCCTGCTTGCTCACCACTGACGTCAGCAACTAGCTGCGGCCTACGTGCAAGCCTCTGGAGAAACGGCGCATGCCTGTAGACCCATTCAACTTCAAATTGCAGTTCCAGCACATATTTACATATATAAATAGAATATTCTGTAAAAAAAATATAAATATTACACATAGATTACTCAATTGCAACCAAATTTAAAAAAAAAATAAATAAATAATGAAAGAAAAAAAAATAAAAATTAGCTAACAAAATTTTAGCCAAATCCCCTCATAACGCCAAAAAATCTGAATTCCCCCAAATACAACCTCACTATTCCAAAAATACTTTCTTTATTTTTTTCTCTTTCCATTTCAGTTTTCAGCTATGTCAGTCATCATCTTTTGTGGACAAAGGAAAATGTGCCAGCAAAAAGTTATGGTTATTTTTTATACTAAGTTGGCACAGAAAAAAATTAATCCATCAGTGCCTCCTGCACAACCAATTCAGGTTAAGACTAGTAACAAGAATTTTTCTTGGCCTTTTACCCTTAAATAAACCTCGCGGATCCAGGTGTCCGTGTATATAAGGCCATTGGTCATTTTAATAATATAAAATTTCACCGAGGACGAAGTCTATTTTCTGCACTTCCTTAATTATTTTTGTTTGATTCTTCAGGTAAACGGTGGATTTCACAACGATACAACCCATCAAAGATTTTTTTATTTGTATTGACTGAGAAGAATAAAAAATAATCGTAATACTAATTTAAAGCGTTCCGTGTCTTTTTTTCCGAAAAGCTAGCAAATTTGCTTGAATTGCCTGCATTATTTTTGGAAGGACGCGCTAAGTTCACAATTATCCACCAACGAGGGCTAAAAGTGAATTCCAGCCCATGTACTTTGTTTGAAATTTGAAACACGATATAACCAAAATAATTTGTGTGTAAATGACTTTTATTTGTGAGGGAAGTTACTCTAAAAAAATCTGTAGAAAGCCCTGATTTTTTTATACCAAGAATTTTTCATGCTGCCTAAAAGCTTAAAAATTCTCGAAAACGACAAGGAAAGTGAAGGCTTTTGTACTGGAATGGACACACCAATTCTATGACTTAAACAAATTTTACCATTTGAATAATGCCATATATCTTAACTTATTTTAAAGTGTTTATTGCTCCTGCAAACTAATGCTTAGCGAAGTAAAGAAATTTTGAAATTGAAAAATTCCTTGACATATTGGATTTTACCCTATGAACACTTTGCCTGTGCCAATTCATGTTGAGCCCTACTTAAAGAAGATTGAGGCTAGTTTAAAACATTTCGTGTGCATAAATTTTTTCAAGTTTTACAGTCGATAAGTTTGTGACTTCTTCGTCAACATTCGTAAATATATCTTATTTGTTCCTTTCCTCTACACGCACGTACTACTTTGCAAATAGGACGAAACGCAGTGAGTCGGCGATAATTTGACAAATAGAGCAGTAAATAATAATAACTCAATAATTTAATAATAGGAATTATTTTTTGCAGCTCTAATTTCTGAAGGGCTTGTTAAAGAAACTAGTAATATAATTATTACAGAAAAAAATGAAAAAAGTTTATTTCCCTTAAACTGGCTGCATAGGAACAAAAGCAGAAAAAATATGGCGGTCGCATCTCACACAATGTGGAATTTACCGGCCATCATCACAAGTCAAATCACATCCAATTGATGCATTAATTAATTTGATCAAATTTTTGTTTCTTTCGTTTTATTATTTGTATCGTTAAATTCTTATTCTCTTTGGCGCTGAATGTTTCTCGGATAATGTAACATGGAGCTAAGACCACAGCCCTTTGAAGGCCTGCCTTATTGCTCGCTTGGTTGAGTGGCTGTTTCCAATGCCAATTGCAATCAGAAGAAAAATGTAGGCCATCAGCAGGACAAGCAATTTGTGCTTTCCAACCCAAGACATGGTTGAGCTCATTGCTGATTCCGTGCTAAAATATAATATTTCAGTTTATTAAATTCACTTGGCGACTGAGTCAGTCAGTAGAATGATACTGAGCTTTAGCCAGAAATTTTTAGGGCAATAAACCCTACGATTATTATTATTATTTTTTAAGTAAATTTGCCTTGAAGTTTATTGCAACAAGATGTTTCAATTTTTCACAAGATCCATCTCGAGTGTTGGCATTCAGTTTATAGAAAATTTTGAAACAAAATAGAGAGTAAAATGCATATAACTGAGCGAATGAGGAGAAACATTAAATACAAGACAAACTTACCAATTAAAGGAGGTTGGCTTGCAATAGACCAGTAGATAACAAACTCTAACATGGTCACTGTTTCTCACCAGCACGTATTTGGCAGGAATGGCTCCGGCCATGCTATCTCTGCTTGTTGATCTATGTTTCACCTCCTCAGGCGAGTCACCTAATTTGATAGATTTGAATGTTTTGTTTTTAAATAGTAAAATTAACCTAACCTTGATGACACTTGACATCTGGATGGTTGAGTATTTGGCAAAGGGCAACACAACTTATTTGGTTTCCTAAAGTGCTGTCACTCCAAGACGAGCCAAATTTACTATAGGGCATGCTGACGCCAAGTTCACTGGATAAATAGATACCAGCACCAAATAAGGCGGTCTAAGGAAGATTTTTTTAGGATAAAAATGTTTCGAAATAGCAAATGCAAACATTACTTTGTTCAAATGTTGTTGGAGACCGTATTTGAGTATTGAATGAAAATTTTCCAGTCTACTACCGTGATATGCACTCAAAGTGCCAAGCTTGTTCTGCCACTGATTCCAACGTTCTTCGTTTGATCTGCTCATCACCTTGAAGATCAAATTAGGCTCTTGTACAGCCATTTTTGAAGGAGCCTGACAAAGAACTTCCTTGTGCTGAAAATTGATTCCAAATATAAATTTTTCCATTATATTTATAACACATGGATTTAATTAACATTTTGTTTGGGGACTGTGGTAAGCTTTGGCTCCTGATTCTGGAGAACCCATAGTAGAATCTTGACGTTCTCTGTTCTTAGGTATGTCCCTTTCTTCAACTGCTCGACTAAACTTTGAAAGGGTGGAGTTTCGTCGATAACAAGCCTCTAGAAATTGATTTTGAATTAAAGCACAATCAAAATTGTAGAAAAAAAAATAATTTTTAATACCAGGCCGTCAATATCTTTCTCTGTGTCTCTGATAAATTGACTAGGGAAAGGTCGAAGACATGAGTCAAACTTGTAGCTACTAGCAGCAGCAACAAACATGCTCCATTTGAAATCTGCAGCAGTGAGATCAGCTAGCAGAATTTCCAGTAGTTCTCTGCATCTGCCAGCGTGGCAATCAGAGGGATTTGCTTTAAGGTTCTTGCAAGAAGTTGTCGACAGGGTTAGATTGTCAGATCCGTGGACTTTCAGCGAGGGTTGATTTTGTTGACCCAGATTGGGCTCGTTGGCACCTTCGTTTTGATCAATGTCCATCGCTTCTTTGAAAAAATATGCAAGCAAAATGATATTTTATATCAGTAAACGGTAAACGCATATGGGCGTTTAAATTAAAAAAAGTTGTTATCAAATAATGAATTATTTAAGTTAAGAACATACTGGAAAGTACATATGATGCTACAAAATTTATTATTTAATGATTAAAATCTTGTATAAAACTGCCAAGAATATGGAGCCGCAGCTGCCAGCTCGTAACTTTGAAATTCTGTTGTGGAGTAATGTACATACACACTGAAAGTACATATATGCAAAATGCAAGCCATAATTTTAATTTTGATTTTGAGTACATAATTGAGTTGCAATTCTGGCTGCCACATTTTATTTAAGAATTAAGAACGTCCATGGCAAAATTTTCGTTAAGAATAAGGTTTCAACTTGAAAGCATTAAATTATTGCATACATACCTTATTTCGATTTACAAATTATCAATTATTTATTGGGAAAAAAAATAAGAGGTAAAGAGATTGTATTAATGTAAACAGATAAAAATTTCAAAACTTAATTTATTTTGGCGACAGAGGCGACTCTGGCAGGAACAGGCAGGAACCAATGCAGGAACTAACAAAATGATGCCCGATGCCCCACGCCCCCACCAGCTAATTCCACTACTTCTTACCCACAGCTCTGTGTAATGTCACTAGATGTCGTTAAAAATGTCATCAATCATCGATCATGAACATTTTACGCTGAGCGCTTGCTTAGGAACTATGGGATGTGAATAAGGGCGGGGCTTAGAAACCAGCTCCCATTCGATTACATTCTACATTGTACCAGCTTAACATTGTGGGGATAGGGAGGCTCCGCCTTTGTTCGTATCCCATGATTCTACAATTCTACGCTTCATTTGTGATCTAAACATGCGGCACACTGGCACAGCCGGCACATTGTCATGAGGAGGTCTAGGAGGATTTTATAGATTTTGCTCTCAGGTCAACAAAATTTAATGCATAATTGTGTTACATTTTTCTAACCTCCGAATCCAATTTGACTTCATATTTTTATGCAATTTTTTTCTTCGGCTGTGTGAAGGTATGCGATAGCACATATCTTGCATAAGGATAAACTTTTGAATTTTTGTTTTGATCTTGTGCACAGACAGGCGACAGGCAAAGCAAGCTTAAACATGCTTCCGTTTTGGAGTACAGTGGCTGAGAAATTGGAGACGTTAACCAGCAAACCAGATAAATTTTTAACGTAGCTGAATAATTTTAATATGAATTTTTTAGATGACATTTTCAAATTTACAGAACGCAGCCAAAAATCGCTGATGAAATCAGAGGTCTTGCAAAGGAAATTTATGATTCAGCCTTAGGGTCAGAGAGGGATAATAGAACAAAGCAGGCCCTTCCAGAGCTTATTGTCGAACGGTTTGATGATGAGCAAGTCTGGCAGCAACTGGAGTTGCAAAACGTGGATGTGTATGACAACGTCATGTGCAAAGTGTCTCAACTGATGGCCAAAGCGTCTACTGCAAAAGTTTTGAAGAAATTTAAGACACTTGAAAATGTTGAAGCACCAGAAAATATGAATGAAGAGGCAGGAGCAGAAGAATTTGAAGCAAAGCAGACTGGCACAGAGATTATAAAGCAATCAAAGCCTAAGAAACCCTCAGTTGTTGATGATAAGTTTTTTAAACTACATGAAATGGAAGAATTCTTACTCAATGAAGAAAAAGATGATGGTGGAATGCCCAAAGAAGATGGTCATGGCATGGTAAATTATTTTGCCAATGACACCGGAAGCAACGACGAGGAAGAGGTATGCTTATATTTATAATACAAATAGTTGAATAATTTTACCCTTAACAGCTATATTAAATCAGAGTTGATTATTTTTTTTTTTAGACAGATGATGCTTTTTACAAAGACTTTTTTGATGCTCCAGAAGAGGAAAATCTAGACAAGATTGAAAGAGCTAGTGTTGGCAGTGAAGAGGATTTGGAAGAAGAGGAAAGTTTGGATGAGGGAAGTGAAAACAAAACAGGTGGAAGTGACGGAGAAATGGGCAGTGATGAGGGTGGGATCGAAGATGAAGGAGAAAGCCCCAGCGAAGATGAGGCTGCAGAAGTTGTCATTCCAAACCAAACTAAAAGAAATAAGAATCTATTGTACAAACAATTCCCTCTTGATTGGAAAGAATTTTTATAAATAGTTTGATTTGCAGAAAATCTGATGATGAAGAGAGTGAGGAATGGGAGGACAATGGCCCTAAATCAAATTTTGAATTGAGACAGAAAAGGCTGGAAAAGAAAATTGATCAAATTCATGACGACGCTTTGGGAGAGAAACCCTGGCAATTACTTGGAGAAATTTCAGCTAGTACAAGACCTCAGAATTCTCTTCTCGAAGAAGTTCTTCAATTTGACAGGACTCAAAGACCGGGTATAAAATATATTGAGATGATTTTACAGAAAAATGATTCTACAACTCTCTTCAGCGCCTGTTATCACTGAGGAAACAACCATGAAATTAGAAGATATAATCAGACAGAGAATAAAGGACAAGGCTTGGGATAACGTAGAAAGAAAAATCAAACCTGTAGAAGAGCCAACTGAATACAAAAAGAGGTTAAACCTAGATCAGGCAAAGAGCAAACTCAGCTTGGCGGAAATTTACGAACAAGTCAGTTAATGAATATTATTTAATGAAACGCATATTAATATTTACTAACCTTTTAATTGCTAGGATTATTTGAAACAAAAACTCCAAGCAAATAGAGATCCAGGAGAAGAGGAGGGAGATGAAAAAGAAACATCAGAGCAAACGGAAATTAAATCCATGATGCACAACTTATTCATCAAATTGGACGCACTTTCAAACTATCATTACACTCCAAGACCTGTAAGCGTGCCTTTTTTCAAATTTTATAATGATAATAACAAAACTATTAATATTTTCAAGGCTGCTCCTGATGTCAAAGTTGTATGTAATCTTCCTGCAATCACAGTTGAAGAAGTTGCACCAGCGGCAACCAGTGATGCTGCTCTGTTAGCTCCAGAAGAAATTAAAGGTATTGTATAATTGTAAAATAATGAGTAAATCGCACAGAAAATTTTTGGTAATATTTTATAGGCAAAGCAAAGGGAATTCCACTGGGCAAGGAAGAGAGAAATGCCACGGATAAGAAGAGGGAGAGACGGAAGAAGAAAGCCAAGCAACGAGCCAAGAAGAAACTTCAGGATAGCAAAGAAACTCTTGGTGGGGGTGCTAAAGCCGCTGTCACAAAGGCACTTAAAGAGGGAAGAGTGACAAAGGTGAATTAAAATTATTATTTTCTTTATTACATACTTAACATGGATTATATCAAATTTTATTGCAGTTGGATGTGACTGACAAAGAGGCAGTGAAATCATCTAAGGCGTTCTTCACTAAGCTGCAAGATGAAGTTTCGAACACAATTAATTTGAAAAAGCAAGAGATAAAAAAAAGGAAAGGAGAAGAGTCTAGATTGTCGGCTAAGAAGCTGAAACTATAATATTTCGTAATATTTCATAAAATAAAGTTTCTTTAAATATTTGTTTTCTTTATTTCCGACAAGATCAAGATATTGAACTACAAGACACAAATCACACCCTAGTTGAATTTGCAATATTAAGAGGTAGTGTAATACCATGGTAATATAATTATGCAATATTAAGGTATGGGTAAAATAAATCTAGATGGTCTTGTCTCTTGCGTTGTTTTTAAGCTGCTGGTCTGATAGAGATAGACCTTTGTGTTTCTAAAAAAAAAAGTGGAATGATATGGCAGACGATAAGAATAAATTTTATAGAGAAATTTTCGCATAATGTATTATTAATAATTATATTATTTTCTTATTAAACGCGTTTGAGAAATGATACTAATGAACCCAAAAACGATTTTAGCGCTGCGAATAAAGGAGCGTGGCCCGAAACAGCGATTGGCTAGAAGGTATGTACACTGGCCAATGATAGGATTGCACCCGTCTCGTAGTTCTCGTACATCGCGAGACCTACCCAATATGGCCGCTCAAATGCTGTAAACAGTCAATAAGCACGTATAAATTAACCCCAGTGGCATTGCAAATTTGGACTTTTGGCGGTGCAACCTTCCAGGTCGGAAAGTGCCCCTCGCCGTATGAGTTTGGAGACCCATGTCTGCAGTAACTACACAGTGTGTGCCAGGTAAATCACTCTTTTTTGACACCTTCTTCAAAGCTTTCGTGTTTTACACTATTTATAATGTAGATAAACATCGCGACTCCCTCGAAATTACCCCCCCCGCGCAATGGTCCAACTAAAAAATTTGAAAATCGGCGTCAATAATCACGATGGAAACATACAATTCCTCAATCGAGAGCTTCCTGTTTCCCACAGGCTGGAAGTTTTTGCACCAAGGAGCGAGAGGGGTGTGAAAATAAAGTTCGTCATTTATGAAAGGAAAGTCATTGAAGTTCAATAATTTATGCATAAAATAATGGTGTAAAAATAAATTTCCCAACGAATGAGCTGCCTCTAGAAATTCTGGTGTTAAGATAGATACATAATAGGTACATACATATTATGTAGTAGAGTCGGGAGTCAGTCAAATAATATGCACTTAACAAAGTTCAAATCAATTGATAATGTCGATTTATCATACTATTTATTCTTCTCGGTCAATACAAAATTCCTATTCGAAAAAAAAGAGAAGAAAGGGTTTACAACTAGCAGATGTCTGCTAAAACGCCCGACATCGAAAGGGACGGCACACACTATCAAAAATTAGAACAATATCACAACCTTTGTTTGAAGGAGTTGAAACTCGAGGAGTGGATCATGGAAAATTTTTCTTGCTCATGAAATAGGGTCGCAGACCGTAACCGAAACTGGTAGAGCCGTTTTGTTTTTGAATAAAAACAATTTTTTGCAACGAGGACAAGCCTGATTTTCTTCATTTCCAACATCACAAACACTCTAAAATCTCATATAATTTATGATATGAAAGAAGAGCTTTTTATTAAAATAAAATCTTTTGAAAATTGCGAAAATTAGAAAATAAAAATATATCATAATCAGAATTAATTCAGTACAAAATTTTTAATTTTCAACACTACCGGAATCATTATTATTATTATTGTTTATTCTTCATAAATCAAGTCATGAAAAGAAACACTTGAGAGTTTACTCTCAAGTGTTAGCAATTGCTGCCACAAATGCTGCTTGCAGAGATAGGGAAAATTGCTGGTTGGGCAGTCTGGCAGTCTTTGAGGGTCAGTGGTAGGACATATATTCCAAGACTTAAGTTACATATACCCTGAAGGAAAAAGCGCCTTACGCCAACACATTTTGGTCCAGAGGTGGCTCAATAGGTTGCCGGTTCTTGTTGAACTCTCAGCACATGTCTCTCGATGATGCGGGCCCATATAAAAAACTAAATTAAATTAATGGTAATATTAATTAATTAACAGTACATAATAGTTTTATCTGTCCATATTATTTGTTCAAGAGTAAATTTAATTTAAATTAAAGGGATTTAAAACCCCGTGTTTGAGAAGTAAAGTGAAATTAAGTTCAATGACGCAAATGAATATTTTTTGTGCAAAATTTTGTGACTGTTTTGGCATTATCATTATTATTGTATTTTAGCGACTTTTTATAATTATTATATTTTTCTACAGTTGATCTATAATAATGAAAAAAATATTTTCTGAATCTAAATCTACCATTAAACTACTTGAGTAAAATAAATAATCATAGCAAATATCACATTTAATCAAATTCCTTTTGCCAAGACTGTTTGCCCGAAAAAAATTTAGTACGACTAAGATCTGTAAAATCAAAACAGCTTGCGTGGTTCTTAAAACAAGTGGGAGGGTGAGATTTGTAAAAAGAAGTACTTGCACCTAAATTTCTGAAATTTCTTTACTACAAATAGAAGCCAGGATAGAAATGGGAATAATTTGTCTAAATCTGGTGAGAAGCTAAATTAAAGAAGTATGTTGAAAGGAAACAAATAATAGTGATTTATAAAATTAGTGGCTAAAATTTGATCAACCAAATTTATCTTGTTTTATCATTAATATTATTATTATTGTGTGGATTTTCTCAGATTAATCAAATTTTTAATTTCTAGAAAAGTTATTTACTGCTCATTAAAACCCAAAATAACTTTTCATCAGCTGGACGTAGTGGATGACAGACCCAAGTGAGAATAATTATTTGCCGCTGGAATATTTATGTATGGTTGATGGGAAAATACTGGCAAGCGTGTGCAAGTGTACGTTGGATACCCTGAGTGCGGCTGGTCTGTTTAATTGATATTCTAATTAGCTTGTTGGTGAAACACTCGTGGGCGCGTGTTTGCTTGTAATTAATGGCTTATTTTATTTATTTATGGTCTAAGTCCAACAGGATCTCCGCTGCACCGTGCAAAGTGATCGTAAAAATAATAATGCCTCTCTCACTTGGTCCATTGAGTGAAAGGAAGGGCTGCCTGCTCAGGGCCACCCGCTCTTGTATGTGCACAAAGTCAGATAGATCCGCGTGGAAGTAACTCGCACCACTGATGGGGAAAAATGCCTCTGAAAAATATATGCTATTTTCCTTTTATTAATCATTCAGTGCTAGATTTGTCTTGCGGAAACGCGATATTTCAAGGAGAAACAGATTAAAGGAGACTAAAGAGAGAGATAAAAATGAAATTGAAAGGAAAAATATCTCATTATATCTGATTAATATTATTCTGCTTCAAAATCAGGCACAATTAGTTTTGTGCTAACATCTTTTTTTATTAATATTACATCACTTATTTCATTTCTTTTATAATTTTCCACATCTTTCCAGACTCATTACTTGCTTTCGAGATTCTCTCATTATTGTGATTCCTAACTTCATTATTTATAGCAGTTACAACGCGCCTCTTTAATTTCTTACAATCCATTGTAATTTTTTCCTTCAATTGCAAGTCACTCTTTTTTCAACCTTTCACCCAATTTCCCTAAGCCGCGTCTTAAGCCCCATGGTAGCTTGAGACAATTTAATTTTGCCAGCCTGGTTAACTCTATTAATAACCTTTCTCATTGGAAAACTGTTCTCAAAGTATGACATTAGCCTTTCCATTAAAATACCACATTTAAGATTTGCGTCACCTTCAACAAAGAGAAAATCTTTTTTAAGTTTCATTTACAAGTAAGCCATACAAGTTATTCCAGTTCTCCTCCGAATGTTGTCTAGCAAACTTAAATGTATCTCTTTTCTGAATTTAATTTAAGTTCCATTCACAGTAGACTGAATCATGGTCGGAAAACGGGCATTTCAAAATTACACTCTGACCTCATAAAGGTCTTTTTCACAAACCGTGCGAAAGTTACAACGATTTGCGGCATTCCGTTGCAAAAATGTTGCCATTACTCTGTACGTCGGTTGTCAGAGGGCAGAAAACACACATAATATCTGGCGATGTGCATACGTTTCTATACATACTTTTGTCGTCTTTTATATTGTGCATTGTTTTCCTGCAGCTTTATGTTATTCAAGTAATGTTTGGAACACAATGCCATGTATTTATACAAGAGCTGCTTTTTCAGAAACAATGGGTGATAAGAAAGCAGCAAACGCTCTCCTTGGCTCACTCGCTCCTCTTTACTATTACTTCTTCTCTCGCAACCAAGGAGAAAGAGAGATACACACAAAAAAACACACACGTGGAAGTGGGTGGTCCTCAAAATACAAAAGTGGTGGTGCCCTACTGCAGGGGTCAAGTGTCATCATCTCGGGAATGGTTTTTTTGAATTCATTCCTCACAGACTCTGCACTCATCCCGTTTGCTTTCTGAGCTTGTGTAATTACACCAGCCATTACAAAGACAAAAAACTGATAAATATCTTGATTGAGAACAGCAAAATAGTTGGAAATGAAGAGATCGGGCTTTTCCTCGTTGCAGAAAATTTGTTTTTTATTCAAAAACAAATGGCTCTACCAGTTTTGGTCACTGTCTGCGACCCTATTTCGTGAGCAAACGCGCTACTCGCTGACTAATACAAGAATAGTATTAGTATAGTATTATAATAGCATTAGAAAAGAAATGTTTTTGAATAAAAAACAATTTTTCTGCAACGAGGAAAAGCCCGATCTCTTCATTTCCATGATCATCTCCTCGAGTGTCAATTTCTTCAAACGAAAAAGCAAAACAGTTTTCTCTTTTTTTCGATTGCCTTATTCTTTAGAAAATTTAATCTGCATTTTAAGTTGAATTTCGCATAATTTTCATGCAACCTTTCAGCTGAAATAATTTTCATGGCCACAACTCACAAAGAAACAATTTAATTATTATTCTTGCTTTCTGATGCATTCAAATTTAAATCGCAATTCAATTTGAATTTGAAACCATAGAAAACCTTTGAAACAAAAATCAATTTTGAATTTGAAAATGTTAGTGCTGGTTCAATTCATTTTATTTTTACTCCAACAATCAAACATCAAAATATCAATTTTTAAAAATTGCGACAACTTGCAATAAATACAATAAAATGTATTCATTAGAATAATCAATAGTCAAGTCTAGACATCTTTATGACCTGACTTGAATCAATATAGAAAATTGTTTTCCAACCAAAAATTTTCTTGTTTTTGTAGTTTTTTTTTTTTAGTTAAGTCACTAAAAAAGTCCTTCTTGAAAATGAAGAAGTCGGGCTTTTCCTTGTAGTAAAAAATTGTTTTTATTCATTGAATAAAAATAATTTTTATTCATTGAATGAAAACAATTTTTATTAATTGAATGAAAAAGATTTTCACAACGAGGACAAGCCTGACTTCTTCATTTCCATGATTATCTCCTCGAGTGTCAACTTCTTGAAACAAAAATGTCCTTCTTATTATTAATAAAATAATAATAAATAAAATGAATAAAAGGCTTACGCTCTGAAAAAAAAACCGCTGAGGCAGGGGCAGAGAGCAGAACTAAATTAAAAGTGCATCTGTCCCTGATGAGGGCGCGATAAGCTCTGTAGCGCAGGAAGCAAATTGAGCGCCAGATGCCGGGCCTGGCAAGAAAGAAAGGTGCGGCAGGGTGGCTGCTCATTTCCCTAAATAAACCGACCAACCACAAGCACGCGTTCACTTTTATCTCTTACGCAGTAAAACAATCTAAAATTTTGAATGAGCTCAATATTTATTCTATGGGAAATTAATGATATTTTTATTTTTCCGTACCAAGATTGTGGCAGCTGGAGATTTGCGCTGTATGGGCTGGTGTCAGTTGGGTGCCAGATAAGATCGCCATCACCTCTCCTAACAGTCCACATATCTCCCCATTGTTTTTATGTCCCTGCAGCACTCGCATATATCACCGCCGACAAACCTTTTTCTACGTTTATTGCGCGGATAACAATCTCGGGGATTTCTTCTCCGGAGCGCCGGCTTTTTATCAACGTACAAAACCTATTATGTATGTGTTTATGTGTGTATACCATGCAATCCTCATGTGCAGATCATTTCTCGCTGCTTTGCTCTGGGAACTGGGGAATCTTTAAAACATAAATGTTTATTCATTTTAGGGAGATTGAGGAAATAAATTTTAAATTTGCAACACTAGATGTTAAATTGTAGATTTATTGGTTATACAAAATTATTATTATAATGACCGTTGTAAAGGCAAATTGGAGATGTACTATATATGTCAAATGCAATAAACTTTGACCTAATCTAATCTAAATTTTTAATTCAGATCGATTGAGATTCAGATAATATTTATTCCGTATAGATCAACTAATGGAAATGAAGCGATCGGGCTTTTCCTCGTTTCAGAAAATTGTTTTTATTCAAAATCAAATGGCTTTGAATAAAAACAATTCTCTGCAACGAGGAAAAGCTCGATCGCCTCATTTCCATGATCATCTCCTTGAGTGTCAACTTCTTCAAACAAAGATCAACTAATGTTCATGAATAATAATAATATTACAGTGACAAATTGGAAAATGTTTATATTTGTTTTTAGATATTAGGAGAGTAACCAAACAACAATAATGTTTAAAATTAGCAAACAATTTTATTTGCATATTTGATTTTTTTTTAAATACTTAAAATGAAACTCACAGATGGAGGAAAAATTTAAACAACAAAAATATCAAATTTAACATGTTTGCATTGGCCCATGAAGAACAAATAATAAAAATAAAAGGCGCTTTTTTTTTAATCGGCCACACTTTTGGCAAGGGTCAACCGATTTGAATGAAATTTGGCAGGTCGGTTGCTCTTAGGGTGTAAACAAATAGTTTAGAAGGATTTTTGAAAATTCTCAAAATTGCCTATTTTACAGGGGCTCAAAGTTGCTGATTTTGAAAAATGGCGTTTTCAAAAATCGAAAATATCTCAGCTCCTGTTGCAGATAGCGCATAAGTTTATATAAGCAAAATTATAGGGAATTAGACGCCCTACAACTTTGCTATAGTGACCAAGGTCGTAGGTCAAACCTGAAGGTCATTTATTTTTTGGTCATTTTTTTCAGGCTCTACCAAAGTACCAAGGCAATAAATTTTTTTAATTCCAAAATAGCCAAAAGTTGCTCCAGTTAGTAATAAACAACATATCAAAATTTGGTGATACTTATTTTTTTCGTTTTTGAGATATTCCGGATCAAAGGGCAAAAAACGTGGTTTTCCGAGCGTTTTTTGTGCAAAATTTATTTTAAACCTCCATAACTTTTTTCCTGTTAGAGTTAGGATTAAATGTATAATGACAAAAAATAATTGCCTTTAATTTTTCTTCCAGATCATGTATCACACATGGTGATCAGGTCACAAAAGGGCATTGACCCCATGGTGACCTGTGACCTTTTTGAATTTTTTTACGTGTGTGACACATGGATGGAAAGAGGATGTCAGCAGGAGCATTTTGGTACCCGGATTTTTGTTCTAGCATCATTACAAGTGAAGTTATCATAGATTTTGTGCAGCAAAAGTTGGAATCGGATGAATAAATTATTTAAAAATAGATGTAACTTCACATCTATTGATGCTAGAACAAAAATCCGGGTACCAAAATGCTCCTGCTGACATCCTCTTTCCATCCATGTGTCACACACGTAAAAAAATTCAAAAAGGTCACAGGTCACCATGGGGTCAATGCCCTTTTGTGACCTGATCACCATGTGTGATACATGATCTGGAAGAAAAATTAAAGGCAATTATTTTTTGTCATTATACATTTAATCCTAACTCTAACAGGAAAAAAGTTATGGAGGTTTAAAATAAATTTTGCACAAAAAACGCTCGGAAAACCACGTTTTTTGCCCTTTGATCCGGAATATCTCAAAAACGAAAAAAATAAGTATCACCAAATTTTGATATGTTGTTTATTACTAACTGGAGCAACTTTTGGCTATTTTGGAATTAAAAAAATTTATTGCCTTGGTACTTTGGTAGAGCCTGAAAAAAATGACCAAAAAATAAATGACCTTCAGGTTTGACCTACGACCTTGGTCACTATAGCAAAGTTGTAGGGCGTCTAATTCCCTATAATTTTGCTTATATAAACTTATGCGCTATCTGCAACAGGAGCTGAGATATTTTCGATTTGTGAAAACGCCATTTTTCAAAATCAGCAACTTTGAGCCCCTGTAAAATAGGCAATTTTGAGAATTTTCAAAAATCCTTCTAAACTATTTGTTTACACCCTAAGAGCAACCGACCTGCCAAATTTCATTCAAATCGGTTGACCCTTGCCAAAAGTGTGGCCGATTAAAAAAAAAAGTGCCAAAATGATTTTTCTCTTTTTTATTTTGGCTTATTTTCATTAAACAAAATAATATAACATTTTAAGTATTCGGGTCTATAAAGTCCAATTAATAGTTAATTGCAACTCAGGCAACTCAGCGCAATTTAGCAATTTTTATGGATTTTTTTTAGCGATTTGTTGTGGAGGGTGTGGTTAAGGGTGTTATGGCTGAACAATGATTATTGTCAAAATGAAAAATCAAGTTCTGATAATCGTCAGGGGTTACGTCGCGAAAAATTGTGTTCACTGCGCGCGATGACGTCACGGCCTCCGAGCGCCGAAGTCAAGCAACCCTAGATTTTACAATTGTTCTTATTTTTCAATGCTATTTATCAGTCAAATAATAATGATATACACATCAATCGACGCGGAATTTAGCAAGGATTCAAAATATGTCCATTGTAAAAAGTTTTAAAACAAATATCTCTTATTTAAACTGAAAAAACTGATCTACCCCACTGTTTTTTCGGTTTTGAAGCGTAATATCTTCGCGGAAGAATTGTAAACACGTCACTTTTATCCAATCAAATCGCAGGTAGATAAATTCACAAAAGATCTGTCGAGAGAAAAATGTTGCCACCAGTATTCTGACCAAGCAGTGAAGGCTCAAACTTGAAAATCTAGTTTCATAAGTTGGCAGCCCTGCTTGACTCTTGAATCAGCAGATCAGCTGCGCCTCTTGCCGTCTGAATTGTGTTTATTCAATGAAAATCGTTTTTTTAACCTTTTTCTGGCGTGTTTTTCACAATTTTTTTAATTACTAGGGATGCCTAAGTGTAGATGTCAAAGGTTTATTAAAGATTTAAGTACGTAAACCCTAGCCACCCTTTCAACCCCTGCTTTAAAGGTCGCCTATTGCTAGTGAATCGTGTCGGAAGTCGGAGGAAATGGTATAAGACGCACGTTATTGTTGGTTTATTTTTATAAGTCACCCTTTTTATTGTGGTTTGATTTGTTAAATAGTTTTTAACATATCATATTTTCAGGTATGAAGCCCTCCTGGGGTCCCTAAACCCTGCAATTTTTTAGTCCGATCTCGGATTTTATCCACCCCTTTGTTCGGAAGAAACAACCTTTTTTAATTTTGAAAAATATTAATGGCCGGTGCAGCGATAACACAAGGATGATGATGATGTTTCTTCTCACACTAACTACCCCTTTGATGGCACAGTGTGTATTTACGTGAGTCTTTTCGACTGACTGCGTAGAGTCGAGAAGCTCGAGAATTGATAATATTTTTTTTCGAAAAGAGGTAATAATTCAAAATATATTTTGTGATTTTGATACTTATGTTGTCATAGCAATACACTTAAAAATGCACTACTTTAAGGGTTGAAGAATTTTGTTTAAAGATTTTAGTGAGTTAGGAGGCCAATCGATACAAGCAGCGTCGCTCGATTCATATTCTTATTGTGTTTTTTTTTTTTTTTTTAACTAACTCTCCTGCTTTAAAAGTTGCAAATTGTATCTGAGATTTATAAAATTATATAGGAAACATATATTTCAAGCACCCACCCTTCTTAATGGCTATCAATATAAAATCTTAAGCTTGCCTGCTGTAAAGTGCAAATTTAGATTTTGGATCTCAGATTTTTTATTTGTCGAATTTTTCCATCGATGGTTGAAAATTTATATATTTTATAGGTATGAGACAATCTCACTTGCGTTTTGACACAATCAAGTTAAAGGCCTATCAAAAAGGGAAAACGGACCAAAAAGTGTGAATCAGCTAAGCTAAAAAGATGCCTTTATCAATTTTCTTTTTTAAATTTCTTTAACAATTTTTTTTTTTTTAATTTTAATATTTTGAGATCATGAATTTTGTTGACGTTTTGATGCAATTTGCCCTCTAAAAAGTATCATGAATATCTGTAAAATTTAATTAGCAAAATATTTGATAAATTTTCAAGGATCCAGCAGTTTCATGGAGTCCGCAAACTAAATAAGCTTTATCTTTTGAAAGCCGTATCGAAGGGTGATTGCATTTGTGGTTGATATATTTTTTCACATTCTCATATCCATTCTGCAACTTTTAAAGCAAGAAAGTTTATTATAAAAGGGCAATAAGAATAAATAAAGTTATGCGGCTGTGGCTTGTGTTGATTTTAGCCTTCTAGTTGCAAATGAGATTCTTCTAACTCGATCACTAAAACATTCAATTTATTTGTCTTTGTTTTGTGGACTTTTAAGTGTATGTTAGATCCTAGTTGTAATGGAAATCTTAGCTGAAAAATTATAAAATACCTCTTTTTAACGGAAATTTTTGTCCAGTCCGGGGTCTCTCACTCGCAATCACTTGAGAGCATACACACTGATATCAGAGGGTAGTTAATGTGGAAGAATGTGGTAATAATATCATTTCAATCCTTGCTTAATTAACTGTATCATTCATGAGTCAAATTTTTTGAGATAAATTTCTTTTCTATGAAAAAGTGTATTGTGTGTAAAAACTGGAAAAGCCGAGAGCCGAGAAGAATATTGCAGGGTTTGGGAGCCCTGAGGAATGCTTCGTGCGTTGGTTCTTAAAATTAAAAAGAAGATGATCAACAAATTTAATCCCATAAAAAAATGTAAAAAAACAAAAAAATCGTTTCTGAGAAAAAGAACGGTAAAATCCGTCGAGTGATGACATTTTTTTTTCGTCTTCAAATAATTTCACTTGCAAAAGGTGACTTTTACGAGGGAGCTGAAGGGATGGCAAGATTCAGCATAGTAAAATCTATGCGAAAACCTTTTACCTTGACCCTGGGGCGCCCTGGGGTATCTTTTTTGATTCAACATTTAGCAAGAATAAGTAACACTTCAATGATTTAGCTGAAAAAGCGGCCAAAAAAGATGCCTTGAATTCTAACTAATAATCACGATTTATGAAAAAAATTTGGCTCAAATTATGGTTAAAAGATGATCCTAATCTTAACCTAATGGCCGGAATTTGTTTACAATAGTTTATTTGTGCTTAAAATTACCGAAAATTCCCAAATTGCAAGTGCTAAACAAGGAGAATCTTTTGTTATTGTCAAGCAGCTTCGCGCGCATGTTTAAAAAACGACGCGACGGTGCTGCCGCCTAGCGGAGAAACCACGTGCCATAACCACCTTAATAAATTGTAAGCCACCTGTGATTTCTAGCAGCAACTACCTTCGCTGCCTTGGGGGGGGGGGGGGTGTTTTCTGTGGGTGTTTTGCACACTCGCAAGCAAAACGCTCTTCCACACTTAACGATGCACGTTTTGAACAAAAACTTGTTTTATTAAATTTGGCACTAACTGACGCATTATGTATGCATTCTGATTCTAATTCTGCTTTCACAGGGAGTGATGCCAACAAAGTCATCCAAAAGCGACGAGCTGGCTCTTTAGGGTGAGTAAACATTCAAATCATTAATTTTAGGATACATGCATGTCCAAGGAGTTTGGAACCATGGAGGCAATGCCAAGCGGTAAAAAGAAAGGTAAAGATTGGTTCCAAACTCCTTGTGCATGTCCATAGTTGTGCGCCATTGTTCTACTGGCAACTCATAGATGGCGGCAAGAGTCTTTCAAACCTTACAATGAACTCTCTCGAGTTGAACTGACGTGCCTTTTTTTATATAAATTTTGAAACTTTTACAAATAAAGAAATGAAGAAAATCGGGCTTGTCCTCGTTGCTAAAAATTGTTTTTATTCATAAACTTACAAAACGACTCTACCAGTTATGGTGACGGTCTGCGACCCTATTTCATGAGCAAGAAAAATACTTCGGTTGGTATTTGAATTTGTTAGTTTTAAGATTTTAATTGTTACGTTAAAATGTGGTGTTTTTTTAATTTTGCTGATTTTTTTTTATTTTTCTTGCTCATGAAATAGGGTCGCAGACCGTGACCGAAACTGGTAGAGCCGTTTTGTTTTTGAATAAAAACAATTTTTTGCAACGAGGACAAGCACGATTTTCTTCATTTCCATGATCATCTCCTCGAGTGTCTACTTCTTTTACAAATATAGCTTAATAATATGATTACCATGAAAGTCGATGAAAAATTAAAACAAATGGCAAAGAATTAAACAAATGGCAATGTTTAGATTATCTGTAGCTTCTTATAATGGAATTTTGTTTTAAGCCTATCTTTGAAGTTTTATGTCCAAGTTGAAATCCTCAAATTTCTAACAATAGTTTCGAGTTACCCAAAGTTTTTTTTTTATCGCCAAGACCGCAATGAAGATATTTTTCTCCAACTTTGCGAGAAATTTGCTCGGCCATCTAAGTGCAACGCGAAACCAAATCGCCCCGGCAGTGTATCAGGTGACCGGTTGGACCGCAGACAGATAATGTTTTGATGTTTTTATTTGCCAGTCAGTCAGAGTCAGTCACTCGGGTAGACCGGCCGGCTGTTAGGAAGAGATTCCGCAGCGCAGTGCTAATGTTTACAAACGTCCCATTACTTCAGCAGTTTACTTTTGAGGCACGGAGCGCGTGTCTTCGCCAGCGGAGTGGAATGTCGTGTATGGGTCACCCATAAAAACAAAAAATAGCGGCCACTTGCCACGAGAGCCAGTGAGTGAGTAGGGCTCTCCACAAAAGCAGTCCCCTTCATATCTATTAAAACGAAGCGTAGCATCACCAGCGCTCAATCATAAAGGCTTAAACTTAAATTTAAATTAAAAAAAGTATTTTGGCTTTAGGATCTTAACAATGTTATATTTGTTTCCTTTAATACGCTTATAGACACAATTCAAGATTCAAGATTTTTTAACTTGACCTTTCTCATCAGTGGCCATTTATACCAAAGGAATCATAATTAGTCAAGTTCTAAATTTGATTTGCGCGTCCAATTTATTTATTTATTCTTTTTTTTTAAATGAGTAATATAATTGAGAATGGCAAGTATTGCAGAAAATTTATTTTAAATAATTATTTTTAAACTAGACCTCAAATTGAATGAAGTTAAAATCATCAAAATTATATATAAAGAAAAGAGAAATAAGATATTAACTGTAGACAAATTAAATAGTTTAAGAGTTCAAATAAAATTAGTTTTTGATTGTTCAAGCTTAAAACCATTTCTATTGTAATTCATAGCCATTTTTTTATAAATGTTTTTCCTGGCACTTAAAAATCAAGGTGATCTGGTTTCGCCTGAGAGCAAGTTTGATTAATTTTGCTAATGGTGCGTGCAAGTTTGGCAAATTACGGGGCTCGAATGCCTAATCGCCCCATTCGCGGGCCATGCAAAATACCCGAGTCGTAAAAAGTAATCGCCAGCTTTATCATGTCTTTCGATCTATTTTCCCTAAAACGTCAATTTTTCATCCTCTTCAAAATAATAAAAAAAGCCGAGACTCTCTTGTATTCGACGCCGTAGCAAAGTACGCAGCACTTTTCCCCCTTTTCGATTGCGAGAGAGGATTGAGGAGAGAAAGAAATCATTTATTCCTCTGATTCTTTTATTTCCCTGCGCGTTTCGGCCCAATGGTGCATGACAAGCAGAGAATGAGCCTTTTGTCTTGTTGTGCATAATACCGAATGCGCAATGCTATTATTCGCCTGAGGGAGGATAAAGCGTTGTTGAATCGATCTGCTGACTTATTGAAAAAGGAATGCGAATACAAAATAAAATGAATTAAAAAAAAAAACGGCCGCTAATAATTTTGCCGCTTTGATTCTTCAATGATGTTTTTCGGTAGAAATAAAACTCCAACACTGCTATAGTCTTTGTTCTGGTTTGCGGCAATGCAATTTTGCTAAAGAGAAGTTCATGGGATATTGATTGGGAGCTGATGTGCTATTGATCAAGTTTTGGCAGACAGGCAGCCTAATGAGCCGCGATGAGCAGTCAGAGGGCTTCGTCAGATATATGCGGCTCGAGTGCTGCCGGCAAAGATAGCGCGAAATTCGCTTTTCGGCCGTCCACTTGAAAGAGGAGAACAAAGAGAATAATAGAAAGAAGATCACTGGAGATTTCGGCGTATAAAAATAAAAAATACATTGTGTAAAAATCTTGTAGAGGCGATGGCCGCTGCCGCTACACCTTGATTATTATTGTTTTGTCCGAAACCCCAAATTATTGTATGCAGGAGAGTCAAAATCAGTCGTACGTAGAGAATCGCAAATTGGTATCTCCACCTCCGCTCTGTGCAGCTAGCTGTGTGTGAGCGCGTAACACAATTATTGTCACGCCTGGTGGAATGGTCATTACTTATTATTGTCATGGCTACTTCAGAGTCTGAGTGCAATTTGCGTCGGCAACTCTTCCAAGAATTCGAAACAACCGATATAACTTTAATACAGCTAGCATTCAGGAATATAATTGTCCTGTGGCCAAAAGCTTGACTTCAAAAATTTATATGCCTTTGAATTTTCAAGTAATTTAAGCCGTTAAAGTATAAAGTTTTAAGTGACTTACTTTATTAAAAATGGTTTAAAGTCACAGAATTGCAATAGTTTGTTCTTTAATTAAGTGCGTATTTTTGAATTTAGTAAAATGCGAAAAAAATAAATCAAAATATAGCATTAATTCCCTCCCCTCAGTGTTGAAATCCAAGATTGTGTAAATATAATGAGTAATAAAATTGATACTTTTTTCTAGTAGCTTAGGCTGCAGTGCGGCGAGTAGTCGGGCAATAATATGGTAATACTCGTACCCAGCGAATTGTTCACTTGCGCTGTGTGCCTATTTTTCTCCCAACCAATTGTTTCATAACCGATTATTTAGACTTGTTTGGAGAAAAATAAAATTATTTGAAGTTCTTGTCGCATTGCATTGTTATAATTTTTACAAATTTTCATAAATTTCGTTTTTTTTTTTAATTTTGACTCTTATTTAATAAGAGATAAATGTAAGCGTGAACAATAAAATATATTTAATTGAAGGCAATTAATGGAAAATTTTCTCTTTGCTAACAACGGAAGACTATAAAATTGCATCACCACAGTACTGTGAAGGAGCAAAAATGCAAATGAGCGTTTTTCTCTATGTAGCCATACATGCAAATCCGGGTTCATCTTCGCAAAGGGGGTATTTGTAGCTGCGCATTTTATTTTTATTGTCGTTCCCCACCCACGGCCGCCGCCGAAAAGAAAACGCGATAGAACTAGTTCGAGCACCGAAGTAGGTGAGCTAACAGCAGATTTCAGTTACTACATTAAAAGATATATCATGGCGGAGAGGATGATCCACCACCCCCACCTTTTATCTTTTTTAATAAGCACTAAGTGTGGACGTGAGGCAATGTCGACCGCAATAATAATAAAAAAGTCCATAATAACCTGAAGAAGCCCAACCGTGCAGCATCAATAATCATCGTTTCTCCGCCTTGAATAAATTATATGGTCCACCTGCGCATTTCGGCATTCTTGTGGGTGACCGAACTTAAATTTTTCCTCCACCAAAAAACCTCGGAAATTCGATTTCGGCGGCATCAGATTGAAATAATAATTCTCTTATCGTCTACAGCGTGCTAGCCGCTGACGTGACGAGCATAAACGCATTAAAATTTAGACTTTTTTCTTCCACCGGTTTAAGCTCGGTTTATAATTTTGCCATGGAATTCAATTTATGCCGTGCGATAAAATTACGTGAGCAGGTTGTTTTGTATTTGAGTTGCTGTAGCCGGAGAGCAGCAACCCTGCAATTCTCAAAAGGAGTTGCAAAGGGGCGTATGTATTGCAGATAGGGGCTGTTGCGCTAAACAATAATCATCAACTCGTGTAATAATTAATAATATTAGTACAATAAATCTAGCAACAGATGCATTGATACTGGAATTCCAAATTATAATGTGGAGTAATAATTAACAACAACAAAATTGACTAAAAAAACCTTGTGAAGTTCCGAGTTTAAAGAAGTACTCAACTAGAAGCAATTATATCTGAAAAGCTAAAATCCCTTTATTCTTCACAAAGTCGAATCTGGACGGAGAAAAACAAATAAAATTTGATGAAAGAAACAATCACATACCTATTTTTTAATCTTCACAAAGTAAAATCAGGTAAACAATATTAATACCAAAGGTCAAAGATTCTCCAGCTAAAAACTTATAATTTCACAATTAAAATTTATAAAAATCGGTTCTAAAATATTGAAATCAATTATATTATATTATATTAATATTTATTCTTCTCAGTTGATACAAAATTTGAAATTTGAAAAAATTGAAAAGAGATATGTGCTAAAAAGCCCGATATTAAAAGAGACTCGGCCACCGCGGTTAACCCACAAATCAATATTTAAAAAAATTTGAAATAATTCTATGAGACATTTTGACCTTCATTTCAAAACTTTTTGATTTTTATTTAATGAGAAGTTATTAATAATTTTTGGTCTAAATCAATATAATTTGATTTTAGTGAAAATCGAATATAAAATAAAACTCAATGAATCTTCCTTTCTTCTTTTACAAGTTAGTAGTCTGCTGTAAAATTTTTATATTTTTCTGACATTCCCTCATTAAAATAAATTCAAATTTCGCAGATCTTGTTATTCAAAATTTAACGACTCTCCAAGCCTGACAAAATAAAACTCACCACCCGGGGTGACTACTGGGGTTGAATTTCGACTCCCGTGGTGCTTCATTGCCGCCATCCACCCCCAAGATTCAGATTCAGATAATATTTATTCCGTATAGATAGAAGAGGAATGGAAGGCACAGAAAAAGGAATGGAAAAGGAAAATCAACTGCAGAAGCAAGAAATGTGCAAATGCAAAATGCCGAAGCGTCGTTTTCTGTCTGGGGTGGCGGCAGTAGCAGGGGGTTGGTACAGCGCTGCAGCGCGCATTCTTTATACTTGCGCGCTGTGTGCTTTGGTTGGCATCGATTTTCAAGCAGTCATAGTCGTCGACGGACGACTTTTGCTTGCCGCGCGCTGTAGCTTTATGCCCCTGGTGTAGCGAACGACGACGCCCCGTTAATTACCACCGCCCCAGCTATTGTCATAACACAGAGAGAAACGCAGCGCCGGCAGAGAAAGAGAGACTGCGCTCTTCTGCCGCTCTCTTGGTCCAGCCGCGCGCACAGCCACTCGCGTAATCACCGTGATTATTGAATCAAAAGCAGAAAAATAAAGGGCGGTATCGCCGCTTTGATCTCTTTCGAAGTCTTTTTTTTCTGAAACTGCCGACTTGGGACAGGCACGACTAGTGCGACGCTATATGGCCAAAATATTGACTTGTTTTGGTGTGTGTTACTAGAAAGCTAGTTGCTGGTTCGCAAGTGGCGATTGATTTTTTCCGTCTGCACTCCAAAAAACACTCTATACATTTTATTTGAGGACCCTCAGCTCAATTGATGGAGAGCTTCTTACAGTTGGAATTTTGGCGAAGAAGAAATTTATCTAATTGCTACATCTTATTGTTTTCATTTTGTATGATTAAATATATATGTATAAAAAAAAAAAATACCCGTCTGTACAGAAAAAAAGTTGCAATAAGTCTATTAAAAATTTGGGAAAACTTCAAAATGTAATGAAAAAAATCTATGTCATGCATTTTGTCAGAAGCTAATTGTGACACTATCTGCAGCTCATTTTTACCAATTATTTGTTATGACAGTTTACAATAAACCATTATATTATTAATATTATATTATTTATTGACTTATGACACGTAGCCACGATTTAATAATAATAATAATAATAGATCCAGATTGTAAGATTCACCCTATTAAAGTTAATTTTTATATGAATGTTAATTGTTAGTCGGAGTGTGTGTTTTTTCATTTTGTTGTTTTGTCTTTTCTAATTTCCGTTTTGAAAATTAGTACAGGAAATTTAAAAAATTCCTTAAATTCCAAGTTTAAATCTGATAGCTGAATCAATTTGATTTTAATCATTCAATCGCTAAAAGACGAAAATTAAAAAGGCGGCCTAGCTGCGAAAAGAGATATTTTATCCTCTTCCAATAAAGTCTGGCGGTGAGGCTGCAAGAAAATAATAATTGCCGGTGCAGAGTCGGCCGGTCGTTTCATCCGTCGATGCTCGAGGTGATAAATCCGTCTCTTTGTAATAAATTTTTACACTTTATATCATATAACAGCTGTTCAAATAATAAGCACAGCATCTCTAAATAATAACAGAGCGCATCATCTAAGGCTGTAAAAATCAGCGTCTTATCTCTGCAGCAAGGCGAAACAAGGGGTATTGTATTAAGCGCGGCATTATCGCGCGCGGCGGGTTTATTGCATTGCAGGCGCAGGACCATTCCGCACACTATCTATATCCACTATAAAATATATTATTTTATCCTGCGGTCGGTGTGGAGGAGTGAGTGAGTGAGAGCGTCGTGTTCCCTTTTTTTATTATGTATGTATATCGACTGACACATGTAGGTACAGCACCAGGGATGGGCTGATCATTTCGATTCGACCCGGCTTCGCAGATGACCTCTTCCCTCTGCATAACAACTCATTATCGGCAACAAGAACAAATCACTTTATTGCTGCTTTTATGCCTGCTTTATTGGACTGCACTAATCCACGGCACTTTTAATGCCGCATTATTTAATGGCACTGGCGTAAAATGCTTATCTCGTCCCGGTAATTTAACTTTGGCCATCGCTAATTAAGCATGTGGGTGGAAGTAGTTATGCTCCTTGAATAAAGTCTAAATACTTCAGAAATTAAAAACATTTTTTGCTAATTATTTATTGTTACTTTCATTATATTGTGATTCACGTCAATATATTGTGATTGTTGGCTTTAATTGTTACACAAAAATTTTACATTTAGAGAAGGACGTTCTTTGTGAGGGAAATATCTAATTCTGGGGGGGGGGGGGAGGAAACGCGACCAAAGAGTTTTCCACAACTTATTAAGCCTTTTTCATAATCATATTTACATTACAAGGAAAAAACTTTTTTTAAAAAAGCTACGAGGCAAATTAAATTGCGTGGGAAATTGGATGTAGTAAATTTTAAACATGGAAATGTTAAATGTTCCATGATCATCTCCTGAAGTGTCAATTTCAAAAAAGATTTAAACATGTTTTTTATGTACTTTGTCTTTGCTAACAAAAATTTTTGAGCTAAAATTGATTTAAAAAAAAATTAACTGTCGGATTGCTATAGTTATTATTTTCAAATTTTTTAAGGCCATTTTATATGTAACTAGACATAATCATATAAATATTTAAGTACTTACTTGTACCTGCTTGTTGAACTTAAACGTGCATAAGTACTCCTTTTTTAAGTGGGTGTGCTCGCGCCGTTCGTTAGATCGGCCGAGTGCGATGTTTGAGATGGCTGTCGTGACTAATTGCATAAAATTAGCCGCTTGATGAGAGAGCAAATATTTTCCTACCCTGATAGATCATTGAAACAGATTAATAATTTATTTGACTCGCCGCCGCCGGAGCGGCTCAACAAGCTGAGAAGTGCTCCTTATCAAAATCTCACGCCAGCATATTTTCAGTTTTTGTTTCCCATGGCACATTTACTGAGTGTGCATTGCGCGCCCGCTGCGGCCACACTAACAAAAAAGCAGATCGCCTCTGCTGATAAAAACTAGCGCCCATAAAAATATTATTTAATGCAACTCTTTAACTAGATAAGACTCGCCGAGAGACCTCTTTCATGATGATTGAGGTAAGAACATTTTGGAGAGGTGTGCAGAGGGAAAAGTGGTGGAGAAATTTTACTACATAAGGCATTCTAATAGCGCGATCACGACCGATCAATCAGTTTGCTTGACAATTAATCAGCTCTTCACCCGGATTTATCAGTACAATCGATTTTCCGGTGATTGATTTTATTGTATTTATCAGAGAGCATCAAAAGATGAGGCCGAAAAAAGTTTTAATTTTTTTAAAAAAGAAAAAAAAACATGCTGTGGGTATATAAAATAATTTTTTTTTTAAACTGGCTCTTCATCTATCAGATTAGTTTAATTAAATTTATAATTTGTGAATTTTACTGAGAAGAATAAATGATATATTTATGTGATATTATGATGTTTTGTTTTTTCAATGTTTCTGAATGGAGAAACTACCAAATTTTGTAACAAATCGAAACACACGGAAATTTATTACGGCATAAAAAATTTGATTCCTTCCAGAGTTTTTTTAAATCACTAAATCTGCAAATTTTACAGTTTTTATAGCTTTCTAAATCAGGCAAACTCCTAAAATTTATATCTGATGGTACAAAGTTAAATTAATTTGTCCTAATTGATAAACAGCCAAAATATTTTGAACCGAAAATTTTTCATAAGCATGGCCAGCAATTTTCCCTCCCTTTGCAAGCGGCATTTGTGGCAGCAATTTTGTTTATTGACTTATGAGAAAATTTGGAATTCATGGATAAGGCGAGTTCTTAATAAAAATTGCAAACTTTTTGTCTGTCCGTCACTCCATCAAATAATCAGTGTGAAACAAAATGAAGATCTCTGAAATATTTTGATGTAACTCGGTATAAATATGTCTTGAATTGACTTGCAAAAATTATGTGATTGATGGTAGACAACCGTGCAAATCCATTTTAAGAAAGCAGTTTTTGTTACGGGTGGTCTACATATAGCGGACCCTCGCATCATCATTATCCAGCTCTTGTGTAAATAATTGTTGCGCATACAGTGTACTGCTGCGGGAAAGTACACGCACATATGGTCGGTCGTTGCGGCTAAGTTACGTTGGCTTTGGGTATAATTTTCATGTTATATCGTTGTTTCTCGCTCGCCGGTCGCCTACATAGTCTGTGCAGGGTAAATAAGCTTGGGAGACGAACGAGCTGAACTTTTCTTGTGGTCATTATACACTTAAGATGTCGTGTCTCTCCGCTAACCCAAGCGGTCCTAATATGCATCTTGTCCGCAAATTGGTTCGTTCTCGCTAATTATCATGATGAACGTACCGACAAAATGACCAATTTAATTGGTGAAAATATCCCTTCAGGCCATTGACTTGATCAAAAAATTAAGTCTAAAGGAACATATTGTTCTTGGCAAAGATAAAAAGCAACGTAATTTCAATTCAGATTGACAACGCAATTGCAGACAAATGCAGTGCTCCTTATTATAAATTATCAGAGTCATATTTCACAATAATGCAGTGAGAAAGTTGGCGGCACGAATTACCGACAATTTGAACGATTTTGCATTATCTCATTTTGAAATGAGCTCACATATACATAAATTACACATTTCAACGCACTTAATCAGAGTGAATTCAAAACGATGTCCTGGTCTTAAAGCTTCTCTTTCTTGAATTTATTTGTCTTATGATGCTGGCCCTAATGGACATTATATAACGAGAGTGGAAGACAAGTTGTGCAGATATCAATATAAATCCAATTGGCGCAGTGTCAATCGCCGCCGAAATGGCGAAGCCCTTGACCCTGCGTGGTCCTCTCCTTGCGCGTAATCAAAAGACGCACACCTAGGTGAGCCAGTCGACCGGAGGAAGATAAAAAATAGGAGGCTCCGCGCGGTGTGTTATTCGTTAATAACTACATGCCATGCTCCGGACGCCGACCTCAACTTCACTCTCCTCCCCCGCCTCCGAGCCTGGAAAAGGCACCGGATTGCTGCGGGATACGACAGCACGTGCTAGTAATCACCCAAATGAGAGCAGCCTGAGTGAAAAAATCAAGTTTCGCCTTTAATGGATCCATCTCGAGAAAGAAAAAGAGGTCCTGATTATTTTAAAATGAATTCTGTCTTGATGACAAGTCGTCCGAGATTAAAACTGAATATAAATTTTTGATGCGGGCTTATGACCTGAATGATATAATATTTATAGAAATTAAACAGAGAAATAATATGTTTTGTAAAAAATAATTGTAAATATACATCATAATTAAAAATGATTTAAATTAAGGTTGAAATTTTTTATTTTTTAAATATTCATGGCAAAATCCTTTGAATCATTTGCGGACCACTCTGGTTTCCAAAACCTCTAAATATTTTCCTGACGATTTAGTGCTTTTTAAAAAGCAGATCTGCCTCATTTTTCCACCCGCCTCGTGCGATTATGCAACTTTTATAAGAGCCCACAGCCCCACAGGGTTGCGTTGCATTGGGCCCGTCACTTGATTATTCCCATCACGCCGTGATCAAGATGAATGTGTTTCGGGCCCAGCGATTTATTTATGCGCCTCCTCCTTGGAGATCAGATGTGCTTCGCAACATTCAAATACATGCAAAAAGTATAGGGTGGCGGATTTATATTTCCATACTAGGCAACTACTTGATTGTTTGACTTGTTTGAAGAAAAATAAATGAAAAAATGAATTGAACTGCGAAAGGAGAAAAACTTTAAATTTTATAATCAATGATATAAAAGTATGTTATATTTTTATTTATTTATTTAAAATATTTCATTACAAGTCCAGCCACGTGAATATTTTATTCCAGAATCCAGTTGAGGTTGCGACAAAGAAGTAGGCTCAAAAGTGTGCATTTGAAATAATTAAAAATCGCAAAGCGTGACTTTTAAAGAATTTCACGATTGAGGGTTGATTCATGGTGATTTGAATTTAAAATCAGCTTTTCCTCGATGGGTTTTTGTGAGTTGTTTATTGTTTCAGAAAAACAATATCCTGCTCTACATGTTTTGACTGCGGGCTGCAGACATAATTCATGAGCTGTGAAATTATTTTGAGAAAAATTAGTACAACAATCAATTTTATTAAAATATTTTTCTTTCAAATTAACATTGTTTTGTGAAAAAAATTATTTTTAAAGGTTACATTTTTACGCGAAACAATTTTTCAACACAAAACTTTTGACAATATGATTTCAAAAAATTTTTTAAACAAAATTTAAAAAAAATTTTGGTCAGAAAAATGAAACGTGTGTTTTTGAGCGCACCTTTCTCGGCGGTGGTCGAGAGATTTTTCGGTTGGTTTTCCAATTTTTAGGTAAAGGCTATTTACCTTTTATTTACCTTTATTTTGTGGGAAAATGCATTGTATTTATTCGTCGCCACTGCTGTCTGCACATTTCTTTATTTTGTGCGCGGCCTAATGTAGAGCAGGATATTGTTTTTCTGAAACAATAACCAACTCACAAAAACCCATGGAGGACAAGCTGAATTTTAAATTCAAATCACCAATATTTAAAGACCTTAGCTGAAACTTTATTATTGCATAAGAGTTGCGAAAATATGCTAATTTAAAAAAAAGAAATTATGTTAATTATTATTTCTTTTATAAATGAGAAAACTTTGTCTCTGATTTTGATTAATTATGTAAGTTCCAAATGAATTTGCTAAAAAAATTCACTCCCAAACGCTGTTTTAAGGTTAATGCCTTGTTCTCAAGTGCCTGTGGCTGGGAAACGGCCCATTAAGGGCGGCCACCCAGACATACGCGCTCAAGAAATTTATGAATCTGCACAATCAGCGTTTCATTGACACCATAATTCAAATTGCTGGCACGACCATTACGATGGATCCGCAAGTAAAAAACGACTAGCAGTCAATCTCGCCACTTTTCTCAACTCCGGCTCACACTTATTATTATTGGGCAGGGCTGCTGCTTTGGACTGGCAAGTAACATTGCAGTCAGCCAGGAATGAAGGCGTTCTCCGAAAGTATCAGACGAAGTGCTCGCTAGCTGGCGAAACAATAAGAAGAGCAGGCTGCCAGTTCGTATTATAATGTATTCAGCGGCGTTCATAAAAATATGATGAGGCCCAAGGGCTTCACAGTCGATACATCACGTGCCACACCCACCCACCCATTTCTCTCTCAGTCAGTGCAGAAGCGAAATGCTCTGCTCCTCTGTGTTATGCGAGAAACAATACCGTAGAGACGGAACTGAAAATTCTTACCTCGGTCCTCACATGAAATTACATTGTTTGCGCATTTTTTTAATGTGGTTTTTTATGATGCGTAGTATTTATTGGTCAAAAAGACATTCCAAAAACGTCAAATAGTTACAAATAATTACAAAACAGATTGAAAAAAAATATCCTGTCAGGTGCTGTCAAGTCTTTTTTAAACGATCTTTTTCAATTTTTGTTTTCAAATTTATTAGAAAAGTAAAATTAAGAATTTTGGATATTTTTTCACACTTGTGTCATGGCAATAAAGAAGTTAAAGCACTTTCAAAGGTCAATTTGAAGCATCATTTGCTGTAGTAAAAAAAAAAATGAAATTTGTACTTTTCTCAAACATTAATTGCAGTTCTGGAGAGGAAAAAAACGTGAAACATTTTGTTAAAAGTTTCTCAAAATTGGCTGCAAATTCAAACATGGGTTAACATTAATAATAATTTTAAAATCTAGAAAGTTAGACTTTTTAGTAGAATTTAAAATTATAATAATCATTAATTTAACCTTTCACATTGTAAAACTTGAAAAATGAAAATTAATATTAATGAAAAAGATGATTTGAATAGTTATCTGGTTTGTTGACTTATTTATTCTCTATTCAAAGACATTGAAATAACGCAACATCTTATATAACAAATAATTACATCAATATCAAATCTCAATCAAAACTCCGGCAGATGGGATCTTTTTGATATCAGAAGATAAAGCAAAATCCATGCTAGTGGTGATGCTGTTTTTGTCCAACAATTCATCTTTCTCAAAGCAAATCGCTTTCAAAATTTAATGTTAACAATTTATTTGTTACGATCTGCACTCGGGACCCATATCTGAACTATAATACTTTCTAGTTATTTTTCTTTTTGATGTTTTCTAATTTGCTCAAAGCACTGAAGGGCGTTTTAAATTCGCTAGTTGTAATTGTTCCCGCGCGACGGTACACGGTATGGCATCATCGTCGGGGGTGTGTCGTGTCGGCTTTGAGAGCGCAGCAGAAAAAAAACGGGATATAGAGAGAGAGAGAGAGAAAACACCTCCTGTGCCGCGGGGGGTCGCCGGTTCGCTCGCTCGCTACATAATATTATTATTATTACGCGCGGTGTGGGTGTCGCGCGGATTGAATTCTCCGCAGCTACTACCACCTTGTGCCTTCTTTGCATCAGCGCCGACCTCGCCCCGTATCAGATGCGACCTCATCAGGTATGCAGGCGGCTGTGCGGCTGACTGCTTGCTTGATGCGCCCTCTGCTGTCCCGGCCAGATCCATCTCGCGCTTGTTTGTGAGGAAAAAAAATCATCCACTTAAGCCCACCGCCGCGCCTGCTGCAAAAAAAAAATAAAAAAAA
Organism: Neocloeon triangulifer; assembly: GCF_031216515.1. Taxonomy (NCBI): domain Eukaryota; kingdom Metazoa; phylum Arthropoda; class Insecta; order Ephemeroptera; family Baetidae; genus Neocloeon; species Neocloeon triangulifer. The sequence continues at coordinate 434,688 of NW_026775555.1, read as the reverse complement.
TTGAGAGGCAAAGTCATATAAATCGCCTATCATTAAATTTTTCCGGCCGCGCATGATTCGCATAACAAAATCCGCCAGAGAGCTTCTTCAAACTTGCTGCAACATCGGGTCTTAAGAAAAATAGTTTTTCCGATCCATCCAGCATATATTCGCGAGATGCACCATACTGAGAGTGGGAATGGCTGGTCAAATCGCGCGGGCCTTTTGTCGGATCATTCCGCATAAAATGCGCCATTTGGGACAATGGGCATCGCATTATTTTAAATTATTTATCGCCGGGATGACAAGCGCTAAGCAGGATGACAGGCTCGGAGATTTCAAATTTAGATTCCAACTCGTCATCATCGTCTCTCTCGGAATTTATTTTCGCGGTTGAAAACGAAATGATGAGATGAATTGAATAGACCTTTGCTGTTGCCGAGCGGTCAATCAGGTGGGACGCGAATTATTTTCTGCAGACTGGCGATCTCAATCAGATTTTCTGGAAATGATGACAGTTTATATAATTGAACAATTGACATCACTCTTGAATATGAATGTAAAATCTGACTTCTTTATGATCCTTGATGGTACATTTTTAAATTGTTATAGTAATATTCAAAAGATAAAATTAATGAATTTATTTACTTGTGCATAATCAAAAATTTCCCAATGAAACTAAAATAACCCAACTTTGTTACAAAAATTTCCCTCTCCATCATAGTCCATAGCAATCCGTAAACGTTTTAAGATTTTTAAAGCTTAATTCGTTTCTTTTTGCACTCTGCACGCAGCCTCTCATCTTCAGCCAGTCATTAGTGATAGCCGAACCCTACTGCCGCACTTGCCACATATCGAAACATATACAGTCGAAGCCGCGCGAATAAAATTAATCTGTCCGCGCCATACAAGAAAGAGTTTGCCATTTTTCACTGGCAATGCTGTGCGCACCAGCGGCGGCTCGTACCTTTTTATATACGTATGTGTGCTAGGCGCACCACAAACGACGGAGATATTAATGAGAATTTTTAATGGATCTTCTTCGCGTTTAAAAGAGTGACACGTAGCGCCAAAGGCAAAAGCGACGACGTAATTATACATACACATACGTGCACGGCGAGAAAGAAGCGGCTCATTATTCCACTTTTCGCGCATGCACTCTGCACTCGCGCTGGAAAAATAAATAAAATATGCGAATTTTAGTACACAGATTAATTTCATAAGAATGATGTTCTTCAAATTGAGAAGAAGTAACTACGATTTGCTCTCATGTAAAATATATATTACACAGGTTAATTTGCAAAAATTTGCAAAAAAAAGGTTAATTTGAATAAATTTACATCAGTTTTCAATTCAATTTATTTTTCTCCAAACAAGTCAATACAATCAATTGTGAAAAAATTGGTTGGGAGAAAGTTTTACCAGAATCTAAAAAACAAAGTAAAACTAATTCCTCTAAATTTAAGATTGAACTTACAAATATTTGGAATTAAAGAAAATGGAGAAAATATACAACTTTTCCCTTTGGAATTTGCAAAGAATAAATAATAATAGTTGCGGAACAAAGAAAAAAGCGTTTCCGCGAGTCGCTAAGAGCATAGTGGCAGCTGCGTGGCTGGCTGGCTGCTCCAGCACACTCCCTGTGAACTGACGATCTATAATCACACAGGTCATGGCCCCAAACCGTCCCGTTCGTACAGACAGAGCAAAACAACGCGCGGCTAGAGAGAGACACATAGAACCAAATAACCTTGGGCTGCGCTGGGAGTAAAAATTATCGATAGGATGAAATATTGTTATTGTTATTATTTATAAATACTATATCGAGATGATTGGGAGTGATACGCTGGGCTCGAACATCATCCTCGTCATTATATATATTGTCCGACGCCGCGCGCGGAGAAAAGTCTCAGCATCATTGTTACTAACAATCAGACGGACCGTCCGTCCGTCCGCGCGCTGTACTCACAGCACAATTAATAGGCACCAAATTCCTCCACCACGCTCATTGACGACCGTACGAGAATTTTGTTTGTGAAAATTTTCCTTTGGCCCCTTTGAACTTAAGGATGAGCTTGGGAAATAACAGTCGTACCTTCTTAAACTATAAGACCTAAAAGTTTTGCAATTAGAAAGAGGAACTTAATATTTTTATTTAAGTTCTCAGAAATTCAATTAAAAAAAAAAACATTTTAGCAAAAAACTGGTACTCTGAAAATGAATATGCCAAAATTCTAACTTTGAATTAATTCTCTCAGTTGTCTCTAAACATAATTAAATTTCAGTTTCATAATTTGATTTTTTTATAAAAAAAAAACGTTCAATGTATGGTAAACGTCAATGCCCTAGACAGGATCTTGATTTCGTCAATTGAAGCTCGAAACGTGTACCTCTAATTTATTGATTTCGAGTCATTTGCAAAATGGCAAAAAAAAGTGATGTAATTTCAAAATATTCCTATTTTTTATTTTTCCAAATTGTTACATCGCAATTTTTTCTTTTACGTTATTAAAATTTGTTGAAATTAAAATTTGGCATTTTGTTATATTTATTTGGATAATTTTATATGCTTAAATTATATTTTCTTTAGGTTCAATAAAATAAAATTGATTGACAGAAATTTCTTTGTTAAAAATTTGGCCGCCGACTTTGTATCATTTAATTGTTAAAATTTGGTATCTTGCTCAGGCTAATTTTTACAGTTAACCCCTGGTGCTTTCCAAAGCATTTCGTTCAAACAGCAAGTGGCCCGCGCTGGCCAAAGGTCTCGGCATTCCTGCATATCCTTTGTGCTCTCTTTACGCAGGCACAAAGCAAGCAAGCAGAGCAGAGAGTCGCGCAGTTGTAGGCGTGGAGGAAGAGAAGAATTTTATTCTCCTTTTTTTTGGAGCTGCGGGCGGGCGGGATGATATTGTTGGTGTATGACACACAAAGCAACAGAAAATGTTATCAAAATGCGCTGCTGCTCTCACGTCCCCAGATAACACTCCACCCTAGATGTGGCAGCAAAAGCCACCCTCCGCGCGCCAGTCGACAGGCAACCAGGCAGGCAGGGGCGAAATAAAAAGGGCTGCACGCCACCGACATAATGTTATTCCGCCACAGCCGGCAGTGTACCATCCATGTACTCCCTAAATTATTACGTGCATGTGCGTCGGCTTAATAAAAATATTTCGCGACGCAATCCGCCGCCACCGCACACACAGCGTATTTACATTTGCATTGTCACACGCTGCCGGCGCACGTCCTGCCCGACGAATCAATTTAGCCAAATTTCATTGCCCGCCCTTGTGCTTTTTTTGTGTTGCAAAATTTTGCACGGCTGACGCCCTGCTTTTTTGGTGACTTTTTAATCCAATTTAAATCCTCGCGTGCTGGCTTGGCTTTCATATTTTTATATCCTTTGACACTTCCGAATGCTCTCTACAGAGTCAATATTTCACGTCGGTGAAATTCGTCTGTTTGGACGCCGCTTTCCAACCGGCCGCTTAATCGGTGTTGCGCCAGGATGGAAATTATTTTCCTCACTTCTGGAGACGATAAGTACTATTGGTGTCCAAGCTGCGGCGACGGCACTATGCACCCTGCTCGACGCGCATGCATAGCGTGCTGCATAGCTCGGCCTCTATTACAGCAAAGTTGGAGCTTTTAATAGTTTGATTAAGCCGTGCAAAAACACTCACAGAAAAAAATGCTCCTCTTAAAAAAGTTTTATGCTTTCAAATCACCAAATGAATTGCATAATATAAAATATTTAAAGTACACCATATTTTTTTTTCATTTAGTTAAAAGGCAGGTTATACCTCAAAATTAATCAAGATATCGTTGATCAGCAGTCAAAAAGATGAAAATGGTCCCTTATTAAGAAATTGATCACATTGCTCCTAAGTCTATACAAAATGCTAAAAAAATTACTGTGAGGAGAAAAAGGTATGTGCTAGTCATTTTTGATCCATTTAAGGGGCACTCAGAGTACGACAGTAAGCAGCAATAAAGCAATGATTTATCTTTATTAGAAGCGAAAACGTAGTCCGGAATATACATACATATATGTAAAAAGAATTTTAATTTTTTTTTTTCAAATTCTTCACCGTCACATTGTTGCAACCGTTCAGTGGCCTCTCAACTTAAAATTGTACGCATTTTTAAAAAATAAATTTTTATCATTTCATCATTTTTTACATTTAAATCTCTTGTAACATAAACGAATCTCATTCCTGAACATTTTGTATTTCCAATTAACTCAATAATCTAATCTAATCTCATGAATTTTACTTCTATTTTAAAAATAATACGATAAATTAATTCTATAGCAAAATTCTCTCTTATTAGAGGATAAAAATATGCCGACTTTCTCTAAAACGTCAGCACTGGAGTTTCCTGATGCAAATAGCCTCTTTTGTCTGGCACCATAAAAGGATCATTTCTGCACATGTAATAAATAATAAAAAAGCATCGTATGTGTGTGTGTTTGTGTCTACAGGATCGAGAAAAAGCAAGCGAAAACAAGTGTCCTGGGACGACACTGGGTAGACGAATCTCCAGGGCAACCGGGTGATATTATTTGCTAATCGATTGTTTTATAAAGACGACGGCAGCAGCGAGCAAGCAAGAGCAGGGATTATTTTACTTTTGTTATCCGCGACGGTTGCAATCGTGGCCGCTCGTGGTTGTTCGTTGCGAGCGCAGTGCGCGTGAGCGCCGCCGCTCACTTGGCCTGTGCGAGCGAGAGCCACGATGGCGAGGAGCTGGCTGACAAACTCACTCGACACTCACTCGAGTCTGAGTTCGCCATCGAGCCAGAGTAGCTAGGCAGCTGATCCAGCCAGTCAGTGTGTTTTTATCGACCGGGGTCGGGCAGCAGCAGATAGAAAGAACACCGTCGTCAGTCAGTGTTGTTGGTTCGGTCGGCGGCCGCCATGCTCCGCAGATAACGACGAGTTTCGTTCTTCAATTATTTTCCGAAATCAAAGTGGACTTGAAATGTACGCTTACGCGGCCGGCCCGCCGCACTACGCGGCCCCGCCGACCTACCTGCCGCCGCAGATGCCCCCTGTACCTGTGCCCACACCACCTGTGCCTCAGCCGGCGGGACTCTCGCCGCACACCAAGCGCCGCAGGTCTGTTCAGTTCTTTACTTTTTTACCAAGGGGATGTTCTTTGCTTCTGGGAATGGAATTCTCGGCTGGGAAATTCATTGCCCGCGCCTCATTCATTCTCCCGCGCCTTTTGAGGGGCTGTGCGTGACCCCAGACAACACAACTTGTGACAATGCGCCTACAAACTGACTGACTACACGTGTGTGTCTCTACCCCCGGTCTTTTGCTTGTTGGACCAAATTGATTTGGGAAGGCTCAAGATTATGGGGGTCGTAAATCGATTGGTTCTTAAGGGAACAATGGAATTTTTTCGGGAAATAGACCTGGCTATTTAAAAAATATATATATATATATATATATATATATATATATATATATATATATTTCAGTTCACCGCGGCAGCCGCGTCTCTTTTGATGTCGAGCGTATAAGCAGACTGCTATAATAATTTGACGTAGAAAAGAATAAATTATTATTTAAGAGAGGGCTCCTGAAAATTGAGCTTATCATTATTCACAGCTCCCTCTGAAAAGTCTTAAAACATTAGAGACGAGACTAAATCAATTTTAAATTTGCTGCTTTTAGAAAATCAAAATTTGTGACGTTAAAATGTCACAGAGATGGTTTCAAGATTCAAGATTTCTTTATTTTGTTAAGCATTATATACCACATAACATACATAGTAAATAACAGCTTTTTAAAATAAGTCAGTGTACATGGCATTATTTAAACGATAAAATTCGTTAATTTTTGTCCATAAAAATAAGTCGGTGAATAAGTGAAAAGTGAAATTTTCCTAATTTGGGAATATACTGTGGCCAAACTCCTTGAAATTATTTTCATCAAAATACTCCAAGAAACTGCCAAGTCAAACCTTTAAAAATGATATGTAATATTTCTAAGCTTGCCAAGATTAATATCTTATTTATTATTTGAAATAGGAATATTGATGCTGCATTGAAGCTGGTTGCAAATATAATAATAAATAAATGAATTGAATCAGTGAATAATTATTAATATTGCATCCATTACACAAGCATTATCCTTGCAAATCTCAGTCATGCTTCTAATGACTTCAATTCGCGATTAAACCCGCGCGATCGTAAGGTATAGTATATAATCTAATGATTTCCCTAAAATAATGATATTGTGATTTCCTATCGCACACAATCTATCATTAAACCTGCCGCAAACCCACAGCTTTGCAATTTAGAACTAACACCGCGTTTGTCTCTTGGATGAATTTGTTTGTCGCGTTATTTGCCAATTGGGGAAATGGTATGTGCCGCCCGCGAGCCACTAGTTGATCTTATTAATTTCCTACCAAGTATGGTCAATGCGTGTGGAAAAGTTAATGGGATTCTAACATGGAATTTTTGAATGCGAGTAGCAAGTGAGCTGCACGTTCAGCCAAAACAACTTGTTACTCTCACTTTCCACGGCAGCTGGAATTTTAAATTTATCAGCCAGCGTAAAAAAGAGAAGATTTATTCAGACGAAAATAGTTTTTTTTTTTAATGACGAAAATAAAATAAATCGATTTTTGAGCGCAAATAAAAAGGGAATAGAGAAGGAATGGGCTTTAAAAAGAAATCACCTTTTGACTTTGGGGTACAGTAAGGTCTGCACCAAAAGTTCACAAGGAAAGAAGTTTAGTGTCAAACATATTTGGAGGAAAAGTTAATCCAAATAAATTGCCGCTGCATAACTTTTATGATGTGAGAGAAAAGAAGCCGCAGCTTTGCTAGCTTTCAGGCCTATATAGTGTTATTTTTCTCTCTCACACACACACACTCGCCCGCTTGCTATCCTTCCTAAATCGATGATGGTGTACTTTACTTCTTGTGCTCCATTACAAAAGCAATGAGAGCTGGTGTAGTGGTGCTTTTCTCGTCGTCGTCGTAGCAAGTTCAAAAGCTCTGCCTCGCTCCCCACCTGCGCTTTTGTAAACTTTTTCGCTCAAAAAAGTCAAGGCTGGCTGCTGCGCTTCTTCTCTTACTTCTCTCTTTCCTTTTCTCTCTCTCTCACACTCAGTTTGGTTGACAAAAGGGATCTTTAAAAAAAGAGCGCATAAAGAAAGAAAGCCATATGTACCCAGTACACAGAAGCAACCCTCCCAGCTCGATGAAGACAGTTATTGCTCTCTGGTGAGCGGCCTCTTTATCGCTTTGCTCCTATCGTTTCGCATCAAATCCGCTCTGGATGAGCAAAAAACTGGCGAAAATCGGCGACTGATGATATTGTTCCAATAATAAGAGAAATCCCTGCTCCAGCTCGGCAAGTAGGTTTAATTTGTAAACACTTTTGCTTTCAAATTATGCTTATGAGTTTTAGTAAGTTGTATCCTAGGGCTGGCTGCCAATTCTCTCCTCAATGCAATTCCCACCCCCCCCCCCCCCAAAAAAAACAGAAAGAAATAATCTTGACCTGTTGTGAGAGAATAAACGAATTGAATGAATTTGAATTTATTTGGCGCAATAAAAGAGAAAAGTAAGCAGGAGAGAAAATTTTACTTGACGTCACAAAGAAAGTGTTTTGTTATCAAAACTAGCAGACGATAACCGAAATAGCAGATAAAAGATTTAGATACTAATAACCATTTTTTTTTTAATTATTATGGAATTTGCAAACAAGTCTTAATTCTTAATTTCTAATGCGACAAGTAAAAAAATTCACAATACGGCCAATCCCTCTAATAATATAACAATAAAACCTAGTAAAAAAAAATTAACTTTAGATTTCTATGTATCAGTTGCAGTTGATCAAGGTAGACAAATCTTGATGAGGGTCAATGCCTCTCTCTTTTGAACTTTTATTCGTGAGAACAAAGATTTCGGCGTGGAAAATTGATTGTCAATGCATCATTGCCGTTTTTCTTCTAGTGATGTGTGACAGTTAGAGAAAAGAAAGGCATTCCTGCTCAAGCATAATAATATTATTATTATTATTCTTTATTGACTTATGAGACGTCGCCACGATGGAATTACTCAGTGCGATGCGCCCCATTTGCAACATAGTACATGATAATAATAATAATGATCATTGTTACACTTTGATTTCCGCCATAAACTTCCGGTGTGGAGTGTTAGCACCGTAAAAAATGAAACATTTTTGCGGCTGGATTTAAGTGAAAGACAATATTCATTTGATATTTTTGTATTCATTCTTTTGAGCACAAAATATGAGTCATTTAGGTAGCACAATAATAACACTGATCAGGCTGGTTTAGATTAGATTATTAGATCAACATTTACTGCATTAGACATATGTAGTACATCTCCAATTTGTCTTTACAACAAGTTTAGTTTAGTGAAGGTTTATTCAGTTCAAAATTAAATAAAATTCAAATCACCTTTAAAAATAACTTAAAAAAGCGCATTATTTATAACTAAAATTGTACATTTATTTATTCTCCATTTCTTCATAAAAGATCAAATTTCATGAATTTTAATGGTTCAATTTTTAAATCATTGTGCAGCTGAAAGCTGCTTTACATTATTCAACTTGATTGATTTTTCGCTAGTTAATGTCGCACTTTGAACAATCCGGTCCTCACTTCGCAACGAAATTTATGTCCAAATAATTCAAACTCGTCATAAAACATTATCAAATAAACTGACAAATAGCTTTTTAAATCAAATTTAATGGGAGCTAAAAGCTAAAAAGAAACACTTAAATCCCCTTTAAATGTTCGATTTATCAAGAATTGCGGTAAAATTCCCATCTCATTCAATTGAATAATGAGCTTATTTTGGTTTTAAATTTCTGTTCGGAATATCAACTTTTTTATAAATTCTATTATTGTGCGCCTTAAAATTTTCTTCGACTTGTGTCAAACAGCACTGTGGGGCCACGTGTCGCACAATTTCCTAACACGTTCGCGATTGGGAAAGGCCGATAGGCGGCGCACGGACCATACTAATAAATATAAAAGACACGAGGGAACAAGATCGAGTGGCCAGCGCAGCATACACACGCGTCTGACGAGGCCGTCTTCGGCGGCTGATGGTGCGCTTTCTGCCGCCAAACAAGTTCCTCTCAGCAGCCCTGAAGGAGCAAAAAGTTAGGACTCGCGTATACACACACAGAGAGACAAGGCGCCTGCCGAGACCTTGAGACAATTTATACAAAAGAAAAATATTTTATATATTCGCGGCGCAGGACCGGTTCAAAACCGCGCGCTTGATGCAAAAAATAAGCAGAAACTGTAGCCGGCCGCCACCGCCGCAGCTTTGTTATTTGCACTTGGTAGCCGCGCACTAAATAAATATTCTCGTTTTTATATTCAGCGAGTGGTTCGTGTGTGCATCCACATCAGGGGTGGCATCGTGTATGTTGCCGGCGCGTAATTAGATGCGTATTGAGTTGTTTTCTTATTTATTATATGTTGCTGCCGAGGCTCTTCATTAATTATTCATCGACGTCGTTAATGCACGAAAGTGGCCGTTTTGCTTGCAAAATAAAATACACTGCGTGAATTGTTAAATTTCTGCTGCTTGATGAATTAGTTCCAAAAGGGAAAATTTATCCTACCTTTTTTTGCTGCTGGGGAGTAGATATATGATTGGCCTGCACACCTTTTTATTATTATTTGTAGAGTGAAACTCCTGGTTCTGCCGTTTGCATGACTGCACACGCGATTAGGTGGCGTGAATCCATCAAAACACTGCAAGATGATCTCCTTGATTGATTCGACCCACCAAGGGTTTATATCAGGAAGCAAACTCTCGAAGTTTAGGTTGCACGCGAAATACTCTGCTAGACATAGAACGCACGCTCCTAAAAAAAAAAAACTAACTGATATAAAAAATTTTGGCTGTTTTTTGATGCTTCTTATTTATTAACTGGACAGAAAGAGTGCAAGGGCAACCAGCCCAAAAGGAAAATCCGTGTTTATCCATCCCTTTAAATATAGCAGGCCTGTCTGCTACCGCTGTTGCCATTCCCAAGAGGGATACATAATTAAAAATAATAATAATAAAAATTAGCTACATTCCTGAACTGAAAAGTTATTTTAATTTTTTCATGGCAAAATCAATTTATGCTTCATAATGTAAAGATAAATAATACAAATAGGTGGAGAAATCGGGCTTTTTCCTGGTTGTTACAACAAGGAAAAGCCAGATTTCTTCACTCCCATGATCATCTCCTCGAGTGTCAATTTATTCAAACAAATTAAAATATAATGCTTGTAATTCTGCCAGCAACTGAACTTGCAACTGGAATCTACTAATAATGTTTCCAAAATTCATTTTGATTCAAAATTTTAAAATAAAGCCTTGAAGAGCCTGACAATATAATGAAATAAAAAAAATCAAATATTAGAGTTCTGAGGATAATCTTTTTCCTTGAAAACAGTTTCCCCATTCTGAAGCTGCTGTCATTCGCAAACATGAATCAGAGTCAGGCCTAGACCTTGAGAATTCAACATTCGTAAAAATAAATTGCAGATTCCGCAGCATCCTCACCGCGTCTGAATTCAACTTTATCAAAACGCCGCAGACAACTCCGTAGCGGGACTTGAATGATCAAAAGCGATTCCCTCTCGACGCCACATTCGCAAACGGTTGTGTATAATTGCAAAGCAATTTTTCAGAACCGATCAACGAACGAGAGATATAATTTTGGTTTCAATCGCGGCCGAGAAGCGCAGCGTGGTACAAAAGGCCGAAAAGCCTTTCTCTGGATGATTAATAATTGTTTCGGCGCGGCTGATTAGACATTTATTAGAATGTAGTAACGATGCGCGGTGAGACCAGTGCGTCTGCTCGACGATAAATCGAATTCGATTGGCAGCGGCGCGGCAGAACTGGAAATGTTAATGACGCATCATTTCATATACCAGGGCTAAGCAGCTTGCCAAGTAAAGCAGCCGGAGCGGAGAGAAGAAGAAGAAGGTGGATTGATTGAAAGATCAGTTGTTGGTCCGTCCATTATCGACAGAATAAAAATATACACACACGCATCCCAAGTTTGTCTGCTGCTGCTTCTTTTTTTGTTAAATCTCCTCGCGCTGGCTGTGGTCGTGGGAACCCGGATCTGGCCGTTGGGCTTCTCTGGCGAAAGTGTATTATCTGGTCCGTTTTGGCCACGTTTGCCGAATCGGTGGCCGAGGGTCACCAGATTGATTAGCGCGATGATCCGACCCCTCTCTTGCGCAAATCCGCCGCCTCTAGCTCCCTCAATTAATTAATTAATCTGCTCTGGGTGGCTTTCCGATGACAAATGGCCTGGTTGCCTCCTGCGCGGATGTATTAATTCGTTAATTGCGGCCAGCCGCAGTGCAATTAATGCGCCTTTGAACTCGCAGATAATTGGTCCTGCGTGCTGAAGCGTTTGGAGCGACTAATTGCGGTCGCGGTGAGAAAATTATTATTTGACGTATACGAGCAACTACGGGGAAGCTGTCAAAAATTAAATTAATTTGATTTTTGGCTCGCTCTTTCATGAATGCTGTTAATTACTCCAATGGGCACAGCAATGATTTTGTTTTATATAAAAAATAATTGTGGAGTTCTATGGTGGTACTTAAATCCTGTGACTTATATCTCCAGTGGGGTGACCTATTATAATTATAGTGTGTTATAGTGTATGTATGTATGTACAATAATAATAATGTATTTATTTATTTATTCTCCATTCATAGTACATCAACGCAAAAAAAAAGTACACTGTACAAAAAAAAGCGGAATGTGCATATAAAATTATTTGAAAAAAAAAAAACTTTCTCATCCACTCCATTTGAACTAGTCTGACAATTTTAATTATCTAATTGTAAGCGGTATTGTGTACCAAAAATTCGTAGATTCCCAAAATAATAGTATCTATTTTTCTCAGGTTGAAGTGATTTAAAAAAAAAAACGAAGCAAATTCTGTTTTTAAAATCATAAGTCTCGCAATTTTCTGCAGTTTCTTTAGGTGCTACTTTGAAAGAGTAATTGGGCTTCATTCATAATTCGCTCAAGCTTTTGATACACTGGAAATAAAAATGGGCTGTACATATCAGTCTATATGGATATCAGTTCCCTAGATTAAAAATTTATTAAACCAAACTTAACTCCCCGGATATTGTTTGAAATGTTTTTTGCATTTAAAGTTTAACTACAGGAACAGAAATCATTTCTTAGTTTCTCTCTAAAAAATTTGGCTGAAATAATTCCAGAACTAGAAAATTGCTTTTTGCTGAGATGGGGGGGGGGGAGGGAAAATGAAAATTTTGAATTTCATTTGTTGCTAATTGCGTCGCACAATTGAGATATTATCCATCCGATAGAATAGCATGACGCCGTTCAATTGGATCACGACGCCATACAAAATTTATGTGCGCGTCTTCAAAGCGCACAAACGAGTCCGCGAGTTAGTTAGCAGTAATTAAAGCAGAGCTGGAAAAAGCAGAGGGAATATCAGTTAAAGAGCTTGGGCCGCTCTAGCTCGGTTGGCAAGGATTGCAAAGTCGTGACCCTCGAGCCGAGGTGCATCTGCCGTGTGACCGCCCTTTGTGCTGTTGCATGCATCTTTCTCGCGCTGCGAGTTGAGCCGAGAACGTGCATCGGCTTTGCGCACTTGCACCTAATATTAATTGATCTGTGTGAGGCCAATTATATTTAACAGCCCCAGACACTCTGGGCACTCCGCAAAAAGATTTATGTTACATTTTTTTCTTTCGTTCTCCTTCGACCGGCTGCTGCGCGACCAGCAAGATGAATGTATTTAACTGGCGCAGTCGATTCCCATGGGAAAGAGTTATTATTAGTAGTTAAATTCGGTCATATGCTTACGTTATTGCTTTTTAATCATGCATTAACGCTATTTTGAATAAAAAATTTTGCAGGCTCAAATTAATTGCTTAGAAAAAATACATAAAGTAATGGAAAAGTTTGCGCTGACTTGCCATTTTTTTCATATAAAAATTTTACCGTTTAGATTGAAAGCTTTGATTTTGAATTTATAACAGCTTTGGGCAGTATTAAATAAGTTAATCATATTGTTGAGCATTTAAATTTTAGAATTTCTACTTGGGGGGGGGGGGGGTTTATAATTTTTGTGCTTTTTATTTTGAATTTTCCACGACTTATATAAAAAATTTCATGGTTCATGAATATATTCTTTTCAGTTATTGTGTCGTTTCAGATTAAGAGCAGTACTCAAATTTAATTTAATCAAGGCAGAAAGTTAAAATAAATTAAATTGTACTTTGATGGATTGAAAATATTTTAATGTGGAAAATAAAAAAATAAAATCTTGAATGTCTACAAATACTTGACAAATCAGTTATTGTTTCTATTCTTCCCTTTTTCAATTACAAAGAATTTTTTTCATTTCTAGATTTCGAGCTAGAAAGTTGGAATTTTATATTATTGTAGAGGATAGAGGCAAACGGTCATTATAATAGCTAAGTGCAGAGTGTATGTTGAGTGCGATTAAATATGCAGCAAGCTTGCATAAAAAGTGCGATAAATAATTGCTGATAGAGTGCAAAGCAAAGCGGTAGTAGATTAGACGCCAGATTAAGGCGACGCCGTCATTATATTATATATGCAAACTTATATTATGTATGAACAAGAAGTTGCCACGGTGAGTATACCATAATATACAGTATAAGGCACCGAGAATAAATAGAGCCATCGCTTCTACATAAAATGAAATGCTGCCGCCGTGTGTAATATTTGTATGGAGAGCAGAGCAGGGTGACTGCCCTTAAGGCCCATGCAGTTAATATGAATAATGGCCACTATTATAACTTTTATGGCTGCAGCCTTATCTCGCCAGTATTAATAATATGAAATTGCGCTTGAGGAATGAATAAATTTCAAAAGCGTAAATTTTGCGCGCAGGGAATTTTATTTTCGAACTTGTACTTTTATTGGACCCTTAAACTAATATGATTTTTATTTCTGTTTCAGGTGAGTTCCGTGCATGAACGTCCCTCTCATTTGAACCTTTTACGCGGTATTTTGATAAGTACCACTTAAAAATTATTGCATCCATTTTGAATTTTGATTCGCTAAAGGTTGAATTAAAAAGATTTTTTGATTAATGGAACACGCGAATGCCATTATGACGAGGATTGGTTCTCGATAAGTAATGCTTCCCGCTGTCGGGTCATATAGCGTAATGCGAAACAACAAAAGAGATTCGCGAGCGGCATTTGATGTAATTACGATCGTCACAGGGCGTTAATTTATCTTTTTGCTATAAATGTGGCGGGAAAATTAATTGGGGCTTATTATCGCTCTATCGCTTCTTCTTCCTTGGCAGGCAGGTCGTTTGACCTCATTCTGAGGATTATCACTGACAAAATTTGAAGTGCCATGAGAGTGAAATAATGTGATGAGATAATGAAATAATTTGTTTCAAAGTTCGTTGCCTCTATATAAAAGGCAGAAATTATAATCGTTCCCTGATTTCCTCTTTCACACAAAAATCTTTAATTTTCTTACTGAAAATATTAATAATTTATTTTGTGGAAATGAAGAGATCGGGCTTTTCCTCATTGCAGAAAAATTGTTTTTTATTAGAAAAAAAAATCGCTCTACCAGTTTTGGTCATTTTTCTGCAACAAGGAAAAGCCCGATCTCTTCATTTCCATGATCGTCTCCTTGAGTGTCAACTTCTTCAAACAAATTTATATTATTTATCATATTAAATTGATTGTAAAAATCCGAAAATTTGAAAAATGAGCAGAAAGGGTATCATAACTAGCAGACAAAAACGCCTATTCTTTTTTATCTCAAATAAGTTGTTTTTAAGAAATGAATGTTTATGAACATTTAATAATGAATCACTGTTCGTCAAATACCTTCCTCGGATGTAGCTCAACTGTTTGCAATCAGCCAGATGCTCGTGCGAAAAATCATAGTGCGAATTATGCAAATGAAAACAAACACAGAGCTGCACATCGGAGCGTTATTTTCTTTCTTCTTTTATTCCCTCGTGATTTCGCTCGGGGCGGCGCCTTTGAAGGCATCCCGCATGGTCCATCGCAGGGCGGGGCCTGTCAGCCATTGGGCCGAGGTGACACACCATCTCTTTCTAGCACCGCGACTATTACAAACGCATAAATTACATCCATCCACCTAAGCGGCGCGGCCACGTGCGCGCTTACACGGCGCCAATTAAACTCTCATTACCGGCCACTTTGCACGCCGCACCTTCTATGGTGCACCAAAAGGAAGTTGCCGCTCCATGTGCACCCAGGAGAGCGGAAGAGCGACAGAAAAATAGCAATCCCGTTCGTTCCTCGCTGGGATTATTCCATGGTGTCGTGCTTTATGCGTTGACGTCATTATGCCAATTAGTCGGGTGTTAAATAATCTGCGACGTTTTATGATGTGCTTTACGCAACGACGCGCTTACTTGATTTTCCTGTGCTTATAATTAAATGCTTGGGCTTGGAATGCAGTTGTTCCAATACAAAATTTATTTATTTATAAATGAACAGTGAATTGATCGTTTAGTTAGGATTATAAAAATTTGTATAATTTATAATTGGGGCGCGTCGCAATTATACCTCCAGATCCGATTATCCCTGGATTCTCAAGGATAAACAAGTAATTAATAAGTATTGCCCATGCAAGCTTAATATGCAACCCGCACAACAACAAAAAATTTAATTTTGTTCATAATTTTTTAAATTATAGACACTACTTTTGAATGCAAACCTTTTTGGCATGAAAGAAATTTTCAAAATTAAAAAAAGTTATGAAATTATTTTTCTTTGTTTCGTGGGTTGAAAATTCCGCATATCTCAATTTAATTCAATTCGTTTATTCTCTCACCAAACAGATTATTTGGCTCCTCTTGAAGCTCAAAAAAAGATTTTATTCTACTCTAGTCATAAAAAAATTTAAATTGGAAAAATTAGCAGAAATGGTATCGCAACTAGCAGAGATCTGCTAAAACGTGACTTTTTTTTAAAAAGTGTTACTGCAAATTAATGATTAAAAAAATAAAAGAAATTTTGAAATTGAATTGAAAAAACCAGAGACTCACTATAGCGCATAGTTCATTTTTGATCTCGTCAGATTAAGCAAAACCTTTGCTCTGTATATATGTTGATCTATACGGAATAAATATTATCTGACACCTTTTTGATGCCACCTCCCAATGCTCCCAATGTTAAATGTCTAATTTTGCGGACGAACAACTATAAATTTGTGTATTAATAATTTAGCGCCTATATGTGTAAGCAATAATTATATTAAAATATTTAGCCTCAAACTATATAACTTGACCAGCTCTAAAAACAAAGTAAAATCGCTCCCCTCCGTACTATAGCAAAGCACAGAAAAAGTACATAATATCTCACGCAACTAAAATCAGTGCTGCTTCCTTTCCACTCTTTCCGATTGTCCGACGCATTCAGCCCCGCCAGCGGAATAAAACGCACTCGTCTATTGTTTTTAGAGAAAGCACCCTTTATCCAGCACCACTGAGGGGACTATAGACGTGAATAGGGTACAGCGAGCGCAAAGGGTTAGAGCGGCTCATAGCGTGCGTGCAGCAATCATTTTGCCATCCATCAGCCGCGCGCCGTGTTTTATGTACACTCGGTCGGTCGTCTTTCTGTCTGTGCAGCACAGAATAGAGAAAGCAAATGCGCACACAGTAATGAGATAATCTCATTAGTGAATGGCCGTCCATCGGTCCGTCTGCTAGCTGCAGAGCCGCCGTTTCGCGACTCGTGGGGATGTCGCTCGCGTGATTCCCCTGGCGCGCCACCGCGGGGCTGCGCTGCTGCAACGCACCGGGGGTGTGTGGAAGGGAGCAGGGTGCAATAAACATAATGAGGCGTTGATGAACGCTGCGTTCAACTGACAACGGAGTACGCCCATTAGGGATTACAGTCGGGTTGATTATATTCCGTAATAATATAAATTTAGCTGATTGTTCCAAAGTGACTGATAACCTTGGTAATATGGTACAAGAATTACAGCTTTTTGAGGAGTTTGAAATATATAGTATAATAAATCATCTCCCATCTAAAAATTCATCTGGGTGGGATGGAATTTCAACCACTGTACTGAAAAAAATTTCAATGTATATTACTGCGCCTCTTACTTATTTAATAAACGAGTCATTCCTAAAAGGTAGTTTCCCCGATAATATGAAACTTGCTAAAATTATCCCACTGTTTAAAAAGGGCGAAAAAGAAAACCCTTCAAATTATAGACCAATTGCGATAACGTCATCAATATCAAAAGTATATGAGAAAGCCTTTTTACATAGATTGGAAAACCACTTGAACACTAATAATATCCAAATACCTGAGCAACATGGATTTAGAAAGGGAAAAAATACTGTAACGGCCTTATATAGTTATGTAACATCTTTGTACGAATCAGTTGAAGCAAAAGAAAAAGTAAATGTTATCTTGTACGATTTCTCTAACGCATTTGGCACCCTTCATCCACCTCTCCTTATCCATAAGTTAAAACAATACGGTCTAAACGAGAACTTGCTCTCGTGGTTGGCCTGCTTCTTATCAAATAGGAAACAATTTGTACAGCTCAAGAACCTTGGTTGTGATAGGTACGAGGAGTTTATTAACTCGGATATATTAGAGAGTAACAGGGGTGTGCCGCAAGGCACAGTTCTCGGCCCAATTGGGTTTTCTATGTATTTAAATGATATTCCTCTAGCTGTGTTCTTGGCCCTCCTGATTTTGTTTGCCGACGACTCCACGGCTATAGTCAAGGGAGAGTCTTTCCCTGAGGTAAATACTAAAACGGTGGCTGTAAATGACAGTTTTGTCGGTTTTGCTAATGATAATTTTTTGAGGAAATTTTTCAGAAAAATCTAAAATACTACAAATACATACCAGCCAAACAAAAAATCTTGTTCAACCTGATGTTAAAATTGAAGATAAGAGTATAGAAATCTGTAAAACTGGTAAACTCTTGGGAGTACAAATTAATGATACACTTAACTGGAATGATCACTGTGATAAGGTTGTCAATAAAATGAGAGGAGTCTCTCATGTGTTCACTAGACTGAAATACAAGGTGTCAGATAACATTCTTAAATTGATCTATTTTTCACACGTTCAGAGTCATATAATGTATGGGATTGTAATTTGGGGGGGTTCTAGTCATTTAATCAAAGTATTTAGAGCACAGAAAAGAGCGTTGAGAGCCATGGCGGGCATTCCCTACTGGCGATCTAATGAAGCGTTGGATACTTGTAAACCATTATTTGTCAAATATAATGTAGTGACCGTACCATCGTTGTATATACTCGAATGTATAAAATTCTTAGTGCAAAACCGAAACCTATTTCAGAAATATAGTGATACTGTAGATACGAGGAGAGTGACTAGACATAATCAGACTAATCTTTGCTGTAATGATTTGGTTGTGAAAGAAGTAAAGCTTAAGAAATCTGTAGAAAACCCAGAAATCATGATCCCCAGAATATTTAATGCATTACCGATATCTTTAAAAGTCCTCGAAAATGACGAGGTTCTTGTAAAAATGGTGAAAGCTTTTGTGTTAGAGCACAAATTCTATGACTTGAACGAATTTTATCGTTTAAATAATGCCATGTACATTGACTTATTTTAAAAAGCTGTTATTTACTATGTATGTTATGTGGTATATAATGCTCAACAAAATAAAGAAATCTTGAATCTTGAATTAAATTCCGTCCGATTTTTTTAATGAAGCTCGAGAAAAATTTACACTTCAGTTAGAAGGAATGAATTTTCCTTGTTTTATGCGTATTTGAATATTTTAAATTATTTAAATCAACTATTTCAAAGCAGCAAGTGGAATTAATCATTGTAAAATCGCCTTACAAAATTAGACAACACTAACAATAAGAAGGTTTTTGGCATTATCCCGATTTGGATTTATTTTTTATTTTTGAAATTTTCACATTTTTAATTGAGAATGGGATTGATTAATAGATGCGATTGAAAAATTATTTTATTTATAAAATTAAATATTAAAATGTTTAGTGTATAGAGAACGATTTTGTTAATTTGTTAACTAATTTTTTAATCTTCATTAATTATTGAATTCTCTGCTTTGACGATTCTTAATTTTGTTTTACTACACTTAATTTAAAGTATGAGCAAAGATTAACAGGAGATGACTGCCTTACTTCAAGTGACTTGATTCGCGTGTTACTTTCACTATTTCCGACAAGTAGCTTTCAAAACAAACAAATATAATTATGCACACTGGCTTGAGAAAGAGGTGGCCATGTTTATTATTTATTCTTCTGTCTGCAAGTACGCCATAGTGCTTTCATACACACACACACGTACATAATTTAAATTTCTGCAGAAAACTTTTTTTGAAAAAGTTTGTATAAAGAAGTAATAAATAAACATCAGTGGTTTAAAAGAGCGCAGCGTTCCCACAAAAGAGCTGCTTCACGCAGAGGTATGTATTCTTGATCTTTTCTTTAATCGAAGGAAAGATAATTGGTGAGTGCTTACCTTGTTATTACCCATGAGTAGTGCTGCTGACTGAGATCATTATTACCAATGAGGAATTCAACAGCCATATTATACAGCTCAGCTCATCAGCCAAGGATCGAACCCGGATCAAGAAAAAAAATCTACGTCGATCGCACACTTTTTCTCGCAGTACAGCGCGCGGCCTTTTTATTTCCCACGCCCTGCTGTTATAGATCGAGATTTATCATCTCTTGTCGGTCCGTACATCTCTCTTTCCTCGGCCGCCTCAGCGCACTCCGTACTCTAATATATTTCGCGGTGCCTAATGAGGCCAAATTGCTCAAAATGACTCAAACAACGAGCTCGAGTGTTCCGGACAATTGTGGAATTATATCTTGTTTGGCGTTGGCAGGCAGCTCGGATGAAATATGAGCAGACAGTTCAGGCTTCAATCGGCCTTTGCATAATCAAAGCACACTCGGAAACTCTATTTTTTTGCTGCTTTTAAAGAACAATTTGCCAACAAACGTCAATAGCTGATATTTGGATCAAAGTCAACGTTTTCACATGAAATTATTATAACAATAATTTTTAACTGGCATCAATTTAATACTGTGTATTAAAACATTACTTGGATGAAAGCAATTGCAGTAAGTCATTAATACAACATTCAACCTTGCACCTTACAGTATGTGTTCATGCTCCCTGCACATTTGACATTTTTTACTGCAGATACAATCCTGAACCTCATCCAAATCAAGGAACATGAAGTGCTTTGGTCAAATTCCCAGACGAATCAGAGCACCTTTTACGGAAAACTATTATATACCACTAATTTGGCTCAAATAGTAGGAAAGAAACGCCGCAAGAGAAGCGAGGTGGTGAACTGTATGCAAGTTGGATGGACAATAAATATCCCGTCTTGACCTTCTGACAGCCGCGAGCGATCATCTTATATTTGTTTTCCAATGCGACTCGAGCGGCAGAGCAGTAAAAATTTATGGGAAAATCGGCCGCCTCCAATTTCAGCCATCATTAAATAGAATTAAGAGATTCAAACAAATATATCATGTATGCACCGGGAAACAACATAATATGGTGCTCGAGAGAATTGATGATGTATATTGACGAAATGGAACAAACACACACGTGTCAAGCGCTGAAAATTATCCATAACTCAAAGAATCTCTGAATTTGTAAAATTAAAAAAAAAAATCGTGCTCGACTGGTCAGACAGCTGTAGAGCAATTTAAATTATATCAGAGATTGCAGGGCTCCGGTAGATCTTTCCTTTGGGCGCAACCTCTGACCCCCCGGCCAAGGGAAAATTTTATCACAGCACCGCAGCTATCAAACAATAAATTTACAGCGCAGCAATTTCCAGATGACTGGCCGCGATAATTAACTCCTCTCTGCTCGCTTGAGCTTTTTGTTCCTTTTCCCTCACAGCCAGAGTGAGACGTTTCGTTTTGTTATTTCTTTCTCTGCACTTTGCGGCGCAATAAATATATTACGTCGAGCGCAAAACACAAGATAATTACGGAACAATCTCTTTTGCACCACCTTACCACCGCTAAGCGTGGACAAATAACGCCAACCAACAGGGCGGACACTTGAGTGCGAGACAGAGTTTTATTGTCAAAGATAACAAGTACCGTTTGAACGTTCTTGAAGTCGAAGCAATTAAGTGGCAATATTATTTTTGTTTATTCTACTCCAGACATGTCGAAAAAAGTGAATTGGAAACAGATTTTATTTCTGAAAATATTAATGAATACACTGTGATTAACAAAATAACAAAAAGCACTGTATATGTCTAATGCAATAAATATTGATCTAATCTAATCAAAGGAGAAATCTTTTAAAAAGAAAAGTTCTTTACTTCTGCCTAATGAAGTTTAAAGGAAATAGACATTTTTTTTTAGCTTGACTGGCAGCATTTTTGATCTCTAAAAACATTATTCCCTCAAAAGAATGAGCTAGCATAAAAATAAAACATGCAAATCAGCTACTAATTGAATCCCATTTGAGCTTGGGATAACAAAAGCGTGACGCGCACCTTTTATATTATTATTTGTTTTGCGCTTCCAATTAATCAGCGCGCATAGTAATGTTTTCATCCAAGAGAAATGCAGACCAATGGATGCTCGTTTATTATTATAGTATTCATTATTATTTCCCATCACACCGCCGGAGCAACACAAATATAATAAAAGAGGCTGCTGCGCCTTTTGCCTCGCTGATATTCTAATTAAGCAGCCGCTTCGCGTTTACAATTTTCCCTCTGCTGGAAATTCTCTCACGAAATGCTTAGCGATACTCTTAAATTATTATTTCATCATCATAAATGCGAGAGAGGCATGTATAGAATAATCACTTTTTTGCAACAAAATTCGCTGCAAGCACTGCCAAGGCATCGTGGGAATGCCGAGGAACTGCGAAAATAGTAAGGTTAAAATTAAAATTTGTGTGCTCTCCTTCCTGCGGGCCATTTGGAATTGATCTATACGGAATAAATATTATTTGAATCTGAGCAAAAAACACACCACTATTAGTATTAGAGCAATATAATTTCGTTTTTTTCCTGAAAATAAATTACCACAAATATGCGATGCAAAAAGTTTTAGACTTTATTTTCTTTTTATACGCTTAAAGTTAATCGCTGAGATGTTTCATCCAGGGAGACCGAGATTGGTGGTTGGTAGACCTATAATTTTGGATAACAACGGCCAAACAGCAACAAGAGTATCAATTCAGACTAAAAAAGTGGTGGATAGTGCGCAAGACTAATTTGGATGGATATAGAGAAAGGAAAAGCACAATTTACGAGCATGACCAAATGGTGAATAGAGACTGGTCGGCCAAAGATAATTCAAAATAAGGGAAAAAAAGTGCGTGAATAATTTTGAAAATTATGGATAAAAACAGGGAATTCGTAATTGGACTAGATATTACATTGTTGTGGAGCCTCATCAGTCAATAAAGAACAATAATAATAATTTAAAAAAATCTTGAAATCAATTCATCAAAATAAAATCATTAATTCCCAGGATGGTTGGAGCCAAACCTGGAAGGTGCATACGTGAGATCCGCCCTGCAACAAAAAGTTGGCAAAAAGTTTACTTGGAGTCTAAAAATAGCCCAGACAAAATGAAGAAATTTTAATCATGCTGGCGGCCTTGTGGTAAATTGTGCTACGTCCAAATTGTCAGCTTCGTCTTCAATATTAAAACTTAAAATAAATTGATTCATTTTCACTCCAAACAAGTCAAAGTCAGTTCAAAAATAAAATAGTTTAATTGGAAAATTAAATCACGAAAATAGTTTTAAAATTAAAATGCGAATGTTTTTGTAAATAAATAAATTTTCTGTATGTAAACAATGTGATGTAACAATTTGGACAAATAAACAACAATAATGAAGCTAATTATAAATTTTTGATAGGAAGATTGAAAATAAATTATACAATAACGTGCTTTTGAAATGAAAGACATTTTTTGAAACATTACTTCCAAACTTCAAGATCATACAAAATTTTAAACTTCACTCGCAACGCAAAATGCGTCTTTTGTTCACGACACTTATAAATAATATATGAATGTGGACAGTTGCAGCGGTCAGCACCGATTTACAACAGATAGCCAAGTGTCGGCAGCGGCACTCAAATTACGCAACTCGGTGGACAAGTGAAGTGAGCAGTCAATGACTGGTTTTCCGCTGCTTTCACCGCAGCAATCCAGGCTGAGGGCCAAAAACTAGCTCGCCTCACTCGCTCCAAGCAGGAGAGAGAGAGCCCTTATAATGCCTTGGCATTATTCTCTGTGCGTTGCATCATGCAAGTCACTGTGCGCTGGAAGAACCCTTTTGTGCACCGGCTGAAATATTATTTACTCTCTGCTGGCGATATTCCGGCGAAACTGTTTTTCCTCCTTCCTCACTGTGCAAACAAAACACACACACGTGCAAAAAGGTTCTGCAGTGCAGAAAAAAGTCACACTTTTAATTGATTTCGCACCGACCGGCAAACTTTCAGCCGGTGAGTCATGCTTTTTAGTTGGCTGTTTTTGCTCAAGGCCAAAAATGAACAGGATAAAAAAAAATAATGCACTGAACAGCCTGGTTTGGATAGCTGTAGTTTTAACTTACTCAGGCTGTGTCAGCGTAAGAAATGTAATTACGATTTAAAATTTAATACTGCCTTTATTAATATTTATTATTGCTTTATTGCATTATGGAATGTTATCACATATAATATCTCCCTTGCGAACCACCAATTTAAACGGTGTAATTTGTAATTTCTTGCCGCCGAAGTTTTTTATAAATTCATTTGGCCTAAAATCACTGTTTTCGTTGGTCAAAAAATTAAAAGACCTCAAATTTATCATAAAATTTAAATTATAAAGCCCTCAAATTTAAATATATGACAATAATATTTACCACACTAATGCAGTGATTTTATATTATTAGAGGTTAATTTAAAAATTTAATCTCTAAACATCTTCCTGAATGGATGTTGGTCTCATTTGAGCAAAGTTAGATTACTGTTCTCTGTATAGCGATTTGCTCATTTCATTAAAATCGGTTACACAATATGTATGTTTGCTTGTTGATTAAAATTTGTTTATATTTGTTATCCAATAATTAATTACAGTCGTTTTTAAATAAAGAAACCAAGAAAATTTGCCACCGTTCCTTGTTAGATTAAGATATAACTGTTTTAGTAGGCGAGTTAATTAAATTCGAATTTTGCATGTGTAGTGCATGCAACATTTTTCCGGAGTGTGCACAAACACGCGGCGTATATGCCAGAGTGAGTCATCAAGAGGACTCATTCATTATGCTACTCAAGGAGGCGGCGTTGGTTCGTTCGTTGATTAAGTTTATGATATTAAGGCAGCGAGAGAGCGAGCGAGGCTGCAAAGAGCCATGTAAAATATGCCTCCTTGCGATATTCCTAATTAGATTAGCCTGTTGTTGCAGCGCGTCAAAGGCTTTCTCCGCCGGTATGTGTTTATTCGCGGCAACTACTATTCCGAGCAGAACCGCAAAAGCAGCAACGAGACGACGAAGCTCTGACAAGAAAACCCACCACACGTAAAGCAATTCCGGATGCTGCCTTTGATCCTCTCGCAGGGCCCAAAAGAGACACCGAGTCGTTGAGATGCATTGCAATACTCCCTGCCACCTCCAGCAAGGGTATCGCTCGCTCCCTTTGTGCGCGATAAACAATTTTCGTGTTTTTCTTGTTGCCGCGCTTACTTTCAAAAGCTCTTTTCGCACTCTCGCCCTCCTGTCGGAACCAACGTCGGGAATTAGCTGGCCGCCTCCACCCTTGATTGTGAGTGTAAGGAGCAGTAAGGAGGCGTTCACGTTGACCACTGGAAGATAATAAAGTTTAAAGAGAAGCTCTTTGTTGCAATATAGTTTCGATTTGGTAAATTTTAGATAAATCCGACTTTGTTTAAGCAATCCCTACTAGCATAGTCAAATTGAGTCGCATAAAGTCTAAAACTATGTTTTCTAAAAAAAAAAATTATAATTGGATTTCAACAATTGCAAAGATTGGCTCCTATTGATGCAAGGACTTTTTATGATTCGACTATGCCCATAAGGACTCCTTAAACGTTAAAAATTTCTAACAATAACTAGCTTAAATCCGGTGAGCTAAAGTACATAAGTGCAAAAACAAATAATTAAATTTTTAAAAACACATTACTTAAACAATATCTTTTTGAATTATTTTTTAAATTCACAATATTTACCAACTGTGGTCCGAATCAAAGTTGTCAGTTTATTTCCCTTCTTCAATTTTACTCAAATACTTTAAAGTTAAAATTGTACTTCTCAGATTACGTCTTACGAGTTGCTCTAACGGCAGTACCCAAGTTGGGACTTATATATTTGTGTATTTTTATTATTATTATTTGGACTTTGGTGACCATGAAATTTTTATATCCTGTCTCTTTTTGTGAGAACATGAGTATATGACGTAATCATGATTCACTTTTCGATGTGCTCTGCACGTCCTCGCCACAAGGGGAGACACTGAACTTGATTCTCATTAAAAATGTCAACATCGTTGTGATTTATCCTAGCTTTATTTTTAGTGCTTTCCCACCAAAATTTGGAGGCGGCTAATTAATATACAAGAGATGACGCACGTCTTATCAGATCTCAGTTGCTAGAACCCTAGATACTCAATCCGTGGAGTTCTTGTTATTATTTAAATAATTTTATACATACATGTGCTGCCGCGATGGTTCCCAGAACACACCTTAATTCGTAAGAAGTGGCAGTCGGTGTTTCGTGGAAGAACAACAAGCTGTCTCATTGATATTCCGAAAAATTTATGTTGAAATTAGACAACAGAGTAGCAGGAGAAATGGAGGAGCAGCCATAGCGCAGAGATATGATAGGGGAAATTCCCTGTAGAGAGAAGAAGGAAGAAAATAGTCGTCTATTGAGAACATTTTGAGAAGTTTATAGTTTAGTTTTATCAAATAAACAAAATAGCAAATCCATTTAGCCATGAGCAGAAAAAAATGTTATAAAAGATTTTGGACCTTTTTTTAACTATATTTAGGGAACATAATTAAAAGTATATTGAATAATTGAAATAGTTTCTTGAGTCACATTTTTGATAGAGGCAACTTTTCTCTTGAAAAAGATTCCTCATATATAAATAACTTAAACTAATCTATAATTTAAGAATTCATTAAAAAATCTTATTCTCTAGATATATGCCAATATACATAATTTATTCTCAGTTCGTTAAAAATAGCTACATTAGTTACATCGCAAATAAATTATATCCATCTAATTTGTGACATCGCGCATCAAAATTAAATTTCCTTCAAAAACAAACGAGCCAATTTAAGAATCAAAATGATCACGGCTATTGGTTGCTTAAGTATCCACGCCGCTCAAAAGGAGAGATTATTGACGGATATTAAAGAATAAAAATGGGCGTTGGGGGCTAAATTTAGCTGCCCCAATAATAGTCGATTAAAATACCTGGTGCTGATAAAGAGAGAGAGAGACGCAGGTCCAGAGCAAACACAATAACAATTCCATCGAGGGCAGAGCAGGCCGGCCGAGCGAGAGCGGATTATTTATTGACAGAACGTGTTTATTATTGAGTGTGCATTCGCATCATACACGGACCATTACAAACGATGGATAGGACGGATAAATACTTTTTAATCAGTCGACGTGATCGCGAAGCGAGAGGTCACGCGTAAATCGCGTAATGGCCGCCGCGCTGTTTACTTTGGGAAATTCACAAGCGCCGCCTTTTCGATACGCTCAAGAACGGAAGCCTTATTTTCAAACAGCCGCCGGCCACGGTAATAAGTCATACGTGCAGTATTCCAGATAATGAGATCGTTATGAGATGCACGTACTTTGCCACTAAATAACCGACCACCGCCTCCTCCAACCGACACAACTCCTACGCTGCATTTAATTTGTTGGTTGTTTTGAGATATCGCACCGACGAACGAGGACTCAATTTGTTTGCTGCTTGTGTGTGGTACTAAACACTTTCAAGCGCGGTGGTGGTTGAATAAATTATGACTAAATGAATATATACCGCCTCGCTATCTATCCCAAAAATACATTTTACGGCAAGAAAGGAATAATACAATATAATTGTGGATAATAACATTGCATTTTGAGGTTGTAATATTTTGACATTCTGACGCAAATTCCGGATTGAACGCTATTCTCGTTTGTTGGCCAAAAACCACTCTGCCCGTCCGCTGGGATATGAAAAATTCTTTCAATCCACACTGGCTTGGAATACAGTATAATAGTAATAATATTACTATAAGCAGTGGCGGCCCTAAAGGTTTATTGCTGCTGCTGCTGTTTCTCTTGGCTAGTGAGCTACCACACACTATTCCCGAGCTTGGAGTTTTATAGCTCGTCGTGTGTATGTATTATTGTATGCGCGAGTTGGTTTATACGAAAATTATACTGCCGCCGCTGCAGCTCCGCCACATGCGCAGGGACATATTGAAAAAGTAAATATGCAAATGTGCTACTCGCAGGCAGACAACGAATTTCATAAGAGAGAGAGAGAAACCAGAGAAACAAATTTACAGTTAATTCAAATTCCCTAAACAACTCCGAAATCCATAATTTTCATCTTCTAATGTTTATAAGGAGTTTTTTAACCCATAAAAAAAAACTGGAATTATATCTGTGGTGATTAAAACCTAAGCAGAGTTCAACAGTGGCATTATAATAAGTTGAGCGTTTATGGTGTCGATCACACGCAAAGGTCTTTAAAGCACAAGAGAAGATAATAGATTAAAACAGGCGCGCCGGCAAATCCATCCTGCATCAAGACTCGTTTTCAGGAGAAATAAAACCTTGATATTTTAGAATATGTATACGCGGACGGGCAAATATAACTATTTATTATTATTATTGATATTTATTGACTTGTGTGGCGTCACCACCATGTAATTACTCGTTGCGACGCGCCCCATTTTGCAACGTAGTATTTATTCTTCTCGGTCAAAGTGGAGAAATAATAAACAGGGACTAACCTGGTCCGGGCTAAATTTTTGAATCGCACTCAATAATAATTAATTGGACAAATCACAGACTATTAACAAGTATATAATTATTCTAATTAGTCCGTGGGTAAAATCAACCCACATCACACGCTCCAGCCGGTCATATTTTGCACAAGCGTTCATCCGCCAGCCGCTGACTATTTTTCTATTATTTTTTACTTGCCTATAAGAAATTATTTTCTATTTCAAAAATTTAAGAACACGATAAAAACAAATACAACATCGTTTGAATAAAAAAAAACATTTTTCGGAAAAATTTTTCAGTCAGCCGCCACCTAAAAATTGCGCGGTGGAGGTCTCTGTCACAAACAATTTAAAATTGCTGCCACAAATGCTGCTTGCAGAATGATAAAAATTCCTATGAGGGTGCCTTCAATTACAGCACCTTTATTGGTGCCAAAATTATGAACAAAAATATGAACAAAGCAGGCGTTTTATTTTATTTTTTATTTTTTTAGTTTAATTTTATTTTGATATAAGCTAACGCACTCAAAGTATACAGCTTTTGCAAAACATGTCAGTAAGGGAATAGTATTAATTTTTTTGGAGCGAAGAGTTCGCTCATGTCATAGAACTGTTTTTCCATCACATATAATTTCACTTTTTCAGTAACTCTTCATCACAATGACAACACTTTGAACTTTTTGGCAGAGCGTTAAAATTTGTAGTACCATAACAGCAGGACTCTCTGCAGTTATTTGGAGTCTATACATATTTTCAATAAGATCGTTTTCACATACAGTACATTAGACTGATTTTCAACGTGTAACTTTCCTATTATCTACTTCTCCAGGGTCACTATACTTTCTGAACATTTTGCGATTTCTGCGATTTTTGCTTTGGTTGATTGAGACAGAAATGTTATGGCAACAAGTTTTGAAAAAAAGGGTCTCATTTTACGAAAAAATTTGGATCAAATAATTATTATTTAAAAATCAATCTGACCAGTGTTTGGCATGGGTTGTTGGATTTGGATGAAACTTGGCATGGTGATACCCTTAGGGTAGGTGGTCAACCTGAGGTATATAGTTAGTCCGATATCCCAACATTGCCTATTTTACAGGGGCTCAAAGTAGCGATTTTTGCAAAAATTGTGTTTTCTTTAACCTCAATTATCTCGGCTTCTACTGGAGCAATTTCAAAAAACTTGACGCTGTTTTAAAGCCACTTAAAGGGACTTCAATTCAGCTACAAGAGTCAAGGTCACAGGTCAAAGGTCAGGTTCAATAAAATTGACTAAAATTTTGATGAACTTTTAAAAACGCCGCCAGATATTGAAGGACCAAAAATATTTTAACCTTTTCCACAAGAAAAATGTTCCAAATTTAATTTTACATCAGTGTGCAAATTTTGGTGATTTGTATTTTCTTAGTTTTTGAGATATCTACAGGGGAAGTTCAAAAAACGTGATTTTTTTGGCCTTTTTTTGAGGTCGTTAAGTTTTTTGAAATTGCTCCAGTAGAAGCCGAGAAAATTTATATTAAAGAAAATACTATTTTTGCAAAAATCGCTACTTTGAGCCCCTGTAAAATAGGCAATGTTGGGATATCGGACTAACTAATACCCTAGGTTGACCACCTACCTAAGGGTATCACCATGCCACGTTTCATCCAAATCCAACAACCCATGCCAAACACTGGTCAGATTGATTTGGAAATGGCCATAATATTAACTATAAACTACTGACTGTAAACGTTGAAAACATTGTTTGGTGAAATCAAATGGTTAGAAAATAATCGAGTGCCGGAATTTCAGCTTTTACTCATTTATTATCATCATACGAAGGGAGAATAATGGACCGCGCGAATTTCTTGTTGTAATGCTTCAGTGAGTCAATCTCAAATCCGCTCGCTCTCATGCCCATGCGCTTTATTTCTGTCTGGCTGATTGATTGCCACTAGGAAGTAATTCTAATTGTATAAATTGCTTGGAAAGACAAACCGGACCAAATGTAGTTGGATTGTAATTTTATAATTTAGAGAAATCTTTCTGATATTTTTGTCTTTGGAAAAAAAAGGGAACAACAACAGCTCTGATCCCTGATATGGGAGCGAATGAATGCTAATCTGGTGCGACGCATCTTTTGGAACATCTCATTTCCTTTTCCCACGCAGATTTATGATCAGCGCTTCCTTCCTCACGGAAATATGGGGCAGTTTTGTTTTGCATCTCAGAATCTCACCAGCTTGATCCGGAAGACCGTTAAAACTGAAAACTTCCTGCAGCATACCCGAAGAAGTGCACACTTGTATTTATAAATATTTATTGCAGCTTTTTATTTTGTAAAATGTCGAGCCTAAGTCTCGCGCGCCGGTCGTGTCCCGCATTATGCTGAGTGAGCCAAGGGAGGGAAAAATAAAAGCACAACAATGAAAGCGGCAGCGCGAGCCGAGCGAGATGAGGGACCTTTGTGCCCTGTTATTATTTATATTCATCTCGGCAGGTCGTGCACCCTTTATCTGATTGGTCCATTTTATTTGTATGTAATGACTGGCTGAACTGATTTAATGATACATGATATGTCATTCGATTAAAATCATCAATAAAAAACGCTCTGCTCAAAATACATCTTCCCACCGGCCGTGATAAGAGTTGAAAAGAATGGCCTGTAATTTCTGCCTTGTGACTTGCTGATTCAGAATTAAATAATGGTGAATTTAATTTACGCGCCGGCACTCTTGTGATCGCCTTCGGAGTTTGCTGGCGCCGCGGAGATTGATAAGCGCCCATTTAATTCTCCTTTGTCACGCCCGTCCAGCCGTGTTTTGCATTCAGTTTTGTTCTCAACTTTATTATTATTTTTCACAGCAAATCTGATCCTTATGTTGTATATCAAAGTTTTCTTTTTAATTAACGATCAAAGTCACTAACAGATCCTGCGCTTTTTTCGTGTTTTTTGAAATTCCGAAATGCAAAAGTTTTCTATTAAGTTGAAATTTTTTATTTTTTTCATTAATTTTACGTTTGAATTTTTTATTTTTATTTGCTCGGTTCAGGGGTTTTTATCTCTTTTAAACAAAACAAAAATTGAACCTTTTTTCACATCAATTATTTATTTTTTGTGTGTTCATAGTTGAAATTAAGAAAGGATGAACCTCAGAACAAGCGATTTCACAATTCCGTCGGTATTTTACCAACCTCTACTGTCTATTATTTTTCTTGTGAAACAACCGACATTATTATAATTTCAACGTTGTGGCTCGTCTTGCCGGGGGTGATTCCCCGCTCTTTCCCAGAGATCACGCAAACTTTGAAAACGGCCTGTTTCCTCTCTCTCTCTCTTGCCTTTTCTTCTCCGCTCCTTATTTTATACATTTTGATGGATGCCTGATTGTGCATATCGCTCACTATGGAGCAATGTCGGATTGACGCGCGGCCTCGCCGGGATTTTCTCCCCGGCAAAGATGAAAAAAAAACACGCGGAAGAAAAAAGAAAATTTCGCGCCGGCAGATCATCTTTTCCCGTTCCTTTCCCACTCCCTTTATACGCATAAAAGAAACGAGAAGAAGCGGTGCCGAGAAAAATAAATGGGGGAGATTTAGGTGCGGCGAGAGAGAGGGTGTTGAGGGTTGCATAAGAATAGTTTCAGCCCTCGTTCGCCTCTCGTGCAAATCCTCAAAGCAGCGGCGTTGCGCTACAATGTGTACCTGCTGATGATAATGATGGGCTTTATGAAGCGCGAGAGGCGATCTACATAATGCATGAGAGAGCCGCAAGCCAACCAAATTTGCCATTTCCGCCCCCCGTGCACCCACCCAACAACCCCAGAAGCCGCTGATGCTCAACATTACGCCTAAAGGGCTCGCAGATCACTTGACTAATTTTCGAATTCCTGAACATCAATATGCTTCATTCAAATTAAAATTTTTTACATGCAGATTTTCAAATAATAAAAAAAAATTAAAAAAATCATATATCCTCAGTAAAAAGATCATTTATTGCAGTTTATTTCAGTTTTTAGGCTGTTCTATTGATTCTATTTAAATAATATTTAATAATTTCCTTTTCATGCCATTCCGAAATAGACAAAAAGAAAACACTCTTTTGTGTACTTTCCACATTTATTTCATCAGCATCCATAGTTAATTTAAATTTCAAATCCAACTGGTGCCTTTTTGATTGCGAAATAGCCAATACTTATTTTCAAGCCGCTTCATTGTATTATTTTTCAGCATTTGTGGTTGACTTTACTTATATTTATATATATTTATATATATTTTTCTCTCTGCAAATATACAAAACAAAAGGACCCTAAAGAAAAATCATCGACTTGCCTGCAAAATCCTTCTCTCAAACAATGGCTGGCAAAGGTCCTTGGTTTTCCTATGTTTTTTAAACATTCATAGTAATATATGTACACCCGCAGGAGGAGCTGTGAATGAAGAGCTTCGTGCAATATGAAATCAAAGAAACAGAGCGATGAGAGAAAAATAGAGCGAGAGAGAGAGAGAGAGAGAGAGAGAGAGAGAGAGAGAGAGAGAGAGAGAGAGAGAGAGAGAGAGAGAGAGAGAGAGAGAGAGAGAGAGATTCAGCAGCGTTTGATTATTGGCTGGCACGGGTAATGCATTCAAATGAACCCTCCCATATAAAAGTATAAAAGTAGCTTCTGCCAAAATCGGCAACATTGCGCTTCAGAAGAATGCGATTTTTTGTGCAGAAAATATAAAAGTGGCAGAAATAATAATGATAAATACAAATAATATTATTCCGGATGCCGCTTTTATTGGGCATTGTAAACTCGCGGCGCTGCGCACTGTGAAACGAGCGGCCAGCTTGGATAAATGATTTTATTATGCTAGTAATATATGTTTATGTAAAGGAGCAGCCGTGCCATTAAAATACCCCTTGCAGTCAATGAGCCGCGCAGAGAAAATCTTTCTGCTACTCTTTTTTCCCACAGACAATCTTGAAACAGCAAGCCTCATGGGAGCTAAGTAAGAAAGTCAGCCATAAAACGATCAGGTGCTGTTTGCTGGTCGAGCTTAATAAGTGATGACCAGTAATGGCTGAAGGTACTCTTTTAATTCAATTTAACTTTTTTGAATTACGTGCCAAAATCTCGAAAAAAGACAAATCCGCTCAAGGTCTTTGATTGCAATTGGAATAATGATTAAAGGAAAAGTTAACGAAATTATATTTTTCAAGCTGTTAAGACTAAATTTTTAAATATTTTGGAGAGTTGCAAAGTTGCACAAATACCAATTTAGCAGACCTTTGCTTGATACACCTTTTGCTCATTTTTCCGAATTTTTTTTTTTCACTACTTCAGCCTTCAGCAGAATGAACAATTAAAATTCAGCGTAATTATTCAATTCAATGCAAGAAATATGAAATTAGTTCTAAATATTTACAATGATACTTGGAAGTCAATTACTAAATGCAAGCACAGCAAATATTCAATAATTAGAAAACAAAATATCATTGAAGACCTTCATGGTATGATGTAAAAATAAAAATAAAATAAAAAATAAAAAGAGCGTGGACGCAGACGAAATTCCGAGGGCCATTATATTATTCAAAGCAAAAGAAAATGTGCTGCCTCTTGTTCTTTGGCACCAACCCAGGAGCCAATTTCCATTAAAATGTGCTGGCTGTTGATTTGCTTGCGTGCGTTCACCACCGAAATATATTATGTGTGTTGGGAGCAATGCTATAAAATCAAATAAAAATGGAGAATGGGCCGCGCGAGCAGCAGGTATATTATACCATGTGTTTGGTTCCTTCCTCGGAATTAATGCGAGGAGACGCTATACCTTGAACAGAAAATACACAGACCGGTCGGTCCTGGCGCTTTTTTTCTCAGTCAAGACTCCTCACGCGATATGCGCGGGAGCTAACCTTTAGGGATCATGAGAAAAGAGGATCGAGCGATAATATTACAAATAAATATGGTTGTGGGATTAAATAAAGCATAAGAATGCAGAAGAACGGCATGATTACTTATTCATCAGTTCTTTCTCTTTTTCTCTGGTTGGCGCGACGACGTCTGCAGAGAGGTAAAACAAAATGCTTTCTCGAAAATCTGTTTTTGCTCTCGTCTTCAGAGAAAAATGTTGAAAAGGTCGGGAAGGTGTGCGTATAATGTTGTTGTTCGTATTGAATAAATATCGGTGTTCTGGTGCACAATTTTGTGACTCTGTTTTGACAGTATTAGAAAGCATTTTTTAGTGACTTATTCTCACTCCAAAGCACTCCAAAGATTATTTTCGTGCATTTGCTGATCAGATTGATCTATATTTAATGAATATATTTTGTGAATAATTAGAAGTATATACCAAAATGTGAAAAAAAAAACTATAAAATATGAAACTTTTCTAACTGCTAGCCGGTTTGAACTAATATTTTTAAGAAAGCTGATGCAATGATCCCGTGAATTATTATCCTATTTGACTTCATAATTAGAAAACTTGAATAGAAACTTAAGAATCTTTTTCTAGTAGAATTAGACAATTTCAATTTCCATTAATTTTTATAAGTCCGAAGTTAATGAAGTTCAATTTTGCATGTTATGTTTTTACAGTTGTGAAGATGTGAAGCTTGGAAGTAAATTTACGTTGACTGGCATCACAAGACGAAACTTCACTTAAGCGCCCTTTAATTTAGGTCTCCAAGCCGCTTGGTCAAAAAACACGAGAGATGCAAATGATTCGCCTTTTTAATTTAAAAACTGACAGCGAATGACGTCTCGCTTTCTTTCATCTCTCGGCATATGAGTGCGGGCAATTTATTTTAAAATATAATTTTTTCGTGATACGATCCTGCTCGCCGTGCACGCGGTTAGGATTTAACCTCAGCGTCATTGTGCGAAAAGAGGTGTTAAGTTGAAGGGTTTTTAATGCGGAATTACATTAAAATTACACCTTTCAAGCGCGGGTGAAACAAACACGCGCGCTCTGAGGATCCGCCAACTGCGCTATCCAGATTTGATACGCCTAGTTCTGAATTTGAGATACTCGAGCCAAATTATACACATTTCAAAATTCCTACTCGTCAAATTTGCGGTGAAGAGCAATATTTTTTGCTCGAACGATTTTCACATGCAGCTGGGAAAAATTATCCTTATGAAAATAGTGGATAAAATTTAAAATTAAATAAAAAAAAAAATATTTTTTATTATATTCAAAACGCTTTTTTAAAAAGTTAAGTACAACCGGACTTGTCGTTGTAAAAAAATAAAAGCATTTACAAAACTGATCTAAAAGACGACCTGCGATCTGCAAACAAAATACAAGTTATTTAATGTAAAAATTTACTCAATGTGCAGTTGGAAAATTACATTCAAGTGCTGCTGGAAAATCCTGAAATCGGGTGAAGTCACGTTCAAAGTCAGTTATTATGCTTTGCTTTGTTATCTTAATTTCTCTTACAATTAGTAGCGTAAATAAAAAACAAATGTATTAATTGTAACTTGTATCTGCAAACTGTCCATTTGAAGTGTTGATGCCAATTGTTTAAAGTTTAAAACTGACCTCATGGCTCCCACGTGTAAACTTTTCAAATGGAAAAACATGTGGAACGAAACGCGGTCACGCTCTTTCATGTGCTGGATCATCTTCAAATTAACAATATAACTCTCCGGTACCGCTACTTTTTTTGGCAATAATGTGCGAGAAAGGAATAAGTCTCTTGTCCAACCTCACTTCGCTCGCTCTGATCTGTGATCTGTTTTGGGTGCTTTTGCATTGTTGGCCTCTTTGTTAGCGAGGGCGGAGCGAATTGTTCCGCTCCACGAGCCGCGCACCGCTTTTATCAACTGATGGACCTCCAATCCTAAGGTCACGAGAGAGCACTGATCGCCAGGTCAGCGGCCTGAAAAGTTAAAAGGTGTCGTTGCTCGTGATGTTATACATACCCATATTTAATTTTTATAACTTTCTGATTGCTAACAAAATTGACAAGAGTGAAATAAAAATTTGGCTTCTGATTTCATTGTTTAGATTAAATTAGATAAAATAGATTAGATTAGATAAAAGCTTATTGCATAAGACATTTATTTGTATCTCCCATTTGTATTTACAACAATTCATTATTTCTAGGTAAAAAATTATTTTGTCAAAATATCACTATCTCATTAAAGTTAGTGATTGAGGTTGCTCGCGCACCATTAGAAATTTGGCGATAAGACTGAATTCGAATTCCTAATTATGTTGTTTAAAAAATGGTCCAAACTTTCCTACAAAACTGCTTAAGTTAGTAAGATTTAATTTATTAAAATTATTAATTCATCGAATCATTTTCAATCAAGCTATCGATAAAAAAAATTAATATCAAAAAGAATTATATCGTGGTGACGCCTCAAGTCAATAAATATAAATAATAATAATAATCATTTCAATTTTTACTTTCAACTTCAATTGGAATATCCAATGTGTGGGGTCGGTGTTGACTTCCAGTAACATCAGGAAAGCATAAGCACTGAAAATATAAAGACAAAAATAATAATTTATCGTTTGAACTTCTTCCCAATTTCAAATTTTCGCTTTTTTGCGAATAATTCTGTTTACTCCTCATCAGTGATTGTTGAAAGCCGCGGCAGTCAAATTTTACGTCCTGAGACCAACTTTCCGAAAGTGTAAACAAGCATCATTATTTTACGACCGTTTTAACGTCTGCCCAACGACACGAGGGAAAAGAATCCTGCAGTCGCGGCGGTGTCGAAAAAATAAAATATTGAAAATAGCGCTGCAGCACCTGCGAATCGATATAAAAAGAAGAGAAGTACATCCTCCTCAGACCACTTTTAATGAACCATTTGAAAGTAATGCATCTGAACCAGACTTAAGCGCGCAAAAAAAGATGAGAGGCTGGAATTACAACAAACAGCAGCGGGCGCATTCTTGCGAAGGATCGTAAATTACCAAGAGAGAGCGTTTTAGTTCCACTGTTTCAAAATTACCTTTTACTGGTTGTTCTTGATGCAGAGTAAATATTCATATTTTATTATTCTAATTTTTCAAATGCCAATTTTGTGAACAGCTGAAACCGAGTGTGTGTGTTTTTATTATTATTTATTTATTTATTCTCCATTCATACAATGCAAAAAAAAGTACACTGTACAAAAAAAGCGGAATCATGCATCGACATGAAAAAGTACAAGCATACAAAAAAATGCCGAAAATACAGGAGTCGGAAATTTATAATGCTGGAAATACATTAGAATAATGATTACATACACATAAAAAAGAATGTGGGAAAGAATGGAGAAATGGCTTTTCGCTAGCTGTCGGGGTAAACTCGGCACTTCCTCGAGCGGCCACTGATGGTGCAAACAATTAAAATTATTTAGTATGTTTATTGTTTTTTATTTTACTCATGTCTATATTTATTTATTTAAAGTCGATACAGATATAAATTTGAAATGGAAAAAAGAGCCAAAAAGGTTTCGTCACAGCTTTTAATTTGCTAATAAAGCACTTAACAATTTTTTCATCAAAATCTAGATCAAATTTATGTGAAAACGAGATTATGGAGGTAAATTACAAAATAAAATCGTGCTACAGTTTTCGCACTCATTCTGTATTCTCATTCTTTTTGGTTTAAAAATTGAAGTTTTAAAGTGGACTAATCCTCTTTGAATTATTGTTTTTCACGACAAATCAGCCAGGAATAACCCATCTTTTTCATTGAAACTGTGTCAAGACTCTTTTTCACTCCAGATAATAACTTTTCACGGTGGTGGAAATGAAGAAGTCGGGCGTCGGGCTTGTCCTAAGCTCGTCGTAAAAATTTTTTTTTTATAAAAAAAAATAATAAATTTTCTCGGTGGATAAAAAAAATTGAAATTTGGAAATGAGAAGAAAGGGTTTACAACTAGCAGATGTCTGCTAAAACGCCTGCTATCAAAAGAGAGTCGGCCGCCGCGGTAAACCCACACTTTGAATATTTTCTTAAAATATCTTTGTGAATGACATGTTTCAAAAGTCAATGTGTTGATCATTTAATAAAATAAAAATTATTCTGAAATGGAATCTGATCGATATTGAAAAATGTATTTAAAAACTAGATTTTTTTGTAAGACATAATAAAAAAATCGTGCTTCAGTTTGAGATTATTCTCTGCTTCATATTTAACAGAAACTCAATTTATTCCGTTCAAAGTTTTCATTATTCTTGTTCCCTCTTTAGTACAAAAATGTCATTTAATTTTACCATTTCTTTTTTCCACAGTCTCCCTTTGAATCTATTTTTAGCAAGCTGCAAAACGCCCCTGAGGCATTTGTAACAAAAACAAGCTGTGGGAATTGTATCATTACAGCGGCACTGACAGAGCATTTTGTATGCACTTGCACTGTCGACTCGGCTCTTAAATGTGGTGATTATAATCTGGAACAGCAGCAGCAGATGCAGAGAGAAAGAAAAGGCTTGCTGATCACAAGGCGCACAGAGAGCTGCTTCTTCACTTTTCAGCGCAAACACAAGCCGCGGCGTTTTCTCGGAAAGAGACGACTCTTTTCTCTCCTCTCCGTTTGACAATTGCTGGCATCTTTTTTTTATTCATAGAGAAAAGCAAACAAATAAAGACCTGCGCGGAGTGTGGGAAATAATTTGCTCGGCGGCGGATTCCAGCAGGCATACCTCTCTCGCTCTTTAATTAATTCGATTAATCTCGACTCGTGCAATAAATTGTTCATGATCGAACCTTCGCCTCTCTAGTTGTCTTTTGTATGTACCTCGGCGTTTGTTCTCTCTTGGTACGTTTAAGCGGGGCCGCCTCTCGTCGGTGCAATTGCGCTCTGTGCACGCTTCGCATTGCAGACTCAAGGCTGAGGCTGCCCGCTCGTTTTTTTTTGCACATTTTACTTTTCCTCAAAGCTTCACTTAAAACTCTGATTATTTTCAATTTCACTATTCATATTAAATCAAAAGTATTGATATTGAATAGGTCAAACGTTATTGAAATTTTTAAACAATTTTAACAAACTTCCAAGATGAAGTGTTTATCAACTGCATAATATTGTAATACGTATTCGTCTTGTATTCGACCGAATCGCCAATATATGTTCAGAGTATTGTACCACGCCAATAAATAAATAAATAAATAAATAAATAATGGCAATAATAATAATTCGCAAAGTTGGATGTTTCTCTTGATCAATAATTTAAAATTTATCCTCAGTCAAAATCCAAGCCCCACCCCATATGTAATATCATTTAGAATAGAAACTACATCCTTTGATTTTAATTTACAAACTTGTGACTAATGTTCGACTTATCTGAAAATATGTGGATTCAAAAGTCTAATTTAAGTATTATTATTAAAAAAATTTTCAAATGGAAATTCAATTGGGAAATTTTACTTCTATTAAGATCACGATTGGAAAACTTAATTATTTTCCTCCAGTTGAGTATGAATAAGATTTTCCATTTGATAGCATTTACTATTTCCAGCGAATTCAATTTGCATTTCTATAGAGGTTAAATTTTAATTTTTAGGTCTCTAGATTTGAATCATAACTGGAATTAGCAAAAATTAATTTAATTTGAAATTTACAACTTCTCAATTTTGTTCACAGGTCAGATGAAGAAGACGCTAGTGGAAGCAAATACACTCGAATGGAGGAAGAAAGCATTCAGGACAAAGAGCGGTTTGCCAGGTAAGCATCAACTCTCGCGTGACACTCATCCTTTTTAGTCCCTCGTTCTAACTTGGAACCCTCCAAATCTGCTCCGAATATCCGAATACATATCATGTCTAGCTAGCCGGCCGGTCCGAGCGATATTTTAGGTAATTGACAAGAAGTAAAGTGCATAAAACATTGCGCACATACATAAGAATCCACAGTATTTATTTATTTATTTATTCTACATTCGATATATGTACAGTCATAAATACAGAGCTAAAAACTATACATAAAAAGTACAGAAAGAACGCAAGAGCTCGTGGAGTTAAAAAGTATTTATAATAATAATAGTCACATAATTTTGCACCGGGAGTGGCTGCTGCTGGTGCTCTCAAAAACGATTTAAAAGCTTCGCCGCGCGCATTCAATTGGACGTAAATAATACACCCGTTGCGGCAATTTAAGGAGATCTCTGATAGTGGTGGAGTGCGGTTTTATTGGAGCAGTGACTTTGATTTGACAATAAAAATCACTCGTTTTTCACCTGTAGTACACTGCTGAGGGTGATTGCGCCTTTTACAGTATTATGTACGCCCGTGGGCGTTGAAAACATGCTGGGAAATGAAAACACGCCTGCGCCGCGTTTAAATTGTCTGTCCTTTGATTTTGAGAACTAAGCCTAAGATTTTGAAAACTAAGCCTAAGAGAGGCTGCAAAAATCAAATTAAACTAATTTTGTAATTTGTAAAAAATTATCGAAACATGCCTAATTATGTAAAAACTAATTTTAGGAAGACAAATAAGCTTTAGACACCCGCCGTTGTACACCTAGTTGTGTGTTCAATAAATACTCTATCTATCTTTGATTTTGAGAGCATATATATTATTATTATTATTTATTCTTCTCGGTCAATATAAATTATAAAATTAAATCAGATCAATTTTTGGCACTTAACTAAAATAAGAAGTGTTTCAAAACAGAAATTATTTTGTTTTTACAGGACAAAAAAACGTGTGTAAGATAATTTTTTTGCACTTTTTTATGGAAAATTTTGATTGAATTTTATTGTTATTCTGTTGGACAAAAAACATATTAACAGTAGTCTATAGAACATGTCACGTCTAACTTATAAATTTAGAGAAAACGTTGTTTTCACTTAGCACTTGTGTCAGTTTCTGGGTTAATGTCTTTTGATCTTCAGTTTTAACTCGAAGTGAAAAGAAAAACAAACCACTTAAGAAATGAACTCCAATTTTCAGTTTTAAAGAGATTGAAAAATCGATTTCATACTTTCTTTACTAATATTTGTTATTTCAAAAGTTCCATGACACAGTGTGCCAATTTCAAACGCATTTTTGAATACAGACGAGGTTTTAATAACTCTGTTATAGGTAAAAAAAAATTTGCCCAAAATTTCATTTTTTATTTTAAATCCCTGGATAAAAAACTTCTTGATGCAAAAAATTTATAAATTCTACGAGCAAATTTCCGTGCCGCGGCCAATTAACCCTTTTTTTGTACACAAAATTGCGAGCGTGACACGCCCATGATGCGGTGTGTCTCTCCTGCTCTTTGTCATCCACAGCACAGCAGCGTGCACGAACGCACAACTGCGAGAGATTGCCATCACCGTTGCATTGTCTGCGTCGTGTTTGTTTTTTTCGCGGCGCGCACATAAAATTTTTACAATTGTGTGCAGTATGGCCGTTCTGCGCGACATTCATATGCATAAAACAGACATGGCGATTTTCATTATGCGCAAAACAATGAGCTGCATCATTTCGCGTGATGAATAATCTATATGCGTGCAAGCGTGATTGGCCGAGGAAGAAAATAATATAAATGAAAATATCTTTTGTATTGTCCAAAGAAAAAAATGCCTTCATGAATATTTAGCTCATTTTTATTCCGAAATAGTTCCAAACCAATGTTTTATATTATAGCTCGTTGCCTGAGGAGGGAAGTGCCTTATAGATTTTACAAAGTTCTGTTTCACGTCTAGCTTGGTTTGATTTCAATTGAATTTAATTTCATTAATTACTTTTAATAAAATAATTGAAGAAATTATTTTATTTGAATTCTTTCTTTGGGTTGAAACTTGAATTATACAATTTAAATTGGGAAGATGTTTTGTTTGTGTTTGAAGTTAATTTTTTTTTTTTAATTTTAATTTTTACATTCTTTTTGTAATTAAATTGAATTAATTTAATTAATTTAAATTTAAGTAAAATTATTGGTCTCAAGTGAATTATTATTATTATTGATCTTTATTGACGTATGAATATTAATACTAATAATAGTTTCCGAATAAAATTTATGCATGGACACAAAATGTTTAAGCAATCGCACAAAATAACTATTGGCTCAGCACGAATCGCAATTACTTGTGCAATTAAGACATACACATAAATCCGCCCAACAAGCAATTTTTTCATCCCTTTGCAGGTAGCATTTGTGGCAGCAATTTTAAGTGTCGCGATTGTCTTTTTTTCTTCGATAGTGTGGGTTCACGCGGTGGCCGATCTCTTTTTGATGCCAGGCGTTTTAGCAGACCTCTGCTAGTTGTGATACCCTTTCCGCTCATTTTTTCCAATTCAATTTTTTCATGTATGACTAGAGTAGAATAAACAACAATATAATATGATATAAAAATAGCGCCAATATTTTAATTTGTATATTTATCGGAGAAAATTATTATCTCGAATTCGCTCTAATAGACACTGGAAAATAATTATAAGCTTGACAAGCAATTTTGTATATAAAATTTCTCACGCGTCTCATAAGCGTGCACATCTCACGTCTTTACTAAATACTTAGGGTGTTTCCACACAAATTTGCACGCTTCTTCTAAAATAATCGAAAGCAATGATTTACATTAAATTTATTAAAAAGGGGCCTCACTGAACAACCAGGCGTTGGACCAGGCCAGCAACGCTCACTGGCCATTGCACGAACAAGTTGCTTTTGTGTTTCTATATCTTTAATTATTTTGACAGCATAATATGAAGCCTTTGGGAAAAAATGTCTGAGGACACTGAAATAATTTTTGTTTCTTATTGCAATTCCTGAAAATCCATGTTGAATTGATTTAAAATGATATTTCTTGCAGATTTATACTAAATTTTCTAAAAAATTCATTTTACGGCTAATTGTCAATTGTCTTCATAATTGTTACGGAGAAATTATTATTATTATTATTATTATTAGATTAGATTAGATTAGATCAAAATTTATTGCATTAGACATATATAGTACATCTCCAATTTGCCTTTACAACAGGTCATTATAATAATAATAATTAGGTTTTATCAATCAACTAAATACAACATCAAGTGAATGAGGGAGCTCGCACGCCATTAGTTATTCGGCGGGGGTGGGCAAGCCTTTGACTAACCCTCCTCAAATACTGCAGGGGAAAACCACCCCCGAAAACCCTGCAGCTGAGTCTCAATCTTCCAAGTTTAATCATTCAAATTTACATCTCCAATATTCATTCATATCATAGAATTGACACTTCAGCATTACATATTTGACACTTTTAACAAAGTTGCCATAGTCAGCTATTTCTTTCAATACATTGGGTAATTTGTTATATACTCGTGCTATCATTATCTCA
Source organism: Neocloeon triangulifer (assembly GCF_031216515.1). Lineage (NCBI taxonomy): Eukaryota > Metazoa > Arthropoda > Insecta > Ephemeroptera > Baetidae > Neocloeon > Neocloeon triangulifer. Next base: position 391,443 of record NW_026775555.1, on the reverse strand, counting down.
GGACTTTCATTCACACAATTTAGTGAGCTTGGCCTTACAAATAAATCTGTTTCAACATATGCAGTAGCACGCGTAGTTCGCACTACAACACCTGGAACATCACGATTCATTTTAAACTTTTCAGGAAATTTGCGCACAAACTTAACACACTCCAAAATATATAATGAATAGACTGTAAGAACTCCAAATTTCACAAATAGTGGTCTACATGAGTCAAGTGCCGAATTACTTCTCCAATATTGAACGCCAGCCATCGCTCTTATTACTCTTTTCTGCGCAAGAAAAACATCTTTCATATGTGTAGATCCACCCCAGATTACAATCGAGTATAGAATTCGGCTAGCCGCATATGCATGATAGGCTTGGACCAAAGTCGATTCTAGAACTTTTTCTCGTAACATGATAAATAAATACGTAACACTACGCAACTTAGTAACCACTTCGCTGCACTGTTTATTCCAATTCATTGTATCTGTTAACGTTACTCCTAGAAGGCGACTACTGTTCACCACAGACAATTCCTCATTCTCAATCAATATTTCAGGCTGGATTATATTCCTCGTTTGAGCGGTGTGCATTGTCATTACCATAGTCTTATTCGGATTCAATTTCAGGTGATTATCACTCGCATATTTCACCATGTCAGAGTTTGCTTGTATTGTCTTTTCATTCACCTCAGAGGCAGTTTTACCTTTCACTATCATTGTAGAGTCATCGGCAAATATAACTAATATTGCAATTATAACAATCAAGGGCAGGTCAATCGAATATGCGCTGTAAGTAAAGGGACCGAGAGATGTACCTTGCGGCACACCTCTGTTACTCTCACGCAACTTTGATTTAATTATTTCTTCTACACCCTTATCATTCAGAACTCTCAGTTTAACTAGCTGCTTTCGCTCTAGTAAAAACGATTTGACCCAGTCTAACGCTTTACCATTGACACCAAACATTTTTAGTTTGTTCAACAATCTATCAGGTACTAATGATCCAAACGCGTTTGTAAAATCATACAAAATAACATTAATCTTTTCTCTTTTGTCTAATGAGTCGTACACATTTATCACCATATCATAAAGCGCAGTGACCGTAGAACGCTTTTTCCTAAAGCCATGCTGCTGGTCAGGCAAAAAGTTATTCCCTTCATAATATTTCTCCAGCTGAATTAAAAACGCTTTTTCAAAAACTTTTGAGATACTCGACGTAAGGGCGATTGGTCTATAATTAGCTGCATCTGTATTACTACCTTTTTTAAACAGAGGCCTTATTTCTGATACCTTCATTAAGTCTGGAAATACTCCTTCACAGAAGGAACAATTAACAAGGTGTGTTAGTGGAGCTACAATATAAGCAGAAATTTTTTTCAACACTTCTGTGGAAATTCCATCCCAGCCAAACGATCTCTTAGTTGGCAACCCGCACAAAATTTCAAAAATCTGCTCTTCACTCAACATACAAAGTTGAAATTTCTCTACTGTGTATTCAACATTTTGGCCAAGCTCACTGTTTAGTTCCGGCACACATTCTATGAAATTATCATTTAATATTTCACTAATTTTATATGGGTCAGATATTAATTCCTCCCCGTCTCTCAGGCACTTTATAATATCACAAGAAGATGTTTGACCTTCTTTGATTTCCTTAACTATTCTCCACATCATACCAGATTTATTACTCGCTTTCAAAATCCTCTCATTGTTATGATTCCTAATTTCTTTGTTAATGCAAGTTCCAACCCGTCGTTTTAGGCTCTTAAATTCTATTCGAAGCTTGTCTTTTACTTTAACATTGGTTTCCCTTTTCATCCGCCCACCAAGTTCTCTTAATTGCGTTTTAAGCTCCCTAGTAGGTTGAGATAATTTGATTTTGCCTGTCTGGTTAGCTCTATTAATAACTTTTCTCATCGGGAAACAATTTTCAAAATATGAAGAAAGTCTTTCCATAAAGATACTACATTTAAGGTTAACACCACCCTCAATGAAGAGCACATCTTCCCATGTTTCATTACTAAGCAATTCATAAAATTTACTCCAATTTTCTTCTGAAAAATGCCTGCTGAATTTAAACGTATCCTGTTTTTGTATTAAATTTAAATCCCATAAACAAAACACTGCATCATGGTCCGAAAAGGGGCATTTCAGAACTTTGCTCTGACCTTCACAATCTAGTGTAGAGAACATGACATCTAGCAAGGTAGCGGATTCGCCATCTATCCTTGTAACTTGATTATTCACTTGCTTCAAGTTATAGCCTCCTGTGAGTTCTCTCAACTTATTTGAATTTCCATCAATTTTCATTAAATCTACATTGAAATCTCCCATTAATAGCATATGGCCCCCAAGTGAAACGTTTTCTTCCAAAACATCTTCTAGTCTTTCAAAGAACTTACTAATTTCTAAGTTGCTCTGTAGATTGCTAGGTCTATACAAGAGAATTATTTTCAAAACTTCTCCTGCCATTCGAATCTCAACACCAGCAGCCTCAAATTTTAGTTCTATATTTGCAAAGGTTATCTTTTTAACAGACTCATATTGCAATTCACTAGCAACAAATAACACAACTCCACCACGCTCTTGGGTTGCTCGCGCAAAGGAAGCTAACTGTAAATACCCACTAATCCTCAGTGTTCCTATCTCATGTACATTTAACCAATGTTCTGTTATTGCAATAAATTGCGGCTTAACTTTAAGGCTTTGGACATAGTTTTCAACAAGTGTAAATTTTAACGCGGTTCTAATACCTCTAACGTTTAACAACATAACACTAAATTGCCTCTGAGGTGAAAGTCCTTCTTTTTTCTTCTTTTCATTCTTCTTCTGCTCTTTTTTCTCTAGCGCCACTTTTCCCTTCCTTGGCTGAGTTGGTTTTTTTGTCGCCTCCTAGTGACTCCAGCTGATCTTTATTGGAGTGAGAATAAACAAATCTAATTATTGTAATTACCATTCAAAATTCCAAAAGCCGCCAATTTGTCCTATTACGACAACATCATTTAAAGCAAACAAAAAGCTTTGTTGCGACCTTTCCCATATCGCAATCAAGTCCAATTTGCATAAATCAATGTTCAATCAGCCGCCGCCGCAATATATGAAATCGCCGCGACGTGCTGCATTTCCAACTCTAGGTAAGACATCCTGGAAAAATAGTAAATTGCCTTAATGAATTCCGCAAACAAGCGAGAATGCAATTACCTAGCGAATAATTATATCTCTTTTAACAATTACCCAGCAAGGCTAATTGATCCTCCGCAGGGCCGATTGTGACACTGATTCCACGCTAAATGTGAGAAAAATTCGCCCAAAAAAATCAGCCGATCGGCGCCAGGGGCGGACTGCGCCGTTAGATACACGCGGGCAACAGAAGTAAAACACAGCGCACGGTAGTCGCAATTAGAAAGAACAAAAAGAGTGGGCGGCCCACGTGCGGTTCCCACGGGAATGCGCGAAACCAAAAGAAAAAAGAGACCCCGGCGGGCCCGTCGGCTTTCTCTGCCGCCACGGAATTTCGGCGCAAATATTGATGATGTCTGTTGAGATATTTCGTTACGCGCCGAGAGCGGGGAGGCGCCGAGGAAGAGCATGCATGAGAAAATAATAATGAGATCGGCAGCGCACGCCACTCGCGCCGCCGCCGTTTTATGCAAATTTGCGTGGGTACGCTGGATGGAAAAATACTTACTGATGCAAGCACACTTATCACAAAGGGAAATTTCGAAAAGTTAAAGCATATGCACTTCTGCAAAGCAATAATATTCGGATTATTGGCGTGGCCGTAAAACGTGTAATTTTGCATAATACGCTGCTGTGGAGGCGGATTTTCTAATTAGACTGTTAGTCGATTTGCTTTGCTGGTCTAATTGTAAGTGAAAGCCGGAAGTTTAAAAAAAAAACGGACGACGTCTTAAATTGGTAAGCTTTGGTAAAAATTGTAACGTGGAAGAGTGTATTCGCGTATGCACGATTGATTTGAACATTCAAAGGTTTATAAACAGTTATGTTGACTTATTATCATGCTATAATATTATGCTTTAGGCAACCTGCGCAACTGGAGTGCAGAAGTGGTTGCGTTGGAAATCTCCAGAACCGATGCGCAATTTAAGAGAATGAACACTTGTATATTATGTAAATTGTCAGCTTGAGAAAAAAATAAAAATTTATTTTCCTTTCATTTCATGAAAATATTTGCATTTGATAAAATTGAAGCACAAAAAAGTTTATTCGTGTTGAATTTACCAAAGAACCAGGCTTTTCCTCCGAACATCAATTTTCTAATGAAGCGTATAATTAGGAATTTGAAATAAATTCTATACCTTGATTTTTCTTAAATGTCATACGTAGCAACCACCGAAATATTTTTGTTTCCCTATTTTTATAATTTTATCTCTCTTGTGTCAGAAAAGCTATGTCAGTCGATCGTATTGGCCTCTGGCGATCGCGGCAGGCAACAGGGAGGCTGTCGGTCGGGATGCTGCACTTTCATGCCTCGTTTTCCGCTCAACCTCTCGGCTGTGTCCACATCACATCTCGCTCGCGCATCCATCCAGTTTAAAAGACTGCACAACGTCGTGACTCTCTCGCGATCGCCGCCGGTCGCTGGTGGGGGTGTGCTCGTAGTATGTCCGTCCATTTAGGTATATTTATTTTACCGTGTGTTTGTTCCCACGCCGGAGTGCCCTCCGGCGGTCCGGCCGCGGGCTCCAGCTCTTCTTCTCTCGTGCTCATCTCTCTCTAATCACACCAGCGGCGGCAATTATAAATATCATATTATTTTTATTAGTACGCCCTTGCGGCCAGGGAAAATTTTCCTCTGTTTACTTCTTGGCAGCTCTCAATGGAATGCCACAAAAATAATGACGCGGACGGTCTAAAGGCATTCGCTTTTTTTAATGTTGTTATAGGGATACCAAAAGGTTTAGCTCAACCAAGAGAGAATGCTTTTGAATGACTTTTGGAATGGAAATCATCCTTCTTTTTAATAAGATGAAGCAGTTGTTGTCATAAAATTTCCTAGAAATGATGTTTGCTATCGCTTTCTGACTTCATTTATATTTACATAATTTTTGTGAAAATTCATTGCTTTTTTATTTATTTAGTTCTACTCCATTGGATTAAATAATTTAAAATTGTTCATTTTTTGATTATTTATAATAATTGATATTTTATTGACTTATGAATGTATTATAACCGCAATCAAACAAAAAGCAAAATCTGATAAATTATTTTATTTGATCTCTTTCCTCTGTCGTTGCTCAATGGTCTAGATTACAGCTGCATCCTCTCTCTATCTTTGACATCATGCTTTGCTGATCGCAAAAGGTTGTTTGTTGTTGTGCAAATCGCGTATTATAAATTTTCGTTCCACAGCTGATTGCTAGGAGCGCAATTGCGCGTGAAAACTATTGTAAGCGCATCATTTGTGGAAGTGCGCCTTATCTGATTTCAATTATATATTTTCTGAAATGCTGGAGCTCGCGACCAGCGCCTATTGAAGCTTGAAATTTCCGCTTTCCACCATCGACGTTTTTGTTGTGGAAACTGCACATTTATTTATTAATAAATTATTATACTTTTAAATTATAAATGGTTGAAATTTTTCCAATTCAATTGATGTAATTTTCCGGAAACAAGTCCACAAAGAAAAAATATCTTTTGAAAATAATTATGAATTTATGCAGAATTTATGGTGCCTTCTTGTAGGTTCTTATCCTTCCTTCAGCCGAGTGAAAAAATTACGAGCTGTCGATCGCAATCACTTAGTTTATGAAATGCATAAAATATAAAGCATCGCATGCGCTTCTCCGAACGACCATTAAGGCTCGTGTCGCCTGCCTGTGTGTTTGTGAGCACCTATGTTTATAATCGGCGTAAATAAAGGGTGGACTCTCTCTCCGTTCATCTAATGATACGGTCGGAGTTTAAAAGTATGTGATAATTGGGCTCAATTGTGTGCGCGTGGGAACTCGGCGTTTGCGCCGCTATTACGTACAGTCTCCGTAAGCCACTTTTTATTCCTGCTGAGGTGCAATCAGGAGGAATTATTGGCACGGCTGACTGCATCCGCCCATTACACGGCCATTGACGATTGGCCCGAGCGCGAAAAAAGATAAAATAGAAAATCTAATCCGGAGAGTGAAGAAAGAGGCAGAAAATATAATTTTCCACATGTCTGTCTGCTCTGAATAGGGATGCTCCCCTTTGCCGCCTTCGGGCCAATAATAAGTTACTAATGAAACCAGCAGCAGCTGAGCTGCCTTTTTCTCAGAAAATGAAAAAAATCATCCCGTGTATGGCTGCGGCACTGCCGGCCGGCATTATTGCTGCAAAGGAACACACGTACCAATGTGGAGGCGCAATATTGGGAAAATTATAAAGAACTAGCTCAATTCATTTATTCTTTCGCAACACGTCATGCAAGAAATGGAAAAGTCATATTGGGAGAGAATAGGCATATTGGTAAACAACTTGGAAGCAAAGGTGTTTCCAAATTAAATATTTTTTTTTTTTTAACTTTCATTCATATGATATAAAGAACAAAATGGATCCAAAACTTTTAAATTCTGGATATTTATTTGATAAAAATTAACGTGAAAGACTGATTTTTTTATTCAATTATTGGAGCTAAAAATTCTCAAACCTACAAAAGGAAAATTTTGAAAATATATAGAAAGTACATGCATCAAAGTAAAAAAATAATTTAGTAATAAGGATGACATAGGCTTTGGAAATTTTCACCCTATAAGCTTGGCACAGCTTGGCAGAAGTTTCAATTGGCATTTTTATTTGCATAAAAAAAAAATAAAAAATGTAAGACGTTGTTGTACTTCAATTGTAACTCGTGAATTCAGAACTAATAAATGCTGAACACATCAAAAATTTCCAGAACTCTGATTCAGATTTTTTTCCAATTCAGTCTGTTGCTTATATCAATCTTTTGAAGTTCTTTCATGCATTTTCTGTTGGTACAAAATGAATTATTTATTCCTGCTCTTTGTTCTACCCTCCTTCCGATCGGCGGTATTAATAATAATAATAATCACAGAGCTGCAAGTGAATATGGGCGCCAGCTCTATACCTCTCTCTTTTTCGCTCCAACGGAGTATCGATTAGCCGCCGGCTCGACACGCGATCCTTCTTCGCCTTGTGCGCCTCTCTCCCGCTCGTTTCTGGCTGCACTCCTTTTCCTCGAATTTGGTTAAAATCATGGAAAATTAATTTCATTTCCATTAACAGGGATTCCGCGGTTTATTTGTATCATTGGAAGGAGAGAAACGAACTTAGCGGCTCAACACCGCGGTGACGCCTTTTCTAATGAGGTTCCATTCTCAGTGTCACCTTTATGGGGGGTGAATGCACTCAAAGAAATGCAAGGTGGAAATTAACAAGTATAGCCTGTCTGTTTGGTTGAGTTGATAGATACATAGTATATTTTCCAATATTGAAGATTTTTATTACTTGAGTAGAATTAATATTAATAATAATAAAATTTAATTAACTGTGGTTCATAAAATTCTTCGAAAGATTTAATTGAAAAAAAAAAATTTCTTTTGTTTGAATAGTTTACATGAAAAAGGATGAACAAATTTATGTGATCAAAAAAGATAAATTGAAAATAATTTATATTTTTAAGGACCACCTGCGTCGGTCCAGGTTGGCTTGAACAGTTCAATTCTCAAGAGCAAAACAATCCAAAACACACTTTAAGCTGCCCACTTGGTCTGGACTCCAAATTTGAACACTACTGTGTGGCGTGTGCGAGAGACAAAATTCCACGAGCGAACAGCTCTCGCTAACAAACGGCTCAAAAGGTCAGCAAGTAAAACAAGAAAGAAAGAAAAAGTAGCTGCCGCGCGTGGATTATTAGTATTCTCAAATTACAAACAATGCTGACCCCCGCCTTCCGCGAGGGCAAATGAACCAGTTGTCCGCCCACTTGGAACTTCTTCATTTCCCACCGTGCTTTATCCAATCTAATGTATTATGGCAACAACAAAAATCGAAATTTAAATATGTAGCGTTAGGATTATCTTGTGTGTTAGTGATATTTTGAACTGTCTTTTGTCCGTGTCCAGTAGGGAGAACCATTGCGAAATCGAGCGCCGGCGGCGCAACAAGATGACGGCCTACATCACCGAACTCTCGGACATGGTGCCCACGTGCAGCGCGCTCGCCCGCAAGCCGGACAAGCTCACTATCCTCCGGATGGCCGTCGCGCACATGAAGGCGCTCAGGGGTGAGTGTTGCTTGCAAATTTTCTTTTATCTTCTCTGTACACAGTCAAGTAGATCAATTTTTTTCATCAACTTGGAGCAGAAAAGCGTTTTTAAAATAAATCACTTTAAAAAACGGTTCTCTCTATTAAACTTATAGCTCGAGCAAGAAATCTACATTAACAAAAAGCAAACTGCAGAATTATATAATAAACTTTGTTTTTTCTTAACACCGTTTATGAATTATTTTTAAACTCTAATTAAAATAATTCAAGTTTATTCAAAATATATTTAAGTAAACACAATATGCACAAGCGTGTTTTTTTTTAAGTAATTCATTCAAGAATACATACTAATTTTGTAAAAAATCTTGACAAAACAGACGCTTTTCTCTTCCAAAACACTATCCCTTCTCCCTCTTGAACAAAATTATTTATCAAACTTCCTCTCTATGATTTCTCTAAATATATTTCACGGTGCTCTCCCGACCCCCGTTAATTAATTTTGGTGCCACCGTCACTAGACAGGTCCATTATTTTCTCTAATTCTGTAAAAAAAAATTGCTCGCAAAAAAGGTATCTTTTGCGTTGTTGTTGTTTCGCCGAAAGCATGTGTACAATTGTTTCTGGCGGACTGAAAAATTGCGATTGCTCAGCAGGCTGGATGGCAAACGTGTATAAAAAAGAGCAGAATGAAGCCTCTGGCGCTCGCACATGGATCGCGACGCTTCGTGTGTTTGTGATATATTTGCCGAGCGAGCTGATGATGCAGCTCGCTCGAGAGTACATAAATAAATATAGGTATAGATGTGCGAGCGCTCGCGCGCGATCATGTTCAGATTAACCGGCATATGCGAAAATAAAAGATAACTCCTCGACAGCCTAGTTTTTGTTCGCTCGCGGATTTTTTCACTCCGGCAGCAGGTGTGATGGCGACAGGTTTCGTTTAATCATGCGCACAGGCTTGATAGACCCGTGGATTGGCCAAAAAAACATTCAACTTTCCTCGCGAAAAAGGAAGATATACAAAAAGAACGTAAGCAGTGTTAAAATAAAAACTGTACGAATTTTACAAAATGGGATTATTTATTTTTTATTATTTTACAGTATTATTTTGATTCAATTTAAAACTTACTTTGCAACAAATTCGGAACCCAGCTGCGAAGTTAATAAGTCAATATATAGTAACAATAATAATATGGTGTCAAAAATTCGCAAGTGATAAACCCGAAATAATTTTTTCTGCTCTATTTCTCTGAGAAGGCAGTAAAATTCAGAAGACAAAACAAACAAAAGAAGCAGTCAACACACAAAAAGAAATGAAACTGTCGAATAGTTGTGTTAGGGATCGATTTGTTGCCAAACCCGTGATGTAGTGTACGTGCTGCTCAAATCAAATCAACAATCTTTATTTTTATTCAGATTTTTCAGCAGACGATTTTTCTGCAGCTTTCATATCGTTTGCGGGAAATAAAGGAATAAAATAATGCTGAAATATATTTGATTGCAACTCCACAGCTACAGGGTATTCGGGGGTAGTTTTCCCCTGTAGCACGTGAGGGTGGTTAGTCAAATGCGTGCCCGCCCACCTCAGCCAAATAATTAAAGGTGTGCGAACACCCTCAATCATTAATGGTAAATGAGACACATTTTTGAATATATATTTTGTTAACTAATATTAATGACTTGATGTAAGGGCTAATTAGATATGTATACATACACATGTCTAATGTAGTAAATTGTGATGTAATCTAATTTAAATCTAGTAATTTAGTAATTTTCAACTAAAATGACTAAACATATATCAGTCTGGAATTCTGATTCCTTAAAATTTCAAAGAATTTATCTCTGTAAATGAGAAGAACCTGTTTAAAATTTACAATTTTATTCAGAATATATTTAAAACTCCCTCTATAATTGTTTCTCTTCTTCTTTTTTGTTTTTGTGAGGGAAAGGAGCAAAATCTGCAATATGGAGGGGTGCACGATGAGTTACGTGGGTTGATTGGATGCACACTTTTCCCGCCTTTCCACCGTGTACAATTTTTTTTCCACTTCCTAACCTTGCGTATGCTTTAAACTCAAGCATACCTGATGCTTAAGCATGCGAAGAATCACCCAAGCCGTGTCGCAATTTCGTGCGTCAGTCCGCGAGAAGAAGATGGATGGCGGTATATATTCCGCCGAGCGAGCGAGCAGTATATATTAGGGCTGATATGTATTGAGACGGGGGTGAGTGCCGCCGCCGGTTCATTATCACCCTTGGCTGATTGCGTCTCCTTCGGCACTGCTCAGTAAGCCGGCTCGATTCGACGCTCTTTGATAGATTGTGCCATGAGATGGGAGAGACTACATAAAAAATGCGCAATTGCATATATTATAATGTACTGCACTGTACTTGTAGTGAAAAGAGAAAGAAAGCGGGGGATATGGAAAAGATATAATAATGCGAATGAGCTTTATTGTCTACACGAATTAGATGAAATTGTTGTAATTTCATTTGACTGCAATGATCCAGGAAAATATTTAAAGCCCCACGTTTATTCAAAACAATATTTTGGTCTGTAAAAATGATTGGCAGCTTAGATTAGTAATTATTGTTAAAAAATAATATATTCCAATCTCTATTAATCCTTTCTCTTGAACACGCAAAAACACAATCACTTTATTATAGAATTCAAGATTCAAGATTTCTTTATTTTGTTAAGCATTATATACCACATAACATACATAGTAAATAACAGCTTTTTAAAATAAGTCAGTGTACATGGCATTATTTAAACGATAAAATTCGTTCAAGTCATAGAATTTGTGCTCTAACACAAAAGCTTTCACCATTTTTACAAGAACCTCGTCATTTTCGAGGACTTTTAAAGATATCGGTAATGCATTAAATATTCTGGGGATCATGATTTCTGGGTTTTCTACAGATTTCTTAAGCTTTACTTCTTTCACAACCAAATCATTACAGCAAAGATTAGTCTGATTATGTCTAGTCACTCTCCTCGTATCTACAGTATCACTATATTTCTGAAATAGGTTTCGGTTTTGCACTAAGAATTTTATAGATTCGAGTATATACAACGATGGCACGGTCATTATATTATATTTGACAAACAATGGTTTACAAGTATCCAACGCTTCATTAGATCGCCAGTAGGGAATGCCCGCCATGGCTCTCAACGCTCTTTTCTGTGCTCTAAATACTTTGATTAAATGACTAGAACCCCCCCAAATTACAATCCCATACATTATATGACTCTGAACGTGTGAAAAATAGATCAATTTAAGAATGTTATCTGACACCTTAGATTAGATTAGATTAGATCAAAATTTATTGCATTAGACATATGTAGTACATCTCCAATTTGCCTTTACAACAGGTCATTATAATAATAATAATTAGGTTTTATCAATCAACTAAATACAACATCAAGTGAATGAGGGAGCTCGCACGCCATTAGTTATTCGGCGGGGGTGGGCAAGCCTTTGACTAACCCTCCTCAAATACTGCAGGGGAAAACCACCCCCGAAAACCCTGCAGCTGAGTCTCACTCTTCCAAGTTTAAGCATTCAAATTTACATCTCCAATATTCATTCATATCATAGAATTGACACTTCAGCATTACATATTTGACACTTTTAACAAAGTTGCCATAGTCAGCTATTTCTTTCAATACATTGGGTAATTTGTTATATACTCGTGCTATCATTATCTCAGGACTTTCATTCACACAATTTAGTGAGCTTGGCCTTACAAATAAATCTGTTTCAACATATGCAGTAGCACGCGTAGTTCGCACTACAACACCTGGAACATCACGATTCATTTTAAACTTTTCAGGAAATTTGCGCACAAACTTAACACACTCCAAAATATATAATGAATAGACTGTAAGAACTCCAAATTTCACAAATAGTGGTCTACATGAGTCAAGTGCCGAATTACTTCTCCAATATTGAACGCCAGCCATCGCTCTTATTACTCTTTTCTGCGCAAGAAAAATATCTTTCATATGTGTAGATCCACCCCAGATTACAATCGAGTATAGAATTCGGCTAGCCGCATATGCATGATAGGCTTGGACCAAAGTCGATTCTAGAACTTTTTCTCGTAACATGATAAATAAATACGTAACACTACGCAACTTAGTAACCACTTCGCTGCACTGTTTATTCCAATTCATTGTATCTGTTAACGTTACTCCTAGAAGGCGACTACTGTTCACCACAGACAATTCCTCATTCTCAATCAATATTTCAGGCTGGATTATATTCCTCGTTTGAGCGGTGTGCATTGTCATTACCATAGTCTTATTCGGATTCAATTTCAGGTGATTATCACTCGCATATTTCACCGTGTCAGAGTTTGCTTGTATTGTCTTTTCATTCACCTCAGAGGCAGTTTTACCTTTCACTATCATTGTAGAGTCATCGGCAATAACTAATATTGCAATTATAACAATTAAGGGCAGGTCAATCGAATATGCGCTGTAAGTAAAGGGACCGAGAGATGTACCTTGCGGCACACCTCTGTTACTCTCACGCAACTTTGATTTAATTATTTCTTCTACACCCTTATCATTCAGAACTCTCAGTTTAACTTGTATTAACTTGTATTAACTTGTATTTCAGTCTAGTGAACACATGAGAGACTCCTCTCATTTTATTGACAACCTTATCACAGTGATCATTCCAGTTAAGTGTATCATTAATTTGTACTCCCAAGAGTTTACCAGTTTTACAGATTTCTATACTCTTATCTTCAATTTTAACATCAGGTTGAACAAGATTTTTTGTTTGGCTGGTATGTATTTGTAGTATTTTAGATTTTTCTGAATTTATCCTCAAAAAATTATCATTAGCAAAACCGAAAAAACTGTCATTTACAGCCACCGTTTTAGTATTTACCTCAGGGAAAGACTCTCCCTTGACTATAGCCGTGGAGTCGTCGGCAAACAAAATCAGGAGGGCCAAGAACACAGCGAGAGGAATATCATTTAAATACATAGAAAACCCAATTGGGCCGAGAACTGTGCCTTGCGGCACACCCCTGTTACTCTCTAATATATCCGAGTTGATAAACTCCTCGTACCTATCACAACCAAGGTTCTTGAGCTGTACAAATTGTTTCCTATTTGATAAGAAGCAGGCCAACCACGAGAGCAAGTTCTCGTTTAGACCGTATTGTTTTAACTTATGTATAAGGAGAGGTGGATGAAGGGTGCCAAATGCGTTAGAGAAATCATACAAGATAACATTCACTTTTTCTTTTGCTTCAACTGATTCGTACAAAGATGTTACATAACTATATAAGGCCGTTACAGTATTTTTTCCTTTTCTAAATCCATGTTGCTCAGGTATTTGGATATTATTAGTGTTCAAGTGGTTTTCCAATCTATGTAAAAAGGCTTTCTCATATACTTTCGATATTGATGACGTTATCGCAATTGGTCTATAATTTGAAGGGTTTTCTTTTTCGCCCTTTTTAAACAGTGGGATAATTTTAGCAAGTTTCATATTTTCGGGGAAACTACCTTTTAGGAATGACTCGTTTATTAAATAAGTAAAAGGCGCAGTAATAAACATTGAAATTTTTTCAGTACAGTGGTTGAAATTCCATCCCACCCAGATGAATTTTTAGATGGGAGATGATTTATTATACTATATATTTCAAACTCCTCAAAAAGCTGTAATTCTTGTACCATATTACCAAGGTTATCAGTCACTTTGGAACAATCAGCTAAATTTATATTTTTTAGGTCAGAATTGATTCTTTGTCATTCATATTATTAATATTATTATGAGTGTGAGTTGAGTAGAGTGCATAAGAAGGACGAAAGAATTGCTTCCGAACTCACCACCTTCACTGATAAGGATACGATATGAAGCTAAAAAAATTGAGCTTATTTCATATTAATCGGTCTTTTTTGTAATTGACTGAATGTGGAATATTATTGATCCGTGCCTAGTGGGGATTTCAATTCAATTCCTTCACCAGCTTCGTTTTTCTAGCTTGGACTGCCGCGGCTGACTGCTTTTTATTTAATTACCATCAGCTTTTAAGAAATCACTGTGTCGTGATCTCTGTTCTCTCATCCTTTCTTTCTTTCTCTCTACTGCCTGGAACAAAGAAAGCATCGCGTGTCGTACGATGTATAGCGCACCAATACAGAAAGAAAGAGAGAGGGGGGAGTAATTGTGGGTGGTTTGATCGCTCGCCTCCCCTTTGCCCGTTGACCTCCCAAGGGGGTGGACACGATCATTTGATTAAGTTGATTGAAGCCGGCCATCCGACCGCAGCAGCTGCAATAAAGTGTCTCTCATGCTCTTTTTATATCCAAAAGCGGTGGCCGGAGGACCCTACCAGCCACTACTTTTAATGCGTTAATATTTAAACGCGCTTCGGAGACACTTTTTGCCTCTTTTTCCACTTCTTCCTTCTGAATTAGTAATTTCGGCCAAAACTGCTGTCTATTCCTGCAAAGGACGCGGACTGAATTAAAATAATATAAAGAAATAAAAATAATACCAAATTTTGGTCAATTGCTGAAACATTATTGACAAAAATCGCATTAATGATTTAGATTATATGTCCTAATCCATAATTTACTAAAGTTTCACTTCAAATTAAATTTATCAATTAATTACTTATTATACATTCTCATGTTTTTTTAAGAAGAACCTCTATAGAAATATTAACATATTATACCAGCTACGTCGACACTGATTTGTTTGTAAGGCCAAGCTCACTAAATTGCGTAAATGAGAGTCCGGAGATAATGATTGCCAGAGTATATAATAAACTACCTAATGTACTGAAAGAAATATCTGACTATGGCAACTTTGTTAAAAGTGTCAAATTTGTAATGCTGAAGTATCAATACTATGATATGAATGAATATTGGACATGTAAATTTGAATGCCTAAATTTGGAAGAGTGAGACTCAGCTGCAGGGTTTTCGGGGGTGGTTTTCCCCTGCAGTATTTGAGGAGGGATAGTCAAATGCTTGCCCACCCCCGCCAAATTATTAATGGCGTGCGAGCTCCCTCAATCGCTCCCTCAATTACTTACTTATTGAATGTTATCGTTAAAATTTTTTGGAGGTTTTATTTTGCTATTTTATTGACTTGTTGTAAAGACAAATTGGTGATGTATTACATATGTCTAATGCAATAAATTTTGATCTAATCTAATCTAATCTATATTTGTTTTATGGGGTCAGGCCAGACAAAGTTTTGTCGGCCTGTGCCCTTCATCATTGCATCTTTTTTTTATTAAATTTCAATTAAAAAAAAAATGAAATATAGAAGATCACGATGTGATATTATTCTCCGATCGACGTAATTCGCCCATTTACAACTGGGAAGAAACATCAATCAATTAGAAAATACATTTTACAAACTGGCCACGCAGGCCACGTAATCTTGAAACCCCCTGACAATGAGTAAAACTTATGCATTGCCGGCGCAAACGCCCCAAAGCCACGCCGCGGACTCCACAAAGCTCACAAAGCTCTAGCGGAATACACACCGTTCTCTTAACGCTTTTTGCAATCGCTCGAAAACGGCCTACAATTTTGTGAAAATTTCAAATAACGCCGAAATTGTATTTTTCTTGCGCATATATCCATCTATTTGGACTTATGGAAATTAAATCATTTTCATAAAAAAAATTGGCTAATCAGAGGAGGAAACGGTTCTCTAGATCTGTTTAAAAAGACGGCAAACTAGAAATTGGTCTATAATGTGTTAAATCCTAGCGGTCTCCCTTTTTGAAAATTGGAGTAACTATCGCACACTTCATTAACAGTAAAAAAGGACGCATTTAAAAACCAAGTCAAAGGGGTAGCCACGATAGCAGCAACATGCTTTGCTAAGAAAATTGGCACTTTTTAACTCAAGAGGTTTTATATAGTTTCCACTTCATGAATGCGTCATGTGATTATCACCGGTCTTTTTCTTTTTCTCTCGTCTCATTTGGAAATATCATCAATAACCGCGCGCGAATGTTGACCTTAAAGTCACGTACGCTCAGAGGAAAAATCCACATCATGCTTTTTATTCCGCGTGTATGACCTGCTACTGCAAAGAGTGCATAACGCCGCGCGCTGCCTCATGCATTTATATACGACCATACTTATTTTTATTCTATGGCTCACTCGCTTCACGATCTATCTCTGCACTTTCTGATGCACCATGGCGTTCGGGAAAACGGCAAAATGAGCGCACCAAAGAGCTCGTTATGCGCTTAATTGTACCACCTGCATAAAGTATTAATATTTTATTATTGTTTTATTATTATTGATATTTATTATTTATTGCATATACAAGGTACAAAGTGTTATCTCTTTTGGGAATGGCACCAATAAGCACTCGTAAGCACTCATTGACAAGCCTGCTAAATCTCAAGGGCCGATAACACGGATCTCCCTTTTGGGCCGTTAAGTCCCACTTTCCTACTTGTCCCTATGGACACACTGGGGCGGGGTGAAAATAACATAAATTGGTTTGGGATTTTCGAAACTTAAAGGACGAGGAAAGTGAGCGGCTGCTGCCTTTGAATTGCAACTGGAACTACGCCGAATTCGCCTGGAATGTCTGGTGGAAACCGCAAAAAACACCAAATTATTGCCAAATTGCAGATGAAAGACAACCAATTTCTCCTAAATTATTGTTATACCAACTTTGTTCTTTGTTGCATCACTTTTTTTACGGTGTGAAAAATAAGAAACTCACCCATCGCAATAATTACTGTACCTCCTAATATTCTTAAATCATGTTAATGTACCCTGCCAGAAAAAGAGCTTTACACCCTGACGTCAGCCAGAAAACCCACCACCTTCAGATTATCACCCAAGCAGAAAAAATTGATTATCAATTCAAAAACATAACAGCTCTTCAAGTTTCGGTCAAAGTCTGTGGCCTTATTTCGTGAGCAAGAAAAATTAAAAAAAAAATCAGTGAAGTGTGGACAAATAAACAATAATTTAAAAAAGGAAAAATCACCTCCCCTCTAATTATGAGCCATAAAAAGATCCTGGATTTGTCGAAACAGCTGTCCTAGCCAGTAGTGTTGGCAAATTGTAAAATATTTTTTTTGCCTTTGAATAAAATTTATAATATGTCATTGGTTGTTACTTATGCACATTTCAAGTCTCTCGCACTCCCTTAAGTGCGGATCTTTTTATGGCAAATAAACAATAATAATTTCTTATTAACAAAGACAAAATTCATGTACCAACCTGTAACCTGTATAATAGTATTAATAATGTTTATTTGCAATCAAATTTTCTAGAATATCATTTTTATCAAATAAATTCAGATTTCTTAATTGGACTGTCTATATAAATATAATCATACATGGGTGCGCTCAACAATTTTGCGCTCGCGCTCGCGCTCGCGATCACTGGCAACAATGCGCTCGCGCTCTGCGCTCGCGCTCAAGATTTTGAAAATGTTGCGCTCGCGCTCTGCGCTCGCGCTCAAATTTTTAAAAAGTCTTGCGCTCACGCTTTGCGCTCAAAAATATTTTACCCAAAGAAAAAGTGCGACTTTTAAGACAATTTTTTAATATAACAAAAAATACACCGGCAATTGTAAATGATAAAGTTTCAGTTAAATCACCAAAATTGGGATCAGTTTTGAAGTTTTTGGTATAAAAACACTGTTTTTCATTACAATTTTTGATCAAATTCGGGAATTTTTACTTTTGGTTTGAGCGCAATTGAGCGCTGCGCTCAGCGACCAATGCGCTCGCGCTCTGCGCTCGCGCTCACGATTTTGAAAATCGTGCGATCGCGCTCTGCGCTCGCGCTCATGAGCGCAGAGCGCGAGCGCAGATCGCAGAGCGCAAAGTGCGCTCTGCCCATGTATGAATATAATTCAACGGGGTTTAATTAAGTTTTCATAATTAGTGTATTAGAAATTCTCTGTCATCTAAAAAAATTCAGCTTGTTATTATTCAATTTGCACGGAAAACAAGCCTCTAATCAACCCCGAAATCAATCTGGTGGGTCGTTGCTTTGGTGGTCTTTTTTGTCCTGCACCGGTCGCGCGCTTAATGATGCCAAATTAAAAATTTACAAGGCGCAAATGCAATCAGCGGCGCCCACGTTTCCGTTGGACCGCGCGGGGGGTGCAAATCGGGTCGGCGGGGCGGATGGGTGGCCGTTTCACGCATACAAATGGCGCACGTAATTGAAGCTGCGCTTAACAAATGGTTCTCGTTGTTCAGTGCCCATCAAATGAGCCCGGGAATATATAGAACGTGTTGGCAATTACAAGAGAGAGGGAAGCTGCCACTAAAACAAACCGATGTGTCCGGCCGCATGCGTTTAATCTGTCATTTGCATGCATATATAGAAAGAATGGTGATATTATTTCTGAATATTAGGAGGGGAGAAAATTTGACACAGATTGAAATCCTCAAAAATGTTTTTAATTTTTGAGCGTAAAATATATTATGAAAAGGTGGAAAAATTAGTGTTGAAAAAATTTAATGAGAACAAAGTAATAAAATATAAAGAAATATTTCTAGGGAGTTTACCGAGGCAGCAGAATCTCATTTTTTATTGGGCGTAACAAAAATTAGTTCGCCTAATTATAAAAAATGTCAAATATTCAAATATTTTTTTAATCTCCTTTCTAACCAATTTAGTTCTTTATTTAGGCTTACTATGATATAAACCTCTTGTATTTTTACTTATTTTTTAACTTCACGCACAATAATGTAACAAAAGCTCTAATGACTAAAGGCATTGGATTTGAAACTCAAGTGAAACCATCTAGTTGTTAAGCCTTTCCCCAAACAGTTTCAGCTTTTTCTCTCTTTTTAATTAATAAAAGAGTGGAGCGAGCAGGCAGAGCGCGTGCAATGATATTCATTCCTGAGCGTTGCATTGGTCCGTTTTTTCTTTGTTAATTCTTTTGTTGCAGCTTTGTGAGTTTTATACGTGTTGAGTATTTAAAAAAACTCGCATCCTTCACCAGCTAAATGATAAATATGTGCGCGCCGAGCAGCAACAGTTCTACTGATGAATTTCGTTCCGCCGCCGCGTTTTATTCCCCCTCGCGCTTCAACGCATATATTTTTTGCATATTTATCGCCGCTCTGCGCCGCTTTAATTTGCGCAAATTAAATTTTTTCCTCCCCCACTTACATACGAAAAAGCAAACAAATGTCATAAAAAAATTCCCAGCTTGAGAGTTGAATTTCTTGGTTGTGAGAAAGAGTTGCACGCGCCGAGTTGATTAATCCTATTTCGGCTGTGGATGATCATGCCATTTAAATGCTCAGCCTATGTAATTAGCCCTCATCTCCGTAGTTATTATGGCATTCCTGTTCCCTCCTGCTGGTATCCCTAATTGGGCGGGGATGTCAGAGGTCACGGCACCGTGTCTGAGCACACCGCCTAATATCTACCTGCTCTCCTTGCCGCGGCCGGACGGCCGAGTACAGACCGACGGGCCCTCCTACAGCTCACACCTATTTGATCAGATTGTTTGTGCTGTTCCATCTAGCCATGTTATACTCACGTTTGGGAATCACAAAACATAATGAAAGAGCCAAGAGAGAAAATAAAATGCTTGATTCTTGTTTCGGGCATTGTGCCTTGCCTTGAATGAGAACAAACGGAATTTGACAGTTAGAGAATAGCTCCGACTGAATTAAATGAAGCGTTAAGGTCCGATTAGAAGGGTATCAAACTGGTGATATGAAACATAAAATCATTTTTCCCTTTTGATTATGAAAACTTGAATTCATAGAAAAAATTCATCATCTTAAGCTAGAAAAAAAATTGTTATTGTGACAATCTAGCTTGGCACAGACATCCCTTGAGAGTTGAGGCCCCCGCGTTTTAGCAAGTTTTTCGTTTTTCCTGCGTGTTGGGGGGGGGGGGGGGGCATTAACTGTCTTATAGCGATTCTTTTCACAAAGAATCGGGAGGGGGGGGGGGGGTTTGCTGCCGCGCATGTTGTGTGCTCGGACAAAGTCTGTGTGGACTTGCCACCAAAATTCTGGAGACGAGGACCCTGAGTAATTTTTGCTGGTTCATTACAAGGGGACGCGCGAATAAGAAATATCGACCACTTTGCACTTCTTTGCGTTCAAACTCATCCAGTTATTTGTTCAAGTCGTCTTGAAGTTGGTCGCCGTCGTATTATAAATCTTGTAAGAAAACCAAATTCTAAAAATAAAATATGAAATTGAGAATTCTGTATTAAATAATATGAACTCTAGGTTTTTTTTTTACTTATAACAACTTGTAGAATAAACAATATTAATAATACTCAGTCAGTTCACCCAAAAATTTCCGTTTTCACAAATAATTTTTTTATGTATAAGATTTTTCATCAAAGAAAAAGCCCATTTTCTTTCACTCCAATTTTTCAAATTAGAAGATAACAGGCAAAAGGCACCTCTCATAGCATTGACAACTTTTTTAATTAGAATTTTATTGTGCGGGTTGCAGTCAATTCAGGGTCTTATTAAAACTACGGGGTTACGGTCTAATTCCTTTGGGGCCATTATATTATAATAAGTTTGTAAACTTCAACTTGATTTGAGTAGCAGTAAGCTTAATAGGAGGGGTTGATACTACATTTATTTGTTTACGCCAAACTGACACAAAGAGTTGCAGAGTCACCAATTTGCCAAAAATCTTGAAATATAAAACGAGAAAAATTAAAAATTTATATTAATTTGTGTTCCAATAGTGAAAGAAATATCCTCGAAAGTTAAACTTTATGCATTTGTATAAACTTATAATTCAATCTGACGCTTTTGTAAAGTTTGGAAATTTATACTTGGGACATGCAAAGTCCACTGTTGTTTAAATCAGCGTGATGTGTTTTGATACGGAACAAACCGATCTGTCTCCGGTGCGACACACGTTTAGGGCGAAATGCACATTTGCACGTGTACGTGCTTTATTCGCATTTGTGCTGTCGGTCGATTTGCGTAAATCCACCGCGGGCTACTTAAATAATAAAACAAAACAGATCTAGAGTGAAATAAAGCAAGCGTATTCATGGTGTCCGGTGCCGCGCTCGAAATAACCGCAATTTGCATTCATATGATCCGAATGGCATTTAAATACAAAACACCCTCTGTCTCACTTTGCATAACGCACGCGGCACACGCTTGTATAATAGTATAGTGTGTATGTTTACACGCAATTATCGCGCAGCGAATTCCTGGAAACGAATACAAGTGTGTTGTATTATTTTATTGCGCGAAATTCATTACTATTTATATTAGAGCACCCATGTGAATTGTTGCCCCCACGTGTTTTATTGTCGCCCGTTTTAATGTGAATAAATAAAAATAAGGCACACTGCACTTGTTCATACTGGAGTTATTTCGTTTTTAAATGCAGCAAAGCGAGTCTCATTATAAATCGCAAAGATTTTTGCATTCCGGCCTTCACCTTTCCTCTGCTGCGCGATTGTCTGTCATTTTCCAGTATAATTACTTCTTCGACGGCAAAAATTGGGCATGCCGGCCAACTTTCTCGCGCCGTTTGCTGGAAAAAGCGATGCGGAGGTGTAATTGCCGCACAATTATGTAATTACGTCCACGTCCAGATATGGGGATTTTCCTCAAGCGTTTATATTATTTTTGAAGCATAAGTTCATAAAATATTTTGTGTATTGTTCTCATCCAAACACTTTCGACTAAACTTTTAGTTGCAAATGATACCACAGATAACAAATGCATTTAAATCACGTAATTTAAAATCCATAATATCGCAGAATACTTGAGCTTGAACTCTTTTTATTTCTATGCCAAACATTATCAAATGATTTATTTACTTTTTTAAAGATTTATATTTATCTATATTTATTGCATTCGACATATAATACATCTCCACTGCTAATTGGTACATCAGCAAAATCCAATTTTATTTTAATTTTCAACACAGGCGTAAAAGCTTATTTATTTTCCTCTGCTTTTTTCATTAAGGTCGAGAGAAGTCCACGCTGCACGGCTGCACATAGAAGTAGAAACATAAATAATGCGGTCGTTCAGCAGGTTTTCTTTATATTTCTTTTCTCTCTTTCACGCACACAATGAATTGCAACATGTTGTCGGCGCAGCGTAATATTATACTGCTCGGTGCGTCGTCGCTTGATGATTTCTTGGGCACGCGTGACCCCGATTAGCGCGCGCACATCCAGTTTCATTAATTAAAAAAGAAGTGCAGCCGATTGTGCTCAAAACGAAGGTCCGTTCATTCGCTCCAACTGAGAAGCGCTCTTAATACACGCACCCGTTGGGCCGAGAGGTTGAAATTAAGGCCATGCGCTACCTCACGACCAAAGACAATAATAATTGTGTCGCCAAAGTAAGACGGGAATGGGAAAACTTGCCTTGAAAGGAGGAGAGCATAAAAAGTACTATTTATGTTTAATTATATATTAATAGATAAAGAAAGCCGTAATATTTCTTTTTGCAGTCAGAATTCTTTTTTATGGAAAACATGAAGTAGTGAGGTAATTAAACATACATGGGCAGAGCGCACTTTGCGCTCTGCGATCTGCGCTCGCGCTCTGCGCTCATGAGCGCGAGCGCAGAGCGCGATCGCACGATTTTCAAAATCGTGAGCGCGAGCGCAGAGCGCGAGCGCATTGGTCGCTGAGCGCAGCGCTCAATTGCGCTCAAACCAAGAGTAAAAATTCCCGAATTTGATCAAAAATTGTAATGAAAAACAGTGTTTTTATACCAAAAACTTCAAAACTGATCCCAATTTTGGTGATTTAACTTCAACTTTATCATTTCCAATTGCCGATGTATTTTTTGTTATATTAAAAAAATTTCTAAAAAGTCGCACTTTTCCTCGGATAAAAATATTTTTGAGCGCAACGCGTGAGCGCAAGACTTTTTAAAAATTTGAGCGCGAGCGCAGAGCGCGAGCGCAACATTTTCAAAATCTTGATCGCGAGCGCAGAGCGCGAGCGCACTGTTGCCAGTGATCGCGAGCGCGAGCGCGAGCGCAAAATTGTTGAGCGCACCCATGTATGTAATTAAATCAATCAACTGAAATTCGTCTCATTCAAAGGCGCATATGTGGTTAAATTTAACTAAAAAAAGTAACAAAAATCCTATTAACTTCAAGATAAGGCGATTTCAATGATGCATTGAATTGTCAGCGTGGAAAATAAATTTCACCTTGATATAAATCAAATTTAAATAGTCTAGAAGCGGCAGAGTTTTCTACCTACAACAGCATTTTCAATTTCCAATTCCAAAACGGAAAAATTTGCGTATTAAATATTTTCAATAAGTAAACATAACATACCTTTTCGTTGAAAAACAATCTTTTAATTTTTTTTATAAAAATGTCAATATGAGGCAATAAGAAAAGAAAAAGTACTAAAAAATGCTAGGTTTCCATGTTGCAGCCAGCGATGGAAATGGATAAACGGTCCTCTTCATGAAGTTTGCATAAACCGATCTAATAACACTGAGTCAAGCAGATGGACTCTGGGTGGCGTCGTTGTTATTCCATAATATGAGTGGACGTGAGCCATAAAGTGACCCAAAGGGCGCCGCGTAATGCGAATAAGGTGCTCTCGTGTATTAAAGAGCGGCCCCTTGGACGGTTGGAGGCTCTTCAGTACTTTTAAGAAGCAATGATACAGACCGTTTTTTACTTTTATTGGTCGCATATCCGACTTACTTGTTGCCGCGTGATGTCCCTCTCAATTTCCAGGCTTATACATGCAAACAAACTCATTTATATTTTGTGTATGATGGGGCTGCGAGCTCGTAAGAAGGCGCATTTTAAAATGCTGTACGCCTTTCCAAGCGCGTTTTATGCACAACGCCGACTAGCTTGGGCGTATTGATCATTGACGCTGCATCGCTTCGTGGAATATCAAATAATATGGACTATCGACGTATATACACATGCCGACGCTTTTGCTTCCACGACTTTCGTTTCAATTTTCGCCACGGTGACACTTTGCATGACTCAATCCAGCACAGCGCTGAGGGAGGGGTCTCTCTAGAATATCCGAGAATGGTGAGAAAGGCCTGCGGAGAAATAGATAAACAAGGGTTTCAAGTTAAAATGAGGTGAAAGTGAATTTTTTACCCGGAATAACAAAATTATATTTTTGTATAATATATTAACCATTTTTCCCATCCCTGATTCAGATCAGTTGGATTAGATAAGATTAGATAAGTTAAAAGCTTATTGCATCAGACAATTGTAATAATACATCTCCTATTTTTCTTTACAACAAGTCATTATTTCTGGGTACAAAATATCAAATACTGTTACCTCTTTAAAGCCAGTAATTGAGGTTGCTCGCGCCATCAATAATTTGGCGGGGGTGGGCAAGCATTTGGCTAACCCTCCTCAAATACTTCCAGGGAAAACCACCCCCGAAAACCCTGCAGTCTCACTCTGCCAATTTTATTCAGGATTTTTATTTTGGAAGGGCACAAAACTTCATGACCAAGGTCAAAAACGCGATGGGAAAAATGCGCGCCTCAGTTTCCCGCTAAAGAGCATTTCTATAGTCAATTCAAAACATTAAAACATTTTTTTAACCCTGAGGAAAGTGTTGATCTCAACGTTTAGAATTAGATAAAATATACTTGCTTATTCCGTAGGATTTAGTGATTGCTTTTGGAAGGAAAAGGTTTCAATTCAATTCAATG
Source organism: Neocloeon triangulifer (assembly GCF_031216515.1). Lineage (NCBI taxonomy): Eukaryota > Metazoa > Arthropoda > Insecta > Ephemeroptera > Baetidae > Neocloeon > Neocloeon triangulifer. The sequence continues at coordinate 366,567 of NW_026775555.1, read as the reverse complement.
AAGGTTGACCTTCATGACACCTGTTTCATCCCTTAGGAGCGCGAAATCGTTGATCGCAAATTCCATTCAAGCTCATGAAATTTTCTTTTGAATATCAAAGATTAAAATTATTGCTCAAAAGGGTCTTTAATAGTTGAATATAGTATGTTGGGAATTTTTTTTTATAATTTTTTACCATTAAAATTTTCAATTTTTTCACAATTTAGTATATTTCTTCATTTCCCCCTCCCCCTAAAATATCAACAGAGTTTCAAACCCGTCTCTCTCTCTCCAATTTCAATTGAATGCAGCCCATCCATGTCTCCCAGATAAATCTTTTCTGCACCGATTTATTTTTCTAGACGTCGACGGTCGTTGACTGCTCTACACCGATCATTCCAAAATATATCGGACTAGACTCTCGTTTTCGTTTATGGTCTCTGTAGTCCATCATAAGTCGGTTGTCGCCCCATTCGTCAAGAGCGGTGAATGAAACCGTCCCTAGTTTGTCACCGCGCCGCGTCCGTCGAAAGCCATTGTTTAGGACTTTTCATTCAGCTATCGACATACAGTGCATATATTTATTAATATGCCTGCCTGCGATTAATTTAATGGTTCGAATCGTTCCGACTGCACGCAGAGCTGGCGGTGTAATTCATTCATCACGCCGTGTGAATAGCCCTCTACTGAGCCGCGGGGTTCCTGATATGACTAATGAAATGAATAAACAATAATTCGCGGCAAAAGGCGTGCATTTCTTTCATCAGTAAAAGCGTTTCTCCGTTTCTTAATTCCGTAGAGAGGGAAAAAAAACGTGATGCGTGGCCATGATTATTTAATGTCACGATGAAATTGCTTTTTTCAGTCAAAATTTAAATATTCTTAATGTAAATCGATGTTTCAACATTGTTTTTTAGCTTTATACAAAATAATGCAATGTCCTAACAGAGTGTGTTCTAAAGAAAAAATATCCTAAAGATAATGTCCTAAAAGCTATGGTCGCATGCACATTGTCTAAAAAATTGTCCTAATTGACTTCATTCCTTATTAAATGAATTCACTTAAGCAGAAATATTTTCTTAGCACAAATCAGTCAGGGTCAGCTTGGGACAGCAGTGGTAGTTCTGGGCTGTTTCTACAGTTTGAGTTTTAGGCATAGGGTTGTAGGTGATTTTGCAGGTGCGCTTAAGACATTTAATGATGCTATTTGTCGAGCTCCTCTGTCATATTTCTGACGATAATTGATCAAGTAATTCAAAATATAAAATTTTGAAACAATCATATTATTTTCCACAAATACAAATTATTGTTAATAATAATATTATTACTACAACATACATTGAAAATAAATAATTAAATGAATATTTTTAACTAGAATTTTTCATATTTTTTGTCTTGGAAAAAAATTCAAATGATATTTGGAAGTAAATTTTTTCGTAGGAAACAAAAATACAAATTTGTTTGAAGAAGTTGACACTCAAGGAGATGATCATGGAAATGAATGAATCTGACTTTTTCCTCGTTGCAGAAATTGTTTTTTATTCAAAAACAAATTGGCTCAATTTGTTTTTGGAGCCAATTTGTTTTTGAATAAAAAAACAATTTCTGCAACAAGGAAAAACCCCGATTTTCCAAAATTACAAATGCTTGAAATTTTTTACGATATTCTTTGAAACTATTGTCTAGAAGAAAGATTAATGGTTATATTTCTCAACTACCCGTAGAAAATGCGAAAAAAAATATAAAAAATTTTTGAGTCATTACAAAAGCCTAAAATTACTAAAATTAGTTAAACAATCTAAATATGTATATTATCCTAAAAAGACTCCTAGTCGTATGAAGCGTCAAATATTTTGAATCAGGACAAATTTTGCAGTAAAAATACTTGAAAGGATGAAATTGATTTTTTTTGCACATGACACATGACTTGTTATAATTTTCAGGCGTTAGGATATTTTCTGTTAGGACATTTTCAATTCTTAATTTTAGGGCATTTACTTTAGAATATTATCTTTAGGACATTGTGAGGCACCCCAATCGTACAACATAATATTTGAATTTTTGGTGGTTTGCCGCTGCGAAAAGTCATACATATTCATTTTTTATCGCTTACACATACCTTGGCCTGGTGTTGTGAGTGAATGCGTGTGTGGGGAGGGGGGGCGGGGATGACGCCGACAGCATACTAATTAATAAAAATTAATTCTGATAGCTGAGCGTTTTCACGTGTCCATAAAGACAATACGGCGCTGCTTTGTCCAGCAGACATCCGGTGCAAGCCTCTCGTTTCTTTATTGTCCATTGTTGAGCGGCGAGCGAACTGGCGAGCGGCTGCTGGCTGAGGTATGACCATCAAAGGGCGCGTGACGCGCATCGCTAATCGCCCGTGAAAACACTTGTCACCCCTCTGCGCTCGCTCGCTGCTCGCCAGCTCGGCCTTTTGCTCTGCTAAAATATTATTATCTATCCTTCTCCTCCTTCTGGAGTTATCGAAAAACTTTGCTCGCGACCAACTTGGAAGTAAAAAATCGGAGAACGGTTTCGCAGATGGAAACTTACAATTAGACAAAATTGAACATTTTCATTTTGGAAGCTTTGTGGAAATTGAATCGTTTTTATTTAGAAGTAGAAATAAGCCGTTTGAGAATGTATTTTTGATTAATAGCATAAAACGCATCATTTTAGTCTCAAATTTTAGTTGCCCATGTTAAAACCTTCTTGAGCAAAAAGTTTCTAAAAATCTTTTTTATAGAGTCATTATGTAAGTTTTATCAAAATCTTCGGCTTAAAATAAAATTTCAAACTTAAGGATTAAAAAAAAAATTATACTCCAGAAATAAAAAAAAAAAATAAATAAATAATGTCTGTAAAATGTAATTTTTATATTATTATTTTTTTTACTTGAAAACGTTCAAAAATGTCTTTCAGAGGAAAAAAGAATACGTTCTCTATAATCTTCATATTGCAAACAAGTTGGATGTGCTGTACGTCATCCACAATAACACTTTGTATAAGCAATACAATTGTTATTATTATTAATTGTAAAATACAATACAAATAATATAGATAAAAATATGGACAAATAAACAACAATACTAATAAAATAATCTGCACTTGAGGGTGCTCGCACGCCAGTGTCGTCGGGGTGGGCAAACAATTGACTTACTCAACGAGACCAACTAGAGATGATCTGAGTGTAAAAGGTCACCGCTGGAAAAGTTAATTTCCGTCTCGGCGGCGCGATAAGAAAGCGAGAGTCGGCGAGCGCGCGGTTAAGTTAGAGGAGGAAATTGTGTTCCCCGGGGCGCGTGTTTTGTGTTGCTGCTACTGCTGCTGGTCGGATGAGAATTAGCATATTACACGCTCGCTAAGTAAGTGGCTTCTCTCCTAGCTCGCGGGCCATTTCCCGGGAAAGCCGCCGAGCCAGCTCGCCCTCTCTCATCATGCGAAATTAACCCACTCGCCCGCCAGATTAAAACGACGACAAAAATGCAAATTTCCTGCTCATCCGCCTGCCCGGTTTTACGGCTTAATCTCTACCACCGCCAGATGCGGCTTCCGCTTTATGATTTAATTTTGGCCGGAAATCAAATTCAAAATTCTCAATTGACAGATTCGACCCAAAATAAAGACAAAAGTTTTCAATGGTTTTGCTATGCATTATATTTAATTTTAATCGTAACGATATAATATTACATAAAATTTAATTAAAAAATAAATTGAAATAAAAAAATAATTGCTGAGAAAATAGTAGTTTTTACATCTATCACTTATATTTTTTTTTAATAATTTTCAAACATTTTTCATTGAATTAGATCAAAATAAAATTGTATGCCTTCAAACATATATTGGCACAATTAAAAAAATTTGATTACAATTGACAACAGTTTTCATCAGAATAATTTTTAATTTAATATTTAGAGGAACTGTTCATGTGCAGAGAAAAACATACAAAAACACGAGAAAATAAAACCTTTATGTATTTATTCAGCCATGAAATAATCCGCGCTTATTTATTCAACAGCTAGTTATAAAAAAATAAGGCAACAACAACCAAAATAATAATGATTATTCAATACAATATTGATTTCATTTTACTTCAAACAGTCGCAAAACAATCAACTGTGAAGAACTGAAAATGCTCAAAATTTTGCATTTTTATTTTCCATTATAAGACTTTGGACCATTTTGATAAAATCGTCATTGGCCCTCCTTCCATGCTCGTTTCTCCATTATTTTTGATGAGTAAAATACGCACCTAGCAAGTATCTTGAGGCACAGGGGGGTTGGGGAGCACCGCGGGCGTCCTTCGTGGAGACGCTCCTGCATGTCGTTTTATTTTATTAGCTGATGATTCAGGCACGGGGAACACTAGCACCGACGGAACCTACAAGCCGTCCTTCCTCACCGACCAGGAGCTGAAACACTTGATCCTCGAGGCGGCCGACGGATTCCTCTTTGTCGTGACCTGCGACACCGGACGCGTCATCTATGTATCAGACAGCGTCACGCCCATCCTCAACCAGGCACAGGCAACTATCATTTTCTATTATTATTTCACAATTAATTTCATTTTGCACATGTTTCAATTTTTTCTTATCAAAATATTTGTATCTCAATTTTTGAAAAAAAAGTGCACAGGACTAGCTTTAAATTAATTTAAAAAAATTCAAAATTATTTTACATTTACCCTACATGGACTGTTCAAGAAAATGATTGACCGCGAATTGGCCAAATTTTTTGTCCACAATTCCTTTCTGTTATTAACGTGAGAGACTCAGCTAAAGTGTTTTCAGGGGTTGTTTTTCCCTGTGGTAGGTGAGGAGGGTCAGTTAAATGCTTGCCCTCTTCTGTAAATTCTGAAAATCACCCAATACACGCTGAATTTCGTGGGCTTTCGTGGGCGTTGACTCACTTGACTCATTTACTTTTGTTAGAAAATTTGCAATTTATGGACCCTTACCTTTGACCATAAAAAAATTGTCAGGAAAGAAAATTTACAACAGGAAGTGAAAGAGCACACATCAAAATTCCAACTAGAAGCAATATTGCAATTTTAATTTTTCCAAGAAACTTGAAATCCGAAAAATAGAAAACATCAATTCCAAATTTTGGTCGATTTTATCAACAACATGAACCAAAAATTTAACTCAAATCGCTGTCAATCATTCATGAAGCGTCCCTTAAACAACTTTCTTTTTATTTTATATGTTGTTTTTTACTCTACTCAAGTCATAAATGAAAAAAAAAATTGAATTGGAAAAAAATTAGCAGAACAATTAGCAGTTTTTTTAATATTTACTGGAGTTTTTACCAGGAAATATTATTCAATAAATGTCAAAATAAATTTTTTTCTAGAAGGCAGTTTTATATAGTTTAAATATTCTTAGTTCTCACTCATTTACGCAATTTAATTAAAATCGCTATCTGTTATTCCCCAAAAGTGATGCAATAATAATAATATTATTAGCTTCAATTTAAAAAAAAATTTTTAGTGATTATTAACTAGTACATGTTCTAGGTTACGACCTAATTAATTCATATTTAAGAAATCATTTAAAAAGGCTTTAAATCACTATTTTTATGTAACTTGTTCAAGTTTGGCAATGATATTGAGTTTGTAAAACTCATTTTGAACATTGTCCAGCAACAAATTGAGCGCTTTGTTTACAATCAAAAATGTTTTTGCTCTCGGTAAAGTTTGTTCTCAAGTAAATATTTTGTTTCTCCTTTGCAGAACGAATGGTTTGGCTCATGTATTTTTGATCACCTTCACCCTGAGGACGTCGAGAAGGTCAGAGAGCAGCTCAGTACTCAGGAACCGCAAAACACTGGGAGGATTCTCGACCTCAAAACCGGAACTGTTAAGAAGGAAGGACACCAATGTAAGAAGAAAGAGATCCTTAGTAAAGCATACCATAACCTAAAGAAAATGAATAGTATTAATTTATTATTTTAAAAATAAGCTTCAATGATAAAATATTTTTTTTTATAAAGAAAAGAGATTTATTTGATATAATTTTACGAGTCCAGCCCAACCAAGTCTGAAGACTTATCGGCTGGTGCTGATGAAAACTGTTGAATATTGCAACAGCTATTTTTTACAATTATATTTTTATGAACAATCTGCATTGTACCTAATATTATTATGGTAAATTGTAGAAACTGTTTATATGTAAATTGTTAATATTAGGAAATAATTTTAATCAATAAAATTTTTGTAGAAAGTTTATTCCCTATAAAAAAAACAAGAAGACGGAAAAAAATTTGCAATTCAATAAAATTTTAAAAACTTATTGGAGTTGATTTTTACAACTTTTTTGTTTTAAAGATTCACTGTCAAAATTTGATAATGTTTTCACTTACCAATTTTGAATCAATTTCCAGCATCAATGCGGTTGTGCATGGGTTCACGGCGAGGCTTTATCTGCCGTATGAAAGTGGGCAACATGCCCCCAGATGGAATGGTGGGCACCCACCTGCACCGCCTCAAGCAGCGCAACTCGCTGGGTCCCTCCCGTGACGGCCAGAACCACGCCGTCGTCCACTGTACCGGGTACATCAAAAACTGGCCGCCCTCGGGGGTGCAGATGGACCGTGGTGACGAAGATCCTTCCGGCACCTCACACTGCTGCCTCGTTGCCATTGGCAGACTGCAGGTCACCTCGACCCCCAACACGTCCGACCTTACTGGATCAAATTCTGCATCAGGTAATTATTTGTCAAGGGGCAAATTTTTCTTGGCGAATTAAAAAATCTTATTTATTTCTCTTCCTCCTGCTGCACCTAGGAACTCAAAGTTTAGCTCAAACAATCCACAATTAAGTGCCCCATTATTTTGATTCAAACTAGAAGTACTTTTTGTGCGCAATTTACGTGCTTTTGTTGTGCAGGTTGCGGAAGGCTGCGCACTACCCCTAGCACAAAAGAAAAGTGATTTTTAATTTCATAGTGAATTTGTCTGTTTTCAGAATTTATCTCTAGACACTCGATGGAGGGAAAGTTCACTTTTGTAGACCAAAGAGTGATGGGTCTTTTGGGCTATTCACCGCCTGAGTTGCTGGGCAAACCGTGTTTTGAATATTTCCACCCCGAGGATCAAACCCACATGAAAGAAAGTTTTGAGCAAGGTGGACTTAAACTTCAATTATTTGGAAAATATTTTTTAAATATTTTTTCTGTAATTTCTAGTTCTGAAGTTGAAGGGCCAAGTACTGTCAGTGATGTACCGGTTCAGAGCCAAAAACAGGGAATGGGTATGGTTACGAACAGCAGCTTTTGCCTTTTTGAACCCCTACACTGACGACGTAGAGTACATAGTGTGCACCAACACGTCTGCAAAGTGAGTTCCCAGTTTATTACATTTTGGAAAACATATTCTTTGAACTTTGATATTTATTTATTGAGCTGTTCAATTCAATTTCTTTATACTTTTACAACAGGTCAAGAAATTTCCTCGTGAGTTATTCTTATTAGAAAAAACTTCAGACAAATTTCAGATACTAACTGCAGACCAACCTTTTTCTCAAATAAAAAATACAAAATATTTCTTGACAATTTGAAGCGCAGATCGCCAGCGCTTTAGTAAATATTAAAAATTTGCAATTCCTGAATTATTATTATAATTATAATTTCTTTCTCAATTTGCACTTTTTTATGGAAACATTCCTGCGCGCAAAGCTTGAAAGCAAGACTGAAAAAATTTGAGCACTGCTGTGAAATTTAAAATTTTTTTTATATAATTTCACATCAAAATGGGAATGAAATTCTTAATTTCTTATAATAAAAATTTTAGAGCATTGCAAAACCCTGAAACTGGGGTGGACGCTGTGCCTGGAACTGCAGCCCCTGAACCCGTGCCATATCAACAACCAGGCCTAGACTACAGCATGCAACGCCGTGACGTCTACTCATCCCACATGATCGGATCCCACCTGCAACGTAAGACTAAATTTTCTTACTGAATATGAAGTTTGTAATAACTAAATAAAACACAAACTTGCAATTTAAGTTATTACTTTGAAAATTTTAAAATAAACAGATTTAATTTTTTACACGTTTTAATACCATTTTTTTCCATTCAGCGCAAGCGCAGCAGCAGGCCCGTCCAGCCAGCGCGCAGAACATGTATGGTAGCTATGTAGAGCCAACAGCGTCCCCCGTGGCGTATGGCTCGCCCCAGCCCACCGCTGGCTCAACAAACTCTGCCTCGGTTTTGAGCCGAATCGCAAAGACATCGACCACAAGTCCAACGCCAGCACAAACCGCCTGGAGCCAACCTCACCTCAGACAGGTCAGTCAAGAGTAAAAATTTGCCAATATTTAAAAACTAAACCAAAGAATTTTGTATTTTTTAAATTCATTAAAATCATTGAAATTTTAGCAACCTGTCACTGAGGGCTATCAGTACAGCCAAATCAGCCCATCTAGATCGCCAAGTGGGCCAACGTACACCAACCTCGGCCCTGGTGTACGTGGACCACTGCCCCCCACACAGGCCCCTACATATCACCCAGCTACGACAGCACCTAGTGGTAAGCTTCCTTCTTCTGTTCATTTGGAGTCTCCTGCTTGCTGACTCTCTAAAATTGGAGAGTGTAGCCAATTTTTTAACTGCTGTTATTAAAAAATTAAGATATATTCTTTTTGAAATATTTTGAAAAAGAAAAAATGACACATTAAATTCAATTATTCTAATTGAAGGTAAGTTCCCTAAATTTTTATTGCCTTCAAATTAAGATGACTAAGTGGTGTAAATCTCATATTGATATCTTCAACTTTCGGCGGGGTCTGTTAAAACAGAAAGAATTGGACAATATTATTTCAAAAATTATATTTCCAAAATGGAACAAATTTGTGTTACAAATTATATTTGTAATCTTTTTTTAATTTTTCTCATTGTAAGCTTTGTTTAGTTCCTGAATTGTTTCAAAATATTTTTTTATCAAATATAAAAAAAAAAAACTGCAACAACTTGAACTTGTCGTCCTATAAGCATAAATTATAAAATAAAACATTGATGACATTTTCAGCAATGTGGCAGTGGCAAAACTCAAGCCAGGCGTCCGACTCGGGTCCAGGGTCTAGCAGCTCTTCGGCAGGACCTCCACCAGGGCCTTCTGGGCCTGGTGGGCCGACGCAGCCTCAGGAGTTGACGGAAATGCTGCAGATGCTGCAGGAACAGTCGGGAACAGGCAATTTCGAGGATTTGAACATGTTCAACACAAATTTCGAGTGAATAGTGCCTGCCTAACATTGTTCGTCAGATCATCAACTGCACATTGAATGAAAAAATAAGAACGGAACTGACTCAGCTCATACCGAAATGAAAAAGAATCACCCTGTGACTACATATCTCCCAGCCAATTTAGTGCACGTCCTTGTTTTCTCAATACACCCAAACACACTACTTTTGATTTTTAATTCATCATTTAAAAATTGTTGTTTTTTTTTTTTTTTAGTTGGTACACACAAAACTCTTAAGCTCATCGCTGCATTTAGAGTGCGGCGACGAGCCTACATAAGGGCAGCCACAGCACTAACTAGTGCAGCGACGAGCCTAAGTTCTCTGAGTGTGTACATGTATCAATTTTTTGTTAATTATTCTTATGGTCGAAATATTATATAATATTATTTTAGAGTTGTAAATATAGATTCGAGTTGTATATTTTATTTTGATGTGAGCAAAGAGATTAAATTTCATCTTATTAATTATAATTATAAATACTTCTGTTCGTTTTACCAAACTTATTTTTTATGAAAGCAAACAACAAACTTTTTTAATTAGGATGATCTCCTTACGGTGGAGTGGTGGAAGGAGTTTTTAAAGTGCTGTTTGATTTTGCGGATAGAAACATAAGTACTCGTAAGGTCGCATATCACCAAAAGACCCAATCCAGCCAGCACTTCTTTTCAAGGAAAGGACGAGCATAGCATATTAATTATTTATGTGTGTGGACCGTGTTCGCTTGGTTGCAACCAGTTTTCAATCAAGCCAAGCTTTTTCTGCTAGTACAGCAGAATAGTGAATAGAAATATCAAATGTTTTAAAACAAAAAATCAGCTTAATGTGAGATTTGGTTAAGAACAAAAAATATATATATATATCCTTATTTATTGTTGGCAATTTGTATTAATTTCTCTTTACCATTAAAAGTGACTGAAAGCTCTTTGTTACATAAATGATATCAAAACTGGTTGCCTACCCGGTGAAATGGAGTGTTAAAAGGAAACTGAGCATATCTGAAAATTGTATGACTGTAACCTGATATTTTAACGTGGAAAACGCAGAAGTGTAAAATGCTCGGTAATCATAGTGGAAAAATAATGAAAATAAAAACATAAAAACTTGTGTACAAAGGAAACAAATAATTAGCCAGCGAGATGCAAATTAAAAGAGAAGATTAATATCCAGCTAGGAGTTAAGCCAAATGTGTGTGTGCGTGTGTCCGTTGTATATCATGAAAAATTAATTGCAAAGAACCAGCATTGCTAGAAAGCAAACGCTGCAATGAGTTATCCACTAGATTTCATTTTGTACAAAAAAATTAATAGAAAGTAATGTGAGAAGACAAAATATTATGAAGTTTTTGAGGATAACCAGAATTGTAATACACAAAACACATTATTATTGCTATTGTGGTGCCTGCAAAGACACAGGCAGGAAAGAAAGAGTAATTTTGAATGAAAACTTGGTGAATAAATATGGGTCACGCACCCCAACACTGTTTGTGCTTGTAACGATTAATAGGAATAAATTCCTCATTGCAATGCAAAAATGGTTTTGATTCTATTTATTAATTAAATAATTAGTTACCTAAAATTTTTTATCAAAATAATTCTTTTGTTTGAAGAAGTTGACACTTTAGGAGATGATCATGGAAATGAAGAGATCGGGCTTTTCCTCGTGGCATGGGGCCACGGCACAATAACGCCCCTCAAATTATTAAAAGAAAAACTACTTTTCATAATGGCCAGAAAAAAGTGCATTGCCGCTTGAGCTAATAATTGTTCAGAACATTATTCTCCTTAAATATTTTGACGGTAACTTTGGTGCAAGGAGAACGCACAATTATTCAACACGCACGGCACAAACCGACCCGCTAGTGATGCCTCTTAATATTGGAAACCAGAATGGATTTCATGAAAGAACGTGGGCCGCGACTTTGGAACAAGCGGCCTGCCGGCTTAAAAAACTTAAATACAATTAATATGGCTGAAGAGAACATAAAATAATGGTATGAAACCTTAATTCCAAACTGAACAAAAATTGCATTTCCAGCACACAAAATTTAAAAATTAAAAAAAAAAAATTAAAAACCATTTTTATTTTTTATTTGCAGCACAAATTAAAAGAAACAAAAAAAATTTAGCACAAAATTATACATTAAATCCAACCACCTATAAAATATCAAAATCTGACCTTCCCCAACCTAATCCAAATCCAATCTCTCTTTTTCAGTTTGCAGCTTTGTTTGTCATCATCGCGTGGACCAGAATTAAGGATATGCTAGCAAAAAATGATGATTTTTTTTAAATAAAGTAGAACCCAAAATAAATAAATAGATAAATTGGGTGGTGGTTCCTTCTGCACCACTAATAAAGAGCACAGGCCGACAATACTGTCTTGGCCTGACCCTATTAAAAAAATAAAAAACAGATGCCAGGTTACCATTTGCCTTCATTTTTTTTCTTGACAACCTTGAAAAGTTTAATTCCGGATTCAGTTTTTTTTATCGTTTTCTAAGGAAATTGCTAAAGATGAAAATATAACATTAAAATCATAGATTTGCACCATATTATTTTCTGGTAAAAAAAAAACAGTTTTACATACTGGTTTTGTATTTTATTTCATCAGCTAATTATACAACATGAATATTTGCACATGGTTGCTATAAGTGTGCCCATAAACTCAAAACTACTGTATTTTGATACACATTTAATTAATAACACTTGCATAATAAGTCTAATTATTCCTAATCGCATTGACATAAAGAGTTTTAATCAGTTTTGATACAATTATAGAATAGGAAGTACATAAATATTTGAAAAGAAAATTGTGAAATCAATACCTCCTACCCGCTAGCATATTCTTATCATACAAATGATCACAATCTTCTCTATTCTGATAGTCTACGTTTAAAAATAAGTTAAAAACATAAAAATGCATTTCATTTGAACACACGCGTCAGTAAAAGAGAAGTGCAAAAGCGACTCGACCAGATCAAATACTCTTCGTGACATATTTTTAGTTTGATGAATACGTAGTCTCTGCATTCAGTCGTTGTGATTCTTTTTAAGTAATTTGTGTCTTGTGGATATTTTTTTACTATATAAGAATTTTGAAAATGCAGGCGCTCCTTTTTACTTTGTTGTATTCCACAGCTCCACCTGAGATGTGGGGAGTAAAGTAAGCAAGTGGCTATTTAATGTGTATTTACAAGAGCAAGCATTACAAGTATTAATTTTAAGCACGTCGCGTATTTCATATAGAAGATTTTACAACTAAACACACACTTCACGAAAAACACTTTGCGGATGGTATTTAGGGGGATTTATAACATACAACATGAATTTTTGCTACACTGAAGGATGAACGGCAGAGGCAGGACGAGTTTATACAAAAGTTAAGTAAAAATGGTCTTCCGAAGCCCCAAGCTTTTATTATAAAATGGTTATAAATATTTAACTGAAAATCCAATCAAATTCATTACAAAAAATTTCGGAAAAATCCTTTTTCATTCTAAGAATTTCTGTTAAATGATAATTTTGATCTAGTTGCAGATGTACTCCTCGCGCTTGTAGCGGCACTTGTCACACTCGACGCGGCAGCACCACACAAAGCGACACTTGCACTTCTCCTCGACGTCGCGAATTTTGGTCTGGTAGCCGCGGCTGCAGCACAGCAGCCGGCAACCGTCCATGCCCATCGACGTCCGGTTGCATAGACGACCGCGGGTGCCCATCACGCCCAATCTGGACATTGAAAATTTTGTTCTATCAATTCAGCACTGGAATTAGCAGGTTTTACAGTACACAAATGCGAAATTGCAATTTCATTTCTCAATTTGGTAACAGGGTGAAATTAAAGTTTCATTACTAACTATTTATTAGAATTCAATTCGTTTATTCTCTCACAACAGGTCAAGATTATTTGGGGGGGGGGGGGGGAAATTACATTGAGGAGAGAATTGGCAAGTATTAGATTTATTGAGGGCAGTTGGACCAGAGCTAATATTATCATTATTTATAAATACGGCTCAAACTAAAAGTTAGATACACCGAAAATTAAAATAAATAACGTTGAAGTAGTGAAAAATGCTAAAATTCTAAAATCGTCTCTAAGTTGAGAAGGAGAGGGTGCTGTGCAAAAGTGAGTTTTTTGCTAGCCAGCAGCCATTTCTCCTTTCTCCATTCACCCCCAATTAACAGTATTGTGTCTCTTTCAAATGTATTTTCAGCTTTTTCTGTACTTTTTAAGTATAGTATTTTTGCTGTGTATTATTATTATTATTATTATTGATCTTTATTGACGTATGAGGCGTCACCACGATGTAATTACTCATTGCGACGCGCCCCATTTGCAACATAGTACAAAACAAGTAGAAAGTAAAGAGTAAAAAACAACAGAAATATTACAATGTATCAATTAGTTGAAAAAACTCTTCTTTGCTATAAAATTTATGCGAATGAACAAATCGCCTCAAACTACTTTCAAAAATCTTGTATCGAGGCTCTAAGCGAATCGAAACAGGCAATTTGTTATACAAAGCAGCTAAACAAGTCAAAGGGTTCTGCTTAGAAATTAACAAAGTCTGGGCAGCAACATACAAATCACTTTTTGCCCGTGTCTGATAATTATGAACTGCACTCGTCTTTTGGAAATAGTGCGGATATTTACGAACAAATTTACAAGATTCAAAGAGATAAATGGAAAAAACAGGAAGAAAGTCGAACCGAACGAAAAGCGGCCGCGCAGAACAAAGCGGCTCCGTACTGCGCCAATAGCGCTCACCCGCAAGAGCTCGCACCACTTTTTTCTGCGCCAGAAAAATCTCGTCCATCGCCTGATTCGACCCTCCCCAAATTACAATGCCGTAACTCATAATAGACTGACAGTAAGCGAAGTAAATCATTTTCAAATATTTCACATCAACAGAGCGCATCAAGTTGTTAATTAAAAAAACTGCACTATTTAATTTTCCAACTACATAATCTGAATGCTCAGTCCACTTCAAATTATGCGCGAGATACAAGCCCAAAAACTTTGTCACGTCCGACTCGGTCAAATTGTCACCATTCAAATTCAAAGTAAAATTATCGCGGTCTAGGACGGGGCGCCTGAGTTGAAAATTAAGAACCACCGTCTTGGTCTGATTTAGCGTCAAAAAATTATCACGGCAAAAACCCGACATTAAATTAGCCGCCAACTGCGCCTCCTGCATTAATGCATACGTCGTCCGAGCAAAAACGAGAGACGACGAATCGTCCGCATAATTCAAAAGCAATCCGACGGCTACGTGGAGCGGCATGTCACCAATGGAAACGTCAAAGCCAAAAGGAGAAATAATTCCACCCTGAGGAGTCCCTCTTTCAAGCAAACTCTCCTCAGAGTACACAAATTTTTCCAGCTTGCCGTCCATGACACGCAATTTGACCGCCTGCGTCCGGCCGGTCAACGCCGAACGCAGCCACTCCAACGCAACCCCTCGGACGCCTTGAAATTCAAATTTCCGAAGCAGCAGCGGCACGCATATTGTTCCGAACGCGTTTGAAAGGTCGTAAAAAATTCCAAGTGCTTTTTGCTTTTTCTCGAGCTGTTCGTGCAATTTCACAATAAACTCAAAAAGAGCAGTCGCAGTGCACCTGCCCTTAATAAACCCGTGCTGCGAACCTGGCAGCAAATTATTCGCCTCGTAAAATGAAAAGAGACGAAGCAAAAAGCACTTCTCAAGAACTTTGGAAAAAGTTGGCAAAACGGAAATGGGCCGATATTGTGTGGAGAATAAATAAATAAACAAATAAGAACTATTTACTTGTTTGTCAAATTGAGACAAAGCGTGTTACCAGAAATTCTATGTACAGTATTAAAAAAAAAAGACAAAAAGACAAAATTGAGTGGCGCCTTCTGCGCCACTAAAAAGGGCACAGGCCGACAAGACCTTGTCTTGGCCTGACCCTAAAAAAAAGTTTATTTTGCTCATGTCCACTATGTCCAGAATTATATACTTTACTCAATAATTATTTGGGGAGGCTCACCCGCCTTTGATAAGGTTTTTGTAGCTCAAAAGAGAGTGTTGAGAATTGAGAGCTATGGCTGGCGCTACTGGAAGTCTTTGACCCCGGTAAGGCCCTGCCGCCCCCTATTTGCGAGGTTTAAAATCTTGTCAATGTTTGCACTCTATGCGTTAGATTGTGTCAAGTTTGTAAAAAAATCCTTCACTCTTTGTTAAAAATTCTGAAAGAAACACATATGAAAATCATAACACAAGGAAAAACCGTGTTTTTGTGGGGGATCTACATATTTTTATAAAACCTGTACGGCTAAATTTAACAACACACAGTTCAGAAATTATGATTTCAAAAATCTTTTTAACTAAAGTGAATTCACGATACTAATATTTTTATTAGTGGAGAGAAGAAGTTCTATACAAATTATTTTATGAGTATCTGCTTTGTAAACTTAAATGAATGTAGAATGTTAAATTTACTTATATTAATAATCTATCGTTGTAAATGGAAATGAAAAAAATCAAAAAGAATTTTTTTCAACGAGGACAAGCCCGACTTCTTCATTTCCATGATCATCTTTTTAGATAGATTAGATCAAAATTTATTGCATTAGACATAGTACATCTCCAATTTGTCTTTACAACAAGTCAATAAAATAGCAATATAAAACTTCCAAAATATTTCAAATTTAGCTCATTACGAATTGCGACGCACCTCATTTGCAACATAGTATTATTATTAATGAATTGTTGTAAAGACAAATTAGAGATGTACTACATATGACTTATGTAATGCAATGAATTTTGATCTAATGCGAGTAATAAAACTGTTTCCAAGCAGGATCTAATTAAACATCTGGGTGGTTTTTAATTCAGTTTAAAATTACTATTTTCATTACAATAATTTTTGTGACAAAATTCTTACGTTTCATTGCGCTCGCAATAGTCGGGCGACTCTTTGAGGAAGACCAGCTCGGTGCGGTTGGGCGGCTTCATGTCCTTATGCACTGGTCGCAGCTTCTTCATGCGCTTGCGTTTGCGCTCGACCAGCTTGACGTGCGACGCACCCTCAAAGCGCGCGAGCAGCGCGTCGCCGATGACGCGGAACGGCGGCAGCTTGCGCCAGCACACTCGCATGCTGCACGAACCGGACATGCCGTGACACTTGCACACCCGCTGCATCCGAGACCGGATCGACTGCAAAATTACGACTCTTAGTTATTTCATCATTACCAAGCTCTAGTTCTTCAATGAAAATTTAATTTAATTTAATTTTTTTTTTTTTTTTTTTATTATTAGGGTCAGGCCAAGACAAAGTCTTGTCGGCCTGTGCCCTTTTTTGGTGGTAAAGAAGGCAAGTGCATTAGTGACGGCTGTTTTATTTAATAATTTTGAGGGGGAAAGAAAATATTCAAGTTATAACTGAACTTGAACTCTAAAGTTTTTCTAGGCGTAATTCAAGTTTTTCAATAAATTATTAGTTTTTTTTTTATTAGATTTAATCTATTAAACTACACATATTTATAATTTCAAGTGCAAAAAAAGTGCAATAAACCCATCAGCACCCACAGGTATCAGTTTAGGCCGCGCACAAAATAAAGAAATGTGCAGACAGCAGTGGCGACGAATAAATACAATGCATTTTTCCACAACATAGCCTTTACCCGAAAAACCAACTGAAAAATAATTTAGTCTTCTCTCGACCACCGCCGAGAAAGGTACGCTCAATCACATTTCAAATTTTTCTGAACAAAATTTTTATAAAAATTAATTTTGTTAAAAAACTTTGAATTCGTAGTCTAAAGTTTAGAAAGACCTTCTTGTTAACTTTTGAGAAGTCGGATGTAATTTCAATAGGTCATGGTATATATCTAGTATATTCCAGACTATGATTTTAGGGATCATATAATCAGGGTTTTCTACAGACTTTTGAGAGCCACTAGGTCATTTATACACGTTTTGGTTTGATTGTGACGATTAGATTAGATCAATATTTATTGCATTAGTACATCTCCAATTTGTCTTTACAACAAGTAAAAAAAATAGCAATAAAAACATCAAAATATTTCAAATAATATAACATTCAGTGATTGAGGGGGCTCGCAGTGCTCGCACGCCATTGATATTCGGCGGGGGTGGGCAAGCATTTGACAAACCCTCATAGCTTACTACAGGGGAAAACCACCCCCGAAAACCCTGTAGCTTAGCTCACTCAGTTAATTCTAAGCACTCAAAATTACATCTGCAATATTCGTTCGTATCATATAATATAATGATATAATTGTTATTTCAGCTTTACATATTTGACACTTTTAACGAAGTTGCCATAGTCAGATATTTCTTTCAATACATTAAAGGTATTTTGTTGTAGAATTTCACGATCGAGGGTTCATTCATGGTGATTTGAATTTAAAATCGGCTTTTCCTCGATGGGTTTTTGTGAAATGTTTATTGGTTCAGAAAAACAATATCTTGCTCTACATGTTTTGGCTGCGGGCTGCAGCCATAGTTCATGAACTTCCTGGGCAATTAGTAAACACGCAGTATATCAGAAAATGAATAAAGATTGATCTCATAAGTCTTCTCTTGACCTCTGCCAAGAAAGCTATTGAATTATGGCTGCAGCTAACAGCTAAAAAATGTAGAGCAGGATGTTGTTTTTCGTTTTCTAAAACAAATAAATGACCAAGAAAATGTACCAAGGAAAGCTGAATTCAACTTTAACTCGCCATGAATCAACCCTCCATCGTGAAATTCTGCACTCCAAAAATAATATAAACTGCTCTATGTTTTTCAATGAAAAAACAAATGACTCCAAAAAGATGAGGAAATTAAAAGGCAAAAAAGAAGATGGAATGAGATCCAAATTTTTACAATCATTATTTACATTAAATTATTTCATCATATTGAAATTATTTATTGAAAATTTTTAATTTTCATTTTTAGCCTGCTTTTTTGATTATGAAAATAATTTAATTGGTAGGAAATTAAAAATTAAAAACAGTCACAAGTGTCACAGACACAAGGTTAACAAAAATAATTTTCATGGCAGCAGAACGTCTGCATTTAATTTTTATGTTAGACCAAAATTTTCCTTTTCCTTTATTCACAAAACATATTTCAGTTATGCCCACAGCCACCATAAATGTTATACAAAGCCGACCCCTGCCTTTTATGATTGTGAGCAAATTATAAGACTTGAGTCGTAAAACCTAAAAATCCACACTTTCTTTCTCTGCTCGGCGGCGCTCCTTTAATTTTGAAGTGCCGTTCAGCGTATCCGTTCGCGCATCTGCTGCCGACACACACACGAGTTATGCGTTAAGCAGCCAAGCAGGAAGCAAAATAAATATAAAATTTCGGTGAATGCAAGGCACAAAATAGACGGAGCAAGCGGCAATGAAGCTTAAATTTATTAGGTCTGATCTGAATGCGGAGTAAAAAATTTCTAGCAGACAAAAGCTTTTATGATGGATCATAAGCGCAATTTAATATTTCAAATTGGGGGAGCGTTCGTCTTTTGAGGCAGCCAAGAGAAATCCAGATGCTGGACCCTTATTTTGTATTCATCGCTTTTCCTCTCTGCGTCGACTATACACGTTATGTGTTTTCGGAGAGTACATATTTGTCAGCTAAAATATCGTGTTTCATAAATTAGTGTTATGGCTTACTCAAATATTCACGTCGCTTCTGCCGACTAGACTTAAAACATTTTATTTTTGCTGCTTCGACGCTGGGATAAATTTTTATTTATTTTCTGATATATTGAGTGCCGACTAATTGCTCAGGTGGAATGGAATAAAATATTTAGATGGGCGCGCTTGGATTGAAAAGTTATTGCCAGTTTGGTAAGTGGTGAGTAAAAAAGTTTAAACCGTATGAATAAAAATCACATTTTTACTTCTGTTTTTCTCGCGTAATGGGCCGGGCAAGTAGGGATTGTAGGATTTTCATGAAATGTGGCATGCTGATAGCTTTCTATCTAAGGTGGTATATAGTTAGCTCGAAATCCAAACGTTAACTTTTACAACAAAATGGAAAATGTTTCGATTGGCGTTCCACAAGGAACAGTATTGGGCCCTTTTGGCTATTCCTCCTACGGTAATGATATGCCCTTAAAAATCATTGTCGCCGCTCTTATCTTGTTCGCAGATGACTCATCTTTTATTGTAAAGGCCTTGAACGAAAATACTGCTGTGGCTACTAACAAAATGATTTTGTTGATTTTGCTAATATAAACTGCTTAACATTGAATGGTGATGTGGAATAATTAATTTATTACCATCTTAAGTTTGTTTGACTGTGGCGGTGGCTGTGGCACCGCCACTGCCGTCTTAGAACTTCTAGAACTTCTGTTTTTCTCCATTTCAATTAGCATTTTTTTTTTTAAATCATTTTCGGCTTGCAATTAAATTCATTTTTTAAGGGCTTTCTTTTTAATTGATCTTTTTTAATATCCATGGTCATTTGTTTTGAAAAGATTATTTCTGTACATATGTTGATCTATACGGAATAAATATTTTCTGAATCTGAATATTCTGAAACAATCAATAAATATTATCATTTTACGAAAAATTAAAAAAATGAACCAATTATTAAAAACTGCAAATTTTATTTTTTAATGTCCCCTCTCTTAGTTTCGATTACAACAAAACCCCTTTTTTTTCCTCGCCCTTTGCACGGCCTTCCCCATGTCCTCGACCTCGCTGTGCCTCCAGCTCGCAGCTCGCTTAACTCAAAACATTGTCTGTAAAATGACTAAAACTGCAACGGTGAAGTCCCTATACTGATAATAAAATTTTTGCATATTTTTTTGCGATTTCGGTGCTTTAATTTATTGCTCTTTGGACCTAACTTTGATGGCCTGGTGGAGGCAAGGGCATTAATGTAAGGATTTTGCGTTTAGAACACAAATCCTTAACAGTTCAACGTTATGAATCTGCATATATTATAATTTGCACTTCTTTAGAATTTTACTTATCAAGTAAAACCTTAACCTTTTATTTGCCATTTGGTTCTTGCACATAAAATATTTGAATATGCGCAAATTCTTAAAATTGGTCCAGTATTTTTATTGTTATAAATGAAAATAAAGAAAATGGGATTAGGACTTACTCTTCTTCCAGCCTCGTTGTTGTGAAGGTTAACCAGTCCCTCAGCCTCGTCAGCGGTCTCTTTGGAATCGACAAAATCTCTGCTGAATTTCTCCCCAAATTGGAAATCCTGTCAAGCATGCAAATATTTTATCCAACTGAAAATAATTTTCTGTTTGATACCGACTGACCTCTGAGCAACCTCCCCATTGCCAGTTGCCTTTGGGCTTCCGCTGGCGCACTTTGTTGTCACAACTGCATTCGTTGAGCTCACCGCGAGAGCACGACTTAGTGATGGAATAAGCGACACCCGCCGCAGACACCGCGTAAATGTACGCCTTCTCTCGACTGCCTGCAAATCACCAATAAAAGTGAAAGTGGGATTCCAAAATAACAATTCTGATAAAACTATTTTTATTGTGTCTTTAATTTTGCATGTTTTTATGTATTTATTTGATGGAAGATAGGTGTGGAATTTTTAAAATGGCATTAATAGACAATAAATGCAGTGATTGCCTCTGTGAATGTGAAATAACAATAAATATTATTTGCAGCTTAATAAATACTTACAGTTATCATGTCCTCAAACAGGGAAAAAAGAGGGATTTTAACTGAAAAATTTCAGTTTGGCCTTGGCCAGCGAAACTTTTCCTCTCTTTTGAATATCTCATAGAAAAATCAACAGAATGAAATTGAATTGAATTAACTAGACCATTGAAAAGCATTAATATAATTTAAATGATTTATTTATTTATTTATTTCCAGTTTATATGACTATTTTTTTTACATGTGAGCAATTCTTTTGCCGAACACATGGGTCCCCCCAAATTTGATGCTGGCGTCCTGAAATTTTCGTGGCTTAATCCTCATGACTTGAAAGCAAACTCCATAAATTTTTATCAAAAAATTTTCAAAATTGCGGGTTTTACGGGACATTTTGAAAAAATAAAAAAACCTAATAATCTCGGCTCCCCGTGGTCGTATAATAAAAATCTGGGTATGTTTGGATTTGTCTCATCAATATCTACAAAAATAAATTAATTTAAAGGTCATAGGTCAAAGGTCAAGGTAATTTATTTCAAATTCAAAATTTCAAACTCAAATTTGAAGATGTGCCTCACGCTAAAAGTCAAATTTGACATCGTCATTCAATTCCTCGTGAAATTTTACGTAATATATGTCAAAATTGCGATGTGGTTATTTTTAGTTAAATTTAAAATAAAATTAAAAGATTAAAAAACGTGGTTTTTTGCCCCTCGGTGTGCAGATTTCCTTAGAATATCATTAATTTCTCGATTTGTGTTGATTTTAGACATATATAGTTAATGACAAAAATTGACCTTCTTAACTAGACCAATCGAATGGTGTGCATGTCAATGACCTTTGGTGAACTTGGGTCAAAGGTCACCGTGACCCATGACCTTGAGTGACCTGACCTATATGTGTGATACGTAGTTGGAAAGATCTCGCTAAGAAGATAATTTTTGTCACAGAGTTATGTCTCTACGTCTACTAGAACCGAAGTTATTAGATTGTTTAGTTTTTATAATGCAGATATTGCCTTTTAATTATCATAAAACTACGATTAATTGAATTCTAGTAGACCTAGAGACAAAAACCCGGTGATAAAAATTATCTTCTTAACAAGATCTTTCCAACTACGTATCACAAATAAAGATCAGGTCACTCAAGGTCATGGGTCACGGTGACCTTTGACCCAAGTTCACCAAAGGTCATTGACATGCACACCATTCGATTGGTCTAGTTAAGAAGGTCAATTTTTGTCATTAACTATATATGTCTAAAATCAACACAAATCGAGAAATTAATGATATTCTAAGGAAATCTGCACACCGAGGGGCAAAAAACCACGTTTTTTAATCTTTTAATTTTATTTTAAATTTAACTAAAAATAACCACATCGCAATTTTGACATATATTACGTAAAATTTCACGAGGAATTGAATGACGATGTCAAATTTGACTTTTAGCGTGAGGCACATCTTCAAATTTGAGTTTGAAATTTTGAATTTGAAATAAATGACCTTGACCTTTGACCTATGACCTTTAAATTAATTTATTTTTGTAGATATTGATGAGACAAATCCAAACATACCCAGATTTTTATTATACGACCACGGGGAGCCGAGATTATTAGGTTTTTTTATTTTTTCAAAATGTCCCGTAAAACCCGCAATTTTGAAAATTTTTTGATAAAAATTTATGGAGTTTGCTTTCAAGTCATGAGGATTAAGCCACGAAAATTTCAGGACGCCAGCATCAAATTTGGGGGGACCCATGTGGTTAGTAAAAGATTTGCTCATGTTTGTATTTTGGAAATGAAGAAGTCAGGCTTGTCCTCGTTGTAAAAAATTGTTTTTATTCAAAAACAAAACGGCTCTACCAGTTTCGGTCACGGTCTGCGACCCTATTTCATGAGCATACGCACTGCTCGCTGACTAATACAACTTCTTCAAACAAATCCAAGTAGAAAAATTGTTTTTATTCAAAAACAAATGGCTCTACCAGTTTCGGTCACGGTCTGCGACCCTATTTCATGAGCAAGAAAAAATACAAAAAATCAGCAAATTGAAAAAACACCACATTTTAAATAAAAAATTAAATTCTTAAAAACTAACAAATTCAGGTACCAACCTATTTCATGAGCAAAACGCGCTGCTCGCTGACTAATACAAGAATGAGCTAGCTAAAGACAGATTGATTGGGGGAGGTGATCTTTATTGGGTGATTAGCGCTCGGCGCGGCCGACCACGGGGGCGCCGAATGACGTCGGGCACATTATGCGTTTTCGAGAAAAAGCTGTTTGCTTCCTCTCTCAAAAAGGACATCCACCTTTGATCGAATTGGTGGCTCGGTTGGCTTATTACATTATTACCGCATGCCATTGCCATTGCTTCCAGCACTTTTCTTTTTGATTGATTTTGTTCGAATTTAATAACCGTTGCATCTGACCAGGCAAAAGAATGGCCAAATTCAGTCGCGTGTTGAGCTATTTGAAAACCATTGCTGTCCGTCCCAATTGTGGCCGGATCAAAAGTTTTTGAAATTGCCCTTTTATGCTCGTCAAATCGGAAATAAACGTGTCTTTTTGTCTCCCCAATGTAAACTGAAGAGCAATCGGCGCATGGCACGCGGTATACACAATTACGCAGAGCAGGTTCACATTTGGGCTTTACATGCATTAAACATTTTCGCAGATTTGAAGAGTTTGAGAAAGCAACTCGCACTCTGGCAACTTCTTGGCTGATGGCCCTGATTTTCTCTGATTTTCCTTTAAAATAAGGAATGACCATTGTGGTTGAAAATTGTTCGGGGGCTTTGGGTGTTGGAGGATTTTTTGCTTTATTGTGTGCTTTGTTGATAAAATTTACGGGGTAACAATTTTGACGAAGAATTTTGTAAATGTTGGAAATTTCTTCTTTCAAAGAACTTTCCCCTGAGCAATAACTGTATGCTCTTTTAAACATTGACAGAGCAACAGAGAACTTGGTTGAGAAAGAGTGATTTGATTCAAAGTGGAGGGTTGAGTTGGTGGAGGTTGGCTTACGGTAAACTGAAACTGCAATTTTTTCTCCGTCTTTTTTTAAAAGTAGGTCAAGAAATGGGATTTGGTCATCTTTTTCAAACTCACAAGTTAATTGAATTGAGGGGTGGATTGAGTTGCAAGAATCTAAAAATTTTTCGATTGGGAAAATTCTTTTTCTATAAATTATGAAATAATCATCTACGTATCGGAAAAACAAACGGGGGGATTGTTTGAATATTTTGAGACAAATTTCGTCAAAATTTCGGACAGTACTGGGGACAAAGATGAACCCATGGCCAAACCTGATTTTTGTTTGTAGAATTTATCTTTAAATTGGAAGAAGGTGGAGTTGATACTAAATTCAATTAATTCCAAAAGTGAGCTAATTGGGAGGGAGGTTCTATCAATTAGAGTTTGGTCATTTTCAAGTTTTTTTCTCAAAATAATTAAAAGATCATTTGTTGGGATTGAAGTGAAAAGGCTTTTTACATCAAAGCTACAAAATTGGTCAAAGTTTGAAATTTTTGATTGTTGGGAGAATTTGATCTGCGTTCTTAATGCTAATTGTTGACTTATCGGTTAAAGGTTTCAAAATGTCGGCCAGGTAGCGGGCGAGCGGCTGGAAAGCGGACCCCACGGTGCTCACGATGGGCCTCAGCGGTGCACTCTCCTTGTGTACCTTCGGAAGGCCGTAGATGTGCGGCGTCTTGTAGGCGTTCTGCGACGCGCCGGGGTGGCTCGGGTCAGGTGTGATGGCTGCTTTCTCTTTTGGGTGCAGAGAGGTGCCTTGGAGGATGGCTTGCAGCTTCTTTTCGTACTCTCTTGTTGGATCGCCGGCCAACTCCTCGTACTCGCCACCTGCGAGTAGCTGCTCCATCTTCGAGTCGTAGTCGGCGGTGTCGAGTAGGACGACGGCGCCGCCCTTGTCGGCCTTGACGACCTTGAGCTCTTTGTTGTTCTTGAGGTCACGGAGTCCCTGGGCTTCGGCTTTGGTGATATTAGGCCGAAATTTGTGTTCTTTTTTGAGCTCGGCGGCAATTTTTTGTTTCCACTCGGCGGCTTTTTCAGGGGCAAACTTGGCCACCACTTTGGATGCGGCTTCGATCGGGGTGATGAAATCCATTCTGCGAAGTCGGCGCGGCGCCACACTGAAGTTAAGTCCACGCGAGAGGGCTGAGCGTTGCGCTTCCGAGAGGGGCGCGCTGGACAGGTTGATGACGTTGGTGGTGTCCGGTTTCGGACGGTGTTGGTTTTTGGCGGCCACCATTTTCTCCAACTTGTTGTTCTTGTGTGCCGACTCCGTCATATTCACATTTTTGCACTTCTGCGCGATGATTTGGTCAAGAGTCTTGGCGTCCTTGTCCTCGAGGGTGAACTGGAGGTCGGTCCACTGAGCGTTTTCCTCCTGGGTGGAAAAGTGAAGTTCACCTCGGGCTTTGTCGGTGGCCAAGCGGACAAACGAGTGGTTGGCTCTCTGAAGGATGCCCTTGGCGCGCGGGTCGTCCTGCAGAAGGGCGGGCGGTTTGACGCGCAGGGCCTTTGGGCAGATGAACTCTTTGCGGCACTCGGATAGGAAGTTGAACTGAGCGCGGATGCGAACAGTTTTTTGGCAGGTTTGTTCATAGTGGCGTACTTGCTGCTTGGTATCCCAATAAAGATCACCTCCCCCAATCAATCTGTCTTTAGCTAGCTCATTCTTGTATTAGTCAGCGAGCAGCGCGTTTTGCTCATGAAATAGGTTGGTACCTGAATTTGTTAGTTTTTAAGAATTTAATTTTTTATTTAAAATGTGGTGTTTTTTCAATTTGCTGATTTTTTGTATTTTTTCTTGCTCATGAAATAGGGTCGCAGACCGTGACCGAAACTGGTAGAGCCATTTGTTTTTGAATAAAAACAATTTTTCTGCAACGAGGAAAAGCCCGATCTCTTCATTTCCATGATCATCTCCTCGAGTGTCAACTTCTTCAAACAAATCCAAGTATTTTGTAAAATATAAAAATTTAAATAAAATGTTTTACATTATCATAACCATACTCAGCCCAATAATTATTCCTTTTCGGTTGCTTACTTAAATTTAATTAAAATTGCAACTTACTGACTGAGAGGACGTTGCCGAAAACTTCATTTGACTCTGCGTTTGTGGAGCAGTTCCACCGACTCATCCTGAACTGGTGCTGACACTCATCAATTCCCATTTTAGCTCCCAAGCCCACTGCCTGAAAAAATAAATAAATTACGCAAATTATGGTAGCTGAGAGATAATTCTTTGAATTCTATCCCTAAAACTGCCTTCCAGCACCCTCCTAAAAATGCAGCGCAAGCCAAGCCTCATGCTCTCCATTGATTCGAGTTGATTCTAAATCTGTTAAGTGTGTCTCAAGAAGTAAAGTTTTTGGGCCTTTAAGTTGCAGGGAATTTGAAGTGGGATGATCATGATTATGTTGTGGGTAATTTATATAGCGCTGTATTTTGAGGACTTTATTTTGTTTTTGGGTTTGTCTTTATTGAAATCAAGCATCATTTATTTACGCTGGCATACTGACTGACTGATGATACTGACTGACTGTGAATGAAAAGTGTTTAAAGATGGTTTGTTACGCTTATGCATTTTCGATAATGAGCTGAGTGATCTAAGGATGTTCCGAGGAGGCTCGTGAGTTGGTTTTTGTGGCGCAAAAGCGCGTTTAATTCGTGCAATGGCAGGTGAGTGATATTGGCCTGGTCCAACTCCAGTCTGCTCGGCGCGTCCTCTATATCAGCGTTTTGATGTTTTGCCTTTGCATTCTGTATTTCTCATAGAATGTTGCAAATTTGTTCGGAAATTTCCCAATTACTTAAAAAAACTGCGGACATTCATTTGTACCGAACTAGACGTCGAGGTGGATTGTATGTACCGGTGCAAACTACTGCCATTTCAAGGCAAAATCCATTAATCTGTATGTCCCGTTTGCATAATCGACTGCCGGTTGCTATTCGGATTGAACCGCGGTATGATCGATTTGTGAGATTGTTAAAGGATTTTGTGACGGTAAATAAATTTTATTCCGAACTTGAGTTTCTTGATTACTTTTAGAATTTGTAAATATGTTTCTCTTGTTTGATCTAATTCTATCTTTCATTTGACCCAATTGTAAATAAGTGGATTACGACGGAGTTATTACATGTAATATCACTTATGACACAATAATAAATAATAATAATTATAATAATAATGAATGGTGATTTGAATTTAAAGTTGGCTTTTCTTCGATGGATTTTTGTTTAAGAAAAAACAATATCCTGCTCTACATGTTTCGGCTGCGGGCTGCAGCCATAACTCATGCTGAGCTTTGAAAACATTTTGACAAGAATTAGAACAAAAACAATTTTTTAAAAATATCTTCAATTTTTGTATTGACCGAGAAGAATAAATAATAATAATAACTTTCAAATTAAAACTGAAAAAAAAAATTATTGAAAGGTTACATTTTTACAAAAAACAATTTTTAACACAAAAATTTGACAAAATGAATCAACATTAATTTTTATAACAATTTTTAGTCAGAATATTGAAACGTGTGTTTTGAGTATACCTTTCGCGGTGGTTGTCAAGAGAAGACTAAACTCACAAAAATCCATCGAGAAAAAGCCAACTTTAAATTCAAATCACCATGAATCAACCCTCGATTGATCTACTACAATAATAATGAAGTTGACAGTGCATCTCAGAACGCTAAAAACGACGTTTTTTTATGATCGTGGTAGAATTTAATAATTGAGGATATAGATTCATTTCATTTTAAGTTTTGTAAGGCTTTTCCTCCATGGGTTTATTGAGTCGTTGTTTCAGAAAACAATGAACGACTCAAAAAACCACAGGGGGAAAGCCAACTCGCAAAATTTTTGAATAATTGTTACTTAAAAGAAAGGAAACGTCGCAAACAATTTGACGAGGAATTGAATGGCTATCTCAAAATTTTATTTTGAATTTTGATTTGAAAATTATG
Source organism: Neocloeon triangulifer (assembly GCF_031216515.1). Classification (NCBI taxonomy): domain Eukaryota; kingdom Metazoa; phylum Arthropoda; class Insecta; order Ephemeroptera; family Baetidae; genus Neocloeon; species Neocloeon triangulifer. The sequence continues at coordinate 338,732 of NW_026775555.1, read as the reverse complement.
GACCTTGATCTTCAGGCACAAGAAGGCAATGTATACACGTTTTTGGATTTTTTTTTAAATGCCCTTGAAAACCCACAGGTTCTTTAAATTTTTGGGTTACAACTTATTTTATTACTTCAAAATTATCAGGAATTTGCAGACATTATCTTAGGGGACTTATTAAATGCCGAAAATATTTGCTCTTGTGCATTTTGTGGATGCTAGAAATGTCGGGCGCCGCCGTTGAGATAAAAATAAAGAGCCGCGTCCGCCGCGTGGAAAGGGTTGCGTCGAGGCCGGCGGCGGGCTGAGAGAGGAATATAATGAAAGCACACGCCGCCCCTCTCGCATTGTGCAGCAACTCGAGGGCCACACTCGAGCAAGCCAACTTGAAGCTCTCATTGGTCGTTGCGAAAACTTCTCGACGTGAATGCATAATTAACTGCTGCCTCGAACAAGAGCAGGCGAATAAGCAAATTCAAATTTTTTTTTCGCTCTTATGTGTGCAGTAATTAGCGGTGTGGGGTTGCAAAAGCTGCATAAATGAAAATGCATGAGCCCGCTATTATTATTTCCTCTGGCCGATAATAGTCGAGCTGGTCTGGCTTTTTGCATCGATCCGGCTAATGAATTGTTTAAAGTCATTATAAGAACAACATGGCGCTCGATGGTGGCCCTTGTCGTGGGGTACGTCGTCAAGAGGGCTCTTTGCAGATTTCCGAGAGTAAGTGCAACAAAATGAGGTAGACCGTGTATTATGTTTCTCAATGAAATAAACTCGAGCGAAACTCTGCCCACACTGATATGTTTTTTCAACTGCAATTTATCATAAAAGGGTAATTAAGGATCTCTACAGTTTTAACTTGCTTTAGATATTTTTTCCGCTAGTTGCTCGGTAGACATAATTTTGATTAAAGGATTTTTTATTGACCAAAAAAGCTCAAATGCTGAACAATTATTCTTGTTTGAAACACATTTTTTTTTTAATTATTGTTTTACTATTGTTTTAAAATATAAAAGATATATCAATTGACACTGCCATTAAAAAGTTTTGATTTGAAAATATCTCCAATAGCATCATACGGTATGAGATTATATGGCCATTCCTAACTAAACAAGACTTTGAAAACCTGGAGAGAGGAAAGACCAGGTACTTTAAGAGGACGTTAGGTCTCTCCAAATATAATAGATGTATGAACTGATTTGTTTGTATCAGATTTAAAAGAGAAATTTTCTCTTTGTAGCACATAATTTTGAAAAATATTATGATGAACAACAACTAAATAAACTTAACGTATCAAACGAATTCTATGACGTGGAAACGATGCAAAGTTTGCATGGAAAGGTGCTCAATTCAAAGATGTTTTTACGAGATTTGCTTGTCAAGGGTTTCATCATTTATTTTGTAGTAACAATAAATTTTATTTTTATCCACTGTCTGATTGTAATTTGTAAATGAACCTTGCTCTCAGTACCACATAAAATCTTGTTCGAAAAGGAAAATGAGTCTCCGAGAAGCTTCAGCTGTAAATTAAAGCAAAATATTGTATATGTTTCATGTTTTGTACGTTATATTGTTGTACTCATATGGTGTTTTAATAAACCTCATTCAATTCAATTACTATTGTTTTTATTATTATTATTAATTGTTACTAATTTTTGTGTATTGACTTAATGTAAGATGTTGTGTATTTCATTGTATCTGAATGGAGAATAAATAAATAAATAAGGTATAATTAAATTATTAGTTAAAACAATGCCATGCTCGGATTTAAAAGATGAAAAAATTTGCGGAATTCAAAATTCAAAAGAAGGAATATTTGCGGAAATTAAAGGCCGAAATTCGCGCATCAAATAATCGTGTGATTGATAATGCGGAGAATAGGACTAAAGTGGCATGGTCCTTGCTGAAAAAAAAGTGCAGGGAAAGTTGTCGAAACGGAGCGTATTAATCGGGTGGTAGTCGCCCCTTTGTAAATCGCGAACGCGCTGAATAATGCTTTTGTTGTCCCGTCGCCAATGGAGCTGGGAAATGCGTTGCATAGCCCAATTTCGCAGTCCATCTGCAATTCTAGTTTGTTTTTGTCTCTGGCTGGGGTGCAGGAAATAATAAGAGTGCTTAGTAGATTGCCGTAAAAGCGTTCAGCTGGCTTGGATGAAATTCCAATTTTCCTTGCAAAGAGAGTTGCGCCTTATATTGCTGCACCCTTAGCAGATATAGTAAATGCTTCATTCCGCGACGATGTTTTCCCCAAGTCAATGAAAAAAGCGATTGTGACTCCCTTGTTCAAAAGATGTTAAAAATTATCGGCCCATCTCCAGTTTACCAACATTTTCGAAAGTTCTTGAAAAGTGCTTTTTGTATCGTTTGTTTTATTTTTATGGATCGAATAATTTGCTGCCACGCTCGCAGCACGGGTTCATTAAGGGCAAGTGCAATGCGACTGCTCTTTTTGAGTTTATTGTAAAATTGCACCAGCAGCTTGAAAAGCAGCAAAAAGCACTTGACACCTTTTACGACCTTTCAAACGCGTTCGGAACGATTTGCGTGCCGCTGCTGCTTCGGAAGTTTGAGCTTCAAGGCGTCCGAGAGGTTGCGTTGGAGTGGCTGCGTTCCGCCTTGACCGGCCGGACGCAGGCGGTCAATTTGCGTGTCATGGACGGCAAGCTGGAGACATTTGTGTACTCTGAGGACAGTTTACTTGAAAGAGGGACTCCTCAGGGTGGTATTATTTTTCCATTTGGCTTTGACGTTTCCATTGGTGACATGCCGCTCCACGTAGCTGTCGGGTTGCTCTTAAATTACGCGGATGATTCGTCGTCCCTTTTGTTTTCCAAGACGACTTACGGCTTAATGAAAGAAGCGCAGTTGGCAGTGAATTTAATGTCAGATTTTTGCCGTGACAATTTTTTGACGCTAAATCAGACAAAGACAGTGGTGCTTAATTTTCAACTTAGGCGCCCTGTGCTAGACCGCGATAATTTTAATTTGACTTTAAATGGCAGGTTGCGGCCGTAGATGAAGTGCAGTGCCCGATTCTGCACTCGATCAGTTTTCTGACGTTTGCTTTTATCGTTGGGCGCCACGCAGGGAGTCCATATACGTCATTAACGGCTTTACGAGCGAGAGGTTAGCAACTCTTTTCAGTCGAGGCATGCAGCCTCTCAGGTTGCGGGCTGCAAAGCCAAGCATTTGCGCCGCTTTTGCGCGGACAATATCAGTGTGGACCTGCCATCCACCGACGGTCACGGGAAATATGGATGCCGAGGATTTTTTGCTGGTTCACAAATTCAAGGACGGTATCACCAAGGGTGTAAATATACGGTATCGCCCGCGTGAGTAAATGCGATCACTTTGCAATTTTTGCGTTCAAAACTCATCCCGTTATTTGCGCACCTAATTTCCACGTTGCACAGATCATCTTGAAGTTGGTCGACGCCTTCCTGGCTAGTAATTGTCTTGAAAACAGTAACGTCGTCGGCGTACTGGACGCTTATTGTCGAGTTACAGCATTTTAATTTGGGGAGGGTCGAATCAAGCGATGGACGAGGTTTTTCTGGCGCAGAAAAAAGTGGTGTGAGAGCTCTTGCGGTTGAGCGCTATTGGCGCAGTACGGAGCCTCTTTGTTCTGCGTGGCCGCTTTTCGCTCGGTTCGACTTCCTGTTTTTTTCAATATACCTCTTCAAATCATGAGAATTTTTTTGTAAATATCCACACTATTTTAAAAAAACAAGTGCAGTTCATGATTATCAGACAAGGACTAACAGTGATATTTTGGAGTGCGTTAAGTTTGTGCGTAAATTTCCTGAAAAGTTTAAACTGAATCGGGATGTTCCAGGTGTAGTAGTGCGAACTACGCGTGCTACCAGCTACGTCGACACTGATTTGTTTGTAAGGCCAAGCTCACTAAATTGCGTAAATGAGAGTCCGGAGATAATGATTGCTAGAGTATATAATAAACTACCTAATGTACTGAAAGAAATATCTGACTATGGCAACTTTGTTAAAAGTGTCAAATTTGTAATGCTGAAGTGTCAATACTATGATATGAATGAATATTGGACATGTAAATTTGAATGCCTAAATTTGGAAGAGTGAGACTCAGCTGCAGGGTTTTCGGGGGTGGTTTTCCCCTGCAGTATTTGAGGAGGGTTAGTCAAATGCTTGCCCACCCCCGCCAAATTATCAATGGCGTGCGAGCTCCCTCAATCGCTCCCTCAATTACTCACTTATTGAATGTTATAGTTAAAATTTTTTGGAGGTTTTATTTTGCTATTTTATTGACTTGTTGTAAAGACAAATTGGTGATGTATTACATATGTCTAATGCAATAAATTTTGATCTAATCTAATCTAATGGTCATGCCCAGACTTCGTTCATTTCGAAGCAGAACCCTTTGACTTGTTTGGCTGCTTTATTTAAAAAATTGCCTGTTTTGATTCGCTTAATTGGAGCCTCGATACACGACTTTTGAAAATAGTTTAGATTAGATCAAAATTTATTGCACTAGACATATATAGTACATCTCCAATTTGCCCTTACAACAGTTGAGGACTTTTGTTCATGCCCACATATTTTATAGCAAAGAAGAGTTCTTTCAACTTATTGATGAATTGTAATATTGTTGTTGTTTTTTACTCTTTTTTCTACTTGTTTGTTAAAAATGGGGCGCGTTGCAGTGAGTCACTACATCGTGGCGACGCTTCAAAAGTCAATTAAGATCAATAATTGTAAAATTAATTTAATGTAATATTCAATGTATTTGAAAAATATTTTTTCAAAATAAACAAAGAGACAAATTGGAGATGTCTAAGTCGAATGCAATAAATATTGATCTAATCTAATCTGATGATAACTTTGAATTTATGATTGATGATGTATCTCAATATGAGCAGCGATTGCTTCTGTGATATATAAATAAATATCTAATCTAATCATTTGCAACAATCATAATTTTTCCCAATTTCATGTATGCAACCAAAATTTGAATTATAAGTTATTTTCTCACCGTGAGAATGTTCTCGCTAAGGACGCACAATTCCTTCTGTCTGTCACTGAGAAAGTGCATCGTTCTGCAAACATCTTTGTAGTTGATAGGTGTGACTTCGTTGGCGCCCGGGATACTGTTTGGTAACCCTAACATCCTGGAACACGCACAAGAGAGAATTTTGTTATTCAAATGAATGATGATTGTCGCACACAAAATTAAAAATGAAGGGCAGGCTTTTTAGGGTTGGAAATAAAGTGTAATGTTGTGGGGGGCTTTAGGTTTCTGTCTGTTATGTTTTTACACTTTATTATCAATTTGCCAATGAATTAGTGTTGGCCTATGTTTATTACTTGAGTGTCTTAGAGTGCAAAACCAAAACCTCTTTCAGAAATATTAATATTTCTTGTAAAAGTATATTGAAAGCTTATTTTATTTGAAATTTTTTGTCCCAGATTTTTATCCCATTTTTTGCAATTAGTTTTTTTGTCCCAAAAGCCTTTTTTGGGGCACCAAGCCCCTCTGTGAAAGTCTCTGAATTGCGCCACACCACCACACCTGCAATTTTGTAGTGAGCCGCCTGAAGACTGTGAGATGCAACCTGCTTGACAAATGCCGCGACTCCTTGCTTGGCGTTTCTTTCATGCTGATGGTTACGTCAAATAAATTAGTGCTGAAGTTGCAGATGTTTTACAATAGCAAATTCGAGAGAGTTAATCGATTTAAAGGCATTTGTTGGGTATCCCTGGCTCGGCAGGCTCAAGTTACTTATTTGTGGTCTGATACGTCCTTTACGCATTAAGAAATCAAAGACTGGCCGGCCGACCTGCTGCGGCCACTGACGAAAATCTAGCAAGGTGAAATCCAATACAATGCACGCCGTCAGTAAAACCAGAGTAAAACCACCCGAGGTTTTTTCCTAAAGGATACGTGCCGTGAAGTTTTAGGAGCGCGGGCCCTGAGAGCAGAGCATTGATGCGTCGTAAAGATTGTAAAAGGGCCTAGCAATTAAATTAGATTTCCAGCTTTTGATGAAATAGGGTGTTTTGTGAGTTGTGTGTTAACGGAGATCTTGGAACACGATTAGAATTTTTTAATAAAGAGATACTCATATCTCATATTTCCTTCACTTTTAGAAAGAGCTTTGTCCAATGGAAAGTAATGGGAATCAATTAAATAGCGGGAAGTAAACAATGTGATGTAACAATTTGGGCAAATAAATAATATATATAACAAGAAATAAATAATATATCTTTTAAACTGTCAATCTATAAGACGAGAACTTCGTAATTCCAGGACAATTTTGTAATAATTAATATCATTAAAGATTACATTAAATCAAAATTTATTGCATAAATTGCATTAGACACATATACAGTACTCTAATATCTCTTTACAAAACTGCAAGTCAGTCATAATAGCAATATAAAAAAAATGTCTAATTTATCATTAAGTGAATGAGGGAGCTCGCACGCCATTAATAATTAGGCGGGGGTGGGCAAGCATATATTTTACTAACCCTCCTCACTTTCCACAGGGGAAAACTCTGTAAAATTGTTAAATTTAAGCAATAAAATTTGCATCTCCACTCTCCAGTATTTCAAAAAGCAGCCATTGGACGTATGGAAAAAGTTCAGAATCAAATTCCAACCTCCAAGTCTCAATAAGTACATTTTAAGAGTAATAAATTTACTGACATTTTCTGACTGTCTTGAATTTAACTCTCTACTTTTGAAAATATAATTTGTGAACTAATATCAGATCTGCTGAAAGTGAATTCAGCCGTTTAAGGAAATTTCACATAAAAATTTTGCACAAACTCGTCCATCCATAAAAAACAAAAGTGGGAGTCGCGTTTATGCAAATGAAAAGAGAATGGTTCGAGAGGCAGCTGGAACTCGCGCGCCGGATGACCAGGCTGGACCACGCGAAGAGTTGAGTAAGTGTGCGGAGGAGGATAGATGGATAGATCGTGAATATGAGAGGCTGAGATGAAAGGCGGCACGGGGCCATAAATCGGAGCAGACGGTGGTACAGTTCGGTAAATATTTAAAGGCCAATGGCAATTACTAACTAGCTGCTGAACATTGAGTGTCTCGGCAGCTTCCACCGCCTGCCAATCAACACACGCACATGCCGCTGATTGATGCGTTACATCGCCTTTGAAAGATGGAGAGAAAAAATTAAAACGGCCCGGCGTGTTTTGGTTGTCCGCCTGCTCTTCCCCACCAAAAGTGACGAAGAATGCGAAGAAAAAATTGTAGAGGAGAACAATCAATTAGCATTTGTTTGTGCGATAGTAACTGTTGCTCGATGGAAATTGCTCATACATAATAATGTTTTGATTCATCGCCTACAGGTCTTTCGCATAGTACGTAAAACAGAGTGGGCATGGTGGAATCTTGCTGAAATTCTGCCGCCAATAACCACCGCGATTATATTCGATAAAAAGAATGAGGAAAAATAATGCTATTCTTGGCAATCAAACCAAATGGAGTAAAACTGTAAAGTTTGGATAGCAATTAATAATAAGAGCAGATAATTGGTTTGATAGAGTCTTCACTAAAATCTTATTTTATTACTGCTTTAATTATTAGATGAGATTAATCAAAGTTTATTGCATTAGACATATATCGACCATATCCATTTTGCCTTTAAAGGTCACTATAATAATAATTTAGTATAACCAATAAACCAATCCATTTTTTAACATCAAGTGATTGAGGGAGCTCGCAAACCTTTAATAAATTGGCGGGGTAGGCCATATAAGAATTTGAAAAGTTTGTCAGTATTGGTGGCGGAAATCTAAAATTTGTAATTGATTGTAATTTGGAATTAAAATAATAAGTTTTACTGCAACAGTTTTTCTTATCTTACGTGCAGTAATCCACGTAAAATCTCTTTTATAAGCAATTCTATTCTATAATCATAGTTTAGAGCTATTTAAGTCTTCTCCTCAGTTTGGGCTACCACGCTACCAGCATTAAATTATGTTGCAAATAATAATATGTATGCAATATTCCTTGAATAAAAATATTAATTTTCACAATCAACAATAATTAGCAATAAATAAATTTAATAAGTCTCATTTAAGTCAATAAAGAGTAATAATGATAATAAATAAAATTTATTCTGAATCTATCCAAAAATATGTCTCATGACTAACCATTGAAGTGATTGAGGGTGCCTATTGATACCTTTATTCATAAAGATATCTCACATATCTCTTGAAATGTTTAGCCTAATCAAGTCAAGGTTGGTTAGATTAGATCAAAATTTATTGCATTAGACATATATAGTGTGTCTTAAAGATATTATAACATTTTATAACATGTTATAACATGATAATATTATACAATGAGCGCAAATTTCCGACGATTTTGCCGCGCAGCGCCGCTTTACCCGGTAGGGCACCCCATTTCAACCACCCGTATTCGCCCGATTTTTGATTGGGGCCCCGCCGGGCCCGCGCGGGCCCAATACGTCTTTTTCCCTTTCCGGCTTTACCGCTCGGCCGCTATCCGAGCGAGAAGGATGGCGTTGGCACCGTTCGACGCGCGATTAAATTTGCTAATTCGACGTCGTCGTTCTTTTTTCGCTCACGACCTTCCTTCCCACCTTAAATTCAGGGTTTTTCGCGAAATTCGCAAAAAAATGCATTTTTTTCGCATTAAAGTGCGAAAACGGCCGACTGAAAAAAATCGGATCAAACAGGCAATCACGTCCGCGGTGGCCCCTGACGTGCCCTACATCCTCCCGGGTCGAACCGATTTTTCCGATTTTTTCCCCAGGTTTACCGCCACCCCGAAGGGTGAAAAAACCGGTTTTTTCGAGAAATTACATTGCGAAAAGTCAAAAATCCTGACCAAGTAAATCAGCCAGCTGTGCGCCTTCGCGAGACGCGTCCGAATCACCATAGGACCCTGGGTCGCAAACCCATAGCAAAAAAGCCATTAGGTTTTCGAATTTCTGAAAATCCACCTTCCAATGTTAATCTTATGGGAGAACGGGCGAGCAGACGCCGGCGGCCGCCGCGGCCGTTCCCGTGGTCGGATTTTCGTTTTTCGCGCACCAATATGAAGCTAATTTTTGGGCCGATTTATCCAGGGGTCGCCCGACCCCGCCGCGGCCGAATTGCTGATTTTTCGGCAAAAAATCTTTTCTTATGGGATTTAGCATGGGTTTTCGCTCGACGCGAATCGGGTCGCTCGAGGCGGGCCCACGGCCGAAATTCGTCACCCGCGGCCGAATTCGGCCGGCCGCTAATGAAATGAGCACGAATCGCGGGGTTCCGGCGAATTTTATTAACACGCGGCGCCTCCGAGTTTCGTCCGACGCTTCGTTAACTTGCGGCCTGTGTTATTCTTATGGGGGAAAAAAGCAAACGCGCGAGGCCGCCGCGGCCGTTCTACTGGACGGATTTTCGTTTTTTAAACACCAAAATGAAGCTAATTTTTGGGACGATTTTTCAAGGGGGCGCCCGGTCCCGCCGGGGCAGAATTGTCGATTTTTCGGCAAAAAAATTCCCTTATGGAATTTAACATGCGCTTTTGCTGCGGGCGAGACGTAATGATCGCCGCGGGCCCAACGTGGCCCCCCAGGGGGCCCCCAGGGCAAAAATTCGTCACCCGCGGCCGAATTCGGCCGGCCGCTGATGAAATAAGCATAGATCGCGGTGTTCCGAGGAATTTTATTAACACGCGGCGCCTCCGAGTTTCGTCCGTCGCTTCGTCAACTCGCGCGGCCTGTGTTATTCTTATGGGAGAAAAAAGCAAACGCCGGAGGCCGCCGCGACCTTTCTACTGGACGGATTTTCGTTTTTTAAAAAGCAAAATGAAGCTAATTTTTGGGCCGATTATTCAAGGGGTCGCCCGGGCCCGCCGGGGCCGAATTGCCGATTATTCGGCAAAAACATTTTCTTATGGGATTTAGCATGGGTTTTCGCTCGACGCGAGTCGGGTCGCTCGACGCGGGCCCTGGGCGGCCCACCTGCGGTCCCACGGCCGAAGTTCGTCACCCGCGGCCGAATTCGGCCGGCCGCCGATGAAATAAGCACGAATCGCGGGGTTCCGGCGAATTTTATTAACACGCGGCGCCTCCGAGTTTCGTCCGTCGCTTCGCTAACTCGCGGCCTGTGTTATTCTTATGGGGGAAAAAAGCAAACGCGCGAGGCCGCCGCGGCCGTTCTACTGGACGGATTTTCGATTTTTCAAAACCAAATTGAAGCTAATTTTTGGGCCGATTTTTATGAGGGGACGCCAGGCTCCGCCGGGGTCGAATTGCCGATTTTTCGGCAGAAATTTTTTCTTATGGGATTTAACATGCGCTTTTGCTTCGCACGAGACGTAATGATTGCCGCGGGCCCAAGGTGGCCCCCCGTGGGCCCCCAGGCAAGAATTCGTCACCCGCGGCCGAATTCGGCCGACGGCGGTGGTAAAATGCATAAAAGCGAGTTTTTAGTGAATTTTCATGCGAATTCTCGGCTTATGGGATTTTACATGTGTTTGCGCTCGGCAAGGGTCGGAACGGCCGCCGCGGGCCCCCGACGGCCCCCACTGACCCCACGAGGTGAAATTAGGCCCCGGCGGCCTAATTCCGCCCGCGGCGGATGCAAAATGCATGAATCACGGGGTTCTGAGCTTTAACATTAAAATGCGGCGCCTCGGAGTTTCGTCCGACGATTTCATAACTCGCGGCCTGTGTTATTCTTATGGGGCAAAATAGCAAACGCGCGAGGCCGCCGCGCGCGTTCTAATGGACGGATTTTCGATTTTTAAAAAACATAATGAAGCTAATTTTTGGGCGGATTTTTCAAGGGATCGCCCGGGCCCGCCGAGGCCGAGTTGCCGATTTTTCGGCAAAAAATTCGGCTCATGGGATTTAGCACGCGTTTTCGCTCGCGATGAGACGCACTGATCGCCGCTGGCCCAAGGCGGCCCCCCAGTGGCCCCCGAGCCGAAATTCATAACCCGCGGCCGAATAAGGTCAATTGCGGTTGGAAAATACATAAAGAGTTAGAGTCAGCAGAATGTTTAAAATAAATTGACACGGTGGAACTTTCCGCTGCTTTCACCAATGCGCCCGTGTTAATTTTTTGTTTCAGATTTATCAAAGCACATTTCTACTGATTTGCATTTACATTGAAAAAAATATGCGCACAATTTATTCCCGCGTGTCATACAATTGCACGCGCCATCTCTGACCACCATGGGGTGATCCAAATTTAATTTTAAACTTTTTTTACTAATTCAATTCAAATGGCACGGCCGTCTTTCCCGCGGTCGCGGCAATGACGCGCGCGTTCCAATGTGTTTCCCGCGGGTTAAAATCACACGCGCTACGATGCTGCTACAGGGTGCTCCAAAGCTAACTATTAAAATTTTTGATAAAACTTTCCAATTAATTACGCTATACAATTAATGGACATTTCTTATGTAAATTAAAGATCATGGCCCATTGTAGGGTGTTCCAAAGTTCAAATGGGAAATTTTATATGGGCAAGAAAATATTGATGCCCAACAGTTTCATGCCGTTTTTGCAAGTGCTATAAGGGGTCAATTGCCCAGTATAGGGTGCTCCAAAACGAAACCTTTAAAATTTAGTAAGGCTTTCAAGTGCATTAACATCGAGGGCCTTGCGAGGGGTTTTAAGGTTCATGAGGGAAGGTTGCCCAGTATAGGGTGTTCCAAAACAAAGTATGAAAATTTCTTGGGGGCGTTTCAAGTAAATTACAACCGACGATTTCACGAGGGGTTCGCATGTAAATCAGGAGTAATTACAAGGTAAAGGGTGTTCCAAAATGGGCTTCAAAATCTTTTTAAGGGGTTTCAAATAAATTGTGCCCCACGGTTTCACGCGGCTTCTGCAAGAAAATAAGGGTTAGTTATCCAGTATAAGGGTGTTTCAAAGCAAACATTATCAAAATTTAAAAAGCTTAAAAGTGATATACAACCACGAGGGTTCCATGCGCGTTTCGCAAGTTCACGCTGAAGGGCTGACGACGCTAGGGTGTTCCAATGCTGACTTTGAGGACTTTTCATTCCTTTGAAGGAGACATGCTTTTAAGGGTTCCACAAGGGTGTGCAATTAAATAAGGGGTAATTATCCAGTACAGGGTGTTCCAAAATGAACTTTGGATATTTTATAAGGGGCTCGCAACTACGTTGAAACCAAGGATCTTACGATGGGTAACAAAGTCAATAAGGGGTAATTGCCCGGTCTAGGGTGTTCCAAAGCAAACTTTGAAATCTTTTGAAAGTTTTCAAGGCTTTTACAAACCAAGGGGTCCACGCGGGTTCCCCAAGGCCCCGGGTTGAATGCCCACTACAGGGTGTTCCAATGCTGACTCTGAGGGTTTTTGATTTCATTCAATTTAACTTTCTCCCGAGGGTTTCCCGCGCGGTTTGCACGTTCCCGCGGGTTGAGGGGCCTGCGTAGGGTGTTCCAATGCCAACTTTGAGGGGGTTTTGATTACTTTGGAGACGACTATCCCCCATAGTTTCCCGCGCTTTTTGCACCAAGCCGACGCTTCGTTAACTACTACAGAGGGTTCGTCGGCTTAAACTCTGGCCGATTTCGCAACTTTCGGGCCGATTAGACTCGCGCGGGTTTCCCGCGCATTCCTTGACCTTCCACCCTTCAACTTATAGCCTATAGAGTGTTCCAAATTGATTCTTTACGATGATTTTTACCTTTTTTCTCGTTTTTCTCGTTTTAAACCTTATTTTCTTTCTTTTTCTCCGATTTAATTGAAATTTAAAATTAAAAAGTAAAATTAAAAATGGAGTCCCACAACAACATTCCGAAAATGCTTGCGTTTAACGCAAGCGCTTTAGCGCTTGTGGTTCAAGAAATATTTACTTTGCATCGGTCAAAAATATTTATAGCGATCTTTAGAATAAGCCAGTAATGCAGAATGCAGAGAGCATGTAATACAAATATATATGATAATTTTTTCCCTTCAGTAATTTAGGCTGCAGTGCGGCGAGTAGTCGGGTATTTAACGCATGGTAAATCCTCCGCTATGAGTCTCAGTGACTTATTCTTAAGCACTGTGTGCCTATTTTTGTCCCAACAAATGTTTTTTAATTGATGTAAGATGTTGTGTATTTCATTGTATTTCATACATGGGTGCGCTCAACAATTTTGCGCTCGCGCTCGCGCTCGCGATCACTGGCAACAATGCGCTCGCGCTCTGCGCTCGCGCTCAAGATTTTGAAAATGTTGCGCTCGCGCTCTGCGCTCGCGCTCAAATTTTTAAAAAGTCTTGCGCTCACGCTTTGCGCTCAAAAATATTTTACCCAAAGAAAAAGTGCGACTTTTAAGACAATTTTTTAATATAACAAAAAATACACCGGCAATTGTAAATGATAAAGTTTCAGTTAAATCACCAAAATTGGGATCAGTTTTGAAGTTTTTGGTATAAAAACACTGTTTTTCATTACAATTTTTGATCAAATTCGGGAATTTTTACTTTTGGTTTGAGCGCAATTGAGCGCTGCGCTCAGCGACCAATGCGCTCGCGCTCTGCGCTCGCGCTCACGATTTTGAAAATCGTGCGATCGCGCTCTGCGCTCGCGCTCATGAGCGCAGAGCGCGAGCGCAGATCGCAGAGCGCAAAGTGCGCTCTGCCCATGTATGTTGTATTTGAATGGGGAGAATAATAAATAACAATATAGCAAAATTTTTAGTGACCTAGTCTAGCATTTAAAAAAAATTATTCATATAGATCTCGCCCACAAAAATAATGCTAGACAAACAAATTGAGTGGCAGAATCCTTTAGATCTTTTCTTAACCAGATTCTGCTGACATGTTATAAATAAAATTTGTTTTTCCCTACTCGTCGCGTCAGCACTATAAGCCGCCTAGTATGATCATCTACTTTCAAGAGTTTCCCTTTCATCGCGCTTACAATCTAATATGCAAAACCGTGAACGACAAAAACAATAGAGCAGCGCGTTTGCTCATGAAATAGGATATCGCAGACCGTGACCGAAACTGGTAGAGCCATTTGTTTTTGAATAAAAACAATTTAATTTCCCTTCGGCAGGGTGCACTTCCAGAGGGGTGGAAAACGGCCGCAGTCACTCCTATTTTCAAGAGTGGGAAAAAGTGCTGCCTTGATAATTATCGCCTCATAAGTGTAACTTCATTAGTCCGAAAATTTTTAGAAAGGTGCGTGCGAGACAGGGTTGAAAATTTTATAAATGAGAGCAAAATTATTCCCGACTGTCAACATGGGTGTACACAAAAGCGGTTTTATCGTTCAAGGCTTTGTAGTTTCTGGTCTTTACAATGAAAGATGAATCATCTGCGAACAAGATATGAGCGGTGACAATGATTTTTAAGGGCATATCATTAGGTAGGAGGAGTAGCCAAAAGGGCCCAATACTGTTCCTTGTGGAACGCCAATCGAAACATTTTCCATTGTTGACTCAAATAATTTTTGCTCGCCATTTTCACCCCCACACCAAAAAGTTGAACAAGTTGTTTTCTACCTGTAAGAATAAAGGACTTAACCATAGGAGGGATACACATCATCAATTCCAATTTTTTTCAGTTTTGCAAGCAGTATTTCGGGAACAACACACCCAAAGGCATTAGAAAAGTCATACAGAATCACATTGATTTTTTCTCTATTTTCCAACGAATCGTAGATTTCGGACACTAACTTAAAAAGTGCAGTCACTGTGCTCCTGCCTTTTCGAAAACCGTGCTGCTCATCAGCAAGGAGATTGTTTTCAGCTTTCAATTCTTTTTAGAGGAAACATTTCTCAAATACTTTTGCTACAGAAGATATTAAGGCTATTGGGCGATAACTACTAGCATCGGATTTCTCACCCTTCTTTTTATACAATGGCTTGATTACAGTTAATTTTAGCACTTCCGGGAATTTAACAGTGCTATTGCATTAGACATATGTAATATTAGACATATCTCCAATTTGTCTTTACAATAAGTCAATAAAAACAGCATTAAAAAAAAACATCCAAAATTTTTCTAATGTAACATTCAGTAATTGAGGGATCTCGCACGCCATTAATAATTTGGCGGGGGTGGGCAAGCATTTGAATAACCCTCCTCGCTTACTACAGGGGAAAACCAACCCCGAAATCCCTATGGTTGAGGTTCACTGTGTTAAGTTTAAGCACTTAAATGCGTCAGAGTGAATGAATCAGTTTGGAGAGGGCAGAATGAGAATTGCCCATCTTATTATTGTTTACGCCGAGAAACTTCTATATAATATAGTCTAAAAGCAGATACGATCGAAGTGACCGCCTGCGTTTCAAATTTAAAAAAAAAACGTTTGCTCTCTTGCTTTTGAAGAGAGGGCGCGCGGTTTGAGAAGACAATGATCAGCTCGGATGCTGATGCCGCTTGAACAAGCTCCCCAATGGGCAATTCAATACAAATTGTCTTCAAGCTCTGCCCATAACTATCCAAACATTCAGACACGGCCCATAAGGCACGCTTCCCAGCCGGGGTCGTAATATCTATATAGTTATATGTCCGAAGGAAATGTGATGAGACTTTCCCTGATCAGCGTTCGATAAGCACCGTCCTATTATTCTGGCTGGCGGCTCTCGGCGGCAGATGACCGTTGCCGCCGCCACTGAAAGCCCCTGATCGTTCTGCAACCCCGCATTGACGCCAGCCTTGCTCGCAAAACCTTATGGCCCGTAAGTTTCCGTCGCGGTGCACACATCGGTACGTCCCCCTGCGGCACTACCTTGTGACTGAGAGAGAAGGATGCGAACGCACACGCTCGAATGGATGAAGATTAAATGCAGCCGTATCACGCATTTTCAGGACAAATAAATATTGTAGAGCTCTTTTTATGGAAATGAAGAGATCGGGCTTATCCCCCTTCGCAGAAAATTGTTTTTTATTCAAAAACAAATGATGGCTCTACCAGCTTCGGTCACGGTCTGCGACCCTATTGCATGAGCAAATACTCTGCTCGCTGACTTATACAAGAAAATTAGAAAAAGATGGTTTTTATTTTATTCTTGAGGGAGGAGCATTCATGATTTCTGTTTAAGGCAATTTGGAAATGCATTATCTAATGGTCTAACGCTATAAATTTTGATCATAATCTGATAAACTCCATACTTGATTGTGATGTAACAATTTGGACAAATAAACAACAATAATAGTTTTTTGAGCATATGGATTCAATGTTATATTGTTTTTCTCTTCAGTTTTTACTTTTTTGTACTTGCAAATGGGGCGCGTCGCAATGAGTAACTACATCGTGGCGCCGTCTCATAAGTCAATAATAATAATAACTCCATAGCTCAAATTACTTGCTACTGAGCAATAAAAATATCTTTCATGCATGTAAAACCGCCCCAGATAACAATGAGTAGTATTTTGATAAACTTTTAAGGAAGTATGTAAAGAACAAAAATAGTTTTGATCTAATACAAATCGATCTAAGGTTATTTAACTTATTTATAATTTTGATTTTATTAGTTGGTCCTCAAAGGAAAATAATGGCTGCTGGCTATGTACGATACCTTTTTCCTGTTATCTTTGCTACCTATATCTACACTGAAAAATAAACTTGACAGATTAAGAAGTCTTAAATTCAAATACAAAAGAAAACAGAAGTACGTTGGCTTTCTCGTAAATGATGCAGTCCAAACTCACAATGACGAGAAAATGTTAAAAGCCTCTAATAAGACAAGTACGGCCTGGAAAATTATTAACTGCAACTTGAACCAAGAAAAACACGAAAATGATATTAAACAAAGTAAATCTTAGTAGTGATGAGACCTTTGCTTTTCTCTACATATTGACTCATTTACTTTGGTTGGATTTTAATTCATTTTACCTAGATTAAAGAATTTTAATTGAAAAAATGCATTTAAAAACCGCTATATCATCATAAAACCTGTTTCGTAAATTGGCCCGTATGAAATTTGCTCGGCAAAGAAGAGTTATTAGACTATACGTCAAAATGTTTTATGACGTGCAAGTTTTGTAAAACTGGCAAAACTGGTAAACTTCTGGGAGTAAAAATAAATGACACACTTAACCACTGTGATAATGTTGCTAACAAAATGAGAGGAATATCTCATATGTTTACTACACTGAAATACAAGGGTGTCAGACAATATTCTTAAATTGATCTATTTTGCACAAGTTCAAAGTCATATAATGTCTGGAATTTTAATTGGGGGGGGGGGGGGTTCCAGCCATTTAATGAAAGTATTCAGAGCACAGAAAAGAGCGTTAAGAGCCATGGCGGGAATTCCCTATTGGAGATCTAAAGAAGCGTTGGATACTTGTAAACCATTAATATTACGTTGATCTATGCGGAATAAATATTATCTAAATTTGTCAAATATAATATTATGATTGTACCATCATTGTATATACTCGAGTGTTTAAAATTCTTAGTGCAAAACCGAAACCTATTTCGGAAATATAGTGATACAAGCTGTAGATACGAGGAGAGTGACTAGACATAATCAGACCAACCTCTGCTGTGATGATATGGTTGAGAAAGAAGTTAAGCTTAAGAAATCTGTAGAAATCATGATTCCCAGAATTTTCAATGCATTACCGAAATCTCTTAAAATCCTCAAAAATGACGAGGTTCTTGTAAAAATGGTGAAAGCTTTTGTATTAGAACATAAATTCTATGACTGGAACGAATTTTATCATTTAAACAATGATTTATATTGACTTATTTTAAAAAGTGGTTAATACTATGTATGTTATGTGGTATATAATGCTTAACAAAATAAATAAATCTTGTATCTTGAGATCTTGAATAATTTATATTGTGTAAAATTTTGTGAACTGTATTTTTTTTATCTATTACATAGATTTGGGGTGGTGCTGAGAAGGCTTTGGATGTCGTTTTTGTGGAGCAAAAGCGACTTGTGCGGGCGATGGCGAGCTAGGTGTATTAGCGTGGTCCGGCGCCGTTTTGCTCGGCGAGGCCGCTCTTTGATTAATCTGCAATATTGCCTATGTTTGTGTCTATTTGCTTGAAGCGTGCAAGTTTTTGAGAAAGAGTCTGAATTATTTTGTGCGCACTTCACAAGTGCACGATTATGTTACTCCCGGCCGCCAGATCAACTTTTGCAATTTTGAAGCAAAATCCATCGCTGTGCATGTGTAGCTCAATTGCACAATATAGGTTGCCTGATTCAATACTGGTGATTTGAAAATTTTGTTCGTCGCTGGACAGATTCTAGCATGTAAAGAAGTTTTATTCTCTTTGAATATTGCGATTATTTGGAACAGTTGTAAAATTGTAAATATCTTTTAACATAGTTGCAAACAGGTGAGTTGTGCTGAGTGCTTACTATATAATGCAGTACCACGCTGTACATTATTATTATATGCATATTTTGATTTACACCAAATAAATTTTATATTGAATCTATGAAATCAATGAAATTTACTTTCGAATGGAGAATAAATAAATAAATGATGCATTTAATAATACTAATTTCCGCTAATTTCAATTAAGTGCAAATCGAAACAGCCGTGAAATGTAAAAGTTTGACATGTAAAAATTCAATTAAAAGAAATTTAAAAATTCGAACTCACCACCAGGATGCTTCGACGGAGTTGTGGTACGCTAGGGAGAGGATGAGGAAGGCTAGGGCGAGCGCCCTGATTTTCCTGTGGGAGACCGTGCACTGGCAAAGACCGTAGGACGCAAAGGCCGCTTCTCTGGTCGGCAGGACCATGTCGCCGTGCGCCAGCCGCACCGATTGACTCCTCGAACTGATCTGCTCGCGCCCAGCAGGATTCAGAGCGAGAGCGCGGCCGGCGGCAATCTGAGAGCCGCGATGGATGCCTGCCATCTCCCCTTGGCCACGCCAGCCAGCGCCGAAGGAGTCCTCCTATGCACGCACTCCCTATCCCCGAGTCTGCAATCTCTCGTCCACCTTCTATTTCAGCACTGCCTTTTTCTCTTTTACATAATGAAACCGGGACGAGCATCAATTTATGATTCAGATTCAGAATTATTTGTATTTCATTAAGTCGTCAACGCATTGAAAACTTTAAAAATACGTCATTCACATAATCGTAAGAGTTTACAAATCAAATTTACAACTAAAAAAATCGTTCATATCATAATACTGATATTTATGTACAATTTCTCTTATTTTACAAATAAACTCGATACTTTCCACTATCATTTTTACACTAACAGGTAAGGAGTTAAATATTCTTGCAATCATATCATAACTACCGGATTTTGGTTTAATATATTCAAGTGATTTTCAATCTCAATATAAAGGTCATTTACACAGTGCTTACTTTTTGCAATTTTTGTTTTTGGACACATGCAATTTGGAATTTCTGTTTTTTTTTACTCAATTTTTCAGGATTCTTCTAATATATATAGAGAATATAGACAGTCAATATACCATATTTAGCAAACAGTGGCCTACATGTATCAAGCGCACAATTACCTTTCCAATACCTCAGCCCATTCATTGCTGTAACTACAGGTTTCTGCGCGACGAATACGTTTTGCATGTGAGGTGATGCGAATCGATAGTTCCATTAATCGGTCCAATTGACCGAAGATTATGAACGAAAAATCATTCTCCGCAAACCAATCGATTTTGCGCATCATCATGCGCAATTTAAAATGAAAACAAACAAACTTCAGATCCGCGTTTTTTTTCACACAATATGGTAAATTAGAAGTAAGACCAATGAATCCCATAAGCTATCTCACAATTAGCATGATATGTGTCTGTAATCAATTCCTCCTTTACCACATACCTGGTCAACATTGGTCAAAACACTTTTCAAACTCCATGTTTTTTCAATATAGCGGGTTTACCGCTGTGGGTCTCTTTTGATATCGAGCGTTTTAGCAGACATCTGCTAGTTGCAAATCCTTTCTTATTTTCTTGACTATTTTTTTTTAAATTTTAAATATTTGAATGGACTGAGAAATAATAAAACAACGCAGCATAAACCGCATGTTAAGCGAACTCTAAATTTCTAAAAATTTCTGCCACACCCCTAACTCTGACAAATGAGTGTAATTTTTCTTATATGGGTAAACTGCCTAGAAGCTTGAAAATTAACATCCACTAGAACGCATATATAAAGTCGTCGGGCCGTGCGAGAGCATAAAAATTTTGTTACGCGCGCCAACGCCAAGGAAGAAGAGGCGACAGGGGTAGGGCAGACGTTTTTAATGGCCTACCAAAGAAAAGGAAGAATGATCTTTCCCTTACTAAACGCTCAATTTTTATTACATCACTAAACTTTTATACTCCTTATACTGGGCTTCCAATATATATGTTGTTAACCAAACGCTCTGAGTTTAATGAATGCATTTGGTCTAAGCGCGCCTTGGTCTGAATGCATCCGGCCCAAAAACGGTTGGTCCGAATGCATTCAGTCTATATAGACCAGACACGATTTACATCTTTCCAGCGCGTTCGGTCCAAAAGCTTAATTTTAGACCAAACGCATATTTATACTGCTAGTTGTAAACCCTTTCTTCTCTTTTTCCAATTTAAAATTTTATTATTATTTATTCTACTCAAGTCATTTTGTATTGACCGAGAAGAATAAATAATAATAATAATGCTCATTGTCAGCGTTACCAACGTTTGGTTCTTTTTTCAATAATGTCTAATTTCAAGAAGCACGGCTATTTTTATTTATTTATTTTCCTTGATTGGGCAAAAGCGTTTGATAAAGTGCCCCACGAGCGACTGCTGTCAAAATTACTTTATTACGGATATGAACTGCTCTATTGATTTAAAAGTTTTCTCACTGGACGTACGCAATACGTAGTGTTCGGCGGCGCCAAATCGGCCCCCAGCATTGTGACCTCAGGGGTTATTCAAGGCAGTGTTCTGGGCCCAATGCTTTTCAATATTTTTGTGGCGGATCTTCCAGCCGCAATAAAAACAAATTTATGTCAGTATGCAGACGACTGCAAGCAGCACAAATTAATTGAGAAAACCGCAGACTCGGCCGCTCTTCAGGACGACCTGGACAGTGTGGACGCCTGGTGCGCAAACAATGGCATGTCCTTAAACGCCAAAAAATGCAAAGTAATGGATATCACCCACGCTAGGACAGTAAAACATTTAACTTACACTGTTAGTGGCGCTAAATTAGACTACGTTGATACTGAGCGACTGCTCGGCGTGCACATCTCGAAAGATCTTAGATGGAACCACCACACTGGTGTTGTGCGCGCAAAGGCAGCGAGAAATTTAAGTTTCGTCTCGCGCAATCTGCACGGATGCACTCCGCGCGTGAAAAGGGTGGCCTACCTGACGTTGGTGAAGCCTATTCTATTTTATGGCACGTCAGCCTGGCACCCCGGAACAGACTGCACAGTTGAAAAACTCGAGCGAGTGCAATTGATTGTATTGACTTGTTTGGAGAAAAATAAATTGAATTGAATTGAAAGCGAGCCCTACATTTTATTCACGGAAAGCATCTCCCCCCAGTTAGAGAACAAAAAAATCATGCCCGTGGATATGCAGCTCAGAAATTTTTTTTTTATTATTTACTGATTAGAACTTTTTTAAAAGATGTGACTCGGGAGTTACCGACATGGACGCGAAAGCGCGCATTAATACGGGCATGCAGCTTCGCGGCGATTGTCAAAGCCATCCGCGGCTGCAGCAGCCGGACGCGAATACAAAGTTTGGACGCGAAGCTTACTCATACCGCGTCGTCAAACCCTGGAATGACTTGCCACCCGCAGTAATGGTTCACTACAATAGGCGCGACATATGCACGCAACGCCTGTGGTAGGTCGCGCCTCTTGTAATCGACCACTACAACAAGGCGCGACAATATAAAATTAAGCAACTACAAAGAAATCAATATTTTAAAAATAGGAAAATGTTAAAAAAGCGAAAATAGCGAAATTATATGCACATCACGAACCAGCAAAACACCCCACGAACCGGCAACTCGGAGGTGGGTAACCCCCCAAGATTAATTTTTGCAAAAGCCGTGAGCGAGGGATGGAGGCGCAGCGAGGTCGAGGACGTGCATGAATATTTTTTGTGTAAAATTGTGTGAACTGTATTTTAAATTTAGTAAGCTGTATTATAGTTATAATGAGATGTATTGAGCTGTATTACAGTGACCTATTCCAAAGATTATTTCTGTACATATATGTTGATCTATACGGAATAAATATTATCTGAATCTGAATCGTGGGGATGGCCATGCGGAGGGCGAGGACAAAAGGGCGGCCCTTTTGTCCCGCCCGGAGCCGGCCTTCACCACGTTCTCGGGCGAGCGCGCCTCCAGCCCGAAGCTCGCAAACCCACAACGGAGTTGCTTGCAAAAGGAATTGTCTGCAAAAAGGGCTTAGAAAGCAAATGTCGTGCCCACAACGCCCTTTGCAAACAACACCTTTTGTCGGCATCTCGCAGATATACAAAATTATTGCTGCCTGACAAAAACATGCGCGCCGGGCACATGGAAAAATACATGCAATTCGATTAATTATGGGCCTCAATGGGACCTACCTGGGGTGAAGTCATGAGCGCGGACTCGTCAGCGTGGTCTCCGCGGTGAGAAAATCCATTTTTCTTCGTGATTCGGCGAATGCGGTTTGATTTCTGTCAGTTTTGCCCGATTTTTCTTCAAGCGAGAAAATTCTGGACTGTCTGGAATCTGGAAGACACGCCGGCGCTTGTTCTTGCCGGCGAGCGAGAAGGAAAATAGGGAGGGTGGGAGGCGCTCGGCCGGTCGCCGCCACACACTCTCTCGCTTTTTGCATTCCTCTGCCTTTGTGTGCTCAACACACGTCCTTGGAAAGGAAAAATGACAAGTAAGATGAAATTATTCAGGAATAATTGTGTTTATGAAATTGGGCCCATGAATGATTGTCCCAACGCACTAACCACTCAAAGTAGTTGTCACGTAGCTATTAAAATTTTATATTTTAAAGTCAATGTAATTTTTAGTAAATTTTAACATCAAAAATAAAACTTTGAGCTTTGAATTTATTTCAATGTCATTCATATTAAATTTTTTGCTGTATTCATGACTCATGACTGTATCGAATGGAGAATAAATAAATAAATATATATATTATTCAGGCTTGTCCACAACAAGGCTGTCTGTAGCTGGCCGAAATGCTATTCTTATGGGCCCGCTTTCCGCCAGCTAGCGCTTTAACTGTGTTTGTTTTTCAATTCAAAAGACTTTTATTCCATTTTAGATCAAATATTTACAACGATCTATGGAATAAGTCTTATTATAAGTGTGGACACACGACACACCTTTACCTAGTTGAGGGTATGAATTAAAAATTTTAATTAATCATTCTGTTATAAAAATTAAATTGTGATTTTATTTAATTTAGCATCTAAAGCTTTATTTATTTATTAATTTCTTATGGTTATGTGCAAAAAGAATATAAATTACTATACAACTTTGAGTTTTACAAACTCTTATCCTAAAATTCCTAAAGCATTTTGTTTGCTACTCAATTTTTTATTGTAATTAGTTTCACAGCGTATAATTTCAAAATTCTCTTGAATTTTCTTTAATTATATATTGTTTGAAAAAACTATGTGTAGAAGTTGGAAGCACGGAACAAAATTTGCGTTCGTTTTAACAATAAGCTTTTGAACCGAACGCACTGAAACATGTTTAATTCAGAGTAAATAGCTTGTGGTCTACACTGAATATGTTCAGACCAACGAGCGTCTAGAACGAACGGTCAACTCAGCACGTCCAAAAAAATTGGATTTATTGAGCCATTTTTCTTGAAAATTATAATGAATAGTTCATCAATCAAATAAAAAATAAGATACAGACTTGATTGGTTATATTTTCATTTATTTTAAAGTATAGTTTTATCATATTACATCTAAATGAGAACCAAGCAAGATGGAGCAGATCAAACCTCTTTGTTACGAAAAAATTGAAATAAAAAAAAAAAAATTGGTATACATTCTAAGGCAAAACGTTCTAACAAATAATAAAATACAACTAAAGTGAAATATACACAACTAAACTGGGCTGTTTGATGGCTGAGTGGTGGCAATCATGGCCTTGACCTTGGCTAGGGCAGTCTCAAGACCCTTGTGGAGCACACTTGAGCAGCCTTCTCTCTCTATGCTGGAGAAACGGTACGTGTGGGGCACATTGTCACTTGTGATATGGGTCACAGCCTCCATAAGTGGACAAATGATGAGTTTGTTGTGGTTAGAGAAATTAATCTGCAAAAAATGTATACAATAATTAGCAAAGCATAATACTGCTATCAGGATATATGTACCTGCAGGGTGCCATTGGTGAGGAACATTATCACACAGTTCCTAGAACGGAACCAGTGGCACAAATAGGGCATCCTGGCCATGGAGTCGGACTCTCTTGACACCCTGCGTCCTCCAGCCCGGACAAGGTGTTCGACCATGTACCGACGGAAGTAGTCGAGCAGCTTCATCTTTTTGGTGAGGCTAGTTGGGTAAGTGGAGACCTTGTGGTAGTTCTCCTTTCCATCACGTTCAATGTACTGCAAGTCAGTCTCATTGGCAAGCATGATCAGCTTGGTGCCATCGTTGAAAGCCACAGCCACGCTGTCGTCACATAACTGGTAGCCAAAGCCGTACTTGTCTGTGTAGTCTACCCAGGTGGAGATCCAGAAAAGAGCCTGGGCAGCTGGATCCTCAGCCTCACCTGATATCATTATTTTTATAATTGGATATACTTAGACATTTATTATTCAAAAATTATTTTATTTGGTATCCATTTAAGGGTATCATTTTAGAGAAGTTTCATTTTGTGGACCATCACATATTCCGCAGTCATCAGTCTCAAGTAATTATCACTTGCATATTTCACCATGTCAGAGTTTGCTTCTACTGATTTTTCATTTAACTCACAATCAGAGGCAGTTGAGCCATCAGCAAATATAATGTAGCAATTATAATAATCAAGGGGGAGGGGGGGGGTCAACTGAGTATTGATTACGCACTAAATGAAAAGGGAGCCCAGTCAAAAACCATGCAAGACTCCTCTATTACTCTATTTATTCTTTTCAAGTTCTACAAAATTTAAATGGGAAAAATGAGCAGAAAGGGTATCACAACCAGCAGAGGTCTGCTAAAACGCGCGACATCAAAAGAGACTTGGTTAATCCACTTCAAATTTATTATCAAGGAGTTTATAACTTCTTCGATTCATTGAGGATTCTAAGCTTTGCAGTTTGTACAACAATCTCTCAGTAGTTACTATAGTGATCTTAAGGGTTTGTACAATAGTACAAAATTACGTTACATTTTCTCTCTTATCCAAAGAGTTGTTGGAATACATTTGTAACCATGTCAAATAGGGTCTAGTAACTGTTGAATTATTATTATTATTCCTCTCTTTTGTTGTGTCATAAGTGATATTACTCTGTCGTAATCCACTTATTTACAACAGGGTCAAATGAAAGATAGAATTAGATGAAACTAAAGAAACATATTTAATTTGTTGATTATTTTATAAATCCAAGCTTCTGGTGAGGCACAAAGTTATTTTTCTCATAATTTTTTATATAATTGCATTAAGAACTGTTTCAACTAACATAAGAGCGTGGGTTTACCACGGCGGCCAAGTCTCTCTAGATGTCAGGCGTTTAATTCAATTCAATTCGTTTTATTTCTCCACAACAAGTCAAAGCATCTGAGTCAAAAATTTACATTACGGAGAAATAGGCTTACAGTACTAGTGAACAACTCACTGAAACTCATACATCATTGAACTGAGACAAACAAGAAATTTGCCTCCGCCCTCAATACTCGCCGTACTGCAGCCGTAAGCAAAAAAAATTAATCTGACATCACAAAACATTTACACAATTTGGGGAAATCGGGGGCCGGACAAGATTTCAATTTTAGCAAAAATGTTTAGCAAACATCTTCTAGTTTTTGTTAACCCTTTCTTCTCTTTTTCCAATTTAAAACTTTTGTACTGACCAAGAAGAATAAATATAAATAATCATCTATTAAGAAGTCTTTGTGAAAATGAAGAGATCGGGCTTTTCCTCATAGCAGAAAAATTGTTTTTTATTCAACAACAAATGGCTCTACCAGAATCAGTCACGGTTTGAGAGTGAATTTGGTCGCAGACCGTGACCGAAACTGGTAGAGCCATTTTGCGGTATTCTTTCCAACCCAGAGGATGGGAACATCCTCTGGGTATACCAAACTTTATTCGGGACTGGCACAACACCTGCTACTAATGAAAGCTTAAAAAAAAATTAGGGGGACAAATATTTTTGATCCGTTCTAAAAATTAAATTATGACATAATAAATCTTACCCAGGAAGGAATTATTGGGTTTGACCAAGTTGTGTCTGCTGAGGAGTTTGGAAAGTTGGTCCTTGATCATAATCATGTACTTAAAGCTGTTCTCCATCACAGTGGGGCCTGCAGGCTGAGACTGGGATTCAATCCAGTCTCCACGTGCATCAATCTGGTTGACTTGAGTCAAAGGTCTCCTATTTCCAGCAGCAACCACAGGAATACTGGAAATTGCATTCCTAGTTGCGGCAGCGCTCTGGTTGTGTTTGGCAAGGACTGCAGGGTCAAATCTTGGTTCGATTGAAAGGCACGTTGTGGGCAGCTCCTTTGGCATGTATCCTTAAAATTTAAAAATAAGTAGGTTGCTAAAAATTAACAATTAAATCTACCTGAGGTGAAGAATGGGTCGTCCAAGAGCTGCTTCACCGTGGGCCGAGCCTTGGGGTCAGTTTGCAGCATGCGGCGGATCAAGGTGACAGCTTCGCTACTCAAGGCAGCCTTGCTCAGACTGTACTCGCAATTCCTAATGCGTTGATATGTTTCCTTTAGAGACGAGGTCTCAAATGGTGGACGACCAACCAGCAGAGTGTAAAGGATGCAGCCAATGGACCAAACATCTACTTCAAAGCTGTGACCAACCTTGTTTAGCACCTCTGGAGCAATATAGTTGGGAGTTCCACAGAGAGTCCTGGCAAGAAACAAGGTTGATTTTAAAATATTGTAATTTTTTGTTACATACTTCTTCCTCTCTCCCTTGAACTCAACCACTGTTGCAAGGCCAAAGTCTCCAAGCTTGACCTGCAGGTTGTCATTCAGGAAGAGGTTTCCTAACTTCAAGTCTCTGTGGATGATATTGCGCTCATGCAGATACTGCACCCCCATTAAGAGTTGGTGCAAGTAAAACCTTGCCTCTGGTTCAGTAAGCTTCTTACGACGTCGCTGCAGCTCCATCATGGACTATATAAATCAATTAGAATTATTAACATGTTGTTCTTTGTTGCAAATGGGGCGCTTCACAACAATTCGTTGCATCGTGGTGACGCCTCATAAATAAATAACAATAATGCAAAATATGACAAATGTATTAATATTATTGTTGTTTGTGATTTGAATTTGAATTATTATTGTTTTTTTGTTTTTAATTACTTTATTATATTTCAAATTGTTGAACAAAACAAAACAACCCAATATTACGAATTTGGCTAAAACTTCCATGGTTAATAAGACCCCATATCCGCCGCAGTGAGCCTTGCTTGAATTATAAAAGCAATACTACAAGTTTTAAATTCATTTTGCATCATAAATATTTCTAAGAGCAGAGGCAATGTACTCTGCGCTACGATGGTTTTCCCGATTATGTGGCGATTTTAATGAACGCATGTGCCCTAATTTAACCCGTAAAAATAATAAAATTGTACCCGTCTTTTGCAAAGCTCCAAAATGATGTAAATGTTGCCATTGTTCTCAAAGAAACCGTGGAAACCAACAACATGCTTGTGGTTGAGGCTCTTGTGGATGTTGATCTCTTGCACCACCTTCTCTCGGGCATTGTGTTTCAGCAAAAGTTTCTTGGGAATAACTTTGCCTGCAAACACCTCATCCGTTTTGATGTCAGTTATCTCGTAGCACTTCGCAAATCCACCCTGGAAATACACAAAAGTTTGTTGTTAGGCTGCAGTGCGGCATACATGCATGTAATTTTGGTAAATAAATTTTTGGCTATGAAGTTGCTCCCTTTGTAGCACCGTGTGCTCCCAATCTTTCTTCCTTTTGAAAATTGAATTAAACTTGTTGGAGAGAAGCGAATAATTGAGACAATTTATGAAATTCTCAAGGAAAAGTTCAGCGTTGTTTGAAGTTCACAATGTGCTCGGCAATTGTAAAATCTTGAAAAATGTATGATAACTCACTTTGCCGAAAAATCGGCCTCGCTTGTACGTGTTATTCGGCGTTACACTTGGGTCGATGATGATCTCGGGGACGTCGCACACATCAGGCTGCTTAGTAGTCATTTTTAAACGCGATTTCTTTCAAAAATATCTATAAAAATCAGGGCCATCAACAGAAGACACCTAACAATGCAGTCGACGACACGGATTCGGAGAGTTTGACAACGGTGAACGGTTTCCTTTTAAATTTTTCGTGTTTAGCCGTTGAATTCGTTGCTTGGAAACAGCTTGCTCATTCCACCAATCAGAGATCACATTCGGAAAAACGACTACAAAGAGACCAATCAAAATGCGTTTTTGTCATGACGTCAGATATTGGTAGGTGCGCCTGCGCTTGCTACGCAAGTGAGTCCATCGGGACTCGGGAGCAAATATCGGTAGTAAATTTTACTCCCGACTCTCCCGAGGAGTCCCATTCCCGGGAAAATTCTCGTTTTCCCACCCACTCCCGGCGAGTTCTGTTTCAAAAATATCTCCCGGGAATTCCCGTTCCCGAAAAATTTTTCCTGGGAGTCCCGGTTATTACTATTTTTAATATAAAAATCTTGTGACGATAATGATGATTCTGATTGTATGTAGTACTTCCGATTCCGATACCGGCAGCGCGTGAGCGCGGCAGCGCGTCGCCCAACAACGAACCGAACAAGTGCTGTGCTCCCTGCTCCCCAGTAGAGGTCGACTTCTTTGCACACAGTTGGATAGCATAAGAAGCCGACGATCTCTGACATTGGCTGTTGCCATCAATAGTCTCCATTCCTATAGGCCGGCTCACGAAACTGCAGCGAGTGCAGCGCCATGCATGCTACTCCCGGATATCTTCGTGTGTTACCTTGATTTTTGATTACATTAGAAGCTGGATTGGTCGAGACGCCATTTTTCGGTTTCAACAGACCGGGCGGCTTGGGGTGCATAAACCAAAAAATGGCGTCTCGACCAATCCAGCTTCAAATGTCCATAATTGTGATGGAACGCCAGCGTCTCACCCCACTCTCGCCTTCACACACCCTCTCATGATTTTGTCAGTCTCCATCTTTGCCGATTGTAATTCGTTTTTCTAGAGATTTTACGTAATAATTTGGCAATTTTAAGTGACCAGAGACAATTTTAAGGTTTGTTATAAACTCTAATATGAACTTCGACTATTGATTAACTGTTCCGGGTCTGGAAATATTCAATTTTTGTAAGATAAATTGAGAATTTTTAAGGAAGTGTCAAATACATATTATGTACCAAAAGTCACCGGAACAAGAACAATATTATTTAAGCTGTCTTATTAGCTGTACATACATATCGCTATCCGTCCTTTTCCGTCGGCCTTGATGTTGTGTTTTATTTTGTTCATTTTAGTATTTAATGGGTGAAAGAGGAGGACCAATTGTTCGTGGCCGAGGCATGATGAGTCGTGGAGGCCCCAACAGGGGACGGGGAATGGGCGATCGTGGTGCTCCCAGGTTTGCATTTTAATTTTACCCTTAATTTTTTCAACAAATTGTCTAAGTTATTTTTAACCTGACAAATTTAAAAAATAATTATAACGAATCAGTGTTTTTTATATAAGTTAATACCGGTTAATACCTACCATGCATTTTTTTACTTCATTAATACCCCACAGATTATAGAATTCCACTTTTTATTCATTTCTAAGTAAGATTGAGTAAGATTTTGTTAACGCTATATTATATTTTTAAAGTACTCTAGCATCAAAGCGATTGCTTTGTAAATGTGATTGATTTAACATGTTACATATCTGTTTTTCCATTTCAGAGGAATGCGTGGGGGCATGAGAGGTCGTGGTGGTCCTCCGCCAAGAGGAGGTGGCCCTCCTAGATCGGATGGAGCACCTTCTGCAGAGCCTCAGCAAATCAGCCCTCAGCAAGGCGAGGCCATCCCTACAACTGCTGGCCGTGGAATGGGAGCGCCAAGGGGAATACCTACACGGGGTAGCTATCCTCCTCGTGGAATGATGGGTGGAGGGATGCGAGGCCGCGGTGGTCCTGGACGAGGAATGCGTGGCATGGATCGTGGAGGCCGTGGTGGTGGCGGCAGTATGAGAGGCCGCCCTGATTTCATTCCTCGTGGACGACCTGAGGGTGGATTTATTCCTCGAGGCCGAGGTGGAGAAATGCGAGGACGAGGTGGAGACTTCATTCCTAGAGGAAGGGGCGGGCCTGTTGGATTTGATTCCCGGTCGGCCCCACCTAGAGGAGGTCCTGGTGGATTCCAGGTATGTTTTTTTTCTTTCCTTAGCCAACAGTATGCATTAATGAATGGTATATATTTGATAATTAGATCAAATTTAGCCTGAAAACCTCTTCAAAGTCTCTGGATGGTAAATTGTCTGTGAGTTAATGAAAAAAAATTGAAAGCAGTATTTTGATTATGGCGATTCATCAAGAATCATTGTATCTTGCCTACCTCCTGGTCATAAATATGATAACTATTATAAAATGACATACATGGGTGCGCTCAACAATTTTGCGCTCGCGCTCGCGCTCGCGATCACTGGCAACAATGCGCTCGCGCTCTGCGCTCGCGCTCAAGATTTTGAAAATGTTGCGCTCGCGCTCTGCGCTCGCGCTCAAATTTTTAAAAAGTCTTGCGCTCACGCTTTGCGCTCAAAAATATTTTACCCAAAGAAAAAGTGCGACTTTTAAGACAATTTTTTAATATAACAAAAAATACACCGGCAATTGTAAATGATAAAGTTTCAGTTAAATCACCAAAATTGGGATCAGTTTTGAAGTTTTTGGTATAAAAACACTGTTTTTCATTACAATTTTTGATCAAATTCGGGAATTTTTACTTTTGGTTTGAGCGCAATTGAGCGCTGCGCTCAGCGACCAATGCGCTCGCGCTCTGCGCTCGCGCTCACGATTTTGAAAATCGTGCGATCGCGCTCTGCGCTCGCGCTCATGAGCGCAGAGCGCGAGCGCAGATCGCAGAGCGCAAAGTGCGCTCTGCCCATGTATGTAAAATGATAATTTTGATTATTGTGGATGTGTAATTGTTTTAGCCGCGCGGTCGTGGTGGCTTTGATCGTGGTCGTGGTGGAGATCGTGGTGCCCCGAGGAGCCGTGGCGTTGGACAGGGCTTCCAGCAGCGCAATGTGTCTGTTCAAGATCAGGCACCATACAGACAACAGCAGGGTGGAGATTACAGAGTTGGATACCAGCAGCACCAAGGAGATGGACTAAAGAGGCCTCCAATGGGAATTGCTCCATCAGGAGCTCCACCTAAAAGGGGAAGATACGACGACCAGCAACAGGGTGACCATTATCAGTCGGGGTAGGTTAAATTTTTACTTTTTATTTTCACGTGTCTACTTCTCTTGGGAATGGCACCAGTTGCAACATTCAGGCCAAGAAATCGCAAGTGCGCTTTCAACAAAATCTCAAAGGAAGCTTTGAGGTCCTGCAGTCCAGGAAAGTCATTTTTGGCGCGCTTTCCTTCTACTGAAAATCAGTAGACATCTTCTGATTTAACCTAATTTGTCTTCATATTGCTGAAAGAATTCAGAGAGTTGAGTCTTGGAGAATGCCTTCTGCATTCCAATTAGTACTGTGGGGGCGCATAATGCAAGGACATCAAACACATCTCTATGGTGAGGGAAGTCCTTGGACTTACCTCACCCTCACCCTTTTTGCACCATTATTTTGCAGATGACCAAAGAATCTCAGGCAGAGCAAATATATGTTCTAACATTAATTTTACTTCAACGTCAGTCATTTTAAAAGTTTTTAACAGCATTTTTTGCATAAGTTATTTACAATGCGTGCCTTGCATGGTCTTTTATTGCACCGTCTGGCGTCTGCAGTAGTTGATCATCAAAATTTCAGAAAATGCAAGATCTGGATTTTCGTCCAAATTTCCAGTTTTGAACATATTATTAATTTTTATTATCCTTATTTATTTCTAGATACTACAGACAAGGCCAGCAGGGTGGTTATGATAACTACCAGAATCAATCTGCCAACAACTACAGTAATGGTAATGCTGTGGACTACAGCTATTCACAGAGCGAAATGGCCCCTCAATCGGAATACATGGCGCCAGCCCAAAGTGCTCCACCAGCTTACGGAGGCTCTGACCCTTATAATTCTTATCAGATGCCTGGTACTTATTATTATTATTTTTTTTTTTTTTAATTTGTAATCATGGCTAACTGAATTAAAAATGACTGAGAAGAATATATAATAATAATAACCATATAATTTCAGCTCAACGATCTGATCAAAGCTGGGGAGCTTCTGATCCTTACAGCAGTGGCTCTGGTTATGGAGGTGCCTCTTCAGCAGGTTATTCCCAGTCTTCTGGAGCTTATAATGGACGTGGTTATAATGCTCCTGCCCCTGCTTATGGTAAGTACCGAAGCTGATTTTGGGGAATGTGAATTACATACGATTCAATTTGTCGCATCATATTATTGGATCTATATGCCCAGCCACTATAAAGAGATTTTATTAAATCAATGGGAAATTTGGAAAAGAAATCCTGATCTTGCAATTTCTGAAATTTTCATGATCAAACTGGTGCAGACGCCAGATGGTGCAAGGCTTGCATTGTAAATAACTTTTGCTAAAACTATTGTTAAAAACTGTTTAGAACTTTTAAAATGACTGACGTTGAAGTAAATTAATGTTATAACATATATTTGCTCAGCCTGGGATTCTTTCATGCATTACTCCCTGACTTACATTTCAACTTTATAAAATTTGTGATTTAGGACTTTATCACAACACAAATTAATTGACACCTGCCAAAAGTGTGACAAGAAATATCAAGCAACCAAAATTGAATTTAATGAAATATTAAAAATATGCTATATTTTCCAAAATTTTCCAAATTCCATCCTCATTGCTCTTAGGACAAGACAATCTATCATCATTATTGTTTGTTCCAATAAAATGAAGTAGAGAAAGATCTCTTAAGAAGCGTTAGAACATAAAAGGACACTTACAACAAATTTTCAAATTTTAATGCACCGATGATGAAATAATTGACGAAGTCTTTAAGAAGAATGGTAATTGTGCAAATTAAGCCATTATGACACAATAATAGCGAATGAATAATAATAATAATAACTTATTCTCAGCCATTTTGGCATCTCTTAATTATGGAATCGAGATCATTTACAAGATCTTTTAAAAGAATAAATAATAATTTACGTTTTTATTCTATTTTATATTTTATGAGAGATTGATTTCTGACTAAGAAAGAAAGTTCTTTTTGCAAAATTTAATCTAATTGCAAAATGAATGGAATGAGGCTGATGATTTAAAACATATAATTATTTACTTCGGATGAAACTAAAATGCCATGACATGTGCCATAAGGTACATAATTATACAAACCACAACATTCTGCAACTCTGGGAATTTTATTTGTTAGTAATAGTGGCTGATCGAGTAGACTTTGGCATATAGATCCAGTGAAAAGATATGGAATAGAAAAATTTTGTGGGGTCGGGTGACAAGAGGTCAATTCTTTTTGTGTGGCAGGAGGGAACGCAGGAGGTGGCTACAGCCAAGGCCGCGACTATGACATGGATCGCAGATATTGAGCGTGACTCTAAAACAGGAGTGTGCAACCGATCTTTTTTTATATTTAGTGCACAAGCCACTAAGCCACCTTTTAACTTTAATTTAACAATGCTGTACGAAACTTTTGCGAGAGCGCGAATTTGAAGTAAAAAAAATGCTGATCGTCTCTTGAATTTTATACTTAAGTCGTATTATAATCATGCTAATATGTAACTCTAACTTTATCCATTCATTACTACTCTTCAATTGCGTGTGTAGACGGAAAAGAAAAAAAAATAAAATTGCAAATGTTGATGCATCTCTAGTACAGTAAAAACAAACTATTCCTCGTTGTCTTTGACTCAACCTTTATTTTTAAGGTAGATAATAATTTTAGACGACATTATTTTCTATTCAGTTTCTCCAGTTTCATTTTAAATTTGAATCATTCAAATTCTGTAAAAGTGAAAGCAAAGACTGAAAATTTTAGGTTTTTTGCCTAAAAGTTTAACAAGATCCCTTATTTTCCTATAATGGGGAATACAAATTAAATTTTGTAAGCCAAGTTAATCAAACAATTATTTATTTCTTGTGCCGCCTTTCAGTCAAACCAAATCTCAGGTAACAATTCAGTTGAATTAAATATTCGTGTTGATCTAGGGGTTGTTCGGTTCCTCAAGGTAATTTATTTATTTGAATCGGCCAATGATCTTTGACAACGCGACGGCGACCGCGGGTGGGCTTGATGAAATTTATATAAATAGGAATGAAGCAAAAAGAGCAAGATGAACTAGTGCATCGTTGCTCGACCTGAGAAGCGCTTGACAAATGAAGTCAGGTTGCTTGCAAGTACCTAAAGGTAAAATAAAGATTCACATTTCACACATGATTGACATGATTCACTTTGCTTCAAAAGAGGAAGAGAGAGAAGTTCTTGCGGACGCAAATACAGAGCAAGGCAAGTGTTGCGCGTCTGGGCACATGACTTAAAATCAAAAAATATAAGTTTGCCTGAATTATTACATGTGAGATTAACCAAGCCCGTTGGCCCAGTGGTTAGAATGCTTGCATTCTAATCAGTGGGATCCTCGGCCGTCATGGGATCAATGCTCAGCCTGAGGCTTTTTGTGGAAACAAATAGCCTCTGGTATGCGAATCATTGATAAAATTTCGGCTGACACGTCGGGAATTTGGGAGGTATGGCATGGCGCAAGTTGTACCAACCCGCACTCACAAGCTGGAAGAACTCGGATTGCGTGGCGAATGCCTCCATTCATTCCAAGTCCTTCGTGGCAAGGCTGGGGCAAGGTCTCAAGGGGGTGGGGGGTCATGCAAGCACCACCAAATTAGCTAGAAAGCCCCCGAAAAAGGGTCAGGCGTCAGGTTGGTTGGGAGGTACAAATGTGCAAAGGGTGCTTGACTTTGGCAAGAGACCGACCCAATAGCCTAACAAGCTCACGGGTGCCATAAGCAAAAAAAAAAAAAAATAATAATATTATTCTATACGGAATAAATATTATCTGAATCTGAATAACGAGAGATTTGGTTGACTGAAAGGTGGCACGCGGGCTATTGCAATATAATATTGAAATAATTTTTTGATTTAATTGTCGTTACAATTGAATATCGACTAATTATACGTTATTAAAACCCCCTCCTTAATCCACAAAGAAATCAATAGAAGGATGAAAAATCTGGCGAGACGAAAATCTAATCATCAATCAAACGCTAAAGCAGGTACGAAATCAGGTAAAATGAAACAAGCGTGAAGTCTGGAAAGACAATTAAATTCTTTATCCATTTCACTGGTGTTCAATTATAATCTTAAGAGCAACAAAATTAAAATTCATAAACGATTAAAAGTATGAATGAACATAACACCAGAATAAATTTTCATGGTTTAAGGCATAATTTCAGGAGTTGACTGATTAAAAAAAATATATTATTACTTATTTAATAGGAAAGTATACTTTTATTTGTTTTCTATTCATTTTAGGATAATTTTTTTTATCAAATGCTCATTAGTTGATCATACTTTTCTGGAGATTGGAAATTTCTCTAAACCTAACTCCAAGTGGAGGGAAAGTACTTTAGCCGTTTGGATTTCTATAATTTAGCTAAGCTCCTTTCATCACAAATATGATATTGAATTTTTAATCCACAAAGTTCTTGTTCCCTAAGAAACACCACTGCACTTGCTATTTTTATTCTACTGGTAAACTTAAATAATTAAAATCATGCATAGTTTTATATTGCGAAGCTAAGGACAACTCACTCGAATCATCCTATCACACATACTTGTGTGGGGAATCAGCAGGTTGCCTTTCAAGTGCAGCTACGCAACTAGTAACGATAATTGAAAAGGAATTGGCTGCAATTTGTAGCTTAATCGTCATAATGTGTAAGTATGAACCCACAAAATAATTTACTCTACAATGTCGAGTAATCGATAATTAGGCAGGGCTGTTTCCCCGAGAACAGCTGATCAATTTCATAAAATAAGAGCTGAGCAAAGAGTCTAGGCAAAAGGGCTATTCACATTCATGAATGTGCCGAAGCATGAATTGTCGATAACATAAAAGAGCAAAGGATGGTGATGAAGATGGATATGCGACCAGTTTAAAATAAACTAGATAACCGACCGAGAAAGTTATAAAAATGGGAATGAATATTGAAGAATAAAAAAAATGATAATATTAATGGTAATAATAAAAAAACACCATTTGGATTGTGAAATTAAGGGCAGATTTAAAAAAAAATGTGCTCATGCTGAAAATACAAACATGAAGAAACTGCGGCGACTAAAAATAAACCGTAGGAATTATGTGCTGTCATAGTCTAGAATCCATTTGGAAAATGGCATGCATATTGTTTATGGATATTATAATTTGAGGAAAGTGATGCTACTGGCCAGACTCTTTGCATATAAACAAACTTTGTATTACAAAAAAGTGAACATGAATTACATTACATCTGTCTAAATACAAATATTTTGAAATCGTAATCGTTATTTTTTGTGCGATTTGTGTATGTTTGTGTGTTGCTGACAAGAAGCAAACTGTGGACAAGACTCGACTTGTCCGAAAGCTTTTGATCAAGATGCAACATGACATAACCCTCTTGAACAAGATGCAATATCCGACTTTGAAATTTAGCTTCTTGTTTACGTTTACTTGGACAAGAAGCGACTCGCGCTTCTTGGTCAAGAAGCAAAATAAAAGCACTGCTGTAAACCATAATCTGCAGGATTTTATTGAGTATAATAACAGAAAATTTAAAATGCTACGAGCTGTTTTTACCGTGGCGGCTGAGTCAGTTTAGATTTCGGGCGTTTTAGCAGACATCTGCTAGTTGTAAACCCTTTTCTCTCTTTTTTTCCAATTCAGAATTTCTGTATTGACCGAAAAGAATAAACAACAATATTAATGATTAATAATATATTTAATATATAGAAAGTTTATATTTAAAGTGGATTATTTTTATGCTTATATTTCCCTGTAATTTGAGTTAAATTTAGATTAAGTAATGCATTTTTAATTTTTCTTTATTCATTACTTGTAACTTTTAACTCAAATTACATTAGATTAAGCACTGCAATGGATCTTAATTTTGGGAAAGAATTTTGTAAAAATATTTTTTCTGAAAATTATATAAGTAAATTCTAATTTTTAAGATTCAGATAAGTTATAAATTATAACTTGTAACCAAGTTTTTTAATTACAAATTTTATTTATCATTATTATTCATACATGGGCAGAGCGCACTTTGCGCTCTGCGCTCATGAGCGCGAGCGCAGAGCGCGATCGCACGATTTTCAAAATCGTGAGCGCGAGCGCATTGGTCGCTGAGCGCAGCGCTCATTGCGCTCATTTTGCGCTCAAACCAAAAGTAAAAATTCCCAAATTTGATCAAAAATTGTAATGAAAAACAGTGTTTTTATATCAAAAACTTCAAAACTGATCCCAATTTTGGTGATTTAACTTCAACTTTATCATTTCCAATTGCCGATGTATTTTTTGTTATATTAAAAAATTGTCTAAAAAGTCGCACTTTTTCTTCGGATAAAAATATTTTTGAGCGCAACGCTTGAGCGCAAGACTTTTAAAAAATTTGAGCGCGAGCGCAACATTTTCAAAATCTTGAGCGCGAGCGCACTGTTGCCAGTGATCGCGAGCGCGAGCGCAAAATTGTTGAGCGCACCCATGTATGTTATTATTACTTATTTTTTTCCAATGCCGAAGGGTGACTCATTAAATTATTATTATTTCTAGCTGTCCAGTGGTGCGCTTCTTTTCCTTCCCTGTTCAGGTCTTCTGGCAGGTTGTCTAACTCTATACCGCTCTATACTAAGTAAGGGTGACAGATTATGGTTGACAGCGGTGCTTTAAGAAGCGCGGGCCATTTCTTGTCTAATTGTAAGTTAACTTAGGCATAAAGCTGTTTAAAAGTCAAGAGTTCCATCTCGTCTAAGATGTTTTGGCCAGGTTGCAAATGACACTCGAGGAGGCAATTATAGAAGTGATTAAAATAGACTTTTACCCAGTTGAAAAATTTGTTTTCTATTCAGTAAACAAAAGGCTCTACCAGTTTGGGTCATGGTCAGCGACCATATCTCATGAATAAGAAAAAATAGAAAAAAATCAGCAAAATAGAAGTAAATTTGTATGTTAGTTCTTTTGAAAAGATTTTTAAGTAGCTTTAAAATCATTGGATAGCACAAATGATCCACTCAAACCTTAAGAATCGTTTTTAAGGATTGTGGCATGTAATATTGCTGTAATGAGGAGTCTTTGATAATTTTTATTTTCCAGGATACCACCCACGATGAGCGCTCAAGAGTTGTGACCTCCTAGCTTGCCCTCAAGACTGAATATGCAAATGACAAGAAGTGAATATGTGATACCATTTATTGATTTATGTTTACATAAATAAATGGCTTAATTGGAACTTTACATCCAATTAATAACAAATGTAACTGCATGAAATTTAATTGCATTGTTTATCACCTATTAACACCAATTACGGGGCATTACTATTTTAGCATCTAGATAAGAACAGCCAAGATTAAAAATACTTTTTTATCTTTTGTCATTTCTTTCTCTCCTTGGCTAATGCCTTCAATTTCCTTTCAAGATATTGCACCCGCTGAACAAGTTTTTCAATTGGATTAAATTCCAT
The DNA here is from genome assembly GCF_031216515.1 of Neocloeon triangulifer. NCBI lineage: Eukaryota > Metazoa > Arthropoda > Insecta > Ephemeroptera > Baetidae > Neocloeon > Neocloeon triangulifer. Next base: position 299,843 of record NW_026775555.1, on the reverse strand, counting down.
GTGCGGCACCTGGAGCACTTTAATGCCTTGTGCCTGCAGAAGTCTTACAGCCAACTTGTTGGGACCTGTGGGTTCACTCACTCTTCGACAAAGATCATTATACTCCCAGACCAGCACTGCAATTCTGTTGATATTTTCTATTATTAGAGAATTATTAAAAAAATAATAATAATGGCACATACTTTGCCATTTTGGTCTTTGCTGGGGGTGGCTTATCCAAAGGGAGGGGGTTGCCTTTGGCATCCACTTGGCACTCTGCGTCAACCATGAAACCCATACCAGAGTTATATTGTAAATTAAGGAATCCTTGGTTGGGGAATAAATTCTGAAGAGCATCGACGACGTTTTTGATCTGCAATGGAGAGTTTATGAGTACAAATCTGTCTAGAATCCTCCAAAACTCACTAAAGTTTCTTTGCTCCTCGACCTCTGCAGTATATTCTCAATCTCCAACTTTTGAAGTCTTTGACCTTTATAGTCTTTCAATTCCAGTTCAGCTGAGGCATCAATGTTCAACAATTTTAAGTATGCTGATGGTCCAAAAGCAGAAGTTGATCTGAGCTGCCCGAGAAAACCAGCCTCAAGAACAGATGCAGCTTGTGAAGCTTCAAGACGTCCTAATACAGTGAGGGCCCAAACTGTTTCCAGCCATGCTAGTGCTGATGGTAATTCTTTCGGAGAGGAGAGACGCCCCAGAACCACTTTAAGTGCAGCTTCAAAATTTGAAGGTTCATATCCAGTGTTTGCTAAAGTGAGTAAAAATGAGACAAGGTCTTGCGGGCGGCACTGCTCACTGTGTTGAACAATCCACTCAGAAAAAACGTCCAAAAGAGCTGAAATGATAAGAGATTCAATTATTTTGTAGGCAATGTATCAATGGAGAAAAAGAGAACAAGAACTTTAAAAAGATTTAATTTATGCTTCCGGCTGGACAAATTTGACGAGTTGGTTGCACAAAAGGATGGACAAGATCGCAAAAACGCATAATTTTTTTGAAATGATAATCGCGATTACGAAGAGCAGTTTAAATGCTTAGGCTGGAAGAAAAACTTAATTTCTGTTCATTTGATAGAGAAATTTCCTTACAAGACCGTACATTTATGAAGTACATTTTTTGGGGACTCCTTGTTCTGAATAATTGATAAATAAAATTTTGAGATCGCAAAGTTGAGATATTCTCCATCCTTGCTTGCACAACCTGTCATGAATTTCCAAAAATGAATTTAATTGAGATTCATGATAATGAAGTTTTAGTAAGAAGAGTCAAAATTACCTGCATCTCTGTATCGCAAAATACCTAAGCTGGTCAATGCAGAGCCAACAGGTGCGGGGTGCTTATTGCCTGCCAAGTTTTCTTGCAAACCTTGCTGAATTTTATCCAAAAGCCCCTACAAGTAGCAGTTTATTGATAAATACATACTTTTTAACCATGCATGAAAATTTACCTCATCTGGAAAATTTAAAACTGCTAAAGTGTACAGCAAGTCTGAAGCCTGTTTTACAGAAAGGTTTTGCTGGTTTCGACATAGGTTTTCAGAAAGTGCCTTTAATAAGGGTACTGTTCTTCTTTTCTTAGACGCTAAGGATGACATCACCTAGAATTAAATCAAAATAAATTAATACCGTGGAGACAAAATAGAAAAATGCAATACTATCAAAGCACAAAAATTGAAAAACAATTATACTTATTTATATTTTGGGTAATGAATGACAGCTAGTTCATAAAGTTAAATAAATAATAATGATCAAATATTGGTTTAATTGATGGGTTTACTTTTATAGTTTGCTCTGTTGTGAGCGACTGGGCCATTTTTGCCGCTTCATCATCGGCGGCCACGCCAAGAACAGTGGCCAAATCATGCTTAGAAGCCAATTGCTTGTTGCTTTGCTGACCAAGTATTCGACACAGTCGCACAAATCGAGGATCTGTCTCAAACTTAGCCGCAGCCGCTGGCCCCTCGGCGGCCGCTCTCTCGGCCAAGGCGGCCACAATCTTCAAGGCATGCTCTCGTTGCACCCCCGAGTCAGCGGCAGCGACCAGAAGATTTTCCACAGACCTGCCGGCAGAGGAAATCTTTTCCTCAATGTTGGGCTCCAGTTTGGCAAAGGCGGCGGCAACCATACGGCTGCTCCGTGGCCGCTGGTTTGGTTTTGGTGACCGCTCTGCTTCCTCTTCATTGGCAGGCGCAGGTGTCCCACTGAGCACACGATTTCGTACAGCGCAGGCCAAGGCCCGCGCTGCCAGCGGCCGTAACTGACCACCTATCATTGCAAAAAAATTGCAATCACAATTTTCAGCTGTCTCAGTAAGGACCTGTGCCTTGTTGTTGAGGGCTGAGGGCCTTAGCAAAGAGTATACAGCGGTTTTAAGTGAGTGATGGGCAGGCGAGAGGCGAGAGCCGAGGCTGGCGAAGTCTAAAGTCAACGCCCCCCTCGGGAGGCTTCAAGGAGGCTTATTGCAAGGCTGGCAACAATGGGAATGGTATAAAAAAATTGATAACATTGTACCCAAAAATGTATACCAGCGTAAAACATAGTGGGGTTGGGGATGCTATGTTCCATAATATTTATTTTACTATTATCTACTATCTGTAAGATCAACCGACTTGTCACCGATATACGGCTAATTGTAAGGATGTTGCTAGGCCTTTTGGAGTTTAGCCCTGGATTTTGGCAGCACTGGCAGAGAGACGGGCGAATGAAACAGCCGAGCCGATTAGCCGAATGAACAGCGCTGCTTGAGCGCTGCTGAGCGGTGCTGCCAGGCCTGCCAGCAGTAAGTTGGATAAATAGTTAGGAGGGGCGAAGGGGCGGGACTGTCTAGGTGACCTTGGGCCCAGGCCTATCATAATAACATTGAGCTGGGCCATATGCCACCTCCTCTTCGCCTCTCCTAACCTATTTTACTCTCCTTTCCTTTCCTTTAGCCAGCAGTTCAGTTAGGTCTTGGGTCGAGGAATGGCTGCATCCTCCAGTGAAATATTGGAGACGACTCTAATATCGGTAATTCCTCTACTGTTGCTGAATGAATTTGGTGTGTTTTGCAGTGATTTATAACTGAAGTGTGTTGAAATTTATTCGAACGCACACACGTATACAGCCGACAGACGTGAAACTAGCGTAGCCCGGCCGGACAAAACTGCACAGACTTTTCTCACACTCTCGATTTTGCGATTCTAGGAGCAAATTCTTCAAATGGTCAAAGATTGGTCACTTAATTTGCTGGTTCTTCGTGCCACGTGTACCGAGGTAATTAACCCGTGCTCTCACCCGAGCGTTTATTAATATTATTATTTTCGAGTATTGTTCGCTTTAGAGTAGAGAGTAGATCTATAGCTAATAAAAATTTTCAAACTTTGTGATTAATTTTTGTAAACACAGAAAAGATAATAATTTCGGCGCGCCCCGCCCTCTTTCTTGCTGGTTTAACCTTATTGAACGGCCTCAAAGTCATTGGCATAATTGGCAGTGCGCCCATTAATTGTAAATAATGTATGTAATCGTGCAATTACATAGTCCGATTGTGCTGCTTTCAATACGCGCAGGCCCTCTTACTCTTTAAAAGATTTGGCTTAGGGTCGAAGAACCCTCAAAGGCATGAAATTACAAAATAACACTGAATTATTATATGTGAAAATTTAAATTCCTGTATTTTGTAAAGTCATTATTCAAGATTAAAAAACAACTTAGAAGCCGCCTACAATTTTTTGGTTAAAAAAATAATGTTTTTTTCAACAAAACTCCTCAGTTTAAAAATATTAGTTAATTTTTTATGAATTAATCCACGCCCTTTCTCTATCTCTATTAGCACACAATCGTCATAAAAATCTTATTTTGCTTTTTCATGTATGTAATATATTTTGTTGCGTGACCTTTTTGTTTACAGCTGCAGATTTAATTTGATCCTGTGCTAAATAATCTCTCAAAATCCGCTGATTTTAAACGCAATTGGACATTCAGCATTTTAAATAATGGTCAGTTTTAACAGGAAATAACAAATAATACTGTATATTAGAATTTTATTGCTTTCTCTGTATTGGTGAACGGTAATTTTTCTTCAATCAATCAAACTACCCATGAATCTTTTTGTTCTTCATTTTCAAAAACTAACACACAGCAGCCCATATTTTTTCATGTTATCTCGGTCGCAGACAAAATACTCTCAAAGATATTTTGTTTTTAAAAATAACGTAATTCTAATATGTCATCACTCAATCACGTGCAGCTTCATCCTCATCTGCATTTAGTAGCATTATATTTTTCCCTTCTCTCGTCACCTTCTGAGTGATTAATTGTTTTTTCGTATTTTTTTTTTAATACAGTCATATCATCAGATGAAGCGGGGAAAATAACATGGGTCTCTAAAGCTGTCCCCAACGTTGGGAAATCGCCCCCACGCCATTTACTGTTGTTTACTTATTGACTCTATTCTTGCTCTCGTTTTCAATTATCAACACTATAGCAATTTCAATGCCCTCTGCTATTTCAATGTCGCAATTCAAATGATTCAAATTTATTTATTTATTTATTTATTCTCTCAAAGATAATCAAAACCAATCAAAACTTTTTCGGAAAGGCATGTGAGATACATCATTCGATTGAGCACGTCAAGGAGATGCCAGAAATATATATTTCAAAATCTGACATCACCAAGCCCGGTGGCTCAGTGGTTAGAATGCTTGCATTCTAATCAGTGGGTTTGCTCGGCCGTCACGGGATCAATGCTCAGCCTGAGGCTCTTTGTGGAAACAAATTGTCTCTGGTATGCGAATCATTGATAACATTTCGGCTGACACGTCGGGAATTTGGGAGGTATGGCGCAAGCTGTACCGACTCGCACTCGGAGGTTTGCCATGTTTCCTCCGAGCCACAAGCTGGAATAACTCAGCTTGTGTGGCGAATGCCTGCGTTTCATTCTAAGTCCTTCGTGGCAAGGCCAGGGTCAGGGGGCAGGTCTGGGGGGGTGGTAAGGGCTTCCTATGCAGAGTGTCTACTCTTCATAAAAAGCTCCCGCCAAGGAGTGAAGGGTAGGGGGAGTAACCAAACAACTCCTGCACCGTGGCATAGACCAACCCCAAAGTTGAAAAACTAAGTGGGTGCCATTAAAAAAAAAAAAAAAAATCTGACATCATGTTTTCAATTTTCAGAGCAGTTTATAATGAACTTTTTATACTTTACAAAAACTGCTCAAAATTTTTGAAAAATGATCAGATTTTGAAAAATAAAAATATTTCTAGCATCTGCTTGGCGTGCCCAATCGAAAATGATTTATCGCACATGCCTTCCGGGAACAGTTTTGATTTTAGCAATTTTTAGTTTCCAAGTAAAATATTTAAAATTTCAACTCGTACAAAATTCTAAATATGCCAGTCAAATTAGGAGAAAGTTGAAGTAAAGAACTCGAGCTTTTTCAACGAGGAAACAGCTCGATTTGCAACTCTGCAATTTTGTGACGGTACAAAAGTTTTTCTCAGAACAGGAGTTTCAAGAATTTGAAAATATTTTTTCTACTTGATTGACCCAGTTGTAAATGGGTGAATTACGTCGGAGAATAATTTATCTGTAATATCACCTCATGATCTATTCAATAAAAGCGATGCAATAATAATAGTTGGTAAATAAGTGTTGTGGTGTGCTGACTGTGCTGAGTATTAAAACATATTCTTTCGATTTATGAATTTCCTGCTTATATTTTGTAGCCAGAAATTCAAATATTAAAAAATCTTTAATCTTGAAATTTTTAAATACTTCTTGCCTCAGTTAAATATTTTTTGTTTTTCACTTGATTAAACAAGGATAAGTCGCGTTACCTGTGTGCGTTTTTATTCTATAATATAATTATGGACATACAGTACAGATTCACGGCTGCGCGGTGTCTGCGTCAGCTTGAGTGACGCATATGCCTCCATGCGGAGGAGCATGAAATTGGCACGTGTTGTCAGCATGCGTGTGCCGCCGATCACGTGATCGGTGCAGATCAAGGTCCCCAAGGTTACATAATATAACGCGAGCTTGCTTTTTCTTTGGTTGTGCACAATAAGATTATTGGTCTTATTGGTTGTGCATCTCTCATTTGTCGTGGAAAAATAGAAAGCACTTTTTTTCATACTCTGCCCCGCATCACTTATTGTTGCTGTCGTCAGCTTAAGATCGATCTATTCAGATTCAGTTAATATTTATTTCCTATAGATCAACATAATTAATGACCAGAGTGCGAGCCAAGTCAAGAAATATGTATTTATTCTGCATTGAATGGAAATATTAAAATTTTCAATTAATTTTATTTTACTTTTTACAAGTAAAAAATAAGAAGAAGTAAAAAATAAAAAAAAAGTGTGATGAATTTGGCGAAATGCTATTGATTCATTCATTGAAACTCGTAGCCTTGTGTTGACTAAGAAGTTTTTTTGTATCGACTTTGTATCGCATTTTTGTACCGACTTGATGTAAGATGTTGTGTATTTCATTGTATCTGAATGGAGAATTATTATTATTATTATTATTTATTCTTCTCGGTCTGTACAAAAATTTTATGGAAAAAAAAAGAGAAGAAAGGGTTTACAACTAGCAGATGTCTGCTAAAACGCCCGACATCAAAATAGATGGCTGCCGCGGTAAACCCACACTATCGAGAGAAAAAAAAGAACAATATCACAAACACTTAAGCATAATAAACCATGAGCAAGTGCTTTTCGCTAACCAACTTCAACCGTTCAACAAATTATTTATCAGGAAAACAGCACTATGCAACTTGCCCACAGCCCACAACGTAATTCGCATGCTCCGTCCAGTTTAATTTTTCCGTAACATACAACCTAAGAAATTTTGTCATTTGGGCAACACAAACCTCCTCGTTGCGATTTTTTTTTATATTTACAAAAACAGATGGCTCGTGAGAGCTATTTATTCTCTTCATTTCCATGATCATCTCCTCGAGTGTCAATTTCTTCAAGCAACCACAATCTTTATTGTCATGTTCATTTTCACTCAATTTTCCACGCTTTTGTCACCTTTTCTTTTGCTCATCCATTTAGCCCCCATTGTCATGCTGAGAGGGTGATATTTTATCCTAATTATTTTTTAATTCATTTTCACTAAACATGCAAGTGATGGGTGTGTGTGTGTGTGTGTGTGTGCGCGCGGGCTCGCGCGTTTGTATGTGTCTTTTTTTCTCTTTTTGTATTCCATTGCCTCTATTTATTATTCTTTCTTTTATTCTATATCATCTCTGTGCGTGGTCTTAAAAATTGAATTCTCACTTTTTCTAAAAATTATTAAAATTATCTTGTCTGGTAACCGTTTATACATGAAAGGCTTTATATGCAAAAGTTTGTGAACCTATTTTGAAATTATTATTGTAATTTAATGACTTAGTTTAAAGATTTATAGTTTTACATAGAATAAATATTTTCTGAATCTTAAAAAATCTAAAAAGACCATCTCCTCATATTCAAGCTACTGATTGCTCTGTTTTGTGGCTTTGGGAATTTTGCACTGCGCTTTTTCCAGTCGTGAATTCTCCTTTTAACATAATTCTTTAACGCTGCCATATGCATATTTCAGGGCGGCGGCTTTCTGAAACGAGCCAACACCGAGAAGCTGCATAATATTTTTGATAAGGTATAAAATTCTATAAAAATCCCTCTCTAGTGTTGTGTTTCTAATTTAGAATAATATTGCAGTATGCGTCCCAAGAAGTCAATGGGGAGAAGTACATGACCCCCACGGATTTCATCCGTGGCTTCCTCGGTCTCTTTCCTGATGCCAATTACAACGCAGATTCTGTCAGCTTGCTTGGCGGAATCATCGACACCAGCAAAGATGGGTTATTTTTAAAATAAGTTAACATCTTAAAGTGTTGTACTGAACAAATATCAAATTTAATTTCAGACTCATCTCATTTCCCGAGTTCCATGCTTTTGAGGGTCTGCTGTGTGTACCTGATGCACTGTACAAGACTGCCTTCCAACTTTTTGACACCAATGGAAACGGAATGGTTGCTTTTGGTAAAATTCAATTTTCTAAAGAAATTATTAAAATTCTAACTGAAATTTGCTAGATGAGTTTGTTGAAGTAATGAAAAAGACAACTCTAAATCAAAGAATTCCGTTTGACATGAATGGTGGTTTTGTTAAACTTTATTTTGGAAAAGAAAAAAAGAGAGTGGTGAGCTATGCAGAGTTCAGCCAGTTTTTACACGTAAGCCACAGATTTGTTTAATGAAGAAAAAAAATTAAATTAATATTAATAATATTTAAACAAAAATGAAATCAGGACTTCCATGAGGAATACGCTGTTGAAGCTTTCCGCAGGTTTGACAAGGATGGAACCGGTTTTATCTCTGCCCTTGACTTTCAAGACATCATGATCAGTATCAAGAGCCACTTGTTGACAAAGGAAGTTCGAGCCAATCTTGTTGCTGTATGTTGAGGAATAAGCTTTAAAGAGAAATTATTAACTACTTGATTTAAATAGGCCGCTGGAGGTGGTTCTGGTGGTCACAGAGTCAGTTTTCCATTTTTCATGGCCTTCAATTCGTTGCTCAATAACATGGAGTTGATCAAAAGAATTTATTTAAATGCCACTGGTGGAAATCGAAACACAGAAGTCACAAAAGGTAGTGTGTTCTGCTTTGACAATGAATTTCAAGTGAAGAAAACGGGCTATACCATTGTTGAAAAAATTAATTATTATTTAAAAACCAAATGGCTCTACCACCGGTTTTGGTCACGGTTCTGCAAACCCATTTCGTAAGCAAGAAAATAAATTAATGGCAAGATTGAAAAACCACTTCTTTTAGCACTTTTTTTGTTGGTGTTAAAAAAGTGGTTTTAATTTAGTGGATTTTTTATTTTCCTTGCTCATGAAATGGGTTTGCAGACGGTGACTGATTCTGGTTTTTTAACAAAATGTTTTGTTGAGGGCAAAGCCAGCTTTCTTCATTTCCATGATGTTCGCATGAGTGCCAATTGATTCTTCACTAAAGACTTAAATCTTTTATAACACAATTTCCAGCATTGTACATAAATTTCCGACTCCTGATTTTCGGCATTTTTTTGTATGCTTGTACTTTTTTATGTCGATGCATGATTCCGCTTTTTTTTGTACAGTGTACTTTTTTTTTGCGTTGTATGTACTATGAATGGAGAATAAATAAATAAATAAATAAATAAATAATTTTATCTGCAGAGGAACTTCTTCAATCAGCGCAGATGATGTCTCAGATTACACCCTTGGAGGTTGACATCCTGTTCCTCCTGATGGACCTCTTACATCAAACAGGGTAGGAATTTTTCTCATGATTTCAGGACTTCTTTTATAAGTAAGGAGGAAATGGGTTTAAGTCTCAATCCCTTATATGATGATTTTAATATAGGGACCCATGCAAACTGCAGATCGAAAAATGACATGGGTCGATATTTTTTCCATGATGACCACTTGCCCATAGGTCACCCCCATTAGGTTCAAAAAATTCCCAAAAAATTTTTTAAATTTTTATTTCCAAAAAGCTTCTGAGAGGAGGACAGGTTGATGACTTTGGTGGTTTGTATTTTTCTTGCTCATGAAATACGGTCGCAGACCGTGACCGAAACTGGTAGAGCCATTTGTTTTTGAATAAAAACAATTTTTCTGCAACGAAAATCCCGATCTCTTCATTTCAACAGACTTTGGCTTGCCATTATATTATTTTTTTATTAATAATAATAATATTATTATGTTCTTTCAAATCATTCTAAGCTTTTGACTAATTTGAGTGTTATTAACTTGTGCATTGCAGTCGTGTCGTCTACAATGATTTGCAAGCAATTGCACCTGAACAGTATTTCAAGCAGATTACCAAGCGCCTGGCTGAAATAAAAGCAGTTGAAGTAAGTTTCGCGCCTGTGACTAAAATTTCATGGTCATAAATTTTTAAATTTGATTACATTTTGTTCTTGCATGCCTGTTTCACCATAAAACAGTCCATTCATGAAAAATATCAAATAACTTCATTCATTCTGCGAAATGTAAGCAAAAGCATCATTTGTTTTTTAATTTATGATTTTTGCGAATGAAATTTTGAAGGAAGGACGAAGTTTTTTTCTTTCTAAATTTCTTGCTTGTTTTGGTCAATTTTAAGCTTTTTTGCTTGAAATGATTTTGCATTAATAAGCAAATAAGTAATAATAACAAATTGGCTCTTCCTCATTAATTTTTAATGAAAGTATTGTTTTGTGTGGTTTTGTGATCCTAAATCATTAATTGACTGGTTTATATTTAATATTACTCTAGTATAGAATTTGCTCATTATGATACTTAAAAAATTCCAGAGGCCTGAGGATCGTGGTATTCTAACCATGTTTCTGGAAAGTGGGTACAGATTCATTCTTGGCTCCATCGGTGGAGGTATGAAAATAAAATTAAAGTGCATCTGTTGTTTAAATTTTAAGATGTCATGAAAATTATTTTCAATTAGCGGTCGGAGCGACAGTGGTGTATCCAATAGATTTGGTCAAGACAAGACTGCAAAACCAGCGTGCTGGATCCTTCATAGGTGAACTCATGTATAGAAACAGCTGGGACTGCTGTCGGAAGGTTATAAGACATGAGGGCTTTATGGGATTGTATCGTGGCTTGGTCCCACAGCTCATGGGTGTAGCTCCTGAGAAAGCTATCAAGCTTACAGTGAGTTCTTTCATTTTTGATGTTATTAATTTTCTTTTTATTTTATATGGATTTTTTTTTGCAAATTTATAGATGAATGATTTAGTGCGAGACAAGTTCATGGACAAAAATGGTAATCTGCCTTTGTACGGAGAAATAATTGCTGGTGGTTGTGTAAGTAATTTTTTATTCAAAATAAATACTGGCTTAACGTTTTTGAACATTCAAGGCTGGAGGCTCACAGGTCATCTTCACCAATCCGCTCGAAATTGTGAAAATTCGTCTCCAAGTGGCAGGTGAAATTGCCACGGCTTCAAAGATAAGTGCTGTGTCTGTTGTCAAAGAATTGGGATTCTTTGGGCTTTACAAAGTAAACTAAAATGCAAATGTTTGAATTTTGGTTTGAAATTTATGCTTTAACCTAGGGTGCAAAAGCCTGTTTCCTCCGTGATGTACCATTTAGTGCGATCTATTTCCCTGCCTATGCTCATATGAAGGTTAAGTTAGCTGATGAAAACGGTTACAACCATCCTCTGTCTCTTTTGGCTGCTGGTGCAATTTCTGGTATTCCCGCTGCCTCTCTTGTCACTCCAGCAGATGTGATTAAAACTAGACTTCAGGTGCGTTGATCTTAAAAAATTATGAGATCAAGATTCAAGATTTGTTTATTTTGTTAAGCATTATATATCACATAATATACTTACAATTAGTAATAACAGCTTTTTAAAATAAGTCAATATACATCATTATTTAAACGATAAAATTCGTTCAGGTCATTTATTTATATTAAATTATATACCCAGGTTGTTGCAAGAGCTGGCCAAACAACTTACAATGGGGTCCTTGATGCCGCCCAAAAGATTTACAGAGAGGAGGGAATGAAGGCATTCTGGAAAGGCGCCACAGGTATGCAAAACTAGCTCTAGGTTTTTTATTTTAATTTCTTACAAAAAAAATTAATTATAATTAATGATGAAGCAAGAACAACCCTTCTGGGCCTCCCTAGTCTGATTTTCTTTTTAATAAATAACTTTGTTTCAAGGGCGGTTGCAAAGGTTTAAAAGCCCCATTTATTTTGGACTTTGGACCAACTTAATATTTGTTCTTGTTTCCCGGCCGCGCGCCCTTTGTCTGGCCCTTTGCTCCGCCCTTGCCCTGTAAGTAAGGAATGCAGTTGGTTGTACGATTTGCTCTGTTTTTTCAAAAGTTAACAGCCTGTTGCAGCAGCTCCATGGTTTTCCATCAAACACACATGAGTTGTCATTAAAGGCATTACCCATCATAATTAAATAAATAAATTACATTATGCTAACAGACTTCTGTTATTAGACGTAATCTTGAAGGATCGTAATAATTATATGAAGGTCACATCCATCAACCCATCTTAGCCCATTTATCTCTATATCATATCATTATTTGATTACTGGTTTGTTTTGCTATTTGAATTTTGTTTCATTTCAAGTATTCTCTCGCAACAAGTCATTTAAAATGCAACTCTTTGCTAGTTTTGAAGTATTTGTACTAATTTCTTAATTTCAGTCATCAGCTAGGGACACAAACAGGAAATTTTGTTAACGCAAAACTTCAAATTTTCAGCCCGAGTGTTCCGATCCTCACCGCAATTTGGTGTCACTCTGCTGACCTACGAAATTCTACAACGCTTGTTCTATGTCGACTTTGGCGGATCGTAAGTGCAAGCAAATGAATTACACCTAATTTAAAAAATTCATTTCTCTATTTGAAATCTGCTGGATATTTTGGAATTTATTCTAAAAATTTAATCCCAGGCGACCTACTGGCTCAGAGTTGCATGTGCCAACTGGCAGCCTGGCTGATGAGGTGCGCTCAACAAATCCTGACCATATTGGAGGTTACCAAGTTGCTTTGCCCATCTTGACTGGCATTGAAACCAAATTCGGACTGTGTCTGCCAAAGTTCCGAGTGGGTTGAGCCAACTGCAGCGTGTTTAGGGTCTATCCACAACATCGCTAATATGCAAGCTGGCCCATAAGAAAAGCACTGCAGCCAGCTACCATCAGCACCGTTGTGGATGAGTCTTTAGTATTAAGTGTAGTGTCACTTTTTGCAAACCTAGTGTGTTAAAAGGAACTATTTAGTCAAAGAATTGATCAAACTCTTAATAGAAATCTGCATATAATGCGGAAAATGTTATCAAGAGGAGAGAAAGAGAGGTATCAATTATCATCATCCCATCCTGCACAAATGGTAATTGAGACAAAGAAAAAACCCTCTGACCTTGTTTTTATGCATTCACACTCACAAAAGTCAAACACAACACAAATAACTTGTACAAAATGTAACGTACAGGAAAAGTGAGAGCAAAGCTTCAAAAGAGTTCTTCTCTTTTTAACAGCAGACACATATAACTCAACACTTATATTTATACTGTTGAGTAAAAAGATATTATTTCTTAAAATTTCATAATTTGTTTCAGTAAAAATGATCACGTTTTCATGTTGTGTGATAAATTCTTGCTTTTAACCTGCTTGCTGACCAAATAATGCAGAGAGATTGACGTGAAGTTACTGTGGTTGCATAACAAATTTTCAGTATGTTTATTTCAATAGTTTTATGAAAATGAATTTTTTTTTTAAATTTTCCAAATTTTAATAATCATTATCCTTGCCCTTGGGACTGCTTTTATAATAAGAAGAAATAAATAATACCTAACTTGCATGTCATGGAAATCTAGAGAAATTTAACAGTAAATTTTTTGTTCTAATGGAAAAATTTAAGAGGCCTCTATTATCATTGTTTATTCTTCACAAAGTCATTTCTTTGAATCGAAAAAAAAATGTGAAGAAATATTATTTTATTTGAAAATGGACAGTTCAAGATTTTTTCCCCCAAATAAGCAGCTTATATTCTTAGAAGGTTTAAATTAAACAACTGCCTGCATGTCTTACGTAGATGCAACACTGTCTGTCATTTGTTTGTTTTAAAAAGTGGCCATTTACATAGACAAATAAGCGCCCTTTGTTTACTTGCCAACAGATAACCTTGGAAGGTATTATGTAAATACATAATTGTTTTTGCGTACTTTCTTTCCTTCCTATTTGAGTGCTGTAATCACTATTCTCGACAATTTTCAATAATCATTGTTTCTTGCTTTCGCTATTCCTACATAAATTATTATAATCTGTTGCAGTGCTAATTTATTTTGCTTCTAAAATGTCATTTTCTTAAATTACTGGATTAATAAAGAAAATTACACGTTTGTTTTTGCCTATAAAAGTTTGTCGCGAGAAACATAAAAATGTAAAAAATGCCTGCTGAAACGATCTTTATAGACGCATCGCCCATGGCGAGTGTAGTATAATGAGTGGGAAAATTGGGAAAAATAATATTTTACTGTTACACATATGAGAGAGAGCTAAATTAATCACACAAACAATATAGAACAAAGTCATCAACTCAACTGTGGTTTGTGGCTTGGATAGGGAAATTTAATTTGTATTTTTCTGAGATATTTGAGCTGAGGAATTGATCATAATAAAATCATGAAATAAAACTAGCAATATATTTTTCTGTGATTAACATTAAGCCTCGTAGTTGTAGTGGCACGCTGTACCAGCGAATAAACTGTCAAATCGAGAATAAACATTTGTATCAAATTTATTCAATTAGATTAAATTACATCTCAAAAGTCATTGCATTTGTCCATTAGACGTACATAGGACATCCTAATTAGCCTTTACAACCCTGGACATTATAAGATAAATTTATAACCAATACATCTATAATTTAACATTTAACACCAAGTGATTGCGATTAAGGTTAGCCTATGGCCGTAGCTTTTTTATTGCGGAAACTAACTTTTTTCTTCACTCCCAAAAAACCACGCGCGTGCTTCCAACCTTTCCCTGATGGCGCGGAGGTTAATCCTTTAAATCTGTCCCGCGCTCTTCGGTTGACCGCGGACGCCGCGGACCATGGGTACGTTTGGAAACGTCCTAGACAAGGAGCTTGTCCGGCCAAAACCGACTGTGACGTCATTGGTCGCAACAACCACACCCTTGAACCACACACTTCCACCAAGAGTTGTTTTTATGACGTCACGAAAACAGGCTGCTACGCTACATTTAAGAAAGATGGTTTTTGATTGAAGTACGCCGGTCGTATTCGTAATCTCGCAACTTCGACAATTGTTCAAAAAACATATGTGGTAAACTAGCAATTCGTGACGCTGTGGCGCTGCGGAAGGGGGCAAACTTCCAGCAACTACCTAGCATCGAGACAGGGTTAGCAGGAACCTCCTTGAAAAAAGCAACAGTCCTTGTTGCAACAGTCCAGACCTGCTTTTCTTGTTTTCTGGCTTATAGGCCTATGTCGTTAGCGCCAACTGGTGGTTGAAATGGCGTACTACAGCCAAAAACCATCTTTCTGTTCGAAATGTAGCAGCCTGTTTTTGTGACGTCACAAAAACATCTCTTGGTGGAAGTGTTTGGCTGTTGCGAAAAGAGGCGAAGGACCAAGGAGGAATAGGCATTTAAGCCAGAAAACAAGAAAAACAAAAACAGCAGTCCTGTTGCTTGCCTGTTGCTTTTTTTCAAGGAGGTTCTTGCTATCTCTGTCTCCCCGTTGGTCTCCCCCTTCCGCAGCGCCATGACGTCAAGGATTGCTAAGATTACGAGCACATTTTACGAAAAATTGTCGCGAGTGTCGAGATTACGAATAAAACTATCTCTGGTTTCAGCTCAGCTGCTCTACCTACCCCTCACCTTTTACTCTGCTGCTATCGTCATCGTCAATCGACATCATTTGAATTGGTACACCCATCTTTTTCACTTTTTCGGTTTTTCGCTGCATCCAAGACCGAAAAATCCAAAATGCAGGGCATGAGCATTGCTGGAATGAAAAAACACCCCTCTGTAAGTGTTCATGAATGACAATTTGAGCGGGTTTAATCGGTATATAACTTATAAAAAAAGAGATTTCTTTGCTAAAGATGTCTTGAGTTTGAGGTCACGAAAGTCGCGGAGTAGATAATTCAGTGCAAGCCTAGACATTTTATTGCAAGGTTATTGATTAATTAAATGAGCTTTTGAACACTGAATCTCCCAGTATACATGCATTTGAAAGATGAGTTATATCGTGTAATTATTAAATTAAAAGATACTGTATGTACCTACCAGTAAAGTATTACTCAACAAAAAATTCCTGAACAAAAAATGTGTTTGCATATCTCTGAAAGTAAGATCAAGTCAAGACATATATTATCAATATAAAGATCAGTAGTAATATAATAATAATCACGCAAAAAATATACTTAAGCTCTATATCTATAGATTTGCTTGATTTATAGATTAAAGGCATTAAATTTCAGTAATAAATAAATTTTCATTAAATACAGTTTGTTTAACAATTCTTATTAATTTTTCATCATTTTTTTTAACATTCCTTGTGGACAGATTTGATATTAATTTATTTCAGCTCATCCCTCTCTTTGTCTGTATTGGTGTGGGAGCTGCAGGGGCACTTTACTACACTCTGCGCCTTGCTACCCGCAACCCCGATGTCACTTGGAACAGGACAACCAACCCCCTGCCCAACCAAGAGTTTGCCAATAAGCAGTACAAGGTATACAATCTAAAAATAATTTTTATCATCTCTAAAATAATGTTTATCTTTAGTTCTACTCTCCCGTAAGGGACTACTCGAAGATTGAGAGCCCCGCTCCTAAGTTCTAAATTTCTGGGAAGATGGAACAACCATTAGTTCATGATCATGAACTAGATTTAAAAATTTCCATGAATCTTCATAGTATCTGGAGTTGTAAAAAAATCCAAAGCTAGAAACTGAGTAATATGTTGAACCTTTTTATTTCCCAAAAGTTGTAAATAATAAATAATTCTACTGTTTGGCCATTATTTGGATTTTTCTTTACTTAATTATAGTGATTCTAATTTCAGAGCAATTTCAAGAAACTTTTTATTTAGATATATAAATAACTCATTAATTTAAGGTTAACATCAACGAAGTTGTGGAACTTTTTGGCACTCAAGTCATTCACTTTTTGATGAAATAGAAGTTCTGCTGCGTTTTTATTTCCAAGAAAATACATCTCTTGAATTAGGGTTGCAACCGAAAGCAGATTTTCTGTGTTGTATCATGCAGAAACTTCTTATTAAATTTGCAAGGAAGTCGGATTTAAATTAATACTAAAAAAACTACAATACAATGACTTGAGTAGAATAAACAACAGTAATTTACTTCAGAATTATAGTATTTTAACGTCAGAATTTAATATTCAACTACATTTCAATTTGATCAACATTATTGCGTCAATTCTTGAGATTTGGGAACTTAAATTTACAGATTCATAATAAAATAAAAATTCGCTTTTCAGCAATATAATGGGTGACATTAACTTTAGACGTCCTTCGGGGATAACCATGAAGTATAGTTAGCCAGGGAGGATATCTGTAGTGAATGTCCCCCAATAATAGTTCTGCTTCTAAATAGATGCCGATCATTATGTCTTACTCACAAATAACAAGTTGTACTTTTTTTTAATCTTTACCTGCTCAATTATTCTAATTTAGTACAGAAGTTACAAATTAGTTGACAAAATGCTATTCTCTTCAATACTCTCTGGCCAAGATCGTGCAAAGATGAACTGAAGGCAACCGAATTTGAGGAGAGACCCGTGCTTAAGGATGGCTGTGCCTTCCCATCCTGGCCCTTGTGCTTTCAGTTTTTCCAAGCGTTTTGTGTTGCAATTGCATTTTTTCTGTGGCAAACAAGAAAAATAATTAGATTACACTTCTCCATAAGCAAAAATCATAACAGTTCTTACTTGCAAGGAACTTATTCTTTTCTTGATCCTCAGCTCCTCAAATTCTTTATTTGCATTTTCATCTGGCAGTTCTTCGTAATTAGTAATAGGTGATTTCAAATTTGCCTTTTCAGGTTCTTCTTTCAACGCATCATTTGTACACTTCCATCTGGAAAATAGAAAGCTTAAATGGCTTCTCTTTAGTGAAATAAATAACTTGCCTACGCCTTCTTGCAGCCAAAATTTTCCTTGCGCCAAAGGCCAAAGGTGGATCTCGGGGATTGTAGTTTGGCTGAGGAGGTTGATAAACTTCAATCTGGCTCTCCTCAATACAATAAAAGATACTGTCTATCACTGTACCATGCTCGCTATAGTTCATCAGTTCAAATTCTTTTGTGCTCTAAAAAGAAAAAGAGTTGTTTGAGTCAAGGCTTTGAAGATATAAAAATTTTTACGTTATCGTAGAAAATGAGAGCGTGTAGAGATGATACAAAATTACAGTGGCCGTATCTGGAGAGATCGATGTCAACATTAGAGCCCAATCCAATAGAGAGCTGTTGCAATGCCAAGCAGTGGGCAAGTTCTTTAATAACTTTACAGGAAACTACAGGGTAAATTGCAGCCTTGGTTGCAATATTCTGTGGGATGTATATGGATGACAGCGGCAGTGATATGCAAGGGGCGAGTTGGGCGTTAGGCTTGGCTATTGGCATGTAAGGAGCTCCGGATGTTAATTCTTGGAGTCGTTGCATGGCCAGTGCTCGTATCAAGGAATCATCTAAAAATTCCAGATCTGAAAAAAATCATAAATTGCAAAACTTAGTTGACATGGTTAGCAAAGGGAAACAAACCAGATTCCTTCCCTGAAAAAATGTTTCCCTGCAAGAGCGCAGCTAGCTTTCTTGACTGGTTTGAAGGGTAACTAAAGCTGTAATTGAAAGGAATGATTATTATTATTGTATAACTTAGAAGCATTAATCAAACATTTTACTATTTAAAGGTGACTGATACAGGCTTAGTCCTCGTTGGTAAAAATGTTTTCATTAAAAAACAGATGGCAGTTTTTTTTTTTTAATAATATACACTTATTTTGACAAGGACAAAGCCTGTTTTCTTCACTTCCATGATCGTCTCTTCAAGTGCTAATTTTTTCACTAACCTTTTGCTTTGGGATTTGTCCATGTCAACATCCAAGTAACCATTGCACAAACCTCCATTACTGTGTAATTGTGCATTGTTTTCAACTGGTTGCACTTTTGCATGATTAGATTTAGAGTCCTTGTGCTTGAGATGAAGATGTGAAGCAATGCTTGTTTGCAGGGCCATTACACTCATCAGCCACTGGGTTTACTTCTATGTAAGATTCACTATAATTAAACTGTAAGAGATAAAACTCACCAAATCTTGCTCCTCTTTGGTAGATTCCTTAGGAATAGTGTCAGCAGGAGTTACCATGGTAAGTAAAGGGCCCCCTAGGGGTACCAAAGGTTTTGGGTCCATGTAGTGCTGTCGTACTGCCTCAGGTATCTGTGAAGATTGATTGTTGTTAATAGATCTATTAATAATTAACATGCATCTAAAAACATACCTTTGCAGTATTTTTAGCGCAAAGTTTAACTCTAGGCAATCTTTTTCTATGATAGCTTTGAGAAATCCGTGAATGCCTCAGGAAGTTGATTTTGATGGCTTCTGGATCAATCGGAGCCACACAATATTGGTCCCATAATCGAAGCCTTTCCGTAGCCCCACTAGATTGAAGAAGTTTTTGGTCCTAATTACAATTTATTTTTGTGAAATGCTTTTATGGATTATTTTTTTCAATACCACAGAATGATTGGAGTGCGCAGGACACATCCATCTCCCACTGGGAACAGTGGTCAAAGGAGGAGTCAGACAATCCAAATGGAAAAGAAGAGGACAGTAGTCACAGGCTAAAAGAGGGGCCAACCGGCAACTCCTAACAATTCAATGATTGGAGGAAAATTTATTTAAAAAAACTATACTTGTGACATTCGTGACAAAGTTTGGCTGGCAAAGGGACCAATCCATTATCAAGCTCATGGGGTTTTCTTTTACTCTTCCCTCTCCTTAGCATGGCTAAATAGAAAAGTTAGGTTAAGAAGTTAAACAAAAAATTGTTTTTCACCTTTCTCTGTGCCTGGAAGAGTGATGGGTTCCATGAACTCATACGGAAGCTCAAATTCTTTAGGATTAAGCTGTGCAGCAGCTTGAATAAGCGTCTTGAGGGGCTGCAGATCCTGGTCAGCAGCTGGTTCTTTAGTCAAAGGTTCACTCTCCAACTTGATATCTACTAATTCCTTCAGTGCCACAAATTCTTCCACTTTGGTCATCTCCACCTCTGGTACTGTTTCTGCAACTCCTAAAGCAATCTCTTTTGCTTCTGCAGGACCTATCAAATCTTGCTCGGAATCTCTCCGCCAGAAGAGTCTACACAACTGGCCAGTTGTTTCGTTGGTGGCATTTGTGACTGAGAATGATATCGGTGTTGCAGATTTTGAAGTTGCTGGACTTTCAATTACGTCTCTCTTTAATTTCTCTATCTGTTTTGTAATTGGCGGGGCATTCTAGAAACATTTAATTAGCACAACTCCAATAAACTTAGCTATTTCCAATTTACCTGAGCATTATTAAATTTACAATTATGGCATAACCACATCCCTGTGGGTATATCCTCTTCATTTAAAGGAGGATCGCTGAAACAAACTTATTTAACTTTTTATTCAAAATGCAATATATTTTATACTGGCAAAGCAAGTGGAATGATGCGGGACACTTGTCGCAGCACAAAAGGTCTCCGCCCTCTCCGCAAGCATCGCAACAGTCATGATTGTGACCTTTGCCTGGCCTCCTATAGTACGGATGCTTTGTTTCTCTGCGCCTGCCCTTCTCTTCGCTAGGCGGAGGCGCAATAAGGGCCTGTATTTGCTGTGGCAAACATCCATTATAAACAGTGTTGTAAAAATGTGCAAATTGGCGTTTGTCTCCTTGTTACTAAGGGGTGAATGCATATTGAAAAACCAATATAGCAGCGTGTCAAAATATCATTAATTTCACTCATTATTATTTATTTTATGAAAACGTAGCAAAGGTTCAAACTCTACATGAGTACGGGGACCTATATGTATTTTTAAAATCCTTTTCCTCGAAATAAACTAGAAAAGAGAAAATAATTGTACATTTCTGGTTTCTATTTTGAAGTTGAAATTTCTGTCCAAGATTTTTAAGTGTTTTTGATGGGCGAGGAAGGCATAATGCGGCAAATGGAGCAAAAAACGCAGAATTCGAGCGAAAATTATGAAAATTCGGCCGCCATTTTGCCATAACAGAGGTCTAGATGGCCAAACTTACGGGCATCAGGCCTCCGCACGCGTCAAAATCGTAGTCCAACTTCTCCATAATTTGCGCGACGACCCGGTACGTCGGGCTGCGGTCGGTGTCGGCCGCCGAATCTAGTAGAAAAGAGCACAAAAATATTAATGACAAAAGGATGCTATTGCTGCCAAATGTAATGTATGTACCGGTGCTATAAAATATAAATATAACGTCGAACGAGACACGAGACTAAACGAGTAACAACGATAGTTTTTTATTTTCCTATAAACGGAGCAGTACAACGCGGCGTTGCCATCATAATAGTGCGCGGCTGCATGCGCGCATGTGCGAGATCGAGTTCAAACTTTTAGGTGCGAACCGCGAAGGAAGCTAGCTGGCTACGTATAATTTAGCTTCTGGTATTACAAATTTAGTTTATTGCAAACCAAAATGATATTAAGAAGTTGCAAGTAAGGGGTTTGCATATGATTATACTGACTGATTATTTAATTGCTTAATAAATTATTAATGGGTAATTGTTCTGTAATTTCTATTGTGTAAATTATTATGATTAATTTGTAATTGTTTAAAACAATGTAAGTTGGCTTACACACGGGCTTTATTGTATTCACAACAATTCTGGCTGGATAGGGTAAATTCACTGGCTCGAAATTGTCCGTATAGTGTCACTTAAAAATCAACAAATGGGAGCGGTGGTCCCTGGGTAGGCCGGCAGGCTGCCCTGGAAACGTCCTTGCTGGGAACCCGGACGGCTCCCTGCAGGTCGGCGGCGGCTCTCGGCGCGGCCGGGGCCCACGGCGTGCGGGTCTCTGGCGGCGGACGTTCGGACGCCTTCGTCCGAGCGCTCGCTGGCGACGTGCCACGTCGGCGCCCGATTCCTCGGACAGGAAGGAGCTGGGGACAAAAACAATGGGTCACTCGGCTGTACTTCCGTCTCACGTAGTGGTTTGACCTTTTGGCCAAAAGAAGGCCTCAGGGAGAAACAATTGTAATTTCTCTTACCTGGCAAAACTGCTCCGTACGGCTTCGGACGGCTCGGCCACACCCCGGACAGTACGATGGACACAGGCGTGCCGCTCGAGGGGCTCGGGACGCGGTCGGCCTTCCGGCTGTCCTCGGACGAGACAGCGTCGGGACAAGACAGCGGTCGGGGCCTTGGGACGGCTCGGACGAGTGCGAAGGGTTCGGACGGGTGTCCGAAACTGCACTGGAAGTCCAGGTGTCCTGCGAACAAAGAGCAAAGGGTTGAATGCTCTCCGTCAGCTGGCTCGAGTGTCGGAGCTTTACCTCGGATTTCTCTGAGGTCTGTCAGCCTTCTGCATCGAGCCAGCGGACGGAGCGCCTTTTATAGCGCGGGTAGCAGCCCTGGGAGGGTCGTGCAAAACCCACCCACCCATTTGATTTACATTGAGAACTTTCTAGATGCATCTAGAAAGTTCTGTGAATCTGCAGTTGAATTCTAAAATGCCTTTATAAATTCCCTTGAAGTGAATTGGAATCCCATGAATTCTACAAGCTTATAATTCCAATTGAATTTATACTAATTATTTGTAAATTTAAAGCTACTTTAAATTTAAAATAAACGCAATATTTATTTAAAAGAATTCAACTGAAAACAATTGCCAGAAATAAAAAAAAAGAATAATTAAAAAGAAAGCCCTTAAAAAATGAATTTAATTGTAAGCCGAAAATTAATTGAATAATAATAATAAAAAAAACAATGAAGTTCTCCGATGACACAGCCACAGTCAAAACAAACAAATTAAGAGAGGAATAAAATAATTATTCCACACCACTTCTATACTAAATAAAAAAAAAAAACTCGTGGAGTAAAGATGGTCTTGCCCTCCAAGGAGATTGTGGGTTCAATTCCCACTCAAGATGGATTTTTCTCGGGGGAACCTGAGTGATTTCTCATGCTGGGACTGCGAGTGAAGGGTTGAAAGTCGGCCGGGGGCCGCAGGATTTCGTGTTGAGAATAAGGGTTGTTTGCATTGCACCCTAGTTGTACTTGTACATAAATTCTACTCCGAAGTCAAATTTCTTGATTATCTCAAAAATTTGTAAATATGTTTTTATGTGTTCTCATTCTATCTTTCGTTTGACCCAGCAGTTGTAAATAAGTGAATTGCGACATGGCAGGTAAAAGATACTGGAACTCTCATATATTCATTAATACTAGTAACTTCATTATCATTTATCATTTAGTCTGCTGTTTTAAGTTATGAAAATTTACAATCTCCCTCAATTTTTTTGCTAAATTATTATGCGCATTATTATTATTGCAAAAATGGAAATTAAATTGCAACTCTTTTATTGGTGTGATATTACAAATAATGCACTAGTGAGCTCACACGTAATTCTTCACCCATTTACAATTGGGTCAAAAGGAAGATAGGAATAAAGTTAGAGAAATGCAAACATATTTACATAAATAAATTTACAAGTGTGCCATGAAATCAATGAACCTCTGTTCTCCGTATAAAATTTATGCATGGACACAAAAGTCCTCCTCTGAGCTTAGTAGATCAATATTTAAGTCCCCAGCCAAGATCATTATGACCACTCAGCTATATCTTTTTTTTTGCCTATTCACAATCAGTTTGTCTTGAACCACGACGAAAGAAAAACGGTATCACATCACATATATTTGATTTGTCTGCAGCTAGATTGCACAGAAAATTGCGGTCTAGGTCTAGTAAAGAAAACTCAGTGAGGTGCAACGTACGCGGACGACCCCTGCCGCACACACAGCAATTTAAAAACCTGAATAGCTCATTGTATTTCAAAATTTTATTGTTGCAAGAGGCAATTAAAAAACTTTCTCTACTGCGATATTTATCTTACGCTGGCAATTAGATAATTGAGAGTGATAATAACTTACTAGATTTTTATAGTGGAAAGATGCGCTCGAGTCATGCCGTCCACATGTCCACATAGCGCCCGCAAATACTTTAAAAATGAGGTGAGGGGTGAAATGAGTGAATCCGTTTTTTTTTTCATACATAAAAATTTCAAATTAAATTTTACAAAAGCTTTTTCTAAGGATCGTCGTTAACATTTGAGCTTTGAGCTAAAATGGAATAAAAATCTATTGAAATGACTTAAAAATTGAATTGAATTGAGGTAGCAAAGAATGTTTTTTCCCCTGATTTTCTAACTTATATTCAGGGGGGCTTTTTGCATATAATACACATTATACATATAAGCACGTTCCTGCAGAAATTTTGTTGTAAGTGATGCGAGTATACCTTTTTCAGTCTCACTGACTCACACACAATCAGTGTGTAGTAGAGCGACCATCATTAAGGAGAGTTTAAATTACTAGCCCGTGTCGGCCACATGGTGGGGTTTCCCTATAAGAGGTGCATTTGTTCTGCTCTAACTAGTGCATTTTTCAAAAGCAACACGAGTACGCCAATTTCTCGTCTTCTGGAAAATCAATTACAAAAGTTAAGTAGGTCTATTTTTATAATATTTTCTACCGACGTTATAACTTGGAATATTATAAATATTGGTAAAATGCACTTCCAATTATATTGGACAAACGGCACCACCACTAGCAAGAATTTCACTAAAACTTCCTAGATCAAACAGACCAAATCTGCCGCATTATATTCTATTTCATTAACAGTTCTTTTATCACAAATATTTTCAAAGAATGACGTTGGTGCTCCCTGCCGGTGATATGCTGAAGAAAATTCAGTCCGATCTGAACCTACAGGAGGGTCGTGAACAGGAGGACCTGTCCAAACTGAAGGAATGGCTCGCTTGCCAGCCGCATCTTCCTCAAATTGAAGGTACTCAAATTATAAGTGTACAATTATTTGAGTGCAACTTCACACCAATTAAAAAATTATTTTAATTTCCCATTGGCGAGAGCAGACGATCGTCTCTTGGCTGGCTTCCTGTACGGCTGCAAGAACTCGATGGAGCGTTGCAAAAAGGTGCTTGATATGCACTATACCGTACGAGGCGCTGCTCCCGAGTTCTTCAAGAACCGCGACCCTAAGAGTGCTGATATGAGGAGCTGTCTTGACTCTGTGTAAGATATATTTATTATTGTTTATTCGTCCAAATTGCTACATTCATTTGTTGAAAAAACAATTTATTTGATTTAAAAGAAAGGAATTGTTGGGAAAAACGGTACCACCAAAAGAATTTTGCTAAACGTTTTCGAGATAAAGAAAAAATTCCATCTGCCGTAGTGAGCCTGTATTTAAAATTGTGAATTATAAATAATTTTTTTAAAGTGTTGGGTAGATATTTGTAGGGATCTCACATCAAAATGATTGATTAAAAAGCCTTTGTCTCTCTAGTTACATTGTGCCGATGCCCAAGCTGACTGCTGAGGGCGCCAGGGTGACCATCCACAGCCTGCAAGACCCTTCCAAGGGCCAGTTCAACGCTTCCGAGTGCATGAAACTTGTCTTCCTTACCGGTGACATCCGTCTCCGCGAGGATATTTGCTCGGGGGATATCCTCGTCTACGACCTCAATGGAAGCTCTTTGTCACACTTGGCCCAGCTCACGCTGCCGCTTGTGCGCAAATTCATGATTTGTGGACAGGTATTATTAATTTTTTAACTAATTCAAATTCCCATATTTGCTGCATTTGTATCAAATGGTGGAAACGTTTGATATTTTTTTCCTTCATCAAAATTATAAAAAAATTGTACTTGTCTCGTTAAAGTCGGAGGCGAATAAAATTTTATTACATGGCAATTTCACATTCCACTAAAATTTTCTATAAAAATTGCAGATATTGAGATATTAATTAATTTAAAAAGCATATGCCTATGCTTTAAATAGCATCGGGTACACAAATATTTGCATTGAAATCGAAAAATTGCATCCACTTTTATAATATAACAATTATTTAAAATTTTGCAAAATTAATCCACAATATTGTATATTTCTAAGAACAAGGCAAGAAAAGTCAGGTGAAATAAATTATAGTGTTATCAGCCCGTGAACAATAAAAGAACAGTGTGCACAGTGCATGTCCTTTTCTTCCCGATGCTAATCACTGCACAGATTTCGTGTGCGAGAAACTCTGCTTTCCCCGGCCAGACGTTTCTGCATCAGGTACCGTCAACTATCAGATGACTCACTACCGGGGTTTGCGGAAAAAAAACGATTATTTCGCGTTTGTAAATTCCTTTCCACCACTCGGCTAATCCACTTTCTTGTTTTATACACTCAGTTTTTTAGCACCGCTGTGGTCGGATCATTATCTTTCCAGTACATTTTAGCAGGTCGTTGATCTGCTTTCTAATTACAAATCAAACCGCAAACCGAAAATTTTTTCCATCAGTTTTTAGGTTAATAAATATTTGTTTATTCTCCATTTATTGGAAAAACATATTATCATACTTTGACAATATGTGGTCATCAGGGGTGAAAATATACTTACTCTGATCTTAATTAAAGACTGATTCCCGGAGATTCCTTGTACATGTACAAGAAATAAATGCCGCAAAAAGAAAATATGAAAGACATTGATTTGCAGAGCGCCTATCCTGTCCGTTTGCGCGAGGTTCACTTGGTGAACGCACCCAGCTTCTTGGACAAAATTTTGGCTCTTTTCAAGCCCCTGATGAAGGACAAGCTTGCCGATAGGGTAAATCAAAGATAAAAGTTATTAAATTATTTTAATTTTTCTAATATCTAACTAAATTAGATCCACGTCCACTCCAATGTTACTGCCCTACAAAAATTCCTATCAAAGGACGTTCTTCCTAAGGAGTATGAAGGTGAAGCTGGAGATCTGAAGGAATTGCATGGTAAATAATAATTATTACTTATTTTATTTACTTATTTATTTATTTATATATTCTCCATTTCTTCTCTTTTTTCCAATACACAGTCATTATTTGCACCTGTTCTGTTAGCAAAGGAATTGGTCGCTCATTTTATTATTTACTCATTTGCAGCTTCATGGCGTGAAAAGCTGGAAAGCTACCGCGACTGGTTCATTGGCCAAGAGTCCGTTCTGGCCGACGAAGCCAAGCGCCCTGGCGGCAAGCCTGTGACCCAGGATGATCTCTTTGGTCTTGATGGCTCCTTCCGCCAGCTTTCTGTCGACTAAAAGACAAGCCCTACTGCTTCCTTCCTTTTTATACCTATTCTGTTATCAATCTAAATTCTAATTTGCAACTAAAACACATTTTAGGGCCATTTATAAAAGCCTAACCTGGCCGCCAATTTAACCCGCCATTGAATTTGGCTATAGTTTGTTTATGTAGCCAGGCTAGATTTAGTTATAGCCTATGGCCTGGTAATGCTTTTGGATTGCTATCATTATTTTCAACTATGTCAAACTTATTCTTGTAATTTACAAATAAAACAGCAATTTGTCTTTTTTCTTTTTTTTTAAAACTTTGTTTCTCTTACAAAGGAACCACCGCAATTGATCCTCCTTCAAATGCAATGAAAAATCGAAAGTTTGTAAAATGGGAGCGCTCAAGCAACGGGCAACGAACGATAAAATGTGCGAATGGCCAGCGACAAAGCGGCCAGCTAGCGATTTTGGTGGCAGAGCTATTTATCTATTTATTTATTCTCCATTCAAATGCATGAAATACACAAGATTCAAGATTTTTTTATCTCATTATATCATTATTTTATTATATAACATTGAAACCCGCAAATTTCTCAAAGCAAAGCCGAGAGTTTGGGCTGCCTTTACACGGAACAATACATTCAAGAATATCAAGAGAGTACAGATGAATTTCATACGAGGACGCGCTAAAACTGCCGATCGAAATACAACATGGGTCGATAATTTTTTTCAATGATTACCACCTGTCCATAGGCCACCCCCATGAGGTTAAAAAAAACCTCAAATTTTTTTCGAATTTTTAGAATTTTTTTTTCAAAAAACTCAAAAATCGAGTTTTTTATTTTTCTATGGGAGATAAAAGCTTATAAAAAACTTTTCTAGACAAATTTTGCAACGCCCGACATCTTTCCAATGGTGACCAAACGTGTACAAAACACTTTCAGACAAATTTTGACTTTGACTGAAATTTTCAAAATGAACGCCCCCTTCGATTTTTTTGCAGGTAGGAAAAAATGTAGCCCATCTAATTTTAAATCGATATGGTGATTTCCAGAAATATATTATTTTTTGTTTTTTTTTTATTAAAAGGTGAATAAATAAAAACGTTAGATTTTGGGTTTCCTAGTGAGGAGTGAAATCTCGGAATTTGCTTCGATCGTCCGATTAATTAATCTCGCGCTAAGAATTAACTTTGAAATATAATTTTTCTAGATGTATTTTTAGTTTTCCAAACATTTTTTAAATAGTGACCAAACGTGTACATTCACGTTCTAGGCCATTTTTAGACAAATTTTGACTTTAACTGAAATTTTCATAATGAACGCTCCCTCCGATTTTTTTGGTGGTGTAGGAAAAATTGTAGCCCATCTAATTTTAAATCGATATGGTAATTTTCAAATGTATATTATTTCTTGTTTAAATTATTTTAAAATTAAAGTAAACCAACTCCCGACCATGAGCGTATTTTCAGCGCTTGAAACGTACAAAACCTAATATTTTTATTTGTTCACATTTTAATTAAAGAAAAACAAAAAATAAAATGTTTCTGGAAATCACCATATCGATTCAAAATTAGATGGGCTACATTTTTTCCTACCTGCAAAAAAATCGAAGGGCCGGGCGTTCATTTTGAAAATTTCAGTCAAAGTCAAAATTTGTCTGAAAGTGACCTTTAACGTGTTTGTACACGTTTGGTCACCATTGGAAAGTTGTCGGGCGTTGCAAAATTTGTCTAGAAAAGTTTTTTATAAGTTTTTATCTCCCATAGAAAAATAAAAAACTCGATTTTTGAGTTTTTTTGAAAAAAAATTCTTAAAATCCGAAAAAAATTTGAGGTTTTTTTTAACCTCATGGGGGTGACCTATGGACAGGTGGTTATCATTGAAAAAAATTATCGACCATGTTGTATTTCGATCGGAAGTTTTAGCGCATCCTCTTATGAAATTCATCTACATTGTTATAGTATTTTGTATTTTCTGGGAAGATTGGCTTGGATTCCAGAGCTTAATGTACCATTTCCCGTAGTAAATGCCAGCAAAAGCGCGTAAGATTCTACTCTGGGCTACAAACACTTTCTGACTTATGACTTGATATCCACCCGAAATAAGACAAGATATGGCTCTGAACGTGGGCAAAGTAGATCATTTTCAAGACATTATCAGATACTTTGTCCTTAAACCTTGAATCTTGCAAGCCATTGTTAAAAAAAAATTGTGTACTCTTTATTATATTAAATAATACAACTTGATAAAAGCATATAAAAATTAACTATTTCAAGAATAACAATTCAATTCAATTCGTTTTATTTCTCCACAACAAGTCAAAGCATCTGAGTCAAAAATTTACATTACGGAGAAATAGGCTTACAGTACTAGTGAACAACTCACTGAAACTCATACATCATTGAACTGAGACAAACAAGAAAACAACATGCAATAACAACTACACTTCCGTGTGTCGTAATATTTGCTTGCTTTTGTGCGTCCCATTTAGAGGCAAAAAAAAGTGCAGCGCCAGCTGCAACTTTCGTCTCCTCGGCCTTCAACAATAGAGAAATTGCAGAGAGCCACCTTTTTATCAACGCGTCTATATCTTGGAAGGACATGATGGAGAGGAAGGTGCTCGTACGTTGATCCCTCTCCAGTTGATCCACATACCCGAGTGCGATTTTGGTAGAGAAGGGGCCACCGCTCCAAGAGAGCATTTCTCAGAGAAAGTCGCACCGTAGATCCTGTAGCTCCAACGTCAATCCCTTTGCATCATTCTCGTCCGGCGCAGCCTACGAACAACCGCAAACAAGTAAGTTTAATAATTTTTGCATGATTACCGTTATTTATTTATTATTTATATAGTTTTAGGCCCTTTGTACACCTGCATATAAGTTGAATATAAAAATTCTTCTTTGCTAAGCAAAGAAGAATTTTTGAAATTCAATTTCAAAGCCCTGAAATTATGATCTCGATCAATATCTTAAATACTCTTTCAGAGAGATTGAAACGAATTAATGATAGCAAAGAAATTGTTATATGACACGCATCAACGCGTAATAATAAATTCATTTTTTTGAATTGGAATTAGTAACGTTTTGCTTCCACTTTCTCTCATGTCAGTTTTTCGTGGATGCCCACCATTTAATTGGAACCAAGATTTTTCCTTCGAGATTATTATATATCATTACAATTATATTAAAACAATTATTTTAAAAATTGAAAACTTGAAATAAATTACAACTTACTATAGAGGATCGTGTTTACAGTTAATTTTAATAATTAAGCTGAAATGACAAAACGTAATCGGGGCATTATTTAGAAAGTGCGTTTGTGTTTCATGTAAAAAGTGCTTATTGAGAAAGCGAGGTGAAAAATATGAAAGGAATATCTCGGAATGACTCGTTTTAAAGGCAAATTGGAGATGTGCTGTACTAGAATAGATTACATTCAATTCAATTCGTTTATTGAATTTGAATTTTGAATTTTGAAAATTTTGAATTTTGAATTTTATTCTCTCACAACAGTTCAGACATTTTAGCATAACTAATTTTAAAACTGTTACTTTCAAATTTCAGTTTATTTAGTTTTGATTTAAGCTAAATTATACATTTTACAGTAGTATAAGCTTTTGCAAAACAAGTAAAAATAGAGATTCTACTAATTATTTAGAGCGAAGAATTCGCCCATAAACTATTATTAATATTTATTCATTTCGCGCATAATACACAAATATTGGAAAAAATTGAATTTGAAACAGAGAAGAAAGGGTTCACCGTTATGGGTTTCGTATTTTGTTAAGAGTGGACGGATTCTAGAGCTTTATACAATTTCCCGTAGTAAATGCCAGCAAGATTCTTTTCTCGGCTACAAACACTACTGACATGCGGGGTTGACGAGCGCTCTCAAAGAGCGCTCCGCTCGCGCGAGCGGAGCGCGAGCGTCGATTTTTCTTCATGCCGCGAGCGCGAGCGTTTTATCAAAAGAGCGCTGAAAAAGAGCGCTCATTTACGATCTTTTTGGTGACCATAAATTCGTGAAATCTTGCTCGTAAAACATTGAGAATTTTTCATTTTCCAAATTATCAAAAAATATTTTTATGAAACTCAATGGAAATAGGTATATTTTTAGACCAGACATAAAATAGCATTGAAAATAGCATTTGATTGTACATAAGAAAAATTGAAGAAGGCCAATCCAAATTTCATTTAAAAAATAGCGACCTCTGAAAAAGAGCGCTCGCGAGCGCTCTTTTGGGTAAAGAGCGCGAGCTTGATTGCTCGCGTGAGGAAAAATTGAAGAGCGGGAGCGCGAGCGCAATTTTCAGAAAAGAAGGCGAGCGTACTTAAGCAATCAGCGCTCTCGTCAACCCTGCTGACATAAGACTGGAGCCAAACCTAAATAATTATAGCATACAGTACAGGATAATATGGCTCTGAACGTGGGCAAAGTAGATCATTTTCAAGACATTATCAGATACTTTGTCCTTCAGTTTCGTGAGTTATATAAGTTACGGATCTCAATTTACATATACAACATGTTTACAGTGCTCCACTCAATTCAAAGTATCAGTAATATGTACGCCAAGCAGTTTACCAGATTTAACAACTTCAACTATTTTTTCATTAATATCGACGAATGGTGCAACTAGTTTTCTAGTTTAGCGCGCTAAAAAATATTTTCTTCTAAAAAAAGTAAAACAAAACCAGAAAACTTTTTTCATACAAAAACCAATCGGCAATTTGAAATAATATAAGGTTGAAACTTCCAAAATTGGTATCTGTTTTGAAGTTTCTTGTATACAAAAACTGTTATTCGTTGCAATTTTGGCTTGGTTTGAGCGCAAATGAGCGCTGCGCTCGCAATTTTGAAAATCGTGCGCTCTGTCCTTGTATGTAAATTTCAAATAAGCACATTGAACGTGTTCATTTCAGAATTTCACAAAAATCAGGCGAAGAAAAACATCATTGGGCTAGCTGTGACTTGGAAAAAACCCGTTCTGAAGAATGATCAGAGGATGCAAACTATTTTGTGTAGAAAGTTAAAAAAAAAGATGCACGAGGATGAGGGATCGCAGTTTGTAGGTCAAATACAAAATTGGTGTGGCACCACGCTCCATTGAGTAAAAAAGCCAGCAGGCGCGCTCAATCCAAACACATTAAGATTTAAAATGATGTCATGAAATATTTTAATATATATATAGCATATAGCATGCAAAAAAAAGAGTTCCAGAGTAATGTTAGAATATTTACTTTACTTTAAACTCTCAAGTAATTAAATTCACTTTCTCAATAGATTCGCCGGTAAGTTCTGTGAATAAAACCGAAGTCTTTTACCATGGAAGATTGAGTGAAACTTTTTATTACCTTAAAGTGAAATGGCAACACAAATAAAGTGACAAAAATTACAAGAACAGTTAACACCGCGTAACTGACGGAGAGGAGAATAGAAGTGAGGCCCTGATTCCTTGCGCTCAGGGTATTTATTGGCAACATATTTCCTGTTGTTGCGTCCTCTAGCCGCGCGGTCGGTCGTCCTGTGCCCTTGCATACAAAGTCCGACATCCCTGTGGTTGTTTACTTCATTTCAGCACCATTTCCTTTGTGCTTGAAACAACTCACACCGCGAATTATTAATTTATTTAATCGCGTTTTTAAATAAATTAATAAGGTCAAATGTTTTTATAATTGTGTCATTTTATACCTGTGATGTTAACAGTGATAAGGGACAAGAACTTTGGTTTTCTTTTAGTGTCATTAGAGGAAGCAATATATGACGAGAATTTTAAATGTGTTTGAAGAAGTTGAGTGTTCATGGAAATGAAAACAGATCGGGCTTTTTCCTCATTGCAGAAAATTGTTTTTTATTAAAAAACAAATGGCTCTACCAGTTTCGGTCACGGTCTGCGAACCTATTTCATGAGCAAGAATATACAAAAATTCAGTTAATTGAAACACACCACATTATAACTTATAAAATAAAAATTTAAATCTTAAAACTAACATATTCAAGTACCAACCTATTTCATAAGCAAAACGCGCTGCTCGCTGAAAATTTTTAGTTTTCATCTATTAATTTATTGATATAATTTTCATTTCTGCAGTGCCTACCCTCTTAGTGCAGCCGACGGGTGAATTGTCAGTACAGATTTATAAAGATTTGTGTGAAGACAAAGACGCCGTTCCAGAAAAAATGAAACAAATCAAAGGATGGCTCGCCATGCAGCCGCACCTGCCACCCTTTCCAGGTGGGAAAATATTTTTCATAGAAAAAGAATTCATTACGAATTTTGGTTCATTCAGACGATCATCGCATCTTAACATTTATGCGCGGCTGCAAGCACAGCACCGAGAAGACCAAGAAGAAGCTGGACATGTACTTCTCCATGCGCGCCGCCGTGCCCGAATTCTACGCCGACCGTGACCCATTGAGTGATAGCATACAGAAAGTTTGGACGGAAGCGTAAGACACGGTTTCTTTCAAAAGGAGTTAAAAACAATAAAAATTAAATAGACATATGCCACCTCTGCCAGCACTGACTCCCGAGGGAAATCGAGTAATCTGGATGTGCGGCGCCCAGGATGAGTTGAATATTGCGTCGGCAGCAACTGCCATGAAAGTCGCACTCATGATTGGTGACTTGCGTCTTAAACTAGAGGAGGTGAATAATTTTATTATTATTGTAGTTTATTCTACTAAAGTCATACATGAAAAAAATTGAATTGGAACAAATGCAAGCAGAAAGGGTATCACAACAGCAGAGGTCTGTTAAAACGCCCGACATAAAAAAGAGATCGGCCATCGCGTGAACCCACACTATATCGTAAAAAAAAGTATTTTCGTTCAAGGCTTTGTAGTTTCTAGCCTTTACAATTAAAGATGTGTAATATCTGCAAACTAATGCTTAACAAAATAAAGAAAATTTGAATTAAAGGAATAAATAGAATGTGAAAATTAAATTTACAGCACGGTGTTTCGGGGGACGTTTATGTCCTGGATGCTTCACAGGCAACTGCCCAGCAGTTCGCAAAATTCACACCCGCCATTATCAGGAAATTTCTCATAAGTGTGCAAGTAGGTTTATTATACAAATTATTTGGGCGCATAAAAATATAAAAGTTTTTATAGGAAGCCTATCCAGTTCGCCTCCGTCAGGTGCACGTCATCAACATCAACCCTCTTGTTGATGTTATTTTCAACTTCGTTAAGCCCTTGCTCAAGGAAAAGATAAAGAACAGGGTATGTCATACAATACCTGATATTTTGTCCAAAATCGACATTTGCAAATTTTCAGATCCACTTCCACTCGAAGATGGATACTTTCTTTAAATTTGTGCCAATTGAGATGTGTCCAGAGGAATATGGAGGCAAAGGTGGATCCCTTAAGGATTTCAGTTGTAAGAAATATAATATAAATATTTGCTTTTGAAGCTCAATCTATAATGTTGTTGTTATAGCAAACTGGAAAAAGATTGTGGAGGATAACCGTCAGTGGTTCTTGGATCAAGAATCCGTTAAAACTGATGAGACCAAGCGGCCAGGCAAGCAAATGAACTATGATGAGTTGTTTGGTGCATCTGGCTCATTCAGGAAACTAAACATCGATTAAGTTTCAAATTTTCTGAACTTGGTGATACGAGAGTCCTGCACAGCAATTTATTTGCAGCCAGTAAAATATTGATAATAATTTCACTGCATATATAATTTTTTTAAGTAAAAACAGGCCCACGCTACGTTAAATTTGGAAAATATTCCTTTATTTGCAGCAAGAAGGGAATGTAGCAAACAAAATGCATTATTAATCTTCTATGCCTTACACGTTTAAATAAAGATGACCTGGAATAAAATGGAGAAAAAAAAACAGTGTGCTTTTTTAATATTTAACAACAACAATTAAAGTTCATCGTGCAAGCCTTTGGAACTCGAGTCTTCTGAGAAATTGCAAGCGGCGGGTGTTTGGAGATCAAACTTGTATTCGCATCTGTTAGGCTCGCTCACGGCGGTCAGCAAATTTTCAGTGCCGCAAGCCAACTCAACCTGATTACAACATATGCATTGAGATAAAATGAATTTCCAGATAATTAAATTTCAGCTTTTATTTTTTATTTTTTTGAGCAGAAATTCAAGTTTTTGTATTCACCTTTGTTGAACGTTGAGGTCCATTCCAGCAAGATTGTCCATTAGTGTACATCATGTGCGAATACTTGTTGGGCTCCGATCCCACCCAGTGGCCCCAACTTCCCAGTCTAGTATCGCCTCCACCGTTCTTTGGCCTTTGAGAAGCCTTCAAAAGTAAATTTCAATTATCAATTTCTTAATAAAATAATAATATTATTATTATTAATGGGCGCTATTCTCTTGACTTAGCTCTACCAGTCTAAATGTTATCCCGGGATAAATCCAAAACCCCTGACCCGGACTAAATATTTTTTTTATCCGCCTTAAATTTTTTGTTCGAGATAACTTTTCTTTACCCCGCGTCGGCGGGATAAATATTTAGCCCGCGCTTTAATCAAATCAGCCGTTTTTATTAAGCGACTTAAGAACTTTTTAAATTTTGGCCAATTGCAACAAACATAAAACTTTCTCAGATCAGAATTTTGCGAGGATCATGAAAATGACGGCAAAATTGATATTCACAGCAGACATAAAAATCTGTGTGCACTTGAATTAATTTTGTTCATATTTTACTAACAAATATTTAAAGAACTTTTCATCGAAGCGAAAATAGGAGAATGAATTTATTTTTCTTTGAAATTTTATGCGTGTAAAATTTCCGGACTCCAATTCTCAAGTTTTCATTCGTAAGAAGTAAAGAAATGTGTCTATTTTTTATTTGTAGTGAAATTTAATTACTTGATTTTTTTATTGCTTTGTGAAACCCAAAGTCTAAAAAAAAAAATAGAATGTAAAAACTCAAGTTAGCGGAGCCCCCTCATGAACACAGCCGCCCTTTTGTCCTCGCCCTGCGCACGGCCTTTCCCACGTCCTCGCTGAGCCTCCACCCCTCGCTCGCGGCTTTTCAAAAAATAATCTTTGAGGTTGCCCAACTCCGAGTTGCCGATCGTGGGTTGATCTGGTTTGTGGTGTGCGTGCAATTCTTAATTATGCATACATGCGTCGCGCCTCCTATAAAGGTTTCCGCAATAATTTTGAACAATCGGTTTGCTTTAAAATTACACCGCCACCAGTATTGAAGGCGCGACGCAAAACCACTATTGTACGCGCGACGTAAAACCAGTATTGTATGCGCGACGTAATGCAAGCGATGCCAACTTATGGGAACCACGTTGCGTGTACTATAACACTACCAAAATATTCATTCGTGTCATTATACTGCTACTTAAATACAATTTCTCTTATTTTACAAATAAATTCGTTATTTTCCTCAATCATTAATATATAAATTAATGAATGTTTATAAATTAATAAATTTTTGTATTCATGACGGAGAAGAATAATTAATAATTAATAATAACAACTGTATTTTAAATTTGGTAAGCTGTATTATAGTGACCTATTCCAAAGATTATCTCGACATAATGTTGATCTATACGGAATAAATATTAATATTGAATAGCCACTAAATCGGTGATACTTTCATCTGCCAAAATCGAAAATTTATCCCCGTATATTATCTGAATGTCCGAGAAGTTCCGGAATTTAATAATTTGAATTGGGATAATTACAAATTGTTATGGATTTTAATTAAAATATTTAAAAAGCAAAGCTATTACCTGATCAAACGGACAAAGTTTGTAGATGTATTCTCTGTCAGTGTATTCAAAACATTCTCCTTCTAAGGCAGCAAATTCTCCGTCGATACCATAGTCTTTCTGCAATGATTCCTCTATCTGACGAATCTCCCGTTCTACATCCCTCACTGATCTATCAGCTTCCTCATATTCATGACGAGCGTTTACAGCATCTGAATTTATTTATTTAATTATTATATTAATTAATTTTAAATAATTCAATTTTAATGTAATTAATTAAAGACTATTATTTATTATTGTTATGGGACAAAAATTCAAATCAATTTTTTTTATCTTACCATCAATAATCTTCTGAGTTTCTGCATTGTACTGCACTTCTGAAACATATTTCTCTTCCTCTTTCTCAACATAAGCATCGTCATGGTCCTCATCATCACTGTTGTGAGTTTCTTCGTGGTAATCCTCAGTTTCAGTAGCATCAGTCTTAAAATTGATACTGGAATGAAGTTCAATTTTAAGAATGAATTACTGACCACTTCCTCATTAAAATTTTCTTCTTCTGCTAGATCTGTGTCTGTGTTAGGCTCTTCGAGGTTATTGATATCATCAGTATCTTCCTTACTTATTCCATCGCCCTGGTTTTAAAGTAGATTGATTTATCAAATATACATAACACGGAAAATCTATATTATTATCATTATTGATCTTTTTTTTTATTAGGGTCAGGCCAAGACAAAGTCTTGTCGGCCTGTGCCCTTATGACTTATGAAGCGTCGCCATGATGTAGTGACTCACTGCAACGCGCCCCATTTGCAACATTGTAAAAAATAAATGGAAGAGAAGATTTAAAAAAAAAATTACAATTCATCGATGAGTTGAAAAAAACTCATCTCTGCTATAAAATTTGCAGGCATGAACAAAACACCTCAAACTACTTTCAAAAGTCTTGTATCGAGGCTCCAAGTGAATCGAAACAGGCAATTTGTTATACAAGGAAGCTAAACAAGTCAAAGGGTTCTGCTTCAAAATTAACAGCGTCTGAGCAGGAACATATAAATCACTCTTTGCCCTTGTCTGATGATCATGAACTTCACTTGTTTTTTTAAAATAGTGCTGGTATTTACGAACAAATTTACACGATTCCAAGAGGTAAATTGAAAAAACAGGCAGAAAGTCGAATCTAGCGAAAAGCGGCCGCGCAGAACAAAGCGGCTCCGTACTGCGCCAATAGCGCTCACCCGCAAGAGCTCTTACCACTTTTTTCTACGCCAGAAAAACCTCGTCCAGCGCTTGATTCGACCCTCCCCAAATTACAATGCCATAAAAAAAATCCTGTCCTTATCACACAGAGAGTGCACAAGTCAAAATAAAAATTTGTAGCACTCATCATTACTCACATATAAATGGAAGATATAGAACCAAAATCTTTCTTTCAGCTCTAAATACTCTTCGTAAATAAAATCAGCATAATCATAAATTTTCCACAAAAGGTTCTCCTAGCAGGTTAGTATTTTGTTAATAAAAATATGCTCCATGTCCAACGCAAATGGCACACAAAGCAAATTAAAAATTTCTTAACTCACGGGGACAATGTATTTTCCAGCATTCATCATGTAAAAGGGCTTCATCCGAGGCCAGCACTCGGCTACAAATGAATCTTCTCCAACTTCCTCATTTTCATTCAAAAAGAACTGAAACAATTAAGAAAATCGAAAGAAAAAAAAATACATTCTCTTCCAAATTAAAATTTCCTACTCTTGCTTCTTCTGCTGTGACCTGTCCATCTCTGTCCCTGTCAAATTCCTGCTTTGTCTGCAACTCCTGGAGGGAAA
Source organism: Neocloeon triangulifer (assembly GCF_031216515.1). Lineage (NCBI taxonomy): Eukaryota > Metazoa > Arthropoda > Insecta > Ephemeroptera > Baetidae > Neocloeon > Neocloeon triangulifer. Next base: position 261,447 of record NW_026775555.1, on the reverse strand, counting down.
TTCTTCCATTTCTATCAGAATCAAAAAGCTCAAACATAGATTTAGCCTCCTTGGCATTTTCCTCCTTTTGAATTTCAGCCTTCTTTGCCTTCTCTTTCTCTTCGGCCTCCCTGTACACAGCCAGAGCAGCATTTTCTTTCTCCTCAGCCTGGCTCTTGATGACTTCCTTCTCAACTTTGATGGCCAGCGCCTCTTCCTGGTCTTTCTTCAGTTGGTTGAGTTGGTTTAACTTCTCAGCTTTGAGCTCGGCCGCTTTTCTGGCCATTTCACGTCGCAATTCAGCGCCTTTTTTTTGCATCTCAGCTAACCTCTGCGCTTCTTCACGGGCCACCTGTCCCATTTCATGACATATGTTGATGCAGTGGCCACCACCGAGGATGTCCCTTCCATCAAATTCATCTGTACCGTCACAGCAGTCTAAAATTAAAAATGAATATCAAAGAACCTGATGGAAATTAAAGAAGTCGGGCTTTTCCTTGTTGCAAAAATTGTTTTTATTAAAAAACAAATGGCTCTACCAGTTTCAGTCGCAAGGTACAATTCTGGGTCCAACTAGTTTTGTTTCGTACACGAATGACCTTTCACTTCGAATTTTAATTGCTATTTTGATCCTTTTTGCTGACGATTCCACAGTTTTAGTTAAAGGGAAAACCGTACAACAAACAAATACAGGCAGTTGCTCTTTGATACGCGCACAGCAGCCACCAAGAATGGCGTTAAATTTGTGTGGACGAAAGGAGGAAAAATCTTTGCTCGCAAAGACGAGAAAACTCCCGTGGCAATGCGCATCAGAACAACTGCTGACATTATCACAAAAATTGAACTGAACAAAGAGGCCGATCAGAAAATAGATAAAAATCCGATGAAAACATCGCAAGCACCTCAAAATGACTGATCTAGCCAATTATCATGACCAAGTTTTAACTAATGCTGCAAAAATTGAAAATTTTACATTACTGCAAAATCGTTTATGCAAAACCAATACGTAAATTACATAATAGCCCAATTAAACTTTTTTATGTTGTTGTTATTTTTTTTTTTATTTTTTTTCTGCTAGTTGTCTTTATTTATCGATTTTTGTGTTTGGTAAATGTCTTTTTTATGTAGTATTAATGTTGCTTTTAGTTAGTTAAGTTTGGTCATATTTATTTAACTTTTCTTTTGTTTACTTTAACATATGGTGTGTAGTCTACCGGTATAGTCGCCGCTTGTCAGTCGGATAGTCCCGGTTCAAATCCGGCTGCAGTACCGGCTTTGGCAACCGGTATTTCGGTGCATAACATGTCTGCCAACCCAAAATATGTAGTCTGGAATATACTAGATATGTTCCATCACCACACATGCAAAAAGTGTTCGTCGCTCAGAAGCGTGTTGTCAGAGCAATGACTGGGCTGAGGTATTGGAGAGGAAATTGTGCGCTTGATACATGTAGGCCACTGTTTGCTAAATATGGTATATTGACTGTTTACTCTCTATATATTAGAATGTATGAAATTCCTTATAAATCATCCTGAAAAATTTAGGAAAAAATCAGAAATTTTAAATTGTATGAGTCCGAAAACAAAAAAATGCAAGAAACAAGCACTGTGTAAATGACCTATATGTCGTGATTGAAAATCACTTGGATTATTAAACCAAAATCCTTTAACTATGAGTGCAAGAATATTCAACTCTTTACCTGTTATAGTGTAAAAATGACTATGGAAAGTAACGAGTTTATTTGCAAAATAAGAGAAATTGTACATATAAGTGTCAGTATTATGACATGAACGAGTTTTAGAGTTGTAAATTTGATTTGTAGATTGTCATAAATATGTGAATGACGTATTTTAAAAGTTATCGATTAACATAGATTGAGGAGTGGAGGTGGTACCAAAAATGTACTCAGGTGCTGCAAATGCATACTTCTCAAACTAGTAAATTAGAACCGCCTATTATCAGAATTACCGACGCTTAAATAGAAGTGTTACCAATCAAGCAAAAATACTTGGTGTAATGCTCTCTGATTCAATGAACTGGAGCACCCAATGTGATCAGGTTGTAGCGAAACTGAGAAGTACCACGTACTTTTTTGTTAAATTAAGGCAGCGCATTCAAACTAAATATTGCTAAGAGATGTATATTTCGCCCATTTCAAAGTCATTTTCTATAATCAATTGTAATTTGGGGTGGGTCGCCTATGTTAGAAAAGGTTTTCATTGCTCAAAATAGAGTTAGCCGTGCGATGGCAGGTAAAAGATACTGGAAGGCATTGACACCTGTCGAGTCTTGCCGACCACTTTTCAATGAATTTCAGATCCTGCCAGCCTTCTCTGTTCACGCCCTTGAATGTGTTAAATTTAACAAAAAGTATCCTGAATTGTTTCTCAAAAATTCTGAAAGCAAGGTGCACCAGAATCGCAGTACTCGAAATAAACCTAAAGCAGAGCAAGACTTGTTTGTCAAACCAAACAGACTGTTGCTGACTGCTCAGTCCCCTCAAATTATGATACCAAGAATTTTCAATCATCTTCCCGATCAAATCAAAAACACTGATAGTTATCAAGTGTTTTAGAAGGAATTGGAATTACTATTACACATTTCCACAACAAAATGTTCTATGACATGCATTGCATGAATATTTTTTGTGTACAATTTTGTGAACTGTATTTTAAATTTAGTAAGCTGTATTATAGTGACCTATTCCAAAGATTATTTCTGTACATATGTTGATCTATACGGTATAAATATTATCTGAATCTGAATATATGTCTAATGCCATAAATTTTGTTCTGATATCTTCCCCAATTAATTTGCCTTTAGCTAGCTCATTCTTGTATTTTTCATCGAACAGGGCGGCTGCCCATGAAATAGGATGGTACTGGAACTTGTTAGTTTTAAAATCCTAATTTTTATGTCAAAATGTGGTCTGTATTTTAACTTATGCTGATTTTTAGTATTTTTCTAGCTCATGAAATAGGGTCTCAGACCAAAACTGGTAGAGCCATTTGTTTTTGAATAGTAAAACATACAATTTCTTAATTTTTACAATGAATAAAAGCCCGCTTCTTTCATCTCCTAGAGTGTCAACTTCTTCAAACAAAAGAACCTTGCAATTGAAAAAAAAAAACGAAATTAACCAACCACAAATGCCATCATTTACTCTTGAGGAAAAAAGGTCCACCGCTTGATGACCAACGTTGGTGCAGTGAAAGAATCCATTGGAACAGGCAGCAGTGCCAGGCTCATCACTGCCGTCAAGACAATCACAGTAATCATCGTTAACTTGCAAGAATGGAATTGTAACTGCTCCATCGAAGCATGTGAAATTTTTTTCTGGATCATATAGTGCTGTCTCTATATTATATTAAATACAATATTTAAATACAAATTAAGCAGAAAAATTGTAACCGCGTTCCTCATTGCAACGGATTGAGATAATAGATAATATTTATTATATAAATGAAAAATAAAAAGAGAACTGACCGCGACCTGCAGTCTTTGGGTTTTTTGCACTCGAAATTTCTGTAGAGTATGAACCTATTGACTCAGTTGCTTAATCAATGCAATCTATGTTTATTAAATAAATTTATTCCTCATCAATTAATTCAAAATATAATAATAATACTGTATAAATTCCTAACACTTACAATTAGTTTTAGTTTGGGCACGCAAAAACCCTTCTAATGTAACAGCAGACCTCTGGTCGCCTTTAGGGTCAGTTGTCTTTGGTTTTATTTTATTTCTTTCATTTTTTTCTCTTGCAACTATTAGGAACGCGGTTTCAATTTTTTATGATATGCTCGTTTGAGCGTTAACTTTCAAATTAAGCAGAGGTTTAATGAAATTTAATACTCTTAATTCACAACATACTTGTGACGGAAACTCCTCGTGGCCGTAGAATCTCCACAGCAACAGCATTTCTTAAATTGATTAAGCAACTTAGTGTGATAATGATGTGGCTTGACTTCATTTCTTGGACTGGCCACTAGAGACTGTAAACAAAGAAGAAAAAATAAAAATATAAAGGAAAGATTGAACATTAAGTAAAAGCCAAAGGTGGATCAGACAACATTTATGTTCACTATAAAACTTGTGTAATGTAAATTTCTGTGCCGACAACTATGTAAACATAATTTGTCCAATCCACGCATCATTCAGTTTCCATCCAGACCTCACATGCACGACACGATTACATATGTACAATCATAATATCTTTAACGATTGCGGCAATATTATAATCAATTAATTGTAACGAAATCCTGAATGAGTCAAAAGAAGAAAAAGTACATACATACGTCAGCTCAACCGTCCAGCTTGCGAGTTTTGCTGTCAGAGTGTCTTTTCACTTTTTCAGTCTGTCTGTTATGTATTTGTTTTATGCCGGCATAAATAAATGTAAAAAATGTACGCCCCTCTGCAGACTTGCGAGTACGTTTTCAAGGAGGTTTCGAGAGGACTGGACTTACCACCTGTTTTAAAATACCTCCTAGCAAAAACCTCCTTGAAAAGAGCCGAAAAGAAGTTGTTGGCTATTGATTTTCAATTGGTCGTATTCGTAATCTCGCAACAGCCAAACACTTCCCTCAACAAGACTTCCCTCTCTTGTTGACTTCCACCAAATCATCAAGCACAAGCATCAAAGAGTTGTTTTTGTGACGTAACGAAAACAGGCTGCTTTCGAATTTCGAACAGAAAGATAGTTTTTGACTGTAGTACGCCCTTTCAACCGCTAGTTGGCGCAAACGACGTAGGCCTCCTTGCCACGAACACGAAGATCTTGTTGACGAAGATCGCCGTGAAGGCCCGAAGGGACGCTATATAAAACTGTTTTTGATTTCGATTCATTGTTCCGGTAAAAACACGCTTCAGAAAATTTTACAAATAAATTTAAAGCAATAAATTGAGCTGTATGTTGTCCGCTGCCCAAATGCCATATCGTCTGAAGTCTGAAGATGATCAGGTGCACAGAAAAACTTTATTCAAGATCAAGGGCACCTTTCACAGCCAAGATGAGAAAAGGAAATATTTCCTTGAAGAGCAGAAAAGGTTATTTAAATAGTTACAATTAATTAAATCCATGGATTATTTACTTCTGAGATTATTAGAAAGAGAAATGCAGTCCTTGACTCGGCACGAGTTGGCTTGCTGCTGGACACACCCCAAAAAATCACAGATGACGATTTCATACTGGTGAGAAAATTGATGGAAATACGGAAAAATAATTAAAATAAGCAAATAAAGCAATCCATTCATTGTAAATTTAAAAAAAATTTAGAAACATCTTTCAAAGAAGAAATATGGTAAAATGCTTATGCTCTCTGAATGGATGGAAGAAGTTCCCCAAGATTTGGAGGAAAAGTGGCTGTGTGTACCTTGTCCAATTGGCAAGCGCTGCATTGTAATATCTGAAAAGGTGCCCTATTTTTATAAAAAGCTTTTCTTATTAATTTTGTTTATGTGGTTTAGAGCGCTTGCTATGCTTACTCCACGACTGGAAAATATTTGTTCAAGAACAGGTCTTTATTGAAGGAGGGACGGGTTGGACGAACAATATTGGACTGTATCTTTAGCAGAACCAACAACACAATTTACGTTTTAGACGTTCTTTTGTGGGCAGATTATTCCCTTCTTGATTGTGAGGTAGACATTCTCTAAATATTTTACTCCTCTAGAACAAGATATTAATTTATAGAATTTCAGACAGAGTTTCGATTTTACTGGCTGACGGCAAAGTTTGAAGAAAACATGTTCTTGGTAGATGGTGGTAGCAAAGAAAATTGCAAATTTGTTCCATTGCAAAGTGTACCAGCATCATCAGAAGGAATTCAACTAATTTTGGACAGCAAAAAATTTCCAGACAAATTGGATGGAGTTCTTTTTTTCCACAAAGAGTCTCATTACACAGCAGGTGTTAGCCCGCTAGTTGTGTGGCTCTTGCCATTTATGGTACCCGAGGTAAGAGTTTTTTCTTTTCAATGGTATAGTTACCATACCATTTTTGTAACCATTCGTCAGGTTTTGGGATTGAGTGTGGATGAAGAGTTTGCCCAACAGCCAGAAAATTACCCTGGCCACCTTGAGTACGTTGCCAACTATGATAATATGAGGAAAGAGCTAAGAAAGCAGAGAGCTGCTGAACGAGCTGCCAGAAGGACACCTGAAATGGACACCTCTGAATGTTTTGGTCAAAATCATAAACCCATAGAAGATGAACTCGAGCTGGGTTGATTTATTTATAAAATTTTATTCTTTATATGTTTTTAATTTTCATTGTCTTAACAATTTTTGTCAATAAATACTTTCTAGACATTTTTATTTTATAGGTTTTGTTTATTTTAAACACTTTGGTCTGGAGTCTGGAAGTCTGCATCTCATTGCATAACCTTTAACTAATTTATTGATATAAAATCGTCAAGACACATAATTTATACTATCATGTTTAGAAGTGAAAAAATATTTATTCACAATCAATTAATATCAATGCGTTTGACATTGTTCTTCTATACCAAGAGTAACAAATCTTTTTGCAATGATTCAATGAATGCTAGTTATTTATTCAATCTTGTTTTGGAACTGATGGTCAACTATCATAGTTTTAAACAAGAAGGCAAAGCTGGATTGACCTCTATTCTATCATTAATTGATTCTTCAGGAGAATATCGACATCTGCAACTGTAACAGCACTACAACAAGTGCCCTCGAGGCCCCTCGGTAACTCTTACCAAGTTCAAGGATAGAATTTACAAGGTCTAATTTGAAAAAAGAATTCCATATAATTAAATGATGCTTTCTTTGGATCAATTAGATCATTTTTTCTTACGGAAATTATTAATGTAACTTTACATGCCAAACGAAGCAACACATTTTTCAACTAACTCAAAACAATTAGATGAATATACTCTTCCAGTTGCGCATTGTCTAAAAAAATGGGTGATTTAATGGAATTCCTTCAAAGTGCATTAATTTTCCAGGTTTACCTACATAATAAGTTATCATAAAATTCTTTGAAAATATTTGTCGGTAACATATATTATTCCACTCATCTGATGGCCAATCACACAATCAAAAATCAGCAAAGTTTTGTTTTTGTATAAGAACAATTTTTACGAGGACAAGCCCGACTTCTTCATTTCCATGATCATGTCTTGAGTGTCAACTTCTTAAAACAAAAGTTATTTTTTCATTTGCACACACGCTTGCTATTATCAATCAACAGTTCGGATTTGAGTGATCATTTTTTAAGCTTTTTTAAAGAGTGATTTCCAAAGAAATATTAGATTAAAAGACAAAATGGACTTGGGAAATGTCATACTAAACAGTTGATTTGAAACATTCAATATTTATAGCATAAATTTTTTCTCAGGGAAGAAAACCATTTTCAGGTGAGTTCGTTAATCCTCGTTCTTTAGATTAGATGCAAGGCACTTCTCAGCAAACAATTGAGCAACTCTGAGATTAGACCCCTAGCCCTAAGCCGCTCAATATTTGCCGGCGGCTGGCCAAGTATGGACAAGCTTGGGTTTACCGCGGCGGCCGTCTCTTTTGATGTCAGGCGTTTTAGCAGACATCTGCTAGTTGTAAACCCTTTCTTCTCTTTTTTCCAATTCAAAATTTTTTGTATCGACCGAGAAGAATAAATAATAATAATAGCTGCAAAAATCTGTGGCAACGGCGGCTGTGAAGTTAACGAACCAGCTGCAAAAAGGCAGCTAGCTGTCAAAAGTTTGTTAGTGCTTGATGGGTAAAGGACTGGGAATCTTACTTTGTCACTAAAATTTTAAATTTATTACTAGTAGCTGACCTTTTAAGGTAGAGGTGGCTGGCTAGTGGAAAAATGGCAAAAAAAAAAAAAATCGGCCGGTGGATTAGCACAGCTGGCTCAGGGGTCTACCAAAGATTACAAACTATTGAAATGAGATCATATATTATGAGCAAGCATCACATATGTACCCATAAAGCAAAATATAATGCCAAATACTCGAACATTAATTAATAATTATTAATTTGTTTGCTGTCATTAATGATTACAAATTAATGTTACATTAATATATAATTAATTGGAAATCAACTGATGACTACAAATAATGTAACATTAGATTAGTCAAAAAACCGATTATGACCCCGGTAACCTGGAAGGGTGACCTCGATCGCGAAATTGACCTCGGAATCGGGTCGAGCGCCGAAAACCACCTGGGGAACCCAAAAATCGGCGAGCGCGCACCCCGAGGAAAATAAGCGTGTTTTTCTCATGAGAGCGGCACGCGCAATTAATATTAATCAAATAATAATAATCAAACGGCCCGCTCTGCTCTCTCCAAGTGAAAATGTGCAATTTTTGAAATTTTTTCTCGACTTTCCGAGCCAGAATAAATTAGCGTTTGGAAGTTTACATTAGTTTCGGGACACACCGCGGCCGAATCCGCGTTCAAAATCGACCTGCGACCTTCGGAAAGGGCAGAACCTGAGCTCAGGGTACCCAAAAGGTAGAAAGGGCGACCCTAGCGCGTATTTGACGCCGGATTATTGACAGACATACTCAATTTAGCCCAGGACGAAATATTGACGCATTTTCCTCGAAGGTCAAAATTAATGGGTCCGGTGGCCGCGTGCGAGGAAAACAGGCAGCGAAACAGTGGCGAGCGGAAAATAAATTTCGATTTTTGAAAATTCGCAGCTCAGCCGCTATTGAAGGTAGCGGTCTGAAATTTTAAGCCCGTGTAGAATATATATTATGTGGGAAGGAGTTAGACACTTTCTAGTTTTGTTGTTGTTAGAACACATTTAAAATTTAAAGCGTTGCCAATAAAGATTCCTTTGTAGGTGAGCTATTTAGTGTATCAACTTTTGCTTTTTAAGAGATCAAAATTATCAATTTTTCTATTCAACTCTAGTGAATGTGTAACTTAAAATGCTTACCACTTGCCTTAAGTACGTCTCAGGAGTTACTAGTGAGATTTTGGATTTAAACCCATTTAGTTACAATTTGAATTGATAACATTTTATTTAAGTATCCTTACATTCCCTATAAAGAACTCAAATATGAAAATAAAGTTGACCCCAATCACGAAATAGTCTTGTTTGGAGTAGAGCTTACGCATTTTTGAAACCTTGTTCTGAAATTTTATTATTCAAAGGACACGCAGTGTGTTGTTCATGTATAAAAAAAAGACCAGGCTCCATATTTTCGGAAAGTGAAAACCTACTTTGCTTTTCAATGCTTTGAATCACACACAGGTACACCACCAAAATATTCATCATTGTTTTAACAGTTGTGGCAAGTTCCATTTGTCGCCGCACCATCCAAAACTTGTATAAGTTTTGGTTGAGAAAAAACATCTTCATTTTCTTCATTCACACAAATCTAGTTTCTGAATGAGTGCATGAGTGTGTATTGCCCCCAAAGATCTTGAGGCAGACAAAAGTTCTCACAGCAGTTTCTCTGTAACTGAACTGGCAGTACTCACTGTTGAACTCACTCTCTCCTCCTTGTCAGAAACAGGGGACATCAATGGGGGACAGATCAGCTGTCAGTTCGTCAACTCGACTGAGACAAACTGCTTCAGCCTCTCAAGGTACTGATTGTATAGCTCCACATCATTGTGACCAGCGCCCTAAGTGATTTTAATTTGGCATGATCATTATTTTTAAGATCATTTCTAAATTCAATTACCTCAACCCAGAGGGGCTCTACAGCACGTGGGCAGCGTTCGTACATGGCAAGACCATGAGAAAAATCTATGACTTCATCTTCCGTACCGTGAATCACCAGAACAGGCGAAGTCACTTTAGGCACCTTATCAATACTGCAAGGAAAAAATAATTGGTTTAAATTGCACACTTTAAATGAAAAAAAAAGGAAAAAAATGTGACACAAAAGTTAGGGCAATTTTAATCTCAATTGATTGAATTCTTACCTTGGGAAGGCATCAAAGAACCAAGTGCGCTTGGTGTTTGGAAAAGCGACTCTCATGCCAGACATGAGGGGTGAGTGCAAAATGACTGCAGCCACCTCGTATCTCGATGCTAAATCCACAGTAGGCACCGTTCCAATGCTCTGACCATAAAGGATAATGTTTTCGGGGGAGATTCCGTATCTTAAATCAAGATTTGTTTCAAAAATTGAGCAAAATAAAAATCAAGTATCTAAAAATTGTTTTTAAATCTGAATTTGAAGTGATTTTGAGTTAACTAATTTAAAAAACGGTTTATAAAAAAAAAATTAGCTCTTTTTAATATGTTATTGGTTAATGTTCATTATGCCTTTGCTCCTTTGTTTGTTGCTTGTATTATAATTGACTGAATCTATTAGACTGGAGACAAGATTCTCCTCAGGCTTCTTAGACAAATTTTTTTGTTCTCACCAGTTCTATACTGAATAGGCATATGTTAATTAGAAAAAGTGCTTGTAAGTATGTTAATTTTTTTCCATTAATTTCATTTAATTGACAAAATTTTAAATAAGTGGGTCGCACAGGAGATACATGTGATTTCATTCGTAATGCAATAAAGCTACAACAATAAAAATAATTAATAAATGATTATATCTGTGGATAATAAGAATTATAAGCTAAGCAATATTCATAAAAATTATAAATTTTGGCACCCCATAAAATTGGACTTTTACTTCCTCTTAATTTCAGGTTTTTGAAGTATTTTTTTTTTATAACAAACTGCGTCAGCTGACACTTATCTCGAGCAGTCATTTTTTTTTAAATATAATGCAACCTGTGGGGTCCAATGTAAATAAGATTATATAAGATAAAGGTTTATTGCATTAGAATAATGAAATTCATAACTCCTTTGCATAGTTGTTAGCCAATCAAAATTGGTACCAGTTTGATAAGCCCGAACCAAATTTTAGTGTTCATTTCATTCATTGTTCCATCAGGCCCCTTGGACCTCCATTGAATACAATCAATTTCCAGTTAAAGGTGTTTCTAGAAGCTTATCGCGCCATAAGAAATAAAAGAGTTTCAATGATAATAATAATACATTTTTCTTTTCATCAAATACGCTGAATATTAATGAATATTTTCTTTCAGTTAAATATGATAAAAAAGAATATTGGAGATGTAATTTTGAGTGCTTACAATTAACAGAGTGAGCTAAGCTACAGGATTTTCAGGGGTGGTTTTCCCCTGTAGTAAGCGAAGAGGGTTAGCCAAATGCTTACCGACCCCCGCCAAATTATCAATGGCGTGCGAGCTCCCTCAATCACTGAAAGCTAAATTTGATAAATTTTGGAAGTTTTAAATTGCTATTTTATTGACTTGTTGTAACGACAAATTGGAGGTGTACTATATATGTCTAGTGCAATAAATTTTGATCTAATCTAAAGAGCTCACCCCTTAAACAAAATATTTCAGAAATGGAACTCAAAAATTAATAAAATAATTGTATGCACCTTGTTCTCAGCGTTTGCCAGGCGGCATCGATGTCGGCATAGAGATTCTTTTCGGAGGGTTTGCCAGTGCTTACGCCGTATCCTGAGTAGTCGTAGCTGAAGATGTTGCAGTTGATCCTAGAGCCAAGCCCTAAGTAGAAACTGCTCATCTGGCCGAGGTCGACTGCGTTTCCATGAGAGAATAGGATGGTGAAACGGGCGTTAGCTGAACACCGGACAAACACGCAAGCAACCCTGTTGCCTCTGGTCGTCCGACTGTAAAAGCCCTCGACATTCTCCTTCTCACGCTCAGAATACTGCCACTCAGCTCTTTCAGTCAAAGTCATTGCTAATTTGGATCCAGTGTCATCAGCCTGGAATTAAAATTTATTGCCATAAAAAAATTTGAAAACTCATAGAGTGCTGTCTTTTTCAAAGCGTTTTTAATGCAACTAGAGAAGTATTATGAGGAGAATAACTTTATGCCTGATCAGCAGCACGGATTTAGAAAAAAGCGTTCGACAGTTACGGCCCTATTTGATATAGTTACAAATGTGTATGACTCTTTGGACAAGAGAGAAAAGATTAATGTAATTTTGTACGATTTTACTAACGCATTTGGATCACTAGTGCCTGAGAGATTGTTAAACAAATTGCAAATGTTTGGTGTTAATGGTAAAGCTCTGGATTGGATCAAATCGTTTTTGCTGGAAAGAAAACAGCTCGTTAAGCTTAAAATCCTTAATGATGTTTTTGGCCTTGGAACTCTTTTTGGCCTTGGAACTGGTAAGTCAACAACACACGCTGGTGTTTTGCTCTGCAGATTTTGACCTCCCTTTCGTTCAACTCTGAGGTTTCAGACTAACCAGACGGGCCAAGGGGCCTATGAACTGCCCTAACACGCAACCACCAGGGTAGTTCGTCCTTATAGCTCTCTGGTGTGAAGTAAATTTGAAATTATTGAAAATGACTGGAGGAAGCGGAGTCTTACTAGCCCTCGTTTGCGCCGCCCTACTGCACTTGCCGCTGTCTCGCTTCGAGGCCCACAGGACGAGCATCGGACCCCAGGACATCCATTTCACCACCTCACAGGTCGTCGAGGACTGCTCTCTGACCTGCTGGTGCGCCCTAAGCAACTGTAAAGTAGGTGGCAATGTTTATTTCAGTCGAGCCATTGTCCGGCTTGTCATACAGAAAAAATCGGTTCGCCACGCATTCTGGCATACTTTGATGTGCATCGCGCTCAGCGGTCAGGTGGCCTTGAACCCCGGACCTGCTCAACGTGCAGCCCAGACGTGTCGGCTATGTGACAGGCCCGGTCGGCGAAATCAAATAAAAATCGAGTGTGACAATTGCTCTGCCATCTATCACTCAACATGCCTACGACTTCCACCAAAAGAAATAAAGAAATTTCGCGCGGGAGGCTACACGTGCTGGTCGTGTTCCTTGCCAAATTTTTCGGACTCGCTGATTGATCTTATTGATGAACCCGCCGCCCCTGCCACCCCTCCGCGAAAAAGAAACCGCACTCAGCCCCGTATTTTTGCTTTCAACGGTCACTCTCAAATAGAAAACGGCGCGCTGATACACTCGCGGCTATTGAGCACTCGGAGGCTGATATCATTTGCGTCACGGAGACTTGGCTAACAGCGGACATTGGTGATAACGAAATTATTCCTGCCGACTTTGTTGTTTTTCGCAATGACCGAACCGACTGTCGACGAGCTTCCGGCGGCACTCTTATTGCAGTCCGACCCTATTTGCAGCCCCGCCGAATAAAAAACTTGGAAGCTGGGGCAGAAATTGTCTGGGTGGAAATTAAAGCTGCAGAAATAAAAATTTTAATTGGCTCTGCATATCGGAAACCAAACGCCCCAGCTGCCTATAATGACAAATTAATTGCGTCTTTAGATAAAGTTGCTGAATCAAAACACCTCTTTGATGCTTGTGTGCTTACTGGGGATTTCAATCTGGATATTAATTGGCTGCAAAATCCACCTTGCGCTGGAGAGGCACCGGCCACAGAATTTCTCAGCACTTTTTCTGAGCTCGCTTTTCGCCAATTGATTAAAAAAGCAACGCGTACCACGGCCACCACCTCTAATATCCTGGACCTGGCCCTTGTTGATGCACCCACCTTGATTGAAAGTGCCACGGTGGTACCAGGCACCTCCGACCACGATGCTGTCCTAATTGATTTTTCCGTTCGACAGAAAGAACCAACTCGGCTACGAGAGTTTTTCGACTTCAAAAATTTTGACTGGAACTTGCTGAATTCGCGCTTCAGTGAAAAATTGGAAACTTTTGCTCCTAATGGCACTTCAGCTAATATTGCGTGGAATAACTGGCTCCAAATCTATTGGATAATACTTGCTGAGATTGTGCCGAAGAAAAAAGCCCGAGTAATTAGAAAATCAAGTGCCCCCTGGATGACTACTGATTTGCGCTCTCAAATGGCTAGAAGGGATAAATGTTTTGAAAAATGGCAAAGGAATAAAACTCGACCAGCTAGAAACGAGTATTTGGCGGCTCGGAAGCAGGCACAAAAAGCAGTTAGACTCGCGCGGGACGATTACATGTGGAATTTGGGTCGCGGCGCCGGCGGAAATAAATTCTTCTGGGCCTACGTTAAATCCAAAAGCAAGATTTCGCCCAGTGCAAGTTGTTTTGAACTGAATGGGAAAAAAGTGTCCGAGCCTGAGAAAATCGCCGCAGCTTTCAGTGAAGTGTTTGTGAAAAATTTTAACGCAGCCACAAATTACTTCTCATTCATTCGCCGAAGACCAACTGACCCCGCGCCGCCCCTGCTAAGTGAAATGTCAGTGTGTGCCGCCGGTGTATTTCGTAAATTACAACAAATAAAATCAAATGCGACTCCCGGCCCGGACGGTGTGCACGCCAACGTGCTGAAAAATTGTGCAGCTGCACTTGCGCCAAGTCTCTCTCGCCTCTTTAACCTTTCTCTGCAGCAGGGCGTGCTGCCGGAGGGGTGGAAAAGTGCGGCCGTGGTGCCAATTCCAAAAGGCGGAGACAAAACCCTGTTGGAAAATTACCGGCCCATAAGCATGTCATCTCTAGTGGGAAAAACGTTGGAAAAACTTGTTCGTGACCGGCTTCAGCTGTTTTTTGAGGAAAATAAAGTTATTCCAGACAACCAGCACGGATTCAGAGTTAAAAGGTCATGCACAACCCTTTTATGTCAGACAGTGGACAGCTGGACAGCAATCGTGGATCAGAAAAGCGGCGCGCATGTCCATGCAGTCACCCTTGACTGGAAAAAAGCTTTCGACCGAGTACCATTTGATCGACTTTTGTCTAAACTGTCCCATTATGGCGTCAAAGGAAAAATTCTCCAATGGGTTGAATCATTTTTGAAAGGCCGCACGCAGTTCGTGGTTTTTAACGGAGCTAAGTCAGACCCGAAAGACGTGTTGTCCGGTGTCGTCCAAGGCAGTGTGCTGGGGCCGCTGCTTTTCAATGTGTACGTTGCCGACCTGCCAGGCGCCATCCGATCAAATCTCGTCCAGTACGCCGATGATGCCACCCTCTGGCGGGAAATTCAGTCGGCCGTCGACTCTGTCCAGCTTCAGGACGACCTGGACGCCGTCAACGCTTGGTGCGCCGTAAATGGAATGGAGCTGAACGCGTCCAAGTGCCACATCCTCGACATAAGTCGCGCCAGAACGTTGCTTGAAACGCAGTACACCATCGGCGGCACCATCGTCAAGTACAGCAGCGTGGAGCGCATCCTTGGCGTGCACATCAGCAGAGACCTGCGGTGGAATACGCATACAGACATCGCACGCGGCAAGGCAGCCAAAGTTCTCTCCTTTGCGGCCCGCAACCTGCACGGCTGCACCCCGAGAGTGAAGCGGCTCGCTTATCAAACAATGGTAAAGCCACTCATGTTCTACGCTACCCCCGCATGGCATCCTTCCACCCAGAAAAACATTTTAAAATTTGAGAGAATTCAAAATAGGGCCCTTCGGTTTGTGTATGGGCGGCATATTTCCGAGGTGGCCAAGACCGAGCTGCTCTCCGTCCAGCAGCAGCTGAAGTACAACGACTTGACTTTCTTCCGAAAGTGTCTGGACGGAGACACCGACATGGACGCGATGGCGCGAATAAAGACTGGCCGAAAGATAAGAGACAGTAACAGTGACGAAGAGCACCACCGGCTCATTCCTCCGAAAGTGCGCACCGACCTCGGCCTCTACTCATTTCCCTTTCGCCTCGCGTCCCAATGGAACTCCCTCCCTTCTGTGTTAAAATCGTGTGCGTCAAATAATTTCCCAAAATTGTGCAAAGAGCATGTTAAACAAATTTGATTTTTTCCCCGTAGTTTAGGCTGCAGTGCGGCGAGTAATCGGGTATTTATCGCCTCTTGGTAAATACGCGGTTATGAGTTTCAGTGAGTTGTTCACTGGCACTGTGTGCCTATTTTTCTCCCAACCAATTTTTTCACAATTGATTGTATTGACTTGTTGGAGAAAAATAAATTGAATTGAATTGAAAATTTTGAGCATATTTGAAAATTTGGATGTTGAATAAATCTATTTTATTGACTTGTTGTAAAGACAAATTGGAGATGTATTATATATGTCTTATGCAAAAAATTTTGATCTAATCTAAACAAGGAAGCCAAACAAGTCAAAAAGTTCTGCTTCAAAACTAACAGTGTCTGAGCAGGAACACTCTTTGTCCTTGTCTGATGATCATAAACTTCACTTGTTTTTTGAAAATAGTTTTGGGTATTTACGAACAAATTTACACGATTCCAAGAGGTAAATTGAAAAAACAGGCAGAGAGTCGAATCTAGCGAATGTTGGAGAGAGGATTTTTTTATTAACAGTATGTCTCTTTTAAAATGTATTTTCAGCTTTTTCTGTACTTTTTCTGTATAGTTTTTTTTTGCTGTATTCATGACATGACTGTATCGAGTGGAGAATAAATAAATAAATTAAATTAATTATAAGAATGTGAAATTGTTAAGCTGTAAAATTGGAGCCGATTTTTTTGTTAAAATCGAGCTCGGAAAATATTTTATTAGTTTCTTATGAACATGTTATTTTTTTTTTACTTTACTAGAAGGAAAATAGACTTTCCATTATCAGGTGATTTTTAATCCTGGTGGAAATTCCTCGAGGGATCGGGTGGGCCGGGAATATCGGTTCCCAGAAATTTGAGGAAACCGGGAAACCCAATTGCAAAGCACCAATGTCTATTAAATGACATTCTGGAGGTCAATTTGGAAAATTGCTACATAGAAAAAAATTCAGTTTGAAACAAATTGTCCCTTTTCCCAATTAATTATGGAAAAAGAGACATCTCGCCGGTGCCTCCAGATGTCAGGAACCGATGGCACCGGTGGATGAAGTCCGAAAAGGGCAAAGGCATTTTCGGCCTATTTCCTTTCGGATGAATTCCGATTTTTTTTGGCCTATTTCCTTTTGGATAAATTCAGATTTTTTTTGGACTATTTTCAAAAGCTTTCGGATGAAGTCCGAAAAGGCATTTTCGGACGAATTCCTTTCGGATGAAAGGTGGTCCACCCGGTGGTCCCTAACTGGTGCTTAGCATATTGGGTGTAAATAGTTAGTCAATCAGGAGAGTAGGCATAAGTTATTATAGTAATATCTATCATATGGAGTTAGTCATCAGATACATGATTATGCATACCTAACAAGTCGGTGAAGCAGGTGATTTCTGAGATCGTCAACCGGTAAGTGATGAGTGGCCCCGGGACCACTCACACCATGCTAAGGTGCTCGTAATTAACTTACGCGTGCGCACCAATTGTCAAGTGCGTGAATGTAGCCATTAATTGGTGCGCGAACCCTGACACAGTCTATTCATTATACATATTGGAATGTGTTAAGTTTGTGCGGAAATTTCCAGAGAAGTTTAAGATGAATCGTGACGTCCCAGGTGTTGTAGTACGAACAACGCGTGCTACAGTAGCATATGTTGAAACAGATTTATTTGTAAGGCCAAGCTCAATAAATTGTGTGAATGAAAGCCTGAGATAATGATAGCACGAGTATACAACAAATAACCCAATGTATTTAAAGAAATAGCTGACTATGGCAACTTTGTTAAAAGTGTCAAATATGTAATGCTGAAGTGTCAATTCTATGATATGAATGAATATTGGAGATGTAAATTTGAATGCTTAAACTTGGAAGAGTGAGACTCAGCTGCAGGGTTTTCGGGGGTGGTTTCCCCTGCAGTATTTGAGGAAGGTTACTCAAAGCTTGCCCACCCCCGCCGAATTACTGATGGCGCGCGAGCTCCCTGAATCACTTGACGTTGTATTTAGTTGACTGATTAAACCTTAAACCTAATAATTAATATCATAATGACCTGTAGGCAAATTAGAGATGTACTATTTATATCTAATGCCATGTCTAATTTTGATCTAATGTAATCTAATCAAACTTTCCTAATAAATACTTCTCCAGGGTCACTATACTTTCTGAATATTATGCGATTTCAGACAAGGAATTTTATACATCGAGAGTGAGTAGACTGTTAATATTCCATATTTTTTAAACAATATGGCTTGCGAGATTTTAGAGTCTTACTTAAATTAGACCACGAACTTTCCACAATGAAAGTAGAAGAATTAAGCAATATTTTCCCTTGATAAACTATGTAGTACTTTAACGTCTGCTGGGTCAGACCTTACGCGCAGGGTGATTTTTTAAGAAAGAAAAATGCAAATTAGAAAATTGAAGCAAAACGCAAAACAAATTGACTTTCTTTTTGTAATAAGTCATTTAAATTCCAAAATTTTTATGCTAAATCAAAAAGGGGTTTAGAATTTAAATTAAGTGTTTTGGGTAGGAAATCGTTTTTATAGAATTTTTTATTATAGCCAATTGATTCTATGTCTAATTTTACGGAAAGAAACAAATTCAAGTGGAAAAACGTTTGGCGGTTATTTAATTAGAGCTGAAGCAGCAAGCGAGGAAAGTCGATAAAACAACATAATCAACATAATAATAATAATCTCGTTGCCCTCTCTTGCCATATTATCCCATCGCTCATCGACCTCAAAAAACAACATTCAGACGTTTAAGAACTGCGAAACTACCCGGAAAATAATCAGGCCGGGTTTTTCAGCAGATTTTAAATATTATCAATATTCTTACGGATGCAATCACCTGGAACTTGTACGTGGGCTCAGGAGGCAGAAACGCAAGCTTGGCCGCGATCCTCGAAGGGCACGGCGGACAGCAAAACAAGCAGCACAACTCGCTCAGGCTGAGCCCGTTCATGGCTGCGAAGAGTCAAAAGGGTCGTTCGGACAATGCGTTCATGTACGTGAATCAGCCGCTCGGACGCTAATGTTGCGAAACATTAAAAGAAGCCGCTATGTTGATAAGACCACTGACACCAAACACGCAGTCGGTCATAATATGTATGTACTCAAACTCATTTTGCACTTCGCAGCAGAAAACTAGGTGGGACACCAATGGCGGCAATTAAATGGGAAGTGGGGAATGCAAGGAGTTTGGAACCTCCTTGGGGGAATGGGAATGAGGAGGATACAAGGCTGTAATCTTGGCTGTAATGGCCTGTAATCAGTGTTGGTACTACTGCGACAAATGACGACAACGTTTTGATTTGAAAAACATGTGTTGAAAAACTAGCAATTCGTGACGTCACAGCACTGCGGCAAACTTCCACCTTAGCATCGAGACAGAGTTAGCAAGGAACCTCCTTGAAAAAAGCAACTATCGCTCTCGCCGCTAGGTGTTCCCACCCTGTGTTCTTGTTGCAGACTGCTGCTGTTTTCAAGGAGGTTCCTGCTACCTCTGTCTTGATGATAGGTGGTTGGTGGAAGGTGGAAGTTATATATACAATTCCAAAATGTCCATTTCGTCACATCTTAGCAAAGACTGCCGCTAATTTTCTTACGGCCCTGAGCCCTGATGTCACCATTCGCATTACCATTACGCATTCGCACTCGCCAAGTAGACAAATTTAAATGGTTGGTGGTTACTTACTTATTTGGGAAAGGTGTATGGTTTACCATCAACAAAGAGTTACCATCGATGAAGATTTTCTGAAACGCAGTTTTTCATATCTAATTTTATTTCCCGGATTCACATATGGTTTTCTTTCCCATGATTTAAGGACTTCTTATTGACATGTCAAATCAAGTCCTTACAACAATATAAACAGATTTTGGCGATTTTTGGAAATTTTAATCACCATTGTTGAAAAGACTTGATTTGACTATGTCAATAAGGAGTCCTTAATTTTGGTAAAAGTTTATAATTTTATAACAATCGCACCGATAGCACGGTTACTCAATTCTATTCGACGCGATTAATATGAAATGTATTTTTATCTGCTTCAGGTACAGTGCTCCATCAAAACAATTCAACAAATAAGTTTGAAGTAAAGGCTGGGTTTCTCAAGAACGTCTACAGTCTACATTGGTGCGCAACGTTTGCCATTTGATTTGAGGTTTGATTGAAAATGGAAAACCAGAACAACCTAATCTCGCCCGACATCCTCGACGATCTCGCAAGGTAAAAAATGATAACATAAAACATTTCTGAAATCGCATCTCTGTGGAATCGGATCCACCATTGTGATCAAAAGAATTTTAGAATAATTGGAATTATTGTTTTTGCCAAAAAAAAAAAAAAAAAAAAAAAATGCACGCTCACCATAACTTTTGAACCCATTCAATTCAAATTGGATTAATTTTTTATATTATGCTTAACATACTTTTACAGTCGCTTCATCATCAATGTACCGGAGGAGGAGAGAAAAGACATAGTGCGTATCTGCTTTCAAATTGAACTTGCCCACTGGTTTTATCTTGACTTTTACTGCAACAAGCACAGCAATAACCGAAAATGCACCATCAAGGATTTTGTTTATAGCATGTTCAAGGTAAACCTCAATATTAACATGTTTAGCAAGTCATGTCTGCTGGAAACAATCTATAAAGGATTTTTGCTGTGTTTTTTCAGCACATTCCATTCCTGAACAAGTACCGCAAGAGCGCAGAGGAGACGTATGAGATGTGGCGTCAGTACAAAATGTCTGTTCCAACTTTTGGAGCAATAATCCTTGATCAAGATTTGACTCACATCTTGCTTGTCCAAGGCTTCTATTCAAAGTGTTCTTGGGGCTTCCCAAAAGGCAAGATCAATGAAGGAGAAGAGTGGTCTCGTTGTGCAGTCAGAGAGGTAGTTAATTTGATTTAAAAATAATTTTTGTGTTTAGTTTCTATATTATTTATTTACTCTCTATTCAATACATTGTACACAACATCTTGCATCAAATCAATGATTAATAATGTTAGATCAGATTGGATCAATATTTATTGCATTAGACATATTTAGTACATCTCCAATTTGTCTTTACAACGAGTCAATTATGGGAAGCTGCAACAACAAACGTCTGAATATTCAATACAACGACCGCAGTCAAGATACACGTGCTCCCTGGACCCTGGACAGAAGCCCGGCGCTGACGTCATTGTGCCTACAGGCAATTAATCTAATAAAAACATTGTGCTGAACTATTTTCCTTGTTCGAGCGGTATGATTTGTCATTATCCACCATGCATGTCAGAGTTTGCCTCTATTGTTTTTTTTTTCACCTCTGAGGCGGTGTTTCCTTTCACAATCACTGTTGATCGGCAATGATTTTGAATGGTAATTTATGAGATGAGTGCCCGTAACCATGTATAAATCATAAATAGTATTATTTATTAATTTAGGTGCTTGAGGAGACCGGTTTTGACATCAGCCCATACCTCAATGAACAGGACTTTCTAGAGCATGTGTACAACGACCAGCTGATCAGACTTTACGTAATTCCCGGAGTGCCTCGAAACACTGGTTTCATGCCATCAACACGCTGTGAAATCAAATCCATCCAATGGTTCCCAGTGGACCAGCTGCCTTGCACCAAGAAAGACACTACGCCTAGAGATAAGATGGGACTGGGTGCTAACAGTTTCTTCATGATCATCCCCTTCATGAGGCGCATCAGACTATGGATCGATAACAAGAAGGCAAGGGTAGTGAACGTCAAGCCACTCATGGCAGAGCGGAAGCAACAAATTCCATCAGGAGAGCAAGAGAGAAAGGCAATTCCAAAAAAAGCCTCCCAAGTGAGAATCATCTTAAATATTAAATTTTTAAATTAACTGATACTGATCACTGATTTGCTTTCAATTGTTTCAGATTGAGAGCCAGCATGCGGTCAAAGCTACCAAGAAAGCTAGCGGAAAGCGCATCTTGCCTATTACCAATTCACCACCAAACTTTCTGAAGAGTCGGTTGAGGTTTGACAAGAATGGAACCGCCATAATTACTGCCCCGTCATGGACCAACTTCCACTTTGACCGTTCAGCTTTGCTGAAGCAGCTGACAAGTTAAGAACTGCAGCTGAAATACCCAGAGTGATTACTGTGGGAGGTATTATTAAGTGATTAAGTGATATCAAGGTGTTAACATATTTTATATTTATTTATTGTATGTTCTAAGTACTTGATACTTATCACCGTCAAGGCCCACTTTTTGTAAAACCTGTAATTAACGGGTCGTTCTTTACAAGACCTTTTCCATACCAAACTGAACAATGAGCTGTTGGATTTGAATTGGATGAAATAGGGCATGGTGATACCCTTAGGGTCAACCTAAGGTATATTCCCACATTGCCTATTTTACAAGGGCCAAAATCAGCATTTTTATTTCCAAAATAGTTTTCTTTAATTTGGTTTGCCAAAGGCCTAATACTAATTTATTTGAATGGAGAATAAATAATTCATTAAATAAAATTCCAGGAGCAATCTCGAGGCATACTCTGAAAGTCTGGTTTCTAACTAAGTTGGCTGAAATTTAATGTTGATGATTCTCTAATTCAATGGATTTTAATATAAAATTAAATTTACTGTTTTGTAAAATTTTGACTTTATTGTGCTGAAATAAGTTTTGTGATTGACAACATGAAAGACATGCTGTTCCATTTTTAAAGCAAAATCCATGATGAGATATTTAGATAAGCTAAAAGTTTATTGCATTAGACAATAATATGGACCAGATATTTGTTAAGGTTCCAGCGTCAAGAAAGATAAATCATAAAAGAGTCGACTTGTGACTTAAATGATTGTAAAGTTAAAATCATGTTTAAAAATCTTGTAACAGATGACATTATCACAATTGAACACAAATAGTTTAAAGAACAGCTTTAAAAATTTACAGAGGCCAGTATTTCTTTACAGAGCTATCCACTCCCTAAAGCTTTTATTTTATATTCTTAAAAATAATCAACTAAAAATTTTCAAAACGTCCCAAATATTATTTTACTTTGAGGACTCATTTCAGCAGTGGCCAATGATTTACTTTGTGTTCTTAATATAAAATTATTTGGACTATATAATGGCTATAAAAATGAATTGCAGTTATTTGGCTTGTATCCAGAAAAATATTCAATGCCAAACTCCCGTTTTATGCTAAAAAAAGTTTATGCTGGAGAATATTTAAACAAATGTTTTTCTTTGTAACTAAAAATTTCCTTAAAAGCCATCGCTATTATTTTTGTAAGGAATCAAAAATCCTCATAAGAGAAATCGCACCGAAAATTGATTTTGGCGATCATCTTAAATTGTGGCTTTTGAATGTAGCATTCCTGGCTCAATTTTTGCAGTATATCCAAATTCAAATTTAAGTTTATTTTGATATTAAGCTAACGTACACAAAGTATACAGCGTTTGCAAAACATGTCAATCTATGGAGTCTAAATCTCAAGGTTTGGTCATTTAAAATTATGAGCAAAGCATTCTTGAAAATGAGAATTAACTTCGGAGTTGCTTAAGTGCCAAAAGCCTATGGGGGGTGGGGAGAAAAGTGCAAGCAAGGCAGGGAATTCTTGTATTAGTCAGCGAGCAGCGCGTTTGCTCATGAAATAGGGTCGCAGACCGTGACCGAAACTGGTAGAGCCATTTGTTTTTGAATAAAAAACAATTTTTCTGCAACGAGGAAAAGCCCGATCGCTTCATTTCCATGATCATCTCCTCGAGTGTCAACTTCTTCAAACAAAGGGATTGGGTTGTTTGACCAAAGATTTTGGTTCCCTGTCTGCTTGTCAGGAAAGCCACTCACTTCTATGGAGGCAAGTGAATATAACAATAAAATTAATGTACTAAATATGCTATATAATGTGAAAATAATTTGAAAAAATTAGCAAAAATGATCATCTAAATTAAAAAAATTAATAAAATGCAGAAGTTGTGTTCACTTAACACTTGTTTCAATTTCAGGGTGAATGTCTTTTGATCTTCAATTTGTTTTAACTCGGCAGGCAAGTGGTTATAAATTCGAGCGATCATGACCGCTCAAAAATTAATTATCATTAGCAAAACCGACAAAACTTCCATTTACAGCCACCGTTTTATTATTTACCTCAGGGAAATATCAGCGCATAATTAATAGTTTGGGGGGTGATATTGATTTTTCCACATTCCTTGATTGTGAGTTTTAATCCACGAAGACCTTTCAACATTGCAAAATCGCGCGATATGCGAAACAAGTTTCGTCACCGCCCACCAGCATTTTCACTCTTCTATTTACACGCCCCCCGATGCTCATTTGTTTGAATCTTGCCGAGCTCCGGGCTGGGCAAGATTTTGCCGGAAGTGGACAAGAAAACATGGCGTCCATGACGTCATTGTTGGTTAGCCAATCGTGGAAAGACATAGTTAGTTTAAGAACGGCTAACTTCTTGTCCGGACAAGAAAGAGAACGTTTCCAAACGCACCCCACGAAGTGTACTGTACTGTACGCCTTGTTAATGTTGGTCATTGCCGTCATTGGTCACAGTTGCATGCTCTTGCAAGATTTTTAAATACACCCAGGTGACTCAAGGGAGAACGCACTATTTTCAGTTTCAGCAAGTTTGGGAAGCTCAAGTTCTTTTTAATGAAAAAGCAGTATAATTTTCTTTTGAATAATATAAGACAAGTAGGAGATGTTGAGCTTTTCGCTTGAAAAGAGGTCCTTAAAGAGACCTAGACTTGGTCCACCTGACGTCTATCCGCAGGACCCAAAGCAAAAAGAGGTTTTTTATTATTAAATATTATACAAAAAAATTGTGTGTGACTATATTGTACTCTAATTTTAGGATGAGTTGACGGCTGTTAATGTTAAACACGGGTTTAGCATAACGCTGCAGCTCAGTGATGAGTTTGGAACCGCCCGAAACTGCGCATTTAACACTTCTAAGATCACGAGTTATTTTAACACTGTACAAGCAAAAAAAGAAGAGCTCAACACCTTGCCAGACACGGCAAAAAGACGGCCCCAAGTAAACACTAAAGACTCGTTCTGGCCAGCGACTCCTCGAGTGAAACAGCAGATTGAAGCATGGTTTAAAGACCTTGCAGGCAGTAAACCTCTTTCAAATTTGTCGAAAAAGGTTAGTTTGTTGCTCGGATCAATTAAATCATTTAAGCTATTCATTGTGCTATCAATAATAAGAACCACAATGATTAATAATATTTATTAATTTAAGTCATGGTATTACAACTATATTACAATGTAATATCATATCTCCTGACAGTTCTGACGCGATCCATCCTTTTGCAATTTAGCATTCAATTCTAAATTCTTCTTAGGCGCCAAATTTCAACAAGCGCGAGGAAATTTTCATGCTTTTGTGTGAATATCAAGTTCCAATGGTGAGAGCAACATGGTTTATCAAGCTCAGTTCTGCTTACGCTGTGGCAGTGACAGAAGCAAAAATGAAAAAAAGACAAGTGCCTGATCCTGCACAAGGTAATTTTATGGTGTGAGGCTGGAAAAGTGATAAAGAAAAGTAATTTTTTCTCAGAATGGACTCAAATTTTGACCAAGTTTATGCGTGACCAGCAAGCCAAATTGGTGGAACACTTCAATCCACAGCCAACACTTGGAACCACAGCTCCATCTAACTCGCCAGTCTTGATGGACGAGCAAAAGCTTGCACACAGACAATGGACGTACTGCATCAATTTGTCCAGGCACATGTATGAAGAAGGTTTGTTAGAGCAGCAGGAATTCCTTAATTGGGTCTTGGAAACCATGGAAAAGGCTGGTCCTCCGGACGGCGGCATGCTGCGGTTTGTTTTGCCTTTAGCATTGCAGTATCTCAATGAGTTTACACAATCAGAACTGCTGGCAAGGTTAGCATTTCTTTGCAACACAAATTTCGCAATTTATTAAATATAAAATTATATAATTTTATATTTCAGAAAATTAAACTACCTGAGTTGTCGTCGGTTGAGCCAATTGCTGGCGGAGGCTGCAGGGCCTGCAAGTCCACAGACTTCTTTAATGCAACCTACAGCAAGTCAAATGAACGCTGCCTTCAAAGAATATCTCAACTGCAAGCACCACCGCAATGTTGTCCTTGGCCTAGCAACCATCGTGCAGGTTTGTGTGGAAGTTATAATTTGTCTGAATATTCCATTAATTCCAAATAAAGGCGGCAACACTTGAGTGCCCTACGTCTCTTGTATGGAACAACTTGGGAGAACACAAGTGCCCTCCAGCGTTAAATGGTTCACCGCTAGATTTATTGCTGTGCCCTCCATCTGCTCTCCCAATGCCCTCTAGACCAGATAACCGGTTAATAAGGTATTTTGAATGGATTTATTTAAAAGAAATAAATTTGTAGCCTTCAAAAGATCCATGCTAATCTAATCTAAATGGAGTGCAAGAGACTTGAAATTTGCATACAAACCAACCAATGACATAATTTTTAATTCAAAAGGTGGTGATAAAACTGAGCTGGCGTTTAAGCATGTCCTCTCTCAATGATTTCAGATTCAGATAATATTTAATTTATACCGTAGAGATCAACATATGAACTGAAATAATCTTTGGAATAGGTCACTATAATACAGCTATAACTAAATAACTATAATACTGCTCACTAAATTTTAAATATAGTTCACAAAATTTTACAAAAAAATATTCATGCACGTCTTAGAACATTTTGTCTTAGAATATTAATTCAAATTACTTCTTAAAAACTTGATAAATATCAATGTTTTTTATTTGTTCGCGAAGATGATTGAAAATTCTTTGGATCATAATGTGAGGAGACTGAGCAGTCAGCAACAGTCTGTTTAATTTGACAAATATAAGTCTTGCTCCGCTATAGGTTTATTTCGAGTACTGCGATTCTGGTGCACCTTGCTTTCAGAATTTTTGAGGAACAATTCAGGATACTTTTCGAAAAATTTAACACATTCAAAGGCGCACACAGAGAAGGCTGGCAGGATCTGAAATTCTTCAAAAAGTGATCGGCAAGACAGGTGTCAATGCCTTCCAGTATCTTTTACCTGCCATCGCACGGATAACTCTCTTTTAAGCAATGAAAACCTTTTCCAACACATGGTCAATCCACCCCAAAATTACAATTGAGTAGAGTATATGACTTTGAACATGGGCGAAATAGCTCTTAGCAATTTAGTTTGAATACGCTGCTTTAATTTCACAAAAAGGTATGTAGTACTTCTCACAATCAGTTTCGCTACTACCTGATCGCATTGGGTGCTCCAGTTCATTGTATCAGAGAGCATTACAGCAAGTATTTTTGCTTGATTTACCACTTCTTTTTCAGCGTCGTTAATTCTGATAACAGGCGGTTCCAATTTACTAGTTTGAGCAGTATGCATTTGCAGCACCTGAGTTTTCTTTTCTTTCAATCTTCAGCAGTTTTTGCTAGCAAAATCAATCATTTTGTCATTGTTGCCGCTCTTGTTCGAACTTGTTCGAAGATGACTCATCTTTTATTGTAACGGCTAGAAACTAAAAAGCCTTGAACGAAAATACTGCTGTGGATAATGACAAAATGATTGATTTTGCTAGTAAAAACTGCTTAAGATTGAACGAAAAGTAAACTCAGGTGCTGCAAATGCATACTGCTCAAACTAGTAAATTGGAACCGCCTGTAATCAGAATTAACGACGCTGAAATTGAAGTGGTAAATCAAGCAAAAATACTTGGTGTAATGCTCTCTGATACAATGAACTGGAGCACCCAATGCGATCAGGTAGTAGCAAAGCTGAGAAGTACTATGTACCTTTTTGTTAAATTAAGGCAGCGCATCCGAACTAAATTGCTAAGAGATGTATATTTAGCCCATGTCCAAAGTCATTTACTCTACTCAATTGTTATTTGGGGTGGATCGCCTATGTTTTAAATGATTTTTGTTGCTCAAAAGAGAGGTATCCGTGCGATGGCAGTTAAAAGATACTGGAAGGCATTGACACCTGTCGAGTCTTGCCGACCACTTTTTAAGGAATTTCGGATCCTGCCAGCTAGCCTTCTCTGTTTATGCCCTTGAATTTGTAAATCTGAAAGCAAGGAGCGCCAGAATTGCAGTACTCGAAATAAACCTGTAGTGGAAAGACTTACTTGTCAAACCAACCAGACTGTTGCTGACTGCTCAGTCTCCTCACATTATGATCCCAAGAATTTTCAATCATCTTCCCGAACGAATCAGTAACATTGATAGTTATCAAGTGTTTAAGAAGGAATTGGAATTAATTTTGTACGACAAAACTCTGATTATATGATCCTAAGAATTTTTAATGCGCTGCTGAAAAATCTGAAAACCTTGGAAAACGAGGAACTTGTGAAGGAAGTGAAAACTTTTGTACTTCAGCACCAATTCTATGACTTAAAAGAATTTTACCGTTTGAATAATGCTTTGTATCTTGACTTATTTTAAAAAGTGTCATTGCTACCGCAAATTATTGCTTATCAAACTAAAGAATATTTGAATTTGAAAATTCTATGACATGCATGAATATTGTGTGTGTAAAATTTTGTGAATTGTATTCTAAATTTAATGTATTATAGGTATATTAAGTTTGTTTTATAGTGACCTATTCCAAAGATTATTTCTGTACATATGTTGATCTATACGGAATAAATATTATCTGAATATGAATCTGAATGAATTTTAAGGGGATATCATACCGTAGGAGGAGTAGACAAAAGGGCCCAATACATTAAATGTTGTAAATTCTTACAGAGGCTCATTGCCTTTGAATTAAATTAAATTTAAAATTCATAAAAGGTTACTTATGCAACTTTCAAGACTATTGCTCTTCCTTAAGCGCAGATATTTTTATGGCTCATAATTTTAGAGGATGTGATTCATTCTTTTTTCAAGTTAAAAAAAAATAATTGTGTCCAATCTTTTCAACAGAAATCAACTAAAAGTTGCTGAGAACTTTATTCGAAACCGCAGTCAAGCTGCTGAAGGACGTTGGTCATGCGATAAGTGGCAGCTAAGCAAAGCTGGTTAGAAACAACATTAAATTTTTGCTACTATTTAATTACTATTGTTATTCAAAGGAACCACCATGAGCAAAGTTTTATCAGCTCTTGATGCTCTTGATCGTCACAGTTTTGACCGAATGGAGGCAAATAATTTAGACGGCCTGTATGTGAAAGTTTTTCCGAACGCACAACCTCAGACTAGCACTGAACAAAAGGAAAGACTAGAAAACGTATGTTTACTTCATTGATTATTTAATAATAATAACTCTTCTGTGTGCAAACCATTTTAATAGCCCGTAAGTCATGATGCTTCAATAGTACAATTACTCTGCGAGTGGGCGGTGTCCACTTGCCGATGGGGTGAGCATCGAGCCATGGCCGTTGCCAAGCTTTTGGAGAGGCGGCAGTCAGACTTGGCGCAGGCCTCTGAACCTGCTGACATACCTGACGAAAAGGACTCTGCTGCATCAAGCAATGGCCCTGCGCCTGGTCTGCCTGTTTTCCAAGGCTTGCTGATGCACTTCTTGGATACGGAAGCCCCTGTGTTAGGTTAAAAATGGTATACTTTTTATTTCTCTCGCTTTAATTGTCAATTTTTCTTGAAGATAATTCAAGTGCCACCAATAAAACAATGTTTGGAAACCTGGTGCACCTTTTCTATGAGTTGATTCGCAATGACGTCTTCTCTCACGACGCCTACATGTGCACCCTCATATCAAGAGGTGACCTGTTAACAGGGCCACCTGCAGCCCAGTCGGGTCAACAACAACAGCAGAACAAAAGCCAGGGAATTGGGGAGGATGAGGACTCAACTCTTTTTGCAGGCATTGACATAAAGCCTGCTCAGGTTAGATAGCTGTAAAAAGTTAAATAAACCCTAAAGTTCCATTTTATGGGATTATTGATGCTATCACCTCTGAAATACTTTGTCAATTTTTGAATTTTGGTCAGTTTCCATTTTTGAGAGGTGTCAGCAAGCTAAAATTTCCAAAGCTGAAATTACTTAAAATGTGGCTAGATGTATACTACCTTTGAAATTTGCTTGTGTGTGGGGCAATTGTCATGCTGAGCGCGCTAGATTTTTGTGGTGTGTTCTGTTTGTTGGTGCAGGTGCGTGGCCCCATCGGTGACTACGATGACTCCAAGATTGATGACGATCTAGACAAGTTGCTCCAGCACATCAAGGAGGAGCAACAGAATAGTCTGGTAAAGCTGTAGTCAAAGTAGCAAAGACGCTGCTGGCCTAAAAAAACTTTATTTAATTTCACCAAAGTGCCAGTGATTCTCAAATTTTAAGCTTAATTTAAATTAATTTGCTTGGGCTCTAGTGCTGCTATATTTGTTGCTTGCAATTTTTATATCAGAAAAATCTGCTTTTAAAAATAAATTTATTTAGGACGCACCAGACTCGCCAAAAGATGATGCACCTACTCCATCTTTATCAACAGTTGGTGGAATTGGTGGCTTGGACGACACTGTTGAGGGTAGGGAAGGGCGCCGACAGTCCCGACACTTGATTTATACTACACATTTTCCGTTACCTCCGGTATATTTAATTAGCTCAATTGGTGAAAAAAATTCTAAACATTTTGTCTACAGGATGACACGAGTAGTCATGACTCTAACCAACGGCATGTTTTACTATACGGTGTTGGGAAAATGAGAGATGACGCTAGGCATGTGGTCAAAAAGACGTCTAAGGAGATTTCCAGACTTTTTAGCAAAAAGTTTAGTATTGATGTTGCCGAAGGTGGCAGGATCAAGAAACATTCCAGGGGAGAATTTAATTTTGAGGTTTGTTTGGACACATAATTATACTTGTGTTTGCTTAAATAATTTTTCCTTTCTAGGCTGTGACACAAAAAATGCAAGGACTGTCTTACTTTGACCAGCATGTTATCAGTATGCAATGTGCTACCACTGTGCT
Organism: Neocloeon triangulifer; assembly: GCF_031216515.1. Lineage (NCBI taxonomy): Eukaryota > Metazoa > Arthropoda > Insecta > Ephemeroptera > Baetidae > Neocloeon > Neocloeon triangulifer. The sequence continues at coordinate 230,846 of NW_026775555.1, read as the reverse complement.
GGAAATGCTCAGCTCTTTTGCTTCTGGATCATGTAACTATCTTCCCGTTCAGGAACATGTTGCTTTCCTGTTTGATCTGATGGAGTTGTCCCTTAACATTTACGGCCTTATTGATATCTGTATTCAGGTAGTTTATGTTATTTTTTACTCTGTTCTGCGTTTGTTACCTATTTCAATTAATTACTGTTCAACAGATAATTAAGGAGCTGCCAGATGTTGAGGCCCAACTGCAAGTGAAAGGTCCGACCTTAGTCCGTAGCTACACAACCTCATTAAGCTTGTACGTTGTCGGAGTGTTGAGACGTTACCACTGCTGTCTGCTATGTATGGAAATTTTGATTGGGAATTGCAACTAACTTTGTTATTGGTAATAGTAAGCCCAGAGCAAGTTTCCTCGGTTTTTGAAGGACTTTGCAAAGTCGTAAAACATGTGTCAAACCCTGGAGACTGTAGTTCAGCAGAGAGGTGCATTCTAGCACACCTATTTGACCTCTACTCTAGCTGCACTCCACTGAAGAACAAACACTGCGAGCCGTTCAGCAATGCGTACCCTAAAATAAGACAGGTAACATCATGTTATTACATTTGGGGAGATTCAATAGACTTGCTCTCCCGGGATAAAAGATATCCCGATATAAATCCAAAGGGATAAAATTTAAACCACTGTCCCGGGTAAAATATTTCTTTGTCCCGCCTTCAATTTTTTGTCCCTTATTCATCGGGGATAACTTTAGTTTGCTTCCTCAATGGGATAAACATTTAACCCGCGCTTAAAATCAGCTGATTATTAAAAGATCGTCAACATGCTCGAGAGCTTTTTAAATTTTAGCCAATTGCAACGAAAAAAAAACTTTCAAGTCAGAATTTTGTGAGGATCATAAAGAGGGCAAAATTGAAATCCAAAGCTAACAAAGCACACAAATACATGGTAATCAGCTGGCAGATGCCCTTGCAAAAATGGGCTCCAAAAAGCCCCCTACTAAACCAAATGGACTCTCTCTCTCGACGCGGCCAAAGATAAGATTAAGACCAGAAAAAAAAGCCGCAGTCGAAGAAAAAACATGAGCTTCGTCGATTTTTTTTTTTTAATTTTTCAGTCAACCAGCCATCAAATATTTTGACTGCTGAGCCAGCTGACCTTGCTTTCAACGTTCAAACAAAAAGTCTGCTGATGGTTAAAAAAAAATCAAGGCAACGCAAGGCAAAAACTTTTCTCGGCATAGGCTGAGTGTCTTTACATTTTTGACTGCCGCAGCCAGCCACTGGTTCAATACTTTATTTGGTAGCCATAAGAAAAAAATTTATTTGCCTAATTTCACTTCGACGAAATGGTCTTTAAATATTTGGAAACACTTAAGAAAAGCTTAAATTTTTTTGTTTTTCATGTTCAAGAATTTTTTCTTTTCCTTTTTTCATTTGTAAAGTGAAATTAAAAAAATTTGCGAATTTAATTAATCTACTATTGAAAAATTAACTTGAGAACTTCAATTTTTTGGTGTTGAGAAATTTAACATGCATGAAATTTCAAGAGATGAAAAAAAATCCTTGCATAATTTCGCTTTGATTAAGAGGTCTTTAAATTTTTGTAACGCATAAAAATATGCAATTTCAAATTAAGTTGGATGCAGATTTTTGTGTTAGCTTTGGATTTCAATTTTGCCCTCATTTCCATGATCGTCACAAAATTCTGATTTGAAAAAGTTTTTTGGACCTTGCAATTGGCCAAAATTTAAAAAGTTCACAAGCATGTTGACGATCTTCTAATAACCAGCTGATTTGATTTTAGCGCGGTTTAAATGTTCATCCTGTTGAGGGAGCAAACAAAAGTTATCCCCGATGAATAAGGGACGAAAAATTGAAGGCTGGACAAAGAAATATTTAACCCGGGACACTGGTTTAAATTGTATCCCTTTGGATTTATATCGGGATATCTTTTATCCCGGGAGAGCTGTCTATTGAATCTCTCCCATTAAATTTTTGGCTAAAACCCTTTATAGGCAATGTATGTGAGACTCACACCAACTCCATCAAGCTATCCCCTGAACAGCCAGTTTATGTGTGACGTCATTGCCAACCCTCGCAGAGCCAGTCAGAATGGAGCCACTAATTCGGTCGCTGCTTCACCAGCAGTGCGTCTTGAGGCTCATTGGCCACGGCAGCTTGCCGAGAGCACTGCAAATAGATACAGCTTTGTTTGCAATGCTGTTGTTGCTGCTTGCAGAGAAAAAGACAACGAAAGACTTAACGATCTAGCCGTTCTCTGTGCAGAACTGACAGCTTGCTGTAATGCACTTGGACCCGAATGGCTAGGTTTATTTTGTAATAAATTTTAGAGCCTCCTTATAAGTTACTTTTTTGTAGGTGTTTTCAAAGCGTTGTGCCCACATGACACAAGCAATGCTGCCTTTTATCCAGACGTTCAGAGAATAATTGATGTTACTGACCTCTCTATTCACACTTCATTGGCAGTGTTCACATCAATTTTAATTGGTTAAAAACTTCATAAAAGAAATCCTTATTATTTATTTGTTTTTATCTATTTCAGCTCGACATTGCTTTTCGCTTGAAGACTTTGTCGTAAATGTTGCATTGCCCTCTCTACTGACAGCAAGCCAAAGTATTTGAATTTAGCACTTTCATAACAATGTGTAGTAAAAAAAATATGTTAGGTAAAGAAAAGGTTGACTCAAAAGTGGAAGCTGGGGCTAGACTTACTTGTCATCTCCTGTTAAGATTATTCAAAACAAATGAGACTCCTCAACCTGCTTTGTACTCGGTTGGTAAGTAGAAGAAATTACTCTTTTTTTCTGTTGTTCAGATTCAGATAATATTTATTAAACAATTATTATTATTATTTATTCTTCTCGGTCAACACAAAAATTTTAAATTGGAAAAAAGAGAAGAAAGGGTTTACAACTAGCAGATGTCTGCTAAAACACCCGACATCAAAAGAGACGGCCGCCGCGGAAAAAAAAGAATGATATCACAAACACTTAAATATTCACTCTTGAATTACTGCCACAAATGCTCCTTGCAGAGAGAGGGAAAATTGCTTGAGGGACAGTTTTTAAGGGCAGGTAGCAGGTCGTTCCAAGGCTTGACTATCCTGAAGGAGAAAGCGCCGCGACCGAACTTGTTGTTGGCCGAGGGTGGCTGGAGGCGGGGGTCCTGTCACCTCTCAGCTTACGACCCATTACAATTCGGGCGCGTGCGTCAAAGTCTGTCTCGCCGCTCAGGAACTTTTTGAAGAAGTAGGTCGGTGTACCTGAGGTGCATGTCAATGGGCATAATTCTCTGCTCGATTGGCGGCGGAGGGGTGCGGCCGTAGATGAAGTGCAGTGCCCGATTCTGCACTCGATTGAGTTTGTTGACGTTCTCCTGCAACGTGGGGTGCAACGCAGGGAGACCGTAAATCATGGTTGGATTGACGAGCGAGAGATACGCAATTCTTTTGACGCGGGGGGTGCAGCCGCGCAAGTTTCGGGCCGCAAAACCGAGAGATTGGGCCACCTTGCTGTACACAATGTCCGTGAGGACCTGCCACCGGAGATCCCTCGAGATGTGGACGCCGATTCACCGAGGTTGTAGACAAACTCCAACCGATCGCGCGCGTGAGAAATGTCCATCACTTTGCACTTTTTCGCGTTAAGGCTCATTCCGTCATTTGCACAGATCTTCCTGCACCATAGTAAAAACCGCATTTTAAAATAAGTCAGTGTACATTGCATTATTTATTTTAAACGATAAAATTCGTTCAAGTCACAGAAAGAGCTCAAAAAACGCAATCAGCAAGTCTCCACAAGGTCGCGTAAAAAAGAATGGTCAAAGTAAAGTTGAAAATTTGAAAATCGCACTGTTAAATATCCAAGGCATTAAATCTGCAGTAAAATTAGCGAATTTCGAAAATTGCGTAACTAATTTGCGCGAAAAGCCCTCAATCATTGTAATAAATGAGCATTGGCTCTGTTCAAAGGAAGCCAAACATTTTAGCATAACTAATTATAAAACTGTTACTTTCTTTGGCCGTAAGATAAGAGAAAGAGGAGGAGTTTCAAGATTCAAGATTTCTTTATTTTGTTAAGCATTATATACCACATAACATATACATAGTAATAACCGCTTTTTAAATTAAGACAGTGTACATTGCATTATTTAAACGATAAAATTCGTTCAAGTCATAGAATTTGTGCTCTAACACAAAAGCTTTCACCATTTTTACAAGAACCTCGTCATTTTCGAGGACTTTTAAAGATATCGGTAATGCATTAAATATTCTGGGGATCATGATTTCTGGGTTTTCTACAGATTTCTTAAGCTTTACTTCTTTCACAACCAAATCATTACAGCAAAGATTAGTCTGATTATGTCTAGTCACTCTCCTCGTATCTACAGTATCACTATATTTCTGAAATAGGTTTCGGTTTTGCACTAAGAATTTTATACATTCGAGTATATACAACGATGGCACGGTTATTATATTATATTTGACAAATAATGGTTTACAAGTATCCAACGCTTCATTAGATCGCCAGTAGGGAATGCCCGCCATGGCTCTCAACGCTCTTTTCTGTGCTCTAAATACTTTGATTAAATGACTAGAACCCCCCCCCCCCCCCCAAATTACAATCCATACATTATATGACTCTGAACGTGTGAAAAATAGATAAATTTAAGAATGTTATCTGACACCTTGTATTTCAGTCTAGTAAACACATGAGAGACTCCTCTCATTTTATTAACAACCTTATCACAGTGATCATTCCAGTAAAGTGTATCATTTATTTGTACTCCCAGGAGTTTACCAGATTTACAGATTTCTATATTTTCATCTTCAATCTTAACATCAGGTTGAATAAGATTTTTTGTTTGGCTGGTATGTATTTGTAGTTTGGTAGAATATTAATTCCCATTCCTTCTTAAACACTTGATAATCATCAATGTTTTTGATTCAATCGGGGAGATGATAGAAAATTCTTGGGATCATAATGTGAAGGGACAGCGCAGTCAGCAACAGTCTGTTTGGTTTGACAAATAAGTCTTGCTCCGCAATAGGTTTATTTCGAGTACTGCGTTTCTAGTGCACCTTGCTTTCAGAATTTTTGAGGAACAATTCAGGATACTTTTTGTAAAATTTAACGCATTCAAAGGCGTACACAGAGAAGGCTGGCAGGATCTGAAATTCTTCAAAAAGTGGTCGGCAAGACTCGACAAGTGCAATGCCCTCTTTTGTCTTTTACCTGCCATCGCACGGATAATTCTCTTTTGAGCAATGAAAACCTTTTCCAACATGGGCGATCCACCCCAAATTACAATTGAGTATAGTAAGTGACTTTGGATATGGGCGAAATAGCTCTTAGCAATTTAGTTTGAATGCGCTGCCTTAATTTAACAAAGAGGTACGTGGTACTTCTCAGTTTCGCTACAACCTGATCGCATTGGGTGCTCCAGTTCATTGTATCAGAGAGCATTACACCAAGTATTTTTTCTTGATTTCTTTAGCTTCTATTTCAGCGTCGTTAATTCTGATTACAGGCGGTTCCAATTTACTAGTTTGAGCAGTATGCATTTGCAGCACCTGAGTTTTCTTTTCGTTCAATCTTAAGCGGTTTTTACTAGCAAAATCAATCATTTTGTCATTAGCCACAGCAGTATGATAATCCATCCCAGCTAGATGATTTCTTTGACGGGAATAACTTCAAATTTTTTTCTATTTCAAATAGGGTAACGTCAGGCTGAGCAGTAAATTTGATTCCATTTGAATCAATGTTTAATTATTGTTGTTTATTCTACTCAAGTCATATATGAAAAAATTGACATGGAAAAATGAGCAGAAAGGGTATCACAACTAGCAGAGGTCTGCTAAAATGCCCGACATGAAAAAGAGATCGGCCACCGCTTGAACTCAGTATAGAGTTCAATTTCATCACTACTAAGATTTACCTGAGGTTCAACAAGTTTCTTATTTAAAAAGTTAAAATTTTTCTGCAAATCCTTTTCCATTTAACCATCAATTTCAATTTGCTTAATATCATTTTCATATTTATCTTGGTTCAGGTTGCAAGTTTTGTTAATAATTTTCCAGGCCATACCAGTCTTATTAGATGCTTTTAACATTTTCTGTGATGATTTTCTTTTTAAAGGAACTTCACCTCATCCCATGGCAGCAACTCTTCAGCACTTCAACATTCGACTGAGCTGTGATCGACACTTGCTTGCAGCTGCTCACAATAATATAAACATAGGCGCTTTGTTAGCTGTATTGAAAGGCATTTTGGTAATGGGTGATGCAACTGCTCGCGATTGCAAGGGGAAAAAGGATTCTGTGGGCCCTGTCAGCAAATCTATATCTGTTTGCGGGTCTGGAGAACTGAGTATAAGCCACATTTTGGGTACCAGTGATCTCCTTAGTGCAAATGACGACCCACTTCTTGATGTTGGGTAAGCTGAGAAATATCTAAAGAAGTTACATTTTCTATTAACAGTTCATGTTTAAGAGCTCAGAGGCTAGAAAAAGCCGGACTCTCTGAGTACGCACAGCACGTCCTTCAGCAGATATGCAGCCAAGAGTGGGTTCTTGTGCGCTGCCTGCAAAACCCAGAAGACCTTTGCCATGCAGAAATGCTGTTGGACAATATGCTAACTCCGAAACAAGTAACCCGAAATTTTGTTTTGATATATCTATGTACATGTGTATTACTGTGGTAAATAGGCTCAAAGGCTTTTGAGGATGATCTGCTATCCTGAAAATCCAGCTGCTGCTTCTGATAACCAGGAGCAACCTGAAGTCATAACAAAGATATTGGAGGTATTACATTGAAGAAGTAAATGAAAAATATTTATAAATCTAATCATTAAATACTGTAGAATCTTGATCAGTGGCGTCTACGTATGTCTTGGCTGGACCTACAGCTTATGTTCAAACAGCTGCCTAATAACACATCTGATTTATCTGCCTGGCTTGACACAGTTGCAAAAGCAGCCATAGACGTCTTCCACTTATGTGGCGGACCTGAGGCAACAGACCACCCTTCCTCATGCTCTTCCAGTTCCTCGTCTTCGTCAAGTAACTCCTCTCATCGAGCCAAACCTTCCAAACAGCGACATGACAAGCCAACAAATAAGTATCAAAAATTCATTGTATTATATTTTTTTAATAATTAAAAATTTTAATTTTTAAATTTAAGCATCTGGCTTGTAGCACCACTTGTTTCAAAGCTACCCAGTGCTGTGCAAGGCCAAGTCTTGAAAGCAGCTGGCGCCGTTCTTGAGGAAATCAACTGGAGTGCCGTGGCTCGAAGCCGAGGCCGACCGTCTGGCACCAATCACCTACTCAGTCATCAGCCTTTTCTCTCGCTCGTCCTCACCTGTTTGCGTGGGCAAGACGAGCAAAGGGAGGGTTTGCTTGCTTCCTTGCACTCCCAACTGACCATGTTTCTCATGGCAGCCAAGGACGAGCAAGCCGCTTCAAGAGATGGCCAGGCAGGAGGCAGCACTGGTGGAAATGAATCTGAGCCAGGACGTGGTATGGGGCAGGGCGGAGCCAATGCTGATGCTGCCCTGATGCAGGATGCATTGCAGCTTAGATTTAGTCTTGTTGGAGGAATGTTTGATACCATTCAGCGCAGTACAAGTTCAACTACCGACTGGGCTCTTCTGCTTCTGCAACTGATTGCCCATGGAGTCATAGATTTACACAACAACAGGCAAATAAAAATATAACATTTCTTTCTAGATTTATTTACAATTTTTTATTCCAGTGAATTATTTACCACTGTTTTGGACATGCTAGCCACCCTTATTCATTCAACCCTTTTCACTGATGCGCAATCCGAAAAAGGGGAGGAAAACAGGAAGCACTATCAAAATCTAATGAAAAAACTCAAAAAGGTTTCTTTATATTTGATAGTTGGTTGCAAACATTTAAAATAATTTAAAATAGGAGCTTGGAGACCGACATTCACAATCGATTTCTCAGGCTAGGCAGCTGCTGCCACTGGGCAAACCGATGTGTGACATGATCAGCTGCGAACCTGTAGGATGCTTCACAGATACTAAGGGCAATAAAATACAGGGATTTGATTCATTGGAAAAAAAGCAGGGTATGCGGGTGCATGAAAAGCAGCGTATCAGCCCATGGGACTTGCTGGAAGGACAGAAAAACCCTGCCCCTCTTTCCTGGGCATGGTATTTGGGCGTGCGGGTGGAGAGGAAGCCTCTTTGGTATGAGGACACCCATCGACTTCTTCGCTTCCACACCCACTCTTTGCAAAAACCAGCCTCCTATTTCCTAGACCCTCCTGTGCTTCCACCCGAAGATCTAATTGATGATCCTCCTGCTGAAAAGAAGGTTTTGTCTTTTTAATACTTCAAAATTCAAAATCAAGAAGCTACAAACAAATTTAACAGATTTGTCCATGTGTATTGTGCAACAAAGACAGCAAAGCAGACACTCCTAACTCAACAGACCAGTCGCCAAGAGGCCGGCGCATGAGCAAAGCGACCAGACCCCGAAGGAATAAGAAACCTCAACCTGGCCACCCTGCAATGGCTGCACAGGCCGCTGCTGCACAAGCAGCCGCTCAAGCTGCCCAACAAGTTGGGGCCCCTCAACAGCAGCAGCCAGGAATGATGGGAATTCCATCATTGCAGGTAAAAAAATCAATTATAAAAGAAATCCACCTTTTCAATTTATTGAAATATCACATAAGATTCAAGATTCAAGATTTCTTTATTTTGTTAAGCATTATATACCACATAACATACATAGTAAATAACAGCTTTTTAAAATAAGTCAGTGTACATGGCATTATTTAAACGATAAAATTCGTTCAAGTCATAGAATTTGTGCTCTAACACAAAAGCTTTCACCATTTTTACAAGAACCTCGTCATTTTCGAGGACTTTTAAAGATATCGGTAATGCATTAAATATTCTGGGGATCATGATTTCTGGGTTTTCTACAGATTTCTTAAGCTTTACTTCTTTCACAACCAAATCATTACAGCAAAGATTAGTCTGATTATGTCTAGTCACTCTCCTCGTATCTACAGTATCACTATATTTCTGAAATAGGTTTCGGTTTTGCACCAAGAATTTTATACATTCAAGTATATACAACGATGGCACGGTCATTATATTATATTTGACAAATAATGGTTTACAAGTATCCAACGCTTCATTAGATCGCCAGTAGGGAATGCCCGCCATGGCTCTCAACGCTCTTTTCTGTGCTCTAAATACTTTGATTAAATGACTAGAACCCCCCCAAATTACAATCCCATACATTATATGACTCTGAACGTGTGAAAAATAGATCAATTTAAGAATGTTATCTGACACCTTGTATTTTAGTCTAGTGAACACATGAGAGACTCCTCTCATTTTATTGACAACCTTATCACAGTGATCATTCCAGTTAAGTGTATCATTAATTTGTACTCCCAAGAGTTTACCAGTTTTACAGATTTCTATACTCTTATCTTCAATTTTAACATCAGGTTGAACAAGATTTTTTGTTTGGCTGGTATGTATTTGTAGTATTTTAGATTTTTCTGAATTTATCCTCAAAAAATTATCATTAGCAAAACCGACAAAACTGTCATTTACAGCCACCGTTTTAGTATTTACCTCAGGGAAAGACTCTCCCTTGACTATAGCCGTGGAGTCGTCGGCAAACAAAATCAGGAGGGCCAAGAACACAGCGAGAGGAATATCATTTAAATACATAGAAAACCCAATTGGGCCGAGAACTGTGCCTTGCGGCACACCCCTGTTACTCTCTAATATATCCGAGTTAATAAACTCCTCGTACCTATCACAACCAAGGTTCTTGAGCTGTACAAATTGTTTCCTATTTGATAAGAAGCAGGCCAACCACGAGAGCAAGTTCTCGTTTAGACCGTATTGTTTTAACTTATGTATAAGGAGAGGTGGATGAAGGGTGCCAAATGCGTTAGAGAAATCATACAAGATAACATTCACTTTTTCTTTTGCTTCAACTGATTCGTACAAAGATGTTACATAGCTATATAAGGCCGTTACAGTATTTTTTCCCTTTCTAAATCCATGTTGCTCAGGTATTTGGATATTATTAGTGTTCAAGTGGTTTTCCAATCTATGTAAAAAGGCTTTCTCATATACTTTCGATATTGATGACGTTATCGCAATTGGTCTATAATTTGAAGGGTTTTCTTTTTCGCCCTTTTTAAACAGTGGGATAATTTTAGCAAGTTTCATATTTTCGGGGAAACTACCTTTTAGGAATGACTCGTTTATTAAATAAGTAAGAGGCGCAGTAATATACATTGAAATTTTTTTCAGTACAGTGGTTGAAATTCCATCCCACCCAGATGAATTTTTTGATGGGAGATGATTTATTATACTATATATTTCAAACTCCTCAAAAAGCTGTAATTCTTGTACCATATTACCAAGGTTATCAGTCACTTTGGAACAATCAGCTAAATTTATATTATTTAGGTCAGGCTCTGGTTCAACAAATACATTGTTCAGGCAATTGGCGATATTAAGTTTAATTGATTCTTTAGCACCGTTTATATTTAATTCGTCAATATACTCTGAATTTTTACTTTTCCCTAATTTAGTGTTTATAAGTTTCCACGCTGCACTGGATTTGTTTTTAGATGTTGCAATTTTCCTATCATTTACTTGCTTTGTTTCTATTTGTATTTTATTAACAACTTCCTTCTTCATGTGTTTCAGTTTTAGCTTCAGTTCAGCCTTAATAATTTCTATGGAAAAATTATAGCTTATGAAACTGCAGTTTTTTTTCCAAGAGTTCCCTCAGGGCTTTTGGAGGAATTTTTTTTAGGAAACCAATCATTTTGAGTTTCACATATGTTGGAGGGCTTTTATAAATAAATTGTTTTCCAAAATTTTGGACCCCAAAAATATTTCGTCTTCCCCGTTTTTTCGGGACACTTTGAAAAAATTTAAAACGTCTCTGCTACCGCAAATACTAGAGTGATAAAAATTTCAGCTCTCGACGTAATTTTTTATGCCGAACAACTTTTCCGTTGAACCCAAAGCTTGAGATCAAAGGTCAAGGTCACTTTTAAGCCCAGTGGTTAGAATGCTTGCATTCTAATCAGTGGGTTCCTTGGCTGTCATGGGATCAATGCTCAGCCTGAGGCTCTTTGTGGAAACAAATAGCCTCTGGTATGCGAATCATTGATAAAATTTCGGCTGACACGTCGGGAATTTGGGAGGTATGGCGCAAGCTGTGCCGACTCGCACTCGGAGGTTTGCCACGTTTCCTCCGAGCCACAAGCTGGAAGAACTCGGATTGCGTGGCGAATTCCTGCGTTCATTCCAAGTCCTTCGTGGCAAGGCTGGGGCAAGGTCTCAAGGGGGTGGGGGAGTCATGCGAGCACCACCAAATTTGCTAGAAAGCCCCCGAAAAAGGGTCAGGTGTCAGATTAGTTGGGAAGCACAAATGTGCCAAGGGTGCTCGACTTCGGCGAGAGACCGACCCAATAGCCTAATAAGCTCACGGGTGCCAAAAGCGAAAAAAAAACTTTTAAGTGATTTTATGATTTTTTCAGTAAAAAAGTCCGATTTTGGGGATGATGGTCCCTTCTGATTTTTTTTTCATGTATAGGAAAAAATGTAGCTCGTGTAATTTTACTTATAATACTTAAAACACCAAATTTTTGTTTCTAGCGCACTTAGAAATAAATTAAATTCGATTTATAAATAAATAATGCTAGATTTCCTTGGATATAAGGTGGAAAATAAAGGTTTTCTCTTTTTAATCGACTTATTATAAAGCTAGAAACAAAAAAAGGGGGTCCAAAATATTGTTCTTGACAAGACCTTTAGAACTACGTATCACACATTATAGTCAGGCTACCCTAGGTCAAAGGTCACGGTGACCTTTGACCCAATGGTCATCATTATGCACGTTTTCCGAATTTCCATACTACTGGGAACATTTTTTGTCATTATCAAATATTGTCTTAAACCAATGCAAATCAAATTAATTACGTTTTTTGTGATGACCCTTCGTCCCAAGGAGCATAAATCAACGTTTTTTAATAGTGTTAGCTAATTTTAAATTTAACGAAAAATACCCACATCGCAATTTTTACATATTACGTAAAATTTAACAAGGAATCGATTGGCTATCTTGAAATTTTATTTTGGCGTGTGGCCAGGTTTCAAATTTGAGTTTGAAAATTTTGATTCAAAATTAGTGACCTTGAACTTTGACCTAAAAATTTGAAAGCAACAGCAAAGTTGTAGAGCTCAACGAGAAAATTTAAAATATATACAGAATTTTGCTGTAGGACCACAGGAAGCCGAGATATTTAAGTTTTTTGGATTTTTCAAAATGCCCCGTAAAACCTGCAATTTTCAAAATTTTTAGGAAAATTTTTATGAGCTTCCTTTCAAACCGTGCTGAATTACTTGCGAAATTTTTAGATCGTTACCTGTAACTTGGGGGACCTATGTGATCCTAAAAAGATTTGCTCAGTAGTTAATTGTTAGTTTTCTCATAAATTGCGTCCGAAGTTAAAAAAAACAGGCCAAAAAATCCGAAAGAAAAAAAAAACAACAATATTTCCCATTTATTTACAAAATTCTAAAATAACAACCATTTCAGTTCAAATTGGTGTCAGGGTTCTCAAATATATTAATATAAACCAATTTGGCTCATGTTTTATCACAGCTCATGTGAAATTGGTGGCTTTTTCGCCCGGTTTTTTTAACTTCAGACGCAATTTGTGAGAAACTATAATATAAATACTCTGAAATTCACGTATTATATGTAAAATTACACGACACGAGCTACATTTTTTCCTATACCTGCAAAAAAATCAAAAGGGACCCCCAAAATCGGATTTTGTTACTGAAAAAATCATAAAATCGCTTGAAAGTGACCTTGAACTGTGACCTACAGCTTTGGGTTCAACAGAAAAGTTAAGAAATTACGTCTAGGGGTGAAATTTTTATTCATTCGCGGTTGCAGAGTTATACACGTTTTAAATGTTTTCAAAATGTCCCGAAAAAACGGGGAAGTCGAAATTCTTGGGGCCCAAAATTTTTGAAAACCATTCCTTTTTAAAAGCCCTCCAACATATGTGACCCTCAAAATGATTGGTTTCATAAAAAAAATTCCTCCAAAGACCCTGTGAGGTGTGGGTGTTTAAGTGTTATTTTAAATTATTGTTATTATTTGAACCCAAAAATGAAAATAAAAAAAATTAATTGGGTGGTGCCTTCTGTACCACCAATAAAGGGCACAGGCCAACAAGACTTTGTCTTGGCCTGACCCTAAAAAAAAAAAAAAAAAAATAATAATAATAATAATAATAATTCTTCTCGGTCTGTACTAAAATTTTCAAAGATTGGAGTAAAAAAAGAGAAGAAAGGGTTTACAACTAGCAGATGTCTGCTAAAATGCCCGACATCAAAAGAGACGGCCGCCGCGGTAACACACTATTGAGAAAAAAAAGAACGATATCACAAACACTTTAAAATCTTCAATTACTGCCACAAATGCTCCTTGCAAAGAGAGGGAAAATTTCTTGAGGGACAGTTAAATATTTATTTATTAATTTGATATCTCAGGTTGGCTAATTAAAATAAAATAAAACCATTTTAATTTTATTCAAAGATGCAATGTTGCTTATCGACACGTTTGAATAAAATATTCCGACGCCTAACTGAGATGAGCTTATTGGGGCGTTATTAAAACTAGTCAGAGTGAATTTGAAACAATTAGATTCGTTATTATTAGTTGTTTATAGAGGGTGAGTCGAGCGGTCAGTTTTTATTATAATTAAGATTTTTAATTAGAAATACTTAAATATAAAAATAGCTTTGTTTCAGCTTGATAATTTTATAGCAGAACTTGTTCGGCTTCCTTGTATAACTAAACAAATTGCCTGTTTTGATTCGCTTGGAGCCTCGATACAAGAATTTTGAAAGTAGTTTGAGGTGTTTTGTTCATGCCCGCAAATTTTATAGCAGAGAAGAGTTTTTTCAACTCGTCGATGAATTGTAATATTTTTTTTTAATCTTCTCTTCCATTTATTTTGTACAATGTTGCAAATGGGGCGCGTTGCAGTGAGTCTTTACATTGTGGCGACGCTTCATAAGTCAATAAAGATCAATAATAATAATAATAATAATAAGTGAATCAATAATTTAATTTTGATGATCAAGATTTATCTTGTTTTCTTGAAAAGGTTTATTTCAATATAAAGCAGTAATTTTATGCAGTAGAATAATGCAAATTTTATTTGTTTAATGTATATTACCACACACAAAATTAAATAATGTTGAATGAATTTTCTTTCATAAAAACTACGGCTATTTCCAAGAAACAAATATTGCAAGTATTTTCTCAAATGATTATGCATAGAATGGGCAATAATTATTTGGCGTATTTTTGTGATTTAATTTATTGATTGATAATGTTATAGTACTGTGTAACATTATTGCTTCCGAGAGAGAATTTTGTATGTAAATTCTTAAAATAATTCTGGCCAGTGCTTAAGGCGCTGCCAAAAGGCTAAAGCTAAATTTCTAAATTCTATATTTTCTATTCCTTTTTTATGAAAATGAGGAAACTATTATGAGAGATTATTTAGGACAGGCCAATGTGGGCAAAAATTAGCAAAGATATGCAAACCTATAGGCTTCCGTAGAGGCACACGGCGTAAGGATGAGACGCCTGTAGATTTGCAGTTCTCAAATCAAAGAAGAATCAACTTTGATTATTGCTTATTTGATCGAAGGACCACGTCAGACGCTTGTTCGACAGAGTCTAACAATTTATTTTACTGTTCGAGACTGCTTAAAATAAAACTTCTCCTACTTTACTTTAAAAGGCCAATGAGAGGGTTATAAAAATTATGTTCTATTTTAAAATACAAGGGTTGCAGTTGAAGGGTTGAAATTGAATTGAATTGAGACGGATGCTGTACGAAATGTGTTATGTTGCGGGGGTGATGCTTTTCTTCATATGTGTGCGCGCGGCGCTCTTTTTTATTATTGTTGTTTATTTGTCCACATTGTTACAAATACATTGTTTACATTCAATTTTTGAAAAACAATTATTTAAGAAAAAGAGATTGTTGGACAAAAAGGCATCACCAGTAGCAAAAATTTTTCTAAAACTTCCGAGATCAAAAAGACCCCATCCGCCGCAGTGAGCCTCGGTTGACTAAGTTTCTTCTCTCTTGAACGGATTTGTCTACACTCTAAGGGCAACCAAAATACCAATTTTCAACAAGATCCGCCGACCCCATACCAAAAGTGGGTCCCTTTAAAAAAAATAATGCCTATAAATTTTTCCATGTAATAAATGCTTTATGCTAGGCTCCGTTTTACTGTTAGGAACTAAATTTTCAGGGCAACATGGGTCAAATTCAAAATTTCTTTTTTTTTTAAGCATTAAATTGCAACTGCAAGAAACACTTTGTAAAATAAGTCAAGATACATTTCATTATTCAAACGGTAAAATTCATTGAAGTCATAGAATTGATGTTGTAAGTAATGTAAGTACAAAAGCTCTCAATTTCTTAACAAGTTCCTCATCATTTTCGAGGGGTTTTTAAATTTCTAGGCAGAGCATTGAAAATTCTTGGGATCATATAGTCAGGGCTTTCTACAGATTTTTTAAAAGTAACTTCTCTCACAACTCATTTACACACAGGTTAGTTTGATTATGTCATGTCAATCTCCTCGTCTCCTCACTATCGCCATACTTTCTAAAGAGGTGACGATTCCGCACTATAAATTTAATACGTTCAAGTATATATACAGCATACATGGGTGCGCTCAACAATTTTGCGCTCGCGCTCGCGATCACTGGCAACACTGCGCTCGCGCTCTGCGCTCACGCTCAAGATTTTGAAAATGTTGCGCTCGCGCTCAATTTTTTAAAAAGTCTTGCGCTCACGCTTTGCGCTCAAAAATATTTTTACCCGAAGAAAAAGTGCGACTTTTTAGACAATTTTTTAATATAAAAAAAATCCATCGGCAATTAAAAATGATAAAGTTGAAGTTAAATTACCAAAATTGGGATCAGTTTTGAAGTTTTTGGTATAAAAACACTGTTTTTCGCTACAATTTTTGATCAAATTTGGGAATTTTTACTTTTGGTTTGAGCGCAAAATGAGCGCAATTGAGCGCTGCGCTCAGCGACCAATGCGCTCGCGCTCTGCGCTCGCGCTCATGAGCGCAGAGCGCAAAGTGCGCTCTGCCCATGTATGATATACAGTCATAATATTATATTTTACAAATAATGGTTTACAAGTGTCCAGAGCTTCGTTAGATCTCCAATACGAAACGCCTGCCATAGCTCTCGAAAAACGTTTATTAAATGACATGAGCCCCCTCAGATCACAATTCCGTACATTATATGACTCTGTACATGGGCATAACATATCAATTTGAGTATATCATCAGACACTTTATATTTCAATCTAGTGAATACATGAGTAACACTGCGCAGTTTATTCACAACTTTATCACATTGATCAGTCCAATTTAAGGTGTCGTTTATTTGTACTCCTAATAATCTACCAGTCTTTGAAATTTCTATTTTCAGCAGATGGGCTACCAGGGCGGAATGTACCCGCCTCAGCAGCAGGCTCAACAGCAACAGTGGTACAACCAGCAGCAGTCCCAGCAGTATTTCAACCAGCCACAGCAGCAGCAGCAGCAGCAGCAAATGCCGAGACCACCCTTTGAGCGGGCCATCTTGAATCCCTCGAAACAGGCATTGTCCAACATGCTTAGAATGCGTAATCCACAGGCGCAGTTTATGGCTCAGCAGAATCCAAACTTCCAGGCAATACAGCGGCAGCAGCTTGTTAGGTAGGTTGGGAAACACACCTTAAGCCTAATAGAGCTCAGGCATGAAGACGAATTGAAAAAGGAAAATCCCAGAACACTATGTGTAAAAATTAATACACTTCTTTAACCCATGAAGCTTTTTTGCTCCTCATCTGTTTTACAATCCACACATTTTAATTTTGCCTTCAAATTTTCAAGAAAATTATTGTGTGCCTGATTGTTTTGTCCGAGTGGTTTGAAGCAGCATGTTGTTTTTGTGTGGTTCTAGGCAGCAAATGCGGCCCCAGGGGCCAGGCATGGCCCAAGGCCCCCTGCAGCAGGGCCAACAGCCAGGCATGTTCCCCAACCAGCAACAACAGCCCCAGAACATGAATCAGGGATACCCTCCTAACATGGCGCCACAAGGTGAGCGACTTCAGCCCAATCTAATTTTGTAAAAACACTTATTGACCTTGCCAGCTATGATTACAAATAATTCCTCTTACAAAGACAACAATTCCAAATTTTGTTTTTAATAATACTTTAAAATTAAGTGCTAAAATGGCATTAATGAAATTTTTGACTGTTTGATTATTGAATTAAATTTTTTTTTTTGAGGTATGGCCCAGGGAGCCTATTATGGTCAGCAGCAGGCGATGGGGCAGGGCCAGGTGATGGGCGGTGGGGGCTTCGGTCCACAGACAGCCCAGCAGCCTCAGAGTTACCAGCAACCGCAGATGACCAGACAGCAGCAAGAGCAACTGTACATGCAACAGCAACAACGTCCCATGACCGGCGTTAGACCTCAGCAGCCCTATATGCAGGTGTGTTATTAATCCCAATTCCCAAATTTAGAAATCGACATATGAATCTGAATATTATATGTATATATTTTTAGTCATGCACCCAGCAAAGTTAAGAGTTATGACAGCTCTAGTTTAATGTAATGGAAAATTTCATAGAGCTGTGGTAGCTCTACAAATTTGCCTGTAATGTTTCCAATTCATGATTGCTCGAAACTCTAAGGTGATATTAGATTAGATTAGATCAAAATTTATTGCATTAGACATGTATTATACCATTGTTTAAAAAAGGAGAAAAAGTAGACCCTTCAAATTATAGACCAATAATTGCGATTACATCATCAATATCAAATGTGTGTGAGAAAGCTTTTTTAAATAGACTGGAAAACCACTTAAATTTGGAAGCGGCGCGCAGGCACAGAGTCAGTAAGCCAGAAGCCACGTCAGTTCGCAAAATTTACTTAGATTAAGGCTAAGTACTCTGTTAGGAGTTTTGTAAATTCCAAAAATTTGTCTATAAAGTGTTCGGCCTTGCAGTCGTTAAGTATTTATTTTGCTAATGTGGATGTCTTATTTGTTGCTTCAGAGCAAATATTAGGTAGCTCGTCCATGCGGGCGAGTATTAGTACCGACGAGTTCCAACTTTCCGAGTACCTAAAGAGAGCGTATAGCACGTAGTGCATAGCCCATCTGTCCATAAAATAGAGACAGAGTGCGTGTCTGAGGCAAAAGCCGGACAGACACTAGGACTCGAGCAAAGCCGGTTTTCAGATTCAGATTCAGAATTATTTTTATTTCATTAAGTCATCAACGAATTGACAACTTTTAAAATACGTCATTCACATATTTATACAATTTACAAATCAAATTTACAACTGAAAAATTCGTTCATGTCATAATACTGACACTTATATGTACAATTTCTCTTATTTTGCAAATAAACTCGTTACTTTCGATAGTCATTTTTACACTATAACAGGTAAAGAGTTGAATATTCTTGCACTCATAGTTAAAGGATTTTGGTTTAATAATCCAAGTGATTTTCAATCACGACATATAGGTCATTTACACAGTGCTTGTTTCTTGCATTTTTTTGTTTTCGGACTCATACAATTTAAAATTTCTGATTTTTTCTAAATTTTTCAGGATGATTTATAAGGAATTTCATACATTCTAATATATAGAGAGAGTAAACAGTCAATATACCATATTTAGCAAACAGTGGCCTACATGTATCAAGCGCACAATTTCCTCTCCAATACTTCAGCCCAGTCATTGTTCTGACAACACGCTTCTGAGCGACGAACACTTTTTGCATGTGTGGTGATGCTCCCCAAATCACAATAGAATACAGTATTTGACTTTGGGCATATGCATAATATACAGTTTTAAGTGAACTTTCTGACACTGTATCGCGCAATATAGTAAAAAGATACGTCACACTTCTCAATTTATTTGCCACTTTTTCACATTGTAGGTGCCAGTTCATTGTATCATTTATTGTCACTCCTAGTTACAATTATTTACTGCTTCAATACCCGTACCATAAATTTCAATCTCTGGAGGGACAACGTTTCTAGTTTGGTGTGTATGCATCTGCATAACCTTAGTCTTACTAGCATTGATTTTTAGGTTTTTGTCAGCAAACTCGACAATTTCTTTATTAGTTTTGATAGTGTTTGTATTTCAGATTCAGATTCAGATAATATTTATTCCGTATAGATCAACATATGTACAGAAATAATCTTTGGAATAGGTCACTGTAATACAGCTATATCTCAATATAACTATAATACAGCTTACTAAATTTACAATACATTTAAAATACAGTTCACACAATTTTACACAAAAAATATTCATGCACGTCATAGAACATTTTGTCGTAGAATATTAATTCCAATTCCTTCTTAAACACTTGATAACTATCAATGCTTTTGATTCTATCGGGAAGATGATTGAAAATTCTAGGGATCATGATGTGAGGGGACTGCGCAGTCAGCAACAGTCTGTTTGGTTTGACAAATAAGTCTTGCTCCGCTATAGGTTTATTTCGAGTACTGCGATTCTGGTGCTCCTTGCTTTCAGAATTTTTGAGGAACAATTTGTTTGTTGTACGGTTTTCCCTTTAACTAAAACTGTGGAATCGTCAGCAAAAAGGATCAAAATAGCAATTAAAATTCGAAGTGACAGGTCATTCGTGTTCAGCCGCCTTGGAAAATTCACGCGGGTTCACGCGGTGGCCAATGCACACCGCTCAAACGAGGAATATAATCCAGCCTGAAATATTGATTGAGAATGAGGAATTGTCTGTGGTGAACAGTAGTCGCCTTCTAGGAGTAACGTTAACAGATACAATGAATTGGAATAAACAGTGCAGCGAAGTGGTTACTAAGTTGCGTAGTGTTACGTATTTATTTATCATGTTACGAGAAAAAGTTCTAGAATCGACCTTGGTCCAAGCCTATCATGCATATGCGGCTAGCCGAATTCTATACTCGATTGTAATCTGGGGTGGATCTACACATATGAAAGATGTTTTTCTTGCGCAGAAAAGAGTAATAAGAGCGATGGCTGGCGTTCAATATTGGAGAAGTAATTCGGCACTTGACTCATGTAGACCACTATTTGTGAAATTTGGAGTTCTTACAGTCTATTCATTATATATTTTGGAGTGTGTTAAGTTTGTGCGCAAATTTCCTAAAAAGTTTAAAATGAATCGTGATGTTCCAGGTGTTGTAGTGCGAACTACGCGTGCTACTGCATATGTTGAAACAGATTTATTTGTAAGGCCAAGCTCACTAAATTGTGTGAATGAAAGTCCTGAGATAATGATAGCACGAGTATATAACAAATTACCCAATGTATTGAAAGAAATAGCTGACTATGGCAACTTTGTTAAAAGTGTCAAATATGTAATGCTGAAGTGTCAATTCTATGATATGAATGAATATTGGAGATGTAAATTTGAATGCTTAAACTTGGAAGATTGAGACTCAGCTGCAGGGTTTTCGGGGGTGGTTTTCCCCTGCAGTATTTGAGGAGGGTTAGTCAAAGGCTTGCCCACCCCCGCCGAATAACTAATGGCGTGCGAGCTCCCTCATTCACTTGATGTTGTATTTAGTTGATTGATAAAACCTAATTATTATTATTATAATGACCTGTTGTAAAGGCAAATTGGAGATGTACTATATATGTCTAATGCAATAAATTTTGATCTAATCTAATCTAATCTAACAGGTTTGATCGCGAGATTAATTTCACACGAAATAAAAATGCGTCAACCATTCTGTGCTTTAATGCTAGGTCTCTGAAAAATAGGAAAAGAAGCGCTGAAATCGCGAGTCTGTTTCAAGAAAATCAAGCTGATATTGTGGGCATTAATGAAACTTTGCTATCGCCCGATATAATGGACCATGAATTTGTACCGCCTTCTTATGTGGTGTTCCGCAAGGACCGAGTCGCAAGGTGGGCGGCCGGCGGTGTCCTGCTCGCAATTCGCCCTCATCTCCAGCCAAAGCGTGCCGACCAATTTGAGTCAGGCAGTTTTTTATTTTTAGATCAAAATTTATTTATAGTACATCTCCAATTTGTCTTTACAACAAGTCAATAAAATAGCATTATTCTACATCGAAATTTTTAAGTGTAACATTCAGTGATTGAGGGAGCTCGCACGCCATTGATTTTTGGCGGGGGTGGGCAAGCATTTAACTACCCCTCCGCGTTTACCACAGGGGAAACCACCCCTGAAAACCCTGTAGCTCAGTTCACTCTGTTAATTCTAAGAGCTTAAACTTGCATCTCCAATATTCGTTCATATCATAAAATTGATATTTCAGCATTACATATTTGACACTTTTAACAAAGTTGCCATATGATTGCTGAATGATGAATTTCTGCGGCGCCTGCCATTGGCTGAAAAAATGATATCAGCCAAATTTGGGAAAACTGGAAAAACGAATTTCTTGCATTAGTAGATAAATGTATTCCTGTGAAAAAAAAAATGCGTGCAAATACGCAGCAGCTAATTCCCTGGCAGACAGAAGAACTCACCAAACAAGTTTCTAAAAGAAATGATGATTTTTTAAATACAGTTGAACCCAAAAATAAAAAAATTAATTGGGTGGTGCCTTCTGTACCACCAATAAAGGGCACAGGCCGACAAGACTTTGACTTGGCCTGACCCTAAATAAAAATAAAGAAGAAAAAAAATGAACAGTTTCAAAAATGGCAAAAAGTGAAAAGCTCTGATGCCAGGGAAAAGTACTTGGCTGCTCGCCAAAAAGTGCAACAAGAACTAAGGCGCACAAAGGATGCTTGGTTCTGGAAACCTGGCTCTGGCCAAAATGGCTCTAAAAATTTTTGGAAATATATAAACAGTCGCAGCAAAGTCCCAATCACAAATTCTAGTTTCTGCGTACGATATTCCTAGTGCAAAACCGAAACCTATTTTGGAAATATAGTGATAGTGTATAGATACAAGGAGAGTAACTAGACATAATCAGACTAACCTTTGCTGTAATGATTTGGTTGTGAAAGAAGTTGAGCTTAAGAAATTTGTAGAAAACTCAGAAATCATGATTCCCAGAATTTTCAATGCATTACCGAAATCTCTTAAAATCCTCAAAAATGACGAGGTTCTTGTAAAAATGGTGAAAGTTTTTGTATTAGAACATCAATTCTATGACCTGAACGAATTTTATCGTTTAAATAATGATTTATTGACTTATTTTAAAAAGTGTTTATTACTATGTATATTATGTGGTATACATATATTATAATGCTTAACAAAATAAACAAATCTTCAATCTTGAATGGAACAGTGACAGCTCTAATAAGTAATAAATTCCTCATAACATTTGCTTAAAATTAGAGCTATTGCTCTAAGTAAGCTTAGAGCAATTTTTCAATTTCAAATATTCTTTATTTTGTTAAGCATTAATTTGCAGTAGCAATAATACTTTTTAAAATAAGTCAAGATACAGAGCATTGTTCAAACGATAAAACTTGTTTAAGTCATAGAATTGGTGTTGAAGTATTTATTTATTTATTCTCCATACAATTATTCTGATACAATGAATATACAATACACAACATCTTACATCAAGTCAAATAAAATTTAAAAAACTAAAAATACATGTTAAGAATGTTGATGAAGTACAATAGTTTTCACTTCCTTCACAAGTTCCTCGTCATTTTCGAGGTTTTTCAGATTCTTTGGCAGCGCATTAAAAATTTTTGGAATCATATAATTAGGGTTTTCTACATACTTTTTGAGAGCAATATCCCTTACCACTAGGTCATTTATACACAGATTAGTTTGATTATGTCGTGTCACCCGCCTCGTGTCGACACTATCACTATATTTTTGGAAGAGGTGACGATTCCGCACTAGAAATTTAATACATTCAAGTATATATAGAGAAGGCACAGTCATAATATTATATTTTATAAATAATGGTTTACGTGTATCTAGGGCTTTGTTTGATCTCCAATATGGGACACCCGCCATTGCTCTCAAGGCTCTTTTTTGTGCTCGAAAAACAGTCTCCGCTTCAGTTTGTGCGGCTACAGGGCTGGATATATTCTGAATTTACGCTTTTAATTTTCTTTAAATGGTTTATGATATTTAAAAAATTTAAACTGGGTGAACCTCGTGTCAAAGAAAATATAAAGGAAAACTGACCCCAAAAGGCAACCTGTAGTCAGCATTCAATCAATAATATTTAGATAAGATTAGATTTATTTATCAAATAACATTATTTTCTAGCAACAAGCCCCAAATGTAACCATGAACCAGATGGGTCCCATGGGCCAGGGGCAGCAGCAAATGCAACCCCAAGTGCAGGCGCAAGCTGGTCAACAGGCTTACAGTCGAGGAATGCAGATGCCAAGTCAGTTCCAACAGCAGCAGCAACAACAACAAAGAATGCGCCAGCAAATGATGAGCATGGTAAAGTACATAATAATTAACCATTTTAAATGAAATAGATTGTATTCCCTCTTACAATTCTTACAATGTATTTTCAGTTTTCTTTTAAATAATTTATTTTATATTGACTTGCTGAAAGATTTGGATTACATCAATGCATTTTAAATGGAGAATTAATTAATAAAGGCCTGTTTTAAATAGGGTCCAGGTCAACAGCAGCAAACCCAGAACCCTACACTGATGGCACAACTGCAGCGGCAGATGCCGCAAGGCCAAATGGGACAACAGCAGCAGCACAACCCATACCATCAGCCACCACCGTACTAAATCTGAGAACTCGCATTAATTTTTTGTAAACAGGCATGCAATTTTGGGAATCATCATTAAAACAGAATTTTTAAACTTAAAACTCAATTTTATTTTTCCGCATTCTTATATTTCATTGACGTCTATAAGTGAGGCATTTTACAATCTTACTTGAAAGCAGAGGAGAAGCAGAATGATTTATTTTAAAAATTTAAAACACTTGAAGCGGAAGCGTTCATTAGCAAAAGAGAAAAAAAAATGGAGTTAGGTAATTGCAATTTGCTTCTTTGTATTTTGGTTGCATTTAATTTTGGTTTGTATTAGGGTTGCGTTCAATTTTGGCTTATTGTTTTTGTATGCCTAAATAGAAAAGAAAAAAAATACTTGAGAAGTAGGAGGAGGGGCTCAAAGACCAGACAAGGACCAACGTTTGTTTCAAATTTACAAAATTGCTGCATTCAATATGATTTGGGAAGTACGAATTAGTAAGAGGAGACACCTAACACAAAAACCAATAACTTTCCCACTCAAATAATCACATGTTGATATTTTTCTCAGCAGCTGGATAAAAGGTCGAGTTGCTGGGTGAGTCTTGTTTAGGGCAATTATTATTTGGTAGCACAGAAAATTTTGAATTAACCAGAAGTAAAATTAATAAGTTACGCAGAAGAAGGCAGATGGGTTTTCGAAGGCCAGTCGCGTCATTTAAGATGCTGCTTCTCTTCCCATTGAAAAATCAGTGTGCCCTAGGGTGCAATTTTGACTCAAGACCCTAGGTTGCACTCGGCGAGGAGAAAGAAGGAATCAAGCGGTAAACTTTATTGGCAGATTGATGCGGCGTCTCCAAAGCGCAGAAGGGTCCAGCCTTGTACAGGAGGGGGATCACATGGCATACTTGCGAGTCCATTCGCGGGCCAGTTCACTGTACTTTTCGCGATCCATTTTGTATATCCGGGCAATCTCCGGAACGAGGGGGTCGTCTGGGTTGGGGTCACACAGCAACGAGCAGATGGAGAGCAGCACCTTGCTTATGGTCAGTGCTGGCGACCATTGAGACCGCAAGATGTCCAGGCAGATGCTGCCATTGCTATTGATATTAGGGTGGTAGATTCTGCAACAAGAAAAATAAAAATTAATACCTTACAAAGCATACAAAATATTTTTTTTTTAAAGAATTTTTAGCTACTTCAATTTTTTAATCGCCAAGGACAAGAAAGCAGAGAATTGAATATAAAAATTAAATGTTCCGTCTCTTTTGATGTCGGGCGTTTTAGCAGGCATCTGCTAGTAGTAAACCCTTTCTTCTCTTTTTTCCAATTTAAAATTTCTTGTATTGACCGAGAAGAATAAATAATAATAAAATTTCACCTCGGTAGAAATATAAAATGCTAAAAAAATCTTTAAATAGCCAAGGATATATTTGAACTCTTCTGAAACTTTCAAAGTTTTATTTTGAGCTGAACTGTTCTTAAAAAGAAATTACAAAAATGGTAAAATTACCATTTTTAAAATCATCTTGTCAAAAAATGATCGCTTTTGCGATTTGTCCATCCTTTCAATTTGGATTTCAGAACAAGGAGTCCTGGCCTAACAAAAATGTACCGTTTATGACAGTATTTGTTTAAGAAATTTCGCTATCAAATGACCTGAAACTGACAGTTTTCTTTCAGATAAGTATTCTGTTCAATTCTCCCAGATTAATAAATAAAATTGCTTTCCGTGATCACAATAAGATGGTATGCCATTGACTTCCTTTTGCAACCGGGATCGCGATTGTCTTTTCAAAAATATGGTGCACTTCAAGATTTCTTTATTTTGTTAAGCATTATATACCACATAACATACATAGTAATAACAGCTTTTTAAAATAAGTCAGTGTTTTATTTATACGAAAAAATTCGTTCAAGTCATAGAATTTGTGCTCTAATACAAAAGCTTTTTGCGATTTTGTCATCCTTGGATTTTGGTGTGCAGTGTTATATTTTAATGTATTGCAGATTAACCATTTTATACATCAGATGACTGAAATTATATTATTACATACAGGGTGTCAACAAAATACTTCGCGGATGTTGACGGCTCGCTTCGGGCGAACCATTGGTCCAATTTGAAAAATCCGGCCAGATTCGAAAAGACCAACTTCCTCCGAATTTGACTGGCATATTTAGAATTTAGTCTTTCAATTGTTTTACTTTCAATTCAATAGATTTTTATTCCATTTTAGATCAAATATTTACAACGATCTTTAGAATAAGTCTAGTTATATAATTAATTCAACATTCCACATTCATTCAAGTTTACACAGCAGATACTCATGGATATTATAAGATAATTTGACGTAGAACAACTTCTTCGCTTCACTAATAAAAATATTAGTATCATTAATTCGCTTCAGTCTTTCCGGAAGCTTGTTAAAGATTTTTGAAATCATAATTTCTGGGCTCTGGGTTGTTAAATTTAGCCGTACAGGAACAGGTAATCCTAGCGTTATGATTTTCATATATGCTGTTTTCAGAATTTTTAATAAAAAGTGCAGGATTTTTTTTTACAAATTTAACACATTCTAACGCATAGAGTGAAAATACTGGCAAGATTTTAAACCTCGCAAACAAGGGGCGGCAGCCCCAGTTGCCAAAACTGACTTTTATCCGGATATTATCCTCTCCAGAGAGGGTAATATTCGGATAATTTTTCGATTTTGGCAGCTGGGGAGGGCCTTACTGGGGTCAAAGACTTCCAGTAGCGCCAGCCAGCCATAGCTCTCGATACTCTCTTTTGAGCTACAAAATCCTTATAAAAGGCGGGTGAGCCTCCCCAGATAACTATCGAGTGAAGTATATGGCTCTGAACATGAGCAAAATAAACTGTACGTAACATTTCTGGTAACACTCTTTGTCTCAGTTTAACAAACAAGTAAATAGTGCTTCTCAACTTAGAGACGATTTGTTCACACTGTGGACGCCAGTTCATTGTATAAGATAGCACTACTCCTAATATTTTAGCATTTTTCACAACTTCAACGTTATTTAATTGGATTTTCGGTGGAACTAACTTTTTTGCTTGAGCCGTATGGACATGGAGGACCTGCGTTTTATTACAATTGTTACCATTGAGCCTTAAACAATTTTTTTCAGCAAAATCTACCATTTCATTATTTGCTTCAACAGATCGACTTTTTAGGTCTTGAAAATTTTTAGCTTTAACTACAACGGAGGAATCATCAGCGAACAGTATTAGTGCAGCAATTACATTTTTAAGCGGCATATCATTTCCATATGCTGAGTAACCAAAGGGACCCAACACTGTTCCCTGCGGAACACCAATCGAGGATTCTTCTACACAAGATTGTATAATAATAATACAGTTTTCACCAGCTTCACTGAAATGACACATTTGAACTATTAATTTGTTTCCTATTCATTAAGAATGATTTCAACCAGGCGCCTTATCATCGAGACCATAAAGACGTAGCTTAGCTAACAGTATCTCAGGCACAAGGCAGCCAAAGGCGTTGGAGAAGTCATATTGTATTACATTAATTTTTTCTCTATTATCAACTGCGGAGTAAATTTCAGCCACTAACTTATATAATAATTGTCGCCTCGCGAAAAAGCAGACTAACTGATGAAACTTAAAGACGTATTAAAAAATCATCATGCACACAATTTTAACGCTAAAAAGAATGAAAACAACTCGAAAAGTTGAAGTAAGATTTGTAATATTTGTAAAGCTACCAATAAATATTCGACTTAGAATTCATTGTAAAAATGTGAAAACGTAGGGTTTTCATATTTGTCACTGAGACTTAATCAAAAAGTCGAAAAAAGTATTTATAAACAGCAAGTACCTCATATTTTTAAATTATTATTATTGTTGTTTATTTGTCCACATTGTTACAAATACATTGTTTACATTCAATTTTTGAAAAACAATTATTAAGAAAAAGAGATTGTTGGACAAAGAGGCATCACCACTAGCAAAAATTTTGCTAAAACTTCCGAGGCCAAGAAGACCCCCATCCGCCATAGTGAGCCTCGGTTGACTTTTTTGTTCTTAAACTGGCACTAATCACAAAGTTTGCCACATGTGGCCTTTCACAGGGTGGGGAACTGTTCCACTGGGCACGTTTTCAGATCGTCCGGAAGGGCATTCCAGGGCCCGACGAGCCTGAAGGAGAAGGCTTCCTCGGCAAACTTGCTCCGGACTCCGGACATCGGCAGGCTGCAGTTTTTTGGGGCCCAGAGGGTCATCTGATCGGAGGGGCCGGCGCTCGGTGATGCGCTCCATGGCGTCGAAGTCGGTGGCGCCGCTGGTGCACCTCTTGAAGAAAACGAGGTCGGTGTACCGGAGGTGCATGTCGAAAGGCATCACCACCTGCTCGTGCACCGGCGGCAGCTGCCGGCCGTGGATGAAGTGGAGCGCCCTTCTTTGCAGCCCTTCGAGTTTGCTGATGTTGACGCCGGAGGTCGGGTGCCAGGCGGGCAGTCCGAAGGTAATGATGGGTTTGACCAGCGACTGGTAGGCCATCCTTTTGACCCTGGGGGTGCACCCTTTTTTTTGCAAAAGATGCCAAAAAATTAACACTTGAAAATAAAAATCTGAAAATTGCTTGAGGGGCAGATCTTGGACAGTATAACAACGTAATTTTTCAAACTTGTCATTTTCCGGGAAAATGCCCATTTTCACAAGGGGTCAACGTTTTGGACAATATCTCAATTTCTATGGGAGCAAAAGACAAAACACGAAGTGATTCTGAGAGCTGATGAAATTTCCTATCCTATTGTAATGGAAAACATTTCTCCAACTCTAACTGCTTTTCCGGAAAAGTATGGTAAATAATAAGTTTATTTTTTCCAGAGATTATGCGACCCGCAACAAAAAGTCTAAATATTGGCGCAGTACGGAGCCGCTTTGTTCTGCGAAGCCACTTTTCGCTCGGTTCGGCTTCCTTCCAATATTTTCAATTTACCTTTTTGAATCTTGCAAGTTTGTTCGTAAATATCCGCATTATTTTAAAAAGACAAGTGAAGTTCATGGTCACCAGACAAGGGCTAAGAGCGATTTGTATGTTCCGGCCCAGGCTTTGTTAATTTCCAACCAAAACCCTTTGACTTGCATGTCTTCTTTGTATAACAAGTTGCCTGTTTCGGTTCGTTTGGAGCCTCGGTATAAGGTTTTTGAAACCAGTTTGAGGCGTTTTGTTCATGTGCATAAATTTTATGATAGGAAAGAGTTCTTTCAATTTATGAATGCATTGTGATATTGTTCTTTTTCTCTCTTATCATGTACTATGTTGCAAATGGGGCGCGTCGCATTGAGTAATTCCATCGTGGCGACGTCTCATAAGTCAATAAAGAATAATAATAATAATAATAGCCAAAATGTAGCTTGGTTTCTTTGGCAAGACGCCAAGACACTGCTAAAATTTCAAATCTTTTCCTCCAGCCGTTTTTCCGCAATCACCGACATTCCCGACCCCTTTTGGGAAAATCAAAACTTTTGCGGGAAGGCATGTGTGATACATCATTCGATTAGGCATGTCGCAAGGGGATGCGAGAAATCAATTTTATCAAAATCGGATAATTTTTCAAATATTCAGAGCAGATTTTGTAAATTACAAAGTTTCTTTTCAAACTGCTCTGAAAATTTGAAAAATGATCCTTGGTGAGCTTCAAGCTGCAGCCAAGAATTGTTTTTAAATGGACCTAAAAATTAAACCCAACAAGGGAAAGCGAAATTCAAATTCAAGCACCTATGTAGTTATAATTTATTTACCTAGTGGTGAACGCCACCTTTGGTGGCTTGAAGGGATAATCTGTAGGGAAGTGAATGGTGAGGAAAAAGACGCCGCCTTGGTAAGGGCTGTCGGGGGGGCCCATAATGGTGGCTTGCCAGTGGAAAAGGTCGTCGCCGACGGGTCCTGCCGAGCATTGGGCTGGCGGGTCTCTGCCAAGGTCCTGCAACTCCTTGTTGATCCGCTTCAGCGCCATCTTTGATCAAATATATCTGCAAATTAAGTAAACCAAGAAATATCAAATCAAAACAGAGGAAACAAAACAGAAGCGCCGGTACAGTAGAAATACCGGGCAGCTTTAAAGAAAACTGAGGTTCAATGCTCAATTGGGCACCGTGTTATTATTTATTATTTTTCGTTACAAAATTAACATCAAATTAATATTATTGACAATCATGACGTGTGATTTTAAATAATTTGCATAGCCAATAATGAAATATTTACTAACCCACATAATCGTTTTGACACTTGTCAAAATTTTGTGCGTCGGCTAACATGTTATCAACACAATATGCCAAAATCTTGCCCCCAAGCAAAGCTTTTTGATATATTTTTTCCACAAAATGATAATTTAAGACGGAATTCAACAATATTAACCAACATTAAACTAAACATTAAAATCTCTCATACATAGAGTCCAAAACTTTTTTTAATTTATTTCTTCTCGGATCCATTCAATACACAGTCATGGGGGTGGTGCGCATTCGCCAAGTAGTGAGGTGTTGATTTGAGCTGGTGACTTTTCCGAGACCCTGGCGGTTGGTGGACGTCGAGTTGGCCCTTGAGTGGTGACTTTTCTCTTTCTTGAGTGCGTGAAGACACCCCAGAAGTGAAGGTGGCCCTCTTCATCGCTTTTAATTTATGAGAAATCTGCTCGCAAAAATCATGCCGGACGACTACTATGCGATTCTGCCGCCTGTCATGAGGCGCCCGTTTGATGATCAGGGTGCTCTCACTCGCATCTGCTGGACGCTGGCCGAAGTCCTGAGAGAGCTTCAGGCCCTTTCCCATCGAGAGGAGTCCCCTGAACACAAAATCATCGAGAAAATGGAACGTGAATATCGAAATTTTTTGGTCTGACAAAAGGAGAGAAAAGGAGGCATGGCAGCAATACAAGATTCAAGATATGTTTATTTTGTTAAGCACTATATACCACATAATATACATAATAAAAACCACTTTTTAAAATAAGTCAATATACATCATTATTTAAACGATAAAATTCGTTCAGGTCATAGAATTGATGTTCTAATACAAAAGCTTTCACCGTTTTTACAAGAACCTCGTCATTCTCAAGGACTATTAAAGATTTAGGTAATGCATTATTTAAAATTCTGGGAATCATGATTTCTGGGTTTTCTACAGATTTCTTGAGCTTAACTTCTTTCACAACCAAATCGTTACAGCAAAGGTTAGTCTGATTATGTCTAGTTACTCTCCTTTTATCTACACTATCACAACATTTTCGAAATAGGTTTCGGTTTTGCACTAAGAATTTTATACATTCAAGTATATACAACGATGGCAAAGTCATGATATTATAATTAACAAATAAAAAACCCCAGCAGCAAATCTCTGCAAAAAATCGCGTAAATAAATTCAAAATATTAAACATAAATGTAAGAGGCTTAAAGACACCTGAAAAATTTACTGAATTTCAAGATTTTGTTCAAAATTTGAAAGAGAGACCCGACATAAGTGTAGTTACAGAACACTGGCTCGACTCCAGTGAAGTGGGAAACTTTTACCTTGAGGTTTGTAACTTATTGCTTCTTTTGGTCGTAATATTAAAAAATACGAAAGAGGTGGGGTATTAATTTTCAAAAATAAACTTCTGAAGGCCACACAAAAAACCATTAAAATGTTCTCAATGGAAATGTTTTTCGAATTTTGTGCCAGCAAACTAACTTTGGGTTCAGAGAATATTAATGTAATTGGTGTCTACCGTCCCAGTAATCCAAAATCAAATAGTAAAATTACGGATTTTTCTTGAACATCTGGATACAATTCTTATGCAAAATAGAAATAGTGGCCATGTGATATTAGCAGGTGATCTCAATATTGACTTGATGAGTAAAAGTGAGCATAGTATAAAATTAAGGGAGATTATGAAATTTCATAATTATAATCTGTTAAATGATAATGAATTAACTAGAATCAATCAGAGCGGAGGTACAATACTAGATCATGTTTACGCCAATTTTAAATTAGAGAGCACATTTACAATAATTCCGATACACTTCTCAGACCATAGTGCCGTCTCTGTTGTGACTGACCTTCCAGTCGAAAAAATTAAGGATGCTTTCAAATATGTTAGAAGCTACACAGATGAGAATTACCTAAATTTCTTCTCTATTCTTGAACAAGAAAACTGGGAACAAGTTTACCATACTAATTCAATTGATAATAAGAGTAAAATATTTATGGAAACTCTTGTATCACACTTTGAAAAGTCGTTCCCTTTGAAAAGTGTTATACAAAGGGCAAATCACTAATCAGATGGGTAAAATTAAGCTGACAGAGGATACAAAAAAACTACAAAGGGAGATGATTTCACTCAGTAAAGAAATTAATTCTAATCTAGACTTTAACTTAAAACTGGATATGAAACAAAAACGTTTAAAGAGGGAAGTTGTGAGTATAACATACAAAAAGAAAGTAAAAAGGTCAATGATAATAAAATACTAGGAGCAAAAAATAAATCCAGCGCAGCATGGAAACTTATAAATTCTCAATCTGGTAAAAACAAAAATGTAGAGTTGATACAGGAACTTAATAATGGAACAAGAGAAATAATCAAATTAAACATTGCTAATGCCTGAATAACGGATTTATTGAACCGGAGCCTGATGTAAATAATGGGAATATTCATGATTGCTCGAAACTCATAGGTGATATATGTGTTACACAAGATTTACAATTGATGGCAGAATTTGAAATTTATAGTATTATTAATAACCTCTCATCCAAAACCTCCTCAGGGTGGGATGGAATATCAACTACAGTCTTAAAGAAAATTTCTAAATACATAACAGCCCCGCTTACTCATCTTATTAATGTATCATTCACGGAAGGTAAATTTCCCGAAAATATGAAACTAGCAAAAATTATACCATTGTTTAAAAAAGGAGAAAAAGAAGACCCTTCAAAATTATAGACCAATTGCGATTACATCATCACTATCAAAAGTGTATGAGAAAGCTTTTTTAAATATACTGGAATATCCAAATACTTGAACAACATGGATTTAGAAAGGGATTTTTTTTTTTTTGGGTCAGGCCAAGACAAAGTGTCTTGTCGGCCTGTGCCCTTATTGAGCTTGCGGAAGGCAAGCTCCAATCTCAAATACTGTAACCGCTCTATATAGTTATGTAACATCTTTGTAGGAATCAGTAGAGGCAAAAGAAAAAGTGAATGTTATCTTGTATGATTTCTCTAATTGTTTGATTTAACCTAATTATAATGACCTGTTGTAAAGGCAAATTGGAGATGCACTATATATGTCTAATGCAATAAATTTTGATCTAATCTAATTTAATCTATTAATGCATTTGGCACTCTTCATCCTCCTCTCCTTGTATATAAATTAAAACAATACGGTCTAAATGAGAACTTGCTCTCGTGGTTGGTCTGCTTCTTATCAAATAGGAAACAATTTGTACAGCTTAAGACCCTTGGTTGTGATGGATATACTAGAAAGTAACAGGGGTGTGCCGCAAGGCACAGTTCTCGGCCCAATTGGGTTTTCCATGTATTTAAATAAATAAATAAATGATATTCCCCTTGCTGTATTATTGGCCCTCCTGATTTTGATCGCCGACGACTATAGTCAAGGGAGAGTCTTTCCCTGAGGTCAATACTAAAACGGTGGCTGTCAATGAAAGTTTTGTCAGCTTTGCTAATGATAATTTTTTGAGGATTAATTCAGAAAAATCAAAACTATTACAAATACACTGTGATAAGTGAGGGGAGTTTTTGGATAAAGTAATAGAACAAGATAATTCCATTGAAGAAAAAGCTAATTTTTTTAAAAATATCATGAAAATTTCTCCAATCTATAAATTCAATTTTTGTTTTCGAACCATGAAGTATAATTTTTTGGTGTAAACTTGAATTCTCTTGTATAACATTGAATAATTGTCAATAAATAAAAAAAAATTTGCACTAAAAACCTAATTATTTGAATTTTAACACCTAATCCAACAATTACAAAACCTTATTTTTAAAATTAAAATAATTGGAGAAAAATTGGTTCAGAACAACAGAATGTTGTCAAATTATTATTCCGCATTATTGGTTACCAATATTTCTGCAACATTTAATCCTGTGATTTTCATATAGCTAAAATATTTTCACAATAATTCAATTATTGGCACAATATTTTCGTAATATTGTAACAATATTTTTTTTCTACCAGGGATTGATGTGTTTATGTTAATGTATAACATCAGGTGCGAGAAAATAACACGAGCATGAAACCCAGAGGAGGCAGGAAGGATATTACCCGTTCTCCTTCGGAACACCAAACATTAGTACAATTTGTCATCAATTGATTTGGCATTTTTCGGGCGAGTTTGACGTTTCATTTCTTTCTTTTTAGTTAGCCGAGCTTGGAGGGGCTCGGGAATCATAACAAATGAATTGCCTTGTTTCGACAACATTGGCGGCCGTCTTTGCAAATATTCTGCGAGTAAAGAGATTTTCGCCGTTGAAAAGATCGCGATTCGGATTCGGCCGTGTGTCGGCCTCATACAGCTGCGAAGAACGAGCTGACGTGCTCGGAGATTACGTTTTCGACGCGTTCAGCGGTCGCGTGCAACACCGAATTGCGCCAAAAACGTGCAGCTACGCGTAGATGATCAAATTACCTAATAGGAAGAAGGGCCGACTCCTCCGCGCGTTCAAAATCGGCAAAATAAGCAGGCCAACGACAGCGAGCTAGAGCACCAACAAAATGGACTCCGCTCCTTTCCCGTTTCTGGGACGATTTTGGAGTTTTTGAACTTGCCGCCACGTGAGAATCGCGTACGCTTCTCCGCCATGTTGCTATTGTTGCTCCAGGCCCAGGTGAAGCGAGTCGCCTCCTTGCGAGTCGCGCTCCGGAGTCGCCAAGGAGTTTGGTTCCAAACTCCTTGGGAGTCGCGATATTGGTTGCGATTCTGTTTCGAATTCTGAAAACAGCGCCAACAGCGGCCACAAATTGTGCAGATTGAATTTTGCATCTCTTTCAGAATATGAGTATAAAATCAAATATTTTATCTTGTTGGAAATATTTATTAAAATTTGCCTACAAATTAAAAATGCAAAATCTGATGATAAAATTTACCCATAGTTTCTCCCGCCAAAAGACAAAGTAAAAAAAATTGACGACCGCGGTCCGCGGTGGGCGCGGTGCGATTAAAGTCCGCCAGCAACTCCGCGCTCCGCGCTGCGCTTGGTGCTTATTCTCGGTCAGGTCGTCGGTCGTCAGGTGCGGATTTTGCATAAATCAATTGGCACAAATCTGCAATATTCAGCACCAATCTTGCGTGCGGATCTATTTTCAAGAGCATTTGTATTTATTCGTAAAGCATACGTCGTGCTATGCTCGTTTGTAATCCGATTTCTTGTTAAAAATTTGCCGGTACAAACCTAAGCAGTCCAAGATGTCTGACGCCGAAGAGGACTTCATGTGCGAGGATGAAGAAGATTATGGGCTGGTAAAACTTTGTCTGCCGTATTTTCGTTTAAAATTTTGTTTGCATGTACTGGAAATGAACATCAAACCAATTGACCCTTTGTCTTAAATATCAAAATTTAGGAATGTCAGTTTTAGATTTTTCTAAAAACATGCTGAGTCTTTCCTTATGTATACATAGGCGCTTCTAGGTATATTTACTGTCTGAGAAGAATAAATGATAGTAATCTGTACGTGAATGTACATTGAAATTTACATTTATAAATCTATTATACATATTACCTCATAATATATTGTAAAAGATTTTTGAAATCACAGTTCTTGGGTTCTGTGAATCTGTGTTGTTAATTTAGCCGTACAAGTTTTATAAACAGATATTCCATGGAAATAGGAATAATAATCATATTTTCATACTGTTCAACTTTCTGAATTTTTTACAAGTGAGTTTTTAAGTAAAAGACTAACTAATTATTGAAATTTTAGGAATATTCTGAAGATAGCAACTCTGAGCCGGACGTTGATTTGGAAAATCAGTACTACAACTCTAAATCTTTAAAAGAGGATGATCCTAATGCTGCCCTGGCTTCGTTTCAAAAGGTTTTGGATTTAGAAGGTGGTGAGAAAGGAGAATGGGGTTTCAAAGCACTCAAGCAGATGATCAAAATCAACTTTAAATTGGTCTGATGCATAAAATTTAAATGTGAAGATATTTTAATTTATAAATTTTCCAATTAGAGCAATTATAAGGAGATGATGGTCAGGTATAAGCAACTGCTTACTTACATCAAGAGTGCAGTCACAAGGAACCACAGTGAGAAGTCTATCAATTCAATTTTGGACTACATCTCCACTTCTAAAAATGTAATACAAAAATTTAAAAATCCAGTAAATTGTATCATGCTCATTTAGTTTGATTTCCAGATGGAACTTCTCCAAGACTTTTATGAAACTACTCTAGATGCGTTGAAAGATGCCAAGAATGATAGATTATGGTTTAAAACTAACACTAAGTTGGGGAAATTGTATTTTGATAGAGAGGACTACACAAAGCTTGCCAAAATTCTAAAGCAACTTCACCAATCATGCCAGACTGATGACGGAGAGGATGACTTGAAGAAGGGCACCCAGTTGTTAGAAATTTACGCCCTTGAGATTCAGATGTACACAGCTCAGAAGAACAACAAAAAGCTCAAAACACTTTACGAGCAGTCATTGCACATTAAGTCGGCCATCCCCCATCCTTTAATCATGGGCGTCATTAGAGGTTTTCATTGTCCATAACAGGAAATTTTGTTAATTATAACCATCAACTTCCAGAATGTGGGGGTAAAATGCATCTGAGAGAGGGCGAGTTTGAAAAAGCCCACACAGATTTCTTCGAGGCGTTCAAAAATTACGATGAGTCGGGTAGTCCAAGACGTACCACATGCCTCAAATACTTAGTACTTGCAAATATGTAAGCAAGTTGATTTGGTCCAGAATCTTCAATAGAATTCTAATACTTTACAGGTTAATGAAATCGGGCATCAATCCCTTCGATTCCCAAGAAGCCAAACCTTATAAAAACGATCCTGAAATTCTAGCAATGACTAATCTAGTTTCAGCCTACCAAAATAATGACATTAATGAGTTTGAAAAAATCCTTAAGGAGAACAGAAAGAACATCATGTACGACCCTTTCATTAGAGAGCATATAGAAGGTTTGGTAACAAATTAGTATGGTTACCTGTCTAATTTTAGTAAACTTAGATCTTTTGAGGAATATAAGAACTCAGGTTCTGATCAAGCTTATCAAGCCTTATACTAGAATACACATCCCATTTATTTCGAAGGAATTGAACATTGATGCCAATGAAGTTGAAAGTCTCCTAGTGTCGTGCATTCTTGACAAGTAAGAGCTTCTTAAATGTTGAAAAAAAAAAATGGAATTTTTAATGGTTGTGCCAAAATTTTAGTGTGATAAGAGGAAGAATTGACCAGGTGAACCAAGTTCTGGAGCTGGACAGGCAGTCGCTGGGTGCTGCTAGGTACTCTGCGCTTGACAAGTGGACGGGCCAGTTGGCAAGTTTACACCAGGCTGTGGTCAACAAGATGGCCTAGCTGTAGTGGTCGTGGCCACTGTGCCAGTGATCTGGACACATTGCGATTCATGACTGAGCTAGTGGTTGTTCCATGGTTTAACCGTTTTACTTTCAACTCTATTTGTCAATACACGCTGCTGCCTGTTTTTTTTTTTTTTTTTATGATTCCCTACTGCAATTATGTTTACCCTTGGTTGATCGGAAAGAAGTGCACGGCCAGAGCTGAAAGCTTTAATACTGCAATTTAAGAAGTGGAATCTTTATACTTGTGGCTATGTACCACCCACAATTCAGGGGGATTGTGCCATAGCTAATTTCCTCGAAAATTTTTGTAATTCAAATTTATTCAATTTCATGAAGATTAATTGTTGCGGTTATTAATGAGACTTACAAAAGTGTCACGTTAAAAGGAAATTAATTTTGTCTCACAAAATCACAGCATTTGTATTAACACAGCGGAGAGATGGTCCTAAAATATAGGTATTATAATATTAACAACAAATTGAGGTTTATTCAAGTGCGCTTGAGGTGATTTAAGATGGCATACTGAATAGGCTATTAATAAATTTATATTAATGAGCATAAAAACTTTATCTTGCAGCTTTATTCGCATTTAGTTTGTCTGAGTGTTGCTCCTGTAGCTTGCTTTGTATTGGTTTGCAAGCATGGTAGCAATTCCAGAGAGGGTTTCCGCAGCCTGAGAGACTGTTAAGTGCAACACCACCTCCTCAGCCCATCCACTTGTCACACATTGCGCCACTCCATGCAGCATGTTAACGTACAATACTGCCTGGCGCAAGTCTCCTAGCTCCATGAAGTACCTGAAAAGAAGGCTTACATAATATTAAGACCCCTTCAAAATATATTTAATCCTACTTGGCCCTGTCCAATAGCTGCTCATTGGTCAGTGAACTGAGATTTCGGGGCTGGTTGACCTTCTCAGTGTGGGAGATGCAGCCAGCAGGACGGACTAAAAGGGCAGAGCGCAAGTATGACGCAATGTAGGGGACCAATGAGTTGTCCTTCTGCTTGAGCAACAACACTTTTCTTGCAATGGGCTCCAGCTCGGTGAAACGCTGCTTCAAGGCGTTTTCAGTGTAAACGCCTCTGTTGAACACTGGAGCTGGAATGCTATTGACCACTTTCTGAACAAATTCCTTTTGGACAGCATCATTCCCAAGGATCTGGATGATGTAGTGCTTGATGGGCTGCAGCTGGTGCTTCCAGCTAAGCTGCGGGAATGGGTCAGTGGTCAGCGCTAACTGCAGTTTGAAGCATGTGTTTGCAAAACCAAAGACATCACCAAATTTCTTAATATTCAGCCCATGTCCTGAAAATTAATCAGTTATATTTTCAATTCCTAATTTTAAGTTATACGTTTGATGCTAGGCCCAAGTTCAGCAAGCTCCCCAACCATATGAAGCTTCCAATTTTCGACACCATTGTTCATATTGTCAGCCTTCTCTTTTAACTCGCGGTCAAAGGTAAACTTCTTAGCTCGCAAGCTGGCCTCATGATTTTTGGTTGCTTTCTGAATGCAATCTTGTCTTTCCTCAAGCACCTTCTGCTCTAGTTTTTTTGTCAGCTGCGTCCTCTAAAAAAATTGAATTCTGTAAGCCACATATGAAAATAATAAAATGGTTAGTGTATCTACCTGGAAATAATTTTTTTCATCCAGACTCTTTCTCAGATCCTCTTCTTTGCAGTCTAAGAGAGCGCCAAGCCTTTGCCTCTCGCCTTCCTTGCCAAAAAACTTTTTGAGCTTGATAAACCGTTTGTTCAAATCATCAGCCTTTGTTTTACAAATTGAAAATGTTTTCTAATTTATGCGCTTATATTTTTTAATATAAATTTACTATTTGTTTTTCAGTCTTGGCACGGAACTGCTCCAATTGCAGAGCAAGTGACCGGTTGTAAAGCTCTTGTGTCTCCATGCTGCATAGGCCAGCCAATGAAAAACTCATATCCTCCTGAATTATAAAATAAATATCTATTTGTGATATATATATATATATATATATATATATATATATATATATATATATATATATATATATATATATATATATATATTTGAACCTCCATATCAGCAGTCAGTCTGATGACTTGGCTAAGTAGGGCGTCTGGAGGACCAGAGCTGTTTACAGAATGGCTCAAAAAGTCTTCGACCTCCTTGAGCTCTCTATGCGCCTCTTTAAGTCCGTTTTTTGCTTTCTCGATCGCTTCCTTCGACAACGGGATTATGGAGCAACACAGTTCTCCGAGAATTCTTCCCAGAGCATTCATTTGATTTCTGCAAATTTGTTTAATTTTAAATTGAAAATTTAATTTCTATCACCGTAGAGAACTACGAATGTTTTTCCAAAAAATTTTGCATTGATATTTTGTGTTCTGATGCCTGATTGTGTTATTTTGTAGAGTACTTATATATTTATCCTCCATTCAAGCGATAATATTAAACCTAAAAAAAATTGAGATGTGTATACAGACAATAATTATTTATTCTTCTCGGTCACCCCCGTCTCCAACAATAAATTCGGCCGCGGCGCATGACCGTGCCATCGTTGTATATACTTGAATGTATAAAATTCTTAGTGCAAAACAGAAATCTATTTCGGAAATATAGTGATACTGTAGATACGAGGAGAGTGACTAGACATAATCAGACTAACCTTTGCTGTAACGATTTGGTTGTGAAAGAAGTTAAGCTCAAGAAAACTGTAGAAAACCCAGAAATCATGATCCCCAGAATTTTTAATGCATTACCTAAATCTTTAAAAGTCCTTGAAAATGACGAGGCTCTTGTAAAAATGGTGAAAGCTTTTGTATTGGAACATCAATTCTATGACTTGAACGAATTTTATCGTTTAAATAATAATGTATATTGACTTATTTTAAAAAGCTGTTATTACTATGTATATTATGTGGTATATAATGCTTAACAAAATAAACAAATCTTGAATCATTTTCCTTCAAAATCGTGAAGCCCTGGAACGACCTGCCACCCACCCTTAAAGACCGGGTTTCTAAAAAAAAAATTCCCTCCCTCTGCAAGGAGCATTTGTGGCAGTAATTCAAGATCTTGTTGCCAGGTGCAGCACCGGGGTCCCGATCGATGCCCTAAATCAGCCCCTGGGGCCCCCCGAAGCATTATAATTTTTTTGTTTTTTTAGCGTTTTGCGCCAATTGCGGCTCGATGGGGCTCAAGAAGGAAGGGCAGCAAAGTCTCTTTTTATAAATTTCTGCTTCTTTTAGTTTGTGGGCCGCCAGACATCTGGCAACCA
Source organism: Neocloeon triangulifer (assembly GCF_031216515.1). Classification (NCBI taxonomy): domain Eukaryota; kingdom Metazoa; phylum Arthropoda; class Insecta; order Ephemeroptera; family Baetidae; genus Neocloeon; species Neocloeon triangulifer. Next base: position 190,163 of record NW_026775555.1, on the reverse strand, counting down.
TGATTATAGATGGAAGATTTTGAAGCGTTTGTGATATTGTTCTTTTTTTTTGATAGTGTGGTTTTACCGCGACGGCCAAGTGCGGCCAAGTCTCTTTTGATGTCAGGCGTTTTAGCAGACATCTGCTATACATAGTTGTAAACCCTTTCTTCTCTTTTTCCATTTAAAAATTCTTTTGTATTGATTGAGAAGAATAAATAACATTTCAATTCAGTCATAAAAATTCTAAATTGGGAAAAAAAGAGAAGAAAGGGTTTACAACAAGCAGATGTCTGCTAAAAACGCCCGCCATCAAAAGGGACTCAGCCGCCGCGGTAATTAAATGAACAAAATAATATTTTAATTAATTAATAAATAAAATTTGTCTCGATTTGACTACGCGCTGCTACACACAGTGATTTAAAGAGAGGCGATTAAAAATTTATAATTTATCGATAGTGTGGGTCACTGCGGCGGCCAGATTCAGATTTTCCCTTTTCTCTTTTCAGGTGTTTAGCAGACTCAAGTCAACTCGATTTTTTTTGTACGGACTTTAGCAATTAATTGAAACGAACAATCACAATAAATGAAAAATCACAAATAAATAACATTACTTGGCTTCCAAAGTATTTTTCTGTGCTTTGATCAAAGTCAACTGAAGATCTCTATCAAATTCCAAAAGTCGCAGAACCATATCGTCGCTGACAGAGTCGTGGCTGGTGCAGTTGCTCAGCTCATGTGCAAATATAACCATCTCCTCGTCAAATGCTAATAATATTTTTTTAAAATAAATTCATTTTCTGAACTATTTTCTAAATACCTTGAACTAACCTGGCCGCCAAGCTGTTTAGAGATACAGCGGCCAAGACGCTACGATCAAGATTAATGGTGAGCTCAGTCAGCAGCTTGTTGGCAGTTTCATAACGCTCAACGGGGTGCATTTCAAGAAGTTCCTCAACGACAGATTTCTTTGACTCTTCCACCGGGAGAACGTGCATCATCGGCAAAGCATTTTCTATGCTCTTACTGTCCTGCTTTCGTTGGGGATCTTTATTATCTTCAAAGAAGACACTAATAAATGGTAGGCCCTGCATCACCCAGGTCACTTTGCTTATTGGGCTTGATTGTGCGGTATAAATTGGAGTGTCTTTCAAAGCAGCTCCATCAATGGTTCTTAACACTGAAGACCCTCTATTGGGAGCCCTGAAATTATTAAGATTCGAATAAAAAGCTTTTTTTAATTGAGAACATTGCAAACTTGGCAATCTGATGGAAAAATTTGGCCCTCAAAGGTAGATTGCTAGCGCTTCGGAGCTGGAGCTGAAATTAGGCTTAATAAAGACACCAGAAGATTCTAAATTAAATTTTGATCTTACCATATTGCAAACAGCAAGAAGCCGGTTTGCGTTTTTCATAGCTGACGTGAGCATTATTTAGTCCTGTGAATTCTGAAAATGAAGATTTTCCTGGTAGAAGTTCGAATTCAAACGATTGTCTGTTTGAGAATATGTACTTGAAAAACAATTGCAATTTTTATTGCCTTTCTCTGTGTTGCCGTTTCCATCAGTTTTCTATAAAACATTGTTGAAATATATTATGTATAATACAAAATGCATACTAGACCTTATTAAGACACAACAATGGGATTCGCAGGCACAAAAACAACACATTTTGGAGGTGTTGAAACGCGATGTTCCATGCTTCCTGACGTTTTTCTGAGGTCTGTGGTCACCAAATCGCAAAAACCTGGGCATATTTTCGGAATCTACATATATGAAACGAGCAGCTTTCCGCCGGTCCCTCTTAATTATGTCGGACGTGAGACCCATTGAGACCGTGCTCAAGACTGGTCGAGACCAACCATCCACCATCCCATCCCCAGCACTAGTGAGAGTGAGGAGGGCAATTGGAGGAGGGTGAGCGTTTGAGATGAAGCTGCTTCTCCACTGCGATGCACTGAGGGTGTTTTCCAAGGAGGTTTCCCTTAACTTTTACACTCAGGACTCAGGGCATATCTCGATGATCCTGAGGGTGAAAACTTAAGTGTAGTTAGTGGAGACGGCGCATGAGAGTGTAGAGTGTAGAGTAGGGATAGTAGAGCTCTGGGATACGAATAAGGGCGGGGCTTAGGTACCAGCTCCCATTTGATTACATTGTACCAGTTTAACATTGCGGGTATGGGGGGGCTCCGCCTTTCTTCGTATCCCATGGTTCTACAATCTCTAGTGTAGAGCTGTGAGCTGTAGCTGTAGAGTAGAGCAAGCATTAGCCATTAGCCCCTCCTTTAAGCCCTTTCTGCGCGAAATGCTCATGCGCAGATTATTGTTATTGTTTGGTTTGTGTTTGATGGTTGTTGGTTACGATCAGGGTACGACTTTGTTACATAGTTAGCTGAGTTAGCATTTTGCCACAAAGCAGGGAGATATTCACAGATCTCTGGATCTACTCTACATTTTCAAGTATTAGCCTTAATGTGTATTACATTCTCTAAAAAGGAATCTTAAGCCCTTGTAAGAAGGTTGAAACGCCAAAAAATAACCCGTTTCATGCGACTCAAGTTTTGCAGGTGTAACGACGTAAACATGCAGACAAATTTGTATCTTTAAATTTTTGTCTTAATTAAATATTATAAATATTATTATGTGTTACATATTTACCTGATATGACTTATTGCGAGGCGATTTATTTCAGTATCCTGAGCATTTAGTATCCTTTCAATATTCGTTGTTCAATCAATTTGCAGGTGACTCCTAAAAACGGGACTGTAGAGGAGGATACTCTTTGAAATGAGCATAACTAGGTTGGAAATTAATTTTCGTCGACTGCTCAGCCAATGTGAGCAATTGGCGAAAGACGACGACACGAAGTCTAGCTGGAGACTGGACAAAGTAATTTTTTAAATAACCAACATGAATAATTCATTCAAATTAAATACTAAATTTTTTTATTATCAGTATATTTCAGCCCTCGAAGACATGTTTGCTGATTTGGAAAAGCACCCAGCGTATGTTGAATGTGCTTGTTTTTGTAATTTTTGTGTGTAATTAATCAAACCATAATATTTCTAGGAAAGCCAGTGAAGAGCAAATGGGTGAATACTCTAAGAGAGTTAAATTTTTGAAAAATCTGCGAATGGCAGACCAACTTGTAAGTTAAAAAATAAAAAATAAAAAGTTTTCTTGATAATTTGATCTAGCCAACTGTACCTGAAAAATTGGCAGCTGCTCAAATGGTTTCCCATACCTCTAGTCTGAATGGGGCTGATATTACAACAGAGATTCAGCAGAAGACGAAGGTTAAATACACGACTGAACTCAAGGAGCAGCTGTTCCAAACAGACAAAGGTAAATTAATGAAGAGAGGATATTATTTAAAATAATTATACATCCTTCATAATATCAGGCAATGGATTAAGACAAAGGTCATCTAGGAAGTCGTCCACTGGTGATGATGTCGATGCTCTTCTCAAATACCATCACTCGATGCAGGAGAAAATTGCTGAAGACATGCTTTCCATGACAAAAAACCTGAAGGAACAAACAATTCTTGCCAATTCAATCATCAAGAAAGACATTAAAGTATTTTTAAAGTTAAAGGCATACTTTAGAGTACACAATAAATGTTTATTTCAGGTAACGGAACAATCACAAAATCTGTCTGAACTGAATGCAGCTCGCCTCAAGGTTGAGTCTGAAAAACTGCAAGAGCACAGCAAAAGAGCATGCAAATGTTGGCTCTGGCTTATGATCATTGTCGTCATTTCTGTTTTCATTAGTATGGTCCTTTTCATGAAGTTGATGAAGAAGAAAAGCTACTGATCCAGGAAATCGCCATGAAGATCCAGCCAGCTGTAAGACTTTCCAATTGAATTATTTAATGCATTATCTAAGGTATTCCATGTTGTGTGATACTGTTGTTTTGATGAAATACTACCTTGAATTACAGTGTGACGAAACACATTTTGACGCTTTAAATCTGTTCCAAATCCCAGGAATTAAATAAATTCTTTTCGGAATCAAACTAAATTTTCAGGGTGAATAATATGGAACAATCTCTTTTATTACAAAAACAGCATACCCAGGGGGACTTTGAATTTCAGAAAGAGATTACCAAATTGCCAAATTTATTATGATCCACTTAAATAACAATTATTATTATTTACTTATTTCTTCTCCATTCATATAAATTGAACATCTTACATCAAGTTCACCCGCCTTTGATAATGAGGATTTTGTAGCTCAAAAGAGAGTATTCAGAGCTATGGCTGGCTGGCGCTACTGGAAGTCTTTGACCCCAGTAAGGCCCTGCCGCCCCTTGTATGCGAGGTTTAAAATCTTGCCAGTGTTCTCACTCTATGCGTTAGAATGTGTTAAATTTGTGAAAAAAAATCCTGCACTTTTTATTAAAAATTCTGAAAACGGCATATATGAAAATCATAACACAAGGAATAATCCTGTTTCTATGGAGGATCTATATATAAAACCTGTATGGCTAAATTTAACAACACAGAGCCCAGAAATTATGATTTCAAAAATCTTTAACAAGCTTCTGGAAAGACTGAAGCCAATTAACGATACATATATTTTTATTAGTGAAGCGAAGAAGTTGTTTTACGACAAATTATTTTATGATATCCATGAGTATCTGCTGTGTATTTAAATTAGATTAGATTAGATCAAAATTTATTGCATTAGACATATATAGTACATCTCCAATTTTCCTTTACAATTTAATTCAATTCATTTATTCTCTTGCAACAAGTCAAACGGAAATAGAAAAATCACATTGGGAGGGAATTGGCTGCCAGCTCTAGTAAACAACTTACTATAACTCGTAGGCTCAATTTGGAAGCAAAAGTGTTTCCAAGTTCCAAGTTAAACCTACTCGCCGAACTGGAGCCGTAAACGGGAAAAATTTATCAAAGGGTTACATATATTTAACATGCAATTTTAAACTCAGGAGCTGTACAATTTTTTAACGCAGAAGGCAGGGAATTCCACTGATCCGCGATTCGGAAAGAAAAACTTTGTCGACCGAGCTCTGTGCGCACTTTTGGGAGAATTAAGCGGTGCTCGCCGCCACTATTTCTCATCACTCGGACGGTGGTGATTCTCGCCTTTGCGTCCATGTCAGTTGATGTCAGTCTCGCCACTGGTGCAATTCTTGAAAAACCAAGTCATTAAACTTAAGCTGCTGCTGCACCGACAGCAAACCGTGTTCGGCCGTGTCAGGGATGTGCCGCCTGTACATAAACCTGAGGGCTCTTTTTTGCGCTCACTCGAATTTGTTGATGTTAATATCAATGGAGGGGTGCCACGCGGGGGTGCCGTAGAACAGGAGAGGTTTCAGCATCGTCTGGTAGGCTAACTTTTTCACGCGCGGCGTGCAGCCGTGCAGATTGCGCGCCGCGAACGAGAGCACCTTTGCTGCTTTGCCGCGCGCGATGTCCGTGTGTTTGCTCCACCGCACGTCTTTGGACACTTAAACGCCGAGGAGGCGCTCGTCGGTGACGTACTCGAGGGTGGAGGCGCCGATTTTGTAGACGTCGTGCCGACGTGTCCGGGCACGCGGCACGTCCATCACGTGGCACTTGGCCGGGTTCAGGGACATGCCGTTGTTGTCGCACCACGCTGTCCAGGTCGGCCTGCAGCAGGGCGACGTCCGAGGGTTTCAGAATTTTGCGCCAGAGGGTGGCGTCGTCCGCGTACTGAACCAATTCGGAGTCAATGCAAGCGGGCAGGTCGGCGACGTAGATGTTGAACAGCAGCGGCCCCAGGACGCTGCCCTGGATGACTCCGGACAGGACACTTTCAGGTTCTGATTTTGCTCCTCCATAGACGACGAACTGGCTGCGGTCGGTCAAAAAACTTTTCAGCTAATTTAGGAGGTTGCCGCCGACGCCATAGTGGGCGAGTTTGGACAGCAGACGCGGTCGAAGGCTTTGGCCCAGTTCAAGAAGATGGCGTGGACGTGCGTCCCGCTTCTTTCGTCCAGCCTGCTGGCCCAACTGTCAAAGCAGGTCTTGCACAGTAGTGTGGTGCACGACCTTTTTTGTCTAAACCCATGCTGGCAGTCGGGAATAATTTTGCTCTTGTTTATAAAATTTTCAACCCTGTCTCGCACGCACCTTTCTAATATTTTTCCGACTAATGAAGTTACATTTATGGGGCGATAATTATCAAGGCAGCAATTTTTCCCACTCTTGAAAATAGGAGTGACTGCGGCCGTTTTCCACCCTTGAGGAAGTGCACCCTGCCGAAAAGGGAAAGATTGAAAATTAGAACGAGGCTGGGGGCGAGAGAGGCGGCACATTTAGTTAGCACAATCGCGGGCACGTTGTCGGGGCCGGTCGCTGCATTTGTTTTTATTTGCCGCAGATGCATGGGAGCACACACGCTGCGCTAACAGAAAAATCACTCAACAATTGGGGCCGCCGCGCTGGCAGGTTTTCGTTTCTTCGGGCGGACAATTTTCTTTGGAACGATTTCGGCGAGGGTAACAAAAAACATTTGCTGCCACCTCTCCCAAGCTTAACTCACTGAACAGTAATTAAATTCCAGATTCCACTTTTTTAAAGTCAAAATATTCTCGGCGGGCGCGTCGGGGCTTTTCTCGACGAACAGTTAACTCAAGCACAATTGCATCATGTTCACTGACACAATGGTGACTTCCGCCCTTGAAATTAACCCCTCAGCGTCACAAAGGGCGAGGTCAAGAATTTTGGACGTAGAGTCTGTTGTGCGGGTTGCGTCTTTAATATATTGTGTCAATGAGAGGTCGTCAAAAATATCCAAAAACTCGGCTGCGGGTGCGAGTCCGGAGACTGGCGGGTCATGCGTCCAATTAACGTCCAGATTAAAATCGCTTTACTTCAGCAACTCGTTCGAGTGAATTTATTAGCTCGTCATTGTACGCAGCGGCCGCGTTTGGCTTTCTGTACGCAGAGCCGACCAAGATTTTTAATTTACTTCCAGCCAGAAAGGTTTTCATTGCTCAAAAGAGTTATTCGATTGACCTGCCCTTGCTTAATATTATTGCAATATTAGTTATTTTTGCTGATGACTCTACAATGCTAGTGAAAGATAAAACTGCCTCTGAGGTGAATGAAAAGACAATACAATCCATGGTGAAATATGCAGTCTCTCGTGTTGGGGCACTTTTGTTGATGAGGTGCATCTCGTAGCCATTCATTATGCTGCTTAGTTTCCGGCCAGCTGTCGGCGGAGTCCTGTAGCAGTTTAATGTTTAGATCCCCTAAACAATCATTATTCATTTCCTTGTCGGGTGCCAAATTTTACTCCACAAGGCTTTCCAGGTTATCGAAGGAGGACTCCATGGTGCCGTGATTGGGTGGTCGGTAGACAGTTAACACCGTCAACGTTGTTTTTATCTTTTTTCACTTTTCTGCCAAAAAATGAAATTGTTCTGTAGCCTTTTATGCTGAAGTAATCGCCCCGACACCACCAGTGCTCGTTGAGCGCGATGATGTGTGGTTTTTTGTTTAGGCTGTTGACATGTTCTTCGAAAGATGCTAATTTTTCGGCTTTGAGCAAAACGTTTAAGAACGTTGCAAGAGAATAAATGAATTGAATTAATAGCATTATTTTCAGATTTTTGAGGGATTTGGCGAAATTATTATTAGATTAGATCAAAATTTATTGCATTAGACATATATAATACATCACCAATTTGTCTTTACAACTGCGACAACCTTTAGATCCAGTCTAGGGAACTGGACCAGGGTGCGAATTGCACAGCTTATTAAACCAGCTATTAACTGCTTAATAGCTGGTGCCGGGTCAAGGAACCAACCTACGTGGTTCGGCACTCTGAGTGCGCTCTGACTAAAGCTAGATTATCGCCTTGAATAATTCTATTAATGCATTACTTATTAACTGAGTTTCCACTTTATTATTTTATATCAACTGACTGACCCTCACCCTCAATGCCTTCGGCTCACCCTGAAGACCTCCTGTCCAAGGACACAGCCCGCCGGGAGTGTTGTGGTTCCCAAAGACTTCCTTAATGTCACTTTACTAATATTCGAGGAATCGTAGAAATAAAAGTCAGACCTTATGCTCTGAGAGCCATACAAACACTGTTCTTTTTATTGTGCGGCACCGAGGTGTCGCCTGCTCTGATTTGAGGGGAAATACAGGAGGAGTGGGATAACATATATTACATGAATACAAAATAATATTATTCTTTATTTACAGTAATAATATGGTCGTCACATTCTCCCCCCTTAAAAAAACCAAAAAAACCTGAAAAAAAGAAAAATAGATTGAACTCTGGGTATTAATTAATTTTTTTTGTAAATTTCTGACCCTCAATTTTGAGCAAATAATAAATAAAAAAAAAGAATGAGAAAAAAATTATCAATGCTCTTGCTCACGTGAATTTATTCACTCTGGAATGAATAGCGAGCGCATCATCTAGATTGAATTGCCGGCCGAATATTTGCGTCAATTTTTGCCTGCACGCTGCGCCGTGCCTCATGCAGCCACTGCTGGCCCGCCGCGACTTTCTGCACTCGCTGCCTGCATGCCGAACATTGCCAGACTTGCGAAGCAAGCCAAATTTTTTTATATTATAAAATTTCCTCATATATTAAAAATAAAAATTTCCATTTTGTTTTCTGACAATTGAAAAATTGGCTAGTTTTACTGCCAATAGAGCATAAATTTAAATTCAAGGCTTGCTCCAGCTGCCATATCTAAAATCTCTGGGCGAAGGTGCCCGCATTCCATTGAACTCTTCGGTTCGAAAATTACTATGAGAGTCGGGCGCTCTCATTTAAGTTTTCCCAGTCTATATGTCCAGCCCTTCCGGTCAGGTTTCTGGGAACATTTATTCCGACCCTTTTTGGACTGGTGTGTTCGCCAAACTCGATGCCAGAGGAGGATCGGACCCATCAAGGTGAACTCAATGTGTTCTCTGGCCGTCCGTGCTGCCTCGTGGGCGCATACATGCCACTCACGTTGCTGGAACGCCGCGGCACGCTTGCAAGTGCGTCATGTCTTAAACCCGCTAATGCTCTGGTTTGTTGCAAGTCGGCACGTTGCGACTCAAATTGTGCAGCGGAAGCTGCTGAAGATGCACCAAAACTCTGAGAGTTTTGAATTCCGTAAATTCCAGCAGTGTCTGGCTGCTGTCCTCCAAAGTCACCTTGGAAGTGATCTTGCGCACGGTCACGACCTTGGGAACCAATTCGAGGACCGGCTCATTTTGGCCTGAGGGTCAGTTTCCTTGATTTTAATATTATTATTATTATTATTGATCTTTATTGACGTATGAGGCGTCACCACGATGTAATTACTCATTGCGACGCGCCCCATTTGCAACATAGTACAAAACAAGTAGAAAGTAAAGAGTAAAAAACAACAGAAATATTACAATGTATCAATTAGTTGAAAAAACTCTTCTTTGCTATAAAATTTATGTGAATGAACAAATCGCCTCAAACTACTTTCAAAAATCTTGTATCGAGGCTCTAAGCGAATCGAAACAGGCAATTTGTTATACAAAGCAGCTAAACAAGTCGAAGGGTTCTGCTTAGAAATTAACAAAGTCTGGGCAGCAACATACAAATCACTTTTTGCCCGTGTCTGATAATTATGAACTGCACTCGTCTTTTGGAAATAGTGTGGATATTTAATACCACTTTTGTGGGCAAAAACTACTTTTCATTTATTTTACTTTTGAAGTTTGGCATTTTTCAATAGGTTATTCGTATTAGCGAGCCCCCAATTGCCCTTGCGACAACCTTTAGGGTCCAGCTCTAGGGAACTGGACCAGGGTGCGAATTGCACAGCTTATTAAACCAGCTATTAACTGCTTAATAGCTGGTGCCGGGTCAAGGAACCACAACCTACGTGGTTCGGCACGATGAGTGCGCAGTGACAAAAGCTTATTTGATTATCACCTTGAATAATTCTATTAATGCATTACTTATTAACCGAGTTTCCACTTTATTATTATTGACTACTTATTGACTTGTTGTAAAGACAAATTGGTGATGTATTATATATATGTCTAATGCAATAAATTTTGATCTAATCTAATCTAATCTAATCTAGTTCTCAAATCCAGAAAAGATGCACAAAAAGGTATATTTCAAATTAAAGAACAAAAAATTGCAAAAGAAAGGAATTAATTTTTAATTTTAAATTTCAAACGGATTTTATTTGCAAAGCAAGTCGATGCAAAAATAATATGAAATTTGTATTTGGCAAATTAATTGTGATTGAACTGTGTGTGGCTAGTAGGTGGGCTAAATGTGTGTAGAAAGTGTAATGTGTAACAAAAATATCAACTTAGAAAAATTATAAAAAATAATCGAAATTTCACTCAACGAGTTTTCGGTTCGATTTCACTTAAATGCAAAAACGAGAGGTACTCATCGTGAGCTGGGTGTCGAGATGCTCTCGGCGAGGTGAGCGACCCCTGACGGTGTCGGTGCCTCGAAGGTTGGTTCGGTGTTCGGTCGGACGACCGCCGGCTGAGGGTGGTTGGTGACCGGGGTGGTGGTGGTCACTCTTGAGCACGAAACGCTGCAATTGACGACAGCGCTCCATCCGCAAACGACGCTGGCGGACGGCAGCTCTGCCGGGCCGGACATGAGTTGCGAAAATCAACGGCCCCACACAGGGCACCTGGGTTGTACAAGAATTTGGTTTAGTCGACGCGCCCAATTTTCAAAATGAAACAGGGAAGGAATGGTCCAGAAGGTCTATTCGGGATGCCGCCCAATTAAGGGAAAGATTCTGAAAAGCAACTTACGTTGACTCTTCTCGTTCGTATTCTCCAATCGATGAGAGGAAGCGGCCAACCTGCTGGTATTTCATGTATCTGAATGGAGAATAAATATAAATAAATAAATAAAAATTCCCAATTTTTGTTACAATATTATTTACAATTATTTCCTTCATTGATTCATACTGCAGCTCATGCGTAACAAATAATACAACTCCTCCCCGTCCTTGAGTTGCACGCGCAAATTTAGCTATCTGATTGTGCAATTTAGCTCATAGCTATGATTGTGAAAGGTAAAACTGCCTCTGAGGAGTCTGAGGTGAATGAAAAAAAAATGCCAATTTTTTTTATAGTTGATTGTTTCAACTTGTTTGAAGAAAAATAAACTGAATAAACAATTCAATTCAGTAAATGAAATGAATGAACAATTCAATTCAGTAATTGAAATGAATGAACAATTCAATTCAGTTCAATTACAAGTAGAACTGAAAATTTGAAAACAAAATAATTAAAAAAACATCAGAATGAAGAGTTCAGATCCTATTATATTATTTGTAAAAAGATAAAAAAAAAACTTAACGGTTTAAAGATTTTGAAGTATTACAGCGAGCAGTTGCAAATCTCTGCAACCCACCATCATGCAGCATCAGCATTCACTCTGGTGACGTGGTAGTCGAGTTATTTCTCGCCTCTGTTCTTTCCAATGGCAGAGATGCCAAGAAGGACTGAATTTTGTACCCTCGCGGACAAAGAAGCAACAGAGGGTGAAAATAAATGCAGCAATAATCTCTCACTCTCACTCAATAATAAATTATTTATTGTGTTACATTGAATATTACAGATATAAAAAGCATACAGCACACTTGTAAAAACAATATATGAACTGGTCTATGCGTTTTCAGAGAGAGAATCCCAATAAAATACCGAAAATCGTTATTTTTAGAACGCTTGTTTAACCAAAAGTTGTGTGGCCGGCTGGAAATGACCAATTCTCCCTTTTCAATGTGCACGCAAAAATTACAAAATACGGTAAACTGGCTTGTAAAGATGTGCTAGAAAACCAGTTTTACGACATAGGCGAATTTTTCGCTCTAAATAATTAGTATAATTTCACTTTTTTTACTTGTTTTGCACAAGCTTATACTCTAAAATAATGTATAATTTAGCTTATATCATTAGATAAGATCAAAATTTATTGCTTTAGATATATATAATACATCACCAATTTGTCTTTACAACAAGTCAATAAATAGCAAAATAAAAACTCCAAAAAATTGTAACTTTAACATTCAATAATTGAGTGATTGAGGGAGCTCGCACGCCATTAATAATTTGGCGGGGGTGGGCAAGCATTTGACTACCTCCACGCTACCTACAGGGGAAAACCACCCCCGAAAACCCTGTAGCTGAGTCTCACTCTTCCAAGTTTAAGCACTCGAAATTACATCTCCAATATTCATTCATATCATAGAATTGACACTTTAGCATTACATTAGATTAGATTGGATTAGATCAAAATTTATTGCATTAGACATATGTAATATATCACCAATTTGTCTTTACAACAAGTCAATAAAATAGCAAAATAAAACCTCCAAAAAATTTTAACTATAACATTCAATAAGTGAGTAATTGAGGGAGCGATTGAGGGAGCTCGCACGCCATTGATAATTTGGCGGGGGTGGGCAAGCATTTGACTAACCCTCCTCAAATACTGCAGGGGAAAACCACCCCCGAAAACCCTGCAGCTGAGTCTCACTCTTCCAAATTTAGGCATTCAAATTTACATGTCCAATATTCATTCATATCATAGTATTGACACTTCAGCATTACAAATTTGACACTTTTAACAAAGTTGCCATAGTCAGATATTTCTTTCAGTACATTAGGTAGTTTATTATATACTCTAGCAATCATTATCTCCGGACTCTCATTTACGCAATTTAGTGAGCTTGGCCTTACAAACAAATCAGTGTCGACGTAGCTGGTAGCACGCGTAGTTCGCACTACTACACCTGGAACATCCCGATTCAGTTTAAACTTTTCAGGAAATTTACGCACAAACTTAACGCACTCCAAAATATATAATGAATAGACTGTAAGAACTCCAAATTTCACAAATAGTGGTCTACATGAGTCTAGCGCCGAGTTACTTCTCCAGTATTGAACACCAACCATTGCTCTTATTACTCGCTTCTGCGCTAGAAAAACATCTTTCATGTGTGTAGAGCCACCCCAGATTACAATGGAGTAAAGTATTCGGCTAGCCGCGTACGCATGATAGGCTTGGACTAGAGTTGATTCCAATACTTTGTCTCGCAACATGATAAATAGATACGTAACACTGCGTAACTTGGCAACCACTTCACTGCACTGCTTGCTCCAACTCATTGTATCTGTTATCGTTACTCCAAGAAGGCGACTACTTTTCACCACAGATAATTCCTTATTGTCTCTGAAGACTTCGGGCTGAACTATTTTCTTCGTTTGTGCCGTGTGCATTGTCATTACCATAGACTTGTTTGGGTTCAGTTTTAAGTAATTATCACTCGCATATTTCACCATATCAGAGTTTGCTTCTATTGTCCTTTCATTCACCTCAGAGGCAGTTTTACCTTTCACAATCATAGTTGAGTCATCAGCAAAAATTACTAATATAGCAATTATAATAATCAATGGAAGGTCAATCGAGTACGCACTATATGAAAAGGGGCCCAGTGAGGTACCTTGCGGAACGCCTCTATTGCTTTCCTGCAGCTTTGATTTAATTAACTCTTCTTCAAAATTTTCATTAAGGATTTTAAGCTTAACGAGCTGTTTTCTTTCCAGCAAAAATGACTTGATCCAGTCTAAGGCTTTGCCATTAACACCAAACATTTGTAGTTTGCTTAACAATCTCTCAGGTACTAGTGATCCAAATGCATTTGTAAAATCGTACAAAATTATATTGATCTTTTCTCTCTTATCCAAAGAATCATACACATTTATAACCATATCAAATAGGGCAGTAACTGTTGAACGCTTTTTGAGACTTTTAACAAAGTTGCCATGGTCAGATATTATTTTATTATTGTTGTTTATTTGTCCACATTGTTACAAATACATTGTTTACATTCAATTTTTGAAAAACAATTATTTAATAAAAAGAGATTGTTGGACAAAAAGGCATTTCTTTCAGTGTCAATGTAAAACTAATTACCTAATGGTAATGTGTTATATATTTTGGCAATCATTATCTCCGGACTTTCATTTACGCAATTCATTTACGCAATTTATTAAGCTTGGCCTTACAAACAAATCCGTCTCAACATATGCCGTAGCACGCGTAGTGCGCACTACAACACCTGGATCACGATGATTCAGTTTAAACTTTTCGGCAAATTTACGCATAAATTTAACGCACTCCAAAATATATAATGAATAGACTGTAAGAACTCCAAATTTCACAAATAGTGGTCTACATGAGTCATGAGTCAAGTGCCGAATTACTTCTTCTTGAACGCCTCTTATTACTCGCTTCTGCGCTAGAAAAACATCTTTCATATGTGTAGAGCCACCCCAGATTACAATGGAGTAAAGTGTTCGGCTAGCCGCGTACGCATGATAGGCGTGGGCTGGAGTTGATTCCAATACTTTTTCTCGCAACATGATAAATAAATACGTAACACTGCGCAACTTGGCAACCACTTCACTGCACTGCTTGCTCCAACTCATTGTATCGGTTATCGTTACTCCAAGAAGGCGACTACTTTTCACAACAGATAATTCATTATTGTCAATAAAGACTTCGGGCTGAACTATTTTCCTCGTTTGAGCGGTATGCATTGTCATCACCATAGACTTGTTCGGGTTTAGTTATAAGTAATTATCACTCGCATATTTCACCATATCGGAGTTCGCATTTACTGTTTTTTCATTCACCTCAGAGGCAGTTTTACCTTTCACAATCATAGTTGAGTCATCAGCAAAGATAACTCATATAGCAATTGTAATAATCAATGGGAGGTCAATCGAATACGCACTATACGAAAAGGGGCCCAGTGATGTGATTTACCGGAGGTTCCACAATTTTCTTATTTAAAAAGTTTTCTGCAAATTTTCCAAATATTCTTTTCCATTTCACCATAATTAACAATTTTTTTGATAACATTTTCGTGTTTTTCTTGGTTCAAGTTGCAAGTTTCGTTAATAATTTCCAGGCCCAAATACCGTTAGAGCGTGTTAGATCTCTAAGCTCTTGTTCAGGTAGAGGGGTATCCATTTTTGGCTCCTCCGATTGAGAGTCGGGAGGGGTGCGCCGCGCCACAAATTGAACTAGCGAGCTTCTAGTGTGAGACAGGCTGCGAAGAAGGAGACAGCTTCTTCAAGTCTGAAGGCACTCCAGGTCCGCCTTTTCCGCAGGTACGCACCCTGATCGCACCAAATTACGCATTGGTGCGACCCCCTGACGACAATGATGGACGGTGAAAACAGAGGCAACACAGGGATTTTTTTACATTTTTTACAATTTCCGCCTTCGGTGCAATTAGAGTTTGTCGATGTGAAATTTTCGGCGCGAGTGATTTATTTTATTGGCTGGTGTTTAAATCGCCACCAATTGAAAGTGATTTTTTGGCTGCAATGCACGCGTATACCAAAGAAGGTCTGACCACGGGAGCCACTCCGCCATCTCTCCGTTAATATGGGTCGCCGTCACTTTATTTTTAGGCTGACTAGCAACTCGATCTATTTCCCCGCTGGCGCGCACCTCACGCTTTTCAATCTTTTTTGTCTCCCACGTTTGGCACTCTGGAAATTCAAATGCTCGTTTTAATATTAAAATTTGTATTCATTTTATTCATTTTTTTTTAATTGCCTTAAAAAACAGTACCAAATAATTAAAAAAAATCGAGCTAACTAATTGGATTACTTTGAAATTAATATAAATTCGAAGGTGAGATTTATTGGCGACATCAATATAACATTTTTATTACTTCAAACAGAACCGTCGGTCGCACTAGCTTTAATCTGTGAGAGGGCTCCCCCAATAGATGCTCATCTCTTTCCTTGGCTTTTATTAGTCATCGTTATTTTTGGTGTCCAAGCGCTGATCAGAGCTCTGATTTTGAAGCTTTATTTTGCTAAGCATTTCTATAAGCTTTTTAGATTAACAGTGCATTATTCAAACTATAAAATTAGTTTAAGTTGTAAAATTTATGCTCTAGTACCAAAGATACAAGGACTTTTGAGGATTTTCAAGGATTTTGGCAAGGCATTAAAATTTTTTGGGATACTTAACAGATTTGACATTTTAAGCAGACTACGCGTGGATAATAATATTAACTGTTATTCTCTGTCCAATTAGGATTAGTGATATAATTCCTCCCTCCGCCTCTAATTTCTTTCATTTCGCTTTTCATTTAATAGAAAACCCGCACTGTTAGGAGAGATACATCGCAGAGATTGCGGACTGTGGATGAAAAGTGTCTAAAAATGGTTTATTACGCATATGCCTTTTCAATGATGAGTTACGGGCTGGTGATTTGGGGATGTTCCGAGCAGGCCCGTGAGTCGGTTTTTGTGGCGCAAAAGCGTTTAATTCGTGCGATGGCTGGTGAGCGATATTGGCCCGGTCCAACTCCAGTCTGCTCGGCGCGTCCACTATTTCGGAGATTTGATGTTTTGCCTTTGTACTCGGTATATCTCCTAGAGTCTTGTAAATTCGTTCGGAAGTTTCCACATTACTTTACTAAAACTACGGATGTTCATTTGTATCAAACTAGACGTAGGGATGATTTGTATGTGCCAGTGCAAACTACTGCAATTTCCAGACAAAATCCACTCATTTGCATGTCCCGCTTGTATAACCGACTGCCGGTTGCTATTCGGGTTGAGCCGCGGTATGATCAATTTGTGAGATTGCTGAAGGATTTTGTGTTTGTACATAAATTCTACTCCGAAGCCGATTTTCTTGATTATCTCAAGAATTTGTAAATATGTTTATATTGTTCTCATTCTATCTTTCATTTGACCCAGTTGTAAATAAGTGAATTGCGACGGCGAGATAATATATGTAATATCACTTATGATACAATAAAAGCGAAGCAATAAAAAAAAAAAAAAAAAAAAACATTTAAAACTGGGTGTTGCCAGGAATAATATTATAGAAAGACAAAACTGACTTTTAAAATAGTGCTATTTACTGACGTTTAAATTGCGTTTAAATGGGGCTTGGTTAGCCCCTGATTCCTAGGGCTAATTCCTGATTCCTAACTGCCTACTGTTATAACTGAATAAATTTATGCAACGATGTGACGGTTTGAAGAGATTAAGAAAATCATCTTCCAGAAGTTTAATTTCAAATCTAATAAAAACTTCAAAAAATCCATTAATTAAGATTTTTAAGTTCGTCACCCCTGCGACAGATCAGATACGATACCTGTCGGGCAATACAGATGCGCGGGTTGCATACTCAGCAAAATTGTAGGCGCTATCCATGGACCTAGTAAATCAATGGCGCTATCTTAAAAGATCTTCCTACTTTTTTCATTTGATCCGTTTCGTTTAACGACTCCATACTGATTAAAGTCGACCCGAAATTTTTCAACGATTTTCTCACTGATGCCTGGCCACACGTGGAGATGATTCCATTGTATTGGACATAAAAATCGAACTTATCCAAACGTTACGCTTAATCTGCTCTTCAGAGAAGTTGGCATAGATATTGAAAAAAAAAAGAAATTCGAACTGAGCAAAGTAAAATAATTTTTTTTTTACTTCTTATGCCGAAGGTTTGAGTTTTAAGACTTTTAAGTCATTCTTCTTCCTAGCTATCCAAGTAGACATGGGCTTCTTTTTCTATCCTGCTCCAATGGTCAGGTAATGCGTCGACATCTAACTTAAGTTTGGGGCACCTAAATAGGTGCTCTTTGTCATGAGGTTCTAATCCACATAATTTGCAGGTTGCTGGCTCTTTTATTTATTTTCTGAAAAATTAATTTTAATATTTGTGAAAGTTAAATATTTTTTTATAAGACACAGTTTATAACATGGTTTAGGACTTACGTCTCAAAAAACCTTCGCCAGTGTTGCACAGGAGCTCCACACTACATTATAGTCAATGTAACTGCCAAACCTAATCACCCCGACCTCACATATTATTATTATTCTTTATTAAAATAAATGTTTTGGTACCGATCTCCATGTTGAGGTCGAGAATCATTTAGAAAATATAAACCAAAACCCTGTCGTAATGATGGCTAGAATATTTAACTCCTTCTCAGTAGATGTTAAAATGATTGTTGATTAAAATGAGTTTATTTGTAAAATTAGAGAAATTGTATTATAAATATCAGTATTATAATATGAATGAATTTTTCATCTGTAACTGTATGAAATGTAAATGACGTATTTGTCGTATTTCAAAAGTTGTCAATGCGTTGATAATTTAACGAAATAAAAATGATTCTTATTCTGTTTTGAGTTATGAGTTGTCGCCACCATGACGTATTGCGGCAATCTCCATTTACAAATAAATAAAAAAAAACCAAAGATTTATTTTTCACGTTTCA
The DNA here is from genome assembly GCF_031216515.1 of Neocloeon triangulifer. Classification (NCBI taxonomy): domain Eukaryota; kingdom Metazoa; phylum Arthropoda; class Insecta; order Ephemeroptera; family Baetidae; genus Neocloeon; species Neocloeon triangulifer. The sequence continues at coordinate 171,879 of NW_026775555.1, read as the reverse complement.
ACGGTTCACCGCGAACGGGTGTCGGGTGTACGTGTGGAGCTAAAAATAACAAGCCAGACAGCATGTTTATTAAAAGACTGGAGCTGTTAATCCATATATTTTTTTATTTACTTCAATTTTAATTACGGCGTATATTGGTTTCAGATAAGCTTTTTCCTTCACCTGAACAGCGAAAACCCAACCGGCCACCGCCATGGACGCAATCAAGAAGAAAATGCAAGCGATGAAGCTTGAAAAGGACACAGCACAAGACAAAGCTGATACCTGTGAACAGCAAGCCAGAGAAGCTAACCTTCGCGCTGACAAGGTGAGAATAGCAACAGTAACATAATGAAATTTTGTACATGTACAATTATTTATTTATTTATTATTTATTTATTCTACTCAAGTCATACAAAAAAAAACTTGAAATTGGAAAAATGAGCAGAAAGGGTATCACAACTAGCAGAGGTCTAGTTCAATTCAATATTCAACAAAGAGGATGATGACACCTTAGGGCAGCATAATCATCCTCAAAAACTAATAGTTGGGACAATAGGGATCATTTATATAACAAGAATATTGGAGGTCACCCCATAATTATTTGAGAAAAACGCATTTGAAATTATCATGGCTCGCTTGTGTAAAATTTTCACTAAAATCGTTTGATTGCATTTTCAGTCAACAATATTGCCTTTGGCCTTTGGCAAGGGTTTATTTTGTGACCCACCAGCATGTTCCTTGACAACCCTGCTAAAATTTGGCACCAGAAAATTGGGCGTAAATATTGACCCAATTGAAATGTGCATAAGTAACAACCAATGACATATTATAAATTTAATTCAAAGGCAATGAACCTTTGTAAAAAATTTACAATTTGCCATACACTACTGGCTAGTCATAATGTTATACTTGGAGAATAATGGTTCTGGCACTGACTTTTTTTTATCGACTCTTAATATTTTTTCTTTCGGGAAACTCCTCTCGAACAACAGAATTAACTTGGACATCAGTTTCTCACACATTAAATCAACATTGCTACATGCATAGATCTCATTCCAGCCTTCAATACTAAGAGAATACAAAAACTAGCCAATTCCTTTCAGAAAATCTTCAAACCATTCTAAAATATTCTTTCACAAGAAAGATTATTTTAGAATAGGAATTTCAAAATTAACAGTAACTGCATCATGGTCACTAAATGAAATATTTGCGACAGATGAGGAAGAGGCGCAATTCAATGTGCTAAAGACATGGTCAATTAAAGTTTGAGATGTGTCAGCAACTCTTGTAAACATACCGCTATTTTTCAGGGATAACTCGTAGTCACCCATTAGATCAAAAAATTTAATTACTTCAGGGTTCGAACGTTTCGGGTCCAAGTTTACATTCAAGTTGCCTAATATAATAAGTTCACCCTCAGGGTCCAGAAACTGCTCTATAGTACTTTCCATATTACTAAGAAATTGGTCCATGCACAAGTTATCAGGATTACTTGGACGATAAATAGCAATAATCCAAATTTTCAATTTCTCTGCCTGGTAGAGCAATTTGTTTTTGGAATAAAAACAATTTTTCTGCAACGAAGAAAAGCCCGATCTCTTCATTTCCACCATTTCCACAATATTTTATAATATATCTTTTAGGTCGGAGAGGACGTGCAGGATCTGAAAAAGAAGCTTACCCAGGTTGAGAATGATCTTATAAGATTCAAAAACGACCTTGTCAGTGCCAACAAGGAGCTAGAGGACAAAGAGAAAGCTCTCACAAACGTAAAAGAAATTTCGAGAAAAAAGGAAAGGAATAAAGTTTTGAAATGCAGGCTGAGAGCGAAATGGCCACCCTCAACAGGAAAGTCCAGCAAATTGAGGAGGATCTTGAGCGCTCTGAGGAGCGTTCTGCTACAGCCCAACAGAAGCTGAAGGAGGCCTCCGAGGCTGCTGACGATGCCGGCCGGTTATTTCATTTCTTAAGAATGAAACATATTATTTATGATTTAAATTTAGATTAAATAAATTCGATTCTGAATAATATAAAATTTAAAAAAATCCTCCTTCAGTTCATAAAAAAGATTTTGATTTTATTTCAGTATGTGCAAAGTATTGGAGAACAGGAGTCAGCAGGATGAGGAGAGGATGGAGCAGCTAAACAATCAGCTTAAGGAAGCCCGTCTCCTTGCTGAAGACGCTGACGGCAAGTCCGACGAGGTATGCTCTCTACACGATAGAAACGTCAACCTTCTCCAATACTAACAAAGACCATATAAAACCCAAAGGTTTCCCGCAAGCTGGCCTTTGTTGAAGATGAGCTTGAGGTAGCTGAGGACCGTGTCAAGACCGGTGACAGCAAGATCATGGAGCTTGAGGAAGAGTTGAAGGTCGTGGGTAACAGCTTGAAATCTCTGGAGGTTTCAGAAGAGAAGGTGACATATCGAGTGACAAACATGAGATATAAATGTTTAAATTTTCTTTGAATTTTCAAGGCCAACCAGCGAGTCGAGGAGTACAAGCGCCAAATCAAGACCCTGACCGTCAAGCTAAAAGAGGTGTGTTGACACACAGTTTTTTAAATTCAGAATAATATTTTTGTCATTCGTCGCTAGGCTGAGGCTCGTGCTGAGTATGCGGAGAAGTCGGTCAAGAAATTGCAAAAGGAGGTTGACAGGCTGGAAGGTAAAATTTACCAATTTTCTAAGCTAGAATATTCCTCGCAAGCTTTGCAATTGCCAAAAATATTTCTTGCTCTTCTCTTTTTAAGAAGAAACTTCTGCAATTCCAAATACTTGTGGACCTAATTGAGGTTTCAGGACTTTTTAATTGAATTATTCCATTTTTTTTTCACAAATTGTCGACAGACTGGATTAACTTTAGCATGCATGATTAAAAAAAACACGCAAAATGTACTTTTTAATAACTCTGCCGGCGTTCTTCCACAATTAGAATTTAACACCTCCACTTTCGCTTACTTCGTAAAAAAGACATTGGGGGATATTCACATGCTAACTTTCTTGCTGGTGCTAAATAACTTAGCATGTGAATATCCTTCATTATTTCATCATGGAAATTAATGCATATTAAATTCCTAACAATTACGCATAATATACTCTTGACAAAGACTTGATTTTTTTTCCATCGAGTCATTTCAAATTTTGTGTGATTGTCTAACTTCCTTGCTGATTATAAAAATTCAAAGAAAATATTTTTAACACGCTCGTTGTGCTAGAAAAGTAGCAAACGCACAGCCCAAACACAATAACTTTCCCACAATATTTTTGCCAGGAATTTGGTCACGTCATATTATTAAAGTTTGCAAAACGGAAACAAGAGTCTGAATCATGAGTATGTGCCTTAATTCAAATTTCTATCTTTCTCACTTTGCTCTAATAATAATAATTAATCATTGATGTGTTTTTAACCCTCTCTTTACAGACGATCTCTTCCATGAGAAGGAGAAATACAAGTCAATCTGTGATGATCTCGACCAGACCTTCTCTGAACTTACTGGCTACTAAATTCGCATATGTTGAGCGAAAATTACTCAACAAATATAAATCAACTCCCTTAAAATGATATCGACCCTACATTTTATTATTATTAAGCACACACAGCCTTTAATATTATGCATCACAGTTTTCGCTGCTGCCGACTACTTTTTAAAATGCCACGACGACATTATACTTCTTATTAAAAAATTTGTTTGACTCGGCACTCCTGACTGTTTTTGTCACACAAAAATACTACCTTCTCTTCCTGTCTCCTCACCAAATTCTTTGTCTCTTTTCTTTCTATCGATTAATTTATTAATTAACAAATCGATCAACATTACTTATTACAAACAGTCACTGCTAAGGTGATTTGAAATAATTCATTTTTTCTTTATTATTAATTGCTTGTTTTTCGCAATTATAACGTACATCTGATTTTTTCATAACACATTCCTAATTCTCGTGAATATGCGTTCTCACGCTTTTTAAACGTTCATTAATTTGTAATCAATTTGGAATTTTCACGTTTAAACAATCTCACATTAGAAAAAATGTTGAATATATCAAGCCACAAAATTGACATGCCATTTCTATCTAATCTGAAAATTCATTGTTAAATTTGAGGATGCTCAAATCAATGGTTTTTTGCTTTTCTCTATTTCTAGATGAGTTGGGAACCAACAAGGACAGATACAAGTCTATGGCCGATGAAATGGATAGCACTTTTGCTGAGCTTGCTGGATATTAATTTTAAAGAAAATTGCTATTGCCGATTGCCGTAATAGAAAGTTCTTTCTGCAAAAAAAAACTGCACCTCTTTTTCCTGGCTCTCTTTAATTTTAAAAAGGGTGTATTTCTGATCTACATTTGAATGCTGAAACCCATTTTATAAATTTAATGTGCCATTTTTCTTGTTCGTATCATCAATTCAATTCAATTTTATTGTTATTCTGTTAGACAAGAATATTAACAGTAGTCTTTAACACATGTCAGGTCTAAAATTAAAATTTAGAGAAAAAAACCCGTTGCTCAGGGCAAAGGGAAAAAACTGTAAGATTAGCGTGAGAAATTTCACTTGTCAAAATTGCACAGTAGGTATTCGTGGATGTCATAGAAGTTGTGTTCACTTAGCACTTGTTTCAGTTTCAGGGTGAATGTCTTTTGACTCTGAATTCTTTGCGAGTTGAAAGTTTATTGATGTCTTAACGCCCAGTTGGAATGAAGAAAAACATGTAAAATAAAACGAAAAATACCTAAAGTTTGTTTGACGCACCTATCTAACATCAAAGCACTGCTTTTCTCCAGCAGAGTATCAAATGAAAAAATTTTTGATCTTATTTTGTTTTTCTTTTAGGGTCAGGCCAAGACAAAGTCTTGTCGGCCTGTGCCCTTTATCTTTATTGGTGGTACAGAAGGCACCACCCAATTTTTTTTTATTCTTTATTAATAAGAAAAATTATTAATTAATTTGACATTTTGCAACCTCATCCGCCGCCGCGCATTCGGGTGGCTCGTCGGCGGACACCCTTACCAGCTCTGGTGTGGAAAAATTTATAATTTAAATTTATTCATTTTTTCCAATTTCTTATTGACGGAGGCTGTGGCGCCGGCCACCACTGCCACTATAAAACTTGTTTTTTTTTTCTCCTTACAATTAATATCTTTTATTCATTCAATTTTGGGCTTCCAGGGTGTGGGCTCACCGCGACGGCCGAGTCTCTTTTGATGTCGGGCGTTTTAGCAGGCATCTGCCAGTTGTTTAATTCTCTTTTCTCTTCTTCCAATTTAAAATTTCCGTATTAAAAGAATAAAATAATAATAAAAAAGCAAAGTCGTTCGAGCTTGTGCTCGTGAATTTATAAATAGAAAATGAAGATCAAATTCTTTAGTTAAGTACTGATATGTCTGTATAAACTGTTCTATAGATCATACAAAAGACAGTTTAACATATAATGTTAACTCAAAATTGTAACTTAACTGCTGTTAGTCACTTTTTTGTTGTTGCTGGGTCGGCATCGTGCACCTCTCGCTGCTGTGCGAGTAAGTATTGAAATTATCACATCCAGGCCATCCAGCGGAACCACTTATCGTTACTCAAAGAAGGCGACTACTTTTCATTACAGATAATTCCTTTTTGTCTATGAAGACTTCGGGCTGAATTTCTTATTTCATATTTCAAAACTTTATTTGTTAAGCATTAAAATGCAATAGCAATTAACACTTTTTAAAATAAGTCAAAATACATATATTTATTTATTTATTTATTCTCCATTCGATACAGTCATGTCATGAATACAGCAAAAAAAAAAAAAACTATACAGAAAAAGTACAGAAAAAGCTGAAAATACATTTTAAAGAGACATACTGTTAATAAGGGGTGAAGGGTGAATGGAGAAATGGCTTTTCGCTAGCAAACAACTTGCTAAAGCACAGGACCCTCTCCTTCGAAAGAGAGCGTACCGGCCGCTAGAGCCATAAAAAAGGGGGGGGGGGAATATTACTACATACTAAAATATAGATAGATAGAGTATTTATTGAACACAACTAGGTGTACAACGGGTGTCTAAAGCTAATTTGTCTTCCTAAAATTAATTTTACAATTAAGCTTGTTTCGATAATTATTACAAAGTACAAAATTAGTTAATTTTGATTTTTGCAGCCTCTCTTAGGCTTAGTTTTCGTTCATTACATTCAAGAATATGATATTGTGAACATTTCTTACCGCAGTGCTTGCATTCACAATCTATTGTCGCTTGAGAATGAAAATTTTTATTCTTACAAAATAAATAGTGGTACCCGTGACAGGCAAATCTCGTAAACACTTGGCGATCACTGAACATTGCACATTGCCAATTTTTATTCTTCATAGTTTCTGTCTCGTAGAACTCATCACATATCTCAAGTTTGTTTAAATATTTAGACACACAAAATTTCTGGAATGCTTCAGTTTCAGTTAGAGAATATTTTACCTGTAAGTCCGATACAAAGAGATCAGTGTCAACTAATTCATACACAAATCTAGATCTAATATACTTGGACAGTCCTAAAACTCTTTTTAAATATCTTGTTTTGACTTTTTCAAGATTTTCAAAATCAGTCTTTGTTAGGAAAGGCCATATTTCTTCAATGCCGTAGGACGCAATTGGGGAAATTTTTAGATCAAATAGCTTGTGTGCTGTTTCAATGGATAATTGTTTTAGTTCTCGTATATTATAAGTGGCCAGCAATGCAGCTCTTGTTCTTTTTTCAATGTGCTTTCCAAAAGAGATTCCTGATGGTTGAAAAGTAACTCCTAAATATGTAAACTCAGCAACTCTCTCTATTTCAATTCCACCTAAATCTAGGCGGTCACTTAATGCATATTTTCCTAGACCCTTATTTCTAAATTTCATGAATTTGCACTTTTCCAAGTTAAGTTTCAAACTGCGTTTTAACAAAAATTCTTTCATTCTGGCTAAAGCAATTTTCAAGTCACTTAATTTTTCTGAGGTTAAAACAATATCATCTGCATAATAAATGGCTTTCACGTTTGGCAAATCTCGTAGAATATTATTTATATCAGCTAAAGAGTAATTGAACAGAAATGGGGACGTGCATCCCCCCTGTCTTACCCCATTTGATTGTGTAATAAGTTTTGATACTGTTACTCCATCTACTATTCTCAAGAAATTTAAGTCTAAGTTGTGAGCTAAATAATTTAACTCCGTGAACGTTAGCTTCTTGCTTTCTATTAACTTCTTAAAAATAAACGCCCTATCTATTGAGTCAAAAGCTTTACTTACATCCAAAAATAAGGCATATAAGGGTGATTTCTTCTTATAAACTGTCTCTTGAATGTTATTAACTAAGGACTTAATTGCCTGTAAAGTGGATTTTCCTTTCACAAAACCATATTGATTGCCTGGAATCTCGTGAATCAAAGATGAGTAGATACGTGCATGCAGTACACGATCTAACAGATTGTAAAAAGCCGAACTAATACATATTCCTCTATATGAATTTGTATTTTCCGCGTCCCCTTTTCCCTTATACAAGAGTTTTAGATTTGACTGCCTCCATTCCTCTGGACATGTTCCTAGCTCCAAGCATTTGGTGAAAAATTGCGTTATTTCGGGGAGTAAGGATTCAACAAGTAGTTTAATATTTTCATTCTTCACTTTGTCAGGTCCAGGGGATTTCCCGTTTTTCATTTTCTTTAATGCTAACAAAACTTCTTCTTCCATAATAGGTGAAAAATTTATATCATTTCTGTAATCTACTATCATCTCTTTCAGATTTAAAGATTCATTTTCACTCAATTTTTTCTCGTTGAAAATTTTTTCAAAATTGCACTCCCATTCATCCATCATTATATTGTTTGTATTGTAAAAACTTTTGCTCAACTTGAGAATTTTATAGCACTTATTCTGCTCCGCCTCTTTTAAAATGTCCAACTCCTTCATTTGCACAAAAGCGTTCTTCTTCATTTCACACACATTTTTGTAATTTCTTTTTATTGCGGTATAGTGCGGTAATAGAATCTTGATTATACTAGTTACATTTAAACTTTCAGCCACTTCCAAGCACTCTCTCCATTCGTTCAATTTCTGTTTTAATTCGTAGCATTCAGAATCAAACCACGGTTGACTAATCCGTTCAGTTTGCCTACGAGGAATGTCGGCCTCTTTCATAATATTTATCATATTTTTATAAAATATAGCAATTATTTAAACGGTAAAATTCATTTAAGTCATAGAACTGATGTTGCAGTACAAATGCCTTCACTTCTTTAACAAGTACCTTGTTGTTTTCGAGGGTTTTCAAGTTTCTAGGTCTCAGTGACACTTATGAAGACCCTACGTTTTCACATTTTTTGAAATGAATTCTAAGTCGTATATTTATTGGTATCGATACATGTCGATTTTTAAAATCGGACTTTGAATAATAAAATTTAAAATATAAGGTACTTGCTACTTTAAAAAATTTTTTTTGTACTTTTTGAATAGGTCTCAGTGACACTTATGAAGACCCTACTTTTTCACATTTTTTGAAATGAATTCTAAGTCGTATATTTATTGGTACTTGACGATACATGTCGATTTTTAATATCGAACTTAGAATAAAAAAATTTAAAATAAGAGGTACTTGCTACTTAAAAATATTTTTTTTGACTTTCTGAATAGGTCTCAGTGACACTTATGAAGACCCTACGTTTTCACATTTTTTGAAATGAATTCTAAGTCGTATATTTATTGGTATCGATACATGTCGATTTTTAAAATCGGACTTTGATTAATAAAATTTAAAATATGAGGTACTTGCTACTTAAAAATATTTTTTTTGTACTTTTTGAATAGGTCTCAGTGACACTTATGAAGACCCTACTTTTTCACATTTTTTGAAATGAATTCTAAGTCGTATATTTATTGGTACTTGACGATACATGTCGATTTTTAATATCGAACTTTAAATAATAAAATTTTAAATATGAGGTACTTGCTACTTAAAAATATTTTTTTTTACTTTCTGATATTATTATTTAAAGTCCGATATTAAAAATCGATATGTATCGATACCATTAATTATACGACTTAGAATTCATTTCAAAAAATGTGAAAACGTAGGGTCTTCATAAGTGTCACTGAGACCTATTCAGAATGTAAAAAAAAATATTTTTAAGAAGCAATTTCCTTATATTTTAATTTTTTTTTATTCTAAGTCCGATATTAAAAATCGACATGTATCGATACCAATAATTATACGACTTAGAATTCATTTAAAAAAATGTGAAAACGTAGGGTCTTCATAAGTGTCACTGAGACCTATTCAGAAAGTAAAAAAAAATATTTTTAAGTAGCAAGTACCTTTTATTGTTTTTTTAACAATTATAATTTAATTAATTTAAATAAATTTAATTTATAAAATATATTTCAATTTTTAATAATTAAAAAAAAACCTCATCAGCTTGTGAATTGAGCCTGTGAATTCACTAGCTGCTGGCAATTATTTTTTTTTTTTAAATTTCAAATTAAAAGTTAAATAATTTAAATTAATTTTTTTATAAATTAAATTTCAATTTTTAATAATTTTGAAAAATAAAAAAAAACCTCATCAGCTTGTGAATTGAGCTAGTGAATTCACCAGCTGAATTAACCAGCTTAATTCACCAGCTGGTGAATTGAGCTGGTAAATTGTGCTTTTTAATTCAAATGGCGAATTCTCCAGCTGGTGACAATTATTTTTTTTTTAAATTTACCAATTTAAACAAATTTAAATTGAGTATATTAATATTAATTTTATTTATAAAATAATTATAAAATTACACCTTTTTTTAATTTTAAGAATTAAAATTAAATCAAATTAAATTAATTTTATTCACAAATTATATATTAAATTTCAATTTATAAAAATTTTAACAAAAAAAAAAAAAACATCAACCGCTGGTGAATTTAGCTCTTGATTTCACCAGCTGGTGACAATTAATTTTTTTTAATACTCTAATTTAAATAAATTTATTTTAATTTATATTAATTAAGTATAAATTAATTAATATTAATTTCATGTGTAAAATATTTACAAAATCAATCCTGTTTAACAAAATGAACATTGGAAATTTTTTAAGGGGCACGCGAGTACGTTGAAACCAAGGATCTTTCGATGGGTAACCAAGTCAAGGAGGGGTAATTCCCCGGTCTAGGGTGTTCCAAAGCAAACTTTGAAATCTTTTGAAAGTTTTCAAGGCTTTTACAAACCAAGGGGTCCACGCGGGTTCCCCAAGGCCCCGGGTTGAATGCCCACTACAGGGTGTTCCAATGCTGACTCTGAGGTTTTTTGATTACATTCAAGATAACTTTCTCCCGAGGGTGTCCCGCGCGGTTTGAAGGTTCCCGCGGGTTGTAGCGCCTGTGTAGGGTGTTCCAATGCCAACTTTGAGGGGGTTTTGATTACGTTGGAGACGACTACCCCCCGTAGTTTCCCGCCCTTTTTGCACCAAGCCGACGCTTCGTTAACTACTACAGAAGGTTCGGCGGCCTAAACTCTGGCCGATTTCGAAACTTTCGGGCCGATTCGACTCGCGCGGGTTTCCCGCGCGTCCCCTGACCTTCCACCCTTCAACTTATAGCCTACAGGGTGTTCCACATTGATTCTTTACGCTGATTTTTACCTTTTTTCTCGTTTTTCTCTTTTTTAAACATTATTTTTCACATTCTCTGCAATTAAATTTAGATTAAAAAGAAATTAACTTTATACAGTCCCACAAAACCAGTCCAAAAATGCTTGCGTTTAACGCAAGCGCTTTAGCGCTTGTTAATTAATATTAATTTCATGTGTAAAATATTTACAAAATCAATCCTGTTTAAAATTTTTTAAAAATAAAATATAATCAGTTTAAAATAATTTTATTTATTAATTATATTTCATATTTTGGAAATTTTAAAAAATAAAAAATAACCAGCTGGTGAATTTGCTTGTGAATTCACCAGTTGAATTCAACAGCAGGTGACAAATATTTTTTTTTAATTCTCAAATATAAAAAAATTTAATTTTAATTTATTAATACTAATTTTATTTATAAAATATTTATAAAATTAATCCCTTTTTTTAATTTTCTAAAAATTGAATTTAATTTATTTACAATAATTTTATTTATAAAAATTATATCTCATTTTTTAAAATTTTTAGAAAATTAAAAAAACATCACCAGCTGGTGAATTTAGCTGGTGAATTCACCAGCTGGTGCAAATTTTTTTTTTAAATTTTCAAATTTAAAAAAATTAGAATTTAATTTATGAATATTAATTTTATTTCTAAAATTTTTATAAAATAATATAATTAAAATAATTTATTTATAAATTAAATTACATTTTTTAAAATATTTAAAAAAAATATAAAACCAGCTGGTGACAATTTTTTTTTTAAAATTTAAAAAAATTTAAATTTAACCACTTGACACACCTGAATCTTCCTTCACAGCTTTCAGAAATCTTCTCTTCTTTTATTCTCCCAACTCCCGAGTATCACTCAGAACCTCTCAGCTCCTTTCTGCACACCCTACGCAGTCACGTGACGGGTCAGCGGCTTCTGATTCGCTGGCGGGTCTCGCGGCTGGCATATAATAATGGTACGGGGGTACGGGGTGTGTTTCTTTTTGTTTTGGCCAACTTCGCAAAGAATCCCCATTTTTGGGGTGGGGGAACTTGGCCAGCGCATTAAAAAAACAGCCGCCAGAAGTTATTGCGAGCGCCACCAAAATTCCAGAAGAAAGTACTTCTGTAGCCTACTTGACAAGCCAGCAGCTAAATTTATTTTAAATTTTTTTATGTTCATTGAGATAGATTAATTTTATTTACTCAGATGGTTTATAAAAAAGCTAGTTTCATATTTTATTTCTCTAATTATTTTCAATCATTAAACTCACTCGACTAACAAAAAAAAAATTTGAAAATTAGAGTTTATAGCAACCTGTCAAAATTGATGCAAGTTTTAATTAATTTAATTATTTAACATCTTAAAGGTAAAAGGCGAAGAAAATTGTTCCGTCAACAAGCAAGGGGAAGGGGGCGTGGTTCCCTCCCCTACAGAGAGCAGGTCCCCCATCAACAGGAAACACGGAACGAACGCGGAACGAAACGAACTGCTGCGAAATGAAAACAAGGAAAAGCAGGCAGCACGCCGACGATGCGCACCAAAAGGAAGCCCCACGACGAAGAAAAGCGTGAGGTAAGGGTAATTTATGGCCCCGAATGTCGGAAAATCGAGGAAAAAGGGGGTGTGGTCTTTATTTTGTGGGCTACATCGGGGTAAACGGGGGCGGCCGTTATTTTGGGGTCGAATTAGTCGGGAATTCGAGGGGGCAAAAGTGGCCGTTAATTTGGGGTTGAATTTTAGTCGGAAAAAGGGGGCGTGGTCTTTTAATTGTCGCCTAATGGGGGTTAACGAGGGTGGCCGTTAATTTGGGGTCGAATTAGTCGGGTATTCGAGGGGGGTAATTCTATTTACACGGACGGTCCGTGCAAATTAGCAAAAAAGTGCTATAAAAGCTATTTGCACGGACGGTCCGTGAGCAAATCCACGACACTATAAACTATTAGCACGGACGGTCTGTGCAAGAAATGGAGTCACGACACTATTGAACTATTTGCACGGACAAAGGGAAAATGTGAAAAGGGGTGGGTACGTGGCTGCGCAGCTGCCTGTTTCCCGCCGAAATGCGCAATACCAGTCAGCTGGCAGCAAAAAAAATTCATAACGAGAAATCGACGCGTATTATAGCAAAGGCAGAAATTGAGGATGCGGAGCAATGTAAATATAGATCTGAGTAGTACATAAATTCTTAATAGCAGGCGAGAAGCACAGCAGTACGAAGTACGATTGGAAAGTGCGGAGAGCGAGGGTGCGGTACATACGAACCCGCGAGGCCAGGCACGCTGCTGGTAAGGTAGCTGCAAGCCGCGAGCTCTGGCCACCATCGCTGGCAAAAATTGACAAAGCAGCAATGAAAAAGTGTGATTAAAAACGTAAACCAAATACAAATAATTAATTGCAGAATTCTCTTGCAGGATTGGGCGTTTGCCTAGGGTCAGCGAGCGCCCCAGACGAGACGAGCCAGTGTGTGGGACGAGCCAAGTGACCACATTGCACTGATAACCACCCCAGCAGGAAAAGCAGCTGCGAGCAGTGGCCACCGACGCTGGCAAAATTTGACAAAGAAGCGATGAAAAAGTGAGATTAAAAACGTGAATCAACGACAAATAATTAATTGCAGAATTCTCTTGCAGGATTGGGCAGTTGCCTAGGGTCAGCGAGCGCCCCAGATGAGACGAGCCAGTGTGTGGGACGAGCCAAGTGACCACATTGCACTGATAACCACCCCAGCAGGAAAAGCAGCTGCGAGCAGTGGCCACCGACGCTGGCAAAATTTGACAAAGCAGCAATGAAAAAGTGAGATTAAAAACGTAAATCAACAACAAATAATTAATTGCAGAATTCTCTTGCAGGATTGGACTGTTGCCTAGGGTAAGCGAGCGCCCCAGATGAGACGAGCCAGTGTGTGTGACGAGCCAAGTGACCACATTGCACTGATAACCACCCCAGCAGGAAAAGCAGCTGCGAGCAGTGGCCACCGACGCTGGCAAAATTTGACAAAGCAGCAATGAAAAAGTGTGATTAAAAACGTAAACCAAATACAAATAATTAATTGCAGAATTCTCTTGCAGGATTAGGCAGTTGCCTAGGGTCAGCGAGCGCCCCAGATGAGACGAGCCAGTGTGTGGGACGAGCCAAGTGACCACATTGCACTGATAACCACCCCAGCAGGAAAAGCAGCTGCGAGCAGTGGCCACCGACGCTGGCAAAATTTGACAAAGCAGCAATGAAAAAGTGTGATTAAAAACGTAAATCAATGACAAATAATTAATTGCAGAATTCTCTTGCAGGATTGGGCAGTTGCCTAGGGTCAGTGAGCGCCCCAGATGAGACGAGCTAGTGTGTGGGACGAGCCAAGTGACCACATTGCACTGATAACCACCCCAGCAGGAAAAGCAGCTGCGAGCAGTGGCCACCGACGCTGGCAAAATTTGACAAAGCAGCAATGAAAAGTGTGATTAAAAACGTAAACCAAATACAAATAATTAATTGCAGAATTCTCTTGCAGGATTGGGCAGTTTCCTAGGGTCAGTGAGCGCCCTAGATGAGACGAGCCAGTGTGTGGGACGAGCCAAGTGACCACATTGCACTGATAACCACCCCAGCAGGAAAAGCAGCTGCGAGCAGTGGCCACTGACGCTGGCAAAATTTGACAAAGCAGCAATGAAAAAGTGAGATTAAAAACGTAAATCAACGACAAATAATTAATTGCAGAATTCTCTTGCAGGATTGGGCAGTTTCCTAGGGTCAGCGAGCGCCCCAGATGAGACGAGCTAGTGTGTGGGACAAGCCAAGTGACCACATTGCACTGATAACCACCCCAGCAGGAAAAGCAGCTGCGAGCAGTGGCCACCGACGCTGGCAAAATTTGACAAAGCAGCCATGAAAAAGTGAGATTAAAAACGTAAATCAACAACAAATAATTAATTGCAGAATTCTCTTGCAGGATTGGGCAGTTTCCTAGGGTCAGCGAGCGCCCCAGATGAGACGAGCCAGTGTGTGGGACGAGCCAAGTGACCACATTGCACTGATAACCACCCCAGCAGGAAAAGCAGCTGCGAGCAGTGGCCACTGACGCTGGCAAAATTTGACAAAGCAGCAATGAAAAAGTGAGATTAAAAACGTAAATCAACGACAAATAATTAATTGCAGAATTCTCTAGCAGGATTGGGCAGTTTCCTAGGGTCAGCGAGCGCCCTAGATGAGACGAGCCAGTGTGTGGGACGAGCCAAGTGACCACATTGCACTGATAACCACCCCAGCAGGAAAAGCAGCTGCGAGCAGTGGCCACTGACGCTGGCAAAATTTGACAAAGCAGCAATGAAAAAGTGAGATTAAAAACGTAAATCAACGACAAATAATTAATTGCAGAATTCTCTTGCAGGATTGGGCAGTTTCCTAGGGTCAGCGAGCGCCCCAGATGAGACGAGCCAGTGTGTGGGACGAGCCAAGTGACCACATTGCACTGATAACCAACCCAGCAGGAAAAGCAGCTGCGAGCAGTGGCCACCGACGCTGGCAAAATTTGACAAAGCAGCAATGGAAAAGTGTGATTAAAAACGTAAACCAAATGCAAATAATTAATTGCAGAATTCTCTTGCAGGATTGGGCAGTTGCCTACACGCATAGTGAACACTTCGCCGGCGCTGCTGCCGACTTTTCCGCCGATTTTTCAGCGGACTGAACTCTACTGCAGCGCTGATCACCTTGTGAATGTTCGCAGGAGGTCCTGATGCTTCACTCGTCGAGTTTGATGGCCGCAAACTTACTCATCGGCTCCCTCGCTGATTCGCTGGAAGATCTGCGCCGGCCTTCTGCTGGACGATCGGTCGGCTGTTACCTTGGCTCCTCCTCCTTGGCTGGCTGGTGATCTACATGGAGAAAGAAAGGTTAGTTAGCATCGGGATTTTATTTCTCCGACCGAACGTAACGCGTGGCCCAATAAATCGAAACGATTTATAGAGCCTGCGTATACTGCCAATAGCCGGAGCATGCAAAATTTAATTTAATTTATTTTTATTAAGTTTAATTGTATACTTTTTATTGAATTAATCCCTTTTTATATTTTTTAAAAATTAAAATTTTATTACATTAATTTTATTTATTACATATGTTTAAATTTATAAAAATATTAAAACAGAAAAAAAACCTCATCATCTAGTGAATTGACCAGTTGGTGACAATTTTTTTTTTATTTTCAAATTTAAAAAAATTTATTTTAATTTAATAATATTAATTTTATTTATAAAATTAATCCTTTTTTTAAATTTTTATTAAGAGAATTTTAATAAATTTAATTTCTATTTTATTTTTTGAATTAAATTTCTATATTAAAAATTTAAAAAACAAAAAGAAACATCACCAGCTTGTGAATGCACCAGCTGGTGGCAATTATTTTTATTATAAATTTTCTGATTTATTTAAAAAATTTGAATTAAATTTATGAATATTAATTTTATTTATAAAATTAAGCCCTTATTTTAATTTTTTAAAAATTTAAATTTTATTAATTTAAATAAATTTTATTTATATTTTATATTTCGATTTTAAAAAATTAAAAAAAAAACATTACCAGCTGGTTAGATTAGATTAGATTAGATCAAAATTTATTGCATTAGACATATGTAATACATCACCAATTTGTCTTTTCAACAAGTCAATAAAATAGCAAAATAAAACCTCCAAAAAATTTTAACTATAACATTCAATAAGTGAGTAATTGAGGGAGCGATTGAGGGAGCTCGCACGCCATTGATAATTTGGCGGGGGTGGGCAAGCATTTGACTAACCCTCCTCAAATACTGCAGGGGAAAACCACCCCCGAAAACCCTGCAGCTGAGTCTCACTCTTCCAAATTTAGGCATTCAAATTTACATGTCCAATATTCATTCATATCATAGTATTGACACTTCAGCATTACAAATTTGACACTTTTAACAAAGTTGCCATAGTCAGATATTTCTTTCAGTACATTAGGTAGTTTATTATATACTCTAGCAATCATTATCTCCGGACTCTCATTTACGCAATTTAGTGAGCTTGGCCTTACAAACAAATCAGTGTCGACGTAGCTGGTAGCACGCGTAGTTCGCACTACTACACCTGGAACATCCCGATTCAGTTTAAACTTTTCAGGAAATTTACGCACAAACTTAACGCACTCCAAAATATATAATGAATAGACTGTAAGAACTCCAAATTTCACAAATAGTGGTCTACATGAGTCTAGCGCCGAGTTACTTCTCCAGTATTGAACACCAGCCATCCATTTCAGCTCTTTCTGTACTTTTTCTGTAAATAAATAATAATAATAAATTTAATTAATATTAATTAATTTTATTTTTAAATAAAATTTTAATTTTTATAAATTAAAAAAAAACATTACCAGCTGGTGGATTTAGCTGGTGGATTCACCAGCTAGTGACAATTATTTTTTTTAAATTTACAAATTAAAAAAAATTTAAATTTAATTTATATAAATTTATTTTATTTATAAAATAATAATAAAATTCCCCCTTTTTTTAATTATTAGAACTACAATTTAATTAAATTAAACTAATTATATTTATAATTTATATATTAAATTTAATTTTATAAAGATTTAAAAAAAAAATAAAAAAAAACATCACCCGCTGGTTAATTTAGCTCTTGAATTCACCAGTTGGTGACAATTTTTTTTTTTTTAAATTCTCAAATATAAAAAAATTTATTTTTATTTATATTAATGAAGTATTAATTAAGTAATATTAGTTTTATGTGTAAAATATTTATAAAATTAATCCCGTTTTTTAAAATTTTATATAATTAAAATTTAATTAAATGAAAATAATTTTATTTATAAATTACCTTTCATTTTTTGGAAATTTAAAAAAATTAAAAATAACCAGCTGGTGAATTCACCAACTGAATTCAACAGCAGGTGACAATTTTTTTTTTAAATTCTCAAAAATAAAAAAAATTTAATTCATTAATACTAATTTTATTTATAAAATATCTCTAAAATTAATTCTTTTTTTTAATTTTTTAAAAAAATTAATTTTAATTTATGAACAATATTTTTATTTATAAATTATATTTCATTTTTAAAAATTTTTAGAAAAAAAAACATCACCAGCTGGCGCAAATTTTTTTTAAAAAATTTTCAAATTTTAAAAAATTAGAATTAAATTAATGAATATTAATTTTATTTCTAAAATATTTATAAAATTTATCCCTTTTTTCAAATTTTTTTTAAATTTATAATTTAACATAATGAAAATAACTTTACTATAAATTAAATTATATTTTTTTATAAATCTAATTGAAGTCATTAATATAAACTATATTTATAAAATTTTTATAAAATTAATCCCTTTTTTTAAAAATTAAAATTTAAATATTTTAAAATAATTTTATTGATAAAATATATTTCATTTTTTAAAATTTTAAAAAAATAAAAAAAGATCACCTGCTGGTGTATTTAGCTGTGAATTCACCACCTTAATTAACCAGCTTAATTCACCAGCTAAATTCAGCTGGTAAATTGAGCGTTTTTATTCTAATGGTTAATTGAGCTGGTGAATCCACCAGCTGGTGACTATAATTTTTTTTTATTTTTTAATTAAAAAAAATTAATTTAATTAATTATTATTAAGTTTATTTATATAATATTTATAATATTAATCCCTTTTATTGTTTTTTAACAATTAAAATTTAATTAATTTCAATAAATTTTATTTATAAATTATATTTCAATTTTTAATAATTACAAAAAAAAACTCATCAGCTTGTGAATTGAGCCTGTGAATTCACCAGCTGTTGACAATTTTTTTTTTTAAATTTCAAATTAAAAATTAAAAGTTAATTAATTTAAATTAATTTATTTTTAAATTAAATTTCAATTTTTAATAATTTTGAATAATAAAAAAAACCTCATCAGCTGGCTTAATTGAGCTGGTAAATTGAGCTTTATAATTCAAATGGTGAATTGAGCTGGTGAATTCTCCAGCTGGTGACAATTTTTTTTTTTAATTTACAAATTTAAATTTAGTATATTAATATTAATTCTATTTATAAAATATTTATAAAATTACACCTTTTCTAATTTTAAGAATTAAAATTAAATTAATTTTATTTACAAATTATATATTAAATTTCAATTTATAAAAATTTTAACAAAAAAAAAAAAACATCAACCGCTGGTGAATTTAGCTCTTGATTTCACCAGCTGGTGACAATTAATTTTTTCTTAATACTCTAATTTAAATAAATTTATTTTAATTTATATTTATTAAGTATAAATTAATTAATATTAATTTTATGTGTAAAAATATTTACAAAATCAATCCCATTTTTTAAATTTTTTAGAACTAAAATTTAATTAATACTAATTATTTTTATTTTTAAATTAAATTTCAATTTTTATAAATTTAAAAAAAACATTGTTAAAACAAATTGAAGATCAAAAGACATTCACCCTGAAACTGAAACAAGTGCTAAGTGAACACAGATTCAGATTCAGATAATATTTATTCCGTATAGATCAACATATGTACAGAAATAATCTTTGGAATAGGTCACTGGTCACTGTAATACAGCTATATCTCAATATAACTATAATACAGCTTACTAAATTTAAAATACAGTTCACACAATTTTACACAAAAAATATTCATGCACGTCATAGAACATTTTGTCGTAGAATATTAATTCCAATTCCTTCTTAAACACTTGATAACTATCAATGCTTTTGATTCTATCGGGAAGATGATTGAAAATTCTAGGGATCATGATGTGAGGGGACTGCGCAGTCAGCAACAGTCTGTTTGGTTTGACAAATAAGTCTTGCTCCGCTATAGGTTTATTTCGAGTACTGCGATTCTGGTGCTCCTTGCTTTCAGAATTTTTGAGGAACAATTCAGGATACTTTTTGTAAAATTTAACACATTCAAAGGCGTACACAGAGAAAGCTGGCAGGATCTGAAATTCTTCAAAAAGTGGTCGGCAAGACTCGACAGGTGTCAATGCCTTCCAGTATCTTTTACCTGCCATCGCACGGATAACTCTCTTTTGAGCAATGAAAACCTTTTCCAACATAGGCGACCCACCCCAAATTACAATTGAGTATAGTAAGTGACTTTGAACATGGGCGAAATATACATCTCTTAGCAATTTAGTTTGAATGCGCTGCCTTAATTTAACAAAAAGGTACGTGGTACTTCTCAGTTTCGCTACAACCTGATCGCATTGGGTGCTCCAGTTCATTGTATCAGAGAGCATTACACCAAGTATTTTTGCTTGATTTACCACTTCAATTTCAGCGTCGTTAATTCTTATCACAGGCGGTTCCAATTTACTAGTTTGAGCAGTATGCATTTGCAGCACCTGAGTTTTCTTTTCGTTCAATCTTAAGCGGTTATTACTGGCAAAATCAATCATTTTGTCATTAGCCACAGCAGTTTTTTCGTTCAAGGCTTTGTAGTTTCTAGCCTTTACAATAAAAGATGAATCATCTGCGAACAAGATAAGAGCGGCGACAATGATTTTTAAGGGCATATCATTACCGTAGGAAGAATACCCAATACTGTTCCTTGTGGTACGCCAATCGAAACATTTTCCATTGTTGACTCAAATAATTTTTGCTCGCCATTTTCACCCACACCGAAAAGTTGAACAAGTTGTTTTCTATCAGTAAGAAAGGACTTTAACCAAAGGAGGGATACATCATCAATTCCAAATTTTTTCAGTTTTGCAAGCAGTATTTCGGGAACGACACACCCAAAGGCATTAGAAAAGTCATACAGAATCACATTGTTTTTTTCTCTATTTTCCAACGAATCGTAGATTTCGGACACTAACTTAAAAAGTGCAGTC
The DNA here is from genome assembly GCF_031216515.1 of Neocloeon triangulifer. Classification (NCBI taxonomy): domain Eukaryota; kingdom Metazoa; phylum Arthropoda; class Insecta; order Ephemeroptera; family Baetidae; genus Neocloeon; species Neocloeon triangulifer. Next base: position 151,439 of record NW_026775555.1, on the reverse strand, counting down.
ACTGTTTAGATTAGATTAGATTAGATCAAAATTTATTGCATTAGACATATATAGTACATCTCCAATTTGCCTTTACAACAGGTCATTATAATAATAATAATTAGGTTTTATCAATCAACTAAATACAACATCAAGTGAATGAGGGAGCTCGCACGCCATTAGTTATTCGGCGGGGGTGGGCAAGCCTTTGACTAACCCTCCTCAAATACTGCAGGGGAAAACCACCCCCGAAAACCCTGCAGCTGAGTCTCGATCTTCCAAGTTTAAGCATTCAAATTTACATCTCCAATATTCATTCATATCATAGAATTGACACTTCAGCATTACATATTTGACACTTTTAACAAAGTTGCCATAGTCAGCTATTTCTTTCAATACATTGGGTAATTTGTTATATACTCGTGCTATCATTATCTCAGGACTTTCATTCACACATATTTAGTGAGCTTGGCCTTACAAATAAATCTGTTTCAACATATGCAGTAGCACGCGTAGTTCGCACTACAACACCTGGAACATCACGATTCATTTTAAACTTTTCAGGAAATTTGCGCACAAACTTAACACACTCCAAAATATATAATGAATAGACTGTAAGAACTCCAAATTTCACAAATAGTGGTCTACATGAGTCAAGTGCCGAATTACTTCTCCAATATTGAACGCCAGCCATCGCTCTTATTACTCTTTTCTGCGCAAGAAAAACATCTTTCATATGTGTAGATCCACCCCAGATTACAATCGAGTATAGAATTCGGCTAGCCGCATATGCATGATAGGCTTGGACCAAAGTCGATTCTAGAACTTTTTCTCGTAACATGATAAATAAATACGTAACACTACGCAACTTAGTAACCACTTCGCTGCACTGTTTATTCCAATTCATTGTATCTGTTAACGTTACTCCTAGAAGGCGACTACTGTTCACCACAGACAATTCCTCATTCTCAATCAATATTTCAGGCTGGATTATATTCCTCGTTTGAGCGGTGTGCATTGTCATTACCATAGTCTTATTCGGATTCAATTTCAGGTGATTATCACTCGCATATTTCACCATGTCAGAGTTTGCTTGTATTGTCTTTTCATTCACCTCAGAGGCAGTTTTACCTTTCACTATCATTGTAGAGTCATCGGCAAATATAACTATTATTGCAATTATAACAATTAAGGGCAGGTCAATCGAATATGCGCTGTAAGTAAAGGGACCGAGAGATGTACCTTGCGGCACACCTCTGTTACTCTCACGCAACTTTGATTTAATTATTTCTTCTACACCCTTATCATTCAGAACTCTCAGTTTAACTAGCTGCTTTCGCTCTAGTAAAAACGATTTGACCCAGTCTAACGCTTTACCATTGACACCAAACATTTTTAGTTTGTTCAACAATCTATCAGGTACTAATGATCCAAACGCGTTTGTAAAATCATACAAAATAACATTAATCTTTTCTCTTTTGTCTAATGAGTCGTACACATTTATCACCATATCATAAAGCGCAGTGACCGTAGAACGCTTTTTCCTAAAGCCATGCTGCTGGTCAGGCAAAAAGTTATTCCCTTCATAATATTTCTCCAGCTGAATTAAAAACGCTTTTTCAAAAACTTTTGAGATACTCGACGTAAGGGCGATTGGTCTATAATTAGCTGCATCTGTATTACTACCTTTTTTAAACAGAGGCCTTATTTCTGATACCTTCATTAAGTCTGGAAATACTCCTTCACAGAAGGAACAATTAACAAGGTGTGTTAGTGGAGCTACAATATAAGCAGAAATTTTTTTCAACACTTCTGTGGAAATTCCATCCCAGCCAAACGATCTCTTAGTTGGCAACCCGCACAAAATTTCAAAAATCTGCTCTTCACTCAACATACAATTTATTTATTTATTTATTCTCCATTCAGATACATGAAATACACAACATCTTACATCAAGTCAATACACAAAAAATCAAATAAAAATACTGAAAATACATGTTAAGAATGTTGGTTAGAGGGGTGAATGGAGAAATGGCTCTTTGCTAGCAAACAACTTGCTAAAGCACAGCGCACTCTCCTTCGAAGAAGAGCGCACCGGCCGCTAGAGCCATTGGTCAGGGGGACTACGAATTAAGTTTTTGCCACAGATACGCCTTGCACAGCGCTGGAAACTGTGCCGCCGTACAGTCTTTCAAGGCGGGTGGCGTGTCATTCCACGGTTTGACGACGCGGTAAGAAAACGCCTCGCGTCCGAATTTTGTTCTCGCGTCTGGCTGCAGCGCACGGGGGTAGTTGCTGTCGTCGCTTCGCAACTTTTGCCCCGTAGTTATTCGCGCTCTCGCGTCAAAGTCGGTCACGCCGTGGTCACTTTTTTTAAAAAATAAAAGGTCGGTGTACAGGAGCTGCATTTCCACGGGCATTATTTTTTGCTCCTTTACCGGCGGAAGGTGTTTGCCGTGTATGAAGTGAAGGGCCCGTTTTTGGATTTTCTCCAGTTTTTTGGCCGTGCAGTCGGTGCTCGGGTGCCACGCTGGGGTTCCGTAAAAAAGACCCGGCTTTACAAGCGTGAGATACGCAATTCTTTTTACACGCGGAGTGCACCCGTGCAAATTTCTTGAAGCAAAGCCGAGAGTTTGGGCTGCTTTTGCGCGCACCACGTCCGTATGGTGATTCCACCTGAGATCTTTAGATATATTAACTCCTAACATTCGCTCGTTAACGACATATTGAAGAACACTGCCACTAATTGTGTAAGCAATGTCCGGCGTGCTCCTCGCGTGCGTAATGTCCATCGCCTTGCACTTTTTGGCGTTGAGCGTCATTCCATTGTTCGCACACCATGCGTCCACACTGTCCAAGTCATCTTGCAATTTTTCAGCGTCCTTGGCCGTTTCAATAGTATTGTAGAGTGTGCAGTCATCAGCGTATTGCTGGATATTTGTTTTTACTACACTTGGTAGATCGGCCACAAAAATATTAAAAAGCATTGGGCCGAGCACACTTCCTTGGATTACTCCTGAGGTCACTGGGCAGGGAGCCGATTTGGCGCCGCCGAAAACGACGTGCTGGGAGCGGCCGGTGAGAAAACTCTCAAACCAGCCGTACAATTTACCCTCAATTCCGTAAAATTTCAATTTTGAGAGTAGTCGCTCGTGAGGCACTTTATCAAAGGCTTTTGCCCAGTCTAGAAAGATTGCATGAACGTGGGCTCCTGAATTTTTATCAAGCACCACAGTCCACTCCTCAATGGTTTTTGTGAGGAGAGTAATACACGAGCGGCCGGCCGTAAAGCCGTGCTGCGAGTCAGGAATTATTTTCTCGCGCACCAAAAACTCGCTCGTTTTATTGCGGACATGTCGCTCAAGAACTTTGCCAACCAAAGATGTCACGCTAATAGGGCGAAAGTTTTTTATATCTTTTTTGTCGCCGTCTTTGTGAATTGGTGTGACTGAGGCATTTTTCCAATCAAAGGGCAGCTCACTATTTCGGAGTGAGCACTCGAAAAGGGCAGTCAGACTTGGGCTCAGTGTTGCGGCGCACTGTTTCAAAATAATTGCTGGAATTTTATCTGGCCCAGTCGCTGCATTCGCCTTGATTCCTTGCAGCAAATTGTGGACCTCTGCTCTGCTAATATTTATTTCAGAAATTTTTTCTTTTGCAGGGTCTTGTCTGCGCAGAAATGGGAAAATCCCAGTCACAGTTGAGAAATTTTTCTGAAAGCTCTCACAAAATGAGGCAGCAATTTCCTTTGAGTCTGTCAGTGTTTTCCCATTTACACAGAAACTAGAATTTGTGATTGGGACTTTGCTGCGACTGTTTATAAATTTCCAAAAATGTTTAGAACCATTTTGGCCAGAGCCGAGTTTCCAGAACCAAGCATCCTTTGCGCGTCTTAATTCTTGTTGCGCTTTCCTGCGTGCAGCCAAGTACTTTTCCCTGGCATCAAGGCTTTTCACTTTTTGCCATTTTTTAAACAGATTATTTCTTTTTGAAACTTGTTTCGTGAGTTCTTTTGTCTGCCAAGGAATTAGCTGCTGCGTATTTCCACGCAGTTTTATCACAGGAATACATTTATCAACACATGCAAAGAATTCATTTTTCCAGTTTTCCCAAGTTTGACTAACATCATCTGTGCAGTTTTCAGCCAAAGGCAGGCGCCGCAGAAATTCATCGTTCAGCGCTTGCCAATCTGCACGTTTGTAGTCGTAACTTATTCTTTCGGGAATTTTTGGCCGAGTAACTGAAAGTGCTAAAGTTGCTCTTATAGCATCATGATCTGACACTCCGCATATTACTTCAGTAGTTTCAAAAAGTGCGGGTGTGTCGGTCAGCAAAATGTCAATTGTCTTTTCACTACTGGCAGTTGTGCGCGTGGGCGAGTTGACTAACTGGTCAAAGCCGGCGGCCAAAAAGGCCGTCAGAAATTCAGCGGCCGGGGCCGCCTTTGCCTTTGGAAAATCCGATTTCCAGTCAATGTCAAGATTAAAATCGCCCATTAGTACAACGCCGTCATAAAGGTGCTGCTGAGTGCTCACAAGCTCAATTGACCGCAATAAATCATCTTTTTGAGTGCCGACTGTTTTCGGCGGCCTATAAGCAGACCCTATAAGCAGGCGAAAACCTGCTGCAATAATGGTTGCCCATACAATCTCGGCACTGCCTAACTCAAATTGGTCGGCGCGCTTTGGCTGGAGATGAGGGCGAATTGCGAGCAGGACACCGCCGGCCGGCCGCCTCGCGACTCGGTCCTTGCGAAACACCACATAAGAGGGCGGCACGAATTCGTGGTCCATTATATCGGGCGAAAGCCACGTTTCATTTATGCCCACAATATCAGCTTGATTTTCTTGAAACAGATTCGCGATTTCTGCGCTTCTTTTCCTATTTTTCAGCGACCTAGCATTAAAGCACAGAATCGTTGGCGCATTTTTATTTTTTGTGAAATTAATCTCGCGATCAAAACTGTCATTCAGGTCATTGTTCAAGTCAAAAAATGAATCAGACAAATTTGCCGGCATTGAACATTTCCAGCAAATATATCCTTGTCTCCGAAATTTATTTTTTTCTTTATTATCGAGCTTCAGACAAACTGCGTGGCTCCATCTCTTGCACTTGTTGCAGTTTATTTTCACTGCATTTTTCCTGCCTACTTCCTTACAGACGGGACACGTTTGCTTATTCACTGGCCCTGGATTGCACTCTATTCCAGCCATGAGGAGAAGCGCGACAATTATTTTCCTCCTATCGCTGCAGCTAGCCGCGCGCGTCGCAGATAAGAGCCGCACAAATATGTGCAGCCGCTTTCTCTGATCGACTCCAAGTGCACACCAGCAAGATATGCGACAACCGCCAATTATTTCCATACTAGCGAATTCCACTTCATATTTATTTGGTGGTCTGTGCTTTGGTGCCACCTGATGGCTTTCCACATAAATTGCTGCAGTGACTGCACAAATAAAAACAAAAGCTACTTTGTGGATATTCATTTTTTTTTATATTTTCTTTTTTTATTGTTTATTTATCTTTATTTTCAGCCGTGCCTGATTAGCCAGCTGGCCCTTCGGCCGATGTTTGGTCTTTTTTTTTTTTGCGCTGGCCTTACAGCGTGGCAATTTTCCAAGGCGGCCGAAACCGGCTTTGCTCGAGTCCTAGTATCTGTCCGGCTTTTGCCTTGGACACGCACTCTGTCTCTACTTTATGGACAGAGGAGCTATATGCACTATACGTGCTTTACGCTCTCTTTAGGTACTCGGAAAGTTGGAACTCGCCGGTAATATACTCGCCAGCATGGACGAGCTATTTGATTTGAGCCGTGTAGCGCGGACACCTAATATTTGCTCTGAAGCAAGAAATAAGACATCCACATTAGCAAATACTTAACAACTGCAAGGCCGAACACTTTATAGATAAATTTTTGGAATTTACAAAACTCCTAACAGAGTACTTAGCCTTAATTTAAGTTAATTTTGCGGACTGACGTGGCTTCTGGCTTACTGACTCGGCGCCTGCGCACCGACAAAGTTGAAATTTCTCTACTGTGTATTCAACATTTTGGCCAAGCTCACTGTTTAGTTCCGGCACACATTCTATGAAATTATCATTTAATATTTCACTAATTTTATATGGGTCAGATATTAATTCCTCCCCGTCTCTCAGGCACTTTATAATATCACAAGAAGATGTTTGACCTTCTTTGATTTCCTTAACTATTCTCCACATCATACCAGATTTATTACTCGCTTTCAAAATCCTCTCATTGTTATGATTCCTAATTTCTTTGTTAATGCAAGTTCCAACCCGTCGTTTTAGGCTCCTAAATTCTATTCGAAGCTTGTCTTTTACTTTTACATTGGTTTCCCTTTTCATTCGCTCACCAAGTTCTCTTAATTGCGTTTTAAGCTCCCTAGTAGGTTGAGATAATTTGATTTTGCCAGTCTGGTTAGCTCTATTAATAACTTTTCTCATCGGGAAACAATTTTCAAAATATGAAGAAAGTCTTTCCATAAAGATACTACATTTAAGGTTAACACCACCCTCAATGAAGAGCACATCTTCCCATGTTTCATTACTAAGCAATTCATAAAATTTACTCCAATTTTCTTCTGAAAAATGCCTGCTGAATTTAAACGTATCCTGTTTTTGTATTAAATTTAAATCCCATAAACAAAACACTGCATCATGGTCCGAAAAGGGGCATTTCAGAACTTTGCTCTGACCTTCACAATCTAGTGTAGAGAACATGACATCTAGCAAGGTAGCGGATTCGCCATCTATCCTTTGCTCCTGCCTTTTCGAAAACCGTGCTGCTCGTCCGCAAGGAGATTGTTTTCAGCGAAATAGCTTTCAATTCTATTTAGGAAACATTTCTCAAATACTTTTGCTACAGAAGATGTTAAGGCTATTAGGCGATAACTACTAGCATCGGATTTCTCACCCTTCTTTTTGTACAATGGCTTGATTACAGTTAATTTTAGCACTTCCGGGAATTTACCAGTGCGAAACGACTCATTCACCATAAATGCCACAGGGAACACTATATAACCAGAAATCTTTTTCAACGTATCCATAGATAATCCATCCCAGCTAGATGATTTCTTTGACGGGAATAACTTCAAAATTTTTTCTATTTCAAATGGGGGGTATATATCTAGTATATTCCAGACTATGATTTTTGGGTTGGCACTACTGCATATATACTGGCTGGTTGCTACCGGTTTTTACCGGTTTATTTAGGCGGTTTTTCTTATCACTATTGGTTGATAGTGGGCGTTTTTCCTACAGCTGATTGTCTGCCACCTTACACTTTTATTGTCGAGTTACAGTGCGTTTTTGTGTTTTTTTCTCCCTCAAAATGTGTTTTCATTGTGTCTCCGTGTGTTTATTGTGTTTTCTTGTGTTTAATAGTAAAGTATTCGCAATTATTTTCGTATGTATCCAAATGTTTGGTTAAATATGGTGTTCGTGGGTGTGTTTCTTTCAGCTGCTTGGCTTCATTTAGTTCACTTTTAGTGCTCGTGTTACTGTGTTTTTGTGCTGCATCAAGGAGTGTTTCAATGTGTATTGGTGTCTTTTCAGCGTTTTTTGTCTGCTGGTGAGTGATGCATTATTACGTTTTGGTGTTTTTTTTTTCTTTTATTAGTGTATGCATTGCATTGGTTTTTGTGTTTTGTTTTTGGTTAAATTTATTTTTGATCGCTGTATATTCTTAGTAGTCTTCAATATCCTTTGTTTTTGTGCTGTTTTATTGTGTATCGATGCCTTTTTTCTGTTGGTGAGTTTGATTTTTTTAAATTTAATTGACGGTGGTTGGTTTTTGTGTTTTATTTTTTTTTTTTTCACCTTATCTATATATTTAATTTAATATAATATTTTTTATGAAGTATGCTTTTTCGTTGTTTTAAATTTGCGATTTTTTTTTTTAACTTTTGTATGTTGTTTTTTTTTAAATATTATGATTATTATTTTTTTTGCTGCTAGTTGTCTTTATTTATCGATTTTTTTGTTTGGTAAATGTCTTTCTTATGTAATATTATTGCTTTTAGTTAGTTAAGTTTGGTCATATTTATTTAACTTTTCTTATGTTTACTTTATCATATGGTGTGCAGTCTACCGGTAAAGTCGCCGCTTGTCAGTCGGATAGTCCCGGTTCAAATCCGGCTTCAGTACCGGCTTTGGCAACCGGTATTTCGGTGCATTACATGGCTGCCAACCCAAAATATGTAGTCTGGAATATACTAGATATGTTCCAAATGGGGTAACGTCAGGCTGAGCAGTAAATTTTATTCCATTTGAAACAATACTCTCAGTACAGAGTTCAATTTCATCACTACTAAGATTTACCTGAGGTTCAACAAATTTTTTATTTAAAAAGTTGCAAATTTTCTGTAAATCCTTTTCCATTTTTTCAATTTCAATTTCAAATATTCTTTATTTTGTTAAGCATTAATTTGCGGTAGCAATAATACTTTTTAAAATAAGTCAAGATACATGGCATTATTCAAACGATAAAACTCGTTTAAGTCATAGAATTGGTGTTGAAGTACAAAAGTTTTCACCTCCTTCACAAGTTCCTCGTCATTTTCGAGGGTTTTTAGATTTTTTGGCAGCGCATTAAAAATTCTTGGAATCATATAATCAGGGTTTTCTACAGACTTTTTGAGGGCAATATCCCTTACTACTAAATCGTTTATACACACATTGGTTTGATTTTTTCGTGTCACCCGCCTCGTGTCAACACTATCACTATATTTTTGAAAGAGGTGACGATTCCGCACTAGAAATTTAATACATTCAAGTATATAGAGAGAAGGCACAGTCATAATATTATATTTTATAAATAATGGTTTACATGTATCCAGGGCTTCGTTTGATCTCCAATATGGGACGCCCGCCATAGCTCTTAAGGCTCTTTTTTGTGCTCGAAAAACATTAATCAAATGACAAGAGCCCCCCCAGATCACAATTCCGTACATTATATGACTTTGTATATGGGAATAATATATTAATTTTAGGATATCATCGGACACTTTATATTTCAATCTTGTAAATACATGTGTAACACTTCGTAGTTGATTAACAACCTTATCACATTGGTCTTTCCAGCTTAAGGTATCAGTTACTTGGATTCCTAATAATCTACCAGTCTTTGCGATTTCTACTTTTTGGTCGTGAATATTCACTTCAGGTTCGATAAGGTTTCTAGTTTGGCTTGTATGTATTTGCAAAATTTTAGTCTTTTTCGAATTGATTCTAAGAAAGTTGTCCCTTGCGAAACCGACAAAGCTTTCATTAACGGCCACTGTTTTCGAGTTCACATCAGAAGAAGATACACCTTTTACGATTGCTGAAGAGTCGTCAGCAAATAGAATTAAGAGAGCCAGGAAAACTACAAGGGCAATATCATTCAAGTATGTAGTAAATCCAATTGGACCGAGGACTGTACCTTGAGGCACTCCCATGTTACTCTCAATTACATCTGAATTTATAAGTTCTTCATATCGGTCGCAAGATAGATTTTTAAGCTGCACATATTGTTTTCTATTAGTCAAGAAACATTCAAGCCATGATAACAGATTTTTATGTAGGCCGTATAATTTAAGTTTATGCACAAGAAGGGGAGGATAAAGTGTTCCAAACGCATTTGAGAAGTCGTACAATATAACATTAACCTTCTCCCTGGCTTCAACAGATTCATACAAAGATGTCACATAACTATATAGGGCGGTCACTGTACTTTTCCCTTTTCTAAAACCATGTTGCTCAGGGATTAAGATATTATTTACGTTAAAGTGAGTATCTAGTCTATGTAAAAAGGCTTTTTCATACACTTTTGAAATTGCTGAAGTAATAGCTATAGGTCTATAGTTAGAGGGGTCATCCTTTTCACCTTTCTTAAACAGAGGAATAATTTTAGCTAATTTCATATTGTCAGGAAATCTCCCTTGCAGAAATGATTCATTTATAAGATGTGTAAGCGGGACGGTGATGTAAATTGAAATTTTTTTTAAGACACTAGTTGAAATCCCGTCCCACCCAGATGAGCATTTTGGCGGAAGTTGATTAATTATACTATAGATCTCAAATTCTTCCATAAACTGCAGGCTTTGAGCCGTTATATTGATATCATCTATCAGTTTGGAACAGTCATCTAAATTTATATTGCTTGTATCTGGCTCCAATTCAACAAACTTGTTATTCAGATGGTTAGCAATATTAAGTTTAATTGACTCACTGGCACCATCAATATTCAAGTTATCAATTAAATCTACATTCATTCTTTTACCAGTTTGTGAATTAATAAGTTTCCATGCTGCACTAGATTTATTTTTAGCCTTTGATATTCTACTGTCATTTCTTAATTTAGTTTCTTTTTGAACATTATCAACAACTTTCTTCTTAATAATTTTTAATCTTGACTTCATGTCTAATATTTTATTTTGGTCTAAGTTCAGTTTAATTTCTTTACTGAGTTCTATCATATCTTTTTGTAATTTTCTTGTCTCCTCGGTCAACTTAATTTTATCTATTTGGTTAGCTCTAATTGTTACACGTTTCATTGGAAACGATTGTTCAAAGTACTTTGTGAGTGTTCCCATAAAAATTTCACTTTTACTATCAATTGAACTAGCATGATATACTTGAGTCCAATATTCTTGCTCTAGGAAAGAGTTAAATTTTTGGAAATTTTCTTCAGAATAGGTTCTGACGTACTTAAAAGTATCTTTCAGTTTTTCGACTGGCAACGCAACAGATACATAAACAGCGCAATGATCAGAGAATAACATGGGAATAATTTCAAATGAGCTTTCCAGTTTAAAATTAGCAAAAACATGATCTATCAATGTTCCTCCTGTGTCATTTACCCTTGTAATTGCATTTTCATTAAGTAAGTTGAGATTATGAAATTTAACAATATCACCTAATTTTATACTATTATCTTCGTTACTCAATAAGTCAATGTTTAAGTCACCAGCTAATATTGTATAGCCGCTAAATCTATTTTGCATAAGGACAGTATCTAGGTGTTCAAGAAATTCCGGAATTTTGCAGTTTGATTTTGGATTACTGGGGCGATACACAGCAATTATATTAATATTTTCACCCCCCACAACTAGTTTACTAGCGCAGAATTCAAAGAATAACTCTTTAGAGCAAATTTTTATAGTTTTGGACGTGCATTTAAGTAATTTATTTTTAAGAATTAGTACCCCGCCTCTCCCATAGTTTTTAGTCTTACGTCCAAAGTATGCAATTAATTCAAACCCTTCTAAATAGAAGGTTTGAACTTCACAGGAGTCAAGCCAGTGCTCTGTAATTATTATAATATCCGGGCTTTCTTTCAGTCTCTCAACAAAATTGGCAAACTCAGTATATTTATTGGGCGTCTTTAGGCCACGCACATTAATGTTCAAGATTTTCAGATAGTTTAAGTGACTTTTTGAAGGGACTTGGGGTTTGTGTTTTTTGATTTTCGTCTATAATTAATCGATGATGAGACGGAAGGCGATGGTGCTACGATCTTGGGCGATGGGGTGGGCTGCGTACTCAGGTGGCTAGAAGCCTCCTTTCTCGGCAGTGGCCACCTGTTGGTCTCGGATTCGGTCCCACGTAGCCCAGCCGAGAGCTCGTCGGCCCGCCCGACCGGTAACTGCTCGGCCAGCGCGTCGGCCCCTCTACCTACTCCTGCCACTTGGTCAGCCGCGGTTGGCAGCATTGTGGCGTCAGGAGCTTCAGAGGGCGACGGTTCAATGGACTCAGACAGAAGGAGGTTAGAGACTTCAGGTACCATTTTCACCTCGGCTTCACTTACCACAAGAGTGGAAGGTTGCCGGGGGGGTTTTTGGAGTGAACCAGGCGGGGGCAGCGGGGGCAGGCTACCCCCACCGACAGAGCCTTCCTGAAGATTCTCATTCCCTCGTTCCAAGTTGGCAAAGAAATCAGCCAGGCTTTGGCCCCTGGGGACGTCCTTCACCTCAGGTTTCGTCAGGACTTCCAGGGAGGTCAGGCGGCTGGAAACGATTTTCTCCTCAGGGCCAGCAGCAAGTTCTCCTTTGGCCAAGGCCTTAGGAGGTTTCAAAGTAACAGCCTCACCTGTTTTTGGTGGCGCCGGGGTGGAGCTGGACGAGGACGGATTTTTTGCCCCAGCCAACTCGCAGGCGTCCGCGCCTCGTCCGGCTGCTCCACCCTTTGGTGAGGCGGCTGTAGCATTGACAGACTTAAGGGCGCTGTCAGGCCTCTTGGTGCGCTCCTGCGTTTTTCCCTGGCTCAGTCGGCTCCTTGCTGGGTTCGTCTGTGACCCTCTCACCTTCGGTATTATGCCGGTGGACCTCTTGGCCTTCGGATCAGAAAGTTGGGCCTTCTCAGGGTAGGTTGTCTGATATTCTAACTTGTGTTTGTCACCTTTTTTAGCTGATGATGAGGTGGGGCCAGACGCACGGGAGGGCACCCCAGCTTTAATACAGGTCTCCGGTGTGCGCCCAGCTGGTCCACCTGATCCTGCTGTAGTTTTGGCAGCTTTTAATGGGGCACCACCAGGCCCGGGGTCAGCTGCGGGCCTCGCCACCATCACCTGTCGAGCATCAAATTTCTCCACGTCCGTCTCCCATCGGCGAGCAGGCGACTTCTTTTTGCTTTGTGAGTGGCTCGGCGGCGCAGCTGAAAAAGAGAAGCAATTTAAATTTTCATTCAATTTATTCTCAGTCAAATTTTGTCCTGCAACTCCTGCCGAAGGCCTGCTCACAGTTGGGGAGATTTCAGGAAGAAGGGGGAATTCCTCGACGCTGTCAAGTGCCGGAGAGCAAGTTGTTCTTCGGAACTGTCTTTTCTTAAAGTCGGTTGTCCCTTCAAAGATGTAAATTTCCGTAGTCGACACTTCAAAAACCCGTTCAAGGACGTCCAGGCAGAAGTCCCAGGGCAATTTGTCAAGCCCAGCTCCAATTTTCGGCAGTCCCAGTTTCTTGATTCCGAGTGCCTTGCAGACTTCCCGAAGAGAGACGATGGCAGCCTCGAAGTTTTCACGAGTTGGGCGGGTCCCTCTCGACTTCTCTTTGGTGATAATGTAAAGAGCGTACCTGAACGTGCCGTCGTTCTGCTGTACTGGAAGGACGGCAACCTGTCCGACTTTAAGGTTTAAAGACAGAAGGTAATCCATATTCCCGAATAACTCGCGGAAATCAACTGCCAGTCCGGCCGACATTTCAAAATCCTCGGCAACGCAGTGGCCGATGGACATCGAGGGTGGTGATTCGACGAAAAGGTTCGCCCCAGGTAACATTATTACCTTTGTTGTCGGTGGCCGTAGTGGTGTTTTGTACTGGAGCCACGCCTCCTTTTCTCTGGCAAGGAAAAGTTGATACTCTCGGTCCATTTTTGCTATCAGACTGACTTCCGGGGACTCTTCTCGAAATGAAAAGGCCTGAAGTTCTCGCAGGACTTCGGTCAGCGTCCAACAGATGCGCGCAAGGTCGCCGGAAGGACGACTCACCGCGAGTGGCGGCTTAACATAAGAGCGGTAAGCCGGCATTTCGGCAAGTCCAATTTCTCGGCAAGTACGGGGGTAAAAATCACGCCTTTAGGCCACAAACGGGCTTGGGACGCTCAGCAACCCGACCGAACACACAAGAGAAGTCCACTCACTGCCCAGGCCTCGCCAGGACGCTCAAAAGTCGGAACAACAGACGAGGTTACTTGTCCGTCTGGCGCATGCGCACCACCTTCACCATCAATTTCAATTTGCTTAATATCATTTTCGTGTTTATCTTGGTTCAAGTTGCAAGTTTCGTTAATAATTTTCCAGGCCATACCAGTCTTATTAGAGGCTTTTAACATTTTCTGGTCATTGTGAGTTCGGACTGCATCATTTATGAGAAAGCCAACGTACTTTTGTTTACTTTTATATTTGAATTTAAGACTTCTTAATCTGTCACAGTTAGGATCATTCCTTTTCAGTATAGATATTTGGGCACCCAAGAGCCTTAATTCTTCCTTTTGCTTACGAAGAAACTCAGAATCGGCATTATTTTTCCTATTTACTCTAATTAATATTTACTCCTTTGGGAAACTCATTTCAAAGTACATAGTAAGCTTATCCATGAATTTACAGCACATATCATCAATATTATTACTTTCATAAACTTCGGTCCAACTTTCTGTACTTAAGAGGTGGAAAAATTCAGTCCAGTTACTATCAGAGAATCTCCTGATAATTTTGTAATAATCTCTATCGAGTTCAATTGGAATTTGAAAATTAACAGACACCATTCTATGGTCGCTAAAAAATACATCACTGACAAAAGAAGTATGCGAGCACTTTAAGGAACTAAATACATGATCAATCAAAGTTGCTGATGTGCTTGTAACCCGGGTAGCTTCGATTCCATTTACCAGTGACATTTCATAGCCATCCATTAAGTTCAGTAATTTCATTTTATCAGCATTGTCTGAGTTAAGATCAACATTCAAATCACCAACTAGTAACATTTCTTTCTCTGGACTTATAAACTTCTCAATAAGATTTTCCAAATTTTCAATGAAGAACTCAATATCTCTGTTTTCAGGATTACTCGGTCGGTACACCGTCAAAAGCGTAATAATTCGATTTGCAACCTTCAATTCAACTCCACAAGTTTCAAATCTAAATTCAATAGAAGTTGGAAATAGTTTCTTGCAATTAAATTTGAGGCCTTTTTTGACTAAAATTAGCATTTAATTTTAGACCTGACATGTTCTAAAGACTACTGTTTATATTCTTGTCTAACAGAACAACAATAAAATTGAATTGAATTGAAATTGAATCACCAGCTAGTGGATTTAGCTGGTGGATTCACCAGCTAGTGACAATTGTTTTTTTTTAATTTAAAAATGAAAAAATTTCAATTTAATTTATTAAAATTAATTTTCTTTATAAAATAATTATAAAATTAATCCCTTTTTTAATTTTTAAAAAATTAATTTTAATATATTTACACTAATTTTATTTATAAATTATATTTCTTTTTCTAAAAATTTTAGTATAATAAAAAAAAACATCACCAGCTGGTGAATTTAGCTGGTGAATTCACCAATTGAATTCACCAGCTGATGCAAATTTTTTTTAAAAAATTTAAAAAAATTAGAATTAAATTAATGAATATTAATTTTATTTCTAAAATATTTATAAAATTTATCCCTTTTTTCTAATTTTTTTTAAATTTACAATTTAATATAATAAAAATAATTTAACTATAAAATAAATTATATTTTTTAAAAATTTAATTGAAGTCATTAATATTAATTTTATTTATAAAATTAATCCATTTTTTTTTTATAAAGATAATTTTAATTAATTTAAATTCTATTTTATTTTTAAATTAAATTGCTATTTTAAAAATTTTAAAAAATAGAAAGAAACATCACCAGCTGGTTAATGCACCAGCTGGTGACAATTATTTTTTTTTTTAAATTTTCTTTTTTATTTAAAAAAAATTTAATTTAATTTAATTTATGAATATTAATTTTATTTATAAAATAAAGCCCTTATTTTAATTTTTTAAAAATTAATATTTTATTAATTTAAATAAATTTTATTTATAATTTATATTTCGATTTTTAAAAATTTAAAAAGAAAAAACATCACAAGCTGGTGAATATAGCTGAATTCACCAGCTGGTGACAATGATTTTTTTAAAATTTCCTTATTTAAAATAGTTCAATTTAATTTATCAATATTATTTTATTTATAAAATTAATCCTTTTTATAATTCATATAAATAAATTTTAACAAATTGAAATTCAATTTTATTTTTAAATTAAATTTCTTTTTTAAAAATTTTAATAATAATAAATAAAAAGAAACATCACCAGCTGGTGAACGCATCACCTGGTGTCAACTTTTTTTTTAAAATTTCCTAATTTATTTAAAATTTAAATTAAATTTATTAATATTAATTTTATTTATAAAACATTTATAAATTTAATTTTTATTCTAAATTTTTTAAAAATTAAAATTTTATTTATTTAAATTAGTTTTATTTATGATTTTTATTGCGATTTTTAAAATTTAAAAAAAAAACATCACCAGCTGGTGCATATTTTTTTTTTTTTTTAATATTCCTTATTTAAAAAAGTTGAATTTAATTTATTAATATTAATTTTATTTATAAAATTAATCCCATTTTTTAAAACTAAAATTTAATTAATAATAATTATTTTTATTTTTAAATTAAATTTCAATTTTTATAAATTTAAAAAAAAACATCACCAGCTGGTGGATTTAGCTGGTGGATTCACCAGCTAGTGAAAATTGTTTTTTTTAAATTTACAAATGAAAATAAATTTCAATTTAATTTATTAAAATTTATTTTATTTATAAAATAATTATAAAATTCCCCCTTTTTTTTAATTATAAGAACTAAAATTTAATTAAATTAAACTAATTCTATTTATAATTTATATATTTATTTTCATTTTAAAAAAATTTAAAAAATAAATAAAAAAAACATCACCCGCTGGTTAATTTAGCTCTTGAATTCACCAGCTGGTGACAATAATTTTTTTTTTAATTCTCAAATATAAAAAAATTTATTTTTATTTATATTAATTCATTAACTAATTGTATTAACTAATTGATATTAATTTTATATATAAAATATTTATAAAATTAATCCCGTTTTTTAAAATTTTATAAAAATAAAATTTAATTAAATTTAAATCATTTTATTTATAAATTACATTTCATTTTTTGGAAATTTTAAAAAAATTAAAAATAACCAGCTGATTTATTCATTCAGAATTAGTTTTAATTGATACCCTATGACTCTCTTAAGTTGCTCAATGGCCTTTAATTTTCCAGGCGATGCCAGGCCGCCTCCTGTGCATGCATCTCCGCTGAAGACTGTTGTAGCCTTGTCAAGCACCAGCACAGTCAAGCACAGTCTTCAGTGGCACCATCCTTCTGCAGGGCGTCCTGCATGCTGCCCTTCAATGAGAGGAGGCACCTGGTGCCCATTCACTCCATGAAGTCCCGACTAGAAAGCCTGGAAGCTCGGAACGAGTCGCTCGCCATTTGTTGGTTTGTAAAAATAATTCAGTTGGAATTTTTTTTTAATTTTTTGGGACGATTTAAACATTATTAAATGGCTCTTAATGAAACCTTACAATGCTTCAAAGTTGATCAAGTTTTATTTTCATCTCAATGGCCATTTTTTTTGCCAGGAGAGGCCAGTCCGCCCATTTGCGGCCGGTCGGTGCACGACGATTTTAGCATCGGAGACTCCAGCAGAGTCTTCAAGTGGCGGCAACCTTTATCAGGGCCTCCTGCTCCGTGCCCTTGAATGACTGGAGGCCACTGGTGCTTAAATACTCTGCAAAATCAGCCCAGAAAGTCTGGCAGCTCGCAGCGAGTCACTCGTAATCGGCAGGTATGTCAGATTAATTCAGTTGGATTTTTTTATTAATTTTTTGGGAAGAAGTTTAATTTAATCTATTAATATTAATTTTATTTATAAAATTAATCCCATTTCTTAAATTTTTTAAAACTTTAATTTAATTAAAATTAATTAATTTTATTTTTAAATAATGTAATTTATTGAAATGAACGCCGTAGGCGTGCCACAAATTAACTCTAACAATATAACCTCCAAATTCACTTGGCTTTACAGTTTGCTGCTTCACGCAGACTCATTTTCTTTTTTACACAATCTATTATATGATACTGTGAACAAACTCCACCACAAAATTTACAGATACAATTTTCCAATGCTTCACAGTGATATGTACTGTTCGTACAAAACAAAAAGTGAAAACCATGACACGCGTATCTGGTGAAAACATGTCTATCCTTAAATTGCGCCGCCTTCCAGTTTTCTTTAATCATCGTCTCCGTACCATAAAATTCATCACAAATATTCAATTTCTTCAGCAATTGTTCATAACAAAAAGTTTCAAATGCATTGTTCACTGGAAGGTCAAATTTTTCTTTTAAATCAGAAATAAATAAATCGGTATCGACAAGCTCATACACAAAGCGAGATCTCGTGTATTTTGACATACCTAGTACTTTTTTCAAGTACCTACTCTTTACACATTCCAGTTTCACAAAATCTTCCTTTTTTAAATACTTCCAAATCGCTTCAATACCATACGAGGCCATAGGAGCAAATTTCAGCTCAAATAATTTCAATGCTGTGTCAATCGAAAGCATCCGCAATTCTTTTACACTATACATTGAGAGTAACGCCGCTCTCACTCGCTTTTCGATATGTTTTTTAAAAGTCACCCCTGAGGGCTGAAAAATTACTCCTAAATAAGTAAACTCATTAACAAATTCAATTTCCTCATTTTGAAACAACAAAGAATCGCCTTTCTTTAACCTCCCTTTTCCTCCATTTCTAAACTTCATAATTTTGCATTTTCCGACATTTAATTCAAGGCCGCGCTCCATGAGGTACATTTTTAAATCTGCCAGGAGTGATTTTAAATCTACTAAATTAATACACGTAAAAACAATATCATCTGCATAAAAAATTGCTTTTATGTTTGTATACTTTTTAACCAGCTTTTGGATATCTGCAATAGAAATATTGAAAAATAGCGGGGAGGTGCAGCCACCTTGCCTCACTCCATTCGACTGAGTTAATAAATTAGATTCTGAAACGCCATCCACAATTTTTAAATAATTCGGATCTAATGCTTTTGCTAAGAAGGATAGTTCAACATATGATAATTTATTACAATCAACTAATTTCTTAAAAATGCACTCTCTATTTACTGAATCAAAAGCTTTCCTTAAATCTAAAAACAAGGCATACAAAGATGATTTCTGCTCGTAAACTTTTAAATTAATATCCTCTAACAAGGCATGAATAGCTTGACCCGTCGATTTGCCTTTTACAAATCCGTATTGGTTCTCTGGAATATATTCAATCAGGTTCGAATAAAGTCTATTGTGTAGTACTCTATCTAAAAGATTATAAAACACTGGACTTAAACTAATCCCTCTATAATTATTCATATTTTCGCAATCCCCCTTGCCCTTATAGAGTAGCTTTAAATTTGAGACACGCCAATCTGCTGGCATATCATATTTTAAACACAGATTCAAAAATTTCGTTACCTCCGGTAGGATAAATTGCAAAAGACATTTTAAATTCTCATTTCGAATATTATCCGGCCCTGGTGATTTTCCGTTTTTCATTCTTTTCAGGGCTAAAGTGACTTCCTCCTGCATAATCGGTGTGAATTGAATATTCTGAGCTTCGTAATTAAGAAGAAGTCTATTCAAGTTTAGTGACTCATTTGATTCCAAGTGCTTCTTTTTTAAAATTTCTTTAAAACAATTTTCCTCAGCCTCTCTTAACATTTTTTCCTCGTATCTCTGAAAATAATATTTTTTCCTATGAATACATAACTGACGATATTCTCTTTTTAATTCAAAAAATTTTGCCTTTAAACTTCTACACATGTCTTCCACCCCATGAAACTTTAATGATTCCCAAAAATCTAACTCATATTTACTTTCCATTAGTTGGTCCTTCAAATTGTAACATTCAGCATTATACCATGGCTGACTTTTTCTTTCGTAGCTCTTAGGGGCAGTATTTGAAGCATCCAAAATGTTTTTTACATTCCGATAAAAACTTTCCACATCGTTCTTTTCTAAATCTTGTCTCAGAATTTCTCTAAATTTTAGATCTAACATCTCCTCCATTAGTTGTTCATCAATTTTATATTTTACATTCTTCTGAGACATTTTTACCGGATTGAATTTAAAATTAACACTAACAATTTTATGTTTTCTAACAAAACTCTCTAAAATTTGAAAACCGAAAGTTCTCATTGCTGGGCCTTGAAAGATTAAATCAATTGTACTTGAACCATTGTGGCATTCATATGTTTTGTTGTACGGGTATAAATTTGTCAATGCCAAATTATTTTGTTGCATGAAGTCTAAAAGAGATTCTATCTTATCATTTTTTGTATCTAACCGGCAATTAAAATCACCAGCTATAATTAAATTTTGAAAATTTCTAATAAACTTGATTGTCGATAGCAGCTCGTCTGTAACTGCAGATGCTTTTAATTTTGGCTGTAAATAAGCTTTTATTTTTAAATAAAATTTAAATTTTTATAAATTTAAAAAAAAAACATCACCAGCTGGTGGATTCAGCTGGTGAATTCACCAATTGAATTCACCAGCTGGTGCCAATTTTTTTTTAAAAATTTTCAAATTTAAAAAAATTAGAATTAAATTAATGAATATTAATTTTATTTCTAAAATATTTATAAAATTTATCCCTTTTTTCAAATTTTTTTAAAATTAGAATGTTATATAATTAAAATAATTTAACTATAAATTAAATTATATTTTTTTATAAATTTAATTGAAGTCATTAATATTAATTTTATTTATAAAATTTTTATAAAATTGATCCCTTTTTTAAAAATTAAAATTTAAATATTTTAAAAAAAATTTATTGATAAAATATATTTCATTTTTTAAAATTTTAAAAAAATAAAAAAACATCCCCTCCTGGTGTATTTAGCTGGTGAATTCACCACCTTAATTAACCAGCTTAATTCACCAGCTAAATTCAGTTGGTAAATTGAGCGTTTTAATTCTAATGGTTAATTGAGCTGGTGAATTCACCAGCTGGTGACTATAATTTTTTTTAAGTTTTTTAATTAAAAAAATTTAATTTACTTTTAAAAATTAATGATTTAATTATTTTTATTAAGATTCAAGATTTGTTTATTTTGTTAAGCATTTTATACCACATAATATACATAGTAATATCAGCTTTTTAAAATAAGTCAATATACATTATTATTTAAACGATAAAATTCGTTCAGGTCATAGAATTGATGTTCCTATACAGAAGCTTTCACCATTTTTACAAGAGCCTCGTCATTTTCAAGGAATTTTAAAGATTTAGGTAATGCATTAAAAATTCTGGGGATCATGATTTCTGGGTTTTCTACAGTTTTCTTGAGCTTAACTTCTTTCACAACCAAATCGTTACAGCAAAGATTAGTCTGATTATGTCTAGTCACTCTCCTCGTATCTACAGTATCACTATATTTCCGAAATAGATTTCTGTTTTGCACTAAGAATTTTATACATTCAAGTATATACAACGATGGCACGGTCATGATATTATATTTAACAAATAATGGTTTACAAGTATCCAACGCTTCATTAGATCTCCAGTAAGGAATGCCCGCCATAGCTCTCAGCGCTCTTTTCTGTGCTCTAAATACCTTTATTAAATGGCTGGAGCCCCCCCAAATTACAATTCCATACATTATATGACTTTGGACATGAGCAAAGAAGATCAATTTAAGAATATTATCTGACACCTTGTATTTCAGTCTAGTGAACACATGAGAGACTCCTCTCATGTTGCTAACAACCTTATCACACTGGTCGTTCCAGTTTAGTGTATCATTTATTTGTTCTCCCAGAAGTTTACCAGATTTACAGATTTCAATATTTTTATCTTCAATCTTAACATCAGGTTGAACTAGTTTTTTTGTTTGGCTAGTGTGTATTTGTAATATCTTTGATTTTTGTGAATTAATCCTCAAAAAATTATCATTAGCAACGCTGACAAAACTTTCATTGACAGCCACCGTTTTATTATTGACCTCAGGGAAAGACTCTCCCTTGACTACAGCCGTTGAGTCGTCGGCGAACAAAATCAGGAGGGCCAAGAATACAGCAAGGGGAATATCATTTAAATACAAAATACATGGAAAACCCAATTGGGCCGAGAACTGTGCCTTGCGGCACACCCCTGCGAGTTAATAAACGCCTCGTATCCATCACAGCCAAGGTTCTTAAGTTGTACAAATTGTTTCCTATTTGATAATAAGCAGTCCAACCACGAGAGCAAGTTCTCATTTAGACCGTACTGTTTTAATTTATATACAAGGAAAGGTGGATGAAGAGTGCCAAAAGCATTTGAGAAATCATACAAGATAACATTAACTTTTTCTTTTGAAAAAAACAGTTACGCGGCCATCGATTGCTGGCAGATTTTATAGACAGGATGATGAAGGTTATTTTCGATTATAATTTCATTTTACTCCAATGCATGGTTTTAGCGCAAAATTTTTCTTAAATTTATTGTTTTAATTTTTAATATTTGAAATTGCGTGAAAGTGAAGTTGCCTATTTTACATATTTAGAATGTAGATTAAATTTAAATATTTTTTTTGTTCAAAATTCGCAGTAAAAAATTTGCAAATAATGTACATGATAAGCGTACGGAATTTATAATATTTTTAGTTTTACCCGTTTTATCCATGCGTCCCTCGACGTGATTAATTTTCGTTGTATTTACTTTTAAATAAAATTTTTTTAAGGCCATTGGAACTGTTTTTCAAATTAGCTTCTCATATTCCTTCCTCCGTGCTCTTTTAGAACACTGCGATTTATTGCTGCGACTTGGTGTATGAGAAGAATATTAGAAGGTCAACTGTAAAACGTTGCGATAAAAAGTCACCTCCCCTACGCTCTCCACTTTAAAAAATCGGGAATCGATATTCGATACATCCGCCCAAATGACGCGAGTGGCCAATTTCCAGCCAACTAGCTAACTTCCGATGACTGGCTAGGATCTCTGGCTAACTTCACGATGCTTCTTCGCGGGTCAAACAAAAAAGCATCGCAGGCCGCAGAGAGAGACGCCGACGCCCCACTTTTCACTCGAGCGACCAAGCGAAAAGTTCGTTGGTCGGGGTGTCGCGGTTAGGGCTCGAAATGGGCCCATGCCGAGGGCCGTGGGCCTCACATTCAAGTACGCACGACGTCGGCGGAAAAAGAACAACAAGGGCAGGTGGAGGTTCGGACGCTAGCTCGTTTGTGAAATTAATTCAGTCGGATTTTTTTAATAATTTTTGGGGATGATTTATTCACTCAGAATTAGTTTTAATTGATACCCTATGACTCTCTTAAGTTGCTCATGAAATTTTTTAAGCTCAATGGCCTTTAATTTTCCAGGCGATGCCAGGCCGCCTCCTGTGCATGCATCTCCGCTGAAGACTGTTGTAGCCTCGTCAAGCACCAGCACAGTCAAGCACAGTCTTCAGTGGCACCATCCTTCTGCAGGGCGTCCTGCACACTGCCCTTCAATGAGAGGAGGCACCTGGTGCCCATTCACTCCATGAAGTCCCGACTAGAAAGCCTGGAAGCTCGAAACGAGTCGCTCGCCATTTGTTGGTTTGTAAAAATAATTCAGTTGGAATTTTTTTAATTTTTTGGGACGATTTTAACATTCTTAAATGTCTCTTAATTGATGTCTCTTCAATGCTTCGAAGTTGATCAAGTTTTATTTTCATCTCAATGGCCATTTTTTTTTGCCAGGAGAGGCCAGTCCGCCCATTTGCGGCCGGTCGGTGCACGACGATTTTAGCATCGGAGACTCCAGCAGAGTCTTCAAGTGGCGGCAACCTTTATCAGGGCGTCCTGCTCCGTGCCCTTGAATGACTGGAGGCCACTGGTGCTTAAATACTCTGCAAAATCAGCCCAGAAAGTCTGGCAGCTCGCAGCGAGTCACTCGTAATCGGCAGGTATGTCAGATTAATTCATTTGGATTTTTTTATTAATTTTTTGGGAAGAAGTTTAATTTAATCTATTAATATTAATTTTATTTATAAAATTAATCCCATTTCTTAAATTTTTTAAAACCTAAATTTAATTAAAATTAATTAATTTTATTTTTAAATAAAATTTAAATTTTTATAAATATAAAAAAAAACATCACCAGCTGGTGGATTCAGCTGGTGACTTCAACAATTGAATTCACCAGCTGGTGCCAATTTTTTTTTAAAAATTTTCAAATTTAAAAAAATTAGAATTAAATTAATGAATATTAATTTTATTTCTAAAATATTTATAAAATTTATCCCTTTTTTCAAATTTTTTAAAATTAAAATGTTATATAATGAAAATAATTTAACTATAAATTAAATTATATTTTTTTATAAATTTAATTGAAGTCATTAATATTAATTTTATTTATAAAATTTTTATAAAATTGATCCCTTTTTTAAAAATTAAAATTTAGGTATTTTAAAAAATTTTATTGATAAAATATATTTCATTTTTTAAAATTTTAAAAAAATAAAAAAACATCCCCTGCTGGTGTATTTAGCTGGTGAATTCACCACCTTAATTAACCAGCTTAATTCACAAGCTAAATTCAGTTGGTAAATTGAGCGTTTTAATTCTAATGGTTAATTGAGCTGGTGAATTCACCAGCTGGTGACTATAATTTTTTTTAAGTTTTTTAATTAAAAAAATTTAATTTAATTAATTAGTATTAAGTTTATTTATATAATATTAATCCCTTTTATTGTTTTTTAACAATAGAAATTTAATTATTTTAAATAAATTTTATTTATAAATTATACTTCAATTTTTGATAATTAAAAAAAAAACCTCATCAGCTTGTGAATTGAGCCTGTGAATTCACCAGCTGGTGACAATTATTTTTTTTTTAAATTTCGAATTAAAAATTAAAAGTTAATTAATTTAAATTAATTTATTTATAAATTAAATTTCAATTTTTAATAATTATAAAAAATAAAAAAAACCTCACCAGCTTAATTCACCAACTGGTGAATTGAGCTGGTAAATTGAGCTTTTTAATTCAAATGGTGAATTGTGCTGGTGAATTCTCCAGCTGGTGACAATTATTTTTTTTTTTAAATTTACAAATTTAAACAAATTTAAATTTAGTATATTAACATTAATTTTATTTATAAAACATTTATAAATTTAATTTTTTTTTCTAAATTTTTTAAAAATTAAATTTTTATATTTATATTAGTTTTATTTATGATTTATATTGCGATTTTTAAAATTTAAAAAAAAAACATCACTAGCTGGTGAATATTTTTTTTTTTTAATATTCCTTATTTAAAAAACTTGAATTTAATTTATTAATATAAATTTTATTTATAAAATTAATCCAATTTTTTAAAACTTAAATTTAATTAATATTAATGATTTTTATTTTTAAATTAAATTTCAATTTTTATAAATTTAAAAAAAAACATCACCAGCTGGTGGATTTAGCTGGTGGATTCACCAGCTAGTGCCAATTGTTTTTTTTTTTTAATTAACAAATGAAAAAAAATTTCAATTTAATTTATTAAAATTAATTTTATTTATAAAATAATTATAAAATTCCCCTTTTTTTAATTATAAGAACTAAAATTTAATTAAATTAAACTAATTTTATTTATAATTTATACATTAATTTTCATTTTACAAAAATTAAAAAAAAAAATAAATAAAAAAACATCACCCGCTAGTTAATTTAGCTCTTGAATTCACCAGCTGGTGACAATAATTTTTTTTTTTAATTCTCAAATATAAAAAAATTTATTTTTATTTATATTAATTCATTAACTAATTGTATTAACTAATTCATATTAATTTTATGTATAAAATATTTATAAAATTAATCCCGTTTTTTAAAATTTTATAAAAATAAAATTTAATTAAATTTAAATCATTTTATTTATAAATTACATTTCATTTTTTGGAAATTTTAAAAAAATTAAAAATAACCAGCTGATTTATTCATTCAGAATTAGTTTTAATTGATACCCTATGACTCTCTTAAGTTGCTCAATGGCCTTTAATTTTCCAGGCGATGCCAGGCCGCCTCCTGTGCATGCAATTCCGCTGAATACTGTTTTAGCCTCGTCAAGCACCAGCACAGTCAAGCACAGTCTTCAGTGGCACCATCCTTCTGCAGGGCGTCCTGCACACTGCCCTTCAATGAGAGGAGGCACCTGGTGCCCATTCACTCCATGAAGTCCCGACTAGAAAGCCTGGAAGCTCGGAACGAGTCGCTCGCCATTTGTTGGTTTATAAAAATAATTCAGTTGGAATTTTTTTAATTTTTTGGGACGATTTAAACATTCTTAAATGTCTCTTAATTGATGTCTCTTCAATGCTTCGAAGTTGATCAAGTTTTATTTTCATCTCAATGGCCATTTTTTTTTGCCAGGAGAGGCCAGTCCGCCCATTTGCGGCCGGTCGGTGCACGACGATTTTAGCATCGGAGACTCCAGCAGAGTCTTCAAGTGGCAGCAACCTTTATCAGGGCGTCCTGCTCCCTGCCTTTGAATGAATGGAGGCCACTGGTGCTCAAATACTCGGCAAAATCAGCCCAGAAAGTCTGGCAGCTCGCAGCGAGTCACTCGTAATCGGCAGGTATGTCAGATTAATTCATTTGGATTTTTTTATTAATTTTTTGGGAAGAAGTTTAATTTAATCTATTAATATTAATTTTATTTATAAAATTAATCCCATTTCTTAAATTTTTTAAAACCTAAATTTAATTAAAATTAATTAATTTTATTTTTAAATAAAATTTAAATTTTTATAAATTTAAAAAAAAAACATCACCAGCTGGTGGATTCAGCTGGTGAATTCAACAATTGAATTCACCAGCTGGTGCCAATTTTTTTTAAAAATTTTCAAATTTAAAAAAATTAGAATTAAATTAATGAATATTAATTTTATTTCTAAAATATTTATAAAATTTATCCCTTTTTTCAAAATTTTTTAAAATTAGAATGTTATATAATTAAAATAATTTAACTATAAATTAAATTATATTTTTTTATAAATTTAATTGAAGTCATTAATATTAATTTTATTTATAAAATTTTTATAAAATTGATCCCTTTTTTAAAAATTAAAAATTATATATTTTAAAAAAAAATTTATTGATAAAATATATTTCATTTTTTAAAATTTTAAAAAAATAAAAAAACATCCCCTGCTGGTGTATTTAGCTGGTGAATTCACCACCTTAATTAAGGGGCCGGTTTTCAGCTCTCCTCACATACCAAAAACACGTCTCCGTAATAAGTTTGTTTTTCGATTTTGGGTAGGCCGAATAAAGTTTTTTTTACATTTTTATGAAGCTAAAGATGTGTTCTAGATATTGTACTTCATAATTATTTTTTGTAGAGTGCAATTTTTTTGCAATCATCATCATAGCGGGACCAAATTTTAGGTCGACATTAATATAATATGTAATATAATTTTGTATATTTGGTAAAGTACATCATGTAGAGCACATATTTGTTTTTATGAAAATACCAAGTATGAAAGGAGTTCATCAAAAATTAAGGGCGCTAGACGCTGACAACAAAATCAACTTTTCCTTGACTTTGCGCGACTGGCGAGAACTTCTTTCTGATAGAGAGAGCGAGATGAAGCGCCACCCGTTCACTTGTGTTTGCAGGTCGAACTTTTCCCTCCCCCAAAATATTTGTTGTGTCGCTTGACCCTTTTGTTAAAGAATAAACAGTCGCAGGCGGTCGCAGGTATACGAAATAATTTCTTTGGTAGGATAAAATATATTGTCCTTTCCTGCCTGCTTGAGTTTATGTTAGTAGGCCACACTTAGATGATAAAAAATTAAATATTTCCCCAAACTTATATAATTTTTTAAATATCTTGCCAATCTTACTTATTCAAAATAAATAAAAATTAATCCTTAAATGCAATAATTTAAAACGATAACTTTAAAAAAATATATGATAATTTTAAATTAGGAAGAAGGCAGAAAAATGATTAATTAAAAAATTTCTACGTCCTGAATTATTTCATTGCCATTTAAATGATTTTTTTTTTCAAAAAAAGGTAGGCCAAACTCATGCAAATAACCGTGCATAATCAGTGAATAATTTGGTCAAAGACACAATTAGCGCGCACACGCGAGTGAGCATCAGCCCTGAGCCAGCATGTGTGCGTGCACACAAAAATCATCTGAAAGCAGGAAGCACACAGTGGGCGCCGCGTTAGCCGCGTCTGTGCATTTCTTCACAAATGCGCTGAACCAAATGCGGAAACACCTCCATTGGAGGACGAAGCATTAAACTCTGCTTGTCTTGCTAAGATTGAATCTCAAAATTTGTCACTAGAGGAAATAGCTGATTTAGAAAAAAACACAAAAAATCAATCTGATTCCGAGCTCTGGTTGCAAGCTCGTAGCATAAAATTGACTGCCAGTTACCATGGCGTTGTTTGTAAAAGGAGATCAACAACTCCTTGTGGCAATTTAGTCTCTCAAATTTTGTATAGTGATTTGTCACACATAAAGAGCATAGAGTTTGGAAAAGTTTGTGAAAATTTAGCAAAAGAAATTGTGGAAAAAAATCTCAATGTGAAGATCGAGAAAGCCGGCTTATTTTTAAGTGAAGATTATCAATTTTTGGGAGCAAGTCCTGATGGATTAATTGGAAATGACACAATTGTTGAGATTAAATGTGCATTCAGTGCAAAAAATATGACACCCGAAGAAGGAATTTTGGCCGGAAAAATTAAATTCTGGAAGGTTGTCAAAGAAACTATAGAAAATAAAAAACGTAAAGGCCGAGGGAACAACAAAGAAGTAACTAAATTTGTTTTTGATAAATCACACAACTACTACTATCAAATTCAAAGTCAGTTGCATTACAGTAAAAGAGAGAAATGTCTATTTGTTTGTTATACTGAAAAAGATCCATTTGTAAAATATGAATACATTGAACGAGACACTGATTTCTACAAAAATGTAATGGAACCAAAGCTTGTTCTATTTTATAAAAATTGTTTGTTGCCGGAAATTGTAGATCCAATGAAATCAAGAGGTCTTCAAATAAGGGAGCCTCAATATATATTAGACGAGATTAAAAAAAAATCGGAAAAGAAAGCTTTGACAAAAAAAAAGAAAAGCCAACATTATGGGTGATTCTCCACCCAAAAAAAGAAAGGAAGTTGATGTTCAATGATATTAATTGTATGTAATGTAAATTTTATGATAATTTTTTTTCTCGCCCGCACATATCCTTTGCCGAGAATATGCGTATTTTGATATAATCATAAATAAATAAAATAATTGCTTTACTCTACTTAACTGAATTTTAGATTCATTTTATTCCTTATTAAAGTAAGCAAGTCTAAACAACTAATATTTTTATTTTTCAATTACATGAGAACTAAAAGTAATTGATTTTTTGATATAAAAAACTATTATAATTATGAATAAGTCTTATAGTGTTAGCCTGTTAGGTTAAGGTTAGCATATTTATAATTATTATTGATTAGCAGTAATAAATATACAATAATCTTTTTAAGTATCTATACTGATGAGATTGAGTGATGTGCGACGAAAATAACCGCGGAGGAACCTTTTGCGGCTGTGCTCATTCAAACTCAACTTTTTCTCTTCTCCCTTCAACCCCCATCGCCCTCTTCGACCGCAGTGCACTCAAACACGATTTGAGTGAACTATTAGGCCAAACCCTTCACCGCGGGGGATCGCGCCACCGGTTGCATAAAATAAGGAGTCGTGTGAGGAGAGACGGACGAAAACCGGCCCCTTAACCAGCTTAATTCACCAGCTAAATTCAGTTGGTAAATTGAGCGTTTTAATTCTAATGGTTATGTGTTCACTAGACTAAAATACAAGGTGTCAGATAACATTCTTAAATTGATCTATTTTTCACACGTTCAGAGTCATATAATGTATGGGATTGTAATTTGGGGGGGTTCTAGTCATTTAATCAAAGTATTTAGAGCACAGAAAAGAGCGTTGAGAGCCATGGCGGGTATTCCCTACTGGCGATCTAATGAAGCGTTGGATACTTGTAAACCATTATTTGTCAAATATAATATAATGACCGTGCCATCGTTGTATATACTTGAATGTATAAAATTCTTAGTGCAAAACCGAAACCTATTTCAGAAATATAGTGATACTGTAGATACGAGGAGAGTGACTAGACATAATCAAACTAATCTTTGCTGTAATGATTTGGTTGTGAAAGAAGTAAAGCTTAAGAAATCTGTAGAAAACCCAGAAATCATGATCCCCAGAATATTTAATGCATTACCGATATCTTTAAAAGTCCTCGAAAATGACGAAATTCACTTGGCTTTACAGTTTGCTGCTTCACGCAGACTCATTTTCTTTTTTACACAATCTATTATATGATACTGTGAACAAACTCCACCACAAAATTTACAGATACAATTTTCCAATGCTTCACAGTGATATGTACTGTTCGTACAAAACAAAAAGTGAAAACCATGACACGCGTATCTGGTGAAAACATGTCTATCCTTAAATTGCGCCGCCTTCCAGTTTTCTTTAATCATCGTCTCCGTACCATAAAATTCATCACAAATATTCAATTTCTTCAGCAATTGTTCATAACAAAAAGTTTCAAATGCATTGTTCACTGGAAGGTCAAATTTTTCTTTTAAATCAGAAATAAATAAATCGGTATCGACAAGCTCATACACAAAGCGAGATCTCGTGTATTTTGACATACCTAGTACTTTTTTCAAGTACCTACTCTTTACACATTCCAGTTTCACAAAATCTTCCTTTTTTAAATACTTCCAAATCGCTTCAATACCATACGAGGCCATAGGAGCAAATTTCAGCTCAAATAATTTCAATGCTGTGTCAATCGAAAGCATCCGCAATTCTTTTACACTATACATTGAGAGTAACGCCGCTCTCACTCGCTTTTCGATATGTTTTTTAAAAGTCACCCCTGAGGGCTGAAAAATTACTCCTAAATAAGTAAACTCATTAACAAATTCAATTTCCTCATTTTGAAACAACAAAGAATCGCCTTTCTTTAACCTCCCTTTTCCTCCATTTCTAAACTTCATAATTTTGCATTTTCCGACATTTAATTCAAGGCCGCGCTCCATGAGGTACATTTTTAAATCTGCCAGGAGTGATTTTAAATCTACTAAATTAATACACGTAAAAACAATATCATCTGCATAAAAAATTGCTTTTATGTTTGTATACTTTTTAACCAGCTTTTGGATATCTGCAATAGAAATATTGAAAAATAGCGGGGAGGTGCAGCCACCTTGCCTCACTCCATTCGACTGAGTTAATAAATTAGATTCTGAAACGCCATCCACAATTTTTAAATAATTCGGATCTAATGCTTTTGCTAAGAAGGATAGTTCAACATATGATAATTTATTACAATCAACTAATTTCTTAAAAATGCACTCTCTATTTACTGAATCAAAAGCTTTCCTTAAATCTAAAAACAAGGCATACAAAGATGATTTCTGCTCGTAAACTTTTAAATTAATATCCTCTAACAAGGCATGAATAGCTTGACCCGTCGATTTGCCTTTTACAAATCCGTATTGGTTCTCTGGAATATATTCAATCAGGTTCGAATAAAGTCTATTGTGTAGTACTCTATCTAAAAGATTATAAAACACTGGACTTAAACTAATCCCTCTATAATTATTCATATTTTCGCAATCCCCCTTGCCCTTATAGAGTAGCTTTAAATTTGAGACACGCCAATCTGCTGGCATATCATATTTTAAACACAGATTCAAAAATTTCGTTACCTCCGGTAGGATAAATTGCAAAAGACATTTTAAATTCTCATTTCGAATATTATCCGGCC
Organism: Neocloeon triangulifer; assembly: GCF_031216515.1. NCBI lineage: Eukaryota > Metazoa > Arthropoda > Insecta > Ephemeroptera > Baetidae > Neocloeon > Neocloeon triangulifer. The sequence continues at coordinate 120,014 of NW_026775555.1, read as the reverse complement.
CTGGTGATTTTCCGTTTTTCATTCTTTTCAGGGCTAAAGTGACTTCCTCCTGCATAATCGGTGTGAATTGAATATTCTGAGCTTCGTAATTAAGAAGAAGTCTATTCAAGTTTAGTGACTCATTTGATTCCAAGTGCTTCTTTTTTAAAATTTCTTTAAAACAATTTTCCTCAGCCTCTCTTAACATTTTTTCCTCGTATCTCTGAAAATAATATTTTTTCCTATGAATACATAACTGACGATATTCTCTTTTTAATTCAAAAAATTTTGCCTTTAAACTTCTACACATGTCTTCCACCCCATGAAACTTTAATGATTCCCAAAAATCTAACTCATATTTACTTTCCATTAGTTGGTCCTTCAAATTGTAACATTCAGCATTATACCATGGCTGACTTTTTCTTTCGTAGCTCTTAGGGGCAGTATTTGAAGCATCCAAAATGTTTTTTACATTCCGATAAAAACTTTCCACATCGTTCTTTTCTAAATCTTGTCTCAGAATTTCTCTAAATTTTAGATCTAACATCTCCTCCATTAGTTGTTCATCAATTTTATATTTTACATTCTTCTGAGACATTTTTACCGGATTGAATTTAAAATTAACACTAACAATTTTATGTTTTCTAACAAAACTCTCTAAAATTTGAAAACCGAAAGTTCTCATTGCTGGGCCTTGAAAGATTAAATCAATTGTACTTGAACCATTGTGGCATTCATATGTTTTGTTGTACGGGTATAAATTTGTCAATGCCAAATTATTTTGTTGCATGAAGTCTAAAAGAGATTCTATCTTATCATTTTTTGTATCTAACCGGCAATTAAAATCACCAGCTATAATTAAATTTTGAAAATTTCTAATAAACTTGATTGTCGATAGCAGCTCGTCTGTAACTGCAGATGCTTTTAATTTTGGCTGTAAATAAGCTTTTATTTTTAAATAAAATTTAAATTTTTATAAATTTAAAAAAAAAACATCACCAGCTGGTGGATTCAGCTGGTGAATTCACCAATTGAATTCACCAGCTGGTGCCAATTTTTTTTTAAAAATTTTCAAATTTAAAAAAATTAGAATTAAATTAATGAATATTAATTTTATTTCTAAAATATTTATAAAATTTATCCCTTTTTTCAAATTTTTTTAAAATTAGAATGTTATATAATTAAAATAATTTAACTATAAATTAAATTATATTTTTTTATAAATTTAATTGAAGTCATTAATATTAATTTTATTTATAAAATTTTTATAAAATTGATCCCTTTTAAAAAAGTTGAATTTAATTTATTAATATAAATTTTATTTATAAAATTAATCCCATTTTTTAAAACTTAAATTTAATTAATATTAATGATTTTTATTTTTAAATTAAATTTCAATTTTTATAAATTTAAAAAAAAACATCACCAGCTGGTGGATTTAGCTGGTGGATTCACCAGCTAGTGCCAATTGTTTTTTTTTTTAATTTACAAATGAAAAAAAATTTCAATTTAATTTATTAAAATTAATTTTATTTATAAAATAATTATAAAATTCCCCTTTTTTTAATTATAAGAACTAAAATTTAATTAAATTAAACTAATGTTATTTATAATTTATACATTAATTTTCATTTTACAAAAATTTAAAAAAAAAATAAAATAAAAAAAAACATCACCCGCTAGTTAATTTAGCTCTTGAATTCACCAGCTGGTGACAATAATTTTTTTTTTAATTCTCAAATATAAAAAAATTTATTTTTATTTATATTAATTCATTAACTAATTGTATTAACTAATACATATTAATTTTATGTATAATATATTTGTAAAATTAATCCCGTTTTTTAAAATTTTATAAAAATAAAATTTAATTAAATTTAAATCATTTTATTTATAAATTACATTTCATTTTTTGGAAATTTTAAAAAAATTAAAAATAACCAGCTGATTTATTCATTCAGAATTAGTTTTAATTGATACCCTATGACTCTCTTAAGTTGCTCAATGGCCTTTAATTTTCCAGGCGATGCCAGGCCGCCTCCTGTGCATGCAATTCCGCTGAAGACTGTTGTAGCCTCGTCAAGCACCAGCACAGTCAAGCACAGTCTTCAGTGGCACCATCCTTCTGCAGGGCGTCCTGCACACTGCCCTTCAATGAGAGGAGGCACCTGGTGCCCATTCACTCCATAAAGTCCCGACTAGAAAGCCTGGAAGCTCGGAACGAGTCGCTCGCCATTTGTTGGTTTGTAAAAATAATTCAGTTGGAATTTTTTTAATTTTTTGGGACGATTTAAACATTCTTAAATGTCTCTTAAAGGAGTGCTGACCCCTCGCTTTGACTTTAATTCCTGATTCAATTAAGGGTCCTGATTAAAACCTGAAAAGGGCGGCCGAAAATTCGGCGTTTTCGTTGAGAAATCTCAAAATGAAATTCGGCTGATTGGACTTTTTTTGCGCTTGGTCGCCATCTTGGTCCAACAATCGAAAATGTGAAATTGTTGTTTGCAATTTGGATGGCCGTGACCTGAGCCACGTAAGGTCAAGAAAATACCATGAAAAATAATTGAAAATGAATAAAATTTTGTGAAATCAAAGCTAAAGAGTTGCTTGAAATGACCCCTTAATTGAAATTATTAAATTATTTAGCACACATGAGATATAAAAGGGTTTGCTAAAAGTACTGCCATTTGAAAACTAATTTTTTTAGAAGCAAAAACTTAATGGGAAATTTGTAGCAAATAAAACGCGCCTTCTTTTTGTAACAGTACAAAGTACTGCACAAATTTTTCTTATTTAAGAAAAAATGAAAAATCCAAAAAAAATTACATTTTAGGTTAAAGGAAATTTTTTAATATTTTTTTCGAAATAGCCAATCGATTCAGCATGTCTTTTTTAGTCAAGGTCTAAATTTTCGCAAATAAATTCATGACAGTTAAAAAGTAACATCAAAAAATTTCTAACGGGTCGTGCCCTGTTTTAAGATGAAAGAGTTGTCATTGAATATTTTGATGTTACTTTTTAACTGTCATGAATTTATTTGCGAAAATTTAGACCTTGACTAAAAAAGACATGCTGAATCGATTGGCTACTTCGAAAAAAATATTAAAAAATTTCCTTTAACCTAAAATGTAATTTTTTTTGGATTTTTCATTTTTTCTTAAATAAGAAAAATTTGTGCAGTACTTTGTACTGTTACAAAAAGAAGGCGCGTTTTATTTGCTACAAATTTCCCATTAAGTTTTTGCTTCTAAAAAAATTAGTTTTCAAATGGCAGTACTTTTAGCAAACCCTTTTATATCTCATGTGTGCTAAATAATTTAATAATTTCAATTAAGGGGTCATTTCAAGCAACTCTTTAGCTTTGATTTCACAAAATTTTATTCATTTTCAATTATTTTTCATGGTATTTTCTTGACCTTACGTGGCTCAGGTCACGGCCATCCAAATTGCAAACAACAATTTCACATTTTCGATTGTTGGACCAAGATGGCGACCAAGCGCAAAAAAAGTCCAATCAGCCGAATTTCATTTTGAGATTTCTCAACGAAAACGCCGAATTTTCGGCCGCCCTTTTCAGGTTTTAATCAGGACCCTTAATTGAATCAGGAATTAAAGTCAAAGCGAGGGGTCAGCACTCCTTTAATTGATGTCTCTTCAATGCTTCGAAGTTGATCAAGTTTTATTTTCATCTCAATGGCCATTTTTTTTTTGCCAGGAGAGGCCAGTCCACCCATTTGCGGCCGGTCGGTGCACGACGATTTTAGCATCGGAGACTCCAGCAGAGTCTTCAAGTGGCGGCAACCTTTATCAGGGCGTCCTGCTCCGTGCCCTTGAATGACTGGAGGCCACTGGTGCTTAAATACTCTGCAAAATCAGCCCAGAAAGTCTGGCAGCTCGCAGCGAGTCACTCGTAATCGGCAGGTATGTCAGATTAATTCATTTGGATTTTTTTATTAATTTTTTGGGAAGAAGTTTAATTTAATCTATAAATATTAATTTTATTTATAAAATTAATCCACTTTCTTAAATTTTTTAAAACCTAAATTTAATTAAAATTAATTAATTTTATTTTTAAATAAAATTTAAATTTTTATAAATTTAAAAAAAAACATCACCAGCTGGTGGATTCAGCTGGTGAATTCAACAATTGAATTCACCAGCTGGTGCCAATTTTTTTTTTAAAAATTTTCAAATTTAAAAAAATTAGAATAAAATTAATGAATATTAATTTAATTTCTAAAATATTTATAAAATTTATCTCTTTTTTCAAATTTTTTTAAAATTAGAATGTTATATAATTAAAATAATTTAACTATAAATTAAATTATATTTTTTTATAAATTTAATTGAAGTCATTAATATTAATTTTATTTTTAAAATTGATCCCTTTTTTAAAAATTAAAATTTATATATTTTAAAAAAAAATTGATTGATAAAATATATTTCATTTTTTAAAATTTTAAAAAAATTAAAAAACATCCCTTGCTGGTGTTTTTAGCTGGTGAATTCACCACCTTAATTAACCAGCTTGATTCACCAGCTAAATTCAGTTGGTAAATTGAGCGTTTTAATTCTAATGGTTAATTGAGCTGGTGAATTCACCAGCTGGTGACTATAATTTTTTTTAAGTTTTTTAATAAAAAAAATTTAATTTAATTAATTAGTATTAAGTTTATTTATATAATATTAATCCCTTTTATTGTTTTTTAACAATTAAAATTTAATTATTTTAAATAAATTTTATTTATAAATTATACTTCAATTTTTGATAATTAAAAAAAAAACCTCATCAGCTTGTAAATTGAGCCTGTGAATTCACCAGCTGGTGACAATTATTTTTTTTTTAAATTTCGAATTAAAAATTAAAAGTTAATTAATTTAAATTAATTTATTTATAAATTAAATTTCAATTTTTAATAATTATAAAAAATAAAAAAAACCTCACCAGCTTAATTCACCAGCTGGTGAATTGAGCTGGTAAATTGAGCTTTTTAATTCAAATGGTGAATTGTGCTGGTGAATTCTCCAGCTGGTGACAATTATTTTTTTTTTAAATTTACAAATTTAAACAAATTTTAATTTAGTATATTAACATTAATTTTATTTATAAATTTAATTTTTTTTCTAAATTTTTTAAAAATTAATTTTTTATATTTATATTAGTTTTATTTATGATTTATATTTAAAATTTAAAAAAAAAACATCACCAGCTGGTGAATATTTTTTTGTTTAATATTCCTTATTTAAAAAAGTTGAATTTAATTTATTAATATAAATTTTATTTATAAAATTAATCCCATTTTTTAAAACTTAAATTTAATTAATATAAATGATTTTTATTTTTAAATTAAATATCAATTTTTATAAATTTAAAAAAAAACATCACCAGCTGGTGGATTTAGCTGGTGGATTCACCAGCTAGTGCCAATTGTTTTTTTTTTTAATTTACAAATGAAAAAAAATTTCAATTTAATTTATTAAAATTAATTTTATTTATAAAATAATTATAAAATTCCCCTTTTTTTAATTATAAGAACTAAAATTTAATTAAATTAAACTAATGTTATTTATAATTTATACATTAATTTTCATTTTACAAAAATTTAAAAAAAAAATAAAATAAAAAAAAACATCACCCGCTAGTTAATTTAGCTCTTGAATTCACCAGCTGGTGACAATAATTTTTTTTTTAATTCTCAAATATAAAAAAATTTATTTTTATTTATATTAATTCATTAACTAATTGTATTAACTAATACATATTAATTTTATGTATAATATATTTGTAAAATTAATCCCGTTTTTTAAAATTTTATAAAAATAAAATTTAATTAAATTTAAATCATTTTATTTATAAATTACATTTCATTTTTTGGAAATTTTAAAAAAATTAAAAATAACCAGCTGATTTATTCATTCAGAATTAGTTTTAATTGATACCCTATGACTCTCTTAAGTTGCTCAATGGCCTTTAATTTTCCAGGCGATGCCAGGCCGCCTCCTGTGCATGCAATTCCGCTGAAGACTGTTGTAGCCTCGTCAAGCACCAGCACAGTCAAGCACAGTCTTCAGTGGCACCATCCTTCTGCAGGGCGTCCTGCACACTGCCCTTCAATGAGAGGAGGCACCTGGTGCCCATTCACTCCATAAAGTCCCGACTAGAAAGCCTGGAAGCTCGGAACGAGTCGCTCGCCATTTGTTGGTTTGTAAAAATAATTCAGTTGGAATTTTTTTAATTTTTTGGGACGATTTAAACATTCTTAAATGTCTCTTAATTGATGTCTCTTCAATGCTTCGAAGTTGATCAAGTTTTATTTTCATCTCAATGGCCATTTTTTTTTTGCCAGGAGAGGCCAGTCCACCCATTTGCGGCCGGTCGGTGCACGACGATTTTAGCATCGGAGACTCCAGCAGAGTCTTCAAGTGGCGGCAACCTTTATCAGGGCGTCCTGCTCCGTGCCCTTGAATGACTGGAGGCCACTGGTGCTTAAATACTCTGCAAAATCAGCTCAGAAAGTCTGGCAGCTCGCAGCGAGTCACTCGTAATCGGCAGGTATGTCAGATTAATTCATTTGGATTTTTTTATTAATTTTTTGGGAAGAAGTTTAATTTAATCTATAAATATTAATTTTATTTATAAAATTAATCCACTTTCTTAAATTTTTTAAAACCTAAATTTAATTAAAATTAATTAATTTTATTTTTAAATAAAATTTAAATTTTTATAAATTTAAAAAAAAACATCACCAGCTGGTGGATTCAGCTGGTGAATTCAACAATTGAATTCACCAGCTGGTGCCAATTTTTTTTTAAAAATTTTCAAATTTAAAAAAATTAGAATAAAATTAATGAATATTAATTTTATTTCTAAAATATTTATAAAATTTATCTCTTTTTTCAAATTTTTTTAAAATTAGAATGTTATATAATTAAAATAATTTAACTATAAATTAAATTATATTTTTTTATAAATTTAATTGAAGTCATTAATATTAATTTTATTTTTAAAATTGATCCCTTTTTTAAAAATTAAAATTTATATATTTTAAAAAAAAATTGATTGATAAAATATATTTCATTTTTTAAAATTTTAAAAAAATTAAAAAACATCCCTTGCTGGTGTATTTAGCTGGTGAATTCACCACCTTAATTAACCAGCTTGATTCACCAGCTAAATTCAGTTGGTAAATTGAGCGTTTTAATTCTAATGGTTAATTGAGCTGGTGAATTCACCAGCTGGTGACTATAATTTTTTTTAAGTTTTTTAATAAAAAAAATTTAATTTAATTAATTAGTATTAAGTTTATTTATATAATATTAATCCCTTTTATTGTTTTTTAACAATTAAAATTTAATTATTTTAAATAAATTTTATTTATAAATTATACTTCAATTTTTGATAATTAAAAAAAAAACCTCATCAGCTTGTGAATTGAGCCTGTGAATTCACCAGCTGGTGACAATTATTTTTTTTTTAAATTTCGAATTAAAAATTAAAAGTTAATTAATTTAAATTAATTTATTTATAAATTAAATTTCAATTTTTAATAATTATAAAAAATAAAAAAAACCTCACCAGCTTAATTCACCAGCTGGTGAATTGAGCTGGTAAATTGAGCTTTTTAATTCAAATGGTGAATTGTGCTGGTGAATTCTCCAGCTGGTGACAATTATTTTTTTTTTAATTTTACAAATTTAAACAAATTTTAATTTAGTATATTAACATTAATTTTATTTATAAAACATTTATAAATTTAATTTTTTTTCTAAATTTTTTGTAAAATTAATTTTTTATATTTATATTAGTTTTATTTATGATTTATATTTAAAATTTAAAAAAAAAACATCACCAGCTGGTGAATATTTTTTTTTTAATATTTCTTATTTAAAAAAGTTGAATTTAATTTATTAATATAAATTTTATTTATAAAATTAATCCCATTTTTTAAAACTTAAATTTAATTAATATTAATGATTTTTATTTTTAAATTAAATTTCAAATTTTATAAACTTAAAAAAAAACATCACCAGCTGGTGGATTTAGCTGGTGGATTCACCAGCTAGTGCCAATTGTTTTTTTTTTTTTAATTTACAAATGAAAAAAATTTCAATTTAATTTATTAAAATTAATTTTATTTATAAAATAATTATAAAATTCCTCCCTTTTTTAATTATAAGAACTAAAATTTAATTAAATTAAACTAATTTTATTTATAATTTATACATTAATTTTCATTTTACTAAAATTTAAAAAAAAAATAAATAAAAAAAACATCACCCGCTAGTTAATTTAGCTCTTGAATTCACCAGCTGATGACAATAATTTTTTTTTTTAATTCTATATAAAAAAATTTATTTTTTTTATATTAATTCATTAACTAATTGTATTAACTAATTCATATTAATTTTATGTATAAAATATTTATAAAATTAATCCCGTTTTTTAAAATTTTATAAAAATAAAATTAAATTAAATTTAAATCATTTTACATTTCATTTTTTGGAAATTTTAAGAAAATTAAAAATAACCAGCTGATTTATTCATTCAGAATTAGTTTTAATTGATACCCTATGACTCTCTTAAGTTGCTCAATGGCCTTTAATTTTCCAGGCGATGCCAGGCCGCCTCCTGTGCATGCATCTCCGCTGAAGACTGTTGTAGCCTCGTCAAGCACCAGAACAGTCAAGCACAGTCTTCAGTGGCACCATCCTTCTGCAGGGCGTCCTGCACGCTGCCCTTCAATGAGAGGAGGCACCTGGTGCCCATACACTTCATGAAGTCCCGACTAGAAAGCCTGGAAGCTCGGAACGAGTCGCTCGTCATTTGTTGGTTTGTAAAAATAATTCAGTTGGAATTTTTTTAATTTTTTGGGACGATTTAAACATTCTTAAATGTCTCTTAATTGATGTCTCTTCAATGCTTCGAAGTTGATCAAGTTTTATTTTCATCTCAATGGCCATTTTTTTTTTTTGCCAGGAGAGGCCAGTCCGCCCATTTGCGGCCGGTCGGTGCACGACGATTTTAGCATCGGAGACTCCAGCAGAGTCTTCAAGTGGCAGCAACCTTTATCAGGGCGTCCTGCTCCCTGCCTTTGAATGAATGGAGGCCACTGGTGCTCAAATACTCGGCAAAATCAGCCCAGAAAGTCTGGCAGCTCGCAGCGAGTCACTCGTCATCGGCAGGTATGTCAGATTAATTCAGTTGGATTTTTTTATTAATTTTTTCGGAAGAAGTTTAATTTAATCTATTAATATTAATTTTATTTATAAAATTAATCCCATTTCTTAAATTTTTTAAAACCTAAATTTAATTAAAATTAATTAATTTTATTTTTAAATAAAATTTAAATTTTTATAAATTTAAAAAAAACATCACCAGCTGGTGGATTTAGCTGGTGGATTCACCAGCTAGTGCCAATTGTTTTTTTTTTTAATTTACATATGAAAAAAAATTTCAATTTAATTTATTAAAATTAATTTTATTTATAAAATAATTATAAAATTCCCCCTTTTTTTAATTATAAGAACTAAAATTTAATTAAATTAAACTAATTTATTTATAATTTATACATTAATTTTCATTTTACAAAAATTTAAAAAAAAAATAAATAAAAAAAACATCACCCGCTAGTTAATTTAGCTCTTGAATTCACCAGCTGGTGACAATAATTTTTTTTTTAATTCTCAAATATAAAAAAAATTTATTTTTATTTATATTAATTCATTAACTAATTGTATTAACTAATTCATATTAATTTTATGTATAAAATATTTGTAAAATTAATCCCGTTTTTTAAAATTTTATAAAAATAAAATTTAATTAAATTTAAATCATTTTATTTATAAATTACATTTCATTTTTTGGAAATTTTAAAAAAATTAAAAATAACCAGCTGATTTATTCATTCAGAATTAGTTTTAATTGATACCCTATGACTCTCTTAAGTTGCTCAATGGCCTTTAATTTTCCAGGCGATGCCAGGCCGCCTCCTGTGCATGCATCTCCGCTGAAGACTGTTGTAGCCTCGTCAAGCACCAGCACAGTCAAGCACAGTCTTCAGTGGCACCATCCTTCTGCAGGGTGTCCTGCACGCTGCCCTTCAATGAGAGGAGGCACCTGGTGCCCATTCACTCCATGAAGTCCCGACTAGAAAGCCTGGAAGCTCGGAACGAGTCGCTCGTCATTTGTTGGTTTGTAAAAATAATTCAGTTGGAATTTTTTTAATTTTTTGGGACGATTTAAACATTCTTAAATGTCTCTTAATTGATGTCTCTTCAATGCTTCGAAGTTGATCAAGTTTTATTTTCATCTCAATGGCCATTTTTTTTTTGCCAGGAGAGGCCAGTCCGCCCATTTGCGGCCGGTCGGTGCACGACGATTTTAGCATCGGAGACTCCAGCAGAGTCTTCAAGTGGCAGCAACCTTTATCAGGGCGTCCTGCTCCCTGCCTTTGAATGAATGGAGGCCACTGGTGCTCAAATACTCGGCAAAATCAGCCCAGAAAGTCTGGCAGCTCGCAGAGAGTCACTCGTAATCGGCAGGTATGTCAGATTAATTCAGTTGGATTTTTTTATTAATTTTTTGGAAAGAAGTTTAATTTAATCTATTAATATTAATTTTATTTATAAAATTAATCCCATTTCTTAAATTTTTTAAAACTTAAATTTAATTAAAATTAATTAATTTTATTTTTAAATAAAATTTAAATTTTTATAAATTTAAAAAAAAACATCACCAGCTGGTGGATTCAGCTGGTGAATTCACCAATTGAATTCACCAGCTGGTGCCATTTTTTTTTTAAATATTTTCAAATTTAAAAAAATTAGAATTAAATTAATGAATATTAATTTTATTTCTAAAATATTTATAAAATTTATCCCTTTTTTCAAATTTTTTTAAAATTAGAATGTAATATAATTAAAATAATTTAACTATAAATTAAATTATATTTTTTTATAAATTTAATTGAAGTCATTAATATTAATTTTATTTATAAAATTTTTATAAAATTGATCCCTTTTTTAAAAATTAAAATTTAAATATTTTAAAAAAAAATTTATTGATAAAATATATTTCATTTTTTAAAAATTTTAAAAAAATAAAAAAACAACCCCTGCTGGTGTATTTAGCTGGTGAATTCACCACCTTAATTAACCAGCTTAATTCACCAGCTAAATTCAGTTGGTAAATTGAGCGTTTTAATTCTAATGGTTAATTGAGCTGGTGAATTTACCAGCTGGTGACTATAATTTTTTTTAAGTTTTTTAATTAAAAAAAATTTAATTTAATTAATTAGTATTAAGTTTATTTTTATAATATTAATCCCTTTTATTGTTTTTTAACAATTAAAATTTAATTATTTTAAATAAATTTTATTTATAAATTATACTTCAATTTTTGATAATTAAAAAAAAACCTCATCAGCTTATGAATTGAGCCTGTGAATTCTCCAGCTGGTGACAATTATTTTTTTTTTTTAAATTTACAAATTTAAACAAATTTAAATTTAGTATATTAACATTAATTTTATTTATTAAACATTTATAAATTTAATTTTTTTTCTAAATTTTTTAATAATTAAATTTTTATATTTATATTAGTTTTATTTATGATTTATATTGCGATTTTTAAAATTTAAAAAAAAAACATCAACAGCTGGTGAATATTTTTTTTTTTTTAATATTCCTTATTTAAAAAAGTTGAATTTAATTTATTAATATAAATTTTATTTATAAAATTAATCCCATTTTTTAAAACTTAAATTTAATTAATATTAATGATTTTTATTTTTAAATTAAATTTCAATTTTTATAAATTTAAAAAAAAACATCACCAGCTGGTGGATTTAGCTGGTGGATTCACCAGCTAGTGCCAATTGTTTTTTTTTTTAATTTACAAATGAAAAAAAATTTCAATTTAATTAATTAAAATTAATTTTATTTATAAAATAATTATAAAATTCCCCCTTTTTTTAATAATAAGAACTAAAATTTAATTAAATTAAACTAATTTTATTTATAATTTATACATTAATTTTCATTTTACAAAAATTTAAAAAAAAAATAAATAATAAAAACATCACCCGCTAGTTAATTTAGCTCTTGAATTCACCAGCTGGTGACAATAATTTTTTTTTTTTAATTCTCAAATATAAAAAAAATTATTTTTATTTATATTAATTCATTAACTAATTGTATTAACTAATTCATATTAATTTTATGTATAAAATATTTGTAAAATTAATCCCGTTTTTTAAAATTTCATAAAAATAAAATTTAATTAAATTTAAATCATTTTATTTATAAATTACATTTCATTTTTTGGAAATTTTAAAAAAATTAAAAATAACCAGCTGATTTATTCATTCAGAATTAGTTTTAATTGATACCCTATGACTCTCTTAAGTTGCTCAATGGCCTTTAATTTTCCAGGCGATGCCAGGCCGCCTCCTGTGCATGCATCTCCGCTGAAGACTGTTGTAGCCTCGTCAAGCACCAGCACAGTCAAGCACAGTCTTCAGTGGCACCATCCTTCTGCAGGGCGTCCTGCACGCTGCCCTTCAATGAGAGGAGGCACCTGGTGCCCATACACTCCATGAAGTCCCGACTAGAAAGCCTGGAAGCTCGGAACGAGTCGCTCGTCATTTGTTGGTTTGTAAAAATAATTCAGTTGGAATTTTTTTAATTTTTTGGGACGATTTAAACATTCTTAAATGTCTCTTAATTGATGTCTCTTCAATGCTTCGAAGTTGATCAAGTTTTATTTTCAATTTCAATTTCAATTCATTTATTCTCTCGCAACAAGTCAAACAGAAAATTAAAAAATCACATTGGGAGAGAATTGGCAGCCAGCTCTAGTAAACAACTTACTAAAACTCGTAGGCTCAATTTGGAAGCAAAAGTGTTTCCAACTTAAACCTACTCGCCGAACTGGAGCCGTAAGTGGGGAAAAAAAAAATTCAAAGGGTTACATATATTTTGCATGCAATTTTAAACTCAGGAACCGTACAATTTTTTAACGCAGAAGGCAGGGAATTCCACTGATCCGCGACTCGGAAAGAAAAACTTTGTCGACCGAGCTCTGTGCGCACTTTTGGGAGAATTAAACGGTGCTCGCCGCCACTATTTCTCATCACTCGGCCGGTGGTGATTCTCGCCTTTGCGTCCATGTCAGTCTCGCCACTGGTGCATTTCTTGAAAAACATCAAGTCATTAAACTTAAGCTGCTGCTGCACCGACAGCAACCCGTGTTCGGCCCTGGATGACTCCGGACAGGACACTTTCAGGTTCTGATTTTGCTCCTCCATACACGACGAACTGGCTGCGGTCGGTCAAAAAACTTTTCAGCCAATTTAGGAGGTTGCCGCCGACGCCATAGTGGGCGAGTTTGGACAGCAGACGGTCATGCGGGACGCGGTCGAAGGCTTTGGCCCAGTCCAAGAAGATGGCGTGGACGTGCGTCCCGCTTCTTTCGTCCAGCCTGCAGGCCCAACTGTCAAAGGTCTTGCACAAAAGTGTGGTGCATGACCTTTTTTGCCTGAACCCATGTTGGCAGTCGGGAATAATTTTGCTCTCGTTTATAAAATTTTCAACCCTGTCTCGCACGCACCTTTCTAATATTTTTCCGACTAATGAAGTTACACTTATGGGGCGATAATTGTCCAGGCAGCACTTTTTCCCACTCTTAAAAATAGGAGTGACTGCGGCCGTTTTCCACCCCTCTGGAAGTGCACCCTGCCGAAGGGAAAGATTGAAAATTCGAGCGAGGCTGGGGGCGAGTGAGGCGGCACACTTATTCAGCACAATCGCGGGCACGTTGTCGGGGCCGGTCGCTGCATTTGTTTTTATTTGCCGCAGATGGGAGCACACACTCGCTGCGCTAACAGAGAAATCACTTAACACTGGGGCCGCCGCGCTGGCAGGTGATCGGCGCACGAATGGGAAATAGTTTTGCACAGTATTGAAATTCTTGAGAAACGCACGGCTGAACGCGGAGGCGACTAACTCGGGCTTCGACACTTTCTCGCCATCAATTTCAAACACTGCGGCTGCAGGCGAAACTTTACTCTTCTCCTTCACGTAGTTCCAGAAAAATTTATTTCCGCCTGGTCCACGGCCCAGATCCCACATCCACTTATCGCGTGCCAGTCGAACTGCCTTCTGCACAGATTTTCTCGCTTTTTCAAACTCGAGACGTGAGAAAGCTGATTTTGTTTTTCGCCAGGCTGCATACATTTTGTCTCGTTTGCTCATAAGCGAGCTGACCTCTTTTGTGAGCCATGGTGTGCATTTTCGTTTCTTCGGGCGGGCAATTTTCTTTGGAACGATTTCGGCGAGGGTAACAAAAAACATTTGCTGCCATTTCTCCCAAGCTTTACTCACTGAGCAGAAATTAAATTCCAGATTTTCCAATTTTCTGAAAAGTTCAACTCCAAGCTCATTCCAATCCACTTTTTTAAAGTCAAAATATTCTCGGCGGGCGCGTCGGGGCTTTTCTCGCCGAACAGTTAACTCAAGCACAATTGCATCATGGTCACTCACACCAGGGGTGACTTCCGCCCTTGAAATTAACCCCTCAGCGTCACAAAGGGCGAGGTCAAGAATTTTTGATGTGGAGTCTGTTGTGCGCGTTGCGTCTTTAATAAATTGTGTCAATGAGAGGTCGTCAAAAATATCCAAAAACTCTGCTGCGGGTGCGAGTCCGGCGACTGGCGGGTCATGCGTCCAATTAACGTCCAGATTAAAATCGCCCGTGAGAATGACGCTGTCAAAGTCGTGCTTTACTTCAGCAACCCGTTCGAGTGAATTTATTAGCTCGTCATTGTATGCAGCGGTCGCGTTTGGCCTTCTGTATACAGAGCCGACCAAGATTTTTAATTTGTCCATGTTTACTTCCAGCCAGACTACTTCCGCGCCTGCCTCAAGGTGTTGGAGGCGGCGGGGGTGCAACTCGGGGCGCGCGGCAATAAGGGTTCCGCCGGCAGCACGGCGACCACTTCTCCTATCATTACGAAAAACAACGTAATCTGACGGCATAATTTCGTTGTCTCCAACGTCGGGAGACAACCAGGTCTCATTAATGCAAACAAGATCTGCGTCGATTGTGTCAATTGCCGCGAGAATATCCGCGCGCCTTTTTCGATTGCAGAGAGAGCGAGCATTAAACGAATAAAGTCGGTAGAAGGTGCGATTTTTATTGCGAGACGAGGATTTTTGGCCGGCAGGGGGACTCAATGGAGGAGTATCTGCGCTAATGAACGAGTCGGAGAAATTTGGCAGGGAGCAGGACCAGCAGACGAAATCTTCGTTGCCCCTGAACTTTTTTATCTCCTTTTGGCTCCAGCGCATACAACTCGAGTGATAAAACTTTTTACACTCACCGCATTTTATCCTGATTTGATTCTTCCTGCCGTCGCGGTCGCAGAGCACGCAGGGGCCCGGGTTGAGTTCAATGTCACCGGCGAGGGCGATGAGCAGCAGCAAACGCGACCAAAGGTCGAGCCGATGCCGGGCATACCTGCGATTCCTGCGTCGAGCGGTGCTGGGTGCAAGCACACGCACAAACAAAACCGTTCTCCAGCTCGTGCATTTTGACCGTGCACAGTTGCCGACAGCGCACCAACATGTCACACTACTTTTTTCAATGGTCTCGAGATATGTGAAACGTACCGTGAACACACCATACTGCCCTCGATAACCTTGGCGGTTCTTCTGCAAAGCGTCCTTTGGCAGCGGGAAAAGGGCGACGAGAAAAAGGGCGAGCACCACTCCCTTGCCCGCTACCATGTTTCACACACACGAGGCCGGAGCACTGTCGGACAACAAAGTGGAAACTTTTCACTCGGGGGGAAAGGTGAGTCTCCGCTGAGCAGCGCCCGTCGGACCCTCTAACGTACCTCAGACCGTTTACCCACCCCCGCAGGGCAGGGCACGCGCCTGGCCGCCCCCGGGCGCTGCTAGGATATCCACGGTACCCTGTGCCGAGTGTGCAGGTCGGGAGTGGGCAAAAACCACCCTTTTTTCTCGATTAAGCTGGAGCTCCCGACACACGCGTGCACACCGGCCGATGTCAGCCTCGACTCCTCACATCTCAATGGCCATTTTTCATCTCAATGGCCATTTTTTTTTGCCAGGAGAGGCCAGTCCGCCCATTTGCGGCCGGTCGGTGCACGACGATTTTAGCATCGGAGACTCCAGCAGAGTCTTCAAGTGGCAGCAACCTTTATCAGGGCGTCCTGCTCCCTGCCTTTGAATGAATGGAGGCCACTGGTGCTCAAATACTCGGCAAAATCAGCCCAGAAAGTCTGGCAGCTCGCAGAGAGTCACTCGTAATCGGCAGGTATGTCAGATTAATTCAGTTGGATTTTTTTATTAATTTTTTGGAAAGAAGTTTAATTTAATCTATTAATATTAATTTTATTTATAAAATTAATCCCATTTCTTAAATTTTTTAAAACTTAAATTTAATTAAAATTAATTAATTTTATTTTTAAATAAAATTTAAATTTTTATAAATTTAAAAAAAAACATCACCAGCTGGTGGATTCAGCTGGTGAATTCACCAATTGAATTCACCAGCTGGTGCCATTTTTTTTTTAAATATTTTCAAATTTAAAAAAATTAGAATTAAATTAATGAATATTAATTTTATTTCTAAAATATTTATAAAATTTATCCCTTTTTTCAAATTTTTTTAAAATTAGAATGTAATATAATTAAAATAATTTAACTATAAATTAAATTATATTTTTTTATAAATTTAATTGAAGTCATTAATATTAATTTTATTTATAAAATTTTTATAAAATTGATCCCTTTTTTAAAAATTAAAATTTAAATATTTTAAAAAAAAATTTATTGATAAAATATATTTCATTTTTTAAAAATTTTAAAAAAATAAAAAAACAACCCCTGCTGGTGTATTTAGCTGGTGAATTCACCACCTTAATTAACCAGCTTAATTCACCAGCTAAATTCAGTTGGTAAATTGAGCGTTTTAATTCTAATGGTTAATTGAGCTGGTGAATTTACCAGCTGGTGACTATAATTTTTTTTAAGTTTTTTAATTAAAAAAAATTTAATTTAATTAATTAGTATTAAGTTTATTTTTATAATATTAATCCCTTTTATTGTTTTTTAACAATTAAAATTTAATTATTTTAAATAAATTTTATTTATAAATTATACTTCAATTTTTGATAATTAAAAAAAAACCTCATCAGCTTATGAATTGAGCCTGTGAATTCTCCAGCTGGTGACAATTATTTTTTTTTTTTAAATTTACAAATTTAAACAAATTTAAATTTAGTATATTAACATTAATTTTATTTATTAAACATTTATAAATTTAATTTTTTTTCTAAATTTTTTAATAATTAAATTTTTATATTTATATTAGTTTTATTTATGATTTATATTGCGATTTTTAAAATTTAAAAAAAAAACATCAACAGCTGGTGAATATTTTTTTTTTTTTAATATTCCTTATTTAAAAAAGTTGAATTTAATTTATTAATATAAATTTTATTTATAAAATTAATCCCATTTTTTAAAACTTAAATTTAATTAATATTAATGATTTTTATTTTTAAATTAAATTTCAATTTTTATAAATTTAAAAAAAAACATCACCAGCTGGTGGATTTAGCTGGTGGATTCACCAGCTAGTGCCAATTGTTTTTTTTTTTAATTTACAAATGAAAAAAAATTTCAATTTAATTAATTAAAATTAATTTTATTTATAAAATAATTATAAAATTCCCCCTTTTTTTAATAATAAGAACTAAAATTTAATTAAATTAAACTAATTTTATTTATAATTTATACATTAATTTTCATTTTACAAAAATTTAAAAAAAAAATAAATAATAAAAACATCACCCGCTAGTTAATTTAGCTCTTGAATTCACCAGCTGGTGACAATAATTTTTTTTTTTTAATTCTCAAATATAAAAAAAATTATTTTTATTTATATTAATTCATTAACTAATTGTATTAACTAATTCATATTAATTTTATGTATAAAATATTTGTAAAATTAATCCCGTTTTTTAAAATTTCATAAAAATAAAATTTAATTAAATTTAAATCATTTTATTTATAAATTACATTTCATTTTTTGGAAATTTTAAAAAAATTAAAAATAACCAGCTGATTTATTCATTCAGAATTAGTTTTAATTGATACCCTATGACTCTCTTAAGTTGCTCAATGGCCTTTAATTTTCCAGGCGATGCCAGGCCGCCTCCTGTGCATGCATCTCCGCTGAAGACTGTTGTAGCCTCGTCAAGCACCAGCACAGTCAAGCACAGTCTTCAGTGGCACCATCCTTCTGCAGGGCGTCCTGCACGCTGCCCTTCAATGAGAGGAGGCACCTGGTGCCCATACACTCCATGAAGTCCCGACTAGAAAGCCTGGAAGCTCGGAACGAGTCGCTCGTCATTTGTTGGTTTGTAAAAATAATTCAGTTGGAATTTTTTTAATTTTTTGGGACGATTTAAACATTCTTAAATGTCTCTTAATTGATGTCTCTTCAATGCTTCGAAGTTGATCAAGTTTTATTTTCAATTTCAATTTCAATTCATTTATTCTCTCGCAACAAGTCAAACAGAAAATTAAAAAATCACATTGGGAGAGAATTGGCAGCCAGCTCTAGTAAACAACTTACTAAAACTCGTAGGCTCAATTTGGAAGCAAAAGTGTTTCCAACTTAAACCTACTCGCCGAACTGGAGCCGTAAGTGGGGAAAAAAAAAATTCAAAGGGTTACATATATTTTGCATGCAATTTTAAACTCAGGAACCGTACAATTTTTTAACGCAGAAGGCAGGGAATTCCACTGATCCGCGACTCGGAAAGAAAAACTTTGTCGACCGAGCTCTGTGCGCACTTTTGGGAGAATTAAACGGTGCTCGCCGCCACTATTTCTCATCACTCGGCCGGTGGTGATTCTCGCCTTTGCGTCCATGTCAGTCTCGCCACTGGTGCATTTCTTGAAAAACATCAAGTCATTAAACTTAAGCTGCTGCTGCACCGACAGCAACCCGTGTTCGGCCCTGGATGACTCCGGACAGGACACTTTCAGGTTCTGATTTTGCTCCTCCATACACGACGAACTGGCTGCGGTCGGTCAAAAAACTTTTCAGCCAATTTAGGAGGTTGCCGCCGACGCCATAGTGGGCGAGTTTGGACAGCAGACGGTCATGCGGGACGCGGTCGAAGGCTTTGGCCCAGTCCAAGAAGATGGCGTGGACGTGCGTCCCGCTTCTTTCGTCCAGCCTGCAGGCCCAACTGTCAAAGGTCTTGCACAAAAGTGTGGTGCATGACCTTTTTTGCCTGAACCCATGTTGGCAGTCGGGAATAATTTTGCTCTCGTTTATAAAATTTTCAACCCTGTCTCGCACGCACCTTTCTAATATTTTTCCGACTAATGAAGTTACACTTATGGGGCGATAATTGTCCAGGCAGCACTTTTTCCCACTCTTAAAAATAGGAGTGACTGCGGCCGTTTTCCACCCCTCTGGAAGTGCACCCTGCCGAAGGGAAAGATTGAAAATTCGAGCGAGGCTGGGGGCGAGTGAGGCGGCACACTTATTCAGCACAATCGCGGGCACGTTGTCGGGGCCGGTCGCTGCATTTGTTTTTATTTGCCGCAGATGGGAGCACACACTCGCTGCGCTAACAGAGAAATCACTTAACACTGGGGCCGCCGCGCTGGCAGGTGATCGGCGCACGAATGGGAAATAGTTTTGCACAGTATTGAAATTCTTGAGAAACGCACGGCTGAACGCGGAGGCGACTAACTCGGGCTTCGACACTTTCTCGCCATCAATTTCAAACACTGCGGCTGCAGGCGAAACTTTACTCTTCTCCTTCACGTAGTTCCAGAAAAATTTATTTCCGCCTGGTCCACGGCCCAGATCCCACATCCACTTATCGCGTGCCAGTCGAACTGCCTTCTGCACAGATTTTCTCGCTTTTTCAAACTCGAGACGTGAGAAAGCTGATTTTGTTTTTCGCCAGGCTGCATACATTTTGTCTCGTTTGCTCATAAGCGAGCTGACCTCTTTTGTGAGCCATGGTGTGCATTTTCGTTTCTTCGGGCGGGCAATTTTCTTTGGAACGATTTCGGCGAGGGTAACAAAAAACATTTGCTGCCATTTCTCCCAAGCTTTACTCACTGAGCAGAAATTAAATTCCAGATTTTCCAATTTTCTGAAAAGTTCAACTCCAAGCTCATTCCAATCCACTTTTTTAAAGTCAAAATATTCTCGGCGGGCGCGTCGGGGCTTTTCTCGCCGAACAGTTAACTCAAGCACAATTGCATCATGGTCACTCACACCAGGGGTGACTTCCGCCCTTGAAATTAACCCCTCAGCGTCACAAAGGGCGAGGTCAAGAATTTTTGATGTGGAGTCTGTTGTGCGCGTTGCGTCTTTAATAAATTGTGTCAATGAGAGGTCGTCAAAAATATCCAAAAACTCTGCTGCGGGTGCGAGTCCGGCGACTGGCGGGTCATGCGTCCAATTAACGTCCAGATTAAAATCGCCCGTGAGAATGACGCTGTCAAAGTCGTGCTTTACTTCAGCAACCCGTTCGAGTGAATTTATTAGCTCGTCATTGTATGCAGCGGTCGCGTTTGGCCTTCTGTATACAGAGCCGACCAAGATTTTTAATTTGTCCATGTTTACTTCCAGCCAGACTACTTCCGCGCCTGCCTCAAGGTGTTGGAGGCGGCGGGGGTGCAACTCGGGGCGCGCGGCAATAAGGGTTCCGCCGGCAGCACGGCGACCACTTCTCCTATCATTACGAAAAACAACGTAATCTGACGGCATAATTTCGTTGTCTCCAACGTCGGGAGACAACCAGGTCTCATTAATGCAAACAAGATCTGCGTCGATTGTGTCAATTGCCGCGAGAATATCCGCGCGCCTTTTTCGATTGCAGAGAGAGCGAGCATTAAACGAATAAAGTCGGTAGAAGGTGCGATTTTTATTGCGAGACGAGGATTTTTGGCCGGCAGGGGGACTCAATGGAGGAGTATCTGCGCTAATGAACGAGTCGGAGAAATTTGGCAGGGAGCAGGACCAGCAGACGAAATCTTCGTTGCCCCTGAACTTTTTTATCTCCTTTTGGCTCCAGCGCATACAACTCGAGTGATAAAACTTTTTACACTCACCGCATTTTATCCTGATTTGATTCTTCCTGCCGTCGCGGTCGCAGAGCACGCAGGGGCCCGGGTTGAGTTCAATGTCACCGGCGAGGGCGATGAGCAGCAGCAAACGCGACCAAAGGTCGAGCCGATGCCGGGCATACCTGCGATTCCTGCGTCGAGCGGTGCTGGGTGCAAGCACACGCACAAACAAAACCGTTCTCCAGCTCGTGCATTTTGACCGTGCACAGTTGCCGACAGCGCACCAACATGTCACACTACTTTTTTCAATGGTCTCGAGATATGTGAAACGTACCGTGAACACACCATACTGCCCTCGATAACCTTGGCGGTTCTTCTGCAAAGCGTCCTTTGGCAGCGGGAAAAGGGCGACGAGAAAAAGGGCGAGCACCACTCCCTTGCCCGCTACCATGTTTCACACACACGAGGCCGGAGCACTGTCGGACAACAAAGTGGAAACTTTTCACTCGGGGGGAAAGGTGAGTCTCCGCTGAGCAGCGCCCGTCGGACCCTCTAACGTACCTCAGACCGTTTACCCACCCCCGCAGGGCAGGGCACGCGCCTGGCCGCCCCCGGGCGCTGCTAGGATATCCACGGTACCCTGTGCCGAGTGTGCAGGTCGGGAGTGGGCAAAAACCACCCTTTTTTCTCGATTAAGCTGGAGCTCCCGACACACGCGTGCACACCGGCCGATGTCAGCCTCGACTCCTCACATCTCAATGGCCATTTTTCATCTCAATGGCCATTTTTTTTTGCCAGGAGAGGCCAGTCCGCCCATTTGCGGCCGGTCGGTGCACGACGATTTTAGCATCGGAGACTCCAGCAGAGTCTTCAAGTGGCAGCAACCTTTATCAGGGCGTCCTGCTCCCTGCCTTTGAATGAATGGAGGCCACTGGTGCTCAAATACTCGGCAAAATCAGCCCAGAAAGTCTGGCAGCTCGCAGAGAGTCACTCGTAATCGGCAGGTATGTCAGATTAATTCAGTTGGATTTTTTTATTAATTTTTTGGAAAGAAGTTTAATTTAATCTATTAATATTAATTTTATTTATAAAATTAATCCCATTTCTTAAATTTTTTAAAACTTAAATTTAATTAAAATTTTATTTTTAAATAAAATTTAAATTTTTATAAATTTAAAAAAAAACATCACCAGCTGGTGGATTCAGCTGGTGAATTCACCAATTGAATTCACCAGCTGGTGCCATTTTTTTTTTAAATATTTTCAAATTTAAAAAAATTAGAATTAAATTAATGAATATTAATTTTATTTCTAAAATATTTATAAAATTTATCCCTTTTTTCAAATTTTTTTAAAATTAGAATGTAATATAATTAAAATAATTTAACTATAAATTAAATTATATTTTTTTATAAATTTAATTGAAGTCATTAATATTAATTTTATTTATAAAATTTTTATAAAATTGATCCCTTTTTTAAAAATTAAAATTTAAATATTTTAAAAAAAAATTTATTGATAAAATATATTTCATTTTTTAAAAATTTTAAAAAAATAAAAAAACAACCCCTGCTGGTGTATTTAGCTGGTGAATTCACCACCTTAATTAACCAGCTTAATTCACCAGCTAAATTCAGTTGGTAAATTGAGCGTTTTAATTCTAATGGTTAATTGAGCTGGTGAATTTACCAGCTGGTGACTATAATTTTTTTTAAGTTTTTTAATTAAAAAAAATTTAATTTAATTAATTAGTATTAAGTTTATTTTTATAATATTAATCCCTTTTATTGTTTTTTAACAATTAAAATTTAATTATTTTAAATAAATTTTATTTATAAATTATACTTCAATTTTTGATAATTAAAAAAAAACCTCATCAGCTTATGAATTGAGCCTGTGAATTCTCCAGCTGGTGACAATTATTTTTTTTTTTTAAATTTACAAATTTAAACAAATTTAAATTTAGTATATTAACATTAATTTTATTTATTAAACATTTATAAATTTAATTTTTTTTCTAAATTTTTTAATAATTAAATTTTTATATTTATATTAGTTTTATTTATGATTTATATTGCGATTTTTAAAATTTAAAAAAAAAACATCAACAGCTGGTGAATATTTTTTTTTTTTTAATATTCCTTATTTAAAAAAGTTGAATTTAATTTATTAATATAAATTTTATTTATAAAATTAATCCCATTTTTTAAAACTTAAATTTAATTAATATTAATGATTTTTATTTTTAAATTAAATTTCAATTTTTATAAATTTAAAAAAAAACATCACCAGCTGGTGGATTTAGCTGGTGGATTCACCAGCTAGTGCCAATTGTTTTTTTTTTTAATTTACAAATGAAAAAAAATTTCAATTTAATTAATTAAAATTAATTTTATTTATAAAATAATTATAAAATTCCCCCTTTTTTTAATAATAAGAACTAAAATTTAATTAAATTAAACTAATTTTATTTATAATTTATACATTAATTTTCATTTTACAAAAATTTAAAAAAAAAATAAATAATAAAAACATCACCCGCTAGTTAATTTAGCTCTTGAATTCACCAGCTGGTGACAATAATTTTTTTTTTTTAATTCTCAAATATAAAAAAAATTATTTTTATTTATATTAATTCATTAACTAATTGTATTAACTAATTCATATTAATTTTATGTATAAAATATTTGTAAAATTAATCCCGTTTTTTAAAATTTCATAAAAATAAAATTTAATTAAATTTAAATCATTTTATTTATAAATTACATTTCATTTTTTGGAAATTTTAAAAAAATTAAAAATAACCAGCTGATTTATTCATTCAGAATTAGTTTTAATTGATACCCTATGACTCTCTTAAGTTGCTCAATGGCCTTTAATTTTCCAGGCGATGCCAGGCCGCCTCCTGTGCATGCATCTCCGCTGAAGACTGTTGTAGCCTCGTCAAGCACCAGCACAGTCAAGCACAGTCTTCAGTGGCACCATCCTTCTGCAGGGCGTCCTGCACGCTGCCCTTCAATGAGAGGAGGCACCTGGTGCCCATACACTCCATGAAGTCCCGACTAGAAAGCCTGGAAGCTCGGAACGAGTCGCTCGTCATTTGTTGGTTTGTAAAAATAATTCAGTTGGAATTTTTTTAATTTTTTGGGACGATTTAAACATTCTTAAATGTCTCTTAATTGATGTCTCTTCAATGCTTCGAAGTTGATCAAGTTTTATTTTCAATTTCAATTTCAATTCATTTATTCTCTCGCAACAAGTCAAACAGAAAATTAAAAAATCACATTGGGAGAGAATTGGCAGCCAGCTCTAGTAAACAACTTACTAAAACTCGTAGGCTCAATTTGGAAGCAAAAGTGTTTCCAACTTAAACCTACTCGCCGAACTGGAGCCGTAAGTGGGGAAAAAAAAAATTCAAAGGGTTACATATATTTTGCATGCAATTTTAAACTCAGGAACCGTACAATTTTTTAACGCAGAAGGCAGGGAATTCCACTGATCCGCGACTCGGAAAGAAAAACTTTGTCGACCGAGCTCTGTGCGCACTTTTGGGAGAATTAAACGGTGCTCGCCGCCACTATTTCTCATCACTCGGCCGGTGGTGATTCTCGCCTTTGCGTCCATGTCAGTCTCGCCACTGGTGCATTTCTTGAAAAACATCAAGTCATTAAACTTAAGCTGCTGCTGCACCGACAGCAACCCGTGTTCGGCCCTGGATGACTCCGGACAGGACACTTTCAGGTTCTGATTTTGCTCCTCCATACACGACGAACTGGCTGCGGTCGGTCAAAAAACTTTTCAGCCAATTTAGGAGGTTGCCGCCGACGCCATAGTGGGCGAGTTTGGACAGCAGACGGTCATGCGGGACGCGGTCGAAGGCTTTGGCCCAGTCCAAGAAGATGGCGTGGACGTGCGTCCCGCTTCTTTCGTCCAGCCTGCAGGCCCAACTGTCAAAGGTCTTGCACAAAAGTGTGGTGCATGACCTTTTTTGCCTGAACCCATGTTGGCAGTCGGGAATAATTTTGCTCTCGTTTATAAAATTTTCAACCCTGTCTCGCACGCACCTTTCTAATATTTTTCCGACTAATGAAGTTACACTTATGGGGCGATAATTGTCCAGGCAGCACTTTTTCCCACTCTTAAAAATAGGAGTGACTGCGGCCGTTTTCCACCCCTCTGGAAGTGCACCCTGCCGAAGGGAAAGATTGAAAATTCGAGCGAGGCTGGGGGCGAGTGAGGCGGCACACTTATTCAGCACAATCGCGGGCACGTTGTCGGGGCCGGTCGCTGCATTTGTTTTTATTTGCCGCAGATGGGAGCACACACTCGCTGCGCTAACAGAGAAATCACTTAACACTGGGGCCGCCGCGCTGGCAGGTGATCGGCGCACGAATGGGAAATAGTTTTGCACAGTATTGAAATTCTTGAGAAACGCACGGCTGAACGCGGAGGCGACTAACTCGGGCTTCGACACTTTCTCGCCATCAATTTCAAACACTGCGGCTGCAGGCGAAACTTTACTCTTCTCCTTCACGTAGTTCCAGAAAAATTTATTTCCGCCTGGTCCACGGCCCAGATCCCACATCCACTTATCGCGTGCCAGTCGAACTGCCTTCTGCACAGATTTTCTCGCTTTTTCAAACTCGAGACGTGAGAAAGCTGATTTTGTTTTTCGCCAGGCTGCATACATTTTGTCTCGTTTGCTCATAAGCGAGCTGACCTCTTTTGTGAGCCATGGTGTGCATTTTCGTTTCTTCGGGCGGGCAATTTTCTTTGGAACGATTTCGGCGAGGGTAACAAAAAACATTTGCTGCCATTTCTCCCAAGCTTTACTCACTGAGCAGAAATTAAATTCCAGATTTTCCAATTTTCTGAAAAGTTCAACTCCAAGCTCATTCCAATCCACTTTTTTAAAGTCAAAATATTCTCGGCGGGCGCGTCGGGGCTTTTCTCGCCGAACAGTTAACTCAAGCACAATTGCATCATGGTCACTCACACCAGGGGTGACTTCCGCCCTTGAAATTAACCCCTCAGCGTCACAAAGGGCGAGGTCAAGAATTTTTGATGTGGAGTCTGTTGTGCGCGTTGCGTCTTTAATAAATTGTGTCAATGAGAGGTCGTCAAAAATATCCAAAAACTCTGCTGCGGGTGCGAGTCCGGCGACTGGCGGGTCATGCGTCCAATTAACGTCCAGATTAAAATCGCCCGTGAGAATGACGCTGTCAAAGTCGTGCTTTACTTCAGCAACCCGTTCGAGTGAATTTATTAGCTCGTCATTGTATGCAGCGGTCGCGTTTGGCCTTCTGTATACAGAGCCGACCAAGATTTTTAATTTGTCCATGTTTACTTCCAGCCAGACTACTTCCGCGCCTGCCTCAAGGTGTTGGAGGCGGCGGGGGTGCAACTCGGGGCGCGCGGCAATAAGGGTTCCGCCGGCAGCACGGCGACCACTTCTCCTATCATTACGAAAAACAACGTAATCTGACGGCATAATTTCGTTGTCTCCAACGTCGGGAGACAACCAGGTCTCATTAATGCAAACAAGATCTGCGTCGATTGTGTCAATTGCCGCGAGAATATCCGCGCGCCTTTTTCGATTGCAGAGAGAGCGAGCATTAAACGAATAAAGTCGGTAGAAGGTGCGATTTTTATTGCGAGACGAGGATTTTTGGCCGGCAGGGGGACTCAATGGAGGAGTATCTGCGCTAATGAACGAGTCGGAGAAATTTGGCAGGGAGCAGGACCAGCAGACGAAATCTTCGTTGCCCCTGAACTTTTTTATCTCCTTTTGGCTCCAGCGCATACAACTCGAGTGATAAAACTTTTTACACTCACCGCATTTTATCCTGATTTGATTCTTCCTGCCGTCGCGGTCGCAGAGCACGCAGGGGCCCGGGTTGAGTTCAATGTCACCGGCGAGGGCGATGAGCAGCAGCAAACGCGACCAAAGGTCGAGCCGATGCCGGGCATACCTGCGATTCCTGCGTCGAGCGGTGCTGGGTGCAAGCACACGCACAAACAAAACCGTTCTCCAGCTCGTGCATTTTGACCGTGCACAGTTGCCGACAGCGCACCAACATGTCACACTACTTTTTTCAATGGTCTCGAGATATGTGAAACGTACCGTGAACACACCATACTGCCCTCGATAACCTTGGCGGTTCTTCTGCAAAGCGTCCTTTGGCAGCGGGAAAAGGGCGACGAGAAAAAGGGCGAGCACCACTCCCTTGCCCGCTACCATGTTTCACACACACGAGGCCGGAGCACTGTCGGACAACAAAGTGGAAACTTTTCACTCGGGGGGAAAGGTGAGTCTCCGCTGAGCAGCGCCCGTCGGACCCTCTAACGTACCTCAGACCGTTTACCCACCCCCGCAGGGCAGGGCACGCGCCTGGCCGCCCCCGGGCGCTGCTAGGATATCCACGGTACCCTGTGCCGAGTGTGCAGGTCGGGAGTGGGCAAAAACCACCCTTTTTTCTCGATTAAGCTGGAGCTCCCGACACACGCGTGCACACCGGCCGATGTCAGCCTCGACTCCTCACATCTCAATGGCCATTTTTCATCTCAATGGCCATTTTTTTTTGCCAGGAGAGGCCAGTCCGCCCATTTGCGGCCGGTCGGTGCACGACGATTTTAGCATCGGAGACTCCAGCAGAGTCTTCAAGTGGCAGCAACCTTTATCAGGGCGTCCTGCTCCCTGCCTTTGAATGAATGGAGGCCACTGGTGCTCAAATACTCGGCAAAATCAGCTCAGAAAGTCTGGCAGCTCGCAGCGAGTCACTCGTCATCGGCAGGTATGTCAGATTAATTCAGTTGGATTTTTTTATTAATTTTTTGGGAAGATTTATACATTCAAATCTAGTTTTATTATTGCATTTTTTCCATTTTTTCTAACTTTCAAATTTTTTTGTTAAAAAACTGATGCGGCCATCGATGGTTGGGTGTTTTTCTTGTTCAGGATGATGAAGGGTAACTTTGATTAAAATTTCATTAACTTCCAATGCATAGTTTGTGTTCAATGCCGCCCCGAGTAAAATTTAATGACTCTTAATTATTTTTATTAAGATTCAAGATTTGTTTATTTTGTTAAGCATTTTATACCACATAATATACATAGTAATATCAGCTTTTTAAAATAAGTCAATATACATTATTATTTAAACGATAAAATTCGTTCAGGTCATAGAATTGATGTTCCTATACAAAAGCTTTCACCATTTTTACAAGAGCCTCGTCATTTTCAAGGAATTTTAAAGATTTAGGTAATGCATTAAAAATTCTGGGGATCATGATTTCTGGGTTTTCTACAGTTTTCTTGAGCTTAACTTCTTTCACAACCAAATCGTTACAGCAAAGATTAGTCTGATTATGTCTAGTCACTCTCCTCGTATCTACAGTATCACTATATTTCCGAAATAGATTTCTGTTTTGCACTAAGAATTTTATACATTCAAGTATATACAACGATGGCACGGTCATGATATTATATTTAACAAATAATGGTTTACAAGTATCCAACGCTTCATTAGATCTCCAGTAAGGAATGCCCGCCATAGCTCTCAGCGCTCTTTTCTGTGCTCTGAATACCTTTATTAAATGGCTGGAGCCCCCCAAATTACAATTCCATACATTATATGACTTTGGACATGAGCAAAGAAGATCAATTTAAGAATATTATCTGACACCTTGTATATCAGTCTAGTGAACACATGAGAGACTCCTCTCATTTTGCTAACAACCTTATCACACTGGTCGTTCCAGTTTAGTGTATCATTTATTTGTTCTCCCAGAAGTTTACCAGATTTACAGATTTCAATATTTTTATCTTCAATCTTAACATCAGGTTGAACTAGTTTTTTTGTTTGGCTAGTGTGTATTTGTAATATCTTTGATTTTTGTGAATTAATCCTCAAAAAATTATCATTAGCAACGCTGACAAAACTTTCATTGACAGCCACCGTTTTATTATTGACCTCAGGGAAAGACTCTCCCTTGACTACAGCCGTTGAGTCGTCGGCGAACAAAATCAGGAGGGCCAAGAATACAGCAAGGGGAATATCATTTAAATACAAAATACATGGAAAACCCAATTGGGCCGAGAACTGTGCCTTGCGGCACACCCCTGCGAGTTAATAAACGCCTCGTATCCATCACAGCCAAGGTTCTTAAGTTGTACAAATTGTTTCCTATTTGATAATAAGCAGTCCAACCACGAGAGCAAGTTCTCATTTAGACCGTACTGTTTTAATTTATATACAAGGAAAGGTGGATGAAGAGTGCCAAAAGCATTTGAGAAATCATACAAGATAACATTAACTTTTTCTTTTGAAAAAAACAGTTACGCGGCCATCGATTGCTGGCAGATTTTATAGACAGGATGATGAAGGTTATTTTCGATTATAATTTCATTTTACTCCAATGCATGGTTTTAGCGCAAAATTTTTCTTAAATTTATTGTTTTAATTTTTAATATTTGAAATTGCGTGAAAGTGAAGTTGCCTATTTTACATATTTAGAATGTAGATTAAATTTAAATATTTTTTTTGTTCAAAATTCGCAGTAAAAAATTTGCAAATAATGTACATGATAAGCGTACGGAATTTATAATATTTTTAGTTTTACCCGTTTTATCCATGCGTCCCTCGACGTGATTAATTTTCGTTGTATTTACTTTTAAATAAAATTTTTTTAAGGCCATTGGAACTGTTTTTCAAATTAGCTTCTCATATTCCTTCCTCCGTGCTCTTTTAGAACACTGCGATTTATTGCTGCGACTTGGTGTATGAGAAGAATATTAGAAGGTCAACTGTAAAACGTTGCGATAAAAAGTCACCTCCCCTACGCTCTCCACTTTAAAAAATCGGGAATCGATATTCGATACATCCGCCAAAATGACGCGAGTGGCCAATTTCCAGCCAACTAGCTAACTTCCGATGACTGGCTAGGATCTCTGGCTAACTTCACGATGCTTCTTCGCGGGTCAAACAAAAAAGCATCGCAGGCCGCAGAGAGAGACGCCGACGCCCCACTTTTCACTCGAGCGACCAAGCGAAAAGTTCGTTGGTCGGGGTGTCGCGGTTAGGGCTCGAAATGGGCCCATGCCGAGGGCCGTGGGCCCCACATTCAAGTACGCACGACGTCGGCGGAAAAAGAACAACAAGGGCAGGTGGAGGTTCGGACGCTAGCTCGTTTGTGAAATTAATTCAGTCGGATTTTTTTAATAATTTTTGGGGATGATTTATTCACTCAGAATTAGTTTTAATTGATACCCTATGACTCTCTTAAGTTGCTCATGAAATTTTTTAAACTCAATGGCCTTTAATTTTCCAGGCGATGCCAGGCCGCCTCCTGTGCATGCAATTCCGCTGAAGACTGTTGTAGCCTCGTCAAGCACCAGCACAGTCAAGCACAGTCTTCAGTGGCACCATCCTTCTGCAGGGCGTCCTGCACACTACCCTTCAATGAGAGGAGGCACCTGGTGCCCATTCACTCCATGAAGTCCCGACTAGAAAGCCTGGAAGCTCGGAACGAGTCGCTCGTCATTTGTTGGTTTGTAAAAATAATTCAGTTGGAATTTTTTTAATTTTTTGGGACGATTTAAACATTCTTAAATGTCTCTTAATTGATGTATTTTCAATGCTTCGAAGTTGATCAAGTTTTATTTTCATCTCAATGGCCATTTTTTTTTTGCCAGGACAGGCCAGTCCGCCCATTTGCGGCCGGTCGGTGCACGACGATTTTAGCATCGGAGACTCCAGCAGAGTCTTCAAGTGGCGGCAACCTTTATCAGGGCGTCCTGCTCCGTGCCCTTGAATGACTGGAGGCCACTGGCGCTTAAATACTCTGCAAAATCAGCCCAGAAAGTCTGGCAGCTCGCAGCGAGTCACTCGTAATCGGCAGGTATGTCAGATTAATTCAGTTGGATTTTTTTATTAATTTTTTGGGAAGAAGTTTAATTTAATCTATTAATATTAATTTTATTTATAAAATTAATCCCATTTCTTAAATTTTTTAAAACCTAAATTTAATTAAAATTAATTAATTTTATTTTTAAATAAAATTTAAATTTTTATAAATTTAAAAAAAAACATCACCAGCTGGTGGATTCAGCTGGTGAATTCAACAATTGAATTCACCAGCTGGTGCCAATTTTTTTTTAAAAATTTTAAAAAAATTTAAAAAAATTAGAATTAAATTAATGAATCTTAATTTTATTTCTAAATATTTATAAAATTTATCCCTTTTTTAAAAATTAAAATTTAAGTATTTTAAAAAATTTTATTGATAAAATATATTTCATTTTTTAAAATTTTAAAAAAATAAAAAAACATCCCCTGCTGGTGTATTTAGCTGGTGAATTCACCACCTTAATTAACCAGCTTAATTCACCAGCTAAATTCAGTTGGTAAATTGAGCGTTTTAATTCTAATGGTTAATTAAGCTGGTGAATTCACCAGCTGGTGACTATAATTTTTTTTAAGTTTTTTAATTAAAAAAATTTAATTTAATTAATTAGTATTAAGTTTATTTATATAATATTAATCCCTTTTATTGTTTTTTAACAATTAAAATTTAATTATTTTAAATAAATTTTATTTATAAATTATACTTCAATTTTTGATAATTAAAAAAAAAACCTCATCAGCTTGTGAATTGAGCCTGTGAATTCACCAGCTGGTGACAATTTTTTTTTTTTAAATTTCGAATTATAAATTAAAAGTTAATTAATTTAAATTAATATATTTATAAATTAAATTACAATTTTTAATAATTATAAAAAATAAAAAAAAACCTCACCAGCTTAATTCACCAGCTGGTGAATTGAGCTGGTAAATTGAGCTTTTTAATTCAAATGGTGAATATTGCTGGTGAATTCTCCAGCTGGTGACAATTATTTTTTTTTTTAAATTTACAAATTTAAACAAATTTAAATTTAGTATATTAACATTAATTTTATTTATAAAACATTTATAAATTTAATTTTTTTTCTAAATTTTATAAAAATTAAATTTTTATATTTATATTAGTTTTATTTATGATTTATATTGCGATTTTTAAAATTTAAAAAAAAAACATCACCAGCTGGTGAATATTTTTTTTTTTTTTAATATTCCTTATATTTAAAAAAGTTGAATTTAATTTATTAATATAAATTTTATTTATAAAATTAATCCCATTTTTTAAAACTTAAATTTAATTAATATTAATGATTTTTATTTTTAAATTAAATTTCAATTTTTATAAATTTAAAAAAAAACATCACCAGCTGGTGGATTTAGCTGGTGGATTCACCAGCTAGTGCCAATTGTTTTTTTTTTAATTTACATATGAAAAAAAATTTCAATTTAATTTATTAAAATTAATTTTATTTATAAAATAATTATAAAATTCCCCCTTTTTTTAATTATAAGAACTTAAATTTAATTAAATTAAACTAATGTTATTTATAATTTATACATTAATTTTCATTTTACAAAAATTTAAAAAAAAAAATAAATAAAAAAAACATCACCCGCTAGTTAATTTAGCTCTTGAATTCACCAGCTGGTGACAATAATTTTTTTTTTTAATTCTCAAATATAAAAAAATTTATTTTTATTTATATTAATTCATTAACTTATTGTATTAACTAATTCATATTAATTTTATGTATGAAATATTTATAAAATTAATCCCGTTTTTTAAAATTTTATAAAAATAAAATATAATTAAATTTAAATCATTTTATTTATAAATTACGTTTAATTTTTTGGAAATTTTATGAAAATTAAAAATAACCAGCTGATTTATTCATTCAGAATTAGTTTTAATTGATACCCTATGACTCTCTTAAGTTGCTCAATGGCCTTTAATTTTCCAGGCGATGCCAGGCCGCCTCCTGTGCATGCATCTCCGCTGAAGACTGTTGTAGCCTCGTCAAGCACCAGCACAGTCAAGCACAGTCTTCAGTGGCACCATCCTTCTGCAGGGCGTCCTGCACGCTGCCCTTCAATGAGAGGAGGCACCTGGTGCCCATACACTCCATGAAGTCCCGACTAGAAAGCCTGGAAGCTCGGAACGAGTCGCTCGTCATTTGTTGGTTTGTAAAAATAATTCAGTTGGAATTTTTTTAATTTTTTGGGACGATTTAAACATTCTTAAATGTCTCTTAATTGATGTCTCTTCAATGCTTCGAAGTTGATCAAGTTTTATTTTCATCTCAATGGCCATTTTTTTTTTTTGCCAGGAGAGGCCAGTCCGCCCATTTGCGGCCGGTCGGTGCACGACGATTTTAGCATCGGAGACTCCAGCAGAGTCTTCAAGTGGCAGCAACCTTTATCAGGGCGTCCTGCTCCCTGCCTTTGAATGAATGGAGGCCACTGGTGCTCAAATACTCTGCAAAATCAGCCCAGAAAGTCTGGCAGCTCGCAGCGAGTCACTCGTAATCGGCAGGTATGTCAGATTAATTCAGTTGGATTTTTTTATTAATTTTTTGGGAAGAAGTTTAATTTAATCTATTAATATTAATTTTATTTATAAAATTAATCCCATTTCTTAAATTTTTTAAAACCTAAATTTAATTAAAATTAATTAATTTTATTTTTAAATAAAATTTAAATTTTTATAAATTTAAAAAAAAACATCACCAGCTGGTGGATTCAGCTGGTGAATTCAACAATTGAATTCACCAGCTGGTGCCAATTTTTTTTTAAAAATTTTAAAAAAATTTAAAAAAATTAGAATTAAATTAATGAATCTTAATTTTATTTCTAAATATTTATAAAATTTATCCCTTTTTTAAAAATTAAAATTTAAGTATTTTAAAAAATTTTATTGATAAAATATATTTCATTTTTTAAAATTTTAAAAAAATAAAAAAACATCCCCTGCTGGTGTATTTAGCTGGTGAATTCACCACCTTAATTAACCAGCTTAATTCACCAGCTAAATTCAGTTGGTAAATTGAGCGTTTTAATTCTAATGGTTAATTAAGCTGGTGAATTCACCAGCTGGTGACTATAATTTTTTTTAAGTTTTTTAATTAAAAAAATTTAATTTAATTAATTAGTATTAAGTTTATTTATATAATATTAATCCCTTTTATTGTTTTTTAACAATTAAAATTTAATTATTTTAAATAAATTTTATTTATAAATTATACTTCAATTTTTGATAATTAAAAAAAAAACCTCATCAGCTTGTGAATTGAGCCTGTGAATTCACCAGCTGGTGACAATTTTTTTTTTTTAAATTTCGAATTATAAATTAAAAGTTAATTAATTTAAATTAATTTATTTATAAATTAAATTACAATTTTTAATAATTATAAAAAATAAAAAAAAACCTCACCAGCTTAATTCACCAGCTGGTGAATTGAGCTGGTAAATTGAGCTTTTTAATTCAAATGGTGAATATTGCTGGTGAATTCTCCAGCTGGTGACAATTATTTTTTTTTTTTAAATTTACAAATTTAAACAAATTTAAATTTAGTATATTAACATTAATTTTATTTATAAAACATTTATAAATTTAATTTTTTTTCTAAATTTTATAAAAATTAAATTTTTATATTTATATTAGTTTTATTTATGATTTATATTGCGATTTTTAAAATTTAAAAAAAAAACATCACCAGCTGGTGAATATTTTTTTTTTTTTTAATATTCCTTATATTTAAAAAAGTTGAATTTAATTTATTAATATAAATTTTATTTATAAAATTAATCCCATTTTTTAAAACTTAAATTTAATTAATATTAATGATTTTTATTTTTAAATTAAATTTCAATTTTTATAAATTTAAAAAAAAACATCACCAGCTGGTGGATTTAGCTGGTGGATTCACCAGCTAGTGCCAATTGTTTTTTTTTTTTAATTTACAAATGAAAAAAAATTTCAATTTATTTTATTAAAATTAATTTTATTTATAAAATAATCATAAAATTCCCCTTTTTTTAATTATAAGAACTTAAATTTAATTAAATTAAACTAATGTTATTTATAATTTATACATTAATTTTCATTTTACAAAAATTTAAAAAAAAAAATAAATAAAAAAAACATCACCCGCTAGTTAATTTAGCTCTTGAATTCACCAGCTGGTGACAATAATTTTTTTTTTAATTCTCAAATATAAAAAAATTTATTTTTACTGTTGTAGCCTCGTCAAGCACCAGCACAGTCAAGCACAGTCTTCAGTGGCACCATCCTTCTGCAGGGATGCCCTTCAATGAGAGGAGGCACCTGGTGCCCATACACTCCATGAAGTCCCGACTAGAAAGCCTGGAAGCTCGGAACGAGTCGCTCGTCATTTGTTGGTTTGTAAAAATAATTCAGTTGGAATTTTTTTTAATTTTTTGGGACGATTTAAACATTCTTAAATGTCTCTTAATTGATGTCTCTTCAATGCTTCGAAGTTGATCAAGTTTTATTTTCATCTCAATGGCCATTTTTTTTTTGCCAGGAGAGGCCAGTCCGCCCATTTGCGGCCGGTCGGTGCACGACAATTTTAGCATCGGAGACTCCAGCAGAGTCTTCAAGTGGCAGCAACCTTTATCAGGGCGTCCTGCTCCCTGCCTTTAAATGAATGGAGGCCACTGGTGCTCAAATACTCGGCAAAATCAGCCCAGAAAGTCTGGCAGCTCGCAGCATTAATTTTAGATTTATTTGTGATTAAATTACTGGGTGACCTTCAAATCTTCCTTCCTTGCCTTCCCTCTCTTCCTGACCAACATCCTCAATCCCTTAAAAAATTTCAAGGGGTGCCTTGGCCTGTTTGTCCCACTCGGCTCGTCGTCCACCTTTTTCTCCTTCGCTCGTCTCCTGTTTGAATCACTTTTAATTATTATTTTTTTAACAGGTGACGTTCCTCTCGCGCGTCCTTGACATTTCACCAATCCTTGCATGCCCACGCACCAGCCCCATCATTTTCAAAGCATGCCTTGCACTAATTCCACCCTCATCCACCCCCTAAACCCAGATTAACGTAGATGGCTCATTCCTTTTCACATTAATTTTAGATTTATTTGTGATTAAATTACTGATTAACCTACAACTCTCCCATCTTTGCCTTCTCTCTCTTCCTGACCAACATCCTCAATCCCTTACAAAATTTCAAGGGGTGCCTTGGCCTGTTTGTCCCACTCGGCTCGTCGTCCACCTTTTTCTCCTTCGCTCGTCTCCTGTTTGAATCACTTTTAATTATTATTTTTTTAATAGGTGACGTTCCTCTGGCCCTTCTTTGGTCTTTCAGCAAGCCATGCAAGCCCACCGAGCAGCAACATCATTTGCAAAGCGTGCCTCACTTTCAATCCACCCTCAACAACCCACGCACATCGAGTAAAGCAGCCGGCTTAGTATTTTTGTAAGTAAATTTTATATTTATTTTCTATTTAATTTCTAAGTGACCTTCAACTCTCCCATCTTTGCCTTCTCTCTCTTCCTGACCAACATCCTCAATCCCTTACAAAATTTCAAGGGGTGCCTTGGCCTTTTTGACCCTCAAGGCGCTACGTCCATTATTTTTGCTTTAGCATGAACTATGCTGAACACTTTTAATTTTTATTTTTTTAATAGGTGACGTTCGTCTCGCGCTTCCTTGACATTTCACCAATCCTTGAATGCCCACGCACCAGCCCCATCATTTTCAAAGCATGCCTTGCACTAATTCCACCCTCATCCACCCCCTAAACCCAGATTAACGTAGATGGCTCATTCCTTTTCACATTAATTTTAGATTTATTTGTGATTAAATTACTGGGTGACCATCAAATCTTCCTTCCTTGCCTTCTCTCATTTCCTGACCAAAATCCTCAATCCCTTACAAAATTTCAAGGGGTGCCTTGGCCTTTTTGACCCTCAAGGCGCTACGTCCGTTATTTACGCTTTAGCATGAACTATGCTGAAATCACTTTTAATTTTTATTTTTTTAATAGGTGACGTTCCTCTCGCGCGTCCTTGACATTTCACCAATCCTTGCATGCCCACGCACCAGCCCCATCATTTTCAAAGCATGCCTTGCACTAATTCCACCCTCATCCACCCCCTAAACCCAGATTAACGTAGATGGCTCATTCCTTTTCACATTAATTTTAGATTTATTTGTGATTAAATTACTGATTAACCTTCAACTCTCCCATCTTTGCCTTCTCTCTCTTCCTGACCAACATCCTCAATCCCTTACAAAATTTCAAGGGGTGCCTTGGCCTTTTTGCCCCTAAAGGCGCTACGCGTTATTTACGCTTTAGCATGAACTATGCTGAAATCACTTTTAATTTTTTTTTTTTTTTAATACGTGACGTTCCTCTCGCGCTTCCTTGACATTTCACCAATCCTTGCATGCCCACGCACCAGCCCCATCATTTTCAAAGCATGCCTTGCACTAATTCCACCCTCATCCACCCCCTAAACCCAGATTAACGTAGATGGCTCATTCCTTTTCACATTAATTTTAGATTTATTTGTGATTAAATTACTGGGTGACCTTCAAATCTTCCTTCCTTGCCTTCTCTCTCTTCCTGACCAACATCCTCAATCCCTTACAAAATTTCAAGGGGTGCCTTGGCCTGTTTGTCCCACTCGGCTCGTCGTCCACCTTTTTCTCCTTCGCTCGTCTCCTGTTTGAATCACTTTTAATTATTATTTTTTTAATAGGTGACGTTCCTCTGGCCCTTCTTTGGTCTTTCAGCAAGCCATGCAAGCCCACCGAGCAGCAACATCATTTGCAAAGCGTGCCTCACTTTCAATCCACCCTCAACAACCCACGCACATCGAGTAAAGCAGCCGGCTTAATATTTTTGTAAGTAAATTTTATATTTTTTTTCTATTTAATTTCTAAGTGACCTTCAACTCTCCCATCTTTGCCTTCTCTCTCTTCCTGACCAACATCCTCAATCCCTTACAAAATTTCAAGGGGTGCCTTGGCCTTTTTGCCCCTAAAGGCGCTACGCGTTATTTACGCTTTAGCATGAACTATGCTGAAATCACTTTTAATTTTTTTTTTTTTTTAATACGTGACGTTCCTCTCGCGCTTCCTTGACATTTCACCAATCCTTGCATGCCCACGCACCAGCCCCATCATTTTCAAAGCATGCCT
The DNA here is from genome assembly GCF_031216515.1 of Neocloeon triangulifer. Classification (NCBI taxonomy): domain Eukaryota; kingdom Metazoa; phylum Arthropoda; class Insecta; order Ephemeroptera; family Baetidae; genus Neocloeon; species Neocloeon triangulifer. The sequence continues at coordinate 81,830 of NW_026775555.1, read as the reverse complement.
TGCACTAATTCCACCCTCATCCACCCCCTAAACCCAGATTAACGTAGATGGCTCATTCCTTTTCACATTAATTTTAGATTTATTTGTGATTAAATTACTGGGTGACCTTCAAATCTTCCTTCCTTGCCTTCTCTCTCTTCCTGACCAACATCCTCAATCCCTTACAAAATTTCAAGGGGTGCCTTGGCCTGTTTGTCCCACTCGGCTCGTCGTCCACCTTTTTCTCCTTCGCTCGTCTCCTGTTTGAATCACTTTTAATTATTATTTTTTTAATAGGTGACGTTCCTCTGGCCCTTCTTTGGTCTTTCAGCAAGCCATGCAAGCCCACCGAGCAGCAACATCATTTGCAAAGCGTACCTCACTTTCAATCCACCCTCAACAACCCACGCACATCGAGTAAAGCAGCCGGCTTAGTATTTTTGTAAGTAAATTTTATATTTATTTTCTATTTAATTTCTAAGTGACCTTCAACTCTCCCATCTTTGCCTTCTCTCTCTTCCTGACCAACATCCTCAATCCCTTACAAAATTTCAAGGGGTGCCTTGGCCTTTTTGACCCTCAAGGCGCTACGTCCATTATTTTTGCTTTAGCATGAACTATACTGAACACTTTTAATTTTTATTTTTTTAATAGGTGACGTTCGTCTCGCGCTTCCTTGACATTTCACCAATCCTTGCATGCCCACGCACCAGCCCCATCATTTTCAAAGCATGCCTTGCACTAATTCCACCCTCATCCACCCCCTCAACCCAGATTAACGTAGATGGCTCATTCCTTTTCACATTAATTTTAGATTTATTTGTGATTAAATTACTGGGTGACCATCAAATCTTCCTTCCTTGCCTTCTCTCATTTCCTGACCAACATCCTCAATACCTTACAAAATTTCAAGGGGGTCCTTGGCCTGTTTGTCCCACTCGGCTCGTCGTCCACCTTTTTCTCCTTCGCTCGTCTCCTGTTTGAATCACTTTTAATTATTATTTTTTTAATAGGTGACGTTCCTCTGGCCCTTCTTTGGTCTTTCAGCAAGCCATGCAAGCCCACCGAGCAGCAACATCATTTGCAAAGCGTGCCTCACTTTCAATCCACCCTCAACAACCCACGCACATCGAGTAAAGCAGCCGGCTTAATATTTTTGTAAGTAAATTTTATATTTATTTTCTATTTAATTTCTAAGTGACCTTCAACTCTCCCATCTTTGCCTTCTCTCTCTTCCTGACCAACATCCTCAATCCCTTACAAAATTTCAAGGGGTGCCTTGGCCTTTTTGACCCTCAAGGCGCTACGTCCGTTATTTACGCTTTAGCATGAACTATGCTGAAATCACTTTTAATTTTTATTTTTTTAATAGGTGACGTTCCTCTCGCGCTTCCTTGACTTTTCACCAATCCTTGCATGCCCACGCACCAGCCCCATCATTTTCAAAGCATGCCTTGCACTAATTCCACCCTCATCCACCCCCTAAACCCAGATTAACGTAGATGGCTCATTCCTTTTCACATTAATTTTAGATTTATTTGTGATTAAATTACTGATTAACCTTCAACTCTCCCATCTTTGCCTTCTCTCTCTTCCTGACCAACATCCTCAATCCCTTACAAAATTTCAAGGGGTGCCTTGGCCTTTTTGCCCCTAAAGGCGCTACGCGTTATTTACGCTTTAGCATGAACTATGCTGAAATCACTTTAAATTTTTATTTTTTTAATAGGTGACGTTCCTCTCGCGCGTCCTTGACATTTCACTAATCCTTGCATGCCCACGCACCAGCCCCATCATTTTCAAAGCATGCCTTGCACTAATTCCACCCTCATCCACCCCCTAAACCCAGATTAACGTAGATGGCTCATTCCTTTTCACATAAATTTTAGATTTATTTGTGATTAAATTACTGGGTGACCATCAAATCTTCCTTCCTTGCCTTCTCTCTCTTCCTGACCAACATCCTCAATCCCTTACAAAATTTCAAGGGGTGCCTTGGCCTGTTTGTCCCACTCGGCTCGTCGTCCACCTTTTTCTCCTTCGCTCGTCTCCTGTTTGAATCACTTTTAATTATTATTTTTTTAATAGGTGACGTTCCTCTGGCCCTTCTTTGGTCTTTCAGCAAGCCATGCAAGCCCACCGAGCAGCAACATCATTTGCAAAGCGTGCCTCACTTTCAATCCACCCTCAACAACCCACGCACATCGAGTAAAGCAGCCGGCTTAATATTTTTGTAAGTAAATTTTATATTTATTTTCTATTTAATTTCTAAGTGACCTTCAACTCTCCCATCTTTGCCTTCTCTCTCTTCCTGACCAACATCCTCAATCCCTTACAAAATTTCAAGGGGTGCCTTGGCCTTTTTGACCCTCAAGGCGCTACGTCCGTTATTTACGCTTTAGCATGAACTATGCTGAAATCACTTTTAATTTTTTTTTTTAATACGTTACGTTCCTCTCGCGCTTCCTTGACATTTCACCAATCCTTGCATGCCCACGCACCAGCCCCATCATTTTCAAAGCATGCCTTGCACTAATTCCACCTTCATCCACCCCCTAAACCCAGATTAACGTAGATGTCTCATTCCTTTTCACATTAATTTTAGATTTATTTGTGATTAAATTACTGGGTGACCTTCAAATCTTCCTTCCTTGCCTTCTCTCTCTTCCTGACCAACATCCTCAATCCCTTACAAAATTTCAAGGGGTGCCTTGGCCTGTTTGTCCCACTCGGCTCGTCGTCCACCTTTTTCTCCTTCGCTCGTCTCCTGTTTGAATCACTTTTAATTAATATTTCTTTAATGGGTGACGTTCCTCTGGCCCTTCTTTGGTCTTTCAGCAAGCCATGCAAGCCCACCGAGCAGCAGCATCATTTGCAAAGCGTGCCTCACTTTCAATCCACCCTCAACAACCCACGCACATCGAGTAAAGCAGCCGGCTTAATATTTTTGTAAGTAAATTTTATATTTATTTTCTATTTAATTTCTAAGTGACCTTCAACTCTCCCATCTTTGCCTTCTCTCTCTTCCTGACCAACATCCTCAATCCCTTACAAAATTTCAGGGGTGCCTTGGCCTTTTTGACCCTCAAGGCGCTACGTCCGTTATTTACGCTTTAGCATGAACCATGCTGAAATCACTTTTATTTTTTTTTTTTTTAATACGTGACGTTCCTCTCGCGCTTCCTTGACATTTCACCAATCCTTGCATGCCCACGCACCAGCCCCATCATTTTCAAAGCATGCCTTGCACTAATTCCACCCTCATCCACCCCCTAAACCCAGATTAACGTAGATGGCTCATTCCTTTTCACTTTAATTTTAGATTTATTTGTGATTAAATTACTGGGTGACCTTCAAATCTTCCTTCCTTGCCTTCTCTCTCTTCCTGACCAACATCCTCAATCCCTTACAAAATTTCAAGGGGTGTCTTGGCTTGTTTGTCCCACTCGGCTCGTCGTCCACCTTTTTCTCCTTCGCTCGTCTCCTGTTTGAATCACTTTTAATTATTATTTTTTTAATAGGTGACGTCCCTCTTGCCCTTCTTTGGTCTTTCAGCAAGCCATGCAAGCCCACCGAGCAGCAACATCATTTGCAAAGCGTGCCTCACTTTCAATCCACCCTCAACAACCCACGCACATCGAGTAAAGCAGCCGGCTTAGTATTTTTGTAAGTAAATTTTATATTTATTTTCTATTTAATTTCTAAGTGACCTTCAACTCTCCCATCTTTGCCTTCTCTCTCTTCCTGACCAACATCCTCAATCCCTTACAAAATTTCAAGGGGTGCTTTGACCCTCAAGGCGCTACGTCCTATATTTACGCTTTAGCATGAACTATGCTGAAATCACTTTTAATTTTTTTTTTTTAATACGTGACGTTCCTCTCGCGCTTCCTTGACATTTCACCAATCCTTGCATGCCCACGCACCAGCCCCATCATTTTCAAAGCATGCCTTGCACTAATTCCACCCTCATCCACCCCCTAAACCCAGATTAACGTAGATGGCTCATTCCTTTTCACATTAATTTTAGATTTATTTGTGATTAAATTACTGATTGACCTTCAACTCTCCCATCTTAGCCTTCTCTCTCTTCCTGACTAACATCCTCAATCCCTTTCAAAATTTCAAGGGGTGCCTTTGCCTTTTTGACCCTCAAGGCGCTACGTCCGTTATTTACGCTTTAGCATGAACTATGCTGAAATCACTTTTAATTTTTATTTTTTTAATAGGTGACGTTCCTCTCGCGCGTCCTTGACATTTCACTAATCCTTGCATGCCCACGCACCAGCCCCATCATTTTCAAAGCATGCCTTGCACTAATTCCACCCTCATCCACCCCCTAAACCCAGATTAACGTAGATGGCTCATTCCTTTTCACATTAATTTTAGATTTATTTGTCATTAAATTACTGGGTGACCATCAAATCTTCCTTCCTTGCCTTCTCTCTCTTCCTGACCAACATCCTATATCCCTTACAAAATTTCAAGGGGTGCCTTGGCCTGTTTGTCCCACTCGGCTTGTCGTCCACCTTTTTCTCCTTCGCTCGTCTCCTGTTTGAATCACTTTTAATTATTATTTTTTTAATAGGTGACGTTCCTCTGGCCCTTCTTTGGTCTTTAAGCAAGCCATGCAAGCCCACCGAGCAGCAACATCATGTGCATAGCGTGCCTCACTTTCAATCCACCCTCAACAACCCACGCACATCGAGTAAAGCAGCCGGCTTAATATTTTTTAAGTAAATTTTATATTTATTTTCTATTTAATTTCTAAGTGACCTTCAACTCTCCCATCTTTGCCTTCTCTCTCTTCCTGACCAACATCCTCAATCCCTTACAAAATTTCAAGGGGTGCCTTGGCCTTTTTGACCCTCAAGGCGCTACGTCCGTTATTTATGCTTTAGCATGAACTATGCTGAAATCACTTTTAATTTTTATTTTTTTAATACGTGACGTTCCTCTCGCGCTTCCTTGACATTTCACCAATCCTTGCATGCCCACGCACCAGCCCCATCATTTTCAAAGCATGCCTTGCACTAATTCCACCCTCATCCACCCCCTAAACCCAGATTAACGTAGATGGCTCATTCCTTTTCACTTTAATTTTAGATTTATTTGTGATTAAATTACTGGGTGACCTTCAAATCTTCCTTCCTTGCCTTGTCTCTCTTCCTGACCAACATCCTCAATCCCTTACAAAATTTCAAGGGGTGCCTTGGCCTTTTTGACCCTCAAGGCGCTACGTCCGTTATTTACGCTTTAGCATGAACTATGCTGAAATCACTTTTAATTTTTATTTTTTTAATAGGTGACGTTCCTCTCGCGCGTCCTTGACATTTCACTAATCCTTGCATGCCCACGCACCAGCCCCATCATTTTCAAAGCATGCCTTGCACTAATTCCACCCTCATCCACCCCCTAAACCCAGATTAACGTAGATGGCTCATTCCTTTTCACATTAATTTTAGATTTATTTGTCATTAAATTACTGGGTGACCATCAAATCTTCCTTCCTTGCCTTCTCTCTCTTCCTGACCAACATCCTATATCCCTTACAAAATTTCAAGGGGTGCCTTGGCCTGTTTGTCCCACTCGGCTTGTCGTCCACCTTTTTCTCCTTCGCTCGTCTCCTGTTTGAATCACTTTTAATTATTATTTTTTTAATAGGTGACGTTCCTCTGGCCCTTCTTTGGTCTTTAAGCAAGCCATGCAAGCCCACCGAGCAGCAACATCATGTGCATAGCGTGCCTCACTTTCAATCCACCCTCAACAACCCACGCACATCGAGTAAAGCAGCCGGCTTAATATTTTTTAAGTAAATTTTATATTTATTTTCTATTTAATTTCTAAGTGACCTTCAACTCTCCCATCTTTGCCTTCTCTCTCTTCCTGACCAACATCCTCAATCCCTTACAAAATTTCAAGGGGTGCCTTGGCCTTTTTGACCCTCAAGGCGCTACGTCCGTTATTTATGCTTTAGCATGAACTATGCTGAAATCACTTTTAATTTTTATTTTTTTAATACGTGACGTTCCTCTCGCGCTTCCTTGACATTTCACCAATCCTTGCATGCCCACGCACCAGCCCCATCATTTTCAAAGCATGCCTTGCACTAATTCCACCCTCATCCACCCCCTAAACCCAGATTAACGTAGATGGCTCATTCCTTTTCACTTTAATTTTAGATATATTTGTGATTAAATTACTGGGTGACCTTCAAATCTTCCTTCCTTGCCTTGTCTCTCTTCCTGACCAACATCCTCAATCCCTTACAAAATTTCAAGGGGTGTCTTGGCTTGTTTGTCCCACTCGGCTCGTCGTCCGCCTTTTTCTCCTTCGCTCGTCTACTGTTTGAATCACTTTTAATTATTATTTTTTTAATAGGTGACGTCCCTCTGGCCCTTCTTTGGTCTTTCAGCAAGCCATGCAAGCCCACCGAGCAGCAACATCATTTGCAAAGCGTGCCTCACTTTCAATCCACCCTCAACAACCCACGCACATCGAGTAAAGCAGCCGGCTTAATATTTTTGTAAGTAAATTTTATATTTATTTTCTATTTAATTTCTAAGTGACCTTCAACTCTCCCATCTTTGCCTTCTCTCTCTTCCTGACCAACATCCTCAATCCCTTACAAAATTTCAAGGGGTGCCTTGGCCTTTTTGACCCTCAAGGCGCTACGTCCGTTATTTACGCTTTAGCATGAACTATGCTGAAATCACTTTTAATTTTTTTTTTTAATACGTGACGTTCCTCTCGCGCTTCCTTGACATTTCACCAATCCTTGCATGCCCACGCACCAGCCCCATCATTTTCAAAGCATGCCTTGCACTAATTCCACCCTCATCCACCCCATAAACCCAGATTAACGTAGATGGCTCATTCCTTTTCACTTTAATTTTAGATTTATTTGTGATTAAATTACTGGGTGACCTTCAAATCTTCCTTCCTTGCCTTCTCTCTCTTCCTGACCAACATCTTCAATCCCTTACAAAATTTCAAGGGGTGTCTTGGCTTGTTTGTCCCACTCGGCTCGTCGTCCACCTTTTTCTCCTTCGCTCGTCTCCTGTTTGAATCACTTTTAATTATTATTTTTTTTATAGGTGACGTCCCTCTGGCCCTTCTTTGGTCTTTCAGCAAGCCATGCAAGCCCACCGAGCAGCAACATCATTTGCAAAGCGTGCCTCACTTTCAATCCACCCTCAACAACCCACGCACATCGAGTAAAGCAGCCGGCTTAATATTTTTGTAAGTAAATTTTATATTTATTTTCTATTTAATTTCTAAGTGACCTTCAACTCTCCCATCTTAGCCTTCTCTCTCTTCCTGACCAACATCCTCAATCGCTTACAAAATTTCAAGGGGTGCCTTGGCCTTTTTGACCCTCAAGGCGCTACGTCCGTTATTTACGCTTTAGCATGAACTATGCTGAAATCACTTTTAATTTTTATTTTTTTAATAGGTGACGTTCCTCTCGCGCGTCCTTGACATTTCACCAATCCTTGCATGCCCACGCACCATCCCCATCATTTTCAAAGCATGCCTTGCACTAATTCCACCCTCATCCACCCCCTAAACCCAGATTAACGTAGATGGCTCATTCCTTTTCACATAAATTTTAGATTTATTTGTGATTAAATTACTGGGTGACCATAAATTCTTCCTTCCTTGCCTTCTCTCTCTTCCTGACCAACATCCTCAATCCCTTACAAAATTTCAAGGGGTGCCTTGGCCTGTTTGTCCCACTCGGCTCGTCGTCCACCTTTTTCTCCTTCGCTCGTCTCCTGTTTGAATCACTTTTAATTATTATTTTTTTAATAGGTGACGTTCCTCTGGCCCTTCTTTGGTCTTTCAGCAAGCCATGCAAGCCCACCGAGCAGCAACATCATTTGCAAAGCGTGCCTCACTTTCAATCCACCCTCAACAACCCACGCACATCGAGTAAAGCAGCCGGCTTAATATTTTTGTAAGTAAATTTTATATTTATTTTCTATTTAATTTCTAAGTGACCTTCAACTCTCCCATCTTTGCCTTCTCTCTCTTCCTGACCAACATCCTCAATCCCTTACAAAATTTCAAGGGGTGCCTTGGCCTTTTTGACCCTCAAGGCGCTACGTCCGTTATTTACGCTTTAGCATGAACTATGCTGAAATCACTTTTAATTTTTTTTTTTAATACGTGACGTTCCTCTCGCGCTTCCTTGACATTTCACCAATCCTTGCATGCCCACGCACCAGCCCCATCATTTTCAAAGCATGCCTTGCACTAATTCCACCCTCATCCACCCCCTAAACCCAGATTAACGTAGATGGCTCATTCCTTTTCACTTTAATTTTAGATTTATTTGTGATTAAATTACTGGGTGACCTTCAAATCTTCCTTCCTTGCCTTCTCTCTCTTCCTGACCAACATCCTCAATCCCTTACAAAATTTCAAGGGGTGCCTTGGCTTGTTTGTCCCACTCGGCTCGTCGTCCACCTTTTTCTCCTTCGCTCGTCTCCTGTTTGAATCACTTTTAATTATTATTATTTTAATAGGTGACGTCCCTCTGGCCCTTCTTTGGTCTTTCAGCAAGCCATGCAAGCCCACCGAGCAGCAACATCATTTGCAAAGCGTGCCTCACTTTCAATCCACCCTCAACAACCCACGCACATCGAGTAAAGCAGCCGGCTTAATATTTTTGTAAGTAAATTTTATATTTATTTTCTATTTAATTTCTAAGTGACCTTCAACTCTCCCATCTTTGCCTTCTCTCTCTTCCTGACCAACATCCTCAATCCCTTACAAAATTTCAAGGGGTGCCTTGGCCTTTTTGACCCTCAAGGCGCTACGTCCGTTATTTACGCTTTAGCATGAACTATGCTGAAATCACTTTTAATTTTTTTAATAGGTGACGTTCCTCTCGCGCGTCCTTGACATTTCACCAATCCTTGCATGCCCACGCACCAGCCCCATCATTTTCAAAGCATGCCTTGCACTAATTCCACCCTCATCAACCCCCTAAACCCAGATTAACGTAGATGGCTCATTCCTTTTCACATTAATTTTAGATTTATTTGTGATTAAATTACTGATTAACCTTCAACTCTCCCATCTTTGCCTTCTCTCTCTTCCTGACCAACATCCTCAATCCCTTACAAAATTTCAAGGGGTGCCTTGGCCTTTTTGACCCTCAAGGCGCTACGTCCGTTATTTACGCTTTAGCATGAACTATGCTGAAATCACTTTTAATTTTTATTTTTTTAATAGGTGACGTTCCTCTCGCGCGTCCTTGACATTTCACTAATCCTTGCATGCCCACGCACCAGCCCCATCATTTTCAAAGCATGCCTTGCACTAATTCCACCCTCATCCACCCCCTAAACCCAGATTAACGTAGATGGCTCATTCCTTTTCACATAAATTTTAGATTTATTTGTGATTAAATTACTGGGTGACCATCAAATCTTCCTTCCTTGCCTTCTCTCTCTTCCTGACCAACATCCTCAATCCCTTACAAAATTTCAAGGGGTGCCTTGGCCTGTTTGTCCCACTCGGCTCGTCGTCCACCTTTTTCTCCTTCGCTCGTCTCCTGTTTGAATCACTTTTAATTATTATTTTTTTAATAGGTGACGTTCCTCTGGCCCTTCTTTGGTCTTTCAGCAAGCCATGCAAGCCCACCGAGCAGCAACATCATTTGCAAAGCGTGCCTCACTTTCAATCCACCCTCAACAACCCACGCACATCGAGTAAAGCAGCCGGCTTAATATTTTTGTAAGTATATTTTATATTTATTTTCTATTTAATTTCTAAGTGACCTTCAACTCTCCCATCTTTGCCTTCTCTCTCTTCCTGACCAACATCCTCAATCCCTTACAAAATTTCAAGGGGTGCCTTGGCCTTTTTGACCCTCAAGGCGCTACGTCCGTTATTTACGCTTTAGCATGAACTATGCTGAAATCACTTTTAATTTTTATTTTTTTAATAGGTGACGTTCCTCTCGCGCTTCCTTGACATTTCACCAATCCTTGCATGCCCACGCACCAGCCCCATCATTTTCAAAGCATGCCTTGCACTAATTCCACCCTCATCCACCCCCTAAACCCAGATTAACGTAGATGGCTCATTCCTTTTCACTTTAATTTTAGATTTATTTGTGATTAAATTACTGGGTGACCTTCAAATCTTCCTTCCTTGCCTTCTCTCTCTTCCTGACCAACATCCTCAATCCCTTACAAAATTTCAAGGGGTGCCTTGGCTTGTTTGTCCCACTCGGCTCGTCGTCCACCTTTTTCTCCTTCGCTCGTCTCCTGTTTGAATCACTTTTAATTATTATTTTTTTAATAGGTGACGTCCCTCTGGCCCTTCTTTGGTCTTTCAGCAAGCCATGCAAGCCCACCGAGCAGCAACATCATTTGCAAAGCGTGCCTCACTTTCAATCCACCCTCAACAACCCACGCACATCGAGTAAAGCCGCCGGCTTAATATTTTTGAAAGTAAATTTTATATTTATTTTCTATTTAATTTCTAAGTGACCTTCAACTCTCCCATCTTTGCCTTCTCTCTCTTCCTGACCAACATCCTCAATCCCTTACAAAATTTCAAGGGGTGCCTTGGCCTTTTTGACCCTCAAGGCGCTACGTCCGTTATTTACGCTTTAGCATGAACTATGCTGAAATCACTTTTAATTTTTATTTTTTTAATAGGTGACGTTCCTCTCGCGCGTCCTTGACATTTCACTAATCCTTGCATGCCCACGCACCAGCCCCATCATTTTCAAAGCATACCTTGCACTAATTCCACCCTCATCCACCCCCTAAACCCAGATTAACGTAGATGGCTCATTCCTTTTCACATTAATTTTAGATTTATTTGTGATTAAATTACTGGGTGACCATCAAATCTTCCTTCCTTGCCTTCTCTCTCTTCCTGACCAACATCCTCAATCCCTTACAAAATTTCAAGGGGTGCCTTGGCCTGTTTGTCCCACTCGGCTCGTCGTCCACCTTTTTCTCCTTCGCTCGTCTCCTGTTTGAATCACTTTTAATTATTATTTTTTTAATAGGTGACGTTCCTCTGGCCCTTCTTTGGTCTTTCAGCAAGCCATGCAAGCCCACCGAGCAGCAACATCATTTGCAAAGCGTGCCTCACTTTCAATCCACCCTCAACAACCCACGCACATCGAGTAAAGCAGCCGGCTTAATATTTTTGTAAGTAAATTTTATATTTTTTTTCTATTTAATTTCTAAGTGACCTTCAACTCTCCCATCTTTGCCTTCTCTCTCTTCCTGACCAACATCCTCAATCCCTTACAAAATTTCAAGGGGTGCCTTGGCCTTTTTGACCCTCAAGGCGCTACGTCCGTTATTTACGCTTTAGCATGAACTATGCTGAAATCACTTTTAATTTTTTTTTTAATACGTGACGTTCCTCTCGCGCTTCCTTGACATTTCACCAATCCTTGCATGCCCACGCACCAGCCCCATCATTTTCAAAGCATGCCTTGCACTAATTCCACCCTCATCCACCCCCTAAACCCAGATTAACGTAGATGGCTCATTCCTTTTCACTTTAATTTTAGATTTATTTGTGATTAAATTACTGGGTGACCTTCAAATCTTCCTTCCTTGCCTTCTCTCTCTTCCTGACCAACATCCTCAATCCCTTACAAAATTTCAAGGGGTGCCTTGGCCTGTTTGTCCCACTCAGCTCGTCGTCCACCTTTTTCTCCTTCGCTCGTTTCCTGTTTGAATCACTTTTAATTATTATTTTTTTAATAGGTGACGTTCCTCTGGCCCTTCTTTGGTCTTTTTCTAGAAACTATTTGAATATTTAAATCGCGATTTCTAGATGGTCGTCAAAAATTTGTATGTCGGGTCGGCCTCAAGGGTGGGTCTAGGGGCGTAGGGGTAAAAATTATGGACCACAGAATCTGTTAAAAATAATAACCCGTTCAGGTTTGGATTTCATGATGTTCGGAACGTTCGCCAGAAAAGGTTTTTTTAATTTTGACGATTTTGAAAAAAGATTTTTGCATTGATTTATTTATTAATTATTTAATTGTTAAAAAAAATTACTTTTATAAACAATTCATAATACTAAAAATTTATTTAAATTATTTTTTATTAAAAAATTCAATATCAATATTGTAATAATAATTAAAATACATAAATCAATTTATATTTATTTAATTAAACTTTCAGTCCCTTCAAATTTATTTTAATTAATTTTAACAAATAATAATTAATTTACAGTTTATTTAACGATAATATTTTTTTAATTTTCAGGCGTTCAATAATAATTTAATTTTCTATATAAGTAATTTTGGTAAATTTTAACTCTAAATGTTTAAATAGTAAATTTTATAAATATAATAAATATATTTGCGTGTGGAAAAAGCGAGTACGCGATTTCTCTCCTCGCGCGCAAAGTGAAAATCCCCCCTCTGTATGCGCGCGCATAGCCAATCAAAACTCTCCTTGCCGCTGACGTCAGCCCGACGCCACTCGCTCTTCATTTGAATCTGGTAAAAGTACCAATTTCAAGTGGCCGTTGAAAAACAACACAGCACGGTCGCCACGGTCGGTTATCTCTCAAATGTTGTTGTTTTCTTGCATTTGTGGGGTTTTTTGGGAATGTAAACTCTTAATTAATGTGTAGTGCTACTATTTGTGTTTGAAACGCCGCCGATATGTGAATATGCCAACGGCAAGCCCCGGCCGGGAGCGAAACTCAGCGAAAGCCCGGAGTTTGACTGTTGACGATGAATTTTGGGCCAGCCGGGGCTAAAATTCAGCGCAAAAAAGTTTGAAACGTCGCCGATGTGAAGATTTCTGCCAACACAGAGGTAGCCCCGCGAGCTTAACTCGGCGAAAGCCCCGAGTTTTGACGGTTGACTACGCAGTTGGGCCGCGGCCGCGCGGGGCCGAAATTCAGCGAAAATTCTTTGTTAAGGTAAGATCGCTTATTGATATTTTTTAAAGTTTTTAATCTATATGTAATTAATAAAAATTGTGGGTTCCATCAGATTTTCTCCTTCATTGCGTGCCATACGTAAATAAAATTTTATCATAATTGCACAAAGTACAGCATTTATGTAATACAGAATTTAACTCTTAAATTTATCTTTACATTTTTGTAATAAAAATGAAGTAATAAATAGCATTTTCTGTATCAGTTTTTTGAAGGACGTTAAAAACGGCAAACGAAAAACGACGCAGGCCAATCTTCGGACACCTTGGCGCATTTCAAGTGAAGAGGGGAGTCCGATCTCCAAATTTTTAAGGTACTCCTTTGAATTATTTAAATTTTAAAACATTTGAAAATATTTATCTTTATATTTCTGTATTGTGATTAAATTACTGATTGACCTTCAACTCTCCCATCTTTGCCTTCTCTCTCTTCCTGACCAACATCCTCAATCCCTTACAAAATTTCAAGGGGTGCCTTGGCCTTTTTGACCCTCAAGGCGCTACGTCCGTTATTTACGCTTTAGCATGAACTATGCTGAAATCACTTTTAATTTTTATTTTTTTAATAGGTGACGTTCCTCTCGCGCGTCCTTGACATTTCACCAATCCTTGCATGCCCACGCACCAGACCCATCATTTTCAAAGCATGCCTTGCACTAAATTCCACCCTCATCCACCCCCTAAACCCAGATTAACGTAGATGGCTCATTCCTTTTCACATTAATTTTAGATTTATTTGTGATTAAATTACTGGGTGACCATCAAATCTTCCTTCCTTGCCTTCTCTCTCTTCCTGACATACATCCTCAATCCCTTACAAAATTTCAAGGGGTGCCTTGACTGTTTGTCCCACTCAGCTCGTCGTCCACCTTTTTCTCCTTCGCTCGTCTCCTGTTTGAATCACTTTTAATTATTATTTTTTTAATAGGTGACATTCCTCTGGCCCTTCTTTGGTCTTTCAGCAAGCCATGCAAGCCCACCGAGCAGCAACATCATTTGCAAAGCGTGCCTCACTTTCAATCCACCCTCAACAACCCACGCACATCGAGTAAAGCAGCCGGCTTAATATTTTTGTAAGTAAATTTTATATTTATTTTCTATTTAATTTCTACGTGACCTTCAACTCTCCCATCTTTGCCTTCTCTCTCGTCCTGACCAACATCCTCAATCCCTTACAAAATTTCAAGGGGTGCCTTGGCCTTTTTGACCCTCAAGGCGCTACGTCCGTTATTTACGCTTTAGCATGAACTATGCTGAAATCACTTTTAATTTTTATTTTTTTTAATAGGTGACGTTCCTCTCGCGCTTCCTTGACATTTCACCAATCCTTGCATGCCCACGCACCAGCCCCATCATTTTCAAAGCATGCCTTGCACTAATTCCACCCTCATCCACCCCCTAAACCCAGATTAACGTAGATGGCTCATTCCTTTTCACATTAATTTTAGATTTATTTGTGATTAAATTACTGGGTGACCTTCATATCTTCCTTCCTTGCCTTCTCTCTCTTCCTAACCAACATCCTCAATCCCTTACAAAATTTCAAGGGGTGCCTTGGCCTGTTTGTCCCACTCGGCTCGTCGTCCACCTTTTTCTCCTTCACTCGTCTCCTGTTTGAATCGCTTTTAATTATTATTTTTTTAATAGGTGACGTTCCTCTGGCCCTTCTTTGGTCTTTCAGCAAGCCATGCAAGCCCACCGAGCAGCAACATCATTTGCAAAGCGTGCCTCACTTTCAATCCACCCTCAACAACCCACGCACATCGAGTAAAGCAGCCGGCTTAATATTTTTGTAAGTAAATTTTATATTTATTTTCTATTTAATTTCTAAGTGACCTTCAACTCTCCCATCTTTGCCTTCTCTCTCTTCCTGACCATCATCCTCAATCCCTTACAAAATTTCAAGGGTTGCCTTGGCCTTTTTGACCCTCAAGGCGCTACCTCCGTTATTTACGCTTTAGCATGAACTATGCTGAAATCACTTTTAATTTTTATTTTTTTAATAGGTGACGTTCCTCTCGCGCTTCCTTGACATTTCACCAATCCTTGCATGCCCACGCACCAGCCCCATCATTTTCAAAGCATGCCTTGCACTAATTCCACCCTCATCCACCCCCTAAACCCAGATTAACGTAGATGGCTCATTCCTTTTCACATTAATTTTAGATTTATTTGTGATTAAATTACTGGGTGACCATCAAATCTTCCTTCCTTGCCTTCTCTCATTTCCTGACCAACATCCTCAATCCCTTACAAAATTTCAAGGGGTGCCTTGGCCTGTTTTTCCCACTCGGCATGTCGTCCACCGTTTTCTCCTTCGCTCGTCTCCTGTTTGAATCACTTTTAATTATTATTTTTTTAATAGGTGACGTTCCTCTGGCCCTTCTTTGGTCTTTCAGCAAGCCATGCAAGCCCACCGAGCAGCAACATCATTTGCAAAGCGTG
Source organism: Neocloeon triangulifer (assembly GCF_031216515.1). Lineage (NCBI taxonomy): Eukaryota > Metazoa > Arthropoda > Insecta > Ephemeroptera > Baetidae > Neocloeon > Neocloeon triangulifer. Next base: position 66,462 of record NW_026775555.1, on the reverse strand, counting down.
CCCCACTTTCAATCCACCCTCAACAACCCACGCACATCGAGTAAAGCAGCCGGCTTAATATTTTTGTAAGTAAAATTTATATTTATTTTCTATTTAATTTCTAAGTGACCTTCAACTCTCCCATCTTTGCCTTCTCTCTCTTCCTGACCAACATCCTCAATCCCTTACAAAATTTCAAGGGGTGCCTTGGCCTTTTTGACCCTCAAGGCGCTACGTCCGTTATTTACACTTTAGCATGAACTATGCTGAAATCACTTTTAATTTTTATTTTTTTAATAGGTGACGTTCCTCTCGCGCTTCCTTGACATTTCACCAATCCTTGCATGCCCACGCACCAGCCCCATCATTTTCAAAGCATGCCTTGCACTAAATCCACCCTCATCCACCCCCTAAACCCAGATTAACGTAGATGGCTCATTCCTTTTCACTTTAATTTTAGATTTATTTGTGATTAAATTACTGGGTGACCTTCAAATCTTCCTTCCTTGCCTTCTCTCTCTTCCTGACCAACATCCTCAATCCCTTACAAAATTTCAAGGGGTGCCTTGGCTTGTTTGTCCCACTCGGCTCGTCGTCCACCTTTTTCTCCTTCGCTCGTCTCCTGTTTGAATCACTTTTAATTATTATTTTTTTAATAGGTGACGTCCCTCTGGCCCTTCTTTGGTCTTTCAGCAAGCCATGCAAGCCCACCGAGCAGCAACATCATTTGCAAAGCGTGCCTCACTTTCAATCCACCCTCAACAACCCACGCACATCGAGTAAAGCAGCCGGCTTAATATTTTTGTAAGTAAATTTTATATTTATTTTCTATTTAATTTCTAAGTGACCTTCAACTCTCCCATCTTTGCCTTCTCTCTCTTCCTGACCAACATCCTCAATCCCTTACAAAATTTCAAGGGGTGCCTTGGCTTTTTTGACCCTCAAGGCGCTACGTCCGTTATTTACGCTTTAGCATGAACTATGCTGAAATCACTTTTAATTTTTTTTTAATACGTGACGTTCCTCTCGCGCTTCCTTGACATTTCACCAATCCTTGCATGCCCACGCACCAGCCCCATCATTTTCAAAGCATGCCTTGCACTAATTCCACCCTCATCCACCCCCTAAACCCAGATTAACGTAGATGGCTCATTCCTTTTCACTTTAATTTTAGATTAATTTGTGATTAAATTACTGGGTGACCTTCAAATCTTCCTTCCTTGCCTTCTCTCTCTTCCTGACCAACATCCTCAATCCCTTACAAAATTTCAAGGGGTGCCTTGGCTTGTTTGTCCCACTCGGCTCGTCGTCCACCTTTTTCTCCTTCGCTCGTCTCCTGTTTGAATCACTTTTAATTATTATTTTTTTAATAGGTGACGTCCCTCTGGCCCTTCTTTGGTCTTTTAGCAAGCCATGCAAGCCCACCGAGCAGCAACATCATTTGCAAAGCGTGCCTCACTTTCAATCCACCCTCAACAACCCACGCACATCGAGTAAAGCAGCCGGCTTAATATTTTTGTAAGTAAATTTTATATTTATTTTCTATTTAATTTCTAAGTGACCTTCAACTCTCCCATCTTTGCCTTCTCTCTCTTCCTGACCAACATCCTCAATCCCTTACAAAATTTCAAGGGGTGCCTTGGCCTTTTTGACCCTCAAGGCGCTACGTCCGTTATTTACACTTTAGCATGAACTATGCTGAAATCACTTTTAATTTTTATTTTTTTAATAGGTGACGTTCCTCGTTTCCTTGACATTTCACCAATCCTTGCATGCCCACACACCAGCCCCATCATTTTCAAAGCATGCCTTGCACTAATTCCACCCTCATCCACCCCCTTAACCCAGATTAACGTAGATGGCTCATTCCTTTTCACATTAATTTTAGATTTATTTGGGATTAAATTACTGATTTACCTTCAACTCTCCCATCTTAGCCTTCTCTCTCTTCCTGACCAACATCCTCAATCCCTTACAAAATTTCAAGGGGTGCCTTGGCCTTTTTGACCCTCAAGGCGCTACGTCCGTTATTTACGCTTTAGCATGAACTATGCTGAAATCACTTTTAATTTTTATTTTTTTAATAGGTGACGTTCCTCTCGCGCGTCCTTGACATTTCACCAATCCTTGCATGCCCACGCACCAGCCCCATCATTTTCAAAGCATGCCTTGCACTAATTCCACCCTCATCCACCCCCTAAACCCAGATTAACATAGATGGCTCATTCCTTTTCACATTAATTTTAGATTTATTTGTGATTAAATTACTGATTAACCTTCAACTCTCCCATCTTTGCCTTCTCTCTCTTCCTGACCAACATCCTCAATCCCTTACAAAATTTCAAGGGGTGCCTTGGCCTTTTTGCCCCTAAAGGCGCTACGCGTTATTTACGCTTTAGCATGAACTATGCTGAAATCACTTTTAATTTTTATTTTTTTAATAGGTGACGTTCCTCTCGCGCGTCCTTGACATTTCACCAATCCTTGCATGCCCACGCACCAGCCCCATCATTTTCAAAGCATGCCTTGCACTAATTCCACCCTCATCCACCCCCTAAACCCAGATTAACGTAGATGGCTCATTCCTTTTCACATTAATTTTAGATTTATTTGTGATTAAATTACTGATTGACCTTCAACTCTCCCATCTTTGCCTTCTCTCTCTTCCTGACCAACATCCTCAATCCCTTACAAAATTTCAAGGGGTGCCTTGGCCTTTTTGCCCCTAAAGGCGCTACGCGTTATTTACGCTTTAGCATGAATTATGCTGAAATCACTTTTAATTTTTATTTTTTTAATAGGTGACGTTCCTCTCGCGCGTCCTTGACATTTCACTAATCCTTGCATGCCCACGCACCAGCCCCATCATTTTCAAAGCATGCCTTGCACTAATTCCACCCTCATCCACCCCCTAAACCCAGATTAACGTAGATGGCTCATTCCTTTTCACATAAATTTTAGATTTATTTGTGATTAAATTACTGGGTGACCATCAAATCTTCCTTCCTTGCCTTCTCTCTCTTCCTGACCAACATCCTCAATCCCTTACAAAATTTCAAGGGGTGCCTTGGCCTGTTTGTCCCACTCGGCTCGTCGTCCACCTTTTTCTCCTTCGCTCGTCTCCTGTTTGAATCACTTTTAATTATTATTTTTTTAATAGGTGACGTTCCTCTGGCCCTTCTTTGGTCTTTCAGCAAGCCATGCAAGCCCACCGAGCAGCAACATCATTTGCAAAGCGTGCCTCACTTTCAATCCACCCTCAACAACCCACGCACATCGAGTAAAGCAGCCGGCTTAATATTTTTGTAAGTAAATTTTATATTTATTTTCTATTTAATTTCTAAGTGACCTTCAACTCTCCCATCTTTGCCTTCTCTCTCTTCCTGACCAACATCCTCAATCCCTTACAAAATTTCAAGGGGTGCCTTGGCCTTTTTGACCCTCAAGGCGCTACGTCCGTTATTTACACTTTAGCATGAACTATGCTGAAATCACTTTTAATTTTTATTTTTTTAATAGGTGACGTTCCTCTCGCGCTTCCTTGACATTTCACCAATCCTTGCATGCCCACACACCAGCCCCATCATTTTCAAAGCATGCCTTGCACTAATTCCACCCTCATCCACCCCCTTAACCCAGATTAACGTAGATGGCTCATTCCTTTTCACATTAATTTTAGATTTATTTGTGATTAAATTACTGATTTACCTTCAACTCTCCCATCTTAGCCTTCTCTCTCTTCCTGACCAACATCCTCAATCCCTTACAAAATTTCAAGGGGTGCCTTGGCTTTTTTGACCCTCAAGGCGCTACGTCCGTTATTTACGCTTTAGCATGAACTATGCTGAAATCACTTTTAATTTTTTTTTTAATACGTGACGTTCCTCTCGCGCTTCCTTGACATTTCACCAATCCTTGCATGCCCACGCACCAGCCCCATCATTTTCAAAGCATGCCTTGCACTAATTCCACCCTCATCCACCCCCTAAACCCAGATTAACGTAGATGGCTCATTCCTTTTCACTTTAATTTTAGATTTATTTGTGATTAAATTACTGGGTGACCTTCAAATCTTCCTTCCTTGCCTTCTCTCTCTTCCTGACCAACATCCTCAATCCCTTACAAAATTTCAAGGGGTGCCTTGGCTTGTTTGTCCCACTCGGCTCGTCGTCCACCTTTTTCTCCTTCGCTCGTCTCCTGTTTGAATCACTTTTAATTATTATTTTTTTAATAGGTGACGTCCCTCTGGCCCTTCTTTGGTCTTTTAGCAAGCCATGCAAGCCCACCGAGCAGCAACATCATTTGCAAAGCGTGCCTCACTTTCAATCCACCCTCAACAACCCACGCACATCGAGTAAAGCAGCCGGCTTAATATTTTTGTAAGTAAATTTTATATTTATTTTCTATTTAATTTCTAAGTGACCTTCAACTCTCCCATCTTTGCCTTCTCTCTCTTCCTGACCAACATCCTCAATCCCTTACAAAATTTCAAGGGGTGCCTTGGCCTTTTTGACCCTCAAGGCGCTACGTCCGTTATTTACACTTTAGCATGAACTATGCTGAAATCACTTTTAATTTTTATTTTTTTAATAGGTGACGTTCCTCGTTTCCTTGACATTTCACCAATCCTTGCATGCCCACACACCAGCCCCATCATTTTCAAAGCATGCCTTGCACTAATTCCACCCTCATCCACCCCCTTAACCCAGATTAACGTAGATGGCTCATTCCTTTTCACATTAATTTTAGATTTATTTGGGATTAAATTACTGATTTACCTTCAACTCTCCCATCTTAGCCTTCTCTCTCTTCCTGACCAACATCCTCAATCCCTTACAAAATTTCAAGGGGTGCCTTGGCCTTTTTGACCCTCAAGGCGCTACGTCCGTTATTTACGCTTTAGCATGAACTATGCTGAAATCACTTTTAATTTTTATTTTTTTAATAGGTGACGTTCCTCTCGCGCGTCCTTGACATTTCACCAATCCTTGCATGCCCACGCACCAGCCCCATCATTTTCAAAGCATGCCTTGCACTAATTCCACCCTCATCCACCCCCTAAACCCAGATTAACGTAGATGGCTCATTCCTTTTCACATTAATTTTAGATTTATTTGTGATTAAATTACTGATTAACCTTCAACTCTCCCATCTTTGCCTTCTCTCTCTTCCTGACCAACATCCTCAATCCCTTACAAAATTTCAAGGGGTGCCTTGGCCTTTTTGCCCCTAAAGGCGCTACGCGTTATTTACGCTTTAGCATGAACTATGCTGAAATCACTTTTAATTTTTATTTTTTTAATAGGTGACGTTCCTCTCGCGCGTCCTTGACATTTCACCAATCCTTGCATGCCCACGCACCAGCCCCATCATTTTCAAAGCATGCCTTGCACTAATTCCACCCTCATCCACCCCCTAAACCCAGATTAACGTAGATGGCTCATTCCTTTTCACATTAATTTTAGATTTATTTGTGATTAAATTACTGATTAACCTTCAACTCTCCCATCTTTGCCTTCTCTCTCTTCCTGACCAACATCCTCAATCCCTTACAAAATTTCAAGGGGTGCCTTGGCCTTTTTGCCCCTAAAGGCGCTACGCGTTATTTACGCTTTAGCATGAACTATGCTGAAATCACTTTTAATTTTTATTTTTTTAATAGGTGACGTTCCTTTCGCGCGTCCTTGACATTTCACTAATCCTTGCATGCCCACGCACCAGCCCCATCATTTTCAAAGCATGCCTTGCACTAATTCCACCCTCATCCACCCCCTAAACCCAGATTAACGTAGATGGCTCATTCCTTTTCACATAAATTTTAGATTTATTTGTGATTAAATTACTGGGTGACCATCAAATCTTCCTTCCTTGCCTTCTCTCTCTTCCTGACCAACATCCTCAATCCCTTACAAAATTTCAAGGGGTGCCTTGGCCTGTTTGTCCCACTCGGCTCGTCGTCCACCTTTTTCTCCTTCGCTCGTCTCCTGTTTGAATCACTTTTAATTATTATTTTTTTAATAGGTGACGTTCCTCTTGCCCTTCTTTGGTCTTTCAGCAAGCCATGCAAGCCCACCGAGCAGCAACATCATTTGCAAAGCGTGCCTCACTTTCAATCCACCCTCAACAACCCACGCACATCGAGTAAAGCAGCCGGCTTAATATTTTTGTAAGTAAATTTTATATTTATTTTCTATTTAATTTCTAAGTGACCTTCAACTCTCCCATCTTTGCCTTCTCTCTCTTCCTGACCAACATCCTCAATCCCTTACAAAATTTCAAGGGGTGCCTTGGCCTTTTTGACCCTCAAGGCGCTACGTCCGTTATTTACACTTTAGCATGAACTATGCTGAAATCACTTTTAATTTTTATTTTTTTAATAGGTGACGTTCCTCTCGCGCTTCCTTGACATTTCACCAATCCTTGCATGCCCACACACCAGCCCCATCATTTTCAAAGCATGCCTTGCACTAATTCCACCCTCATCCACCCCCTTAACCCAGATTAACGTAGATGGCTCATTCCTTTTCACATTAATTTTAGATTTATTTGTGATTAAATTACTGATTTACCTTCAACTCTCCCATCTTAGCCTTCTCTCTCTTCCTGACCAACATCCTCAATCCCTTACAAAATTTCAAGGGGTGCCTTGGCCTTTTTGACCCTCAAGGCGCTACGTCCGTTATTTACGCTTTAGCATGAACTATGCTGAAATCACTTTAAATTTTTATTTTTTTAATAGGTGACGTTCCTCTCGCGCGTCCTTGACATTTCACCAATCCTTGCATGCCCACGCACCAGCCCCATCATTTTCAAAGCATGCCTTGCACTAATTCCACCCTCATCCACCCCCTAAACCCAGATTAACGTAGATGGCTCATTCCTTTTCACATTAATTTTAGATTTATTTGTGATTAAATTACTGATTAACCTTCAACTCTCCCATCTTTGCCTTCTCTCTCTTCCTGACCAACATCCTCAATCCCTTACAAAATTTCAAGGGGTGCCTTGGCCTTTTTGCCCCTAAAGGCGCTACGCGTTATTTACGCTTTAGCATGAACTATGCTGAAATCACTTTTAATTTTTATTTTTTTAATAGGTGACGTTCCTCTCGCGCGTCCTTGACATTTCACTAATCCTTGCATGCCCACGCACCAGCCCCATCATTTTCAAAGCATGCCTTGCACTAATTCCACCCTCATCCACCCCCTAAACCCAGATTAACGTAGATGGCTCATTCCTTTTCACATAAATTTTAGATTTATTTGTGATTAAATTACTGGGTGACCATCAAATCTTCCTTCCTTGCCTTCTCTCTCTTCCTGACCAACATCCTCAATCCCTTACAAAATTTCAAGGGGTGCCTTGGCCTGTTTGTCCCACTCGGCTCGTCGTCCACCTTTTTCTCCTTCGCTCGTCTCCTGTTTGAATCACTTTTAATTATTTTTTTTTTAATAGGTGACGTTCCTCTGGCCCTTCTTTGGTCTTTCAGCAAGCCATGCAAGCCCACCGAGCAGCAACATCATTTGCAAAGCGTGCCTCACTTTCAATCCACCCTCAACAACCCACGCACATCGAGTAAAGCAGCCGGCTTAATATTTTTGTAAGTAAATTTTATATTTATTTTCTATTTAATTTCTAAGTGACCTTCAACTCTCCCATCTTTGCCTTCTCTCTCTTCCTGACAAACATCCTCAATCCCTTACAAAATTTCAAGGGGTGCCTTGGCCTTTTTGACCCTCAAGGCGCTACGTCCGTTATTTACGCTTTAGCATGAACTATGCTGAAATCACTTTTAATTTTTATTTTTTTAATAGGTGACGTTCCTCTCGCGCTTCCTTGAAATTTCACCAATCCTCTCATGCCCACACACCAGCCCCATCATTTTCAAAGCATGCCTTGCACTAATTCCACCCTCATCCACCCCCTTAACCCAGATTAACGTAGATGGCTCATTCCTTTTCACATTAATTTTAGATTTATTTGTGATTAAATTACTGGGTGACCATCAAATCTTCCTTCCTTGCCTTCTCTCTCTTCCTGACCAACATCCTCAATCCCTTACAAAATTTCAAGGGGTGCCTTGGCCTGTTTGTCCCACTCGGCTCGTCGTCCACCTTTTTCTCCTTCGCTCGTCTCCTGTTTGAATCACTTTTAATTATTATTTTTTTAATAGGTGACGTTCCTCTGGCCCTTCTTTGGTCTTTCAGCAAGCCATGCAAGCCCACCGAGCAGCAACATCATTTGCAAAGCGTGCCTCACTTTCAATCCACCCTCAACAACCCACGCACATCGAGTAAAGCAGCTGGCTTAATATTTTTGTAAGTAAATTTTATATTTATTTTCTATTTAATTTCTAAGTGACCTTCAACTCTCCCATCTTTGCCTTCTCTCTCTTCCTGACCAACATCCTCAATCCCTTACAAAATTTCAAGGAGTGCCTTGGCCTTTTTGACCCTCAAGGCGCTACGTCCGTTATTTACGCTTTAGCATGAACTATGCTGAAATCACTTTTAATTTTTATTTTTTTAATAGGTGACGTTCCTCTCGCGCGTCCTTGACATTTCACTAATCCTTGCATGCCCACGCACCAGCCCCATCATTTTCAAAGCATACCTTGCACTAATTCCACCCTCATCCACCCCCTAAACCCAGATTAACGTAGATGGCTCATTCCTTTTCACTTTAATTTTAGATTTATTTGTGATTAAATTACTGGGTGACCTTCAAATCTTCCTTCCTTGCCTTCTCTCTCTTCCTGACCAACATCCTCAATCCCTTACAAAATTTCAAGGGGTGCCTTGGCTTGTTTGTCCCACTCGGCTCGTCGTCCACCTTTTTCTCCTTCGCTCGTCTCCTGTTTGAATCACTTTTAATTATTATTTTTTTAATAGGTGACGTCCCTCTGGCCCTTCTTTGGTCTTTCAGCAAGCCATGCAAGCCCACCGAGCAGCAACATCATTTGCAAAGCGTGCCTCACTTTCAATCCACCCTCAACAACCCACGCACATCGAGTAAAGCAGCCGGCTTAATATTTTTGTAAGTAAATTTTGTATTTATTTTCTATTTAATTTCTAAGTGACCTTCAACTCTCCCATCTTTGCCTTCTCTCTCTTCCTGACCAACATCCTCAATCCCTTACAAAATTTCAAGGGGTGCCTTGGCCTTTTTGACCCTCAAGGCGCTACGTCCGTTATTTACACTTTAGCATGAACTATGCTGAAATCACTTTTAATTTTTATTTTTTTAATAGGTGACGTTCCTCTCGCGCTTCCTTGACATTTCACCAATCCTTGCATGCCCACACACCAGCCCCATCATTTTCAAAGCATGCCTTGCACTAATTCCACCCTCATCCACCCCCTTAACCCAGATTAACGTAGATGGCTCATTCCTTTTCACATTAATTTTAGATTTATTTGTGATTAAATTACTGATTTACCTTCAACTCTCCCATCTTAGCCTTCTCTCTCTTCCTGACCAACATCCTCAATCCCTTACAAAATTTCAAGGGGTGCCTTGGCCTTTTTGACCCTCAAGGCGCTACGTCCGTTATTTACGCTTTAGCATGAACTATGCTGAAATCACTTTTAATTTTTATTTTTTTAATAGGTGACGTTCCTCTCGCGCGTCCTTGACATTTCACCAATCCTTGCATGCCCACGCACCAGCCCCATCATTTTCAAAGCATGCCTTGCACTAATTCCACCCTCATCCACCCCCTAAACCCAGATTAACGTAGATGGCTCATTCCTTTTCACATTAATTTAAGATTTATTTGTGATTAAATTACTGATTAACCTTCAACTCTCCCATCTTTGCCTTCTCTCTCTTCCTGACCAACATCCTCAATCCCTTACAAAATTTCAAGGGGTGCCTTGGCCTTTTTGCCCCTAAAGGCGCTACGCGTTATTTACGCTTTAGCATGAACTATGCTGAAATCACTTTTAATTTTTATTTTTTTAATAGGTGACGTTCCTCTCGCGCGTCCTTGACATTTCACCAATCCTTGCATGCCCACGCACCAGCCCCATCATTTTCAAAGCATGCCTTGCACTAATTCCACCCTCATCCACCCCCTAAACCCAGATTAACGTAGATGGCTCATTCCTTTTCACATTAATTTTAGATTTATTTGTGATTAAATTACTGATTAACCTTCAACTCTCCCATCTTTGCCTTCTCTCTCTTCCTGACCAACATCCTCAATCCCTTACAAAATTTCAAGGGGTGCCTTGGCCTTTTTGCCCCTAAAGGCGCTACGCGTTATTTACGCTTTAGCATGAACTATGCTGAAATCACTTTTAATTTTTATTTTTTTAATAGGTGACGTTCCTCTCGCGCGTCCTTGACATTTCACTAATCCTTGCATGCCCACGCACCAGCCCCATCATTTTCAAAGCATGCCTTGCACTAATTCCACCCTCATCCACCCCCTAAACCCAGATTAACGTAGATGGCTCATTCCTTTTCACATAAATTTTAGATTTATTTGTGATTAAATTACTGGGTGACCATCAAATCTTCCTTCCTTGCCTTCTCTCTCTTCCTGACCAACATCCTCAATCCCTTACAAAATTTCAAGGGGTGCCTTGGCCTGTTTGTCCCACTCGGCTCGTCGTCCACCTTTTTCTCCTTCGCTCGTCTCCTATTTGAATCACTTTTAATTATTATTTTTTTAATAGGTGACGTTCCTCTGGCCCTTCTTTGGTCTTTCAGCAAGCCATGCAAGCCCACCGAGCAGCAACATCATTTGCAAAGCGTGCCTCACTTTCAATCCACCCTCAACAACCCACGCACATCGAGTAAAGCAGCCGGCTTAATATTTTTGTAAGTAAATTTTATATTTATTTTCTATTTAATTTCTAAGTGACCTTCAACTCTCCCATCTTTGCCTTCTCTCTCTTCCTGACCAACATCCTCAATCCCTTACAAAATTTCAAGGGGTGCCTTGGCCTTTTTGACCCTCAAGGCGCTACGTCCGTTATTTACGCTTTAGCATGAACTATGCTGAAATCACTTTTAATTTTTATTTTTTTAATAGGTGACGTTCCTCTCGCGCGTCCTTGACATTTCACTAATCCTTGCATGCCCACGCACCAGCCCCATCATTTTCAAAGCATACCTTGCACTAATTCCACCCTCATCCACCCCCTAAACCCAGATTAACGTAGATGGCTCATTCCTTTTCACTTTAATTTTAGATTTATTTGTGATTAAATTACTGGGTGACCTTCAAATCTTCCTTCCTTGCCTTCTCTCTCTTCCTGACCAACATCCTCAATCCCTTACAAAATTTCAAGGGGTGCCTTGGCTTGTTTGTCCCACTCGGCTCGTCGTCCACCTTTTTCTCCTTCGCTCGTCTCCTGTTTGAATCACTTTTAATTATTATTTTTTTAATAGGTGACGTCCCTCTGGCCCTTCTTTGGTCTTTCAGCAAGCCATGCAAGCCCACCGAGCAGCAACATCATTTGCAAAGCGTGCCTCACTTTCAATCCACCCTCAACAACCCACGCACATCGAGTAAAGCAGCCGGCTTAATATTTTTGTAAGTAAATTTTGTATTTATTTTCTATTTAATTTCTAAGTGACCTTCAACTCTCCCATCTTTGCCTTCTCTCTCTTCCTGACCAACATCCTCAATCCCTTACAAAATTTCAAGGGGTGCCTTGGCCTTTTTGACCCTCAAGGCGCTACGTCCGTTATTTACACTTTAGCATGAACTATGCTGAAATCACTTTTAATTTTTATTTTTTTAATAGGTGACGTTCCTCTCGCGCTTCCTTGACATTTCACCAATCCTTGCATGCCCACACACCAGCCCCATCATTTTGAAAATGACATTTTCAAAGCATGCCTTGCACTAATTCCACCCTCATCCACCCCCTTAACCCAGATTAACGTAGATGGCTCATTCCTTTTCACATTAATTTTAGATTTATTTGTGATTAAATTACTGATTTACCTTCAACTCTCCCATCTTAGCCTTCTCTCTCTTCCTGACCAACATCCTCAATCCCTTACAAAATTTCAAGGGGTGCCTTGGCCTTTTTGACCCTCAAGGCGCTACGTCCGTTATTTACGCTTTAGCATGAACTATGCTGAAATCACTTTTAATTTTTATTTTTTTAATAGGTGACGTTCCTCTCGCGCGTCCTTGACATTTCACCAATCCTTGCATGCCCACGCACCAGCCCCATCATTTTCAAAGCATGCCTTGCACTAATTCCACCCTCATCCACCCCCTAAACCCAGATTAACGTAGATGGCTCATTCCTTTTCACATTAATTTAAGATTTATGTGTGATTAAATTACTGATTAACCTTCAACTCTCCCATCTTTGCCTTCTCTCTCTTCCTGACCAACATCCTCAATCCCTTACAAAATTTCAAGGGGTGCCTTGGCCTTTTTGCCCCTAAAGGCGCTACGCGTTATTTACGCTTTAGCATGAACTATGCTGAAATCACTTTTAATTTTTATTTTTTTAATAGGTGACGTTCCTCTCGCGCGTCCTTGACATTTCACCAATCCTTGCATGCCCACGCACCAGCCCCATCATTTTCAAAGCATGCCTTGCACTAATTCCACCCTCATCCACCCCCTAAACCCAGATTAACGTAGATGGCTCATTCCTTTTCACATTAATTTTAGATTTATTTGTGATTAAATTACTGATTAACCTTCAACTCTCCCATCTTTGCCTTCTCTCTCTTCCTGACCAACATCCTCAATCCCTTACAAAATTTCAAGGGGTGCCTTGGCCTTTTTGCCCCTAAAGGCGCTACGCGTTATTTACGCTTTAGCATGAACTATGCTGAAATCACTTTTAATTTTTATTTTTTTAATAGGTGACGTTCCTCTCGCGCGTCCTTGACATTTCACTAATCCTTGCATGCCCACGCACCAGCCCCATCATTTTCAAAGCATGCCTTGCACTAATTCCACCCTCATCCACCCCCTAAACCCAGATTAACGTAGATGGCTCATTCCTTTTCACATAAATTTTAGATTTATTTGTGATTAAATTACTGGGTGACCATCAAATCTTCCTTCCTTGCCTTCTCTCTCTTCCTGACCAACATCCTCAATCCCTTACAAAATTTCAAGGCGTGCCTTGGCCTGTTTGTCCCACTCGGCTCGTCGTCCACCTTTTTCTCCTTCGCTCGTCTCCTATTTGAATCACTTTTAATTATTATTTTTTTAATAGGTGACGTTCCTCTGGCCCTTCTTTGGTCTTTCAGCAAGCCATGCAAGCCCACCGAGCAGCAACATCATTTGCAAAGCGTGCCTCACTTTCAATCCACCCTCAACAACCCACGCACATCGAGTAAAGCAGCCGGCTTAATATTTTTGTAAGTAAATTTTATATTTATTTTCTATTTAATTTCTAAGTGACCTTCAACTCTCCCATCTTTGCCTTCTCTCTCTTCCTGACCAACATCCTCAATCCCTTACAAAATTTCAAGGGGTGCCTTGGCCTTTTTGACCCTCAAGGCGCTACGTCCGTTATTTACACTTTAGCATGAACTATGCTGAAATCACTTTTAATTTTTATTTTTTTTATAGGTGACGTTCCTCTCGCGCTTCCTTGACATTTCACCAATCCTTGCATGCCCACACACCAGCCCCATCATTTTCAAAGCATGCCTTGCACTAATTCCACCCTCATCCACCCCCTTAACCCAGATTAACGTAGATGGCTCATTCCTTTTCACATTAATTTTAGATTTATTTGTGATTAAATTACTGATTTACCTTCAACTCTCCCATCTTAGCCTTCTCTCTCTTCCTGACCAACATCCTCAATCCCTTACAAAATTTCAAGGGGTGCCTTGGCCTTTTTGACCCTCAAGGCGCTACGTCCGTTATTTACGCTTTAGCATGAACTATGCTGAAATCACTTTTAATTTTTATTTTTTTAATAGGTGACGTTCCTCTCGCGCGTCCTTGACATTTCACCAATCCTTGCATGCCCACGCACCAGCCCCATCATTTTCAAAGCATGCCTTGCACTAATTCCACCCTCATCCACCCCCTAAACCCAGATTAACGTAGATGGCTCATTCCTTTTCACATTAATTTTAGATTTATTTGTGATTAAATTACTGATTAACCTTCAACTCTCCCATCTTTGCCTTCTCTCTCTTCCTGACCAACATCCTCAATCCCTTACAAAATTTCAAGGGGTGCCTTGGCCTTTTTGCCCCTAAAGGCGCTACGCGTTATTTACGCTTTAGCATGAACTATGCTGAAATCACTTTTAATTTTTATTTTTTTAATAGGTGACGTTCCTCTCGCGCGTCCTTGACATTTCACTAATCCTTGCATGCCCACGCACCAGCCCCATCATTTTCAAAGCATGCCTTGCACTAATTCCACCCTCATCCACCCCCTAAACCCAGATTAACGTAGATGGCTCATTCCTTTTCACATAAATTTTAGATTTATTTGTGATTAAATTACTGGGTGACCATCAAATCTTCCTTCCTTGCCTTCTCTCTCTTCCTGACCAACATCCTCAATCCCTTACAAAATTTCAAGGGGTGCCTTGGCCTGTTTGTCCCACTCGGCTCGTCGTCCACCTTTTTCTCCTTCGCTCGTCTCCTGTTTGAATCACTTTTAATTATTATTTTTTTAATAGGTGACGTTCCTCTGGCCCTTCTTTGGTCTTTCAGCAAGCCATGCAAGCCCACCGAGCAGCAACATCATTTGCAAAGCGTGCCTCACTTTCAATCCACCCTCAACAACCAACGCACATCGAGTAAAGCAGCCGGCTTAATATTTTTGTAAGTAAATTTTATATTTATTTTCTATTTAATTTCTAAGTGACCTTCAACTCTCCCATCTTTGCCTTCTCTCTCTTCCTGACCAACATCCTCAATCCCTTACAAAATTTCAAGGGGTGCCTTGGCCTTTTTGACCCTCAAGGCGCTACGTCCGTTATTTACGCTTTAGCATGAACTATGCTGAAATCACTTTTAATTTTTATTTTTTTAATAGGTGACGTTCCTCTCGCGCTTCCTTGACATTTCACCAATCCTTGCATGCCCACACACCAGCCCCATCATTTTCAAAGCATGCCTTGCACTAATTCCACCCTCATCCACCCCCTAAACCCAGATTAACGTAGATGGCTCATTCCTTTTCACATTAATTTTAGATTTATTTGTGATTAAATTACTGATTGACCTTCAACTCTCCCATCTTAGCCTTCTCTCTCTTCCTGACCAACATCCTCAATCCCTTACAAAATTTCAAGGGGTGCCTTGGCCTTTTTGACCCTCAAGGCGCTACGTCCGTTATTTACGCTTTAGCATGAACTATGCTGAAATCACTTTTAATTTTTATTTTTTTAATAGGTGACGTTCCTCTCGCGCGTCCTTGACATTTCACCAATCCTTGCATGCCCACGCACCAGCCCCATCATTTTCAAAGCATGCCTTGAACTAATTCCACCCTCATCCACCCCCTAAACCCAGATTAACGTAGACGGCTCATTCCTTTTCACATTAATTTTAGATTTATTTGTGATTAAATTACTGGGTGACCTTCAAATCTTCCTTCCTTGCCTTCTCTTTCTTCCTGACCAACATCCTCAATCCCTTACAAAATTTCAAGGGGTGCCTTGGCCTTTTTGACCCTCAAGGCGCTACGTCCGTTATTTACGCTTTAGCATGAACTATGCTGAAATCACTTTAAATTTTTATTTTTTTAATAGGTGACGTTCCTCTCGCGCTTCCTTGACATTTCACCAATCCTTGCATGCCCACGCACCAGCCCCATCATTTTCAAAGCATGCCTTGCACTAATTCCACCCTCATCCACCCCCTAAACCCAGATTAACGTAGATGGCTCATTCCTTTTCACATTAATTTTAGATTTATTTGTGATTAAATTACTGGGTGACCTTCAAATCTTCCTTCCTGCCTTCTCTTTCTTCCTGACCAACATCCTCAATCCCTTACAAAATTTCAAGGGGTGCCTTGGCCTGTTTGTCCCACTCGGCTCGTCGTCCACCTTTTTCTCCTTCGCTCGTCTCCTGTTTGAATAGCTTTTAATTTTTATTTTTTTAATAGGTGACGTTCCTCTGGCCCTTCTTTGGTCTTTCAGCAAGCCATGCAAGCCCACCGAGCAGCAACATCATGCGCAAAGCTTGCCTCACTTTCAATCCACCCTCAACAACCCACGCACATCGAGTAAAGCAGCCGGCTTAATATTTTTGTAAGTAAATTTTATATTTATTTTCTATTTAATTTCTAAGTGACCTTCAACTCTCCCATCTTTGCCTTCTCTCTTTTCCTGACCAACATCCTCAATCCCTTACAAAATTTCAAGGGGTGCCTTTGCCTTTTTGACCCTCAAGGCGCTACGTCCGTTATTTACGCTTTAGCATGAACTATGCTGAAATCACTTTTAATTTTTATTTTTTTAATAGGTGACGTTCCTCTCGCGCGTCCTTGACATATCACCAATCCTTGCATGCCCACGCACCAGCCCCATCATTTTCAAAGCATGCCTTGAACTAATTCCACCCTCATCCACCCCCTAAACCCAGATTAACGTAGATGGCTCATTCCTTTTCACATTAATTTTAGATTTATTTGTGATTAAATTACTGATTAACCTTCAACTCTCCCATCTTTGCCTTCTCTCTCTTCCTGACCAACATCCTATATCCCTTACAAAATTTCAAGGGGTGCCTTGGCCTTTTTGACCCTCAAGGCGCTACGTCCGTTATTTACGCTTTAGCATGAACTATGCTGAAATCACTTTTAATTTTTTTTTCAATACGTGACGTTCCTCTCGCGCTTCCTTGACATTTCACCAATCCTTGCATGCCCACGCACCAGCCCCATCATTTTCAAAGCATGCCTTGCACTAATTCCACCCTCATCCACCCCCTAAACCCAGATTAACGTAGATGGCTCATTCCTTTTCACATTAATTTTAGATTTATTTGTGATTAAATTACTGGGTGACCTTCAAATCTTCCTTCCTTGCCTTCTCTCTCTTCCTGACCAACATCCTCAATCCCTTACAAAATTTCAAGGGGTGCCTTGGCCTGTTTGTCCCACTCGTCTCGTCGTCCACCTTTTTCTCCTTCGCTCGTCTCCTGTTTGAATCGCTTTTAATTATTATTATTTTAATAGGTGACGTTCCTCTGGCCCTTCTTTGGTCTTTCAGCAAGCCATGCAAGCCCACCGAGCAGCAACATCATTTTCAAAGCGTGCCTAACTTTCAATCCACCCTCAACAACCCACGCACATCGAGTAAAGCAGCCGGCTTAATATTTTTGTAAGTAAATTTTATATTTATTTTCTATTTAATTTCTAAGTGACCTTCAACTCTCCCCTTTGCCTTCTCTCTCTTCCTGACAAACATCCTCAATCCCTTACAAAATTTCAAGGGGTGCCTTGGCCTTTTTGACACTCAAGGCGATACGTCCGTTATTTACGCTTTAGCATGAACTATGCTGAAATCACTTTTAATTTTTATTTTTTTAATAGGTGACGTTCCTCTGGCCCTTCTTTGGTCTTTCAGCAAGCCATGCAAGCCCACCGAGCAGCAACATCATGCGCAAAGCGTGCCTCACTTTCAATCCACCCTCAACAACCCACTCACATCGAGTAAAGCAGCCTGCTTAATATTTTTGTAAGTAAATTTTATATTTATTTTCTATTTAATTTCTAAGTGACCTTCAACTCTCCCATCTTTGCCTTCTCTCTCTTCCTGACCAACATCCTCAATCCCTTATAAAATTTCAAGGAGTGCCTTAGCCTTTTTGACCCTCAAGGCGCTACGTCCGTTTATTACGCTTTAGCATGAACTATGCTGAAATCACTTTTAATTTTTATTTTTTTAAAAGGTGACATTCCTCTTGCGCTTCCTTGACATTTCACTAATCCTTGCATGCCCACGCACCAGCCCCATCATTTTCAAAGCATGCCTTGCACTAATTCCACCCTCATCCACCCCCTAAACCCAGATTAACGTAGATGGCTCATTCCTTTTCACATTAATTTTAGATTTATTTGTGATTAGATTACTGGGTGACCTTCTAATCTTCCTTCCTTGCCTTCTCTTTCTTCCTGACCAACATCCTCAATCCCTTACAAAATTTCAAGGGGTGCCTTGGCCTGTTTGTCCCACTCGGCTCGTCGTCCACCTTTTTCTCCTTCGCTCGTCTCCTGTTTGAATCGCTTTTAATTTTTATTTTTTTAATAGGTGACGTTCCTCTGGCCCTTCTTTGGTCTTTCAGCAAGCCATGCAAGCCCACCGAGCAGCAACAACATTTGCAAAGCGTGCCTCACTTTCAATCCACCCACGCACATCGAGTAAAGCAGCCGGCTTAATATTTTTGTAAGTAAATTTTATATTTATTTTCTATTTAATTTCTAAGTGACCTTCAACTCTCCCATCCTTTGCCTTCTCTCTCTTCCTGACCAACATCCTCAATCCCTTACAAAATTTCAAGGGGTGCCTTGGCCTTTTTGACCCTCAAGGCGCTACGTCCGTTATTTACGCTTTAGCATGAACTATGCTGAAATCACATTAAAATTTTATTTTTTTAATAGGTGACGTTCCTCTCGCGCTTCCTTGACATTTCACCAATCCTTGCATGCCCACGCACCAGCCCCATCATTTTCAAAGCATGCCTTGCACTAATTCCACCCTCATCCACCCCCTAAACCCAGATTAACGTAGACGGCTCATTCCTTTTCACATTAATTTTAGATTTATTTGTGATTAAATTACTGGGTGACCTTCAAATCTTCCTTCCTTGCCTTCTCTTTCTTCCTGACCAACATCCTCAATCCCTTACAAAATTTCAAGGGGTGCCTTGGCCTTTTTGACCCTCAAGGCGCTACGTCCGTTATTTACGCTTTAGCATGAACTATGCTGAAATCACTTTAAATTTTTATTTTTTTAATAGGTGACGTTCCTCTCGCGCTTCCTTGACATTTCACCAATCCTTGCATGCCCACGCACCAGCCCCATCATTTTCAAAGCATGCCTTGCACTAATTCCACCCTCATCCACCCCCTAAACCCAGATTAGATGGCTCATTCCTTTTCACATTAATTTTAGATTTATTTGTGATTAAATTACTGGGTGACCTTCAAATCTTCCTTCCTGCCTTCTCTTTCTTCCTGACCAACATCCTCAATCCCTTACAAAATTTCAAGGGGTGCCTTGGCCTGTTTGTCCCACTCGGCTCGTCGTCCACCTTTTTCTCCTTCGCTCGTCTCCTGTTTGAATCGCTTTTAATTTTTATTTTTTTAATAGGTGACGTTCCTCTGGCCCTTCTTTGGTCTTTCAGCAAGCCATGCAAGCCCACCGAGCAGCAACATCATGCGCAAAGCTTGCCTCACTTTCAATCCACCCTCAACAACCCACGCACATCGAGTAAAGCAGCCGGCTTAATATTTTTGTAAGTAAATTTTATATTTATTTTCTATTTAATTTCTAAGTGACCTTCAACTCTCCCATCTTTGCCTTCTCTCTCTTCCTGACCAACATCCTCAATCCCTTACAAAATTTCAAGGGGTGCCTTGGCCTTTTTGACCCTCAAGGCGCTACGTCCGTTATTTACGCTTTAGCATGAACTATGCTGATATCACTTTAAAATTTTATTTTTTTAATAGGTGACGTTCCTCTCGCGCTTCCTTGACATTTCACCAATCCTTGCATGCCCACGCACCAGCCCCATCATTTTCAAAGCATGCCTTGCACTAATTCCACCCTCATCCACCCCCTAAACCCAGATTAACGTAGATGGCTCATTCCTTTTCACATTAATTTTAGATTTATTTGTGATTAAATTACTGGGTGACCTTCTAATCTTCCTTCCTTGCCTTCTCTTTCTTCCTGACCAACATCCTCAATCCCTTACAAAATTTCAAGGGGTGCCTTGGTTTTTTTGACCCTCAAGGCGCTCCGTCCGTTATTTACGCTTTAGCATGAACTATGCTGATATCACTTTAAAATTTTATTTTTTTAATAGGTGACGTTCCTCTCGCTCATCCTTGACATTTCACCAATCCTTGCATGCCCACGCACCAGCCCCATCATTTTCAAAGCATGCCTTGCACTAATTCCACCCTCATCCACCCCCTAAACCCAGATTAACGTAGATGGCTCATTCCTTTTCACATTAATTTTAGATTTATTTGTGATTAAATTACTGGGTGACCTTCAAATCTTCCTTCCTTGCCTTCTCTCTCTTCCTGACCAACATCCTCAATCCCTTACAAAATTTCAAGGGGTGCCTTGGCCTGTTTGTCCCACTCAGCTCGTCGTCCACCTTTTTCTCCTTCGCTCGTCTCCTGTTTGAATCGCTTTTAATTATTATTATTTTAATAGGTGACATTCCTCTGGCCCTTCTTTGGTCTTTCAGCAAGCCATGCAAGCCCACCGAGCAGCAACATCATTTGCAAAGCGTGCCTCACTTTCAATCCACCCTCAACAACCCACGCACATCGAGTAAAGCAGCCGGCTTATTATTTTTGTGAGTAAATTTTATATTTATTTTCTATTTAATTTCTAAGTGACCTTCAACTCTCCCATCTTTGCCTTCTCTCTCTTCCTGACAAACATCCTCAATCCCTTACAAATGTTCAAGGGGTGCCTTGGCCTTTTTGACACTCAAGGCGCTACGTCCTATATTTACGCTTTAGCATGAACTATGCTGAAATCACTTTTAATTTTTATTTTTTTAATAGGTGACGTTCCTCTGGCCCTTCTTTGGTCTTTCAGCAAGCCATGCAAGCCCACCGAGCAGCAACATCATTTGCAAAGCGTGCCTCACTTTCAATCCACCCTCAACAACCCACGCACATCGAGTAAAGCAGCCGGCTTAATATTTTTGTAAGTAAATTTTATATTTATTTTCTATTTAATTTCTAAGTGACCTTCAACTCTCCCATCTTTGCCTTCTCTCTCTTCCTGACCAACATCCTCAATCCCTTACAAAATTTCAAGGGGTGCCTTTTTGACCCTCAAGGCGCTACGTCCGTTATTTACGCTTTAGCATGAACTATGCTGAAATCACTTTAAATTTTTATTTTTTTAATAGGTGACGTTCCTCTCGCGCTTCCTTGACATTTCACCAATCCTTGCATGCCCACGCACCAGCCCCATCATTTTCAAAGCATGCCTTGCACTAATTCCACCCTCATCCACCCCCTAAACCCAGATTAACGTAGATTGCTCATTCCTTTTCACATTAATTTTAGATTTATTTGTGATTAAATTACTGGGTGACCTTCTAATCTTCCTTCCTTGCCTTCTCTTTCTTCCTGACCAACATCCTCAATCCCTTACAAAATTTCAAGGGGTGCCTTGGTTTTTTTGACCCTCAGGGCGCTCCGTCCGTTATTTACGCTTTAGCATGAACTATGCTGATATCACTTTAAAATTTTATTTTTTTAATAGGTGACGTTCCTCTCGCGCATCCTTGACATTTCACCAATCCTTGCATGCCCACGCACCAGCCCCATCATTTTCAAAGCATGCCTTGCACTAATTCCACCCTCATCCACCCCCTAAACCCAGATTAACGTAGATGGCTCATTCCTTTTCACATTAATTTTAGATTTATTTGTGATTTAATTACTTGGTGACCTTCAAATCTTCCTGCCTTGCCTTCTCTTTCTTCCTGACCAACATCCTCAATCCCTTACAAAATTTCAAGGGGTGCCTTGGCCTGTTTGTCCCACTCGGCTCGTCGTCCACCTTTTTCTCCTTCGCTCGTCTCCTGTTTGAATCGCTTTTAATTATTATTATTTTAATAGGTGACGTTCCTCTGGCCCTTCTTTGGTCTTTCAGCAAGCCATGCAAGCCCACCGAGCAGCAACATCATTTGCAAAGCGTGCCTCACTTTCAATCCACCCTCAACAACCCACGCACATCGAGTAAAGCAGCCGGCTTATTATTTTTGTGAGTAAATTTTATATTTATTTTCTATTTAATTTCTAAGTGACCTTCAACTCTCCCATCTTTGCCTTCTCTCTCTTCCTGACAAACATCCTCAATCCCTTACAAATGTTCAAGGGGTGCCTTGGCCTTTTTGACACTCAAGGCACTACGTCCTTTATTTACGCTTTAGCATGAACTATGCTGAAATCACTTTTAATTTTTATTTTTTTAATAGGTGACGTTCCTCTGGCCCTTCTTTGGTCTTTCAGCAAGCCATGCAAGCCCACCGAGCAGCAACATCATTTGCAAAGCGTGCCTCACTTTCAATCCACCCACGCACATCGAGTAAAGCAGCCGGCTTAATATTTTTGTAAGTAAATTTTATATTTATTTTCTATTTAATTTCTAAGTGACCTTCAACTCTCCCATCTTTGCCTTCTCTCTCTTCCTGACCAACATCCTCAATCCCTTACAAAATTTCAAGGGGTGCCTTGGCCTTTTTGACCCTCAAGGCGCTACGTCCGTTATTTACGCTTTAGCATGAACTATGCTGAAATCACTTTAAATTTTTATTTTTTTAATAGGTGACGTTCCTCTCGCGCTTCCTTGACATTTCACCAATCCTTGCATGCCCACGCACCAGCCCCATCATTTTCAAAGCATGCCTTGGACTAATTCCACCCTCATCCACCCCCTAAACCCAGATTAACGTAGATGGCTCATTCCTTTTCACATTAATTTTAGATTTATTTGTGATTAAATTACTGGGTGACCTTCAAATCTTCCTTCCTTGCCTTCTCTTTCTTCCTGACCAACATCCTCAATCCCTTACAAAATTTCAAGGGGTGCCTTGGCCTTTTTGACCCTCAAGGCGCTACGTCCGTTATTTACGCTTTAGCATGAACTATGCTGAAATCACTTTAAATTTTTATTTTTTTAATAGGTGACGTTCCTCTCGCGCTTCCTTGACATTTCACCAATCCTTGCATGCCCACGCACCAGCCCCATCATTTTCAAAGCATGCCTTGGACTAATTCCACCCTCATCCACCCCCTAAACCCAGATTAACGTAGATGGCTCATTCCTTTTCACATTAATTTTAGATTTATTTGTGATTAAATTACTGGGTGACCTTCAAATCTTCCTTCCTTGCCTTCTCTTTCTTCCTGACCAACATCCTCAATCCCTTACAAAATTTCAAGGGGTGCCTTGGCCTTTTTGACCCTCAAGGCGCTACGTCCGTTATTTACGCTTTAGCATGAACTATGCTGAAATCACTTTAAATTTTTATTTTTTTAATAGGTGACGTTCCTCTCGCGCTTCCTTGACATTTCACCAATCCTTGCATGCCCACGCACCAGCCCCATCATTTTCAAAGCATGCCTTGCACTAATTCCACCCTCATCCACCCCCTAAACCCAGATTAACGTAGATGGCTCATTCCTTTTCACATTAATTTTAGATTTATTTGTGATTAAATTACTGGGTGACCTTCAAATCTTCCTTCCTGCCTTCTCTTTCTTCCTGACCAACATCCTCAATCCCTTACAAAATTTCAAGGGGTGCCTTGGCCTGTTTGTCCCACTCGGCTCGTCGTCCACCTTTTTCTCCTTCGCTCGTCTCCTGTTTGAATCGCTTTTAATTTTTATTTTTTTAATAGGTGACGTTCCTCTGGCCCTTCTTTGGTCTTTCAGCAAGCCATGCAAGCCCACCGAGCAGCAACATCATTTGCAAAGCGTGCCTCACTTTCAATCCACCCACGCACATCGAGTACAGCAGCCGGCTTAATATTTTTGTAAGTAAATTTTATATTTATTTTCTATTTAATTTCTAAGTGACCTTCAACTCTCCCATCTTTGCCTTCTCTCTCTTCCTGACCAACATCCTCAATCCCTTACAAAATTTCAAGGGGTGCCTTTTTGACCCTCAAGGCGCTACGTCCGTTATTTACGCTTTAGCATGAACTATGCTGAAATCACTTTAAATTTTTATTTTTTTAATAGGTGACGTTCCTCTCGCGCTTCCTTGACATTTCACCAATCCTTGCATGCCCACGCACCAGCCCCATCATTTTCAAAGCATGCCTTGCACTAATTCCACCCTCATCCACCCCCTAAACCCAGATTAACGTAGATGGCTCATTCCTTTTCACATTAATTTTAGATTTATTTGTGATTAAATTACTGGGTGACCTTCTAATCTTCCTTCCTTGCCTTCTCTTTCTTCCTGACCAACATCCTCAATCCCTTACAAAATTTCAAGGGGTGCCTTGGTTTTTTTGACCCTCAAGGCGCTCCGTCCGTTATTTACGCTTTAGCATGAACTATGCTGATATCACTTTAAAATTTTATTTTTTTAATAGGTGACGTTCCTCTCGCGCATCCTTGACATTTCACCAATCCTTGCATGCCCACGCACCAGCCCCATCATTTTCAAAGCATGCCTTGCACTAATTCCACCCTCATCCACCCCCTAAACCCAGATTAACGTAGATGGCTCATTCCTTTTCACATTAATTTTAGATTTATTTGTGATTAAATTACTGGGTGACCTTCAAATCTTCCTTCCTTGCCTTCTCTCTCTTCCTGACCAACATCCTCAATCCCTTACAAAATTTCAAGGGGTGCCTTGGCCTGTTTGTCCCACTCAGCTCGTCGTCCACCTTTTTCTCCTTCGCTCGTCTCCTGTTTGAATCGCTTTTAATTATTATTATTTTAATAGGTGACATTCCTCTGGCCCTTCTTTGGTCTTTCAGCAAGCCATGCAAGCCCACCGAGCAGCAACATCATTTGCAAAGCGTGCCTCACTTTCAATCCACCCTCAACAACCCACGCACATCGAGTAAAGCAGCCGGCTTATTATTTTTGTGAGTAAATTTTATATTTATTTTCTATTTAATTTCTAAGTGACCTTCAACTCTCCCATCTTTGCCTTCTCTCTCTTCCTGACAAACATCCTCAATCCCTTACAAATGTTCAAGGGGTGCCTTGGCCTTTTTGACACTCAAGGCGCTACGTCCTATATTTACGCTTTAGCATGAACTATGCTGAAATCACTTTTAATTTTTATTTTTTTAATAGGTGACGTTCCTCTGGCCCTTCTTTGGTCTTTCAGCAAGCCATGCAAGCCCACCGAGCAGCAACATCATTTGCAAAGCGTGCCTCACTTTCAATCCACCCTCAACAACCCACGCACATCGAGTAAAGCAGCCGGCTTAATATTTTTGTAAGTAAATTTTATATTTATTTTCTATTTAATTTCTAAGTGACCTTCAACTCTCCCATCTTTGCCTTCTCTCTCTTCCTGACCAACATCCTCAATCCCTTACAAAATTTCAAGGGGTGCCTTTTTGACCCTCAAGGCGCTACGTCCGTTATTTACGCTTTAGCATGAACTATGCTGAAATCACTTTAAATTTTTATTTTTTTAATAGGTGACGTTCCTCTCGCGCTTCCTTGACATTTCACCAATCCTTGCATGCCCACGCACCAGCCCCATCATTTTCAAAGCATGCCTTGCACTAATTCCACCCTCATCCACCCCCTAAACCCAGATTAACGTAGATTGCTCATTCCTTTTCACATTAATTTTAGATTTATTTGTGATTAAATTACTGGGTGACCTTCTAATCTTCCTTCCTTGCCTTCTCTTTCTTCCTGACCAACATCCTCAATCCCTTACAAAATTTCAAGGGGTGCCTTGGTTTTTTTGACCCTCAGGGCGCTCCGTCCGTTATTTACGCTTTAGCATGAACTATGCTGATATCACTTTAAAATTTTATTTTTTTAATAGGTGACGTTCCTCTCGCGCATCCTTGACATTTCACCAATCCTTGCATGCCCACGCACCAGCCCCATCATTTTCAAAGCATGCCTTGCACTAATTCCACCCTCATCCACCCCCTAAACCCAGATTAACGTAGATGGCTCATTCCTTTTCACATTAATTTTAGATTTATTTGTGATTTAATTACTTGGTGACCTTCAAATCTTCCTGCCTTGCCTTCTCTTTCTTCCTGACCAACATCCTCAATCCCTTACAAAATTTCAAGGGGTGCCTTGGCCTGTTTGTCCCACTCGGCTCGTCGTCCACCTTTTTCTCCTTCGCTCGTCTCCTGTTTGAATCGCTTTTAATTATTATTATTTTAATAGGTGACGTTCCTCTGGCCCTTCTTTGGTCTTTCAGCAAGCCATGCAAGCCCACCGAGCAGCAACATCATTTGCAAAGCGTGCCTCACTTTCAATCCACCCTCAACAACCCACGCACATCGAGTAAAGCAGCCGGCTTATTATTTTTGTGAGTAAATTTTATATTTATTTTCTATTTAATTTCTAAGTGACCTTCAACTCTCCCATCTTTGCCTTCTCTCTCTTCCTGACAAACATCCTCAATCCCTTACAAATGTTCAAGGGGTGCCTTGGCCTTTTTGACACTCAAGGCACTACGTCCTTTATTTACGCTTTAGCATGAACTATGCTGAAATCACTTTTAATTTTTATTTTTTTAATAGGTGACGTTCCTCTGGCCCTTCTTTGGTCTTTCAGCAAGCCATGCAAGCCCACCGAGCACCAACATCATTTGCAAAGCGTGCCTCACTTTCAATCCACCCACGCACATCGAGTAAAGCAGCCGGCTTAATATTTTTGTAAGTAAATTTTATATTTATTTTCTATTTAATTTCTAAGTGACCTTCAACTCTCCCATCTTTGCCTTCTCTCTCTTCCTGACCAACATCCTCAATCCCTTACAAAATTTCAAGGGGTGCCTTGGCCTTTTTGACCCTCAAGGCGCTACGTCCGTTATTTACGCTTTAGCATGAACTATGCTGAAATCACTTTAAATTTTTATTTTTTTAATAGGTGACGTTCCTCTCGCGCTTCCTTGACATTTCACCAATCCTTGCATGCCCACGCACCAGCCCCATCATTTTCAAAGCATGCCTTGGACTAATTCCACCCTCATCCACCCCCTAAACCCAGATTAACGTAGATGGCTCATTCCTTTTCACATTAATTTTAGATTTATTTGTGATTAAATTACTGGGTGACCTTCAAATCTTCCTTCCTTGCCTTCTCTTTCTTCCTGACCAACATCCTCAATCCCTTACAAAATTTCAAGGGGTGCCTTGGCCTTTTTGACCCTCAAGGCGCTACGTCCGTTATTTACGCTTTAGCATGAACTATGCTGAAATCACTTTAAATTTTTATTTTTTTAATAGGTGACGTTCCTCTCGCGCTTCCTTGACATTTCACCAATCCTTGCATGCCCACGCACTAGCCCCATCATTTTCAAAGCATGCCTTGCACTAATTCCACCCTCATCCACCCCCTAAACCCAGATTAACGTAGATGGCTCATTCCTTTTCACATTAATTTTAGATTTATTTGTGATTAAATTACTGGGTGACCTTCAAATCTTCCTTCCTGCCTTCTCTTTCTTCCTGACCAACATCCTCAATCCCTTACAAAATTTCAAGGGGTGCCTTGGCCTGTTTGTCCCACTCGGCTCGTCGTCCACCTTTTTCTCCTTCGCTCGTCTCCTGTTTGAATCGCTTTTAATTTTTATTTTTTTAATAGGTGACGTTCCTCTGGCCCTTCTTTGGTCTTTCAGCAAGCCATGCAAGCCCACCGAGCAGCAACATCATTTGCAAAGCGTGCCTCACTTTCAATCCACCCACGCACATCGAGTACAGCAGCCGGCTTAATATTTTTGTAAGTAAATTTTATATTTATTTTCTATTTAATTTCTAAGTGACCTTCAACTCTCCCATCTTTGCCTTCTCTCTCTTCCTGACCAACATCCTCAATCCCTTACAAAATTTCAAGGGGTGCCTTTTTGACCCTCAAGGCGCTACGTCCGTTATTTACGCTTTAGCATGAACTATGCTGAAATCACTTTAAATTTTTATTTTTTTAATAGGTGACGTTCCTCTCGCGCTTCCTTGACATTTCACCAATCCTTGCATGCCCACGCACCAGCCCCATCATTTTCAAAGCATGCCTTGCACTAATTCCACCCTCATCCACCCCCTAAACCCAGATTAACGTAGATGGCTCATTCCTTTTCACATTAATTTTAGATTTATTTGTGATTAAATTACTGGGTGACCTTCTAATCTTCCTTCCTTGCCTTCTCTTTCTTCCTGACCAACATCCTCAATCCCTTACAAAATTTCAAGGGGTGCCTTGGTTTTTTTGACCCTCAAGGCGCTCCGTCCGTTATTTACGCTTTAGCATGAACTATGCTGATATCACTTTAAAATTTTATTTTTTTAATAGGTGACGTTCCTCTCGCGCATCCTTGACATTTCACCAATCCTTGCATGCCCACGCACCAGCCCAATCATTTTCAAAGCATGCCTTGCACTAATTCCACCCTCATCCACCCCCTAAACCCAGATTAACGTAGATGGCTCATTCCTTTTCACATTAATTTTAGATTTATTTGTGATTAAATTACTGGGTGACCTTCAAATCTTCCTTCCTTGCCTTCTCTCTCTTCCTGACCAACATCCTCAATCCCTTACAAAATTTCAAGGGGTGCCTTGGCCTGTTTGTCCCACTCAGCTCGTCGTCCACCTTTTTCTCCTTCGCTCGTCTCCTGTTTGAATCGCTTTTAATTATTATTATTTTAATAGGTGACATTCCTCTGGCCCTTCTTTGGTCTTTCAGCAAGCCATGCAAGCCCACCGAGCAGCAACATCATTTGCAAAGCGTGCCTCACTTTCAATCCACCCTCAACAACCCACGCACATCGAGTAAAGCAGCCGGCTTATTATTTTTGTGAGTAAATTTTATATTTATTTTCTATTTAATTTCTAAGTGACCTTCAACTCTCCCATCTTTGCCTTCTCTCTCTTCCTGACAAACATCCTCAATCCCTTACAAATGTTCAAGGGGTGCCTTGGCCTTTTTGACACTCAAGGCGCTACGTCCTATATTTACGCTTTAGCATGAACTATGCTGAAATCACTTTTAATTTTTATTTTTTTAATAGGTGACGTTCCTCTGGCCCTTCTTTGGTCTTTCAGCAAGCCATGCAAGCCCACCGAGCAGCAACATCATTTGCAAAGCGTGCCTCACTTTCAATCCACCCTCAACAACCCACGCACATCGAGTAAAGCAGCCGGCTTAATATTTTTGTAAGTAAATTTTATATTTATTTTCTATTTAATTTCTAAGTGACCTTCAACTCTCCCATCTTTGCCTTCTCTCTCTTCTTGACAAACATCCTCAATCCCTTACAAATGTTCAAGGGGTGCCTTGGCCTTTTTGACCCTCAAGGCGCTACGTCCGTTATTTACGCTTTAGCATGAACTATGCTGAAATCACATTAAAATTTTATTTTTTTAATAGGTGACGTTCCTCTCGCGCTTCCTTGACATTTCACCAATCCTTGCATGCCCACGCACCAGCCCCATCATTTTCAAAGCATGCCTTGCACTAATTCCACCCTCATCCACCCCCTAAACCCAGATTAACGTAGATGGCTCATTCCTTTTCACATTAATTTTAGATTTATTTGTGATTAAATTACTGGGTGACCTTCTAATCTTCCTTCCTTGCCTTCTCTTTCTTCCTGACCAACATCCTCAATCCCTTACAAAATTTCAAGGGGTTCCTTGGTTTTTTTGACCCTCAAGGCGCTCCGTCCGTTATTTACGCTTTAGCATGAACTATGCTGATATCACTTTAAAATTTTATTTTTTTAATAGGTGACGTTCCTCTCGCGCATCCTTGACATTTCACCAATCCTTGCATGCCCACGCACCAGCCCCATCATTTTCAAAGCATGCCTTGCACTAATTCCACCCTCATCCACCCCCTAAACCCAGATTAACGTAGATGGCTCATTCCTTTTCACATTAATTTTAGATTTATTTGTGATTAAATTACTGGGTGACCTTCAAATCTTCCTTCCTTGCCTTCTCTCTCTTCCTGAGCAACATCCTCAATCCCTTACAAAATTTCAAGGGGTGCCTTGGCCTGTTTGTCCCACTCGGCTCGTCGTCCACCTTTTTCTCCTTCGCTCGTCTCCTGTTTGAATCGCTTTTAATTATTATTATTTTAATAGGTGACATTCCTCTGGCCCTTCTTTGGTCTTTCAGCAAGCCATGCAAGCCCACCGTGCAGCAACATCATTTGCAAAGCGTGCCTCACTTTCAATCCACCCTCAACAACCCACGCACATCGAGTAAAGCAGCCGGCTTATTATTTTTGTGAGTAAATTTTATATTTATTTTCTATTTAATTTCTAAGTGACCTTCAACTCTCCCATCTTTGCCTTCTCTCTCTTCCTGACAAACATCCTCAATCCCTTACAAATGTTCAAGGGGTGCCTTGGCCTTTTTGACACTCAAGGCGCTACGTCCTATATTTACGCTTTAGCATGAACTATGCTGAAATCACTTTTAATTTTTATTTTTTTAATAGGTGACGTTCCTCTGGCCCTTCTTTGGTCTTTCAGCAAGCCATGCAAGCCCACCGAGCAGCAACATCATTTGCAAAGCGTGCCTCACTTTCAATCCACCCTCAACAACCCACGCACATCGAGTAAAGCAGCCGGCTTAATATTTTTGTAAGTAAATTTTATATTTATTTTCTATTTAATTTCTAAGTGACCTTCAACTCTCCCATCTTTGCCTTCTCTCTCTTCCTGACAAACATCCTCAATCCCTTACAAATGTTCAAGGGGTGCCTTGGCCTTTTTGACACTCAAGGCGCTACGTCCTATATTTACGCTTTAGCATGAACTATGCTGAAATCACTTTTAATTTTTATTTTTTTAATAGGTGACGTTCCTCTGGCCCTTCTTTGGTCTTTCAGCAAGCCATGCAAGCCCACCGAGCAGCAACATCATGCGCAAAGCGTGCCTCACTTTCAATCCACCCACGCACATCGAGTAAAGCAGCCGGCTTAATATTTTTGTAAGTAAATTTTATATTTATTTTCTATTTAATTTCTAAGTGACCTTCAACTCTCCCATCTTTGCCTTCTCTCTCTTCTTGACAAACATCCTCAATCCCTTACAAATGTTCAAGGGGTGCCTTGGCCTTTTTGACCCTCAAGGCGCTACGTCCGTTATTTACGCTTTAGCATGAACTATGCTGAAATCACATTAAAATTTTATTTTTTTAATAGGTGACGTTCCTCTCGCGCTTCCTTGACATTTCACCAATCCTTGCATGCCCACGCACCAGCCCCATCATTTTCAAAGCATGCCTTGCACTAATTCCACCCTCATCCACCCCCTAAACCCAGATTAACGTAGATGGCTCATTCCTTTTCACATTAATTTTAGATTTATTTGTGATTAAATTACTGGGTGACCTTCAAATCTTCCTTCCTTGCCTTCTCTTTCTTCCTGACCAACATCCTCAATCCCTTACAAAATTTCAAGGGGTGCCTTGGCCTTTTTGACCCTCAAGGCGCTACGTCCGTTATTTACGCTTTAGCATGAACTATGCTGAAATCACTTTAAATTTTTATTTTTTTAATAGGTGACGTTCCTCTCGCGCTTCCTTGACATTTCACCAATCCTTGCATGCCCACGCACCAGCCCCATCATTTTCAAAGCATGCCTTGCACTAATTCCACCCTCATCCACCCCCTAAACCCAGATTAACGTAGATGGCTCATTCCTTTTCACATTAATTTTAGATTTATTTGTGATTAAATTACTGGGTGACCTTCAAATCTTCCTTCCTGCCTTCTCTTTCTTCCTGACCAACATCCTCAATCCCTTACAAAATTTCAAGGGGTGCCTTGGCCTGTTTGTCCCACTCGGCTCGTCGTCCACCTTTTTCTCCTTCGCTCGTCTCCTGTTTGAATCACTTTTAATTTTTATTTTTTTAATAGGTGACGTTCCTCTGGCCCTTCTTTGGTCTTTCAGCAAGCCATGCAAGCCCACCGAGCAGCAACATCATTTGCAAAGCGTGCCTCACTTTCAATCCACCCACGCACATCGAGTAAAGCAGCCGGCTTAATATTTTTGTAAGTAAATTTTATATTTATTTTCTATTTAATTTCTAAGTGACCTTCAACTCTCCCATCTTTGCCTTCTCTCTCTTCCTGACCAACATCCTCAATCCCTTACAAAATTTCAAGGGGTGCCTTTTTGACCCTCAAGGCGCTACGTCCGTTATTTACGCTTTAGCATGAACTATGCTGAAATCACTTTAAATTTTTATTTTTTTAATAGGTGACGTTCCTCTCGCGCTTCCTTGACATTTCACCAATCCTTGCATGCCCACGCACCAGCCCCATCATTTTCAAAGCATGCCTTGCACTAATTCCACCCTCATCCACCCCCTAAACCCAGATCAACGTAGATGGCTCATTCCTTTTCACATTAATTTTAGATTTATTTGTGATTAAATTACTGGGTGACCTTCAAATCTTCCTTCCTGCCTTCTCTTTCTTCCTGACCAACATCCTCAATCCCTTACAAAATTTCAAGGGGTGCCTTGGCCTGTTTGTCCCACTCGGCTCGTCGTCCACCTTTTTCTCCTTCGCTCGTCTCCTGTTTGAATCGCTTTTAATTTTTATTTTTTTAATAGGTGACGTTCCTCTGGCCCTTCTTTGGTCTTTCAGCAAGCCATGCCAGCCCACCGAGCAGCAACATCATTTGCAAAGCGTGCCTCACTTTCAATCCACCCACGCACATCGAGTAAAGCAGCCGGCTTAATATTTTTGTAAGTAAATTTTATATTTATTTTCTATTTAATTTCTAAGTGACCTTCAACTCTCCCATCTTTGCCTTCTCTCTCTTCTTGACAAACATCCTCAATCCCTTACAAATGTTCAAGGGGTGCCTTGGCCTTTTTGACCCTCAAGGCGCTACGTCCGTTATTTACGCTTTAGCATGAACTATGCTGAAATCACTTTAAATTTTTATTTTTTTAATAGGTGACGTTCCTCTCGCGCTTCCTTGACATTTCACCAATCCTTGCATGCCCACGCACCAGCCCCATCATTTTCAAAGCATGCCTTGCACTAATTCCACCCTCATCCACCCCCTAAACCCAGATTAACGTAGATGGCTCATTCCTTTTCACATTAATTTTAGATTTATTTGTGATTAAATTACTGGGTGACCTTCTAATCTTCCTTCCTTGCCTTCTCTTTCTTCCTGACCAACATCCTCAATCCCTTACAAAATTTCAAGGGGTGCCTTGGTTTTTTTGACCCTCAAGGCGCTCCGTCCGTTATTTACGCTTTAGCATGAACTATGCTGATATCACTTTAAAATTTTATTTTTTTAATAGGTGACGTTCCTCTCGCGCATCCTTGACATTTCACCAATCCTTGCATGCCCACGCACCAGCCCCATCATTTTCAAAGCATGCCTTACACTAATTCCACCCTCATCCACCCCCTAAACCCAGATTAACGTAGATGGCTCATTCCTTTTCACATTAATTTTAGATTTATTTGTGATTAAATTACTGGGTGACCTTCAAATCTTCCTTCCTGCCTTCTCTTTCTTCCTGACCAACATCCTCAATCCCTTACAAAATTTCAAGGGGTGCCTTGGCCTGTTTGTCCCACTCGGCTCGTCGTCCACCTTTTTCTCCTTCGCTCGTCTCCTGTTTGAATCGCTTTTAATTTTTATTTTTTTAATAGGTGACGTTCCTCTGGCCCTTCTTTGGTCTTTCAGCAAGCCATGCAAGCCCACCGAGCAGCAACATCATGCGCAAAGCGTGCCTCACTTTCAATCCACCCACGTACATCGAGTAAAGCAGCCGGCTTAATATTTTTGTAAGTAAATTTTATATTTATTTTCTATTTAATTTCTAAGTGACCTTCAACTCTCCCATCTTTGCCTTCTCTCTCTTCTTGACAAACATCCTCAATCCCTTACAAATGTTCAAGGGGTGCCTTGGCCTTTTTGACCCTCAAGGCGCTACGTCCGTTATTTACGCTTTAGCATGAACTATGCTGAAATCACATTAAAATTTTATTTTTTTAATAGGTGACGTTCCTCTCGCGCTTCCTTGACATTTCACCAATCCTTGCATGCCCACGCACCAGCCCCATCATTTTCAAAGCATGCCTTGCACTAATTCCACCCGCATCCACCCCCTAAACCCAGATTAACGTAGATGGCTCATTCCTTTTCACATTAATTTTAGATTTATTTGTGATTAAATTACTGGGTGACCTTCTAATCTTCCTTCCTTGCCTTCTCTTTCTTCCTGACCAACATCCTCAATCCCTTACAAAATTTCAAGGGGTGCCTTGGTTTTTTTGACCCTCAAGGCGCTCCGTCCGTTATTTACGCTTTATCATGAACTATGCTGATATCACTTTAAAATTTTATTTTTTTAATAGGTGACGTTCCTCTCGCGCATCCTTGACATTTCACCAATCCTTGCATGCCCACGCACCAGCCCCATCATTTTCAAAGCATGCCTTGCACTAATTCCACCCTCATCCACCCCCTAAACCCAGATTAACGTAGATGGCTCATTCCTTTTCACATTAATTTTAGATTTATTTGTGATTAAATTACTGGGTGACCTTCAAATCTTCCTTCCTTGCCTTCTCTCTCTTCCTGACCAACATCCTCAATCCCTTACAAAATTTCAAGGGGTGCCTTGGCCTGTTTGTCCCACTCGGCTCGTCGTCCACCTTTTTCTCCTTCGCTCGTCTCCTGTTTGATTCGCTTTTAATTATTATTATTTTAATAGGTGACATTCCTCTGGCCCTTCTTTGGTCTTTCAGCAAGCCATGCAAGCCCACCGAGCAGCAACATCATTTGCAAAGCGTGCCTCACTTTCAATCCACCCTCAACAACCCACGCACATCGAGTAAAGCAGCCGGCTTATTATTTTTGTGAGTAAATTTTATATTTATTTTCTATTTAATTTCTAAGTGACCTTCAACTCTCCCATCTTTGCCTTCTCTCTCTTCCTGACAAACATCCTCAATCCCTTACAAATTTTCAAGGGGTGCCTTGGCCTTTTTGACACTCAAGGCGCTACGTCCTATATTTACGCTTTAGCATGAACTATGCTGAAATCACTTTTAATTTTTATTTTTTTAATAGGTGACGTTCCTCTGGCCCTTCTTTGGTCTTTCAGCAAGCCATGCAAGCCCACCGAGCAGCAACATCATTTGCAAAGCGTGCCTCACTTTCAATCCACCCTCAACAACCCACGCACATCGAGTAAAGCAGCCGGCTTAATATTTTTGTAAGTAAATTTTATATTTATTTTCTATTTAATTTCTAAGTGACCTTCAACTCTCCCATCTTTGCCTTCTCTCTCTTCCTGACAAACATCCTCAATCCCTTACAAATGTTCAAGGGGTGCCTTGGCCTTTTTGACACTCAAGGCGCTACGTCCTATATTTACGCTTTAGCATGAACTATGCTGAAATCACTTTTAATTTTTATTTTTTTAATAGGTGACGTTCCTCTGGCCCTTCTTTGGTCTTTCAGCAAGCCATGCAAGCCCACCGAGCAGCAACATCATGCGCAAAGCGTGCCTCACTTTCAATCCACCCACGCACATCGAGTAAAGCAGCCGGCTTAATATTTTTGTAAGTAAATTTTATATTTATTTTCTATTTAATTTCTAAGTGACCTTCAACTCTCCCATCTTTGCCTTCTCTCTCTTCTTGACAAACATCCTCAATCCCTTACAAATGTTCAAGGGGTGCCTTGGCCTTTTTGACCCTCAAGGCGCTACGTCCGTTATTTACGCTTTAGCATGAACTATGCTGAAATCACATTAAAATTTTATTTTTTTAATAGGTGACGTTCCTCTCGCGCTTCCTTGACATTTCACCAATCCTTGCATGCCCACGCACCAGCCCCATCATTTTCAAAGCATGCCTTGCACTAATTCCACCCTCATCCACCCCCTAAACCCAGATTAACGTAGATGGCTCATTTCTTTTCACATTAATTTTAGATTTATTTGTGATTAAATTACTGGGTGACCTTCAAATCTTCCTTCCTTGCCTTCTCTTTCTTCCTGACCAACATCCTCAATCCCTTACAAAATTTCAAGGGGTGCCTTGGCCTTTTTGACCCTCAAGGCGCTACGTCCGTTATTTACGCTTTAGCATGAACTATGCTGAAATCACTTTAAATTTTTATTTTTTTAATAGGTGACGTTCCTCTCGCGCTTCCTTGACATTTCACCAATCCTTGCATGCCCACGCACCAGCCCCATCATTTTCAAAGCATGCCTTGCACTAATTCCACCCTCATCCACCCCCTAAACCCAGATTAACGTAGATGGCTCATTCCTTTTCACATTAATTTTAGATTTATTTGTGATTAAATTACTGGGTGACCTTCTAATCTTCCTTCCTTGCCTTCTCTTTCTTCCTGACCAACATCCTCAATCCCTTACAAAATTTCAAGGGGTGCCTTGGTTTTTTTGACCCTCAAGGCGCTCCGTCCGTTATTTACGCTTTAGCATGAACTATGCTGATATCAGTTTAAAATTTTATTTTTTTAATAGGTGACGTTCCTCTCGCGCATCCTTGACATTTCACCAATCCTTGCATGCCCACGCACCAGCCCCATCATTTTCAAAGCATGCCTTGCACTAATTCCACCCTCATCCACCCCCTAAACCCAGATTAACGTAGATGGCTCATTCCTTTTCACATTAATTTTAGATTTATTTGTGATTAAATTACTGGGTGACCTTCAAATCTTCCTTCCTGCCTTCTCTTTCTTCCTGACCAACATCCTCAATCCCTTACAAAATTTCAAGGGGTGCCTTGGCCTGTTTGTCCCACTCGGCTCGTCGTCCACCTTTTTCTCCTTCGCTCGTCTCCTGTTTGAATCGCTTTTAATTTTTATTTTTTTAATAGGTGACGTTCCTCTGGCCCTTCTTTGGTCTTTCAGCAAGCCATGCCAGCCCACCGAGCAGCAACATCATTTGCAAAGCGTGCCTCACTTTCAATCCACCCACGCACATCGAGTAAAGCAGCCGGCTTAATATTTTTGTAAGTAAATTTTATATTTATTTTCTATTTAATTTCTAAGTGACCTTCAACTCTCCCATCTTTGCCTTCTCTCTCTTCCTGACAAACATCCTCAATCCCTTACAAATGTTCAAGGGGTGCCTTGGCCTTTTTGACACTCAAGGCGCTACGTCCTATATTTACGCTTTAGCATGAACTATGCTGAAATCACTTTTAATTTTTATTTTTTTAATAGGTGACGTTCCTCTGGCCCTTCTTTGGTCTTTCAGCAAGCCATGCAAGCCCACCGAGCAGCAACATCATGCGCAAAGCGTGCCTCACTTTCAATCCACCCACGCACATCGAGTAAAGCAGCCGGCTTAATATTTTTGTAAGTAAATTTTATATTTATTTTCTATTTAATTTCTAAGTGACCTTCAACTCTCCCATCTTTGCCTTCTCTCTCTTCTTGACAAACATCCTCAATCCCTTACAAATGTTCAAGGGGTGCCTTGGCCTTTTTGACCCTCAAGGCGCTACGTCCGTTATTTACGCTTTAGCATGAACTATGCTGAAATCACATTAAAATTTTATTTTTTTAATAGGTGACGTTCCTCTCGCGCTTCCTTGACATTTCACCAATCCTTGCATGCCCACGCACCAGCCCCATCATTTTCAAAGCATGCCTTGCACTAATTCCACCCTCATCCACCCCCTAAACCCAGATTAACGTAGATGGCTCATTCCTTTTCACATTAATTTTAGATTTATTTGTGATTAAATTACTGGGTGACCTTCAAATCTTCCTTCCTTGGCTTCTTTTTCTTCCTGACCAACATCCTCAATCCCTTACAAAATTTCAAGGGGTGCCTTGGCCTTTTTGACCCTCAAGGCGCTACGTCCGTTATTTACGCTTTAGCATGAACTATGCTGAAATCACTTTAAATTTTTATTTTTTTAATAGGTGACGTTCCTCTCGCGCTTCCTTGACATTTCACCAATCCTTGCATGCCCACGCACCAGCCCCATCATTTTCAAAGCATGCCTTGCACTAATTCCACCCTCATCCACCCCCTAAACCCAGATTAACGTAGATGGCTCATTCCTTTTCACATTAATTTTAGATTTATTTGTGATTAAATTACTGGGTGACCTTCAAATCTTCCTTCCTGCCTTCTCTTTCTTCCTGACCAACATCCTCAATCCCTTACAAAATTTCAAGGGGTGCCTTGGCCTGTTTGTCCCACTCGGCTCGTCGTCCACCTTTTTCTCCTTCGCTCGTCTCCTGTTTGAATCGCTTTTAATTTTTATTTTTTTAATAGGTGACGTTCCTCTGGCCCTTCTTTGGTCTTTCAGCAAGCCATGCAAGCCCACCGAGCAGCAACATCATTTGCAAAGCGTGCCTCACTTTCAATCCACCCACGCACATCGAGTAAAGCAGCCGGCTTAATATTTTTGTAAGTAAATTTTATATTTATTTTCTATTTAATTTCTAAGTGACCTTCAACTCTCCCATCTTTGCCTTCTCTCTCTTCCTGACCAACATCCTCAATCCCTTACAAAATTTCAAGGGGTGCCTTGGCCTTTTTGACCCTCAAGGCGCTACGTCCGTTATTTACGCTTTAGCATGAACTATGCTGAAATCACTTTAAATTTTTATTTTTTTAATAGGTGACGTTCCTCTCGCGCTTCCTTGACATTTCACCAATCCTTGCATGCCCACGCACCAGCCCCATCATTTTCAAAGCATGCCTTGCACTAATTCCACCCTCATCCACCCCCTAAACCCAGATTAACGTAGATGGCTCATTCCTTTTCACATTAATTTTAGATTTATTTGTGATTAAATTACTGGGTGACCTTCAAATCTTCCTTCCTGTCTTCTCTTTCTTCCTGACCAACATCCTCAATCCCTTACAAAATTTCAAGGGGTGCCTTGGCCTGTTTGTCCCACTCGGCTCGTCGTCCACCTTTTTCTCCTTCGCTCGTCTCCTGTTTGAATCGCTTTTAATTTTTATTTTTTTAATAGGTGACGTTCCTCTGGCCCTTCTTTGGTCTTTCAGCAAGCCATGCCAGCCCACCGAGCAGCAACATCATTTGCAAAGCGTGCCTCACTTTCAATCCACCCACGCACATCGAGTAAAGCAGCCGGCTTAATATTTTTGTAAGTAAATTTTATATTTATTTTCTATTTAATTTCTAAGTGACCGTCAACTCTCCCATCTTTGCCTTCTCTCTCTTCTTGACAAACATCCTCAATCCCTTACAAATGTTCAAGGGGTGCCTTGGCCTTTTTGACCCTCAAGGCGCTACGTCCGTTATTTACGCTTTAGCATGAACTATGCTGAAATCACTTTAAATTTTTATTTTTTTAATAGGTGACGTTCCTCTCGCGCTTCCTTGACATTTCACCAATCCTTGCATGCCCTCGCACCAGCCCCATCATTTTCAAAGCATGCCTTGCACTAATTCCACCCTAATCCACCCCCTAAACCCAGATTAACGTAGATGGCTCATTCCTTTTCACATTAATTTTAGATTTATTTGTGATTAAATTACTGGGTGACCTTCTAATCTTCCTTCCTTGCCTTCTCTTTCTTCCTGACCAACATCCTCAATCCCTTACAAAATTTCAAGGGGTGCCTTGGCCTGTTTGTCCCACTCGGCTCGTCGTCCACCTTTTTCTCCTTCGCTCGTCTCCTGTTTGAATCGCTTTTAATTATTATTATTTTAATAGGTGACGTTCCTCTGGCCCTTCTTTGGTCTTTCAGCAAGCCATGCAAGCCCACCGAGCAGCAACATCATTTGCAAAGCGTGCCTCACTTTCAATCCACCCTCAACAACCCACGCACATCGAGTAAAGCAGCCGGCTTAATATTTTTGTAAGTTAATTTTATATTTATTTTCTATTTAATTTCTAAGTGACCTTCAACTCTCCCATCTTTGCCTTCTCTCTCTTCCTGACCAACATCCTCAATCCCTTACAAAATTTCAAGGGGTGCCTTGGCCTTTTTAACCCTCAAGGCGCTACGTCCGTTATTTACGCTTTAGCATGAACTATGCTGAAATCACTTTTAATTTTTATTTTTTTAAAAGGTGACATTCCTCTTGCGCTTCCTTGACATTTCACCAAGTGCCCACCAAGTAACCCCTCTAATTTTTAAAGTATGCCTGGTCCATCTTTAACCCTCGTTCACCCTTACGCCTTGGATAAGGTGTCGGGCTGCCTCTTTAGTAAGTTGTTTGGGTAAACTGAATTTTTTTTCTGTTTCTTGATATCCTTCTGGCTATAGTTAGAAGGATATAGCTATAGATAACACACTCCTTCCCAAAATTTTAAGGGGACCTTTGCCACACTATTTTTTACATAATTGTTTTTGCTGTCTATTTTCTAACTACCTTTAATTTTTCACAGGCGATTTTCCACAAACTCCGGATGCCCACCAATCAGCTCATCATGTCCAACGATTTATTATCTCACAGACGTCAAAAGCTATTATTTTATTGAATTTTTGTGCATTTGGCTATATCAGCAATGTTTCTTTGAAATAATAAAATAAGTTGAGATTATATAAAAACTTCAGTGTACTTGTGATATTTATTTTCCCATTTATTTATTCAAAGAACCCATTTTACAGTTCCATTCTTGTCCCTTCAGTGAGACACATCTTATTGCCTTGTGATAGTATTGAAATCTTGAATCATCAACAGGAAACACGGAACGAACTGCTCTGCTGCGAAATGAAAACAAGGAAAAGTAGTCAGTACGCCGACGATGCGCACCAAAAGGAAGCCCCACGACGAAGAAAAGCGAGAGGTAAGGGTAATTTATGGCCCCGAATGTCGGAAAATCGTGGAAAAAGGGGGTGTGGTTTTTATTTTGAGGGCTACAGGCTACATCGGGGTAAACGGAGACGGCCGTTATTTTGGGGTCGAATTAGTTGGGAATTCGAGGAAGCAAAAGTGGCCGTTAATTATGGGGTTGAATTTTAGTCGGAAAAAGGGGGCGTTGTCTTTAAATTGTCGCCTAATGGGGGTTAACTAGGGTGGCCGTTAATTTGGGGTCGAATTAGTCGGGTATTCGAGGGGAGTAATTCTATTTACACGGACGGTCCGTGGAAATTAGCAAAAAAGTGCTATAAAAGCTATTTGCACGGACGGTCCGTGAGCAAATCCACGACACAATAAACTATTAGCACGGACGGTCTGTGCAAGAAGCGGAGTCACGACACTATGAACTTTTTGCACGGACAAAGGGAAAATGTGAAAAGGGGTGGGTACGTGGCTGCGCAGCTGCCTGTTTCCCGCCGAAATGCGCAAAACCAGTCAGCTGGCAGCAAAAAAATACATAACGAGAAATCGACGCGTATTATAGCAAAGGCAGAAATTGAGGATGCGGAGCAATGTAAATATAGATCTGAGTGGTAAATAAATTCTTAATAGCAGGCGAGAAGGACAGCAGTACGAAGTACGATTGGAAAGTACAGGGAGCGAGGGTGCGGTACATACGAACCCTCGAATTCGGGCACGCTGCTCTGGCCACCATCGCTGGCAAAAATTGACAAAGCAGCAATGAAAAAGTGTGATTAAAATGTGTATTCAAAATTTTTATTCGAAAATTTTTGAATATGGGTCAAGTCGTTTATAACTCGGCCCCTAATTGTCTGAGGTCAAAACGGATACCATATCCGATCGAGATGGACCAAATTGTTCCCTAAAGTGCCCTTTTCATTCAGTTTATTCGAAATTTTTTTTAAAAAATTTTTGAATATGGGTCAAGTCGTTTATAACTCGGCCCCTAAGTGTCTGAGGTCAAAACGGATAGCATATCCGATCGAGATGGACCAAATTGTTCCCTAAAGTGCCATTTTCGTTCAGTTAATTCGAAATTTTTTAAAAAATTTTTGAATATGCGTCAAGTCGTTTATAACTCGGCCCCTAATTGTCTGAGGTCAAAACGGATAGCATATCCGATCGAGATGGACCAAATTGTTCACTAAAGTGCCATTTTCGTTCAGTTTATTCGAAATTTTTTTTCGAAAATTTTTGATTATGGGTCAAGTCGTTTATAACTCGGCCCCTAATTGTCTGAGGTCAAAACGGATAGCATATCCGATCAAGATGGACCAAATTGTTCACAAAAGTGCCATTTTCGTTCAGTTTATTCGAAATTTTTTTTCGAAAATTTTTGAATATGGGTCAAGTCGTTTATAACTCTGCCCCTAATTGTCTGAGGTCAAAACGGATAGCATATCCGATCAAGATGGACCAAATTGTTCCCTAAAGTGCCCTTTTCGTTCAGTTTATTCGAATTTTTTTTTTGAAAATTTTTGATTATGGGTCAAGTCGTTTATAACTCGGCCCCTAATTGTCTGAGGTCAAAACGGATAGCATATCCGATCAAGATGGACCAAATTGTTCACTAAAGTGCCATTTTCGTTCAGTTTATTCGAAATTTTTTTTCGAAAATTTTTGAATATGGGTCAAGTCGTTTATAACTCTGCCCCTAATTGTCTGAGGTCAAAACGGATACCATATCCGATCGAGATGGACCAAATTGTTCACTAAAGTGCCATTTTCGTTCAGTTTATTCGAAATTTTTTTTCGAAAATTTTTGATTATGGGTCAAGTCGTTTATAACTCTGCCCCTAATTGTCTGAGGTCAAAACGGATAGCATATCCGATCGAGATGGACCAAATTGTTCCCTAAAGTGCCCTTTTCATTCAGTTTATTCGAAATTTTTTTTCGAAAATTTTTGATTATTGGTCAAGTAGTTTATAACTCAGCCCCTAATTGTCTGAGGTCAAAACGGATAGCATATCCGATCAAGATGGACCAAATTGTTCCCTAAAGCGCCCTTTTCGATCAGTTTATTCGAAATTTTTTTTCGAAAATTTTTGATTATTGGTCAAGTCGTTTATAACTCGGCCCCTAATTGTCTGAGTACAAAACGGATAGCATATCCGATCGAGATGGACCAAATTGTTCCCTAAAGTGCCATTTTCGTTCAGTTTATTCGAAATTTTTTTTCAAAAATTTTTGTATATGGGTCAAGTCGTTTATAACTCGGCCCCTAATTGTCTGAGGTCAAAACGGATAGCATATCCGATCGAGATGGACCAAATTGTTCCCTAAAGTGCTATTTTCATTCAGTTTATTCGAAATTTTTTTTCAAAAATTTTTGATAATGGGTCAAGTCGTTTATAACTCGGCCCCCAATTGTCTGAGGTCAAAACGGATTGCATATTCGATCAAGATGGACCAAATTGTTCCCTAAAGTGCCTTTTTCAATCAGTTTATTCGAAATTTGTTTTCGAAAATTTTTGATTATGGGTCAAGTCGTTTATAACTCGGCCCCTAATTGTCTGAGGTCAAAACGGATTGCATATTCGATCAAGATGGACCAAATTGTTCCCTAAAGTGCCCTTTTCGTTCAGTTTATTCGAAATTTTTTTTCGAAAATTTTTGAATATGGGTCAAGTCGTTTAAAACTCGGCCCCTAATTGTCTGAGGTCAAAACGGATAGCATATCCGATCAAGATGGACCAAATTGGTCCCTAAAGTGCCCTTTTCGATCAGTTTATTCGAAATTTTTTTTCGAAAATTTTTGATTATTGGTCAAGTCGTTTATAACTCGGCCCCTAATTGTCTGAGGTCAAAACGGATACCATATCCGATCGAGATGGACCAAATTGTTCACTAAAGTGCCATTTTCGTTCAGTTTATTCGAAATTTTTTTTCGAAAATTTTTGATTATGGGTCAAGTCGTTTATAACTCTGCCCCTAATTGTCTGAGGTCAAAACGGATAGCATATCCGATCGAGATGGACCAAATTGTTCCCTAAAGTGCCCTTTTCATTCAGTTTATTCGAAATTTTTTTTCGAAAATTTTTGATTATTGGTCAAGTAGTTTATAACTCAGCCCCTAATTGTCTGAGGTCAAAACGGATAGCATATCCAATTGAGATGGACCAAATTGTTCCCTTAAGTGCCATTTTCGTTCAGTTTATTCGAAATTTTTTTTCGAAAATTTTTGATTATGGGTCAAGTCGTTTATAACTCGGCCCCTAATTGTCTGAGGTCAAAACGGATAGCATATCCGATCAAGATGGACCAAATTGTTCCCTAAAGTGCCCTTTTCGATCAGTTTATTCGAAATTTTTTTTCGAAAATTTTTGATTATTGGTCAAGTCGTTTATAACTCGGCCCCTAATTGTCTGAGTACAAAACGGATAGCATATCCGATCGAGA
This sequence comes from Neocloeon triangulifer, assembly GCF_031216515.1. Taxonomy (NCBI): domain Eukaryota; kingdom Metazoa; phylum Arthropoda; class Insecta; order Ephemeroptera; family Baetidae; genus Neocloeon; species Neocloeon triangulifer. The sequence goes on along the minus strand of NW_026775555.1, from coordinate 22,388 downwards.
TGGACCAAATTGTTCCCTAAAGTGCCATTTTCGTTCAGTTTATTCGAAATTTTTTTTCAAAAATTTTTGTATATGGGTCAAGTCGTTTATAACTCGGCCCCTAATTGTCTGAGGTCAAAACGGATAGCATATCCGATCGAGATGGACCAAATTGTTCCCTAAAGTGCTATTTTCATTCAGTTTATTCGAAATTTTTTTTCAAAAATTTTTGATAATGGGTCAAGTCGTTTATAACTCGGCCCCCAATTGTCTGAGGTCAAAACGGATTGCATATTCGATCAAGATGGACCAAATTGTTCCCTAAAGTGCCTTTTTCGTTCAGTTTATTCGAAATTTGTTTTCGAAAATTTTTGATTATGGGTCAAGTCGTTTATAACTCGGCCCCTAATTGTCTGAGGTCAAAACGGATTGCATATTCGATCAAGATGGACCAAATTGTTCCCTAAAGTGCCCTTTTCGTTCAGTTTATTCGAAATTTTTTTTCGAAAATTTTTGAATATGGGTCAAGTCGTTTAAAACTCGGCCCCTAATTGTCTGAGGTCAAAACGGATAGCATATCCGATCAAGATGGACCAAATTGGTCCCTAAAGTGCCCTTTTCGATCAGTTTATTCGAAATTTTTTTTCGAAAATTTTTGATTATTGGTCAAGTCGTTTATAACTCGGCCCCTAATTGTCTGAGGTCAAAACGGATACCATATCCGATCGAGATGGACCAAATTGTTCCCTAAAGTGCCATTTTCGTTCAGTTTTTTTCGAAATTTTTTTTCAAAAATTTTTGAATATGGGTCAAGTCGTTTATAACTCGGCCCCTAATTGTCTGAGGTCAAAACGGATAGCATATCCGATCGAGATGGACCAAATTGTTCCCTAAAGTGCCATTTTCGTTCAGTTTATTCGAAATTTTTTTTCAAAAATTTTTGTATATGGGTCAAGTCGTTTATAACTCGGCCCCTAATTGTCTGAGGTCAAAACGGATAGCATATCCGATCGAGATGGACCAAATTGTTCCCTAAAGTGATATTTTCATTCAGTTTATTCGAAATTTGTTTTCGAAAATTTTTGATTATGGGTCAAGTCGTTTATAACTCGGCCCCCAATTGTCTGAGGTCAAAACGGATTGCATATTCGATCAAGATGGACCAAATTGTTCCCTAAAGTGCCTTTTTCGTTCAGTTTATTCGAAATTTGTTTTCGAAAATTTTTGATTATGGGTCAAGTCGTTTATAACTCGGCCCCTAATTGTCTGAGGTCAAAACGGATTGCATATTCGATCAAGATGGACCAAATTGTTCCCTAAAGTGCCCTTTTCGTTCAGTTTATTCGAAATTTTTTTTCGAAAATTTTTGAATATAGGTCAAGTCGTTTAAAACTCGGCCCCTAATTGTCTGAGGTCAAAACGGATAGCATATCCGATCAAGATGGACCAAATTGGTCCCTAAAGTGCCCTTTTCGATCAGTTTATTCGAAATTTTTTTTCGAAAATTTTTGATTATTGGTCAAGTCGTTTATAACTCGGCCCCTAATTGTCTGAGGTCAAAACGGATACCATATCCGATCGAGATGGACCAAATTGTTCCCTAAACTGCCATTTTCGTTCAGTTTTTTTCGAAATTTTTTTTCAAAAATTTTTGAATATGGGTCAAGTCGTTTATAACTCGGCCCCTAATTGTCTGAGGTCAAAACGGATAGCATATCCGATCGAGATGGACCAAATTGTTCCCTAAAGTGCTATTTTCATTCAGTTTATTCGAAATTTTTTTTCAAAAATTTTTGATAATGGGTCAAGTCGTTTATAACTCGGCCCCCAATTGTCTGAGGTCAAAACGGATTGCATATTCGATCAAGATGGACCAAATTGTTCCCTAAAGTGCCTTTTTCAATCAGTTTATTCGAAATTTGTTTTCGAAAATTTTTGATTATGGGTCAAGTCGTTTATAACTCGGCCCCTAATTGTCTGAGGTCAAAACGGATTGCATATTCGATCAAGATGGACCAAATTGTTCCCTAAAGTGCCCTTTTCGTTCAGTTTATTCGAAATTTTTTTTCGAAAATTTTTGAATATGGGTCAAGTCGTTTAAAACTCGGCCCCTAATTGTCTGAGGTCAAAACGGATAGCATATCCGATCAAGATGGACCAAATTGGTCCCTAAAGTGCCCTTTTCGATCAGTTTATTCGAAATTTTTTTTCGAAAATTTTTGATTATTGGTCAAGTCGTTTATAACTCGGCCCCTAATTGTCTGAGGTCAAAACGGATACCATATCCGATCGAGATGGACCAAATTGTTCACTAAAGTGCCATTTTCGTTCAGTTTATTCGAAATTTTTTTTCGAAAATTTTTGATTATGGGTCAAGTCGTTTATAACTCTGCCCCTAATTGTCTGAGGTCAAAACGGATAGCATATCCGATCGAGATGGACCAAATTGTTCCCTAAAGTGCCCTTTTTATTCAGTTTATTCGAAATTTTTTTTCGAAAATTTTTGAATATGGGTCAAGTCGTTTAAAACTCGGCCCCTAATTGTCTGAGGTCAAAACGGATAGCATATCCGATCAAGATGGACCAAATTGGTCCCTAAAGTGCCCTTTTCGATCAGTTTATTCGAAATTTTTTTTCGAAAATTTTTGATTATTGGTCAAGTCGTTTATAACTCGGCCCCTAATTGTCTGAGGTCAAAACGGATACCATATCCGATCGAGATGGACCAAATTGTTCCCTAAACTGCCATTTTCGTTCAGTTTTTTTCGAAATTTTTTTTCAAAAATTTTTGAATATGGGTCAAGTCGTTTATAACTCGGCCCCTAATTGTCTGAGGTCAAAACGGATAGCATATCCGATCGAGATGGACCAAATTGTTCCCTAAAGTGCTATTTTCATTCAGTTTATTCGAAATTTTTTTTCAAAAATTTTTGATAATGGGTCAAGTCGTTTATAACTCGGCCCCCAATTGTCTGAGGTCAAAACGGATTGCATATTCGATCAAGATGGACCAAATTGTTCCCTAAAGTGCCTTTTTCAATCAGTTTATTCGAAATTTGTTTTCGAAAATTTTTGATTATGGGTCAAGTCGTTTATAACTCGGCCCCTAATTGTCTGAGGTCAAAACGGATTGCATATTCGATCAAGATGGACCAAATTGTTCCCTAAAGTGCCCTTTTCGTTCAGTTTATTCGAAATTTTTTTTCGAAAATTTTTGAATATGGGTCAAGTCGTTTAAAACTCGGCCCCTAATTGTCTGAGGTCAAAACGGATAGCATATCCGATCAAGATGGACCAAATTGGTCCCTAAAGTGCCCTTTTCGATCAGTTTATTCGAAATTTTTTTTCGAAAATTTTTGATTATTGGTCAAGTCGTTTATAACTCGGCCCCTAATTGTCTGAGGTCAAAACGGATACCATATCCGATCGAGATGGACCAAATTGTTCACTAAAGTGCCATTTTCGTTCAGTTTATTCGAAATTTTTTTTCGAAAATTTTTGATTATGGGTCAAGTCGTTTATAACTCTGCCCCTAATTGTCTGAGGTCAAAACGGATAGCATATCCGATCGAGATGGACCAAATTGTTCCCTAAAGTGCCCTTTTTATTCAGTTTATTCGAAATTTTTTTTCGAAAATTTTTGATTATTGGTCAAGTAGTTTATAACTCAGCCCCTAATTGTCTGAGGTCAAAACGGATAGCATATCCAATTGAGATGGACCAAATTGTTCCCTTAAGTGCCATTTTCGTTCAGTTTATTCGAAATTTTTTTTCGAAAATTTTTGATTATGGGTCAAGTCGTTTATAACTCGGCCCCTAATTGTCTGAGGTCAAAACGGATAGCATATCCGATCAAGATGGACCAAATTGTTCCCTAAAGTGCCCTTTTCGATCAGTTTATTCGAAATTTTTTTTCGAAAATTTTTGATTATTGGTCAAGTCGTTTATAACTCGGCCCCTAATTGTCTGAGTACAAAACGGATAGCATATCCGATCGAGATGGACCAAATTGTTCCCTAAAGTGCCATTTTCGTTCAGTTTATTCGAAATTTTTTTTCAAAAATTTTTGTATATGGGTCAAGTCGTTTATAACTCGGCCCCTAATTGTCTGAGGTCAAAACGGATAGCATATCCGATCGAGATGGACCAAATTGTTCCCTAAAGTGCTATTTTCATTCAGTTTATTCGAAATTTTTTTTCAAAAATTTTTGATAATGGGTCAAGTCGTTTATAACTCGGCCCCCAATTGTCTGAGGTCAAAACGGATTGCATATTCGATCAAGATGGACCAAATTGTTCCCTAAAGTGCCTTTTTCGTTCAGTTTATTCGAAATTTGTTTTCGAAAATTTTTGATTATGGGTCAAGTCGTTTATAACTCGGCCCCTAATTGTCTGAGGTCAAAACGGATTGCATATTCGATCAAGATGGACCAAATTGTTCCCTAAAGTGCCCTTTTCGTTCAGTTTATTCGAAATTTTTTTTCGAAAATTTTTGAATATGGGTCAAGTCGTTTAAAACTCGGCCCCTAATTGTCTGAGGTCAAAACGGATAGCATATCCGATCAAGATGGACCAAATTGGTCCCTAAAGTGCCCTTTTCGATCAGTTTATTCGAAATTTTTTTTCGAAAATTTTTGATTATTGGTCAAGTCGTTTATAACTCGGCCCCTAATTGTCTGAGGTCAAAACGGATACCATATCCGATCGAGATGGACCAAATTGTTCCCTAAAGTGCCATTTTCGTTCAGTTTTTTTCGAAATTTTTTTTCAAAAATTTTTGAATATGGGTCAAGTCGTTTATAACTCGGCCCCTAATTGTCTGAGGTCAAAACGGATAGCATATCCGATCGAGATGGACCAAATTGTTCCCTAAAGTGCCATTTTCGTTCAGTTTATTCGAAATTTTTTTTCAAAAATTTTTGTATATGGGTCAAGTCGTTTATAACTCGGCCCCTAATTGTCTGAGGTCAAAACGGATAGCATATCCGATCGAGATGGACCAAATTGTTCCCTAAAGTGATATTTTCATTCAGTTTATTCGAAATTTTTTTTCAAAAATTTTTGATTATGGGTCAAGTCGTTTATAACTCGGCCCCTAATTGTCTGAGGTCAAAACGGATTGCATATTCGATCAAGATGGACCAAATTGTTCCCTAAAGTGCCCTTTTCGTTCAGTTTATTCGAAATTTGTTTTCGAAAATTTTTTGATTATGGGTCAAGTCATTTATAACTCGGCCCCTAATTGTCTGAGGTCAAAACGGATTGCATATTCGATCAAGATGGACCAAATTGTTCCCTAAAGTGCCCTTTTCGTTCAGTTTATTCGAAATTTGTTTTCGAAAATTTTTGATAATGGGTCAAGTCGTTTATAACTCGGCCCCTAATTGTCTGAGGTCAAAACGGATAGCATATCCAATCGAGATGGACCAAATTGTTCCCTAAAGTGCCCTTTTCATTCAGTTTATTCGAAATTTTTTTTCAAAAATTTTTGATAATGGGTCAAGTCGTTTATAACTCGGCCCCCAATTGTCTGAGGTCAAAACGGATTGCATATTCGATCAAGATGGACCAAATTGTTCCCTAAAGTGCCTTTTTCGTTCAGTTTATTCGAAATTTGTTTTCGAAAATTTTTGATTATGGGTCAAGTCGTTTATAACTCGGCCCCTAATTGTCTGAGGTCAAAACGGATTGCATATTCGATCAAGATGGACCAAATTGTTCCCTAAAGTGCCCTTTTCGTTCAGTTTATTCGAAATTTTTTTTCGAAAATTTTTGAATATGGGTCAAGTCGTTTAAAACTCGGCCCCTAATTGTCTGAGGTCAAAACGGATAGCATATCCGATCAAGATGGACCAAATTGGTCCCTAAAGTGCCCTTTTCGATCAGTTTATTCGAAATTTTTTTTCGAAAATTTTTGATTATTGGTCAAGTCGTTTATAACTCGGCCCCTAATTGTCTGAGGTCAAAACGGATACCATATCCGATCGAGATGGACCAAATTGTTCCCTAAACTGCCATTTTCGTTCAGTTTTTTTCGAAATTTTTTTTCAAAAATTTTTGAATATGGGTCAAGTCGTTTATAACTCGGCCCCTAATTGTCTGAGGTCAAAACGGATAGCATATCCGATCGAGATGGACCAAATTGTTCCCTAAAGTGCCATTTTCGTTCAGTTTATTCGAAATTTTTTTTCAAAAATTTTTGTATATGGGTCAAGTCGTTTATAACTCGGCCCCTAATTGTCTGAGGTCAAAACGGATAGCATATCCGATCGAGATGGACCAAATTGTTCCCTAAAGTGATATTTTCTTTCAGTTTATTCGAAATTTTTTTTCAAAAATTTTTGATTATGGGTCAAGTCGTTTATAACTCGGCCCCTAATTGTCTGAGGTCAAAACGGATAGCATATCCGATCGAGATGGACCAAATTGTTCCCTAAAGTGATATTTTCATTCAGTTTATTCGAAATTTTTTTTCAAATATTTTTGATTATGGGTCAAGTCGTTTATAACTCGGCCCCTAATTGTCTGAGGTCAAAACGGATTGCATATTCGATCAAGATGGACCAAATTGTTCCCTAAAGTGCCCTTTTCGTTCAGTTTATTCGAAATTTGTTTTCGAAAATTTTTTGATTATGGGTCAAGTCATTTATAACTCGGCCCCTAATTGTCTGAGGTCAAAACGGATTGCATATTCGATCAAGATGGACTAAATTGTTCCCTAAAGTGCCTTTTTCGTTCAGTTTATTCGAAATTTGTTTTCGAAAATTTTTGATAATGGGTCAAGTCGTTTATAACTCGGCCCCTAATTGTCTGAGGTCAAAACGGATAGCATATCCAATCGAGATGGACCAAATTGTTCCCTAAAGTGCCCTTTTCATTCAGTTTATTCGAAATTTTTTTTCAAAAATTTTTGTATATGGGTCAAGTCGTTTATAACTCTGCCCCTAATTGTCTGAGGTCAAAACGGATAGCATATCCGATCAAGATGGACCAAATTGGTCCCTAAAGTGCCCTTTTCGATCAGTTTATTCGAAATTTTTTTTCGAAAATTTTTGATAATGGGTCAAGTCGTTTATAACTCGGCCCCTAATTGTCTGAGGTCAAAACGGATAGCATATCCGATCGAGATGGACCAAATTGTTCCCTAAAGTGCCCTTTTCATTCAGATTATTCGAAATTTTTTTTCAAAAATTTTTGATTATGGGTCAAGTCGTTTATAACTCTTCCCCTAATTGTCTGAGGTCAAAACGGATAGCATATCCGATCAAGATGGACCAAATTGTTCCCTAAAGTGCCATTTTCGTTCAGTTTATTCGAAATTTTTTTTCGAAAATTTTTGATTATGGGTCAAGTCGTTTATAACTCTGCCCCTAATTGTCTGAGGTCAAAACGGATAGCATATCCGATTAAGATGGACCAAATTGTTCCCTAAAGTGCCCATTTCATTCGGTATATTCAAAATTTTTTTCAAAAATTTTTGTATATGGGTCAAGTCGTTTATAACTCGGCCCCTAATTGTCTGAGTACAAAACGGATAGCATATCCGATCGAGATGGACCAAATTGTTCCCTAAAGTGCCATTTTCGTTCAGTTTATTCGAAATTTTTTTTCAAAAATTTTTGTATATGGGTCAAGTCGTTTATAACTCGGCCCCTAATTGTCTGAGGTCAAAACGGATAGCATATCCGATCGAGATGGACCAAATTGTTCCCTAAAGTGCTATTTTCATTCAGTTTATTCGAAATTTTTTTTCAAAAATTTTTGATAATGGGTCAAGTCGTTTATAACTCGGCCCCCAATTGTCTGAGGTCAAAACGGATTGCATATTCGATCAAGATGGACCAAATTGTTCCCTAAAGTGCCTTTTTCAATCAGTTTATTCGAAATTTGTTTTCGAAAATTTTTGATTATGGGTCAAGTCGTTTATAACTCGGCCCCTAATTGTCTGAGGTCAAAACGGATTGCATATTCGATCAAGATGGACCAAATTGTTCCCTAAAGTGCCCTTTTCGTTCAGTTTATTCGAAATTTTTTTTCGAAAATTTTTGAATATGGGTCAAGTCGTTTAAAACTCGGCCCCTAATTGTCTGAGGTCAAAACGGATAGCATATCCGATCAAGATGGACCAAATTGGTCCCTAAAGTGCCCTTTTCGATCAGTTTATTCGAAATTTTTTTTCGAAAATTTTTGATTATTGGTCAAGTCGTTTATAACTCGGCCCCTAATTGTCTGAGGTCAAAACGGATACCATATCCGATCGAGATGGACCAAATTGTTCACTAAAGTGCCATTTTCGTTCAGTTTATTCGAAATTTTTTTTCGAAAATTTTTGATTATGGGTCAAGTCGTTTATAACTCTGCCCCTAATTGTCTGAGGTCAAAACGGATAGCATATCCGATCGAGATGGACCAAATTGTTCCCTAAAGTGCCCTTTTCATTCAGTTTATTCGAAATTTTTTTTCGAAAATTTTTGATTATTGGTCAAGTAGTTTATAACTCAGCCCCTAATTGTCTGAGGTCAAAACGGATAGCATATCCAATTGAGATGGACCAAATTGTTCCCTTAAGTGCCATTTTCGTTCAGTTTATTCGAAATTTTTTTTCGAAAATTTTTGATTATGGGTCAAGTCGTTTATAACTCGGCCCCTAATTGTCTGAGGTCAAAACGGATAGCATATCCGATCAAGATGGACCAAATTGTTCCCTAAAGTGCCCTTTTCGATCAGTTTATTCGAAATTTTTTTTCGAAAATTTTTGATTATTGGTCAAGTCGTTTATAACTCGGCCCCTAATTGTCTGAGTACAAAACGGATAGCATATCCGATCGAGATGGACCAAATTGTTCCCTAAAGTGCCATTTTCGTTCAGTTTATTCGAAATTTTTTTTCAAAAATTTTTGTATATGGGTCAAGTCGTTTATAACTCGGCCCCTAATTGTCTGAGGTCAAAACGGATAGCATATCCGATCGAGATGGACCAAATTGTTCCCTAAAGTGCTATTTTCATTCAGTTTATTCGAAATTTTTTTTCAAAAATTTTTGATAATGGGTCAAGTCGTTTATAACTCGGCCCCCAATTGTCTGAGGTCAAAACGGATTGCATATTCGATCAAGATGGACCAAATTGTTCCCTAAAGTGCCTTTTTCGTTCAGTTTATTCGAAATTTGTTTTCGAAAATTTTTGATTATGGGTCAAGTCGTTTATAACTCGGCCCCTAATTGTCTGAGGTCAAAACGGATTGCATATTCGATCAAGATGGACCAAATTGTTCCCTAAAGTGCCCTTTTCGTTCAGTTTATTCGAAATTTTTTTTCGAAAATTTTTGAATATGGGTCAAGTCGTTTAAAACTCGGCCCCTAATTGTCTGAGGTCAAAACGGATAGCATATCCGATCAAGATGGACCAAATTGGTCCCTAAAGTGCCCTTTTCGATCAGTTTATTCGAAATTTTTTTTCGAAAATTTTTGATTATTGGTCAAGTCGTTTATAACTCGGCCCCTAATTGTCTGAGGTCAAAACGGATACCATATCCGATCGAGATGGACCAAATTGTTCCCTAAAGTGCCATTTTCGTTCAGTTTTTTTCGAAATTTTTTTTCAAAAATTTTTGAATATGGGTCAAGTCGTTTATAACTCGGCCCCTAATTGTCTGAGGTCAAAACGGATAGCATATCCGATCGAGATGGACCAAATTGTTCCCTAAAGTGCCATTTTCGTTCAGTTTATTCGAAATTTTTTTTCAAAAATTTTTGTATATGGGTCAAGTCGTTTATAACTCGGCCCCTAATTGTCTGAGGTCAAAACGGATAGCATATCCGATCGAGATGGACCAAATTGTTCCCTAAAGTGATATTTTCATTCAGTTTATTCGAAATTTGTTTTCGAAAATTTTTGATTATGGGTCAAGTCGTTTATAACTCGGCCCCCAATTGTCTGAGGTCAAAACGGATTGCATATTCGATCAAGATGGACCAAATTGTTCCCTAAAGTGCCTTTTTCGTTCAGTTTATTCGAAATTTGTTTTCGAAAATTTTTGATTATGGGTCAAGTCGTTTATAACTCGGCCCCTAATTGTCTGAGGTCAAAACGGATTGCATATTCGATCAAGATGGACCAAATTGTTCCCTAAAGTGCCCTTTTCGTTCAGTTTATTCGAAATTTTTTTTCGAAAATTTTTGAATATGGGTCAAGTCGTTTAAAACTCGGCCCCTAATTGTCTGAGGTCAAAACGGATAGCATATCCGATCAAGATGGACCAAATTGGTCCCTAAAGTGCCCTTTTCGATCAGTTTATTCGAAATTTTTTTTCGAAAATTTTTGATTATTGGTCAAGTCGTTTATAACTCGGCCCCTAATTGTCTGAGGTCAAAACGGATACCATATCCGATCGAGATGGACCAAATTGTTCCCTAAACTGCCATTTTCGTTCAGTTTTTTTCGAAATTTTTTTTCAAAAATTTTTGAATATGGGTCAAGTCGTTTATAACTCGGCCCCTAATTGTCTGAGGTCAAAACGGATAGCATATCCGATCGAGATGGACCAAATTGTTCCCTAAAGTGCTATTTTCATTCAGTTTATTCGAAATTTTTTTTCAAAAATTTTTGATAATGGGTCAAGTCGTTTATAACTCGGCCCCCAATTGTCTGAGGTCAAAACGGATTGCATATTCGATCAAGATGGACCAAATTGTTCCCTAAAGTGCCTTTTTCAATCAGTTTATTCGAAATTTGTTTTCGAAAATTTTTGATTATGGGTCAAGTCGTTTATAACTCGGCCCCTAATTGTCTGAGGTCAAAACGGATTGCATATTCGATCAAGATGGACCAAATTGTTCCCTAAAGTGCCCTTTTCGTTCAGTTTATTCGAAATTTTTTTTCGAAAATTTTTGAATATGGGTCAAGTCGTTTAAAACTCGGCCCCTAATTGTCTGAGGTCAAAACGGATAGCATATCCGATCAAGATGGACCAAATTGGTCCCTAAAGTGCCCTTTTCGATCAGTTTATTCGAAATTTTTTTTCGAAAATTTTTGATTATTGGTCAAGTCGTTTATAACTCGGCCCCTAATTGTCTGAGGTCAAAACGGATACCATATCCGATCGAGATGGACCAAATTGTTCACTAAAGTGCCATTTTCGTTCAGTTTATTCGAAATTTTTTTTCGAAAATTTTTGATTATGGGTCAAGTCGTTTATAACTCTGCCCCTAATTGTCTGAGGTCAAAACGGATAGCATATCCGATCGAGATGGACCAAATTGTTCCCTAAAGTGCCCTTTTTATTCAGTTTATTCGAAATTTTTTTTCGAAAATTTTTGAATATGGGTCAAGTCGTTTAAAACTCGGCCCCTAATTGTCTGAGGTCAAAACGGATAGCATATCCGATCAAGATGGACCAAATTGGTCCCTAAAGTGCCCTTTTCGATCAGTTTATTCGAAATTTTTTTTCGAAAATTTTTGATTATTGGTCAAGTCGTTTATAACTCGGCCCCTAATTGTCTGAGGTCAAAACGGATACCATATCCGATCGAGATGGACCAAATTGTTCCCTAAACTGCCATTTTCGTTCAGTTTTTTTCGAAATTTTTTTTCAAAAATTTTTGAATATGGGTCAAGTCGTTTATAACTCGGCCCCTAATTGTCTGAGGTCAAAACGGATAGCATATCCGATCGAGATGGACCAAATTGTTCCCTAAAGTGCTATTTTCATTCAGTTTATTCGAAATTTTTTTTCAAAAATTTTTGATAATGGGTCAAGTCGTTTATAACTCGGCCCCCAATTGTCTGAGGTCAAAACGGATTGCATATTCGATCAAGATGGACCAAATTGTTCCCTAAAGTGCCTTTTTCAATCAGTTTATTCGAAATTTGTTTTCGAAAATTTTTGATTATGGGTCAAGTCGTTTATAACTCGGCCCCTAATTGTCTGAGGTCAAAACGGATTGCATATTCGATCAAGATGGACCAAATTGTTCCCTAAAGTGCCCTTTTCGTTCAGTTTATTCGAAATTTTTTTTCGAAAATTTTTGAATATGGGTCAAGTCGTTTAAAACTCGGCCCCTAATTGTCTGAGGTCAAAACGGATAGCATATCCGATCAAGATGGACCAAATTGGTCCCTAAAGTGCCCTTTTCGATCAGTTTATTCGAAATTTTTTTTCGAAAATTTTTGATTATTGGTCAAGTCGTTTATAACTCGGCCCCTAATTGTCTGAGGTCAAAACGGATACCATATCCGATCGAGATGGACCAAATTGTTCACTAAAGTGCCATTTTCGTTCAGTTTATTCGAAATTTTTTTTCGAAAATTTTTGATTATGGGTCAAGTCGTTTATAACTCTGCCCCTAATTGTCTGAGGTCAAAACGGATAGCATATCCGATCGAGATGGACCAAATTGTTCCCTAAAGTGCCCTTTTTATTCAGTTTATTCGAAATTTTTTTTCGAAAATTTTTGATTATTGGTCAAGTAGTTTATAACTCAGCCCCTAATTGTCTGAGGTCAAAACGGATAGCATATCCAATTGAGATGGACCAAATTGTTCCCTTAAGTGCCATTTTCGTTCAGTTTATTCGAAATTTTTTTTCGAAAATTTTTGATTATGGGTCAAGTCGTTTATAACTCGGCCCCTAATTGTCTGAGGTCAAAACGGATAGCATATCCGATCAAGATGGACCAAATTGTTCCCTAAAGTGCCCTTTTCGATCAGTTTATTCGAAATTTTTTTTCGAAAATTTTTGATTATTGGTCAAGTCGTTTATAACTCGGCCCCTAATTGTCTGAGGTCAAAACGGATACCATATCCGATCGAGATGGACCAAATTGTTCCCTAAACTGCCATTTTCGTTCAGTTTTTTTCGAAATTTTTTTTCAAAAATTTTTGAATATGGGTCAAGTCGTTTATAACTCGGCCCCTAATTGTCTGAGGTCAAAACGGATAGCATATCCGATCGAGATGGACCAAATTGTTCCCTAAAGTGCTATTTTCATTCAGTTTATTCGAAATTTTTTTTCAAAAATTTTTGATAATGGGTCAAGTCGTTTATAACTCGGCCCCCAATTGTCTGAGGTCAAAACGGATTGCATATTCGATCAAGATGGACCAAATTGTTCCCTAAAGTGCCTTTTTCAATCAGTTTATTCGAAATTTGTTTTCGAAAATTTTTGATTATGGGTCAAGTCGTTTATAACTCGGCCCCTAATTGTCTGAGGTCAAAACGGATTGCATATTCGATCAAGATGGACCAAATTGTTCCCTAAAGTGCCCTTTTCGTTCAGTTTATTCGAAATTTTTTTTCGAAAATTTTTGAATATGGGTCAAGTCGTTTAAAACTCGGCCCCTAATTGTCTGAGGTCAAAACGGATAGCATATCCGATCAAGATGGACCAAATTGGTCCCTAAAGTGCCCTTTTCGATCAGTTTATTCGAAATTTTTTTTCGAAAATTTTTGATTATTGGTCAAGTCGTTTATAACTCGGCCCCTAATTGTCTGAGGTCAAAACGGATACCATATCCGATCGAGATGGACCAAATTGTTCACTAAAGTGCCATTTTCGTTCAGTTTATTCGAAATTTTTTTTCGAAAATTTTTGATTATGGGTCAAGTCGTTTATAACTCTGCCCCTAATTGTCTGAGGTCAAAACGGATAGCATATCCGATCGAGATGGACCAAATTGTTCCCTAAAGTGCCCTTTTTATTCAGTTTATTCGAAATTTTTTTTCGAAAATTTTTGATTATTGGTCAAGTAGTTTATAACTCAGCCCCTAATTGTCTGAGGTCAAAACGGATAGCATATCCAATTGAGATGGACCAAATTGTTCCCTTAAGTGCCATTTTCGTTCAGTTTATTCGAAATTTTTTTTCGAAAATTTTTGATTATGGGTCAAGTCGTTTATAACTCGGCCCCTAATTGTCTGAGGTCAAAACGGATAGCATATCCGATCAAGATGGACCAAATTGTTCCCTAAAGTGCCCTTTTCGATCAGTTTATTCGAAATTTTTTTTCGAAAATTTTTGATTATTGGTCAAGTCGTTTATAACTCGGCCCCTAATTGTCTGAGTACAAAACGGATAGCATATCCGATCGAGATGGACCAAATTGTTCCCTAAAGTGCCATTTTCGTTCAGTTTATTCGAAATTTTTTTTCAAAAATTTTTGTATATGGGTCAAGTCGTTTATAACTCGGCCCCTAATTGTCTGAGGTCAAAACGGATAGCATATCCGATCGAGATGGACCAAATTGTTCCCTAAAGTGCTATTTTCATTCAGTTTATTCGAAATTTTTTTTCAAAAATTTTTGATAATGGGTCAAGTCGTTTATAACTCGGCCCCCAATTGTCTGAGGTCAAAACGGATTGCATATTCGATCAAGATGGACCAAATTGTTCCCTAAAGTGCCTTTTTCGTTCAGTTTATTCGAAATTTGTTTTCGAAAATTTTTGATTATGGGTCAAGTCGTTTATAACTCGGCCCCTAATTGTCTGAGGTCAAAACGGATTGCATATTCGATCAAGATGGACCAAATTGTTCCCTAAAGTGCCCTTTTCGTTCAGTTTATTCGAAATTTTTTTTCGAAAATTTTTGAATATGGGTCAAGTCGTTTAAAACTCGGCCCCTAATTGTCTGAGGTCAAAACGGATAGCATATCCGATCAAGATGGACCAAATTGGTCCCTAAAGTGCCCTTTTCGATCAGTTTATTCGAAATTTTTTTTCGAAAATTTTTGATTATTGGTCAAGTCGTTTATAACTCGGCCCCTAATTGTCTGAGGTCAAAACGGATACCATATCCGATCGAGATGGACCAAATTGTTCCCTAAAGTGCCATTTTCGTTCAGTTTTTTTCGAAATTTTTTTTCAAAAATTTTTGAATATGGGTCAAGTCGTTTATAACTCGGCCCCTAATTGTCTGAGGTCAAAACGGATAGCATATCCGATCGAGATGGACCAAATTGTTCCCTAAAGTGCCATTTTCGTTCAGTTTATTCGAAATTTTTTTTCAAAAATTTTTGTATATGGGTCAAGTCGTTTATAACTCGGCCCCTAATTGTCTGAGGTCAAAACGGATAGCATATCCGATCGAGATGGACCAAATTGTTCCCTAAAGTGATATTTTCATTCAGTTTATTCGAAATTTTTTTTCCAAAATTTTTGATTATGGGTCAAGTCGTTTATAACTCGGCCCCTAATTGTCTGAGGTCAAAACGGATTGCATATTCGATCAAGATGGACCAAATTGTTCCCTAAAGTGCCCTTTTCGTTCAGTTTATTCGAAATTTGTTTTCGAAAATTTTTTGATTATGGGTCAAGTCATTTATAACTCGGCCCCTAATTGTCTGAGGTCAAAACGGATTGCATATTCGATCAAGATGGACCAAATTGTTCCCTAAAGTGCCCTTTTCGTTCAGTTTATTCGAAATTTGTTTTCGAAAATTTTTGATAATGGGTCAAGTCGTTTATAACTCGGCCCCTAATTGTCTGAGGTCAAAACGGATAGCATATCCAATCGAGATGGACCAAATTGTTCCCTAAAGTGCCCTTTTCATTCAGTTTATTCGAAATTTTTTTTCAAAAATTTTTGATAATGGGTCAAGTCGTTTATAACTCGGCCCCCAATTGTCTGAGGTCAAAACGGATTGCATATTCGATCAAGATGGACCAAATTGTTCCCTAAAGTGCCTTTTTCGTTCAGTTTATTCGAAATTTGTTTTCGAAAATTTTTGATTATGGGTCAAGTCGTTTATAACTCGGCCCCTAATTGTCTGAGGTCAAAACGGATTGCATATTCGATCAAGATGGACCAAATTGTTCCCTAAAGTGCCCTTTTCGTTCAGTTTATTCGAAATTTTTTTTCGAAAATTTTTGAATATGGGTCAAGTCGTTTAAAACTCGGCCCCTAATTGTCTGAGGTCAAAACGGATAGCATATCCGATCAAGATGGACCAAATTGGTCCCTAAAGTGCCCTTTTCGATCAGTTTATTCGAAATTTTTTTTCGAAAATTTTTGATTATTGGTCAAGTCGTTTATAACTCGGCCCCTAATTGTCTGAGGTCAAAACGGATACCATATCCGATCGAGATGGACCAAATTGTTCCCTAAACTGCCATTTTCGTTCAGTTTTTTTCGAAATTTTTTTTCAAAAATTTTTGAATATGGGTCAAGTCGTTTATAACTCGGCCCCTAATTGTCTGAGGTCAAAACGGATAGCATATCCGATCGAGATGGACCAAATTGTTCCCTAAAGTGCCATTTTCGTTCAGTTTATTCGAAATTTTTTTTCAAAAATTTTTGTATATGGGTCAAGTCGTTTATAACTCGGCCCCTAATTGTCTGAGGTCAAAACGGATAGCATATCCGATCGAGATGGACCAAATTGTTCCCTAAAGTGATATTTTCTTTCAGTTTATTCGAAATTTTTTTTCAAAAATTTTTGATTATGGGTCAAGTCGTTTATAACTCGGCCCCTAATTGTCTGAGGTCAAAACGGATAGCATATCCGATCGAGATGGACCAAATTGTTCCCTAAAGTGATATTTTCATTCAGTTTATTCGAAATTTTTTTTCAAATATTTTTGATTATGGGTCAAGTCGTTTATAACTCGGCCCCTAATTGTCTGAGGTCAAAACGGATTGCATATTCGATCAAGATGGACCAAATTGTTCCCTAAAGTGCCCTTTTCGTTCAGTTTATTCGAAATTTGTTTTCGAAAATTTTTTGATTATGGGTCAAGTCATTTATAACTCGGCCCCTAATTGTCTGAGGTCAAAACGGATTGCATATTCGATCAAGATGGACTAAATTGTTCCCTAAAGTGCCTTTTTCGTTCAGTTTATTCGAAATTTGTTTTCGAAAATTTTTGATAATGGGTCAAGTCGTTTATAACTCGGCCCCTAATTGTCTGAGGTCAAAACGGATAGCATATCCAATCGAGATGGACCAAATTGTTCCCTAAAGTGCCCTTTTCATTCAGTTTATTCGAAATTTTTTTTCAAAAATTTTTGTATATGGGTCAAGTCGTTTATAACTCTGCCCCTAATTGTCTGAGGTCAAAACGGATAGCATATCCGATCAAGATGGACCAAATTGGTCCCTAAAGTGCCCTTTTCGATCAGTTTATTCGAAATTTTTTTTCGAAAATTTTTGATAATGGGTCAAGTCGTTTATAACTCGGCCCCTAATTGTCTGAGGTCAAAACGGATAGCATATCCGATCGAGATGGACCAAATTGTTCCCTAAAGTGCCCTTTTCATTCAGATTATTCGAAATTTTTTTTCAAAAATTTTTGATTATGGGTCAAGTCGTTTATAACTCTTCCCCTAATTGTCTGAGGTCAAAACGGATAGCATATCCGATCAAGATGGACCAAATTGTTCCCTAAAGTGCCATTTTCGTTCAGTTTATTCGAAATTTTTTTTCGAAAATTTTTGATTATGGGTCAAGTCGTTTATAACTCTGCCCCTAATTGTCTGAGGTCAAAACGGATAGCATATCCGATTAAGATGGACCAAATTGTTCCCTAAAGTGCCCATTTCATTCGGTATATTCAAAATTTTTTTTCAAAAATTTTTGTATATGGGTCAAGTCGTTTATAACTCGACCCCTAATTGTCTGAGGTCAAAACGGATTGCATATTCGATCAAGATGGACCAAATTGTTCCCTAAAGTGCCCTTTTCGTTCAGTTTATTCGAAATTTTTTTTCGAAAATTTTTGAATATGGGTCAAGTCGTTTAAAACTCGGCCCCTAATTGTCTGAGGTCAAAACGGATAGCATATCCGATCAAGATGGACCAAATTGGTCCCTAAAGTGCCCTTTTCGATCAGTTTATTCGAAATTTTTTTTCGAAAATTTTTGATAATGGGTCAAGTCGTTTATAACTCGGCCCCTAATTGTCTGAGGTCAAAACGGATAGCATATCCGATCGAGATGGACCAAATTGTTCCCTAAAGTGCCCTTTTCATTCAGATTATTCGAAATTTTTTTTCAAAAATTTTTGATTATGGGTCAAGTCGTTTATAACTCTTCCCCTAATTGTCTGAGGTCAAAACGGATAGCATATCCGATCAAGATGGACCAAATTGTTCCCTAAAGTGCCATTTTCGTTCAGTTTATTCGAAATTTTTTTTCGAAAATTTTTGATTATGGGTCAAGTCGTTTATAACTCTGCCCCTAATTGTCTGAGGTCAAAACGGATAGCATATCCGATTAAGATGGACCAAATTGTTCCCTAAAGTGCCCATTTCATTCGGTATATTCAAAATTTTTTTTCAAAAATTTTTGTATATGGGTCAAGTCGTTTATAACTCGACCCCTAATTGTCTGAGGTCAAAACGGATTGCATATTCGATCAAGATGGACCAAATTGTTCCCTAAAGTGCCCTTTTCGTTCAGTTTATTCGAAATTTTTTTTCGAAAATTTTTGAATATGGGTCAAGTCGTTTAAAACTCGGCCCCTAATTGTCTGAGGTCAAAACGGATAGCATATCCGATCAAGATGGACCAAATTGGTCCCTAAAGTGCCCTTTTCGATCAGTTTATTCGAAATTTTTTTTCGAAAATTTTTGATTATTGGTCAAGTCGTTTATAACTCGGCCCCTAATTGTCTGAGGTCAAAACGGATACCATATCCGATCGAGATGGACCAAATTGTTCACTAAAGTGCCATTTTCGTTCAGTTTATTCGAAATTTTTTTTCGAAAATTTTTGATTATGGGTCAAGTCGTTTATAACTCTGCCCCTAATTGTCTGAGGTCAAAACGGATAGCATATCCGATCGAGATGGACCAAATTGTTCCCTAAAGTGCCCTTTTTATTCAGTTTATTCGAAATTTTTTTTCGAAAATTTTTGATTATTGGTCAAGTAGTTTATAACTCAGCCCCTAATTGTCTGAGGTCAAAACGGATAGCATATCCAATTGAGATGGACCAAATTGTTCCCTTAAGTGCCATTTTCGTTCAGTTTATTCGAAATTTTTTTTCGAAAATTTTTGATTATGGGTCAAGTCGTTTATAACTCGGCCCCTAATTGTCTGAGGTCAAAACGGATAGCATATCCGATCAAGATGGACCAAATTGTTCCCTAAAGTGCCCTTTTCGATCAGTTTATTCGAAATTTTTTTTCGAAAATTTTTGATTATTGGTCAAGTCGTTTATAACTCGGCCCCTAATTGTCTGAGTACAAAACGGATAGCATATCCGATCGAGATGGACCAAATTGTTCCCTAAAGTGCCATTTTCGTTCAGTTTATTCGAAATTTTTTTTCAAAAATTTTTGTATATGGGTCAAGTCGTTTATAACTCGGCCCCTAATTGTCTGAGGTCAAAACGGATAGCATATCCGATCGAGATGGACCAAATTGTTCCCTAAAGTGCTATTTTCATTCAGTTTATTCGAAATTTTTTTTCAAAAATTTTTGATAATGGGTCAAGTCGTTTATAACTCGGCCCCCAATTGTCTGAGGTCAAAACGGATTGCATATTCGATCAAGATGGACCAAATTGTTCCCTAAAGTGCCTTTTTCGTTCAGTTTATTCGAAATTTGTTTTCGAAAATTTTTGATTATGGGTCAAGTCGTTTATAACTCGGCCCCTAATTGTCTGAGGTCAAAACGGATTGCATATTCGATCAAGATGGACCAAATTGTTCCCTAAAGTGCCCTTTTCGTTCAGTTTATTCGAAATTTTTTTTCGAAAATTTTTGAATATGGGTCAAGTCGTTTAAAACTCGGCCCCTAATTGTCTGAGGTCAAAACGGATAGCATATCCGATCAAGATGGACCAAATTGGTCCCTAAAGTGCCCTTTTCGATCAGTTTATTCGAAATTTTTTTTCGAAAATTTTTGATTATTGGTCAAGTCGTTTATAACTCGGCCCCTAATTGTCTGAGGTCAAAACGGATACCATATCCGATCGAGATGGACCAAATTGTTCCCTAAAGTGCCATTTTCGTTCAGTTTTTTTCGAAATTTTTTTTCAAAAATTTTTGAATATGGGTCAAGTCGTTTATAACTCGGCCCCTAATTGTCTGAGGTCAAAACGGATAGCATATCCGATCGAGATGGACCAAATTGTTCCCTAAAGTGCCATTTTCGTTCAGTTTATTCGAAATTTTTTTTCAAAAATTTTTGTATATGGGTCAAGTCGTTTATAACTCGGCCCCTAATTGTCTGAGGTCAAAACGGATAGCATATCCGATCGAGATGGACCAAATTGTTCCCTAAAGTGATATTTTCATTCAGTTTATTCGAAATTTTTTTTCCAAAATTTTTGATTATGGGTCAAGTCGTTTATAACTCGGCCCCTAATTGTCTGAGGTCAAAACGGATTGCATATTCGATCAAGATGGACCAAATTGTTCCCTAAAGTGCCCTTTTCGTTCAGTTTATTCGAAATTTGTTTTCGAAAATTTTTTGATTATGGGTCAAGTCATTTATAACTCGGCCCCTAATTGTCTGAGGTCAAAACGGATTGCATATTCGATCAAGATGGACCAAATTGTTCCCTAAAGTGCCCTTTTCGTTCAGTTTATTCGAAATTTGTTTTCGAAAATTTTTGATAATGGGTCAAGTCGTTTATAACTCGGCCCCTAATTGTCTGAGGTCAAAACGGATAGCATATCCAATCGAGATGGACCAAATTGTTCCCTAAAGTGCCCTTTTCATTCAGTTTATTCGAAATTTTTTTTCAAAAATTTTTGATAATGGGTCAAGTCGTTTATAACTCGGCCCCCAATTGTCTGAGGTCAAAACGGATTGCATATTCGATCAAGATGGACCAAATTGTTCCCTAAAGTGCCTTTTTCGTTCAGTTTATTCGAAATTTGTTTTCGAAAATTTTTGATTATGGGTCAAGTCGTTTATAACTCGGCCCCTAATTGTCTGAGGTCAAAACGGATTGCATATTCGATCAAGATGGACCAAATTGTTCCCTAAAGTGCCCTTTTCGTTCAGTTTATTCGAAATTTTTTTTCGAAAATTTTTGAATATGGGTCAAGTCGTTTAAAACTCGGCCCCTAATTGTCTGAGGTCAAAACGGATAGCATATCCGATCAAGATGGACCAAATTGGTCCCTAAAGTGCCCTTTTCGATCAGTTTATTCGAAATTTTTTTTCGAAAATTTTTGATTATTGGTCAAGTCGTTTATAACTCGGCCCCTAATTGTCTGAGGTCAAAACGGATACCATATCCGATCGAGATGGACCAAATTGTTCCCTAAACTGCCATTTTCGTTCAGTTTTTTTCGAAATTTTTTTTCAAAAATTTTTGAATATGGGTCAAGTCGTTTATAACTCGGCCCCTAATTGTCTGAGGTCAAAACGGATAGCATATCCGATCGAGATGGACCAAATTGTTCCCTAAAGTGCCATTTTCGTTCAGTTTATTCGAAATTTTTTTTCAAAAATTTTTGTATATGGGTCAAGTCGTTTATAACTCGGCCCCTAATTGTCTGAGGTCAAAACGGATAGCATATCCGATCGAGATGGACCAAATTGTTCCCTAAAGTGATATTTTCTTTCAGTTTATTCGAAATTTTTTTTCAAAAATTTTTGATTATGGGTCAAGTCGTTTATAACTCGGCCCCTAATTGTCTGAGGTCAAAACGGATAGCATATCCGATCGAGATGGACCAAATTGTTCCCTAAAGTGATATTTTCATTCAGTTTATTCGAAATTTTTTTTCAAATATTTTTGATTATGGGTCAAGTCGTTTATAACTCGGCCCCTAATTGTCTGAGGTCAAAACGGATTGCATATTCGATCAAGATGGACCAAATTGTTCCCTAAAGTGCCCTTTTCGTTCAGTTTATTCGAAATTTGTTTTCGAAAATTTTTTGATTATGGGTCAAGTCATTTATAACTCGGCCCCTAATTGTCTGAGGTCAAAACGGATTGCATATTCGATCAAGATGGACTAAATTGTTCCCTAAAGTGCCTTTTTCGTTCAGTTTATTCGAAATTTGTTTTCGAAAATTTTTGATAATGGGTCAAGTCGTTTATAACTCGGCCCCTAATTGTCTGAGGTCAAAACGGATAGCATATCCAATCGAGATGGACCAAATTGTTCCCTAAAGTGCCCTTTTCATTCAGTTTATTCGAAATTTTTTTTCAAAAATTTTTGTATATGGGTCAAGTCGTTTATAACTCTGCCCCTAATTGTCTGAGGTCAAAACGGATAGCATATCCGATCAAGATGGACCAAATTGGTCCCTAAAGTGCCCTTTTCGATCAGTTTATTCGAAATTTTTTTTCGAAAATTTTTGATAATGGGTCAAGTCGTTTATAACTCGGCCCCTAATTGTCTGAGGTCAAAACGGATAGCATATCCGATCGAGATGGACCAAATTGTTCCCTAAAGTGCCCTTTTCATTCAGATTATTCGAAATTTTTTTTCAAAAATTTTTGATTATGG